>NC_088377.1:80757500-83452500 GCF_037993035.2 Macaca fascicularis
ACCATGGCCTTTCAAAGTGCTGGGATTACAGGCATGAGCCACTGCACCCAGCCTGGGCTATTTCTTTAAACCCATATTTTCAAATTCTTCTGGGAGCTGATTCCATTTCTACTAAGTATTTATTTAATTAGTGATTAATTGATTGACTTCACACTTTTATAGTGACCTCCTGCCAAGACCTCAAGGCCCCCTAAAGTATCTTCAAGTGACTTAGAAAAGGCTGGTGCCTGAGTGCCACACCTTAGTAATCAGAGGGGGACTGGACTCAGCCCCACTGGGTGATGATCTCTGGGCAAGTCACAATCACAGTAGCTATGTGTGGCACCCCCACTTCGGATTACGCTGGACAAGGAATGGGCCTTTTTTTCTTCAGCCCCTCCTGATTCTCATCTTGGGTTGTCTCTGACAACCCAAGATATGCTTGGTTACACTTGATATCTCTTGCTAGTAATTTCTGATCTTGGCCCACCCTGGTTCTATTTAAGTCATCATGCCAAGATCAAGAGAACCCAATCCTTCCAGAGTGTTTAAACTTAACATGCACCCTATTTTGACTTTGGAACAAAGTCATGCACACACTAACCCTAAGAAATGCTTTCTTTAAACAGACAAATGCCTATAATCCTCCTGGCATATGACTTCCAGGAAGTAAGTTGCATTGAATCAAATTTTGATATAGGCACCAACAAAATTCATTTGAGTTACAAATTTTGTAAGGTTATGGTATGAGTATTAGGATAAAACTGTAATTTTTGTTGCTCAGGTTTAATTTATGACTCAAGACCAGAAGCTATTGCATCGGATTAAAGGGTATTAGCAAGAGCTCAGCGGACCTTACAAATAAGGCCTGCCATTTTCTGTAGAGTATAAAATGTTCTTTGATCTGGGCCCAAACAAAATCATATAGAGTTATATTATTGAGAAAGAAAATGAAACACCAAAATTGATATATGGATGAAAATCAATGGGTCCTGAAAATAGCTTTTCAGAGTATGTAATTAGTTTGATAGGAGCCATCCACAATTCTCTAAATTTCCATCATTGAGGAAAAAATACAATGTATTCCTTTGTTTACCATGGTCTTTGAAAGCAGAACAAAGAGGGAATCCACTTAGATAGCCTTAATACCTTTATTTTCCAACATTATAACAGACAATCTCTTTCGTTCCCAAAATAATAGTGGCCGACACATGTGCACTGTTTGGCGTTCTTCTAAGCTTATATATAAATTGGCTTATTTAAGGAATTCAGCTTAGCCAGACCATAAGAAAGTTGGAATCTGAAATCCTCACTTGTATCTTCCAGGATTGCATGGTATTTTAAATTTCTGCTTCTCCTTAGTTCCCGAGAACTGGAAAAATTAGGATGTAGAGACCCCTTTTTTTTGTATCTTTTAGGGGTTGCATAATATCGCTCATGTGTGTTACACATTAATTCCCCTCTTAACCCTTTCCTCTGTTTGCACATGCCCAGAGATGACCTGCCCAGACTTGGCTTCATAGGCGAGATCAGCCCCTGGGAGTGGAATCTGAGCACTTTAGCTCACTCTATGGGTTGGTCTGAGTCAGATGTCTCCCCTGTGTCCAGTAGGCTGTGGTGACACCTGTACGAGTCATGAGGTACAATCTTTGCTAGAGACCATCCTGAAGTGATTTCAGACTTGGAGAACGGACTGTCAGTTGTCCCAAATCACATCCAGGAACCTCGAAGGATGGGGCCTCTGCAAGAGGAGGTGGGCTGGGTCTTCTTGGTGAGTTTTGCAGCCAACGTCTGTCAGGATGGTGTGTGGCAATGGTGAGTCAGGCAAGGCCGGGGTGGAGCCTCTGTCCACTGCTAGGAGGCTGCAGATTCCTGAAGGTTCTTCCAGAAGCGCCTCTAGATCTCCCCATCATTCCTGTTGGAGTTGATTTCTAACTGTTCCCTCTCTTTTCACGTCTCTCTTTCCTCTACACCTCAGACAGAATTACCCTGCATAAATATACATTGTTCCTATGGATTTACTATTAAAATTTCATTCATTGATCCCCATGGCTTGCAGCAGCAGCGTTTATGGGGTGCCAGGTACACTGGTCAGTGTGACCCAGTTGGGGAGCTGGTAGAAGGGGGTTGTAGGTGCCGCCGCTAGAGGGCAGGAAGCGCCATCGCAGCGCCTTATCCCTGGGCTCCAGCTCTGGGGAGTTGGAGTCACCGCGGGAAACCGAGGGAGGCTGGCCTGAGGAATTCTCACCGTGGCGCCTCCTCTCCAGCCGCGGCCCACCTTCTGCTTCAACTGGCCTCCCGTCAGGCTTAATATTCTCTCCTGGTCTAGACACCATTTCCTGAAAGTCCCTCTCATCCCTCCCTTGTTTAAGTTCTTTTCTGTGACCTAAAATGCTCTTGCATACCCTCCTTCCCAGCCTGCAGAGACTCGTCTTTATGAATCTCATCTTGCTTCCTGGCGCAGCTTCCCTTTTCCCATCTGGCACGAGAAGCCGACTGCTCCTCCTGGTTTCTCTGTATTGGACACGTATTGATCACAGTGCTCAGTGTTGCTTAGTGAGTCCTCTGTTCCTCCCATCTCACCGCGGACTCCTGGCAGGTGGTGAGCATTTCTATTCATCTTCCTTTCCGCAGGCCGGATTCAGCCTTCATGGGCACTCTTTTCTGCTGAGACTCAGAAGTCTGCGAGCTCGTCTTCCAGGTGCTTGGCCATCTTCTCCGTTTTCCGCCGCCCTTCCTCACTTCTCCTTGATTGATTCCTGGGCCGCCGCTTGCCTCAGCTCCTTGTGTTCGTTCGTGAGTCGAGGCTGTGGTGGAGTCTGGAGATACTGAGCTGCTCTGGGACTTTGGAAACGCTCCTGGAACGTCTCCACTTAGCATTTTCACACCATCAGGATGATCTGTCAGAACTATTATCTCCACCATAGGGTGACGAGGTGTCCTGACTTGCTCTGAACTTTCCTGATCGGACTAAGGAAACCTCTCAGGCCTGGGCAAACCGGGATGTTCAGTGTCTGTAAATTAGAACCTGGGTTCCTCTATGGCTGGGCTCTACGTGTTTTATCTTTTAATCCCTGTAAAGTAGTATGGCACTGGAACAGGGGAAATGCTCAGTAAATGTTTGCTGAGAGAATGAATGAATGGATTAATTGCAAAAGGCTGAACAACAGCTAGGAAAAAAACAAACAAACAAGATTCAAGCTGCTGATTAGATGGCGCTGACTATGGGGGTAGGTTTTCCCAGCAGCCCTCCTGGCGCAGCTGCAACCAAAGCTTTAACCTAGAAGCATGCATTTCAATGCTAATGCTTCGTGGCGCTGTATGATTCCCAGGAAAGAGCCAACACTGGTGCTGAGTAAGCTGCCCACTTTTATGTCTATTGCATTTTAAGTAGGAAGCCAAGAACAGAGGCAGGATGCTCTGAGGACATGAGCTAAGCCTGCTTCTAGCCCTCAACTGGCTGTTACTCACTTCTTGCCTTAATATTGATTTCATTTATTTTACTCCCAGATTTGTGTCAATATGATTTCAACAGAGAGTTTACTATTCAGCAATGATCCTTGTAACCATAAAAAAATCTCTATTTCATTGTCGATTTTTCCAGGCTTATAGTTCGGGGCTATGGATCTGATGATGTGGTGTTTTTTGTAACGGGATTGAAGATCATTCCTTACAATGCTTGGACCCATCTGCACACCAGTTGTTTATTTGAAATATTTGCCAGATTAACAAATATCTACTTGAGCCTATTCCGGGCAAGGAATTGTCTTTGGTTAAATGCCCTCCCTGAGAAACCAAGTTTAAGGGCTCCTGAACCAGGTTGGGTTAGGGGTGGGAGACACCTAGACCGACGGTGCGGGGAGCCTGGAGCCTGAGGGAAGGATCCAGGAGGCCATATGGGAGGAACAAAGCTCAGTAAAGTCATGAATATGAGGGTACTGGGCAGACAGGGACCAGAGGGAAATTAAGGAAATCATTGCAAGTCAGAAGTTTCAAATCAGGGTTGGAAAGAGCACCTGGAGAAATTCCCTGATGACCTGAAAGAGGGAATTTAAAAGCTGCCTGTTTTTTCCTGGGCGGAAAGGGAGCCAGTGTGGACCCGTGCAGCCTGGTTGCTCTCTACCTTTCCTATTGCTGGGAAGACCTGTTCACCAGACCAGCCTGGAGCAGTGGCTTAGGCAACCCTCAAATTTGAGTCCTGCCTCCGACCCTTCCACAAACAATTTAATATCATGAAGCCTCAGTTTCATCAGGTATAAAATTAGGTGAGGATCAGGCTGTCCTGGGCAGTTTAGGGGATCGTTAAGTGAAAGAATTTATACAGGCAGTAAAGGACTAGCTTCGTGATAGTTGTGTGTTGTCATTCATTTGAGAACCTCTTTGGATGACTTCAGGTTCAGCACACAATGAAATGTAAACCTGTGAATTAGCCCCGTAACATATACTTGTGCTTTCAGGGAGCTCCCTGCAGAGGTATGGTTCCCTGTGATCAAGGGCTTGCAATCTAATAGTCACCGTAGGAAAAATACTTAGGTAACCACAGTAAAAACTAAAACCTGCAAAGTGCTAACAGCTAGAAGTACAGCTAAAATAACATTGAGTTTTAAAGGAGGGAGAGATTTGTTGTGTATTCTGTTTCCCAGGCTGAAATGTCTTCACAGAAAAGTCTGTGGGGTGTTTAGAGAAGTAATAATTGGACTAGTGATTCTCAACTTGGCTGCCACATGTGGAAATTTTTAGATATTAAAGATGTTTGGTTCCACCTCCAACCTACTGGTTTGGGGTGGGGCAGGGCCACGTGCATGACACAGAGCTCTACACAGCTCTCATGCCCATCAGGGGCACACATGTGGGTCTGATGCATGGAGAGGCTTGGTTTTAGTGAACATAACTAGAAGTTGTAGAAAATAAGGAATTGTAGGTGAGGGCATAGTGCAGCCTGTTCTGAAGCTTGTGTAAAGAGGTTTGAGTGTCTGTCAGTGGATTTTGGGAAGCAGAGTTGCATCGCTAGACCTAAACTTTACCAAGCCCCTCCTAGATGCAGAGGGTACATGTTTAGAGGCTGCAGAGGTGCCCCAGGTGATACATGAAAAGGCTCAATGTAGTGTGTGGGGTAATATGGGACCAGAGGTGGGAAACAGGCGTCCTTCTGGAGAGGGAGTTTGAGGTTCTTCTGTGTCCACTCACCTGGTAAACATTACTGTGCACTGTGCTATCAGCAGGCACTGCACTTTCAGCACTGTGCTGGGGGCTGGGTGTATATGCAGTGAAGAAGCTACAGTGGTTGCCCTCCTGATGCTTACACTGCATTAGCATCCTATTTACTGTAAAAAATTGTCACACATGTGATGGCTTCAAACAATACAAATTTATGATCTTATAGTTCTGGAGGTTAGAAGTCTGAAATAGGTCATAGGAGGCCAAAATCAAGGCGTGGGCAGGGCTGCATCCTTTTGGAGGCTCTAGAGAAGAGCTGACAACTTTATTTCCAGCTTCCAGAGGCTGCCTATATGGCTGGCTTGTGGTCCCTGCCTCTGTCTTCAAGGGGGTTGAGTCTCACACCATGTCACTCTAACATTGACTCTTCTGTCTCTCCCATGCACATTTAAAGGATGCCTGAGATTCCATTGACTGCTTAGATGACATTGGGTAATTTTCTTATATTAAAGTCAGCAGATTACTAACTTTAATTCTATTTGCAAACTTAATTCCCCCTTACCATATGTCGTCATATGTTCACAGATTCTGAGGATAATGCATGGGCATCTCTGAGGAGACACTCTTCTGCCCATCACACACTGTGCTGAGGGAAGCCAGATGACAAGATAAACAGGTACATGGATTGCATGTATTTCTGTGTATACATGCATTTGTGTACATACATAACTTCACATCGAGGAATGTATATTGACAGAAGCAAAGAAAATGCCATGATGGGGAATAAAATGGAGAAGAAGTCTATTGGACGAGGAGGTATCTGTGCTGAAAGCCAAGAGAGAGAACACAATCTGCCTTCCAATTTCTCTTCTCTAAGAAAATTACTTCATGGTTTATACTCTTAAGATTGTTTTGATGATTGAATGATGTAAATGATGTAACAACTTTTACAGAATATCTAGTATCACTGATGATTCCCCAGTGCTTAGAATAGTTTCTTCACATAGAAGGAACTCAATAAACACTTGTTGAATCAAAAAATTCACTTTGAGTTTTGTGCTGCTGCAGCAGGGATATTATTTTTGGAAACACTTTCAGACGTATTTCTATATTCTGACTATTTTTGCCTTGGAGACTTCAACCTGATTAAAACAATGAGTTTTAGTGCTTTAGAGAGACAAGACATACCTGCTGAATCAATAAACTCGTTTCTCCAGTTTGACTGTCAAAATAGATTTTTTTTTGTTTAAATCTATATCAAGAAAATATGGATTGTAAATCAGACTTTGTGGGAACAAACGGGAGCTTCAATAAAAACAAGAGTGAGAGAGAGATAACTTTCTGAGGCCTTTTGGAATACCAGGAAACAAACCTGGAGGCAGCGCATTATGGCATTCCTGTTCTTTCCAGAAACGTGGAGTGGACACCTGCACCTATGCCAGCAGGAAAGTGAGCTGTGCGGTCAGGGAGAAGGAGGGGTAAGCAGAGAAGAAAGAGAAGGGGGAGCAGCACACAATGTAGGGCCAGGAGACTCTGCAAGCCAATTCCTTCCAATCTTGTAAGATGGTTTAGAGAAAGGAGACAGGGAACAATCCTGAAAGATTGGTGTTTCCTCCACTCCTTGGAGCTTGTGCCTTGAGATGGGGTTTCTCAAGACATCCTGATGGATATTGCATGTGAGAAGAACATCAGGAGCATAGCTCCTTTTGCTGGATGTGCAATCATTTAGGGCAGTGGCTCTGAAACTTTAGTACATATCAGAATCTCCTTGAATAAGCTTCAAGAGCTCTAAGACACAGATTGCTGGACCGCTGCCCCACCCACAGTTTCTTCTTTGGTAGGTCTGGGGAGAAGAATTTGTTCTTCTGACAGTTTCTTGGGTGATGCTGGTGTTGGTGGTCTGGGGACCATACTTAAAGAATTATTGCTCTAGGGGAAGACCTCTGCCCTATGCCAGACAAGGACAAATCAACAACTTCAGAAGCAGGGGACAAAATTTTTTTTTGGCACCATTTCTGGATCCCTTTGGTCTTCCTATGCCGTAGAAAGAAACTGGAAATTCCTCTGCATTCACTTAGAGATGCTGAGAATACAGTGGACTAAACAAGCTTGTTGTTAGGATTAAGATAACCCTGAAGGCAGAGAGTTCAAGAATGGATGCTGGAGGCAGGCACTTCAGGAATGAGTTCTGCTCTGGCAAGAGAGTTGGAATCTAAGTGATGGGGTATTTTGACTGAAGAAGCTAAGATTTAGCTAAGAAAAAATATTTGATGTTGTGAATCAATCTAGGTTTCTTGGTTGGTACTCACATCTATTTTACTTTACTTATTTATTTTCTGCTCACACTATTGTGGATGGGAGACTATGTGAAAGACAGACTGTAAATGAAATTTGAAAGCTGCATTTTTTTCCCTCTAAACATAGTTAGAATATAACATCTGTAAATCTGAGATCTTACTACTTTCATTCACTTGTTACTATCTGCTTCTGCCCATTCAATTGTAAGCTCTTTAAAAACAAGGACTGACTGGGGGTGCGGTGGCTCACGCCTGTAACCCCAGCACTTTGGGAGGCCGAGGCAGGCAGATCTTGAGGTTAGGAGTTCGAGACCAGCCTGGCCAACATAAATGAAACCATGTCTCTACTAAAAATACAAAAAAAATAGCTTGGTGTAGTGGCAGATGCCTGTAATCCCAGCTACTCGGGAGGCTGAGGCAGGAGAATCACTTGAACCTGGGAGGCAGAGGTTGCAGTGAGTGGAGATCGAGCCACTGCACTCCAGTCTGGGTGACAGAGTGAGACTCTATCTCAAAACAAACAAACAAACAAAACAAACAAAAAGCCACAAAGTCCTTGCATGTCTTGCTGATTCAAGTAAGTGCTCGATGGATATTTAATAAATGAATAAATAGAAAAGAAGGAACAAAGTGTAGTAGAAATGGTCAATAATGATATGAGGACATATAAAGAAAGAGTACATAGCCATTAAATTATTTTCCAAAGTATTCGAAGTTATATAGAAATGTTTGTATTATAATGTTAACAGTAAGAGTTAGAATTCAATATGTTCTCAATATGCAAAGAGGAATTTCTCTGGCAAAAGCACACCCAATGTAAACAGTTACTCTAGGAAGTGGGTTCATGGGTCATGTTTATTTTCTTCTTTATGCTTTTCTGCTTTTGCTAAATTCACCTATTTAATGTTGGCACAGGCTCTTCGATGAAAAATGCTATGCCAAGTGATTGTGCATGAATATTGGCCAACGTGCCCCTATTAAAGGAACATTATTGTAAATGAAAGTTATTGCTTTAAGGAATGTAGCCATGAGAGCTGCAATGATGAGAGCACAGGGAAGTGGGAATGTAATTTAAAAGACCAAGCAAACCATGGCTGCACAATGCAAGCTAATGCTGGTGATGGTAAATAAGAGTCCCGTGTTATTCTCACCAACTCAAGCACTTCCTGCAGCCCTGCCATGCCAGGATACAGGGAGCTGGCAACCAAGGTAGATGTCCATGGCAACTGGGGGACGACTGCCTCATACATAGTCATGATCTTTCCATTTCAAACCAAGCAGAGGTGTTTCTTATACACGTAGTGCACAAGGAAATGAAAAAGTGTTCGACAATTCTAATGCTTTCCTGCCTTTTCTCAAAGGGTTCATAGACCGGCCAAGAAAATAGATATAGATGTAAATGTAGAGGTTGATGTAGATGTAGGTATAGACATATGGATGTAGAAATTGGTGTAGGCATATATGGAGCTGGAGATGATGCAGAGGTAAATATATAAATGTAGGTATAGGTGTGGGTGTAGATGATGTTGATGTAGATATACAGATGTAGATGTAGGTGTAGATAAAGTAGATGTAGATATATAGATGCAGAGGTAGGTGTAGGTGTAGATGATGGTGATGTAGACACTCAGAGGTAGATATGGTTGTAGGTGTAGATGTAGGCATAGATGATGTTGATGTGGACATATAGATGTAGATGTAGTTGCAGGTATAGGTATAGGTGATGTTGATGTAGATATACAGATGTAGATGTAGGTGTAGGTGGAGATCTGGGTGTAGATGACGGTGATATAGATATACAGATGTAGGTGTAGGTGTAGAGGATATAGATGTAGGCACTCAGATGTAGATATAGGTGTAGGTGTAGATGATGTCAATGTAGACATGCAGATGTAGGTGTTGGTGTAGGTGTAGATTATGTTGATGTAGATATACAGATATAGGTGTAGGTGTAGGCGTAGAGGATGTAGAGACAGACACTCAGATGTAAATATAGGTGTAGATGTAGATGATGTTGATGTAGACACTCAGATATAGGTGTAGGTACCCCATGATCTGTCTTCTACCAGCTTCTCTGGTTTCTTCTTTCTCTTACTCTTCATGGATTATATATTCTCTTGTCTCTTGTGCACATATGATGCTGCTCCATATCCTATTGCCTTTCTTTATGTCATTTCTTCTACTTGGGAAACACTTATCTTCCTCTCCAGGGCCAGATCCAGTAGTTACACCTTCAGGAAGACTTTCCTGTACTGTTTGGGCAGAGGGGTGGGTGCTCTCTCCAATCCCATGGATTCTGTGTTTTTCTCTGTCTTCACTTATCACACAGGGAGGTTGTTGCCTTCTAATGAGGACTGGGGTTAGAAGGAGGCTGAAGAGCATAGTAAGGTATTTCTCAAACAGAGGTCCACAATTTTCTAAGTCATTGCTAGTCTATCCCTGAGCATAGCCAGAGATTTTAGTGCCCATGAGTTTGTATTTATAACTGCGTTGGTGCCCAGGAATGCTTCTTTCACTGTCACAAGCTAATAGGAAATGTACTGGGGTGAAGTAACGAATAAACGATGTGCTTTCACTTAGTGGAGGCCAAATGGCACCATGGTGTGAGGTACTAGCTGCTCAAATAGAGGGAAGTGGTGGGAGATGCTGGGGCTCCAGGACACAGAGGAGCCCTCCTCAAAGGGATTTTCCTAACTTTATGAGATTTATGGTTGCAAAACCTCATCCTCTGCCTCATTAACATGCAAGTTTAATTTAAGTTCTATTGGTTTTGTGGTTTCTATAGTATTTGAAGATGTATACCATGTTATGAGATGTGTACCATGCATGAGAACTGAAGGAATTTGTGTTTAGTTTTAAGTCTTTAGGTGGTTACCATCACAGCACAAAAAGTTACCCGATGAGGAGGCTGGGGAGCCCCTGCTCCATCTAATAAAAGGAAGCTTAGGAAACACACACTGGGTGGTTAAGCATGTGACCTCTAGGATCTAACTGATTAGTTTCAAATTCCTCCTACTCCACTTACTTTCAGAAGGGCCTTAGGAAAATTTCAGAAACTTTTTGAGCCTCAATATCCTCACTGGAAAATGGGGAAAATATTGGTACTTACTTTATATGGTTGTTACAGAATTTTATTTTATTTTATGTTTTAAGAAACAGAATCTTGTTCTGTCACCCAGGCTGGAGTGCAGTGATGCGATCATAGCTCATTACAGCCTGGAACTCCTGAGCTCAAGTGATCTTTCCACTTCAGCCTCCCAAGTAGCTGGGATGGCAGGCGTGCATCACCATGCCTGGTTGATTGTTAGAGGATTAAGTGAAATAATTCAGGTGAAGTGTTTAGTACAGTGAGTCATGCTGATTGCAAACGAAATTCATGTTATTAATGTTGTTCGGCACCTTCAGAGCAGATGTTATACCTTATTTAACTCTGTTCCCCTGAGCAAAGTCAGGCGCTTGGAATATATGAAGTATATAAATGTTCATTAAAATAAAATCCTCTTCTCCACCATAGTTTCTGGCAAAGGGGCTTCCTACACAGAGGCGTAGACTCACTGTGACTCCTAAGTCAGCTCCGACTGAGACAGAAACTATGTTCCCAGCTCTGTCTTTCAATAATTGAATCTTTGAATGATGCAACAGGACCTTCGTGCGGCTCATGACTCCCAGAACCCAAAATAGCTGCCGGAAGACTCTTTGCTGCCAGTCTGACCTGGGTCCTTTTGGAAATTGTATCTCAGTGTCTCTCTACATGCTAGCCTGTTAATCCCATCCTTATCCCAGCCTCTTTATGTTCACCCGATATTTTTATAGACTTTTGCATTAATCCCCATGCCCCAGTTCCAGCCAGTTTCTTTGCCACGTCTGCCAGGCCTGTGGCTTCTACGTGCAGAGGGCCTTGCGATCTCAGCTTGCTTCCACCAGCCCTCCTCGAAGGAAGTATTCCTAACTTTATCCCAGTCCAGTGGCGTGGCTTACAGATGATGAATGTAGGCCCATGACACACATTGCTTGGATCCCCTCCCCTGTGAGCTTCCTGTTACCTGAATGACGTCTAAACTCATTCCAACTTGAAGATTCTGCCCAGTTCACCCACCAGAAACTTCTAAGGCAGTCATTGGAACCTGATCAGATGTCTAACATACGGCATCATTACAGGGGCCTCTCTTGGGCTGGTCTATAATTTCCCCATTCTCTTTGTCTGTCTGAAGTTTCCTTTAGTATGTAGACAGTTTGCCCTAAAGTCTCAAAACAGTAAAACTCATCATAGATCAGAGTAGTGGGGGAAATCACAGAGTCAGAGTCCTGGAAATAGCCATGCTCATTCAGGGTGAGATGCAGAGGCAATTTCTCTGGTGACAGGCTCATTATCAGCATGGGCAATCAATGGAAAGGTAGGCAGAGGCCTGAACAGGTGTCTTAAAAAATAAAAACACATGTGCCCACTAAACCTGTGTGGAGATTTTCGGCACTGTTAGTAAAGAGAGAAATGAAAATCAGAAACAGGACGATTTAGTATTTTATACTCGTTCAGTAGGCACACATACAAAATCTGCAAATCTCAATTCTGGAAGGGATGTGGACATATAGGTCCTCTCAATTTTTGCTGCTGGATTGAGCTTGATGCAGTTTCTTTGGGAAGCAGGTGGGCATTATTTCCTAAAACGCAATGCTTACATACCTTTTAACATTTGCAATTCCACTTGGAACTACTTGAGAGACATGCAAGAATGTTCCTAGCTTCCCTGTTTAGAAGAGAAAACCTAGAAATGATTGAATGCAAATCACCTGGAGAGTAGACTAATCAATTGCTGTGTATTACCACAATAGAATAATTTTCTACAATCCAAACCAGTATACTCCAGTGACAGATGAAACTGTGGATGAATCCTAGCAAGGTAGTGTAAATGAAAAATCCCCAAGGATTATACATGGCATGATGCCTGATATACAAAATTTTAAATAACATAAATAATATCGTTTATGTCTGTGTGAATATGGGCAGGGTCACGGAGCAAAATCATATCAATATATATTGTTAATCCATCATTACCCCAGCCTCTTTGGGTTAACCCCATATTTTTCTATGATATATTGATATGTTGATATGGTTTGGCTCTGTGTCCCCACCCAAATTCATATATGTATATTATAAAATTATAATATATGTATAGCAAGTCCTCCTTATAGCCGTCCTCCCCTCCAGACTGGTGTCCTCTTCACTCCCGCCAGCACCTGGGGCCCACACTGGTTGGCTCCAATGGTACTGTGTCTGCAATCTGCCAGCCCGCCCCAGGGGCTTGGCAGAGCTGCACCATCCTTGCAGGTGGGGGTTGTTGTGTAAGTTATTTTTGTACACGTTCACGTGTGGATTCTAAAGCCTCATCCCTTCTCCCTCAGCCCCACCATATAATTGTACAGAATATTTCTATTGAATTTGAGACGGTCCTTCCCTTGGCTTTATATACATTAAACAGATGTGAATCTTAAAAATATAGATAGATAGATAGATAGATAGATAGATAGATAGATAGATGATAGATAGATATAGACAGATGATAGATAGATATGGTTTGGCTCTGTGTTCCTACCCAAATCTCATGTCGAATTGTAATTCCCAGGATTGGAGGAGGGGCCTGGTGGGAGGTGATTGAATCATGGGGGTGGACTTCCGCCTTGCTATACTTGTGATAGTTCTCGCGAGACCTGGTTGTTTGAAAGTGTGAGGCACCTCCCTCTTCATTCTCTTACTCCTGCTCCAGCCATGTAGGATGTGCTGGCTTCCCCTTCACCTTTTGCCATGACTAATTTTACTAAGACCTCCCTCAGCCATGCTCCCGTTACAGCCTGCAGAACTGTGAGCCAATTAAACTTCTTCTCTTTATAAATTACTCAGTCTCAGGTAGTTCTTTATAGCAATGTGAGAACAGACTAATACATATATGTTTGTGTGTAGGAGTATACGTGTGTATACATACATACCTATTTCCACCTTTTTTCCAAAACATTTCCATATTTTGTGAGAGTACATAAAAATGATATCAAAGTATATAAAAGTTAAAAAAAAAAGGGGCAAGATGGACATGGAATACTAGCCAGGGTACTTCAGAGCGACAGAATCAATAGGATATATCTATATACAGATAGATGAGAGGGGATTTATTAGGGGAATTGTCTCACACAATTGTGGAGGCTGAGAAATCCCAGGACAGGTCAATTGCAAACTGAAGATCCTGAGATGCTGGTCGTGTAGCTCAGTCCAAGTCCAGAGGCCTCAGAACCAGAGAAGCTGATGGGTGTAACTTTCATTCTGAGGCCGAAGGCCTGACAACCCAGTGTGGCTGCTGGTGTAAGACCGGGAGTTGAAAGGCCAGGGGGCTCAGATTTCTGTTGTCCAAGGCAGAGGATGAGCATATTCCAGCTCCAGGAGATGGAATGACACATTGGCCTTTGAAAAATTTTTGTTCTCGCCAGGTTCCTAGTAGATTACACGGTGCCTGCCCACATTAAAGGCAGATCTTTACCTAGTCCACGCTGACCCACATGATAATCTCCTCTGGAAAAAACCTCATAAACACACCCAAGATAATTATTTACCTTTTTTCGAGATATTCCTTAATCCAATCAAGTTGATATCTAAAATTAACCATCACACATGATATTCAGAATGTTGATCACCTTGAGTGAGGAGAGAAAGGGAGATAGGAGGAACCATGGTCTGCTCAGTATGGGCTGCTGTCAGGATATCAAGGTCCTGGGTTTTGTTTGGGGTAGTGGGTACACTAGGACTTAATACACAATTATAATAACTAGCTAAACAAAACTAGCTGACTGTGTCAAAACAAGGATGAGTGCATGCCATGACCCAATGTTATTATTAACTATTTCCTGGGCACCTGATGTGGTTTGGATATGTGTCCCCGCCTAAAGCTCATGTTGAATTGTAATACTCAGTATTGGAGGAGGGCCTGGTGGGAGGTGATTAAATCATGGGGACATATTTCCCCCTTATATTCCTATGATGTGCGTGAGTTCTCATGAGATCTGGTTGTTTAAAACCGTGCAGCGCCTCCCCATTCTCTCTCTCTCTCCTGCTCTGCCATGTAAGGATGTGTTGGCTTTTTCTTTGCCTTGTGCCATGATTGAAAGTTTCCCGAGGCCTCCTCAGTCGTGCTACCTGTACAGCCTAAAGAACTGTGAGCCAGTTAAACCTCTTTTCTTTATAAATTGCCTAGACTCAGGTAGTTCTTTATAGCAATACGACAATGAATTAATACAGCATCTGAAATCCATAGAAAAAATAGTAAATCAGAATAAAAACTAAAGAATAATGAGCAAACAAAGCTCAAACTCAATTCTTGTTACTGTGAAAATTGAATTGCATAATATATATAAATGGTACACCACACGGTGCCGGACTCCTGCTGGGAATCTTTCTTCTGGAGAGCGTAAAATAAACTTGTCTCTTACATGTCCTTGGTCATCTTGAGGCTAACGGGGGTTCTGGTAGGAAGCCACTCATAGCAGTGCCATCAGGGTTCCAGGCAGAGGCATGGGTGTGGGAACAAGACTCCTATCCTGGAATTAAATGAGACAGATCCAGAATCTGCAGGATAGGACTCAGGACAGGTCTAAGCAATTATCCGGAAGCAAGCCTAGGAACAGGGAGTCCTAGTCAGGCAGGAATGAACACATGATAGGCACTGGAGCCTTGAGGGGAGAGGGGTGAGGAGTGAGTCACTTGAGAGGGGGGTACTGAAGCCAGGTAGGGTGTGACAGGGTGTAAGCCCAGAGCACATGCATCCAGGTGGGCAGATGGGGCCTGAGACCTCACCTCCATTCTGCTAGGTACTACTATGTGTCCTGCAGTGAATTCATTTCCTCTGCGCCCCTCAGTTTCATTTCCCATAAATATAAAACATAGTATAAATATGAATTATACAAAACCATGTAATTTGTATATTTCAAAGAAAATATTATAAATGAATATTATAATATGGAAATTTCCTCATTAGGTTGCCACCAGCATTAAAAGAGTTAACACTTGCCAGGTGCAGTGTTTCACACCTGTAATCCCAGCACTTTGGGAGGTGGAGGTGAGTAGATCACCTGAGTTTGGCAGTTCGAGACCAGCCTGACCGATATGGTGAAACCGTGTCTCTACTAAAAATACAAAAATTAGTCGGCTGGTGGTGGCGCACACCTGTAATCCCAGCTACTCAGTAGGCTAAGGCAGGGGAATCGCTTAAACCCGGGAGGCGGAGGTTGCAGTGAGCTGAGATCATGCCACTGCACTCTAGCCTGACCCACAGAGGGAGACCCTGTCTCAACAACAAAAAAAAGAGTTAACACTTGTGAAGCCCTTACATAGTGCAGGCACTATATAGAGGGAGTGCTAAATACATTTTAAAGGTTTTGTATTATCGAAATTACTATAAACTCTAAGCCATTCTTTTATGGAACGCCCTTCCAGCAGTTTTGGATCATGTGTTTATTGGCACATGAGAATGTCTAGCCCCAGATCTGACCCACTGCTAACGTTTCCCTGGGTAACAGACTCCTCTCTGCTTTCCTAGGGTATTGTTTAGTGCAGAAAATGAAGTGTTACTGAGACTAGTGTTCAGATCTAAGCTCTATCACTCACTTGCTCTGTGATCTCTGACAGCTTAGTTCACTACTCCGAGCTTTAGCTTCTATCTTCATGGCAAAAACAATACAATATACTTTAAGATTTTCTGTAAAGATGTTAGGTAATACAGGCAGTCTTCACCTTGCAAGGTAATGTAAGACCATAAATCTGACTGTGCAAGCAGTCTTAATTTAAATCAATGGAAAAGTTATGATTGGTTCATGACATATGAACATTTTTGTCAAAACATTCAAAACTTTCTTACTGTCACTTATAGACGTATGAGAAAATAACACTTAGTAAAACCAATATTATTTAGTAAACTGCACTTTAAGATATCAGAAACATGGAGAATTATAAGGTTTTATTTATTTGTTAGAAACCTGCCAAGAGCCTTTGAACAGTGTTTGCTTTCTTTTCATCCCTTATGATACAGAGCAAGCATCTTTTCCATGCCTTGGCAGATAGGCATCCTCCTTTCCAAGATTGGATCAACTTCCAATATTTTGTCCTTAGTGCTTGCCATGTTGTGAAACATCTCTGAGAGTCCTTTTAGTGGGAGATCTTTTGCCAGCCTTCCTTCCTCCAGGAAATGACGTCCTTTATTTGCCATTGATGTCGACTATCCTCTGTCCCTGAGCTCCCCGACTGCACATCTGGAGTCTCTCGAAGGCTGAGTGTTCACGTTCCCTCTGTCAGCTATTTTTTCTACAACGCGATTTACATTTTATTCAGTTTCACTTCCAGCATTATCACTTTCCATTTCCTTGCTGCACTTTTATCTTTGTTGGCCAATTCCCTCTTTTGAATATCAACGTTGCATATAGGAAAATAAAAAATAGTACCAAGCCCATTGGTAAAATATCATGCCAGTTTATCCTGGGGGACAAGAGACGATATAACTACATGCTTTCCTGTCTGTGCATTGCAGAGTTTGTCTCCAGAACAACAACAACAACAACGAAAAAAAAGCCTATGTGTCAATTTTCAGACCAAACCATAGGCAATTAGAAAGGCTTTACCTGGCAGGCCTCGGGGGAATGTTTTCCTCCCTACATCTGCACAGTCAGTGCTTTGCAGACCCTGTAGGGAGTTGCAGTCAAGGTGTCACGCCCACTGGGCAGCCATTTTCTTATGCATTTTTGCACTGCCAGCCCAGATGATTTCATCCCTAGGTCTGTTTATCTAAGGTCCTCGCTGAGGTCTCCTTATAGAGATGCGGAGGAGGGGGAAACCCTGAAGACACTTTTGCCCATTCTAACTCACTACCCAGTGTTTTTCCACTCCAAATCCTCCCTCATCTTGCCTCCTAGCCTCTGGGTCAGCAAAACTATAGGAGCCATTTGTTTGGAGATCCTTTAACTGTGAAAATGATGTCCCAAAATGTCTATGCTGACCCACGACTGAAACACCGTTCCATGGGAGACAACAGAACAGAGGGGAGTCAGCACTTTTTCTGGTTCAGCCTTTTGCTTATGCCATTGCAGTAAGTGATTAAAGCCTTGATTATGAATTCTATTTTGGCTTGTTGCCTTGTATCAGCTACTCAGGCACCTGGCTACTCAGCTATGTCTCCAGCTAGACTAGCTCCTGACAAGTGTGACCTGAATAACAGGTGTTCAGGGCCAAACCACTGGCAGACTTTGCAAGAAGTGAACTGATTGGTCACTGATCATGATGCACATCTAGTATTTATGTAGGGATGTGTGAACTGAAGAGCTAACAGTGAAGTCAAAGTCATTTTGTTGGAGGGACAAATATTATATCAGCCATAGTAAATGGAATCTATGCATGTCAGGATCGAGCAAAATGAGGACTGCCTTTCTGTGTAATTGCTTGATGTTAGTACCAAGCACACAGAAGGAATTCAATGCAATTCTGCTCTTCCCCTTACCCCAAATTCCTTAGGTACACCTCTGCCCATTCTATAATGAAGCCTCCATATCAGCCTGCATTCCAGGTGGCTAATGTGTCAGATGGACACCCAAGGAGCATTACGGCCTTAACACAAGCATGAGCTCACCCCAGATGCAGTGTAGGGCCCCAGACGGACCTTCACAGTCAGCTCTGTTCCATCATATACTCAGACATCAATTTTAACTAGTTCAGTGTCCATCACTCACCCACACTTACGACTTTCTGACCTGGTTCCCCTAAGGTGCAGTGCTATTCTGGTGACCCACAGGGAACATCCTGGTGAGTTGGTGCCTTGATGAGGAGCTCTGTCTCCTGCACTAACACTGCACACATTCATTCCTGTTCTCCCCATGGAGATTTTAAATGATGCACTACCTATTATTTGAATGATTCATTGATGTCACTGTGTCATTGATTGATGTGTTCATCTGTTCATTTTCAAATACATACTATTAATACTATTAATAGTATTTAATTAATTAATACTTTTAACCATCTAATATGTGTTGGGAACCATGCTTTGTAATTTACTGAACAGATTTTGGACAGGTTTCTTTATCTTTCCATTTCTACAAGTGTACAACAGGACAATACTAGAACCTTCCACCAGGAATGTGAGGAAGGCACAGGCCACGTATGGGGTGTGCTGGGAACTGCTCCTGGCTATTGGGAGGCTCTGGAGGTGTCAGCCATTGTTGCTGATCCTGCGGGGGTCAGCCTCTGCCGGCAGCCCCCTCACATTCTGATATTCCTCTGTAAGCTCCGTTTTTGGATTCCTAGGGCAAATTGTGTTTGATGGTGTCTACAGTGAGCAGAACTGACACACAAATCTCTGAATTTGAAAGAGATGTTTTAAAATTGCATTTGAAGTCATTGCTGAGCATCAATATTTCACCCTGAAAGGAAACTGAAGCATTTTCTGTCTATGTTCAGAGAAAGCTAGGATATCCTTCTCTTTCACCTGACTTCTGTAACTGTGGTCCTCAGCAAGGATCAATCTCTGAGGCGAGAAAGCACAAATCATTTGCTTCAATTAAGGCAAACAGAGTGCAGGCTGCCAAGCAGGGCTCCAGAGCCTTGAAAGGGATCCTTTCAGGAGCTGCTAATCACAGCCTGCCCAGCTGCTGGCAGCTCCTCTGCAGGAGGCCCAGATCGATGCCGCTCTCCAGAACTGCTAAGGAGAGAGAGCCTGGACAGCTCCTCCAGTCACCACCACCACAGCCGCCGTCACTGCAGTAGCCAAAGTGAGTTCACATTAGTCTACGGCAGTTTATTGAAGGTGCAGCGCATGGACTGCATGGGAAAATGCCCACTGTCCCTAATGGGAATGTGGCTGCTGTGCAGAGGGAACAATGTGTCCTGGGGCCACTGATTTGGTAAAGGATGGATTTCTCCCTCTCTGCCTTCACATTGTCTTCACAGACTCAGCTTTTTTCAATAAGAAAGAAAAACAGTCTGTCCAGAAACCTTGGTGTAGAGAAATGTGTGAATGTCGGGTGATATATCACAGGCTTTTCAGACTGTCAGAACAAAAGGAGAATGTAGAAGATATTATTTTTGGTCTTTTATTTATATACATTTATGGGGTACAAGGTGCAATTTTGTTACATACATAGATTGCTTGGTAGTGAAGTTAGGGCTTTTAGGGTATCCATCACCCAAACGATGTGCATTTGACCCATTAAGTAATTTATCATCAACCACCCTCCCCCTATCCCCTCACCCTTCCAAGTCTCCATTCTCCATTGTCTGTCTATTTATTTTATTATTATTATTATTATACTTTAAGTTCCAGGGTAAATGTGCACAACATGCAGGTTTGTTACATAGGTATACATGTGCCATGTTAGTTTGTTACACCCATTAACTCGTCATTTACATTAGGTATTTCTCCTAATGCTATCCCTCCCCCTGCCCTTTACCCTATGACAGGCCCCAGGGCATGATGTTCCCCGCCCTGTGTCCAAGTGATCTCATTGTTCATTTCCAACCTATGAGTGAGAACATGTGGTTTTTGGTTTTCTGTCCTTGTGATAGTTTGCTCAGAATGATGGTTTTCAGTTGGATCCATGTCCCTGCAAAGGACATGAACTCATCCTTTTTTATGACTGTATAGTATTCCATGATGTATATGTGCCACATTTTCTTAATCCAGTCTATCATTGATGGACATTTGGGCTGGTTCCAAGTCTTTGCTATTGTGAATAGTGCCACAATAAACATGTGTGTGCATGTGTCTTTATAGTAGCATGATTTATAATCCTTTGGCTCTCTATTTCTTAATTTTAGAGATGAGCAAATTGTGGCCAGAGAGAAGCGTCTTAAGGACTCCTTTCCCCCAAGAGACCAGAATAGAATAAGGATGTTTATTTGGGGGCAAGCTCTGCTGAAGATGCTCTATGGGAGGTTAGTTATGTTGGAGGCAGAAGCAAATGTTGGTACCTAAAACAACAGGCAGAAAATCTTGTGTTGCACACACTTACAGAAGTTTCTTTAGGCAAATGCACATTTTGAATCTCTGAGAAAGGATTAATTACATATTACTTCATAAACTTAACTTTCCAAGGAATTTTTTTTCCAAGTACTTCCTATTGGGAAACACTTGATTCAGTGAGGTCACCAGGCTCAGACATTGGCTCGCACCGTGATAAACCTTTTGCTGGTTGACCATTGATTTACTTTTAAGGGTAAATGACTTCAGTATCTAAGTCTTTTTTTTTTTTAATGAATATAAAATAACCAATTTTGAGTTGTTTTGATAAAGAATTAATTTTTAAAATGTGTAAAAAAGGAACAATGCAATGTAAAAAGGAATGATTTCACCAAATGGTGCCAGAACAACTGGACATCCACAGGTAAAAAAAAAAAAAAAAAAAAAAAAAAAAAAATCTAGACACATACTTTATACCTTTCATAAAAATTAACTCGAAATGGGTCATAGACCTAAATGTAAAACACAAAACTATAAAACTCCTCGAAGAGAACGTAGGAGAAAATCCAAACGATCTTGGGTATGGTGATAACTTTTTTTCATGATTCATGAAAGAAAAAATTGATAACTGGCGTTTCTTAACACTAAAACTTCTGCTCTATGATAGGCCCTGTCAACACAGTAGAGAGACCACAGGCTTTGAGAAAATATTTGTAAACCACATATCTGATAAAGAACTTATGTCCAAAATTCTTTAAAAAAACTCTTAAAACTCAACAATAAGAAAGGAAATAATCCATTAAAAAAAGAGAAAAGGTCTGAACAGACACCTCACCAAAGAAGACATACAAATGGGAAATAAGCATTTGAAAAAATACTTAACACCATATACCATTAAGTAATTGCAAATTTAACAACAATGAGATATCACTATACACCCAATAAATGGCTAAAATGTTAACACAACAGCAAATGCTGGTGTGGCTGTGGAGCAAAAGAAACTTTCATTTGTTCCTGGTACAAATGCAAAATGGTATGGTCACTCTGGAGGATGGTTTGGCAGTTTCTTACAAAACAAAACATACTCTTACCATATGATCCAGAAATCATGCTCTTTGGTGTTAATCCAAAGGAACTGAAAACTTACATCCACGCTAAAATCTTTTTTTTTTTTTTTTTTTTTTTTTTTTTTGAGGCGGGGTCTCGCTCTGTCGCCCAGGCTGGAGTGCAGTGGCGCGATCTCGGCTCACTGCAAGCTCCGCCTCCCGGGTTCCCGCCATTCTCCTGCCTCAGCCTCCCGAGTAGCTGGGACTACAGGCGCCGCCACCACGCCCGGCTAATTTTTTTTTGTATTTTTAGTGGAGACGGGGTTTCATTGTGTTAGCCAGGATGGTCTCGATTTCCTGACCTCGTGATCCGCCCGTCTCGGCCTCCCAAAGTGCTGGGATTACAGGCTTGAGCCACCGCGCCCGGCCCACGCTAAAATCTTGACAGAAATGTTTAAACCAGCTTTCTTCATAATTGCCAAAACTTGGAAGCCATCAAAATGCCCTTCGGTAGATGAATGGATAAACTGTGGTGCATCCACACAAGGAAATTTTATTTAGTGCTAAAATGAAATGAGCAATCATGCAGTGGAAAAACAAGGAGGAATCTTAAATGTGTATCACTAACTATAAGAATTCAAGCTTAAAAGCCTACATAAGATCAGTGCTTGCTAGGGATTCAGAAGAAGGAATGAATAGATGGAACATAGGAAATTTTTAGGGCATTGAAACTTTTCTGTATGATTCTGTAATGGTTGATACATGTCATTACGCATTTATCAAAACCCATAGAATCTACAACACAAATAGTGAGCCCTGGTGTAAACTATGGACTTTGGTTTATAAGAATGTATCAGTATTAGTCCACCAGTAGCAAATGTGCTAAAGTAATGCAATGTTAACAATAGGAAAAATTGTGGGGTGGGGGAGGAGGGAGAAGATATATGGGAACTCTCTACTTATTCTGCTCAATTTTTCCGCAAGTCTGCTCCAAAAAATAAAGTTTATTAATTAAAACACAAAAAGGAAACAAAAAATGTGTGTAAAGCATGTAATGCATTGGCAGGTGTCCAGAAATGTGTTGCTCCTTTAAATGAATGAAGTAACTTCTCCCATGCCCCAGATCCTGCAAGGAGTTCCCTCTCATTTTATTTTACCATATGGGTGGCCAGAATGCAGCTCTGCCTCAAGGATTCCAGGAAAAATAACAAGCTAAAAGGAGTGTTAAAAGGGTGTAATCCCCTTTAAGTCCTGAAACATGGAAGAAATCAGACCTTTAGGTAGGACACACTTGTCTGCTAAGTCATTTTGTGCGTAGTTATTGGTTTGTCATTTCTGACTTCTTCTGAGCACATATTATGTCTACACTAAGAACTTCACTGTTAAGCTTTCCAGCATGAAAAACTTCTTTGATCCTTGGCTCATTGTAGGGCTGTGTCATTTTGACTCATATCACTGGTTTCTGACTAGCAAAAATGGTGCTGATAAAAGTGACAAATTCTGCTTTCACTTGAAATGAACTGTTTTGTCACCCAGCAGAGGACAAGTTATGGAACTTATTAAAGACCATGGGGGAAGCCCCGGTTTCAATATGACACATTCAATCCGTAGTTCAACTTCTCCTCCCTCGAAAGAGCCCAGAGACAAGATCAAGCAAATGTAAAAAAATGATATTTAAATATCCTCAGAAGTGCTAAAGAACAGAACAGAGTGCCGTCAATAGGCTATACATTTTGAGAATTTCTGTGACTTTTGATTTTGTTGGGGAGCTACCTGGGACCCAGTTGTCAAATGAGGTTCACACAAATCAGTTTCCCAGTGTTGGTCTCTGGGACTAATGTCAGTCATGCAGACAACCAGAAGGATCAAACAAAGGCAAGAGCAGTTTGGGACATCAAGGGAGGTTCCTCACATCCTCCCTTCCTCCTTTGGACATGCACCTGTGGACCACAATAGTAGATGAGGTCTCTAGGTGAGGTTTTCAGGATACCTCCCACAGCAGGAGGAGGATGTGAGTAATGAACCATCTCCAGGTCATCTCACAGACAACTGTGTGCCTATGAGACATTGTCTAGGAGCCAGGTCTCAGGTCATCTGCGTGTATTTACTCTAGGTTATCCGTTAGCTGTGTACTGGGAACATCCTGCTATGGGCATGCTATAGATAAGTACTCTTTCCCCTTGCAAATGTTTTCCCAGAGATACAGTTGCCAAGGAGATTGGACTGGATGGTATGCTGTCATCTATTCCTTCCCAAGGGCATCCCTCCCACAAAGGGATGAGTGGATCACAGGCCTGCTGACTCCCTCGTGGTGCCTTGGGACAGAAAAAAACTGATCAAGGTTGATCTTCCAGAATAAGCCAACAGTGTCCTACTAACCCACTCAGGAAATGTGGGACAAAGACCAGCTTTTTGAATAGTGGACAAAAACACCTTCAAATTCATAGCAGCAAGAGTGTGCCTCAGCACGGTTACTCAAAAAGGCAGAGATGGATATTGCTCTAGGCTTGCTTGTGTTCTCCTAAAATTCATATGTTGAATTGAATTTCATCACCCAAAGTGATGGCACTTGCAGATGGGCCTTTGGGAACTAATTATGTTGAGATGAGGTTGTGAGGGTCTTGCCCTCATGATGAGGCTACAACCCTTATACAAAGAGTCACCAGAGAGCTTGCTTTCTCTCAATCTCTACCATGTGTGGACACAGGGAGAAGGCAACCATCTGCAAACCAGAAAGAGAACCCTTATGGAGGAACCAAATCAGCCTGCACCTTGATCTTTGACTTTCCTGCCTCCAGAACTGTGGGAAATGAAGTTCTATTGCTTAAACCAGCCAGCCTGTGGTTGTTCATGATGGTAGCTGGAGCTGACTAGCACAAATATGAATTTTCAACCTGCAAGAAGCTCTCATACCCACTTTTCTTGCTACATAATGTGAGATTTATAGAGTGTGGCACCCAGATAACGAGAACAGGCAGCTATGAAGAATGAAAATAACTAGAATGTTGAAAGCAAGAAAGAATTCTTGTTATTCCAATCTGTGATTTATAAAATTAGGAAAACCATAGAGTTTAATGAACTTTGCAGAAAAATGAAATAATGATTTAGGACAGTTTTTTGTAAACATCAGCCCATGGATGGAACTCAGGGGTACTTTTTGTGTATCCCTTAAGTGTATGTGGATAAATGTAATATATTGGGCATGGTATCCATTTGAAAGGAGCTCCAAAGTAAGAGAACAGAGGACACAGAAAAGAAGTAATAAAGCAAAAAATAAAAAATTAAAAAATGCCTACTAAAGAAACAGATGAGTTCATGTCAGAAGGGTTCATTTAGGGACCACTGGAATATATTGAAGGGAATCACATACATAGATATATCTTAAATCAGGAGAATTTCATAATTCTAAAAATAAAAAGAAAATCCCCAAAGTTTCTAATTCAAAACAAAAAAATGTCACCAAGCAACATGAAAAATGTCAGTATCTCCAGCCTTACCATCCTTAGCACCAAATGCCTTAGGGCAACAGATCAATACTCAAATTTCTGAAGAAGGCTGGATTTTAATCCTAAAATTTCATGTCCATCCAAGTTATTGTTCACTGGTGACATCAGAAGAAAATATTTTAGGATTAGCAGAACTCAAACACTATTAGCTGCCGTTTATGATTTCTGAAATTAATTACTCAAGCAAGTACTCCAAAGAACTGATGGAAGAATTATGATAACATGTTCAAGAAAAGTGGAAAGTGATGTATACAAAATACACTGGTGGTCAATGAAGCAGTTGATAAGAGTAATAATTTGGGGAGTAACTGCTTAAAGGTGGCAGAATGAAGAGAGCAAGGAAAGCCCTTAGTGGCCATGTTTTCCTGTCCAGCAGACTTTGCTTCCATGTGTTTTCTCTGGGTCCCCTTTTGGGGACGGGGGAAATTAGAGTGCTTCTGGGAGGCTTGCCCTGGATTCTGACTGCTCCCTGTTTTTCTCCAGGAAATAGCCCATGTCTCACCTTCCATCCCGCTGTTGGCAGGTGCCGTAACAATAGAGAGAGCTGCTTTTCTAGTGTTTGGCTGCTTCTTGGAGTTTCCTGCTCATCTTTTTGTGGGATGAAGATGCCTACTGAGTGACAAAGACACTCTGATGATAGCACATTATTAATAATTCCAACCATGACTCCTCTCAATTGATCTCCTGTCCACAACTTCCTTAATTACAACTTTTACTAGGTAAGGTTCTCAGAGAAAGCAAAAGGGAACAGTTTTCACTTGCACTGGTCAATGTCCTGTTGGCAGAAGTGATTTATTATGAAAATTTCCAATGGAAATGTCTCCTGCTGTGCAATGCATCACCCCATGCTGGCATGAAACTCTGCAGTTAAAAAAAAAAAATCTGTTGTAAGAGGTGCCTTGACTGGCTCCCCATGGGTAAATTGATGAACTGGTGCTGCAGTCATAAGACTGGGGATGGCTGTGATTCCGATGTGGAGTCAACAGTTTCCCATAAAGTGCTTGGTATGTGTCATCATTAGCTGTATACATTTGATTACATGAGCTTATTTAGGCTTCCAAAGAACTACATGTTGTAAATTTTACTACTTTCATTTTATCACTCATACCATAAAGGCATGGCATGGGGAGTGTTACTCCCCTCCTTTACCTTCTCTCACTGTAATTTTCCCAGGACCACATACCTTCAAACACTGGTGAAGATAAGATTTAGACACTGGTCTCAATTCTATTCTAACATATGGATGTAGCCTTAGGCAGCAACGTAGAATTTCTTTTCCCCAGATTCTTGTCAGGGAACATAATCTCAAACTCTTTGTCATGTATTTCCTACGTAGAGGTTAAGTGTCCATATTCACAGATGATAGTCTGAAGACTCTCAGTTTGCCCATTCCTCCAGGTACCCTCATTTGACTCTTGGATTAAGTCAGACCACTAGGGGGTGGCATGCTTGGGAAATGGTGAACCGGGCCCTCAGCCAAACTAGACTGTCTTACTTGCATTTTTGGTTTGTGTCCTCTGGTAGCATTGTGTATAATTTACTTACTGAATGGCATGGAACTTGCTGCTATATTTTCAGTTGCAAAATTGTGGAAGGTGTTGTTTGCTACATCACATAACATTCAATTTATGAGTTTCCAGCAGGCAGTTGGAGGATTGGGTCTAGAAGCTGGCAGTGTGTAAGAGATGGGGAAGGGTGCACTCAGAAATACTTGGGTTGAGGTATCTCTTTGCAATTGTTGAGGAACAGGAGGTGGTGCCAAGTAGAGCTGAGGTCTTGAAGAAAAGTGGATACTGGAGAGAAATCAGGGAATGCAACCAGTCACAGGTGAAAAAATAAAGACTGGGCTCTGAAATTGATGCAAGGTTGAAGTGATGACAGATGCATGGGTCTTTAAGTTTGAAAGCCTGAATTCCACTCAAAGGACTTAAATTTTCTGAGCATCAGTTTTCCTGCTATAATATGGGGATAGAACTCCAACATACAGGATAGTTTTGAGGATTAAATGAGAGTATTCATGCAAAGTGCCTGAAATAATAATTATGACATAAGCAAAGCTAAAAAACATAAGGAAAAAAATCATACGCAAGACCACACCCATATGTCTGGGTACCAGAGCAGAAAATCTAAATGTATGCCTGCCTTTGAAGAGTCTCCTTCTACCTTTCTTTCTCTCTGGACTGGGGCACCTATATGTTCTGAAATGTAGTAGGGTCAGAAAATGGCTCTAGGTGCAGCGAGAAGGGTGGCAGGACCAACCACTCATACACATTATCTCTACTCATTGTTCCACTGCACCTTACTACCTTCCCTCACATGAGGTAATTTTGGGAGAGCAATCATAGAACCCCACTGCTCATGTGCTGAAGTACACAAGCCTGGAAGGAATGGCTGCATGGAGTAAAATACTGAAATTGGAAAAGAAACATTTGTCTTCCTGTGGGAGGTAGCCCCTGGCACTGTTCTTCCTCCAATTACTTCCTCTCCTTGGATTCTCTCTACTGTTCATGCTTTTCTCCACTTAATTCTTCTTACTTCATAAGCTGGTACAGGTACAATGACATTCATTTAAATAATTAAATACCTCTTCTATGTTACAGTTTCCATTTACTGCCTCAGAAATCAGACTCTACTAATTCATTGCAGAAGAAAATGTAATTAATTGTTTGGACTTAATTTTAGTTATGAGAGATCTACTGCCAAAATGAGACCCTACAGAACATAATGCGTGAGGAGAGAGAGTAAACGTTAATGTTCTCTCTCCTCTGTGTCTCAAAAGAACTCTAGTTTGGTAATTGCCTACTCTGTAACAGGAACTGTGCAGGGAATTTCATACACATGATCTCAATTTTTGGTCCCAGCCTTTTGTGAAGCTGAAGCAGTTGTTATCACTTCTATTTTCTAGATGAGGAAACAGGATCACAAAAGTCAAATAATTAGAAAGTGGAGAAATCAAGATTTGAAGGCAGATCTCTTTGATTTTAAAAGATATTCATTTCTATTATGATTGTCAAAAATAATATGAATACAAAAGCCTGTGATGGTATGACAATCTTATGACAAATAATACATGTTTATGAATGATAGGATAACTGTAGGGCTCTGGGGGGTTGGCAAAACATGAACAATGTAGCCTCTGCCATCCAGATAATATTTTTGATTGATTATGTTCATTCCATGCTTTAAGGAGAACACTAAGCTCAACAATAGGATTTATGAAACTCCATAATCACTTTAGAGAAATGAGGTGTTGCAGTTTGAGGAACTTGGATCCTGATGTTAGCCTTAGGTGGAATAAGAGCAATGAGCCATCTCCAATGGAGGTGTGAAAAGGTATGACCCATTCTGCCTGTGTGGGAGCAGGTTGCTGCATATGGATAAGTGTGTGAAGAGGTCTGTGTATATGGGTGTCAGCGCGAGGAGGTCTGTGTACACGGGTGTCAGCGCGAGGAGGTCTGTGTACACGGGTGTGAGCGCGAGGAGGTCTGTGTACACGGGTGTGAGCGCGAGGAGGTCTGTGTATATGGGTGTGAGCGTGAGGAGGTCTGTGTATATGGGTGTGAGTGTGAGGAGGTCTGTGTATATGGGTGTGAGTGTGAGGAGGTCTGTGTATATGAGTGTGAGTGTGAGGAGGTCTGTGTATATATATTGGAGTGTGAGGAGGTCTGTGTATATGTGTTTATGTAGCTCTTTCTATATGGTTTTGTATGTTATAGGCACCCCACTCTGGTGGTGAGATGATCAGAGACTTTCAAAAGTAAAGCATCATCTACTTCAATGTGTGTCTTGCTTGAGAGGTTCAAAATACAAGCTTTTGGAAAATTGGCTAGCAATAAACATAACAATTGCAACTTTTTATTACATACTAGGAGGCAGATCCCTACATCCCTTATTACTGATTCCCTCCACATTGGATTTAGGGTAAGAGCATATTTAACTTGCTGGCATTCAAACTCAAGAATGTTTAACTTGAAACTTGTGCTCTTTCCTTCTGCCCTGCTGAGCCAAGCACTTTGTCCTTGGGGTACCCATCCAAATCCTGGAAGAGAGTTAAAGTTTACTTAGACATAAGCAGAGGCCCTGCCCCACCAACAGGCTCCTACAGCAATTGTGCATGTCATGTTGCCTGACATGCATTAGGTAACTTCTGTGTACAGGGAGCAGGTGGGTGAAGGAGGAGGGTGGGAGTTGCTTGCATCATAGATGATCTTATGGATGGGGATGTACTATAGTTTTCCAGTGTGTCAAATACTAACTGCTGTTGATGCAAAGGTAAGGCACTGGGTGCAAAGAAAAGATGAAAAGATTCAACCCTCTGGAAGCTGAGTGCTTCCTTTTGCTGGACAGACAGGAGCCTTGGCCCCTCTGCGGGTATCCTTCGCATATTGTCATTGGAAGCAAGGCTGGTGTGAAGCCCATTTGCAGCTCAGGCCCCTGGTAGGGCAGACCTGCAAGTAGTGGGGGCATCATAGCTCCCACTGGGATGGCCTCAGATTGCTGGAGTGGATGCTCAATAAATTTAGTAAGTTTAAAAAAGACTCATTAAGCTCTAAGGAATGATTGCTGTTGGGAAACCTGGAAGAGATGACTGCACCTTGTCCGTGGCATCCCTTTTTCCACCCTCTGGGCAAGGCTCAAGTTCTCCTGGAGTGTCTCCTGTCCAGGCCCTTCATCAAGCCCGCTCCTGCTTGGTTGTCTTCCTCACTTCTGTGCTCTCCATCTGAGCCTGTCTTCTGACTCTGGGTTCCAGCGCTTGTCCAATCTCTTCCATCTGCGTCCCGCCTGCTGCCAGCAACTTTCTTTGCTGCTGGATTAATTCCCATTTCTATTGTCTCAGTGACCTCAGGCAGGCCGGCAATTCAGTGTGGTAAAGAGTTTGAGGACTTTTTCTTTCTTTTTTTGGTTCTTCTGTGGGAACAAGAACACGCGTATGCACAAACGAATTATTTTTTACAACTCACGGAATTAGAAAACAGCTGCAAGGATGATTCTGGGATTAGGAATAATGATATGCATTTGTTGGAGTAGAGAGGTCATCTTAATATGTGCAGGGTGCCTGACTCGGTGTCCAAAGCCAAGTGCTCATTATAGTCTTGTCCTACGACCTTGGGGACGCTGAGAGCACTTACCTGCTCTCTTCCTCGGCTACTTTTCTTCAGAGCCAGACGAGCCCGTGGGTTTATCCCCAGCAGTCCTGGGGGCTCAGACACTATCTCATTCTTTCCTTTTTCTGAGAGTTGTATTTCTTTTAGTTGTCTTTTCCGGTGTCTTGCTCTTCCCAAACCCTCTGAACTCTGTCCTTGAGTTACTGCCAAACAGATTGTCAGAACAAGATGCTCGCTGGCCCAGTCCCCTTTTTTGGAGGTGCTGCCCAAGTACACTTGAGTCTTTTCTTTCCTGAACTACCATGACTTTCAAATGGATTCAGTCCAAAGTTAGCATGTGATGAAGACACATTTGCAGGCCACAGTTTTTCACCTAGTTAGTTAACAAGGCTGAGAACTCAATCTACTGCCTTTTAACAAGTCATCAAGCAGAAAGCACAGGGGGTTTGCTGTAATCAGGTTTGGATCATGAGTCTGTGCTGCTGAATCATGATCCAGAAGCAGAAGCTGCAGGAGCCCCCTTTCACATGCTGTCTTTCTCTGACTCCACAGCAGCCCAGCCTGCCAAGTGAGGCTGCACACCTAGGGCAGCTAGTCCTCGCTTCCCTGTTGCAGTCTTAGCTGTTTTTGACCAGTTTTCTTCCCTTGCACATGTCTTCTAGAGCTGCGCTGTCTGTGCTGTGTGGTATGGCCTATTAACTCCCACAGCCCCATTCCCAGCCTACACTCAGGACTGACTACACTCTTTCTTCCTCTAAAACTAGTTTCTTTCCTTCTCTCCTGCTCAAAGAAACTGCAAGCTCTTATAGTAACTGAACTCTTATTGAATTCAGAGTAAAAGTGCTAGGATGTAAAGTTACTCTCTAATATCAAAAGCAGTGAGGCACATAGACATCAAGGAGCTCTATAACAAAAAAAAAAAGAAAAAAAAAAAGAGAATCCGACTCAGTTTGTGATAGGGGACAAAACAAAAATAGAAAATTTATTTTTAGGAACTCAATTATCTTCCTCCAAAATTCATGTGCTGAAGTCTGAACTCCCAAAGTGACAGTGTGTGGAGATAGGGCTTTTAGAGTGGTAGTTTAGGTTACATGAGGTCATAAGGTGGGGCCTTAATCTAATAGGACTGATGTCGTTCCGAGAGAAAGAGCCATCACGAGCATGCATGCATGGAGGAAAGGCCGTATGAGGACACAGAGAGTGGATGGTATCTGCAAGCCAAGGAAAGAGGCCTCGGGAGAAGCCAATGCTGCCCACACCTGGGGCTTGGATCTCCAGTGTCTAGAACTGTCAGAAATAAATTTCTGCCATTTAAAACACCTAGTCTGTGATATTTTCTAAAGGCAGCCTATGAAAACTAATACAGATATCAACTTCTAGAAGGATCTTTGAGCAGGATATGGACCGTGAGTAGGACAGGGAAACAACTTAACATCAGAGGTTACTAAGAGATGTTTTCTGACACATGGTAGACCCTAAGTATTTGAGGGACGGATGGGAGGATGGGCATTTGGATGGAGGAATGAATTAGTTGGACATTGATTGTCCTAACAAGAAGAAGGATGTCTCCAAGGATCATACAAGACACTCTCCCAAATAAAAGTGTGTGGCACATTTCTAATTAGCACAGTACCTGACACATTAATGAGAATCAATAAAGTTGGGCATAATCTGAACAGAATCTTTTTTAATCCTTGGATGTATGTAGGTATGTGTTTTTGTATTTTTCAAAGACCAGCACTGGCTCTGGCTTACCGAAATAAAATTAAACAAGTCTGAGTCACCTGACCATTCCCCATGGGTTTTCTTCAGGATGTTTTTTCAAAGAAAACTCTTCAACTGAAAGAAGTAGGTTACATTTCACGAGCTTTAAGTGAACACTAAAGTCAGTCAGTGTCAAGGCCCTCTAAGACTAATCCAGGAAGCTGTAGGCACTTGGGCAGAAATCACATTTCCGATGTGGGAAGCTGTGGCAGTCAGCAGCATGTGTGATGCAAATCATGGGGGACATGGGGAAACTGATTCAGCTTTCGGCAGAAAGTGCCTCCGACTGCACATCTGGGGGTGGAGAAAGTGCATGTGGAGGGATCTGGCAGAAGAAGTCCTGGACTTCAATCCCCAACCTTTACTTGTCTCTTAGCAGATGATTCTCCTTGAGAGGAGTATTAAAACTCCATCATTAAACCCCCAAATTGGAATTAACATAAAGTAATCCTGTGGCATGTGTCCATTTGTGTTTTCTGCATTGGTGTTAGGAAAGCTGAAATGACATACTCCCACTTGTATTGCTTTGGGAAGAGTGGCAGAATTGAAATAAACTACCACTATTTAACCTTTAAAATGAGGCAATTTGTAACAGGTGAAGGGAGGGAGGAAAGAACATGGACTTTGGAGGCAGAGCTGTACTCCAGTGCTAAATGCCAGTGTGGCTTGTTCCAGCACCTTCAGGGAAGTTGTCAAATCACCCCAAGCCTCAATTTTTACATCTGCAAAAATGGAAACATGGCTTTGTTTCCAGTAACATAGTAAAATGAGCTACTGCAAAATATCTCCTGTTCACAACACATAAATATGCTGGATAAAATCTAATGACAAAACCAAAACCAAAATCCATGGCCGGGTTCAAGGGAAAGAAAGAGAAGTTTAGGTGCCAGAAATAAAGTCCTTTAAAACCAGACTTGAGAGTTGGAGACCTAGTGCTATTGAATTATGAGGGGCCAGGAGTAGGAAGAGAATGTGGGATATATAGGACTAGGGGCTTGGCCTTCCAGCCTTGTAACAGGAAAGTGAGATGCATTAAAAAACTGGGTGCCCACCATGGCTGCAGTAGGGAGACATGTCTACAATGACCCCAAGTGTACCTGGTGGGGATTAAAATGAAAGTAGGAAAATAGGAATTTTAGACACAGACACACACACATACACCAATCCTGGAAAATTAAAAAGCCACAACAAAACAGCATTCTATATTATTAAAGGTACATAAACATGCAGTAAAGGAACAAAATATCCAAAAAGTAAACACACCCCTTCAGGTAACTCTAGAAAGGGTGAATAAGTTGGGTGATGAAACTCATCTGTGTATGTAACATTCCATTTTTTCAAAGGAAAAAGAAAAGGAAGTTAAGAAAGAAGAAATGAATGAAAGGAGAAAGACAGGAAGAAAAGGAATGATCTAAAGTAAATATAGTAAGATGTTAATATTTTTAAAATCTAGGTTGTTTGAGTAGGAATTTTTAAAAATTATTTTTGATAGTTTTTTCTATAAGTAAAAATATCTCATATTAAAAGACAAAAAGAGACGAAACTACCTATTTTTGAAAATACTTATTTTTGTAATTATTATGATTATGTGTTTTATATGTAATATACATCATGTAATGAGATATATGTATATCACACTGGATATTAATATTATAAATATATACTTAGAAGATATATATCATTTACACCAAGTATATCAGTGTATAGAAAGTATGGTTTTTTCATCCTGTAATTATTTCCACAAAGGTTAATTTTTTACCCAGATTTATCTCTTTCTTTCAAGGATTCGAACTACTGCAGCTTTTGTAAGTTCTTAAAAAGATACCAGAAATGAACTAGACAGGGTTTGCTAGCGTTGGCAGGTCCTCCAGTGTGGGGCAGGACCACTGGTCACCAAGGAATAGCAGCTCTGGGCTGGCTGCCTGGCCTGAAACCCAGTCCTACTGCCTGTTAGCTCTATGGCTTCTGGCAAGTCTCTTCACTTCTCCACACTTTAGTTTTGCATGTGTAAAATCGCTGTGTGATGGTATTTACCTCAAAGATTGTTATAAAGATTAAATTAATATATTAAACTTCGAACATGGCCTGGCACATAGTAAATACTATCTACATATTATTGGTAATTTTAATTTTATTTATTATTATTATTATTATTATTATTATTATTATTATTTGAGGCAGGACCTTGCTCTGTTGCCGAGGCTGGAGTACAATGGTGCAATCATAACTCGCTGCAGCCTAGACCTCCCAGGCCCAAGTGATCCTCCCATCTCAACCTCCCAAGTAGCTGGGACCGCAGGTGTGTGCCATTACAGTGGGCTAATTTTTGTATTTTTTGTAGAGATGGGGTTTTGCCATGTGGCCCAGGTTGGTCTCAAACTCCTAGGCCTGAGTGATCCTCCCACCTTAGCCTCTCAAAGTGCTAGGATTACAGGCATGACCCACTGCACCCAGCTGGTAATTTTAAAATAATAATTTAAAAAATCCACAAAGTGAATTTATTTTCACAAATTTACAGAGATGTTCACATACTACTTGCGTTGGTCAGTCAATGGCTACCGATGCATTAGATAGTATTTAATGGATAAAGAGTGTTGTCCTCCAGCACTTTGGGAGGTTGAGGCGGGCAGATCACGAGGTCAGGAGATCGAGACCATCCTGGCTAATATGGTGAAATCCTGTCTCTACTAAAAATACAAAAACAATACAAAAAAAAATATTAGCTGGGCGTGGTGGTGGGCGCCTGTAGTCCCAGCTGCTCGAGAGGCTGAGGCAGGAGAATGGCGTGAACCTGGGAGGCAGAGCTTGCAGTGAGCCATGATCGTGCCACTGCACTCCAGCCTGGGCAACAGAGTGCAAGACTCTGTCTCAAAAAAAAAAAAAGGTGTTGTCCAAAAGAACACCAGGATGGCTAAAGAGTAGAAAGGACAGTTTTCCTGGTGATATCTGTTTGTAAACCAGGAAGAGATAGTTTCTCACACATGCCAAAGTTGCTCTCTTCAAGGAGGGAGAGGGCAGTTGGCTTTTATGCCTCACAGGGCCCATATCACACAATAGAGTCTTAGATATTCCACAGGTTTTAGGGAAAGGCCTAATTTATGAGAGGAGCTGAGCACGTGTGCAATGAGTAAACTTGGATGTAACATACATCCCAGGTTCAATTTCCGATGGGGTTTTAGATTTAAAATGAAGTGGAATTTGGCTATTTATGTCAAAAGATGGACCACAGGACACAAAGACAGTTTGTGCACAATCTCTATAATCAGGCTGAAATTGACTTAAGTCTGCAGCTGCCTGTCAGGAAAGGGTGTTTGTCAGGCTGGTCCTCTGTCCAGTTGCAGTGGTAGTCTGGAGTGTAAGTCAGCGTTAAGACAGGTCTGATCATTTGTCTGACAGCTCCTATTGTTAGGGAGTTCAGCAAGCATGTGATTTTTCTTGCAGTCATAGGAATTTACAGAGTTATCATGTCAGTCAATTCCTGAACCTTCAACCTATAAGTGTAGGTAATGTTGCTTCTTTAACATTGCAGTCCCTCTTAGTTGATAAAGGGGCATTTATTTTGGTCTCTGAAATCACAAGAGGAGCACCCCCACAAGGAGCTCCAATGCTTCTTCCAGCCTTGCTCCTCCTGAATTCTCATGTTTTCTGCTGGGAGCTGGGTCTGCTGAGCTGCCACCCTACTGCCGTGGTACAATTTACCATCTGTGTCAGCTCATCATGTCAGGTTAAGGTGGAAATGAATGGCAATACCTACTCTCTTTGATGTTGAAAACAGGGAAATCATTCTTTCCTTAAGGTTAAATAAGACCAAGCAGTGAAGCACTCAGCATGTTGCAGAGTGGTACACACACGGCAGGGTCTGGTGTTTGAATCACCACTGCCTTATCTGGAGACCTTGTCCTTTTTTTTTCCTGGACTGCTCTTTATCTCACCTTTCCAATAAAAGAAATGAAGGGAAATAACATGAGAAGACAAGAAAAGAGAAGAAAACAAAAAAAGGAAAAGAGAAGAGACAAGACTCAGTGGTGTTTTCCAGAATGGCCTGCAAGGCTAGAGGTGTGCTGGTGGGTTTGAGCAGGATTAGTAGGCAGCTGGCTCAGAACATGGTCCAGTGACAACTTTCACATGTTGCTAAAGCACCTACCTCCTAAGGAGAAGGCAGGTACTTGCTGGCTTGTATTTTGCTTGCATTGTGTGAGGTCTACCAGATGAGAGGTGGACACCACGAGCTCTGCTTCCACAGCCCCCAAGTCTGTTCTCTGAATTCTTGTTGATCAAAGACTCAAAAATATCACTCTGAAGGTCAGATTCTTCTTAGCCTGCATGAGGAGCCTCTATATCTTAACTAAGTCCTAGATCCAATGATGTATAAAAGCAATTAAATCACGTGAAGACCTTTGAATGGCTCTCATCCTATTTGGAGAAACAGAAAAGTACATGGTGACCTTAGTACAGAGTGGAGCTGCAAGCTTTCTTGGAAGGCACCCTGAGGAGGGTCACAGTCTCTGGAGGTATGGGAGATCCAGCCCAAATCATAGGCAGGAAGCCTGACATTTTGCAAATGCACTGAGTCACTCCATAATGTTCTGTGAACTTCCTTTTTGAATTTTCTGGATCGGCTCTCTACAGTTCCTAAATTAACAACCTACAAGCTAGCTTCTTCATTCCCCTTTTGCTGAAGGTATCTAGTCTCATTATGTCTATTTATAACAACATAAAATCCTTCTGTGAATGAGACTAATAATATAAAATGTATCAAAGTCATGTCCAAGGACTGCAGGGCATATTAATTTGCTTCCATGGGTTTTAACTTGGCAGTTCCCATTAACATTAATGGGATTATTAGGTTAAAATGCAACATAATGAACAAAGAATAGTTATTACAACAGGCCCAAACAATTCATGTAAGAAACAAAAATTCCATAATAATGCATATTGCATGTAACCATTAAAATACGATTACCATACCATGGAGGAGAACTTTTATTATTCAAAAATATGTTCATAAATTTGGAATGCATGCTGGATCCTAACTGGTCACCAAGCCCTGTGATGGTAATAATGTGAGGCTCCTCCCCTTTGTGGTGGTTATTGCTAAGGGGAAACTCTTTCAGTCCCAAGGAGAGCTCATGAACAATAACATCTGTTATTTATTACTACCAAAATGAAAGTTTTGTTTTCAGAAGATGAAACTCCAAGCAGAATGATGCTAAGATAGGTAAAATTTGCAAACTAAATTATTTCCAGACAAATCAACCTCTGACAAAAATTATCCTGGCAATGTATCAATAAAGATCACTCATGCAGTTAGAAGCAATGCAAAAATGGCTTATAAAAATGTGCTCTTCCCTGAGTGCCTACCTCATATTTAAAAAAAAAAATTGGTACTGCAAAATTAGCATCCAGAATAATTGAAATATATATATATACACACACACGTGTATATATACACATACACACATGTATATACACATATATACACACACATATACATACATATATGTATATAAAGTCTATTTTTCTATCTGTATGAGTTTATTTATTTATTTATTTATTTTTCTCATGGGTCACTGAGGCTTTTTATTTTAAGCACAAAACCACCGGGCATCTTGCCTGTGGCCACCCCGAAGATGACATGAGGCTCACATGACTCCAGACACTTGGTGGAAAGTAAGGCGAGAAAAACAGTGATTTGGGCCAATTACAGGACGGCAAAGCTAGAGCTGCCAAACAAGGCTCCGGGGAGCTTGGTTCTGTAGAAGTTCTAAGGAAGCGGCACGGACTCCACAGCGGTGGGTGAGGGGCGCTAACTAGCAGGGACCCCTGCAAGCGTTGGTCGGGGCCTCGAGCTGCCCGAGCTGACACAAGGGGAGGGGTTCTATTTAGCCAACAGGTCACCGAAGGGCTTGCCTGCCCACAGCTTACTTGGCCAGGGGGTTTCTGAAGTTCCTGCCGGCAAACTTAGCCTTGCTGCCCAGCTCCTCTTCAATTCTGAGGAGCTGGTTGTACTTGGCCAAGTGCTCAGATCGGCAAGGGGCACCAGTCTTGATCTGCCCAGTGCACAGCCCCACAACCAGGTCAGCGATGAAGGTATCTTCAGTCTCCCCAGAACGATGAGACACCATGACGCCCCAACCATTGGCCTGGGCCAATTTGCACGCCTGAAGGGACTCGGTCACGGAGCCAATCTGGTGGACTTTGAGCAGGAGGCAGTTGCAGGACTTCTCGTTCACGGCCTTGGCAGTCCTCTTTGGGTTGGTCACTGTGAGATCATCCCCGACTACCTGGATTCCTGCACTGGCCATGAACTTCTGCCAAGCTCCCCAGTCATCCTGGTCAAAGGGATCTTTGATAGACACCACTGGGTAGTCCTTGATGAAAGACTTGTACAGGTCAGCCAGCTGATCAGGTGAGATGTACCTGCTGGGGTCATCGGGAGACTTGAAGTCCAGGTCATACTTCCCAGACCTGAAGAACTCGGAGGCTGCTACGTCCATGCCAATGACCACCTTATCAGTGTAGCCAGCTTTCCCAATAGCAGTCTTCAGCAGCTCCAGGCCTTCTTTATTCTCCAGGATGTTGGGAGCAAACCCGCCTTCATCCCCCACATTGGTGGCATCTTTCCTGTATTTCTCCTTGATGACATTCTTCAGGTTGTGGTAAACCTCTGCTCCAATGCGCATGGCTTCCCTGAAGTTTGCTGCACAGACTGGGAGGATCATGACTCCTGCATGGCCAGCTTGTTGCCGGCATGAGAACCGCCATTGATGACATTGAAAGCCGGGACTGGCAGGATGACTTCAGAGTTGCCAGCCAAGTCAGCGATGTGGCGGTACGGGGGTACCCCCTTCTCAACAGCACCAGCTTTGCAGACGGCGAGGGACACCCCCAGAATGGTGTTCGCACCAAACTTAGATTTATTTTCTGTTCCATCCATCTCGATCATCAGTTTGTCAATCTTCTCTTGTTCTGTGACGTTCAGTTTCTTGCTAACCAGGGCAGGCGCAATAGTTTTATTGATGTGCTCAACAGCCTTTGAGACACCCTTCCCCATATAGCGAGTCTTATCATTGTCCCGGAGCTCTAGGGCCTCATAGATACCAGTTGAAGCACCACTGGGCACAGCAGCTCTGAAGAGACCTTTTGAGGTGAAGAGATCAACCTCAACAGTGGGATTCCCATGAGAGTCAAAGATCTCCCTGGCATGGACCTTGAGAATAGACATGGTGAACTTCTAGCCACTGGGTCTCCTGGCCTAGGAGAAGAAGCGGCAGGTGCAGCAGACACCGAGGTGAGTGTGAAGCCGGCGAGGTCTGCGAGGTCTATGCGCTCTGGGTCCCCACACCTACTGTCCTCTATCTGTATGAGTTTATAAAGGTGGTCATGATAAACTACTACAGACTGGGTGGCATAAATAATACAAATTCATTTTCTTACAGTTCTAGAGGCTGGAAGTTCAAGATCAAAATGTTGACCGATTTGGTTCTCCTGAGGCTTCTCTTTGGCTTACAAATGGTCCTTCTCACTCTGTCATGTGGCCTTTCCTCTGTGTGTGCTCATTCCTGAGGTCTCTTCTTCTTACGAGGACACTAGTCCTATTGGATTAAGGCCCACACGAATGACCTCATTTTGACTCACTCACCAATTTAAAGACGCTATCTCCAGGTACAAACACATCCTGAGGTGGTGCAGGTTAGTACATCTGCTTATAAATTCGGTCTATAACCAACTATCTATCTGATTTCTCTCTTCTCTCTCTCTCTCTCTTTCTTTCTCTCTCTCTCCCCCTTTCATTTACCTAGTTTTCAAACCTGTTGTTCTTAAACCTGGAGAGCTATAAAATTGATAGTTCTTCTTAAATAAAATTGATATATATTTGAAAACTGCTGACTGCATTTTCATCCTGACCTGTCTTGCTTCCAGCAATGGAAACCAGTCACTTTCCCATCTATAAGGCAGAGTTTCCAATTTCTACTCTGGGATTATTGTGGGTATTTAATAATTTAATGAAAACACCTAATTCTGGTCCACAGATAGTCATCAATGCTTGCCAGTTTCTTTACTTTTATATGTACTGTTCATTCAGATTAAAGCAAAGGGACAATTCCACTGATTGTCAAATACAGCTTTAAATTTACATTGTATGGGAAAATTTTCCAGATGACTGAAAGAGCCAGTTTACATTCAGCAGCAGTTATAGACATTCTGAAAAATGAAGGAATAATTTGTGCAGACAATAGAAAAATTAGTGATAATCTGACAAAATCATAACAAAATCTTGTTTATAACAACATATTTTACTCCATTATAGAAACCACTGTTGGAAAGAGTTTGTCTTGTTATAATCAGGGTTGTATTTAATTCAAGCCATTCATTTATACACTCATCACCTGACATATTTTGCCTTCAAAGTAAAATTAAAGCAATGAGAAAACTGCCTACTTTTATCCACGTGTAAGCTTTAAATCTAGAAAGACAGCGTAGTGACTCTAGAGGTGGCAGTGCAGTTGATGAAAGAGCCAGACGTCCAGGGTACAAGTCCTGACTTTTCAATTCACTGGTGTAGTGACATTGAGCAAGTTTCCTTCTCTGTGTTTCGATTTCTTCATGCATTCGAAGAAAGAACATTCAACTTATGCATATGCAAGCACTTAGACAATGGGTGGTATTGCACATGCTCTACTTACTGGGAAGTCTAGTTCAAGGCAAAAGAACCTAAATGCTGCTGGGTAATGCCTGGTCTATTTCTTTTCGGTAACATTTTAAAGCATCACCACCTAATCACTTATTTCTTTTCAAAATTTGTCTTACAATGTATTACAAATGATGATTTATATTCATTTCAGACATTATAAATTTTACCAAAAATATTAGAACTAGAGAAATCCCTCATAAATTCCATAACTCAAGGATAATAACTTTTAACATCTTTGCCAATCTTTTTGTACATATTGTCACAAATGCCAAAGCATATATTTTAAATAAATAGTATTCCATATATATTAGATTATCTACTCATTTTACATGTTCAAGGTTGTTTGTACTAATACGATCATTATAATAGATATTCTTTATGAGTTAAATGTTGATATACTGTACTGGCTTTATTTTTAAGGAGAAATGTATAATTTTATTCTAATAATAAAATGTTTAGTGATGAATATTCATTGAGCATTAGTATATGTCAGGAGCTGAAAATAAAACACATAAACAAACATGAATGAGATATGGAGCCGTGAGGGAGCAGAGAGGGACGTGATTTATGAGCTGGAAGATGGCTTTCAGGAACTCGATAGCACTCCTCTAGGCAAATGGTGGGTGGAATTGGAGGGATGGAATAGGAAAATGGATTGCAGGGAATAGAGCCCAAAGGCAAAGGAAACAGCAAGGAATGCTCTGGGCACCATGATCCCAGTGTTAGTGGCTGGAGTTGAGACTGCAGTGGTGTCCTGGATCAGAAAAAATCTCCAAACCACAGTGTGAGGAGCCTGGATGTCATGTGAGGTCCCAGGGGGCAGCTATGACACAAGTCAGGGAAGTCAAATTAAATAAAGTTTCTTTTAAGTATTTTATTTTATTTTCAAAATTGCAATATTGTATATATTTATTGTGTACAACATGATGCTTTACTATCATATATATATTCATATATATATGAATGACTGAATCAAGCTAATTAATATATGCATTACTTCACAGTTATTTTTGTGATAAGAACACTTGAAATCTATTATTTTAGCTTTTTTTTTTTCAAGACTGCAATATGGTATATTGTTGTTAACTATAGTAACCATGTCGTACTATAGATCTCATGAACTTACTCTTCCTATCTAACTGAAATTTTGTATTCTTTGACCAATGTCTTTCCAATCATCCCTCCCCATTGCCCCAGATACAGGTCACCATCATTTTACTCTCCACTTATATAGTTCACCTTTTTAAGATTCCATATGCGAGTGAAATCATGTGGCATTTTTCTTTCTATGACTGGCTTATTTCACTTAACATAATGTCCTCCAAGTTCATCCATGTTGTAGCAAATGATAAAATTTCATTCTTTTTTATGGTCAACCAGTCTTTCATTGTCCACATATACCATGTTTTCTTTACCCATTCCTCCATTGATGGACACTTAGATTGAGTCCATCTCTTGACTGTTGTGAATAATGCTGCTTTGAACATGGGAATGCAGGTATCTAATTGATATACTGGCTTTGACTCATTTGAATATATGTCCAGTAGTGGGATTGCTGAATCACATGGTAGTTCTACTTTTACTTTTCTGAGGAACCTCTACACTGTTTTCCATAATGGATGTACTAGTTTATATTCCTACCAACAGTGTGCAATGGTTCCCCTTTCCTCCATATTCAGGCCAACACTTATCTTTATAATGGTCATTCTAACATTTGTGAGGTGATGTCTCATTGCCCTTTTAGCTTGCATTTCCCTGATGATTAGTGATGTTAAACTTTTTTCATATACCTGTTGGCCATTTGTATGTCTTCGTTTGAGAAATGTCTATTTACCTCCTTTGTCTTTTTAAAATTGGGTTACTTATTTTCTTGCTATTGAACCATTTGAATTCCTTACATATTTTGGATATTAACCCCTTATCAGATATATGGTTTGCACATATGTTCTCCTAATCTGTAGGATGTCTCTTCACTCTGTGGCTTGTTTCTTGTGCTGTGCTGCTGTGCAGAAGTGTTATAGTTTGTTGTAATCCCATCTGTCTATTTTTGCTTTTGTTGCCTGTGCTTTTGGGTTTATAGCCAAAAAATTAATTGCTTGGACTAACATCTCTGAGCATGTTTTCTTCTAGTATATTTTGGTTTGGGGTCTTATTTTTAAGTGTTTGGTCTATTTTGAATTGACTTTTGTATATGATATGAAATTAGGGTATAATTTAATTCTTCCACATGTTGATATCCAGTTTTCCCAGCATAATTTATTGAAGAGACTGCCTTTTTCCAATTGTGTGGTCTTGACACCTTTGTCAAATATCAGTTGACTTTAAAAGCATTGATTTATTTTTGGGCTCCCTATTCTGTCTCATTGGTCTATGTATTTGTTTTAATGACAGTGCCGTGTTGTTTTGATTACCATCACTTGTACTTTTTTTGAAGTCAGATAGTGTGATGCTCCCAGCTTTTGTCTTTTAGCCCAAGATTGCTCTGGCCACTTGGTCTTTTGTGGTTCCATATGAATTTTAGGATTTTTTTCTATTTCTGTGATAAAACATCATTGGAATTGCAGGGAATGTATTGAATTTGTACATTGCTTTAGGTAGTATGAACATTTAAAAAATACTAATTTCCTTAATCTATATAAATGAGACATATTTCCATTTACTTGTGTCTTCTTTAACTTTTAAAATCAATGTTTCATAGTTTTTAGTGCAGAGATCTTCACCTCCTTGGTTAAGTTTATTCTTAAGTATTTTACTTCATTTTATTGTAGCTATTGTAAATGGCATTGTTTTCTGATTTGTTTTTCACATAGTTCATTGTTAGTGTATGGAAACATTACTAATTTTTGTATCCTGAAATTTTACTGAATTTGTTTGTTAGTTCTAAGAGCTTTTTGGTGGATTTTTTAGAGTTTTGTATATATAAGATCATATTGCCTGCAAATAAAGAATTTAAATTCATTTTTTCCAATTTAGGTGCCTTTATATTCTTTTCTTGTCTATTTTCTCTGACTAGGTCTTCCAATGCTATGTTGAATAGATGTGACAAGAGTGGGCATTCTAGTCTCGTTCATTATCTTAAAGGAAAAGCTTTCAACATTTTATACTTGAGGATGATGTTAGCTATCGGTTTGTCATATATGGCCTTTATTGTGTTAAGATGCATTTCTTCTACACCTCCTTTATTGAGAATGAGTTTTAATCATGAGTTTCATCATGAAAGAATGAATTTTATTGAATGCTTTTCCTGCACATTAAGATTATCATATATATTTAGTTCTTCATTTTGTTAATATAATATATCACATTTATTAATTTACATATGTTGAACCATCCTTGCATCCCTGGGATAAATCCCACCTGATCATGGTGAATTATCTTTTGAAAGTACTGTTAAAGTTTGTGCACTAGTATTTTGCTGAGGATTTTTGAATCTATATTTAAGGGTATTGGCCTCTAGTTTTCTTTTCTTGTAGTGTCCTTGTCTGGTTTTGATATCAAGGAAATCCTGGCCTCATAAAATGAGTTTGGAATTATTCTCTTCTTTTTTTCTGGAAGAGTTTGAGGAGGATTGATATTAATTTTTTAAGTGTTGGGTAAAATTTAGCCATGACACTGTCAGGTCCTGTGCTTTTCTTTGATGGGAGACTTTTTATTACAGATCCAATTTATTTACTTATTACCAATTTGTTCAGATGTTCTATTTCTTTATAATTCAATTTGGTAGTTTGAATGTGTCTAGGAATTTATCCATTTCTTCTAGGCTAAGTAATTTATTGTTTGTTATATAATTGTTTATAATAGTCTCTAATGATCATTTGTATTTTGGTATATATCAGTGAAACTCTACTTCGGGATGAAAGAGAGGAGAAAGTCGAGAACAACTCGTTGGAATCTAGTTGTAGGGACTGAGAGAGTAGTTGCACAATATATCGAGATTGCAATTTAGATAATTTTGTGGGACATGTAGATACTCATTTTGCATGACTGGCTCTCAGAATGGAGTCCTGAGAGAGAACCACATTACTGTGATGTAATATGCATGTGCTGGAGACCATGTGTTCACTAGAGAAACCATTGGGGGAGAACAAATGGAGAGTAAATTTTTTTTTTTTAATTATGCTTTAAGTTCCAGGGTACATGTGCACAACGTGCAGGTTTGTTACAAATGTATACTTGTGCCCTGTTGGTGTGCTGCACCCATCAACTCGTCAGCACCCATCAACTCGTCATTTATATCAGGTATAACTCCTAATGCCATCCCTCTCCCCTCCCCCCTCCCCATAGTAGGCCCCGGTGTATGATGTTCCACTTTCAGAGTCCAAGTGATCTCAAAGTTCAATTCCCACCTATGAGTGAGAACATGCAGTGTTTGGTTTTCCGTTCTTGTGATAGTTTGCTGAGAATGATGGTTTCCAACTGCATCCATGTCCCTACAAAGGACACAAACTCATCCCTTTTTATGGCTGCATAGTATTCCATGGTGTATATGTGCCACATTTTCTTAATCCAGTCTGTCGCTGATGGACATTTGGATTGATTCCAAGTCTTTGCTATTGTGAATAGTGCTGCAATAAACAGCACTATTTTCCTTCTGAATAGTTTCCTTCTGAAACTATTCCAATCAATACAAAAAGAGGGAATCCTCCCTCACTCATTTTATGAGGCCAGCATCATCCTGATACCAAAGCCTGGCAGAGACACAACAAAAAAAAGAGAATTTTAGACCAATATCCCTGATGAACATCGATGCAAAAATCTCAATAAAATACTGGCAAACCGAATCCAGCAGCACATCAAAAACCTTATCCACCATGATCAAGTGGGCTTCATCCCTGGGATGCAAGGCTGGTTCAACATACACAAATCAATAAACGTAATCCAGCATATAAACAGAACCAAAGACAAAAAACACATGATTATCTCAATAGATGCCGAAAAGGCCCTTGACAAAATTCAACAGCCCTTCATGCTAAAAACTCTCAATAAATTCGGTATTGATGGAACATATCTCAAAATAATAAGAACTATTTATGACAAACCCACAGCCAATATCATACTAAATGGGCAAAAACTGGAAGCATTCCCTTTGAAAACTGGCACAAGACAGGGATGCCCTCTCTCACTACTCCTATTCAACATAGGGTTGGAAGTTCTGGCTAGGGCAATCAGGCAAGAGAAAGAAATCAAGGGTATTCAGTTAGGAAAAGAAGAAGTCAAATTGTCCCTGTTTGCAGATGACATGATTGTATATTTCGAAAACCCCATCATCTCAGCCCAAAATCTCCTTAAGCTGATAAACAACTTCAGCAAAGTCTCAGGATACAAAATTAATGTGCAAAAATCACAAGCATTCTTATACACCAGTAACAGACAAACAGAGAGCCAAATCATGAATGAACTTCCATTCACAATTGCACCAAAGAGAATAAAATACCTAGGAATCCAACTTACAAGGGACGTAAAGGACCTCTTCAAGGAGAACTACAAAACCCTGCTTAGTGAAATAGAAGAGGACACAAACAAATGGAAGAACCTACCATGCTCCTGGATAGGAAGAATCAATATCATGAAAATGGCCATAGTGCCCAAAGTAATTTATACATTCAATGCCATTCCCATCAAACTACCAATTACGTTCTTCACTGAATTGGAAAAAACTGCTTTAAAGTTCATATGGAACCAAAAAAGAGTGTGCATTGCCAAGACAATCCTAAGTCAAAAGAACAAAGCTAAGCTGGAGGCATCACGCTACCTGACTTCAAACTATACTACAAGGCTACAGTAACCAAAACAGCATGGTACTGGTACCAAAACAGAGATATAGACCAATGGAACAGAACAGAGCCCTCAGAAATAATACCATACATCTACAGCCATCGGATCTTTGACAAACCTGAGAAAAACAAGAAATGGGGAAAGGATTCCCTATTTAATAAATGGTGCTGGGAAAATTGGCTAGCCATAAGTAGAAAGCTGAAACTTGGTCCTTTCCTTACTCCTTATATAAGAGTGAATGTTAAACATTATGTTCAACATTTTGAGGACACACCAGACTGTTTTGCAAAGTAGCTGCACTATATTGTAATTTCATCATGAGTGTATGAGTGTTCTGATTTCTCCATTTCGTCACAAGTAATTGTCAGATTTTTTTGATTGTAGCTATGCTAGTGGGTATAAAGTGATATCTTATGGTGATTTTGATTTGCATTTCCTTGATGACTAATGATGTTGATTATCATTTCTTGTGCTTACTGTCCATTTGTATATCTTTGGAGAAATGTCAATTCAGATCCTTTGCACATTATAACAGTGGGCTGTCTTTATATTACTGAGTTGTAGGATTTATATATTCCAAATGCAAGTTTCTAGTCAGATAAATAACTTTCAAATGTTTCCTACCATTTTGTGTTTTGACTTTTCACTTTTCCAATAAAGTTGTTTGAAACACACAGGTTTTACATTTTGATTAAATACAATTGACCAATTCTTTTGTTGGTTTCCTATGTTTTTGGTGTTTTTGGCATTGTATCAAAAAACCATTGCAGGACCCAAGATCATGAAGATTTACTCCTAAATTTCCTTCTAAGTGTTTTATTGATCTAACTATTACATTGACATTTATGGTCCATTTGATTTAATTTTTTTGTACAGTATGAGGTAGCAATCAAATTTCATTCTCTTGTATTTGGCTTTTCAGTTGTGCCAGCACTATTTGTTGAAAATACTTCATTGTCTGCTGAATAATATTGAAATAATTGTTGAAAATCAATTGATTGTATATATATGGGTATATTTCTGAAATCTCAATTCTATAGTATTGATCTGTATATCTATATTTCAGGATCACATTGTCTTGATTACTGTGGCTTCACATTAAGTTTTGAAATCATGAAATATGAATCTTCCTATTTTTCATTTTTCAGATTATTTTAGTTGTTATGAATAATTTTCAGTTAGATATATATTTTAGAATCAGTTTGCTAAGTTTACGAAGAATTCACCTGAAACTTTGATCGAGATTATGTTGAAACCGTAGGTCAGTTTTTGGAATTATTAATATCTTAAGAATATTCAATCTTCTGAGTCATTAATATGGATATTGATTCCATTAATTAAGATCTTTTAACATTGTTGTTTTTAGAGTATAGGTTTTTCACTACTTTTGTTAAATTTATTTCTCAGTATTATATTAGTTTTGATGATTTGTAAGTAAAACTATTTTCTCAATTTCCTTTATAGATTATTCATTGCAAGTTGATGTGGTTTTAATGTTTGTGTCCTCACAAAATTAATATATTGAAATCCTGCTACTCAAGCTAATGGTTTGTTTGAGGACGTAGAGCCTTTGGGAGGTAACTAGGTCATGAGGACTCTGCCTTTCCAAATAGGATTAGTGCTCTTATAAAAGAGCATCTCTCTCAACATGTAAGGACAAAAAGAGGAGAATGTGCTATCTCTAAGGAAGCAAGCACTTGCCAGACAGTCAACCTGCTGATGCCTTGATCTTAGACTTCCCAGCCTCCAGAACTATGAGAAATAAATTTCTGTTGTTTATAAGTCACCCAATTAAAGGTATTTTTGTTATAGTATCTCAAAATAGACTAATACACAAGTACATAGAAATAGAACTGATTTTTGTATATTGATTTTGGATCCTTCAGGCTTATTAAATATATTCATTTGTTCTAATGATTTTTTTAGTGGATTCCTTAGGATTTTGCATATACAAGAAAATATAGATAGTAGCAAATAGAGATGGTTTTACTTCTTCTGTTCCTCTCTAGTTGCCTTTTATTATTTTTCTTTCCTGATTGCCTTTGCTATACTCTCCAATACAGTTTTGAGTAGAAATGGTAAGAGTGGATATTCTTTTCTTGTTCTTGATCTTACAGTTCCAGTCTTAGAATTGAGTTATTTACCATTAAGTATGATGTTACCTGTGGATTTTTGTATATGTCCCCTATCAGGTTAAGGAAGCTCATGTCTATTCCTAGTTTATTTAATGTTTTTTACTATGAAAGAGTGTTGGATTGATCTGTGCTTTTTCTGCATATACTTAGATGCTTATTATTTTTGCTTTTTTATTATATTGATATGGGTTATTCATTAATTGGTTTTGGATATTAAACCAACTTTGCATTCCTGTAATAAATCTCACTTATTCATGGTGTGGAATCCTTTTTATATGTCAATAGATTTGGTTCATAAGTATTTTGTAAAGGTTATATTCATAAGGGATATTGGCCTGTAGTTTTCTTTTCTTTCAACGTCTTCTTCTGGTTTTACTATCAAGGCAATACTGATCTCACAGAATGTGATAGCAGTTTTCATACACCTTTATTATTTGGGATCCTTGAGAATAATTGATATTAATTCTTTAAATGTCAGTTAAAATTCATCAGTAAAGCCATGTCACCCTAGGCTTATTTGTGGGTAGCTTTTTAATTACTCATTTAAACACTATACTACTTGTTATAGGCCTACAGAGATTTTCTAATTCTTTTTGAATTAGGTTAGGTAGTTTGTGTCCTCCTAGGTTTTTATTTTTTATTTTGGAAATGGAGTTTTGCTCTTGTTACCCAGGCTTGCACAGTCTTGGCTCACTGTAGCCTCTGCCTCCCAGATTCAAGTGATTCTTCTGCCTCAGCCTGAGGAGGCTGGGATTACAGGTGCCCACCACCATGCCCAGCTAAATTTTGTATGTTTAATAGAGATGGGGTTTCACCATGTTGCTCAGGCTGGTCTCAAACTCCTGACCTCAGGTGATCCACTCATCTTGGCCTCCCAAAGTGCCGAGATTACAGACGTGAGCCACTGTGCCAGGCCCTATGTATTTTTCTATTTCATCTAATTTATCTAATTAGATAAAATTAATTACTCTAATTAATCTAATTAAACAAAGAAATACAGTTAAAAGTAAATAATCAGAAGACTTCTATTTCATCTAATTTATCTAATTTAGTGGTGCATAATTCTTCATAATATTTCTTTATTCAATGAAGTTTAGTAGTATTGTCCACCATTTCATATCTGATTATATTAACTTAAGTCTTTTCTCTTTTTCTTGGTTAATCTAACTAAACGTTGGCAATTTTGTTGATCTTTACAAACAAATAACTTTGGTTTTACTTATTTTCTCTATATTTTTATTTCCATGTATTATTAATTTACATGCTATTATTTTCTTACTTCTGCATACTTTATAGTGAGTTAGTTTGTGTTTCTATTTCCAGTGCCTTAATGTAGAAGTTTAGGTTGTTGGTTTAAGAACTTTCTTGTTTTCTAAACTATAGACATTAAAAGCTACACTCTTATTTTCATTCATTTCAAAGTTTTCTATTTTGTGCTGTGGCTATTGAAGTATTCTGTTTACTTTTAACTGTATTTCTTTGTTTTTTTTGTTCTTGTATTCACAGTGACTCTCCTGATTGGAAGTCACTGCCTTATGAATGAGCCAGATGACACTGGGACCCCAGGATTCTCAGCAATCCATGTCTGAGGCAGTCTACACCTAGTAGTGGCAACTGGATGGAAGAAGGAATTCGTGATACCTTGTCTGAAATTGCCTAGAATATAGCCTCTGCTACAAGCAGCTGGGGGACAGGATGAGGCATGCTGATGTGCTACTCCTCTCTGGAAGATATCTTAGCCCTTGACTTACCACTGGGGGAAATGGGGGGCACTGTTTTTTGGCTACACCAGTCTGCAGTGAAGTTTCTTTTACATTGAGATGGGAAGACAAGAAAGAAAGGATATTATAATTTAAATGCCATAGACTTTCATATTCTTATTCAATTTTAGTAGACTTATATGGATTTATTAGATTTTCCATCATGTTCCAGAAATACAAATTAGTTGCCTTCTTAAAATTTTTCACAAGTTTCACTAGGGAGTTGGTCTGCCCAGATCCTTATGTTGCCATGCTGCATGTGGAATTCCCCATGGTTCCTTTCAAAGTTATTTTGTCCTTATTTCCTTCTAAACTAACTCTGCTAAAGATTGGCATAAATTTTTCATCTTCACTTGCATTTGACATGGATGACTTTGACATGGACATGAGAGTCATTGTATTGAGATGTTCGCTATAGCCTTTATCTCCAAGTGAACTTGGTTCATTTGACTGGGGTATTTGTTATCTATTGTTAGGTACCAAACTATCACAGTCCTAGTGGCTTAAAATGACATACACTCATTACAGTTTCCGGGTGTCAGCTGTCAAAGCCTGACTTAGCTGGATCCTTTAATTAATTATCTCTCATGAGACTCTAAGCAATACATTGATCAAGAAATTGATTTCATCTCAAAGCTCAACTGGTGAGTCACTTCTGAGCTTACGCAGTGTTCACTGCTGATAGTTCCTTGTCAGTTGTAAGCCTAAGGACTTGAGTGTCTTCTTGGCTGTTGGCTGGGATCACCCCATTGCTCCTTATGATTTTCTTTATGATTAGGTCACCGCCCTAGGGAAGTTTGCAACATAGCAGCTTCTGTCATCGAAATTGGCAAAGGATAAGATAATCTATTAGCAAGACAGGTTACCATCTTATGCAAAGTAGCCATGGAATGACATCCGCCTTTGCCAGATTCTACTGCTGAGAAGCGAGTCACAGAGTCCCACCCACACTCAGAAGGAGGACACTAAAGAGGAGTATTAATTTAAAGAGTTAGATATTTAGGGGTCAATCTTAGCGTTGGTCTGCCACAGTTGGGAAGGGGTCTCTTTCTGCGCTGATCCATGGCTGGGCCTCTGCCAAAGAGGGCAACACTTCCACAGAAAGGAGCCGGCAAAGAGCCTATTTTAAGTCTTTGGGCTTCCCCCCAGGCATTTCTTCTTCCTGGAATTCTGGGCATTAATCTGTTTTAGTTACTTTTATAGCATTAACAGTCTTCTTTCTCTGGCTCCTTAATGTGTTTTTCTTTGCTATCTCTCATGTGTGTAGGTTTTTGCTGGAGATCTGCCTTATCCCTCTGTCATTCCCAACTATAGTAAATCCCTCAAGGATTTGATTCTCTGAGAGATACACTTTAATTCCATGAAGAGAGACTCTCCACCTACATTGTTTTCCTCACTTTCTCTCATCTCCTCACTTGTATACCCAAGCACCTGGCTGGAAACACCTGGTTATTTTTAAGGCTTTTTAAAATGTAGTTTTTCAAAAAAATGAACACAAATACCTGCAGAAGCATATATTTCCATTTCCCTGAAAAGACAACTTACAGTTTATGAACTCCCTACACCCCGTGAGCTAAGTACTTTCTACACTCCCTTCTCATGGCATCGTGTGTGTGTATGTGTGTGTGTGTGTGTATACTCCCAGAGATTTGTGATGAACATATATTCTTATATGTCATTTTTTCTTCAGAAACTTTTGCTGTCTCTTACCTGATCACAGAGTGATTCCATTTTCTTGGAGAGCAACTAAAGCCCCTCACACTATTTAGAATCTACTTTTGGCAAAGCAACACCCAATCCCTTCCTCTACTTTTTCAACTCACTAGCTGATTATCCTAATCAGTGCATGGTTTCATCAGCACACTAGACTGTTTATGCCTTTATAACACTCATGCAATATTACTGCTTACTGTATTGTCTGATAAGGATCCTATAAATTAGAAATACATCATGAAACAGCAAAAAAAAATAGAAATTTTATTTATTTCTATATACACATTTAAAAGAAAAATAATAATGTTAGTATGCAAATAATCACTACTAAGATTTAATAATAAGACTTTGTAACTACCAAGCATACAACCTGTATATGTTCTTCCCCAATTGTGTCTTCCCACCCTCTCACTTAAGCTATTTTGACATTTTAATAGCACTCCCTGGCTTTTTGTAAGTATAATTTTATAAACTATACATGGATATTTAAAGAATGGGATATTTGATTTTACCTGGTTTTGAAATTCATATGAGTAGAATCACACTATAAGTATTCTTCTATTACTTGCATTTTTTGTTGAAAATTATATTTCTAAGATTCAGCCATTTTGGTGCCTTTGGCTGTATTACTAATCTTTTTGTTGCTTTTTAACATTCCATTTTACAGTATGCCACACTTTATTTATCTAATCTACTGTTGATGGAAATTTAAATTGTTTTCAGATTTTGGCTGCTACAAATGATGCTGTTTTATATATTCTTATACAGATCTTGTAGCTCACATGTGCAAGAGTTTCTTTAAAATCTGTACCTAGTTTTGAAATTCCTTTAGTTAAGAACATGTGAGTGACCGTTTTTGCCAAAATGAGTTGCCCAGTTGCTGTGGCTTGAGTGTTTGTCTCCTCTAAAACTCATGTTGAATTTTAATTGCTATTGTAACAATATTAAGAGGCAGCAACTTTTAGAGGTGATTAGCTCATGAGAGCTGCTCTCATTGATGGATTAATGTTGTTATTGTGGGAGTGGTTTTGTTACAGTATAAGTGGGTTTCTTATAAAAGGATGAGTGTGGTCCCCTTTCTCTTTCCCTCTCACGTTTTTTTTGCCCTTCTGCCATGAGATGATACAACAACAACAACAACAAAACCCCTCACTGGCTGCTAGGCCCATGTCCTGGACTTCCGAGACTCTAGAACTATGAGCCAATAAATTTATCTCCATTATAAATTACACAGTCTCAGGAATTCTGTGATAGCAGCACAAAACATAGTAAAATAATTTATACACTTATCTGCTCTGTATGGAATTAGCATAGCTCCATATTCTCATGGATTTTATATAAAATGTCTGTGATAGTTCATTTTATATGTCAAGTTGACCTGATTAAGGGATGCCTAGGTAACTGGTAATGTGTTATTTATGGTTGTGTCTCTGAGAACGTTTCCAGTGGAGATTGGTGTGTGAATCAGTGAACTGAGTGTGGAAGAGCCGTCCTCAATGAGGATAAGCACCATCCAATTGGTTCCAGTCCCAGATAAAAAAGACAAAGCAAAGGCAAATTTGCTTTCTCTCTCCCCCCTGCAGCTCAAGAGCCTTTGTCTCTTGCCCTTGGACATCAGAACTCCAGGTTCTTCGGCCTTTAGACTCTAGGCTTTCACCAGCAGCCCCCTGGATTTTCAGGCTTTTGCACTGAGACTGAAAATTATACCATCGCCTTCTCCAGTTCTGAGACTTTGGACTTGGGTTGAGCCATGAAAATGGCTTCCCTGGGCCTTCAGCTTGCAGACTCTGGTCTGTTGTAGGACTTCTCAGCCTCAATAAGCACATTAGCCAATTCCAGTAATAAATTCCCTCTCATCTAGCTATCCATTCATCCATCCATCCATTGATCCATCCATCCATCTATCAATATCCTGTTGGTTCTGTATGTCTGAAAAATACTGATTAATGCAATGTCTTAATATTTACCAACCTATTAGAGTTGTAATGATGACTTTTTGCACGTTTAATTTATGTCTTCCTGATTGCCAATGATGTTGAGCATATTTTCATGTGTTTCTTGGCCATTTAAGCTTTCTATTTTGTGCAATGGCTGTTGAAATCTTTGACTCCCTTCTAACTGTATTGTTGCATTTTCCTTATTAATTTATGTGTTCATTTATATATTCTAGACAAAGAGGTGGCACCCATTTTTTACAATCTTCATGACACATTTTGATGCAAACACTTTTTTATTTTTATTATATGCAAGTCTATCAATATCTACCTTTACAATTGTCTTAAGAAAACATTCATATAAAGTCTTGATGATAATTGCTGATACTATTATTTATGAACTTTAAAATTTATATTTTCAATCCATCCAGAATTAAATAGTTGCATGGTGTGAGAAAGTGGTTTGACTTCGTTTTTTCCCATTAAAGATATGCCATTATCTCATCACAATTTATTAACATGTACCTCATTTCCCCACTGATGTGTCATACCACCTCTGTCATTCATCTGTTTCTGAGATCTACGATCTTTTCCACTTACCTTTTTGAACTTATTCTAAAATCACACAGTTCTATTTTTATCACTTCAAAATAAACCTTAGTGTTTGGTATGGTTAATCTGTCTACCTTGTCCCATTTTTCAATGATTTGGAAGTTTTAGAAGAGAAATTTTGGAAACGTTTAGTCATTTTCCTGTTAAATAAATACATAAGCTGTGTGTGGTGGCTCATGTTTGTAATCCCAGTGCTTAGGGAGGCCCAAGGCAGAGAATTACTTGAGGCCAGGAGTTTGAGACCAACCTGGGCAACAAAATAGTGAGACCCCCGTCTCTACATTAAAAAGAAAACCATTAGTTGGGCATGGTGGCATTTGCCTGTAGTCCTAGCTACTTGGGATGCTGAGGTGGAATATCCCTTAGGCACAGGAGTTGGAGGCTGCAGTGAGCTATGACCTTTCCACTGCCCTGCACTCCAGCCTGGGTGACAGTGAGACTCTGACTCTAAATACATACATACTTAGATATGTGCATATGTGCATACATAAGCCATTGTAACTAAACCTCTTGAGATTTGATGAAGATTTCAATGATTCTATAGATAAATTCATGGAAAGGTAGAATCTCTAAAATATCGAGTCTTCCAATCTACGAACATGCTTTTCTTCATTTATATAACTTCTTTTAAAATAATTTTCTTTAACAACCTTGAATAATATTAATAAAAGTTTCTATGAATATCTTTCACATATTTGTTAGATTTATTCCTAGATACTTTATAGTTTTGATAGTATTGTACTTGCACCTCTTTTAAACTTCTTTATCTGATAGGTAAATATGAAAATAATTTTTGGACATTGATTTTATATCTAGTTTCCTTGTTATATACTTCTATTCATTATAATTCTTCACCTGTATCTTTTAAATTTTCTATTATGCAATCAAATAATCTATGAGAGAGATAATTTTGTTTTTTTTCTTTCTGATTCACATTAATTTTAAATTTTTCTTGTACTCTATAGTACTAGCTAAAAAATTTAGTCTACTTTTAAATAGCGGTGGTAAACAGACATCCTCATCTGGTTCCTTAATCTCAAAGTCAGTTTTTGATGTTGATATTCTTTATCTGGTAAAGGAAGGTCTTATTTTTTAATCTAATTTGCTAAGAGTCGTTATTTTGCTTTTGTCTATTTAATTTCAAGATGAAGATAATATTTTATAAATTTGTTTCTGCACTTATTGGGATGACCAAAACATTTGATACCTTAATCTGTTAATGTTAATGTGTGTAATACTAATTAATGTTTTAAAATGTCAAATCTACATTACGTATCTGGATTAAGTTTACTTGATCATGGTGCATCATTTTTTTATACATTATTCTATCTAGTTCGTTAATATTTTGTATAGATTTTTGTATTCATATTAATAAGTAATATTGGCCTTTCTTATACTGCTTTTAGTTTATACTGTTTTACCTGCGGTGATTTACATTTAGACCACTAAAAAGACGTTCAGTGCAGATCAATGTAAATGACTAAAGAAGTACCTATGGCCTTTATTAGTTTGAGAGAATTTAGTAAAGGAACACAACTTTGTGTCCACAAATATGATAGCTTAGATGTAATGAAAAAACTCCTTGAAATACACAAATCTCAAAAAATCACATAAGGAGAAATAGATAATCAGAATAAGGATATATCCATTAAGGGACATACCTCAAAATAATAAGAGCCATCTATGACAAACAGCCAGCATCATAGTAAGTGGGCAAAAGATGGAAGCATTACCCTTAAAAACTAGTATAAGACAAGAATGCCCTCCCTCACCACTCCTATTCAACATACTATTGGAAGTTCTGTCCAGAATACTCAGGCAAGAGAAAGAAATAAAGGACATCCACATAGGAAAAGAGGAAGTCAAACTATCCCTGTTTGCAGATGACATGATTCTATGTCATGAGAACCACATGATCTTAGCCCAAAAGTTCCTTAAGCTGATAAACAACTTCAGCAAAGTCTCAGTATACAAAATAAACGTATTAAAATCACTAGCAGCTGGGCATGGTGGCTCATGCCTGTAATCTCAGCACTTTGGGGAGTCGAGGCAGGCAGATCACCTGAGGTCAGGAGTTTGAGACCAGCCTGGCCAACACGATGAAACTCCATCTCTACTAATAAAAAAAAAAAAATTGGCCGGGTGTGGTGGTGAATGCCTGTAATCCCAGCTACTTGGGAGGCTGAGGCAGGAGAATCACTTGAACTTGGGAGGTGGAAGTTGCAGTGAGCCAAGATTGTGCTATTGCACCTCCAAGAGTGAGACTCTGTCTCAAAAAAAAAAAAAAGAAAAAAGAAAATTACTGGCATTCCTGTACACCAACAACAGCCAAGCCAAGTGCCAAATCAGGAATGCAATCTCATTCACAACTGCTGCAAAAAGAATAAAATATCTAGGAATACAGCTAAGCAGCGAGGTGAAAGATCCCTACAACGAGAGTTATAAAACACTGCTCAAAGAAATGAGATGACATAAACAAATGGAAAAACATCCTATGCCCACGGATAGGAAGACTCAATATCATTAAAATGGCCATAGTGCTCAAAGCTATTTATAGATTCAATGATATTCCTATCACACTAACAATGACATTTTTTCACAGAAGTAGAAAAAAAATCAAAATTCACATGAAACCAAAAACAACAACAACAAAAAAGAACCTGAATAGCCAAGACAATCTGAGGCAAAAAGAACAAAGCTGGAGGCATCACACTACCTAACTTCAGACTATACTATGGGGCTACAATAACCAAAACATCATGGTACTGGTACAAAAACCAACACACAGACGGATGGAACAGAATAGGGAGCCTAAAAGTAAGACCACACACCTACAACCATCTGATCTTCAACAAAGGTGACAAAACCAAGCAATGGGAAAGGATTCAAGGACCTATTCAATAAATGGTTCTGAAATAACTGGCTAACCACATGCAGAAGACTGAAATTGGACCCCTTCTTCACACCATAAACAAAAATCAACTCAATATGGATTAAATACTTACTTGTAAAACCCAAAACTATAAAAACCCTGGAAGACTGCCTAGGCAATACCATTCTGGACATAGAACCTGGCAAAGATTTCATGATGATGCCAAAAGCAATTGTAACAAAAGCAAAAATTGACAAATGATATCTAATTAAACTGAAGAGCTTCTGCAAAACAAAAGAAACTATCAACAGAGTAAACAGACGACCTACAGAATGGGAGAAAATGTTTGCAAACTATGTATCTGACAAAGGTCTAATATACAGCATCTACAAAGGACTTACATAAATTTTCAAGAAAGAAAACAAATGAAAAAAGTGAAAATATCTGTTCATGTCCTTTGCCCATTAAAAAATAGGTAAAGGATATGAGCGGACACTTTTCAAAAGAAGACATACATGTGGCCAACGAGCATATGAAAAAAAGCTCAAAATCACTGATTATTAGAGAAATGCAAATCAAAACCACAGTGAGATGCCATCTCACACCAGTCAGGATGGCTATTAGTAAAAAGTCAAGAAATCACAGAGGTTGGCGAGGTTGCAGAGAGCAGCAAATGCTTGTATACTGTTGGTGGGAGTGTAAATTAATTCAACCATTGCATAAGGCTAAAAGAGCTAAAAGCAGAATTATTATTTTGGTGCAAAAGTAATTGCGGTCTTTGCCATTACTTTTAACGGCTAAATGATGAGAACACATGGACACAAAGAGGGGAACAACAGACACTGGGCCTACCTGAGGGTGGAGGGTCAGAGGAGTGAGAAGGTCAGGAAAAAAAAGAAATGAAAATGAAACTATTGGTTACTAGACTTAGTAGGTGGGTGATGAAATAATCTGTACAGCAAACTCCTGAGACAGGAGTTTACCTATATTACAAACCTGCACATATAACCCTGAACCTGAAATAGAAGTTAAAAAAATAAATTTTGTTTAATTTTAAAGAGAAATTTAAAATTAGTAGGATGAAAATTATCAAAAAATAATAAAATATAATTTCCATAACTGAACAACTTGAGTTTCCAGATGAAAAGAGACCACAAAATGACCAATCTAATGATTATATAAATTAATTAATTTATATACTGCACACAATGTGTAGTCCCCAACCCCCATCCCACCCTTTCCCTGTGTCCCCAAAGTCCATTGTGTCATTCTATGCCTTTGCAACCTCATAGCTTAGCTCCCACTTATAAGTGAGAACATACAATATTTGTTTTTCCATTCCTGAGTTGTTACTTCACTTAGAATAATGGTCTCCAACTCCATCCAGGTTGCTGCAAATGCCATTATTTCATTCCTTTTTATGGCTGAGTAGTATTCCACGGTGTATACATACCACAATGTCTTTATCCACTCATTGATTAATGAGCATATGGGCTGGTTCCATATTTTTGCAATTGTGAATTGTGCTGCTATAAACATGTGTGTGCAAGTATGTCACTGTTTGTTATTGGTTATTGGTCTGTTCAGAGTTTGTATTTCTTCCTGGTTTAATCTAGGACGGTTGTGTATTTCCAGGAATTTATCCAACTCCTCTAGATTTTCTAGTTTATGAGCATAAAGGTGTTCATAGCTTTGAATAATCTTTTGTATTTCTGTGGTAGTGGCTGTAATATCTTCTGTTATTCTGTAATATCTTGTTCTGTAATATCTTCTGTTTCATTTCTAATTGAGCTTATTTGAATCTTCTCCTTTATTTTCTTGGTTAATCTTGCTAATGGTCTATCAATTTTATTTATCTTTTGAAGGAATTAGTTCTTTGTTTCATTTATCTCTTGTATTTTTTTTGTTTCAATTGCATTTAGCTCTGCTCTGATCTTTGTTATTTCTTTTCTTCCACTGGTTTGGGGTTTGATTTGTTCTTGTTTCTCTAGTTCCTTGAGGTGTGACCTTAGATTGCTTTCTGTTTTCTTTGTGCTCTTTCAGACATTTCACCCAACAATCACTCAAGAGCAGGTTATTTAATTTCCATGTATTTACACGGTTTTGAGGGCTCCTTTTGGAGTTGATTTCCAATTTTATTCCACTGTGGTTTGAGAGAGTACTTGATATAATTTTGATTTTCTTAAATTTATTGAGACTTGTTTTGTGGTATATCATATGCTCTACTTTGGAGAATGTTCCATGTGCTAATTCATAGAATTTATATTCTGTAGTTGTTAGGTAGAATGTTCTGTAAATATCTGTTGAGTCCATTTGTTCTAAGGTATAATTTAAATACATTGTTTCTTTGCAACGTTCTCTCTTGATGACTTGTCTAGTGCAGTCAGGGGAGTATTAAAGTTCTCCACTGTTATTGTGTTGCTATTTACCTCATTTCTTAGGTCTAATAGTAATTCTTTTATAAATTTGGGAGCTCCAGTGTTAGGTGCATATATATTTAGGATTGTGATTATTTTCCCGTTGGACAAGTCCTTTTATAAGTTTATAATGTCCCTCTTTGGTCTTTTCTATTTGCTGTTGCTTTAAAGTTTGTTTTGTGTGATATAAGAATAGCCACTCCTGCTCACTTTTGGTGTCCATTTGCATGAAATATCTTTTCCCACCCCCTTCCCTTGAGATTATGTGTCCTTATGTGTTAGGTGAGTCTCTTGAAGACAGCAGATATTTGCTTGGTGAATTCTCATCCTTTCTACCATTCTGTGTCATTTAAGTGGAGCGTTTAGGCCATTTACATTCAACATCAGTATTGAGATGTGAGATACTATTCTATTTATGCTAGTTGCTGCCTGAATGCCTTAGGTTTTTTTTTTTTCCATTGTGTTTTTGTTTTATAGGTCTTGTGAGATTTCTGTTTTAAGGAGGTTCTATTTTGGTGTATTTCAAGGAATTATTTCAAGGTTTAGAGCTCCCTTTAGCAGATCTTGTAATGCTGGCTTGGTAGTGGTGAATTCTTTCAGCATTTGTTTGTCTGAAAAACACTGTATCTTTCCTTCATTTATGAAGCTTACTTTTATTGGATATAAAATTATTGGATGATAATTATTTTGTTTAACTAGCCTAAAGATAGGGCCCCAATCCCTTCTAGTTTGTAGGGTTTCTGCTGAGAAATCTGCTGTTAATCTAATAGGTTTTTCGTTATATGTTACCTGATGCTTTTGCCTCACAACTCTTAAAATTCTTTCCTTCATCTTGACTTTAGATAACCTGATGACTATGTGCCTAGGAAATTATCTTTTTACAATAAATTTTCCTGGTGTTCTTTGAGCTGCTTGTATTTGGATGTCTACATCTCTAGCACGGTCTGGGAAGTTTTTCTTGATTATTCCCTCAAATATGTTTTCCAAACTTTTAGGTTTGTACTATTCCTTGGCAACATGAATTATTCTTAGATTTGGTTGCTTAACATAATCCAAAACTTCTTGGAGACTTTGTTCATTTTTTTATATATACTCTTTTTTTCTTTTTCTTTTTTTTATCTTTGTCAGATTGGGTTAATTCAAAAGCCTTGTCTTCAAGCTCTGAAGTTCTTTCTTCTACTTGGTCAATTCTATTGCTGAGACTTTCCATTATATTTTACATTTCTCTAATTGTGTCCTTCATTTCCAAAAATCATGATTGTTTTTGATGTATGCTATTTATTTCACTGAAGATTTTTCACTTCATATCTTGCACGAAGAATTTGATTTCATTAAGTTGGACTTCACCTTTCTCTGGTCCCTCCTTGATTAGCTTAATAATCCACCTTCTGAATTCTTTTTCTGGCAATTCTGAGTTTTGTTTGTTTGTTTGTTTCTTAGTTTGGATCCATTGCTGGTGACCCAGTGGGATATTTTGATGGGGTGGCGGGTGGATTAAAGAACCTTGTTTTGTCATATTTACAAGATTGTTTTTCTGGTTCCTTTTCATTTGGGTAGACTATGTCAGAGGGAAGATCTGGAACTTAAGGGCTACTGTTCAGATTCTTTTGTCCCCTGGCATGCTCCCTTCATGTGGGGCTTCCCCACTTCCCCTAGAGATGTGGCTTCCTGAGAGCCACACTACAGTGATTGTTATTTCTTTTCTGGATGTAGCCACCCAGCAGAGCTACTAGGCTCTGGGTTGCTACGAGGGAGTATCTTCATGGAGTCCTGTAATGTGATCCATTTTTAGGCGTTTCAGCTGTGGATACCATCACCTGCTCCAGTGGAGGTGGTAGGAGAGTGAAATGGACTCTATGAGTCCACATGGCTGTAGTTTTGTTTACTGCACTGCTTTTGTGTTGGTTGACCTCCAGCCAGGAGGTGGCACTTTCAAGAGCACATCAGTTGCAGCAATATAGGGAGGATCAGGTGGTGGGAGTTGGGGGGCGGGTCATAGAACTCCCAAGTGATTATGTCCTTTGTCTTCGGCTACAAGGGCAAGCAGAGAAGGACCATCAGGTGGGGGCAGGGTTAGGCATGTCTGAACTTAGACTCTCCTTGGTGGGGCTTGTTGTGGCTGCTTTGGGGATGGGGGTATGGCTCTCAGGCCAATGGAATTATATTCGCAGGGTGATTATGGCTGCCTCTGTTGCCTCACACAGGTTGCCAGGGAAGTGTGGGAAAGCCGGCAGTTACAGTGCTACCTAGCTCCCATGCAGCCCAATAGGCCAGTCTCACTCCCACTGTGCCCCCACAACAGCCCTGAGTTTATTTCCAAGCAGCAGGTGAGCAGGGCTGAGAACTTGCCCCAGACTACCAGCCTCCTGGCTGAGAAAGCAAGCGGGGCTTCCATGTTTCATGCCTCCCTGCCTGCCATGACTTCTTTGCTGGGTCTACTACTCCCAGTTTGCCCCCTCCACCAGGTTCTGTCCAGCAAACCTTGCATTTGTTCGAAATTGTTACAAAGTTCAGCTGGAAGTTTCTTTCTCACTGTGGTTTCTTCCCAGTTCCTCTGGGAGCCTTCCCCAAGGATCCTTGTGAAACAAACCCAGAAATGGCTTCCCTGGGGACTTAGAATGCCCATGGGGTTCTTTCCACTGCTTCTCGAACCCTTTTATTTCACTCAGCTCTCTAAATTTGTCTCAGCTCCAGGTGAAGTCCAACCCTTTTCCCATGATCTGGACCTTCAGGTTCCTCAGTGCGGGTACATGTTCAGGGGCAGACAATCAATCCCCCTTTCGCACTTCCACGCTTTGGGCACTCACAGTTTTTTGGTTGTCTCCAAGGGCCTGCAGCAGCAATCCATTTCCTTCAAAGGGTCTGTGGATTCTCTCTGCTTTCCTAGTATTTTCCTGTGGCAGTTCTTGGAGCAAAAGTTCATAATGTGAATCTCCACATGCTGCTCTGTCTGTCCGAGTCCAAGAGTAGATTTTAAATAGTTTGTATGTTAATTTATTGGATGTAGCCATTTCACAATGTATACATATTTCAAAATATCATCTTTGACAACATAACTATATACAATTTTTATTTTTTAATTGAAAGGCCAATTATTTAAAAAAAATCATTTTGAAAATTCATGTGAAAACAAGTTAAAAAAAGGTTTTGAAAGAAAATGGTTGATTATAGTCTGCTAGATAGATTGATCTATGAAAAATATAATTGAATATCAGCTGGCGAAAGACACTCTTATAGTTGCTATGAAAGATGTTAAAAAGTTTAAGAGAAAAAAAGAATTTAAATCAGAAATTAATAATCTTCCAAAAAAGTAATGATCAGGACAAAATAGTTTCAGTGGTGAATTCCACCAATCACTGAAGAAAGAAATGTTATTAATTCTCCACCAATTCTCTTCATAATCTATTCCAGAAAATATAAGCAGAGGAAATATTTCCTAACTTTTTCTATGAAACTAATATTACACAAATACAAAACTATGTAAAAGCATTACAATAAAGGAAAACTTAAGACGAATACCTCTCATGAACATCAATCCAAAATTCTTCAGCAAAATATTAGCCAACTGAATCTAACAATTTATAAAAAGAATTATAAACTGCAACCAAGAAAAGTTTATTCCTGTTATTAAAGGCTGGTTCAGCATTAGCAATTTAGTCAATGTGATCCACTCTATCAATAGGCACAAGAGGAAAAATCACATACTTTTTTTCAGTTCATGCAGAAAAATCATTTGACAAAATCTAACATCCATTCACAATAAAAACTCTAAGTAAAATAGAAATTTAGAAACAACTTCCTAAACTTGATCCTTAGAATACCTCCAAAAATATGCAGCTAATGTCATACTTAACAATATGAGACTGGATGTTTCCTAAGGAAATAGAAAGTATACATATTTGGAAGGAAGAAATAAAACTGCTTTTGTTTGCAGATGGCATGATTGTCTACATGGAAAAACCCAAACAACAGATAGAAAACTTCCTGGAACTAATAAGCAATAGAAATTTCACAGGATATAAAGTTAATATGTAAGAGTCAGTTGCTTTCCTACATATCAGCAACACACAGTTGGAATCTGAAATTTTAAAAAATGCCGTTTTACAATAGCACTAAAAAAAGAAACATATAAATTTAACAAATTATGTATAGGATCTTATATGGAGAACTACAAAACTCTGATAGAAGAAATAAAAGAAGATCCAAATAAATAGAAGATGTTCTGTGTTCATGGATTAAAAGATTCAATATTGTTAACATGTCTTTCCAAATTTGATCTAAAGATCCAATAAAATCCAAAACAAAATTCTTGCAAGCTATTTTGTAGATATCTACACACTGACTGTAAAATTTATATGGAAAGTCAAAAGACCTGGAAAGCCAAATGACATTAAAGAAGAGCAAAGTTGAAGGACTCATACTACCCATTTTCAAGAATTATTTTAAAGCTACAGTAATTAAAATGGTATTATGATAATGGAGAAAAAGTAGGCAGACCAACAGAAAAGAACTGGGAGGTCTGAAATGGACCCATACACACATTGATAATGAAGCAAAGGCAATTCAATTGAAAACAAGTACTCTTTTCCACAAATGTGAAAAAATGAGAACTTGGAGGCAGACTTTATATCTTGCACAAAAATTAACTCAAAATTTATCATAGATATTCTATGTTAACATATCTAAATGTGAAATGCAAAATTATAAAACTTCTAGAAGAAAAAACTGTAGAAAATCTAGGTAATCTTGAGTTTCATGATGTGTTTTAAACTACAACACCAAAAGCTTGATCCAAAAAAGAAAATTTGGTAAGTTGTATTTAACAAAATTGAAAACTTCTATTCTGTGGAAGACACTGTTGAAAGAATAAAAATACCAATTATATGCAGGGAAAAATGTTTTCTGAATACATATCTGATACATGACATGTCAAAAATATGTGGAGAACTATTAAACTTCAACAATAAGGAAACAAACAACCCAATTTTTAAAAAAATGGACAAAAAAAATGAGCAGACAACTCACCAAACTAAGTAGATGGATGGCAAATTAGTATATAAAAGAATGCTTACATCGTGTATCAGTAGGGAATTGCAAATTAAACAACGATGAGATACTGCCACACAGCTTTTAGAATGGCTAAAGTCCCAATCACTGACAATACCAAATGCTGACATGGAGCCACAGAAACTCTCATTCATTGCTGGTGAAATTCAGATTGCTACAGCCACTTTAGAAAACAGTCTGGCAGTTTCTAACAACTTAAAAATAGACTTATACTCCAGAAATCATGTTCCTAGGTATTTACGCAAATGAATTAAAAACATGTCCACACTAAAACATTCACAGAAATGTTTAAAGTAGCTTTATTTATAATTGTAAAAACTGAGAGCAGCTAAGATGTCCTTTAATAGGTGACTGGATATACAAACTGTGGAATATAGACAATGGAATATTATTCAGTGAGAAAAAGAAATGAGTAATCAAGCTACAAAAGGCATGTATGAAACTTCAGTACATATTACTAATAGATAGAGATGAATTTCAAAGAGCCAGATACTGTATGATTCCAACTATGTGATATTCTAGAAAAGTCAAACTATAGATATAGTAAAGAGATAAGTGGTTAACAGGAGTTTGGTTCAGGGGAGGGTTGAATAGGTGAAGGAAAGGATGTTTTAGGGCTCTGAAACTATGCCGTATTATACCATCATGGCAGACACATGACAGTATGCATTTGTCAAAACCCATAGAACTTTATAGTACAGGGAATAATCTTAATGTATTAAAAATTAATTTTAAAAATAATGAGCCCAAAAGTTTGAGACCAGTCTAGGAAGCACAGGCAACCCTTGTCTCCACAAAACATAGAAAAAAAAATTAGTTATGTATGGTGGCATGCCCTGGCTACTTAGGAGGCTGAGATGGGAGGATCGCTTGAGCCCAGGAGGTCAAGGCTGTAGTGAGCTGGAATTGTGCCACTGTACTCCAGCCTGGGTGATACAGCAGTCTCAAAAAAAAAAAAAAAAAAAAAAAAAGAAAACAAGAAAAAAAAAAGAAATGTGTTATAAAAATAAGAGGTCGACAGAATCCAGGACGGAACTTGGAATGTGACAAAATAATCTAATTGTACTACAAATGTATACACCGACTTAACAGAAAGGGGTGGATGAAGGGTCGTGACCTTAGCAATTCTGGAAATGAGTGGAGTATTCACAGGGCATTGGTTAACAGTGCTGATAGTGCTATACACATGTACAATAGAATGAACAACTTAGTATGCTAATGGTTGATGATGTGAGCTGGGTTTCTCACTGTTAGAGACAGAGTTTACAAATAAGCAAGGGGAGAAGGCTGGGATGACTTATGTGGCAATGGATTAGGCTTGGCGATGTCAGTATAAACTCATATTTAGTTTAATGTAGATTCAGGTATGTACATCTAGAAATGAGTATAGACATGTGTTTATTTATGAGCTAGTATACAAATATATTTCCCTGCTGTCAGCTGAGAGAGCTTAGGCTACCCTAGTAGCAGTGAACATACCTGGTGCCCAGATCTTGGTTTCTAATACTATACCCCAGTGAAGGGAACTAGAATTCCTTAGAGAAATCACTGATTCTAAGACCGGGGCAGGAAATAGACAAGAGGAGTCTGGGACCTCTTTTAGTGCCCAAAGGTAAGGAAGTGTTCAAATAAAATTCCCACAATGATGGGAGTATGTCAAAGGGACAGGAGCTAACTGAAAGCACCGCCTATCCCCAAGGCTGGAAAAATTTGAGCAACAATGACCCCAGGTAAGTAGTATGGGTTATAATCTAAAGTATAAAGTGCATATCTCTGAGGTCTTGCTAATATAAGCAAATGAATTCAGGAGAATAGACAAATGCCCTATACAGACAAAGTTCCAAATACTTTATTTATTTTATTTTGAAGCCAAACACTGAATTTATTAATATAGTACTAAGTTTCTGTGTGTGATAAAGTCTTTGTACATAGTAATAAAAAAAAGATGAGGCAGGATGCATTAAGCAGAAACCTTCCTGCTTCTTTCCTCTGTATTCTTACAGAGCCACTGATGAATTATGAGCACAATCCTCAACCCTTCAAGTGCGGGCTGTGTGTAGTGGCTGGTTTCAAAAGATACAGTTTGGAAAGGATGGAAAAAGAGTCACTTTAAAGTGGAGAAACCTGACAACTCCCCTCATTCAGGTGATGAAGGTCACCATCAACAGTGGCAAGTCATATTGGTAGCATGTGCCTTGATATGATGTGATAAAGATGACACTTTATTTCCACGGTCCCACTCCCTCAGAGCCATACCCCCAGTGTAATCATAAGAAAATAATCAGATGATCCCAGTGAAGGGGCATTCTACATAGTACCTGGCCATAACAGCTCAAAACTGCCAAAATTATCTCAAAAAGGTAAAAAGTCAGAGAAACCATCACATCCAAAAGGAGCCTAAGGAGACAGAACAACCAAAGCGAAGGTAATATCTTGAATGGACTCCTAGATTAGAAGAGGGAGTTAAGTAAAAAATAAAGGAATTTGAAAAAAATATGGGCTGTAGTTAGTAATTATCAATAAAATAGATTCTTTGTTTTCTTGAGATGGAGTCTCACTCTGTTGCCCAGGCTGGAGTGCAGTGACACGATCCCGGCTCACTGCAACCTCCGCCTCCCGGGTTCAAGCAATTCTCCTGCCTCAGCCTCCCGAGTAGCTGGAATTGAGGGCATGCACTACTACACCCGGCTAATTTTTCTATTTTTAGTAGAGATGGGGTTTCACTACATTGGCCAGGCTGGTCTCGAACTCTTGACCTCAGGTGATTTGCCCGCCTCGGCCTCCCAAAGTGCTGGGATTACAGGCGTGAGCCACCGCGCCTGGCCTAATAGGTTCTTTAATTGTAACAGTTGTGTTATAGTGACATAATAATATCTAGCTACATATAATTATGTCGAGTGGTCCAAATAAAGTAAATTTTACCATGTTCCAAAAGGGCTTTCAGAGGTCACGTTTGGATGATTGCCTCCTGTTTTATTCTGTTCTGTGTAGCTCCTTACAATATCTTCTCCCCCAAGACTCTACACAGATGTTGTTACCCTCAAAGAGTAAAACTCAAGCGTGTATCTACCTTTTGATAGAAATCAACAGAATTTAAAAATCATGAATGTCAAAGTTGTATCTTAGTCTTTTGCAAAATAAAAATTGAAGTTGGAAAGTAATGCATTTTAAAATACATGACTTGAAGGTGGTAGGTTTGATTTTACTGAGGAGATCCTTGCTCTGCTCGGGAGGTCTTTTACATCATCCCATGTGAACATCGTGCTTTGGCACTCAGCAGTTCACACTCTGAATACACAGAGGACTTGGCTTGTTGTGTTAAACTGAATGTTATTGCACATTTTATGAAAGATATATAAAGGGTTTCTAGTGCACAGTTCTCGGCTCATAATTGATCCTGAAGGAAATGTTGAAAACTGGTATAAAAAATAGAATTTATTCTCTTTGATACTATGTTCTGAAAAGCCTAAAATGAGCTTCTTAGTCATATATTATAAAATATGGGCAGGCTTAGCTCAACTTAAGGTCTTGCTTAACTGTGGCATTCCAAGCTGAGACTAAAATTTATTTTGCCTTCAATTAAGATACCTGGAGTCCTGATACCTACCTGTAATTACATCTTAAAGGGTTCTCTAAATGTGGACTTCTCAGCTGAGATATAACTAAAAATATCTAAAACTACACTATAAATTGAGAACTCTTTGTTTTTTCTGTAGAGTCATCTTTCATTTATAGAAGGAAAATCTCTAAACAGTATATGCCACCAAGAACTCAAGTTCCACAAAGAACTTGAGATGGTCTGCTCCTGGCCTGTGCAGGTCCCTGATGATGGCCCTTTTAAAATATCTGAGTCAGTCATTTCTCCATGCATTGCTTCAAACCAATCTTCCCATTTCCTGTCTTGGTCTCTTCTGGTCCATTTTTCATCCTACAGTCAGAGAGAACATTTTTAAATTAACCCAATTATATCACTTCCATTTGTAAAACCATTCAATGGCTTTCCAATGCCCACAGGCTGAAGTCTAAAGTTGTTATTGTAACCTGTTACTATAGCACATGCTTGCCTCACTTCCAGCTTCGTCTCCAGCCACTCCTCTCTGTGCATTATGCCAGTAAACCACAAGAAACTTCTCTAGGAGCAGGATGTGCTCACTCATGACACTATCACATGCTAGCCTCTGTCTATTACACTTCCAACCTCACCTAACAATTCTGACCCATCCTTGGATATCTTTTCCTCCAAGGAGCATTCCTGGATTGCAAAGTCAAGACAAAATCCACGCTTTAATAAGGTATGCCCAGCAGCCTTTAGCTCAGGCATTTCGCTGCACAAGATCCACTGTTTTTGAGAGCTTATTATCATTAACACGAGTAATTCTATAGTACTATTGATTTTTTTAGTTTCACTAGAGGAATAAAGAAAATAAACTTCCTAATATTGATTTAAAGAAAAGGGAAGAAGACTATAAAGTAATTTGAATTAGATAATTTAACATCCTTTATATTGAATATTAACCACTACTTCCTTTATGGAGATTTTGCAATGTTTTCACTTATCTGGAGCCAAAAAGTTTGACCTGAATATTATTATGAACACTTTTACACTATTGGTGGGATTGTAAACTAGTTCAACTATTATGGAAAACAGTATGGCGATTCCTCAAGGATCTAGAACTAGAAGTACCATATGACCCAGCCATCCCATTACTGGGTATATACCCAAAGGATTATAAATCATGCTGCTATAAATACACATGCACACGTATGTTCGTTGTGGCACTATTCACAATAGCAAAGACTTGGAATCAACCCAAATGTCCATCAGTGACAGACTGGATTAAGAAAATGTGGCACATATACACCATGGAATACTATGCAGCCATTAAAAAGGATGAGTTTGTGTCCTTTGTAGGGACATGGATACAGCTGGAAACCATCATTCTCAGCAAACTATCGCAAGAACAGAAAAGCAAACACCGCATGTTCTCACTCACAGGTGGGAACTGAACAATGAGATCACTTGGACTCAGGAAGGGGAACATCACACACTGGGGCCTATTATGAGGAGCGGGGAGGGATGGCATTGGGAGTTATACCTGATGTAAATGATGAGTTGATGGGTGTTGACGAGTTGAGGGTGCAGCACACCAACATGGCACAAGTATACATATGTAACAAACCTGCACGCTATGCACATGTACCCTAGAACTTAAAGTATAATAATAAATAAATAAATAAATATTCTTGATAATATTTTCCTGCTACTTCATGCAGCTCCCACTGCATGAATCCTCCATATAGTTGAAATGAGTAACGATTTATAAATTGTTCTGGGGAAATTGTCACCTCCTTACAAACAAAAATAGAAAGCCAATTATTAAAACCCAAGAGCTTCCCACTGACTGTAGGGAATAAACCAACAAAAACAGGATGTGAAAACAAAGCCAGCCCTCTGTCATTTCCTTCTTCAACTAGAGCTAAAAACTGTGGTTCATTTATCTTTATATCCCTAGACTTAAGAGTGCATAGTAAATGCTCAATAAATTTTGAAGGAAGGGGGAATAAGGGAGTTAGTTAAAAGCTTATCAGTTTTAAGCTCTCTCTTGAATCACAATCATAAGGTCTGGGTAACTGTGTATGTCAAAATAGCTTTCCCAAGGCAATTGTCATAAGTAATTGTGCAATTCTTTTCTCTATCATCTGCAATAAGGGCATTCTAACACAACAGCTGAGATAGCTGGGACTTGTTAATGGACTTGAAAACATGCAAACCCCTGGCTGCTCATTTTTCCGCTCTAGAGAATGGGGCCAGCATCATGGCATTCTCAGAGACATTCTGTGCAGTAAATACTGGTGGTGGAGCTTAATCACATAAATTCCACAAAGAATATTTGCTGAGATATTTAAGGCCTCTATGCTGAAAGTATTTATTGACAAATGTCTTCAGATTAAAGGAATTTGAGTCATGAAGGAACCAGGATACTGCACCTTGTGAGGCATATGAAAAACAGATTCTCATAATGGTGTAGTGCTTGCCAAATTATGACAAATGATCTAGACTCAGAGATCATGTTCTAAATAACACTGATAACTCCAAAGAGTTCTGGTCAATGGCGATGTCCAACACCATGTGCCAAATGTTGGCGGAAGTACCACAATGATGTGAGAACAGCACAGACAGCAGAATGCAAGAGCAGGGTAAGCAACCCCGTATTTTGTTCATACTCTCCAAATTGACCCCTACTTGACATAAATGCGGGTGACATATGTTCTCCTCTGCTACCACCTCCACCTCATTATTCTTATTAGATTCCCGGTTAAAAGAAAGGTGGAAAAGACATCACCTGTCTCACCTGGCGTGCTCCAGCACAGCACATTATAAAATGAAGTTACATCTTTTACCCTCATGTACTTCGGTGTCTCTTGACTAAGAGATAAAAAGTCTGTTCTTTCAGAGCAATTATAAACAAGAAACATTTTATTTTATTGTCATTAATTCCTAACACTCTTCATTTGTTTTTGTAGGTTCAAGGTTCTCACCTATATTTTATTCCTTCTACCTAAAGAACTTTAACATTTCTTGTAGAGCACCTCTGGTAGCAAAGATTTTTTTCAGATTGTGCCTAAGATGGTGTTTCTGCATTACTTTTGAAGTTTACTTTCACTGAATATAGTACAGCATTTCCTCCCCAGCACATTAAAGACCTTACTCCATTTTGTTCTTTCTTACATGGTTTCTGATGAGAAATTAATTAGTTAATTTGCATTAATTTGCATGTTTACCCAAGATTTTTCTTGTAAGTATGGGGTGGAGATTCCTTTCAACTGTCTACCTCTCCAGGGTGAATTTGGAATGTCCATCATTATTTTTAAAAGATATTTTCAATAGATACTGAATCCTGGGTTAGCAGATGGCTTTTGTATTTAACTTTTCTTCTCTACTGTGTTCTAGCTTGTGTTGTCTTAGACAAGAAATATGGTGGTAATGATTATCTTTGCTCTTCTGTATATATTCTGTCTTTTTCTTCATGGATAATTTTAGTATTTTTCTTTCTTACTGAATTTTAGAAATTTGACAATAATATGCTGTGGTTTTGGTTTATAACGCCTGAGTCCATTGAGTTTCATGGATCATCAGATTTGAAAAATATATGGCCATTATTTCTTCAAATAATTTTTGTGATTTTTCTGCTCCAATCTTCCTTTCATTTTTTTCTCTCATATTCAATGTATATGTATTATACTTAATATTGTCCAGCCGTTTACATAGGCTCTGTTTATTCATTGTTCTCCTTTTTGTTTCTCTGTATTTCTTTTTTGTTGTTGTTGTTGAGTTTATATTATCCTGCATTCCTGTTCATTGATCCATAAAAGTTTTATTCTACTATTGCATCTTTTAGCCCTAGATTTTACATTTGGGTCTTTTTTATGTGCTCAGTATCTCCTAAGTACATTAATGTTTCTCTTTAAATCTTCTAATATAATTTTAATAGTTGCTTAATGTGCTTCTTTGCTAATCTCATCATGCCTTCTATTTTTGTGTCCATTTCTGTTAAGTTGTAATTCTCCTGTTTATGGATCAAATTTTCCTGCTTCTTTGCATTTCTAATATTTTTCATTGTACATTATATATTGCATATTCTAACACTCAAATTCTTTATTGGTGCTTTTTTTTTTTTTCCTTTCAGGTTTATTGGAAATCAGCTTGAGAGTCCCAAGGCTTAAAAAAAGATTGGTTCTGAGTAACCTTCAGTGTAGGGCTAGATTAACCTTAATCCTATGGTATGAGCTTTCTGGATTCTCTTGTGAACTACCAAGGTGCTTAACAAGGTTTCTCCTATGTGCCTTCTTGGAACTTGCAAATCATTTTGTGCAAACTTTGGTTTTCCATTCGCAGCTTCCCTGTAGCTGTTTTTTCTCTGGTACCTTTTTTCACCTGACCTTTGGGTCCTGACCTGTACAGACGTAACACAATACTAGAGGAGATCCTTATGCAGAATTCTGAAGTCTGTTGCAAGTTTCCAAGCCCTGACTTGTCCCCTCAGCTCAGAAACCTTACTGTGTTCTCTTCAGGTTTCCTGTCCCAGTACTGACATCTGGGAAGTGCCTCCACGTAGAACTGAGATAACCATGATGCTCACATTGTTTGTTTCCTTCTTTCAGGGATCCTAATCCTGCACCACCTGTTATCCAATGACTGAACACAGTTATTTTATACTTTTTGTCTATTATTCTAGTTGCTTGTGGAAGGAATCCTTGCTTCTTAAAATTTACTCAACCATGGCCCTACATAAAGTGTTTGATTGCCTAAGGCATTGCATCTGTTTGCCTGATGCTCTGCCTTCTATTGGTATGTGTGCTTCCTAGTACGAAAATAAATCTATTAATTACAAAAGGGTCAATCTGGTTTCCAGATCACGATTTCCATAAATTCAATATAAACTTATCTTTGTCAATTGTATGCCTTCTATTAACATATTTTTTCAATTGCTTTTGCGCTATCATCTTTCTGTCCACAAGGATTTCAGAAGGCATAGAAACTTTCTCTTATGAAAATATAAGAAGCAGAAACACTTGTAATAACTTCCTTTCTTCTTCTCAAAGCCTGTGTGTGTTTTCTTGAAATAATCTTTGGAACTCCCTGTTAATGCACATTATTGTTCCATACCCCTTTCTTATGTTTATTGGATGCTTGCATTATGTTTGAAGCTAGATAAGAGATCAAATCAGCTGATTAACTTTGCTCAGTGGTGGGCACAGAGGGAGCTTTTCTGAACTAACCTCAGAATGCTTAGAGTTGAAAGATGAATACAAAAAGTGTTAACAATGATTTCTTGTTAAAAAAAAGGCGTGAATAAAATATTCTGACAAATGAGGAAGAGCTAGTACATACTTTTGCATGGCACATAGATAATATTTAAGTAATACTTATTTAATGGTATAGGAAAAAATAATGAATCTGAATCTGGTACAGAGAGCTAATTGTAGTTCAGCTACCCAGTGAAGAAAATACAAGAAGCAGAGGCTTAGATGGTTAAATAAGCGATAGTCTAACTCCAGAGATGAGGTGTCAATACTCATAGTAATTAACACAATATTAGTTCACACGTACTTAGTGCTTAAGTTAGAAGTAGCATAGAGTCAAGTGCTTTAAAAATTTTCAAATATTGTGTGTTAAGTGTTTCACTTAGTGAAACATAGTTTTGATACACTTAGCTTCATCTGATTTGTTAATTCCTCTGGGATCACTAACATTATCATCATTCCCATATTACAAATAAAGTAACTATCCAAAGAAAGTTGAAATTTCAGTAATTCACATAAGGTCACCTACAATTCGTAAGGGATGCAACTGAGGATCCAGTTGAAGCAAGCCACACAAAAATCCATGTTTCTAACCACTGTACTCTATTGATTTCTATGTAGGTGGGGCTTTTGCAGGGCTCTACTGAATTCTGTGTAGGCGGGGCTCCTCGTCTGTCTCTGTGGGTGACCAAAGTTCCTTTAAAGGTCATGGGACGGATGGTCTGGACACTATGATTGCCTCTTTTCATCATGCAGTTTACAGCAATCCCTTGTCCCCCTCCTCCCCTCGCTGGATCAGTATCTCATCAGCTAGTCTAGGACAACTGTCTCATGTTACTTTACTTGGCTTTTGCTATTGTATCAGCTCCTTTACACATGGATTGTATTTTAAAAGGTTAGAATCTGACAGAACCCTAGGAACCAATAAAAAATTAAACATTTAGCTAACATAGCATGTATAAAATTCAGCCCCCAAAACATACAAAACCCCCCAAAAATGCAAAAGAATGATTAGGACACATCCAGTGTGCATGATCTCCACCATAAACAAATGGAAAACTTATATAAATTCCATATTTAAAGGAAAATTAAACAATGATTGGAAACATTAATCTAGTTACCCTTCAACAGCTCTCTAAAAGAAACCCTGTGATTTTTTATTTATGAACTTTCAATTAAGCACAGTGAAACTATAGCTTCAGAAGTAAAAATCCTCTTACGCAGATGTCAAATGATTTTAATAAGATACTTCTGTAATTCATCTCTTTGCCATTATCAAAACACACTGGTAGTCTTTCAAGTTGCTTCCCTCAGTCATGAACCTTGATTCCTGTCCCAGTTTCTGTTGTTTTGCCTTTTCCTCTCTTGGGTTGTAATGTGGTTAAGTTTCATTAGAATTTTCAAATAAAATGAATAAAACATATACAGTTAAAATACATTTTTCAAATTCAAATTTACATATTAAATTATTATATTTATGATTATTGAGCTATTGAAAATAATGTGCAACTGTAAGTTCTGTGCAAAATTCAGTTAGAATAAATCTATAATTTGAATGTACAAATATAAATTACTCATAATGCAAACAAAACAAAAAACAATGAAAAATTAAGTAAAATTTAATGGAGAAGTTATACATTTAGGATAAATGTGAGCATTGAGATACTCAGCTTCTTTCTTTCTCATGAATTAGATTTCCTGCATTTATCAGTATGAATTCATGTATTATTTTATAAACTTTAGTTATAATGGGTCAAAAGAGAAGCTTGAATATATGCTCTAATTTTTGTTGTATTATTATTTTCATTTCCTGTTTACAAAAGCAATATATAATTTGAAAAAATGGAAATATTTTACCACAAATAATTGGTTATAATACCAGATCCAGATAGTCACTGTTAGTATTTTTGTATATCTTCTTTATCTATTTTCTTTTTTTAAATTTGTTATTATGGAAAAGTTAAAATATACTGTAAAGAAGGAAGAATAATATGATGAATATCTATGTTTCCCTTAGCCAGCTTCAACAACTTTCAGCCCTGCTTTTTCTCCACTCTTCTCTCCTAAGTCCTATTGGATTATTTCAGTGCAGTTTCATGACATTATATTGTTTCATCCATGAATTATTCCGAGTCTCTTCTAAGAGACATGAGGTTTTTTCATTTTTGCTTAATTTAGTATTACACTTATGTAAAACATTTACACGTGACCAGAGTATAACTGTGAAAGAATGTGTCTACAGAAAAGTCTTGCATTCACCCAGATTCTCTCTGCTACCATCCTGTTACTTTCCTCTCTATGTGGAAAACCATTTTTCATTAGTTTATGATTGGTCCTTTATTTTTTTAAAGCATTGGTAGATACATATTTGTGTTTACTTCTTCTTCTTTGTTAAATAAAATACACCTTGTGAAGCACAGTTTTTTACCTTGCCTTTTGCTTGTTTAAAAATTGTATCCCGAGGCTGGACATGGTGGCTCATGTCTGTAATCCTAGCAGTCTGGGAGGCTGAAATGGGTGGATCCCTTGAGCCCAGAAGTTTGAGACCAGCCTGCACAACTTGGTGAAAGCCTGTCTCCACAAAAAATACAAAAATTTGCCGGGTGTGGTGACATGCATCTGTAGTCCCAGCTACTCCAGAGGCTGAAGTGGGAGGACTGATTGAGCCCAGGAGGTAAAGGCTGCAATGAGCAGAGATCCCACCACTACACTCCAGCCTGGGCAACAGAGTGAGACCCTGTCTAAAAAAAAAAATTGTAACCTGGACACCCATTTTCAGCAGTGCATACAGATTTCTTTCATTCCATTCTTAAAGCTGCTGATACTCCACAGCATGGAATTATTATTTATTCATCTAGTTCCCCACTGGTGGACATTCAGCTCAATTACAGTCTTGCTCCTGCATATAGTACTTCACATGAGAAACTTGTGCATACATTCTCCAATACATTTGCCAGTTTGCCTTTGGTGTACATACTAAGAATTTGGATTTCTCAAATTGTGATTCAGATGAAATTTTGCTGGATAGCACCAAATTCTCTTCTACACAGTTAGCATTTTGTATGTGAGTTGCTGTTGTGCTCTAGTCCACATTATGTTGTCAAGCATCTGAATGGTAGCCAATTTGACATGAAAGAAATATCTCAGTGTAGTTTTTCCCTTAAATTTTATCAAAGTTTAATATACATACAGAAAAATTCACAAAACACAAGTGTCTGACTCAATAATTTTTCATAAAATAACTATGGATGTATAATTAGCCTACAGTTAAGAAATAGACATTGCCAGCCCTTCAGAAGCCCTACTCAGGAACTTTATCCACCCAAAAGTAACCATTGTGTTAAATTCTAAAACCCTCAGTTTGATTTGCCTATTTTTGCACAATTACCTGAATCAAATTGTACAGTAAATGCTCTTTTATTTACAGTTTCTTTTCCTGAGGGGTTTAAATATTGTTTTTATGAGATTTAATTTTGTTGCAACATGTGATAATAGTTTTTTCTCATTTCTGTATTGCATTCAAATGTATGAGAGAATCATCATTTATCCTATATTTTTGTAGCATTACAATGTATCTGATTTTTGCCTGTTATAGATTGCTACTATGAACGATCTTATATAATGTTTTCTTCTGAACATATGCATATATCTGCACAATATTTATAAACATTTGGCATTACATTTAAAGTTACCAGGCATTCCAAGATACAGGATTCTATGACTGAAAACTAAGAATAGAATGAGACTACACACAAATTCCCAGATGATACAGGTATTGTAGTTAAGAGAAAGTAATTTTTAAAAGCTATGATTACAAATAGTGGAAAGATGGATAAAATATTTAAAATGGAGAAATTTACCATGTAATTGAAATATATAAACACCTACAGTTTTAGAAATAAAAAAGAACTCAACTAATATGTTTATCAGGCTACTAGACAACACAAAAGAATTTATTATTGAAGTAGAATACAGATCAAACAAATATGTCCATCCAGAATACAGCACAGAAATCAAAAGTGTAAAGAGAATATATCTTACTGAAATTAGTTACAGAAAAGCATGACTGCCATTAACACCTACATTCAACATTATACTTCAATTCTAGCCAAAATACTAAAAAAGAGAATAAAATAAGATATTTAAATACTAGAGGGAAAAACCCATCATATTTAAGATAACATAATTGAGTACATAGAAAATTCAAAGTAATCAAAAGGTAAACTCAGGTTTATCAATGAATTTAGAAAACTTGATGGACATGATATGAACATTAAGTACCTTCCATGCAATAGCAGCAAATACAAATGACAAAATATCACAATAATATTGGAAAACATTAAACACTTAGAAATAAATGTTATCAAATGTATATGGGTCTTCTGTCTTGAAAACTATATAACACAGAGATTACATAAGTAACAAATAAATGGAGACAAATAACATCTTTAATAATTAGAAAACTTAAAATTATAGATATAAAAGATTTTCTCATGCTGATCTATAGAATTAATGTAGTCAGTCCCACCCAAAATCCCAGCAAACATTTTCTACAGGAATTTGTAAGCTAATTTAAAAATGCACGGAATTCACAGGGTTCAGAATAGCCAAGAAAATCTTGAAGACACAGAAACGTACAATATCACATATATTTAAAAATTTATTGTGACAAATGTCCCCCAAAAATAACATAAAAGTTACCATCTTAATTATTTAAGTGTGCAGTTTAATAGTGTTATGTATACTCACATTGTTATGAAACAGATCTTTAGAACTTTTTCATCTTGCAAATCTGAAACTCTATACCCATTAAATAGCAACTCACTTTTCCCCCTTTCCCTAACTCCTGGTAACTACCATTCCATTTTTTGTTTTTCTAAATTTAACTACTTTAGATAACTCACATAAGTGGAATCATATATTATTGGTATTTCTGTGACTGGACTGGGTTATTTATATTAGCACAATGTCCTAAAGGTTCAGCCACGTTTTAGCATGTAAATAAATTTCCTTCCTTATTAAAGGAGAATATTGTTCTTTTATATGTATACCCTGCATTTTGCTTATCCATCCATCCATCAAAGAATATTTGTGTTGTGTCTCCCTCTTGGCTATTGTGAATAGTGTTGGTATCAACATGAGTGCGCAAACACCTCTAAAAAGAAGGGTGCTTTCAGGTCATGTCCATGGCCTCAATAAAGGTGTAGAACATGACCCCTGTCCTATACCTACATTTAACTTTATACCTTTAAATATATACATTTATAAATAAATTTTCCATTTTATTGTTGAGGTAGAATACAGATCAATAAAGAGTGTGGGGTGCAAACACCTTACTTTGAAATATTTTGGATATATATGCAGAAGTGGGATTGGTAGATTATATTATAGGTCTATTTTTAATTTTTGGGAAAACCTCCATATAGTTTTCCATAGTGGCTGCACCATTTTCCCATCAACAGTGCACAAGGTTTCCAATTTCTCTACATCCCCACTGACACTTGTTACTTTCCGTTTTTTGATAGTAGCCATCCTGATGGTGAGAGGTGATATCACATAGTTTTAAAAGTTATGGTATAAGTGTGACCTCGGCTCAAAGAAAGACAAGTAGGTCAATGATTTCTTAATAAAGAGTTCTGGAAAACATTTATCAATATAGATATATTAGTTTTAGAACAAAGGTAATATTGTGATGCAGTAGACAAAGTGTTCTCTTGAATGTGTGTTCGATTAAGTACATATAAGGAAAAAAAATGAATCATGACCCCTGTCATATGCCAAACACGTAAGAGTCACCAATCCCAGATAGATTGCAGATTTAAACACAAAACTTTTAGAAAACCTAAAAGAATAAATATCTTCATGATGTTGGTTTGGCAAAAATTTCACAAATAGAATTTATAAAGCAGTAGCTATAAAAAAATAATTATTTGTTTTAATTTTAAATTAGAAACTTATTTATCAAGAGAAATATTAAGATAACTAAGATACAAGACCTAACATGAAAATATTTGCATATATGTATAAATGTAATAAAAATAAACAAAAGAACAGAGTAGAGACTTGACAAATGACTGTAACTTCACCATTATTTGTTATTGGAGAAAATACAAATTATAACTACACTATAATATTATGAATATACACTCAAAAATAGATAAAATGGAAAAAAGATAAACAATAGCAACAATAGTGCAGATGTGGTGCAATTTGATCTCTTGTAGACAGCTGGTGGGATTTATACAGATATAACAACTTTGGGATTCTAAATTTACAGTGCCTATGACCCTGAAATTTGAGCCTAACTTTAGAAGCAATAAAAATGTATTTAAAAGACCAATTATATAAAATTTCATGTAAAAATATAGACAAGATTATTCATAGAAGAAATATGTAAGATAGGCAAAAAAGGAAACACTCAAATGCCAATAAATAAAATGATTAAATTAGCTGTTATATATTCATAAATTGTACAGTGGTTATTATTGATGCATAACTTCAACTCTTAAAAAAACAAACAAGCCTCAACAAAAAAAAATTAAAGGAAATAATCCAAGGACATTTATATAAAATTCAGAAAGAGGTAAACTATATATGGGTTTATAAGTCAAGGTAGGGGCTATCTAGAGAGGAGGTTGTAACCTAGACAGGGAGGGGAAAAAGTGGACTTCTGAAGCACTAATATTCTATCTCTAGATCTTTTACATGGTTGTGTTCATTTTGTGAAAATCGATAAAGCACTTCACTTCTGATCTATATGCTTTTCTATATCAGTGATACTTCAAAACAACTTTATAAAAACTAGAGAAAAAAAAAGAAAAATTAGAAAAATGATGGAACCCAGGATAGAAGCATGTACAAGGGCAGTCCCACAACACTGGAGGTATAGACAACATAATAGAAGGTGTTGCAGGAAGTCAGGCACTCCGAACGGAGGGACCGGCTGAAGCCGTGGCAGAGGAACACAAATTGTGAAGATTTCATGGTCATTTATTAGTTCCCCAAATTAATAATTTATAATTTCTTATGCCTGTCTTTACTGCAATCTCTGAACATGAATTGTGAAGATTTCATGGACCTTTACCACTTCCCCAATCAATACTCTTGTGATTTCCTATGCCTGTCTTGTCTTTAATTTCTTAATCCCGTCATCTTCATAAGCTGAGGATGAATGTCACCTCTGGACCCTGTGATGATTGCGTTAACTGCACAAATTGTTTAAACTATATGAAATCTGGGCACTTTGGAAAAAAAAAAAAACAGGATAACAGTGAGGTTCAGGGAACAAGGGAGATAACCATTAGGCCTGGCTGCCTGAGAGCTGGGCAGAACAGAACCATATTTCTCTTCTTTCAAAAGCAAATAGGAGAAATATCGCTGAATTCTTTTTCTCAGCAAGGAACATCCCTGAGAAAGAGAATGCGTTCCCAAGGGGAGGTCTCCAAAATGGCAGCTTTAGGTATGTCTGTCTTTTATGGTTGTAGATAAGGGATGAAATGAGCCCCAGTCTCCCATAGTGCTCCCAGGCTTCTTAGGATGAGGAAATTCCCACCTAATACATTTTGGTGAGTCGAGTTGTTTGCTCTCAAACCCTGTCTCCTGATAAAATGTCATCATGACAATGTGTGCCTGGAAGTTCATTAGCAATTTTAATTTCACCCAGGTCCTGTGATCTCACCCTGACTCCATTCGCCTTGTGATATTTTACTACCTTGTGAAGCATGTGATCTCTGTGACCCACATCCTATTTGTACACTCCCTTCCTCCCCTTTTGATAATCGCTAATAAAAACTTGCTGGTTTTGCAGCTTGGGAGGCATCATGGAACCTGCCGACATGTGATGTCTCTCCTGGATACCCAGCTTTAAAATTTCTCTCTTTTGTATGCTTTCCCTTTATTTCTCAGGCAGGTCAACACTTAGGGAAATAGAAAATAACCTACGTGAAGTAACTTTGAAATATTGGGGGCTTGTTTCCCCCAATGAGAAGGAAAACCCAGGCTATAGGGGGAAAATGCCCACTAGAATTCTTATAATTCATTAATGGTATATTTTATATTTAACTCAGATCTCCGTGATAAGGCCTCTTTTCACGTTAAAACGTTAATTTTCTCCTACCATAAAATAAGGTCTTTTTTATTGTTTACTTTGTTGGGTACATAGTAGGTGTATATATTTATGGAGTACATGAGATATTTTGATACAGGCATATAATGTGTAAAAATAACATCACAGTAAATAGAGTATCTATCACCTCAAACGTTTATCCTTTCTGTTACAAACAATCCAGTTATACTCTTGTAGTTATTTTTACATGTACAATAAATTACTGTTGACTGAAATCACTCTGTTGTACTTCAAATACTAGATCTTACTCATTCTTTCTAACCACATTTTTGTACCCATTATCCATCCTCATGTCCCCACAGCCAATGTCTTTTCCAGCCTCTGGTAACCATCCTTCTACTCTAAATCTGCATGAGTTCAATCGTTTTAAAATTTTAGGCCCTACATTTGAAGTTTGTCTTTTGATACCCAGCTTATTTCACTTCACATAACAACCTCCAGTTCTATCCATGTTGTTTCAAATGATAGGATCTTCTTATTTTTAATGACTGATTAGTGCTCCATTGTGTATATGTACCACATTTTCTTTATCCACTTGTCTGTTGATGGACATATTTTATTTTTTAAATGTTCTTCCATCAGATTCTGAATGGATGATTCTATGAAGAAAATTTGTCCTGAAAGCCCAAATTTTGCCAACTTATAAAGATATGTTTCAGCATTTTGCAAAGTCTGCGTATAATTTTCAGTCTTTATTGCTATTAGGAAATTGTGGTCTTTAGAAATAAAAATTCTGGATACTTTGATAAGGAATCAAAACAGTGGGAGCATGACAAATAGAAATATAACAATATTTATTTAAACATTTTTATTTATATATCTGAGGTTTGTAGTTAAAACATAAAATATATTTCATAAAGAATATTACTTTGAAATATGTGTTACATTTAATTTATGTTAAGCTTCATATAATGATCATACTATCACTCAGGCTATATTTCACGTGACAGATTTAATACAATACAAATTTGGGAATTTAATTAATTAATGTATTTATTTAAGACAGAGTCTTGCTCTGTCACCAAGTCTGGAGTGCAGTGGCATGATCTCAGCTCACTGCAATCTCCACCTTCCTGGCTCAAGTGATTCTCACTTTGCAGCCTCCTGAGTAGCTGGGATTACAGGCATGTGCCACCACACCTGGCTAACATTTGTATTTTTAGTAGAGGTGGGGTTTCGCCATGTTGGCCAGGCTGGTTCTGAACTTCTGGCCTCTAGTGGTTTGTCCCACTTGGCCCCCCAAAGTGCTGATTACACCATGCCTGGCCCAAATTTAGGAATTTCATAATAGTTTATTTTTAAATAACATATTTACTAAGCTTTATAGAAATTATGATCACCTTTTATAAAAGCAAAGTTATTCTATTTCTTAATAAAAATAGATACTTTAATAGAAGAATCAGAAAAAAATATTTTACAACTCATTGAGAATAACCAACTTTTCCAGTGAGCCAATGGAAATTGTAGGGATTGAGGTGGGTCTAAATCATCAGCTCTTTGTAACTGGAGAGAAATCATACCATAGAAGAGGTAAACTAGGGAAAAAGCAGACATTTTAAACAACGGCCTAAGGCCGTATCTATAAACTTGCATGCCAAGTCGCCTCCCATATGCAGATAATTCCAATTTCTGACACATAATAAAAGTATTTCTTGAATAATTAAATGAGTGAATGAGTGAATAAATGAAAAGTTCAAATCAGTCAAACTAAGATGTATAAATCACCACGTAAGAGTGACCGGCGCTTCCAAATATCAATTTGACCTTTCTCCTACTCATACTGTTTTCAAATACCCTGGGGGCCAGTGTTTTTAACAAATTAATATGACCCTGATTGGGCATTTTTAAGATTTTCATCTTTTTCCAAGGTAGTCTTTAGTCCTTTTTCTAATTATAACCAATTATGATTCCAGTGTATATATTTTCCTGATACATCATTTGATTATTTCTCTCATAAACCACAGTTTGTGTTTCTATTCTCTTATGCACGTATTTTATAATTTAAATTAAAGGTTTCAAGTGTACTTTATGATTTAAATTAAAGGTTTCAAGCATTTATGCTCACATGAGTCTTTAATTTCCGAGAGTCTGCTTCCACTTTCATATCAGTGAGCTGCAAAATATAAGGGAAATGTGAATCAGAATCTAAGCAGAAACCCCATATAAAAGTGAAGATGCAAGCAGGAAACAAGATGTCAATCAGATTATTGATTACTGCTCTGGTTGTTCCAGGTGATGTGCACCAAGTTGTGCAGAGCTAATAATTCAGTGAGAGAGATAAGGTTTAAATGAAGGAAAGAACTGCAAAATCATGCAATGTGTTTAAGAATATAGAAATCAATAAAATACGTAAGTGTTCTTGTTCTCAGTCTAGTGGAAAAGTCAGACACGTAAACCAATATATATAGTGCCATTTGCAAAATTCTATGATAAAATATAGACAAAAAGCTATTAGGACCCTGAAGAAAGAATGACTGACTATTTTTTAATTGGATCATTCATTCACACCTTACTTTAGTGTACTTTAATTGTCATAATTGGGAAAGGTCACTAAGGTCTTCCGTGGCTTTTCCCTCTCAAATGTAGACTTGTGACCTTATAGCAGGATATTCTTCTCCCTTCCTTAGTGAGGCAACTTCATTGGTCAGACCCATCTGGCATCTACCACCTTTTCTTTTGCTCTGCCCCAGGGGAGGGAGGAGGTATGGCTTATTCTAATTGGCACTTTTAGAGAGATTAAAGTGGGCATGCTGGTTTCAACTCCCCGCTTTGCTTCAGGAAGTGCTTATAGGGAGCAGCTGTCTGTTTCTCCATTTGCTGTACCTGAGGAGGAGGAAGTCTCACTGACTCTGGAACTGTGTGTGCACATCTGTTTAGCTTGGGATGTCAGTCGGCTAGCCCATTTTTCTCTAGAGTAACCATAGTCTACATCCTCCCATTTAGACTTCCTCAGGAATAAAGACCTTATTTTGTTTGATGGCTATCTTATAATTAAATTTTAAAAAATGTAAATAACAATCTCATAAGAAAAGAGCGGTGTCTTTATTGGATAATTTAACACTCAATAAAGCCACCTATAGGAATAATTGGACTTGCAAAAGAGCCACCTGGACAGTCACATGAACAGGAATGTCCTGCCTCACACCCTCTAACACAGAGAGCAGTGTCCCAGAGAGCCCTATTGTAGGACCAGAGACAGAAATATAGGAAGGGAGAATGGGACAGAAAAATAGGAAGGGAGAATGGCTCTCTGCTGCTTCCCAAGATGGTGGTCTTCTCTTGAGCTCAATTTACACAATTTACACAAATTATGTATCTGACATATTGGTCCAGGACAGGGTACCATACATTTTCTGTTAGACAGCATATTGGTGTTCTAGGGCTGCCATAACTAATAGCCACAAGCCAAGTGATTTAACAGGAATTTATTTATTCACAGTTTTTAAGGCCAGATATTTGAAATCAAGATGTTGGCAGTACTGGTTTCATGTGGAGGTTCGGTGGGAGAATCCATGCCATGCCTCTTTTCAAGCCTCTGGTGACTTCTGCAATCCTTGGTGGTTTTTATTTCATGATTGTCCTCCAGTCTCTGCCTCCATGTTCACATGGCCTCTTCCTCTGTTTCTCTGGGTCTCAAATCTCCTTCTTCCTTCTACAAGGATACCAAAGAGTTAAAATCTAACTTGAAACCAGTGTGGCCTTGAGATCCTTAACTTAATTACATTTGCAGAGACCCTCTTTCCCAATAAGATCAAATTCACAGTTATAACAAGTTAGGAACTGAATATTTCTTTTGGTTGAAAGGGCACACAATTCAACCCACTATGAATAATTATACCTGTTATCAACTCATTGCCCTATGCATGTCTTCCTGAAATTTCTGTGTTTTCTGTATGTTTGTTTTTTCTTCCAGAATCTTTTGCAATAGATTGCTAACAGAGTAGGAAAGTTTTCTTATGTGATAGAGTTCAAATTAGGAAATTTGGATTTAATTTCATTTCACATTTGTATATATGATGACATACTTTAATAAAAATATCGCTGACCTTAGTATTGGCCATGTAACTGGGGACATTAATAATATTTTGCACATGAACTAAGTATGATTATGATAATTAAAGCATGTAACAGTACCTGATTCATAGTACACACATTTCATATTATGTGGATGCATTCATATGCAAATGTATGAATAAATGAGCAATAGAGTGAATGAATAAAATAATGAGTAACGGGGAGAAAACCAAAGACAGATCAACCAGTGACAGAGTTTATGTTAGTAATCCAGGATGAGGTGATGAGAGTGAGATAGGAGTGAAGGGAATGCAGTTAGACAGCTTCAATTTTCAAAATGTTTCAAATAGAAACTAAGCTCGTTTCATGAGTGTTGTGAGTGGCACAACATCAGACATAACCAGGTCCATGCACATTTGTGTTTTTTCACAAGGTCAGACTTTTAGTGATGCTATCTCAATCATAAAAGCCATGGGCTACATGGAGTTCCCAAGGGAGCAATTTTCCTTAGTAGCACCATTTCAGTAGTCAGAGCTGTGGGCACATAGTCTCAAGCCACTCCACAAGTCAGTCAGTGTTGCAAACCATATGTAGTAGTATACTTAGTCAATGTATAAATGTTATAGATTAAGCATTCCATATCAAACAAAGTAACATTTAATATCAAGAGAGAATAAAATAGGAAAAGTGATTAATGAAATAGTCCAGGAAGAGTAATGTGGACAAGGATAGTGCCATGGCTTGATCTGGGTGGGAGTCAGTGGCTTCCAAGAAGAGTTTTTGATTTGGACAGAACCTTTGACCAACAAATGCTGATCAGAAGTGACAGCCATATGGGAGTCTATCAAGTCAGCCATCATGAGCTGGTGAAGTACTGCTTTTTTTATGGCCACAGAGTCCTCTGGTGAGGGCTGATGTCCAGTTACGTTTTTCTGCAGTTGGGTACAGTCTCTACGGATTAGGCTAACTTCTGGTCCTTGTTGGTATGATGCCTTTTGAAACGTAAGATGGAGTCTTTTTTTCTAAAATGAAATCACTTATATCAAGGGTGCTCTATACAATAGGGAAAAGAATAGGAAATAGATCAACTATGCCTTCAAGGTAAATCTAGAACATGTAGATATTCTAAGGCTGTTAACTTGTTGCTTGGAAATAAAACTATTGAGGGACAGTGATAAGCACATTTTTTTTTTTGACAGTGAGGTAACTGTGGGTGACCCTGGTAAATATTTCCTTTAAACCTCGAACATGCAGAGTTATAGCATGAGTAAGAATTTCAAACAAGCTGCGTGGGTTTGGCTTACCTTTCACTGTCTATGAGTTGTAGTGATGAGATTAGTATATACGGGCATTAGAGTTTACAGGGATTATTATGTCATGCTATGCTATAATCATTATGTTATATGTACTTGGGGTAGAATGGAGATGGTATCTCTCTCTTTATTCTCTGCTTTGGGCAACTAAAGGGCTGCAAGGGCATAGAAAGCACTGGTGGCCTGAGGTGTTGTGACCCCAGACCAATAGGCACAGGCTTCAGGAGAATGAGCTCTTGGCTGTTTCAATTCAAGTTGTTTCTAGTCAGTAAAGCTGATAGAAGACAAAGCATACACACATACTAGAATTTTCACCAATGTACATGACCAGAGTTAGTGGGAGAAAAAATAGATCATCAGTCACAGAAGCACCTTGAATAGCAATCTTGAGTTAACTCTTTCATCCATGACTCATTTTTTTCCTTTATTCCTTGTGGCACAGACAACTTTAAAATTCCTGCCTATATCTGCCATCAATGTGCTAGCCTCTAGTCCATGGGTGGTGACTTCCTTCCAATTATAGTTTATTTCCAGTGCATGGCTTATTTCCTTATTGGACTATTCTTAGCATGTTATGTGGAAAATGCCAGTTTACTCCCAATGAAACTTGTGTCCAATTTGTTCTACACTGATTGTGCTCCTCTAAATTTTGTAGTACAAAAACTGAAAAAAAAAAATCTACAGCAACCACCACTACTTTGTGTTTTTCTTCCCCGTATTGTCTTGTTTATTTATATGTCTTTGTCTGGTTTAATGTCATCTAAATTGTATTTTTTATTAACTGTCCTTGAAAGTCCCCCTCTCACTACTGCCCATCAACACTTTCTTATTAAATAAGAAATGCTTGATGAGTTACTACATTTTACAGGAAAAATATAGCACACACAGTAACATTTGAATTTTAGATTAAAAATAGGCAACTTTTTCTTCTTACATTTTATTGATAATCGCTATGGCTTTGAAATGAAGGTGGCACTATGAGTATACAGATCTGTTTTGTCCTGCAATCTTTGGCCATATTTGCTTGTTTGTTTTAAATTTCAGTAATTGTCACTATGCGTTGAATGGGCAAGTGACGTGAGATGTGACTTTCCAACGTAATAGTGAATGGAAGTCCAATCTGATTAAGATTTTAACAGAGTTTCCAGTCACATAAACAAAACCCTATAGATTGCAAGGCTCCCATGTCCCTTCAGCTCCAGCTCCTTGACAATGCCTGCCACCCGCACAGCATTTTGGCTTTGCTTGCACAGCAGCATCCTTCGTTCTCTTTAGGACATGTTTGTAGCTCATCACATATTTCTTTTCTTTGCTGTGTTCACCCAACAGTAAATGAGACTCAATGCCATTCCAAATAATGGGGAAAGGGGAAGTTCCCCGTTTAGTGCTTATAAAATAGAGAGGCACTGAACAAATTCCAAAAATGTCAGTTCTTTAACAAAAGGTGCCAGGCAGGATATATCCAGGTTCTGAGACACCTGATACTTACATAATTTGAAGCCGTTTTGAGTAAATGAACACAAAATTATGAATACAATTTAGAAGAGATAATGAATTTTCTCAAATGCCCGCTTTTTATTGGCATTAGAGAAACCTACCTCATTTATATTTCTTAGGGCCTCTCCATCAAGTATGTGGATACTTTATGACTCATTAACTTGTCTTCCTCTTCTTACTTCCTAGTTTTTTCTTAGTATGACTAATTGATTGATTGCTTGCTTAATTCATGAAATACTTTCTGACATTCTCTGTCAGAAAGAATGTGCTGGGCACTGTGTTCCATATATTTATAGAACATTTATTAAGTACGTACTACATGTCAAAGTCTGCTGTGTTTTGTAGGTGTCATTTTGTGAAACTCTCACCATAACGCTGAAGGAGTTTATACTGTCATCTCCACTTTGCAGGAGAGAAAACTGAGGCAAGAAGTTGAAATATTCGGCCAAGATAGCATAGTAAATGGCACAGTTGGGATTACAGCCCGAGCAATCTTCATCCAGACTCTGAGTCATAATCCCAGGACACAGTCTCTGGCTGGCTGAAACCCATGCTACGAAGAGGCAACTTTCCCTACTTCCAGGGAGCTGACAGTTTACTGAGCTCAGAGTTGTACACAGGACAACTAAATCAGTAGGTGCCATGGAAGAGAAAACCAGGGGACTCTGGGACGGGTAAGGGATAGGGTTTGTTACTCCCACCTGAATTAAGGGAGATTTCAGAATCGAAAGTAAAGCCTATCAATCCTCTTTGGTAGTTACACCGCGAAACGACTCCCTCATCGCTTATTTCCGGCTCAGGTTGCGTTTCTGAGTCAGGGCATCCGGAGCCGCCCCGGGGACCGCGCCCTTCCTAAAATAACCGTGGGGCCTTGGGGCCGGGCCGGCTCCACCTCAGGGCACTTTCCTTGGGGCCGGGCTGGCTCCACCTCAGCGCACTTTCCTCAGCCAGCGGGTACTGCGGCCGCCAGCCAGGAGGGGCAGTGCCTCGCGCGGCCCAGGCCTGTGCTTAACAGTGAGAACAACAGCGAACACGTGGAATATCTACATTGAACAGAGATTTTCACCAGAAAATGCAGCAGGTGTATCCACTAGCAAAATGCTAAGTTAAAAACTTATTAGAGTAGAAATATAGGTTTGATATGAACACCTGTTTCATAGAATCTCCTTGCCTGAGGCTGGCCGGACTAACCACCGGAGAACATAGTTTAAAAAACCTCTTGCAGATGGAGAGGGCAGTTCCTGGGTGCCAGTCACGCAGTTCGGTCCTCAGGGCTGCTAAGTGCTCATTTATATTTCTAGTTCATTTATATTTCTTAGGGTCTCTCCATCAAGTGTCAAGTAAGCTCAGCTCCGCGTCCCTAGGGCACGTTGGTCCCGTCCCCTAGGACCTGGCTTCCCTAACCCCACACCTCTCCCGAAGGGGCTGCAGGAGTGGCATGAGGAGCCAGCTGCCAGTCGTTTCTCTTACTCTCCCACTGCCAGAGTTTCCCTGGACTTAGACGGGCGTTGAGCTACACAGAAACCCACCCCTGTGGCCATTTCTGAGATCGGCTTGCTCCCGGTGTCGGCAGCGACCAGCATTCGGCTGGGGAGTGCTCTGGTCTCAGCGGTACAGAGCCCTGCACCTCCCCAGCTGGCTCTGGTCCTGTTTGCTATCCTCTAAAATGGGCAGGGAATCTCAATGCCTCAGTCGTGTTTTGTGGCTGGAGTGGAAGCACAAACAGGAGCAATAGCGTTGCGCCTGCCCCCCGTGGGAAACGTGCTGCGGTCGCTGCTGCTATTGCAATTACTGCTCATGTCAACACTGCCACCGCCCTAGCAATAAACACAAAAAGTGACTGGCACACAGCCAGTGCTCTGACGGCGGGTGCTTTTTGTTGTTGTTGTTGTTGTTATATAAAGATACTAACAGTAAGTTCCTTAAACTCAGAATTTTGAGAATAGTTTTAATAGTTTTAGCCCATACCCAATTTATGACAAAATTATATGAAATGGGGAAAATGTACAAGTAGGCTACAAATATTGTATTTCTTAGAAAATTATGTATTGCATTAACTCAAAATAATTACAGGACTTGAAAGTCTGAATATTTTGGAAAGGGAGATCCCCTAGGAAAACTGACCAAGTTTGAGAGTTAGGAGAATGACATATGATCAGAAAATAATTGCTGTAGCATCAGATCCCATGGGATATCATAGGTGATATTGTTTTTTGATCTTTATCATAATAAGCAATTCAGACCATTGAACATTCTCATTAGAGATTGAGATGACATCTTTGGTATATGTGTAGAAAGGAATTAAGGGTGAATAAAGCTAATATATGAGACTTTTGGAGGCTCTTACATTGTTCCAGGAGAGGAGAGAGATCACAATAGCTTTGACCAGGATACTGATAGATGGATGGAAAAAAAGAAAGAGGTTTGTTAGAAATAATATACCAGAACCTAATGATAGATTATAATTGAAAGATGAGGTACAGAGTGGTGTCAAAACTAGTTCCAGCTTTTTGAATTGCATAAAATGATGGATGGTGGCGACATTAATCAAGATAGAACACATTGGAAGATTTTTTTTTCTTTTCAGGGAAAAGGTCATAAGTTTGATCATGAATCTAGATCATGAAGAGTCATCTAGCTTGGCAATATATCTTGATAAGTCTGCTGTGTAAATGTTGTAGTTAAAGTCATGAGCATAGATGAGAAGTTTCAGGGAGAGAGAATATAAAGGAAAACTGTGAAAAACCAGTGGCAATTAGAATCCTTCCTACCTCAATTTATCAGACAAACCCATTCTACCAAAAGAAATAGATACAGTCTATTATTAAGAATGACTACAATAAAGTATTCATTATGAAAAATTAGAAAAATGACAAACAGAAGGCAAGTAATTCTTTTTTTTGACTCCTCTTCCCTTGAGTTCCAAAATTCTTGCCGTTTTCAAACAGTCCAAATAGTCCTATCATGTGTAGAAGGTGTCACTTACGACTTCTGCGAGTTTCAAAACCACTCTGAGAACAGGTGCAGAGAGGCTTCAGAATTTCCACCCTCTTCATGACATGGAACTTCTGGGCTCAACACCTGGCGCTTACTGGAGCTGTTTGTATGGGGGAACCAAAAATTGGTACAGAGAAATGGAGCATATTCTCTATCTCATTCTTTCTCTTCTTTCCTCCTGTTGTAGCACACAGTTCTATTCTTCTCTTTGGAAGATTGCTAAAAATGTTGAGGTAAGCAATCAGAAAAGTGGAGGGGGTAAAAACTTGACTCCATCCTTTCTCTCTTGCTCCCTTCACATCTTCTCTTGCAGCAGAAGGTTGCCAGATGACAGAACAGAAACTCCGGAGTCACCATGCACGGCCCACCAAGGTTGGAAATTGATGATACTCTAGAGATTAAACTTATTTTATGTGGGTATCAAGTAAGTACAGCTGATGCAGATGGCACACAGGAGTAGAAAGTCTAGAGTCTAATTGCCTGAATTTAATAAACAAGATAAAACATTGTGACAGCATTCAGATGAGGTCATGAATCTACCACAAACCAAGAAAGAAGCATCAGTGGATCTGAAAACAGCCTGAAATATCTCAGGTGTCTAGAACCCTACATGAAACAGTGAACTCAAGAAATAAGTGGTGGATAAATGAAAGAATTAGTAAATGAACAATGGAAGATGCACCTCATTTCTGTTAATAGGAAAATTGGTTGGATTGGGGGAGGAAAAACATGAAAGATGAAAGACCAGTTTGAACTCTTTCTTTCATATTGTCTATATTTCCCCAGAAATCTAAATTCTATTCCTAGCCATTAGAAAAACAGAACAATCTGTCATTGATATACAGACATAAAAAGCTTAATAATGACATGGTTTTCAAACATCATAAAACCCTGACAAGTATTGAGGATTAATGTCAGAGGGTAATGTCTTCCCAGCCATATACTTTGTATATTCCAGTTAGAATTCCTTATTTTTAAAAAACCATTCTCACTTTCTTACACCAGGCTTAGGAGACAGGTCTTCCACCTCCCCAGTTCTTGTCACTGGCCCCACACAAAAGAGATCTAAGAACCTTTAAACTTTAGATCCTAATAATAAAGATATAAAATTAAAACATTAACCATAGTTCTAGTAAAAAAAAATATGCTTTTTTTTGGTTGTTTTAAACATTTCATTGATTTTGAGGAATACATAGCACCAGATTCTGGTTGAATATTTAAATATTCAAAGGCTTTATAATGGTGTGACATTTAACAAGTGAATATAATAGCATTTAGTTTAAAACTACTGCTCTCCAGAAAAACAAGGGAAATGTCCTTGAAACAACTTACTGAAGACTCAATGATAAAAGAAGATTGTGTCATATTATCCTTTTAATGTTTAGTTATAGCCACTTATCTAGACAATGTATTGTCATTTTGCTAAAAAGAATGTTTTCATTTCTAGTGCTTGAACATTTTGAGAGAAAACTTTGTTGACATTCCTAAGCAAATATATTGAGGTTAAGAGAAAAGTAGAAAAAAAATGTTATCTTAGAATTGGGAGAGATTGGGGCCGGGAATTGGAAATACTGCTTTGCTTTGCCTTCTGCTAGTTTTCCAGAACTTCGCCCCAATTCCTGTTCACTAACAGAAAGCAGGGAACTTGAACAAGGAACCATGACCTAAAACATGGGGTGCTTCCTTTTCTTCATAAGAAATTTGGAAAAGGGTATTAGAAAAGGATGGAGTAGGAACAGGCAGCTCTGCAGGGCTGTCATTTTTAAATGAAAGGATAAAATGCTAATATTCTTTATTTGGAAACTGAATATATATATACACACACATATATACACACATATACACACATATATACACACATATATACACATATACATACAAATATGTACATATGTACGTATATGTGTATATATGTATGTATGTATATATGTATATGTACATATATGTATATATATGTGTGTGTGTATATATATACACACATTTGATTTTCTCCTGACATAATTGCATTAGATGAAAATTTCTGCTAGGTAATTATGATGTGAATTTAGGACTTATTTTTCATTCTTTATGCCTCAGAGTACCGTGTTTAACACATAGAATATATGTAATTAGAGTCTCTCACTGTATCGGAAAACTTTTAAATTCACAGACATTGTAATAAACAGACATTGTAAGCCATGATTTGTATATATAGAAACTAAAGTGCAGAGATGTACCAGATATACCCAAGGCTACACACCCATTAAAAAGAAACACATCCCTGCCAAAGCCTAGCCAAGATTGTGAATATGTATGAAGGTTAAAGTCCATCGCAGTCCTGATCCTGTAGGTCATTCTTACTGGCTCACATAATGAGTCCAACTAGTGGAATTTGCTTATGCCTCTGAATAGGATGGTAAAATGGAACGTAGGATTGGCTTAGTCCCCCCAGGCAAGAAGAGCTGCAGGTACTCTCACATCCCCAAATATGACTGATGCAATACGTGCAAAGACAATGGTCAAAAAAGAGTTTTGAAACCCATAATCTCATGCCCTCTGCAGGGATCAATTTCTTGAAACTGAAGTTATCAGAAGGGAGATTTCTTTGGTAAAATTTGCCAGTGGGCTGTGAGACCCATATTTCTATCACCTCAACGTTCTGAGAAGGATTCCAAGGACACTGTTGGAAGAAAAGTAAACATATTTGCTGTGTTTCAAAGTAGACAGTTGTCAGACTTACACCTGAAAAATATCCACAGACAAAAGGCTGATTGAAGGGGCCACTGCATTCTTATCTGAGAGTCACCAGAAAAATCATATCCAAATTTCACCCAGGGAGGAAGGAAGACCTAGCCCTAAGATTGGGTCTGATTAGGCAGTGTAGAGAAAGAGTAAGATTAATCCGTGATTGTGTTTGTCAAGCTATTGGTGCACTGCCTTTACTTTCCTTTATTCTCCCTGACCTTATCTTATGCTTCATTGAATAAAGATATTAAATTAAGGATTATATCCTTTAAATTAAAGGATAATCAGAGTGCTATATCTTATTAGTGATGTAGATTCAGAGATTGCAAATACCCTACATTTGTGCTAGTCTAGTAGGATAACATGTCACATGTACATACTCACTGTTGCTCATTGTTCCTTTATCTTTCTTCTAGTGCTTTCCATTTCTTTGGTTTCTGAGCTGATGGGTAAAAATAAATCTGGACCCCCTTTCATTACACAACATGTGCTCTCTCTAGACTTTAGAAAGACAAAAAGGGAACCATCCTGAGGCAGGTAGTTTACATCTACTTAACCTTGACAAATAGCATTTCTGCAAGTTCTGCTCTGCCTGGTTCATCTGAGTCTCTAGAGGTAGTAATCATAGTACTGTGATTAACACATAGAATACATGTAATTAGAGTCTCTCACTGTAGAGGAATATTGCTAATGCTTCTTAATCTGGGGTTGGGACCAAAGCTTAGATATAATGATATTTGTGTTTATCTCCCTCTCCCTTCCATTTTGAAGGGACAGAAGTAGGATAGGATTAAATATTGGGGATTTGGGCTTAATATCTATCTGTGTTTCAGAGAATGTATTGATAATATATTCCATTTATTATCTAATTATATTTTAAACCTTTCTACCGTGACTTACATATGCAAAGTTGGAAGAATTTGGTTTTGGTATTAGTTCATGATAATAATTCTGAAAGCCTATTATTTGGACGACACTGTCATTTGGTACATATTATACAATCTCATGTTGTAAACTGAGTAAAATTCATGATGGAAAATACAATTGAGATTGTTTTTTTACCTTAATATCAGTGTTCTCTTTGGGCAGACATTTTAAAAATAATTTAATACATTGATCCATTTCACAATTTTAGGACATAAGGTCAGTGAGCTTTAAAGAAGCATGTGTGAAGATGGGCTAGTCCATCTAACTGATACTTAATGGATAGAAGAAGCAACATCAATGATTGGGGAAGCAGTTTCATAAAGGCCTGGACACTTACGTCTAGCATCTTTAAGGAAAAGCAAAGAGGCTAATTTGGCTGTAAAGCAATGGAGAGGGAAGTGGGAGATATGACAAAGAGGTAGCAAGGAAGAGATTGTGCCAATCTTTGTAAACCTCTGCAAGATGTGAAAAGGAGATTCAATGCCAGGTGTTAACTGACTCCAACTCATATTTTAGCGGGATCATATCCATGATGCTGAGAATAAATGGGAAGGAACATGAGAAAAACAGGGATACCAAAGCATTGTAGTCATTTAGGCAAGAAATTGCGGTGACTTGGACCAGGGTGTAAACACTGGAGGAGAAAATAGGTGGAAATATGAATATATTTTGAAAGTACAGCCAACACTATTTCCTGAGCAGATGGAGTCAAGTGCAAGTGAGAAAAAGAAGAGTCAATAATGACTCCATGATTTTTGCCATGATGAATGGAAGGATGAAGTAGACATCAGCTGTAATGGGAGTGGCTACAAGTAAAGTATGTTTAGGATTAAATTCCAGGATTTAATCTAAAGATTAAATCTTTAGAATCTTTAGAAATACTCATTTTGAGATGTCTATTTGATACCCAATGGAAATTGAGTAATTAGGTAGATATGTGAATCTGGGATCAGGAAAAATCACATATGCTCTAGAGATAGAGAGTTATCCACATAGATAGTATTAATTAATTATTTCGACTTTAATTAAAATTTCTGAAAGTTGTTTAATTGTACATGTATATCATAAGCAGTTTCCAAACTGAAAAGTCGTATTTATAATAACGGTCAGAATATCATCAGAATCCAGAATATCATCAGAACCTACACATCATGTGCCTCTCAGTCCCACGACCCTCCACAAAATAAACACTGGCCCAGCTTTTAACAGCACATATGAATTTCCTTTGTTTTGTACTTACCATACAAAATTCATTCTTTTGTGTCTGGCTGCTCTTGTTCATCATCATATTTGTTGTAGATAAGCATGTTGTTGTAGCTGTAACTCATTCATTCTCAATAGTAGTCTATTGTAATATTATAACACAATTGGTGTTTCCATTTTATTTTTGTTGGGTACTTGGGTGTTTTACAACTGTCTTGTTAGGTTGCATGTTTCTAGAAAGTCACCCATTTTTCTAGATTATCTAGTTCATTGCTGTATAGTTATTTACAGTTTGTCTCTTATAATCCTATTTATATCTGCAGCATCAGTGACTATGTCTTCTTTTTCATTTCTGGTTTTTGTTGTGTATACATTCTCTGTTTTTTCTCTAGTTCATCTACTAGATGCTTGTCAAATTTGTTGATCTTTTTAAAAAAACACTTAATTTTTCTGTTGTTTTTCTATTCCTTATTATTCTGCCCTAATCTTTATCTTCTTCTCGTTGCTGACTTTTGGGTTAATTTATTCTTTTTCTAGTTTCTTGAAATTTAAAAGTGTTTTTTTTGAGATCGTTCTTCATTTTTAAAGTAGGTGTTGCCGGGCATGGTGGCTCACGCCTGTAATCCCAGCACTTTGGGAGGCTGAGGCTGGTGGATCACAAGGTCAGGAGATCAAGGCCATCCTGGCTAACATGGTGAAACCCTGTCTCTACTAAAAATACAAAAAATTAGCCGGGTGTGGTGGTGGGCACCTGTAGTCCGAGCTACTGGGGAGGCTGAGGCAGGAGAATGGCGTGAACCTGGGAGGTGGAGCTTGCAGTGAGCCAAGATTGTGCCACTGCATTCCAGCCTGGGTGGCAGAGCGAAACTCCATCTCAGAAAAAAATTAAAAAATAAAAAATAAAGTAGGTGTTTACCTCTATAAATTCCCCTCTTATAAGTTTTTTTTGGTGCATTGGTTTTGGTATGTTGTGTTTTAATTTTCATTTGTCTCAGGATATTTTCTAAGTTTCCTTGTGATTTATTATTTTACCCATTGTTCTTGTTTAAGAATATCTTGTTCAGTTTCTGTATATTTATGAATTTTACCGTTTTCCTTTTTCTTTTGATTCCTTTGCTACTGACTCCTTTGTGGTCTATGAAGACTCTTGATATAATTTTGATCTTCTTAAATTTGTTAAGACATTTTTGTGGCCTCACATATGACATATCCTGGAGAATGTTGAATGTGTACTTGAGAGGAATGTGCCATTTTGGTGTTATTAAGTGGAGTATTCTGTATATGTCTGTTAGTTGCAATTGGTCTATGGTGTTGTTCAAGTCCTCTGTTTCCTCATTGATTGTCATAGTTTTTCTATTCATTATTTATTTATTTTTTCAAAGAAACATGAGAAACTTTATTACTACCTATGTAGACTTTTGATCCCAGTAATAGACCCACACCCTGCCAAGTGGTATTGGGATCTCTTACTGTTATTGTTTTATTGTCTATTCCTTTCTTTTTTTTTTTTTTTTTTGAGACGGAGTCCTGCTCTGTCACCCAGGCTGGAGTGCAGTGGCCAGATCTCAGCTCACTGCAAGCTCCTCCTCTCGGGTTCACGCCATTCTCCTGCCTCAGCCTCCCGAGTAGCTGGGACTACAGGCACCCGCCACTTCGCCCGGCTAGTTTTTTGTATTTTTTTAGTAGAGACGGGGTTTCACCGTATTAGCCAGGATGGTCTCGATCTCCTGACCTCATGATCCGCCCGTCTCGGCCTCCCAAAGTGCTGGGATTACAGGCTTGAGCCACCGCGCCCGGCCTATTCCTTTCTTAAATTCTGTCCATGTTTGCTTCATATATTTGGATGCTCTGATGTTAGGTGCATATATATTTATCATTGTGATATCTTCTTGATAAAGTGATCCTTTTGGCATTATATAATGTTGTTCGTTGTCTCCTGGAATTATTTTTGACTTACTTGCATTTTTGTCTGATATAAGCATGGCCACCTCTATTTTGTTTCCCATTTGCATAGAATATCTTATTCTGTCCTTTCACTTTTAGCCTATAGCCTCTGAGTGTCCTTATATAAAATGTGCTTCTTCTAGATCATTTCTAGTTGGATCTTAGTTGTCGTTGTTCTTTTTTCACTTACCCACTCTATGTCTTCTGATTGGGTAGTTTAATCCATTTATACTTCATACTGATTACTGATAGGGAAAGGCTTACTGTTGCCATTTTGTTGATTTTTTTGTGTATGTCTTGTAGTTATTTTGTTCTTCTTTTGCTGCCTTCCTTTGTATTTTGTTGATTTTTTTGTAGTGATTTGCTTTGATTTATTTTCTCAGCTTCTTTTGTGTGTCTTCTGTAGGTATTTTCTTTGGAGTTACCATGAGGGTTACATAGAAGATCTTAGAGTTACAAAAATCTATTTTAAATTGATAACAACTGAACATCAATTGCATACAAAAACTCTACTCCATTTGTATCTTCCCCTCCATTTTCTATTGGTGTTATAAATTCTACCTTTTTCTATTTTGTATCCATTAACTAGTTTTATATAGTGATTTTTATGCTTTTGTCTTTTAAATTTTACACTAGAATAATGTGATGTATATGCCACCATTAGAGCATTACATATGCCTATATTTGTCTATGTATTTCCATTTCCAATGTATTTCCATTTCCAGAGAGCTTTATTCTTTTATGTTTTTGTATTGCAGTCTATTAATAAATATAAAAATACAAATTTAATAAAAATAAAAAATGTTCTTTTATTTCCACTTGAAGGGCTTTTTTTTTTTTTTTTTTTTTTTTTTTTTTTTTTTTTTAGCATTTCTTATGAGGTCAGGTCTAGTAGTGATGAAGTCCTCAGCTTTTAAAGCTTTTTTCTGAGAAAGTAATTATTTTGCATTCATTTTTGAGGACAGCTTTGATGGATATACTGCTATTGGTTGGCAGGTAGTTTCTTTCAGTATTTTAAATATATGCTCCCATATCCTTATGGCATAAAATGTTTCTACTGAGAAATCTTCTGATAATCTTAGGAAAGCTCCCTTGTATGTAGTGTATTGCTTTTCTCTCGCTGTTTCAAAATCCTCTCTATCTTTAATTTTGACAGTTTGTTTTAATGTGTTTCAGTGTGGACCTGTTTTAGTCCATCCTTGTTGGAGCATTTGAATTCCTTAAAATTGAATTTTCATTTCCTTCCTCATATTTGTGAGGATTTTGGCCAATAGTTCTTCAAATAAACTCTCTGTTCTATTCTCTCTCTCTCTCTCTTTTCCTTCTTGTATTTCTATAATTCATGACTTGGTATGCTTGATGGTGTCCCATAAGTCCTTTAGGCCTTCTTTGCTTCCCTCATTCCTTTTACTTTTTTCTTCCCTGACTTGATAATCTCGAATGACTTGTTTTCAAGTTCACTGATTCTTTCTTCTCCATAATCAAGTCTGCTGTTAAACCACTCTACTGAATTTTTCAGTGCAGTTATTGTGTTCACCATGTCTAGAATTCTTTGCTTTTTTAATACCTTCTATAATACCTCTTTGTTGGTGTTTTCATTTTGTTGACTACTTTTTTGTTTCCTCAGCTCAACAAATTTTGAATTCTTTTTTGAGTAATTTATATACCTCCTTTACGTTAGGATCAGTTTCCGAAGATTTATCTTAATCCATTTTTTAACTCGTATTGCCCCATTTCTTCGTATTCCTTCTTAGTTTTTTTTCTGTGATTTGACTATTTCATTATGGATGCTTGTGTCTTTGAAATTGTCTGGGATACTACAACTCTTAATTGATTTCTAGAGTTCTCATTAAGACTTCGTGGACCAGACATGGTAGTTAAATCAATGTCTCTGTCTGAGAATGAGGTTTTGCGTTTCCTGTTCTGCAATTTGCTAAGATCATTTTCTTGTAAATATTTTCTAACAGATTAAGAAGGCTTCAATTTATTTCTAGTTTTCTAAATTTCATTTCTAGTTCCTTAATTTTATCAAATGCTTTATTTTGTGTATGTGAGTATAATGGTATTTTGCCTTATCTTTTTAATATGATGAACTACATTGACTTTTTAATATTAAACCAACTGTAGAATAAATACAACTTAATCATGAGGTATTTATAGTTGTATATATTGCCAAACTAAATTTGCTAAAATTTTATTTTTTAATTTCACATCTATATTAATGGGAGGTATTTTCTGATCTTTCTCATAATTTCCTTATCCAGATTTGATATCAATGTATACTAATATTATAAAGCCTATTGGGTTTTCTCTGTTTTTACTCTTTTTATAAATTAAGCATATTATTTTTATAATTTAAAAATATTGGCCAGGTGCAGTGGCTCATGCCTGTGATCCCAGCACTTTGGAAGGCTGAGGCAGGTGTAACACTTGAGGTCAGGAGTTCAAGAACAGCCTGGTCAACATGGTGAAACCCCATCTCTGGTAAAAATACAAAAAAAAAAAAAATAGCTGGGCATGGTGGCTTGTGCCTGTGATCCCAGCTACTGGGGAGGCTGAGGCAGGAGAGTCACTTGAACCCAGAAAGCAGAGGTTGCAAGCAGCAAAGATCATGCCACTGCACTCTAGCCTGGGTGACAGAGTGAGCCTCTGTCTCAAAATAAATAAATAAATAAATAAATATGAAAATAGAATAAAATGAAATAATAAAAATATTGACTTTTATTTTAGATACAGGGGGTACACATGCAGGTTTGTTGCATGGGTATATAGTGTAGCTGAGGTTTGGAGAATGCATCCTATAATTTAGGTAGTGAGCATAGTACCCAATAGATAGTTTTTCAGTCCTTACTCCCCAGTTAGTCCTCACTGTCTATTGTTCTCATCTTTAAAGATGTCCATGAGTACCCAATGTTTAGCTCCCACTTCTGGGAACATGCAGTATTCAGTTTTCTGTTCGTGTGTCAATTACTTACGATTATGGTCTCTAGCTGGATCCATGTTGCTGCAAAGGAAATAATTTTGTTCCTTTTATGTCTGTGTAGCATTCTATAGTGCATATGTACCACGTTTTCTTTATTTAATTCACCATTGATGGGCACCTGGGTTGATTCCTTGTCTTTGCTATTATGAATAGCTGAGATGAACATACAAGTGCATATGTCTTTTGGGTAGAATTATTAATATTTATTTTCTTTCGGATATAAACCCAGTAATGGGATACTGGGTTGAATGGCACCTATGTTTTAAGTTCTTTGTGAAATCTCCAAACTGTTTTCAAAAGTGACTGAACTAATTTACATTTCCACAAACAATGTATAAACATTCCTTTTTCTCTGCCAGCATTTGTTAGTATTTGGTTTTTAAAAAATAGTTATTCTGAGTGGAGTGAGATACCTCATTGTGATTTTGATTTGCATTTCTCTGATTAGTGATGATGAGCATTTTTTCATATGTTTATTGATTGCTTGTATGTCTTCTTTTGATAGGTGTCTTTTCATGTCTTTTGACCATTTTTTAAAGGGGTTACTTGCTTTTTTGTTTGTTGAATTGTTTTTGTTCCTCATAGGTTCTGGATACTAAATCATTGTCAAATGCATAGTTTGTAAATATTTTCTCCCATTCTGTGGTTGTCTGTTTACTGTGTTGATAGTTTCTTTGGTTGTACACAAGCACTTTAGTTTAATTTGGTCCTACTTTTCAAATTTCGTTTTTGTTGAAATTGTTTTTGGGGACTTAGTTGAAAATTCCATATACCCATGTAACAAACCTGCATGTGTACCCCCTGTATCTAAAATAAAAGCCAAGAATAATTTTGAGAAGGGTATTTCCTAGGTTTTCTTCCAGGATTTTCACAGTTTGAGGTGTTACATTTAAATCTTTAAAGGATGTTGAGTTAGTTTATGTATATAGTGAAAGCTAGGGGTCCAATTTCATTTTTCTTCATATGGCTAGCTAGTTATTTTGGCATCATTTATTTAATAGGGAGTCATTTCCCTATTGCTTGTTTTTATTGGCTTTATCAAAGATAAGATGGTTCTAAGTGTACAGCTTTATTGCTGGGTTTCCAATTCTGTTACACTGGTCTATGTGTCAATATGTGTACCAATACTATGCTGTTCTGGCTATGGTGGCCTTTTAGTATAGTTTTGGGTAGTGTGGTGCCCTCAGCTTGCAATTTTTGCTTAGAATTGTTTTGGTTATTCAGGATCTTTTCTGGTCTGATAAGAATTTCATAATAGTTTTTTTTTTTTTTCTAATTCTGTGACATATGACATTGATAGTTCAATAGGAATAGCACTGAATCTATAAATTGCTTTGAGCAGTACGGCCATTTTAATGATATTAATTCTTCCAGTCCATGAGTATGGAATGTTTTTTCGATTTATTTGTGTTGTATCTGATTTCTTTCAGCAGTATTTTGTAGTCCCTGTGAAATATTTCACTTTTTTGGTAGACTCTATTTTTAAGCATTTCAATATTTTATGGCTATTGCAAATGGGATTGCATTCTTGATTTGGCTCTCATCTTGAACATTATTGGTATATTATTGGTGTATAGAAATACTACTGATTTTGTACATTAATTTTGGATCCTGAAACTTTAATACAATTCTTTTTCAGTTCTTGGAATCTTTTGGCAGAGCCTTTAAGGTTTTCCAGGTATAAAATCATATCATTAATGAAGAGATATAGTTTGGCTTCTTTTTGTATTTGAATGGCTTTTAATCCTTTCTCTTGTCTGATTCTCTTGTTCTGGCTAGAACTCCCAGTACTATATTGAATAAGAATGGTAAGAGAGGGAATCCTTGTCTTGTTCCAGTTCTCAGGGAGAAATGGTTCCAGCTTTGCCCATTTACTATGATATTGCTGTGAATTTGTCATAGATGACTCTTATTATTTTGAGGTATGTTCCTTTGATGCCTTGTCTGTTGAGGGTTTTTTTTATCATGATGCTATGTTGGATTTTATTGAAAGCTTTTTCTGTGTCTATTGAGATGATCGTATGATTTTTGCTTTTAAATCTGTTTAAGTGCCAAATAATCTATATTGATTTGCATATGTTGAACCAGCATTGCATTCTAGGAATAAAGTCTTCTTGATTGTGGTGTATTACCTTTTTGATGTGCTGCTGGCTTCAGTTTGTTGAGGATTATTGTGTCTAGGTTTATGAGGAATATTGGCCAGATGTTTAATTTTCTCATTGTGTCTCTGATAGATTTTGGTGTCAGGCTGATGCTGGGTTCACAGAATGAGTAGGAAGTTACCCCTTCAACTTGATTTTTGGAATAGTTTCAGTAGGATTGGTACGAGTTCTTCTTTGTACATCTGATAGAATTTGGTTGTGAATCCATCTGGTTCAGGGCTGTTTCTAGTTGGTGGGTTTTAAAAATTATTAATTCGGTTTTGGAACTTGTTAGTTGTCTATTCAGGGGGTTTGTATTCTTCCTGGCTCAATCTTGGGAGGTTGTGTGTTTACAGGCATTTATCCATTTAGCTTTTCCAATTAAAGTTTCTAATTTGAGTGTATACATTTGTTCATAATTGTTTCTGAAAACCTTTTCTGTTTCTGTGGGATGGCTTGTAATGTCACTTTTGCCATTTCAGATTGAACTTAATTGGATCTTCTAATTTGTTCTTTGTTAGTCTAGCTAGCAGTCTATCAATCTTATTGATTCTTTTGAAAAAAGGGTTCATTGATCTTTGCGGGAATTTTTGCACCTCAGTTTTGTTCAGTTCTTTTCTAGTTTTAGTTATTTCTTTTCTTCTGCTAGCTTGTTTTCCCCCTAGTGTTAAGTTGAGAATTTCTTTGTTAGTTTTCAACCTTGATAATCTGTCTAACGTTGTCAGTGAAATGTTGAAATCTTTTACTATTATTGTGTGATTATCTAAATTTTTTCATAGGTCAAGGAGAACTTGCTTTATGAATCTAGGTGCTCCAATGTTGAGTGCATATATATTTATGATAGTTAAGTCTTCTTGCTGAATTACACCCTTTATCATTATGTAATGCCTTTCTTTGTCCTTCTTAATAATTCTTGGCTTAAAGTCTGTTTTATCTAATATAAAAATGGTGACTCCTCCTCTTTTTTTGTTTCTGTTTTCATGGTTCATGTTTTTCCACCAATTTGCTTTGAGCCTGTGAGTGCTATTACTTGTGAGATAGGTCTCTTGAAGACAGTAGATGGTTGGTTATTATCTTTTGATCTAGATTGCCACTTTATATATTTTAAGTGGGGCATTTTGTCCACTTAATTTCAGGGTTAGTATAGATATGTGAGATTTTGATCCTATCATTGTGTTGTCAGCTGGTTGTTATGTATACTTAATTGTGCAGTTGCTTTATAGTGTCTGTGGGCTATGTGGCTTAGTGGGTTTTCTGCTATTCTTTTGATTTCATGTTTAACACTCCCTTAAGAACCTCTTGTAAGGCTGGTCAAGTTTTAATGAATCTCTCAGTGTTTGCTTGTCTGAGAAAGTTTTTTCTTTCACTCATGAAGCTTGTTTTGGCAGGATACAAAATTTTTGGTTAAAATTTATTTTCCTTAATGGTGCTGAAAATAGGCCTCCAATCTATTCTGGCTTGTAAAGGTTTTACTGAGAGGTTGGCTTTTAGCCTGAGGCATTTCTCTTTGTATATAACCTGACCCTCCTCTTAGCCACCTTTAATATATATATATATATATATTTTAATTGATCTTGATGAATCTGATTACTACATGCCTTGGGTATGGTCATCTAGTAGAGTATCTAGCTGATGTTCTCTGTGTTACTTGAATTTGCATTTCAACCTTTCTAGCAAGATTGGAAAAATTGTTCATGGACTGTATCCTCAAATATATTGTCAAATTTCCTTACTTATTCTCCTGTCTCAGGAATGAAAATGAATCATAAGTTTGGTCTCTATACATATTCCCATATTTCTTGGAAGTTTTACTCATTATTAACGTTTTAAAAAAATTTTGCTTGTCTGAGTTGATTTGAAAAAGTGGTGTTCGAGCTCTGAGATTCTTTCCTCAGCTTGGTCTATTCTGCTGTTAATTCTTCCAATTGTGCTATGAGATTCTTATAGTGAATTTTTCAGTTCCCGAAATTCAATTTGGTTCTTTCTTACAATTACTACTTCATCTTTTAGCTCTTGGATTCTTTAACTGGATTCCTTGGATTGTGTTTCACCTTTATCCCAGATTTCAAAGAGCATTCTTGCCATCCAGATTGTGCATTCTATGCCTGTCATTTCAGACATTCCAGTCTGGTTAATGACCATTGCTCTTGGTTTAGTAGGCTTATTTTGAAGTTAGGGGATACTCTGGCTTGTTGAACTGCCAGGGTTCTTGCCCTGAATTTTTTTCTATTGTTGGGGGAGGGGGCTGGTTTTTCTTTAACTGTGATGTAAGTTGAGTATAGTCATTTGGTTTCATTTCTTGCTGCTTTCAGAGACTCTGTATAGGATCTTTATTCGTGGGTGAATTCTTGTACTTGGTTTCACAGCTGTGCATCTTAGCTGAGTAGTTTTGGTGTTGCAGTTTGGACTGCAGTCCAGTAGATGGATAAGAGTAATGGCTGATAAATAGACTCTTACTAAGCCATACAGCTCTCTTGTGTTATCTTACATTCACAGGCGTGCTCTGCAGTGGATGGCCTCAGTGGGGGAAGAGGACATTTTTAGCAGGCCCACTCCTGGGCCATATGGGGATACTCCAATCATGGGCATCACATCCCTGTTGCTTTTGTGAGGTGTTCCAGGTTGCAAGTCTCCCTCAGGCAAAGGCTGTGGCAGGGAGATAGGCTACACCCTTTCTGGACTGGCCTTGTGGAGTGAGTTACACCCTGCTCCTATGCTCACCCACTTAACACACACTTCTTGCTCCGCTAAGTGCTTTGAGAGTAGGGGCTCCTATCCCACTTTAGTGCAAGTCGCAAATCTTGGCTCAGCATTCCCAAACTGCACACTGCAGCCCTGGGGCCCTGATATGGCCTGTAGCTTGGAGTTGGGCTCCAGCTGTTGTGGGATATCCAAAGTGCTCCCAGGTTGCTGGGAAAGTACTCATATGAAGCAAAGCACTTACGCTGTGCTTCAGATGCTGCACTGTGCAGGAACTCCTATGAGGCAGCTAGGCAGGGGCCATGGGAGGAGCTGTTTGGCAGGAAGCCCTGCAGAACAGATGCATCTTTGTCCCATGGGGAAGTTGGCCTCACTTTTTCCTGGCCTGGTAATCAGCTGGGACTAGAGCCTCTCAGAGGGAGATGGGGACCCCTGTGGGATGGGTACCAATGACCATGCTCCACCAGAGCTGCCCTGCACACAAAAGCTGCTGCGCTCCATATTAGCTGAAGCCCTGTCTCTGCCTACTCCCCAGGCAGATGCCCCTGTGAGCTCAGCTGTCAATAGGGAATGTGAGGGCCCTGTAGCTGGGAATTCAGAGGTCCATGGTGAGAGTGGGCTATTCCTCAGTCCCCTCACTCACCACTTCTTCAGGAACTGTTCAGGTCCAGGAACTAGCCATAGCATTTGGGTACCCCATGAAGGTTCCTAGCTTCCTCCCTTCTCAGTCTCAGTGTCACCTCTCCATCCACTTGGTGTTTTCTCTCTAAAGATATGCCTAATTTATGTTGGTTTTCTTGATAACTTGGTCTTTCTTGGTGGGAGCAACACTTCCTGTCTGTGCCTACTTTGCCATCTTGTGTGGCCCTCTCTCCTTTTTTTCTGCAGGAATTTGTAGGAGTTCATGAGTAAAGTTGCTTTGCCATGGCATATTCTTTGAGGGGAAGTTTTAAATTTAAAACACAAAAATATCATTAATAGATAATAGAATTATTAAAACTTTTCATTTCTCCTGTTTCAAATTATGATGTAATATAAGATATAATTGTTTATTCTGGTAATACAATGATATTTGGGCTTTATTTGTAACACAGCAATAGCTTAGTTAAGCCTGACTATAATCATGCAGAATAATTATTTGGTGACATTCAGCATTCATTTATTATTTTAAAAAGTACTTCCTAAAAAGTAGGAAGACATTTATTAACTTTATTTAACAATATAAACCTGGGAATAAATGCCTGCAGTAAATATCATAATTAATGCAGAGTTTTTGAACCTTTCTTTAAATTTAAGGCACAATGTGAGGCACTCTCATATGTTTGCTTAATATTCTACTGAAAATCCTAGTTAATGTAATTATGTGAGAGTAAGAAATAAATTTTAAGCATTGAAAAGGTAGAAAAATATGTCATTTTTGACTATAATATTTAATTTTTGCCTATGATTACAAATATCCAAAAGAATGTAAAGACCATTATAAAAGTTATAATTGAGCTTAAGACATTTGCTGGATTGGCAGTACATAAAATTCAGTCATATTTCTATATATTGGTAACAAAGAGACATTATAAAAGTTAAAAAATACAGTTTATAACAGAAACAGAAAAAAATTAGGAAAAAAATCTGTCAAAAAGCATACAACTATTAGGAAAAATTATAAAATATTGTTGAAAGTCATAAAACATTATATAAATAAAAGTAGAGATATACCATGGACATTAATTGGGAAACTTACCGTGTAAATATATCTTGCTTGAAAATTAACTTATATCAGCAGTTTTTAATCTTTTTGGTCTGAATACTACTTTAAAATTCTTCAAATTTTTAAAATCCACAGATCCATTTTATTTGTGTAGATTATATCTATCAACATTTACCTTATTAGAGATCTTAAGATACAAATTTTTAGTTTATTTTAAATGACAGAAGTCCACTAAATATCAAAATAAAAACATAATTTATGAAAGATGATTATTACTTCCAAACAAATAGTATAATGAACAGAGTGATTTTGTTTTTTAGTTTTGGAAATGTCTTTAATGTCTAGCTGTATCATCGAAGATGTGATTTGGATATTTGTCACCTCTAATCTCATGTTGAAATTTAGGCTGGGCTTGGTAGCACGTCAACTATAATCCTAGCATGTGTCCAGTGATAAGCATGCAGGTGGGTTTCAAGGGTCCATGGTATCATGGGTGCTTTTCTCACATCATTATTAGGGTATAATTAACAAGTAACAATTATATACATTTAGGGTGCAAAATGTGATATTTTGATTTATGTATACATTTGAAATAACACAGTTAAACAAAGTAACATATCTACCACATCACAGTCACTATTTTTTGTGTTTGTATGATAAGAACACTTGAGATCTACTGCTTTAGCAAATCTCAAGTATAAAATACATTATAATTGACTGCTGTCACCCTATTGTACAATAGGTTTTTAGTACTTATTCATTTTATACCTGTTGCTTTATACTCTTTTCCCCTTAACCCTTCAGCCTCTGATAACACCCATTCAAATTTCTTACAGTATATTTATCTTTTTTCTTTCTTTTTTTTTTTTTTTTTTTTTTTGAGACGGAGTCTCGCTCTGCCGCCCAGGCTGGAGTGCAGTGGCCGGATCTCAGCTCACTGCAGGCTCCGCCTCCCGGGTTCACGCAATTCTCCTGCCTCAGCCTCCCCAGTAGCTGGGACTACAGGCGCCCGCCACCTCGCCCGGCTAGTTTTTTGTATTTTTTAGTAGAGACGGGGTTTCACTGTGTCAGCCAGGATGGTCTCGATCTCCTGACCTCGTGATCCGCCCGCCTCGGCCTCCCAAAGTGCTGGGATTACAGGCTTGAGCCACCGCGCCCGGCCTATCTTTTTTCTTTTTACATTTCACATATCAGTGAGATAATACAGTATTTGCTTTTCTACATCTGACTTATTTTACTTAGCATAATGTTATCAAGGTAAACATATTTATCACAAATGGCAGGATCTCTTTTATTTTTCAAGACTAAGTAATATTTTTATATACATATATACACCCATAATATATATGTAAAGGAATGTATAACATATACATAATTGTCTTCATTCAGCTGTTGATGGATGCTTAGGTTGTTGTTTCCATATTTGGGCTATTGTAGTGATGCAATGAACATGGGAGTGCAAATATCTCTTTGAAACTGTTAGTTTTTTCCTTTGATTACACACCAAGAAGAGGATTGAATCATGTGGTAGTTCCATTTTTAATTTTTTGAGGAATATCTATACTGTTTTCAATGGCTGTACCAATTTACATTTCCAACAACAGTGTACAATGGTCCTCTTTTCTTCATACCCTGAATGACACTTGTTATCTTTTGACTTTTTAATAGTAGCCATCCTCACAAGTATGAGTGGATATCTTTTGGTAGTTTTAATTTACATTTTAAAGCCTGCTCTCTCAACTACCTCCTTCCCCAGACTTTTCCTTCCAGATATTTTCGTTCTCTCTATGGCTTACCATGTATAAAATTTCTTGTCTTATTCGTCTTTAAATTCATTTTGCAAACACCGCTAAAGCAAACCACTTCCTTTCTGGGGAATCTTTGAGGCAGGCAAAAAAGGGCTAACCCTGGAACTGATAGCTCAGGGAGCCACAAGACAGATCGAAACACACAATTATTTGAAACTTAAGACCTGCACACTCCCTCTGGTTAGAGTAACCTACATGAAAAATGCTGACTGCCATCTTCTTGGCAACTGTCAAGCTGGGGATTAGAGGATGTAAGTGGGTAAGGAATGATACCATAGTGCTCACTTATCAAAACCCAGCTGCTTCTTTCTTCATTCAACATTCCCCTGGTTGTTTTAAGTTTTGTTATTAGATTCTGGAATTCCAAAATATTTAATTCTATTTTTGCCAACTTATTTATTGCCTTTGTGGTGGGATGGTGTTTTCTAGTTCCCTACTCAGCTATTTTAGGTGATGTCACCTTTAACAAATAGTCTTTGGGACATCATGGACTTCCTTGTTATTTCAATTTGCTTTTTTAACTTTTATTATTATTATTATTATTTATTTAAGGAGTACAAGTGCCGTTTTGTTACATATATGGGTAGCATAGTGGTGTAATCCTCTCCTGAATAATGCATATTGTACCCATCAAGTTATTTCTCATCTCTCACCCTCCTCCAACTCCCGCCACCATTCTGAGCATCCATTATCCATTGTCTGTTATTCCACTTTCTATTCCATGTGTGCTCATCGTTTAGCTCACACTTATAAGTGAGAGCATGTGGTATTTTGCTCTATGCTTCTGAGTTATTTTACCTATGATAATGGCCTCTAGTTTCATCCATGTTGCCCCAAAAGATATAGATATCTTTCTTTTTATGACTGGGTAGTATCCTGTGGTATGTATGTGTGTATATATATATTCTAATATATATATGCACATTAAAATGTATACATAGCATCTATTCTATGGTATACATATATACACATACCACATTTTCTGTATCCAATCATCTATTGATGGGCACACATTGATTCCATACATTTTCTCTTGTGAATAGCAGTCTACTAAACATACAAGTGCAGGTATTTTGGGGGTATAATGATTTCTTTTTCTTTGAGTAGATTACTAGTAGTGGGATTGCTGAATTGAATAGGAGTTCTATTTTTAGCTGTTTGACAAATGTCCATACATTTCTCACAGAGGTTGTATTAATTTACATTCACACCAATAGAATATAAGCACACTGTTATGTCTGTATCCTTGCCAACATCTATTCTTTTTTGAATTTTTTATAAAAGCCATTCTGTCTTGTGTAAGATGGTATCTCACAGTGGTTTTAATTTACCTTTCTCTGGTGATTAGTGATGTTTTTCATATGTTTGTTGGCCATTTCTATGTCTTCTTTTCTAAAATGTCTGTTCTTGTCCTTTGCCCACTTTTTAATGGGGTTATTTGTAGTGTTTTTTGGTTATTGTTGAGATGTTTGAGTTCCTTGTAGATTTTGGATATTAGTCTTTTGTTGGATGCATAGTTTGCAAATATTTTTTACCATTCTGTAGGTTGTCTGCTCACATGGTTGATGATTTCTATTGTTGTGCAGATATTTTAGTTTAATTAAGTCCCATTTGTCTATGTTTTTGTTGCATTTGCTTTTGAGGTATTAATCATTTTTTATTTGCCAAGGTCAATGTCCAGAAAAGATTTTCCTAGAATTTATTTTTGTACTTTTATAATTTCAGGCCTTATTTTTAAGTCTTTAATGAATCTTGAGTTAATTTTTGGATCTGGTGAGAGATGAGTCCAATTTCATTCTTGTGCATGTGGCAATCCAATTTTTCCAGCACACTTTATTGAATAGGGTGTCCATTCCCTAATGTATGTTTTTGTTAACTTTGTCAAAGATAAGTTGACTGTAGGTATGTCGTTTTATATCTGGATTATCTATTCTGTTCCATTGACCTATGTGTCTATGTTTATACCAATACCATGCTATTTAGGTCATTGTAGCCATGTAGTACAATCTGAAGTCAGGTAATGTGATGCTTCCAACTTTGTTCTTTTTGCTTGGGATTGTTTTGGCTATTCAGGCTTTGTTTGTTTGTTTGTTTTATATGAATTTTCGGATTTGAAAAGGAATCTGTAAAAAATGATGTTGGTATTTTGGTCGAAATTGCATTGAATCTGTAGATTGATTTGGGCAGGATGGTCATTTTAATAATATTAATTCTTCTAATTCACGAGCATGGAATTTTTCCATTTGCTTGTGTTATCAACACTTTCTTTCATCAGGGTTTTGTAGTTTTGCTTGTAGAGATTTTCACCTCCTTGATTAAATGGACTCGTATGCATTTTATTTATTTTTGTAGCTATTGTAAATGAGATTAACTTTTTGATTTGGTTCTCAACTCGATCATGCTTTTCTTTAATTTTCAAAGAACACTTCATAACTTGATTTTCTTTTTTGCTTTCTTCTTTGCACATTATCTTTTCAAAATCTTGGCTCATTTTCTATTAACACTCTTTTGTAAGAGTGTTTTATAATGAATACTTAATACTTATTTTAAAATATTTTTCAATTTTTTATTTTTAAGTTTTATATTTGGTGAACTTTTAAACATAGAGTGTTTGCAACTTTAAACACAAAATAGTTTGCACCTATTAATCTTTTTTCTTGTATAATTTTTGCATGTGAGGTAATGATTCTTTGAAAGTACTTCTGTGTCCCACTCATAGAACATATCATTTGTATAGTTTTGTGTTTTCATATTCTCTTAAAACTTCAGCCCAAGTGCAAATTACTTTGCCATATAGATCATGGCATTTATCTAATTTCACATTTTTCTTTTAATTCACTTGTTACAAATCTAATCCTATGGTCTAAAAAATGTTATTATCAATAAACCCTTTATAATACCACTTTATTCTGTACTATCATTTTAGTGAGCGTATTCTGAACAATTGATTGCATTATAAAAATGTTTAAGTTTCATGTCATTTATTTATTTACAAATTAAACATCTCTGATAACTGCTTTGTTTTTAAGTTTTTATATGCTTTGTAATCTTGCCCTTAAGAATGGATTTATTTTTCCTTAACCTTTTGCCTGTACTAAATATGTGTTCGTCAGCTTCAGGTAGACACTTTTCATGGTGATGAAAATTAAAATAATACAGAGAGAAGCATATGTTCATAACAAAAAAGAACAGTTTATTCGTCTAGAAATTAAGCACCATTTGAAATTATCTCTAACAGACAAAATCAGGAAGACCTAGGGAACTTCATATAGTTCATATATCCTTAGAAAGTGTGGAAGTGAGAGCCCAGTGTCTTGGGAATATGGAATTTTTCACGGGAGTCAACACTTTTCAACCCGATTTGATCTAGTAATCTAAATTATTTGAGGCTCTGTATCCTCAAATGCAGATACAACATTTCAACTTTTAAATGTAGGCAAACATAATGCCATCAAATAATTATTGTAAGAAATGTATGTAAAATTGCTGGCTGTGCAAATATTAGACAATCTTTTGACTTTCACAAACTAATTTAAAATGTTCTCCTATTATATTTACTTGGCATAGGCTTAGTCTGCAATGATATAAAGCTTTCCATTTTTAAGAGATAAAGTGATTCCTTCTCCAGTACAACCTCCACTGCATGGTTACATCCCTAGATAGAGTTAGGATTTAGCAGAGTTTTGCAAAACAGAAAAGTCTGGATGGAAACTGTTCTCCTCTTGGCCCTTCAAAAACATTACTGCTGCATTACTACTGTGTTTATTGTTTCTCCTATTCCCTGGGATGGTAACAAGCTGTCCTATCTATTTTTTTTTTTTTTTTTTGAGACAGAATCTCACTCCATTGCCGAGGCTGGAGTCCAAAGGCACAATCTCAGGTCACTGCAACCTCCACCTCCTGGGTTCAAGCAAGTTTCCTACCTCAGCCTCCCAAGTAGCTGGAATTATAGGCACCTGCCACCACACCCAGCTAATTTTTTTTATTTTTTTTATTTTTTTATTTTTAGTAGAGAGGGGATTTCACCATGTTGGCCAGCCCAGTTGACCTCAGGTGATCCACCCGCCTTGGCTTCCCAAAGTGCTGGGATTACAGGCGTGAGCCACTGTGCCCGGCCATATCTACATTTTAATTAAAACTTTAAAAATGGGTAGAGTGAATAGAATGTAAAAATATTGTAGGAAACATGAAAGACTAAAAATGAATTAGATTGCTGGACTTTTATCTTCTTATTGAAATATTCCCAGTTATGGTTACCTTTTCATTTTCTTGTTGCAGAAAAATAAATTAAAAACTTAATAATGACACATAGGTAGATTTCTGGAAACCGAAGGATTCAATTATTCATTTTTGACCATAATTATATGTTTTAAATTAAGTCAAATTTTGAAATAGTACTTTCTGTAGAAACAAATTTTAGTGATAGTAATCCAAATGCTGAATTTTTCATTTGAAAATATAAAACTATAGAAAATATGCCATAGAATTTTAATATTAATTACAACATTTTGAAATAGCTTTTATTTAAAAGTTGTCAAATTTTTCTCAACTAAATTTATTCATCACTTTTTCTTATTTCCTAATAACTATGTGTAAATTCAAATTGAATGAGAATGGATAGGCATCTTCGATTTAACTAAAACAAATCCTGAGCCTTTTTTATTGACCTTTCCGTGTGGCATTTAGAAAATTTTGGACTAAGGCATATGTTAAAACAAAAAGAGAGGTTGAAAGTAGCCTCATGGAGCTAATGCTTTGGTTTCCAATGAATTAAAGCATTAGAGACATCACTTATTTCCTGACAATGAGCAAAAAGGCCAAATTTCTCTTTGTGAATAGCCAGTAACTGTATATGTTTTCTTAGGCCAGCATGACCTACAAATACGGCACCCTGAGAGAGACAGGGTGAGTCATTTCAACAGTTCAGTTAGGCAGGACCCAGTGAAAACCAAATTGCTTTCCTCTCAAACCCAAGCTCATCATTGCTCATTTGAGAGTTATATGGAAAATAGATTGTAATGGTCTCCATAACATCCTACTTAATGTTACTCTTCTAATTATTATGTTTTTGAAAGTGTATTTTCCTGATGATATATAATTGTGTGTTACTCTGTAACCCACTTCCCTTAGTTTTCGTTTTTTTTCCCCCAAACAACAACAGTAGGCAATGTGGTCCTGGAGAGGTACCACACACATGCACACACACTCATACACACACTTAAGCATTAAGGATAAATAGGACCCAGAAACATTTTAAATTTCATTTGCTATTATGTCCACACTGATCTGTAACATTTGGGTAGTATATTATATAAATTAAACTCTCACCTTAACAAAAATGAAGATAATGTGGACTGCAGATGCATACATTGAAATTTCTAGGTGCTAGTTTACTGGGCACAGGAAATAGTATCTCATTCTCTGTATCATCACTGCAACTCTGCAAAGTAGGCTTACTTTACAGGTAAGGAAAATGAGGCTTATAAGAGGCCCCAAAACTTGCACTCAGTCATTAATGGAGAATCAAGTGTGCTATTTGTCAGATTCCAAGGCTTAATCTCTATCCATTGCGTTATGCCCTTCCTTTAAATATTCGCTGTTGTGTATGTTTTATTTCTTTAGCCATTTGAATATCTCTATTGTCCTCATTTTACATTTGTAAACCGAGTCTTGGATCCTCATATGTAGTAGCGAAGGTCTCTCAAAGAAAAGGTGGAAAAACTGGCCTATACTTTCATATTTTAAGTCTAGACCTTTAACTCTTTGTACTACAAAATACATGAAAGAAAATTTTTTTTCTAAGAGTCTGTACTTACATACTGATTAACATGCAAAGAAAAATAACCCAAACAACCCACAAACAAATACACAAACAAACACAAAGCAACCAATAATCAGAGATAATTAGATAATTATTGGGTCTTTGAGGGCCACTGCATCCCTGTCTAGTATCTGGCAGAGAGGAGATGCTCAAAAATGGTTATTAAAAGCATTAGTATATGTTTTCATGTGATTTGTATTAAAATCAATCTCCAGATACAGCCAATTTCCTTTCAGGTCAAAATCCTACAGCTTATTTACAAAGGTATAAAAATGAAGTTGGCTTACATATGACATCATTGAATCAAAGTTAGAAAATGTACATTCAAAGATTGGAAGAGAAATTATTGTGCCCAGATAATGAAGGCACATATTGGAATAAGTCTCTCCAGTTATTTCCAGGTTCTGTAGTCCTTGTTTTTAATCTCCGTTCGACATAAAATGCACATGATTTATAATACATCATCTTCGAGAAGTATGTTTTGAAAAATGTATGATTACTGCCCTACCACTCTATATGATGTTTTTAACAAAACAAAGTGAAGGAAAGAAATCATCTCACATTTCATTCCAAATGCAAGTGTTAATTCATCGTTGTCTAGGGTAATGTTGTGAAATTTGTTGCAGTGTTAACAGTGTGTGTGTCTCTCTAATGTTGTGGGCACTGAGAGACCTTGTTAACACATATGAGGTAACAGTAAATAGCCTTGTTAACAATTGTTGATCCTGAGGAGAATGTTCTTAAGCCTTTTACATTTTAACATGAAGGCTTGTTACACACAGTTCTTTCACTTTGTGTTAAGAAACCGGTTGGGGATTTTGGGTTGTCATCAACACATTCTATTTTTTGGCAGTTAATCAGAAATGGGTATTAAGTTAGTGTTTGGTGCCAAATGGCTGACGTTATGTGGGTAATGCCTGTATAATTAAAGCAGATTTAGATGTTAAAATAAAGAGCGTTGACAATATACAATAATTTAAAAATTATGCTGTCTACTTCTTCTTTCCAAAGAGCTGGCTTAAATGTGTAATTCGACCTATTTGGATGTTGACGAATACATCCAAAGCAGTAGTTCAGGATTGAATTAGTCATACTGTAGAAAGACTACCATGATAATTCACAACAGTGGAGGTGACTTTAAACCTTTTGTTTATGTCTCTGATAATAAAATTGAACAAAATAACAACTACTATATTTAGAATAACACATATAAATAAAACTTTTTAAAAAAGGCAATGCCTTGGCAAAGTTTAGGATGTGATGAAGAAAAGGATATGTACATATTTTCACTTAATTTAAAATAATTGCTTAAAATTAAAACAGTACAGGTTCTTTTAGTAGTTACATGAATCAAAAATATGTAGCTATTGGAAGAATGAGGGATATTTCCATGGAAGAGCCAAGCCATAGATAGGAAGGGCCAGGTTCAGACTGGACTTCAGGAATGCTACAATATTGATTATTTTCCTTTAGCTCTCTTCTTTCTTATTAAAAACTAATTTATTCCACAATCAGTGAAATGTAGTCCCTGAATGTTTCTAAATTTACATTATACAGCTTTAGCACAGGCTTAACCTCCAGAGTACAGGGAAAGTTCACTGTCCTAACTCCAGCCAGGTTTCCACCCAAGATCATTCCGCTCAGAGAAGGGAGAAGTGTGGAAATGTTGGCAATTTCTTACGTAAATATTATTAAGAAAGGTGAAGGCTCTGAGATTTTATCCTACTTATGAGGGTCAGGCTGCCACAGACTCATTGATGCTGGCAAAAGACATAAGTTTCCATAGTAAAAACAAAGGACATTGTTACTAGTGGTGCAGCAAGCAGTCTGAGCTTCATGTTTTGTAAAAATAGACTTATTGAGACAGAATTTGCAAACCATATAATTCGCCCACTTAAAGTGTACAAAGGAGTATTTTTCAATATATTCATGGATATGTGCAACCATCTTCACAGTCAATTTTAGACTTTCATTAACTCAAAAAAATCTCTGAAACATTTAGCTGTCTATTACTCCAACTGTCCATTCCCCTTAGCACTAAGAAAGCATTCAATCTACTTTTTCTCTATAGATTTCCCTGTTTTTTACTTTGATGTGAATGAAATAATAGTTTGTAAAAGTTTTGACTAACTTCTTTCATTTGGCCTAATGCTTTTGAGTTTCAGCCATATTGTTGCATGATTTATACTTTACTTTTATGTCCAAATAATATTCCAATGTATATCACATTTTGTTTATCCACATATCTGTCAATGGACATTTGAGTTATTTCTACTTTTTGGCTACTATGATTAATGAGCATTTTTGTGCAGCTTTATGTAGATATTAATTTTTATTTCTCTTGGTTATATACCTAGGAGTAGAATTGCTGAGTCATATGGTAACGTTGTATTTAATTGTTTGAGTAACAGCCAGACTGTTTTCCAAAGTGACTGCACCACTTACATTCCCACCAACAGTATATAAGCCTTCCAATTTCCCCACACTCTCACCAATCCTTGTTATGATCTGTGTTCTTGATCCTAGTCATCCTAATGGTGTGAAATAGTATTTCACTGTGGTTTTTTTTTAGTATTTCCCTCAAAACTAGTGATGTTGATCATCTTTTGTTTATCTTCATTGGAGAAATGGCTAAAGTATTTTGCTCATTGTTAAATTTTTTTTTATTATTGACTTGTAAGTGTTCCTTATGTATTCTAGACACAAGTCTCTTAAATATATGATTAACAAATTATTTTCTACCATTCTATGGTTTGTGTTTTCATTTTCTTGATGGTGATAGTATCACTTGAAGGATCGTGAAGAATCACTTTCTTGCCTTAAAAGAAAATATTACAGTATTTTAATTAGCTAACCAAAATTTATTATATTGATTATATAGTTTATAAATTAATTATATATATTTATTCATAGTTATTCAATTTTCTCTTCAAGTCCTCTATGTTGTTGTATTTCTGTTTCCTCTGGCAAAAATCTACATATCACATTTATTCAATTAAATAATTTAAATCTACATATAGATTTATTATATAATATAGGTATATTACGTTAATATAAATCTTGCCTACACCAGCATCATTAAGACGATCTTAACATCTTTTGATGCATAATTTCTAAAATTTTGATGAAGTCAAATTTATCTTTTCTCTTCTTTCTTTTGTCTCTTGGACCTTTCATGTCATATCTAGGTATATCCAGTGCCAAATTCAAGATCATAAGGATTTATGCCCATGTTTTTGTCCCAAGCATTTTAAAGTTTTAGCTCTTCCACTTATATCTCCTATTTTATTCTTCTTTTTTCAGGATTATTTTTGCTGTTCTGAGTCCTTTGCAATTCTGTATTAATTTTAGAATCAGCTTGTCAATTTCTACAAGAAAGAAAGCTGGAATTCTGACAGCAACTCTGGTAAATCTGTAGATCGGCTTAGTGATTTTTGCCATTTAAAAATATTAAGTCTTCCAATTTCTGAATGTAGGATGTATTTGCATTTATTTAGATCATCTTTACTTTCTGTTAACAATGTTTTGTAGTTCTCATAGTATAAGTTTTGTATTTCTTTTGTTAAATGTATTTCTAAATCTTTCATTCTTTTTGAAGCCAATATGAATGGAATTTTCTGAGATTCACATTTGTATCAGTTCCCTTTGGCACCAAAGCCCCGAAGGTTGCTGCACACACACTGGGTGTACATCACATACGATGAACCCCAGGCTTGGGCAATGCCGATTCTTAAAGGAAGTGCAAGCACACCTCCCAGTATTTGTCCTGGAGAAAGAAATTTTAAGTATCTTGAAAGGCAAACAAATTTGCCCTCTATTCTGCAGGAAAACACTATTTCTGTCTTCAAAGATATATGCTACCCAAACATTTTTGCAAAGACATTCTGGAACAAAAGTTGGTACATGATGTGCAGAAACACTGGAGACCTAAGAATAATTGTTTCCTATCAAATAAATGTGTAGAATGGGGAAACAGAATTCCCCGTGAAAGAATGGAGTTCTGGACACATCTAGAAAGAAAACTAAATGAGGCAAAATAAAATTAGAAGACAGCAAGCATGAAATTGTACAAATAGTTTATTTTTATAAGCCAAAATTTATTATCACAAAAAGTTATAAAAATCCAGAACATTTGGGTGCCAAATATTGTAATTTATAGATTTTTGCCAGAGGAAAGAAACAGAAATACAGAAATATAGAGGACTTGAAGAGATAACTGAATGATTAGTAATAACTATATATAATTAATTTGTAAAGTTTGTATAATTAATTTTAAAAATTCTGGTTAGCTAATAAGATGCTGTAAAATTTTCTTTTAAGGCAAATACAATAAATATATGACAACTGCATTATGTAATAATTCTCCAAAGGTAACTTTATTAATTTTGAAGAATAATTATACTGGATATCCTGTTTAACAAAATGAATACAACTAGAAGTGTATTTAGAAATATACAGCAAATAGTTGAAATTATGAATTACTTAGAAATTGATACACACAAATCTAAGAAATTGTCAGAGAGGAAATAGTGTCTCTATTCATAGACTCTCTAGAAAATATTAAAATAAATAAAATAAAAATCTGCTGGGTACTTGCAAGTGAATTAATATCCATAAATTCTTTCCTTATAAAATAACAAAGTATATAAATATGCTTGTAGTGTTTCTAAATAGCTACTACAAACAATTTCAAAGACTATGTGTTTCAAATAATTCCTCTAATCAGAGGCTTTTCTTTGAACTGTCTTGTGTTTTTCATAAATCTATTCATAATTTTAATTTAGTTCAATTTTTCCAGCTTTTGTGTTGTTTCCACTTTCTATTTTCCTATATAAATCTTACTTACACGAACAACACTAAGGTGTTCTTTGTTTTCTTCTGGAGGCTTGTTTTACCTTTATAATAACTAGATTTTAATAATCAAATTTATCTAGACTAGATTTTTGACTATTTAATCAAAATTTATTTCTCCTATAACTGGGGAATTAATCCAGTGTTGGTATTGATAAGACCTTCCATTATGCAGTTTTATTTTTATCATATGCCAAGTGACATTGTGTCGTTCTGTTTCTGGAGCCCTATTCTTTTTTATTGGTACCCTTGTCTATTCTCTCACCAAAATCATAGTGTTTGAGTTATGACAGTTTATAATAAGTATTGTTCTCTAGTAGTATAAGTCTTCTAGCTTGGTTGTTTTCTGAGACTGTCTTGTCTCTTACTGGCTCTATGCATTATGATACAAATTTTAGAATTATTGTAGCTTGCCAGTTTACATGCACAGATACATACAGGTTGCCGAGACAGTCATTGGGATTACATCTAATCTATATATCAATTTGGTGAGAACTGTCATTTTCAAAATGCCGTATTGAGGTTTCCAGTCCACAAATATGGTATGCCCATCCATTGAGTTCCATCTGCTATGTAGAGATTATGCAAATATTTGATTTATTCCTAGGTATTTGATGTTGATTAATGCATTCATAAGTGATTTCTTCTCTCAATTTCAGTTCCCAGCGTGTTAGTGTTTGCATAAAGAGGCAAAATTGATGTGTGTGTTTGTGTGTGTATTGATCTCATATAAACTGAACCACTAAAGCCACTTACTAAATTCTAATAGTTTAACTGAAGAGTTTATTGCATATTCCACATACAAGTATGTTGTCGTATTTTTTATTTGCCTTATTTCACATTCTAGAAGGTGTAGTACAAGAGGAAAATAAGAATTTATAGTGGATATATTTTATTGGTACTGATCTCAAGGGAAACATTTTCAGTATTTCACCATTAAGTTCTTTTCAAAGGACTAAATTATGACTTTGTTAACTTTTCTTCAATGTGCATATGTTTCCATTAATTTCTACTTTTATTGCCATAGCTTCCTTTCTTCTATTACATTGTGTTTAATTTGTTTAGTTTAATTTTTAAGCTAACTTCTTTGACCCAAGTATTTAGTATTTATTGTTTTGTTTCCAAACATTTAGGAATTTTCTAGTTTTCCTTTAGTTATAAATTTCTGCCTACCTTATTTCCGAAGTGATTAGATAGCAAACTCACTTTAGTTAAATCATCTGAAATCTCTCATGACTTGCTTTAAGGCAAAGCATATGATGAGTTTTGTAAATATTCAATTTTCACTTGAAAATAATACATTTCTGAAGTTGTTGGTTGAAGTTTCTGTATGTATACCAAGTTAATCAAGTGTGTTAACCCTTTTCTTTATACTGTAAATAACTACTGATTTTTTTGCTTGTTCTGTTCTTGAGACCAGTTTATTAAATTTTCAAGTGATGATTATGAATTTGTTCATTTCTCAACTCTGTTTTACATATTTTCAAGCAATGTTAATAGATGCAGGGGATTTTAAGATTTTAATACTTCCCTTTTTAGTTGACCCTTTTGAAATGTCCCTCTTTATGTCTCAGTAATATGTTTTTCCTTAATCTTATTAATATATTTACAGCAGCCCTTTTGGTTAATGTTAGCCTAAGATATTTTTTTCTCAATCTTTGCTTTCAAACTTTGTTTAAAAATGTCTTTTGTAAGCACAAGATCTGGTCTTTAATCTGCCTGGCAATTGTCTTTCAATTGGAGCTTTTTATGTATTTAAGTTAAAAGTAATTACTATTATATTTGTACTTAAGTCTACCATCATGGTTTCTGTTTTCATGCTCATGTAAATCATTCCTATTAAAAGTCTATGGGGCTTTCACATTTGAAAGTTATTATCTCTGGGAATAGAATTCCTCTGGTAGGCAGCAAAGAGGCAAAACATCTCCATCCAATACAGTCCAGGAGCCCACTTAGGGTTAGCTTGCTATCTTTTCATGACTTGTTTTACTTCTGGTTTACCTCACTCCTAGAATCTAGTGCTCCAGGGGTCCCAACTGAGTTTCTAAGGCCTTTTCTACGATTCCTCTCTTTTGATGGCTCCTGAATTCCGATTCTGCCCACCATCAGCATGAGGTTGCTAAAATCTTGCTATTCAGTCACTGTGCTTGAATTTTTTGTTTCTTGGCATGGAAAGCTGATTAATCATCTCGAGGGAAAATAAGTGGTGAGTGTTGGTAGCACTTCTTTTCATCCCTCTTTCTCCTTAGGATCCTAGGTCATCATGTTCTATCTGCCTTGGTAGAATGAAACCCTAATTTATTTTCCTTTATGCCTCCATGATACTGCCTGAGGCTCTGAGAGATACCTGGACTTTCTAGACAATTCTGGCCTGTCTCCTTGCTCCAAGAACCACATGTAGTGGAAGGAATAAGCAATATTCAGAAGGCTCCGTTTCCTTCTATGCTCTTGCTCCTCAAGTCCTTGGTGCCTTGGCGTGTTCCAAGATTTTAAACAAATTAAATATAATTATAAAAATAATGTGTGTGTAAAATTCTTTATTTAGTTATTCTCAACTGGAGCATTGGTCTTCCACAAGGCACACCATGAAAGGTGGCAGTGAAAATCTTACTGTGGTTTAAACAGTAATTTCTGATAATACTTATGAGCTAGAACACCTTCACATTTTCATTTACCACTCATGTACCGCCTATTTTATGCACCATTTCAGCATACTTTGCCCATTTGTCTCTTGTGTTGTTGATTTTTGAGTAATTTATTTTTAGAAGTTATCCATATGTTCCAGACACAAACTTTATGATGGTTGTAAGATTGGTTAACATATTCTCTCACTCTATAGCTTGCCATTTCCTTCTCAAAATGATGTCTTTTGAGAAACTATGGTTGTTAATTTTAATGTAGTTGAATTTATCAATATTTTCAAATATGATTAGTGTTTTTGTGTCTTATCTGGAGAATATTTCTCTATGCCAAGAATGTAGAACTACTTCTAATATTTTTCTAGAATTCTATTTTCTGCATTGACATTTTGATAAAAATTGATCCAAAATTGACTTCTTATGGTATAAAACAGGTATCAATTTTTATTAATTTTGATGTCGATATTTGATAAATTCAATATTAAATTAAAACATAAATTTTGTCTCTATTACTCTGCAGTGCCAATTTAGTTATAAATCAAGTGTTCATCCGAGTGAATGTATATTTTTATAATCTCCACTCCATTCTATTGCTTGATTGGTTTATTGTTGCAGAAAATGCCACCATGTTAGTTACAGTAGTCTTAAAATAAGTTTGATATTGAGTAGATCTTGTCCATGCCGTAGGTTATTCTATTAATAGATTGATTATTTATGCTGGCCTTCTTCCTACTGTTGGGTTACTAGACATTTATTCAGTATTCCATTTGTATTTTTATTTATTTATTTATTTATTTATTTATTTATTTATTTATTTTGAGATAGAGTCTCCCTCTGTCACCCGGGCTGGAGTGCAGTGGCATGATTTCAGTTAACTGCAACCTCCATCTCCTGGGTTCAAGCGATTCTTCTGCCTCAGCCTCCCAAGTAGCTGGGATTACAGGCATGTGCCATCAAGCCCGGCTAATTTTTGTATTTTTAGTAGAGATGGGGTTTTACCATATTGGCCAGGCTTGTCTTGAGCTCCTGATGTCAAGTGATCCACCTGCCTCATCCTCTCAAAGTGCTGAGATGATAGGCGTGAGCCACTGCTCCTGGCCAATTTTAATTTATTAATTGCAATTTTGGCTATGTCTCTTCCAAAAGTTTTTCCAAAGGAGTTGATCTAGAGATTAAAAACTTCACAGTCTACCTAGAATCAATATTTTACCACTTCAAATTGGAATGTAGAAACCTTACCTCAGAGACCTCATCCTTCTTTCATCTTCAAATGAAATATATATTGATATATTACATATATGTTATCTACACACACTGAAAAATTAAGAAAATTTCATGAATTTTGCTTGCTACTGACAAATTTATTTTAAAGAACTAAATAGAAGAAGAATATCTATTATAAGTAGCCAATTTTACTATTTCTGTTTCTCCTTTTTATGACTTTGGATGTTACAAGTTTCCTTCGGGTAACTTTTCCTTCTGCCTGAAAAGATTTCTTTGGAAAATCTTTCAGAACACATCAGCTGGCTGCAAACTCACTATGTTTTCCTTCATCGGAGAATGTCTTTATTTTACTTTCATTGTTGAATGATGTTTTCACCGAATATATAATTCTGGGTTGTCAGTTCTCCCCTTCCAACAATTTAATAATATTGTGCCATCCTTCTAGCCTCCATGCTTTCTGATAAGCAATTTGAAATAGTTTGAATTGTTCTGTACAGAAAATGTGCTTTGTTTATCCAACTGCTTTCAAAATTTTTATTTTTCTTGAGTTTCCAACAGGTTGATTGCTAGGTTCCTGTGCATGATTCCTGCTGGAGGTTCATTCTGCTTTTGAATAGGTAGGTTTACATCTGTCTCAGTCAGTTCAGGCTTCTATAACAAATATCTTACAGGATGGGTGGCTTAAACTTATACATTTATCTTCCCAGGAGGCTGGGAAATCCAACATTAAGTTGCTGGCAGATCTGGTGTCTGCTGAGGACATTCATTCTGGTTTCCTGACAACTGATGGCTGTTTTCTCAGCCATCTGTATTCTCACATGGTGGAGAACAGAGAGAGAGGAAGATCCATCCTCATGACCTAATTACTGCTCAAAGGCCACACTTCCTAATACCATCACATTGATTATTTGGTGTCAACATATGCATTTTGAAGGAATGCAAATATTCAGTCCATAACATTCTGTACTGCGACCCCCAAAGTTCATGTCCTTTAACAAGCAGAGTACATTCATTCTATCCCAACAACCCCAATACTAATAACTCATTGCAGCACCAACTCTAAAGTCTAACATCCAAAGTTTCATCTAAACATCATCTAAATCAGATAAGGCCAAGATTTAAGGTACAATTTGTTCTGAGACAAAATTTCTCTTGAGCTGCAAACTTGTGCAACTGAAACACCTATGTGCTTCCAAAATACAATGGCAAGACAAGTATAGGACAGACATTTTTATTCTAAAAGTGAAAAGCAAGAAGGAAGAAAGGAAGAAAGTGGTGATGGGTCCCAAGCAAAACCAAAACCCAGTAAGTAAAATCCCATTAAATCTTAGGCTATGAAAATAATCCTCCTTGGCTTGAATCTCTGCCTTTCAAAACCAATGGGGACAAAAGTACCACCCCCAGGACCTACTGGGGTGGTGGTCCCACCTAGACCCACTGGGGCTGAGAAGGGATTGCACCCCCAAAACTCTGAGTGGTGTCTATCTGGCCTGCTGAAAGCATCTGGCTTCTTAAAAAGCTAGGTAACAGTGGCCCCTTTGAAACAGAGGCGGCACCTCTAATGATCTCTGAATCTTCTTAGCGGCCATGCTTCCCTTGTCTTGAAGAACAGTACACATTCACAGATGAATAGATCTATGGTCCCATCCTGTAAAATTCAAGAAGTTTGAAAGCATTCCTTAATTCTTTCCCATCTGCTTCTGCTTAAGTTCAAACTTGCAGTTGATGAGGTGCCTGATTTAAGTTTGTGATTCACACCTATATAACCTTATCAAACAGTTGCTTTGCCAAACCCTTAGTGTTCTCTTCTGAACATATTATTTGAAAAATAATTCTGAGTTTTAGTAATTGCCATTCTTACTGGCATAGATGATATCTCATTGTGGCTTTGATTTGCATTTCTCTAATGATCAGTGATGCTGAGCTTTTTTTCATATGTGTGTTGGGTGCATAAATGTCTTCTTTTGAGAAGTGTCTGTTCATGCTCCTTTTCCCACTTTTTGATGGGGTTGTTTGGTTTTTTTTTCTTACGAGTTTTTTAAGTTCCCTGTAAATTCTGGATATTAAACCTGTGTCAGATGGATAGGTAGCAAAATTTTTCTCCCATTCTGTAGGTTGCCTGTTCACTGTGATGATAGTTTCTTTTGTTGTGCAGAAGCTCTTTAGTTTAATTAGATCCCATTTGTCAATTTTGGCTTTTGACGCAATTACTTTTGGTGATTTCATCATAAAATCTTTGCCCATGCCTATGTCCTGAATGGTATTGCCTGGGTTTTTTTTCTAGGATTTTGATGGTTTTGGGTTTTACATTGAAGTCTTCAATTTGTCTTGAGTTAATTTTTAAAAAGGAATGCTTTTACATAGTTGGTGGGAATGTAAATTAGTTCAACCATTGTGAAAGACACTGTGGAAATTCCTCAAGGATCTAGAACCAAAACTACCATTTGACCTAGTAGTCCCATTACTGAGTATATACCCAAAAGAATATAAATAATTCTGTCATAAAGATACATGCACACTTATGTTTATTGTGGCACTATTCACAATAGCAAAGACATGGAATCAACCCAAATGCCCATCAATGATAGACTGGATAAAGAAAATGTGGTACACCATATACCATGGAATACTATGCAGCCACAGAAAGGGATGAGATCATGTCATTTGCAGGGACATGATGAAACTGGAAGCCATCATCCTTAGCAAATTAACGCAGGAACAGAAAACTGAACACTGCATGTTCTCACTCATAAGTAGGAGTTGAACAATGAGAACACTTGGACACAGGGAGGGGAACAACACACAAGGAGGTCTGTTGGCGGTGGAAGGGGAGGGACTGCATCAGGACGGATAGCTAATGCATTTGGGTCTTACAACATAGGTGATGGGTTGATAGGTGCAGCAAACCACCATGACACATGTATACCTATGTATCACACCTATCTGTTCTGCACATGTATCCCGGAATTAAAGTGAAAATAAAAAAGATATACTGAGAATTTCCCAAATTTTTACATTCCAGTTCCTTTTTGTTTAATAATTCCACCTTCAAGTCACTTCTCTCCTTTTACATTTACTATAAGCAGCCAGCAGAAACCAGATGCCCCTTCAACACCTTGATTGGAAATCCTCTCAGCTAAAGATCTAATTTCATTGCTTGCAGGTTCTCCCACAACACAGTAGAACACAAACACAATTAAGACAAGTTTATTATCACTTTACAACAAGGATTATCTTTTTCTTCACTGTCTAATGACATGTTACTCATTTCTCTCTGAGATCCTGTCAAAATAGCCTGTACTGTCTATATTTCTACCAATATTCAGTACATTATTAGTTAGGGATTCTCAAAGAAGACAGATGCTTTCTTGGCAGCTACACTTCTTTTTTTTTTTTTTTTTTGAATTCTCTCTAAGTTCACCTTTAAATATCCTTCCTGATAATCTCAGCTTCCTTTAACATGAACTTGAAAACTCTTCCAGCCTCTACCCTACCCACTACCCAAAACTGCTTGCACATTTTCAGGTATTTGTTATACCAGCACTCCCACTTTCAGGACCAGTTTCTGTTTTTGTCAGTTTGGGCTGCTGTAACAAATATACCACAGACTGTGTGGCTTAAACAACAAGCACTTATTTCTCACAATTCTGGGGCTAGGAAGTCCAATATCAAGGTGCTGACATACGTGGTATCTGTTGAAGGAACCTTTTCTTATTTGCAGATGTTTGTATTTTCATTATATTCTCACATGGTGAAGAGTGGAGAAAGAGCAAGTAAGCTTTCTCTGGTCTCTTTTTGTAAGGACACTGATCCCATCAGGTGAGCTCTACCCTCAAGGCATAATCATCTCCCAAAGGCCCCACTTCCACATACCACCACATTGGCATGGGGAGCATAAACATTCCGTCCATAGCAATGGCATTTGCCAAGCTTGAGATTGTTCTGCCATTTTTTTTCTTCAAACATTTTTTTCAGAATTGCCTTCTGCCCCCTTTAAATCTGAAATTCTGATGGCATTAATGTTATCTGTTTGTTATTGTCCCAGAGGCCCCTGAATCAACTGTTTTTTTTTTTTTTTTTTAAATTTGTTTGTTTTTTAAGACAGTGTCTCCCTCTGTCACCCAGGCTGGTGTGCAATGGTATGATCTCTTCTCATTGCAACCTCTGCCTCCCAGGTTCAAGTGATTCTCCTGCTTCAGTCTCCTGAGTAGCTGGGATTACAGGCATGTGCCACCACACCTGGCTAATTTTTGTAATTTTAGTAGAGATGGGGTTTCACCATGCTAGCCAGGCTGGCCTCGTACTCCTGACCTCAAATGATCCACCTTCCTCATGCTCCCAAAGTGCTGGGATTATAGGTGTGAGTCACCATGCCTGGTCAGTCACTCTTCATTTAAAATTTTTTTTTTATTCCATTTGTGATTTAGAATGGATACAACATGAGTTTGTTAAGACTGTCACAGGAAAGTACCACAGATTGGAAGGCTTCATACATTTATTGTGTTGAGGAATAGTACTCATTCACAGGTGAATAACTCTATGATCTCATCCTGTAAAATCCAAGAAGTCTGAGAGCCTTCCTTAATTCCTTCCCATCTCCTTCTGCTTCTGTGTCTGGCTTATTTCACTTAGTACAATGTCCTTCATATTCATTCATGTTGTCACCAATGAAATGATTTCCTTCTTTTTAATGGCTGAATATCCCATTGCATAGATAGTCCACATTTATTTATTCATTCCTCCATCAGTGGACATTTATGTGCCTTTCATGTCTTAACTATTGTAAATAATACTGCAATGTGAGTGCAGATATCTCTTAAAGATTCTGATTTCAATTCCCTTGGATATGTACCCAGACGTGAGATTGACAAAACATACAATAATTATATTTTTAATTTTTTGAGAGACCTCCATACTGTTTGCTGTACTAGCTGTGCCAACATACATTAACACCAATGGTGTACATGGGTCCTTCTTTCTCTACATTCTTGCCAACATGTTATTTTAATTTTTGTTACAAACATTCTAACAGGTGTGAGGTGGTATCTTATTTTGATCTTGATTTATATTTCCTTGCTTATTTGTAATGTTGAGCACCTTTTCATATTACCGTTGACCATTCATATATCTAGAGAAATGTGAGTTCAGTTCCTTTGCTGATTTTTAGTAATTTGTTTTGTTCTGTTTAGCTATTGATTTGTAGGAGTCCCTTATAAATTATGGATGTTAATACTTTGTCAGTTAGATTTTTTCCAAATATTTTATCTCATTCTGTGGTTGCCTTTTTATTTTGTTGATTGTACCCTTTGGAGCAGAGGCTTTTTACTTTAATGTAATCCCACTTATCACTTTGTATTTCTGTTGCCTATGATTTGGTGTCGTGGGCAAAATCATTGCCAAGTGCAATGTTGAAAATATTTTACCAGTTTTTTTTTTCTAGAACTTTTACAGTTTCAGGTCTTATGCTTTAAATGTCTTAACTCATTTTGAATTTATTTTTGTTAATGGGATAAAAAAATGAGGGTCAAATAGCCTTCTTCTGCATGTAGATATCTAGTTTTCCAAACACTATTTATTGAAGAGACTATCCTTTCCTCATTGGATATTCTTGGGGGTCAAAAATCAGTTAACTACCTATAAGTGGGTTTATTTGGGGGTTTTCTATTCTGTTGTGTTAGTCTATATGTCTGTTTTTATGCCAGTGCTATACTGCTTTAATTACTTTAGCTTTGTAATATAATCTGAAATCAAGAAGTGTGACGTCATCAGCTTTGTTCTTACTCAATACTACTTTGGCTGCTTGGTGTCTTTGTGATTTGATATGAATTTCATGATTTTTTAAAATTTTCTGACAAAAATGCCACTGAGACTTTTGGTAGAGATTACATTAAATTTGCACATCACTTTTAACAGTATGGACATTTTAGCAATATTAATTTTTCCAGTCCATGAATGTGGGATGTCTTTCTACTTACCTGTGTCTGCTTTAATTTTTTTCATCAGTGATTTTTAGTTTTCAATTTACAAGTCTTTTATCATCTTCGCTTAAGTTTTTTTTCTAGATATTTGATTCTTTTTGATGTTATTGTGGATGCAATTACTTTATTAATTTCTTATTGGATAATTCATTATTAATATATAAAAACACAACTGATTTTTGTATGTTAATTCTTTTATACTGCAACTGCTGAAGTTGTGTATTAGTTCTATCTGTTTGTATGTGTAATCTATAGGGTTTTCTGCATATAAGATTATGTCATCTGCAAACTAAGAAAATTTCACTTTTTCCTTTCTTATTTATACCTTTTATTTCTTTTTTGCCTCATTGCTCTGGTTTCCTGTACTTTGTTGATTAGAAGTTGTGAAAGTGGGCATCCTTGCCTTGCTAAGATCCTGAACCTTAGTGGAAAATTTTTCATTTTTGCATTGCTGAGTGTGATGTGAGAGGTCTGCTTTTCACAAATGGCCTTTATTTTGTTGAGACAAGTTCCTTCTATACCTGTTTTGTTGAGAATTTTTATCACAAAAGGGTGTTGAATTGAATAATGCTTTTTTCTGCATCTATTGAGATGGCCATTTGATTTTTATCCATCAGTCTTTTAATTTGTGTATCATATTGATACATTTGCATGTGATAAACCATCTTTATAGCACAGGGATAAGTTTTACTTGGTCATGGTATATGACACTTTCAATCGATTTATGCCTGAGGTTGCAATTTTTTGAATTTTTGCAATCAGATTTTGGCTATGACCTTGAGCTGCAGGAAATAAATAACTCCCACATGCTTAGTATTCCAATAAAGGGAACACTAAGCATAAATGGGCTTTAATATGTGGTTGAATTTACTTTTTTAATAATGTGGAGGATATTTGCATCCATATTTCTCAGGCATTTTGGTCTAAAGTTTTCTTTTCTTATAGTATATTTTTCTAGTGTTTGTATCAGAATAATGCAGGCTTCATAAAAACCGTTGGAAAATTACCTATTCTATTTTTTAAAGAATTTGAGAAGTATTGGCATTCTTTCTTCTGTAAGGGTTTGGCAGAAGTCATCTGGCCCTGGGCTTTTTCTCTTTGGAAGGGTATTAATTAGCAATTCAGTTTTTTTTTTTTTAATTTCTTTCTTTCTTTTTTTTTTTTTTTTTTTTTGAGACGGAGTCTCGCTCTGTCGCCCAGGCCAGAGTGCAGTGGCCGGATCTCAGCTCACTGCAAGCTCCGCCTCCCGGGTTCACGCCATTCTCCTGCCTCAGCCTCCCGAGTAGCTGGGACTACAGGTGCCCGCCACCTCGCCCGGCTAGTTTTTTGTATTTTTTTTTTTTTTTAGTAGAGACGGGGTTTCACCGTGTTAGCCAGGATGGTCCCAATCTCCTGACCTCGTGATCCACCCGTCTCGGCCTCCCAAAGTGGTGGGATTACAGGGTTGAGCCACTGCGCCCGGCCTAAAATTTCTAATTGATCTATTTAAGCTTCCTATTTTTCATTGATTCAGTCTTCGTAGGTTGTATGTTTTTAGTAATTTTGCACAATTTTTGATGTAAAATTTTTCATATTTTCTATGATTTGCTTTATATATATTTATAATATTTTCTTCATTTCCAATTTTATTTATTTGTATCTTCTGTCTTTTTTTAGTCTAGCAAACTATTTGTCATTTTTGTTTGTTTTTTCAAAGAACAATTAATTTTTTTCAGTATTTTCTATTGTTTTCCTTTTCTCCATTTTGTTTATGCTGCAATCTTTATTATTTTCTTTCTTCTGCTATATATGGGCTTAATTTGTTATTCTTGTTCTTTTTCTAGTTATTTGAGATGTAATGTTAGGTTGTATATGTAATGTAGGCATTTATTACTATAAACTCCTCTTAAAATTGCTTTTACTGCATCTCACAAAATTTGCTATGTTGTATCTTTATTTTCATTTATCTTGATATAGTTTTGATTTCTCTTTTGATATTTTCTTTGACCCAATGGCTGTTCAATACTTTGTTGTATTTATGCATTTGTAATTACTTAAAATTTTTTTTTGTTACTGATTTGTGGTTTTATGTTACAGTGGTTAGAAAGGATAGTCAAAGTGATTTTTAAAAATTTGTTAGAACTTATTTGTGATCTCACATATGATTTATTCTAGAGAATGTTCCATGTGAACTTGCGAAAGATGTGTATTTAGCTGCTGTTGGGTGAAATGGTCTGTATATGTTTTTGAGGTCCATTTGGTCCACAATGTTATTCAAGCCTGGTATTTCCCTATTTATTTTATGTATGGCTGATCTGTTCATTATTGTAAATGTGATATCGAAGTCTCCTACTATTGTAATGCTATTTCTTCCTTCAGATATTGGATGCATTTATATCTATAATTGTTATATATTTCTATTGAAGTTACTCTTTTACCATTATGTCATGACTTTATTTGCCTCTTGTGACAATTTTTGACTTAAAGTCTGATTTATCCGATAAAGGTATAGCCACCCCTTTTTTTGGTTGCCATTTTCTTGGAATATCTTTCATCATCATTACATTTTTTAGCTTATGTGTGTCTCAAAATCTAAAGTGGGTGTCTTGCAGGCAGTAGATAGTCGAATGTTGTTTTGTTTTGTTTTTATCTGTTCTTCCAATTTATGTTCTTTAATCAGTGATCTTAATTCATTTACATTTAAACTAATCATTTATAGATGAGGATTTGCAATTATCATCTTGTTTTTTTCTGTTTGTTTTGCAGTTCTTTGTTCCCTCTTGCTGTTTTCTTTTGTGATTTGATAATTTTTTGGAGTAACATATTTTGATTCTTTTGTCTTAATCTTTTTTGTGTCTGCTATACATTTTTATTTTTGTCTACAGTTACCATGAGGCTTGCATACTTCTTATTGTTAGAGCAGTCTACTTTGAACTGCTAACAACCTGACTTTAATCACACACAAAAACTCTCCAGCTTCATTCTCAAAGCACCCACTTGATATTATCAATGTCAGAATTTACTTCCTTTTACATTGTTTATCCTGTATCCAAATTTTGTGGCTATATCTATTCTTAATACTATGTCTATTAAAACTAATATTAGGGTTAAAAGTGATTTATGCACCACTGTCTTATATTGTATTATACACCAATGTTATATTGTTATTACAATGTTATATTGTTATAGTGTTGTATTGTTATAATGTTATTACAATGTTATATTATTATATTTTCTGTATTTATGTATATATTTACCTTGAACAATGATACTTACACTCCAATACGCTTTTGTGTTGCTGTTCAGTATCCTTTTGTTTCAACCTGAAGATTTCCCTTCAGCACTCTTTGTAAGGCTGGTCTAATGGTGATGAACTGTCTTCGTTTTTGTTTGTCTGGGAAAATATTGATTTCTTCTTTATTTTTAAAGAACAGTTTCCCTGGGTACAGTTTTCTTGTATGGCACTTTTTTTTGTTGTTGTTTCACCAATTTGAATATATCATTCTAGCTCTCTGGGTTGCAAGGTTTCTGCTGAGAAGTTCACTTACAGTCTTAGGTAAATTATCTTGTATGTAATGAGTCAGTTTTCTCATGCTACTTTTAAATTCTCTGTCTTATACTGGAAAATAGGATTGTAATTTTTGCTTTGCTGTGGATTTATTTGTAATCAGATTTTTTGGGGATTCTTTGGGATCTTTGAATCTGTATGTTCATTTCCCTCTCTAGATGTTTGGGTTATTTTTTAAAATAAACTTTCTTCTTTCTGTTTCCTCCCTTCTTAGACTTCAATCATGCATATATTGATTAGTTCATTTGATGGTTTTCCATGAGTCTCATTGGCTTTCTTCACTGTTTTTCATTTTAATTTTTGTTCCTTTTACCGGGTAATATCAAATGACCTGTGTTCTAGCTTACCAGTTATTTCTTCTATTTGATTGGGTCAGTTGTTGAACATTCAACTGAATTTTTTTGCTTCAATAATCATAGTCTTCAGCTCTAGAATTTTTGCTGGGTCCTATCCCTTTATTAAACTTCATATTTTGTGGCCATGTTGCCCAAAATAACTTATAGATTCAATGCTATTCCCATTAAACTACCATTGTCATTCTTTATAGAACTAGAAAAAAACTACTTTAAAATTCATATGGAAACCAAAAAGAGCCCATATTGCCAAATCAGTCCTAAGCAAAAAGAACAAAGCTGGAAGCATCATTCTACTCAACTTCAAACTGCACTACAAGGCTAGAGTGACCAAAACAGCATGGTATTGGTACCAAAATAGGCACATAGACCAATGAAACAGAATAGAGATCTCAGAAATGGAACCACACATCTACAATCATCTGATCTTTGACTAACCTGACAAAAGCAAGCAATGGGGAAAGATTCTTTATTTAATAAATGGTTCTGGGAAAACTGGCTAGCCATTTGCAGAAAATTAAAACTGGACCCTTTCCTTACAGTTTATACAAAAATTAACTCAAGATGGATTAAAGACTTAAATGTAAAGCCCAAAATTATACAAACCCTAAAGGAAAACCTAGGCAATACCATTCACGACATATAGGCATGAGCAAAGATTTGCTTTTGACATTTTCATTATAAAATCTTTGAGAAAATTTTTGCAATCTATCCATCTGTCAAATGTCTAGTATCCAGAATCTACAAGAAACTTAAATAAATTTACAAGAAAAAACAGCCCCATTAAAAAGTAGTTGAAGGACATGAGCAGACACTTTTCAAAAGAAGATGTGACCAAAAAACATACGAAAAGAAAGCTTAACATCACTGATCATTAGAGAAATGCAAATCAAAACCACAATGAGACACCATCTCCCACCAGTCAGAATAACAATTATTAAAAATTCAAGAAACAACAGGTGCTGGCAAGGGTGTGGAGAGATAGGAATGCTTTTACACTGTTGGTGGGAATGTAAATTAGTTCAACCATTGTAGAGTACACTGTGGTAATTCTTCAAAGACCCAGAACCAGAAATACCATTTGACCCAGCAAGCTCATTACTGGGTATATACCCAAAGGAATATAAGTCATTCTATTATAAAGATACATACAAATATATGTTTGTTGCAGCACTGTTCACAATAGCAAAGACATAGAATCAACCCAAATGCCCACCAATCAGATTGGATAAAGAAAATGTGGTACATATATACCATGGAATACTATGTAGCCATAAAAAGGAATGAGATCATGTCTTTTGTAGGGACATTGATGAAGCTGGAAACCATTATTCTCAGCAAACTAACAGAAGAACAGAAAACCAAACACTGCATGCTCTCACTTATATGTGGGAGCTGAACAATGAGAACACATGGGCATAGGGAGGGGAACAATACACACTGTGGCCTGTTGTGGGTGGCAGGGGGAGGGAGTGCATCATGATAAATAGCTAATGCATGTGAGGCTTAAAATCTAGGTGATGGGTTGATCTGTGTAGCAAACCACAATGGCACACATTCACCTGTGTAACAAACCTGAACATCATGCACATATATCCTGGAACATAACGTTAAATTAAATTAAGAAAATTCAAATAAAAAATAAATAAGTAAACATATTTTGTTCATGTATTGTTTTCCTGATTATATTTTGTTCATTCCTTTTCTGTCATCTTGTAGCTCACTTATTTTCTTCAAGAGATTATTTTGAATTCTTTTTTGACAGTTCTTTGATCTCCATTTTTTTTTAAGGGTCAGTAACAGCAGCTTCACTTTTTTTCATTTGGTAGCATCATGGCTCCTTCATTCTTTATAACTCTTTATCATGCACTGGTATTTACACATTTGAAGAAGTAATTAACTCTTACATCCTTTGCAGACTGGCTTCAGCAGGGAAACCTTTTTTACCAGTCAGTCTAGCCAGAGTTTCTGGGAAGGCTGGCTGGAGGAGTCTATGGGACACTGGGTCTATTGCTAGGTTCTTTAGGTGGGCCTATAGTCAGGTTGATGGGTGCAGGCCTTGTGGCCTTCATTTCAGAAACTGCAGAGAAGTCAGATGCTCACTTTACTCCCACTTTCTTTTGTGGACAAACTCATGGACTGAGAGTTATCTTTTTTTTTTTTTTTTTTTTGACACTGCATTATGTGAGTTTTTGAGAGAGGGGAAGTGTGTGAGCAAAACTGTTTTTCTTACCCTCTTCAATATCTTTTATCATTTCTGTGCTCCAATTGGGTAAAGAATCCTCTCACCTGGATCACCTGGATTCTGAAGTTCTCATGAACATATTTTTGTTTGTAAATGATCGTTAACTTTGTGTCTCAGTAAGAGGACGAGGACTGGAAACTTTTTTTTTTTTTTTTTTTTTTTTTTTGAGACAGAGTCTCGCTCTTGTTGCCGAGGCTGGAGTGCAGTGGCACCGTCTCGGCTCACTGCAACCTCTGCCTCCCAAGTTCAAGCAGTTCTCCTGCCTCAGCCTCCCAAGTAGCTGGTATTACAGGCATACACCACCATGCCCAGCTAATTTTGTATTTTTAGTGGAGACGGGGTTTCATCGTGTTGGCCAGGCTGGTCTCAAACTCCTGACCTCATGTGATCCACTCACCTTGGCCTCCCAAAGTGCTGGGATTACAGGCATGAGTCAACGCATCCGGCCAGGACTGGAAACTTTTATTCCACTGTCTTGCTGACATCAATTCCCCAAATTCCTTCAATGTGAAGTTCCTGCCAGTGTTACTTCCTCTGCAACAACTTTGTCATTTTTATCTTGATCACTTTCCTCATTTATGTAAGTAGATTCACTTCACTCAGTTTCTGTGGCTACACATCTATAGTTTCTTGAACAGTGGTAGTGTTAATACTCCCACAGCTGGCTATTTTTTTCCATAACTCCATTTTAATTCAATTCAAATTTTATTTCTAATACATCACTTATCACTTATTTGTTGCATGTATATATACATACATATAATTTTTTAACCAAATCCTTCATTTTAATTATTCATATTGACTTATCACATGAAGACAAGGAAGAAGCACAACTTCATGCTTTGCTGCCTGTATAGGAGCTAAATAACAGATGTAGTTACTCATTACCAGTGGACTTTGTAATAAGTGCTATAATTGGTCACTAATCATAATTCAAATCTGTTATTTATATTGTGATTTGTGGATTAAATAACTGGAAGAAAGTTTGTACTCTATGCAACTACTGCTAGTTAATATACCATGAAATTGAATCATGCTGTTTGGGAACCGGCACTATTTAATATTTCACAATTTTTATTGATATATTTTTATATTCACTAACCTTTCTATCTTTGATATCCAATCTCCTATCAGTCACACTCAGTATATATTTTTAAAACTCACACAGTGAAATTTTCATATGTAATTTTGGTCTTTTTAGTATCTTTAATATCGCTACTTAACGTTTTTTAACATGTAGAATAGTTATATCGGTTTAAGTCTCTATCTGCTAAATCTAACGTCTGTTAGGTTTGTTTCAGTAGATTTAGTGATGTACTCGTTACATTTAATAGTTTCTTACTTCTTTGTATACCTAGTGATATTAGATTGTATGTTAGAAATTACACATCTATTTTCTTTTGTGCTGGTTATTTTCGTATTTCCATAAATATTAATTAGCTTAGTTCTCAGATGCAATTAAATTATTTTTAAATGCTATGATCTTTTCAGGTCTAATTTTTAATAATTATTGAGTGGGACAAAACTAATCATAATTCTTTACTAGTGTATTAACACACATCTGCGTGCTTCCCCAATGTCTTAGTAATTATGAGTCTTTCCAGTCTGGCTTGAAATAACAGGCATTGTTTCTGGACGTGTTGTTTGAATCACACAGTTTCCTCTAGTTGTTTTAGGCATTTTCTTTCCTCAGCCTATCACATTTTCCTCGGAAATATATGTGATTAGTACTTAGATGACTACTTGAAGGCAAACCTCTGAGGATATTCAGAATTCTTTCTTTACATAGCTTTCTTCTCTCTAATATTCTTTTTTTATGTTCTCTTCAGAGTCCTGGCTGTATTTATTTAACTCAGAAAATTCCCTGGACTCTCTCTGGGTTTCCCTCACCTGTGCTCTAACTTGTACCTACTATCTCAGAGGAGTGAGCTGGCCGATTGTAGCCCTCACTTCATTTGCTTAACATCCTTCAGGGATAACTGCCCATTGCTTTCTCAAGTTCATTGTCTTAAAACCATCACTTGATATAGTTTATCAATTTTTTGGTTGTTTCAGGAAAAAGGTTAAGTTCTGCCTCCATTATTTCATTTTAGTTGAAAGTGTAAGTCTCTCCAATCTATTATTTGTTATTAAAGCAGCATTTTTATATTGCTAATTAGATTAACCTATCTTATGGCAAAATGCACACACACCACAACAGTTCTACCTATGGGGAATCATCAAAACCCCTCACAAAAGTTTCTGAAGTACTTGCAGTTTATGAATTATGTATTCTTGCTTCTAACCATTCATACATTTTTATCCTTGCTTAGCATACCCTTTCCATTGGTTGGTTGATACCTGATTTTACATATACAATGGACTCTTGAACATTAGTTTGAACTGCGTGAGTCCGCTTATCTGCAAATTTTCTTCCATCCCTACCACCCCTGAGAAAGCAGAACAATCCCTCTCTTTTCTCCTCAGTCTCAACTCAGTGTGAAGACAATCATGAAGACCTTTATAATGATTTACTTCCATTTAATGAATAGTAAATATATTTTCTTTTTTATTAATTTTTTTTCTTTTTCTTTCTTTTTTGTTTTTAGAAGGAGTCTCGCTCTGTCACCCAGGCTGCAGTGCAGTGGCATGATTTTGGCTCACTGCAACCTTCGCCTCCCAGGTTCAAGCAATTTTCCTGTCTCAGTCTCCAGAGTAGCTGGGGCCACAGGCACCCACCACCACCTGGTTAATTTTTGTATTTTTAGTAGAGACGGGGTTTCACCATATTGGTCAGATTGGTCTCGAACTCCTGACCTCAGGTGACACACCTGCCTCGGTCTCCCAAAATGCTGGGATTACAGGCGTAAGCCACTGCACCCGGCCTTATTTTCTTAATAGCATTTCCTTTTATTGTAATAAATTACAATAAATTATTGCTTAATTTACTGTGAAAATATAGTGTATAGTACATATAGGATACTAAATATATGGTAATCAGTTGTTTATATTATTGGTAAGGCTTTTGGTCAACATTTGGCTATTAATAGTTAAGGTTTGGGGGAGTCAAAAGCCATGCACAAATTTTCAACTATAAAGGGGGTCTATATCCCGAACCCCTGCATTGTTTAAGAGACAATTGTATTTACAAATCTTAGTTTAAATGTCTCTTTAAGAAACCTTCAATGACCACCAAAACCAGTTAGATCTCCTTCTTTTCAAAATCTATAACTTCTTGTACTTTATCCGAGATAGCATCAGGTAACATTGCATTTTCATTGCTTGCTTGCTTAATTTTTCATTTGTATGTTGACTGTGATTTCCTTTCAGGTGTGGTTGAGAATTTTTACCATACCATGTTCCCCTAGCATAATTCATAAAGCATGACAAAAGCCCAGAAACAATTATTGAATCTATGAAATTATAAAATGTATTTTGTTTATTTGGAGCATTTCAAGTAAGTTCCTACCCAAGAAAGAAATGTTAAGCATATTTTAATCTCTGACCTCCTTGAAAATGTCAATGATAAAGCAATCCACTTGACTGCGTGTGATAAGGTTTGGCTCTGTGTCCCTACCCAAATTTCACCTTGAATTGTAATTCGAACTGTAAACCCCACGTGTTGGGGAAGGGACCTCATGGGAGGTGATTAGATTATGGAGGTGGTTCGCCTATGCTGTTCTTGTGATAGTTAGTGAGTTTTCATGAGGTCTGATGGCTTCACAAGGGGCTTTTTTCCACCTTGCTCTGCACTTCTCCTTCCTGCTGCATACGACGAAGGCCATGTTTGCTTCCCCTTCCGCCATGATTATAAGTTGCCTGAGGCCTCCGCAGCCCTGTGGAACTGTGGGTCAATTAAAACTCTTTCCTTTATAAATTGCCCAGTCTTGGGAAGATCTTTATAGCAGCATAAGAATGAACTAATATGGTGTGCTTGAAGAATCATTTTTGGAATTGAACAAAATCAGCTGATTTAAGCCTCAGCACTCACACTGTTGAATAATATAATTATTTATCCTTTATCCTAATTAACCTCTTCAAATCTCTTAAAAACCTGACTTAACATTTAGGAAGTACAGGTTATTTTTATGTTTTAATCTACACCAGATGATTCAGCTAAAAATCAACTAATTCAATCACTATAGTTTAAATGAATATAGACTCTGATTTTTGGATGATGTTCTCATAAACACCAACTAAACAGAGAATGAGTCATAATATCTCTAAGGTATTTAAGCAATCAAGCCCCAGAGCCAGCAGGAAGGAAAGTTAACTAACATAACTCATCCAGGACACAGACATTATTGGAAATGTAATTTCTGCTTCAGCAGTACATTTTGAGGGATGCTAAAAGAATTACAGTGAAAGTCTGAGAGAATAATCATGTTCTTATAAGTTCAATATTGGATAGAGCAGTTCCTTTGAAATAAATACAACCGAATAAAACTATTGAATATCCTTAGACATATAAAATATCATGCTTCCACATACACATTAAAGGCATGATCAGATGTTGTGGCATGTGTGTGCATTTGTACATGAGGGACTGTGAGAGTGGAAGATAGGAAAAGAGCAAGAGAGTGATTATAGATAGCCACTTCAGAGTTCAAAGATGGAGTGATATTTCTAGGAAAGTATAAGTACTGTTACATTCCTACTAAATAGTTACATCAAGTTTGAAGCTGCCAAAAGATGGTCTTATCCTAATTGAGTAACTCTTGTAAGGTGTTTAGTATTATACTTAATTTAAAATGAGATATAAATTAGAAACATGTCACTTAAAATTGCATGTGCTTTTTTTTTTATAAAACATAAGCCTCGCGATTTCTTTTGAACACACCACATCAATTATTTAATTTAGTTTGCTTTTAACTTGTAGACATATGGAAAGTGCATTAATGCAGAGCCCCAAAGGAATCCAGAGATGTTTGGAAAAATACTGATCTGTAAGTCCACCCCAGAAAGTCTAACTGAATGACCTTGAGTACAGCCTAAGTGTCAGGACATTTATAGTCTCCTCAGGGGATTCTAAGGTATGACTAAGGTGGAGAAACACTCTATAAAAGGAATACAGGCTTCCAAGCACGAATTTTAAGGATTTTACAATAAATTTTACTTATGAATGTTTTTTTCTTTCTGTATAATTTGAATTTCAGCAGTTAAATAGATTTCACACTAAGGTAGAAATATGCAAACTTTCTCTAGAGCTTCCACCCTAAATATCTCCCAATAATGTGATAAGAAACGTTTTTCTTAATGTCATTCCTGAGTGGCAAATATAGCAATTATCATGATATGTATCATCTTTAACTCCCTTTAATGTTCAACCCAGTATTTCCAGTTACTTATAGCCATAGACTTTCTACAGCAAGCTTGCTTATTTGCAGTGATATAAGTCTTAGTTGAAGTGATATACGAAGTTAAAGGCAAGGGAAACAGAAGCTATGTCCTTTAGAAGGCTTGAGGTCAAGGGTATAGACTGGAAACCCAGAGGGATGAATGAGATAACTCCTGAAGACAGAATGTAAAAGGTAATGGGGTAAGAGAATAGTATCTCTGAAGCAGTTGGAAAAAAAAAAAAAAAGAAAGACAGACATTGACAGAGTTCTCATGAGAAGAAATTAGGTAAACTTTAATCCTAACCAAGTGCTGCCGTTGGAGAAATAGTATTTGGCTGGACCCTCAGGTCTCATATGTGATAATTCTGTCTTTACACAGCCACCTATTGCAGTTTGCAGTCTTTAAAGAGGATATGTGAATGGAAGACAAAGTTTGCAAAATTAATTCTTTGTTTTGCCACAAATTACAGTGATTTATCTTGCCTCAATTTCTAGTGATTTATCTTAGATGGCATGGGTATCTGGTTTTGTCTCGCTTGTACCTAGCATACGTGGCTTAAAATAACTGAGAGAAGATCAAGAGACATTCTGAGACTTTTTGATCCTAAATCTATACCCGAATCTTGGCCTGTTAGATCTTGGTATTCTGAAGATGAAAGTAACTGATTCTGTGAAAGTGTGGCAGGTGAAATGCAAAAGACAGGGTAGATCTCTGAGGCTTAGAGCAGAGTGGATTTCCTCTGCCCACATGGGTCTCCCTAAACCGGATGGATACCACAGGTCATCATGCCACACTTATTACTTGGAGAAAAGAGGGTAGGAGGTAAGTAAGGTGATCAAGAGACCTCTGCTGAATACATTCAGAGCCTTCTCCTCTTCTCTCACAGTGCACACTCTACCACCAGGTACCCTGAGTCAATGTTTCCTCTTAATAGATGACTGATTTAACACATGTTGTAAAGGACACAGTGTAGCCTTTGAATCCCACTGTAAACCATTTGGTACATTTTGCTAAATAATAATGTTAAAAAAAAAACCATATGTCTTCCATCCAAATATAGATTGAGCATGTGTCAGACATCATCTTCAAATCATAAAATAATGAGGGAACACAAATGATGTTAACAGCAGTCCAAAAAACAACTGATAACCAAGATAAAGATATATGGACAATTTAGCAGATGCCTGGGTTAAATGCAATATTGGTTAATATGCAACAGGGCTATAAACCATGCTATTTGGGATTATATATTCAATTGGATAGAAATTATTTGCAGCTCTATTGGATAAAAATCTCTAAGGTATCCTAAGCCCCCACATAGTTGTAAAATAGCCTATTGATTAGAAAGTTAACACCAGTACTGCACTAAAAGAAAACTCAGTCTTTTTTTGTTGGCCCATTTCCAAGTTTCAGATAATTTTTCTTAGTAGTTTGGTATATTTGGCTTGAAAGTCTGCATGAGGTGGTGGGAGCAAAGGGAACCAAAGGAAGAGACTTTCATCATTCCAGGCACTGTGTTGAGAACTTCACGTACTATAGCTCATTTACTCCTCACCACACAGTAGGCATTGCAAGCTCACCTTTACTGGTGTAGAAAATCTGGTTTAAAGAATTGGCCCAGCGTGGTGGCTCACGCCTGTAATCCCAGCACTTTCGGAGGCCAAGGCAGGCAGATCACGAGGTCAGGAGATCAAGACCATCCTGGCTAACATGGTGAAACCTCGACTCTACTAAAAATACAAAAAATTAGCAGGGATTGGTGGTGGACACCTGTAGTCCCAGCTACTTGGGAGGCTGAAGCAGGAGAATGGCCTGAACCCTGGAGGGGGAGTTTGCAGTGAGCCAAGATGGCGCCACTGCACTCCAGCCTGGGCGACAGAGGGAGACTCCGTCTCAAAAAAAAAAAAAAAAAAATTAAGTAGGCCAGGCCCGGTGACTCACACCTGTAATCCCAGCACTTTGGGAGGCAAGAAGCAAGCGGATCACTTGAGGTCAGGAATTCGAGACCAGCCGGGCCAAAATGGCGAAACCCCATCTCTACTAAAAACACAAAAATTAGCCAGTCCTGGTGGAGCATGCCTGTAATCTCAACCACACAGGTGGTTGAGGCAGGAGTATCGCTTGAACCCAGGAGGTGGAGGTTGCAGTGAGCCAAGATCATGCCACTGCACTCCAGCCTGGGCAACAGAGTGAGACTTTGTCAAAAACAAAACAAAACAAATAGAACAAAACAAAACAATACAAAAAAAAAAAAAAAAAACAAGTAACTTTTTCACAGTACCTTGAAGTCTTGAAGTTAGGGAAGGTGGTAACTGGTCTATCCAATTTCAAGATCCTTAGTTTCTTCCATCACAACCTTCTGCTTTTCTTAAAGAAATGTGTGTTCCCAACCAAAAGGACATCCACACTGGAAACTTCCACTTAGGTTGTGCAAAAACATGATTTAGAGCACACAGTTTTTTTGGTCTCAACCTCAATTCTGTGTCATTCTTCAAATAGATTCTGACCTGTTTCTAAATTCCCAGGCTCTTTACTTTTGCTTATTCTGGATGATGAGTCAGGCACTCTATCCTGGCCACTTTCACTTCGGCTGCCTCAGACAAATACTTCTGGAAAGTAAGAAGTTAAGGAGCTGCTTCAGGGAAGTAAGAAGATACTCAGTTAAATCTCCTTATAACTTTTTTTCACTGGCAAATGAACTAATAGTGTTTGCTAGGGAGAGGAGAAAGTCCTTATCAATGGGAAGCTTTGAATGGGCTGTGCTTGGTTGTTTAGGATTGCTCATGATACGTATACTTGGGATCCATGAAGTTACAAGGCATGATACTGAAGAAAATGTCATGTAAGCTAGATAACTATCTGAGTATGAATTGAAGATGCTTCTTGACTCAGGTGCCTTTCTTTCCCCTCAGGATGTAACTATATATATTATTTAGAGACCTTATATGCAAATAGATAGAGCCCATATCCAGTGTAGTGAGAAGAGACCTAGAGACTGGTGGGCAACACTCCAGACCTCGCTATGCTTCAATACGCTTTGTGGTTACTTGGACCCTTGAAATTATGAATATGTTTTGGTGCTGACAAAGATCTGAGATTTCCATGAGTCTTATTTGACTACCTGATCCTGTTTTATCTCAATTGCTTCCTAAATTTGGCTAAGAAATTTATGGGCTCACCATTTAAAATTGTGTAGATTGGGTACTGCACAATTCTAGGGGTCTCTATTTGCATTGTAGACTATGAACAGTTGGTTCTGTGTAGCACAGGGTGAGTGATGACATGCAGCATTTCTCCTGCAGAATAACCCAGGCTTCAAAGGAAAGGAGTAGGCAACAGAAGTTTCCATATTAATTCCCTTTGACATTTTATAAAAATCAAGAACAATTGTTACATTAAAAATAAAAGTTTTTAAAATATAAAATTGATTTTAATGCATGTTATGAATGTACAATCCTAAGTTAGAGGGTTCTGATGGATAACTTTGTAATCTAACTGTAAAATCTATTATACATTTAATATTCATATTCTGTTAGTGATGACTTGCACTCTGAAGAAACTAACTATGCCATTACCTGCCTCAATGTCAGAGGAACACCATATGATATTCAACAGGACTACTGAAAATAGAGAGGAGCACCACACAAGTAGAAATAAATATCAACATTATTAAAAAGCCAACTACCTCATGACCTTGAGTTGCAGTTAGCAATTTGTTTGTTTGTTTATTTAATGTAAAGGGCAAATAATGCATATTTTAGATATTAGGGAATTCAGTCCCCTGTTTCAACTACTCATCTCTGCTAGTATAATGAGAAAGCAGCCATAGACAATACAAAAATGGATAATCATTCCATTGTTGTTTACAAAAAGAGACAGTGGCCCATTGGGGAGAGTATATCTGTTGATGGATGGCCATTTCAGGTTCTCTAGAAAAGGCAATAAAGCTCATTTTAGAGATGCTGCCCATGGCAACTCTTGTAGATGATTTAGATTTAGATAAAGGGTTTAATTTTATAAACTGCAGATTGTCTGGTGTGCCAGCAAGACTTGCTCTGAAGCAATCTTCAGTCTCTGAGCAGACTGGGTTTCCTGTGTAATGTTAATATCGATCTTGGTAAAAATTTCACACCTTACGTATGTCACAAATGGCAGTAGGAGAACGTATTGTGTGTTCTCACTCTCACCATCATCTTTCCAAAGCTCAGGATTACATTCATCTTGCTGATGTGTGAGAAAGTGTATAAACCCAGTGTGCAATGGTGAGACTTGGCAGAGCCCTGCTCTTGATCAAACCAATAGTTTGGGTGACTCACAGAGAAAAGGGCTGGGCCTGGGGTTGATTCCCGGAGTAGTGGCAGAAGGTGGAATTCTCAGAGAGATTGATGAGATGGATTCAGAAACTTAAGTTCATTTGAAATGTTTGGAACTGAGCTGAAATTCAGGCTCAGAGAGATGCCTTTGATCAAAGGCAGAAATATAAATGAGAGTAGAATCAAGAATCAGAAAAAAGGAAGAAACAGATCAAAGAGGTTCCTGATTGGGTGCAAGGGAAGATGCTGTAGTGATCATTGGAAAGCCCCCTAGGTGGTTGTAATCTGTGAAATGCCTCTGTGTCAGAGTAACCTAAGTGTTGTTATTTAATGTAGTTAACTCTGCCTTGAAAATAATCAGAACATGGTAGGAAGGTTTTCCATTTTCAAGTGTTTTAGATTTCTTTTCTCTAATTTTTATTACTTTTTTTTTTCTTTTGCTGTGGCACGGTGTGTTTTCAAAGTGAAAGGATTCTGCATGGAGCACAGGAGTTATTTAAATAAGCAAGGCACGCATCTTCGTTTATTTGCATGTGTTGTGTTCTTGACACCATTTCCTGAAGTGACTCCTCTGGCCCTCCATAAACTTCATGGAGTTGATTTCAGAATAAGCCTGGGCCTCTGTATTCTCCTCACAAGTGAACAATGGTAGCATTCATACTTGTTATGCTAAGAAGAGCATCCTCCAACTCTGTTTTGTACACTTACATCATGATAATGGGCTTCGAACTGATGCTGTCAGCTTTCAGATGTCGTAATCTGAATCTTTAAGGTATGTATGTTGGATTTAGAACAAGTAGTAGAAGAATACCATTTTTTTTGAATGGGAGAATTCTGTGTTATGCTGTTCTTTTTTAATGTGATGAGTAAAGATTTGGATCTGTTTCAGGATTTAAATGGATAAGCATCCTTTAAAAAAAAAAACAAAACATTTTAAACTTAGAAATACCAATTCACTTGACTTCCCAGAATGATTTGCAAATGCAAAGCACTTCCTCTGAGTAAATGGAGGGTTGTTATGGTATTCAATAAATAGTGTGGGCTGAGGCAAAAGGAGAAAGCCTCCATCCTTCCAGAGGAGTTTAGCTCATCAAGAACATAGGCATGCAGTCAAGTCACTGTGAATGATGTGGTTTCTACACGAATCCCTTCCATTAGAATTTGGGTTATGTGGGAGTAGAAGTGTCATCTAAGGAGGCCAGCTGTCTTCTTAGGCTGTGCCATTTATAGGATTCTTGTGATCTGGATTCTTGTTCCCAGCTTTGCAGTTTCAGCATTTTGCAGTTTTAAAGACATTCAGAGTTGATCAGATGTGAGGAGAAAAACAGACGCTAAGCAAGTACCAGGGGACTGGCTTATCCACCAAAGACTGATCTGCAAAATTGAATGGGAGAGACCCTTTCCCTGTGTGTGGGATGCTCTGTCTCCTATGAAGAAATTTCATCAGTGGTAGTGTGAATGTGGAATCATAATAATATAATTTCAGATGTTTATCAACCTGTGACCATGTGCTAGTTCTCTACATTTTATGTCAGATCTTATTTAAAACTCAACAATCTATAAAGTAGATACTGTTATTATCACTACTTTCCAAAGGGAAATGGAGGTTTTTGTCAGCCAGAGGTGACAGAGCTAGTGAGTGGTGGGTTTTGTTGTGACTGCAGCAGCCTGGCTTTAGCTCTCTCTTAACCCTTAGCACACATGCAAATGAGCATCCAGATACCATACCTTCCGTAAAACACTGATCAACGCAATGCTACCCTTCCGGGCTCATGAGGCCAAGTGAGATATTTGGTCCTAACTAAGGCTTGTTTTTAAGGTTTTTTAAAGATTGTCTTTGGCACAGTGATTTGGAAATTATGCATTCACTAGTAAAGGTAACAGTTAGTTTCATTCCAGTGTTGAGTTCACTTCAATTCAACTCAATTCAGCATTCATTGAGAAGCATGTGCCATAGAATTAATACCGGATGAGTATTATTTCATCAAATCCTCTCAATAGCCTGATAACACTCCTTTGGTATATGAAGAATTTAGGCTCAAATATCTTACTTAATTTTCTCCAAGTCTGACAGACTACATTACAAAATATTGAAGAGAAGTCTTTAAGAAACAAAATAACCTATTTCTAATCAACCTGCCGCCATTTACTGCCTCATTGACGCTGAGTGATTTATAACCTTGGAGATAATATCCCAACCACACAAAGGTGTCATCAATACAGAAGGTGATTATTCATATGAAAGTACTTTTTAAACACTATGCAGCTCTTCTCAGAAAAATTGCTAAGTTAAAATGCTGCGGCCACCTTTGCCTCTAGAACATCATTCAAAAACAAGACAAATGAGAAGGAGGTATTTCAACTCCAGGTACAACAATACCAGGAAAGATACACAATCCTGAAACACAAAATATGAGAAAGGCTGCTGAGCAGAGTGAAGTTCAGGTAGGGGTGCTGGAAGGTATTGAAGTGGAGCTGTAGATTTCAGACAAGCAGGACAAAACTGAAGGGTGCTATTCTCCCTGGAAACAGGGATGCCAGCTGGAAGAGAACAGCTCTGTTCTGTGGACTGTGCTCGATGCTTTGGCCTGGGGAGAAATACAGGCTAAATAACTTACATGGACACATCTATCTGTGCTATGCTTCCTGCCAGTCTGGAACATGGTCTTCTCTCTCTTCCTCACAAACTTTCTGCAAATGGCAGGCCCTGGAAAACCTCATAATACTCGAATGGGAATAGTGAGCAAAACAAAGAATCTAGAGGTTCATCTATGTTGCAGCATGTGCTAGTACTTCATTTCTCTGGCTGAATAATATTTCATTATATGCATATACTACATTTTGTTTATCCATTCATCTGTTGATAACATTAGAGTTGTTTCCACCATTTGGTTATTGCCAGTGGTATTGTTTTGAACACTCATGAATGAGGATTTGAATATCTGTTTCAGTTCTTCAGAGTATATCCTTACGAGTGGAGTTGCTGGGTCATATTGCTTAGATACAGAAAGCAGATTTGTTGTTGCCAAGGGCTGGGGAAGAAGGGCTAATGAAAGGTTACAGGGCATAGGGTCTCCTTTGAGGTTAAGGGAAATATTTTGAAACTTGATAGATAGGTTCAGACTAAATTGTAATTGTATGATTCAGGTACTCCAGAACTGAAAAGTAACTAGGTTTTCAAAGCTGCAGGAGTGGAATTAAAAAAAACTTAATGCTGACCCTGGAAACTCATATACTTATTTTAGCTATCCCACAAATAAACCTTACAGATTGGGCAAAAAGAAGTTTTTAGATTTCACTAATCTAGAGAAATAGATAACATATACACCTGACAAAAATCAGTGCAAGGACTTGAAGTTATTCATTAAAATATGCTAGAAGTTAGTTCCAAACATATTTCCTATGACACAAATAAAGCCGTGAAAAAAAATCAGTAAAAAGCAAACATGAAAACACAAATGCACCAGAATATACAGTCCAAAGACAATTTGTCAAAGGTTTTAACTGGAAGGGCAACACCCTTGAGGAAGGGGACAAACCTCACAAGACTATAGAATATGACTGAGACCAAAATATTAATGGCACTCATTATGAAGTATACCCAAAACACACACCTGTTTCTTGCATGTAAGATGAAATGGTGGCCGGGCACAGCAGCTCATGCCTGTAATCCCAGCACTTTGGGAGGCTGAGGCGGGTGGATCACGAGGTCAGCAGATCCAGACCATCCTGGCTAACATGGTGAAACCTCATCTCTACTAAAAATAAAAAAATTAGCCGGGCATGGTGGCGGGCACCTATGGTCCCAGCTACTCAGGAGGCTGAGGAAGGAGAATGGTGTGAACCCGGGAGGCAGAGCTTGCAGTGAGCAGAGATCGCACTACTGCACTCCAGCTTGGGCAAGAGAGGAAGACTCCATCTCAAAAAAAAAAAAAAAAAAAAGGAAAGGCATAATATATCAATGGTTTGTGGTCAAATACCTGTGGAGGCATTGGGGACATTAACATGACTTCCTCATTTGTCTTTCTAAAAGAAGAGTATTGCCATCAGGAGAGAAATCTAAGAATTCAATGTTAAGCAATGGCTTAAATGATGTGTAGAATTATATAAAAACACACATAGATGCTACTTGGCCAAAAGGTTGGAACCCCATGGATCCTACAGCATCAGGAGCAGACAGACGATGAAATTATCACTAAAACCAATAAATAAAGTTTAAGACACAAGATGCTGAAGTCCCTAAAACAAAGCTAGAATGTAGGGATGTAGGACATTGGATAAAGCTAATAGATTCTTCCCAATATGAACTAATGCAAAAAAAAAAAAAAAAAAAAGAGAGAGAGAGAGAGATCTCACTGATTGTGCAGGAACAGAATTAGATCCCGACTTTGTTAAGAAAGCCAGTTGTAAGGACTGGAATGTAAAAAGCTTAAGACAACAATATAGCATAGGACATGATTAAGTGGGTTGGTTACAAATTTAGAACTGAGCTTCAGTGGTTGTGCCATGCAAGTGATAGTAAAGTTAATTAAAGTGTTAGCTATGTAGAAGGCATGATAAATCATACCACCAGGTTGTTAAAAAGACCTTAAAGATTTACACAACCAGATCAATACATCATATAAAGCAATTATATGTATAAAATCTTAATATAAAAGAAATACTGTATAAATATACAATGCCACATAGCCAGTGGGTTGAAAATAATTGGTATGGAAGAACAAAATGAAGCAGAATGGGTTACATAACCCAAGCACAGGTGTTCTTAAGAGGACTAGAATTAAAAATTGAAAATAGGCCAGGCATGGTGGCTCACGCCTGTAATCCCAGCACTTTGGGAGACCAAGGCGGGTAGATCACGAGGTCAGGAGATCGTAGCCATCCTGGCTAACACAGTGAAACCCCATCTCTACTAAAAATACAAAAAGAAATTAGCTGGGCGTGTTGGCAGACACCTGTAGTCCCAGCTACTCGGGAGGCTGAGGCAGGACAATGGCGTGAACCCAGGAGGCGGAGCTTGCAGTGAGCTTGCAGTGAGCCGAGATTGCACCACTGCACTCCAGCCTGGGCGACAGAGGGAGACTCCGCCTCAAAAAAAAAAAAAAAAAAAAAAGAAAAAAAGAAAAAATTTAAAATAATGTTTGTCAAAATAAGGGAACTTTTCAAATATCTCTACGAGTAATATCTGGAGAGAAGTAAAGAAGGTCACACACATGGCATTTCTGTTAGATTTATAACTAAACAATCACTCCTGTCATCTGATCTTTGGATAACAGAGGACAAACTCTGCTCTAGATGTAACTGGATTAAATTTGTGGATAATGCTAATGGATATATTCAGTTAGAAATGATTCCTATAATTTGCTTCTAACTCTAAATCTACCACAAAATCAACTTGAGGGAATGAAAGCATTCCCTCTTTAGATGAAAAGTAAAGCCAAAAGAGCTTGATGTGGCATGTTAGAATGTACATCAAATTACGAATATGACTGACAAGGAGCACATGGTATTGTCCAGGCAAACAGAAAACTTGATATACTAAGAGAAAATCTGAATTGCCCCCAAGGTGGATTTTCCTTCCATAATAACATTAAGATTTCTGAGGAAATGAAGTAATTCTAAGAATAGCCTCTTTGCTTAATAACACATGAAGGTAAACATTTCTATAAAGAGACTCTGGGCACCAAATGGAGGAGATAACCAAAAAGACAGTAATGGATACTACACGTGCAAATGTAATGATGGAAAGTACCTTGACAAAGGTAGACATCTATTCACCGTGTATAGCTATCCCCAGCTATCCGCTGTGTATAGCTATATCACCTCTTGATTTGGATGAGTGGAAACACTGGACCATTTGGAATCCTTTTGTTATTACTGAGTTAATAACAATATATTCCTCTTCTTCTCTTTTATTTTTTGAGACAAAGTCTCACTTTGTCACCCAGGCTGGAGTACAGTGACACGATCTTGGCTCACTGCAAACTCTACCTCCTAGGTTCAAGTGATTCTCCTGCCTCAGCCTCATAAGTAGCTGGAATTCCAGGTGCACGCCACCACATTCGGCAAATGTTTGTATTTTCAGTGGAGACGGGGTTTCACCATGTTGATCAGGCTGGTCTCAAACTCCTAACCTCGTGATCCACCTGTCTTGGCCTACAAAAGTGCTGGGATTGCAGGTGTGAGCCACTGCACCTGGGCAATATAATATATTATTCTTACAGGCACCATGACAATATTATTGATAATAATAAGCAAAGAGAAAAGACTCTTAAATCCTATAGATTGGAAACATGCACTGTGGTGTGGTCCATAGGTGTCATTAGCAATCCAGATTGAAAGGGGAATTGATCTTACATAAATGATCATTACACTCTCTGATTAAAGGTGTATTTTTAATAGCTTTATTGAGATATAATTTACATACACAAAATTTATCCATTTAGAGTTGGCAATTCAATAATTTTAAGTATATTTATAGTATGTATGTAATTCTCCTCATAATCTAATTTCAGAACATTTTCATCATTTTCAAAACAACCTTATACCTGTTAGCAGACACTTCTTATTACCCCTTCTATGCTTGACACCCCACCTTACCTCCCTCAGTCCTGGCCAAACAGAACTCAACTTTCTGTCTCTATTTATTTACTATATATGACATTTAGTATATACGATATCAAAAAGTATGTGATCTTTTGTTACTAGATTTTTTTTTACTTAACATAATATTTTCAAGTTTCATCCACAATGTAGCAGGTATCAAGTACTTCATTTTTTACGGAAAAACATTCAATCATATGGATATTTTACGATAATCTATTCATCAGTTTAAATATGTATATTTGAGCCTAGCCATCCTTCAATGCTTTCTTAACAATGCTATACAATCTAACAGTCCATTACCAAGATTTACTAAAAAGAAAAAATAATCATATAATGATATACGGAGATTTAAGAATGAGACATCCTAGGATAGGTTGTGTTATGTGAAATTGTAAGCTTATACATGTTCTCTCACTCTGCATGTTAATGTACATATATAAATATATTCGTTAAACTTAAAACTAGATTTTCTATCAGAAGTGTAACCTTGTTGATAAATATATTTCTGTTAGAGCTGATCACCTCAAAATTGTAGATGAGTTGTAGTATATGTTCTTTGTACCAACGAGTTCTGGAATGTATTGTGAAGGATAGTATACTACTTCAATAAGTCATATACCTAGCTGTTGCAATGAGATACACAATATGGGGTAGAATTAGGAAGAATGCAGCCGATGCAACTGTGGGCCAATAGAATGTGAGGTGCATTCAGAGACAACAGGATCCCTTTAGGTACTATATGACCCCAACCTTCCTAACTGGCCCAGAACGTTGGTCCTCTATACACCTGGGAGTGTACTAGGCTGTCTGCAGAGGGCTACATCCTGACAATAAAGCACCTCTAATCCCTTGTGATAACATCCACAAGTAGAGGTCTCTAGACACACGAGCCAGGAAAGAAGAGCAACAGCTGAGAGACAGAGTGCACAAGCAGTCCATGATTATGCCGTGTACCAGATAGTAGGCATCCTCTATTCACTTTCTCTTGGTGTGCTCACAGTTGCTGCTTACCGGAAATAGATGAATAAAAGCTGTGCCAACTAAGTAGTGTATGTGGACAATTTCTCTTGGTATTGCTTATTTGTAGACATCTTGAAGAGAAGGATTTATGACCTCAGGGAGGTTATTGCTTGGAAAAACACAGGTGGCCTCTCCTAGGAGAAATGGGTGGTAGTAATTAGGAGAGGTAGGAGAGGGAAGTCAGCTTATTTTTTTACTACATATCATCTTGCAATATAAGTATATTAGGTACTTTTATTGTAAATGCCTAATATAAACATCTATTTAATCTAGGTTACAAAAAATAAAATTTTCTAATATTTAAACAAAACATATTTTAAGAAAATTCCCAGTCCTAGTATTGAGGAATGAGTGGGCACAAGCTAGCATAATGTTGTGTTTTGTTTGGGTTTTAGTCTATTTGGGTATAAACAGTTTTGTGGACAATTTGGGCTCTGGAATCAGAGAAACTTGGATTTATATTCCAACTGTGTTGAGTAACCTTAGACAAGTTTTTAATCTCTCTGAACCTCTCTTTTTCACCTGTAAAATAAGGATGAATATTCCTACTATAGATAATTATTATAAAATGTAAGTATATGAATAATCATAGCATGATTTTCGACATGTGATTGATGATCCTTAAATTATAATTTTCATCTTCACTCTTGAAATGAAGTGTTTAAGTCCCATTGATCAAGAGAAAGACTTAAAGTTAGAGATAACTAGAAGAAGAGATTTGAAGACAACTGATAACATAGGCGTGAGAAATGAGCTTTTATCATCATGGGTAGGAAAACTGTTTAGATGTAAGCGTGAACTAAGAAGAGACTAAAAGTGATGGCCAGGAAAGCTACCCTAAGATTTTTTCTCTTAGGACTTTTGGGTTGTTTGGTTTGTTGCCTTGGTAACTTCCTGTTCTCTGCTATTATGTAATGCTGATAATTACACACTAAGGCTATTATGTGAAAAAAGAGTAGTGCAGTTCTCAGAAAGACAAGAAGACATATTTTGGATTAACGTTTAGTCTTATCCTGGCTGAAAATTGCTACTAATGGATGCTCTTAGATGACCTGAACAATAAAACATTCTCCAGAGTGTCATTATGAACGTGCTGCTTCAATGATGGATCCCTGCTGCCACTGGCTGAGCAGTACTACCGCTTTGTGAGATAGAGTAATTAATACAAAGGAAAACCACAATGGGATTGTTGAGAAGGTTCTGTCCAGAGAAAGAGTTGAGATATATAAACAAGTGAATTAAATAGCCTGTGATTTAAAAGCCTCTGAACTCAATCAATGGACCAATCATGTTCAGAGCCACTCTGATGTATTCTATTCTCAAATGGCATTTGGTAAAGGGCCTCTTTTGATTTTCCTCTTTTGATTTTTTCACTACAACTTAGGAAAATACACAAGATTTTAAGCACTTAAAACTGAAATCACTTGTAGATTTACAAACAATTTCACAGCAGAGGAACCAAGGGGTAGAGATAAGTAACTTGTTCGATGTCCTGTGGCTTCTAAATGGTGCAGGAGTAGCTTTTGAAATCTTATTTGTGAGACAACACAGCCCATATTCTTTCCTGCTATAATATCAAGGCAAATCATAGACATGTTTGGATATAGAAATTCAGAAGAGCCAGAGGGCAAGTTTAGAAAGATCAACTCATGCTAGAAAGTACAACTAAACTACTAGGACTTTGTAAGATAAAGCAGTTACCATCAAGAACTCTAGTGTAGGAGATAATGAAGCAAAAATGAATACTGAAGGGCAGATGATAGCATCTACAAATTTTCTTTTATTGGTAAGCTATGTCTTTCTTGCTCTCTATTTAATAATAATTTTCAGAGAAGAGAGAAGGGCAGAACCATTCAAGGAAGTGATAAGGTATGACTCAGTAAAATATTCCTCTCCTATAGGAAAAGCAGGCTGTAAAAATCTCCCATTTTGACCTTAGGAAGTGTAGGAAAGAAAACACAACATTTTGAGGAAGCAATTGATGAAACATATGTGTCCTGATCATTTCTTCCATCACTAAAATCTGCTTGGGTGTTAGACCACTGCGCAAGTTACCTCTGAACCAAATCAAAGAGGGCAAATTTTACAGCAAGAGCAGAGGAATGGGCTTTGATAGCAGAGCCTAAAATTCATCCGGATGGCTATATTTAAACTTCCTACAGGCCCCAAGCCATCATGTGGATGGCAGCTGGTCATCTGCCAAAAGAGCCCTATATCCATGTACCTGTGGTAGACAGAATTCTATGATATGACCCCTAGCGAGTCATGCCCTTGCATAGTACCCTTCCCATGAGTGTGCGTGGAGCCTGAAATTTGCTTTAGACAGTAGAAGGTGGTAAAGGTCATGAGATAGTTACTCTTATGATTATGTAACATTACTAAGACTCCATCTAAGCAGATTATAGTGAGGGGTTCTCCTGCTGGCCTTGAAGAAATAAGGCTCTCTGTTTTCAGAGTGCTTATGAAAACTAACGTTGCAAGGACCCGAGGGCATCCTATGAAAGCTGAAAGTGGTCCTTAGACAACAGCAATAAATGGAAGTTTCAGTTCTACCATCACAGGGAACCGAATTCTGTCAACACCAGGCAAGCTTGGAAGGAAATCCAGAGCTACAGAAGGAGCACAACCTGAACCACCCTTTGAATTCTTGTGAGACCCTGAGCTTAGAACTCAGTTAAGCTATGCTCATAATTGTGACCCATAGAAACTACATATGTTGTTTTTAGCTGCTAAAGTTTTGGTAATGTATTATACAACAATAGGAAACTAACTCTCCAAGTATATACTGAATGAATTTTATGTATTATGTAGTCATCTTCTAGGAGATTAAAATACAAGTTCTAAGGCAGATATTTAGTCAACAACAACAACAAAATGATCTACGGTCCCAGGAAATTTGGTCATACCACTTAACATAATTGTAGTCTTCAGCAGCCCATAAATGATATGACCCGGAATTAGCACAAAACATTTATTCCATTTGCAGATATAAGCCAGCACATATCTGAGGATCAGGCCAGCTGCCTCACAATGGAATTTAGCCAAAATCCCAGCATAAAAAGTGGCATTCACCTCAAATGACTTCCACAATTCTCTGAGAACTGAAGGTTGTCCAGTATTTCCAGTTCCCATATTCGGTAGGAGACGGCACGGCAGAACGAGAAACAGAACTAAGAGTGGCTTCTTTTTCCTTTATTTAAATGATGTAATATTCAGCTCATAGAGGATCTTTTAGATAAAAATATCAACCTTGAAAAGTCTGAGGTATATGCTTGAGAAAATGTGTACTCTACTCTTTTTGGCTCCTATATGATAGGGCTCATTGGTTTATAGTATTGCTCAAGTTCTCTATTACTTTATTGACTTTATTTCTAGATGTTATATCCATTATCGAAAGTAGGATATTAAAATGTACAGCTATTATTGTAGGACTGTCTATTTTAGCCTTCAAATCTGTCAGTTTTTGCTTCATATATTTTAGAGTCTGTTGTTAGATGCATTGGTGTTTATAATTATCATATTTTCTTGATGAATTGGCCATTTTATTAATGTTTAATCTCTTTTTTTGTCTCATAACAATTTTTGACATAAAGTGTATATTTTTCTGATATTAATCATTCCAGGTCTCTTTTGATTATTATTTGCATAGAATATACTTTTATATCTGCTATGGTTTGAAAGTGTCTCCAAAAAATTTGTGTATTGGAAACTTAATCTTCAATGTAATAGTGTTGAGAGGTGGGCCCTTTATGAGGTAATTATGTAATGAGGACACCAGCCTCATGGATGAATTAAGGTTGTTATTGTAGATGAGAATTAGTTGTCATGGAAGTGGGTTTCTACTAAAAAAGGATGAGTTTGGCCCAGTTTTCTGTCTCACATCTGTTTCACATTATTACTTCCTCACCATATTATTCCCTTCTACCATGTTACAATGCAGCAAGATAACTCTCACCAGATGCAACCCTTTAATGATGGTCTTCCCAGCCACCAGAACCATGAGCCAAATAAATGTCTTTTCTTCATAAATTATCCAATCTGTGGCATTCTGTTAGAGCAGCGGAAAGTGGATTAAGATATTATCCCTTCACTTTTAATCTACTTGTATCTGTGGAATTTCTTGCAGACTTGCGGACAGTACAAAGTTGGGAGCTATTTTTCCATCCATTCTGCCCATCTTTGCCTTTTACTTTGGGACTTAAAATTACATTTAATCTAATTATTAGTAAAGGGGATATCCTTCTGCAATTTGGCTATTTGTTTTATATATACACACACATATATATGTATATATAATATACATATAAGCATATTATATGTATATCATATGTATATTATATGTCTATACATATTATATGCATATATGTGTGCACACACATATAATATGTATATACATATACACATATATACGTATACATATTATGTGTATATTATATGTATAATAGATACATATTATATATACATACATATATGTATATATGTATTTGTTTTTCAGGTGTTTCATTAGTGCTTATTTTGTTTTCAACAATTTTTTCAAGTGTATCATTTTGATTCCCTTCTTACTACCTTTACTGTATTTCTAAAAACTTATTTTCTAGGTTTTACTTCGGGATTACAATTAACATCTTAAATTTATAACAATTCAGTTTCAATTAATATTAACTTAGTTTCAATAGTATGGAAAACTGTTTCTATACATTTCCACCCTTCTTTATGCTGTTATTGCCACAAATTACGTGTTTGTACATTGTGTGCTCATAGGTGATAACTAGAGTAATTGTGACAGGGAAATACAATTTTGTACCCAATATTGTCAATAGACTTTTGTTTTTTACTAAAAACAAGGGGATGTTTAGGTTTGTCTAAAATAGTGGTATTTTTTTCCAGAATATAAAAAACAATAAAGAAAGACAGCTTGAGAAAGTTCAGCAACTTTGAGGAAAATGAGTTTTGTTTGCATAGCTTTTAAATATGTGAGTCTGAAAATATGCTATCAAATGTCTTAAAAATAGTTGCAGTAAGCTGAGATCACGGCGCTGCACTGCAGCCTGGGCAACAGAGCAAGACTCCATCTCAAAAACAAAACAAAACAAAACAAAAAACAGTTGCAAACTTTGTTTAGTTACTTAGTTGTGTGAAAGATTGTGCACTTTATATAAAGGCCCTAGGGATTTGTTAGTTCCCTTACTTTTCAGAAAACTTTCTTATTATAGCAGAAACATTAATCAAACCATTGTGAAATAGTTCTATATTGTATGTACTATACTTCATACATATTTTTCATATTTTTACTCTCTTCTGTTATATTCTTGATTAATATAATAAACCGACAAGAGTTACTTAGTCTTACTAATCAGGTTTGTGTTTCCCTCTTATGCTTGCCCCAAGACACTACTGTGTGCTACAAGCTGGAATTTGGGATTTAAACAAAAGCCAGCTTAGGACCCTATGGAAACAGCTGTTCCAGGGACTTAAACTATTGATACTTCAAGGAACAGACAAGAGGGAAAAGAAATCTAAACTTAATTTGCTTAGAAAATTTTCAGAAAGTACTAGTTTAGATTTCCAGTTAGTGGCACAGGTACTTCATGAAAGAAGACTGCTGACCCCAAATTCACCAAACAACAATTAATTGCATAGAACTCAGTGAACAGAAAATTTAATTGTGGTTCTTTGCTTAGGTATTGATGATTCATTTTTATTAGAGGTTTATTGAGATATCAATTACGTACTATTAAGATTCAACCACTGTAAGTGGACAGGTTGATGACTTGTAAATTCATAAATAGTCGTGCAACCATTTCCACAATTCAGTTTTATAAAAGTTCTATTTTTCTTCCAAGTTCCCTTTCCCTTTCATTTTCAGTTTATATCTACTCCCACACCTGAACTCAGACAACCATTAACCAATTTTTTTATCTTGCAGATTTGTCTTTTCCTGGACATTTTTCTGTGAATGGAATTACACAATATGCGGCCTTTTGTGTTTGGTTTCTCTCACTTGGCACACTGTTTCTGAGGTTCATCCATGTTGTGTTAGGTATCAGTAACAACAACCCTTCTATTGTTAAACAGCAATACATTGTGTGCATATGCCACATTTGTTTATCTGCTCACTAGGTGATGGATATTTTAATTGTTTCTACATGTTGAGTGCCATGAACAGTCACAAAAAAAGATTGTGCAGACTGGCCCGGTGGCTCATGCCTGTAATCCCGGTACTTTAGGAGGCTGAGGCAGGCGGATCACAAGGTCAGGAAATCCAGACCGTTCTGGCTAACACGGTGAAACCCTGTCTCTACTAAACACACACACACACACACACACACACACACACACTAGCCAGGCGTGGTGGCATGCACCTGTAGTCCCAGCTACTCAGGAGGCTGAGGCAGGAGAATGGCATGAACCTCGGAGGCGGAGCTTGCAGTGAGCCGAGATTGCGCCACTGCACTCCAGCCTGGGCTACAGAGCAAGACGCAAGACTCCATCTCAAAAAAAAAAAAAAAAAAAAAGAAAAGAAAAAAAAAAAAGATGGTTCAGATTCCATTTTTTCATGGATAAATAAATACAAGTGGAATTACTGGGTCATATATTATATTTAACTTAAAAAAATCTGCCAAATAGTTTGCTAAAGTGGAAATAACATGTACATTGCTGCCAGCAATGTAGGAGAGTTCAAGTTTCTCCACGTAATTATCAATTCTTAGTATTGCTGATCTGTCTGATTGCAGCCATTCTAGCATGTGTGTACTGGTGTCTCATTTGGTTTTAATTTACATTTTCCTAATGACTAATGATACTGAATATGAAAAGACAAAGTATGTAGATGAGTGCTGTGGTTCAAATTTGTTTCCCAAAAAGCATATGTTGAAAATTTAATCCCCAATTCAACAGTTTTGGGAGATGAGGCCTAATGGGAGGTGTTTAGGTCATGAAGGTCATGAACACTCTGCCCTGTATGAATATATTAATGCCAATTATAGAAGGGCTTGTGACTGTGAGTTCAATCTGTTTCTTTCTCTCACTCTTTCTTGCCCTTCTGCCATGTGATGATGCAACAAGAAGACCCTCGCCAGATGCCAGCCTCTCAACCTTGAACTTCTCAGACTCCAAAGTTCTGAGCAAATAAATTTCTGTGTACTATAAATTTCCCTGTTTATGGTATTCTGTTACAGTAGCATAAAACAGACTAAGACAATTAGCAAACACAATCTTGAGAAAAAGAAAATTAAGTTTGAAAAAACTCGCATTACCCAACTTCAAAACTTAATCCATAGCTATGGTAATTAAGTCAGTGTGATACTGGCAGAGGGCTGGACATGTAGATGAATGGAACAGAATGGAAAGTTTTGAAATAGATCCAAAGAAGTATGGCCAAGTAATTTAGAGAAAGTGTCAGCAGCAATTCATTGCAGCAATTGTACGTCAGTGGGAAAGGTAAATACATAAATAAATAAACCAGACTTGATATAATTTTTAAAGATAACCACTAGGTACTGAGTTAATACCTGGGTGATGTAATAAAGTGTAGAACAAATCTCTGTGACACGTGTTTATCTATGTAACAAACATCCACATGTACCCTCAAATCTAAAATTAAAATAAAAAAAGAAATATATACAAACCATATAAAAATAAAAATAAAAATTAAAAATCACCTGTGAAGAGAACCATAAAAAATGAATAAAAATGGATAAGAATACATTTAAAATGAAAATCTGTAAAATCTTTACAAGCAATCATATAAAAATTTTTGTGACCTAAATGTAGATGAAGAGTTCCTAGACATGACCCAAAAATCATAACCCATAAAAGGAAAATAATAAACTGGACTGCATTAAAATGTAAAACTTTTGCTCTCTGAGATACCCTATAACGAATATGAAAAGGCAAGTCACAAACTAGGAGAGATTATTTGAATATCACATATAAGACAAGGGGCTCCTGTAAATATGAAGATTACTTTAAACTCAAAAGTAAAAACAAAGAGTCCAATTAAAAAATTGCCAAAAAAACCCCAAAGTGACAATACAACAAGGAAGATATATAGATAGCAAATGAGCACATGAAGAAATGTTCAACATGTTTTGCCATCAGGGAAATGCACTAGAATCATGACCATGTATCACTGTACACTTATTAGAATGACAAAACAAAACACAATATAAACAACTAAGGGTACCAAATCCTAAGGAGAATACAGCAAAATCAGACCTCTTATGCATTGTTGACGGGAATGTAAAATGATACAGACACTTTAGAAAACAGTTCGGTGGTTTTTAATAAAACAAAATTAAGCTAAACTTACCAATGACACAGCGATCACACTCCTGGGTATTTATCTTAGAGATATAAAAACTTATATTTACTTTAAAACTGGTATACAATTGTTTATAGCATATTTACTTGGAATGGTCAAAAATTGGAAATAATCTGAATTATGTTTTAACAGCTGAATGGGTAAACAAATTATGACACCTTCATTTAACAAAATGTCACCCCATAGCAAGAAAACAAACTATTGATATACACAACAAATTGTACGGATCTCTAGGGCATTATTTTGGATGAGAAAAGCCAACATCAAAAGATTACCTACTGTGTAATTCAACATACAAAAGATTCTCAAAATGACAATCATAAAGAGATAGAGTACAGATCAGTGATTTTAAGAGATTAGGGAAGGGAGCAGAAGAAAATGCAATATAAATATTACTTCAATATTTATATCATACTTCACATATTGTTTTTTGTGAAAAATAAAAGAACAATTTCCATTTTAAATAAATAAATGGTAATTCTGGTCCAGGAGGTAATGTATTCTGATATTAATTTCTAGATTTTATTTTCTGAATTCAAAGTCTAACAGTTCCTATTCCTTTCTGCTGTTCCCTAAGTTCATTTTAGAGTTTATAACTACTTTTTGAAATCTCCCCTTGAGTTAGAAGATCTTCTAGCAAGTGCCAAAATTCAGCAGGTAAAACTATCTCAGCTGAGGAGAGGTGCAAAAAGAGGTTTTCTCTCTGCAGCCTTGAGATTTGAGCCCATCAATCATACACCTGCTTTTTATTCTCCCTCTTCAGGGTCAAACAATTCTTCCTCTTCCCCAGAGAGAATTCTTCTCAAAGGTGATGCTTTCAAGCTTTTCCTGAATAACTAATTGGCAAGGAAAGTGGAGAGAAGTGAATCCCCTGAGGCTGCTGTTTTCTCATGATTACTTTTATAGTCAGTGATTTTTAGGCTTTCTTATGCCTTCTTTATACGAAGCTCACTTAGATAATAATGGAAACATTTCTATACGTCTAGATTCATATGCAAAATAGTTTTGAACCAATCGCAAACAAAACTTAATGTCACTTTTTCCTTAGGTCCCCAGCAGCTCTGTAGGTATAGTGGTGTGAGTGTGTGAGTGCGTGTGTGACACACTCAGATCAGCAGGAAGTATTCGATCACTACTGCGAGAGCCCAGGACTGAACTGAGAGGAAGGAAGGACTGTTCTGACTCAGACTGAAAGGCTGTCAGACCGCCTCTGTGGCACTCCTCCCCCCAGGGCTCCAGCCTGTTTGCTTTATCCTGCTGTCATGGTTGCTCTGGCCCTTAAATGGGAGGCTGGATCCTGCTATGTACAGTTCTAAAAGCAGCATCTCAAAGAGATATCAGGACAATATCCCAAATAGAAATCTCCAACCAACTGGTTGTTTCACTGCAAAACACTGTCCTCTGTAACAGGTGTTGCCAGCGAGAAGCGCAATTACATCTGGAGTGTGAGTTTCTGGATTGCTTGCATAGGACTGGAAAGCCCTTGTCTACCCACCAAAGTCAGATTATGTCCACTAGAATTGATCCAGTGGGACACCTTTGTTCTTCACTAAGGATTGCTCGTCAGAATAGTTCACTATTCCTACAGCTTGACTTTCTCCAGGAACTGATTCCCAAACTCAGATTCCATAAGTATATTTTACGCAGCTGCTGAAATCTGCCAACCATTAGTCATATCTGTGATAGAGCGATATGAAAATAACTAAGATCATGAAGCTGCAGGTTCTCAAACAGATGCCTACTCCTATCATGAACTCACAAGAGGACATTAAACGTTTATCAGGTGAAATAATTTTAAGTATTTCCACAGGCTTTTCCTGAATGAATATGACCACTATAAAGCAAAGGTAGTTCTTTTTTTTTAGTTGAGGCCAACCTCGGCCACTTAGCTCAAAGGAGATGCAATTTTCTTTCTGAATTATTTTTCATCTAGCCATGCCTAAATATTAACTGAAAGACTGAGCTTGAAGAAAAACTCCCAAACCAATAAAAGTGATGTTTGTGTTAAAATTTAGAAAAGAATGTACTTATTTTTTTGTGTTATAAACTGACAGTAATAAGAAAGTCATAAAAGCACAAAATTAGGGGAAAAAAACCATATTCCTGAGCCAAAGATGACATGAGGCTGTCAAAGGCTATGACAGTTGGATCTGGTTTTGGGAGTGAGAAAACTGAGGATGGACAAGAGCTCTGTACATGGCCTATAAAAGTGAATTGCAAAACCTCCGTATACCAACAGGCCATATCATGTTGGAAAAGCAAGTTGGACTGCGTTTGGGCATTGCTGTGGATGGTTCAGTCTTCTTTGATGTGGCCTCAGGAAAGTAAAACCAAATGAAGAATTTTGTAGTCATACCTCTGCGAGAAAAGCAAGCTGTCGGGCTGCCAGTATGGGAAAGTGAGGGAGAAAAATGTGGGTGGCAATCAGCTCTGTAGCTAATGAAACTAAGCAGCTGGGGAAAGACAAATGTTAAATCATTGCATGAATGGGGAACAACGTCATGGCCTTGCTGCTGGCCACATGCACGTTTAACTTACCTGGAACACAGACATAACTGTTATCAGCGAGAAACTACTTAGAGGAAGCAGAAAACGTATAGAAGAGACATATAAAATGCCTATGAACAAACTCACTTTCTTCTATCTGCTCTAGTATACTTTTTTAAAAAATTATTTTAAGAAAACCTTCATCCAACAGTGAGGAATCAGCATAGGACCAACTTGAAGATGATGTAAGAGGGACATGCTTAAACAAACAGAACAGTGGCTAACAACACTTCCGTTTCCATTAACAAGGAGAACTAGGTAAACTGGATCTCTTCCCACTTCAGCACCTAGCAATTCCTGATACTGAAATATCAGCACTATTAAAAATAAATGAATATTCATTCAATTCTAAGCAATAATTGAATGCCTATGGGCCATAAAACTCCTGTCATCCCTAAAGGTAATCAGCTTACAGGCTAGCACATGAGTTTTAATACCACAATGAGTCAGAAGATGAGATATTAGCTTTAAGTAATACATGTAACCTAACGAGGTTGTTAAATATACATAAAATAAGAGTTTTAGAGAAAGAGAAAATGCACAGAGGATAGCTAATGTTCAAGGAGGAAGTGGCTGGTTTTACATGACTGAAAAACTATGAATCTTAAATTTGAAGTAACACAATAAATGCTAAACAGGATTAGTAAAAATGAAGAAACATGACAGAGAGCTGGTGACCACTATGACAATAAAAATCCTAACAATAGTCCCCATCTTAAAGGGAGTTGGAGTTTCCCCCCAAAAAAATGCATTCATTGAGGGTTAGCTGTTGGGGATACCCATAGCTAAAATATAAATATTCAGGCTCTGGCTGAATTGGATTAAGGCTTCTATAGATGGTACGCTACAGCCAACAAAACCAAATGCACTCTTTCCAAAGGAAAATAATGCTGGAGAATATTATAATGATATTTTCTCAGTGCTGAGGACTGAGAAAATAATGGTTATTCTGGTTTCTATAGTCACCTAAAAGGTAAATCAAAGTGACAGTGGAGCCAGGCGTGGTGGCTCACGCCTATATTCCTAGCAGTTTGGGAGTCCAAGGTGAGTGGATCGCCAGAGGTCAAAAGTTTGAAACCAGCCTGGCCAACATGGAGAAGCCTCGTCTCTATGAAAAATACAAAACTTAGCCAGGTGTGGTGGCAGTGCCTGGAATCCCAGCTATTTGGGAGGCTAAAACAGAAGAATCGCTTAAACTCAGGAAGCAGAAGTTGCAGTAAGCCGAGATTGCGTCACTGCACTCCAGCCTGGGTGACAGAGCAAGACTCCATCTCAAAAAAAAGTGAAAGTGGAAAAAATTCAAAATCTTGAAGGAGTTTATAATTCCATTTACAGACTGTGCCAGAACATGTTTACTGCATTCAGCATTCAGCCCACTTTTTTCTTTGTGCATGAAAGGTTTTGGAAAGACAAAAACTTTTATCCCCAAATGGCTTGCAGGTAGAATTCTGCATGCAATACAGATTGTGCCAATGAAATATACTCACCAGAAGTTTAAAAGGGAAAAGAGAGGTGGCAGCCACTGCCTGTCTTGAGTATCAGACCCACAAGGCATAAATGTGCAAAGGGGCTAGAATCCACATTCCACCTGTGGTCACAAGCTCCATATTGAGGGAAGTACTTTTTTGGTGAACAATGGCAGTCCCCATATCCTGATATCAAGATTGTAGTTGGAGATTAAAAAAAAAAAAAGGCAGCTTATATCCTCTTCACAACTTTTAAAGATTCGGTTGGCCAATGAAACATATATCTTAAATTATGTTACCGTAGGATATTGGAGTTCTGTGATACATGAAAAGAGGATTTGACAGTCACAACAGAATTATGGGATTAGAAGAGTAGGAAGAAGGAAAGTCACTCAACTAAGTTAACACAAACTTGGAGAACTCATTTTGACTTTCTGGGTCACATTTTACTTATCTTGTCAATAAACCAACAACGAAAACATCTACTAATCAAGACGTAATTAATCTGGAATGTACACCAGGGTTGTGTCCCAAAACTTGTGCCACATAATAGGTTGGTCTACATGAACTAAAGGTACCTTATGGAGGGAAATTCTATTATTTCAATGGTTATGATACATCATTTTATAAAGCTACCTTGACAGTTTTCTGATTTTATTATTCTACTATCAAAGTAGTTTGTGTTATTTCTATCTCCTGAAATTGAAATTTATAAGTGCGCTTTCTTTTGAACTTCTGAGACATACTTATCATTCTTAAGTCGCTAGAGGATGCTTACGAAAGGTAAGATATTGCCAAATTGTATACTGAGAAGGAATATCACAAAAATGGAAACAGCACTGCTCTTTCTCTTTTAGCCTATATCTTCTTTTAGCTATTTCACTCAAAAGAGGAGTAAAATCCTTTAGAATGAAAAGGCAAATAGTACCTCTCTTCACTGTAAACTTTTTACTAGAAAATTCTCTGCTATCAGTCCTCCTCAGGATTGTTGTCATTTCTTTCTACTGGAATGGGTCCCACAGACCTTCAGCTGTAATCAGTACTTATAATCTCCAGTGGAGGAAAGATTCATTTCTGGAAAATCACTGTTATTATTCCGACATCCAATCATGTTTGGCACAGAAATCCCGATGAGTAGTTTCATCCCGACTCATGCTTTGCCCTCTTCCTTTTTCCCTTCCCCCAAACCACCTCTAGCCTAGGACACAGTGGAGCCACCTGTGAACAATTTTCGACCACTTCCTTCTTAACATCAGGAGGCTGAACTGTTTTTAGGAGACTGGAGGCATCCTAAAAGTTAGAGTCTTTTGTTTTGTGTGTGTGTGTGTGTGTGTGTGTGTGTGTGTGTGTGTGTGTCCTAGTTGCAGTTCGGTGCAGACTATTATCTGAGAGCTGTATCTGACTTCTGTGTGAGAGACAACATTATCTCTGGAAAGCTGACAGCTGAGGATAAATAGTTCAAGGAGGAAGAGGGGACCGAGGGTCACTGCAGTCTTTGTGAATAACTCACTGCGGCAGTCATTATTATGGGGTGTTACAAATGGTATTTGATTGGGCCTTACCAGGACTGTTCAAAGTGACTGCTATCTCAGTTTTACATTTGAAAAAGTCCTGAAGTTTATCAACTTGTCTAGGTAAGTATGTGAGCCTGGGATTTTAACTGTCTTGGTTCACAGAAGAGAATAATAAAACCTGTATGTATGCAGATGCATTATTTGCTAGATTCTGCAATGATTGGGTCTTACATATCATCTATAGAATCAGCCCTATTAACAAAATAAAAAATGGAAATTAAAAAATGTAAATAACGTGTCAAAGAAAACCAACCACCACCAACAAAATAATTTCATAAATAGGATATAATTAAGCTAGAATGTATACCTGGGCTGCATACCAAGGATTGTACCATTAATTTTACTGAGTTGCTGAGGTAAGCCCTGGCCTTTATGTGAGCTTGTGCCTGGAAATATTACTGTGAGGTTTCTAAGGCTAAAGGCCACTTCTTAAACCATGGTACGAGCCTCTGCCTTGTCTTTTTATTGTTCTTTATTCTCAAATCCATAGAAGAAATGTGAACGAAACAAATGAAAGTATACAAAGATAAAATATTCTTGACCAATTAACACCTGAAAATAAATTTAGGCACTCTAATCATCAAAAACAAATGAATGTAAATCACCTGATATTTATTCACTTGGTTTCATAGCTTGGCAGGTGAATAAGTGGAAAGTTATAATAATGTAAATACATATTCACTTATATTGTTTATGCACGTGGGCTAGAATTTAGTAAAAGCTTTAAGAGTAGAAATTTTGCAGTGTACTTTAAAAAATGTTTTAAAATTATTTAACTCTATTCCATAATTTCCTTAGCAGACGTTCTCTCCTAAATAAATAATAAAAATGTGAGCTACTCAGGAGGCCGAAGCAGAAGGATTGCTTGGGACCAGGAGTTCAAGCCTGCAGTGAGCTATGATTGCCCCACTGTACTCCAGTGTGAGTCACAGAGAAAGACCTTATCTCTAAAATTATTTTTTAAAATAAAAATAAAAATATTATTTATAATATGTACTAAATAAATCCCCCTTTGCATAAAGAATTAACCTAAAATTAATAAGCATTAATTATTACAAATCCAATGAAAATAATGTTTAAAAAGAGGAGTAAATGACCTGGAAAAATGAAAGCTATAATATCAATTGGAAATATACATAAATTGAATGTACACTGTTTTCTAACTTGTGTGAATAAATTAATGCATAAGTAAAATATTGAGCCTGGGCAATATAAGGAGACCCTGTCTCTACAAAAAATAAAAAACAAAAATTAGCTGGGTGTGGTGCTGCATTTGTAATCTCAGCTACTTGGGAGGCTGAGGTGGGAGGACTGACTGAGCCCAGGATGTCAAGGCTGCAGTAAGTTGTGATCACCCCACTGCCACTCCAGCCTGGGTGACAGAGTGAGACTCCATCTCAAAAAAAAAATACTGGAGAGAAAGCATCAAATCTCTTCTGTTTTGGCCTTTGAGTGGGGGATTGTGGGTGTGTTTTGTTGTGGTTGTCTTTTTTTCCACAGTAAGCATAAATGTACCTTACAAAATAAATGTATTTCATGGTTTAAGATAAAATAAGCATGGTGCTAAAATCCCTTATTCTTCCAGTTGAAAAGACTTTGTAACCGATTACACACAAATCTCAAACATGTTATGACAATGTCAACCCCAATAGATCCAGAAATGCAGGTCCGGAGAGGGACCAATGCTTTCAAGAATCAATGTAGATTTTAACCCATGTCTCCTGCATAACCACGACCCATTACATTAGAATCTCTTGGGGGCGGCCTTAGCACTAGTGTGTTAACAAAGCTCTTCGGGTGTTATTATTGTGACCTGAGATTGAAACCAGTGGGCAGGAACAAGAGCAGTAATTTATGACAAAGTAAAAAGTCCTGAAAGGCAACAGAGGTGGCCAAGGCTGCAGAGACTAGAGAAAGATGTCTGAAAGGGACACAATTCCATGAGGCTGGGAGCAAGTATAAAAGCTATTTATGAAATTTTGCTTTTCAGAACAGCAGAAATAAAAAATATAATAAAGGAGATCATACTGATCCTTCTAGATACTCTCTGAATAAAGTGTTTTATAGACAGTGAAATAAAATAATGTTGTTTCCAAAGTAAACTATGAATGACATGGATTCTGTAGTAGTTCCTAGGTATTTCCACCACACACCACCCAGCTTACTACTATTTAATTATGTGGTGGGGTGACAGGTGCTTGCCATAGTCCATGTTCCTCTCCTCCTGCGAACACAGGAAGACCTCCCAATCGCCTGACTAGATAGTGCGGGGTTGGGGGAGAAGTTTCTAGTTCTACTAGAAACCTCGTGAGTTAAAGAGACCTGTGTTATTTACCTTTGAAGGTAATTATAAGCAAAGGTGATTGTTTAAAAAAAATACCACCTTTTCTTCCTCTGCTGTGGCAAGTACAGAACTGCATGTTGAAGCGCTGACCTGAAAAGATGGAGGAATTTTCAGGCAGCTCAGTCCCTGAGCAATGAGGTAGAAGAGCATCCTCCACCAAACTGCACTGAATATATAGTGTGAGCAACAAACAAACCTGTTTCACTGAGGTTTCTGAATTAGTTTCTTACTGCAACATACTTTCATATTCCCTCAAAGAAAGGTTAATATTACTAAGAAATTTCTTGGTAGAATGTAAAATCCCAGTGCTGTCTTTAGTATTGTTGGAATTTTTTTCAGATTTTTAAATGTTCATTTAAAAGTAATCCTAATGAAGAAGAATACATGCCAGTGTCCATTATGCCTTCTAGTTACAAAGTTAACTGCACACCAAATACTGGCTAGATGTGATTTAGCTTGTATACAGCATAACCTCATAATAACAAAAGGTGGGGTTTTCTTTTTTAATATATAATTATCATGCTAACTCACCAGAAATAAAATGTGTTAAATGAATCATTATTTCCAGTGTGGAACACATGTTCTCCATTCAAATATATTTGTGGAATTTAGGGAGAAACAGTTATAAAGGTTTTATCACAGAGTTCAAGGAAAAATGAGAAGGACAAAAAAGGCAATAACGTCAGACATTTTGAAAGGAAGACCTGACATATCACAGGTAGCTAGACTTCACATCTGAGAAAAAGCACTCATGTTTCTGGAAGATAGGTCTTGAAATAAAAATCTATTTAGACTGATCCTCTTTTCAAAACATTATTGCAATTTGATCATGCAGTTTTCACTTTTAACAAATTTTTCCATTTTTAGCATAAAAATTAATAATTCTTTACTTAATAAAACAATTATCTTCTGAGGAGCTTTGGGCTCTGGAGGGACTCTGTTGCACACACTTTCTCACACTCTCCAGGGGCTGACCCCCAGAGGTCTGCTGACCCTGGGTCTGCCGGACATCGCCTCAGGCATCCCGTCTCCATCTCCTACACCTCTACTAACACACATGATTGTCAGTGTTTCCAGATTAGAAAACTGGTATCCAAGCTTAAATGACTCAGGGAATAATGGCATTCACAAGTGCATTTTACAAAATAGTGCCATGATTCATAGGCAATGTCATAAACAGTTGGGTACAGGGAAAAGCAAAGTAACCTGAATTTCATACTTGAAGCACTACACATAAGTTCCAGATTCACTGGAAAACATAAACATTGTCCAAACACAAAAAAGACTAATCCTCCCCTTTCCTGGTTAATATGAGTGACTGGCTGCCTGTTTATCAATCACAACCATATGATCCTTTATCCTTATAGATAAGATTTATTAACACATTCAGTCTGAGCATAGTCATTGTTTCCTGCCCCTTACGTGTCTGCTTGTCTAGTGCGTTCAGTGTTTGTCTAATAGAGGAATTGCAAGAGACAGTGGGCACAAGTCTGCTAAGTTTGTCATCAAGCAGGTCTCCGGGGCTAGGAGTTCAGAAGGTCTCCTTGACTGGTGTCCATTGAAAACCTGCCCCAGGTCACCACTCATACAGGAGCACCTTCCTCAGCCTTGTCTCTCTGAAAGCTGCGTCATGCAGCTTCATCTCTCTGGAATCATTGGCTTACTCCTGCCCCTTGTCTCTGATGATCTGCCTTTGGCCAAGTTGTGACAACACAAAATGACACAAGGTCTATCCTTACAGATTGCTCAATTCTTTTTGGTCTGCTCCATCTAAAACTGAGTCTCTCCCAAGCCAATGTGTGTCTCCTTCACATTTTCTTAATATCATGCTCACTTGTGTGGTTCTCTGTTACTGACCCAATTTCACCAGACACCACTTCAAACTGCAGGGGGTGCTTTGGGGAACTTTGATAAAAGTACTTTAGGAAAAACAAATAGAAGAATCTCATGAGAAGTTTGTTTGTTTAAAAGATACATCATTTTGTTTAATATAGGCACCTTTCCGCCTCTCTCTACTTCGAGGATGAATAGTGCTGATTTTTAAATTGTATGGTTTGATAAAATTGTCAAAGCCCAAATTAGGTGAAAACCAGCCACATGTCCATCACTTGTGTGTATGCTTACATAAAAAGATTATTTTTTCTATGTTTAAACATTCTTTCCAGGGATATAATTAGGCTTCTACAATGATAATTTCATATTCACCTCTGCCTTTTATTTTGTTTTCTATTACTCTTCCTTTCTTCTTACTCCTCTTGGGAAATTTTAAAAGTTGACTGATGAAAAAGCAAATAATTCACTTTTTGTGTGTATATGCTATGAATATCTTGTCCAGACACATAGTAAAATTTATCTAAAAGAAGGAAAAAATGTTATTCAACTTTATTTCTTTTTGTGGATCCTTAAAAGTACATTTACGAAGTAGTCTTGTTACTATAACAATAATTGTAAAAACCTGGCTTTAATTCTAAGATAAAAGCTAAATTTCAGGCATAATTCAAAGTTTTTAAATATTCAAAGTCTTTAACATACAAAAATCAAAAATAATGTCACACAATATTTGGGTTTGAATATGATGGTCATTACGTGTTTTCCTGATTTCAGCTGTTTAAAATTCCTACATTGGTTTTGTGAGATAAATTATCATTTTTCTATAAGTTGTTTAAAATTAAAAATCATATATACAAAATTGTGTTCAGCTGCGCGGTATAATAATGGATGTATTTGTAAAGAGATTAATGTTATACTATTCTCACAATGTTAAAAGTCATAAAAATGTAATGTATTAGCTAAAATTGTGATTTCCAGATCCTCAGCTAACTTTCAGCTCTTAGGCAAATGATTAAGTTAATACACAAATAATCTTTGAATGGCTGGACATTTTATAAGTAAGACAAAGATACAAAACATTGGTTTCTAAACATAATTTTAATTGACCCACTTTTTTTTAATGGCAATAGATTAAACAAATACGAAGTGTTGTTTTGATAGCTCTCAGTTGGGGACCTCAAGGTCACTCTTATGTTCTTGCCACATAAACATGTCTGTAGGCTCTCTCTTACTTTCTCTGATTTCTTCCCCTTCTGGCCTCCAGATTCTCTTTTAAAAGGGTTTGACTGATTAGGTCAGGCCCACCCACACTCTAAGGCAGGAATTATTTAGGTGTGCACCCCAGGCGTCAGGAACTTTGTGGGGCATTTGGGAAGCCTGCCTACAATCTGCACAGAGACTGGAATAGGAGCTATCAGCAAAAAGGTTTGTTTTAATGATTGCAGTTCCATAAACTCCTTTTACTTTGTGTTCTTGAAAATTTCGGACAGGTACTGGGGTACTGACTTGAGCAATTGCTTGTTTCAGCTTCCCCTGAGATCCAGTAGCCAAGACAGAGTCACTTTATCTAAGAGCTGCAGCAGCAAGAGTGAAATGTGTGAAAACTTTGTTTTAGTCCTAAAATCTTCACTAACTTTAGTGGGTCTTCATATGGCATAGACTCTTCTCTTGACATGAAGTCTTCAATATTTTTGAACCATTCCCTAACTTTCTCTCAAATTCTGTTGTTTTGCTTCGTCTCTTTATACATAATTATACCTTGCTACAACACCTTAAACCTAACCATTTTGTATTCTCTACCTGAACAAAGAGAATCCTAGGATAACTTAACCTTTGATAGGGAACTATTGTGTCCTACAAGAATCTTCCAGATATGATTCTTTTGGATAATCCTGATTTCTTTGTATTGATAGTTCACACTTTTTAAATGAAAGCTTGCCAAACAGGCTATGCTGTTACAGACATAACTTTATCCTTGAAATAAAAGATTTTCATAAGAAGTAAAGCAGTTCAGATAGCTAAATTAATTGTCTTTGCCCAGACCTTCTCACTGACAAAAGATAAAAGAGCAAACATATGGATAGAAGGTATGTGACACTGAATTATTCCAAAGAGCAATTTGAATTTGAAATTATTTGGAAACAAAGATTTCCTGACTACTTCTGGAACCAATGTGAAATGAGCCATAAATTATTACGATCTCGAGAGGCTTTACTACCACGTAAGGAGATAACCACAATAAAGGTAGAGTTTAGTAAAAGTCCTTCCTGGTATTACCTATAATAATAAATAATAATAAATGTGAGCATGCCATTAAACCAACACTGACAGGGTAACTTCAACAGAGTATTGCAGAGGCGGTTCCCATGCCTGCCTATCTGCCAATGGCACCACCCTGGCAAGAGAATAAGCTCAACACAGGCAACAATTAAAAGCCGGTTATGACCACCCCAAGTGGACTAGGATGACATTCTTGTTATTGTAATTTATTCTTTCAGTAGATTGAGGTTTGAAATCACAAACATTAAAAAAATACAAATGCTGTATTTTATTTTTCTAACATGCTGAATCCCAAATTTCTTCCCCAGTAGTGGGGCATACATTTTAATGGAACTGTATCAAAGAACCCTGAAGCTTTACTTTTTTACTTCCAATTTCTACTCTCATTACTATCCATAAACATCAGTAAAATAAATGGCATAACATAAATAAGCAATACACGTATGGTAATAAACATGAGTAAGAGAAGAACTAAGTGATAAACTCACTAAAGCCCATAAACCTCTCAAACTTCTGAAGGGGTCCAGAATAAGTCACAGTGGGACAAAATTTTTCTTGGGCTGAAGATATTTAAGGTCATAAAATGTCTCATCTACCCAAAAGCAGAACCTCCAATAGGAGCTCACAACAATTCAACTGCCATAAATCCCCTCCCTGGGAGCAACCAGAGAAGACTGACTCCTATCCCAGGAGACAACGAGATGCAGTCACTACACCTAAACAGACACCGTCACAAAACTATCATATCTTCCATGTATTTGCCTAAAGGCTCATCTATCCTGGCTAAAAGTTATTTGTTTTCCTGTATGTGTCCTCCTCCGTCTGACCTCACTCTCCTCACCTTCACCTATTAAGATGACATATAAGCCCTAAGTTCCAGCTGCTCCTTTGATTCACATTTCTCTGTGAACTCCCATACGTGTATATGTGATTAAAATCAGCTTTTTTTTTTTCTCTTGCTCATCTGTCTTTTGTCGGTTTAATTTGCAGGCCCTAAAAAGTGAATGTAAGAGAGTACAGAAAATGTTTTTCCTCTCTGCTACTTCCAAAGCCCCAAATCCTAGCTTCTACCACACAAGAAGCTTGGGAGTCCTATGATATCTCCAGCTTCATGACTAACAAGTACAAGCTGAATACTTTTGTAGTAAGTGTAGTGTGGATAATTCCTAAGAACACTCAGTTCGGGGCTCCCGATTGATGGATATCTAGTGGATATCCATAAAGTGGTCAAGAGACATTGGTGTCAGTCTTTGAAGAAGAGAAATATGAATCCAAGGATCAACAGGAGATTCACTGCTGTGTCATTTGCTAATAGTACAGAATAAGACCTTTTCCATTGAGCTTCAGGATAGATTTTTTCTGAAGTCTTTTTCAGAAACACAGACCTCAGGCTTCAAGTCATGGACGCAGAGGCTGCTTTCATGGGAGTTCTGGAAATTCAGCTTGTAACACTACATTTTCCTCGTTATTATACTTTTTGTTTGTTCGTTTGTTTTTTGTTTCTGAGACTGAGTTTTACTCTTACCACTGGCTGGAGTGCAATGGCATGATCTCAGCTCACTGCAACCCCTGCCTCCTGGGCTCAGGGGATTCTCCTGCCTCAGCCTCCTGAGTAGCTGGGACTACAGGCGTGCTATGCTCAGCTAAATTTTTCTGTATTTTTAGTAGAGATGGGGATTCACCATTTTGGCCAGGCTGGTCTCGAACTCCTGACCTCAGGTGATCTGCCTGCCTTGGTCTCCCAAAGTGTTGGGATTACAAGAGTGAATCACCACGCCCAGTGGTTATTATACTTTTATAACGAATTCAGGATTCAAGTGGTGTGAGTCTCCAACTTTGTTCTTTTCCAAAATTATTTCGGCTGTTGTAGTCACTTTGCCTTTCCATAGAGATTTTAGAATCAGCTTATTGCTACCTATAAAAACCCACTTAGATGTTGATTGAAATTTTTTTGAACCAGTAGTCAAAATTTGGGAGGTTGTTGCATCTTAAAAAATTGAATGTCCATGAAAATTGTCTCTACTTATTTGTCTTCTTTGATTTCTTTCATCAAACTTTTGAGATTTTCAGTATATAGACAGTGCACATATTTTGTTACATTTATACCTAAATCTTTTTTGTGCTATAATAGTTGCATTTTTTTCTTAATTTTGAATTCAGAGCATTCATTGACAGCATATAGAAATATAATTTATTTTTAGCTGATTTTGTGTTATGCAAAACTTATTTGATATGTAACACTCTACCATTGTAACATCTGCAGATTCCAATGATGTGAAGTCTCATTGGCTACAATAAGCAATTGCAATGTGCAATGACACATGTTTCCTGATGGTTTTAAAGCACACACATAAATGTTTTTAACTGTGAAAAAGTTTTTAAAAAATTTGTATTGTACTTCATGATATTTTAATATTATATCATGTTAATAAATATGCTCCTAAGTAATAGAATAACATAAATATTAATGGTCATTTGATAATTGTTTTATTAAAGTCTCTTTGGGACTGCCCAGAAATTGAGGTAGTGAAAGACACTAATTGTGGGCTGCTGATCCTTTTACAATATGATATAATTCGTCTCCATTTTTTATTTTCAACAAAATTAAATGAGACCTTATTAAATTGACAGCTGAAAGTTTTGATAATATTCAACAATGTAACATTTTAAGGATGAGTTCAAATAATTATTATTGCTACAAAAAATCCCCTTCTATTACCATTTGTTTATATATGTAAAAAATTTTTAATTAATCTGAACTGATTGAGTTGAAAATATCTTTATACATCTCACTGAGGAATATTTTTACAATGTAATTTTACTTTAAAAAACTATTTTGAATATATTTACATTGTTTGATCAATTGTGAGCCTGTGATAATTGAAAATAAAACTCAGTTCAGAAGATTTGCTTATTATTTAGTGCCTCAAGTCTTTAAAAATTGAAATTTCTATTTTTACATATGTAATTTTTCAGATAAAAGGATGATAACATAAAATAAACTTTCAGGACCAAAACATATTACATTGAAATATGGTAGATGTAGAATGAAAGTTATGTAGAATAAAAACAAAAACAAAAGATTTAAAATCATTGCATAGAAAAATATTTTTTTTCAAATAAATTTTAGATGGATGATGTGTGGGTAGTCATATACTATGATATTTAAGTTCCATTTGTTATATTTAAATGGTATGTATGATTATTTTATTTTCAATATTGGCAATTCTAATATGCCAGTCATTGCATTTTTGCAAGTTTTTAAAGGCATGATGATTTTTCTATAAAGAAATTAAATTTCTAAAAATCATAAAATGGGTATGTCATTTTTTTCAACGTTAATTTATGATATAGAGAGGAAAATTTATAGATCATAAGTCTAAATGGCTTTTGACAAGTTAGATTAGCTCTCCCAGCCTTAGGTCTCTTCTCTGGCCTGTTACACTTGGTCATGTTTGACACTTTTTCTAGGAGGAGAAACTTTTCCTCTACCTTCTTATTTCAGTTTAGGGGGTTTGCAAATTAAACTTGCAGAAGACTGATTAACAAGAGAACAACAACAAAAAAAGAGATTTAATTACATATGTGCGCTTGGGAGTTCACAAAGAAATGTGATTCTGAGGAGGTGGTTAGAATTTGGGGCATACACCATTTAAGTAAGGAATGTGGAGGGGCAGAGTGGCACTTCTGGAAGGAAAAAAAAATGGCTTTTAGGAAAAATAAATGGGCCTTTAGGAGAACAGATTAGAAATATGATAGCTTTATGATGATGTCAGTTTAGGTGATTTCTTATCTGAATGCTGACTTAGGTGTGGACTTCTCTTTGTTGGTAAAAGGCGACTGAGTCTTCCCTGGTTGTGAAACCCCCAGGGAGGGGATTTGTGACAGCTGAATTATTTGTGGAGGCTTCGCTTTTAGGAAGATAAGGGGACTACAGAAAAAGCCTCTTCCTACAGCTGTTGATTCTCAAACATCCTCAGCTTAACATAATCTTTATGCCACTGTGGCATATTCTGGCATACTTCACTCTCAATATTTTCTTCATTTCTTATATTCAACATATCTGCTGTCAATGGTATCGTTGGTGCTAATTGTGCCCTAAACTATGTGTACACCAGAATCTTCTGGCAATTGGAAAAAGCAAACAAGCAAAAAGCAGAAACAGACTCTCAAATGTACAACAAAGCTCATTAAAGAAATTTTCAGGAAGAGAAATCATAAGTGAGAGAGTGAAAAATATAAGTGTTAATAGTTCCCGTAATGAGCATAGGAGATCTAGTGCTTGAGAACTGACCTCAACAGTCAATCCAAGCAACAGGTTTTTATTTTTTATTTTTTATATTTTTTAATTAAAAATCTTATGATTAGCCAGAGTTTCTATAACAGCCTGTTCATTGTAGTTATACTGTAGAATTTATAAATATGCATTTTGAAACACAAACGTGTGCTACAGTCATTTTCTCTTCAAACAATAAAATTAGATTAGATTTTATTGAACCATAACTTTATTGTCATAAGCAAATAAAAATGAAAGAGTTCTTAGAAACAAACCACATTGTAAACTAAAAATAAATTCCTAAACCCCTCAACTGACTGAACAGACCCCATCTTGGTCAAGGGAACCCTAGATAAACCTGAAAATCTGACTTTTTGGCCATGACAAGAAGGGAGGCTGAACATGCCTTATTAACCTCCCTCTCTTCTGGAGTTTAGGTTCAATCGAGCAGCGTTAGTGTTAACATAGATATGATTAGACTGACAAACCAGACTCTTTGTGGCAATAAGATATCAAATTATAAACAGGACCTATGATCATGCAAGGCAAAGGTTAAGTCATGCCCTCTAAACCATAAAATCTTTTTTTTTCAATAACCTAGTGTAATGTGACCTACTTTCCAACTTGACTCAGGTATGGCATTGCATGATAGGTGCCAGATCCCCATATCTTAACTCAAGCATCCCTTTCCACTGACTTCACGTCTTTTAGACAAAGCTTAACTTTTTCAAGTAATTGTCAACTAAAGAATCCCTAAAGCCTACCTATGACTTGCAAGCTCTCACTTCAAGATGTTCCACCTGCTTGAGCTGAACCAATGTATACCTTCCATGTATTGATTTATGATTTTACCTGCAAATTTGTCTGCCTGAAATGTATAAATTCAAACTGTAACCTGACTGCATTGGGCACACCTTTTCAGGACATCTTGAGGCTGTGTATCCCTGGGCCACAGTGACTCCTATTGGCTCATAATAAACCTCTTTAAAATATTTCACAGTTTGTTTTTCTCCACTAAAATCATAAAATCATGCTTATCCTAGATGGAGAAATTAGAAAAAGGAGAAATTGGTTTCAATGCCAGGAGCTGGAATCCATTTCCTATTCAAATGCTTTTTATCCCTGGGAATACATTTTTTGACTTCCCTCAACTGTCCACTTGAGGGGGCAGATGTTGAAATGCACATCAGTGGGTGGGGAAAAGAGACACCCTGTTTCCTACTTTTAAGTGCTAATATCCTTTGCCTTGTTTCTGTAGCAAAGTCCTCCTTAAAGGAAGGATATGTCTGTTCACGCTTCCCTACTTTAATATATCCTGAGAGGGATGCTGTTTTACCTCTTGGAAAAAAAAAAAAAAAAAAACAAAACCTTTGTGTAACATTAGAGCTCGAACCATTGTAAAGATAGTATACACTAGAATCTGTATTGTAGTCCTCAGTGTCACTAATGTGTCCTCTCCTTTATGTCATCACTGTTAAGGTGTTGTCAATAGAAAAAACTCATATATAGTGACTGTGAGTGGACAGCCATGGGCTCCCCAAAATTCAATCTGATATCATGTAGCCCTGAGAATACAAAAGAATGATAGGTTTCATTGTGTCCAAAAATCTTTAGACTTAGGATGAAAAACATTTCTACTTCTTAAGAGCTAAAGAAATGTAAAGTTCAGCCAATCATAACATGAGCAGGAGTTGTGTCCTGCTGTGGGTAGGTGACTGAAATCTGGGGCTATGTTCCATCTCCTTAGTCACTGGCACAGAAATATAAATAGAAGTCAGCATGTCCCATCAGAGTTACATAAAATGGTCTAGTCACAATTTTCTACTTTTAATTAAATGCTATTTACTAGATTGTTGTTACTTTTGTAAGTGGATCCTTCTCTTTTTAAAAATGGAAACATTTACAATTAAGAATAGATGAATGTAAAAGAATCAAAATCAGTTAAGATCTCTTTAGTTCAGAAAGAACTGGTTGTTAGTTGCAAACTGTGATGTTTAAAAGAATTTAGAAATCCTATCAACTACAATTTTAAAATATGTATTAAATAATCAGTTTAGATCTGTGAGTTGCAAGCTAATTATTAAATAATGTATAGTACTGAGTTATATAATTAAACTTTGAGTATATGTTCAAGTAGACATAAAGTATAAACCATATAACAAAAACTATAAATTAAATTTATTAAATTTAAAACATTTAAGCTCTTGAGAAGAATATTTTTGGCCACAAAAATTCAAATACATAAGCTAGAAACTAAACATGAAATTAAGTATAAAAAGATTTTAAAGGTGACTAACAAATTTTGTAAATGGAATCAAGTATTGAAATGCTCATTTGAAGTGATTATTAAAATGTGCAATATTTATAAATAGAATATTTTATAAATTGACTGTTACATATTAATAAATATATAGCTTTTTGTCACTTTAACAACTGTAATACTAATTGTATAAAACAAAAATAAAGTTCTAATTACACTTCTCTGTACAAAATAATGTTCAGGGATAGTAAAATCACACATCAGCATATGTAAAAGACTATTAACCCAAAACAAGATATTTCCCCCTCTCAGAATTTGGGAGCAAACCCAGAAATATCCACCTTCTAAAAATTGTCTTATCAGAAGAAGGGCCGTTTTGGCAAAGACATTTGTAAAGTTATTATAACAAGCAATGTACAATAAACACTTGTGCCAGGAAGCAGGTTAAGACTGTGCAGATATTTATGAACACAAAGCCTCACAACAGTCCCATAAGAGTAGATATTATTCTTCTTCCCACATAACAAATGGCAAACAAAAGCATAGTGTAGTTAAAGCAGTTTTCCAAAGACACACAGCTGCTGGGAAAGAGAGGTGGCTTGCAAATTGTGGTCCTCAGCACCATTCAGTTCTGGTAATAATGAAAGCACATGATATCACATCATTCCATCATGGACACAGAGGTTTCTTTCATTGCCATTAAGAGGAACAGACTCTTTACCTAGGTCTGTGACCAGAGTGTCTCTTGGAACACCCCAAGCTAGTACTCTTGCTCTGAATGACAGCAGGTAACCCAGCATGCTGAGTGTGGCAGATGTGCTCACAGGTGAGCTTTCTGCTGAATCGTTCTGGGTTTCTGGTTTCAAATCTCCAACTCCCTCCAGTAGAAATAACTGGTAAGGTCTCTTCAGAAAGAGTTCTAAGATGCCAAGGCCAGCTGTAGGAGCATCTCTTAATCTTGACCTAAAGAGTGTGGTCTAAGGACAAATACCCTTGTGCATCTGGGAGAGGCTTTGGGGAGAGGGCTTGAGTAGCACACACAAGAGGCCCAGCAAGTGTGATATTCACTAGATGTGTCCTGGGGTCAGTTGTAGTTTGGAACCTAGAGGCCTGAGATCTAGAAAAGACAAGATGAAATGGTGAGTTAATAGTTTTCTCAGTCTCTCCCAATCTTGTCCACGAGTCAGAGTATTCATGATTTTCTTGAATTGGAATAAAGAAGCTTAAGGTTTCCATATATTCTTTGGGCTATGACTTTCCCAGTGAAACAGAACCAAGAACTAGCTACAGTGAGATCAGGGAGCAGTTATTTCTTTGAGACATGCAGACTTTGTGAGTCCTTGTGAATAAGAGAATGGAAGATTAAGCAAAGCAAAGCAAAGGCAAATGTGCATGAAAAGATGCATTTGGAATTGCATGACCAGGAAATTATGGCCGAATTGGAGACCAAATATTTTTTAAGGGTATAGAAAGTCTTCTTATGACATACACTTCCTTGGAATGGGTGCTAACCGTCATCTCTGTATTCGTTCATTCATTCATTCGCTCATTCTTTCATAGAACTTTACTTGGGCCTCGTTCCAGGTAGAGGAAAGCTAGTTAGTCATTGGTGTGATTCTTGCCTTGCAGGAAGAGATGTAACAAACCTCTCTACAGTATTTAAAACCCACATAATCCTCATCTAGTGGGCCTCTAGATTACCTAACATAACTTGGTACTTTTCTTAATAAGAATAAAGCAAAGTATAGCACCCTGTGTGCAAATAACTTAAATGCCTGCTCTGCAGAAGAAACTTGGATATACCGGCAGGCAGTTGGTGGATACTGGCACGTGACATCAGCCCCAAATTTGCATTTTGCAGTGATGATGCAGTGATGCCTTCCCCAAAGTATGGAATAAAGGTTCCATGTCATCTGTTGTCTCAGAGTGAGTACCCTTGGATCAGGTTCACTGGAATAACAAATATCTATTTTCACAGTGATGAAAGCAAGTGTCCAAGCCCGACAGCTTCCTCCAGTCTTGAGTGGGGCAATTTGTCCCTGACTCCCACCAGCTGTGGTAAGTGAACCAATGGCTGTATAAGCATGTAGTATTATGCTGCAAATAAGAAAGTTAGAGTTGGGGAAGGTCATGTTCAAATATGCAATCAAATTCAGACAGGCTTGAAGTAGGACTCTGAGGCCAGAGTGAGGACAAGAATTTATACTGCAAAATAATAATTAATAGGTCAAAATGACATTCTAGCATGGTCACTACTACCATTGGCAAGCTGTTGCCAAGCAATGGGCAATACATTCCCTGTGTTCCTGGGAATATGTTGTGTGTAGGGCTACAGAAATTAAGAGTCTCTGAGAAGAAGATGTATGGGATATGTTGAAGGCATGTTATGAAATTTTTTTGTCTTAGTTTGCTGCGTGGTCATAAGGCCACCAGGTATGGAGCCCTTTTGAGATATGGAGAGGAAGAAAGATATTTACCAACATTTTTGAGAAAGGGCGAATGCAGAGTCGGATTATTTTCTGAGTTATGTTTACCGCTTTTGGAATTTCCCTTTCCCCAAAACCTTCCCCACAGTGGAGATGGCTGTATTAACAGCCTCTTCCCCTAAATACTCTATTAGAAGGGATTCCTCTACAGTGCTGTGTGAACCAACTGGAATACTGAGGAGGATGTGAGTGGGTGTGTGGCATGAGTTCCTGAATGTCAGAGATTTTGACTCACTCAATCCTGCACCTGTTGGGGAGAGTACCCGCCAGAAAGTATTCAAGCAATAAATAAACACGTAAGCCTTTTGAGGAAGACATTTGTTCTTCTTGCCATGTCTCTCTAAGGAGGAAAACGTAAACATGCTTCCCATTTCAATCCATGCAGAGTGTTCACTCTTTTCTCCCCATTTACCTGAATCTCATTGACTCATTTTCAGATCACAAAGTTAATTAATCATTGGGGACACTTGGGCATGAAGTCTGTGATTAACAGCCACAGACTCTATATTTTTCTCCTATTTCTCTATTTTTCCGGTTTCTATGCCAACTTTCTTTATTAACAGTCCATTTAGTAATAGGATTCTTTGTATGTGTGAAGATTCTCAGGAGCTATTCTCTGACAGAGAGATGTCAAGCAGATACAATGAGAATACCAGTTTTTGCACATCGGCTCTGCAGTAATGTACAGAGATACAATATTAGGTGCAGCACATAGAGTGAGGAAGCAACTGTCCACATTAATGAGTGAGTGCTAGAGGAGCCTGGCTCTCCAGTATAATCTCCTTCTCATATTGGAATAGGGGCTATGTGGTGCGTGGGATGACAGCTCCTGTGGAGTGGGACAACCACACAAGAGATGGAGCATTTATTATTGAAGCAATATTCCATGTTGGGTCCTATATCCATTTATACATAAAGTAAATGACGGCTGACAAGATTTATATCTTATTGCTAAGGGAAATGATAACATTTCAAAGATCAACATTTTCATATGCAACATACATCAATGCCAAAGTTAGTGAGTTTTAATTATTAGTTCATTCTTTTTTCTCTTCCATACATATTTATCATGGCCTTTAGGGAGGCAGTCATTTTTAGCTATGCAGAAAGGCAGATCACTTTCTTCTTCATACCACCATCATAACCTTGAAGCCCTGCTATATTTTCATAATGCCTATTCATCTTTTTTTTGTTTTATTACCTATTTCTGGTTTTTCAACTTTTGTTTTAGAATCAGAGGGTGCATATGCAGGTTTTTTAGGCAGGCATATTGTGTGGTGCTGAAGTTTTGAGTAAGATTTAATCTGCCCCCCCTCATCAGGTGGTGAACATGGTACCAAATAATTAGTTTTTTTGCGAACCATTACATCCTCTCTCCCCTCTTCCCTTTCTTGTATTCCCCAGTGTCTATTATTCCCATGTTTGTGTTCATCTGTGCCCATTGTTTTGCTCTCACTTATAAGTGAAAATTTGTGGTATTTGATTGTCTGTTTCTCCACTAATTTGCTTAGGATATCAGTTTTCAGCTGCATCCGTGTTGCTGCAAAAAACATGATTTTGTTCTTCTTTATGGCTTCATAGTATTTCATGGTATATATGTACCACATTTTATTAATCCAATTCACTATTGATGGGTACTTGGGTTCAATCCATGTCTTTGCTATTGTGAATAGCACTACAATGAACATATGAGTGCATATGTCTTTTTGGTAGAATGATTTATTTTCCTCTGGATATATACCCAGTAGTGAGATTGATGAGGTAGTCCAAATTTCAAGTGGTAGCCCAAATTCAGTTCTTTCAGAAATCTCCAAACTGCTTTCCACAGTGACTGAACCAATTACATTCTCAGCAGTAGCATATAAGCATACCCTTTTCTCCACAACCTCACCAATATCTGTTCATGCTAGAGTCTTAGTATGTTTTTTGTTTAACATGGTTATGTTTTCCCTCCTCTGAAATTTTATTAAGAATATGTTGCTCTCATATACACTATTTTGACATTTTTAGACTTACTACGTTTGTATATTAGTTACAAATATCTTGCTCTTTAGAAGGCATTGTGTTTTAAAGCAAAAGAAAACTAGGGCAGCAAATAATCTGTAATCACAGAGATATTATTTTAGTGTGGTGCTTTTTTGATATATCAGAGTAATAGTCAGGATTTCTTTCTAAAACAATAACAAAAAAAGCTTTTGAGGAAGGAAAGAAGTGATCTTGTTTATTAAAAACCTTGACTTTGAAACTTTAAACATTTTATTGCTTCCATGTCCAAAGACTACAAAGCTCCTAAGAGTCAGACTCCATAGGTCACTTACAGTGTTTTACTACTGAGGTAGAATTCCCCCTTATAATATCCACTAGTCTACATTTTTACACTGGAAAAAAGGAGTTCAAAATTTAGGAACTAGCACAGCCTGTTCTTGAACTGTGCTTGTTATTTGAAATACTTAACTCGAAAACAAATCATTTATTTGAAACTTTCCCTACTAGTTCTAACTCTACCACAGAGTCAGTTCTCTAATCTTTATTTCCAAATATGTCCTCTGGACATTTGAAGAAAGGCATCATAAGGTTTCTAAAATAATCTTTCCTGTGACATGTATTCTAAATATCATCTTTCCTTTAATACTTATTCAGTGGCTCTATTACATGTCAGGATTTCATGCTGGTTCCTGAAGACATGGACATGAAGGAAAGAGCTTTTGTATCCATAGTCCATTGGGAAAGATGCTAAAAAAAAAAAAAAAAAAAAGTGAATGTTGTAGCAGAGTGATAAGTCTGTGGGTGTGTAGCTGTAATTTAAAGTGGTAAACAAGGCTTAGCTCAGAATGGATACTTTGCATGAAAACATGATTTCCTTAAAGTGAACTGGCAAACATGCTTTTTTTCAAAGCAGTTGAATAGTTGTTTTCTTTTCAAAATGGTTAAATTTGTACACAAGTTTATCTCAGTACTGATAAGTATATCACTGTTGGTAAATACATGTTGTTTGCATTTATGCCTACCTCACCCCAAAGAGATAAACATATTCCCTACACTGAAAGTTGTAAATACGTTTTTTAAAATACTGAATGTATTGGTAAAGAGTGGTATATGTAGTAAGTAACTGATATAACCAATGATATAATGGCTGATGTTACTCAGAATGTGGCTGAGAAACTGAGCAGATACAATGGGAAGATTTCCAGCTAGGATATAAGTCCACTTCTCCAAACCACTGCACCAAAGGCTTTCCTCTTTTCTGAGTGCATAGTTTAACACTGTCGAACACAACAAATATTTACCACATGGCAGGGAAGACTGTGTTTCACTAAACATTGTGACAGATAGTGCCAGCTGAGAGTGAATGGCAGTCAGGGCACTGACACACTGGACATCTTTGTTTCTACCCTCTTTCCTCTCTTGTTCATACTTGCCACTTAGCTAGTTGCAGGAAATATGTAGGATTTGTCTAAGTCAGGTGGTATTTGTGTTCAGTTTATTTTAGTATTGTCTACTCATTGGTTTCTCAAGCACAAGCCTTTATTAGCTTTTGAGGTGTGACTCCTACAAAGAAAACAGAAGAGAAGAAATATTCAATTCGTTGGCATCTCATAACAACTTCAAATTAAAGCATAAGAGGTCAGAATACCATAAGAAGTTCAGAAAACATAGTAGTAGATACTAATTTCACTCTCAGTGATTGATAGTATAGAAAGAAAAAGTCATTAAAGTTTTGGAAGAATTGAAGAATGTAATTCATATGCATGTATTCATACAATCAAACATGTATGACATGCATGTATATAGTATACACGTAACAAAATATGGCTCCAAGTGTGTTAAAAGATAAGCAAACTAGTTAAAATAAAAATATGTTGAGAATGGCACAAGTGCACATATGGAAGCTGGCAGCCTTGTGCCTGCCAGCACCCTGCTACAGCTGACAAGCATTCACCCTGCTGCCCTGCTGCTATTGCTGGCAAATATGAAGGAGCAAGTAACCCACTGCTACCACCATGACAAAGTGCTTTGGCTGGTACTACCTGTCAGAGTGTTCTGGCCAATGGTATGGGAACACCTCAGCCCTTCCAGGGCAGCAGGTTCTTAACCTTGGGGGGTGGGATACAAAACTGGGGACCTGATACCAGTCCCACCCAAGAATGACAGCATGCAAGCCAGGAGTGCTGAGCTGAGCTTTGGCCCTCTAAAACCTTTCAGAAACAAAGCCAGATGACTGAACCCATCTTAGATCACAATCAAACCCAAGGGTATCAAAGAAGATAAAAGCAAACACACACACACGCACACACATACACACACACACAGAGACACACACACACACACACACACTCCCCAAAACAAAACCACTGAAGAGAAAGCGACTTCAAAGACTAAAAGAACATCAGCCCACACAGATGAAAAAGAACCAGCACAAAAACACTGGCAACTCAAAAAACCAAAATGTCTTTTTACCTCTAAATGACTGTACTGGTTCCCCAACAATGGTTCTTAACCAGGCTGAATGGTTGATGTGATCAAAATAGAATTCAGAATACAGATATCAATGAAAATCATTGCGATTCAGGATAAAGTCAAAACTCAACCCAAGGATTCTAAGAAATACAATAAAATAATACAGGATATAAAAGATGAAATGGCCATTTTCAGATAGCACAAAATTGATCTGATAGAGCTGAAAAACTCACCTCAAGACTTTCAGAATATAATAGTAAGTATTAACAGCAGAATCAACTAAGCTGAGGAAATAATTCTAGAGGTCAAAGAATGATTCTCTGAAATAACTCAGTTGGACAAAAAAAAAAAAAGATAAATGAAGGATGAACAAAACATCAGAGAAATATGGGATTATGTAAAGAGACAAGATTTAAAACTAATTTGTGTCCCTGAAAGAGAGAGAGAGAAAGCAAGCAACTTGAAAAATGTATTTCAAGATATCTTTCATAAAAATTACCCCAATCTTCTTAGAGAGGCCAGTATTTAAATTCAGGAAATGTAGAGAAATATCTCACAAATGTCTTGTGAGATATGACACAAGACAACCATCCCCAAGACACAGTCATCAGATTTTTCAATGTCAAAATAAAATGTTAAAGGCAGTTAGAGAGAAGGGACAGGTCACCTACAAAGGGAACCCCATAAAGCTAATAGTGAAAAATAAATAAATAAATAAATAAAGCTAATAGTGCACATTCATTTCCACAGAAACCCTTCAAGCCAGAAGAGGTTGAGGGCTTACATTAAGAATTGTTAAAGAAAAGAAATCCCAACCAATAATTTCATAAACAGCCAAACTAAACTTTATAAGCAAAGAGGAAATAAGATCCTTTTCAGACAAGCGAAAGTTAAGGGAGTTCATTACTACCAGGCCTGCCTTACAAGAGGTCCTGAAGTGAGTGCTAAATACGGAAAGGAAAGACTGTTACCAGCCACTAAAAAAAAAAAAAAAAAAAAAAACACGAATAAGTACATGGACTATTGGCACTATAAAGCAACCATACAAACAAGTCTGCATAATAATCAGCTAACAAGAAAATGACAGGATCAAATTCTCACAGATCAATAATAACCTTGAATATAAAGGAGCTAAATGGTAAAATTCAAAGGCAAAGAGTCGCAAGATGGATAAATAAGCAAGAAATAATGATATGCTATCTTCAAGAGTCCCATCTCAAATGTAATGACATGCATAGGCTCAAAGTAAAGGGAAGGAGAAAAATCTACCAAACAAATGAAAACCAGAGAAAAGCAGAGGTTGCTATTTTCATTTCAGACAAAACAGACTTTAAATCAACAAAAATTGAAAAGGACAAAGAAGGCCGTTACATAATGGTAAAGAGTTCAATTCAAGACCTGTTGTAAATATATACACATCCAATACAGGAGCACCCATATTCATAAAGTAAGTTCTTAGAGACTTACAAAAGGACTTAAATAACCATAAAAAATAGTGATAGACTTTAACCCCCACTGTTAGTATTAGACAGATCATCTTAGCAGAAAACTAATGAAGATATTCAGGACTTGAACATGACACTTGACCAAATGGACCTGACAAACATATACAGAACTCTCCACAGAAAAACAACAGAATATACATTCTTCTCATCTGCACATGGCACATACTTTAGAATAAACCAAATGCTTGGCCATAAAACAATCCTCAACAAATTAAAAAAACTGAAATACTACCAACCACACTAATAGACCAAGTGTAATACATAGAAATTAATTCTATGAAAATCACTTAAAACCATATAATTACAAAGAAATTAACAACCTGCTCCTGAATGACTTTAGGGGAAACAATGAAATTAGGCCAGAAATCAAGAAATTCTTTGAAACTAATGAGAACAAAGACATAACATACCAGAATCTCTGGGGCACAGCTAAAGCAGTAGTGATAAGAGGAAAATTTAGAGTGCTAAACACCCACATCTATAGTGCTATAGATATTTAGAAATATCTAAAATTAACAAAGTAACATCACACCTAGAGGAACTATAGAAACAAGAACAAATAAATCTCAAAGCTAGCAGAAGACAAGAAATAACTGGAATCAGAGTTGAACTGAAGGAAATTGAAACTTGAAAAGTCATGTAAAAGATGAACAAATGCAGGAATTTGTTTTTTTGAAAGAGTAAATAAGATTGACAGACTACCAGCTAGAAAAATAAAGAAAAAAGAGAGATGATCCAAATAAATACAGTTAGAAATGACAAAGGGAACATTACCACCAACCACAAAGAAATACAAAAACTCATAGAGACTACTATGAACACCTCTCTGAACACAAGCTAAAAACCTAGAAGAAATGGATAAATTCCTGGAGCAATACAAGCTCCCAAGAATGAAAGAAGAAATGGAATCCCTAAACAGACCAATAATAAGTTCCAAAATGGAATCATCAAGAAAAAGCCCAGGACCAGAGAGATTCATAGCTCTGTTCTCCCAGATATATAAAGAAGAACTGGTACCATTCTTACTGAAATCATTTCCAAAAAATTGAGGAGGAGGGACTCCTCCCTTACTCGTTCTGTGAAACCAGCATCATTCTGACACTAAAACCTACCAGAGACACAGCAACAACAACAAAGAAAACCTTAGGCCCATAAATCCCTGATGAACATAGATCCCCAAATCATCAACTAAACACTAGCAAGCAGAATCCATCAGCACATCAAAAAGCTAATCCATTACTATCAAGTAGGTCTTATCCCTGAGGTGCAAGGGTGGTTTAGCATAAACAAATTAATAAATGTGATTCACCACATAAACAGAACAAAAGATGAAAAACACACAATCATTTCAATAGATGCAGAAAACACCTTTGATAAAATTTAACATTTATTTATGTTAAAAACCCTCAATGCACTGGGCATTGATGGATCATACCTCAAAATACTAAGCCATGTATGATAAACCCATAGCCAACATCATACTAAATGGGCAAAAGCTGGAAGCATTCACTTTGAGGATCAGAATACTACAAAATGCCCTGTCTCATCACTCCTATTCTACATAGCAGGGAAAGTCCTAGACAGAGCAATCAGGCAAGAAAAAGAAATAAAAGGCATCCAAGTAGGGAGACAGGTGCTCAAACTATCTCTGTTTGCAGACAATATGATTCTATACATAGCAAACCCCTTAGTCCCTGTCCAAAAGCTCCTCCAGTTGATAAACAACTTAAGCAAAATTTCCAGATACAAAATCAATGTGCAAAAATCAGTAGCATTTTGCCACAACAACAACATCTAAGTTGAGGGCTAAATCAATAATGCAATCCCATTCCCAAAAGCCACAAAAAGAATAAAATACCTAGGAGTATAGCTAACCAGGGAGGTGAAAGATCTTTACAATAAGAATTACAAAACACCACTCAAAGATATCAGAGATTAAATAAACAAATGGAAAGCATTCCATGCTCATGGATAGAAAGAATCAATATCATTAAAATGGCCATACCGTTAAAAGCAATTTACAGATTCAATACCATTTCTATCAAACTACTAATGACATTCTTCAAAGGACTAGAAAAACTCATTCAAGGCCAGGCGCGGTGACTTTCGCCTGTAATCCCAGCACTTTGGGAGGCCGAGGTGGGCAGATCACGAGGTCAGAGCACTGAGACCATCTTGGCCAACATGGTGAAACCCTGTCTCTACTAAAAACACAAAAATTAGCTGGGTGTGGTAGCGTGTGCCTGTAATCCCAGCTACTCAGGGGACTGAGGCAGGAGAATCACTTGAACCCGGGAGGCAGAGGTTCCAGCGAGCCAAGATCGTGCCACTGCACTCCAGCCTGGCGACAGAGTGAGACTCTGTCTCAAAAAATAAATAAATAAATAAAGTCAGAAGGGCTATTACTGAAAAGTCAAAAAATAACAGGTGCTGGCAAAGCTGTTGAGAAAAAGGAATGCTTATTAACTGGTGGTGGGAGTGTAAATTAGTTCAACCATTGTGGAAAGCAGTTTGTTGATTTCTCAAAAAACTCAAAACAGAATTACCATTTGACTCGGCAATCCTATTATTGGGTATATACCCAAAGGAATATAAATCATTCTAAAATAAAGACACATGCATACTCATGTTCGTTACTACTAGTCACAATAGCAAAGACATGGATTCAACCTAAATGCTCGTCAACAGTAGACTGTATAAAGAAAATGTGGTACATACACATCATGGAATACTATACAGCAATAAAAAAGAATGAGATCATGTCCTTTGCAGGAACATGTATGGAGCCTCAGGGCATTATTCTAAGTGAACTAACACAGGAACAGAAAAGAAAATACCACATGTTCCCACCTATAATTAAGAGCTAAACATTGATATCACATGGACACAAAGAAGGAAACAACAGACACTGGGGCCTACTTGACAGTGAATGGTGGGAGGTCAGTGAGAATTGAAAAACTACCTATTAGATACTATGTTTATTACATGGGCGATGAAATAATCTGTATGTCAAACCCCCATGACATATGATTTACCTAAATAACAAACTTGTCCGTGTACCCATGACTCTAATGTAAAAGTTAAAAATAAAAAACTAAACTGAGCATATTTTGTTTATATAATGTTCAAAATCAGGCAAATATAGTGAATATTATTTAAGATGCATATAGACAGTGTTATTTTAAAGATCGTAAGATAATATTTTCATCATAAAGGAAACTGATCAGCACAAGTTGGAGAGAAAGTAGTGATTGAACAAGACATACAGATATTTCTGATGTATCTGCATCTTTAACACCATATATCTTTATCAGAGCAGTAGATAGGTGTCTGTTTACTTCATAATTATTAATGAGCTATACATATGGGTTTATGCACTCTTCTATTTGTGTGATATTTGTTATAACAAATACATCAGCACTCAATTTGTAAAATAAAAATCAATAATCTCTTTGATGTGGGAGTTATGATGGCACTATGTAGCCATACGAAAATTTAGGAGAAGTGCATTATTTATTGGATTATTCCCCTTTGCCCACGTTAAATTTGAAGTAAATATACCATTTAAATGTATGTTTTGTTAATATTCTACTATCCTATTTCTTAAGGTTTTTAAAATCACACTTACAATCATATGGATTCTTTTTGTGTTTCTTTTACAATGTCATACTTCAACTTTAACAAAATATACTAAATATGATTTAATCAGCAGAAACCTCCATCACCTTTGGGATCTGAATCACCAATAAGCCTCATATCATGGAAAATATGAACCCAGTCTCATATATTATAACTGATATGGTTAGGCTTCATGTGTCCACCCAAATCTCATCTTCATTTCTAATCCCCAGGTGTTGAGGGAGAGACCTGGTGAGGGGTGATTGGATCATGGTGGTGGTTTCCCCTATGCTGTTCTCATGATAGTGAGTTCTCACAAGATCTGGGGGTTTTATAAATGTTTGGAAGTTCCTCCGTCATTCACACATCTCTCTCCTGCCACCTTGTGAAGAAGGTGCCTGCTTCCCCTTCTCCCATGATTGTAAGTTTGCTGAGGCCTCCTCAGCCATGTGGAACTGTGAGTCAATTAAACCTCCTTCCTTTATACATTACCCAGTCTTGGGAAGTTCTTTATAGAAGTGTGAGAACGAACTAATACAATAACTAAGACCTGCCCTGAAACATTTCCAAACATGCACTCAGACTAATATTTCGTCCGCCTTATACTCTGTGTCTGTGTTACTAAGTCCATTTTCAATCATTTCTCCAGAACGTAGACCACTGCCTAAACCTACAATCTCCAATATTGACCCCTCTTCCCCACCATATTTACTTTCTGTCCTCATAGATAGCCTTCAATTTCACCAGGTAGCTAGCCTTTGGGCAGCAAATCCTTAGCAAAAAGGACTGAGGACACTGCAGAATATGAGTCCTGGGTTTGAGGGAGCAAATTAATAAAAATCTGTAGGTTTCAAATTATGGATTATTTGATTGAAGACGGAAAGGGAAATGTTACAATTTATTTAATATTCTGCTGGTGGTCTGATCTCTGGAATCTTAGCATAGGGAAGACTTAAGGCAAAAAGATTAGTGGGAAATAGGGACGGTCAGAGCAAATCCCTGTGAACTCTCCAATATACAATCATGAGACTTGTCTAGTGTTGTCCAGTATGTGATTACTAAAAAGGCAGTGTGTACAAATATAGACTAATTTAACATTCTTTTCTTCTTGTTGGAAGAGCAAGTCATGGTTAATACAATTGTCTGCTTACTATGATTGCTATATTCTTGTTACCGAGGTTACATTTACATCAGGCAGTAATCTGAAGTCAGGTGCATGTGAGTATCAAAGTATTTGAGTATTAGGAAGGTTTCTTACTGCATTTGACTGTGTCCATGAATGAAATTAATCAACCATGGCTCTAAAGATAAAAAAGTTTAACATGATTTATTACATAGATAATACAAGCAATATTGTTTTTAAGCATATTATTTAAGATTTCATATTTAAATCTTTTGAATAGCAACTGTTTTTGCAAAAAAGGAAAAAATGATAACAGGAATTCAAAGTGATTTGGTTTTTGTTGTTGTTGGTGGTGGCGTTTTGTTTTGTGTTAATGTTTGTCAGCTCCACTATCTGTCTAATGCTTGAGTAGTCAATATTGGCAACTGAATCAATCCACCCATCACTTAAAGAGGAAACATCTCATTTGGTTACATTTATTGTCTGATTCACTGAAATAAAAGACCAATTCTAACACAACAGTTAATCCATAATTTGATATAGATACATTAAGAGTCAAAGGACATGGAAGGACCTTACTAAAGTTAACAAAATGCCGCTAGTTTAAATCATCCTAACACTTTAGCATTGGCTATCAGCTGAAGATTTTATTAAATTTGCCTTAAGAGCTACATTTTTATATGGCTAGCTTTATGAAAATTTATGAAAACATAGAATAATTTGGAAGATTAAAGATACAAATTCTATTAATCTTCATATAATCTTCATAATAAAATATGACTATAATAAATACTATATAATATATAATGTATACTCCTATATACTATAAATATAGCACAATATTTATGTGTTAAATAAAATATGCAACATTATGTAAAATACATAATTATGTGTTATATTTTAACCTATGTATCTCGATTCCATTGATGTTACAACATATTTAAGCAACAACAAAGTTAACAAGATAACTTTGTAATTTCTTGCACATTAACAGATGATATGATTAAAATACTATATATATATATATATATTTTAAGAGAAAGACCTACATGGCATCTGCCTGTAATCCCAGCAGTTTGGGAGGCTGAGAAAGGGGGATCCCTTAAGCCCTGGAATTTAAAACCAGCATGGGAAACATAAGGAACCTCCATCTCTACAAAAATGAACATAAAAATATTAGCCCAGCATAGTAGTGTGTGCCTGTGGTCCCAGCTATTCGAGAGGCTGGGCTGAGGTGAGAGAATTGTTTGAGCCTGGGAAGTTGAAGCTTCTGTGAGCTGTGATCATGCCATTGCACTCTAGCCTGGGGGACAGAGTGAGACTCTGTCTCAAAAAAAAAAAAAAGCTCATAAAATGTATAAGTTAAGATTTTGTTTTATTTCAGAAATAAATGACCTGGGAACAGAATACTGCAGAATACCGAATTTGCATTTTCAAGAGTCTTTTATTTAAACAATATAATGATAGATTCATGGTACATAAAATATATTGCAACTTTCTTAATCAGTCTACCATTTTTTCTTTATTAGAAAATTGTAAATTGTTTACTGCTCTTTCCATTTTATAGACAACAAGTTCAGAGAAATGACGTGACTTCCTCAAGATTAAACAGCTGATAAATGGCAGAGTTGAGATAAAATTTTTAATATTGATTCATAATAAAATTGATCTCATTATGACCTATATTTGAATGGGATACTTCTTGTAAGTGAAAATCATAGTCATTGTTATGATTTAGAGCTTGCAAAGGAAATTTGGTATGGATAGAAATGTTTAGACCTTGGAGTTACCACTTTAGTTGAATGCATCTTCATTGTGGAAAATTAAATTTTGAAGGTCAGTTCTACAGTTTGGCCACCCATTTTACTGAGTGGAGATAAAAACAAACAGACAAACAGACTCCTCAAAGTAAAATAATACCTGGATAGATAGGGAAGGTTATGACAACCAATTTCAAATACAATTTTAAGAATTTCAGTACGAATAGGAGTGTTCCACAATATTTGATCCAGGCAAATACATTCTCTCTTACAGCACTCAATCGAGTATTAAAATTGATTCTAAAAGATTAATACCTACCCTTCTCTACAGAAAAACTCTATTTTTCTCTTTACTCAGACTCCTTCACTCTTGTCACCAAAATGTGTGAGGAAATTCTGCAACTCTGTACAAACAAAACTGGATGTCCCATAATCAATTTAATTCTGACACTATCTACCTGGAGTTATCACAGACCCCACATGTTAAGGGCTCAGTCCCATAAGACTACCTCCAGTTTCAGATCCCAATCATAAGTGATGGCTCCCCGGGTCACCCACAATGTCTGTCTGAATTGCTACCAATCAGAGGTTCCTACAGTCCCCTCCTCAGGTTTGATTATTTGCTAGAATGAGTCAGAGAACACAGGGAAACACTTACTTTTACTGGTTTAGTAGAAAATATATGATTAAAAAGTACAAATGAAGAGATATAGAGGGCAAGGTTTGGGAGGGTCCCAAGAGCAGGGGCTTCTATGCCTGTAAAGCTGACGTGCGCCACCCTCCCACCACATGGTTGTATTCGCCAACCTGGAAGCTCTCTGAACCCTGTACTGCAGGGATTTTTATGGAAGCTTCATCATGTAGGCACATTGTTAATTCAATATCTAGCTTTTATTTTCTTCTAACAGAATGAAGGGAGAGGTTAAAATGTTCCAAGCTTCTAATTATGGTTTGGTCTTTCCAGTGAGCAGCTTCTACTCAGAAGGCCACCAAGAGTCACTTCGGTAGAACAAAAGCTTCCAAAGCATTTAGGAGTTCTGTGTCAAGAACTTGGGTCAAAGACCAAATATTACAAAACAAGATGCTCCCAGCATCTTGTTAATTTCCTAAACACATATTGTTTAGGAAATTACAATAATTTTAGGAGATGTGGGCATAAAATGCAGATGAAAATCAATTATATATATTTTTATTAGAAGTCACAATATCACACTTTTCACCAGACAACAATGTATCTGAAAAATTAAATTTTGATGTCTTTCATGCACATTAGACCCAGTGGATGAGGTCCTTTACATTACATTTTGCCAGACAAGTTTCACAGCCATGATGGTTTCCTATTGGTATATTTCCAAGACTCAAAATTTCTGCAGCCCAAATCTTTGAAGACAAGGAATTGAATAAGAACATCAGCCTTGATGGGGCTCTCAATATCTGAACAGTCTTCTTCAGAGACAAATTTGAAGTGTTAGGAACCTCAATTCCTTGGTTTGAATTTATGAGTGTTTTGACAAAACATCATGACATTATTACTATCAAAAAGACAGATCTTCAGTAAATCTGCCATCTTGACATGCACTTTTAGTTACATGAGAACAGGTTCTGGATGTTTTTTTACATTGTTGCTACTGGAAACCTGGTCATGTTTGCCATGGACAAGAGTACAGAGGAAAAGAACAAGAAAACAATTGCTAATGACAATGACATCTAAAATGACAAGTAAGATATGAAGTACTTGGTGAAGATGAAGCCAAGAGACAGGGTGTCTTCTTCCAACTCAGTTTTTAATACAAAGGGCACAATGAGAGATGGAAACTTCCAAGATCAATGAGGAGGAAAAAACAGAAGATTCTCAAAAAGTGCAACAAAATTATCTCCTGTCTGGGCCAGAACCCAGCTGTCATTGGATCTGTTGCATCAGTAGGAAAAGGCGAATAGTTTCAGTCTTATTCCCAAAGGTGTGCCAGAACTCCACAGTAAGGTGCAGGGTTACCTGCCATTGTGGAGAACTTTGCCCATAGGTGCATCCTGGGTTATCACCTGCAAACAGTCATCTAAGAAAGGCAAGTATGTTCCACACAGCTGACTGCAATCTTGGAACATCACAAATTTTAAGCCACAATAGTTTTATTGGTTAAAATATATTTGAGCTACTATATACATTTCTAGTCATTTTGAATACTTGATTAAGTACATAATAGAAAAAGTGAAACCCACATTTATCAGAAGCAAAATAATTGCAAAGCACAATTCACTACCTAAAGAATAAATATTTATTTAAAGCTAGTACCACAAAAATTAAGTATTCTTATAAAAATTTCTAATGACATAGTAATACAAAGAATGAAAAGTAAACTCCCCCACAATGAGGGTTATGTTTAGAGACCAAATGAGGATCAAGGGTGTCTTTTTCAGATGTTAACCCAGTGAAGAACAAATCAATTTAGTTGTATGTTTGGCAGATACCATTTTCTAGCACATGGTAGAAATGGCTTCCTAAAACAGACATGTTAAGGTATCCATGTGTGGGACAGCAGAGGGTGAGAGTGGATGATTATGAACCAAGAATGGAAGAATATTGATTGCTGGAAAGTTAAATATCTGTCCCAACCTTGAAGATGTCATGCTAAGTGAAATAAGCCAGTTACAAAGGACAAACACTGTCAAATTCCAGTGTGTAGTGATGGAGACACCTAGAGTCATCAAAATCACAGAAACTAGAAGAGTGGCTGCTGCAAACTGCAGGGCTGGGGAGGAATCGGGAGTTAGTGTTTAATAGAGACACACTTTTACTTTGGGAAGAAGAAGAAGTTCCGGAGATGGATGGTGGTAATGTGAATATATTTAATACCACTGACCTGTACACTTAAAAATGATTAAAATGATAAATTTTGTGTTATGTATATTTTTACTACCATCGCAATAACAACCCCATCTCTGGGTTAAATTTACTAACTCAAAATGACAGATTCAGAAAAGCCTGTTTGGTATTATCATCATCCATCCTTCCTCAAATAGGCCCGAAATCAAGTTTCTATGAAGACTTTCTGCACACCTAACACACTGCTTTTTACCTAAAGCAGTTACTCATATATAGTTTTATTCTTAAGTGACAGAAATTAGCTCATCAGAGAAAAAAACTTAAAATCTTTATATTGTACATTGGTTTAATTTCCTCTCTTCTGTTCAATATCCTGTAAGTGAGTGCCAATACTGTACTCTTGCTATTGAGAGCTTGTTAGCAATCTGATACTCTGCTACTTTTAGAGACGTAGGAACAGATCCTCATTACATGGGAAAGAGGGCAAAAGGATTCATATAAATAATACTAGCAGAAGAATAAAACTAAAAATGTTTTTGGGCTTGAGAACACATCATTTGCGAAAGCAATTAGAATAAATAACTTTAAAGTAGCAATTATGATGCCACCTACTTCACATGATTATAAGAACTTTAAGAAGAGTAAGAAGCCAAACTAGGTGACAACTTCCATACTGCTGCCAGCAATATGGAGGACACACATCATGCTTTCTCATGTAGCTGTTCCCCTTCCCACTCATTATGCAACCAATGGATATACATTTGAGATAGTGTAGAAAATGCTGCAAACACGGCCCACTGCCTGACATACGCATGCTTTATTGTTTACTATAAGGAGACACAGGACATTGTAATACACTTTCTGTCCTTAGAAATCTTCTTTTAAAACTCTTCTTTCTCTTGCTTTCACTGAGCCTGTGCTATATCCACTCCAAATGGATAAGTGTGGGTTTTTAACCTGCTAAACAAATGAAAGATGACTAATGTTTTAGGAATCTCTTTTATCTTTAAAGTTTGTTTCATAGTCTTGGAGCAGGTTCTTAATATTATTGAGAAGAGGGGATAATCAGGCAGTGTTCTGTCTTTGTACTAAATGGGAATGTTGGTCATGGAAATGCTATGTAAGCCCCTTGAGTTCCACAGCTGACTGTGAGCTCAGACTGAGTTGTGAGTTTGAAAACACAGCACCCACAGATCACTTACGCTAATCCACAAAGTTCTGCAAGAGGACTTCTAACTGGCTTTTTTTCCCTTTGCTCCAGAGACCAAAATCTGTGCTGATTTGTTCTAGTTCTGATATCCAAATATAGCACCATACAGGGGTCCTTTAACAGGATTTGATGAAAACCCTGAGGTATGTTGAGAACGCAGTGTGCTTCATCAACACACACCAGCCACCCATGGCAAGAGATCCACAGTATAGACTGTATTACGATAGTCTCCAGTTTCTGCTGTCATGATGGTAGTGGAATTACATAATATTTAATGAACTTCCTCTCTTTAAGTTACATTGGACAAAGAAGGTGACTTCCAAAGATAATGTTGATGGAGACTATTCGGGATAGAGATGACTTACTGCAGTCACTATAGAGGATTTCAGAAATAAGAAAGCTTTCCATAGAAACAAATCACAGTTTAAAGGCATCCTAGGATTGACTAAACCAAGTTACTCCAGAGGATAGGACACAGGTCAGACTAACAAAGACTACTGCTTTGGCTCTGCCACCCTGGGGTTTTCAGTAGTCCTAGAGAGGCAATTAAATACTGAGGCTAATGGAAGTATTTTGGAGTCCAGGCAGACAAGAATAAGTCCCAGAACTGCCACTTACAGACTGAACTCAAGTGAGTTTACAGCTGTGAAACTTACTTTCATTTATGATGGAAGGATGACATCTAATCACAAATGTTTGTTCTGCAGGATCATTGTGCAATACATGAAAAGTTGCATATGGGAGTGCCTGCTACATGTTACTTCTCTATTAAAGTTATCTTAAATAATAATAGTATAATATCTTATAATATCTAGTTCTAACCTACAAATAATGAAATGAGAATTCTCATTAGCACACTTAGAGATTTTCCAACCCCCTCAAAGTCAATTGACATCAATAATTTGCCTAGTGATGTTGACTTTACCTCCTTATTTGTCATAGGTGGTGCTATATTCTTTGTTCAGGGCATCCCAGAAATACTAAAATCCCTTTCATTTTTTCATAAATTCCCTGCTTCATGTCTCATTCAGACTTTCTCCTATCCTTCCCTCTGTGCCTAACACTTCACCTGCCACCTCTTAATTACCCATCTCTTGTTCATCCTTTACAGTTCAACCTAAATAACATTTTGTGAGGGGCCTTCTTTTAATACCTAAATTAACTGAATGCCTTTGTAAACCTATCATTGCTCTTTTACTTCCTGTGATTTTCATGGTGACCTTCTCCGTTGGATTGCAGGTTTTGTTGCAGGAAGTGACCCAGCCTTATTCTCTCCTGCATCTCCAGCACCTGCCTCATGCCCATACCTAACATGCACCTCATAAAGGTGCTGGATGTAAGTGAACTGCTGGCTCACTTGCGGTTCCACTGGTTTTGGCACCACTCATTATTCAGAGACTTACTCAAATTTTGCCCTCCCTAGAAATTCTCTCTGACTTCCTGGAGCAAATATCTGTGCTCCCTCTTTTGTGGCCCTGTAATACTGGGTACACCTTTCCTGCCAAAAAACTAATTACCTTTTTATCATGCTCGCTGGACTGGGGCACCTGGAGGGCATGCACTTATTTCTGCACTGGAGTGAGAAAGCTAGAAAGAACTTAAAGTATAATGAACCAATTAAATTTTCTCAGAAAACAAAAGGAAAAGTGGGAGAAATATGCTGAGAATACTAGGTCCAAGGAAGAAGCTCCGTATTAATCTCACAGTTCGGAAAATGGAAAGAAGTAAACCAAACAAAACATGAATACAGGAGTTATTATAAAATGGGAACACCTGGAGACACAAGTGGTGTTTGCAAAGGGAGTCAAGAGAATAAAATCTGTGGGGTAAAGGCCCTTTGGGAATTCTAGTTCCTGCCTTACGGTAAGGTCTTCACTGACATTTAGGTACTTTTCTTTGGGAAGAGTAGATAGAGGTCCGATCTACTCTTGATGTTTGTTAATGTCTTGGCATTGAAGAGTTAGGTGTTTATTCCAATTTTTCCCAAGGAAAGTGCCAAAACCCCAGGAAGGACATTTTGAATCCCATACTGGGCATCCAGTTGTCCAAAACTGAACATATGATATGCCTCCCCATTCTCTATTTCTATACCTGCCTCCCTTTTCCTTACGGGCATTATAATCTTACTGTCACCTAGGAATTCCTGTTGTCTGTTTATTCTGACCAGAACTGTGTGCCATAACTCAATTTAAGAATTTTGTCCTTCCTGGGGAGTTAGAACAAAAATCCCTAAAAAGCATATAAATAAATAAAAACATAAAAGAACGCAGTAAATGGAAAGACAGGGATAGAGAGAGAAGGGAAGAAAGAAAAAGAAAGAAAGAAAGAAAGAAAGAAAGAAAGAAAGAAAGAAAGAAAGAAAGAAAGAAAGAAATAAAGAAAGAAAGAAAGAAAGAAAGAAAGAAAGAAAGAAAGAAAGAAAGAAAGAAAAGCCATGTTTATGTGGCTCACACATGTAGCATATTGTGAAACAGGAGCGTTGGCATCCTATGCCTCCCTGACTTTCTTAGAAGAATTTCTAGGCATTCTAGAACATATCTGAAGAAGTTTAACAAACAGTGGTACTTATAATAATTGGGCTTGATTCTTTGCATTACTCTTAAAATTCCTTGCCCCCATTCCATATCAATTGACTCTATGGAAAAGACACTGAATTTTCTAAGATGCTTAATATATAATGCATGGTGTAGCATCAAAACGATAATAACAGTAATCTGTGAAACCTTTTAAAACATACTTTGCAGGAACTTATATTTAATGTAATAGCTTTTAAGTTGCCCTGTTGTTAAGAAAATGATACATTTAAAACTATAAAAATCCCAAAAGAAAACCTAGGAAACACTCTTCCAGACATTGGCCTAGACAAAGAATTTCTGACCAAAACCTCAAAAACAAATGCAACAAAAACAGAAATTGACAATTTGGACTTAATTAAACTAAAGAACTTCTGCACAACAAAAGAAACCGTCAACAGAATAAATGGACAACCTATAAAATGCGAGAAAATATTTGCAAGCTGTATCTGACAACAGACTAATATCCAGAATCTATAAGGAACTTAAATAAATCAACAAGAAAAAAATTCCTATTAAAAAGTGGACAAAGGACACAAACAGACATTAATCATTAGAGAAATCCAAATCAAAACTTACAGTGAGATACCATCTCATACCAGTTCGAATGGCTATTTTCTTCTTTTCTTTTCTTTTTTTTTTTTTTTTTTTGAGACAGAGTCTTGCTCTGTCACCCAGACTGGAGTGCAGTGGCGCGATCTCGGCTCACCGCAAGCTCTGCCTCCTGGGTTCACACCAAAAATTGCTATTTTTAAAAAGCCTAAAAATGACATATTAGCTAGGCTGTGGAGAAAAGGGAACACTGATACAATGTTGATGGATAAATTAGTGCAGCCCCTATGGAAAGCAGTATGGAGATTTCTCGAAGAACTGGAAATAGAACAACCATTTGATCCTGCAATCCTGCTATTCAAAGGAAATGAGTATCTACTCAGAGGAAAAGTAATCATTCTACCAAAAACACACCTGCATTTGTATATTTATCACAGCATTATTTACCATAGCCAAGACATGGAGTCAGTCTAGGTGCCCATCAGTGGTGGATTGGATAAAGAAAATGTGATACATATATACCATAGAATACTATGCCGCCATAAGGAAAAATGAAATCGTGTTCTTTGTAGCTACATGGATGTAACTGGAGGCCATTATTATAAGTGAATTAATGCAGAAACAGAAAATCAAATAGGGCATGTTCTCACTAATACAGGCTGTCTTCAAGCTCACTAAATATTTCTTTTCCTATATCAGTTCTGCCATTCAGGCTGTGATGGATTTTTGTCAATTGAATTTTTTCAGCTTCAGAATTTCTGCTCGATTTTTAAAAATGATTTCAATCTCTATTAAATTTCCTGATAGGATTCTGAATTTCTTCTCTGTGTTATGTTGAAGTTCACTGGACTTCCTCAAACCAGTTCTTTTGAATTCTCTGCCAGAAAGATCACATATCTCTGTGCCTCTGGGATTGATCAGCGGTGCCTGCCTTAGTTTGTTTGGTGAGGTCATATTTTCCTGGATGTTCTTGATGCTCATGGATGTTTGTTGATGTCTTGACATTGAAGAGTTAGGTATTTATTCCAATTTTTGCAGTCTGGGCTTGTTTGTACCTATCCTTCCTGAGAAGGATTTCCAGGTATTGAAAGGGTATTGAGTGTTGTGATTGAAATATTTGGTCACTGTAACAGTATCCGCACTAGGGAATGCCCCAACACCAGTAATGCTGCAATTCTTGTAGACTCTTAGATGTATCACCTTTGTGGGCTTGGATAAGATCCAGGTAAATTCCCTGGATTACCAGGCAGAGTCTGTTGTTCTCTTCCCTCACTTTGCACCCAAAAGACAGTCTCTCTGTCTTCATCTAGGCTGCTTGAAGTTGGGGAAGGGGTGACACAAGCACCTCTGTGGCCACCAGACATTTATTTTTGCACCTATTTTTAGTGAAAATTCACATAATAATCCTGCAGAAAGGCCGCTTGCATATTTAACATAATATAGCTTAGAAGTTTTAAAATTTAGTAAAAGTAACACAAGATTTGGTATTAGAAGACTCAGATCTGAATCTCTTCTTGTACATGCTGTGTCAGCACCATGGACTTAGAGGTATTAGAGCCCCTGTTTCCTCATCATTGAGCTTCAGAAAGGAGGGACTCCTGTGTTCACTGTTCTGAGCACTCACACTGTGGAGTAACGGTGGAGTAAAGCCGGGTGTCTTTCATACACGCACACATTCAGGTTTTTAGGTATCTTCCCTGACGGTGCCTACAACAGCACATCCTTGCTCACCTTAGTCCAAGGATCTGATTAAAATAAAAACTGTGTTGTCTCAACAAATAGGGACTTGGTGATGTGTCCTTCCAATGTAGTGTAACTAAACCTTATTATTGAATATTTAATTTTGGAACATCTATTTGATTATTTTTCAAATTCGCTTGATACTTCTGAATAGGTTTTCTTGTCGTTTTTGACACGTAATACTCTCTCATTTAAGAAGTGTGATGAAACTATTTATAATGTGTAGTGAATCAGTGTCAGGCCATTTACATGCTTGTAGCCTGTATTGATATGATTTTACCCTGATTTGTTCTTTCGACTCTTTGGTACTGGGAATTGTTTCCTCTTCTGTGTCAGATTTCTTTTTTTTTTTCACATTTCTTGGGTTTTTACCTACGGGAATCTTTCAATGTCTTGCTTTCTTTAAGAGTTATTTTTCTGTATACCTAACACCTTGGCTTAATGCCAACTTGGGAATATTTTTATCTACATTTTTGCTTGACATTGTTGTGAACAAAGCATAAAGTATGAATTTTGATGTTAAGCACGGGTACAAAAAGTCATATTTCTAGAGATTTTTATGGGATAACTTCTTCCCTCTCCACCAGGAGTGAAGCCTGAGAAAGGCAATTCCTACACTATAGCTCTTTATGAAGCAAAGGTCTCCTCCACGTTCATGTTTAGCCTATTGCCTTTTAAAGGTCTAAGATTTGCATAATTTTCATTCTAGTTTCACAATTTTCTCAAACATCGTCTCCTGTGAACCAAGTTTAATTCTTAGAGGCTCCAGGTCATCTATGTTCAGCTTAGCAGATACTGGCTGGCTTCAGCGCTCACATACTTTCAGGACCTGTGCAGGATCACTGACTTTGACATTTAAGAACATTCCTTATGCTCCTACTTGCCCAGAAAATTTTGAAATTTATTTTATTCACTATTTCTAATGCTTTATGCTGGAGCATATTCAGGATACCTGACTCATCGTATAGTTAGGAATAGCCATTCAAAAGTTTTCTACTGTGAAGATATCCTTGCTTTACTGGAATGAAGCTTACTGGGTTATGACAGTTATTTATTTTCTTTCCTATCCTTAACTCTCCCCTCCCTCCCTCCCTCCCTCCCTCCCTCCCTCCCTCCCTCCCTTCCTTCCTTCCTTCCTTCCTTCCTTCCTTCCTTCCTTCCTTCCTTCCTTCCTTCCTTCCTTCCTTCCTTCCTTCCTTCTGTCCTTCCTTCCTTCCTTCTTTCCTTCCTTCCTTCCTAATTCTTCCTTTTCCTTCCTCTCCCTCTCTCTTCATTTTCTTCTTTCCTTCTAACTTCATTTAAAAACATTATTTGGTTAGTTTCTCAACAGAAAAAAATATTTCTTCATAATTGTGTTTGTCTTTATTGTAAAATTATGCTATCAGTGATGCTATTCTCACAAAATTGCCTAGATATTAAGCAGATGTTTAATATCTTCCTTCTCCTCCCCCAGAACAGTTCTATAAATGATATATATTACTTTTTCTTGAAGTTTCAGTAAAAAGTACATGTAAAACTGCATAGACCTAACGTTTTGAGTGGGTAAGCTTTTATCTACCTGATTTACTTACTCTAATGACTTTGAATATATTCATGTTTTCTATTTTTTGTTTTCCTCTTTAGAGTTAGGTTTGATAAATTTTATGTTTTAGGAATTCATCTATTGCAACTTAAAACATATTGAACATTATAAGATTTTTTGTAAAAATACCTTGAGAGTTTTAAATATTTAATTTAACTGAGGTTATAGCTCTTTTAAATTTACCATGACTTATTTATGCTTTTCTTTTTTTTCCAATCATGATCGTGCTAGAAAATGGCTTATTTTATGCCCTTCATTTTTGTTGGATTTCAATCTCTAGGTCTCTGTCTCTATGTATCTCTCTGATGAATTAGTTTGGTAAAATCTCCTCATTTTTTTCTTCATTTAATATTGTTTGTTTTATGTTTTTCTTTTTAATTTTTCAATTTGGACTTTCATCTTCTTCATTCCTAGTATTATCTAAGATGCAAAATACATATGAATGATGTAAATTTTAAGTGACTTAGCTTTATCTTACAAGTTTTGACTTATTGGCATAAAGTTGTTCATAATATTCTGGTAGTTCCTCTAATATTGTAGAATCTGTAGTGATTTTACATCTCTAACTCCTGAGTTTAGTACCCTGCATGATCTCTTTTTTCCTTGTCAGGATCATTATTTCCCAATATTTAGTCATGACTCTTTCTGAATGTTCTGACTAATGGCCTTTAAATGGTGAGTTGATTAAATCACAGGCAGTATCCTGATATGGGCAGTAATACCTGTCCTATAAGAGTATCAGGCACAGTAACTTCTAACCTTTTCAACTATCTGTGTGATTTCTTCCTGTGCATATACTGATCAGTCCTCACCTGAACACTGAGGGAGACTTCAAGACACATCTCCAGAGTTCTCTTCTTTTGCTGGTCTTTCTGGTACTCAGCTCTATGAACTGTAGTTGCCTTATTTTCCCTGAACTCTCACTTGTGTCTTCTCAACTCTAAGGATCTACATGCTCTTCTTGGGCTCCCTCTCCCTGCACCATAGCCTGGAAAGCAGTAGGACAGCTTTAGAACTCATCTTGTTTGTTTCTTGTCTCTCAGGGATCCTAGTTCTTTGCTTCCCTATGTCTTGTGTCTTGGAAACTTTTATTTATATATTTTGTCAATACTTAGTATAAACTTATAGCAAACAAGACAGTGTGAAATTTGTTTAAAGATAAATAAATAGATCAGTGGAACAGAATAGAGGTTTCAGAATTAGACCCATGCATATATAAGCAATTGAATCTTGACAAAGTTTCAAAGCCAATTTAGTGGGAAAAGAATGAACTTTACCACAAGTATTGCTGGAACAATTAGATTTTCATGAGGAGAAACAAACAAGATAAAGATGAAGATAGAAGAAGAGAAGAAGAAAAAAGGACAGAAGAGGAGAATAAACTGGGTCCATACTTCTTGCCAAATTAAAAATTTAACTCAAAATGGATTATAGGCTTAAATGTAAAACCTAAAACTACAACAGTTCTAAAATAATACACAGGGGAAACACTTTGTGACCTTGCATTAGGCAAACATTTCTTAGATACAACACCAAAATCATGATCCATTAAAAATAAATTTATGAACAATTTTATCAAAATTATAATTTCTTTTTGAAAGACAGTTAAGAAAATGTAAATATAAATCACACACAGCAAGACAATATTTTCCAATCACATATCTAATAAAGAACTTGTATCTAGAATAAATAATTAACTCTCAAAATTCAATTACAAATTAGAAAAGTGTTTGAAGATACTTTAGCAAAGTTGATTCAAGGACAATTAAGTACGTGAAAGATATTCAACATCATCAGTCATTAGGAAAATGCAAATTAAAAACAGAGTGAGAAATTACCGCACAACTGTTAGAATTGCCGAAATTTAAAAAGACTGATGATACCAAGTGTTCATGAGGATATGGAAGCCCTTCAAAATTTGAGGGATGGCAAATTGGGCATGGCTTATTCTAATATTGTAACCTCGTGTTTAACACCAGGCCAGTAGAGCAAAGATGACCAGAGCTAATATACAGTGATCATACCCATATATTTATACATGCATTTGTACAAACACACATATATGTAGACACATACACATATATAAAACGTCTGAGTTCACTGACTTGCTATTCAAGGGAAAATACAACAGTGAAGAAATTCACTGGGTAATTAACTACACAGGGAACTCAGTGTTTTTAATGCTACAAAGCAGAGATTTCATGAGTATGTTACGTATCAAGAGCTAGTACTCTTATAGGTCAGTTAGTCTACAGGTCTGCATAAGATTGATCAAAACAATTAATCTTATTCATTGGCCAAGACGGAATCTCCGCCTAAGTCCAGTAAGTGTCTGGGATCACCGAAAGTTAAGGGTTCAAAGTTTTGAAATAAATAAAAAAACTGGACTCATAAGCTTATCACTAAATTTTTCTTCTTGCTCCTTACTGCCAAGTTAATTAAAATTTTTTATGGTGTGTGTTTAATGTATGTTATGAAAAAAGAAAATCTTAGGCTCAAATAGAAAAAGAAATCTGTCATCTATAAGAATTGTACTTCAGAGTAAAAAGAGAATGTGAAATTCTCCCTTGGTGGGGCAAAGAAAGTCTTGTCCATAAGGGACAAGGGACCAAGTGAAAGATAATGAAAATAGATTATGACACATGACGAGGAGGGGCAAATGCATTACGCAGCCATAAACTAGCCACCTTCAGAAATGCTATTTGGAGGAAGTACTGGGAGCATATGGAGATGCAGGAACTAAATTTCTAGTCAACAGACTTCCACAAAGACAAGCATCTTTCCATGTGTTTTCCAAATAATTTTGAGTTAAGAGCAAACACGACTAGCAGAATGAGTGTGTAAGTATTCTCTGATATTTTATCTCTTTCCTCATTCAATCAGTCAGTTGGTCAATAAATATGTATGAAGCTACCACAGAGTGCATTACCTGATTGAGGTTCTGAGATTTTCAAAGGATTTCAAAATACTGTTCTAGTCCTTAGGAATATTAAAATTCAAGAAAAGGAAAGTAGTTATAAATAAACATAGCTGTATTTTTTACAACAATTATTTGAAGTCTCAGATTTGGAAGGCACCTTCATAGTCCCAACCCAAAGTCATTTCTGAAATGTGTGGCTGGTTATACACTCACCCCAGAGGGTATCTGAGGATGCCCTTTGTCAAGAGAAAAAAAAAAATTGAACTATCTACTACTTCTGGTGATTGTTTAAATGTGCTCCTTTGAATGTACATGTGGTCATTTTACAAACATTGCAACATTTGATTGCAAGGAAGCACAACCACAAATACACACACACACACACACACACACACACTGAAGATGGATGCTCAAATTTATGGAAAGTTGTGCTTAATTTTCAGTTTACAAACTACACATATAATTTCCCTTCACTAGCATTTTCAGTATTGTACACTGCAGCTTTAAATAATCACCCTGCAGATTATACTAAAAGAAAAATTCCAGTGACCAATGCGTCACTGTTTCTGACCTTAAATGACCTTGTCATGTAGACATCACACATGAACATTCTCTGTAATATTTGCTGATGTCTAGGCAGATTACGTTTTCCTGTACAGTTTCCTTTTCCTATTCTAGCCTTCTGTTCAAAGAGAAATGAGTTAGTGTGATGGTGACTAATTGAACTCAAATTACATCCTAATGATTGTTGGTTCTATGCTAAGGAACTCACAACATTTATTAATGATCTGCTCTTTAGTCTTATATGTGGTCAAATCACAATTTCATTCATCTCTCTAGGTGCCACTGTCAGTATTGTTATTATTACTGTTATTCTACAAACTGGTTAGTACAGCCCAGTAAGTATTCAGTGAGTGGTAACTGTTTTTACTATCATTGAATATTCAGGCCTACAAAGTGGTCATTTGTTCTGCTTTTGTTAAAGTTAGCAACTCATTTTGTGTTTCCCAGAAATTTTATAATGTCTGCTTATTTATAGTTTTCAAGTATTCTTAAGGTTTATTTAATATTCTTTTATTCTGCCTGGACTATATTTCTTTAAAAATCTCACTGATAGATAAATCTTTTACAGATATTACCTGAGATACTCTTTGATTCTATTTGAGTGCTTCTAATGTAACAACCTTATTTTCTTGGTGGTCCTCCACATCTCTTTCACTTATTATCTTTTGTACCATCATAAGTATACTTCTAACCTTTCGAAAATACTTTTGTGTTTCATGATTTCTTCCTTTTGTAATAGAACCTATTTTCAGTTACAGGGTTTTTCTTGGTTTTGCCTTACTTTTTGGCACCTGCTTTCCATAAATTTGAGATGCACATTGGATCACATTTGGCCTGAATACTAAGGTAACTCAATTCCCTTTTCTTAATGATTTTTTTTCCATTTTTTGTTAACCCACTGGGGACTTCTTTAAGCCTTATGAGATATTCTTACTGCTGCAAGAATGGTTTTCTCTAGTTTTCTATTAATTCTGAATAAAGTAAAACACGTAGAAAAGCAGTCTGGGGCCTCTCCAGTTCATATACCTTGTACCTGCTCAGTTTGAGGACCCAGGCCACAAATTGACCTTCATTGGCTACAGAAATACAGATTCACAAATAACCTTTGTTCATCATGTTAAGAGTCCTTAGCCTAAGTAAGTGATCTTGCATGAAAAAAAAATGGTTTATTTTATTGGAAAAGTTAGAATGATGAGCTTGCGTAAGAATATTCTGAACAAATCCTAAGAATCAGAAGCAAACTCATGTATCATTAGGGATGAACTCTGATATGGTTTGGCTGTGTCCCCACAGAAATCTCATCTTGAATTGTAGCTCCCACAATTCCCACGTGTTGTGTGAGGAACCCAGCGAATGGTTATTGAATCATGGGGTGGGTCTTTCTCATGCTGTTCTCATGATAGTGAATAAGTCTCACCAGATCTCATGCTTTTACAGAAGGAAGTTCTCCTGTGCAAGCTCTCTCTTGCCTGCTATGATGTAAGACGTGACATTGCTGTTCACCTTCAGCCATGATTGTGAGGCCTCCCCAGCCATGTGGAACTGTGAATCAATTAAACCTCTTTCCTTCATAAATTACCCAGTCTCTGGTATGTCTTTGTTAGCAGTAGAACAGACTAATACAGACTCTAAACCATGTTTCTGTAATGAGGCTGACAGGCTGGATGCTAAGCCAATAGTTGCCTTTCATGGGAGCATAGGTATCAGTGTTCCCTCCCATGGGAGTGTAGGTATCAGTTCCCTCCAGAAAAGGAAGTTATCTTACAAGTTTTCTAGGTTTGTTTCATCTTGAGCAGCTCTGAAAAGTGCCCTGTGGTCAGAGCTATCTGCACTTTCCTCATAAAGGGAGGCACACACAAAAAGCTTTATTCAAATATAGGCTCTAATACTCATTCTCACCTTGCTTGAATTATTTGGTGTCCTCATATATAAACTGGAGATTATAATATCAATTCTATACTCTAGACTTCATAATCTTGTAAAAAATGAAGAACTATAAGTTAAGGCCCTTCCAAATTCTCTGGTATGGTTTCAACAATTGCACTTTCCCATTACTCTGTGGATGTTGGGGTCTGACTTAAAGACCATTTGTTTCTAAGCATGGGACAAGGGGCTATATCTGCTAACAGTTTCTCACTGTCCATGCCGAATAACAGAAACCACTGGTAATAACAGTTACAAATGTATGTGGAGGAATTTTCTTTGGGAAGCTCAATGGTAAAAGACAGAGATGGTGGCCATTGTCTTTTGAGTGTCCTCGCTGTCAATAAGTTAGTTCAAACACTAAGCCAGCATCCCTTACATTTTACTTATTATTTAAGTCAGACTATCAAGTGCATAGTGAATTATGAAAATTCTTCCTGAATATTGGAGCTACCAATGTGTACACAGAACTGAGAGACAACATGAAATTAAATTATTCAGATTCGTCCTGACACAGGATGTTGTGTGCAAGTTAGGGACCAGGAGAGACTTAGGGAGAAGTTCAATTGAGATAACTGTATCTACTCCTGCTTTCATCTGAATTTCTAGAATCTTTTTTGTCTAAAGATAGTCTTCTGTGCCAATTCTTAACCCAAATTTTTAATTTTAATATTCTCCATTAGAACATATTTTAACAAAAAATACTTTTACTTTCTACACTACAAATAATTTTTAGCACAAATGTGATCATATTCCATTTCTGCTTTACAAAGTTCAGTGACTTTTTAAACCTCTGAATACTTTAAAATCTTGTCATTTATCTTTGTAGCTTCATCTCATCTCTGCTTTCCTCATCTCATGATATGCACTTCAGACACACTGAACTTGTATGCTTAATATTTTTTTGAAGTAAATAATCTAATACTCACAAAAAACCTTTCAATTTGCTATTAATTTTTTATTATATATTAGGGAAATTAAATACCAATAACTTTAGATTATTTCCCTATCACAATAATGATGACATTTCTTCTGAATCTGTCAAATTTTCTGAAATTTAATTCTTTCCACATTAAATATACAGACCACAGAAGCTAGTACTGGGAATGACTTCCAGAATGTTGATGCATGGAACTTATATAAATATGTTCATACATAAAAGTAATAAAAACATTTTCAAAATGTTTTGAAATAAACTTTATCAGAACTCTGGATATTAATCACAGGCTTCCAGTAATCTGAAGAGCATTTACTCATAAAAATCCTGCTGTACCAGAATAAAAATAAAGAGGTATGTGGCTCTGTAACTTGACCTCTTCCCATCTCTCTTTCCCAGTGTCAATGAAGCCTTAAAAACTAGAAGTCTTATTACTCGTAGTGTGGACAGGCTTAGAGCTCCTCAAAAATCCCATTATATAGCATCAATATCACAGCTCTTGAAAACATTGTTTTTAGAGCACTTTTTTAACCTGTGATACCAACAGAAAACAAGGGCCTAATAAAAAATTTGTAAGAAAGACCTGGGAAAGAGATATCTATTGAGGGTTGTATAAGCTCTTACCTCTCATCTCTAATTTACCTTAGGTTCTTGTACAAGTAGGAAGTGAAGGCTAAGGCAGAGTCATAAATTAAATGTGTAAAGAATACAGCAACATTGTAGGTCCTTGGGTTGAAAACTTATTTGTTCAAGACACTCAAGAAAATATCTGGCCAATTACTAGCTGACCATCAAGCTAACTAAGCAGAAACTTCAGTGCCTACACATTACAAAGAACATAGTCTTTAAAGAATTAGTCCAGGAAAGTGACTAAACAAACAAACAACGGCCAGAAAAATAAAAACAAAAACAAAACATTAACAACAACAAAAACAAAATAAAAAAAACCACAATGACAAGAAATACAGCAACTACATCAAAGTCTATAAAAGAGGGGGTATGATATAATCTTGAGTTGTCACATTATATAAATTGAAAGGTCAAGTTTTGAACAATTAATTATATTTATGAGACTTGCAAAGCAACAAAATTTTTAAAAGACTGTCTCTAAGAGGGCCCAAATTTTCACTGACTAGAAAATTATATTAAATTCACAATTATAAATATGTTCAAAGAACTAAAGGAAACTATGCCTAGAGAACTAAAGGACAACATCACATGATGTCTCACTAGGTTCAAAATGTCATGTAATAGATCAAAATTATACAGAAGAACCAACAAGAAATTCTGTATTCAAAATAAACAATACAGAAAATTAAAAACTTACTATATGGGAGAGCAACAACATATGTGAGCTTAAAGAAGAAAGAATCAGTAAACTTAAAGATAGGTCAATTAAAATTATCTACTCTGATGAACAGAGAAGAAAAGTAATAAATATTAATAGAGCTTCAGAAGCCTTTAGGATATCCTAGCACTTTGGGAGCCTGAGACGGGCAAATCACCTGAGTTCAGGACTTCAAGACCAGCCTGAACAACATGGTGAAACGCTGTCTATACTAAAAATACAGAAATTAGCCAGGCATGATGGCAGGTACCTGTAATCCCAGCTACTCGGGAGGCCGAGGCAGGAGAATCCCTTGAACCTGGAAGGCTGAGGTTTCAGTGAGCCAAGATCAGGTCATTGCATGCCAGCCTGGGCAACAAGAGCAAGACTCCGTCTCAAAACAACAACAACAACAACAACAATGACAAAAAACAAACAAAACAGAAAACAAGCAACAATAACAACAACAGAAAGAGCAAACAAAATCTAATACAATCAGAAGAAAGGACTAATGAAGGTTTGAGTGCAAAAAGTAAGATAGAGCAGAGAAAAATAATAGAATCCTTAAAAAAATCAAAAGTTCTTTGAAAAAATCTATGAACTCTATAAACTTTTAGACTCAACAAGAAGTAAAGAGGTAAAACCCAAATTACTAAAATTAGGAATGAAATAAAAGTCATCACTACCAACTTAGAGAAAAAAGTATTATGAGAGAATACTGTAAATAACTGAATGCCAACAAATTAGAAACTTAGATAAAATAGACAAATTTATAGAATGACATAAAGAACGCCAAGTGACTCAAGAAGAAATAGAAAATAAGAATACATCTAGAAAAATGTTAAGAGACTGAACTAGTAATTTTTAAACTTCACAAAGACAAGCCCAGGTACATTTTGCATTACGAGTGAACTCTACAAAACACTTGAAGAACTGAGAGCAATTGTTATGAACTGAATACATGGATCCACCCAGCTTTTACAGGTCAAAGCACTGACCCCCAATATAGCTGTATTTGGAGTAATGAAATATTTAAGGTTAAATGAAGACATAAAGATGGGGCCCTAATCTGATAGGATTAGTGTTCTTATAAAAGGAGACAACAGAGAACCTGCTATAGTTCTCTTACCCTGTAAGCACAGAGAAAAGGCCATTGGAGGACATATTTAAAAGTCACCCTTCAAGTCAGAAAGAGAGCCCTGACGAGAAAATGAATTTGCAAGCAACTGGATCATATGATCCTCAATTCCAGAACTGAGAGAGAATTAATTTCTTTTGTTAAAGTCAGTCAGTCTCTGATTTTTTTATGGAATCCTAAGCAGACTAATCCACCAATTTCTCACAAAATCTTCCAAAAAATAGGAAAGAATGGATCTTTACCAAACTCATTATGTGACCCCAATATTACATTGATATCAAAACAGATAAAAACATGGAAATAATCCTGGGAAAGTACTATCCCTTATGAATATACACACAACAATCCTCACTGATGTACTAGAAAACCAAATCCAGCAGCATGTTAAAAATTACATCCAGGGCTGAGTGGGATTTATCTCAGGAATGCAAGGACTATTGTTTCTTTCCTTATGGTGCCTTTGGCTGTAGTATTAGGGTAATTGTGAGTCCATATAAAAGTTTGACTATTCTATTATAGAAAGAGTACTATTGAAGTCTATTATTGCATTGTCATCTATTTCATTCCTCAGCTTCTGCCACTCTTTGCTTTACAGTTTTAGGTACTCTAATGTTAGGTACCTATATATTTACAATTATATCTGCCTTGAGAATTGACTTTTTATTATTATGTAATGCCCTTTTGTTCTCATTGAGTATTTTAACTTAAAATATATCTTGTCTGATATAATAATTTTAGCTACCCCATTCTGTTTTTGCTATTATTTACAAATATTTTTCCTTTCCTTTACTTTCAGTCTATGTGTGTTCTTAAAGCTAAAGTGAGTTTCTTATAGATAATATATGGTGTGGTCTTGTTTATCTTAATCCATTCAGCTACTCTATATCTTTTTATTGAGGAGTTCACATTTAAAGTAATATTGAGAGAAAAGGATTTAGTAATGTTGTTTTGTTAGCTGTTTCTGCTTGTCTCATAATTCTTTTGTCTGCTTTTCTCTCTCTTTTTCCCATTTTTGAGTTTTAGCATTGATGTGCTTTGATTTCTTTCTCTTTTCATTTTGTGTGACTTCTATAGGTATTATTTTATCATTACTTTAGGCTTACATACAATATCTTACAGTTATAACACCCAAAGCTGATAACAACTTAAGTTCAATCACATACAAAAACTCTAAACTTTAACTTTCTCCCCATACTTTATGTTACCATTGTCATAATTTGTATGTACTCTTTTAACATATACTATAGTCATTTTTAATACTTTTACATTTCAACTTTTATACTAGAATTAATAATGATTTATAACCATTACCACTACAATAATATTGTATTCTGCATTTTTTATATATTAACCTTTATTAATGAATTTCATACTTCTTAGGCTACTGTCTTGCTGTATTGTGTCCTTTCACTTCAACTTGAGAAACTCACATTAGCATTTTTTAAGCCATGTCTAGTAGTGATGATCTCCCTCAGCTGTTCTTTCTCTGTGTAAATCTTTATCTATCCTTCAACTTTAAAGGATAGTTTCATAGGGCATAATATTCTTGGCTGATAGTTCTTTACTTTTAGAATTTTTAATATGCAATCCTACTCTCTTACCACCTATAAAGTTTCTGCTGAAAAATCCGCTGGTGGTATTATTGATGTTTCCTCATGTGATAAATTGCTTTTCTCTTATGGTTTTCAGAAAATTTTCAGTTAAGTTATTGTACTTCAGTTCTATGACTTTTATATGGTACTTTAAAATATGTTGCATCTCTGTTGGCAGTCTCACTTTGTTTATGTATGTTTTGATATCAATAAGATTCTTTATGCCAGTTATTTTGAGTTATCTGTTAGATATATCATATAAACGGTTTTTATTAGAGTTTGCTTTTGGAGATTTATCTTGTTGCTTTTTTAAAATATCATTGCCTGGGTCCTCATTTTCTTGAAACTCTTCATTGGTGACTGTATATTAGACAAAGCAGATACCTCATCCAGTTTTCAGAAACCGACTTTGTAGAGAAGAAGTTTCCCAGCAATAAGCCAAACCAGAGCTTCTGGAGCCTCTAACAACTCTTTCTCTTTCTAGGGAGAAGCAGGCAGCTGTTGGTATTTTGCTGTTGTTGTTGTTGTTGCTGTTGTTGTTGTTGTTTGATTAATCTGTGCTGAGCTGGTTTTGTGGTGGGTGGGGGTGGATTTTGGTGCTTACCAGGCTAAATCTGCATCTCTATTTCTCCATTCTCATTCAGGCAGCCAGACTCTGCTGGACCCTTCAGAGTTCTAAGACCAGGAAGACAATGGTAATTATCTTGACAGCCCTGGATAAATTAAGACATGAGATACATGGATCAACTGTCTCCCCAGCATGTAGCTGAGATATGGGATTTTTAATCTGCAGCACTCTGTGCTAACCAAGTGAGAAGATTTATCATGTCCATCAGCTCAACCTTCTGTCTCTACTCCCTTTCACGTGGCTAAATTGTGCTGATATTGTCTGAGTTTTAGGGCTGGAAAGAAAGAAGCCAGTCCTCTGGGGAGCCACCTTGGAAAGTTGGTGCACTAGACATACAACCAACCCCTTTCCTCCCCAGAGGGAAGCTGGGAGCTAAGGGAACTCATCTTGATTTTGCAATGCTGTGCCAGGGATAGAGATTCTAGCAAGAGGGAATCGTATCCTGAATCTCCCTACCAGTTTTGGTCAGTTTAGTTGTATCTTCTCTTGGAGTACATAAACTTGTAAATTAGTTTCAAGATTTCTCAAAAAGGTATAAATGTCCATGAAGTGTTAATGGATCAGTGTGTTTGTTGGGGAAAGGAGCACCCAGAGCTTCCTACTCTGCCATCTTTCTGATGCCACCTCAACCAAAGCATTTTTGGAAGACATAAAAATATTAGAGAATGCACTCTTCTCAATTTCAAAACTTACTACCAAGCCATAGTACCAGAGAAAAAGCAGTACTAGAATAGGATAGACATATACGTCAATAGAATATAATTAAGAGTTTAAAAGTAAACCCTTACCTTTATGGTCAATGGATTATCAATAAGGGTGTCAAGATCTTTCAATGGTGAAAAAATAGTCTTCAACAAATGGCACTAAGAAAACTGTATAAAAACTATAAAAATGAAGCTCCACTCATATCTCACACCATACACAAAAAATGAACTAAAATAGGTAAAGACCTAAACATATTAGCTAAAATAATAAACTCTGAGAAGAAAACAGAGGTAAATCTTCCTGACTTTAGATCCAGTAATGGTTTCTTAGAGGCAATACCAAAAGTACAAGCAACCCAAGATAAATAAATAAATTGAACCTCATTAAACAAGCAAGCAAGCAAACAAACAAATAAAAAGAGTATGTTACACATAATACCATCAATGAATAGAAAAGACAGTCTACAAAACGGGATAGCATGTTATCTTTTACACAGTACATGCATCCAGAATATATAAAAACCTTTGCAATTGAACTAATTGTAAATCACCCAATTAAAACATGAGCAAGGATATGAATAGCTATTTCTCCATAACATATATACAAATATCCAATAGCACATAAAAAGATACTTGGTATCATTAGCTGTTATGGAAATGCAAATCAAAATTATACTAGGGATACCACTTTATACCCACTATGATAACTATAATAATAAAACAACAAAACCCCAGATTACTTATTATGAGTGCTGGTGAGGATGTAGAGAAATTGAAACCCTCAAATACTATTGGTAAGAATGTATACTGGTACAATTTTAGACAAATTTGACAATTCCCCAAGATGAGGAGCTAAATATCTACTCCTAAGTATTTATTCAAGAGAAATGAAACAATATATCCACCTGAAAACTTATAAGTGAATCTTCAGAGTAACATTATTCATAAAAGAAAAGAAGTGGAGACAACCCAAATGTCCATCCACTGATGGGTGGATAAATAACAGTAGCACATCTACACAATGGAATATTATTCATCCATAGCAGGAGACTGAGTACTGATACATGCTACAATATAAACTTTGAAAACACTATGTGACAGAAACTAGATACAAAAGTACATATATTGCATAAGTCCATTTATACAAAGTTTCCAGAACAGGCAAATCTGTAGAGACAGAAAGTAGGTTAGTACTTGCTAAGCTGGAGTTAGGACGAAAAGAGACTGCTAAAGGATTCTGGTTTGCGGGGAAGGGGTGATGAATATGATCTAAAAATAGAATGGACTGATAGTCAGATACTCTGTGCATATATCAAAAACAAAAATTGTACACCTTTAGTGGGGAAGTTTTGTAATATCTGAATTAAATCTTAATAAAGCTGTTCAAACAGACACACACACACACACACACACACACACACACACACACACACACACCCCAGAACTATTTTAAGTCACTCATTAAGTTTTGAAAGGCAATGGTAAATTGCCAGGTTTCAGCAACTTATATTAAGTTCCTGGATTTGAGGACTTCAATCCCCAAGTCTTGCTCAGATAATCTTTGCTGTTGTTGGGAGACAGTTATAAGTCCCAGGAGTCAGTGAGGTGGGGCTGCAAGTGTTCCATCAGCCTGATAAATTCACTTTACCAGGGGTTCTAAGCTCTGTCTTTCCCTTATGTGTAAAAGCTAGCTCTGAAAACATTGCTTTTTGAAACATCTGTAATAAATATTACAGTTTTAAGGATGTTATGGGTGCTTCTGTGCAATTCAAATCATTTAGTGATCCTATGTTTTATGTACTGCCTCTCTTTCAACTCTATTTTTAATTCCTGTGGTTACCACAAAGTGACCTTTTAGGTGTTGATAGATTCTGTAGCAGAAGCAGCAGAAGCACTAGAAATGGTCATGTCATAGGACATGCTTGGTGATTGTGCCCCACCCCTGGTCAGGTGTATGGGATTTCTCTGGAGTCTGTGCTCCCACCAAGTACCAGATTTAGGAATCCAGTGAATATTTTCCTTTGAAACCAACAGAAAATACTGTGTAAAACTTCTTAACAATTTATCCAAAATGTAATCCCAATAGCTGACATCAGAGCAGTACTGGGTGGATGTGGCTGAAGAAACAAGAACCTGGTAGAAGCAACCTAGATGTTCCTGAACCACGGATGTGAATCCCTGGTATAGAGAGAGACCTCACAACGGAAATTCCTTTAATGAGATGAGTAGGTACCTGAAGGACTCTGAAGTATTGTGTTGGTCTCTGCAATAAGGCTGAGTGTGGAGTAGAAGGACCTGCATGGAGAGGTTCAGGGAGGGTGTAATTGGAAGTCCTTTCTTCAGAGTTTGTATTTCTACCTATGAACAGAACTAAAATAGAGCCACCATTGTAAATTAAGACTAATGTATGAATAATTGACCAGGGTCAATATCTTAGAAATCTAATTCTAAAACTTTATACAGATTATCCATTCCTTTTATTTAGCTTATCCATAGAAAAATGAGGAAAATTATCCATATCTTAAACGTTTTCCAGTGGGTGAATGTGGGTGCCATCTCCAATTTCTGGTGGGGAGATGAGGAGGATGTGCTACATTCTGTAACCAGGCTTGCAGGTGAGTGTTCTAAGGGATAAATCTCTTATAGGGGTGGTGGTGTACAAGGAAAGCAAGAGAGAGACTTTCTGAGGTCTGCCACAAAAAAGGAGAGGAGACTCACCTGGCATGAGACTCAACTGATTGACCCTGCATAGAATTGTATGTTAAAGACTGGGTAGGGGATGGCAGTGGGGATGCTGAGTGAGAAATGCTCAACTCCAAATGCTCAACTCCAAACCTCTCGTTTGACAGCAGAGAGAAAAAATGACTGAAGTTTCCAGAAGAAATGGGATTTACTGATGTTTGCCATACTATTTAGCAGTGATACAATACCTGATTCAAGAATATGATTGGTAAGTTATATTCTCTTTACAGCATCCAAGTGCTGGGCTCTGAGGATGGACTAAGACCTAATCTTAGGCCGCAGCTTCAGAGAATATGGCAACAGTGCAAATTGTCCTTCATTCCACTCTTCATCCTTTTCTCTCTAAGGTAAGATACCGCTGCCACACCAACTCCTCCTTCTAAACCTTTATTGCAAAGAAGAGCAAGCAAGAACTTCTCCATTTCTCCCTTTCCACAACCACACAACAAGGCATGTAAAAGTATATACCTAGAATACACATGGTAACTTTCTAACACTTAGTCCAGGGCCATAGTGTCCGCCCAACTGGAGGAATGGGAAGACATTGCTCTAGATGCCTCAAAACAAAACAAAAAATGTAGCAGTCTTGTAACAAAGGACATCTTGCATTTCTGAACTAGCTAAAGGCAATAAGAAAGGATAAAAAAGGGCCACACTGACTTGCTTTTTCCTAGAACATGGCGTGAGAAATCACTGATTATTTTTCTGAAGTCAAATATTTGGCCTAGTTTTTAATAAAAATTTATTTCAGGTACTTTGAAGGTTAAGTCCTAATTTTCAATATTGCTAGGATATTTTTTTTGTCTCTTTCTGTTTCTACAGGGGTATCTTTTTAACAACCGGTGAGAATCTGTGTCAGAACTCAGTCAGATGTCATTTAAACCAGAGGATCAAGGTGTATTGTTCTAAAGCAATAGCTTCACACATATCCTGCATTTAAATGAGCTATACTGTGATTTCTATGAAAGTGAGGGCACTGGTTAATTTGAAACATAAGGTAATGGTCTCAATCAGGGAAAATAAAATCTGATACTTTTAAATCACTGGTGATGAAAAATTATATTAAAGGACTTGACACCACCTTTGCTAGTGTTGTATCTGTTTCCATAGGAAGAGAATAAAGAGCCAAAGCCTAAGGTGAGTTTGGGTGGATCAGGTGGTCTCTATCATCTTTCCTAAGTGTATTCTTTAATTCAATTCTGTAGCTAGCAGACATCAGAACTCTACAGATTAATATTTTAAATAATAACCTTGTGATATTTATTTCTTCCTTGTAGACTGTAATCATTTGGAACTTTCTCTCTCTCTCTCTCTCTCTCTCTCTCTCTCTCTCTCTCTCTCTCTCTCTCTCTGTGTGTGTGTGTGTGTGTGTGTGTGTGTGTGTGTGTGTGTCTCTCTCTCTCTCTTTTAAATGCAGCAACAATAACTACCTGGGCATGTGGGAAAGAGCAGAAAGTATGACTTGGTGCAGTCAAATGTCAAATAAAGTTTTTGACAACTCAAATGTGTTACAAAGCATATAATGACCCAATATGCAGGTAGAAGAAAGGGTAAAACAGGAAATCTGAGCAGCTAAGGTGCATGATATCAGACAGGTAGTAGTTGTTGACTTCATTCCAGACTGAAGAAATGGAGGGTTATGATCCAAATTATTTTGGGGAGCATTACTTATCAAGATGAGCTCTACAGAATGTCTGGTCACCACCCAGATAACTATTATGATGAATAGTCCAATATTCTCTGGAGCAGCTGACCTGAGATGAGGTTTTATTCCATCATTTGCAGCGTCCAACACTTAGTCTTCAAAGTGAGGGCTGTGCAGGTAACTCAGTTGGATAACAGAAAAAAATACAAGAATTTCTGTTTATAATCACTTTCTCGGCCAGGCGCGGTGGCTCAAGCCTGTAATCCCAGCACTTTGGGAGGCCGAGACGGGCGGATCATGAGGTCAGGAGATCGAGACCATCCTGGCTAACACGGTGAAACCCCGTCTCTACTAAAAATACAAAAAAAAAAAAAAAAAAAAAAAATTAGCCGGGCGTGGTAGTGGGCGCCTGTAGTCCCAGCTACTCGCTACTCGGGAGGCTGAGGCAGGAGAATGGTGTGAACCCGGGGGGCGGAGCTTGCAGTGAGCCGAGATCGCGCCACTGCACTCCAGCCTGGGCGACAGAGCGAGACTCCGTCTCAAAAAAAAAAAAAAAAAAAAAAGAAATATAATCACTTTCTCTTTTGAAACTTCTTTTAAAACCTATTATTTGTATATGTTCTTATTTAGGTCATCAGTTTTATTTATATATAATAAATATAATCTATTTATAATTAATTTTAAGTGTATGTACAGTTCAATAAGTTTTAAGAAATATATGAGTCACTGCTACAATCAGGACACAGAATATTTTAATCATTCCAACAACTACCCTTGTCAATACACACCCAACCAAGTTCCAATTAATTGGTTCTGTTTTCTGGCACTAGAGAATAGATCTGCTTTTTCTAAAATTTCATTCATAGAAGAGAAATCAAACAATGTTCCTTCTTTTGTGTTTGGCTTCATTCTCTAGCATAATGTTTCTAACCTCACCATAACAATGTCCTCACCAACATCAGATATTGCTAATCTTTTAAATGTAGTCATACTACTGAGTGTGCAGTGGAACTCACTGTGTTTTTAATTTGAATCTTTCATGAGTCACAGTGTGGAGCTTCTATTCATGTACCTATTGAATTTTCACATATCTTATTTTGTAAGGTGTTTTCTCACAATTTTGTTTATATTTCACTAGAATTACTATGGAGTTGTAAAGAGTTCTTTTTTTATCACATATACTTTGCAAATATTTTCTCCTTTTCTATGGCTTACTTTTTTCTTTTTTAGTAGCATCTTTTGAAGAGCGGAAGTTTTCAATTTTGATACAATTTATGTATCATGTCTTTATTGTTATGCTTGTTGTGTCATATGTAAGAAATTTTTCTTTAGCCCAAGGTCACAAAGATTTTCCAACTGGTTAATGGTTACTGAATAGTGTTACTCTTGGAGAAGTCAGTTGGTATAATAATTTGGAGGTGATTGCTTTATCTGTTCGAAATAACTGACTGCTCTCATTTTCACCTACTTGGTGATGTTTCTTGATAAAGAATGTTTTATTTTAATAAAGTATAACTTATTAACATTTTATTTCACTGTTGATGTTTTGCTGTCCTATTACAATATATGTAAATCATGTAAATATTAATTTATATTTTTAAACTTGATTATATGACTTTTTCTACATTGATTTCAAAAGCACCTGAAATTCAGTCTTCTTTGATATGATCTAGAAGTCAAGCTCATTTTTCTCCACATTGATAGCCAGTGGACCCTATATCATGTATTGAAGAGAACATCCTTTGCCACTGCTCTGACGTGCCATCTTAGTCAGGGACAAGTGTCAATCCTTAGGTGGCTCTGTTTCTGGGTTCTCCATTGTATTCCAATGGAGTATTTGTCAACTAGGTAGTCAAAACCACAGTGTCTTTACTGTGGCTTTATAAGTCTTCATGCTTAGTAAAGCAAGTTCCCCTATCATGTTCTTTTTCACTAAGATTGTCTAAGCTTTTCTTGGTCTTTTGCATTTGCATGCAAATCTTATAATTAGCTTTTCTATTTCTGTAAATAGAGACCTACTAATATCTTGATTTAGATTGACTTTAATTTATAAATTAGTTTGACAAAAATTGAATAGATAACTTGCACAACTTTCTTTAGATTTACTTTAGATTAATATTTTTCTGTCTTTAGAAGTGGCATATTTTAAATTTATTTTTAACTATTGTCAAAATATATAAATGTAGTTCAATTTGTGTGTTAAATGTGTATCTTGCAACTTTCCTCAACTCACATATTGATCCTAAAATTGTTATATGTCATCTATCAATGATGAGAGTTTTATGTAATTATTATATTTTCACCTTTTACAGACCTTGCATAGTTTTCTTTCTTGCTGCTATGTATTTTTTACATTACATATGCTTTCTTTAGCTAGTACCTAAAATACAATGGTACTGGCATTGTATGTAGCAATGATAGTGAGCATCCAAGTTTCATTCTTAATTTTAAATGGAAAGTTTTCAACATTTTACCAGTATAATATTGATTGTACATTTCTTTTTGTCCATATCCTCCACTAAATTAATAAAGTTCACGATTGCTGTGAATTCACTAAGTGATACTTTAGACTTAATGCATGTTACATTTGCATAGTATGGTGTGGTATTATACTCTACAGTATGGTGTGGAGTGGTGTGATGTGGTATGTATTGGTGTGGTGTGGTGCAGTGTGGTGTGGTACGGTATGCTGTGGTGGTGTATTGTGTGGTGGTTTGTGGTGTGGTATAGTGTGGTATAGTATGGTGTTTTTGGTATAGTGTGGTATAATGTGGTATGATATGGATTGTTGTGGTATGATACAGCATGATTTGGTATGTTATGGTGTTATGTGGTATAGTGTGTTATTAGGTGTTGTGTGGTATGGTATGATGTGGTATACTATGAAATAGTGTGGTATGGTATAGTACAGCATGATGGTGTGTAGTGTTATGTGATGTGGTATGATATGGTATGGTATGATATAGTGTGGTGTGGTATTATGTGATGTGGTATGGTATGGTATGAAGTGGTATGATGTGGATTGGTGTGGTATGCTGTGCTATGGTATGGTATGATGTTATGTGATGTGGTACTATGTGTTTTGGTGTTATGTGGTGTGGTGTGGTATGGTATGATGTGGTATGATACAGATTGGTGTGGTGTGGTATGGTATGGTATGGTGTGGTGTGCTGTGGTCTTGTGTGGTGTGCTATAGTATAATGTGGTATTTTATGGATTGATATGGTGTGGTATGAGATGATGTGGTTGGTGTGGATGGGTTTGAGGAGGTGTGGTATAGTATGTTGTGATGTGTGGATTGGTATGGTGTGATATGATTTGATATGTTAACAAATGGTCCTCTGTTGAATTGTATCAATTAGTTACATTAGAAATAACCAAGTTGATCGAACAATTCTAAGAATTGAAAAAGAGCAAGTCTAAACTCTCAATTGGTTTCATGAGGTCTGCGTATACTTTGTACCAAAACCCAACAACAAAGGAAAACTGCAGCTCAATCTTACTTGTGAATATGAGTGCAAAATTAATAAACAAAATATCAGAAACCAAGAAAGGGCAATACATGATAAACTAATACTTAATATGAATATGTTATTATATTTTGAGTAATATATCTTGCCTTTCTGGTAGTTTTTTTTATTCTTTAAGTTCTGGGGTGCATATGCAGAACAAGCAGGTTTGCTACATATGTATACACGTGCCATGGTGGTTTGCTGCACCCATCAACCCGTCATCTACATTAGATATTTCTCCTAGTTCTATCCCTCCCCTAACCCCCCCACCCCTGACAGGCCCTGGTGTATGATGTTCCCCTCCCTGTGTCCATGTGTTCTCATTGTTCAACTCCCACTTATGAGTGAGAACGTGTGGTGTTTGGTTTTCTGTTCTTGTGATAGTTTGCTGAGAATGATGGTTTCCAGCTTCATCCAAGTCCCTGTAAAGGACATGAACTCATCCTTTCTATGACTACATAGTATTCCATGGTGTATATGTGCTACAATTTCTTCATCCAGTCTATCACTGACGTGCATTTGGGTTGGTTCTAAGTCTTTGCTGTTGTGAACAGTGCCAGAATAAACATACTTGTGCATGTGCCTTCATAGTAGAATGATTTATAATCCTTTGGGTATATAACCACTAATGGGTTTGCTGGGTCAAATGGTATTTCTGGTTCTAGATTCTTGAGGAATCACCACACTATCTTCCACAATGGTTGGACTGATTTACACTCCCACCTACAATGCAAAAGCATTCCTATTTCCACATCCTCTCCAGCATCTGTTGTTTTCTGACTTGTTAATGATCACCATTCTAACTGGCACGAGATGGTATTACATGGTGGATTTGATTTGCATTTCTCTAATGACCAGTGATGATGAACTTTTTTCGTATGTTTGTTGACTGCATAAATGTCTTCTTTTGAGAAGTGTCTGTTCTTATCCTTCACCCCTTTTTGATAGGGTTTTTTTTGTTGTTGTTGTTGTAAAATTGTTTAAGTTCTTTGTAGATTCTGGGTATTAGCTCTTTGTCAGAAAGATAGACTGCAAAATTTTTCTCCCATTCTGTAGGTTGCCTGTTCACTCTGATGATATTTTCTTTTGCTGTGCAGTAGCTCTTTACTGTAATTAGATCCCATTTGTCAATTTTGGCTTTTCTTGTCATTGCTTTTGGTGTTTTAGTCATGGAGTCTTTGCCCATGCTTATGTCCTGAGTGGTATTGCCTAAGTTTTCTTTTTTTTTTTTTTTTTTTTGAGGCAGGGTCTTGCTCTGTCCCCCAGGCTGGAGTGCAGTGGCGCGATCTCGGCTCACTGCAAGCTCCGCCTCCCGGGTTCACACCATTCTCCTGCCTCAGCCTCCCGACTAGCTGGGACTACAGGCGCCCGCCACAGCGCCTGGCTAATTTTTTGTATTTTTAGTAGAGACGGGGTTTCACCGCGGTCTCGATCTCCTGACCTTGTGATCTGCCCGCCTCAGCCTCCCAAAGTGCTGGGATTACAGGCGTGAGCCACCGTGCCCGGCTGTCTAAGTTTTCTTCTAGGGTTTTTATGGTTTTAGGTCTTACATTTCAGTCTTTAATCAATCTTGAGTTAATTTTTGTATAAAATGTAAGGAAAGGGTCCAGTTTCAGTTTTCTGCATATGGTTAGCCAGGTTTCCCAACACCATTTATTAAATAGGGAATCCTTCCCTCATTGTCTGTTTTTGTAAGGTTTGTCAAAGATAAGATGGTTATAGATGTGTGGTGTTATTTCTGAGGCCTCTGTTCTGTTCCATTGGTCTATATATCTGTATTGTTACCAGTACCTTTCTATTTTGTTCACTGCAGCATTGTAGTATAGTTTGAAGTCAGTTACCATGATGCCTCCAGCTTTGTTCTTTTTCTTAGGATTGTCTTAGTTATGTGGGCCCTTCTTCGGTTCCATGTGAAATTTAAAGCAGTTTTTTCTAATTCTGTGAAGAAAGTTAATGGTAGCTTGATGGGGATAGCATTGAATCTATAAATAACTTTGGGCAGTATGGACATTTCCACGATATTGATTATTCCAATCCATGAGCATGGAATGTTTTTCCATTTGTTTGTGTCCTCTCTTATTTCCTTGAGCAGTGGTTTGTAGTTCTCCTTGAAGAGGTCTTTCCCATCCCTTGTAAATTGTATTCCTAGGTATTTTATTTTCTTTGTAGCGATTGTGAATGGGAGTTCACTCATGATTTGACTCTGTTTGTCTATTATTGGTGTACAGGAATGCTTGTGATCTGGTAGCTTAAACTTCTTTTGTTCTTTACCTTTTAGTCATGCCTGTTACAGACACTTTCACTGTCTTCAGAGCTGCCTGAAGCCCCCCTTGATGGAACACTTAGTCTTTCTAGGCGCTCCCGTAGTCTATGGTACTTAATTGTATGGCTTCGTTAATTATCAGTCTCTTCCACCAGAATGCCAACTCCAAGAAAAAAGGAACCCTGTTGCTTTAATATTTGCCATCTATCCATGTACCAAACAGTGACTGGAACTTGAGAAAATAAGGAAAACAAAACAAACAAATCCAAAATAACAAAACACAAAAATAAAAAAATATACACAAACAAAAATTTGTTAGGGATATAAATGAAAGTGCCTCAAAAACTGCTTCACTAAATAAATACCAGTCACTTCTCGCAGGTTATCACCTAAAGGCAGTAATTTATTTTCACCTGGACACTGTTTCCTCTGATGGTGCACAGGCTTTTAGGTTCCTCGAGGTACCAGTGTATATTTTCTGCTAATATTCAGTGTGGAGACATTTAAAATTATACAATGTTCTGGGAAATTATGGGGAAAAATTGCCTGTCTTCTCTCCCACTTCTTTCAGTCCATTCCATGTGACCCCAGATCTTTCTACTTTGGCCCTGGAGCAACTACTCTGGTCACAATATCTCTTTGGGGGTTTTAGGGAAAGGTCATTTGGATTTTGCTAGCAATCCTCCACTCAGGGAGCATGCATGTGCTCCTGGCTGGCTGCAGCAGAGAGAAATCTGAATGACAAACACAGAGTTGTATGCCCTGTATTTCCTCTGTTATTGGTCAAAGTTGTCTCTCTGAGAAGTTTAGGAATGCAAACTGTCACTCTATATTTTAAAGTTGACTTTTGATCATTCACATAAACCTTTTAGTAACCCTTGTTTTGTCTCCTTTTCTTTCAGCTTCCCCTCCTATGTTCTAAAACATAAGAAACCTGAATCTGGAATGTGATACTCATCTCTCCCCTTCTCATATAGAAAGACAAACTCCCACACACTTTGGTGTGAGCTGTAAATGTGGGCAGCCCTCCATCAATATATGCTTCCAAGTTACAAGTTGCCCTTTTCGTCTTGGAGATTAAGAGGGTATGACTTGTTTTGACAGTCACCTAAAACTGTTAACAAAATAATTGTTATTTTCTGAGCCTGAGCTACATTCTACAGTGAAACATTTTGAGCACTATGACAAGAACAGAAACAAAATGCCCATTAGAAAAAATATACATAAAGCCAGAACTTTACATTTTTATCCACTTATTTAACTTGTTTATAATTAGTTCATATTTCCTGTGTTTGAAACAACATTTGGGTTCAAATTATGTTGTTCAAAATGTAAATGATCTGCTTTTATAAACAAAGCTCTTGCCATTTATGAATATAAATATTATAGTAAATCTTCAAACTCCCAGCCCACATAGGATGGTTGTACAGGTCAGGCAGAGCATGTGCACGTACAGAAGAGCAGTGTTGCTCAAGGTGTGGCTAGACCAACCCATCAACATCAGTTGGGCTTGTGAGAAATGCAAATTCTCAGGCTCCTGAGACCTACTGAACCCTACAGATTCATGGGCTGAGACCATGAACGATGACTGGATTATAGTAATCCAACTCTGATAAATCCTGTTCTTTGTGTTCTCATTCAGCTCACATTTCATCTTGTCCTCAGGAAAAATCACAAGACAAAGTAAAACACATTGTTCAATATCCTGCTTAAACCCAGTCTCACAAACCCTAGTGCATTTCTCTAATCTACCATTGCCACTCTTGTGGCACCTGTTGCCTATGGGTCTTGAAGTAAAACAAACCTTCCCTTTGACCCTGGCCCCACTTCCTACTCCAGAGCTGAGAAAATTTTTTGACTGAACTTCTGTGTTGTCATCTATAAACAGTTAATATCACTTCCTACTGTGCTATTTTCACAAAGTTAATGGAAAGCATGCCAATATAGTTCAGATACATGCTAATTCATTAACTGGTGGCTATAAGAGACAAACAGAAAGTTCAGCAACTATCTCTCTGGGAGGAAGAAAAAACTGATTTGTGGCATTGGTCAATTTCCATGGTACAATTATTCCATCATGCCAATTTAATTGTGATTTCATTAACTATTGCATTGAGCAGTGAGGAATGGTAGCAAATCATTATAAAATATTGCAGATACCGCAACAGCTTAGACAATAGTGAAGGGTATAAAATAATTTGAAAGTGATGACTACTGAGCACACATTACTATTTCTTTAAATTGATTTAGTTGCAAGTTTATATAATTTAATTTCTAATGATGATTATGTTTACAGCTGGATCACAAAATTTGAAAACTCTAGTAATCAGTTCCTGTGAGCTGGCACAAGCCAGCTCCAACATAACACTGGAAATACAATTGGTATGTGTCATTAGCATTGAGTACTTTGGTACAGAATAGAGTACATAAGGAAAAAAGGAAGAAAAGGAACTGAGTTCTGGAGATGGGATAATAATTTAATCACAGTCAAGGTAAAGACCTTGAACATCTGTATCAGGATGATAGACCTTGTTCTACACTCCATAGGGAGCCACTGGAGGGGTGTGTGTGTGTGTGTGTGTGTGTGTGTGTGCGTGTAAATCAACAAAGCGGCACAGATGCTAATCATGGGATAACATTTATAGTAGATTCTGACAGGGCAATGATGGAGAAAGGGAAATTAATTAGGAAACTTCATCTACATTCAGAGAGGAATCTAAGGAGCCCCTGCAGAAGCAGACTAGAAACATGCAGATGCCATGAGAGTCATTTCATTGTGCTCTGCCAGTCAGCCTTCAACATTAAAAAACATTTCCTTTAGTGCTATATTTCCCTCTACACACTGCTTTAAATGTGTCCCAGAGATTCTGGTATGTTGTATCTTTGTTCTCATTGGTTTCAAAGAACATCTTTATTTCTGCCTTCATTTCATTATGTACCCAGTAGTCATTCAGGAGCAGGTTGTTCAGTTTCCATGTAGTTGAGCGGTTTTGATTGAGTTTCTTAGTCCTGAGTTCTAGTTTGATTGCACTGTGGTCTGAGAGACAGTTTGTTATAATTTCTGTTCTTGTACATTTGCTGAGGGGTGCTTTACTTCCAATTACGTGGTCAATTTTGGAGTAAGTATGATGTGGTGCTGAGAAGAATGTATATTCTGTTGATTTGGGGTGGAGAGTTCTATAGATGTCTATTAGGTCTGCTTGCTGCAGAGATGAGTTCAATTCCTGGATATCCTTGTTAACTTTCTGTCTCGTTGATCTGTCTAATGTTGACAGTGGAGTGTTGAAGTCTCCCATTATTATTGTATGGGAGTCTAAGTCTCTTTGTAAGTCTCTAAGGACTTGCTTTATGAATCTGGGTGCTCCTGTATTGGGGGCATATATATTTAGGATAGTTAGCTCTTCCTGTTGAATTGATCCCTTTACCATTATGTAATGGCCTTCTTTGTCTCTTTTGATCTTTGATGGTTTAAAGTCTGTTTTATCAGAGACTAGTATTGCAACCCCTGCTTTTTTTTGTTCTCCATTTGCTTGGTAAATCTTCCTCCATTCCTTTATTTTGAGCCTATGTATGTCTCTGCGTGTGAGATGGGTCTCCTGAATACAGCAGACTGATGGGTCTTGACTCTATCCAGTTTGCCAGTCTGTGTCTTTTAATTGGAGCATTTAGTCCATTTACATTTAAGGTTAAGATTGTTATGTGTGAACTTGATCCTGCTATTATGATATTAACTGGTTATTTTGCTCGTTAGTTGATGCAGTTTCTTCCTAGCCTCATGGTCTTTACATTTTGGCATGTTTTTGCAATGGCTGGTACCGGTTGTTCCTTTCCATGTTTAGTGCTTCCTTCAGGGTCTCTTGTAAGGCAGGCCCGGTGGTGACAAAATCTCTAAGCATTTGCTTATCTGTAAAGGATTTTATTTCTCCTTCACTTATGAAACTTAGTTTGGCTGGATATGAAATTCTGGGTTTAAAATTATTTTCTTTAAGAATGTTGAATATTGGCCCCCACTCTCTTCTGGCTTGGAGAGTTTCTGCTGAGAGATCTGCTGTTAGTCTGATGGGCTTCCCTTTGTGGGTAACCCGACCTTTCTCTCTGGCTGCCCTTAAGATTTTTTCCTTCATTTCAACTTTGGTGAATCTGGCAATTATGTGTCTTGGAGTTGCTCTTCCTGAGGAGGATCTTTGTGGCGTTCTCTGTATTTCCTGGATTTGAATGTTGGCCTGCCCTACTAGGTTGGGGAAGTTCTCCTGGATGATATCCTGAAGAGTGTTTTCCAACTTGGTTCCATTTTCCCCCTCACTTTCAGGCACCCCAATCAGACGTAGATTTGGTTTTTTTACATAATCCCATACTTCTTGCAGGCTTTGTTCATTTCTTTTTCTTCTTTTTTCTTTTGGTTTCTCTTCTTGCTTCATTTCATTCATTTGATCCTCAATCGCAGATACTCTTTCTTCCAGTTGATCGATTTGGTTACTGAAGCTTGTGCATTTGTCACGTATTTCTCGTGTCATGGTTTTCATCTCTGTCATTTCGTTTAGGACCTTCTCTGCATTAATTACTCTAGCCATCAATTCTTCCACTTTTTTTTCAAGATTTTTAGTTTCTTTGCGCTGGGTACGTAATTCCTCGGTAAAATGTGATTCTTGTTTCTCCAAGTGTAAAAGCTGGCAGTTATGAAGAATAAAAGACTGAAGTCAGACTATAGGAAACCTATACTTAGTAAAATGAAACTTTTGTGTGGTAGCTTGCTGTTCCTTTTATTTTTGGATTCTATGTATCACATGTCTGTCTAATTTGCTTATCTTAGTGCTATTAGCTAGCTAATATTTAAAATGGGATAGTTAATCTTTGTATGCTTAGTAACTCAGTTGGGGTAATTTTAATATGGTTTCTAACTCCAGAACTGACAAGGAAAGAGCACAGATGTGTAAGTTTGTTAAAAGTCTATTTTATGAATTGATAAAGGTAAGTAGCAACCCCATTTTTCCATGTGGTTTAGCAAATGAGTGAATGTTCCCTATCCAAAAGTCAGAATAGATTTACGAATCTTAAGCCTAAGGGTTTGGCTGTAATTAAAATGCAAATTTATTAGCTTAATATAATAGCTGAAGGAAATCTTAAAGATCAGTCTCATTGAGTTATTTTATTTCATAGATGAGAAATCTGAGACTCTGAGTGGTTAAGTGACATTTCAACTGGCGACTGGAAATAACACATATCACAGACAGTGTGTCATGAATAGGAAACCAGAGAGGTGCTCGTGCGTGATTAGCACAGGACCAGATAGGCAGGGCTTGCTTGATAAATGCTCATCCATGTTGGGAGATCAGGTGGCTGCCAGCATCAAGATTCTGGAGAAGACCTGTCCACCAGCACAGGTAACATTGTAGTTGTTATTAACAGTATTATTGTTTTGAAAATAAATCTTTTTGAAAACACGACTTTGCTGTATTTCTGAACCTAATATAAATTTTATCCAGAGAGTCTGATAGTTTTGCAAACTAAATAGTTACAAAAATTTTGCAATTCAGTTCAACATTCTGGACTTCAGTTACCTGTAAAATGAGGAAAATAATAACCCTTTTATGGGGGTTATCTGATGATTGTATTAGGTCATAAATGTAAATTGCAGATTACTGTGCCTGACATTACTTAAGAATTGAAGAGGAGGTTGAACGGTTTGGCTTCCTGATTATGGCAGAGGCACCTCTCCATGATTAGAATTGCAAACTCCACAAAGCTCAGAGTTGTCTGGGAACCTAAGAATTATAAAATTCAAATCTCCCAATTTTATAAATGAAAATAATTTTTTTTCTCAGAGTGACTTAATAATTTGCCCCAGTTAACTTGGTAATGACCAACATCCCCACGATGATTAGGAACAGCCCAGGAGGAGTTCATTCTCAGGAAGTGGTAATTGTGTTTAAGATACTTCACTTGCCGAAATGTATTTGAACAATTGATTATGTGGAGCATCTGCACTTCCCTCACTTTAATACATATTCACTTTAATATCAGACTGAGAAACTTCTGGAATTACTGGATGATCTGATTTTTGTGCTATAAAACAAAAACATTCACATTCACATTTTGTTATCATTTATTGTGGAAATTTAACAATTTTCCACAGCTTCATTGCCCCTTTTACTCCTTAAACTTAAGCCTGTGCTACCTCACTTTGTCCAACTCTGCCTCTAGTAATTTGTAGTATGCTTGACATCAATCCTGATACTCCCTTATTTTTTTTTTACTCTTGGGGTATAGATTTAATTGTTCCCTCTATGCTTTGAGCCAAAGATGGAAAATATTACACATTTGGAAAATTAATTTAATTCCATAAACCTTATTGAGAATCTTTGAATGCCAGGCACTAATGCTGATGCTGGAGATAATTCGATAAGTATGAAATGCTCTTGTTGTAAAGAATATCACATTCCATCAGGGAAAAGCAGAAAGCAAACTAACCACCACACCAGTTCAACAGTTTCTATGAAGGCACACAAAATACACAGAAAACACAAAATGCCTAAAGCAAACTGTGGACTTCGTAGAGTCCATGAGGTGTGAAATAAATTCTCAAGGGCCAATGAGACAAGTCAAGCAGTAAAAGAGGAAAGAATTACCAAGAGAGGGTACGGGTGTAACATGGAAACAGGAGACAGTCTATAAGTTGAATAACTGACCATGTGTATTAAGGGAGGGGAACAAGAGGGATTCTGAAGAAACAAGGGTTTTGTATGACGAAAGTCTTCTTTGTTTGGTCTTATTTTCCTTGGTCATGATTAGCTAAGTTTGGCTTAATCTGAAAGTTATAGAAAGCTATGTAGCATTTTTAACAGGAAAGTGGCATGATTCCATACAGCAGCACTACAGAATTCGTTCAGATCTCAGTGGGAGAATCTGGAAACTGGAAGACCAATTATGGATCTATGTTGATAGCTCCAAAAAGAAGTGGCAAAGGTTTCTCTCATAGGGAAACATCAAGGAAGCCAATCAATAAATAACCATGTCTGATTCTGAGTTAAAAGGTAACATTAACCAAAATATCTTATTTTCATAAAGCTATCATGTATCAGGGCAATAGAGATATTGTAATTTTTATGATTTCTAATATTTCTTTCCCACTGTTAGGAGTCTAGTGGAAAGTTCACTTTCCCAGGGCATAACAGCCTCTCTAGGAAGATGAGTCTTCTTTGATGTGAGACACTAAATTTTCAGCCAACCATGATGTCTATGAGAGACAAGCAAGGTACAGTTCAAAGAGGACAAAGAGAAAAGTTCACCAAGATAAACCTCTTCCTGTCAGAGAACAGGCTCAGATTTCATTCAAAAAAACAAATCTTTGATAGCCATAAATCACAACCTTCCTACAACTGTTTTGTCATTTTCAAATTATACTTAATGCCAAATGCTGTATCTAGTTTTGACATTTCTGGTGAGAAGCCAGAGAGACTGTGTAGGTAGCTTGCAAACAGTAAATGCTAACCATACGGTAAGTAATATGCAAATAGCTAAAAGTGGTTGGTACTGATAGGCAGTCTAAGATCTTTGCCTTCCTAAGGAAAGACACTGGTTAATTCCTAGTTTCTTCCTTACACCAAATTTGCTGATATTTTCTTCTGTATAACCCCCAGGGTTCACACTCTTTGCTAGTCTTTCTTCTTTTCGCCTGCTGATTTTGTTCTCAGATAGTGATGCCTGTGAAAAACAACTTGATAGCATTTCTTCCCCAGGGAGAGTCTGGTACAGAAGCAAACAGAAATTTCCTTTTCAACTCTTAATTTTTATTTGAAAAATGGCAAAGGAAATTTTTAAAATATATAGTAACAGATAAACTTTCTCAGCCAAGATATGGTAGGCCCTGCTGTCATCTTGTTTTTGTCTGGGTCCTGTCCTGGCAAGAATTGCAGAAGAACTCTAACACAAAGTATGCTGTGTGCTCTGTTTATTTTTGTAGATGGAACTGAGAGTCAGGAGAAAATATACAAGTCAGCTCGATGAGAGCACTGAGCCTCTAGGTAAACTGTTTAGTCACAGCAGGCCCATTGTGTGTATGTGTGTGTGTGTGTGTGTGTGTGTGTGTGTATGTATGTATGAGATAGAGAGAGAAAGAGATACATGGAACCCATTTATCAGAAGAGAAGCATATAGGTATGGAATCAACAACTCAAACACTCAGGCTGCATTTGCAAATGAGTTTGTCTCCCAAAGGGTAAACCCAGGTATAAATTCAGTCCCCAGAACATGATGGCACAATGGGGAAGTGGCTACAAATGCTGCAGAATTGAAGCCACTTGGGCAAAAAGGCTAACTGTGGCTTTTGGTGACCGGATGTTATGGAAACAAAATTTAAGGCCAGGCAGAAGCCCTGTAGTGGAGCTTTGTCCTCCAGCGGACCTCCTTCCTGCCTCTACATGAGGTGAGAGGGATGGAGAGTGCAAAGCAAGGGCCGACGACTTTAGCTTGGGAAATTTAGGTACCTGTAAAATGAGGTCAGACACGGTGATCTCCTAGCCTTCTTCCATATTATATGCTTTTAACAAAGACATTTATTTCTTCAAAAAATTCTCCTATGCATTCTTCAAGGATAATACTACTCTGAAATTTTATGTTTGCTTGTTGTGTTTGTTTTATAAATGGGTCAAAGGAGTGAGGCTAGTTCAGGTTCCATAAAAGACTCCTGTAGCAGTACACACACTAGGAAGAAATAGTGCAGAGTGGTACAGGGTCTAAATTAAGGATTCTGCTGCTTAAATGGGTAGCTTTGGGCAAGTTACTGAACCTCCTTCTGCCTTGGTCTCTTCCTTTGTAAAACAGGCTTAACAATAATGCTGAGGTTTGATGTGAGGATTAAAGGAGGTATTGCTCTACATGAAGCACTTAGAAGAGGACAGTAAGGATTCAAAAATGTGAACTATTAGTGTTGTTGTTATTGTCATTGCTATCACTAACGTTGAGTAGGAGGTGAGTCCTGATCTGTCTTTGAGAAAATCAATCATGTTAGCCCCTCAAAAAGAATTTTAAAACCCTCCTCTTAACCAAACTCAGCAAAGGGACCAGTATTCACTTTTCCTCTGCAGTATCCTGACTGGGGTTCCTGCACCCCAAATTTCTTACAGCTGGTCCCACTCTCTTACACACTCATCAACATCTGTCTCCATGAACTGGCTTCTGTAACTACCAACAATCATCGGATTTAACCCTGACATGCTTATGGCGATTATTTTAAAAAAGAAAATTTAGTTGAATATTACTTTATTGAAGGAAATAAGTATACAAAATTTAAAGAAAGTATTACTGCTTTGTGAAGTAAATTGAATTGCATTCACTTTCACAAGCTGTTCATTTCTTGTGTGGACAATAATTGCTTCCTTCTGCTCAACTTAGTGACCCATGATTCAGCATAACCAAATAAGACACTCCCTTGTTTAAAATATTTCAGTGGCTTTTCATCAATCTTAACAACAACAAAAACAAAACTTATTTTCATGTCCCCCATGTCTGGCCTATGCCCAAGAGTACAATGAAAATATATTGCATGTATAAGGAATGAACAATTAGCCAGGATTTCCAGCATAACTCCACAGAGGAGATGAGGCTGAGTTGGTCTCGTTGGTTCATTCAGATTTTGAGAGGGTCGATAACAGCAATCATGGAGTCTCAGTACCTGAAAAGTCTTCCTTTGTTCAGTGGATGATCAGGAGACTACTCTACCTGAATTGGAGATGTATGTTATGAAGTTCATGCTAGAGAGTAATAAATGCTTTTACTTTTTGAAGTTGGTCTCAACTATTGAGTTTGGACTTTTTTTTCTTTTTAAACAAAATAAATGTGTTTGACTATGAGAGTGAGGTGTATATTGGTGAAGATTAATCAGGGAACAGAAGAAAGAATAGATTAAGGAGATAGCTAATGGAAAGAGAGATATTTTAGGAGGTTACTTAAAACATCCCAGGAGGTGGAGAATAACACAGATAAATCATTTGGATTGAAAAGTCCTAGTTTTAAGTTATGAGCATATAATTTGCCAAATAATTTAATTAACCATATAAAGGAAACATTTTTCTCCCCAGCTTGTGAAAGTGCTTTGGAAACTGGTGATAGTGAACATGTTTTATAAATTGTCAAAAATTATTAATATTAATTTTTTAATTCCATGAGTCAAACTAGTAGACTCCAAGCTTTTTCCTGGATTTTCCAGTATTTCTTTAAAGGATTAAGCCCCTGTCATTTACCTTCTCACATTTGCCTATTATGTACCTTCATAATATGCACTTAATAGTTGTTTCTGCTGATATTTGGAGTAAATATCCTTACTATTTAGATGACAAACCTGTTTTTTACTTTTTGGTCACATAATTATTATGATGCTAAGTTATGATGATTTCTTGCACATAGAGTATACATTAAAAATCTCAAGTATTTGAAAATCTCATCATAAAATGCATAACCTGCTTAGGGCTTAATAAAATTAATCCATCATGTTCCTATAGCCTATGTCCTAGTGTTATCAAGTTATCTGTAAAAGCAATTCCCTTACAGATATTACTGAGAGACTTGACCTTGAATTCCCTAAGAGAAGACAGGGCTATGCTTGGATGTTATTGTCTGAAGCTAATGTATTCATTAAATTAAGCTGGGGCCATTCTGTCAGCTCTCCTTTTTCCTGGACTTCCCCATCCTCTTTATTCACAGTCGCATTCTGGACTCCATGTTAGCTCGTGATCATTCAAGTTCTCATCTTTGGTGCATGAATCTGAGTCTACTTTAATCTCCTAGCTCTCTTAACTTTCTCCCACCTAATACCTCACCAGCATTATATTATTTCTCTCATCAAAATCACTCCAAAACCTTTTTTTTGCATTTATGTCACCATCAGTTTTGTAGATGTTTATAATTTATTGAAGAGAATAATGATTCACCTTAGTATATATCATCACTGCCTTCAAGTGCTGATAAAGACTCTGACATTTGATCCTCACAACAACCTTGAGGAGAATATATGAGAATTATCCTTATTTCACAGAGAAGGGAAAATAAAATTGAAGGTCAAAAAGTTAAAAAAATTGCTGGTAGTTCAGATATTCTAACTTCAGAAGAGGTGTTCACAGACCACTAGATAAAATAAACTTACATGCTCTGTTTTTGTTGTTTCATTTTTAAACTCAACTTGTATTTTAATATAATAGATATAATTAATTTTTAATTAGAGAATGCATATGTCAGGGTCAATGCAATATTATGTCTAAGTAGATCTCCTGTTTCAGAATCACACAGACTTGCAAGTGTTGCAGACTGTAGATATCACCTAGCCTGATCTTCTGACTGTTGTGGGAATGCTGTCTACAAAGAGTGTAGAGTGTATTCCTCCTGCTTCTGGTTGGACACTGAAGGAAATAATGTACACAGTGGTCCATTTCCAGGACAAAGTGCCTTGAATTGGCTCAGATCAGCCAACTACAGAGGAAACAGAATATACGAGGCCCCTGCTTGGACAGCCGATGCTTGATTGTCAGCCTCTCTCTTCCAGCCCCCTCTTAGTTGCCTTCACCTGAACCAAAGAAGTTTAGTCAAAGAAAAAAGTTTACTAGCCTGAAAAATAGCTTACTTTTTCTGTTCTTATCAGCCTGCCCAGTTACTTAGGTCATAAGTCAAATACTTAAAGAACTCTTGAAATAACTACAATTGCAATGCGTTTGGGCTGCAAAAAAAGAAAAAAAAAAAAAAAAAGAACAAGACAACCCTAAAAAAACACCTAAAGCCTCTATCCAACAATCAGTAGGTAACGTCCAGAAAGATTGTAACCCCATAGTACCGAGTCTATAAGGAACCAGGGAAGGGACCTGCGCATTAGGGGATAAATTGCTTGCTGAAACTGTGCTGGGTGTGCCTGCCTATCAGACACTTGATCTTGCAAGACCATCATTTAAAGTCTCACTTGCACCATTCTCTGGGTCTCTAAGTCCATTCTTTTGGTTTGGACAAGTTTGTTTCTCACAGGCACCACTAGTTGAGGAGCACCCTTTATCTGCATACAGTGTGACTCATCCAATATTAAACAACTGTTTCTTTGTGCATCTTTTCTCAGATGTGACAAAGAAAACATACACTTTTTCTTCCCACTTCAGTATTTGGAAGTCATCACTGTCTTTAATGTAGAAGTGATTTCTTAATCACTTCTTGGTCAGATGACCCACCGTAATCAGTCGGTTCATTCAGCATTCAAAGAGAATGGAGTGTGTACATCCTGAGGTTGACTGGAGATGTGATCACCAGTGAACCTCTTGAGTTTGTCAGGCAACCCCATGACAAGGCTTTGTCAAGGGAAGGAATTATTTTGTGGCTGAAAGACACTTTCACTTACTGAATTAAGATTATTATTACAATATTGTATGGTTTCTCAATAACTTATGGTTAAAAACTGCATTATTTAAGTGCATCTTGGATGGGCATCTTAGTGGTGGATTTCTCACCCACAGTTTTCATTTTGAAAATCATACAGAACTCAAAAGCCCTCACTGAGAAAAGGCAGTGACCTTGTCAGGAAGTTAGCTTCTATGAAAAGTATTGTTATTACACTGTTACAGATAACAGAGGCCTGGAGATATGAGCCAGCTCTCTCCCACACTAATACAGAGTTAAATTCAGTCATGCTATTCAGAGCGTATCGCGTGATCATCTTCCTCTTATGCAACAAAACCCATGATCCCTGTTATTACCTGCTGTCTCATAGCACACATGGTAGTGTTATTGCACATCATATACCACATCATACGTGAATCAGTACACACATACACTTGAGGCAATATCAAGAAAACTATTCTAAATTGTTCTGCAAGATGACTCAATTTAACATTAAAGATACATAATAATCAAAACCATAACCATCCAAATAAAGACTAATACAACTGACCACCTGACTTTCTGGCTCTTTATCACCTCAGAATCAAAGTGAGGGAGAGTACACATTTACCATTGTCTCAACCTGTATCTGGCTCCTGGAACAGCTTCCATGTAACTTTCTCAGTTAAGCAAGTGGATGCAACCCACTATCTTTTTTCCTAATACAGATAAAAAATTATTTGTACAATTGTATATCACAATATAGTAAATCCTCACTTAATTTTGTTGACAGGTTCTTGGAAGCTATGTACTGTGAAGTGAAACAATGTACTACATACCATAAAATGTACTGTATACCATATGACTTAACTCTCCTTTATATCAATTAACCTATGGTAAGGCTGCTTTCCTTTTACCCTACATTGTTTCACTTAAAGTCATAATTTCCGAGAACTTCCTTATGAGGTTAGGTGAGGACTTACTATACAAGATAAAAATCTAAGAAGAACAGCTGCTATTTACTTGGCAAATAATATGCCTAAGGTATTGTACTAGGTAGTATGAATGTACTTTTTGTTTGTTTAATGGTTATAATACTCATGCTATTTAAATACTTCTATGTATGGTGTGGATGTAGATTTGAAATTACAAATCTATTTATACAAACACAACTTTGTTTTTTTCCAACACATTTGAAAACCAATTTTAACCTCTCATTTTGCTAGTTTGGTAATATATTCAATTTTAAATACTTTTTAGACCTCTCCACTTCGTAGTGTCATATAATAATCCCTATGGCTTAAGTAGTATTTGGAAAATGAGGAAAAATACGTAATTGGGGGAAAACACTTGGTCGTACCACACTCCCACGAAAACCATCATTATTGCCTTACTGTAATGAAGAAGATGAAGAAGGATGAAGAAATGTGTCACTTACAGAAGTGTGTGCAAGGCTAAGGGGGCAAACAAGAGGCAGAAGGGCATGCTCAGACTCTCAAGTGAAGTGAGCATTAAGTAGCCTTAGGACCTACTTCTTCCTGGAGGTAAGTCAAGGAAATATACTTCTGAATTCACCAGAAGGAGGAAAATCTTGTCCTCAGTCTTATAAAAATGTCACCACCACCAATAAGCACGTGTGCACACACCACAGAAACACATACACAATCACACACATGAGGGAATTCAAGACTCCCTTTCCTCCTGATACTTCCAGGTACAGTGGACTTAATCCATTCAGGAAGCTATTGCCTTTGATGACAAAGTTTTTATGAACTCCGTTGCTTCTTTTCGTTCTGATACCCAAATGTTTCCCAGTGCAATGAGCAAGACACCTCACTTGAAGAGAAAGCAAAATACAGGTAGAAGAAGCTCAGAGTAATACATTAAATTATCAGTGGGGTACTGCATAGAATTGCAATATTTTTCAGAAAGTTTAAGAAAAAAAGAAACATGCCTGTCATTACTTCCAGAATAACAAATGAAGATCCTATTGGGTGACTAATCCTTAAAATATATTCTTAAATGTCATCTTCCTTAATCCTCTGAATGTCCTGTATGAAATATCTAATAGTGCATATTTACAGAGAAAGAGCTTGAGTTTCAGAGATGCTGACTAATTTGTCCTAGTTCACACAATTAGACTATTTGACTTTTAATAGAAAATGAGTCATTTGGAACTGCAAGTAATCAGCTTCCATCCTGTAGTAAGGAGAAAGAGGGATCAAGAAAAAAGAAACGTATCTAGATATTAGCTTTCAAATATTGGCTAGATTTTTGTAAGTGTGTGAGCAAAAGTAACTCACAAGGGGATATAAAAATTGCCTTCACTTGACCATACCATACCCCCAGCAAAACCAGAGCAAAGCTAGAGAAAATCTGGAAAGTTCATCAAAAGGCAACAACTGTGATTACAGCCAGAAAGGTCATGGTAAAGGGGAAGAATTAAGGGACCAGCTTTGGGTCTATCTGAATGTAGCATCTATCCTTATTCATTTTGCACAATCTAAATTTCAGAAATATTTGTCGAGCATCTATTATGTGTTAAATACCACTTAGGCAATTAGAATGTTGACATGCTGCATCTATATGTTAATGGTATCAGTCACAACAGTTACTCGGTAAAATTTAGTTGCTATTTTCTTCAGTAAAATTTAGTTGCTATTTTCTTTTCAACATTTGCTTAAATATAGTCAAATTCAATCTCTTAATAAATTTTTAGAGCTTCAATTCAATCGCTGCAATCTAAGCACCTGATAAAATCAAACAGCATAATCAATTAAAAATACACTTAAAACACACCCCAATAATATTTCAACATACAAAGGTTTAATCAAATGTATTTATGAGATCTAGATTAATACATCACTTTGAATACAGATATCTGGTCTCATTTCTTCCCAAACTCTCACCATAGTTAGTAAATATACATCTATCTATCACATAATAGGTATTTATGGTAGACCTCACTTGAAGAGAAAGCAAAATACATGTAGAAGAAATTCAGAGTAAAAAAATTAATACTATATATATATAATTATATATACAGTTTTGTATTTTACAAACATATATATGGTTTATGTATTTTACAAATAAGTATATAATAAGTATATATTTTTATAAAATGTCATAACGCCACTGTTTTAGTTTTCTTAGTCTTCCATAATAACATACCGTAAACTGGGTAGCTTAAATAACACAAATTTATTTTTTCATACCGGGAGACTGAAAGTCCAAGATCAAGCTGTCTGCAGGGTTGGTGTTTGGTAAGGGCTGTCCTTGGTTTGCAGATGGCCGTCATCTTGCTGTGTCCTCATGTGGCAGAGAGAGAAAGCTCTGGTGTCTCTGACTCTTCTTACAACTCTACAAGTCCTATCAGATTAGGGTCCCACAATTTATGACCTCTTTTATCCTTGATTACCTCCCAAGACCCTATCTATCTCCAAATACAGTCATCTTGAAGGTTAGGACTTTAGTATGTGAATCCTGAGGGGTGTCTACAGCAGCAATAGAGGAGAGAGCAGGAGAGGACACAACTGTAGGAGAGGAGATAACACCTTTTATCTGGGAGGCAGATAGACAGGTCCTAACTAGTTTAGTAGTCCTAAACTACCACTATCAGAGGTTAGTTGACAATCATTATATTCCCCTAGAATCATTAAGGCACTCAAGATAGAAGCACCAAGAACCTAAAATAAGGAGGAAAAGGTGAAGGCTGTTTGAGAAGATCACAAAAAACCTTCACTCTTCCATGCTGCTTGAAGACTGTCCTTTCCCCTGCAATAAACATTTGGAGCTTTCTCTAAAGAAGATAATACAGATGGTCTCCCTATTTGGTGCCCTAGGCACATATGAGGCCAAGGTACCACACATAAACCAAGAGGATCACATGTCCAGATGTGTGCTAAGTGTTGTACCCCTGGAACTTTCCTACCACTCAAGTTCCAAAACAATGGAAATTACATTCTGCTATCCACACCAGACTGAAACACACTTCTCTAGAGAACTCAGCCTTGTCCAAGAGAAACAAAGATTCCCCAACAGAAGAGCCTCCTCAATCACCCTATGTGAAGTTCAGAGACAGAAGCCATCACATTGTCCATATGTTCAGAACATTATGTCAGCTTTTCAGTTGCTTACTCTTAACTCAGGAGAAGACATTAAGTGTTGCCAGTTATATTAGCGTAGTCTCTTTTTTGGAAGATAGGGGTGTAAAGAAGTGAAAAAAAAATGTGACATAAAGGAAATAAAAAACTACAAAGAGAAGACAGTTTTGGAAACTATCATTAATAACAAGATTTTTTAAAGTTAACACTTAAGAACAAAAAGAACTATTGAATAATTTTCTAAAACATCATTAATAATAAAGTAAATACAAAATCAAAGGAAGATTTGGAAGATAAGACTGAAAAAATACTCCAGAAAATAAAGCAAAGAGCTACAGAAATGGTAAAGAAGAATTAGAATTTTTTTTTTCCAAGTAAAGAATGAAAGGATAAGCAATGACCATCAACATTCAAATAACGGAAGTTCCAGAAAGAAACAAAAATTAAAAATGTTACAGTGAACAATTCAAAATAATGTCCCAGAATTTAAGGTCATAAATAGGAAGGTTGAAAGGGTCCACAAATTGTACAAAATGGAGTTCTAAATAGACCTAAAGGAAGGTGTGCCTTTAAGAAATTGTATGATACCTGGGACAAAGAGATCTGATAAGTTTCCACAGAGCAGAAAAAGATGAGACTTGTCAACAGCAGCATGAGAGCTAGAAGACAGTAAGGCAATGCCTTCAAAATTCTGAAGAAAGATGATTTCCTACCTACAATTATATGTCCAGCCGGCATGAGTCAAGTGGGGGTGGAATAGAGATATGTTTACATGGGCAAGTTCTCCAAAAATGCAGTTACCTTACACCATGTCTCAGGATGCCACTGAAGTGTATGTGCCACTGAAAGAAAGAGCATATGGGGAACAGGAAACAGAAGGCCAAAGAGAAGAGACAGGTCAAAGAGGGTCCCACAATGACTGCTGTGCACTAACAGTAGAATGGTGCTGGAAATGTGTGCAAAGAACTGAGCTTTGAGTCTCACTATGAGGACCAGAAAAGCACAGAGAAATTCAGTGTCACCATCTCTTTTATTGATGATATTCACAGTGATTAGGTGATTGAACAAGAAAATGAGTTCCTCTAATGTTTCTCCACAACCTAGTGTTTCTCTTTAATCAAAATCTCAGCACCAGCTTTCTGTTCCTCATGGACTACAGTGCAAAGTTTTAGAAATACAGATTAATATATTTTAAGCAATGCAGAAGAAAAGGTGCAGGAGAAAATAGAGCATGTTTCATTCCAACAGATATAGTGCCATTTCCATGTTTTACCTTATTTATAATTGAGAATTGTGCCCATATCTAAATGATCCCTGAGAACAGAGGAAGCTGGTCCTCTCATTTCCCTGGCTGAATCACACCCATTACCCTCAGCACAGGTGCATCTGTTAAACTCAAATCACATTGAATAAGAAGGGAAAGGTGATTTATGACCCCAAATCTGGGATTATGTTGCAGAAAAGTATGTATATACTTACAAATATAACCTATCACTATTTTCAAGTAGATACACATAAATATTAAATACATATAAAATATAAAATAACCTATAGTGATAGATAGGTTATACGTATATACTTGAGGTTAGGTATTTAAAGAATTTTCAGAGGATAATTTGTAAACATTTTGCATAAAATGTAAAATCCTTATAGTAAAATATAATACACTAACACGTTTATGGGCATTTGTCTGAAGCTCCGTCTCACTAGCTACATGGTGGGTGCCATTACAAGGTCTTCATAGACTCAGTTCTTCGTCTTTAATTGGGCACATTTCACAGAAGTAAGGAAGAATTAAATATGATCAGCCATGTTTTTATTGTGGGAATTAGCATATAATAAACCTCAGTAAAGAGTTCCTATTGTCATTCACTCTCCTCATTTACCCTGCTGTGAAATAGCTTCCCTTTAAGTCTATCCCACATTTGATATGTCAACACACAAGGCCATAAGTCCGGCAGCTTGTCCATTCTGCACAATATATCCAGGAAAGAGATGTTGCTAAGTGAAGGAGTAGGTTACTTCAATAAACTTCAATGATTAATGTGTCTTCCAAGTGCTAAACTCCTTCCTGGAGAGTAGCCTACACACTCCAAAGGAGCAGTTCATCAACAGAATTGTCAGAACCCACACGAAGAACTGAGATGCTCTCATTTGCCAAATATTTCCCCAGCTTGTTGTTTATGTCTCCTCATTTCAATCCATGCTTCTCTACATGCATCCATATGAAAATCTCTTTAAATGCTTTTCTGATTATTCAAAACACCTGCCACATTAAGTGAGGATACTGTTCCTAAATTTCTATGTCCATCAAATCTACAGTGGAAATATAAATAAAGGAATGGCCTTTTTCCCTTCACCTTCAACTGTTTTACAGATATATTAATGCAGGACATAAAAGGTTTTTTTAATTAATATTTTTACTATTTTGTTATATTTTATGATGTTAATTTTAAAAGTCTTGTTTATATATTGCATAACTTTTCTTTGCATCTTATTACTTAAATATATTTATCAACTGCAAAGCATCCATTTAAATGAATTATTATTGGGTTTGAATGATATTTAATGTATAGCATAATAATGAAAGAAATAAAAATAAAACTTTCATGAATATTGAAGAGCTCTATACTTATTCAAATTCTTTTGTTGCAAAATTAGCCTATAAATTTCCATGAAAACCCATGTCTTCCCCTGTATTAAATTTGCAACTATTATGAGTTCAATATCTCTAGTTGTGTCAATTTTTATTTCTGTACAACAGTCCTTTGCTTTCAGGAAAATAAAAAGACATGAAAAACTCCAAGAATCAGAAGATGCCAAATAATGATTTTAAGGATGGGTCACCCAAGTAAATATTTTTTGCAGCTAACATTTGCTAATATCTGTGTACTTTATATATAGCAGACAATGTGATGAGCACTTTGTATGTGGTATTTTATATCTTTGTAAAACTATGCAGCATATGTAGCAATATTTTCAGAATTCTTAACTTCATTTTTAAGGTGAAGAAATGAAGGCACAATGAATAAAAGTAATTTCTCTAATCATTCAGCAGGTATCAAGGTCATTCTTAACATATAAACGATGGCTTGACCACCTATGCAACATAATATCTTACTGATAGTGTATCAATTAATACATTTTCAAAATCCATGGTAAACAAAATGAAAGTGACTTAGGGAAACCAGAATGTAACAATATTTGAGATTACGTATAAATGATCTTACATCTGGATGCTTTTAAACTTGATTTTTAAAACTCTAGATAGCCAGTAATGATACTATCATTCATGTTTTGTATTAGGTAAAAACGAAGGCACAAAAATTTTAAGTAATGTGCCTAAGGTTGGACAGCTTCTCAGCAGCAGTGCTGCCAATTTCTTACAGGCAGCCCGACCCGAGTCTATACACCTGGCTACGGTCTCTATTTCCAGGTGGAACTACAAGTGCAGCACTAACCAACAGACTGCAGGAAAGCAGAGCTGCTCAAAATCCTATTTGGTTGCTGTCTTTCCTGCCAAGGAGATTGATCTTCACACTGGAAATGGAAGGCAATATTAGGAACAAGAAATTCTTAGCTGAGCTAGGAGAGAAGTTTATTAAGAGAACACCAGCTTTCTCAAAGTGCATTCCTGTCCCAAGGCCCTGAAGATTATTTCTCAAGATGAGGAGAATCCTTTCAGCCAAGATGGCCAAGTTGGAGATGATGATGTTTGAGGAGGAACAGACACTGGGAAAATGAATAAAATGAAGGAGACAACAACACTAATCAAACAGATTATTGGAAGTATGACTTATTTAATTCTGGAAAAGGAAGTGGGGACAACCAGTAACCAGTGTGCATCAAACAAGTAAATATAGCTAACCAACTTTGCTCCCCACAGGATTGCTCCTAGGCATCTAGGTCATGGTGTTACCCTTCACCAGTCACCCACTGTGCCAGGCATGCTGCTAATTGTTTCATATTTAAAGTCATCGACTATGACATGTTAAAATCTCAACTTCAAAGCCTGCTGTCATTGTTAAACATCTAGCAGCTTGTCATGGACCACATCCTTCTTGTTATGGTTTGGATGTTTGTTGCCTCCAAATCTCTTGTGGAAATGTGACCTCCAAATTTGGAGGTGGGGCCTAGTGGGAGGTGTTGGATGATGGGGACAGATCCCCCATGAATGGCTGAGTGTCCCTTGGTGATAAGTGAGTTCCCACACAGTTAGTTTATATAGCCTGACACCCACCCCTTCTCTCCCGCTCTGGCTCTGGCCATATGATGCATCAGATCCCCCTTTGGCTTCCAAGATTATAAGGTTCCTAAACCCTCACCAAAAGCAGATGCCAGCACTGTGCTTTTTGTACAGTCTGCAGAATCATGCACCAAATACAATGGCTTTTCTTTATAAATTACCCAGCTTCAGGTATTTCTGTATAGCAACGTAAAAAATGGACTAATACAGTTCTTTGTGTTTGTTTGTTTATTTATTTATTTATTTATTGAGATGAGTTCTCATTCTGTCACCCAGACTGGAGTGCTGTGGCACGATCTTGGCTCACTGCAACCCAGGTTCAAGTGATTCTCCTGCTTCAGCCCCGGGGTAGCTAGGATTACAGGCACTCGCCACCACGCCCAGCTAATTTGTGTATTTTTAGTACAGATGGGGATTCACCATGTTAGTTGGCCAGGCCAGTCTCAAACTCCTGGCCTCAAGTGATCTGCCCGCCTCAGCTTCCCAAAGTGCTGGGATTACAGGCATGAGTCACCGTACCCACCCGGACTAATATATTTCTCTAGTGAAATTTCCTTTCAATGGTTACTACCTTCTCTTTCATTTTCAATACTTTTTCTTTTGTTCCTTACTTTTAGTTTATCAAGGTACTTACTATAACTTTTTAAAACTTATTCCATCTACAAATATTTCTATGTATTTGTCATCGTATTTATTCTGTTTTTGTCTATCTTACGTACCTGAACTAGTTAATTTCCAGTGCCCAGAAGAGTATTGCGTGCAGTATGCACTGAATAATTTATTGTTGAGAAATGAATTCCCAAGACTTGAGTATCCAAAAAAATATCGCAGACTCACCCTTGACACACACTTTCTCTCAAACCAACTTCCCAACTGTGCTTTCCACTGAAGACTCAGGTCAAAGTCCACCACTATCTCTAATCCTTGAATATCTTTCCAATTTCCTGGCATTATATTATTATTCATCCAAATGGACTTCACTATTTTTTCTATACTTATTGTAAATCCTATCCCAGATGCATGTGTGTATGATCTAGAGTTTGTGGGTTTGGAAGGAAGCTGCCTGGGTCCTTGGGGGCACAGAGAAACTATAGTTAACAGAGATAACACAATGATCAGGGAAGAGTGAAGAGATGATAGAGACAAATTGTTATTTACTTCAGAGGTCTGGTTGGATTGACCATTGGAATTTGCAATAAATTCTGTATTCTGTCAGGATATCTGATCTTTTAGGAGAAAAGTAAATCATCTTTAGACAAAGGTTCTGCTGAAAATTTTATCGACACAATCTGTTATTAATAAGGATGGCCTGGGGCTTTCAACTCAAGATTAGAATATTTACATTCACTACCTTTTCCCCCCTTATTACAAAAAAAAAAAAAAGATAATTGGTTTCAGAGCAAGAAATTATAAATGAGAAAACAATCATCAATCACAATTCAAACATCCCAAGAAAACCCATGTTGAAATAAGGCTGTACATATTTTGTTGTCCTTTGTTTATACTTATTTGGGATCATTTGATATTTATCACTCTTACTATAGTCATTTGTGTAATTAGCATCTCCCTTTGCCATAAAGAATTATTTTCAGGCGATTTAGTAGGTATAGTACTCTATCATACAAATTTAGTGGAATTTCCTAAAATAATCCTTATTATCAATAGTGATAAAATAATGACACAATGCCAGAATTTTTGGTCAGACATTTTAAAATAGAATACTTAGGTAAATGTATGAATATAATTAAAGCTTTTAATTTATATTTTTACATTTATTTTCAGAAACTTTGTCTCAGTTTATGTAGATATCTATATAATCTCATAGTAATTTTAAAACAATGTTGAAGAAAAAATGGTAGCATATTTTGTCAATGTATTTTTCTTCAGTTATGTATGCTTTTATTCCATTTGTTTTTTGGTCTATGCACATGTATTTCTACTGTTATTCAGTCAAATTTATCAACATTTTCTTTTGCAATTTTCTTTACAGATCTTTAAATATCGTTTATAGACAAGTTTTAGGTTTGCAGAAAAATTGAGAAAATAGCACACACAAAAGAGTTTCCATACAATCCATACCTAATATCACTTATTAACAGCCTCTTACTTCCTTTGGCACATGTGTCACAATTAATGGATCAATATTAATATTATTAACTCAAGCCAATATTTTATTCAGGTTTCCTTAGTTTTTATTTAATATCCTTTTTGTCTCAAGATCTCATCCAGGATATCACATTACATTTATTTTTCATATTTTGCTAGACTCCTCTTGGCTATGAGAATTGCTCAGACTTTTCTTATTTTTGATGACCACGGCAGTTTTGAGAAGTACTACTCAGGCATTTTGTAAAGTGTTTCTGTAGTCCATCCTTATGCTGCTAATAAAGACATAGCCAAGACTGGGTAATTTATAAAGGAAAGAGGCTTAATGGACTCACAGTTTCATATGGATAGGAAAGCCTCACAATCATGGCAGAAGATGAAGGAAGAGCAAAGGAACATCTTAAATGGTGGCAGGCAGGAGGGCATGTGCGGGGGAACTCTCCTTTATAAAAACATAAGATCTCATGAGATTTATTCACTGTCATGAGAACAGCACAGGGAAAACCTGTCCCCATAATTCAATTACCTCCCACTAGGTCCCTCCCATGACACGTGGGGATTATTACAATTCAAGGTGAGATTTGAGTGCGGACACAGAGCCAAACCACATCAGTCTCTTAAATGGGTTTGCCTGATACTTCTCTTGTGATTAGACTCAGGTTACTGGTATGTGGAAAAAGCAATAGAATTAAGGTGCCATTCTCATCACATCATATAAGGGGACATGTTATCAACATGACTTAACAAAGTTGATGTTAAATTTGATCAGTTGGCTGAGATAGTGTTTGTCAGATCTCTTCACTGTAAAGTTGTTCTTTTATGCCTTGTTTTTGTACTATAATCTTTAGAAGGAAGTCACTACATTATAGCCCACATTTACAAAGTGGGAAGTTAAGCTCCACTTCTTAAGGGTGGAGAACCTACATAAATTATTCAGAATCCTTCTGCATGAGAAATTTGTGCATTCTCCCTTAATTATTTATGTATGCTATGACTACATTAGTATGAATTCATAGATATTTATTTTCCACTTTGTATTACAGTACATTGCTATCTCAACTACTTTGTTATTCATATAGTTCCAGTTTTGGTCATGGGAGTTCTTTGAGTTTCCCCTGTGTCTTTGGGCTATGTTCCTGTGATTGTGAATTTCTTTTGAGCGCTTCCTTATACTATGGCATTACAAGATGCTCTAGGATCACCTGTTGTATTTCCTGCCCCAATACTAGGATCAGCCATTTTCCCAAGGAGCCCTGCTGTCTTTTATTGGAAAAAAATTGTATTAGACTCCAAGTTCTGGGAGTTAGTGGTATTCACTTATACTATGGTGTAGTTGTTTCTAGGTTCTCTCAGTTCATGAAGAAGCTAACCCACATTTATAAATATTCTAATATATAACAGAAATCCACTCAGGGGTGTCTAAGTTGAATCTGTTGCCATGTGGATCATTCTTGCCTCCTCCTCTGGATGATTTTAAGTCTCACTCCAACAATGAGAAACATGGCCTCACTCATCTGCCTTCCATTTACTTAATTATTCAATTCCCTTATATATTGATAGCAGTATCTGAATAGTTAACCCATACCCATGTGGGAAACAGTCTTATCAACCAGATTACAGTGTTTTTGCCTTTAGTTTTACAGACTCGACACATTTACAGAGATACCCAGGTCAGAACCTCCTTCAGTGAGGTGATTTTATACATGTATAATACAGTTATATTATTTTGTCAATTTCTGCATTACCTTCTGGATCCACTGAATGTTTTTGAAATATGCATATGTTTCATTCTTTATTCAAAGTTGTAAGGATTTTGATAAATATGCAGTGTCATGTGCCCACTGTTACAGTATAATATTGAATCATTTCACCACCCTAAAACATCCTCTGTAAACACTTCTTATCAATTAACAGACACTGATCTTCTCCTGACTCCATATTTTATGTTTCCCAGATGTTATGTCAATGAAATCATACAAAATGTAGCCTTTTTAGACCGACTTCTTATAGTTAGCAATAGGTTTTTAAGATTCATCCATGCCTTCGTGTGGTTTGATAGCTCATTCCTGTTTATGATTGAATAGTATTCAATTTAGGGTTACCTCATTTGGTTTAACTTCACGTATTCAATTTAGGGTTACCTCATTTGGTTTAACTTCACACATGCTAAAAGTCATTTTGGTTTTATTTAGTTTGAGCTGGTTATGAATACAGTTGCTATTAACATTTATGTACACAATGTTGTGTGAATAGGCTTTCAAGTCACTGAGTAAGTACCTAAGAGAGTGAGTGCTAGATTGTATAGTAAGATCATGTCTAACTTTGTAAGAAACAGACACAGTCTTTTCAATTGGCTGCACCAGTTTTTATTCCCAGTAGCAATGCATGGAAGTTTCTGTTGCTATGTATCCTTACTAGAAATTAGTATTCTCAGTTTTATAGATTTTGGTCATTCTAATAGGTATGTAGTGCTATCTTTCTATTGTGTTAATTTCTAGTTTATCTGACAAATAATGCTGAGAAATTCTTTACATGCTTATTTCCCATCTATCTTATTTTCTGATGTATCTGGGATTTTTTTCCTCCTCATTTAAAAAATGGATTGTTTGTTTTGCTAATATTGAGTTTTAAGAGTTATTTGTATGTTTTGGATACAAATACTTTATCAGATATAATTTTTGAAAATATTTTCTGTTGGTGGCTTGTCTTTTTATTTTCTTAGTAGTTTTTCTCCACAGAAAAAAGTTTTTAATTTCAATTAAATCCAATTTTTCAATGTTTTTCTCTCACTGATTATGTTTCTGATGTAATATCTAAAAACTTGTTATCAAATCTTAGGTCACTTGAATTTCCTTTTATGTTTTCTGTTACAAGTGATATAATTTTGCATTTGCATTTAGGTATATTATCCATAGTTAGTTCCTTTTTTGTGTAAGATAAAAGATGTGTATCTAGGCTCATTTTTTTTTTTTTGCATATGGATGTTCAATTTCTCCAATAACATTATTGAAATACTTATCTTTTTTCACTAAATTGCCTTTCACTATTTCTGAAATCTCTATTATATTTATCAATTTGTCTATTTCATTTACTGATTTGTCTATTCTTTCTCCAAAACCATTGTGTCTTGAGGTAGCTTTATAATAAACCTTGAAACGGGTAGTGTATGTCCCTCAACATGGTTGTTCTTCTTCACTATTATTTTTGTTGTTCTATGTCCTTTGCTTTGCCATATAAATTTAAAATAATTTTGCTGATATCTACAGAATAACTTTCTGGTATTTTAATTGACATTGCATTGAGAATATAAGTCAAGTTGGGAAGAGTCAGTATTTTGGCAATATAATGTTTTTCAATCCATGAACATGAAATATCTCACCACTTACTTACATCTTCTTTGAATTCTTTCATCTTTGTTTTATGCAAAGAAACCCTGCACATATTTTATTAAATTTATGCCTATTTCTTAATGTATATGATTATAAATTGCTTTATGTTTTATGTCACTTTAAATTGTAATATTTATTCTAGTATATAGGAAAACAATTGAGTTTTTAATATTTATGTCTCTTGAACTGTGCACCCATTTATTGGTTTCATTGATTTCTGATATAGTTTTTATAATTTATTTTTTCTGCTTGCCTTGGGATTACTTAGCTCTCCTTTATTTTCTTAATGTGGAAGGTTAGGCTATAGTTTTAGATATTTCTTCTAGATATATTTTATTTTACCTTCATTTATGCATTCTCTATGTTTCTTAGTTTCTGACCTCTATCATTTTCCTTACATCTGAGGAAATTCTCTTAACATTTCTAAAAGGGCAAATTTATTGTCTGTGAACTTCTTCAGTTTATGTCTGTCTGAGAAAGTCTTTATTTCTCTTTCACTCTTGTAGAATAATTGTGGATATAGAACTTTATGTTAGTGGTTTTTAATCTTTTGACACCTTAAAAGTTTGCTTCATTCTCTTTTTAAATGCATAGATTCTGAAAAGTGTGTTTTTATTCTTCTCTTTGTATCTCTATGGGAACTTCTCCCCAACCTTTCCTCTGTATTCTTTTAAGGTTTTCACATTGTCTTTGGTTTTCTGCAGTTTAAATAAGATATGCCTATGTTGTTTATTTTGTTTGTTTTGTTTTATTTTTAGTATTTATACTGCTTCATGTTCTCAGACTTTCCTGAATCTGTGGTTGTCTATCACTGATTTGGGAAATTTAGTATACACAATTCCTTCAAATATTTCCCCTATATCTTTCCTTGGCTGTGTTGAGTCTACTGGTGAGTTCATTAAAGACATTTTTAAATTTCTGTTATAACATTTGATTTATAACATTTCCTTGCAATTCCTTCTTGGAGCATCCATCTCTCTGCCTACTTTACCTGTCATTTCTTGGATATTGTCTACTTTCCTCATTGGAGCTCCATTAAATAAAAAATTATAGAAAGGCAACGTTTTGGACTAAGATCCTATACTATGCCTCAACAGACCAGACAAAAAACCCGAATGGAGTCACTCATGCTAAAGTATCATGCCACCAAACCAAAACTGAGATGTTACCTGACTTGAGAAATCAGAAAAGGGAGATAACAGCTACCTTTCTCAAACATGCTAGTTTCAGTTGTCTTTTGGTATGCTTTGTACTGTGTTGTTGAAAGTTGGACATGTCGTATTGGGCAATAGGAACCCCATAAGAATTTACTGTCAGGATTTATGCTAATCTGGCTAAGAGTTGACTGTATTTAATGTTTCTTGAAGTTTCAGGTACCAGAGGCTTCAAACTTTCCCAGTATCCTTGTGTTTTTCTCCCCTCTTCTCTTTGGGCTTACCTATAGAGTTCTCAGATACAGTTTGTGTCTTTCAGTTCCCGATGTAGTCTACTTTTATTACATTGGATTTTTGTTGGTGCAATAATAAGGTGTCATGTGGTGGTAAGGTCTGTAGGAGAGGGAGTATTCTGTAATTATCTGATTAGATTTCAGTCTTATATTTGGCTTGAATCTTCGAGTATAACCTTCCCAGGTGTTTCTGCAATAGTACCGCTTGCTTTCTCTCTACCTGTTCCCTATTACCATTCCTGCTGCATGTTTCTAATTTATTTCCTGGAATCCCTGAACCTTAGTGGGGAGGACTTTCCTTTCTCAACCGAGACAAAGCTTTAGTAAAATTCAAGTCAGTCTAGGTCGTAGAGAAGGTTCTGAGTGTACTTCCAATGGCTACTCCTACCGTCCCTCTGCCAAAATCACAAGAAGATATTTTCTGGATCCTCCCCAAGAGAGTCAAATACAGTTCCAGGAGGAAAAGCCTATGCAAACATGCCCTTCCCTAATACTATAGCTCCTGAACTGTCTCACTCTGACACTAGTCAAATTTGTCACAACTACTTTTTAAATGTTTCTTCCAACTTATTTGTCTTTATTGCCTTCTAATCCAGGTAAGCACTTTACACTTCTACCTCTCTGGATGTGCCTGCCTCTAAGGATTTTGGGACTTAACTTTGCCCTAGGGTCTCAGGTCTTGGATAGGTACAAGAAAGATTATTAATGTTCTGTTTTCCAGCTTTTTCTGTGTTGTAAGTGTGACAATGATGACTTCTAAGCTCTTTATGTGTCAGAGCTGAAACTTGAATCATTTTATTAAACAGCTTATTAATTTAACCTGCTTTATTGAGATATAACTACATACCATAAAATTCACCTGTTTGAAGTGTAGGATTCAATCATATTTATAAGTTCTCATAGTTGTTCCACTATCATCACAGTGCAGTAGTAAACTATTTTCATCACCCTCAAAGCACTCCTCATGCTTGTTTGTTGTCAGTCCCCATTGCTATCCCCAGTCCCGGGCACCACTAGTCTGCTTTTTGTCTCTGTAGATTTGTTTTTGCTCTTCATTTAGTTTTACAAATACAGAACACTTTCTCACTTAAAAGTCAGAGTTTCTATAGTTTTCCCAGATTAAATAATAATAATTTAACTCCTTTTTCAAAACCTTTAACCTACCCCCCCCTTTTTTTTGCTCTGGAGGATAAAACAATGTTGTAAAAACAATTTCAAAGTAGACTTAATAAATACTAACGTGTTGAAATGGGAAAAATTCCCTTATCCCCCTTGCAGGGCTTTCAATGGGGATGTGGCTTACTTCTTTGGTGCCCTGCTGTTCATACCCTTAGGAGGAGCATGCAGACAGGTGGGTCATGGGGAGCACCGACCCCACGGCAACATCTAGGGTTGAGTGTTTACAGCTCCCAAAGCCCCAGTGGGCGTGTGTTACAGTGCACTCTTTCAGCTTAGCTGTCCACAGACAGCTTGTGTTAATCATCTCAATCAGACCTTCCGCCTTATTGCAAGGACAGAGGGCTTTCTGTATCCTGGGTTCTAGCCCAGAAAAATCGAATCACATATGGGCTTGGAGGACGGGTGCAAGGTTTTACTGAGTGGAGGTAGCTCTCAGCAAGGTGAATAAGGAGGCCAGAAGGCGGATGGAGTGGGATGGTGGTCTTCCCTGGAGTCAAGCCGCCCAGTGGCTGGACTCTCCTCCCAGACTCTCCTCCGACTGCCCCCGGCCCAGATCCACGTCTTCCCACCATGGATGGCCTGCATGCATTTGCTAGCGTGTCGGTGTGCTCCTTCGATCCTCCTGATGTCCAGCAGCCTGTGTTCTTTTGCCGATGTGTTCCTCTCGACATCCATCCACTTGCATCTGTGCCCACCAGGGTCTCAGGGGTTTTATATGCACAGGATGGGGGAGTGGCGGACAAAGGTGGTCTAGGAAAACGCAACATTTGGGCGCAAAAATAGGAATGCCTGTCCTCACCTAGATCCATGGGCACAGGCCTGAGGGTAGAGCCCTCGCCAGAGACCTCACCTTTTTCTACCCAGTGCTTCCCTGCCCCACTCCCGTATCAGTTTGAGCCAGGCATGGTGGCTCATGTATGTAATCCCAGTGACTCGCTAGGCTGAGGCAGGAGAATAGCTTGAACTCAGGAGTTCTAGACCAGGCTGGGTAACATGGTGAGATGCCGTCTCAAAAAATATATAAGTAAATACTAATTTTTAAACTAAAGCTGTGCTTTTCTTTAAGCATGGGGAACTTTCACTTTAGGTATTATTATTTCAGTAACTTTTAAAATAAAATGAACATTTCAATGTTATATAAATATTTTTCCTAAAGAGTTAACAATTGCTCAACACTATTTTTTTGATAATTCGGGAAGATGCAATTTTATACCAAGGTTCTGTTGACCTAAAAGGAAGAAGCTGCGGCAAAATTAATGTAACTAGAGAGTTTATTTGGGCCAAATGTAAAGATTGCAATCAGAAGCATAGGTTCAAGTTGCCCTGAGTACACACTCTGACTAGCAGCAGGTACAAGTGGTTTTTTAAAGGCAAAAAAGGGGGATGAATAATGGGCTGACAAAAAGCTATTTGTCAGGAATTCTCATTGGTTTACAGAAATAACCCCGATTAGGGATCGGTTCTACATTGTTAAGCCACAGGGTACGGATTATAGTGTCCAGTGTGGCAGGATTAAGTTAATTTATAGCTCCTTGTGACAATAATAGCAAATGGTTTCAAGAGATGAATATATTGCTCAAGGGGAAAGTAAGATTACTGTCTCATTTTAATGCTTCTCTGGCCCTTATAATTCAAAAGACTTGCCTTCTCCAGATAAAATATATTTCATAATATCAGTGCAATGTAATGTAACGATCTCAAAAACTAGTGACCTATTAAGTTTTGTGACAACAATGAAACAAACACCTATCAGTTTTCCCTGGAGATGGGGGCTTCAACTGAAGTAACCATGTCTTTCTTAAATACATTTCCATAATACAACATAAGTTTGTGTTTGCTTATTTATTTCTTACCTATAGATTAATTCACTCTTTAACTGATTACTAAGAAGTGCAAAATAGCCAAGCAGAAAAACCTGTGTGGCCCAGGAAGTTTGCGTTGATTCATTTTTTTTATTTGGTTCTCAGTTGTTATGTTCTAGTAGGACTCTGGAAGCCAAACACTTTGCCCCAAATAAGATGTTCTTTGGTGCAGTCATGCCAAGAAGTGATTTCTTGACTGGAGCCCAGGCATCCTGGAAAGCAGGAGAACCAAGGAAAAGTCTATCCCATGAAAAAATAAAACTGTGTGAGAGCTAATATTTGGAAAAAATTCAAGCTGAAGAGTGACTATAAAAACTAAGGGAGGCCAGGCACAGTGGCTCGCGCCTGTAATCCCAGCACTTTGGGAGGCCAAGGTGAGGAGATTACTTGAGGTCAGGAGTTCAAGACCAGCCTGACCAACATGATGAAACCCCATCTCTACTAAAAATACAAAAATTAGCTGGGCGTGGTGGCATGTGCTTGTAATCCCAGCTACTCAGGTGGCTGAAGCAGGATAATTGGTTGAACATGGGAGACAGAGGTTACAGTGAGCCAAGATCGCGCCATTGCACTCCAGCCTGGGTGACAGAGCGAGACTCAGTCTCAAAAACAAACAAGCAAACAACAACAACAACAAAAACTAAGGGAAGGCTGATGACAAATATAAGAGCACAGAAACATCAGGATTGTACCAAGAACATGGAAATGGATGAAGTGTCAGGTGGAGAGGATGATCCTTGTAATGTTATCTATATCCCAGGTAGATGCCGCATGTGGGCTGGTGCTACAATCATAAAGCTTGACTGGCCTGCCACGACAGCTCCTCTGGAGTCTTCTTATCTTTACCTTGTGAGTGCTTTCGTTTGTTTATAAAAAGAAAAATTACATACAGGACAAAAAATTTATAACATTACAGTAAAATAGTAAATAAGAAGAAAAGTCTCATTCACTCCTAGATTCACTAGTTAGAAGTAAATATTTTAAACTATTTATATTTTGGATTTTGTATGGTCTTAATATTAAAATTGGAAATTCAAATCCTAAATACCTATTTCAAATATGGAGAGTATAGATTCACTCCTTGCTAAGAAAAGTTGAATTCTTACTAACATCTTACCATCAGTCCAAATTATGTTTCATAACCAAATGCAGGTTTTCATTTTTAGTTTTATTATAAACTAAAGCCCACATAGAAGATTGTATGTAAAACTTGTAAGTAGCGTATAACAAATAAATATACATTAAATGCCCAGATAATGCAGGCTAAGTGATATGATTTGGCCATGGCCCCACCCAAATGTCATATTGAATTGTAGCCCCCATAATTCCTATGTGTCATGGGAAGGACCCAGTGGGAGGTAATTGAATCATGGGGACAGGTCTTTCTCATGCTGTTCTTGTGACAGTGAAGTCTCTCCAGATGTGATGGTTTATAAATGGGAGTTCCCCTGCGCAGCTCTCTTGCCTGCTGCCATGCAAGATGTCCCTTTGCTCCTCATTTGCTTCCGCCATGTTTGTTAGGCCTCCCCAGCCGTGTGGAACTGTGAGTCGATTAAACCTCTTTCCTTAATCAATTACCCAGTCTTGGGTATGTCTTTATTAGCAGTGTGTGAACAGACTAATACACTAAGAAACAGAATGGGACCAGTGCTCCAGAAGCCCTGAGATACTCCTTTGTGTTTGTCGTTCCATAGACTCCCATATGAGTCGTAAAAACTCTCTTGAATTTGGTGATAATTCTATATTAAATTTTATACGTAATTTTAACAACAGGTATGCCTATCTGTCTCAACATAGATTAGATTTATCTCTTTGTTTCTTTACTTTAAAAGACATTCAAGATATTATATCATTTCATTCATACATACTTAATCTACATCTACAAAAATATGGGCATTTCTTGTGTAACCACAATGTCATGTGCATACCTTATAATATTATTAGTAATTCCTCTGTATTATCACATACTATATTCAAATTTCACTGATTTTGTCAAATAATGGCTTTTTCCGTTGGTTGGTTAGAACAAGAAGAAAATATAAGCCACACATCAATTTAGTTATTATGCTAAAACTAATCAGTGGGCTCATTTGGTGACAGCAATAGTGCTGCCATTGAAAATTGTCTCATCTAATCTAACGTTGGCACTTGTTACTGATAGTTGTCTAAATCAATCATTTACCCTAGGGCTTGCAAAATGTGATTTTCTAATGGTTTCCTTCTTTCCATATTTGTTAATTGAAATGCTTCTGTAAAAAGAAACTTTTCCTTATCAACTTGGTCTTTGATTATCCAGAAATATAGTTCATACTTCAATTGTAAAAGAAAGCCTTAATCATTCCTATTGAGACCAGTTTTATGAGTGAGGACTCCGTGCCTTAGTTGCTTCCAATCATATCTCCATTTACTATCTATTTCTGTGTAGCAAATTATCTCTAAACATAGCAGTTTAAAATAACAAACATTTATGATGTCATACAATTTCTGAGTGTTAGGTATCTGGGAGCAGCTTCACTGAAGGTTTTGGCTCAGGAGATCTCATGAGGTTACAGCCAAGCTGTGGGCCAGGTCTGGCATAATCAGTAGATTTAGTTGGGAGTGAAGAAAATTCTTTCAAGAAAGCTCAGGGCTATTGCCTGAAGTCCTCTGCTCCTTGCTAGCTGTTGGCAGGAGGCCTTGGCTCCTTGCCACAGGAGGCTCTTTGCAGGGCTCCTCAGAAGATCATGGCTTCCTTCTCTCAGAGTAAAGAATCCCAAAGAGAAAGTGAGCAGGGAGGAAGTACCTTACCTTCCATGACTAGTCTCCAAATTCGTACACCGCCACTTCTGCTCTAAATTTTTCATATCGAGTGAGCCATTGAGCCTAGTCAACACTCAAGAGAAGGGAAATTAGGCCTCACCACTTAAACAGAGGAAAGTACTGTGGAACACATTTTAAAACCAACAGTGTCCTTCCTTCCTTCCTTCCTTCCTTCCTTCCTTCCTTCCTTCCTTCCTTCCTTCCTTCCTTCTTTCCTTCCTTCCTTCCTTCCTTCTTTCCTTCCTTCCTTCCTTCTTTTCTTCCTTCCTTCCTTCTTTCCTTCCCTTCTCCTTCTCTCTCTTCCTTTCTTTTTTTCTTTTTCTTCTTTAATGCCATGCTAAACTCCTCATAGGTTATTCATGCATTTAACATTTTACAAGGGCATCCATCATTATTAATATTTTTATGCACAAAATCTCCATTCTAATGGGACCCTTATATTTAATTCTGTGTCCTTTTTTCATGACCTTATTCATCTTTGATAGCCTTCTACCTTTCTGGAATAGTAAGGTAACCACAGTTGATCTCATATATTTTCTGCTCCAGATATAGAATTAATCATTTATCCAAAGTATTCTGTCTGTGCTCTTGATTGAGGAAATGCTATTTAGAGGTTGTGAACTTGTCACTAGTTATGATTTTTGCCATTGGATTGTCGTGGTCACTATACTTCTTCAGCAGACATAGCTAGAAAGTGTGTATTTTAAAATAAAACACAAGTCCATATTAGTATTTTAAATGCAAAGTTTACATATATAGGTTTTACTTAATTTCATTGTTTTGTGCTGTTTTCTTTTTTCTCTTATACTGAAAATATTGGTTCCTGACAAGAATAGCATATTAATTATCTGCATTTTTCTATCTGCATTTATCTTCGTGATTGTGTTATCACAAAAATATATGCTTAGATAGTTCCAGCATTCTTCTAATATTTAATAACTTATATGTCATTTCTTCTTAAATTTCGTTTTTTATATGTGTAAGAAAATTAAAGGATTGTCAAGTCAACATTATTTAGCAAAATGTTTTAAAGAAGTCTCAACTTCATCTCTGTGCCTTCTATTTTCCTCTTTCTAAATTCTATTTATTATTTTATTATATTATAAATTATATTAGTTGATATAATCCACATATAATGATATAAATATTATATATAATATATAAAAATTATTTTATTTATCATTTATGATTTATTATAAGCACTAATGAAGTAATAAATAAAATTACTAATAAATGGTTTCCTTCTTTCCATATTTGGAAGTAATTAAGTTTATTAGCTTATCACAAACTAATAAAGTAATATTTATTCATTTGATCCCAGATTTTCTATTGGAAGTCTATACTCTCTCTCCGTTCTACCATCATCCTATCTCCCATCCTCTCTTTCATATACAGTTACAAAATATAGTATGCTGTATAGAGAGTTCTGACCCTCTTTAATTGAATAAAATTCACTGCTCTAGTGACCAAGAGTTCATACCAGATTCTTCTCATCCTTTTTATTAGATGCATAATATACCATTGCATGTTTGTATTTACACAGTCAATTTCATTTTCATGAACATTTGATGTGCTTCTAATTTTTGCTATTACAAATAAAGTTATGAGAAACTATTACTTTTGATCAGTATGCATTATTATAAATTTCTAGGAGTAAGATTTATAAGTTAAGAGGTAAACATATATGCCATTTTTCCAGATACCACCAATGTATTTTCCATAAAGAATGTGTAATTTCACATTCTTATCAGAAATATATGATAGTGTCACTTTCTATACAACCTAAGTGCACATTACCTGCTGTCAGGTTTTTATTTTTGCCAGTTGATGATGACTGTTATTTCAGTGTAATTTTAACTTGTATCTCTTCCACAGCAACTGAGTTTGAGAATTATTCCATGTTGTCAAGGCAATTATGTTAACTTTTAGTTTTAAAAATTATCTTAGACTCACAAAGTTGTTGTAAGGAGAGTAAAAAGAGTCCAAGTACACCTTTTATCCAGCTTCTTTTAACGTTATTTTATATAATCGTGGTTAAAAAGGCAAACATTATTTGGATTTTGCTATATTTTCCCTTAAGTTCTTTTATCTGTTTTAAGTATACATATGTAACAAACCTGCACGTTATGCACATGTACCCTACAACTTAAAGTATAATAATAATAAATAAATTTTTTTAAAAAAAGATCCTTTCCAAGATACCACATTGCATTTAATCTTCCTGTTTCTTTAGTTTTTGTCAAATGGAGATGGCTTTCAGCTTTTCATTGTTTTTCCTTGACACTTCTGAAATGCACTGGGCAAGGATTTTGTAGCATCTTCCTTAATTCGGGTTTGTTTCTGGTGTTGTCTTATGGTTAGACTGGGCTTATGTATTTTATGGAAAAAGATGACAAAGATAAGTACTTTTCTTGTCAAGGGGTACATGATATCAACATGACTTATTATTAGGGATGTTAATAAAGAACACTTGGTTAGGGTGGCGTCTGCCAGGTTTCTCTAGAGCAAAGCTGCTACTTTACGAATTCATACTTTATTTATTAGAAGTGAATCACCAGGCCAACCCATACTCCAGGAAGGAGAAATAACGCAGTGGTGGCTGGTGCCCCCCTTGCGGTGCCACGATGGGAGTGTTTTCTCTTCATTTATTCTTTCTTGGGAACATCTGGTGGGACTCCTGGGGAAAAAGTCTGCAAGAAGTTGCAAACCATACTATGTGTGTAGCCCCTAGAAGCTTACATTCTCATACTCGCTCTCTAAACCTACAGCAAGTCATTGCATATTTCTAGCTGAACCTTCTTGCTGGCTAACACCACGCTGAGGCATCTTTCCCCATAAGCAATTGCTCAAGTTCTCATTCTCTGCAGCTGCCAATCTCTCTCCAGATTTAAAGTTAGTGGTTTATCTTTCTACCTCAATTTTCTAATGGGCTCAAAAACTTGGTTATTTTTCAGTTTTCTATCTTTTTTCCTGGTCTTAGGGTGGTACTGACAGTCTTTCCAATTGTGTACACATCCAAGCTCAAATATAACAAATGCAAGGCTATTTTTATTTCTTCTCAGAACTGTGTTCACAAAATTTGGTTGATATATTTGGGTTGTATTTCTGCAATAAATCTTACTTGGTTATAATGTGGTACATATATTATTAGATTTTCTTTGATGGTATTTTATTTACCTTCATTACACTGATATTTAAAAATGAGAATTGAGTTTCATTTTTAGGCAATGGTTAAAGGTTTTCATATCAATATTATGCCCACATCAAGAAACAATTTAAAATGCTTTTATTTGCTTCTATGATCTTGAACAGTTTTCTTTTTTTTTTTTAATTATACTTTAAATTCTAGGGTACATATGCAAAACATGCAGGTTTGTTACATATGTATATGTGTGCCAGGTTGGTGTGCTGCACCCATTAACTCGTCATTTACATTAGGTATATCTCCTAATGCTGTCCCTTCCCCCTTCCCCCACCCTATGACAGGCCCCAGTGTGTGACGTTCCCCTTCCTGTGTCCAAGTATTCTCATTGTTCAGTTCCCACCTATGAGTGAGAACATGTGGTGTTTGGTTATTTGTCCTTGTGATAGTTTGCTGAGAATGATGGTTTCCAGCTGCATCCATGTCCCTAGAAAGGACATGAACTCATCCTTTTTATGGCTGCATAGTATTACATGGTGTATATGTGCCACATTTTCTTAATCCAATCTGTCACTGATGAACATTTGGGTTCGTTCCAAGTCTTTGCTATTGTGAATAGAGCTGCAATAAACTTACGTGTGCAAGTGTCTTTATAGCAGCACGATTTATAATCTTTTGGGTGTATACCCAGTAATGGAATGGCTGGGTCAAATGGTATTTCTAGTTCTAGATCCTTGAGGAATTGCCACACTGTCTTCCACAATGGTTGAACTAGTTTACAGTGCCACCAACAGTGTAAAAGTGTTCCTATTTCTCCACATTCTCTCCAGCACCTGTGGTTTCCTGACTTTTTAATGATCGCCATTCCAACTGGTGTGAGATGGTATCTCATTGTGGTTTTGATTTGCATTTCTCTGATGGTGAATGATGATGAGCATTTCTTCATGTGTCTGTTGGCTGCATACATGTCTTCTTTTGAAGTGTCTGTTCATATCCTTTGCCCACTTTTTGATGGGGTTGTTTTTTTCTTGTAAATTTGTTTGAGTTCTTTGTAGATTCTGGATATTAGCCCTTTGTCAGATGAGTAGATTTCAAAAATTTTCTCCCATTCTGTAGGTTGCCTGTTCACTCTGATGGTAGTTTCCTTTGCTGTGAAGAAGCTCTTTAGTTTAATTAGATCCCATTTGTTAGTTTTGGCTTTTGTTGCCATTGCTTTTGGTGTTTTAAACATGAAGTCTTTGCCCGTGCCTATGTCCTGAATGGTATTGCCTTGGTTTTCTTGTAGGGTTTTTATGGTTTTAGGTCTAACATTTAAGTCTCTAATTGATCTTGAATTAATTTTCGTATAAGGTATAAGGAAGGGATCCAGTTTCAGCTTTCTACTTATGGCTAGCCAGTTTTCCCAGCACCATTTATTAAATAGGGAATCCTTTCCCCATTTCTTGTTTTTGTCAGGTTTGTCAAAGATCAGATGGTTGTAGGTATGTTGTATTACTTCTGAGGGCTCTGTTCTGTTCCAGTGGTCTATATCTCTGTTTTGGTACCCATACCATGCTGTTTTGGTTACTGTAGCCTTGTAGTATGGTTTGAAGTCATGTAGCATGATGCCTCCAGCTTTGTTCTTTTGGCTTAGGACTGTCTTGGCAATGCAGGCTCCTTTTTGGTTCCATATGAACTTTAAAGTAGTTTTTTCCAATTCTGTGAAGAAAGTCATTGGTAGCTTAATGGGGATGGCATTGAATCTATAAATTAACTTGGGCAGTATGGCCATTTTCATGATACTGATTCTTCCTATCCATAAGCATGGAATGTTCTTCCATTTGTTTGTGTCCTCTTTTATTTCACTGAGCAGTGGTTTGTAGTTCTCCTTGAAGAGGTCCTTCGCATCTCTTGTAAGTTGGATTCCTAGGTATTTTATTCTCTTTGAAGCATTTGTGAATGGGAATTCATTCATGATTTGGCTCTTTGTTTGTCTGTTATTGCTGTATAAGAATGCTTGTAATTTTTACACATTGATTTTGTATCCTGGCACTTTGCTGAAGTTGCTTATCAGCTAAGGAGATTTTGGGTTGAGACAATGGGGTTTTCTAGATATACAATCATGTCATCTGCACACTGGGACAATTTGACTTCCTCTTACTAATTGAATACTCTTTATTTCTTTCTCCTGCCTGATTGCCCTGGCCAGAACTTCCAACACTATGTTGAATAGGAGTGGTGAGAAAGGGCATCCCTGTCTTGTGCCAGTTTTCAAAGGGAATGCTTCCAGGGTTTGCCCATTCAATATGATATTGGTGGTGGGTTTGTCATTAATAGCTCTTATTATTTTGATATACGTTCCATCAATACCGAATTTATTGAGAGTTTTTAGCCTGAAGGGCTGTTGAAATTTTTCAAAGGCCTTTTCTGCATCTATTGAGAGAATCATGTGGTTTTTGTCTTTGGTTCTGTTTATATGCTGGATTACATTTATTGATTTGTGTATGTTGAACCAGCCTTGCATCCCAGGGATGAAGGCCACTTGATCATGGTGGATAAGCTTTTTGATGTGCTGCTGGATTTGGTTTGCCAGTATTTTGTTGAGGATTTTTGCATCGATGTTCATCAGGGATATTGGTCTAAAATTCTGTTTTTTTGTTGTCTCTGCCAGGCTTTGGTATCAGGATGATGCTGGCCTCATAAAATGAGTTAGGGAGGATTCCCTCTTTTTCTATTGATTGGAATAGTTTCAAAAGGAATTGTATTCTAAAAATCAGAGCACCTCTCCCCCTCCAAAGGAATGCAGCTCCTCACCGGCAATGGAACAAACTGGGTGGAGAATGACTTTGACGAGTTGAGAGAAGAAGGCTACAGATGATCAAACTTCTCTGAGCTAAAGGAGAAAGTTGGAACCCATCTCAAAGAAGCTAAAAATCTTGAAAACAGATTAGATGAATGGCTAACTAGAATAACCAGTGTAGAGAAGTCCATAAATGACCTGATGGAGCTGAAAACCATGGCATAAGAACTACGTGATGAATTGTAGAAGCTTCAGTAGCTGATTTGATCAACTGGAAGAAAGGGTATCACTGATTGAAGATCAAATTAATGAATTGAAGTGAGAAGAGAAGTTTAGAGAAAAAAGAGTAAAAAGAAACAAACAAAGCTTCCAAGAAATATGGGACTATGTGAAAAGACCGAATCTATGTCTGACTGGTGTATCTGAAAGTGACAGAGAGAATGGAACCTAGTTGGAAAACACTCTGCAGGATATTATCCAGAAGAACTTCCCCAAGCTAGCAAGGCAGGCCAACATTCAAATTCGGGAATTACAGAGAATGCCACAAAGATACTCCTCGAGAAGAGCAACTCCAAGACACATCATTGTCAGATTCACCAAATTTGAAATGAAGGAAAAAATGTTAAGGGAAGCCAGAGAGAAAGATTGGGTTACCCACAAAGGGAAGCCCATCAGACGAACAGCAGATCTTTCAGCAGAAACTCTACAAGCCAGAAGAGAGTGGGGGCCAATATTCAACATTCTTAAAGAAAATAATTTTCAACCCAGAATTTCAAGGCCAGCCAAACTAAACTTCCTAATTGAAGGAGAAATATAATCCTTTACAGACAAGTAAATACTGAGAGATTTTGTCTCCACCAGGCCTGCCCTACAAGAGCTCCTGAAGGAAGCACTAAACATGGAAAGGAATAACCAGTACCAGCCACTGCAAAGACATGCCAAATTGTAAAGACCATCGATGGTAGAAAGAAATTGCATCAACTAACAAGCAAAATAACCAGCTAACATCATAATGACAGGATCAAATTCACACATAACAATATTAACCTTAAATGTAAATGGGCTCAGTGCTCCAATTAAAAGGCACAGACTGGCAAATTGGATAAAGAGTCAAGACCCATCAGTGTGCTGTATTCAGGAGACCCATCACACGTGTAGAGACATACATAGGCTCAAAATAAAGGGATGGAGGAAGATCTACTAAGCAAATGTAAAACAAAACAAAAAAAAGGCGGGAGTTGCAATCTTAGTCTCTGATAAAACAGACTTTAAACCAACAATGATCAAAAGAAACAAAGAAAGCCATTACATAATGGTAAAGGGATTAATTCAACAAGAAGAGCTAACTGTCCTAAATATATATGCACCCAATACAGGAGCACCCAGATTCATAAAGCAAGTCCTTAGAGACCTACAAAGAGACTTAGACTCTCATACAATAATAATGGGAGACTTTAGCATCCCACTGTCAACATTAGACAGATCAACGAGACAGAAAGTTAACAAGGATATCCAGGAATTGAACTCAGCTCTGCACCAAGCAGACCTAATAGACATCTACAGAACGCTCCACCCCAAATCAACAGACTATACATTCTTCTCAGCACTATATCACACGTATTCCAAAATTGACCACATAGTTGGAAGCAAAGCACTCCTCAGCAAATGTAAAAGAACAGAAATTATAACAAACTCAGACCACAGTGCAATGAAACTAGAACTCAGGATTAAGAAACTCAATCAAAACCTTTCAACTACATGGAAACTGAACAACCTGCTCCTGAATGACTACTGGGTACATAACGAAATGAAGGTAGAAATAAATATGTTCTTCGAAACCAATGATAACAAAGACACTACATACCAGAATCTCTGGGACACATTTAAAGCAGTGTGTAGAGGGAAATTTATAGCACTAAATGCCCACAAGAGAAAGTAAGAAAGATCTAAAATTGACACCCTAACATCCCAATTAAAAGAACTAGAGAAGCAAGAGCAAACACATTCAAAAGCTAGCAGAAGGCAAGAAATAACTAAGATCAGAGCAGAACTGAAGGAGATAGAGACACAAAAAAAAGCTTCAAAAAATCAATGAATCCAGGAGCCTGTTTTTTGAAAAGATCAACAAAATTGATAGACCACTAGCAAGATTAATAAAGAAGAAAAGAGAGAAGAATCAAATAGACACAATAAAAAATGATAAAGGGAATATCACCACTGATCCCACAGAAATTCAAACTACCATCAGAGAATACTATAAACACCTCTATGCAAATAAACTAGAAAATCTAGAAGAAATGGATAAATTTCTGGACACATACACCCTCCCAAGACTAAACCAGGAAGAAGCTGAATCTTTGAATATACCAATAACAGGCTCTGTAGTTGAGGCAATAATTAACAGCTTACCAACCAAAAACAGTCCAGGACCAGATAGATTCACAGCGAAATTCTACCAGAGGTACAAGGAGGAGCTGGTACCATTCCTTCTGAACAGTTTTCTTAGTAGTAAGATTATATCCCCTTTAAAACAAACCAAACCAAACCAAAACAAAACAAAACAAAAAAACTTTGAGGGACAAATAATTAAAATTTCTCACTATTTTTTCCATGGAAATTGGATTTTTTTATACTTCATACTACCATTGTATTTAGTTTAATGATAAGTAAAGTAAATAATTATGGAGTTGCATTTTGGAGTAAATATGTTTATGTATAATTTCTCTTTGTTTAATTATTTAATGCTTGATATTCTTACTTCTTATACTGTACATTCTACATTCATTGCACTTACTGTTTTTTAATGTATAATAACAGTTTTTCTATTTGGTTGATTTTTCCAAAGAAAGAGCTTTAATGTTTACTCTTTTATTAGTTATTTTTTTTTGTTTCCAACTTAGTACTTTCTGGTCTTGTATTATTTATATAAATGATTTTATATTATTTATGTCATTTTTGAATGACAATTTATGTAATAGAATTGGGAGGAATTTTTTTTTCTTTTTTTTTTTTGCTATTTCTGCCTTCACCATGACAGATAGGTGTTGCTGCATATTTGAAATCATGAAAGTACATAAGTACATGGGCTTTGGTGGGGGAGGGTCAGATAACTGAAATTGACTCAAGGAGTTGCTTGTAAGAAAAAATTTGAAAACAATCAAAGTTTGCTTTCAAATTAGGAGGCTAGAGATTGGATTTTCATTTTCATGTATGGATGCAAACGTTTTTAAAATTCCATTTCTACAGGCTAAAATGTCTAATACATTAACTTATCTATTTATTGAATGAAAATAAGTTGAACATTTATTATGTGAAATATACTATGGAAATGTTTAGGGAAACAGAGATAAATAAAACGCAGGAATTATCTTGAGAAAGTTTACCTTCTAGAAGAGACAAGACAGTCAGATACACACACATGCACATGCACACTCATTCACACATACCCACTCAGGCACACGCACATGCACCCCCTCACTCACACACACGCACGTGCACACCGGCACACATACAAGCCTCCATTTCATTCTTCACTTATTTATGATAGTGTACAATATAATTATTCAGAGAGGCATTGAAAAAACTCTTGGGAACACAAGACACATCCATGAATTTTCATTGGAAGAGGCAGAAAGTCTTAAAAGAGGCATAAATCCTTGAACTGGACTATAAAGTGTTGTGGGAATTTTGCCACTTCTAGGAAATATGGAAGGTAATTTCTAACATGGAAAATCATTATCACATGAAAAATTATGAAGTTATAATGGATATGTTGCATGTAACTAACATAACTGGAGAAAAGGGAGTAACTGAAATGCAGAGAATGAGGCCGGGATTGTATGTCAAGAGAAAAATTGCAAATGACTTTCAAGGCTCCTGTAAACTATATTTAAATTATACGGAAGGCTGATCCCAGGCTTTGAATTTGGCTGTGGCTCCTCTTTTGTTCCAATCCTTTGCTCTTTCTGTTCCAATTAGTAGTTTCCAGGCTTGAGCCAATCCTCTACCACCTTTTGATGCAATCTCATTTCTGGCATACAGCCTGCAGCCTACTCCTATTATTTTCTGGTATAGATTCTCATTTCTCACCCAGATGTACAGCTGCTGCTGCAGCTAGCTGGGATGTTTCTCTGGAAGCCACAATACCTGTTTGCTTCCCACCAGCCTCTGCATGAGTCAGACAATTTGGCTGCAGTACTGTGGTGAGGATTGCAAATGCGCACCTGAGACATTCCGTTTGCTATGACTCCATGTGCTGTCCATTAAATTCTGGCCACAATCTTACATGTTTGCACTATGACCCAAAGCAGCTTTCCTTTCCTTGGTGAAAATTGATACTTTTCATAAAGCCCAGTGCCCTGGCATGTCCATAATCGTTCACTTGTCAATCATTGCTTTGGTGTGGAACACCTTTGAGACTTTTCTCTTGCTGCCAGCTCCGGTAGCCTCTCAGAGTCCCTGCCCAATCTTGGGAAAAGGATAGAACTTGCATCAAAGTGATCAGAGAAACTTCAAACAATTCAGAAATTCAGGTGAATGGGCCACATGCTTTCACAAAGCAGGTCTTTGGCAGGGAGAGGATCTGATGAGGGAGAAGGAAGGGGTGCAGCATATTTCAGAGGATGCACATGACTGAGCCCTGATGCTGTGCTTTCTGGAGAAAATAAGCCAAGAAACTTCTAGTTGCTGTTGAGTCCTCTTCACAGGCTCTTGGGAATGAATGGTCTGGAAGGCCCTGAGCACATTGCTTAACTTTTCTCTGTAAATCTGTAACTGTTCCCCCAGGCAATTTTGGAGTCAGACTGTGTAGTTCACATTCTAGAAAATTCTTCTGGAAAGAAAGATGGGGCAGCTGCTTATATCCCTAGCTATTTCAGTTTCCTTGGTTCATAAATCTTATATTATCAACTTTGCTCTTCCCAAGTTCATTATTTGATGGGCCACATTAAGTATATTTTTAGATATTTGCCATTTTCTTCATTTAGATTAAAGCTGGGAAACAGAATCTCTCTTTCTCTCCCTTTACACGTTTGGTTTCATTTTGCATTAATTGTGTAGAGGTTACAGAATTTGAAACTCCTTTTATTCAAGTTCCACCGTGTTTTCTTTACATGTGGAATATGACAGAGATGAAGCCATTGGTATTGATATCATCCTCGGTCAGGCACCCTTTTAGAGAGGCAGCCTGAGACATGAGTGACACTGCCAGAGGAACACAGGTTTGCCTCCACTTCTGTAGCACAAAGGTCCTGGTTCACCAAACATGCTTTTAATGCTTTTTTTAATTTTTTGAGACCTTTGAATTTGTATTTTGCAACAGTTGCTTCTGGTTCCTCTTTCACCCCAGGGTAGAGTTCCTTCCAGGGCAGTGTTTCTACTTGTTATTCACGAGTAGGTTTATAGATCTGTGAATATCATGAAATTGCATGCAACATTTGTGTTTTAGAGAATATTTTATTGAGAGCTATCGTTGTAATCAGATTCACAAAAATCTAATCAAGAAAAAATAAGCCATCCAGACTTAATTCAAATTGTATCCCTTTTAAGGAAGATGTATTTTCTTTAATAGTAAAATTGTGACAATGAGTTGAAAAATCAACATTTGCAGCCGATTAGTTACTGGGTCTTGCATGTGTGCCGTGGACATCTCTGTGCAGTTAAAGCAGTCACGTGCCTGTATTCCCAGCTACTACAGAGGCTGAGGTGGGCGGATTCCTCGAGCCCGGGAGTTTGAAGCTGCAGTGAGCTATGATCATACTACTACACTCCAGCCTGGGTGACAGAGCGAGATGCTGTCTTAAATTAATAAATGTAGATGAATAAAAAATAAGGCAGCCACACCGTAGTGCCCTTTGTCAGTCTGGCCTAATTGTGAACACAGGTAAGTATATTCCAATTCTCTCTGACAGGGCATAGCCAGATTGAGAATATTAGATAATACTTTACTGAACATTAGTGTCAAACAAAAGGTAAATAAATGCAGTCAGTGCCGTCTAAGCAGATGAACGTCTTTAGAAAATACGCCCACTCGTCTTCAGCATGTATTGTACGCAAGGGTTATATCTTGACCTATTTTTTCTGTCACCCAAGAGTTGTCTTAAACATTTCAAGATATCCTGATGTGTATAATGGGAACTCAGTTTGAGAAGTTCAAACAGCGACTGTCTCCAGGTACCTTTCCCCTGCTGTCTGTGGATGGCCTTTCCCTATGATTGACAGTGGGAATGAGCTTTGTCCTCTGGGTCTTTTTTACTCTCCATCACCTTAAAACTGGTCTTGATTTTCTTCAGTCTTCTCAGAATGCTATTCTTTCTGATTTTCTTTCTGACTTAGTCCTGAAATCTGCAAAACTACCTCCAGGCTGAAATGCTGGCATCCTTTTAGATGGAAACTTTCTCCTCTAGCTGGGAGACTGGCTTACCAAATGCACTGGGGTCAGTAATTGGTGCCTGCTTTGGGCAGGAAAGCAAATACAGTGCATACCCAGAGGACCTGGAGTGCATTCACAATCAGTACCTCTTGGGTGTCTGGAGAAGTCCATTTCTGCATGGTTTTCTCTACCGTCTGCCTGCTGGGTGGCAGAGAGTAAATGAATCTGACAGCATTTGTTTGGTTCAGTGGTTCTCCTTTTGCTTGCTGATGACTTCTGCCAATATCTGGAATGTCAAATACCGCACCTATGTGTCATGGCCAGCTCACCTCAGCAGACCGTGTCATTACTCAGTCATTCACTCATTTCACACAACAATATGTAAAAAGATTACAGGCATTGTGGTAGACATTAACCATAAGAAGACTAAGTCCCTTCTGTTGGAAAGCTTCTGTTCTAATGAAAGAGGCAGGCAAAGAGGCACGGGACACTATAAAAAAGCTACGAAGAGTTTTTTCTTGGACCTGTGAGTAGGCTGAGGAATGGCTTCTCCCCAAAAGATCCAGCCCACAGGGAGGAGATTTTGGGGAGCTGGGTTTAGAGGAGGAGTACAGGTGCGGATAAAGAGCCGAGGGAGAATTCTGGAAGTAACTTGTGATGGAGATTTTTCTGCTTTTTGGTGAGACATAAGGGTCACATTTGAGATGGTAGCCATTCACGGGAAAGGCCACTCCAGAGCTCCCTGTCTATTCCTTTCAAAAGGCATGTCCTGGATGTGTTAAATTTTTATGATGGAGAGACAAGAATTTGTCTCTGATACTGGTGTTCTCTTCCTTTAAATAATTTAAATATCTAAAGGATATTTAGTTGTGTCTACCCCTTCATACAAAGCAACAAAACAGAACAAAATTGATGGTTCCAAAATAACTTTAGTCTCTAAAATTCAGTGTATCCTCTGGGTTCTTATAATTTTATACTTACCTCCATAGGGAAAATGATAAATATTTCCTATTGATAACTACAGAAGAACACTATTACAGTAAATGTAAAGGTGAAGCAGTATTAAATTAGAGACCCATCCATAATAGTATTTAAAATGAAATTAATTGCTGTAATTAAGTCTGAATTCATTTGTTTATAAAAGGAAAAACAGCTCTTTGGAGGCCAACTCATCCCAGGCAATTCTATAAACCTTGATCAGGTCAATTCACTTCAATCTGATTCAATTCAAAAATGTTCAACAAGTATTTCCTGTGCTTTTTACTTAGTGTCAAGCCCTGTTTGCAAAGCAGAGGTGCAGACATGACCAAGGTATTTATTTCCCACTCTCAAGGAAATTAATAATAATAATATAGAAATATGCTCCATGTGCTGAGAAACATAGGTGCACATGAATAATTCAATATGGGGAAAATAATTCTTCAAAAAGTGTTTTCGCCTTTTTTTTTTTTTTTTTTTTTACACTGAGTCTTGGGAATTTAGAAAGATTTCATGTAGAAGAGTAAGATATGGAAGGATATCCCAGATATCAAGGCAAGGAGATCAAAGCCTCAAAGCAGCCAGGAACGTTGTTTCATTATGCATACGGACAGATTGCTGTGTTCATAGCACTGGTTGCACTGGGATATGGGCAGAGCATAAAAGAGAAAAAGTGGGCTATGTCTAGGAAGGCCAACCTTTGCCGTGAAGAATCCTATAGTAACATTGACGTACTGCAGTATAACATCTTGGTAAATACTACAGCAACATCATCATATTTGACATCATAAAAATGTATTGAAATCTGCATTTTTATCACCAATTACAGTGCTTTTTAAAGATACTGTTTACATATCATTGCCTCTGTTGACCATCACCCTATAAACTCTAGTCTCACAAGAGGTTTTTGCATCAGTCAAAAACGAATTATTTTGGTGGTACTTTGGGCACCTGGCTTTGGAGACAAAAATGACAAATAATCAGAGTGGGCATTTCCAATCACAGATCAGACTGTGATCTGAGAAAAGGGGCAAGTGGAGATTTGGCAATGCGTACATACCTACCTGGGAAATTTTCCTATCTATAGGAAAGAATTCGAAAATAGACTGAAAATGCAGCACAATTGTAAAATTAAAGATAAGCAAGACTACTAACAAATTTATAAGCTATTAGTGGTGAGAGATGAAAATAGGTAATATAGGTCACCATTATTTCAGATAACCAAGAAAAATCTAGAAAGGAACTGTAACAAATCTCGTAGTTGATCTGTATTGTGTGATAATTCAACTTACTTTTTATGTCTTGAAGAATTTAGCTATTCAACACAGAATGATTGACAAATCACTCATCAGTAGTGACAATTCTGTTAAGATGATTTCAAGGGTTTTCATCTCTCCTACATATTGGAGGACACAGGAAGATACCTGGATAATCCCAGTGCAGTGGGACACTTGCATTGAGAGCAGCATTTCCATAAGGTGAAGGGAGTAGCGATTGATTAATTCTGGATAAACTAATTTTCCCTGAATTTACACAACAAATATGTTCTTGCAATTGTCAGAATGAATTGCATCCTGATTTGCAGGCAAGCCTTCTTTGGGCCATACACTCTTCACATTAATTTATGTTTATTTAATTGGGTTTCTTTAAAGTTAACATCTTCTTGAATTCATGACTATTTGCCAGCTTAAAACTAATACTAAGCAGAAATTATTTAATGTGCAGTACATTTTCAATTAGAGACTTTTACAAAAGGAATAATAAACTCAAGGTTTCTTAACACAGTTTTGCACACTGGACACTCACACCTCTGTCTGAGCTGGAAATTTATCCTACCCCACATTAGATTCCACATTGTTGTGAAGATCTAGGGCTTATACCAGAACTGTCTCATTTTTCTGTAAGCGATTCTGTTTCACTAGTGCATCCTAAGGTATGAAATGATATTGCAAATTTCACCACCTCAACATTTCAAATTCATAACACACATCTTAAATGTGTTACCATGTAATCATGGCTCTTCATAAGTAACTATTTCATAAAATACTCATGCTATTGAAAGCTGGGTGTAAATAAGAATTTTCTATTACTCGATCTTCAAAGCCAGGGACTCTGCTCTTACCCTTCTTCCATTTTCACACCTCTCTTTCTCCTTCTCACTGCTGCTAGTAAAGCTTCTCTGCTTTTAAAGACTTGCATGATTAGATTTGGCACTCCTGGAAAACCCAAGATTATCTCACCACCTCAGGGCTGGAATATTTAATCACATCTGCCAAATTACTTTTGCTATATGAGATAACAAATTTCCAGGTTCTGGAAGTTGTTAATTGCCTGTAATCCATTTTAAAAATGTAAAATTTAAAATTGTAAGTGACAGTACTGCAATATATTTGTTTGCAAATTAATCTTAACCTACAAATCCAGGCCGATGAGTTGAAATCTAGATTACCCCAATCAGAGTTATACACACCAAAAATGAACAGTTAGCATTGAAGACCTCTGAGTGGGCTTTCTATCTCCAAAGTTCTTGAACTCCTGCTATCTCAACCTTCATCAGAGATTTTGCATTAAGAATGACAGTAGATAGGAATTTTTTTCTGGGAATAATTTTTCATAATTGAAGTGACTGACATTTATATTTAAGATAAATGGTTGGCTATAAATTGGTAGAGTTATTTACTTCCATATCTCAGGTGAATGGGTATAAAAATGTGATGTGCCCAACACCTCTTGCGCCTTTGGAGTATTAACCTAGATCTTGAACTCTATTTGGTCCTGGGTAACCCACTTAAAGGCAAACTCTGCTGCCTTATCCACCTAGCAGTTTGGTATACAGCAACAAAATAACATTATACTCACTGTAGATGGAACGGTTTAACCAAGGGCATCTTAGAGAAGCTTTGCTTAGAATAGACAACAGGAATTCCCAAAAGCTTGCAGGAAGAAGCCGTAAGTTGTCAGTCTCTAATTTGAAAAGAAAATGCTTGTTTGTATGCTTGGCAGTCCTGTTTTACACTTCTTTTATTATACAATCATCCTGGTAGCAAGACTGTGTATGTGTGTGTGTGTGTGCATGTATGTGTGTTTAAGAGAGATCATTTCTAGCATCTAAATAGTCCTTTACTGGAGGTGATCAGTCTTGATCAAAATAATGTGACAATGTGACGATTATTGAACAATCAAAATGATTCAGATTATTTCTCAATGGGAATGGGTGTGGTACCCTCAGGGCATGAAAAGAAAAGGGAACTAATTTTAGAACACTGATACATATTTTTAAAATATGTAAATATGTATGTTAAAACCAAGCAAGTAAAGTGAATTGGTGGAAGTCTATTTTATGTATTGTGAAGAATTGTACAAAGTAACATGATAGTCATAAATATGCAATTTGTTGAGCAGAGTCATGAATAATTTAATTTAGTTCTAATAAAAACATTTTGTAGTAAGAATCATTTTACATTTTCAATTTACAGATGAGGAAACTGAGGTCACATATAAAGTAAGTTTCGGAAGCATCTTTCAAATGTAGATGTGTAACAGGTGACACCAGTGTTCCCACAAGCAACAGAATAAAGTGCTCTTCATTTTAAACTTCATAGGATGCTGGCATACATTACGTATTCAAAAGGTCCTCAACTCACTTCTCCTCCTTGCACTACAGAGAAATTAACAGGAATATGGATATGTCCTGTCAGAGAAAGAGGATGTCCTGGTATAACAATTTCATTTGAAGCCACAGAGGTTGCTCTTGCTGCAAATATTGCATTTGTTTATTATGGAATATATGGCAACAGAAAAGTCCTCCCTTGCTGGGATGAATACATCAGTTTCCATTTTCATTGAATTCAGCTAATAGGGTAGAGGGCCAGTCAATATATGTCCTCACTGGGTATTAACAGGGACAAGAAAACATGAAAAGTGCAGGCACAGAACAAAGAGGTTCATAGACACAAGATGTGTCTTCCCCTAGACCTAATATTCAACAGATAACTAAATACTTGGGATTCTACCAAAAGGGAAATTAAGCTATTAATCAAGATGCATAATATATATTTAAGTGCATTTCACAGATTAAAGGTATAACTATGTTTGTTCTTCCTTGGTGTTCTGAGGTAGAAGGGGGCTCACTTAGAGGAGACACCATTAGAGAAAAAAAGAATGTGACTGCAGAGCTTTGGAAAGATATAAATAACAGGTAGGGTGTGAGCATACTCACAGAGAAGCTATTTTGGAAGTCTTTGGAAAATTAGATGATTTTAAGAATATACAAAATGCTAACCTCCAAATAATTTACAAAACATTGTGAACAAATTTTGGGATTGCATCATTGTCACAGAAATAATCCTATTGCTTAATGGTATTTTGGTTTTAGCCAATATAATATTGTGGTTGGCCTTTTTAATGTCTTTTTTTTAAAATTCAGAAGATATTTTAGCTCATTACATTCTAAACTTGTTTACTCAGCACATACTATTCATGTTGATCACTTAGCAGGATATGAAGAAGACCTGCTGGCATAAGGCATAGCCTTGACCTTAATAAATGTACAAATCAATGGCAAGTTTAGACATGTACCCAAAGCACTAGAACAGAAAGTAGTAAGTGATATCTACTCACTCAGCAAGTGTTTATTACGTAACTTATTTATATGTGTCAGGCTCTATCTGGAAATACAACAGAAACAGACAAAATTTAAAACAACTACACTGTCTCTATAAAATTTACATTTTAGTTGTTGGTGAGATATACTAAAAATGAATATAGAAAGCTTAGAATTCTACATGGGATGGTAGGCAGAGTAATTCCCCCCACCAAAGTGACCATGTCTTAATCCCAGAATCTGGGAGGATGTTAGTTTACATCAAAACCTGGCTTTGCAGATGGGATTAAGATTATGCACTTTAAAATAATAGGAAGTGCATTTTGGATTATTAGTTGAGCCCAGTCTAACCACAGAAGTCATTAAAAGCAAAGAACATTTTCCCACTGTAGTTGGAGGAGACCTGATGAGAGAAGCAGGATCTGAGAGATTATATATCACTGGCTTCGAAAAAAGGAGCCATGAGCCAACAAATGTGAGTGCCTCTAGAAACCAAAGAAGGCAAGGGAGTGCATTCTCTTCTACAGCCTCCAGAAAGGAGCACAGCCTTGTGCGGTGCTCAGTTCAGTGCAGTGAGTTCCCAACTCACTTTGTTTAAGCCACTAAGTTTGTGGAAAGTACTTATGACAGCAATAGAAAGCTAATTCAGATGCTGAGAATATTATGGAGAAGCATAAAGCATAGAAGAGAAAAGGGAATGTTGGTGGTAGAGGATGTTGCCGTTTTCCTTAGGGTGGTTAGAAAAAGCCTCCTGGAGAAGATAAGCCAGAGTCAGGATCGGGGAGTCCTGTTGATCAGGGAAAAGCATGCCAGACAGAGGAATAAGACGTTGCATTATATGTTGCTTAGCAGAAATAATTAACGTCCAGGGGCAAAGAGGAGGAGGAGGCCAGGACAGAAAGTGATTAAAAGCTATTGTAATGAGTCTGATTTAAACTACTTTAGGAGTTGTGAAAGGAAAATAAAATCTCAGGACCCAAAATGCACTATGCCAAAGTGAAACGTTAAACTGAAAGCTGAGTCACACAAACAAATAGCTGGAGATAGAAGGCCAGATGTCTCCACAGGTGCTACTCTATGTTTACTTTATCTTATGTAAATTGTTCATTTACTGAGCATGAGAGGAATACATAATTGACTATTCCTCTTTTCCCTCCTTTCACATGTAAAACGTGGATTCAGTGAACGCTGATGGAAGCCTTAAAAAAAACGCAACCGCTTTCTGCTTTAATCTACACTTCCCCTTTTCTTCGTTCTTCTTTTCTGTACTGTCTGGCCTTTCCTTTTTAAATATTGATGTCCAGAGACCCTCTCTGGTAAAAGTACGGATCACAGATTGTTCCTGTGGTTTTGTGTTTCTTTTTCTTTGGTATGTCTTCAATCTTGGCAAAATAAACCTCTAAATTGATTGAGACCTGCCTCAGGTACTTTTTGGTTTACAGAAGTTATATGCACTAAAATGTGGTAATGGTGATGCAAAGGAGAGAATTTTTTTTTTTTTTTTTTTTTTTTTTTTTTTTTTTTTTTGAGACGGAGTCTCGCTCTGTCGCCCAGCCCAGGCTGGAGTGCAGTGGCGTGATCTCGGCTCACTGCAAGCTCCGCCTCCTGGGTTCACGCCATTCTCCTGCCTCAGCCTCCCGAGTAGCTGGGACTACAGGCGCCCACAACCGCGCCCGGCTAATTTTTTGTAATTTTTAGTAGAGACGGGGTTTCACCGTGGTCTCGATCTCCTGACCTTGTGATCCGCCCGCCTCGGCCTCCCAAAGTGCTGGGATTACAGGCGTGAGCCACCGCGCCCGGCCGAGAATTTTTTTTTTTTTCTCTTGAGACACGGTCTCACTCTGCTGTCTAGGCTGGAGTGCGGTGGTGCAATCATGGCTCATTAAAGCCTTGGCCTAATGTGCTCAAGTGATCTTCTCATCTCAGCCTCTTGAGTAGCTGGGACACCAGCACATGCCGCCACACCGAGCTAATTCTTTTATTTTTATTTTTTCTAGAGACAGTGAGATATGGTTTGGCTCTGTGTCCCCACCCAAATCTCATCTTGAATTATACTCCTGTAATTCCCATATGTTATGGGAGGGAACTGGTGAGAGATAATTGAATCATTGGAGCAGTTTCCCCCATACTGTTCTCATGGTAGTGAATAAGTCTCATGAGATCCGGTGGTTTTATCAGAGGTTGCCACTTTTGCATCTTCCTCATTCTTTCTTTGCCTGCTGCCATTCATGTAAGATGGGACTTGCTCCTCCTTGCCTTCTGCCATGATTGTGAGGCTTCCCCAGCCATGTGGAACAGTAAGTCCAATTAAACCTCTTTCTTTTGTAAATTGCCCAGTCTCAGGTACATCTTTATCAGCAGCTTGAAAATGGACTAATACAATAAATTGGTACCAGTAGAGTGGGCATTGCTGAAAAGATACCTGAAAATGTGGAAGCAACTTTGGAACTTGGTAACAAGCAGAGGTTGGAACAGCTTGGAGGGCTCAGAAGAGGACAGGAAAATATGGGAAACTTTGGAACTTCCTGGAGACTTGTTGAACGGCTTTGCCTGAAATGCTGATAGTGATATGAGCAATAAGATCCAGACTGAGTTGGTCTCAGATGGAGCTGAGGAACTTGTTGGGAACTGGAACAAAGGTGACTCTTGTTATGTTTTAGCAAAGAGACTGGTGTCATTTTGCCCCTTCCCTAAAGATTTGTGGAACTTTGAACTCAAGAGAGATGATTTAAGGTATCTGGTAGAAGAAATTTCTAAGCAGTAAAGCTTTCAAGAGTTGACTTGGCTGCTGTTAAAGGCATACAGTTTTAAAAGGGAAAAAAGAGCATAAAAGTTTGAAACGTTTGTAGCCTGATAATGTGATAGAAAAGAAAATCTCATTTTCTGAGGAGAAATTTAAGCCACATGCAGAAATTTGCATAAGTAACGAGAAGTCAATGTTAATCCCCAAGACAATGAGGAAAATGTCTCCAGGGCATAACAGAGGTCTTCAGGGCAGCCCCTCCCATCACAGGACTGGAGGCCCAGGGTCCCTGAGCTGTGTGCAGCCTAGGGACTTGGTGTCCTGCATCCCAGCCATTCCAGCCCTGGCTGGAAAGGGTCTAACATAGAGACCAGGCCATGGCTTCAGATGGTGCAAGCCCCAAGCCTTGGCAGCTTCCATGTGGTGTTGAGCCTATGAATGCACAGAAGTCAAGAATTGAAGTTTGGAAACCTCTGCCTAGATTTCAGATGTATGGAAACACCTGGATGCCCAGGCAGAAGTTTGCAGCAGGGGTGGGGCTCTCATGGAGAACCTCTGCTAGGGTAGTGCAGAAGGGAAACATGGGGTCAGAGCCCCCACATAGAGTCCCTGCTGGGGCACCACTTAGTGGAACTGTGAGACAAGGGCTACCATCCCCCAAATCCCAGAATGGTATATCCACAGACAGCTTGCACCGTGCATCTGGAAAAGCTGCAGACACTAAACACCATCCCATGAAAGCAAATAGGAGAGAGGCTATACCCTGCAAAGCTATAGGATGGAGCTGCCCAAGACCATGGGAACTCACCTCTTGCATCAGCACGACCTGGATGTGAGAACTGGAGTCAATGGAGATCATTTTGGAGCTTTAAGATTTGACTGCCCTGCTGGATTTCAGACTTGCATGGGCCCTGTAGCCCCTTTGGCCAATTTCTTCCATTTGGAATGGTTGTATTTACCCAGTGTCTGTACCCACATTGTAACTAGGAAATAACTAGCTTACTTTTGATTTTACAGGCTCATAGGCAGAAGGGACTTGCCTTGTGTCAGATGAGACTTTGGGATGTGTACATTTTAGTTTATGCTGAAATGAGTTAAGACTTTGACAGACTGTTGGGAAGGCATGATTTGTTTTGAAATGTGAGGACATGAGATTTGGCAAGGGTCAGGGCTGGAATGATACGGTTTGTCTCTGTGTCTTCACCCAAATCTCATCTTGAATTGTACTACCATAATTGTCACGTGCTGTGGGAGGGATCTGGTGGGAGATAATTGAATCCTGAGGGAATCATACCCCATACTGTTCTCATGGTAGTGAATAAGTCTCAGGAGATCTGATGGTTTTATCAGTTTCTGCCTTTGCATTTTCCTCATTCTCTATTTGCCTGCTGCCATCCATGTAAGATACAACTTGCTCCACCTTGCCTTCTGCCATGATTATGAGGCTTCCCCAGTCACATGGAACTATAAGTCCCATTAAACATCTTTCTTTTGTAAATTGCCCAGTCTTGGGTATGTCTATATCAGCATTGTGTAAATGGACTAATACACATTGTTTCTCTATGTTGTTTAGACTGGTCTTGAAGTCCTGGGCTCAAGTGATCCTCCTGCCTCAGCCTCCCAAAGTGCTGGGATTACAATCATGAACCACTGTACCCAGACAAGAAAGATTTTTGAAGCTGAATTTACTAAAAATAAATGCTGACTAGGGAAAAAGACCGTACGTGGTTAAAATATGTTTGGCTAATATAATAGCTAAAAATTTGCACACCACAACCAAGTGGGATTTGTTCCAGGAATGCAAGATGGTTCGATATTCAAAAGTCAATTATACATTTAAAAATCTCAAGTCATCACATTGGGAGGCTAAAGAAGAAATATAGTTATATCAATAGATGCAGAAAAAATATTTGATGATATGTTAATAATTTTATTGTCGAATAATTATTAATTACAAAAATGCTGATTAATTGAGAAAATACTCAGCAAACTAATAGAGAACTTGCTTAACTTGATGAAGAACACCTATAAAAACCTACAGCTAACATCATACCTAATGGTGAAAAGCTGCATGTTTTCCCCTAAGATCATCATCAAGGTAAGGATGCCACTATCTCTGGTCTTACTCAACATTGTACAAGAATTCCAAGTGAATGCAGTAAGGCAAAAAGAAAAAAAAAAAAAAGAAAAAAGAAAGAAAGGAAAAAGAAAGAAACAAAAGGAATGTAGATTGGGAAGGAAGAAATAAAACTGGTCTTGTTTGTAGATGTCATGTGTATATGCAAAAAAAAAGAAAAAAAAAAACAAAGAATCAACAACAAAAAATTCTCATGGAAGTGATATGTCATCATAGAGAAGCTACTCAAGATTAATACAAAAAAAAAAAATGTCAATTGCTTTCTTGAATACCAGAAATGACTAACCAGAAATTCAAATGAGAAATATAGTGCCACTTAGATTAACATCAAAATTAAATACCTAGGTATAAATCAAACAAAATATGTACATGATCTATGTGAGGAGTACTTTTAAATTCAGATGAAACAAATCATTTCATGCACATTGATAGGAAGGCTCAATATTGTAAACATATCAGTCCCTTCCAGCTTGATCTATAGATTCAATGCAATCCTAATCAAATCCCAGAAAGTTATTTTTTAGATATTAACAAACTTATTCTAAAATTTAGGCATATTCAGTTTTGAAATGACTTCCTAGATACAACATTAAAAGCACAATACATAAAAGAAAATGTTAACTAATTGGACTTTATTAAAACTAAAAATTTCTACTCTGAAAAAGTAGAAAAATTTCTACTCTGAAAATATTAAGATAAAAAGACAAACCACACTAGGAGAAAAATATTATTTTGCAAAACACACAACTAAAAAGGAATTAGTAACCATAATTTACAAAAATTTCCAAACTCCACAGGAAAAAAACAACTCTGATGTAATGAAATGGGCAATATATCTCAATAGACACCTCACTAAAGAATATATACAGATGGGAAATAAGTATGTGATAAAATGTTCAAAATCGTGTATCATTAGAGAACTGCAAATTAAAACAATGATGACTTAATCCTACATAACTACAAGGATGGCTAAAATCCAAAAACATTAACACCTGTAAATGCTGGTGAAGATAAAGAGCAGCAGCATTGTTCACTCATTGCCGGTGGGAATGCAAAATGAAACAGTCACTTTGAAAGCAGTTTGGCAGTTTCTTACAAAACTAAATGTACTCTTGCTATATGATCCAGCAATTGTGCTCATTGGCATTTACCCAAATAAGTAAAAAAAATATATCCACACAAAAAAGTGCACATAAATATTTGTAGCAGCTTTATTCATAATTGGTAGAACTTGGAGACAATTGAGATATGTATGCTACAATAGGTGAACAGATAATCGAATTGTAGTATATCCATACCAGGGAATACTATTCAGCAATAAAAAGAAATGAATATCAAGCCATGAAAAGACCTGGAGAAAATTTGAAGGCATATTGTTAAGTGAAAGAAGCCTATCTGAAAAGGCTACATGCTGTATTATTCCAACTACATGACATTTGGAAAAGGCAAAACTATGGAGACAATCAAAAGATCAGTAGATTTCAAAGATACAGGGAAAGAGAGTGGGAAAGATGAAGAGTTGAAGCACAGAGGATTTTTAGGACAATGAGACTATTCTGCAAGATATCGTAATGGCAGATATATGTCATTATACATTTGTAAAACCGATATAGTATATAACCCTAATGTAAACGATAAAATTTTGTTAATAATACTGTATTGATATTGACTCATCAGTTGTAAAAGAGGTACCACGTTAATGCAAGATCTTTATAACAGAAAAAACTTGAGGAGGAGGGTGATATACTATTCACTCAATTGTACTGGAAGCCTAAACATGCTAAAGAATAAAGTCTATTAATTAAAAAAATAATAATGTTTGAAATTAATGGTGTGATATCTTGAATGGCAGTTGATTAAGAAGAAATCAATAAATCATGAAGAGGAGAAGCTGTCAGCCTCTGCAATATAATAATCAGGTAGACTTGTGTGATAGCGGTGTCATGCAGATAGGTGGAGATGTGGAACAGATGGTTGGGGTAGAATTACATACCTGAGAGACAAGTAGTAAAGATGTTATTAAAAACCAGGTTGAAGTTCCATATCACCTCCTAGTTTAACTTTCCGTTAACTGTTCTTTATCCAACAAGTAGCTTCCATTTACTAACTGGCAGGTCTTTAGAATCTAATTGAAGTCTACAATCTATTCCAAGACCAGGAATATTCATTGTATTCTAGTCAAGTCTAGAATCTATTCCAAGTCTAAGAATACTTATTGAGTTGGCTGTGGAGGTATCTCTATCAATTAGTTAAATTTATGCTATTTTATTATATGTTTGTTACCTATACGTTTGTTACCTAAACATTAGAGTGAGAGACTGAATCTCACCCTAGACCAATATTGGATTAAAGAGCATCCAAGTGGGGAGTTGTCAGTAAATGCATGAGCAGCAGCACTTCTTGTGTTATTTAGTATTTAAAGAAAATGAAAGTAGAAGGAAAATATATAAAAGAAAGAATAATATTTGGAATGTTACAGGAAATAACCAACATGTGCACACACACACCACACACACACACACACACACACACATAGCTCAGAGCCAGCCTTAAGAGAACAATGTTCATGGTGATGTAGATGTTGCAGGAGGGAGACAGCGAGATCGTGGCACCAGGGCCCGAGCATGGGCAGAAATCACACCTCTGCCCATGGGAATGGATGTATTATAAAAGTCATCAAAGACAGACATTTAATTTATATCTGGTTCCATATACCACAGGCTACACACACACACTTATATGTATGTAAATATATGTGAAGGTATGTTTATTTTATACTTTCATCATGGCTGTTATCAAGGAGGGGAGAAAGTTATTTCATTATAAAAGAGATTCTTTATGTTTGACAAAACAGTTCTCAAATTTCCCTGCACCCAGGAATCACCTTGAAAAGCTTTTTTTTGTTTGTTTGTATGTTTGTTAGATGTTTAATTACATTAGTTAAAATGTTAATATAACTTTTAAAATTTATAAGCCTTTTTAAAACTATACTTTAAATTCTAGGGTATATGTGCACAACATGCAGGTTTGTTACATATGTATACATGTGCCATATTGGTGTGCTGCACCCATTAACTCGTCATTTACATTAGGTATATCTCCTAATGCTATCCCTCCCCCGCCCCCCCAACAATAGGACCTGGTGTGTGATGATCCCCTTCCTGTGTCCAAGTGATCTCATTGTTCAATTCCCACCTATGAGTGAGAACATGCGGTATTTGGTTTTCTGTTCTTGCGATAGTTTGCTGAGAATGATGGTTTCCAGCTGCATCCATGTCCCTACAAAGAACACGAACTCATCCTTTTTTATGGCTGCATAGTATTCCATGGTGTATATGTGCCACACTGTCTTAATCCAGTCTGTCACTGATGAACATTTGGGTTCGTTCCAAGTCTTTGCTATTGTGAATAGTGCTGCAATAAACATATGTGTGCATGTGTCTTTATAGCAGCATGACATAATCCTTTGGGTATATCCGCAGTAAGGGGATGGTATTTCTAGTTCTAGATCCTTGAGGAATCGCCACGCTGTTTTCCACAATGGTTGAACTAGTTTACAGTCCCACCAACAGTGTAAAAGTGTTCCTATTTCTCTATATCCTCTCCAGCACCTGTTGTTTCCTGATTTTTTAATGATTGCCATTCTAACTGCTGTGAGATGGTATCTCATTGTGGTTTTGATTTGCATTTCTCTGATGGTGGATGATGATGAGCATTTTTTCATGTGTCTGTTGGCTGTATGAATGTCTTCTTTTGAGAAGTGTCTGTTCATATCCTTTGCCCACTTTTTGATGCAGTTGTTTGTTTTTTTCTTGTAAATTTGATTGAGTTCTTTATAGGTTCTGGATATTAGCCTTTTGTGAGATGAGGAGATAGCAAAAATTTTCTCCCATTCTGTAGGTTGCCTGTTCACTCTGATGGTAGTCTCATTTGCTGTGAAGAAGCTCTTTAGTTTAATTAGATCCCATTTGTCAATTTTGGCTTCTGTTGCCATTGCTTTTGGTGTTTTAGACATGAAGTCCTTGCCCGTGCCTATGTCCTGAATGGTATTACCTAGGTTTTCTTCTAGGGTTTTTATGGTATTAGGTCTAACATTTAAGTCTCTAATCCATCTTGAATTAATTTTCATATAAGGAGTAAGGAAAGGATCCTGTTTCAGCTTTCTACTTATGGCTAGCCAATTTTCCCAGCACCATTTATTAAATAAGGAATCCTTTCCCCATTTCTCGTTTTTGTCAGGTTTGTCAAAGATCAGATGGCTGTAGATGTGTGGTATTATTTCTGAGGCCTCTGCTCTGTTCCATTGGTCTGTATCTCTGTTTTGGTACCAGTACCATGCTGTTTTGGCTACTGTAGCCTTGTAGTATAGTTTGAAGTCAGGTAGCATGATGCCTCCAGCTTTGTTCTTTTGGCTTAGGATTGTCTTGGCAATGCAGGCTCTTTTTTGGTTCCATATGAACTTGAAAGCAGTTTTTTCCAATTCTGTGAAGAAACTCATTGGTAGCTTGATGGGGATGGCATTGAATCTATAAACTACCTTGAGCAGTGTGGCCATTTTCACGATAGTGATTCTTCCTATCCATGAGCATGGTATGTTCTTCCGTTTGTTTGTGTCCTCTTTTATTTCACTGAGCGGTGGTTTGTAGTTCTCCTTGAAGAGGTCCTTTACATCCCTTGTAAGTTGGATACCTAGGTATTTTATTCTCTTTGAAGCAATTGTGAATGGAAGTTCATTCCTGATTTGGCTCTCTGATAGTCTGTTACTGGTGTATAAGAATGCTTGTGATTTTTGCACATTGATTTTGTATTCTGAGACTTTGCTGAAGTTGCTTATCAGCTTAAGGAGATTTTGGGCTGAGATGATGGGGTTTTCTAAATATATAATCATGTCATCTGCAAACAGGGACTATTTGACTTCCTCTTACTAATTGAATACTCTTTATTTCTTTCTCCTGCCTGACTGCCCTGGCCAGAACTTCCAACACTATGTTGAATAGGAGTGGTGAGAGAGGTCATCCCTGTCTTATGTCAGTTTTCAAAGGGAATGCTTCCAGTTTTTGCCCATTCAGTATGATATTGGCGGTGGGTTTGTGATAAATAGCTCTTATTATTTGAGGTATGTTCCATCAATACCGAATTTATTGAGAGTTTTTAGCCTGAAGGGCTGTTGAATTTCGTCAAAGGCCTTTTCTGCATCCACTGAGATAATCATGCGGTCTTTGTCTTTGGCTCTGTTTATATGCTGGATTACATTTATTGATTTGCGTATGTTGAACCAGCCTTGCATCCCAGGGATGAAGGCCACTTGATCATGGTGGATAAGTTTTTGATATGTTACTGGATTCAGTTTGCCAGCATTTTATTGAGGATTTTTGCATCAATGTTCATCAGGGATATTGGTCTAAAATTCTGTTTTTTTGTTGTATCTCTGTCTGGCTTTGGTATCAGGATGATGTTGGCCTTGTAAAATGAGTTAGGGAGGATTCCCTCTTTTTCTATTGATTGGAATAGTTTCAGAAGGAATGGTACCAACTCCTCCTTGTACCTCTGGTAGAATTCAGCTGTGAGTCTGGTCCTGGACTTTTTTGGTTGGTAGTCTATTAATTATTGCCACAATTTCAGAGCCTGCTATCGGTCTATTCAGGGATTTAACTTCTTCCTGGTTTAGTCTTGGGAGACTGTAAGTGTCCAGGAAGTTATCCATTTCTTCGAGGTTTTCTAGTTTATTTGCATAGAGGTGTTTATAGTATTCTCTGATGGTAGTTTGAATTTCTGTGGGGTCGGTGGTGATATCCCCTTTATCATTTTTTATTGCGTCTATTTGATTCTTCTCTCTTTTCTTTTTTATTAATCTTGCTAGCAGTCTATCAATTTTGTTGAACTTTTCAAAAAACCAGCTCCTGGATTCATTGATATTTTGGAGGGATTTTTGTGTCTCTATCTCCTTCAGTTTTGCTCTGATCTTAGTTATTTCTTGCCTTCTGCTAGCTTTTGAATGTGTTTGCTCTTGCTTCTCTAGTTCTTTTAATTGTGATGTTAATTTGGATCTTAACATCAATTTTAGATCTTTCCAGCTTTCTCTTGTGGGCATTTAGTGCTATAAATTTCCCTCTACATACTGCTTTAAATGTGTCCCAGAGATTCTGGTATGTAGTGTCTTTGTTCTCATAGGTTTCAAAGAACATCTTTATTTCTGCCTTCATTTCATTATGTACGCAGTATTCATTCAGGAGCAGGTTGTTCAGTTTCCATGTAGTTGAGTGGTTTTGATTGAGTTTCTTAATCCTGAGTTCTAGTTTCATTGCACTGTGGTCTGAGAGACAGTTTGCTGTATTTTCTGTTCTTTTACATTTGCTGAGGAGTGCTTTATTTCCAACTATGTGGTCAATTTTGGAATAAGTGTGATGTGGTGCTGAGAAGAATGTATATTCTGTTGATTTGGGGTGGAGAGTTCTGTAGATGTCTATTAGGTCTGCTTGGTGCAGAGTTGAGTTCAATTCCTGGATATCCGTGTTAACTTTCTGTCTCATTGATCTGTCTCATGTTGACAGTGGGGTGTTAAAGTCTCCCATTTTTATTGTATGGAAGTCTAAGTCTCTTTGTAAGTCTCTAAGGACTTGCTTTATGAATCTGGGTGCTCCTGTATTGGGTGCATATATATTTAGGATAGTTAGCTCTTCCTGATGAATTGATCCCTTTACCATTATGTAATGGCCTTCTTTGTCCCTTTTGATCTTTGATGGTTTAATGTCTGTTTTATCAGAGACTAAGATTGCAACCCCTGCTTTTTTTTTTTTTTTTTCCATTTGCTTGGTAGATCTTCCTCCATCCCTTTATTTTGAGCCTATGTGTGTCTCTGCATGTGAGACGTATCTCCTGAATACAGCAAATTGATGGGTCTTGACTCTTTATCCAATTTGCCACTCTGTGTCTTTTAATTGGACCATTTATTCAATTTACATTTAAGGTTAATGTTGTTATGTGTGAACTTGATACAGTCATTGTGATATTAGCTGGTTATTTTGCTCGCTAGTTGATGCAGTTTCTTCCTACCATCGATGGACTCTACATTTTGACATATTTTTGCAATGACTGGTACCAGTTGTTCCTTTCCGTGTTTAGTGCTTCCTTCAGGATCTCTTGTAGGGCAGGCCTGGTGGTGACAAAATCTGTAAGCATTTGCTTGTCTATAAAGTATTTTATTTCTCTGAGAAAAGCTTTTTAAAAGATGATGGCCAAAAATTTTGATTTCTTTGTTTCTAATTAATCTCTGGAATCAGAATTTAAAAGAAAAATAAAACAAGATAATGTTGTCATTCTTAATCTACACTTTGAAAGGCAAAGAGAATATTTTTAAAAACTTATCTGGGCTTTCAGACTCTGGAGGGTAGCCACTGGGGAACTGTATATTGATTCTTTCCTCAATTCAATTAAATTGATTTCCACGGAATTCCATAAACATGTATTTATGATATGCTAACATAAGCATTTAGACAGCACAGAAAGTAATAAGGGCACATGCTTCAATCTGTTATATATCATAGGTGCTTCTTCAGGGACTGGAAAGGTGCTGTTATTTAATATGAGTATATTTTGAAGAAAGGAATTTTAGATTACCCTAACAGTTATCCAAGGTATATCCTTTCAGTTGAAAATAAAGTCTGACTTTTCCTTTAGGCTCTTTGTCTTCCTAAAGTTCTGAAGCAGGTTTCAGCTAGCATTTTCATGACTTATCCCAGAAATGTTGATGCTATGGATAGTTAATTAATTTAAAAGACTAAATATTTGTGTAAAGCACAGCCTATCAAATAATAGAAAAAATATGGTATGAAACAGGATAATTTTTGTTCTCCTGTTGAATGTATGAATTTCTCTCCTGTGATTGCTTAGATACATACATCTAGCCAAAAAGAAAAGAAAAATTATACGGTGATAGTATCCCACTCCAATCTCATGTTTTAATGAAGTGTCTCATTACTTGGTTTCTGTTGAGCTGCACTAATTTCATAACTCCTCCCCTATCCATCCCCCTGCCATCCCACTGCTTCTTTAAAACAACAATACAAACTCTGAGAGTGGTGAGGATCATTAGAAAGAAACAAAATCACTATTTTTGAATAATAGTAATTACAAGCATTAGGCACTTTGTGTTACAATGTATTTTAATCACCATAACACTAGAAGTGGGCATAACTAGATTCACATAATTGAACAAATTAATATTGAGAAAGCTTAAAGAAACCGTCCAAGGTTTCTTCAACCCAATTTTTGTAGTAAAAACCTGGTTCTTTTCTCACCACCAGGAAGTACAAGGCTTGCAGACACTTTGAAGTGCGAGGGGTTATGGAATTTACTGGGTAAAAAGGAAAAATGAAAAAAACTCAGCAAAGCAAGAGGGATTCCTATTCACAGGCCCCCATCTCACAGATTGAATCCCAGGTCACCACCCAAAAACAGGAGGGGCCAGGTTCCTTCCCACTGCAAATGACACAAACTTTCCAGGACCTACCCAGTCCTCCCTGTGCACAGCCCGGTCAAAGGTTATCTGGGGACTACTTTTTACTTGACTGTCTCATTTTCCCCTCTAAAGAAATACATCTAACTGCCATTAGAAGAAGGATAAGGATAAGGACAAAGACCGATCTTAAGTTCTTCCTGCTGTTGGGGGGTGCTGTTTTGGGGAAATGGAAGTCAGAGTTCACTCAGAGGCCAATCTAAGGGTACCCAGCAGAAGAGGTCACAGTCAGAGAATCTGGTTGCATGACCGTTTGAAGTTTAATGGCCTGAAGGCAAGAATAGACACACCGAGTTATTGGAAAACATGTATCAAAATAAAACAAGGGGAGGATTAAGGATACCTAAAAAATTCTGAAGCCTTTTACCAGTTTGCACAAGGAGAGAGAGGCCAAAAACCTGACTTGTAAAAAAAAAAAAAAAACAAAAAAAACAGGGTTTCCCTTTTGCCTGCATGTCAGGCTTCTGGGTTCCTTTCCCCTGAACCCAATCCTAAACCAACTCGTTCCAGGATTAGGAAACTAACACTTCCCAGTTTGGAGGATGCACTCTGAGGGGAGTGTCCCATAGTACAGAGGCACAATTACCAATCAGTGAAGAGAGGACAGAGGAATAAAAAAAAAGAAAGACTTTTTTTCAAAGGAGTCCCAGAGGTTCAGGATGCATTTGAAAGGGGTACAGACTGAAGACGAATGGCTACTCATCTAGAAAGAGGGGAGTGAAGCATCCCTGGTTCCTTTCCCTTCCTAAGCAATTACCCAAGGTACGTGAGGGAGGGAAAGTGAGACATTCCTGTTTCTTTCCTCCTTTCTTATATCCCTGAGTCCTGGCTACTGTGACAGAGTGCCACTCATGGGTATTAAGGGGGCTTTTACCCACGTTAACAGGGAGCCTAGAGAGTGGGAGTGTCTACTCTTACCCATGCATGCCCTATCTTCCCTGCTCTCCATAGCCTTTGAATTCCCTAGACCTCATTTATGCCATGGATTACAGCATGGCCTTTAACCATGTAAGAGGAAGCATGGCTTAACTGAAAGAAATCAGTCACACTCAACTGCACTGTGCCTTTTAAATTCTATTATTGTCTGCCTCTGGATCCTTCAGATCCAGTTTTCTTTCCTAGAGCTTTTACATGAAGCTTGGAATTATGTTTGGGATAAAAATGTGTCTCAGTTGGGGTTGTATGGGCTCCTTATCATAAGCCAAATGCTACAGCGAAGCTGTGGAATTGAGTCCTCCTCCAACAAGGGAGATTAAAGAATGTCTGTGACATGCCCAGATAGCTGGTGGATATAGTTATGTTTGCTAGGATTTGGGTACATACTGCTTGGCTTTGGTTAGCTCCCTTGGTCTTACTTTCCCAAAAAGGAAACTTGCAGGTGATGGGCATCCTATTTATTCCCATCACCTGGAAAGATTTGCAGAATAATTGTTCAGAACTAGAATATTGATACAAATTTCTATATTACCTATCCCTCTTGTTCTTTCTGAGCTGTAGCCAGAGATTTCTGGTTGGTTGGCAGGAATAAGCAGTCAGTCTAAAATGTAGGCAACAACTTAAAAATAACTAATGAGTTTAGAATTTAATGGCATATGTATGATAAGTTCTGAAAAAATAATTTATCTCTCTCCAGTACTCATTTTTGTTAAAAAAAAAAATCATGACAGGACTGAGTTGTTTGCAAAATAAACTTTAAACTTACATTTGGCCCAATTATTTGCATAACCTGCAGCAAGAATAATTATTTCTACATAGCATTTTAGATTGGCTTTCATGGAACTCTGTTCCACAAGGAATCTCAGATAAGACCTTTTAAAGCTAAGCCCAGACATGGGTTTGTATCCTCAAATTCCTGTGAGCTGGGTGATCTTATCCTCTTAAGGTCCCAATATAAACTTGGAGCTGCCAGGCCTATTAGAAAGTGACATTCTTTACTGACTACAGGTCAGGTTGAACTTGACTTTTTAACAGGAAGCATACCCTTCCAGTCAAAGCCTTGGTAAAACAACTGCATCCAATTGCATCCTGTTGCAAAAGAAAATAAATTCTTATTGCACTGATGCAAACAACTATATTGCCATAAGTTCGGTCATTAAAAAGTCAGGAAACAGTAGGTGCTGTAGAGGATGTGGAGAAATGGGAACATTTTACACTGTTGGTGGGAGTGCAAACTAGTTCAACCATTGTGGAAGACAGTGTGGTGATTCCTCAAGGATCTAGAACTAGAAATACCATTTGTCCCAGCCATCCCATTACTGAGTATATACCCAAAGGATTATAAATCATGCTACTATAAAGACATATGCACAAGTATGTCTACTGTGGCACTATTCACAATAGCAAAGACTTGGAACCAGCTCACATGTCCATCAATGATAGACTGGATTAAGAAAATGTCCCACATATATAACATGGAATACTATGCAGCCATAAAAAAGGATGAGTTCATGCCCTTTGTATGGACATGGATAAAGCTGGAAACTATCATTCTGAGCAAACTATTACGAGGACAGAAAACCAAACAGCACACGTTCTCACTCATTGGTGGGAATTGAACAATGAGAACACTTGGACACAGGGCAGGGAACATCACACACTGGGGCCTGTCATGGGGTGGTAGGAGGGGGGAGGGAGAGCATTAGGAGAAATATCTAATGTAAATGACGAGTTAATGAGTGCAGTACACAAACATGGCACATGTATACATATGTAACAAACCTGCATGTTGTGCACATGTACCCTAGAACTTAAAGTACAAAAAAAAAAAAAAAAAAAACTATATTGCCATAAGTTAAGAATACTCACAGATAGTTTCCAAATTCTAGACAAACCAGGCAGAGAGAAACAAACATGCTCCAAATTTTGTTCATAGGAGTATACATTACTCAATTATTAAAGGCCATAAGTAGGTCAAAATAAGTTTCCTGACTCTGAAAAACAAAACAAGGATCAGCAATATTCCAAGCAAAAGTGAAAAAGATTGCTTCTGTTTTCTGAGTTCATTACGTTAGGTCTTGTTTTGCTTGATATGTTGAACATTTCAGCTCTTTATGAGTCCTGTACATTTTTCCTTTATTCCAATGTCACAATCTCCAAAGTTATTAGAAAACTGTATTGGACCTCACCTGTGAAACTTGTATAGCTTATTATAAACCATCTTTTGAAAAATGATTAAAACAAGTCAACAATTGTTTGTGAATAACAAAATGTTCAGGTTAGTTACAGTTAGAAACACAATTGACAAAGAAGTTTGGTTATCTCTGTGGTTTACAATAACTTAACATAACAACCTTAATTAAGATAGATAGCATATACTCAGACATTAGAATTTTAGAAATTCCATACAATTTGGAACATATATTAGCATTATTCACCAAAATATACCTAAGAAGATTGAGTACCATTTTGACAACCCCGGGTACCTAAACTTGTCAAATAATCCTGTTTACCTCCCTTTTCTGGATACTCTAGGGGCCCTCTGATGCATCTGAAAAGCCAGATGTCAGAAAAACAATTTTGAAACTGAAGTCTGATTTGGGAAGCCTGTTAAATATGTTAGAGGTTTAAGAAACTTGCTGTTATTAAATAGAATTTCAGGTTACCATAAATTATTTATTTTGCCTAAATAACTCAGAAAGTTTAAAAAAGAAAAAACCTTTTATAACTCTTTAAAATTTCACTAAAGAAAAGATTGGTGTCTTAAGGGTACCTTGTTGTGCTTTTATTTTAATGTTCAATTTACAGGAAAACCTTATAATACCCATTTGAATTTAGTCAAGGTATTCACACATGGAATTTTTGCAAGATTAATTCTTACAACCCTTCCACCACTTTTAGTTTTATTTTGTCTAATTTAAAGCAATTCTTTAACCCTAGCCAAGAATTTACATTTTTATGCCTTCTTATAACCATTTATTAAAATCACATTTTGCTGTTCTTACACACCTCACATGTAAATCTATTCCAGCAGTCTCAATTATATGTCATAATGGTAACTTTTAGCAATTTTAACTTTAATGTAAAATCTGGTAAGTTATTTTAATTACGTGCTAGGTTCAGCCAAAGTTTGACTCTTTTCAGCATAATTAAAGGTGTGGTTAGTTCCATATGTCCTCAGGCCTTACCAACTGTGAAGCCAACATATTGAAAAACCAAAAAAGCAGTTTATAAGCTTAAAGTATTTAGCGAACCTAGTATCTGACCTGTATAATTTAGTCTGCCTATTTATATTTTGATGACATTTGCTTTTTACCAATAATCTCTAAGGCTGTTTTTATTTCACAAAGAATAAAGTCACATGAACTGAAAGGTACCACAGCTTTTATCTTCTCTTTACAAAATATATGATCCAAGTGCTTATCTTCCTTTAGGCCAATTCATCAGAGTTCTTTTTATAGATATCACACATGCAATGCATGTATAACTATGTAGACTGGCAGAAGAAAATCCAGTCCCCATAAGATCTTTCATTTGCCAGTCTCCTCTTTGAATTATTGGCCTTCAGGTCCTTTGAATTCCTGGAATTTAATGAGGAAAACAGAGGTCTCTCCTCCTTCATGCGTGCATTAAAAGTGGCAAGGCAAAATGGAGAAAAATAATTCAGTTTACCAAAAACAAACAAACAAACAAACAAAATATATATATATATATATATATATATATATATATATATATATATATATATATTTCCAGCAAACCAAGGTTCAAAAAAAGGAAAACATAAAGGTACTTTAATATTACTATATGTTGGATATCCACCTTTAATTAAGTTGGGCACTTCTTAAGAAAATTATTTTAACTCCCTTAGTATCTAACTTTAGCGGTGCCAAGTGGCCAACATTTCTGGCTTTCAAACTTTCCTAAGGGCTCAGAGAAAGGAAAATCCAAGGCATTTCATGGAGGGGAAGGGAATCAACAAATAGCAAAAGGTCATGCAATATCAAACTCATCCCCTAGCCAGGACTGAATCTCGGCCACGTGGAAGCTAAACAAAGCCTTGCCACTGGGTTACAGGCCATGCCCCAAATGATGTAAAACAAGATAGAGGCCTGTAGTAAAGATTGGTATGGACCGTACAGAAAGCCGCACAAAGCAAACCAGATTGGCTACAACTTAAGACTAACCTTACATATCCTTTCTCACAATTAAAACTCTATGGGAACTAAAAACAATGATCGTCATAATTCCTGGCCCAGCAAAATGTCTTCCAAAAGAAAAAAATCTTCATTTAAAAGTCAACTGTTGACAGGGTAGACAAAAGGATGAGACTGCTTAAATGCAGGGTTATATTCACTGCTGATGGTGTGGAGAAGGGAAATCTATACCTGAGGGAAGAACCTCTTATTCTTACTCAGGTGTTTCCTCCACCAGGGAGAAAAGCTTAATTGCTGTGGGATGGACCTGGACTCTCTGGCTTTGGTGGGGGGCACTCCGCAGTGCATGGCAGGGATCACCAGCCACCCATGTGGACCACATTGGGGCCTGGGCATTGACTAAGGCTCATTCCTGCTCTGTCTTGCTGTTGGACACTGCACACACATGTGGGAGACATGGCCATGCACCCCAGCTGACAGGGACGTGGGGGCAGGGAGCTTCCCCACCAAACCATCCTGTGCATGCACCTGTGGCCATTGGGGTGGATGTGAGCCATCTCCGGTATTGTAAAAGAAAATATGGGTGCTGTTATTGCCCTGAAAAAAAGAAGATAAATGCCATAGGACCAAAAAGCTCAGGAGTGAAATTGAGAGGTTTTGGGTCTCCATTTCACTCATCCTTCCTCAGGCTACATGTTGGGTACCCAATAATTTGTAGGAAAAACTGGGTTCTTGTCACACAACTAGGAAGAATTAGGCTTACAGACAGTAAGGGGTGTTATGAAATTTATTGGGCAAAAACAAAAAAGCAAAAAACAACATAACAAAGCAAGAGGAATTCCTGTTAATAGGCCCCCATCTCACAGATTGAATCCTGGGTTACCACACAGGTACAAGAGGGGCCATGCTCCTCTCTCCTGCAAGGATGTGAAATTCTTGGGGTCCCATCTTGTCCACCTAGTGCACAGGTTGCAAAGGATGTGAAATTCCTGGGGTCCCATCTTGTCCACCTAGTGCACAGGTTGGTTGGAGATTATCTGGGGAGTCCTTTTTATTTGGCTATCTCATAACGCTTCTGGGTGGTATGGAATCAAACTCACTGGAAGACATCAACATCAACAAAACCCAACTAAAGAAATAAAAGTTTTTCATTTGACAGTGATGTTGGTGAGTCTTCAATGCAATTAGTAGGAATTTTGGTATAATACTGCCATATTTGAAAACCTGGCAAAAATAAATATGTAAATCTAAACAATAAAAATCAGGTACAACTACTCATTTATTTATCAATTTGCCAAAGGAAGATTTTTCTAGATCCTAGGTAAGAATTTGAGGGCAGAGTTGGATTGGGATAATAAATAAATATGCATAAAGATCATCTGCCTCTTCCTCCAGAAGTAAACAGTCAAGGTAATAAAGTACATGGCTTCATATCAAAGCAGCGTTGAAGATGGGCATTGAAAGATATGCTAAAAATGCATAAAACTGGAGGAAACAGTGATGGTCCATTACACTTTTACATGCCTATTCATTTATTTCTCTCTGTGTTTTCTTTTTTTTTCTTTTTTTTTTTTTTTGAGAGGGAGTCTCGCTCTGTGCCCAGGCTGGAGTGCAGTGGCCGGATCTCGGCTCACTGCAAGCTCCGCCTCCCGGGTTCACGCCATTCTCCTGCCTCAGCCTCCTGAGTAGCTGGGACTACAGGTGCCCACCACCTCGCCCGGCTAGTTTCTTGTATTTTTTAGTAGAGACGGGGTTTCACCGTGTTAGCCAGGATGGTCTCGATCTCCTGACCTCGTGATCCGCCCGTCTTGGCCTCCCAAAGTGCTGGGATTACAGGCTTGAGCCACCGCGCCCGGCCGTTCTTTCTGTGTTTTCTAAATGGAATAATAATATGGACAGGATTCATTTCTTCCTTCAGGTCCGCAAGAAGATCAGCTAATATTAAAATCTAATTACCATCTTATGTCTCCATTTTTTATACATATGTAACTTCTAAAGTCTATCTTTTATTATCTTTATTACTTCCTGACAGTTTATAGATTTAATTGAAGTTTCTCATCCTAGTAAGAGTATTGATATAATGAGTTAGTAGTGATTTCATGATTTCATTTTATTTTGGACTTTATCTTGTTTCCCACTTAATGACATATAAATTAACTTGTTCATGAAAGTAAGTCAAATTAATGCATGATATTCTACTTAATAATTTAAAAAGCTTCAGACAAAAAAAACACGTGCTTGAAAACATGTTTGAAATCCAATGTCTGAAAGCATTGGAATATTTATAAAGAAAACATTTGAAAGCGACAGATACATCAGATTATGCCAAAAATAATTTCTCTAGTCACGCACAGGATTGTTCTGTGTCTGTACCTAATTAATAAATATGAATAATATTATCCCTTGGATTTCAAACTTTACTATTTCTTAATATCAGTATTATGGAAGTAACTTAAAGTATAAATAATACCTAGGCTGAATTTTTGGACATACCAGTAGGGACATTAAATATGTAAGCTGTTTACTTACTGGGGCTCACATTTTACTTTTAATATTTTGAAACAAACAGAAGGTTGCGTAAATAATAATTATTTAAACAAAATGTAGACATACTCTGGAATTTTAGTTTAACTAAAATCACTCTAAATGGAACCTTAGCTTTCTAGTGCTTTTACGTTGCCCTTTTGAGAGAGTCATTTAAAACAAACATGTAAGAGGGATTTTGTCTAAAAACAATTTTGTTGAATATATTATAGAATGTGTATGGAACACATTTGATATTTAATAAAGTCATGTAAAAGTGATGCAGGATGTTTTGTTCCTTATTTCAGCTAAATCTGGGTTCTTGTCTCACAATCAGGACACATTAGGCACGCAGACATGTTGAAAGCAGAGGAGTGGGGAATTTATTAAGCGAAAGGAAAGCTTTCAGCAAACAGAAGTGACTTCCACGCAGGTTTCTACCTCACACACTGAATATCGGAACTTCCACAAGAGCTGAAGAGACTAGACTCCTCCCTGCATAAGGTTTGAATTCCTGGTGGCTCCACCCTGTTCCCTGAGGGCATGTGGGTCTCCAGTCTGTTATAGGGATCCCTAAGCAAGGTGCTGTGCAGGTTCCTGTATCTGCACAAAAAATTTGGTCTAGACACTTGTGAGGTGGGTTGGAGATTCTCTGGAGACCCTTATATCCCTAGTCATTTGTCTGCCTCCTGCCTCTATCAAAAGCTTTGCAGCCTAACTTATCTAACTAAACCCTGCTTCATGCTATGGCCATAACAGGTAACAAATGCCTTAAGCTTCAATCTATCCAATGTAAAATAAGGATAATAATGAGCACCACCCCACAGAGCTATGAAAATTCAGTACAATGGTGCTTATGATATTCTTAAAACAGTGCTGTAGGTATGAGTTACTCAAATTAATTTTCATTTCTTTTTCTTACACCTGCATTTCTACTCCATGTGCACTAGTATTTCAAACAATAAATCCAGGATTACTATCCTAACAATAAATCTCAGTTGTGTTTGTTATGGCCTACTTCTTTACTACCCAATGTAGTCTGTAGCCCTCTCAATCCCTCAACCATCTCCAACTAGTAATGATGATCTCCTGACCTTGCTCATTATTTTTCTATATTAACATATTATTTACTTATCTATATTACTTATGATTTATATTACTTATTCAATCAAAATGCAGGCTCCAGAAAAACAACAATTTTTATATCTTTATTCATTGTGTAACCTCTAAAGTCTTTAACAGTGCCTGGCACATACTAGACATTCAATAAATACTTAAATTTAAGCTAAAATTTAAACATAAACAATATTTTAATAATTAGAAAGCAAATTTCTTATGAAAGGTTTATTCCATCAAGAAGACATAAAAATCATAAACATGTATGCACTCTGAGGATAAATTTAAAAATAAAAAATACCAGTTGGAAACTTTTGAGTCCCACTTTCAATAACAGACACAACTAAGCAGAAGAATAACGACAAAATAAAAAATTGAAGAGCACTATAAAGCAACTAGAACAAACAGATATCTCTAAAATTACTCTATGCAACAACAGAATACACTTTATCCTACAACATGGTTCTGAAGTGCACATGAATTACTCTCCAGCATAGGCCATATGCTAGGCCACAAAACAAAGATCAACGAATTTAAAAGAATTCAAACCATATGGTATATTTTCTTCAACAACAATAGAATTTAATTAGAAATCATTGCCATATGAAAATGTAAAAAGTTCACAATTATGTGAAAATAACAATAATTAAAGAATACATCACAAGGTAAAAGAGAAAATAATTTCAGATGAATGAAAAGGAATGACAATATATCAAACTTAATAGATATAGATAAGCCAGTGCTCAGAGGAAAATTTATAATTGTGTTAGAAAATAAGTAATCAGTAACATGATACTCCATCTAAAAAAAAGGAAAAAAGAGAAGCCGACTATACCCAAATGACATAAGGAAGAAATAATAAAGATTAGAGCAGAAATAAATAAAGTAGAAAATGTAAAAACCAATAGAGAAAATCAATGAAAATTAAAGTTAGTTCTCTGAAACGATCAACAAAATTGATAAACTGTTAGCTAGACTGATCACGAACAAAGGAGAGATGATTCAAATAACTAAAATAATATACAATAAAAGGAGATATCACCACTAACCTTAAAGAAATACAAGGAATAAGAGAATACAATAAGCCACTTTATGAAAAAAAAAAATCCTGGGAAAACACAAACTAAAAAAAACTGTCTCAAATAGAAATATGAAATTTGAATATAATTGTAATGACTAAAATAATTTAATTAATGAATTTAAACTCCTCTTGAATGAAAGTTTAGGCCCAGATGGATTTACTGCTAAATTCCACCAGGCATTTAAAGAAGAATTAATACAAATTCTTTATGAAGACTTCCATAAACACAGAAAAAGAACAATTATTTCCCAACTCATTTTATTTTCAGTACTATTCTTATCAGCATAATCCTGATACCAAAATAAGAAAAAAAATCAAATAAAAAGAAAACTACAGTTCAATATCCCTTATGAATATAGACATAATTAAACTCAGTAAAATATCAGCATGTGAAATGAAGCAGGATATAAAAATACTAAAACACGCCCAAGAGAGATGTATTCTGATAATCCACTGTTGTTTTCACATTTAAAACTCAGTCAATGTAATACATGTTACAAATAAAAAAGGATGAGTTTGTGTCCTTTGTAGGGACATGGATGCAGCTGGAAACCATCATTCTTAGCAAACTATCACAAGAACAGAAAACCAAACACCGCATGTTCTCACTCATAGGTGGGAACTGAACAATGAGATCACTTGGACTCGGGAAGGGGAACATCACACACCGGGGCCTATCATGGGGAGTGGGGAGGGGGGAGGGATTGCATTGGGAGTTATACCTGATGTAAATGACGAGTTGATGGGTGCTGACGAGTTGATGGGTGCAGCACACCAACAAGGCACAAGTATCCATATGTAACAAACCTGCACATGTACCCTAGAACTTAAAGTATAATAATAAAAAATTATTATATTTATTATATAATAATAAAAAATAATAAAAAATTATATATATATAAATGGCAAAAATAAAAACCACATGATCGTCTCAACAAATGAAGAAAAAACATTTGACAAAATCCAACATATTTTCATATAAAAAGCATTCATCGAGCATCTAGGAATAGAAGAAGACTTCCTCAAACTAATAATGGGCATCTACAAAAACCCCTGCAGTTAACCTCACACTAGAAAGTGAATGACTGGAAACATTTTGTCTACAATAAGAAACAAGATAAGATTTCTGTTCTTGCCATTTCTTTCTATACAATATTTTACTAGAAGTTCTTCTTGGATAATTAGAAAAGAAAATGATATGAACTATATACAGATTTCAAAAAAAAAAAAAAGTAAAACCACACTTATGTACAGATGATAGTATCTTGCACATAGGAAATTCTAAAGAATCCACTAAAACATTAGAGGCAATAAATGAGCTTAGCAAAGTTTGTTTCAGTCTCAAAGTGATAAAATTGATTTACAGACAAGAAGAGAGTCAAAGAGACAGGAATTTCACTCCCTACCCACTTGGGAACCAGAAACTTAAGGAAATTATTGGCAGGTAACCAATGACGGAAGATAAAATGGAAGAATGGAACAGAAACTTCAGCCACCATACACAACAAATATGCAAAATTATTTGCAAATAAATGATTTGCAAAATATTATTGCAAAGTAGTTTGGAAAATCACAATAGGATTGCTTCAGCCATAAACAAGCAAAGAACAAGCAATCCCTGAAAAACGAGATAAGTAAATTTTCACAATTATCACACATATTACTCAGAATTTCCTTCAGTTATAAGCAAATATTTTAAAACATAAAAAATAAGAAAATACAGCTCATTTGCAGAAAATAAAGAATTTGATTGAAAGAATTTCTGAGGAAGCACAGATATTAGAATTATTAGTCAATAATATTAAGTCAGATGTCTTAAACATGTTCGATGGTTTAAAGGAAAACATACAAATAACCAAAAAAAATTAGAGAAAACAATGTCTGAACAGGATGAGAATATCAAAAGAAATAAAGAAAAATATTCACAAGAAACAGAAAAATTCTGGAAAATCTAATAAATTATTTAGTAAAACTAAAATTAAAACCATATTAGAGACATTCAATGGTATATTCACACAAGCAGAAGAGAGTAGCAGCAAGCTTGAAGACATTTGAAATTTTCCAGTCTGAGGAGAAAAAGAAAAAAGAATGAGAAAAATAAATATAGCTGAACGACCAGTGAAATTCTACCATGCTTACCAACATACACATTATGGGAATACCAGACAGGGAAGAGAGAAAGAAAGGGGAAGAAAAAAATTTGAGGATTTATGGCTGAAAATTTGCAAATCTGAGGAAAGATTCAAATAGCATATCTGAGGCCTCAGCTAGCAAATAGCCCAGAATCCATGCCACTGAAAAGACATATTGTGTTTATAGACTGGGAGAATTAATATTGTTAAGATGTTCGTATAACCCAAAGTGATCTATAGATTTAATGCAATCTTTTTCAAAACGCCAGTGACATTTTAACAGAAATATAAGAAACAAATTGAATATTCATATGGGACCACAAAAGATACTGAATAGTCAGAGAAATTATGAGAAAGAAAAACAAAGCTAGAGGATCATTCATAAATTTCAAAATTTAGTTATTAAAAGAGCATGGTAATGTCATAAAATAGACATACAGACAAATGGAACAAAATAGAGAGGCCAGAAAATAATCTACACATTTATGATCAATTGATCTTTGACAAGGGCGTCAATGGGGAAAGGACAGCCTCTTCAATAAACTGTACCATGGAAACGGAATATCCACATGTCAAAGAATGAAATTGAAGCATTATATCTGACTGTATACAAAAGCCAAGTCGAAATAGAATAAAGATTTAAATATAAAACCTGAAACCACAATGCTCCTAGAGAAAAAAATAAGGAAAAATCTACTTAACACTGGGCTTGGCAATGATTTCAGGGATATGACACCAAAAGCATAAACAACAAAAGCAAAATAGACCACTGGGATTGCATCAAACCAAAAAGCTTCTACACAGCAACAGAGGCAAGCAATAGTGTGAAACAGTAATGACAAAATATCTGCAAACCATGGATCTAATAAGGGGTTAATGTCCAAAATATTTATTAGGAATCACTCAATAGCAAATAACAAATTATCTGATTAAAAAGTGAGCAAAGGACTTGCTAAGAAATTTCTCAAAAGAAAACATACAAGCAGACAAAATATATTTGAAAATCTGCTCAACATCACTAATCATGAGGGAAATGCTCATCAAAACCACAATGAGATAGTACCCCACCCCTGTTTGAATGGACATTATCAAAAAGACAAAAGATAAATGTTTTTGTGGTTGTGGAGAAAAGGAAATCATTTTGGAAAATTACAGTACAATTTCACAACCAGGATATTGACACTGATACAATGCACTGATTTTATTCAGATTTCCCATTTTATTTGTACTAATGTCTTTCTCTCTCTCTCTCTCTCTCTCTCTCTCTCTCTCTCTCTCTCTCTCTCTCTCCTGTGCATTTATTTGGCTGTATATATTATTTTCACTTATGGCCACCACCACAGTAAAGATACTGTGTTCCAACAACACAGAATCCTGTGTGTTGTTCTTTTGTAAACACAACCAATTATTCAGAATTCTTTTCAGAGATACAACTAAGGGAAGCTGAATTGAGATCCATTTAATTTGGACTTAAAATATATTTATATACAGTCACTTCTGTGCACAATTAGATTATCATTGCTGTCCATGTCTGTTTAAGAAACATTTCTAGAAATATCACCAAATTTCAACAGCAGAATGATGAAAGATGTGAATATGAAGAGAGAAGGGAATTCTTATACATTTTTGGTAGGAAAGTAAATTGATACAGCCATTATGGAAAATAGTACAGAGTTTCCTTAAACAAATATAAAATAAAATTAATATGTGATCTAGAAATTTCACTTCTAAGTATATATCCAAAGAGAATCACTGTCTTGAGATATCTGGACTCCAAGGTATCTTTTCGCAATAGCACTTTTCACAATAGCAAAGATATAGAAACAAGCTAAATATCTATCAATGGATAAATAGACACAAAAAGTGTCATGTAAATACACACACACACACAGGAATACTATTCAGCCTTTAAATAGAAGGAAACCTTGCCATTTATGACAACATGGATAAACCTAGAGAACATTATGCTAAGTTAAGTAAGCTAGACACAGAAAGATAAATACTGCAGGATCTGACTTATATGTGGAACCTAAAATGTTCAAACTCTTGGAAACAGAGAGTTGAATGATCATTTCTAGGGACTGGGGAGAGGGGAAAATTAGAAGATGTTGACTAAAGGTTACAAAGTTTTAGTTATGTCATATGAAAAATTTCTGTAGTGCAAAGGTACAGCAATGTAACTATAGTTACTAATATTGTATTGTATACTTAAAATTTGCCAAAACAGTGGATCTTCAGCGTCCTCACCATGAAAAAAAGAAAAGAAAATTAAAACGATAACTATGTGAGGTGATGAGTATGTTTATTAGCATCATTGTTGTGATTGTTCCATAATGCATATGTATATCAGAATATCAATTTGTATACCTTAAATATATACAATTTTTATTCATCAATTATTCCTCATTAAGGCTGGAAAAATATACAAGAATGGGAAAAAGAAGGAAATCAAAATATTATACCACAATCAGACTTTAAAAAATCTCAAATCAATAACCTAACTATAACCTTAAGAACTAGAGAAAGCAGACCCAGCCCAAATCTGGCAAAAGGAAGAAGAAAAGCAATAATAATGGTTAGTGAAGAGATAAATAAAAGAGAGAAAATAGCAATAAAGAAAATAAGCAAAAAGAATTTGGTTCTTTAAAAAAGAAAAGCAAACTTGAAAAACTTTGTATTAAACTAAGGAAAAAAGAACCTCAAATTAGCAAATGAGGACTAAAAGTAGGGAAATTACTACTAGTTTTATAGAAGTAAAAGGAAGTCTAAGAGAATACTATGAATAGTATACACTAAACATTGGATAACCTATGTGAAATTGGCAAATTTTTGAAATATACAATCTACATAAACTAACTCAACAAGAAATAGGAAATCTGAATAGATATACAATGAGTCAAGAAATTGAATCAATAATGAAAAACTGCCTGCCCAATGAAAGAAAAACCCAGGGTCATTGGCATCACTAGTGAATTCTGCCATGTAAAGAAAAATTAACACTACTTAGTCTCAAACTCTTCCAAAAGTATTGAAGAGAAAGGAAAACTTCTCTTTTTATTCTGTCAACGTTACTCTAGTAGCAAAGCCAGCCAAAGATATTAGAAGAAAAAAAATAATAAATTCAGATCAATATCCCCTGTGAATATTGCTAAAATTTGCTAAAAAATATTAGCAAATTGAATTTGGAAGCATATTACAGGAATAATTCATCACAATTATGTGGGATTCTTTTCCTGGAATGCAAAGGATTCATCCACATACAAAAATGAATGAAATATAACATTAATAGAATCAAGGAACAAAAATGACATGATCACCTCAATTGATGCAGGAAAAAACATTTGACAGCGTTCAACACTCTTTCATGATAAAGTCCTTCAGCAAACTAGAAATGAAAGGAAACTTCATCAATATGATAAAGGCTGTATATGAAAAGCTCAGCAAGTAAAATTATCTCTGTTTGCAGACATTATGATCTTATAGGTAGAAAACCCAAAGCATCCATAAAACAATTATTAAAGTTAATAAATTCATCAAAGTTCTGACTGTAAAATCAAGACACAAGTAATCATATTCCTATGCACTCAAAAGAAACAATCTACAAAAAAAATCATATGAAAAATTCAATTTATAAGAGCATCTAATCTAAAAAATAAAATAATTAGAAATAAATTTAACCAGGACGATGAGACATGTAAAATATAATCAGGCAGGTGAGACTTCTATAAAATATTCTAGAATAAAATTAAAGATGTAAATAAATGAGAAAACATCCATTTTGTGCATTAGAATGCTTAATATTTTTGTGATGACAATACTACTCCAAATGCTCTACAAATTAAATTTAATATCTATCAGAACACGAAGTGTTTTTGCAAAGTAGGAACACCCATCCTAAAATTTATGTGGAATATAAAGAAATTCCCCCAAACCAATGCTATCTTGAAACAAAAGAACAAGATTTAAAAACACACTCTTGCTGATTTCAAAACTTACTTCAAAGCAACTGTAATTGAAACCATGTGGTCCTATCATTAGGCATATAGACCAAAAGCTTGAATTAAAAAACCCACAAATAAACCCTCAAATATATAGTCAAGTGATTTTTCATCAAACTGCCAAGATAATTTGTTATGGGTTGAATTTTATCTTCCCCAAAATTTATATGTGCACGTACTAATCCACAGTACCTTAGATTGTGACCATGTTTAGAAATAGGGTGATTGCAGATGTAATTAGTTAAGATGAGGTCATACTGGGGTAACGCAGGCCTCTAAACCAATATGACTAACATCTTCATTAGAAAAGAAAATTTTGGGAGTTATACCTGATGTAAATGATGAGTTGATGGGTGCAGCACACCAACAAGGCACAAGTATACATATGTAACAAACCTGCACGTTATGCACATGTACCCTACAACTTAAAGTATAATAATAATAAATAAATTTAAAAAAAAAAAAAAAGAAAAGAAAAAAAAAAAAGAAAGGAAAATTTGGACACAGAGGTACAGGGAGAATGCCCTGTAAAGACTGAAGTTATGCTGCCAAAAGACAAGGAATTCCAGAAGGTAAGGCAGAATTTTTGAACAGATGCTTGCTAGTACTTTCACAGGCAGGTGCCCTGCCAACACCTTGATCGTGGGCCTTTAGTCTCCAGGATGTGAGACAATACATTCTGTGTAGTAAGCCATTCAGTGTGTGATACGTTATTATGGCAACCCTAGAAAACTGATACAGATTTTAGTAGCGAGAATTGGGGTACTACTCTAATAAATATCTAGAAATGTTGAAGTGGCTTTGGAATTGGGTAACCAATAGAGGCTGGGAGTTTTGAGATGCATGATAGAAAAAGCCTAGATTGTCATAAAAAGGTGGTTGGTAGAAACATGGATATGAAAAGCAAGTTTCTTAAGGACTCAGAAAAAAAAAAAAAGCTGGAGGGAAAGTTCTTATGGTCTTAGGGAATACATATATTATCATAAACAGAGTGCTGCTAAAATATGAATGTTAAAGGTACTTCTGGCAAGGTCTCAGACAGAAATAAGGTAAATTTTATTAGACTCTGGAGGAGACGTGATCCTAGTAGAAAGTGACAGAGAACTAGGTTGATATGCATTTTATGTGGAAAGTAAAACTTGTAAGTGAAGAATTTTAATATTTAATTGAGATTTATAACCAAAGTTTTGAATTTACAGCCTTGTTCTCATTGCTACTTACGTGAGAGGGAGAGACAAATTGAAAAAGGAAATCCCAAGCAAAAAGAAATCTGAACTTAGAAGGCAATTAACAGTCTGTCACCTTTTTAAAAAAAAAATTGAAAGAATGTGCTCTGGAGAAAACACTAAGGGTGTGGCTGAACAACCGTCTGCTAAAGAGATTGGGCATATGACCTGTAACCTGAGGATCTAATCGACCATCTCAACAGAAACCCTGACAGGTTGGACTAAGGGGAGATAACTGAGACATAATGAAGGAAGACTGCTAGATTTGGGGGATTCTATTAGCAAGAAACAGGCTGATCCATGTTATGCTTCACGAAAGGGAATAATGAGAATGAGGGCGGAGCTACCTCCTCCGTTCCAGTGAGTGGGGCTGCAACCCAGGGCAGGGGGTGGCGGCCACTCTGGTGAGCCTGAGGGCAGGTCATCTAGTTAAAGAGGATTATTTCCAAGCCTTAAAACCTAACCGAGTTTTCTCTGACAGTATTCAGACTTTCTTGGGACCTATGATCCCTTTTTCTTCTTCCAATTTCTCTTGATATGAATCAGAATATCTATGTTATCTATATCTGTCCCACCATTATACAGTGGACCGACCCTCCTCCTATAACTCTGATTGTGGATCCAGCTAAGGGACTTGAGTATTTCCAGACCTAGTAATCCACAGAGGGTCCTAGAATCAATCCTTCTCAGATACTACTCTATAGGGAAGCAGATTGACTTGTTGTCTGGTTTCACAGATTCACAGATAGAGATCAATGTTGCTTCAGGAGGAATCATGACCTGAGTCTTACCCACACCTAATTTAGAAGATAGTCGGGTGAGATTTTGTACCTAGAGTTGATGGTGAAATTAGTTAATAATTTGGGGGATGATGGAATGGGATGAATGTATTTTGCATGTGAGAAGAACATGAATTTGGGAGGACCAGAGGGCAGACTGTTATGGGTTGAATTGTGTCTTCCAAAATTCACTGTGGAAATCCTAACCCCGGTACCTCAGAATGTGACCTTACTTAGAAATAAGGTCTGTTTTAGTCCATCTGAGCTAATCTAACAAATTACTATAGATTGCGTGTCTGTAGTATACTGTATTATTTATCTCTATATAAATAGAGTATGCTATACTATTTATATGCCACAGAATAATAAATTATACATAATACATTTATTGAATATGACAGAAATAAATAGCAGAAATAATAAATAAGAGAAATGTATTTTTCACAATTCAGAGACCAGGAAGTTGAAGATCAAGGCACCAGCAGACTCAGTGTCTGGTGAGAAACAACTTTCTAGTTCACAGACAGCTGCCTTTTCCTGGTATCTTCACATGGTGGAAGGGGCACAGATCTGTCTGAGTCCTCTTTTATAAAGGCACTAATCTCATTCAATCGGGGTCCACCCTCAGCTCCTAATCACATCCCAAAGACTTCACCTCCTGTTACCATCACTTTGGAGGTTAGGCTTTCAACATACAAATTGTAAGGGAAAGCACAAACATTTGCACAATAACAGGTCCAATGCAAATGTAATGAATTAAGATAAGGCCATACTGGAATAGAGTGGACCCCAATCCAATATGACTGGTATCCTTATAAAAATGGAAAATCTGGACATAGTGATACAAAGAGAATGCAGTGTACAGATTGAAGTCATGTTTCCACAAGCCAAGGAAGTAACAGAAGCTAGGAAGAAGGCCTGAATTAAGTTTTTCACTAACACCTTCAAAAGGAGCATGGCCTTGCCAACACTTGAGCTTGGACTTCTAGCTCCTGGACTATGAAAAGACAAATTACTGTTTTAAAAAATAATTTGTTGTATTTTGTTATTGATGTCCTAGCAAACTAATACATGACTCAGTGGGGGGAATAAGTCTTTTCAACAATGGTGCTATAACATTTAGATATCTACATTTAAAAGAATGAAATTGGACCCTTACCTTACACCATATACAAAATATAACTAAAAATGCATTAAAAATTTGAACTTAAATGCTGAAACTATAAAACTGTTACAAGACAACATAGAGAAACATCTTTACATTGGATTTGCAAACATTTTTTGACATGACACCATCGGCACAGGCAATACAGGAAAATAACAGGTTTGTTACACTTCATATATTTTTTTAAAGGATACTATCAAAAGAGTGAAAATATAACCAGAAAAATGAGTGAAAATACTCAAAAATCTCTGTCTTATAAGGGATTAATATCCAGAATATATAAAGAACTCCTACAACCTACCAAGAAAAACCAAACAGCCCAATCTAAAAATAAAAAGGATTTGAGTAGTATTTTCAGAAAATATATACAAATGGCCAATAATCACAACAAAAGATGCTCTGTGTCATTATTAATTAAGGAAATGCAAGCCAAAACCACAATGAGATACTATTTCACACCATTTAGGATGTCTATTGGCAAAAAAAATTAAAAATAAGTATTGGCAAGGATATTGAGATATTGGAATCTTGTACACTGCTGCTGGGAACATGAAATGTTACAGCTACTACAGAAAAATAATTTGGCAGCTTCTCAAAAAGCTAAACCTAGAACCACATTTGAATATGGCAATCGTATTCCTAGATATTTACCCAAAGGTTTGTAAAGCAGGGACTCGAATACATATTTGCATGCCCTTGTTCACTGCAGTATCATACACAGTAGTCCAAAGGTGAAAACAACCCAAATGTGTATCAAACAATGAATGGGTAAGCAAAATATAGCATTTATGTAAAATGGAGTATTATTCGGCCATGAAAAGGAATGAAATTCTGATATGTACTACAACTTGATGAACCTTGACAACATATAGTAAGTAAAATACACTAGACAAAAAAGAACAAATATTCTATTATTTCACTTCCATGGGTACACAAATGGGCAAATTCTAGAGACAAAAACTACAAAAGAGGTTACAAAGTTTGAGGAAAGGTAACAGGGAATTATTGCTTAATGTTTACACAGTCTCTCTTCAGAGTTATTAAAAATTTGAGGAAATAGATAGCTATGATGGTTACAGAGCATTCAGTAGGGGTCCACCCTAAGCTCCTAGCCATCTCACAAAGACTTCACCTCCTGGTACCATCACATGGGGGTTAGGATTTCAACACACAAATTGACAACATTAGGAATGTAATTAATATTACTTAATTATATACTTAGTGATTACGTTGGCAACTTTTCTGTGGTAGATATTTTCACACGGGTTTCTAAAAATAATGTAATTTACTAAAAAGCCATTGAACTGCACACTTACATGGGTAAATGGAATGGATTTCAATAAAATTGTTTAAAATGAGCTAATTGTATGAATAGACTTATGTCAATCAGAAAAAATGAATGGCTAATAAGCACATAAAAAGATACTCAACATTATTAGTCATTAGAAAAATAAAAACAAGAATTGCACTGAGATACCACTTCCCAGCCATGAGGACGGGTATAAGAAAAACAAAATAACAATCAGATAGGACGTGAGAAATTAGAACTGTTCTATATCATTGGTGGGCATATAAAATGGTATAGCCACTTTGGAAAATAACTTGGCAATTCTGCCAAAAGGTTAAATATAGAGTTACCATATGATCAAGAAAATCCACCAGGAGAAAAATTAACACATTACGTTCACATAATAAACTGCACATGAATGTTCACAGGAGCATTAGTCATAGTAACCAAAAAGTGGAAACAACCCAGCAAATGTCCATCAATTTATACATGAATAAATAAAATGCAGTATATTCAAACAATGTAATATCATTAAGCAAGACAAAGAATTAAGTACTGTAACATGATGCAACCACATAGAAGAACCTTGAAAATACTATGCTAAGTGGAGTAAAACAATTGCAAAAGAAATTTACATTGTACAATTTTTTTTAATGAAATGTCCAGAATGGATAAAACTTTAGAGAAAGGAAGCAGATTTGTAGCTGGAGGATGGGAATGGATGGAGAGTGACTGCTAATGGGCAGGAGGTTTCTTTTTAAATTAAAAAATTGTTCTAAATTAGATCCTGGTGATAACTGCTCAAGTTTGTGAATATACTAAAAATTATTGAATTGTACATTTTTAAATCGAAGAATTTTATGTTATGTGAATTATACCTCAAACAATTTAGAAAACATTAAGTGCCCATTTACCAATTAAAATATTTAAAAATTAAAGAAAATGTTGCTTATATTCACTTTGTTTTCAAGATTTTAAGTTGAATATTTGAAAATAATCTTTATCAAAATTTAAGCCAGTTTAAACCAGTATATTCATAAAGAAGTCCAGGATTCTTTTCAGTTACTTCAATCTTTGCATCCCTTTGTCATAAATCAAGTTCAAATTTACATTTTACTCCTTAAATCATTTTCAAGTTGACCTTAAAAAATCAATGTTAATTTCAAGTTTATCAACTACTTCTCCATACAAAGTCTTAGAGAACAATTTCTGCAGTGCTTTTAAAACTCGTTTTACCTTATAGATGTGTTTTCTTGGTCTATATTGCCTTTCCTTTATTTCTATTCTAATTTCAGCACATGTGCCTCTTCATTCTTTTAGTTCTAGTTAAAAGCAAAGAAAACAAACGTTTGATTGCCATTCAAAGCAATTTCACTACACATGCATTTTATTTCTACTCCTAGTCAATTTTCCATGTTTAAGTCTGTAGATGGTGGTACAGTCGTTGGACTAATGCCATCATCTTAGTTATCTCAACATCTCTCAGGGCTTGGCACAATGTTCAGCACATAATAGGTCAACAACACATCTTTCAATAAGTGAAAGTGTATAAAAGTAGCTTAAGATGTTAACCAGATTTTAGCAGAGCTGCTCGTTATACAACCATTTAAAGGACTTTCCTCTGTAACGACACAGACAATTTAAATAAATTAAAAGTCAAGACTATTTTTTTCTTCATATTCCCAAATAAATAATAGAAAGAGGGTAAAAAATTAAACTCAGGTGACAAAATAATTAGAAAATGATGCAACTATACTTTCTTTTACATTTTCAACCATTTAAGCCCAATTAAAAAATAAAATACTATAAGGTAAGCCTATCTTTGTTACTTCTATTTTTCAGGTGGGTTTATTTACAAGACTGAGCTCACCTCTTTCTTTGAAGCCTTCTCTCACTTATAGCTGACTAAGGTATTTCTTTGAGGGATTAAGGATGAAAGGAATTTGTCATTGAAGGCAATTTTAGACTTAATGCCTCATTCACAAAAGGGAAAGAAAAATAAACCGTCCCATTTTTCAGCCAGTCAGGTTTTAAAATTTGTCACAAATGAAAGGCTGAACTTGCTGGGAAAGAACGATTTATTTGTTTGTAGGGACAAAAAGGAAAAATAGTCTGAAATCCCTCAAACAACACCTATTTCAAAAAATAACAGAAAAAAGTCACTTCCTTGAGGGACTAAAGCATTAAATATCTTAAGCACTATCTCTTAGACACACACACACACACACACACACACACACACACATACACACTCTCTTCTTTGTTGACCAGAATATATGCCAGATGAAAATGTCTTTAGAGTTTTATAATGTGGGATTTTGATTCTTTACTTAAATCTTTAACCTGGAAGGTCAGATAAAGGTCATTAAGGTTATTACTATCATCTCAGGTCCTCTACATTATACAGGTCTATAAACTCATGCATTTACACCTTGTTATTCTAAAACAACTCCTAAAAGACTAGCCTATCTGTTGTTCTGCTCTCAAAAAACTCTCTCTTAGCAGTTAGCCCTAAGAGAGTAGCCTAGGATTGTACCAAGGGTATGAGTTTAGAGTTGACAGATTAAGGTTCAACTCATACTTTGTAAATTTGAAGTTGTGTGGAGTTACAAACTGACTTTGTAATCTAACTCATAAAATTATTATAACAAAATGAGATAGCATATGTGAAAGAAATTGGCCCTTAGTAATTTCTTTTCCAATTAAAATTTTAACAGTGAATACTTTTTCCAAAAATGGGGACAATTTTGAATGGGGTGTAAACCAAAGCAACTTTTCAGAAGAAAATTAGATAAGGTCATTGAATACGTGGATTCACAACATTTGAAATCCAGTAGTTCCACTTCTAGGTAATTAATACAAAAATATATGCAAACTGTGCAAAGGAGCTTGTGTAAGGATATAGGAAATATTGCTTATGAGTTAGTGTGACTTGTTTGCAAATATAAGTGTACAAGAAATATGACATGTTTATTCTAAGAAATGCTACTTTTGACTGTAAGTTCTCCATTTTGCCTTGTCTTTGGAAAATGGTAAAGTTAACTTTTCTGCCAGCCGAAAGTCAGAATTAACGCTGAATTGTAAAGGACAAAGTCCTTTTTTGTAAATTGGATTTTGTGAACTGAGATTTGTATTCTCTAAATGTATATCACCTTTTATTTCAATACTATAAACTTAACAATTTTGTAAGCAATACAGGTGACAGAGAACTTATGAGATGACAAAAGGTGATGTGCAACCATAAAATTCAGATAGCAGGGAATTCTACAAGAAAACTGTCTAGTGTCTTTAATGAATAAATTAAAAGGGAAAATAAAGAAGAATGGAGAAATCTGTAGATTAAAACAACCTTGCAAAAACACATCGACCAAATGCAATATATGAATTTTATTTGGATCCTGATTCTAATAAGTAACCATTTGAAAAATACAGGCCAGGCGTGGTGGCTCACGCCTGTAATCCCAGCACTTTGGGAGGCCAACGCGGGAGGATCACAAGGTCAGGAAATCGAGACCAACCTGGCTAACACGGTGAAACCTTGTCTCTACTAAAAATACAAAAAAAAATTAGCCGGGCATGGTGGCGGGCGCCTGTAGTCCCAGCTACTCAGGAGACTGGAGAATGGCATGCACCCGGAAGGCAGAGCTTGCAGTGAGTCAAGATCGCGCCACTACACTCCAGCCTGGGTGACAGAGAGAGACTCTGTCTCAAAAAAAAAAAAAAAAAAAAAAAAAAAGGGAAAATGTAACAGTGGGGAAAATTTAAATACCAACTAAATATTTTAAAACAATATAGAATAATTATTTTTAGTTGTTATGATGGTATTTACATTGTATTAAAAATAGATCCCTTATCTTTCAGAGAAACATTTTGAAACATTTATATAATTACCAATTTGTCTTTCTAAGATTTGTTTCAAAATAATCCACTGTGTATGTGAATGTGGGGGTTGGGGGAGGAGGTGAATAAGAAAGGTAAGATGAAACAAGATTAACTCCTGTACATAATCATTGGATCTTGGAGATAGATTAGTGGGAGTCTATTTCAGCATTTCCTCTATTATAAAAATGGAATATTAGGGTGTTTAAAAATGTGTCTGAAGTAGAAAGTTGAAAAAAATTCTTTATTGTTAGACTGTAACACTGATGTGCCAGTAGTACTCTTTCCTGTTAGAAATAATCATCTTTGTGATTTGAACCCAATCAGCCAATCACTTCCTGGAGATCTAATGAAATGTCCTTTCATTTAATTCATGTATCAATAAAGGCATGGCAGCTATGCATTAATCTCTAATACAATGAATCATTTATACACCAGGAACCTTAGTTTTGCTGCATTAATATTGTTTCTTGGGTATTTTTTAAGTATTGCAAATTTTATGAGAACATTTCCTTTAACTTTGATTTTCTCATCTATGGAAAGGATTGTTTCCTCTATGTAAACACAAAAAATGTAAGCTCTCTATCTAAATTTGAAGGCTATTTGAGATAAGTTCCCTGTGTAATTTAAAATGGATTAAAATGAACTTTTCTGAGCCAAACCTAAATAATTCACTAATGCTGATGTGACTTTTTTTTTTTTCCTACGTTTAGTTATGTGCACCCGAGTAGAATAGAGTCAAAGTGTGAGGAAGTAGTGTACTCAGAGATTCAGGAACAGGTCAATTGAATCCTTTTCCTTCTGTGTATTTTTTTTCCTGGAGCTATAGACATTTCAGTAAATTGACCAGATTATTTACATATAACACATTGTGTAATTCTAACAAAGTCATTTTGATGTTTTAAATAAGCTTCACATAAAAAAATTTAAAGTTGAAAAATATAAAGAAACAAGTTAATGTGCTATGATGGAAATTGTGACAATACTTAGGTAAAGGAATGTATTATTGTGGTTATTCTTATAAATTATTTTTAATAGAACTTTGTATGTTAACCATGATCTCAATTTTTTCACCTTAATTTTCAGTATCTCTTTATAAGAGTGTTAAATAATTAATATTATTGACATTTTAGAAATGGGAAAATAGGCTTGAAAGGCTTAGTGATATATGTAAGGAAGAACACTCAAGTAGTAAGCAGGGAGCCCAGGGGCATAACTCAGTTCTGTTCATTCTGAATCTGGGATTCTTGCTATTATATCAGTCATGCTGTTACCAGTATTCAATAAAGTTTTAATAAGGGAGTTTTCAAAATCTCTTTAAATATATTATTTTGGTATATTCATCATGGTCTTTGGTCCTAAGTCAGCTTCTGAAACCTCTCGCGTCTTTGCAAGATACAGGAAAATAAATTACTTAAAAATCCCTGGCAAAGTCATGTCAGCAAAATGATGGAGTAGATCCATCACATAGAAACATCGAAAAACAAGCAAAAACTATAAGAACTAACTTTGTCAGAACTCTGGAAAACAGTCAAAGGTTAAGCAACCAATAACTGCTAAATCTAGAAAAAGGCAACATAAAAAATGGAAGAAAAGCTTTGTAGCATGTTTCCCTTACCAGGCCTCACCCCATCTCTAATGTGGCAGCAGTCTTGCAGACATCAACCCATAGTCCCTGAGGGGTATGAGTCCCTGTTTCAGAGGGAAGAGAGGATATCTTATTGGCAGTTCTGGTTTATGTCTGTTATAACCTGCCTGGGGTCGACCTAAAGAACACTCACAACATGATTGTACGTTTTGCCTAATGCACAACTTACAAAGGCTGGAAAAGCAGTGGGCATTGCTTAAAAACATTGTAAGTATTCAGGTAACTTGAAGCTGTCCAGAGCAAAAAATTACGGTTGAGACACAATATGCTTCCTAAAGCCTGAAAGGAAAATCTGGGGAGAGAGATTCTTTTGGAAAGTAGGGCATTCAAAAACATCTGTGTATATAGGGGAATTTATAAAGCCAAGCACGTGGCCAGGGCAAGATGCATGCTCAGAAAAGACCTAAGAAGACTGCAAGTCTCACATTAAGATAATCCCTAGGTTCAATGTAGCCCGCATAAATTTTGAAACAAGTCCTCAGTATACAGCCAATCTGCAAAGGCCAGTAGAGATTTTATTTCTTTTCTTCTTTTGTCTTCTCCTATCATTTTCTCACTCCTCTCTTTCTTGGCATTCAAGAACATCTCTGTAAAATAACAACAACAACAACAAAAACACAAGAAACAGAGACTCAGTTATCACACACAACAAAAAAATATAGACCCTGCAAATATAGTTGGCAAAAGTCATTAAACAAATGGACTACTACAACCTTCACCAATTATAAAAAAGAAAAAAAAACTGTGGAAAAGAGAGAATGTAATTTCCAGAGTTACCATACTATATTTAACATTCAAGTGTCCAGATTTCAACAACAAAAATACCAAGGAAAGAAAGAAAGAGGAAAGCGTGGCCTATAAAAGGAAAAAAACAAACAACAACAACAACAACAACAAAAAACAGTCCATCCAGACTTCACCACTGTGCAATATATCCATGTAAGAAAACTGTACTTTTTTTTTTTTTTTTTTTTTTTTTTTTTTGAGGCGGAGTCTCGCTCTGTCGCCCAGGCTGGAGTGCAGTGGCGCGATCTCGGCTCACTGCAAGCTCCGCCTCCCGGGTTCCCGCCATTCTCCTGCCTCAGCCTCCCGAGTAGCTGGGACTACAGGCGCCGCCACCACGCCCGGCTAATTTTTTTGTATTTTTAGTGGAGACGGGGTTTCATTGTGTTAGCCTGGATGGTCTTGATCTCCTGACCTCGTGATCCGCCCGTCTCGGCCTCCCAAAGTGCTGGGATTACAGGCTTGAGCCACCGCGCCCGGCCAGAAAAGTGTACTTTTATCCTTTAAATTTCTACACATTTAAAGCAGAAACAAAATAAATGGTCAGAAATTACCCTTGATGAGGCCAAGGATGGCCTTACCTTAAAGTCGTTAGCATCGGACATGCCAAAGACTTTAAAACAACTGTCTTAAATATGCCCAAAGCACGGAATAAAAACTTGGTCAAAAACTAAAAGAAATATGAAAAATTATGTATAAACAAAATATAAACTTCAATGAATAGATCAAAATTACAAAAAGGACCAAATACTTCAATAAGTTGGAAGGCTAAGAGTCCAATTATATTCCTCTACAACACCAAAATTTTGCAGCTGTCCATGATCAAAAGTAATGTATGGGAGCTTTGGGATCCATATAGGAGGCTGCAAAATCATAGTGGAGACAAGACCAAAAAAGGCCGTTTTGATAAGTCAGGTCTGCACCCAGGAAGAAATGTCACCAACCATGGTCCTGGCTACAGATCCAGAAATCGTTCCATCCCTATGTGGACTAAACTACAGCCCCATTTGGCCTTGGGCCTGCCACCAGCACCACTTATCAAGGAACCCAAGAGGAATCATATCCTCCCATGACTTAGAGAACTGGCTCTCCAATCTTGATCCTGACAGTGGACCCTGAAATGGTCTGTAACCCAACTCCAGTCTAAAATGGAAACTGAAATAAAAACACAACATAGCAAGACTGATTAGATGAAGCAAAAGCTGTTCTAACAGGACATTATGTAGTAATAAATGCCTACATTAAAGAATAGAAAGACTGTAAAAAAACAATTTAACATAGTAGAAACCAGAAAAAGAAAAAAATGTCCAAAGGTAGTAGAAGAAAGAATATAATAGAAATTAAAACAGACTAGAAAGACAATAGAAAACAATGAACAAAACTAAGAGTTAATTTTTTTAAAAGATAGACACAATTGCCAAATCTAATTAAGCAATAAAACACAGAAGACTCGAGTGAACAAAATTATAAATGAAAGAGGTGGTATTACAATAGATTCTACAGAGAGACAAAGTAATATAAGAGATTGCTATAAATAATTATACACCTATGAATTATGTAACCTAGCAAAATGGATAAATTTCTAGATGCATACAACATATGAAGACTGGATTATGAAGAAATAGAAAAATCTGAACACAATCATAACAAATAAGGAGTTTAAAGCAGTAATCAAAAAATTCCCAACAAATAAAAGCTCAGAACCAGTTGGTTTTATGGGTAATTTTTAACAAATATTAAAAGAAAAATTAATGACAATCTTTCTCAAACTCTTCCAAAAACTTGAAGAAGGGAGAACACTTCCAAGCTAATTTTACTAAGCAAGCATTACTCTCATAATAAAGTTGGATGAAGACAATACCAGAAAAGAGATTATAGGCCAGTATCCTTGATGAGAACATGGATGAAAAAACCTCAAGAAAACATAGGCAAACCTAATTTAACAGCATGACCAAATCTGATCTTTACCTGGAATCCAAGGATAATTCCAAGGTAGGAGGTGGGGCTTGACTCTGGAGACAGGGCTTAGACTCTGGACTTTATGAAGACGAGCTGAAACAAGGAAGAGATAAAAGCACTGCTCCATAAGACATGGCCACCAGTACCATGTTAGTTTACCATTGCCATGGCAACACTCAGAATTTACTGCCCCTTTCTATGGCAAAGAACCAATGACCTGGAAGTTACCATGATTTTCCTAGAAACTGCTGCATAATCTGTCCCTTAATTTGCACACAATTAAATGTGGGTTTAAATATGACTGCAGAACTACCACTGAGCTATACTCTGGGCACATTTGTTATGGGGTAGCCCTGCTCTGTAAGAAGCAATACCTCTGCTGCTGCTGTACACTACTGCTTCAATAAAAGGTGCTAACACCACTGGCTCACCCTTGAATTGTTTCTTGGGAAAAGCCAAGAACCTCCTCCAGGCTAAGCCCCAGTTTGGGGGCTCACCTGTCTGGCATCCTCTGCCAACCACGAAGGGATGAACACAACAAGTGAGAGGCAGCGAGACAGTGGGGACAGCAACAACCAGTGCAGAGGCAATATGGCAAGACAGCGACTGGAGATAGAGAGGTGGTGGGTTGGCGAGATTGTGAGAGGTGGCAAGATGATGGGATGATGGGATAAGTGCCCTGAAACATGTCCCTGTCACCCCTTCCCCTGGTCCTTTCTCCTCTGACTCCAGCAGTAATTTTATTTTCAGTCCTAAAATGAATGCTTTGTTTGAAGTCTTTTTTTTTTCTTTAACTCCCTGGGCAATTATTAAAGGCAGGACAATCGGTTGTGAGAGGTATTCCGTTGCGTTGACTCTGGGATGCCACAGTCTCCTTTTTCTGTGGCCCTAACTAGTCCTTAGGGGTTTGGTCACTTCCTCATTCTCCAGGGTTTTTGGCATTTGGCTAGTCCCCGGACTCTCTGACATTTCTGGCGTTTGGTGTGGGGTTCCTCACTGGCTGAGTACTCTAGGTTTTCAGCATTTGCTATTTTTGGCTGCCCCCCGGATGCTCCAGGATTTTTGGCAATGGCATTCTTTCTAGGATTGTGGGTTGGAAGATCACCCTAGCAGGATCTTTGTCTTGCTTTTTCTTATTTTCTGCTCTAAGTTATCATTTTCTGTAACAGCATTTTATTTTCTTTTTTTGTTTGTTTGCTGTTTGTTTTTTGAGACACAGTCTCCCTCAATAGAGGGAGTAGTAGCCCAGGCTGGAGTGTCGTGATACAATCTCAGCTCTCTGCAACCTCCACTTCCTGAGATCAAGTGATCCTCCCATTTCAGCCTCCCAAGTAGCTGGGACTACAAGAATGTGCAACCACGTTAGGTAATTTTTGTGTTTTTGTGGAGATGGGGTTTTGCTGTGTTGTCCAGTTGTCAAACTCCTGAGCTCATGCAATGCTCCCACTTCAGCCTTTCAAAGTGCTGGAATTACAGTCATGGGCCACTGCACCTGACCTTGTATTTTATTTTCTTGTTGTCACTTTATTTACACTTTTCCTTCTACACTCTGCTTTAAAAATATACCTTTTCTCATATTCTACTCCCTGGCAAACATTTATAATCCACTTTTGTAAGTGGATTATAATTATACCTTCTCTGCACTAAGTGAAAATCTAAAAGAAAAACGTAGCAAAGGCCCAGTTGCTTTGCCTCTCACTAGACTTAGAAAAGTTTCTGTGTCCAGTAAAAATACATATTAGTCATGGAGACAATGATGAGCATCTGAGAAGACTTGCCATTAAGGTGTCTTAGGCTATTTGAGAAAATCCAAATTTAGTGTTAAGAAAAATGAATTCATTTTCTATTGCAAAACCATTTAGGGTCAACAAAAATTAGAAAACTAACAGATTTGGCCTAAACATATATTACAATGATGTTTTATAATTGGACTTATTCTGTAAAAAGAAGGAAAAGGAGAAGAGGTCCTTATGTGTACAGGCTTTTATGACCTTTTACTGCCTCATGTTACTTCCAGGACCAGAAAGTCATAGTGAAGGAATCCTCTACTAACTATTCCACTAGCCTATGCCCTTCCCAGGGTACTCCTCCTTAGTTACTCAATTCTGAGGTATTCCTACCAGTTCTCTAATGAATTATTCCACCCCAAGTTCATCAGGCACCACCCCCCTTTATCCAGCTGGCCCCAGCCTGTACCTCCTGCTGCCCACGGAAGTAAGCTCAACCAGTACCACCACAAGTGTGGTCCCACATCAGTCACTAAAATCAAACCTGTGTCCATCATGGGAGGTAACTGATGGAAATAAAGGAATATTTTGAATACATGTACCATTTTTAGTGTCTAATTTGACTTCACACAAGGAAACATTTGTCCAGTTTTCAGAGAATACAGAAAAGTTCATAGGGTAGTTTGTTAAGTTGCCCATGTTATTTGATTTAACTTGTGACTACTTGTAAGTATTTTTGTCTGCTTGTTGTGCCATGAGAAAAAGAACAGAAAAAAGTGTGTGGTTAAGCCAGCCAATTATAAGATTAGAGAAATAACTCAGGGAAAATATGATAATCCATCTCTGTTTCAGGATTGCTTAGTTGAGGCATTCAAGAAATATACTACTGCAGACCCAGACTCCCCAGAAAGGCAAGCACTACTGGGTATACATTTCATTACTCAATCTGCCTCTGACATTAGGAGGAAAAAAGTGCAATTATTAGCAGATTCTTTAAGTCCCCTACCCCCTCCTGGTTACCTGTAACAAGAAAGTGTCATAAGATTGGCATCTGGGATACTCAGATAAGAGTCCCCAACTCGCTGGCCCCCAGGCCAGAATCAGTGAGTCTACCATAAGCAAAAGGGTCACTGACAATGAGAATGTCCTAACTGTCCCCTGTGTGAGAGAGAAAAAGCTCCACATCAATAACAGAGCAATCTTCTTCCACTAGTCCCAATGAGCTACCTTGCTCAACTAAGTTTACTATGAGTCTTGGACCCTTAACCCAACAGACAGCTTCCTGCAGTGGCAGACAAGTAGCCACCTGAAAAGTTTTCTTTAGTCTCTCCACTGCTGGGTGAGCTCTCTGGTGGCTTGGGACTTTGGGGTCTCCCCTAGAGCAACACAGTTTACTCCCTCCCTCCCTTATTTGATTCTATAGGATCCCCTTCCCTGTCTCTTTTTGTCTTGCATATCTATTTTGGAAAACAACATTTGACCACATACATAGGTCTCAAATTTGTAAATAACTTGAATCCAGCTGTCTTTTATAAGTTGTTTTATTTAATGTGTTTGTTTAGGTGTATGTGCAGGTATTGTGATATGTGTTGTGTCTAGCATGCTCTCAAATTAGATGATAGATAAAAGATCACTCATAAATTGAACAAGACAAATCCAAACTTATTAGTTTGAAGAGAATGTTGTGGATCACTTCTAAAATATAACTTTAATATTTTTACCTAGATAAATCACTGATGTTCATAGGCTTTAAAATGTTTAATATGGCTTTAAACGGTTACTAGCTTTATGTGATATCTTGGTTCTTGGGAGATGGTTTAAATAAAACTCTTAAAAGCAAAAAAAGTTAAATACATGTAGAAATATATACCTAAATAGTGAGTTTTTTGTAGAGTTAAAATCTTAACATTACAAAGTGATTCTCATTGATAGAATGCCAATGACTTTTCTTGCTTCTTAGGTTTATATAAAATGTGCCAAATAAATGTATTCTTTATTGGGAAAAAATAATTACTGTCTAATTGGGAAGTTACTAAAATGGAGACCTAAATTATGAAGGAGTCAGTGAGCAGAAAAGAAGACATGTAGAAAATGTTACTGATAAAACTGCACTTTTTACAAGGAATAATATAAAGAAAACATAATTTTGTGTGAGGAATGATCTTATATAGTAAATTTTTGTCCTACAGTAAAATGACTGTTTATTTAGGAAAGCCCAAGCATATTGTAGAAGGCATGTGTAAGCTGGGGTGAGGTTCATGAAGGGGAATTTATGGAAGGCATTTTGTATGTGATTAAGCTACCTGTAATTAAAATGAAATTTTTTGTAATAGAATTTCTAAAGAATGGTTTACATGTTAAAACCAATTTTTTAAGGTATCAATTTGCTAAATTACCATAAATTTTGCTTTTTTATCCTGTAATCTATCTCTTTTGAAAGATTCTCAGATTCATGTAACTCTCTCTTTTAGCTTTTTCATCAGCTCCTGTGAGTTTTTATGATTGTTGTGGCTTGATGCTAAAGTGTGTTTCATTAGATGTCTGTGGGAGTAGTGTTTTCCCCAATATAACCTAATTCTATGCTCTTGACTTTTCTTTATGTGTAAACTTAATTTGGAGTTTTAAACTTTTATTCATAGTACTTAGAGTTTTCAGGGCTAATGAGTGCCTTACCACTTCCATTGCTATCTGACCTAGAATGTTTAGTTGTCTATGAGTCTTTTAACTACAAGTTCATTTGTTAATGAAAATCCCAGAGATTTCCCATAATGGGAAATGGGGTTGGCCATAACTCACTATGTTCCCTTAAAATTTAGGCTAGGTTCATAGACCCTTCAAGAATATGGAAATAAAGTATTGCCTCCAACCAGAAGACTTAGTCTTACAAAAAATGGAAAATGAAAGATTCACTGAAAATCAGTTATAACCAAAATAAAAGAGGCCCTATCAGGTATTGTTTAACACCCCCACCACTGTTAAACATCAGGAAAAAACTACTTGAGTATACCTGTAAAATATTCAAATTTTTTCTTATGAGTAACAGGCACAAAGGAAGGACACTATGACCTATATCTGTAAACCTCTGGATGACATCTACTGCCTATTTAAAATAATCAACACTCAGCCAGGGGTGATAATGTGATGCTGTGCATAGGAAAAGCAGCATTAATTTTTATCTTCTTCCAGACTGAAATGCTTCTTTTCTATCACTTTAGCTAGCTTCCTCCTCCTTGAAAACATCTTTTTTCCCTGTCAGGTATAGAGGCCACTCTAAGGCCCAACTGGAAACCATGCTGTCACTGTAAATCCTGTTTGGTCCCCCAATTACCCTAATGCTGTGTGGATGGGAATGGACTGTCATCAACACCCCCCGGATAGAGGGTTCCATCTTCTGGCTTATCCAGAAAATCCCATGGCCATCTCTCCAGATCTCTTAACTAACTAACCACTGCAACCCCTAAGAACGCAGACTCCTACATGTTAGATGGAACTCTCCCCCACTTGATGGATTCCACCTGAACCCCCTATCCTACTACCACTATTACCTGAACCTGGGAAGTTAAGTATCTATATCTCCAGTGAACTAATGATTCTGTCTTTTGTACACACTGTTGTGTTAGTGACACAAAAGCAGATGTTTTCCTGCAATCCTCTGATTTAACTCTAGTTACCAAGCCCCGAAGACTGCTGCAAGGTAAATGAGATTCCGCTTGTAAGTGAGGAGACCATATAAGGTGCCTTCTCCCTGATCAGAACATACAGGAAACAACAACAGCAACTTCCTGATCTGGGAAGGTTCCAACCCACTTCTGGAAAATAAAGATTGTTTTGCTACCCCCAGTGGAACAAAGAAAGGTTATCTCTATAGACCCAACTTGGCAGCAATGGATAGAAATCACACCCTGTAGGGCCTCTATTTGCACCTCCATTGGGCTGGCTTTTGTTTGTGGTGTGAACAGGAAAAAATGTCCTCCCTTGTAACCACTCCTGGCTACCCCAGGAGCCACCTGTTCTTTTAGGGGTAGCTTTCTATTGTATATCAAAAACTTGGAATGAAGCTGAATGTATTTTGGCCATCCTTGCTTCTCCAAGACTTACAGTCTTTAACGCATAAGACCCGTAATTCCAGAAGTAAATGAGCAATAGGCTTAATCTGGCAAAAATCAAGGCAGCAATAGGACAAGCAGTACTCTGGGGTAGCTTTGCCTGTCATGAGTTAACCCTAAGGCAACTTAAGTGAAAACCTAAAATTCTTAGCCACAAATACAAGTCAGACATTAAAGGGAATTCAAATGTCCCCAGGCTCTTTGACAAATGTAGTTCTATATAACAGGTAGAATTGGACTATTTACTAGCTGAACAAGGTGGAGTCTGTGCAGCTATTAATACAATCTGCTGCACATATATTAACAACAACGAGCTACTTTGTTACATAAATATAATCAGGGCCTTGACCCCCACCTATATCTGGTTGACTATCAAAAGTGTCTTCCCAAATATCACCTGGTTTTTATTGCTGTCTTGTTATCACTAATCTTTGGCCCTTGCTAGTTTAGCCTCTTAGTAAAGTTTGTGTTTTCTAGATTACAACAGTTCCGGGTAAAGATAATACTGGCATAAGGCTTCTGATTCATCCTATCTACTGACCCAGAGAATGAAAGGTCTTGCTTCTGGGCCTCTTAGATCAGGTATCCAGAGAATTTTACTCCTCTAGTGCTAGGAAGGGCCTATGCCCATAAACTCAGCAGGAAGCAGTTACAGAATATGGACATCTGTCCTCCTGTAGCCCCCTTAAGATGAAGGAAGAATATCATCTTAATTGTTCTCACCACCAAAAAATAGGTAATTATGTGAGGTGATGTATGTATTAATTAACTTGATTGTGGCAGTCATTTCACAAGGCATTTATATATCAAATCATCATATAATATACCTTAACCATATGCAATTTTTATTTGTCAGTTATACCTAAATAAAGCTGGAAAACAATTTTAAAAAGAACCACACAGAAATCCTCGAGCTAAAAAGTGGAATAAATAAAATTTTAAAAATCACTACATGGGTTCAGCAACGGATATGAGAGGGCAGAAGGAGGAAGCAGCAAACTTAGAAAAATAGGACAATTAAAATTAACAAGTTTGAGGAGCAGAAAAAAAAAAGAAGAAAGAAGATAACCAAACTAAGAATAAAAGACCTGTGGGAAACTATCAAACAAATTATCATATGTATTTTGGGATTCCATAAAGGAGAAAAGGGGGTATAAATATATCAAGAAATAATGTCCAAACACTTTACATATTTGATGAAAGGCATTAATCTATATATCGAAAAAGCTCAATGAATTCCAAGTAGGATAAATTCAGAGATCCACATTGAGACACATTACAATCAAAGCATCTACAGACAAAGAAAGACTCTTGAAATGATCGAGAAAGAAATGACTCATCTCTTACAAAGTGATTCTCGATAAGTTTAGCAATCAACTTCTCATCAGAAACCATAAAGGCCAGAAAGCAGTGGGTTAACATAATTAAAGTGCTGAGAAGAAAACAACATTACTACAAACCTGTCAACTATTTTACCCCCAGAAAAATTGTCTCTTAAAAATGAAAGAGAAATTAAGACATTTTCTAATAAACACAGTTTGAAGTAGTATGTTACCACTAGACCACCCCTGTAAGAAATGAAAAACAGAGTCCTACAGATTGAAATGAAAGGACACGGACAATAACCCAAAGCCATAGGAAGAAACATAGGTTTTTAGTAAAGGTAAATGTATGTATAAATATAAAAGTCATTGTTATTGTATTTTTGGCTTTACTTTTTATTTTCCATAGGATTTAAAGGATGAATACATAAAATAAATGAAAATATATGTTATCGGGTGTACTATGTATAAATATATATTTGTGACAACAATAATATAAGCTATGTAGAAGTAGAGTGTTTACATGTTAACAAATTCAAATAAGACCAATATAAGGTTAAAATGTTAACTGTTATCTCCATGACAATGAATTGAACGAAACGAATTCAAATGAGACCAATATCAATTTAATATGTTAAATGTCATCCACATGATAATAAAAAATATTTTTAAACTATGCAAGAAGAAATGAGAAGGGAACCAATATGGTTAACTGCAAATCAACCATATGCAAAAAAAGGAAGTGATGGAGGAAATGAAATACAAAAAGTAATAAGACATATGTAAAAACCATAACAAAATGGCAGAATTAAGCCCTTCTTTATGAGTATTTACTTTACGTGTAAATAGAATGAAGTCTCCAATAAAAAATCAGAGATTAGCCAAAGGAATGAATAAAACATGACTCCGTCTCAAAAAAACAACACAAAAAAACACAAAAAAAACATGACTCAACTATATGCTGGTGTAGTTTGCCATTACTTTTAAAGGACAAAAACTACAATTACTTTTGTACCAACCAAATAACATCATAAAAAGAGACTAAGTCAAAAACTGTTTCAAGAAACAAGAAAAAACATTTTATAGTAATATAGTAATAACAGTATAAATGAATGAATATGATATTAAAATTTTGAACACAATACATCAAAAGGGCTCCAAATATATGACACAAATATTAACACAATATAAGTAAGAAATAGACTGTTCCACAATTGTAGTTGAAAACTTCAATACATCATTTTCAATAATGGATAAAACCTCTACACAAAAGATTAATAATGAAATAGATAACTTAAATCTGTAAGCCAAATAAATATAGCAAATATATAGAGCACTTCACTCACAACAGCAGAACACATATTTTTCTTAAGTCCACAAGGATCATTCTCCAGGATAGCTTATATGTTAGATTCCAAAACAAGTCTCAATACAAACAAAAATCAGTTACATTTTGATACACCAGCAATACACAACCTGGAAAAATTAACAAAGAAGTTAACAAAGAAATTTTATTTATAATAACATCTAAAAGAATAAAATAGGAGTAAAGTTAATGAAATGGATGAAATGGTAATACACTAAAAACTACAAAGCATTGCTGAAAAAAATTAATGCAGACCTAAATAAATGAAAAGACTTCCTGTGTTTATGGAAAGACCTGACATTGTCAAGATGTCAATCATATCAAATTGATACATAGATTCAACACTGTCTGTATCAAAATTCCAATGGCCTTTATCACAGTAATACAAACTTTGATCCTCATATGCAGATGGAGTAGCATGATGTCTGAATCGCTGAAACAATCTGGAAAATTAAGAAAGTTGGAGCACTCACATCTCTTCATTTACACATTTAATACAAAGTTACAATAATAAAAACAGTGTGGTAGTTGCATAAGGATAGACATATAGACCAATGGAATAGATTAGAATTGAAAGTGAAGAAATAAGCCATATGGCAAATTAATTTTGGAAAAAGGTGCCAAGACTATTCAATGGGTAAAGAATACCCTCTTCAACGAAAGGTTCTGGGACCACTAGATTTTTGCATGCAAAATTGTGAAATTGGACCCCTATCTTGTACTACAAACAAAAATTAGCTCGAAATGGATCAAAAGCCAAAATGTAAGAGCTAAAGCCATAAAACTTGAAGAAGAAAGCATACAATTATTCAGGATCTTGGATTTGGCAGTGGTTTCCTAGAGTAAAAGAAAAGAACAAGCAAAAAGAGAAAGAAGAAGACAGATGAACTAAAATATTCTGATACATGCCAAAATAGATGAACCTTGAAAACATTCTCTAGGTGAAACAAATCAGACACAAAAGGAAAAATATCACATAGTTTCACTTATATGAGATATCTAGAAAAGGCAAATTTATAGAGATAGTAGGTTGGAAGTTAACTAGAACTGGAGGAGGAGAAAACGGGATGTTATTACCTAGGTGGTTATGGAGCTTTCTACTTGAGGTGATTAAAAAGTTTTAACAATAGATAGTAACGATAGGTGCAGAACATTGCAAATATAATTAATGCCACTAAATTGTACATTTTAAAATTATTTAAATGGAAATTTTTGTTACATATTTACCATAATTTAAAAAAAACTGATAGCATAGTCAATAAGCATATATTTTGTATATTATGTATTATATGCTGCATTCTTACAATCAAGTAAGCTAGAGAAAAGAAAATATTACTAAGAAAATTATAAGAAAGAGAAAATGATTTACTGTTCATTAAGTGGAAGTGAATCATCCTAAAGGTCTTTATCCTTGTCTTCTTCAGTTAAGTAGGCTGAGGAGGACAAAGAAGAGAAGGTATTGATTTTGTTGTCTCCGTGGTAGAAAAGGTGAAAAAAAAAATTCATGTGTAAGTGGGCCCATGCAGTTCAAACCTGTGTTCTTCAAGGCTCTACTGTTTAATTGTGCGTATATTTATTAATGCAAATCAAAACCATAATGAGAAGCCATCTCACACCAGTCAGAACGGCTATTATTAAAAAGTCAAAAACACCAGCACTTTGGGAGGCCGAGGTGAGCGGATCATGAGGTCAGGAGATCGAGACTGTCTTGGCTAACACGGTGAAACCCTGTCTCTACTAAAAATACAAAAAATTAGCCTGGCGTGGTGGCGGTTGCCTGTAGTCCCAGCTACTCGGGAGGCTGAGGTAGGAGAATGGTGTGAACCTGGGAGGCGGAGCTTGCAGTGAACCGAGATGGAGCTACTGCACTCCAGCCTGGGTGACAGAGCCAGACTCCATCTCAATAGAAAAAAAAAAAAAAAAGGTCAAAAACAATAGATGCAGGTGAGGATGTAGAAAAAAGGGAACACTTACAAACTCCTGGTCGGAATGTAAAGTCGTTCAGCCATTGTGGAAAGTGGTTTGGTGATTTCTCAAAGAAATTCATTTGACCTGGCAATGCCATTACTGGGTATATATCAAACGGAATATAAATCTTTGTATCATAAAGACACATCCAGTCATATGTTCATCATAGCACTATTCACAGTAGCAAAGACATGGAATCAACCTAAGTGCCCGTCAATGGTGGACTGGATAAAGTAAATGTGGTACATATATGCCTTGGAATGCTAAGCAGCCATAAAAATAGAATGAGATCATGTCCTTTGCAGCAACATGAATGGGGCAGGATCCCATTATCCTAAGCAAATGAACACAGAAACAGAAAACCAAATACCCCATGTTCTCACTTATAAATGGGAGTTAAACGTTGAGTACACATGAACACAAAGAAGGACACAATAGACACCAGAGCCTACTTAAGAGTGGAGGGAAGAAGGAGGGTGAGGATCAAAAGTACCTATCAGGTACTATGCTTACTACCTGGGTGACAAAATAGTATGTACTCCAAAGCCCTGAGACACACAACTTACCTATATAACCAACTGCAACTAAAGTAAAAGTTTAAAAAAGGAATAAAATTGACTCGTGCATATTGAGTTTGTATTCTGAGACATAATTACAATCATTTATCAGTTTAAAAAATTAAAAATAAGAAATTTAATAAATAGAACTTCTCTCTTTCTTAATCATTAAATAAATACAGCAGTGCATTTCATTGCTAAAAGAAAAAAACAAAACAGAAAAATTTCACAACTCTTCTTGGAGCTTCCATTTAATTATATAAAGTGAACATGCATATAGGTAAGACACATATGTGTATATATATGTACATATCTGTTATATATAATAAAATAAAAACAAAAAATTGTGTATATATAATAAAATTATTTTAAATGATGAAACCATTGTCACCCACCCATAACTGCCTGTACTGCTAGTCCCTTTCCCTGACATAGTTTTCTCTCAATATTGTCACTTAATTTATATATAAATATATTTTATATTGATTTATTCATTTGTATATTTTAAATATATATAGTATTGCAGGTGTGGGTGGTGACAATGGTTTAGCCATTTAAAATATTTGATCAGATAAAGAATCATATACAAGGAAATGCTTGAGTACTTGCAGTCAAAGACACTAAAGTGTAGAGGCAGAGAATAATTTGAATAAAAATGATGCCTGAAAAGCCATTTAGACACCTTGCAAAAAAGTGAATGCTGCAGCATGTAAAACCAATCTTGGAGCAGCCTTATTACAGCAATCCTACATAAGTAAATGTAATAACTATGCATTATATGTTTCAAATCAGGCTTTGGACAGTACATGTTTGAACAGTACATTGTTGTCATAAAAAAAAGAAATTAGACCGGGCGCGGTGGCTCAAGCCTGTAATCCCAGCACTTTGGGAGGCCGAGGCGGGTGGATCACGAGGTCAGGAGATCGAGACCATCCTGGCTAACACGGTGAAACCCCGTCTCTACTAAAAATACAAAAAACTAGCTGGGCGTGGTGGCGGGCGCCTGTAGTCCCAGCTACTCGGAGGCTGAGGCAGGAGAATGGCGTGAACCCGGGAGGCGGAGCTTGCAGTGAGCCGAGATCGCGCCACTGCACTCCAGCCTGGGCGACACAGCGAGACTCCATCTCAAAAAAAAAAAAAAAAAGAAATTAACTCTTCCAAAGTGTTGAGAACATGATTATTTGCTTAAAATAATAGTGATCAAATTTTTAGTCTTCCTACTCCTTTCTACTTTTGAGATTATTGAGGGCTTCAAAGAGGTTTTATTAAAATGCATTACTCCTAACAATATTTATCATATTAGAAATTAAATCACTGGAATACACAATTATACATCCCCTCAGTCATCAGATAAATTACATAATCATGCCTCACTATGATTCTGGGACACTTCTCAACTAATTCATGAGAAAACGAGACAGTGATAAAAACACATGGCATCTTAGTTTACTAAGGAAGTAATGTTGACAGTAAGTAATTTTGTCTTCACTGAGAGTTTCACTGTCCTCCAGGGCCCCTCCCACCCCCAACCATGATTGAGAACCACTGTTCTTGAAATTTTCTTACTGGAGAAAGTTTCATTTTACCATTAATATTGATCACAAAGATTCAGTTTAATCTAATAATCATTTGTCACTGTCTTCTCCTCTTTCTTCAAACCTCACATGCCTCCCTTTTTTTCAGATGATTAGCTCATTTCATACTTCATTGACTACGTGGTTTTAAATGGGAACTCTCTTTTCTCTCCATTGACATTGCTGTTCTCTCTATATCCATATCCATTCCTTTCTTCCCTTCTGTTACTTCATGGAAATTTTGCCTATTCCTGTAAAGGCTAATTCTTCAACCTGTATTCTGAATTTGGACCCTTCTTGCGTTTGAGAACTTCATTTCTGCCAGTTCTTCTCTCTTGCATGTCAATCTGAATTAAATCCAACAGTATTATACACTCTAGTTACCAAAGCTAAAAAAAAACTTACAGTCAACTTACAATCTCCCCTTTAATCAGTATTTCACCATTCCAACTGGAAAGTCAATTGATTCTACCTTCCAAAATACACACATTAACCATGTGCTCTTGTCTGTCCCTATTGCCAACACCTTAGCTCAAGCCAACATCCTCTCTTGGCAGGATTACTGGCATAATTTTTCAGCTGGTCTTCCTGCTTGCACTCACATTGCAAACAATCCATCAGCAGCTAGAGTAATCTTTCAAAAACATATTCTGTTATATTTCAAACACATAAATCGATTTAAATACTTATATAACCATCATCATGGTTATACCATGATGGCATATCACCAGCCAGCTCAAATAGTAAAATATTACTACTATATTTGAACCCCTCTGTATTCTCATATTTGCTCCGTCTTCTTCCCTTTCTCAAGGACTAACACTATGCTAAAAATCTGCATTATTATAATCTTGCTATTCTTGATGATTTAAAACATATGAAACCCAACCCAAACATTTAATTAGGCTTTTTTGAAGTTTTTTTTTTTTTTTAAGTGAAATCCAACTGAGCAATCAGTGTATATTCTTTTGTGACTTGTTTTCTTTTTCATAAAGGTTTTGAAGTTCTTGTATTATATTTATTTTCATTGTTATAAAGATTTCCACTGTAGTTATTTAGCCATTGTAGTGTTGATGAATATTTGCATCTTCTAAGGTGACACACATGTTTAATCACCATTACTGGTGAGTTTTTTTTTAAAATTATACTTTAAGTTCTAGGGTACATGTGCATAACGTGCAGGTTTGTTACATATGGATACTTGTGCCATGTTGCTGTGCTGCACCCATCAACTCGTCAGCACCCATCAACTCGTCATTTACATCAGGTATAACTCCCAGTTCAATCCCTCCCCCCTCCCCGCTCCCCAGGATAGGCCCCGGTGTGTGATGTTCCCCTTCCCAAGTCCAAGTGATCTCATTGTTCAGTTCCCACCTATGAGTGAGAACATGCGGTGTTTGGTTTTCTGTTCTTGTGATAGTTTGCTAAGAATGATGGTTTCCAGCTGCATCCATGTCCCTACAAAGGACACAAACTCATCCTTTTTTATGGCTGCATAGTATTCCATGGCGTATATGTGCCACATTTTCTTAATCCAGTCTGCCACTGATGGACATTTGGGTTGATTCCAAGTCTTTGCTATTGTGAATAGTGCCGCAATAAACATATGTGTGCATGTGTCTTTATAGCAGCATGATTTATAATCCTTTGGGTATATACCCAGTAATGGGATGGCAGGGTCATATGGTACATCTAGTTCTAGATCCTTGAGGAATCGCCATACTGTTTTCCATAATGGTTGAACGAGTTTACAATCCCACCAACAGTGTAAAAGTGTTCCTATTTCTCCACATCCTCCCCAGCACCTGTTGTTTCCTGACTTTTTAATGATTGCCATTCTGACTGGTGTGAGATGGTATCTCATTGTGGTTTTCATTTGCATTTCTCTGATGGCCAGTGATGATGAGCATTTTTTTCATGTGTCCGTTGGCTGTATGAATGTCTTCTTTTGAGAAATGTCTGTTCATATCCTTTGCCCACTTTTTGATGGGGTTGTTTGTTTTTTTCTTGTAAATTTGTTTTGAGTTCTTTGTAGGTTCTGGATATTAGCCCTTTGTAAGATGAGTAGATTGCAAAAATTTTCTCCCATTCTGTAGGTTGCCTGTTCACTCTGATGATAGTTTCTTTTGCTGTGCAGAAGCTAATGAGATCCCATTTGTCAATTTTGGCTTTTGCTGCCGTTGCTTTTGGTGTTTTAGACATGAAGTCTTTGCCCGTGCCTATGTCCTGAATGGTACTACCTAGGTTTTCTTCTAGGGTTTTTATGGTATTAGGTCTAACATTTAAGTCTCTAATCCATCTTGAATTAATTTTCGTATAAGGAGTAAGGAAAGGATCCAGTGTCAGCTTTCTATTTATGGCTAGCCAATTTTCCCAGCACCATTTATTAAATATGGAATCCTTTCCCCATTTCTTGTTTCTCTCAGGTTTGTCAAAGATCAGATGGCTGTAGATGTGTGGTATTATTTCTGAGGACTCTGTTCTGTTCCATTGGTCTATATCTCTGTTTTGGTACCAGTACCATGCTGTTTTGGTTACTGTAGCCTTGTAGTATAGTTTGAAGTCAGGTAGCATGATGCCTCTAGCTTTGTTCTTTTGGCTTAGGATTGTCTTGGCAATGCGGGGTCTTTTTTGGTTCCATATGAACTTTAAAGCAGTTTTTTCCAATTCTGTGAAAAAACTCTTTGGTATCTTGATGGGGATGGTATTGAATCTATAAATAACCTTGGGCAGTATGGCCATTTTCACGATATTGATTCTTCCTATCCATGAGCATGGTATGTTCTTCCATTTGTTTGTGTCCTCTTTTATTTCACTGAGCAGTGGTTTGTAGTTCTCCTTGAAGAGGTCCTTCACATCCCTTGTAAGTTGGATTCCTAGGTATTTTATTCTCTTTGAAGCAATTGTGAATGGAAGTTCATTCCTGATTTGGCTCTCTGTTTGTCTGTTACTGGTGTATAAGAATGCTTGTGATTTTTGCACATTAATTTTGTATCCTGAGACTTTGCTGAAGTTGCTTATCAGCTTAAGGAGATTTTGGGCTAAGACAATGGGGTTTTCTAAATATACAATCATGTCATCTGCAAACAGGGACAATTTGACTTCTTTCCTAACTGAATACCCTTGATTTCTTTCTCTTGCCTGATTGCCCTAGCCAGAACTTCCAACACTATGTTGAATAGGGTGGTGAGAGAGGGTATCCCTGTCTTGTGCCAGTTTTCAAAGGGAATTTTTCCAGTTTTTGCCCATTCAGTATGATATTGGCTGTGGGTTTGTCATAAATAGCTCTTATTATTTTGAGCTACGTTCCATCAATACCGCATTTATTGAGCGTTTTTAGCATGAAGGGCTGTTGAATTTTGTCAAAAGCCTTTTCTGCATCTATTGAGATAATCATGTGGTTCTTGTCTTTGGTACTGTTTATATGCTGGATTATGTTTATTGATTTGCGAATGTTGAACCAGCCTTGCATCCCAGGGATGAAGCCCACTTGATCATAGTGGATAAGCTTTTTGATGTGCTGCTGAATCCAGTTTGCCAGTATTTTATTGAGGATTTTTGCATCGATGTTCATCAGGGATATTGGTCTAAAATTCTCTTTTTTTGTTGTGTCTCTGCCAGGCTTTGATATCAGGATGATGTTGGCCTCATAAAATGAGTGAGGGAGGATTCCCTCTTTTTCTATTGATTGGAATAGTTTCAGAAGGAATGGTACCAGCTCCTCCTCGTACCTCTGGTAGAATTCGGCTGTGAATCCATCTGGTCCTGGACTTTTTTTTGGTTGGTAGGCTATTAATTATTGCCTCAATTTCAGAGCCTGCTATTGGTCTATTCAGGGAATCGACTTCTTCCTGGTTTAGTCTTGGAAGAGTGTAAGTGTTCAGGAAATTATCCATTTCTTCTAGATTTTCTAGTTTATTTGCATAGAGGTGTTTATAGTATTCTCTGATGGTAGTTTGTATTTCTGTGGGGTTGGTGGTGATATCCCCTTTATCATTTTTTATTGCATCTATTTGATTCTTCTCTCTTTTCTTCTTTATTAGTCTTGCTAGCGGTCTGTCAATTTTGTTGATCTTTTCAAAAAACCAACTCCTGGATTCATTGATTTTTTGAAGCATTTTTTGTGTGTGTGTCTCTATCTCTTTCATTTCTGCTCTGATCTTAGTTATTTCTTGCCTTCTGCTGGCTTTTGAATGTGTTTGCTCTTGCTTCTCTAGTTCTTTTAATTGGGATGTTAGAGTGTCAATTTTAGATCTTTCCAGCTTTCTCTTGTGGGCATTTACTGCTATAAATTTCCCTCTACACACTGCTTTAAATGTGTCCCAGAGATTCTGGTATGTTGTATCTTTGTTCTCATTGGTTTCAAAGAACATCTTTATTTCTGCCTTCATTTCGTTATGTGTAGTCATTCAGGAGCAGGTTGTTCAGTTTCCATGTAGTTGAGTGGTTTTGATTGAGTTTCTTAGTCCTGAGTTCTAGTTTGATTGCACTGTGGTCTGAGAGACAGTTCGTTATAATTTCTGTTCTTGTACATTTGCTGAGGAGTGCTTTGTTTCCAATTATGTGGTCAATTTTGGAATAAGTGCTATGTGGTACTGAGAAGAATGTATATTCTGTTGATTTGGGGTGGAGAGTTCTATAGATGTCTATTAGGTCTGCTTGCTGCAGAGATGAGTTCAATTCCTGGATATCCTTGTTAACTTTCTGTCTCGTTGATCTGTCTAATGTTGACAGTAGAGTGTTGAAGTCTCCCATTATTATTGTATGGGAGTCTAAGTCTCTTTGTAAGTCTCTAAGGACTTGCTTTATGAATCTGGGTGCTCCTGTATTGGGTGCATATATATTTAGGATAGTTAGCTCTTCCTGTTGAATTTGATCCCTTTACCATTATGTAATGGCCTTCTTTGTCTCTTTTGATCTTTGATGGTTTAAAGTCTGTTTTATCAGAGACTAGGATTGCAATCCCTGCTTTTTTTTGTTCTCCAGTTGCCTGGTAGATCTTCCTCCATCCCTTTATTTTGAGCCTATGTATGTCTCTGCATGTGAGATGGGTCTCCTGAATACCGCAGACTGATGGGTCTTGACTCTTTATCCAGTTTGCCAGTCTGTGTCTTTTAATTGGAGCATTTAGTCCATTTACATTTAAGGTTAAGATTGTTATGTGTGAACTTGATCCTGCCATTATGATATTAACTGGTTATTTTGCTCGTTAGTTGATGCAGTTTCTTCCTAGCCTCGATGGTCTTTACATTTTGGCATGTTTTTGCAATGGCTGGTACCGGTTGTTCCTTTCCATGTTTAGTGCTTCCTTCAGGGTCTCTTGTAAGGCAGGCCCGGTGGTGACAAAATCTCTAAGCATTTGCTTATCTGTAAAGGATTTTATTTCTCCTTCACTTATGAAACTTAGTTTGGGTGGATATGAAATTCTGGGTTTAAAATTCTTTTCTTTAAGAATGTTGAATATTGGCCCCCACTCTCTTTGGGCTTGTAGAGTTTCTGCCGAGAGATCTGCTGTTAGTCTGATGGGCTTCCCTTTGTGGGTAACCTGACCTTTCTCTCTGGCTGCCCTTAAGATTTTTTCCTTCATTTCAACTTTGGTGAATCTGGCAATTATGTGTCTTGGAGTTGCTCTTCTCGAGGAGTATCTTTGTGGCATACTCTGTATTTCCTGGATTTGAATGTTGGCCTGCCCTACTAGGTTGGGGAAGTTCTCCTGGATGATATCCTGAAGAGTGTTTTCCAACTTGGTTCCATTTTCCCCCTCACTTTCAGGCACCCCAATCAGACGTAGATTTGGTCTTTTTACATAATCCCATACTTCTTGCAGGCTTTGTTCATTTCTTTTTCTTCTTTTTTCTTTTGGTTTCTCTTCTCGCTTCATTTCATTCATTTGATCCTCAATCGCTGATACTCTTTCTTCCAGTTGATCGAATCAGTTACTGAAGCTTGGTCATTTGTCACGTATTTCTCGTGTTATGGTTTTCATCTCTGTCATTTCGTTTATGACCTTCTCTGCATTAATTACTCTAGCTATCAATTCTTCCACTCTTTTTTCAAGATTTTTAGTTTCTTTGTGCTGGGTACGTAATTCCTCCTTTAGCTCTGAGAAGTTTGATGGACTGAAGCCTTCTTCTCTCAACTCGTCAAAGTCATTCTCCGTCCAGCTTTGATACGTTGCTGGCGATGAGCTGTGCTCCTTTGCAGGGGGAGATGCGCTCTTATTTTTGAATTTCCAGCTTTTCTGCCCTGCTTTTTCCCCATCTTTGTGGTTTTATCTGCCTCTGGTCTTTGATGATGGTGACGTACTCATGGGGTTTTGGTGTAGGTGTCCTTCCTGTTTGATAGTTTTCCTTCTAACAGTCAGGGCCTTCAGCTGTAGGTCTGTTGGAGATTGCTTGAGGTCCACTCCAGACCCTGTTTTCCTGGGTATCAGCAGCAGAGGCTGCAGAAGATACAATATTGCTGAACAGCGAGTGTACCTGTCTGATTCTTACTTTGGAAGCTTCCTCTCAGGGGTGTACTCCACCCTGTGAAGTGTGGGGTGTCAGACTGCCCCTAGTGGGGGATATCTCCCAGTTAGGCTACTCAGGGGTCAGGGACCCACTTGAGCAGGAGTCTGTCCCTTCTCAGATCTCAACCTCCGTGTTGGGAGATCCACTGCTCTCTTCAAAGCTGTCAGACAGAGTCGTTTGTGTCTGCAGAGGTTTCTGCTGCTTTTTTTTTGTTGTTGTTGTTGTTTAGCTGTGCCCTGTCCCCAGAGGTGGAGTCTACAGAGACAGGCAGGTTTCCTTGAGCTGCTGTGAGCTCCACCCAGTTTGAGCTTCCCAGTGGCTTTGTTTACCTACTTAACCCTCAGAAATGGCAGGCGCCTCTCCCCCAGCCACGCTGCTGCCTTGCAGTTAGATCGCAGACTGCTGTGCTAGCAGTGAGGGAGGCTCCGTGGGCGTGGGACCCTCCCGGCCAGGTTTGGGATATAATCTCCTGGTATGCCCGTTTGCTTAAAGCACAGTATTGGGGTGGGAGTTACCCGATTTTCCAGGTGTTGTGTGTCTCAGTTCCCCTGGCTAGGAAAAGGGATTCCCTTACCCCTTGTGCTTCCCAAGTGAGGCGATGCCTCACCCTGCTTCAGCTCTTGCTGGTCGGGCTGCAGCAGCTGACCAGCACCGATTGTCCGGCACTAGTGAGATGAACCCAGTACCTCAGTTGAAAATACAGAAATCACCGGTCTTCTGTGTCGTTCGCGCTGGGAGTTGGAGACTGGAGCTGTTCCTATTCGGCCATCTTCACTGGTGATTTTTTAATTAAAGAACTTTCTCCTCTCATATTACATATTTTCTCTTTGTAATAGTGTAATAGTTACACATATTACACTATTACTATGTGTAATAGTATTACACATATTAATATTTTAATAGTGTAATAGTTACACATTTTCTCTTTCTCTTTGTACGTTTCGCAAAGTTCCTTTGAGACTATATAGAAACACATTTCCTTTTCAAACTTTTTGACGTGTTTGTTTGTTCACACTATAGCAGTATCAACTTGTGGATTAGCAATTTATTCAATGAGTAATAATATGTTGCTATCAGTATATACTCTGATACACAAATTGTCACCGATTTTGCCAGTGGGAGGGCTTTCTATATGTATAATCATTTCTATGAATAAATACAAAGGCAAACACTGACAAACATCTGTCCTTGGCCAAGATTTAGATGGGATCCTCTGAACCTTCTTTGCAATTTAGTCTCATCCTTTGGCTCTGTGTTTGATCTGCTGAGTCCATTTTTATCAAAAATCCCAATTAGTATTCTTTTTGCAAGAATCCCCTCTACCCTTGATGTTTCTCTTAGTAGTTTTCCATCCACTCACCTTCTTCAATCTGCTGGTTAGCTATAAATTCCCAGCTGTCTTTGTCATATTAGAGTTAAGCTGAGCCTGGTCTCTCTCCCCTCTTTCAATAGTCTTGACACCTATTGCAATAGTCTTAAATAAAGTATTCCTTACCATAATTAATTAATTAAAGAGGTAAAAAGGAGAAATAATACTTATCAATTACTTTTAGTGAAGAAACCTGGCTGACCCTTAATTAAGAGATTATAAATAAAATACTAAATTTTAACTGTCTTCCATAGGAGACAATTTGATGAGAACACAGTATCACTTCTGAGATATTCTTACCAAAGACAAGTAACTTGAATCTGAATATGAGGTACTATTATGGAAACACAAATTGAAGGACGTTGGATAAAATAACCGACCTGCAATTTTTAAAAGTGTCAAAGTCTGATGTAAAAGAAGATTGATAGATTATTCAAGATTAAAGATGACTGAAAAGATGAAAACTAAATGCATGTTGTGATTTTTCAGCTGAAATATTTTGCTTGAAAACATTTCTAAGAAAAATGGCAAAACTGCAGTCAGTCCAAGAATTGGAAATTAGTATTTTATCAGTGCTCATTTCTAATATTGATTATTACATGGTGGTTACCTAGGAGACTGTCCTTGTTTGTAGAAAATGCACACTGAGATATTTGGCAGGGGTGGTATAATGTATCACGTCAACAAGTTACTTTCAATTATTCAGAAAATGGTTCGTTGTACTGTTGCTGAAACTTTTCTGTTTTAGATTGTTGTAAACTAAAATGGAAAGATATAAAAGGAAATATATGAAATAGATCATTCTTTAGGCTTTTGTTTTGCTGTTTAGGAGATGTATCAAGAGCCTTTGATTTAGTATAAGAAATTGGAAATCCTCTGTGGAGCTAAGCCTCTGGTTAATTTATTGTAATAGCTAATAAAGGCAGACTGTATGAAATAAAATTATTGAATCACAATGTAAGACAGTTTATAAAAATTAGTTAATAATTACCATTGAGTAACACTATGTTATAGACATTTCGAATATTGACAAATTTTCTAGAGCCTTTAAGTTTTGCTTAAAGTGTATTACAATTGACATGTACTAAACCTAGATACAGATTCTTTTTTAAATGAAAGACCATAGGCAGCTTTGTGCTGGTCCTTTGTAATAGAAGACCTGCGTGCCTTTTCTCTATGTAAAAAGCACAAATCAATGAAATATATTTATATAATAAATTGCTTAGCTATGGTTACTTCTAGGAGGGCTAAATATCTCTATATTAATTGAATGAAATTTTAAAAAGCTTCTTACAATAGTGCTGAACTACTAAAATTTGTGAAATGCCAAAAAAAAGAAAATCCTAATTATATTATCCCTCCTTTTTTATACAAGGAGCAAATTTTTATGGCTGTCCCATGGACAATGATAAAACTTTGAAGATGTTTTACGTGTAAAATAAACCTTGAATATTCTAATATTTTGAATTTGGGCTCTGAATTTTGGAAAAACAATTAGTAAATTCTTCCATATGCGATAACCATAAAAATTGAGTTGAATAATTTATAAAAATTGAGTTGAATAATCATTGAGTTGAATAATTTATAATCAGAATTTTTAAAATAGCACATCTAAAGCATTAGAAATTAAATTTTATGTATACTTATTAATTTATAAATTGATTAGCATGCTAACTTTTTGTCTTTTAAGAAGTCTTATAATGCAATAGATTTTCTCATCTTGATTTTAGGTGACTCTATTTGAAATAAAACTTATAAATACATACTCCATATTCCACCACCAAAAAAAAAAAAAAAAAAAAAAAATCAACATAGTAGAATAAAAAAAACTTCTTTCCCTTTTTGTTCTAGAACTCCAGAGAGGTGAGAAATCTTAGAAAATGAAGTTTTCCTTTCTGACCAGTATAATTAAAAATGATGTTAGTAAAAATTTGACACACTACCACATGGACACAGGAATTGGAGTTGCAATGAGTCTCCATGTAGGAAAGGGGAGTGTTAACTGGCTCAAGCTCACAGTTGACATGTTCAACAGAGCAACACAGAGGCTTTTCTCTATACATAGAAAATGGGCTTAGCAGTGATGGAAGAAAGACAAGCATCCGTCTATAAGCAATAGATAACCAGACAATACACCAGTGTTCAAAGTTCAGCCAATAACTCAGAATCACACCAAAGTATCACTCCAAGTGAAAATTCGGAGAGCAAAAAACAGCACTGTCACATTCATTTATTTCTTCACGTAAAGCTGCAAACTCAGGATAGTGGAATTGAGGTGCTCTTTGATATCCATTCTTAGTATTCAGTGATCCAGCTGAAGAAAATCTTAATGAGACTTCCAGACTAATAAGGAATAAACAACAGATGAACACTGTATTTATTTTCTTAATAATCAAAGGAACACACTCCAGTAAAGGAATTCACTTAGTAATTCACTGAAGTGAAAAGTCTCTGAGCTGGTAAAGTGTGTGAGGAGCCATAAGCATTCATGGTAATGCTAATTAAGGAAAGAAGAAACACAACACTCAGTTTTCATGTCTCCTAAGCAAGTACTACTGTGAGTGTACAGGTTTGCTTTTATACCAGGTATGAGTCTGTAACTATGAATAAAGATGGGGAAAACATTTGCTGGTGAACAACCATCAGGTTCTACCACAGTCTGCCTCTTATTGCATTATTCATGTGCCTCATTCTCCCAAAACAGAATACACTAATTTCTTCCCCAAAGAAGTGGAACCCAAACGTGATTCACTGATGACTCCTGTGGACTGATAAAATTATTAAGACAAGTCAGGACCCTTTGCCTTTACCAAAATACCCATGACCTGGTCAACAATAAAATAGCAGACACAGAGGGGATAAAGCTAGTGTCGATGAAGGGCAAAGCCCCACAGTGGGGCTTAGCCTGGCAGAGTTCTTGGCTTCACTCAAGGGTGAGCTAGTGGTGAGAGAAAGCAACTTTCACTGAACCAGTGTTGCTCCTTGCAGAGCAGGTCTAACCCATAGGTAGTGTGCCCCCAGAGTTGGCACCTGTGGACTGCTAGCTAGCTATATTTATACCCACTTTTAATTGTATGCTAATCAAGAGGTAGCTTATTCCAAACTTTCTGGAAAAGGGCAGAGGAGTTTCTGGAATCATATGAGGCAACTCCTGGACCATTGTCATGACATGTGGCCTTGGCATTTGTAAAATGTCATGGTGCTGGTGGGAGTGTCCTTATGCTAATGATCAGGGAGAGCAACTAGAGGTCCTGTCAATTACCATCTGTTGGTATCAGTAGGCTTCTTCACTGAACCTTGCTTTGACCAGATCCTGGTTCCATCAACAGAGTCATGACTAGTAAGCGAGTCCTGCTGGTCTCCTACCTCATTTGCAAAAGGGCATACAACAATAATGGATTCCTATCAATGAAGGAATTACTCAGCAGCAATTTGAGTACCTGGAAATTGAGAAGCCTTCTTGTTTTGACCATTTGGACCCTGGTGTTCTGCTCCTTGTCCATAGTCTGCTGCAGACATTGGCCTTGCCTTCTGGGAGTTTCTTTATGATTCATTATCCTCTCCGACCATACACAAATTGTCAATTGGAGGGTATGTTTCCCTTAGAGACTATACAGTTACAAAGGCTGCTTTCTTCTTAAGTAGGCACATATTCCTTCTTCCAAATTATACTAAAAAAATAGCTCTCCCAAATATTTCTCAGTCCTTATCAGTAAGTACCACTGGCTGACTAGCTTGTCATATTTGCTTCATCTCTATTCAGTGCTTTATTTTGGTCTATGTTGCATAGCTTAGGTTTTGGTAGTGCATTCCCAACTCCATCCTTCACTTAAAAATACTGATGTATCTCTGTGTTAGGGTAAATACTAAGCTAATATAAGGAAGAAACCAAACAATAAATAGCTTGGCCTAAAACACAGAGAAATTATTTTTTCTTAGCCTAAACGTGCAAAGAATTTTATATATTTTTCTCAGGTAAAAAATCTAGGGAGGTAGGCAGGGCACTTTTTTTTGTATTCCTTGAATCTCATTTCTTACTTAACAAGTTAACTTCACCTTCTTTGTCAAAGCCAGGTCACAGATACATTCATGTTACAGCTCACTAGGGAGAGAAAGTAAACGGAAGTATAAGTGTGCTGTCTTATGGTCCAGGCGTGGAAATGACAGGTGTCACTTCAACTTCATTTCATTCGTAATGATTTGGTCAAGTAGCCACATTAAACTGCACTGGGGTGTGGCTATGTAGTCACTAACTATGCAGCCATTTGTCTGGCTTTAATTCTATTGTTATGGCAGAAGAGGAGAATTGGGTTTGGTTGGACAACTCTCAATTCCTATCAAAACCTTCATTATTACTGTTATATCACTGGAACTACAGTTAAACATATATTGGTTAATATGATCATCAGTCATTTTTTAACTTAGCTCATTAATTAATGTGGTAAAGCATATAATGGTAAGGCTATTTCAAAGAGAGTGATGATTATTTTATATGTCAGCTTGACTGAGCCCGAGGATATGCAGCAATTCTGCCAAGTATTATGTTGGGTTTGTCTGTGAGGATGTTTCTAGATGAGGTTGACATTTGAGTCAGTAGACTGAGTAAAGCAGATTGTCTTTCCTAACGTGTGCCGGCTTCTTTCACTGAATTGAAGACCTGAATAGGACAAAAAGGCTGAATAAGAGGGATATCCTTTTGCCTGACTGCTTGAGCTAGAATACTGGGTCCTTTGAGTCTTTGGATATAGATTGAATCATTACCCTTTCTGGAGTCTCAGCCTTCTGGCTTTTGCCTTTGAAATGAAAACAACAACCCTCTTGATTTTCAAGATTTCACTCTGAAACTGGAACAAAACATCAGCTCAGCTAATTCTCCAGCTTGCTGACTGCAGATATTGGAACATCTCAGTCTCCATAATCATGTGGGCCAATTTCTTGTCACTGATTTTCATCTCTCTCTCTCTTTCTCTCTCTCCATATATATATATATATATACTTTTAGTTTTAAAACTATAATACTAATAATTTAATGAAAAAATATATAATTAAAGCCCTAGGTGAAGTATAAAACAAAATTAAAGGGCAATAACACAGTAAGCAGGGACTATTTCTTCCAAAATAAATTTATAATTTAACATGTACTCTCACAGTGTCTGGATGCCAATGAAATAATAAGCAATGCAAACACAGGTGCATTTTCTGAAGTACTTATGTGATCTTGGGTGAACTTTTCATGCGATGACTTCGAAAAGGGATGCAGTCATTCTTAGTATAGTCTTGTACTTCTTTTGTGTTTTTACTTCCTATTTTATTATTTAAAACATTCAAACTCACCTGATTTATATTGTCTGTCTCATAATTCCATATTCTGAATTCCTTACTGGTCTAATCCTATGCGAATCATTTCTCATGGACCTCGTTCTTCATACCTCATGTCTCTATGTGTTTTGTAATTTTAGATTGTGAGCTTAAGTTGGTCTATACCTTATCTGAAGAAACCTTAAAGAAATTAGTTGAGGCCTCCCTTCTAAATAGTATTTGCTTTGCTCTTCCGGTTGCTCCAGGGACCTTTATTTTTAGGATAAACTTTTTAGAGACTGTAAAAGTCAGGAAACCAGTAGGAATATGTGACAACAGAAAGGATGTCAAATAAAGCAGAGCATGAGCTGAGCTGCCCCCTGTGACCCAGACATTGACATCAGATAATCCTTAAGGTGAAGAGAATTAATACTAGATTTAATTTTTGATTTTTACGTATGGATAATTAGCCATACATCATGTATTTCTTTGGAGAGTCTCTAGAAAACCATTAGCTATGATTAAATAAATAAATCTCTGTTGGTATCCAACTTGTGCAGCATGCCATGTGAAGTGGCTTGTGGGGGAGTCATTTTAATTACAAACCAAGGCCTCCAGGTGAAAGCTGCTGCCCTTGTGGTTTTCAATTATAAGATCATATTTTAAATCACTATTTGCTTTTGCCTTCCATAACTTAACATGTACAATGTACTGTCTTCCTGGAAATGTCTTTTAAACTTTTTGCTTTGGAAGTGACTGCTTATCTCCTTTTTTGCCCCCAGCAACATTCAAAATGTATTTTGTATTGATTTGATTTAAATCAAGCTAGTCACAATAAAAATTTTAAATATGGAAAATGTATATGTGAACTATGGCCTTAAGTCAATAGTAATATATCAGTGTTTGTAATCTATTGTAGTCAATGTACTGCAATAATCCCAGATGTTAAGAGAGAAACGATGTGCATGTGGTGAGGAAAAAGGAAAATCTCTCTACTTTCTGCTCAAGTTTTCTATAAATCTTTAACTGCTCTAAAAATTAAAACCTGTTAATTTAGAAAAAGACAAATTTTTCAATAAAAAAGTGTTTCCTTACTGAAAGAGAAATAGAAATTTAAATTACATAAGTTACCATTTTTTTTATCCTTTATATTATCAAAAACTAAATCTCAGCAGCATTTTCCGGTAAGAATTTGAAGAAAGAGACATCTACAATTCCTAACGGGAATGAAAAATCACACACCTGCTGTTGAGAACACTTTGGCACTTTGGTACTATTTAGCAAAGTTAAATGAGCATTTACTTTTTATAAAGCAATCCATGTCTAGAAATCTATGCCAAGTAGAAAGTTACTTTTCTTTAAGCTTATCTGCTGAGGCTTTGCTTGTAATAGCAATTTACCACTAATTGGAGACTTATTGAATAAATTACGGTACATCTACAAAATGAAGTTCAATGCGACTGTGAAAAGATAATGAAGGACTTTAGTAAATACTGATTTGAGGTGACCCCCAAATGTTTAGTGAGTAAAGAAAAGCATGATGCTATCCTCTCTTATATGTAAACAAAAATTAAATTTTCGAAAGGCACACTTATGAGTCTATTTGTAAAAATAATAATAAAAAAAAATTATTCAGAGCAGGTGCCGTGGCTCACGCCTATAATTCCAACAATTTCGGAGGCCGAGGCAGGCAGATTGCGGAGTCAGGAGATCGAGACCATCCTGGCTAATAAATGGGGAAACCGTGTCTCTACTAAAAATATGAAAAAATTAGCCAGGCGTGGTGGCAGGCGCCTGTAGTCCCAGCTACTCGGGAGGCTGAGGCAGGAGAATGGCAAGAACCTGGGAGGCGGAGCTTACAGTGAGCAGAGATTGCGCCACTGCACTCCAGTCTGGGCGACAAAGCCAGACTCTGTCTGAAAAAAAAAAAAAGAAAAGAAAAGAGAATAAGTAAAATTGAAAGGTGAAGACACAAAAAGTTTCCTCAGAAGCCTTAAGGTGAATAAAAATAAAGTATTATTATTTAAAAACATTTTATATATCCCAGAAAATAAAGCTAATAGAATTATAGTAATGCCCTTAGGAGCCAGGATATTTTACGCGAAAGTAAAGATAGTGTAATTATAAAACAAAAAATTTAGTTTAATTTGAATCAAGATGTTAGTATTAAATTATTATTATTTTGATTTGAATTACGTGCATATGTCAATTCTATACTCTGAAGTGTCTTAAGAAGAAAGACAACCTTGTAACAATAAGTAGCCCTAGTTCCTAGATTGCTCTCTGTAAATTATTATCAGTTACTGAAAGGAAATAGAACTTCCTAGTGGAATAGCCAATTCCACACCAGGTAGATGTACAAGATATACCTGGGATGCCTTGTTGTGTCAGAAAGAAAATCAAGTCAATGAGTTCACATAAACAAATCACAGAAGCCAATTTGGCATATAGGACAAAGATGGGACACTTGGAGCCACAAACAAAATAAAAAGTACAATTGATTGAAATGAAATGAATATATAATACCTCATGAGTTTATGGTGATACTATAAAATAAAACTAACAATAACAAAAATAAAACAAAACAAAAATTACCATTGATCATGATTGAAAATAATTAGCAATTATTACAATTAGCAAAAATTACCATTGAAAATAATTACCTTACCTGAAAATGAGAAGGGAAAGGAAAATAATTAGGTATTTGTTCTGCCAGTACTGTATATACTGCATTACAAGTAAGTCAAATGCAAATGGTCATCAACTTAAAATGGTTTGACTTATAATTTTTTGATTTTACAGTAGATTTATCATGGCATTAGATGAATTTTCAAGTTATGATTTTTTGACTTATGATAAATTTATTGGGAAGTAATTCCATCATAAGACAAGAAGCATCTGTAGTCCCATTGCTTCAGGAAAAGATCTTTTTCACCAAGGAATCCTGAATAATTATGGAAGGGAACACATGATTAGAAAATAACTAATAACTTTGAACTATTTGATTCAGACAAAAAATACGAATGAATGACATTATTAACTGATAGGGCAAAGGAGTACTTGAAACAGAGGCATTCAGCTGTTGCTATCTGAATTACTGATCCCTAAGAGAGAGACAACCACAGACATTATGTGCTGCCTGCTGAAGAATAAAACACCACGTGTGAAATAGTTTTGCTGAAAACAAGTAGCACCGAAATATTAAGTTTCTAGGGATAAATTTCATTATCAGAAAATATAGGTGGATTGGAGGCATGGTATAGGCACAAGTTAAATTACACAAAGAGGAAAAAAAATCTGATCAATTGATAATTTAGTATGTGTTACAAGATAACTAATCAAACAGGTAATGACTCCAACAGGTCATTCACATAGAAAAAACATACAAGAGTAAAAATAATGGGGGAGAGACCACTGTAGAAAATCAATACCAGGAACACAACAGCCAGAGCAAGATTTGTGTTTGCTTATTTTAAACGGCCAAATTGTAAAAAGGAACATTTAGATCGTGAGAGGTGTCTGGATATCAGATGATAAAAAATATCAGATAATGACTATCATATGACAAAAATAGGTTATCATTACATTTTGTAGATATAATTATGACATTATAATTATATAAAAATTATAATTTTAAGATGTGTACACTGAATTATGTAGTGTTGAAATGGCATAAGTTCATGAATTTTCTATAAAAGTCTTCAGCAACCATAGCGAAGGTGATAGATGAAGAAATGTAGTTAAATTGAGATAATTTTGACTGTTGGTGATGGCTTATATGTTGTAATATACACTTCTGGGTTGGGACACATTTAAAACTTTTTTGCATAGAAATTGAAAATTTTAAAAATGGATCAGATAAGTTTATAATAACACATATATTTATAAGCAGTTTCCTAAAAGAATATAACAACAGAAGATCAAAATAAAGATATAGACACCAGGCACGCTGACTCACACCTGTAATCCCAACACTTTGGGAAGCTGATGCAGACAGATCACTTGAGGCCAGGAGTTTGGGACCAGCCTGGCCAACACAGTGAAACCCCGTCTCTACTAAAAATAGAAAAAAATAGCTGGGCATGGTGGTGCACATATGGAATCCCAGCTACTTGGGAGGCTAAGGCATGAGAATGGCTTGAACCTGGGAGGTAGAAGAGATTGCAGTTAGCCAATATCATGCCACTACTGTACTCCAGCCTGGGCAACAGAGTAAGACTGTCTCAAAAAAGAAAAAAGAAAGAAAAAAAGAGAAAGAAAAGAAAAATAGAGAAGTACATGTAGCAATAAAGGAAAAATAGTTGGTCATATTATTATCAGATAAAAGTAAATATTAAGGAGACAAACATTATATGGGAACAATTTTAAAAACCGACCAAAAAGACACGACAACCATAAACTTTTATGAACATAACAACGTAGATTCAAAAGCAAAATGCAATAGAGAAATGTACATCCACATGTGCAGTATTAAACTCCAATAAAATGTGTTTCAGTCATTTGAAATGCATGCATGTTAACAAAAATATGGGATACAGAGTATATAATTTATACATTTAACAAGTATGATAGATATATAGATACATACGCAAGTAACAGATGCTGAAAGAGAATATGGCATTTATGAATACACAGTTTCTTTTTAAACTTACATACAATAATTATAAAAATTATCTTTGGGTCAAAAAAGAAATACGCATAAATTACATGAGCAGTGACCAGGTAGATTGTGTTCACTGATCAGAATTTAATAAAAATACAGCTGAATAACAAAAACAAAATATTAAGAATAGATAAAATGATTTTTTTTGAGCATTCAAATTTTCAACATACTTTCCTAAATAACTCCTCATTTGTTTGTTTTATCAGTATCACAATGTTTGGTTTTTTGTTGTTGCTGTTGTTTTATAGTTGGATTACTTTTATAGACTCAGTAATAATCATAAAAGAAGAATTTGTCAAACAGGTAAGTCCACTCTACTTCTATTACTTTTGTATTTACCATAATGTTTAACTTGTATATTCACAAATAACTCAGTATCTTTTTCATTCTCCAAAATAATACAAGGTCTCTAGAACACTTTCTCTGATTATATCTCACAATTTTTACTTATGTATTTTAGATATCTCACTTTTATCCCCTCAAAATTTTTTTTTTGGTGTTATCCATCACCTTGAGTGCTTATCATTTTTTGTGTTGGTATTATTTAAAGTCCTCTCTTCTAGTTACTTTGAAATAGACATAATATTGTTGCTAAGTGTAGTCATCTGAGTTCACTATCAAATATTGGGTTTTATTTCTTCTTACTGTATGCTTGTACCGATAATCAATCTCTCTTTATCCACACCCCCCTCATGCTTCCCAGATTCTGATATCTACCATTTTATTCTCTGTGTCTGTAAGATCAACTATTCAGCTCCCACTTATGAATGATAACATGTGCCTGGCTTATTTCACTAAACATTATGGCCACCAGTTCCATCTACGTTGCTGCAAATGACATGATTTTATTCTTTTTTATGACCAAATAGTATTCCATAATGTATATGTACCACATTTTCTTTATCAATTCATCCATTGATGGGCTCTTAGGTTGATTCCATATCTTTGGTATTGTGAATTAACTCTTGTATTTTTTTTTAAAAAAAATCAGGTTTGGCTAAATAACAATGGATTCCAACCTTCACTCAAGATTTTTTTCACCCCCAGAAAACAATTAGAATTCTAGACATAATATAATAGCAAGTACTTGTAGAAAATGCAGTGTGAATAGGAGTAAAGAAAATCTGCTTGGAAGAACCTTGTAAAAGAGGGAAGTCAACCTGCATAGTATATGTTTCTCATTTTGAAGTTTTAGGTCTAAAACATGGGCATGATGTGTAGAGATAGGGGCAGGATAAATCGTTACAGAAAATCCCATAGTCTTTGCAGCTGAGAGACCAGGAAACTCACACCAGGGAATCAAAGAATGAGGGGAACTAAGAAGAGAAAGAGCTAAGAAGGAATCCAGAAATGTATTCTACCCACATATCTCATTGCTCACTGAACCACGGGTATAAGAAAAAGACTCAAAGAAAGTTGCTTACGGACAAAAATTCAGAACTGAGACTCAAGTTGCCACCCAATAAATAGAATTGCCGTACAAACTAGACCAAGTTAATTGACTGTTTACATCAAAGGGAAAAAAGCAACCATTGAATAAAAATACTAGATTTAAAAATCTTTACAAGTTAGCATTTATGACAGCTGGAATGCAATTCAAAATTATCTAACACAGGAAACCAAAGAAAGTGGAATACATTCTCAGAGGGAAAGAAAATCAAACAACTGTGACCTCAAGGCGAAACAGCTATTGGAATTAGTTGACAAGGATTTTACAGTGGTTGATATAACTGTTCTCATGAAAAAAATGAAATATTTTCACAATGAATAAAAATATAGAAAATCTCACCAAATAAATAGTAATAACAGTAAAAAACAATGAACATTTTTAGTTCTACTGTGGCCACACTGCCCACTGACCTTAACTAAAACCCCTAAATAGAATATAACAAGCAACTCCCTGAGGACACTGAAAAGTAAACAAATGCAGGCAGATTACAGATGTGAGTTCAAACCTGAGGAAGCTACCGGCAAAGCTTTTCTTGTCTTGTGTCTTTTCCTTGAGGATAGACCCTGTTTGCAGAGCATCAGGATAGCACACGTGGCTAAAATTCTAAAACTAAATTAATTTTTATCACTAGAACAAAAAGAGGAAAAGGAAGCACTTCACGTTAGATAAAGAATTTTTTTTAATCTTCAGATTTTGTGCATAAACTCCCATAAGGCTCCGCTTATGAACTCAACTCCTGAACTACATATTTTTGGAACAGACTCCAAGCAGCATATCAAAGGCTTAGAGCACAGAACTGAGATTTTAACTATCTACCTAAGTTTCAATATAACAGCTGATGCATGCGTGCACATGGTAGACCTAAACAAGTATAACGAATGTTTGGAGAACTGAACTGAAACTCATGCCAGCACCTGCAGAAGGCAAGACAGAACTATGATCTAATTTAAACCCAGTTTATTCCCTGCTAAATGAATACATCAGTGTTGTCTATAGCATTTACCAATATCCAGAATGCATTCTAAAATGGCTCAATGTTGAAAGAACTAGAGAATGTGACTAGTTTTGAAGGGAAGAGACAATAATCATAACATTGACTCTGATGTTGGAATTATCAGATTAAAGAATGTACTATAAAATATTTTTATCATCTATCATAAAACATGAAAGATATTCTCACAATAGAACTCCAGAAGGTAAAGTGCAGAACAAATGGTAGATAAACTAAAGCTTTCATCATCTTCCTGACAGAAAACAGTAGAACATTCATCTATCACCTCAATTGTTCCAGCTGCACCTTTAAGAACAGAGTTTTATCCCATATGTCTTGGGAGCACCAGTGAGACTTGATACATCCTAATTTCCTAGAAATCCTTAATAGTAAAGACAGTGACTTGGACAATTCACAAAATTTTAAGTGGCACCGGAAATTTCTTGCTTGGTTGGCTGGTAAGATCCATCTCTGACGTGAGTCCAGACTGATAAGACTGAGAGAGGCAGTTGTCTTATCTAATGTACAGAAACCAACACAAAGAATCAAGAAAAATAAAGAAACAGGAAAATATATACCAAATAAGTAAGTAAGAAAGTATGAAACTAATTGGCAAAGGTAATTACACAGACGAAAAAGAATATTACTGTAACAGTGGCTAGTAAATTGTAATCCAATTATAAAAGTCAAAAGACAAATGTACTAAAAACAATTATTAAAATTATGTTAATAGATATATTGCTAGTTATAAATTGTGATAGCAATAACTTACACTGGTGAGGGGAGGAAAGGTATAGAGAGAATTCTTGCACGGGAAGATAGATACACGGGAAGGTAGACATTATCCACTAAAAAAAGACAATTATAACTATAACATGTTCATGTAAGTCCCTTTAGTAACCAGAAAGAAAAACCATATGAAGTTATCTAAGAGAAAAAAGAATAAAGAGTGAGAGCAATTAATAAAAATGAAAGGCAAAGGAGGCAGCATGAGAAAAAAGAGGCAAAAGAACAAGACAAACAAAAAGCCATTAACAAAATGACAATAGTAAATTATTTCTTAGCAATAATTACTTAAATATAATTGCACTAAGTCCTGAATAAAAACAACAGAGAGGCTAAATGGAGTTTTAAAAATCAAGATGCAACTCTATGCTATTTAAAAGAAAAACACCATTCAAGGACGCACATAATCTAAAAGTGAAGGGATGGTAAAACATATTTCATGCAAATGACAACCAAAATAAAGCAGGAAGGGTTACACTTACATCAGAAAAAGTAGACTTTAAGTAAACTACTCCCTTTTTAAAATGTTGCTTTAAGTTCTGAGATACATGTGCAGAGTGTGCAGGTTTGTTACGTAGATATACATGTGTCATGGTGGTTTGCTGTACCTATCAACCCATCATCTATATTTTAAGTCCCACATGCATTAGGTATTTGTCCTAATTCTCTCCCTCCCCATTCCCCCCAACCCCTCACAGGCCCCAGTGTGTGATGTTCCCTTCTCTGGTTCCATGTGTTCTCATTGTTCAACTCCCACTTATGAGTGAGAACATGAGGTGTTTGGTTTTCTGTTCCTGTGTCAGTTTGTTGAGGATGATGGTTTCCAGCTTCATCTATGTCCCTGCAAAGAACATGAACTCATTATTTTTTATGGTTGCATAGTATTCCATGGTGTATATGTGCCACATTTTCTTTATCCAGTCTATCATTGATGGGCATTTGGGTTGGTTCCAAGTCTTTGCTATTGTGATGGTGCTGCAATAAACACTACTAAATACGTGTCCATGTGTCTTTATAGTAGAATGGTTCATAGTTCTTTGGGTATATACCCAGTAATGGGATTGCTGGGTTAAATGGAATTTCTGGTTCTAGAGCCTTGAGGAATCACCACACTGTCTTCCACAATGGTGGAACTAATGTACACTCTCAGAGACAAGAATATCATCACATAATAAAATATGGGTCAACTCAACAGGAAGATACCCCATATATATACACACACACACATATATATACACACACACATAACATGTATAATATGTGTGTGTATATATACCATATATATACACTATACGTGTGTGTTTGTGTGTATATATATATATATGCACCCAACATCAGAACACCTAAATATGCAAAGCAAATATCGACGGATATGAAAGAAGAAATTGACAGCAATAGAGTAATAGCAGAAGACTTCAGTACTCCAGTTTCAATAATAAATGGAATATCCAGATAGAAAATTAATGCAGAAAGGATGGACTTGAACAACACTAAGGACCAAATGGGCTTAACAGACATCTATAAAACATTTCATCCAACAGCAACTGAGTATACTTTCTTCTCAAGTGCACATGACACATTCTCCAGAATAGATCACGTTAGGTCAAAAAACAAGTTAAGAAATTTGAGAAAATCAGCATCACACTAAGTACCTTTTTCAAATACAATGGAATGAAACTAAGATTCAATAACCATGAGAAAACAAAAACTTACAAATATGTGGAAATTGATTAATACACTCTTGAATAAACACTGGTCAAAGAGAAATCAAAAGCGAATTTTCAAAATATCTCAAGATGAGTAAAAACAAGATCACCACCTACTAAAATTTATGGGATATAGCAAATGCATGAATGAAAGGAAACTTTATAGCAATAAATGCCTACATTAAGCAAGAAGACAAATTTCAAATAAAAAAATCTCACTTTACAGTGCAAGAAACTGGAAAATAAAGAAAAAACTAAGCTCAAAGTTAGCAGAAGGAAGAAAATAATAAATATTAGAGCAGAAATATATCAAATAGAGATTTAAACAACTATTGAAAAACCAACAAAACTAAGACATGGTTTTTTGACCAAAAAAATAAACAAAATTCTCAAATCCTTAGCTAGAGAAGTTAAGGAGAAAGAAGACTCAAAATCAGAAATGAAAGAGAAGACATTACAAAGATGCTTCACATAAAAAAAGATAACAAGATAAAATTATCAACAATGTTTTGCCAACAAAATTGGCAACCTGGAAGAAATAAATAAATTCCTAGAAACATACAATTTACCACTTCTAAATCAAGAAGAAATAAAAAGCCTGAACAGACCAATCACAAATAAAAAGACTGGAGTAGTAATAAAAAACTTTTAACAAAGAAAAGCCCAAGACAGCCAGGTGCAGTGGCTCATGCCTGTAATCCAAGAACTTTGGGAGACTGAGGGGATCAGATCACTTGAGTCCAGGAGTTTAAAATGAGCCTAGACAACATGGCAAAAACTCGTATCTACAAAAAATACGAAAATTAGCCTGGTGTGATGGCAGGCACCTGTAGTCCTAGCTACTGAGGAGGCTCAGATGGGAGGATCATCTGAGCCTGGGAGGTTGAGGCTGCAGTGAGCCATGATCATGCCACTGCACTCCAGCCTAGGTGACAGAATAAGACCTTATGTCAAAGAAAAATTCTCCAAAATTGATTCCAGGAAACAGAAGCAAAGAAGTAGACCATAACTGGTTTTTGAGGCCTTCATTACTCTAATACTAAAACTGGATAAAGATATTATAAGAAAATCAGACTAAGATTTTTCATGAACATAAATGCAAAATTATTCAACAAAATATTAGCAATTGAATCCAATTATGTATAAAATGCATGATACTCATGATCAACTGAGGTTTTTTCTGAGTACATAAGGCTGGTTCAACACTGGAAAATCAATTAATATAATCCACCACATCTCAACAGGCTGAGAAGAAATTCTGATTATATCAACAGATGCAGAAAAAAAGCATTTTACAGAATCTAATGTTCATGTGTGATAAAACTCTTAGCAAACTAGGAATAAAGAGAAATTTTCTCAACAATACAGAATATTACAAAACAGTTACCAATAATATCAAATTTACTTAGGGATAAAATGGACACATTCTTCCTGAAATCAAGAACAAAAATGTGCTGTCCCTAGACCTCAAATATCTTATCCTATACTTTGTTTTTTTTTTTTTTTTTGAGACAGAGTCTCTCTCTGTTGCCCAGGCTGGAGTGCAGTGGTGCGATCTCAGTTCACTGCCAACTCTACCTCCTAGGTTCAAGGGATTCTCCTGTCTCAGCCTCCTGAGTAGCTGGGATTAGGGGCGTGCGTCACCATGCCTGGCTATTTTTTTGTGTTTTTAGTAGAGACAGTGTTTCACCACGTTGGCCAGGCTGGTCACAAATTCCTGATCTCTAGTGATCCGCCTGCCTCAGCCTCCCAAAGTGCTGGGATTATAGGCATGAGCCACTGCGCTCGGCCTCTCATCCTATACTTTTCTAATTGTTTTATAGTTTAACATTTTGCATACCATTCTGTGATCATTTTTGAGTCAATTTTTGTGTAAAGTGTGGGACAAGTAGTTTTGTGCCTTTCGATGTTCATTTGTTCCAGTGCAGTTTTTTGCAAAGACTGTGTTTCCTCCACTGACTGCTTTTGAATCGCTTTCAAAAATTAGTCAGGCATATTAATGTTCGTCTGTTTCTGGGCTGTCTATTCTATTCCATTGATCTACGTTTCCCTTTCTCTGCCTATGTCACACAATCTTGATTCCTGTAACTATAAAATAATGTATGAAATTGTGTACTGTCTTGTTCTGGTTTTTATATTAGGGTAATACTCGATTAATAAGATAAACTGGGAAGAGTTGCTGCCTCTTTTATTTTCCAGAAGAGATTGTGTGGAATTGGTGCTAATTCTTCTTCAAATGTTTAGCAAAATTATCCAGTATAATTATATGTAATAAAAATAGAAATAGATTTTGATTTTGGGGTTTTGTTAAATTATTAATTCATTTAAATTAATATTTAAAGAAATATTCAAATTATATCTTTTTAGTGGAGGAATTGTGATGGATTCTTTAAAGAATTACTCCAGTCATATAAGTCGTCAAATTTATGAGCATAGAGTTGTTCACAGTATTTTTAATATATTTTTTGATGTCTCCCAGGTCTATACTGATAGCTTATGTCTTACTCTCAATGTCAGTAGTTTTTGTCTTACATTTTTTTTTTGTCATTCTTGCTATAGAGTTTTATAAATTTCATCCGTCTCTTAAAGGAATCAAAGGAACTTTGTTTCATCCTTTTTCTCTCCTCTTTTTCTGCTTTCAATTTCATTGATTTCTTTTTTGAAAGAAATTTAATAGAGCACATACATTTGTACTTCTTTATTATGATTATGAATATGATTATTTTAGGATGGGATCTTGCTATGTTTCCCAGGGTGGAGTGGAGTGGCTTTCACAGGCACAATTATAGTGCACTACAACCTTGAACTCTTGGACTCAAATGATCTTCCTGTCTCAGCCTCCTGAGGAGCTAGGATTATAGGCACATGCCACCACACCTGGCTGATTTTTTGCTATTATATTTATTTCCATTCTTCCCGGTGTTTTGTGTTTGTTTTGCTTTTCTGTTTTGGAAGAGACACTTGAGATGACAGCTCTGATTATTTATTTGAATTTTTTCTGTTTTCTAATCAGTGAGCATTTAGTAATTACATATTTCCTTCTCAAAATTTTTAGTTGTGTCTCAGAAATTTTGCTATGTGTATTTTTATTTTCATTTAATTCAATGTAATTTTTAAAAATTATCTTAGGACTTCTTTATTGGCCCATGGATTACTTAGAAGTTTATTTTTAGTTTCCAAGTTTTATAGCTTGGATGTTTGTCCCCTCAAACCTGATGTCGAAATCTGATTTGCAATGTTGAAGGTGGGACCTAATGGAAGGTGTTTGGGTCATGGGGGCAGGCTCCTCATGAATAGGTTGGTGTCATGGTAATGACTGAGTTGTAGCTCTGTTAGTTTCTGTGAGAGCTGATTCTCAAAGAGAGCCTGGAACCTCCCCCTGTTTCACTTGCTTCTGCTCTCGCCATTTGATCTCTACACATCCTGGCTCCTCTTTGCCTCCACTAAGAGTGGAAGCAGCCTAAAGCCCTCACCCAAAGCAGATGCCAGCACCATATTTCATAGACAGTCAGCAGAATCACAAGACAAATAAATCTTGTTTCTTTATAAATTACTCAGCTTCAGGTATTCCTTTATAACAACGCTAAACAACTAAGACACAAGTGTTTGTAGATTATCCTATTATTTTTCTGTTATTGGTTTGTACTTTCGTTCTACTGTGGTAAAAATACCCATTCTGTAGGAGGCTTGACTTACGGCTCAGAATATGGGCTATCTTGGGATATATTCCAGGTGTACTTGAAAAGATTGGGGATTCTGCTGTTGTTGGTCCAATTGTCTTATAACTGTCAATTAGATATTTTGGCTGGTAATAATATAGATTTCTTCTTTATTCTTGCTAATTTTCTGTGTAGGTGTTCTATCAGTTTTGGGGATAGAGGTGTTAAAATCTCCAACTATATTTTTGGGTTTGTCTATTTTTTCAGTTCTGTCGATATTTGCTTCTTATAACTTGCAGCTCTGTCATTTGGTATATATACACTTAGGATTGCCATGCCTTCCTGGAGTATTGGCCTTGTCATCAGTGTATAATGTCCCTCTCATTTCCATACATTTAAACACACCCATGTGTGAATGTGTGTGTGTACACACATATACATTACATATATTTGTTCTGAAGTCTACTTTATCTGATATTAACAGAGCTACTCTTACTTTCCTTTGATTAATACTTGTATTATATGTCTTTTTTCATTCTTTTATTTTCAAGTTGTATATGTTATATTTGAAGGGAGTTTGTGAACATATACAACTCACACAAAACATGTTGTTCAAAATTTTAAAAATAATTCAGCCTATCTTTTGATTGATTGGTGTATTTAGACCATTTTTATGTTTAATGCAATTATTTCTGTGTTGGGGCTTAAGCCTGCCATTTTATTGCTTGTTTTTTGTTTCTTCTGGTTTTTTGTTTGTTTGTTTGTTTCTATTTTCTTTATTCTACCTTTATGTAGGTTACTTGAATATTTTGGAATTCAATTTTGACTTATCTATATATGGTTTTTGGGTGTCTTTTGTATAATCGTTTCAGTATTTACACTATTACATTATGTATACCAATTTTATTTATAAGACACCACTCTATTGATATTGATTTACAAAATAAAGTGAAGCACAGAAAAATTATCTCCCTTTATGTCTGTGTACCCTTTTCCATTTATAATACAATTAACTATTTCTTCCTCATACACTGTTGATCACATTATTCTGTATTTTTGCTTTATCTGTCAAGCATAATTTAGAAAATACAAGAAGATAGGAAAGCATCAATCTATATATCTGTAAAATATCTTTCTTCTAAAAATGTCTTCATTTACCATTTTCTTTCTACTTGGAGAATCTTCTTTACCCATGTTTTTAGGATACATGTACTAATGACAGTCTCTTATTGTCCTGCATCTGATAATTACTTAATTTCCTTATCATTCCTGAAGAATGTTTTCACTGAGTGTAGGATTTTCCATTGGCAGGCCTCTTCTTTTAGCACATACAAAACATTGGTTCACTTCCTTCTGGCTTTATGGTTCCAGATGAGAAATCCCTAGTTCTTGTAATTTTTCTTATCCCCCCATATGAGTAAGACTTTATTTTTCTTTGGCTGCATTGCTAGTTTTTCTGTGTCTTTACTTCTCCCACGTTTACTGACATGTATTTCCTCACATTTATCAAGTTACTGTTCACATAGCTTCTTGAATCTGGAGGTACACGTCTCTTGCCAGATTTTGGAAGTTTTCAACCTTTTTTTTTTAGTAGTATATCCACTCTAATTTCCCATTTTTTCTGAGATTCTGATGACCTAAATGTTAGATTTTTGGTTTTAATTCATCGTTTTTGATGCTCTGTTTATTTTTTTAGTCTATTTTCTCTCTTATTCAGGGTGTGCAATTTATAATTTTCTATTTTCCTATTCATTAATTATTTTCTCTGTGTTCTCCATTAAAATCTTGAGCACATCTACTCAGTTTTTAGTTTCTCTTTCTGTAATTTTCAGTTCTAACATGTCCATTCAGTTCTTCTTTATATCTTCTATTTATTTTCTGATATGTTTTCATTTCTTTACTGAAACCTTCTTTTTATTTGTTTCAAGAGTTTTAGTCACTGCTCATTGAAGCATTCTTATTGGAGCTGATTTAAAATATTTGTTAGTAGTTCTAATATCTCTGTCATGTCAGTGATGTCACCTATTATCTTTATCATTCAATTAGAGATTCTTGGTTATTGGTTTCTGAGTGATTTTCTATTGAAATCTGAAAACATATGTTCACACCCTGAGGCTCCGGACCTTATTTAATTCTTCAGTTTTAAATTACTTTCTCTGACTCCCTCTGCCAGGGAAAGGGGCACCTTGTCTCATTACTGCTAGATGGCAATAGTAGTCCAAATTGTCCATTCAGTCTCCCTGGCATCCAAGAGAGGAGCTCCTCATTACTGCTGGGCAAGTCTGGGAGTTCCAATTCCACACATTATCCTCATAGACCCAGAAGTGCGAGGGGCCTCATTACTGCTGGATGGTGATTAATGTCTTGACTGTCCACTAGGTCTTCTTTTATGACACCATAGCAGGAAGTGAGAGGAGTGCCTTGTTAATTTTGGATTGAGGTAGAATTCCTGGCTCCCCATGTACTCTTTACTTACACTATGGGGGTTGAGAGAGACTTCATTAATGGGTGGCAGGAATAAAAGTCCCAGCCCTCTTCTTGGTCTTCTCTGATGCCACTCCGTTTGAGGCACTTGAACCAGAGCAAGTCCATTTTGAATAGCGACTGGGTAAAATGAGGCTGAGATCTACTGGCCTCTATTCCCAGGGGGTTAGGCATTCTAAATCACAGAATGACACAGGAGGTCGGCACAAGATACAGGTCACAAAGAACTTGCTGATAAAACAGGTTGTGGTAAAGGAGCTGGCCAAAACCCACTGAAACCAAGATGGCAATGAAAGTGACCTCTGGTTGTCCTCACTGCTCATTGTATGCTAATTATAATGCATTAGCATGCTTAAAGACACTCCCACCGGTGCCACGAACGTTTACAAATGCCATGGCAATGTCAGAAAGTTACCCTATATGGTATAAAAAGGTAAGAAACCCTCAGTTCTGGGAATTGCCCACCCTTTTCCTAGAAAACTCATGAAGAATTCACCACTGGCTTAGCATATAATCAAGAAGTAACTATAAATATTATCAGTTAAGCAGCCCAAGCTGCTGTTCTGCTTATGGGGTACCCATTCTTTATTTCTTTACTTGCTCAATAAACTTGCTTTCACTTTACTCTATGGACTCACCCAAATTCTTTCTTGCATGAGGTCCAAGAACTCTCTCTTGGGGTTTGGATTGAGACCCCTTTCCGGTAACAGCTTCAGGAGTGACTTTGGGTTGCCTCATTATAGTTTTGTGAGGGTGTGAGTGTAAACTGCCCCCTCTGCCTTGATCTGTGTAAGTGGGAATGGGGCCCACAGTTTTATCTGTGGTGTTTGGCTAGAGTAGAATGGTTATTTTCTCAAACTTTCCTACTTTTCTAGGCTGTCTCTTCCTTGGTTCTTTGATTAGAAAGAGCAGGCTTTTGTTTAGGCTTGTTTTTTCCTGCAGTCATTGACAGTTCTGGGTGACTGGTTTCTTCAGTTCCCACCTGAAATATATGAGGAAAAATAGAAAACAGAGGGTGCCCATCATTGTGTTATTCCTTAGATCTCCAGCCCCCTAGGAGGCCTGAGGTTTTCTTTTCAATTTTCAAAGTCTTTTTATGTTTGTTTTGTGTATATTTTTTAGGGATGTTAGCTGTGCTTAGCAGGAGAAATAGGCACAGATATGCTTACTACGAAATTCAGGAAGCAAACCTTCTTCTGTGAGTTCTTTTTTTGTAAATTAAGTGTCCAAAAATAATGCAGCATGATGTGTCATGGGAAGAGGTTTGTGACTCGTTTAATGCCCAGGAAATTTGACTTCAATTATGAAACAAACATGAGAACATTCCTAAATATATTAGAATTTATGCTAAATTCATAAAAACTTACTGAAAATATAATTTGCTCATATAATTTAAACCATAATTAAAATAATGATGAAAATTGAGGACTTACGAATATAACGTTTATCCTACAACAACGTCACTAGAACTCTCACTTTGTTAACAGTATAAACGTAAGTAAAAATGCAATTTATTAAACTAACAAAATATTAAAACAGTAAATCATAGAAATTTGCAGACCTAAATAGGAAAATATTATATATGTAATGAATTATTATCTAATATGTAGTAAACAGAAAGGAGGTTTCTTATGACTTTTAATAAAAACAAAGGTTTTAAATTATTATTTTGGAGAAAAACATATTTTCCAACAGAATATCATTTCCATTCCACATTTAAAAAGTCAGGGTCAATTTGCTGATTTTTCTGAAAGTCTCAATGTGAAATATGTTAAGTTCTTATAAATGAATTACATTCAGCATATGCAATGACTGTTCACACAACTTTTTGAAAGTTAAAATTCTCTGGTTCATTGAAACTGGGACTTATCTGATGGCATATACTGACGGGGCATAGTGATCCTCTCATTGCATCAGGCAGGTTTCATTGTGAAACAAACAGCTCACACGGACGTGTCTATTACACCTTGGTAAATTACTTTTCATATTTTTACTTTGCATGTACTGTTTTGCTCATTTATGTTTTGCATGTCAGTAATACGTTTCTCAAAAGTGTAAGATGATTAGGGCTACAGATTGCTGCACTGAGGTAGTGACAGTTTCTATTATCAGCTTTATAGAAAGTTTCTTACAAATGTTAATTTAGTGTCATTTTTCTTCAAGATTTTTTTTCATTTTGTAATGAATTCAGCAGCAGAAAAATTGATATGAACTTATATATTAGTTAAATTAGCATCAATTTTGCATCACTTTTTACGGTTATGGAGCTTCTGGATATGTGATTTTACCCCCTCTTGAAATGTTTTAGCAATGTGAATACCTGTAAGCATTAACGATTTAATATGCATTGTTCTGATGATGCAGGAATGTAGCTTAATCTTAAAAGTCAGCGCACTGCCAGGAAGTTTCTAAATCCTTCCTCTTCTTCACCCACCTTTTCATTCTGCAGGCTACTTTTGGCCACCTTTCAAAGCCCCAAAGTTGGCATTTCAACATATTTTTCCTACTTTCCAGTTGGGCTCCAAAAAGCTTGGGTGCTTAGCATGGCAACAGTTACACTTTGTGTAACCATGTCCGGTTATTTGTTGGTCTCCTACACCCAACGGGGGCTGGGCCTTCTTGAAAGCAAGGACTGAGTGTTCTAAACCGTATTTATTTCTGCAAATTTATTCCTGTTATCTGCCTACTCCTTACTGGGTACAAAATAGAGGCTGGTTGTAAGAAACAACATCATCCTGTAATCTCGCTATTTACTACAACTCCTGGGAAATGAATTAAGAAAACTGATGTGAATTGAATGGGAATTTATTTCTGGATATCCTATGTGCCTTAATAAAAGAACAAAACTACCAATTGGCCAACCTTTCTATTGAGTTTTGCACATTGCAATGACCATTTCTTTAAGCTATTCTGGTCATTATTTACATGTACCCTTTTTTGAATCATACTATAATGGTTTTCACAGCATAAAATAAATTGTATACAGCTTATTCATGTCACTAGAAAGTTATTTAGATTTTATATTCATTTACCAAATTCTAAGCATGTAATTCTAATATTGAATAATAAATCATAGCATGGCATCATATGGTTTAATATTAAAGTGCAACATGTATAGTTTAGAAATAGATTAGAAATAGTGTTATAGTCATGATCTCCAGAAGGACTCATATAAATGCATTTACCCTCTATTACATAAATTATTAATAACATGTCATCTTTAATTTTTGTCTGAAGTGTGAAAGATGTGCAAATATAAAATAAATAGGCAATTTAATTTCAAATCATTAAGAATTAGTTTTCAAAAGTCTGCTTCATTGTTGCCTATGCACTCAGTCTTACAAAAAAATGGGAAAAGTTAAATTACTTATAAATTAGGAATGGGCTTTTACAATGAGATATCTCAAGAACAAAAAGTAATCTCAATGTGAACATTGCAATTTCCATAACAGTGAGACTTCTGCTAAGGTGCATGCTGCTATGCTAAAAAACAAAAAAATGGTTTTGAAGGAAATCAATTTTGTGCTTATAATTTGCATTATGTGTGATATAATTAAAAGTATCATAATGCAGCTAGATCTGTGTAGAGGGAAAGCCTACAGATAAGGCATTCATCAGAAAGTGTAAGGACTTAAAAGTCCAACAGAGAGATTCAAGAACTTACTGAAGTTGGTACTGATACTAAATTCTCATGCAAAGAAAACAATCAAAGTCTGTGGGATGGAAATTATTAAATGCATTTGGGGTACTTTTCATACAGTACTTCTATTTTTCTATCTTCCCTTGCTCCTTCATAAATTTATGCACATATTCCAATATTTTTTCTTGTACAGAGAAGCAATATCTGAAAATAGCATTTTGGTATGAATGAATCTTTCAGAAACTGCAAAAAAATTAAACTTTGTGCTTATAATGGCAAAACATCTGAAATGTAGATTAAAAGCTGCTTGTATCTGGCCCTGCCTGACTTCTCTGGGGACACTTGTCTTCCACGCCCCCACACTGCCTTCTTCAACATTCTCTTGAGCATCCTGGTGGAGAAAAGAATGATGTAAGGCTTAGAAGTGGAACATCCAGAGACAAGCTTATTGATTTTGTATTTTTGGTTGGTCTTGAGAAAATTAATTAAGCCTTCCATGTTAACTATACTGTCTCTTTTCATTTATTGAATATTTTATTGAGATAATTGCAGATTGTCATGTAGTGGAAAGAAATAATACAGAGAGATTCTATTCATACATTGTCCAGGTTCCTCCAATGGTAATATAATATGAAACTACAGTATAATATCACAACCAGGATAAGGACATTGATAGACTCCACCTATCTTACTCACATTTTCCCAGATTTATTTTCTTATTTTTGTGTATATTTATTTCTTTATTATACAGTCTTATCACAGGCATAAGTTTTTGAGTCTGCCTCATAGTTAAAATACTGAACAGATCTATGGCCACAATAACTCCTCATATTGTTCTTTTACAACCACACTGGCTTGCCTTCTTCCCCTACTTCTGTACCTAACTTTTGACAAATACCAATATATTTACCATTTCCAAAATATTATTTTTTAAAAATGTTATAGTCATATAGTATGTAAACTTTTGTGGTTGGCTTTTTTCTTTCAGCATTACTACCTGGGGATTCATTCTAATTGTTATTTATACAGTTCATTTATTTTCATTGCTGAGTAGATACACGTAATGTGTTTGTACCAATGTTTGATTAACCTCTCACTCACTGAAGGACATTTGGGCTGTTTCCAACAATTTGTAGTTATTACAAATAAAACTACTATGAACATACATGCTCATGTTTCTGTGTGTGCATAAGTTATTACTTCTCTTGGACAAATGTCTAGGAGTGTATTTACTAGGCTGAACTATATAATAATCACATACCTACATTTATAAGAAACTGCCAAACTTTTCCAGACTGGCTGCACCATTTCACACTTCCAGCAGTTGGGTATAGATTAACCAATTTCTCATCCTTGCCAGAATCTGGTGGCATTACTTTTTTTTTTTTTAATTTTCAAAATGCAGATTATGTTGTAGAGATATCTCATTGCGCTTTCAATTTGCTTTTCCTTTACAGATTATAATATGGAACATCTTTTAATATACCTGTTTGTATTCTCATTTTCCAATTTAATTGTTTGCTTACTGTTAGTTTTTGAATGTTTTTTCTTAAATGTATATTCAGATATGAGTTATTTAATACAAATATAATTTGGAAAAAAATCTTGTCTGTAATTTTATTTTCCAACCCCTTAATGGGTCTTTTACAGAGCAGAAGTCTTTCATTATGATGAAGTCCAATTAATCCTTTTGATCTTTTATAGATTGTGCCTAAATTGTGAAGATTTTATTCTATGTCTTTTTCCCCTGAAATTTGTAGAGTTTTAAATGGTACATTTAACTTCAAGATTCATTTTATGATTTCTTTGAGTATACATTGTGAGTTTTATGTCAAAGTTTATTTTTATTTTTAAATATAATGTCTAAATGTTATGCTGCCCTTTATTGAAGGACTATCCTTCCTTTATTAAATTTTTGCTTGTCTGCAATCAGGCAAGAGAAAGAAATAAAGGGTATTCAGTTAGGAAAACAAGAAGTCAAACTGTCCCTGTTTACAGCTGACATGATTGTATATTTAGAAAACCCCATCATCTCAGCCCAAAATTGCCTTAAGCTGATAAGCAACTTCAGCAAAGTCTCAGGATACAAAATCAATGTGCAAAAATCACAAGCATTCTTACACACCAGTAACAGACAAACTGAGAGCCAAATCATGAATGAACTCCCATTCACAGTTGCTTCAAAGAGAATAAAATACCTAGGAATCCATCTTACAAGGGATGTAAAGGACCTCTTCGAAGAGAACTACAAACCACTGCTCAGTGAAATAAAAGAGGACACAAACAAATGGAAGAACATTCCATGCTCACGGATAGGAAGAATCAATATCGTGAAAATGGCCATACTGCCCAAGGTAATCTATAGATTCAATGCCATCCCCATTAAGCTACCAATGACTTTCTTCACAGAATTGGAAAAAACTGCTTTAAAGTTCATATGGAATCAAAAAAGACCCCGCATTGCCAAGACAATCCTAAGTAAAAAGAACAAAGGTGGAGGCATCACGCTACCTGACTTCAAACTGTACTACAAGGCTACAGTAACCAAAACAGCATGGTACTGGTACCAAAACAGAGATATAGACAAATGGAACAGAACAGAGCCCTCAGAAATAATACTACACATCTACAGCCATCTGATCTTTGACAAACCTGACAAAAACAAGAAATAGGGAAAGGATTCTCTATTTAATAAATGGTGCTGGGAAAATTGGCTAGCCATAAGTAGAAAGCTGAAACTGGATCCTTTCCTCACTCCTTATCCAAAAATTAATTCAAGATGGATTAGAGACTTAAAAGTTAGACTTAAAACCATAAAACCTCTAGAAGAAAACTTAGGTAATACCATTCAGGACATAGGCACGGGCAAGGACTTCATGTCTAAAACACCAAAAGCAACGGCAACAGAAGCCAAAATTGACAAATGGGATCTAATTAAACTAAAGAGCTTCCTCACAGCAAAAGAAACTACCATCATAGTTAACAGGCAACCTACAGAATGGGAGAAAATTTTTGCAATCTACTCATCTGACAAAGGGCTAATATCCAGAACCTACAAAGAACTCAAACAAATGTATGAGAAAAAAAACAAACAACCCCATCAAAAAGTGGGCAAAGGATATGAATAGACATTTCTCAAAAGAAGACATGGAAACAGCCAACAGGCACATGAAAAAATGCTCATCATCACTGGCCATCAGAGAAATGCAAATCAAAACCACAATGAGATACCATCTCACACCAGTTAGAATGGCAATCATTAAAAAGTCAGGAAGCAACAGGTGCTGGAGAGGATGTGGAGAAATAGGAACACTTTTACACTGTTGGTGGAAATGTAAACTGGTTCAACCATTGTGGAAAACAGTGTAGCGATTCCTCCAGGATCTAGAACTAGAAATACCATATGACCCAGCCATCCCATTATATACCCAAAGAATTATAAATCATGCTGCTATACAGACACATGCATACGTATGTTTGTTGTGGCACTATTCACAATAGCAAAGACTTGGAATCAACCCAAATGTCCATCAGTGACAGACTGGATTAAAAAAATGTGGCACATATACACCATGGAATACTATGCAGCCATAAAAAAGGATGAGTTTGTGTCCTTTGTAGGCACATGGATGCAGCTGGAAACCATCATTCTCAGCAAACTATCACAAGAACAGAAAACCAAACACCGCATGTTCTCACTCATAGGTGGGAATTGAACAATGAGATCACTCGGACTCTGGAAAGGGAACATCACACACCAGGGCCTATTATGGGAAGGGGGGAGTGGGGAGGGATGGCATTGGGAGTTATACCTGATGTAAATGATGAGTTGATGGGTGCTGACGAGTTGATGGTTGTAGCACACCAACATGGCAGAAGTATACATATGTAACAAACCTACACGTTGTGCACATGTACCCTAGAACTTAAAGTATAATAAAAAAAATTATTTTGCCATATTTGTGTGGGTCTTTTCCTGTAAATATTCTCCCCATTCACAGTTTTACTTACCACAGTTTCAGATACCCGTGGTCAATCACTGTCTTAGTCTATTTTCTGCTGCTCAGAAAAGGGCACTTAAAACTGGTAACTTATTGGGAACATAATTTATTCCTTACAGTTCTAGAGGCTGGGAAGTCCAAGTTCCAGTGGTGGCATCTGGTGATGGCCTTCTTGTTGGTGGGTACTCTATCCAGAATCATAAGGTAGCACAGGGATTTATCACATGGTGAGGGGGCTGAGGTGCTAGCTAAGGTCTCTCTTCTGCTTCTTACAAAGCTACCAGTCCTACTCCTGTTATAAGCCATTATTCCATTAACCAGCTAATCCATTAATCCATAAGTGAAATGGCAGTTCATAGGGGAAGAACCCTCAGGACTCAATCACCTCGTAAAGGCCCCACCTTTTAATACTGCCAAGTTGGGAATTACGTTACATCATCAGTTTTGCAGGGAACAAATAACAATCAGTCTAAAACTATCAAGATATTTTGAGAGAGAGAGTGCTCACATTCACATCATTTTTATTATGGTATATCATTAAAATTATTCTATTTTATTATTAGTTGTCAACCTCTTACTGTGCCTAGTTTATAAATTAAATTTCATCATAGGTATAATGAAATTTAATTTATAAACTAGGCACAGTTTATAAGTATACTATAAGAAAAGTTATGTGAATGTGCTCTCTCAAAATATCTTCATATATTTTATAGAGAGATATTTTATACAGAGAAATAAAAATAAATTTTTCATATTTTATATATGAAAAAAACATAGTAACAATGTTCAGTATACAGTGTTGGGCATCTACTGAGAGTCTTAGAATATATCCTCACAAATAAGGGGAGGACCACTGTATTTTATATTCTCTTCCATTTGTTTGTTCTTCCATTAACAATGTCTGGATTACTGTAAGCATATAGTAACCTTTGATATCAGGTAGAGATCTACCTCCCACTTTAGGCTTCGTTGTCCAGTCATTTTAATGACTTTATTTTTTTCATACAAATTTTAGAATAATTTTGCCTATGTCTATGAAAAACATTGAATTGTGATATAAATTGTTTTAAACTTGTAGGACAATTGGAAAGAATTGGCACATTTGGTATGCTGAATCTTCCAACACAAAAACAACAACAGCATCACCAACATGAAAAATGTATTTCCATTTATTTATGTGTTTTATCAGCATCTTTCGTAGTTTTTTATACACATTACATGCTTTGTTAATTTCAAACTGAAGTATTTTATTAATTTGGGGTGATTGTGGATGATAACATGTTTTTAATTTTGGTTTCCACATGTTCATTATTAGTACATAAAAATGTGATTAATTTTTGTGTTAATCTTGTGTCATATGATGCTGTCGAACTCATTTTATAGTTAAGGTAATTGTTTTGTAGATTCCTTGAAGTTTTCAACACAAATTGTGTCATCTTCAAATACAGTTTTATTTTATCCTTTCCAATCTGTATTTTTGCCCCAGTCTTACTGCAGTATCTTCAACTTTCTGTAGTATGTTGATGTATGTTGCTTTGACCCTGCTTTAATTAGGAAAGCATTTGGTCCTTAACCATTAAGTATGACATTTGCTGTAGATTTTTAAATTAAATCTTCTTGTCAAGTTGAGGTAATTTTCTTCTGCTCCTAAGTAGCTGAGAATATTTATCATGAACAGGTGTTGGATTTTGTCAAACGCTCTTCTGTATCAATTGATATGGTCAAATAATCCTCTTTAGCATACTGATAGAAAAAATGAGATTGTTTGGTTTTTAAATGTTAAATCACTAATATGCATTTTGAATACACTTCACTTGGTCATATAGTGGATTTTTTAATAGATTGCTGGATTTCAATTTCTAATATTTTGTTGATAATTTTTGCATGTAAGTTGATGTTAGACTCTCTCTCTTTTTTGTCTCTTCTCTCTTGCATTATCTTTGACAAGTTTTGGTATCATGAAAGTTTTGGCCTCATAAAATAAATAGGAAGTGATTTATTTGCTTCTGTTTGATGAAATAGATTGTTTAAAATTTGTGTTTTCCTCAAATTTTTGATAGAACACTCCAGAGAAATCATCTGGAGCTGAGGATTTCTTTATCAGAGACATAAAATTAGTGTTAAGCTTCTTTAACCTTAGAGGGACATCAAATTATCTATTTCATCTGGTTGCGTTTTGGTGCTTGATGGCTTTACAGGAATTCTTCCATTTTTTCTAAATTCATTAATTTATGGGCCTAAAAGTGTCATAACAACCCCCTATCGTTTTAAATTCTAAAGAATCTAGAATAATACTTTTTATTTCATTTTTCATATTTGTGACTTGAGTCTTTTTAAAATTTTTTGTCAGTCTTTCCAGAAACAGCAAGAACCAGCTATAAAATTTTATAGGACAGGTTTCTGTTGTTACATTTATTTTTCTCTACTGTTTTTATATTTTAAGTTACACTGAATTCTACTTTTATTTTATTTATTTTATTATACTTCAAGGGTACATGTGCACAACGTGCAGGCTTGTTACATATGTATACATGTGCCATGCTGGTGTGATGCACCCATTAACTGGTCATTTACATTAGGTATATCTCCTAATGCTATTCCTCCTCCTCCCCTCTACCCACAATAGGCCCCGATGTGTGATGTTCCCCTCCCTGTGTCCAAGTGATCTCACTGTTCAATTCCCACCTATCAGTGAGGACATATGGTGTTTGGTTTTCTCTTCTTGTGATAGTTTGCAAAAATGATGGTTTCCAGCTGCATTCATGTCCCTACAAAGAACACGAACCAATTTTTTTTATGGCTGCATAGTATTCCATGGTGTATATGTGCCACATTTTCTTTTTCTTCTTCTTCTTTTTTTTTTTTTTGAGACGGTGTCTTGCACTGCTGCCCAGGCTGGAATGCAGTGGTGCTATCTCGGCTCACTGCAAGCTCTGCCTCCTGGGTTCATGCCATTCTCCTGCCTCAGCCTCCCAAGTAGCTGGGACTACAGGCGCCCACCACCACGCCTGGCTATTTTTTTGTAATTTTAGTAGAGATGGGGTTTCACCATGTTAGCCAGGATGGTTTCGATCTCCTGACCTTGTGATCTGCCCACCTCCGCCTCCCAAAAGTGCTGAGATTAGAGGCGTGAGCCACTATGCCTGGCCATGTGCCACATTTTCTTAATCCAGTCTGTCACTGATGGACATTTGGGTTGATTCCAAGTCTCTGCTATTGTGAATAGTGCCACAGTAAACATATGCGTGCATGTGTCTTTATAGCAGCATGATTTATAATCCTTTGGGTATATACTCACTAATAGGATGGTAGGTCTAATGGTATTTCTAGTTCTAGATCCTGGAGGAATCACTACACTGTTTTCCACAATGTTTGAACTAGTTTACAGTCCCATCAACAGTGTACAAGTGTTCCTATTTCTCCACATCCTCTCCAGCATCTGTTGTTTCCTGACTTTTTAATGATTGCCATTCTAACTGGTGTGAGATGGTATCTCATTGTGGTTTTGATTTGCATTTCTCTGATGGCCAGTGATGATGAGCATTTGTACACGTGTCTGTTTGCTGTATGAAAGTCTTCTTTTGAGAAGTGTCTGTTCATATAGTCTGCCCAATTTTTTATGTTTTTTTTGTTGTTGTTTTTTCTTGTAAATTTGAGTTCTTTGTAGATTCTGGATTTTAGCCCTTTGTCAGATGAGTAGATTGCAAAAATTTTCTTGCATTCTGTAGGTTGCCTGTTCACTCTGATGGATAAGGAGTAAGGAAAGGATCCAGTTTCAGCTTTCTACTTATGGCTAGCCAATTTTCCCAGCACCATTATTAAATAGGGAATCCTTCCCCCATTTCTTGTTTTTGTCAGGCTTGTCAAAGATAATATTGCTGTAGAGGTGTGATATTACTTCTGAGGACTCTGTTCTGTTCCATTTGTCTATATCTCTGTTTTGGTACCAGTACCATGCTGTTTTGGTTACTGTAGCCTTGTAGTATAGTTTGAAGTCAGGTAGCGTGATGCCTCCAGCTTTATTCATTTGGCTTAGGATTATCTTGGCAATGCAGACTCTTTTTTGATTCCATATGAACTTTAAAGCAGTTTTTTCCAATTCTGTGAAGAAAGTCATTGGTAGCTTAATGGGGATGGCATTGAATCTATAGATTACGTTGGGCAGTATGGCCATTTTCACGATATTGATTCTTCCTATCCGTGAGCATGGAATGTTCTTCCATTTGTTTGTGTCCTCTTTTATTTCACTGAGCAGTGGTTTGTAGTTATCCTTGAAGAGGTCCATCACATCCCTTGTAAGATGAATTCCTAGGTATTTTATTCTCTTTGAAGCAGTTGTGAATGGGAGTTCATTCATGATTTGGCTCTCTGTTTGTGTTATTGGTGTGTAAGAATGCTTGTGATTTTTGCACATTGATTTTGTATCCTGAGACTTTGCTGAAGTTGCTTATCAGCTTCAGGAGATTTTGGGCAGAGAGTATGGGATTTTCTAAATATACAATCATGTCAGCTGCAAACAGGGACAATTTGACTTCTTCTTTTCCTAATTGAATACTCTTTATTTCTTTCGCTTACCTGATTGCCCTAGCCAGAACTTCCAACATTATGTTGAGTAGGAGTGGTGAGAGAGGGCACCCCTATCTTGTGCCAGTTTTCAAAGGGAATGCTTCCAGTTTTTGCCTATTCAGTATGATATTGGCTGTGGGTTTGTCACTAATAGCTGTCATTATTTTGAGATACATTCCATCAAAACCAAATTTATTGAGTTTTTAGCCTGAAGGTCTGTTGAATTTTGTCAAAGTCCTTTTCTACATCTATTGAGATAATCATGTGATTTTTGTCTTTGATTCTGTTTATATGCTGGATTACATTTATTGATTTGCGTGTGTTGAACCCGCCTTGCATCCCAGGGATGAAGCCCACTTGATCATGGTGGATAAGCTTTTTGATGTGCTGCTGGATTCGATTTGCCAGTATTTTATTGAAGATTTTTGCATCGATGTCCATCAGGGATATTCGTCTAACATTCTCTTTCTCTGTTGTGTCTCTGCCAGGCTGTGGTATCAGGATGATGTTGGCCGCATAAAATGAGTGAGGGAGGATTCCCTCTTTTTCTATTGATTGGAATAGTTTCAGAAGGAATGGTACCAGGTTCTCCTTGTACCTCTGGAAGAATTTGGCTGTGAATCAGTCTCATCCTGGACTTTTTTTGGTTGTAGGTTATTAATTATTGCCTCAATTTCAGAGCCTGCTGTTGATCTCTTCAGGGATTCAAATTCTTCCTGGTTTAGTCTTGGGAGAGTGTAAGTGTCCAGAAAATTATCCATTTCTTCAAGGTTTTCTAGTTTATTTGCATAGAGGTATTTATAGTATTCTCTGATGGTAGTTTGTATTTCTGTGGGGTTAGTGGTGATATCCCCTTTATCATTTTTTATTGCATCTATTTGATTCTTCTCTCTTTTCTTCTTTATCAGTTTTGCTAGTGGTCTATCAATTTTGTTGATCTTTTCAAAAAAACACCTCCTGGATTCATTGATTTTTTAGAAGCATTTTTTTGTGTCTCTATCTCCTTCAGTTCTGCTCCGATCTTAGTTATTTCTTGCTTTCTGCTAGCTTTTGAATGTGTTTGCTCTTGCTTCTCTAGTTCTTTTAATTACGATGTTAGGGTGTCAATTTTAGATCTTTCCTGCTTTCTCTTGTGGGCATTTAGTGCTATAAATTTCCCTCTACACACTGCTTTAAATGTGTCCCAGAGATTCTGGTATGTAGTGTCTTTGTTCTCATTGGTTTCAAAGAACATCTTTATTTCTGCCTTCATTTCGTTATGTACCCAGTAGTCATTCAGGAGCAAGTTGTTCAGTTTCCATGTAGTTGAGTGGTTTTTATTGAGTTTCTTAGTCCTGAGTTCTAGTTTGATTGCACTGTGGTCTGAGAGACGGTTCGTTATAATTTCTGTTCTTTTACATTTGCTGAGGAGTGCTTTCCTTCCAGCTATGTGGTCAGTTTGGAATAAGTGTGATGTGGTACTGAGAAGAATGTATATTCTGTTGATTTGGGGTGGAGAGTTCTGTCGATGTCTATTAGGTCTGCTTGGTGCAGAGTTGTGTTCAATTCCTGGATATCCTTCTTAACTTTCTGTCTCGTTGATCTGTCTAATGTTGACAGTGGAGTATTAAAATCTCCCATTATTATTTTATGGAAGTCTAAGTCTCCCTGTAAGTCTCTAAGGACTTGCCTTATGAATCTGGGTGCTCCTGTATTGGATACATATATATTTAGGATAGTTAGCTCTTCTTGTTGAATTGATCCCTTTACCATTATGTAATGGCCTTCTTTGTCTCTTTTGATCTTTGTTGGTTTAAAGTCTGTTTTATCAGAGACTAGGATTGCAACCCCTGCTTTTTTTGTTTGTTTGTTTTCCATTTGCTTGGTAGATCTTCCTCCATCCCTTTATTTTGAGCCTATGTGTGTCTCTGCATGTGAGATGGGTCTCCTGAATACAGCAAAGTGATGGGTCTTGACTCTTTATCCAATTTGCCAGTCTGTGTCTTCTAATTGGACCATTTAATCCATTAATATTGTCATGTGTGAACTTGATCCTGTCATTATGATATTAGCTGATTATTTTGCTCATTAGTTGATGCAGTTTCTTCCTAGCATCGATGGTCTTTACATTTTGGCATGTTTTTGCAGTGGCTGGTACTGGTTGTTCCTTTCTATGTTTAGTGCTTCCTTCAGGAGCTCTTGTAGGACAGGCCTGGTGGTGATAAAATCTCTAAGCATTTGCTTCTCTGTTAAGGTATTTATTTCTCCTTGACTTATGAAACTTAGTTTGGCTGGATATGAAATTCTGGGTTTAAAATTCTTCTCTTTAAGAATGTTGAATATTGGTCCCCAATCTCTTCCGGCTTGTAGAGTTTCTGCCGAGAGTTCTGCTGTTAGTCTGATGGGCTTCCCTTTGTAGGTTACCCCACCTTTCTCTCTGGCTGACCTTAACATTTTTCCCTTCATTTCAACTTTGGTGAATCTGACAATTATTTGTCTTGGAGCTGCTCTTCTCAAGGAGTATCTTTGTGGCTTTCTCTGTATTTCCTGAATTTGAATGTTGGCCTGCCTTGCTAGTTGGGGGAAGTTCTCCTGGATAACATCCTGCAGAGTGTTTTCCAACTTGGTTCCATTCCTCCCATCACTTTCAGGCACACCAATCAGATGTAGATTTGGTCTTTTCACATAATCCCATATTTCTTGGAGGCTTTGTTCATTTCTTTGTACTCTTTTTTCTCTACACTTCTCTTCTCACTTCATTTCATTCATTTGATCTTCAGTCACTGATAATCTTTCTTCCAGTTGATCAAGTCAGTTACTGAAGCTTGTGCATTTGTCATGCAGTTCTCATGTCATGGTTTTCATCTCTATCAGTACATTTATGGACTTCTCTGCATTGGTTATTCTAGTTATGCATTTTTCCATTCTTATTTCAAGGTTTTTAGTTTCTTTGTGCTGGGTACATATTTCCTCCTTTAGCTCTGAGAAGTTTGATCGCCTGAATTCTTCTTCTCTCTACTCATCAAAGTCATTCTCTGTCCAGCTTTGTTCTGTTGCTGGCGATGAGCTGTGTTCCTTTGAAGGGAGAGATGTGCTCTGATTTTTTGAATTTCCAGCTTTTCTGCCCTGCTTTTTCCCCATCTTTGTGGTTTTATCTGCCTTTGGTCTCTGATGATGGTGACATACTGATGGGGTTTTGGTTTGGGTGTCCTTTCTGTTTGTGAGTTTTCCTTCTAACATCAGGACCCTCAGCTGCAAGTCTGTTGGAGTTTGCTTGAGGTTCACTCCAGGCCCTGTTTGCCTGGGTATCAGCAGCAGAGGTTGCAGAAGATAGAATATTGCTGAACAGCAAGTGTTTCTGTCTGATTCTTGCTCTGCAAGCTTTGTCTCAGAGGTGTACCCAGCCATGTGAGGTGTGAGGTATCAGTCTGCACCTAGTGGGGGATGTCTCCCTGTTAGGCTACTCATGGGTGAGGGACCCACTTAAGTAAGCAGTCTGTCTGTTCTCAGATCTCAACCTCCATGCTGGGAGAACCACTGCTCTCTTCAAAGCTGTCAGACAGGGACATTTACATCTGCAGAGGTTTCTGCTGCTTTTTGTTTAGCTATGCCCTGTCCCCAGAAGTGCTACTCTTATTTTTTTCTACTTGCTTTGGGTTTATTTTGCTCTTCTTTTTTAGATGTTTGAGAAAAGAGCTTACATTATTGAATTGAGTCTTTTCTTCTTTTTTTTTTAAGTACAGATTTAGAGCTATAAATTTAAACTTCATTCTCAGCAATACTTCATTAGTATACCATACATTTTTGTATATGTTATTATCTATTTTAATTCAGTTTAATGTACTTTTTATTGACCTTAAGAGTTATTCCTTGACATAAAAATCATTTAAAAATATACTTAATTTCTATTTGTTTAGATATTTTTCTGCTTTCTGTTATTTCTAGTTTGACTCTGTCACAATAACACACTCTGTATAATGTCAATTCTTTGATAGCTGTTGAATTTTGTTTAGTGACCCAAGATTTGGTATGTTTTGGTGAATGTTCCACGTATACTTGAAAATAAATGTGTATGCTGCTATTGTTGGGTGATATATTCTATGTTAATATGTTAGATAAATTTGGTTGATCGTGTTTTTTAGATTTTCTATATCATTGCTGATATTTTGTCTAGTAGTTCCATCAGTTGCTGAGAGGAAGTTACTGAAGTTGTTCAATGATATTATATATCTATTTATGTTTTGAGTATATCAGCTTTAGCATGATATCTTTTGTAGCTCCATTGATTGGGGCACACACATTTAGGATCAACATGTCTTCCTAATAGATTGTTTCTTTTATTTTAACTGAATATATTTCTTGTTTCTAGAATTTAACTCTGAAGCTCTGAAGTCCACTTTATTAGACATGGATATACTCTCTCTGTTTTTTTTTTTTCCCTATTAATGCTGGGATGACATATATTTTCCCTTCATATTACTGTATATTTACAGTAAACTAAGCACAACTAAATTTAAAATTAGTTTTTTTTTGTAAAAGACGTCAAATATCTACTTTGTCAATCTGTTTTGAAAAGTGTTTAGATCATTTAAATTTAAAGTAATTATTGATATACTATTTCTTAAGTCTGTCATTTAAATATTTTATTTTATGTGTACTTCCTCTGGTTATTGCTCCCCCATTTCTCTATTCTTGCCTTTTTGTGGATTACTTAACATTATGTTAGATCCTATCTTAACATTTTTGAGTGTATCTCTTCATATTTGTTTTTGTCTTGGTTGCTTTTAGTATTCCATTATACATATGTAACTTGTCACAGTCTACTGATGTGAACATTTTACCATTTCAAATTAATTATACAACTCTCACTACCATTTAGGTTACTCTGTCTTCCCAAAAATAATCACGCTTCTAAACATTTTTGAGGCTGGGCGCAGTGGCTCACGGCTGTAATCCCTTGGGAAGCAGAGGTGGGTGGATCACTTGAGGTCAGGAGTTTGAGACCGACCTGGCCAGCATGGTGAAACCCCATCTCTACTAAAAAACAAACAAACAAACAAAAAATGCAATTAGCTGGGCGTGGTGGCGGGCGCCTGTAGTCCCAGCTACCCGGGAGTCTGAGGCATGAGAATCTCTTAAACCAGGGAGGCAGAGGTTGCAGCAAGCCAAGATCGGACCACTGCACTCCAGTCTAGGTGACAGAGTGAGACCTGGTCTCAAAAAAGCACAAAGCAAACAAAAAACATCTTTATCATGAGTGTCATGCTGTGTTAATATATTTGTTTCAATAACTAATATGATTTATGAAATATGTGAGTTGAAATATAATCTAATGTATACATCCATATTTTTACTGTCCTGTTATTCCTTCCTGATGTTCCAAGACTCTTCTCCTATTCATCTTCTTTCTGTTTGAAAATTTTTCTTAACTCATCTTTAGGGTTAAGTCTACTAATAATAAATTATCTTAGCTTTCCTTCTTCTGAGACTGTTTAATTTGTCTTCATTCTTTAAGGATCGTTTTTGTAGATATAGAATTTTGAATTTTCAGTTAATAGGTATGTTTTATTTGTAACATTTAAAATGTTGTGTCACTTCTTTCTGGACTCCATGGTTTCATATGAGGCATCCACCGACATTTGACTAGTTCCACTACACGTAATTCATTTTTTTTCTCTCAGCTGTCTTGAAGATTTCACTTTAAGTTTTCACAAATTTAATTATCAGATTTCTTGGTGGAAATATCATTGGTTTAATACTGTTTTAAGCTTGCTTAGACTCTTCAATCTGCATTTTTTTTTTTTTTTTTTTTGAGACGGAGTCTTGCTCCGTCGCTCAGGCTGGAGTGCAGTGGCTGGATCTCAGCTCACTGCAAGCTACGCCTCCCGGATTCATGCCATTCTCCTGCCTCAGCCTCCCGAGTAGCTGGGACTACAGGTGCCTGCCACCTCGCCCGGCTAATTTTGTGTGTTTTTAGTAGAGACGGGGTTTCACCGGGTTAGCCAGGATGGTCTCAATCTCCTGACCTTGTGATCCGCCCATCTCGGCCTCCCAAAGTGCTGGGATTACAGGCGTGAGCCACCGCACCTGCCCCAATCTGCAATTTTATATCTTTTGCCATATTGGAAAATTCTCAGCCATTATTTTTTTCAAATTATTTATCAGCCCTGCTCCTCTCCTTCTGTGACTATAAAAATACAAATGTTTAACATTTTGGCATTGTTTCGCAGGTCCTTGAGCCTTTGTTCTTTTTAAAAAACTGTATGTGCTCTATGTTGTGCATATTGGGTAAATCTTACTGATCTGTATTCAACTTCAGTGATTCTATTTTCTGTAACCTATGACACTGTGATATTGAGCCAATCTCATAAGATAACAAAATTTCTGTTAGTATAATTTTCAGTTTTGCAATTTCTATTTGGCTCTTTAAAAAAGAAACGCTATTTTTATCAGTATTTTCAAGAGAAAAAAATTGAGAAATTCTCAATCACTATTTCTTCAACTATTTGCGTCCTTTCTCCTTTGGTCACTCAAATTACAAATACTCTTGACCTCCTTAATTCTCCTACAGCTCAATGATGCATTGTTAATTTTTTTGAAATATGTTTCACCCTGCATTGTATTTTAGCTAGTTTCTATCTTCAAAGTTACTAATTTTGAAGTTCAGTATCACTAATGATTACTTTTTAATATCCTTATCTACTCATTCTAACATCTGTGCCATTTGTGGCTTAGTTTGCATGTATTTTTTTCCTATAACAGTTTCTATTTTCCTGATTTTTTTTTTTTTGTAGTCCTGGTAATTGTTTCCTGGTTGTCGATGTTGCGAATATACTTTTTTGTATAGAAGATTTTTTTTTCAGCCAAAGAAGGTATTTTCATTAATTTTTAACTTTTATTTTAAGCTCATGGGTACAAGTACAGGTTTGTTACATAGGTAAACTTGTGTCATGGGAGTTTTTTGTACAGATTATTTCATTACCCAGGTATTAAGCCTAGTACCCATTATGTATTTTTCCTGATCCTCTCCCTCCTCCCACCCTCAGAAAAGCCCAACTGTGTGTTGTTTCCCTCTATGTGTCCATGTGTTCTCATCATTTAGTTCCCACTTATGAGTGAGAACATGCAGTAGTTTTTAAAATTCTATAAATATTATGAACCCTTATTCTAGAACTTGATTAACTTATTTGGAGATAGTTTGATCCTTTTAATGCTTGCTTTTGAGTTTTGTTGGGAAAGACCAGCACTGAATTAGTGTAGGACTAATTGTAACTCACCATTGGAGTGATCACCTTCCAGGTAGTTTATCTGACCCTGCTGTTAGAAACATGAACTCTTCCTGGCCCTGTATTTCCTTACTGGACATGTGTCTCTTTCATTTGGTTCTTTTCTTGGCCTTAGGTAGTTTTTTTACACATTGTAGCTAATGGGGACACTCACTATTTCCAGTTCTTTGTGAACTCTACGGATTTTCCCTTGTAATTTGTTAAGGTAGTTTTTTCTCAGACCCCGGGTGACTTTTTTCATATGCACACACTGATCAGTACTCAACTGAAGACTTTAAAGAAACTCTGTAGAGCTCTGCAGTGCTCTATCTTGGCAGGTTCCATCTTTTGACTCTGCTTTGTTAATTCTATCAACCTTACCCTTACCATGCCTCCACCTATGTCTTCTCAGTTCAAAGTACCTCTGGCACCCCTGCCTGGTTTTTGTCTCTTTGTGAGATGGCCTGGAAACTCTTTCTAGATAGTAAGCTGGGACCATCATTAGGTTTCCCTCATTTGTTTTCTTGACTCTCATAGATCACTGTCCTTTTCTGCCTGATGTTTAATGCCTGAATACCATTGTTTCAGATTGTATACATATTATGGTTGTTGCTATAATTACTGTTATTATTTTACATCAAATACAAGAATAAATCCAGTATATTAGTCCATCTGTCTTGAAAACAGACGTTTCTATATATAGTGTTTTCCTAAATTATATTCTTTATTCTTTTAATGCTTATGTTATTCCATATTTGATCAAGGAAAGCTTCTTCATATTGATGTAAAGGTTATTTTGCTTGAATTTTTAGTTTTACAGTTTTATAAAACCGCCTAGATTATTTTGTACACATTCTTTCCACAGACTGATTATCCGTCACGCCTCATATTTCGTGAGTTTTAATTGCAGACTTCACTAGTTATAAATTAAATCTGTTATTTTAGTAACCGGGTTACCTTGAAAAATGTACTTCACTACATGAGTAGTTAAGCTAATTTTCTTTTTTAGTTAAGCTAATATAATACCTCCTATCTTGCTTTGTTGTAGGAGCTAAATAAAATGTTAAATATAATAAGTCCTGGTAGAAACCTTCATATTTAATACACATTTAAAACATGGTATATTATTTTACCTTTCTTCTGTCTCAGGGATAAGTACATCGATCATTAATTGTAAGAATCAATATGGAGATTTCGCTACTAGTGTTTTTGTTTGTTTTGTTTTTGTTTTTGTTTTGTTTGTTTGTTTGTTTTGGGGGGGGATGGAGTCTCTCCCTCTGTCACCCAGGCTGGAGTGCAGTGGCGTGATCTCCGCTTACTGCAAGCTCTGCCTCCCAGGTTCACGCATTCTCCTGCCTCAGCCTCCCCAGTAGAGGGACTACAGGCGCCTAGCACCACGCCCGGCTAATTTTTTGTATTTTAAGTAGAGACAGGGTTTCACTGTGTTAGCCAAGATGGTCTCCATCTCCTGACCTCGTGATTCGCCTGCCTTGGCTTTCCAAGGTGCTGGGATTACAGGCGTGAGCCACCGCGTCCGGCTGCTACTAGTGTTTTAATTGTCCTATTGCACCAGTAATTGTTTAGAAAAATGATATATTCAACTAATTTAAAAATAATTCCTGAGGAACCTTCATTTTATTCTTTCTCTTTCTGAAATCAGGTAAGTACATGATGAATGGTTTCTGCATGCACTAAACATAATGTGCCATTAATCATGGAGTCTGCTGGGTTATAAGTGCTGTGTCATTATATCAAACTCTCACCTCCATCTGCCCATCAGAATGTATTACACACCTCAGAGAACTTGAGACAGGAAACCAATATCAAGTGACAGGGTATCAGGACATCTTTAATGTCTGACACAATTCCCTCTCTGCCACATAATTATGTTAGGATTCATTTTTATCTCTTTCTTGAGGCTTAATGAATGGCAAATCATTACTAGTTCACATATGGCTTATGAATTGTTTATCTGAATTTAAAATAACTTTGAGCAAAATTTGTTCATGAAAAATAAATTTCTGAGTAGAAAATCATTACTTATTATATTGGCAGCTGGCTTTTTTGAATTTCTGTTGTAAGCCCCAAAGAACAACTAGACTTTAAAAGAATAAAAAAGGGAGAGAGAAAAAAAAGACGAGAGGAGAGAGGGAAGAACAGAACACAATATAAGAGAAAGACTCATGAGAATGAGCAAAAAACTGTATTGGTTTTATTGGACCAAAATTTCCATCTACCTCCTAGTGTACTCAGTCACGTGAATGATACAGGGTAGCAGAAGAAATGTGGTTAAGACAACAAAACAATAGTTTAGAAATCACAGATACTTCATAACAGAGAAGGTAGCAAAGGGCAAATTTGCTTTCTCTATCTCCCTCAATCTTTATGCTTCTAGCCCTAATACTGTCAATATAGTCTAAAGTAGGTTAACAGTGAGAGAATAATGGCAGCATGGTTTCAGAATAACGTGGAATGGTATATAGTAGATTAGCTAGAGGATGTTAAGTACCTGAAAATAAAGACAGAGTGGCACATGTGAACAGGTAAGAAGTGGTGACAAAAGCGATAATGAACAATGACTATAGAAAAGGTGCAAAGAACACAGACACTTCTCAAAAGCAGCCACCAAGCATATAAAGTTCAACATCACTGATCATTAGAGAAATGCAAGTCAAAACCACCATGAGATACCTTCTCACACCAGTCAGAATAGGTATTATTAAAAAGTCAAAAACAAACAAACAAACAAAAACAGATGCTGGTGAAGTTGTGGAGAAAAAGGAACACTTTTACACTGTTAGTGGGAGTGTAAATTAGGTCAACCATTGTAGAAGACAGTGTGACAATTGCTCAAAAACCTAAAGACAGAAATAACTTTCAATTCAGCAATAGCATTACTGGGTATATATCCAAAGGAATAGAAATCATTCTATTATAAAGACACATGTACACATATGTTGGTTGCAGCACTCTTCACAATAGGAAAGACCTGGAATCAACCCAAATGCCCTTCAATGATCATCTGGGTCAAGAAAATGTGGTCCATATACACCATGGAATACTATGCAACCATAAAACATGAACAAGATCATGTCCTTTGCAGGGACACGGATGGAGCTGGAGGCCATTATCCTTAGCAAACTAACACAGGAACAGAAAACCAAATACCATATGCAGTGGGAGCTAAATGATGAGAACTCATGGACACACAGAGGAGAACAGCACACACTGGGGCCTACCAGAGAGTGGAGGGTGGGAGGAGGGAGATGATCACGAAAAATAACTAATGGGTACTAAGCTTAACATCTGGGTAATGAAATAATTGGTACCATAAACCCCCATGACACACATTTACTTATGTAACAAACCTGCACATCCTGTAGATGTACCCCTGAACTTAAAATAAATGTTAACAATAAGAAAAGGTACCAGAAATAGCACTGTTTCTGTCACTTCATAAGATATGTTCTGTTATTATGCCCCTTTTGCAAATGAAAAGAATTGTGCAGAGAACCTCAAATACAGGCAAGATGGTGCAGAATTGTTTCTCCATTCTCCTCCTCACAACTAAAACCCTGGAAATAAAGAAGAGGCAACCAAAGAACATTGAACGATGATAAAAAAGAACATGTTTGGGACTCCAGGATTGGAGAAACACAGCAACAGCAGACAGTCTCATATCCAACAAATATGACTTAGACTCAGGATTTCCTGACCTCCTGTATAACAAAATAAGGTGGGTCAGTAATTTTATTCTTCTCCTGGATTTAAAAAAAAAAAAAAGTTCCAGTGACATTTTCAGGCAAGCCTGGCACCATGCTGGCCAGGGGGTTGCATCAGGAAGCCTGATAGATACAAGATATAAGAGACCAGTGGACATACTCCCCTTCCCACTGAGCCCATCCCCTGACTCAGCAAGAAACAGTGGGCAGTAGGGCAGCATCAGTAAGGGGAATCTGCCATAGCCTTGCAAAAGGACTTGAAGGCATAGGAATAAATAATAAAAACAAATTGTACAAAATGAACAGAGAATAACTAAATTGTGGACAATTCAAGAGGACAACTCAATTTGTAATTGGAATCTCTGAAGGAGGAGATGTAAATATTTAGAAGAAATTTTTTTTAACTTGTCAGAAACTATTAGCCCCAGGGGGAGAAAGTAATTAAAACTACACTAAAGTACATCAAAATTTAATTGCTTAAAAATGTCAATAATAGTCAGATTTTTTAAAAGACACGTTATACTGAGGGGTATGAAAATTAGAATAAAAGCAGACTTCTCATCACAAACAATTCAACTCAGAAGACAGTGGAGCAACATCTTTTAAGTATTGAAGAAAAAAAATGTCATGCTGGAATTCTATCCTCAATCACATGTCTTTCAAAAAGAAATGTAAAACAAAGACTTTTTCAGGTTTATGAAAGGTTAGAGTTATTTTTTAAATATAAAAGGATAACTTTATTAAATATACTAATTCAAGAGCATTCAATTTTTTTAAGATTATGGCATAAGACAGAGCAGATCAATGGTAATGGTTTGTATAGATATATCCCATAATTACCAAACAGATTAGGTAGATATACTGGCCTATCAATGCTCAAAATAACAAAATGAATATATGTCCCTCAACTATTTCTGTATTTTATGACTACTAAATAGGAAATCTGTCAGCTGACCCAACCACCGGACTTTTTCCCATAGGAAGTTTGATATGCTGTCATTGATATATATCATTTCTGAATATAAACCTCTATCTTGGATCTTTTTCTGTTTGCCTACTTCATTATCTCTCTTCCCAACCCACCTAAGACTTAGTCAAAACAGGATACAGAGATCTGGATGGCTCTATGCAGAGGAAAAATCTCCAATAATACTGTCAATTCTGTATTCACTTTTCCTTTCATCAGCTACCTAATTATATCTAAGATAGTGTGAAAAAATATACAACTCAAAAAAGAAAAGCATTTGGACTATCAATCTTCACCTTGGTCCTGCAGCTTCCCTTTATCAACCAGTGTATATATTATTTTAAATTCCCAACTGTAAACACATGCAATAATTAATAAAACATCCAGAAACTTTGTGGTCAGCATCATATAATTTCCGAGGAGAATGTTTTTCGTAGGGACAGAGAAGGAAGAAAATCGAGAAGCCATTAAGAAAAAATGGCAAGTCACACTAAAATGCTTTCATAAAATGTTTTTTAAAAATGGATAAATTCAATTTTAAGTGATACTTTGCACCATGACCAACATTTCCTCATTGTTTTAGTGTTCATAAAAGGCATAATATGTACCTCTAGAAAATGAAATTATCTTCTTTACTTACAACATTGTTAGAGCACCAGCACCAGGTTGATTTTCTCCAAAGTATACATAGCTCATAACTCTAAAAAAATTTACAAATTAAGTCTTTTGATTCATTTAATCCTCATCACATCTGTTAATTTTAATTAATTAAAGCTAAAACTGTTCCTTTTTCTGCATATGTTAGTGAAAGGTAATTAGGGAAACTAAAAATCTGACCTAATAGGAACCCACCTAAAATCTACTTAGGTAGGTTTAATTCAAAGAAGATCATGTTGTTAGTCCCAACAACTATCCCAGGCATTTTAAGTATTCTTAATCTATATTTTAGAACGTGTCACCAAACACTAAAATGTTAAAATAAATTATTAATCCTGCTCTGGTCTCTAAACAAGAACTTACGGCTATTACAAAGTATTCCTTTATATTCTACCTCATAACAGTAAACATTAAATGAAGACCCACCATCACAAGCTCATATCTTTAAAAAATGGATGCAACAAAACTTCTTCTGCTGTTATTCTTGAAGCTGGATTTAGATCTAGCAGTTTATCAAGTAGGTCATAAGCTTCATCAGGTACCTCATTCCAGCCTTCTAAATTGGTAGTATACTCATCAAAACAACACCCACAGCTATTACTATCCCCCTTTTTAAATGAATTCCCTGAGTATTGTCCTGGAGGTGTTTGTACGAGGCGAGAAGCTTTATGGTCAGTCTTCTCTGAAATAGTTGGTTGATGAGAAGTAGGCCCTTGTATATCACTTGTTTACTTGGGAGTGTTGGAATCCATACCCCTGAGTCTCTCACAGAGTTTTCTCAAGTCTTGTGCTGGAACTTCTTTGCTACATAATATTGATTTCCCAAAAGTTTTAGCAGCTTGCATAGTTTCTCTGGATCCCTGAATTGTCATAATTTGGGCCAAAGCAGTTAAATCATCACTTGCTTTATAAAATGGGTATCGTCCACTAAGCAAAGAAAGAAATATGACACCTGCAGACCACATGTCAATTGCTGTAGTTTGATTGGGGCACTTTGTCAAGACCTCTGGTGCTCTGAATCCTGGTGTACCTGCCCTAGGGGCAACCTGCTGACGCCTTGAAGGGCAAATACTACAAACTTTATCTGTTGCATAGCAGTCACAGGAAAGGCTAGCCGGGCAAGAACTGGCAGCTTTCCTCATCACACCACTATTCATAACTTTTGCAGAAATAACCTTCTTTTTTGTTGCTAACTTTCTAGACAGTACATCCACAGTCTTTGACTGCTTCATGAGTTTCACTGCAGGGCTCTCATGTGAAATGGAGCTGTGTATATTGAAATTTCTTTTTCCAAAAACAGAGCGCTGGACAGAAAGGCCTACAGATCCCTCCTTTCCATCTTTTCCTTGTTTAATCTGAATTTGTGCCTTTGTGCAGGGTCTTTTAACAGAAGCTTTTGTGGTGGACTGCTGATCCAGCTCCTTAGGTACTGGGCCACTCAATGGAATCCTGTTTCCTGTGATTATGTGGGATTTGTTTTGTGAACACCTTTCCTGCTGAGCTTCAGACTGGACAAATTTGAAAAGCTCTATTTTAATATCATGGGTTCCTTGGGCCAAACCAAAGTCTACCAAGGCATACTTTTTCAAGCGCCTATTATATAAAAAATTGCTGGGCTTAACATCACGGTGAACAATACCAAACTGATGGATGCGTTTCAAAGCGTTGAACAGATTAAACATATATTCCCGTACTTCTTGAAAGGAAAGAGAATTCAGAATGGCCAAAAATGACTCATGCTGCAGATATGGCATAGCAATAACTACATGATCATTCTTCCTAAAGCAGTATTTAACTCCCATGACATTATCTTGCCCCCCAGCCACTGTTAGGCGCTGAAGTTCAGCTGCAGTTCTTACAGGATGACTTGTTGGAATCAAGTGTTTTAGAGCAATTTTCTCTTCAGGTCCTACTTGTAACTGTACTGTGGCCAAATTAACAGAGCTGAAAGTGCCTTCTCCAATTTTGTCCTTAATCTTAAACACATTACCAAGCTGTGGTACAGGCTTCTCAATATCTTTTTTAACACCTGCAAGTTTAAAATTCTGTTTTTTTTTTTTTTTTTTTAAAGGCCTTCAACCTGAAACCGGTCATGCTGGGGAGAAAAAGCCATTGACTCATCCATTTGAATCCCCAAAGACGCCTCCATCAGAAGACAATTGGGATGCAAAATGCCAGCTAAGGGGTTATATTCACAGGGGAAGCAAAGCAGGGTTTAAGGGAGTACGACTTCTGTGGCTCCCCAGATGCCTGGGTCGCCGTCTCCAAGAGCTCCCCACCTCAGGTTAGAGATTTTTATTACCAGTTACCTATGCTAAAGTAAATACTATAGGAAGTCCTTAAAAAAAACAAAAATTATATCAAATAGAAACCTGCATTTAAACAACAAAATAAATAACACTGGAAATGATCATTACATGTATAAATATAAACATTATTTCTAAATTTTAAAAGTTTTTAAGTATAATTAATCATTTAAAGGAAATAAAAAAGGAATGCACTTTAAAATATATGACATGTATGGAAATGTTATGACAACAGAAGAAAGTTTTGGGAAGGAGAAACAAAAATATATCACTGTGGTATTCTAATGCACTGTGTAAGGAAGTACATTATTGCTTGAAAATAGACTGTGATAAATATGCATATGTACTATATAAACCCCAAGGCAACCACTGAAAGAACAAAACAAAAAGTAATAGCTAATAGGTAAAAAGGGAGATATATGTAATACTAAAAAATACATGATTTTTTTTAAGAAATAAAGGAACGAAGGAAACGAAAAAGGAAATGATAAATGGGAAAAATACAGCAAAATGGTATATCTAGATCAAATATCAATGAATGCATTGATTAAAAATTATCTAAACATCAAATTAATAGCAGAGTCATTCACATTATATGAAAAGTAAACTCCAACTATATTATTCTTGCAGAAAACCAACCTTAAATATAAAGACAAAAAAGTTTAAAACAGAAAGATTGAAAAATGTATCCCATTTCAACACTAATGAAAAGCAATCTAGAATTTCTATATTAATATGAAACAAAGTAGTTTTCAGAGAAAAGAATACTGCCAGGAATGTGGTGGGCCATTTTTTAAAGTAATAAAGGAATCGATTTGTCATGAGGATTTAACCCTAAATGTGTATTCATCTAATAATAGAGTTCAAAATACATGAATTGAAATCTGACAAAAATAGTAATGAAAAGCAAATGAATCCACAATTGTATTTGAATACTTCAGTACCATTTTCTCAATAATTGATACAGTAAGAGAGAAAACAAATAAGAATACAGACTTGAACAGCAATATTAACCAACATGACTAGTTGACAATTATCAACAACCTTTGCAAAAGCAGAAAAACACACATTCTATTCAAGTCTATGTTGAATATGTTGTAAGATAGCCAATATTATAGGCAATAAAACCAAAATCTGTTTTAGTTAAGGCTGTCCAGAGAAACAGAACCAATAGAGCTAGAATGTGTGTGTATTTGTGTGTATGTGTGCACATAAAGTGGGAGAGGATAGAGAGAGAGAAAGAGAGAGAGAGAGAGAGAGAGAGAGAGAGAGATTATGAGAATTGGATTATAAGGTTGTAGATGCTTCAAGTTCTCCATCTTCAGGGCAAGTCAGTAGGCGGAAACCCTGGCAAGAATTGATGTGACAGCTTAGGTCCAAAGGAAATTTGGAAGCAGAATCAACAAATGTAATTCTAATCATTTGAACTATGTTTTCCATCAACTATGAAATTGGATTAGAACTCAACAAAAGAAAGAAATCTGGATAATCCACAATATTTGAACACAAAATAAAATATTTCTAAATAAAACTCTCATGTTGATTGCACTATTATTCCCAACAAGAATTACGTGGAAAAAACCTAAACGACCATTAATGGATGAATGGAAAAAAATAAAATATTATTTTTAAATATAGGAAGGAATATTATTTGACCTTTATAAAGGAAATCCTGTCATTTGTAACAATGTGGATGAATCTAGAAGATATTATACTAAGTGAAATAAGCCAGACACAAAAGACAAATCCTGCATGATCTCATGATCTGTGGAAGGGAAAATAGTCAAACTCATAGAAGCAGAGAGTAAGAATGGTTGTTGCTATGGATGGCAAGGAGGAAATGGGGAGATATTGATCAAAGGATACAAAGTTTCAGTTATGCAAGACAAATGAGTTCTGGTATTTAGTGTACATCATGGTCACTAAGTTAGCAATACTTGAAATTTGCTGAGGTGTAGAGCTTATCAAATCTGTGGTTCTTACCATGCACACACACACCCAAAGAGAGAAAATAGCAACTATGTGATATGTTAACTGGCTTGATTATGGTGATCATTTCATATTGCATATGTATATCAAAACATCAGGTTATGCATCTTAAATATACACAATTTGTACTTGTCAATTATACCTCAATAAACTGAAAATTTTAAAAAAATGTTTAGAAAGAAATCGATGAGGCCAGGTGCGGTGGCTCATGTCCATAATCTCAGCACTTTGGGAGGCCGAGGCAGGCGGATCACCTGAGGTCAAGAGTTCAAGACCGGCCTGTCCAACATGGTGAAACCCTGTCTCTACAAAAATAGAAAAATTAGCCAGTCATGATGGCAGGTATCTGTAATCCCAGCTACTCGGGAGGCTGACACAGGATAATCGCTTGAACGCGGGAGGCAGTGGTTGCATGAGCCGAGATTGCGCCATTGCACTCCAGCCTGGGTGACTGAGCGAGATTCTATCTCAAAAGAAAAAAAAGAAAAAAGGAAAAAAATCAATGAAACTCATAGTGTAAATAGAATAAAAAGAACAAAAAGATCATCTCAAGAATTAAAGGATTTATAGAAGTCCACGATCCAATCCTGATTAAAACAAATAACAACAAAAACTTCAGAAATATATGCATATAAGCATATCTCTTAAATCTCATGGAAGGCATCTATGAAAGAAACACCTATAGCTAACATTGTACTTAATGGTAAAAGACTAAATCCTTTCCCATTGGGATAACAAACATGGCAAGTATGTGTGCTCTTATGACTTCTACTAAATATTATACTGTAGATTCTGCCTGCTGGAACAAGGAAAATGGATAAAGTAAATCTAGATTGCAAAGAAAAATGAAAACTCTCTTTATTTACATATTCATAAGCAAACTTGCTAAACTGACCTATTTGTTCTAGGAATATGATAGTAGATTCAGCAGAATTTTTTCTATGGATCATGACACACAATGGGGAAAAATAGTCTGTTTAACAAATGGTGCTGGAAAAAACAAATATTCATATGAAGAAGAATGAAATTGGACTGTTATCTCATATTGTATACAAAAATCTACTCAAAATAGACTACAGGCTTAAATGTAAGACCTCAAAATAGATTAAAGGCTTAAATGTAAAACTTGTTTTTTCTATACATCTGTAGAAAAAATTCTGCTGAATTTGCTATCATATTACTAGAACAAATAATTCAGTTTAGCAAATTTGCTTAATATTCTTAATACTGTGAAATTGAATATTATGAAATATTAGTGATGTAAATTAAAGAAGAACTAAGTAAATGAAGAAATACAGTGTGGTCACAGTTAAGAAAATTCATTATTGTTATGGTGCCAGTTCTCTCAGATTGGTCTATAAATTCAGTGTAATCAGAATTAAAACCCCAGCAGCCTTCTTTGTAAAAACCGACAAGCTTATTTAAAAATTAATGTGGAAATGCAAAAATAATTTAATAAAGAAGAACAAGGTTGAATGAGCTACATTTGTGATTCCAAGATTCACTATGAGGCTAAAGTAATCAAGAGAGTGTGACATTAGCATAAAGAGAGGTACCAGTTCAATAAAACAGAGAAGAGGACCACAAAATATACCCACACACCTACATGAACAGTTGATTTTTTAAGAAAAGTGCCAGGATCAGTGAATGAATATAAAGTGTAAGATTTTCAACAAATGGTGCTGGAACAATTGAATAAATAGGAATTTTAAAAAGCTTCATTCACAACATATACAAACATTTATTTGACATGGATTATAGCTGTAACAGTCAAAAATACAAAACTTCTATTAAAAATGACACGAAAAATTTAGTGACTTTGGATTAGGCAGATATTTTGATAACATAATCAATAAAAGGGAAAAAGTGCTAAAATACTAACGCATCCAAATGGGAAGAGAGGAAGTCAAACTATACCTGTCTGCAGATGACAAGATTCTGTATCTAGAAAACCCCATAGTCTTGGCCCAAAAACAAAGAAAGATAAAGAACTTCAGCAAAGACTTAGGATAAAAAATCAATGTACAAAAATCACTAGCATTCTTATACAACAACAGTTGTTAAGCTGAGAGCCTAATCAGGAAGCAATCCGATTCACAATTACCACAATATATATAAAATGCCAAAGAATACAGCCAACCAGGGAGGCGAAAGTATCTCTATAAGGAGAACTATAAACCACTACTGAAAGAAATCAGAGAAGGTCACAAACAAATGAAAAAACAATCCATGCTCTTGGATAGGAATAATTAGTACCATTAAAATGGCCATATCTTTTGTGGCAATTGTGAATGGGATTGCATTCCTACTTAGGCTCTCAGCTTGACTATTGTTGTTGTATAGGAATGCTAGTGATTTTTTTATATTGATTTTGTATCCTAAGCAGTTTCAATGCTATTCCTATCTAACTACCAATGATATTGGTAGTTTTAATGCTATTCCTATCTAACTACCTAACTAAATTAGCTATTCCTATCTAACTACCTAACTAAATTAAGTACTATCTAACTAAATTAGCAGTTTCAATGCTATTCCTATCTAACTACCAATGACATTCTTCACAGAACTAGAAAAATGCATTTTAAAACTCATATGGAAGCTGGGTGTGTTGGCTCATGTCTATAATTCCAGTATTTGTAGAGACCGAGGTGGGCAGATCACCTGAGGTTAGGAGTTTGAGACCAGCCTGACCAACAGGTTTACTAGAAACCCTGTCTTACTATAAATAGAAAAATCAGCCCCACATGGTGGTTGTAGTCCCAGCTACTTAGGAACCTGAAGCAGGAGAATCACTTGAACCTGGGAGGCAGAGGTTGCAGTGAGTGAGTGAGTGGAGATCATGCCACTGCACTCCAGCCTGGGTGACAGGGCCAGACTCCATTTCAAAAAAAAAAAAAAAAAAAAAGTCGTATGGAAGCTAAAAAGAGCCTGAATAGTCAAGTCAATCCTAAGCAAAAAGAACAAAGCTGGAGGCATCACATAACTAAACTTCAAACTGTACTACAGGGCTACAGTAACCAAAACTTAATGGCATTGGTACAAAAACAGATCCCAAAACCAATGGAACAGAATGCAAAGTCCTGAAATAGCACTGCACACCTACAACTATCTGATCTTCAACAAAGCTGACAAAAACAAGCAATGGGAAAAGGATTCCCTATTCAATAAATGGTACTGGGATAACTGGCTAGCCATATGCAGAAAATTGAAACTGGACCCTTCCTTACAACATATACAAAAATCAACTTAAGAGAACTTAAATGTAAAACCCTAAACTATGAAAACCCTGGAAGGCAACCTAGGCAATAACATTCTAGGCACAGGAACTGGCAAAAATGTAATGATGAAGATGCCAAAAGCAACTGCAATAGAAGCAAAAATTGACAAATGGGATCTAATTAAACCAAACTGCACAGCAAAGCAAACTATCAACAGAGTAAACAGACAACCAGACAACCTACAGAATGACAGAAAATATTTGCAAACTATGCATTTGACATAAGTCTAATATCCAGTATCTGTAAGGATCTTAAATTGACAAGAAATAACCCCATTAAAAAGTGGGCAAAGGACATAAACAGATAGTTTTCAAAAGAAGACATTCATGTGGCCAACAAGCATATGAAAAAAAGTTCAACATCCCCAATCATTAAAGAAATGGAAATCCAAACCACAATTAGATATCATTTCATACCAGTCATAATGGCTATTATTAAAAAAGTAAAAAAATATAACAGATGTTGGTGAGGTTGCAGGGAAAAGGGAATACTTGTCCACCTTTGACAGGAGTGTAAATTAGTTCAACCATTGTGGAGGGCAATATGTTGATTCCTCAGAGAGCTAAAATCAGAACTATTATTTGACCCAGAATTCCCATTATTGAATACATACCCAAAGGAATATAAATCATTGTATCATAAAGACACATGCATGCATATGTTCATTGCAATACTATTCACAATGGCAAAGACATGGAATCAACCCAAATGCCCATCAAAGGAAGACTGGATAAATAAAATGTGGTACATATATACTATAGAATACTATGCAGTCATAAAAACGAATGAAATCATGTCCTTTGCAGTAACATGGATGGAGCTGGAGGCCATTGTGCTTAGCAAAGTAACACAGGGACAGAAAACCAAATACCACATCTTCCCACTTATAACTGGGTGCTAAATGATGAGAACACAAGGACACATAGAGGGGAACAACATACACTGGGGCCTACCTAAAGGTGGAGAGAGGAGGAAGGAAGGGATCAGAAAATAATAACTATTAGATACTTGGCCTAGTATCTGGGTAACAAAACAATCTGTATAAAAAACCCCTGTGACAAAAGTTTACCTATGTAAAAAACCTGCACATGTACCCCTGAATCTAAAATAAAAGCTTTAACAAAATCTACAAAATCAAAGCATTCATAAGCAAAATTATTCTTGTTATTGAGACTTGAGATAAATTTCTGTTGCTTTAAATTAATTTTACTCATTTATTAAGGAATATTTAAAAGCTTAAGGTAGGGTGTAAGATTGACCCTCTGCATTTGTGCACCTGCAGGATCCAGGAGAGTATTAATAACCACAGAGTGAGACTATCCTGCTCTGTACTGTAGTTGACAGTAAAGAGATTGTCCGTTTTACCACCTGTGCTTAATACATATCTGCCTGGACCCTTGGTGGGAAGTTGAAGTCAAGAAGGAGCCATCATTCTTGGGGGCAGCCACCTCTTTGCAGGACCCTATGACTCCAGGAACAGAAGTCAAGCTGTAACTTAAGGTGACTAATCAAAATAATTTCCCATATCTTCAAACTCTACTTCAAACACTGCCTTCACCTTCTAGTTCCAAGTGAACTGTATTCCTACATTATGCTCTTATTTTTTTAATCTTAAAAAAGTGAACCTCTCGATACCATTTCCAGCTTCTACCATCACTGTCTTTTTTTGGCTTGCTTTACAACAAAACACACTGACAAAGTTGTTTCTACTTATGTTTCCAATTCTCCTCAAGTTTTCACTTGAATAAATTCCAACAGGTTTTTGCCTTCATCACTCCTAAATCAGGGTTTTGTCACATCCAAATAATACCCATGTTGCTATATACAATGTTTAATCTGGATCATCATTACAGGACAGAGGTGATCACTGATTTCTCCTAGGAAGCTTTCAATAGGCAACTGGAAGTTCACTTTAACTCAAGACATTATATAATCAGTTTTCTTTTTCCCATTTTTTGTGAGCTCTGTTCTAATCTCTCTATCCTTTGCTGTTACTTCATCTCTTAACATTAAACATGTGAACACCACTTGGATCTGTCCTTGAATTCTCCTTCGAGTCTATCTATACTCATTCCTTTGATGGCCATGTCCATTTATATGCTGATTCCTCTAAAATTTACATTTTCATCTCTGACTCCTACTCTGAACTCCAACTTCCCAAATCCTACTGTCAGACTGATGGCTCCGGTGTGAATATGATAAGTGCCTCAAATTTAACCAGTTAAAAGAAGTGCATCTGATGTCACTCATCAGCCCCTTCTCACCAGCCTTCTCTGTTGATGGCAAGTCCATCTTTACAGTTGCTCAATACAAACCTTAACTCTGCCTGTTCTTAACATCACATCTGGACCATTAGGAAATCCAGTTGGTTCTATTTTCAGCTATGGTTATAGTTGTACCTAACCATTTAAGATCATCCTGGCACTTGCCTGATACAAAGCATCTTAAAATATTTTGAGTATTTTCCTCCCTCTCACATAACTCTAGCCACACCAGCTTTCATGCTTGTCCTGACCATGTTAGACACACTCACCTTTATAGAACATGAAAACATCTAGGTGCAACATTTTGGGTAAAGTTATTTTTCTTCTAGTCTCCTTAAGAATTGGCAAAAGTCAATTTTATATAAACAGTACATTTTGAGATATGGCTAATTAAATATAAATCTCAAACAAGGAAACTATAAAAACCCTAAAGTGAGAGGTAATGAACTCTTTTTTGAATCTATCTGCCCTGGGTTCATTGTGCCTTCTCTAAGCACTTGTACCAACAAGCATGCTATTGATATAGGAGTTAAGAAGGAATTAGGTAGATAGCAAGGTCATGGGAGTCTTCAGTAAGGCTTTTCTTTTTAATGAAAAGCAGCCCCAAATCATTTTCTAACAAATAGCAGTGGGCAAGCCGTGAGCTTGTATGGGTGAATGATGGCAGGAACTAAGGACTAGACATTTTCAAAATGGCGGGTCCATCTTCCCTTCTCTGCCAGCCACGTGTACTGTAGGGGAGCAGATAAGATGGTGCCAATTAACAGGAAAGACCAATTAGAAGATTGAGCGGGACAACCAGCCTTCCCTGTGCACTAGGTAGACATCTTACCTGATGGCACTAACCTGTGAGCCCTGTGTAAATCAGACACGGCCTTCTCTAGCCTGCCTATAAAATCTGCTGCAGTCTGCCGCCTCCCCTCCCCATTTTTTCAGACTTTTCTCTCCCTCTCTCCTGATCTCTCTCCTGCAAGGAGCTGCTCTCCTCTCTCCTTTCTTTTATTAAACTTTCCACTCCTTAACCCGCCCGCATGTGTCCGTGTCCTGAATTCTCTATGAGCGCGTGACAACAAACTCCAGGGAATATACCCCAGACAGTGTAGCCACTTCATTATTACACCGAATTATTTTATAAAACCACCTACTATCAGAGAGTATGCTCCTTTGAAAAAAGAAGGAATATAGTTTTTCTTTTGTTATTTCTGTAGTGCCTACCAGATTAACTGACACACAGAAAACATACAGTAAGTATTCGTTGAATTAAATGACTATTACTCTATTTAATATTTATTGCTAACCATGCAGATATAAACTGTCTGCCAAATAGCTTCTATGGCTACTTGAACAAGTTTCAATATGGAGGGTTCTAAAAGCTTTGTAGAGTTAACTTTGTCAACCCAATTATTTCTGAAAAGGTTTTCAATATTTTTAAAGTTTTTAAATATACAACATAAATTATACCTACCCTCTAACACACAACAAAAGCAAAAGTAAGAATTTCACTTTAAAAAGGGGTCAGTTTAATTATATAAAGTTCAATTCAAAGTATAACCTTCAGTTTTTACAAAAATGTGTTAGCTGTAATCCCTCAAAGTAAAGGAGGTAAGGCATCTGAACAGCCAGCGAAGGTAAAGAGATTTTCCAGTGAGAAATATGCTAATTGACAGGCATATTTAAAAGTCTGAAATAAACTTCAAAGATTCAAGATCATCCTTCACGTACAAAATTCAAAATTCCAAGAGAAAAATAGATACATGACAATTAAAAAAAAAAAAAAGAATAAAGGGAATATGTTTTGTTTTGGAACTGGCACTAAAACATAGTTGTGAAGAAAAAAGTAAACTTACTACTTTAAGATTTCAGTCTAATTAAATCTGCTTTAAAGTTTACAAATTATTAAAATTTTTGAGAAATATGTTGTCTCATTATTTTAAGTTACCTAAAGGAATTAAATGTAAGCATCACTTCAAAAATACACTAGTGAGTGATGTCGGTAAAAATGGCAGAGTTGCCGGGCGCGGTGGCTCAAGCCTGTAATCCCAGCACTTTGGGAGGCTGAGACGGGCGGATCACGAGGTCAGGAGATCGAGACCATCCTGGCTAACACGGTGAAACCCCGTCTCTACTAAAAAATACAAAAAACTAGCCTGGCGAAGTGGCGGGTGCCTGTAATCCCAGCTACTCGGGAGGCTGAGGCAGGAGAATGGCGTGAACCCGAGAGGAGGAGGAGCTTGCAGTGAGCTGAGATCCGGCCACTGTACTCCAGCCTGGGTGACAGAGCAAGACTCCGTCTCAAAAAAAAAAAAAAAAAAAAGAAAAAAAAAAAAAAATGGCAGAGTACACAATGCCAATAGCTTCTCTCTTCATAAAGCAATAAAAATAGGCAAAAATGGTCAGAATCAACGTTTTTAGAATTCTGTAGACTAATCAACAGCTTGCAGCAAGTAGGAGAACAATTAATCAAGGAAAAAATAAAACAGCCAAATCATAAAAAAAATCAGCACATTTTGTGGTGCTTTATGTTACCCTGGGGCTGTATCTTGCTCCCTAACTTGGTTGTGGTTTTGAAGAGTACACTTCACACTATATTTTTAATTGTTTTGCATGTCTTATAATGTTTTTGTTGAAAGCTGAACATGATATCATAATGCAGCAATATGAAAGTTAGTTTACCTCCTTTCCCCAGAATTTCCTGTTGCTGCTTATTGTAGTTGTTGATTGCTTGCTTAGTGATTTTTCTGAATTACATTTTTAAAGAGTGTATTCTTTATTGGGTGTAGTCACTAAAACCTCTGTTCCATTATCTCATTGGTGAGCTAGTGATTAAACATTTCACAGATGGGCTTGGTAGATTTTTGAGTTTTCCCTTCAACATTTAGTCAGGGAGTTTTCAGTTTTTCCTTGGGTTCCATGTTCTGCTAGCTCAGAGGCTGAAGATCAGCCAGAAGCAACAGGTTACAGGGTTCTCCTATCTTTCCTGAGCATGCACACAGCCCTTAGCATGTACATGGCTTAGAAATTACCAGAAATATGTTAGGATACTTCAAAACTCATTCCCCAAAGAATCTGATATCACAGATTTTCCTCTCAATCTTTTTTGTTTGTCTGTTGTTTATAACTGTTATTTATGGGTACATGCAGCAATGACTAATATATTTACCTATAAATATTTTAAATATTTTCAACAAACTTTCCCCAGGGCATGGGATTAGGAGAAATCTGGGTAAGAAAAGATAAAGTCAAGCCCTTTGAGCTGGTTGTCCAGAGAGCCACTAGACAGGTAAAATAAAAAGTAAAAATAAAAACACACTCTTTGCAAATGAGATCTGTTCTGCTTCTTACTTTAATTCTTTCAACATATTTGTAATAGCTAAAATACTTTGTTTACTACATTCAAAATATGTGCCTCCTGAAAGACATTTTCTATTGGCTGTTTCTCTTCCCTCTATGTATAGGCATACTATTCTGTTTCTTTATATTTTGATTAAAAATGGATATTCTAGATAATATAACAATTCTACTTTTAATTCCTCCATCATTCAAGGTTTATTGCCATCAGTTTGTTACTAGTTCTGGTTGTGGTAGTGTTGTAATTTTTTTGTTCTGTTGACTTGTTTAGCACTTTTCTAAATAATTCTGTACATTATATATTCTCTGAAGTGTGGAGCTGTTGAGTTATCTGTTAGTTTTTCATTTTTAATTCATGTTTCATTGTTAAGACTAGCTTTTTTGGGGTCACTTCTGTTATTTTAATTTAGTGATGAGCAATGAGTTGCTAGAAAATTGCCTTCAATGCCCTACCGGTATGCCTTCTGTCCTTTTCTAAGTAGATTTGTGTGAGAAGGAAAATCTTTGGATTTCAGAAAGTTTATGACACAGCCTTAGCTCTTGCTTCCTGCTTGTGCAGGCAAGCCAAAGATGAGAGTAACTGGTGCCTCTCCTTTCCCAGATCTTTCCTGGGCATATACATAACCCATGAGATCCCCAGGTATATACTGGAGTTTCTCACAATCTCCTATGATTGTTTATTCTCCCAGAATTTCTTTTTAAAATTTTCCAGCTAGGCTTTTCTTTGCTTCATCTGAAAACACAACCATAGGTATCTGAAATGCTGTCAGCAATTTGTTATTGTTTATTTAATGTTCTGGGGGTAGGCTACAACATTCTGCTCTGTTAAGCTGATCTCTGAGTAAAATAAAATAGCCGCTGCTTTCTGAGAATAGATTTTTGATTTTTAGACATCTGCAAGTTCAGAACAGATATAACTGAACCCTGGGATGGTGCTTTTAATGAAACTTCAAAAGTAGCCGTACCCTTCCATTGTTTGCCATGCTGCCAGCTTTTTGTTATATCACCACTGAGCTTCGGGGGAGGGAGAGAAAAGTAGATAACTTTAAGTTAGAACTGTCTTACCAAAGTGATATGGTTTGGCTGTGTGCCCACCCAAATCTCACCTTGAATTCCCACATGTGGTGGGAGGGACCAGGTGGGAGGTAATTGAATCTTGGGGTCATGTCTTTCCCTTGCTGTTCTCATGATAGTGAATAAGTCTCACAAGATCTGATGGTTTTATAAGGGGGAGTTTCCTTGCACAAGCTTTCTTTTTGCCTGCTGGCATCCATGTAAGACATGACTTGCTCCTCCTTGCCTTCCACCATGATTGTGAAGCCTCCCCAGCCAAGCGGAGCTGTAAGTCCATTAAACCTCTCTTTCTTTTGTAACTTGCCCAGTCTCAGGTAGGTCTTTTTCAGCAGCATGAGAACGGACTAATACACAAGGTTCAATTGTTTCTCTTTGGTAGATAATATTCAATTTGTTCTTTGGCTTTGAACAAATGCAAAAGTTCTGAAATCATTGATTTTGTTTATGTTGCCCATATTTCCTTTGTTTTAGAAGGGGAACAAGTTAACTGAGCACTTCACTTTGCCATTCTGGTAGATGATCAAGAAAATTTCTTTAAACTTTAAGGAATGATAATGAACTAGAATAATATTTATTTAGAGAGCCCATAGAAATCTTCTAGGCATTTATAATAATAAGATAGCATTTTTTGTTTCTTATATTTGATTTATTTATATGTGCATTTTTGTTTCTTGAATACATTTTATACATTATCACCAATTTCAGGATTGCCAGTACTAGTTATGACTGCTTTTGGTTTTTTCCTCACATGTGCAAAACCAAAGACATAACTTTCTTGGGACACTTACATGTTTGTCTGATTCCCTTATATATTCAATTATCTCTAATTAATTATTTTCCATGCACTCAGATCTTCTCTGGGTTCCAGCATAATGTGGTCCTAAGCTAAGGTATATTCAAAGGGTCAAAAACAAGCTTAAATAATTCTTGAGAAATTGTACTTTGTTGTTTCTTACAAACAACTCCTACCAGTAAACAACACAGGAACTTAGGATGTGGAAACAACCCAGCTATTGAGAAAAACTAAAATGTGAAGTCTTGGATGAAAAAGAACTTTATAAAAGTAATAAAGATATTAATTAGTTAAAGAAGAATCCTGTGGGCATATTTGTTAAGTTTTAACTGATAAGACTGAATCAACGTGTTTACTTTAACTGAATTCAGTTTTGACATTTTGAAAATGTGGAACAGGAAGTCATGTAAGCCAATAACATAGAGTTTATTAGAATGCCAGCTATTATCATTGTCAACTGATTTTTGCTCATATCCAGTCTAGTCTAGCCACCAATAACCATATCACATTCTTAAAGAAATACAGCATAGGAATTAAATTTATTATTATTATTTTTTGTCTGTAAGAGTCATACCAGATTTGGGGACTAGAAAGTGGGATACTGTTAGGAACAATATGTAAAATATTGGGAAGTGGCTTTGAAATTGAGTAATGGATAGAGGCTTGAAGGGTTTTGAGGAACTTGTTTGAAAAAAATGCTAGATGATTTACGGTATTATCTGTTTTTATGGTACTGATAAAGACATATCCAAGACTGAGCAATTTACAAAAGAAAGAAGTTTAATGGACTAACAGTTCCATGTGGCTGGGGAAGACTCACCATCATGGCGGAGGTCAAGGAGGAATAAGTAACGTCTTACATGGATGTCAGCAGGCAAAGAGAGAGCATGTATAAGGAACTCCTCTTTATAAAACCATCAGCTCTCATGAGATTTATTAACTATCATGAGAACAGCACGGGAAAGACTTACCCCCATGATTCAATTACCTTCCACCAGGTCCCTCCCACAACATGTGGGAATTCAAGATGAGATTTGGGTAGGGACACAGCAAAACCATATCACTAGATTTTTCTGAAAAAATTCTTAGTATAAATATGAATGTTAAAAGTAATTCTGATGAGAACTTGGACAAAAATTAACATGTTAGTGAAAAATGCAGAAAAGTTTTTTTTGTTATAAAATGGCAGATAAGTTAGCAATATTGTGTTCTAGTGTTTTGTGGATAGTATAATATATAAATGATGCACTTGGATTTTTAGCTGAGGAGATTTCTAAGCAAAGTGTTGCAGGTGTGGCCTAGTTTTTTTCTTGCTGCTTAGAGTAAAATGCAAGAGGAGAGAAATAAACTGAAAAAGAAAGTGCTGAGCAAAAATAAACTAGCACTTAATAATTTGGAAGATTCTCAACCTACCCAGACAAAATACTCTTGAAACAGGGCCAAGGGTGTGGCTGGACAACCATTTGCTAGATAGATTTGCTGTGTGACTCATGCATCCAGTAAACCATCTCAGCGAAAGCCAGAAATAGAGATGTGATTGCACAGGAAATATCCACTTTTGTCTACTGGTTTGAACTCCCACGTCTAGCACAGAAGGCCAACGAGGCTTTTGAGAATTTTATGCCAGCATAGCACTGCAAGCCTGCTTAGACTGAAAGAGGCAGAGAAGAAACAAAATAGAGGAATAATACTTTTTAGGGCTTGTGGGGCTATCACTGTCACCATAGACTGAAGGCCCAAATTAAAGGGTAGCCACTTCCCAGGGCCAAGGAGGTATGGCCACCACCCTAGTAGATCTGCAGCACACAGCATGGAGTCAACAAGGATTACTTATAGGCCCTAAATCTTAGTGGAATTTACCCAACTATATTCTGGCCTTGTTTGGAATCTATGATTCCCTTCTTTCAGATTCTCCCTTTTTTAATGGAAATGCCTACCCTATGTCTGATCCCCCATTGTATTTTGGAAGCAGATGATTTTTCTAGTTTCACGGGGTTATAGCTGGAGGGTAATTTTACCTCATGATGAATCACACCTCAAGTCTCACTCATATCTGATTTTGATGATATTTACATAAGACTTAGAGCTTCCAGTTGACACTGGAATGAGTTTAAGCTTTTAAAAATGTTGGAATAGAATGAATGTATAGTGCATAGGAGAATATGAATTTTGCAGGGCCAGAAGGTGGTCTTAAGAGTGGAGTTGTCCTTCCCTAAAATTTACTTGTTAAAGTCTTAACCTCCAGTACCTCAGAATGTGACTGTGTTTGGAAATAGGTTCTTTGCAGATGTAATTAGTAAAGATAGGATGAGGTTATACTGGCTTAGGCTGGGCTCCTAATCCAATAGAACCAAAATCTTTACTATAAGAGGAAACTGGGACACAGACATGTACATTTTATGTACGTGGGAGAAAACTTTATGAAGCTGAACCACAAAGATTGCCAGCTAATCACCAGAAGCTAGGATAGAAGCATGGAAGAGATTCTTCCTGACACCACCAGAAATAACCATCCCTGTTGGCACCTAGATCTTGGTCTTCTAGTATCTGAATTACGAGACAATAAGTGATCTGTTTTTTAACCTAACTAGCTTGTATTATTTTGTTATGGCAGCACTAGAAAATTAATACAGGTGACAACAAGAAAAGATAAGAGGAATTCTTCACACTTGATGTTAAATCCAGCATTCACATGAACAAATAATTTGTAAATTGGATATTTATTAGTTAATATTACCTGTCTATAATCATAAAATTGTTTTAAAAGGTGTTTTATCACACGTTTTCTTTCTCAAGGCTCTCATTTCTTTATCTCTTTATAGCATGTGAATTAATATTCATATTTCATCAGAAATTTGCATTTTAAGAAAGAAAATATAACTTTATAGTGAAGTAAAGTAATTCACCTTAACGAGTTTGCATGTTTACATTTGTATCGGCAGGCTGGGGATAATGGCTCACACTTGTAATCCCAACATTTTGGAAGCTCAAGGCAGGCAGATAACTTGAGCTCAGGAGTTGGAGACGAGCCTGGGCAACATGTCAAAACCCCTTCTTTACAAAAAGTACAAAAATTAACTGGGTGTGGTGATGTGTGCCTGTAGTCCCAGCTGCTCGGGAGGCTGAGATAGGAAGATCACTTGAGCCCAGGAAGTTGCTGTGAGCTGAGATTGTCTCACTGCACTTCAGCCTTGGTAACAGAGTGAGACTCTGTCTCAAAAAATAATAAATACATAAATAAATGTGCACCAACAGTTCTCTAGTCGTTTCAGCAATGGAATGTACATTTCCACACAACTTGCCCATTATTCAAGATGCAGATTACTATGTGTGGGACATTGAGCTAATGATAAACAATTTCTGATCCTTATATCTGATTGAAGAGATGTTTGATGTGAGTAGAACATGGGAAAAGTTAATTACATAAAAGCTTCATTTAGATGCAAAAGCATAACTTGTCCAGAATTATAGCATAGTCCTGAATTTGTGATCTCAGGAGTCCGAGAGAATTCCAAGATTTTGGTCTCAACGATGCAGCTCTTATTATTCTGCTCTTATTACTTTTGAACCTACACATTTGACCATGCACCCCTACTTTAACACTGTCTGTATTTTAGTTTTAGCCTTTGCTTCGCTATTATCTCAAAGAGCAGTTTAATAAAATTACCAGAAAGACAAGCTGCTCAATATTTCCCAGAAAACTGTTGCGTGACCCTCGCCCGCACATGCACCCCTTTCCTCAGTAAAGGATGTTTCCCTTACATCCATGACACAGTTCAATGCTACAACTACTTTTAATCATACGTTGAGAGTGATTTTCCTCAACTTACCTTAGAAATACAGAAGGTACACAATAAAGACTCTTGTTTTCCATGATATCCTTAAGCGGATTACAATCACAGATATATATTGGACATTCCTGAGGCTTTGTTTAAAGAATTCAGGAAAATATGAATAGACAAGAAAATAAACTTATGCTTTACTTACTTTAACATTTGCCCTACAACTAGAAAATAAATACTCCCAATTAGATAACTTACATTAACAATAATTACTCACACTCAAGATTTTTTTTTCCTTTTCATACCCTGCAGTAGCCAAAGCTAAATTGACACTTGCAATGCATAACTTTGGCAAAGATGATGTAGTAGTTCTTCTACTGAGATTAATATATCACAAATTATTTTTGTTATTCCTTTTTATCTTCTCCATCCTCATGTTCATAATTGAAATATTTCCTGCCAAATTCCTGAAATAATTTCTGCCAAACTGAAATGCCGATTACCTTAAACAAATATGCCAGTATTTTATTTCAGACATGTTACATTTATATTTTCATATGCTATGGCCTAAAAATAGGTAATAGTCTGAAATTACTTGCAAGGTGGTTGTAAGGACAAATGGATAGATTGGTTGTGATACATTCTATGAGTTTTACGTAAGAGACTAGGTTCTGGCCTCCAGTATCACCCCTATCTTTAAATACCTGAGTGATTTCTTTCAGGTCGGTACATCTGTTAGTAGCACTTCTAAATGCAAAGGTTTAGATTAGACGGGCTTCATTTTCTGTTACATTTTCATAATACTATAATTAATCTTTTGCCTCCAGAAGTTTTTGAACACTGAAATTCTGGGAAAACTTTCGATAATGGTATGTGTGATGCTTAATACTGTCAACTTGAATGGACTGAAGGATGCAAAGTATTGTTCCTGGGTGTGTCTGTGAGGGTGTTGCCAAAGGAGATTAACATTTGAGTCAGTGGACTGGGAAAGGCAGACCTACCCTCAACCTGGGTGGGCCGTCTCGGATAGAATACGGCAGACAGAAGAATGTGGAAGGATTTGACTTATTGAGTCTGCCAGCCTTTATCTCCCTCTCATGCTGGAGGGTTCCTGCCCTCGAACATCAGACTCCCAAGTTCTTCAGCTTTAGGACTCCTGGACTTACACCAGTGATTTGACAGGGGCTCTTGGGCTTTGGGCCACAGACTGAAGGCTGCACTGTCAGCTTCCCTGCTTTTGAGGTCTTGAGACTCAGACTGGCTTCCTGGCTCCTCAGTTCGCAGATGGCCTATTGTGGGACTTCACCTTGTGATCATGTGAGTCAATACTCCTAATAAACTTCCTTTCATATATACATCTAGCCTATTAGTCCTGTCCCTCTGAGAGCACTAATACAATATACTAAAGAGGTAGCCATTGATGGCTTATTTAGTGGCAGGGAGGGCTCCGCTATGTTGACATAAGAAGGATTTAGTTCACAGAAAAGTTCTCAAAAATAGAGCATGTAAGAGGCACTTATTTCTATTAATAAGACCTGATCATAAAAGAGAAATATTTAAATAAGAACACCTACTTTATTACAAATACATAATACGTAATATTTGAATTTTCATGGACTGGTACAATTTTCAAGCCATTTCATAAAAATGAATCAGAGTAGCATTTATTGGTTTCTTGGTGTTCCCCGTGCACTGTCTTGGCTTGCCTTATAAATTACTGAGTTTAACCTTCCCTCTCTCTATTTGAGTTTTGCATAATTCTCTTCATTTTACAATTTGAAAAACTAATGCTTATAGAACTTAAAGAACTAAAGTTTAAAAGGTGACAGGGCTCTCCAGTATTTTGAACTCAAGTCTTCTGATTCCGTGATTCCTTTAGAGTATTTCATATGTAACGGAGTGGAGAGGTATAGGGGTAAGAACATCTGTAGTATGGCACATGCTCCTCTCACTTGAGAATCTGCAGACACCCACAAATCAGTTTTAAAGCAGTAGTGCAAGGGCAGCATTGTAGTCAGGTATGTAATCCTGGGCAGTCATTTAACATCTCTAGACCTCAATAGCATCATTGCAAAATAAAGGGTTCAGCCTATGTGAGCTCCAAGGCTCTGTACAGCCTATAATTCAATCAATAACATAGCTTCAGAGGACAGACTGTACAAATTCACTTTAAAAACTAGATTTCTACGTACAAGCAGTCTGAGGAATAGAGAGAGACTTCACTGAGTATAATTTATTGATACCAAATGTTATATCTTCGTGGTTTCTTCTGCAATGGAATAAACATGATAAATTCTTAGAAACTAAATTAGATTTTTTATATTTATTATCCACAGAAAAATATGGCTTGTTTAAATCACTAGTGTATTTTTGTGTGTTTATCAATCAATAACTTTTAATAAAAATGTTCTTTCTTCCTTCGATAAAGGAAAAGCAGGGAAAACAGAAGACACAATCACAATTTGAATAATCTTTCAAGGAAGGCCTCTAATATGTCATACTAGGATTCTCTGTTGTCTATCAGGGGTGCATTTTCCGCAAGTTAGAGTGGATCTCATCATTTCTTTCTCTCTTTTTTTGAAGAAATGGGATCTCATTCTGCCACCCAGGCTGGCGTTCACTGATGCAATCATAGCTCACTGTAGCCTCAAACTCATGGGTTCAAGTGATCCTCCTGCCTCAGCCTCCTGAGTAGCTGGGACTAAAGACTTGTGCCACCACACCCAGCTTGATCCTATAATTTCTATTTAGGAGAAAGCACTTAGAATCAAAACTTAAGTAAGGGTTTAAAAAACAACTGTGAATGCTTTTAAACATGCTAAATGAAAGCCATTCATTTAGAAGCTCATGGATTTTTATAAAAGTTTAAAGCATGGTCTTGACTGCCACAGCTCCCACCATTGGATGTGCTGAGATACCCGACCAGGAGGCTCAGGAGAAGTCAGAATTGATATATATCAGGACTTAGTTAAGGGAACCTGAGCAAAAAAGAGGCTTTATCATGAAGGCTTAATTCTCCAAGTAAACCTTCAACATCCCATGCCAAGGTCTATGGCTATGGAATCCAATAGTAGAGCTGGTTGAGTCCAGCACTTGTGGGGCATCTCAGATCCAGGGTAGTATCCCAGAGGGTTGTGTGCAGCGATCTCAATATAGGGGATCTTCAGGGAGGACCTCAATCTGAGAAAGAGGGTAAAAATGCTCTGCCTAATTGCTTTTCCCAGGGCCCCAGGAAGACAGGGTCTAGGGGTACACTGCTGTGGAGGGATTGAGAAATCAAGACCTGCTAAATGTTGCCAACACACAGAAATGAGTGAGGTTTTCTAGAGGGTCTGGCCACAAAGCAAGCATGTCAAATTGTGTGGTGACAGTTACTGGCCTTCAGGAGTTGAAGATGGTGAAGTTTGTATTCTCTCAGAAACCCAAGACATCTTAAACATTATTTGTTATTTTCTAGGCCTTACCATACATGGAAATAAACCATCATCTGTGCACATATATTTCAGTATCTGCTATTCCATACCATACCCATACTTTTTCATTACTGGGGGAATATGAATTTTGTCTTGTATCTCACTATTCTTTGCTGTGCTTGATGAATGATGAATTTGTCAATAAATACTTGTTGAGTAAATTTATGAATGATTGAATGAATCAATAACTAAATGAATCAGGACCAGATATTCAAAGACAGACTTACTACGTCAGAATGAGAAACTTTCCAAAAGTTCCCTACTTTGAAGCTTACCACTTAGTAACATTTAAGCAGAAAACTAAAGATATTAATACACTTTAATAGCAAATAAAAGTAGCTCACATTTTAAAGCATGTTGCAATTTAATATGTGTTTTCATATCTTTCTTCACTTAATTAGCATTACTTTCTTATGGGGTAGATATTATTCCCATTTTATAAATGAGAAAAACAACTAATCTGTGTGACAAAGTTAGAATGCACATTAAGGCCTTCCAGACTTCAGGATTCATGATTATTTATCCTGCACCTGATACTTTAGTATAAAAATCTACACGGGGTTGGTGGTGGTTGAAGACAGGTAAGGGTGGAAGCACTGGGTTTCGGGGTACAGTTCTCCCTTATTTCCCAGGGCATTGGACTACTGTACAGATGTTTACATAACTCTTCCTTTAGAGCTCCCCTTTCATTAAACCACCCCATATCCTGCCCCTTCTCTTGTAGAAATAATGATTCTATGTATGCTAGCATTGCTTAAACTAAGTAAACTGTTCCTAGGTGTGATCATTTTTATACATAAATATATGGTTTACTTAAATTTTTTCCACCTTCCTCAATAATTTTGCATTCCATGTGTCAGGCAATAAAGCACATAAAGCAAAATAATTTAGACCACCTGATGTGTGAACAGCATATAATCATATATTCCGTGTACTCTACCATGTCATTTTTAAATGTCTGCGGTCTTAGGTCACCTAAAACATGAAGCTCAAACTCCAGGACAAGACATATGAGACTTTCTGAGTTAAAATGTTGACTACCTTTCCACCTCATGTCTTTCACTTCTGTGTTTTTCAAATAAGAATTATTTTACCTTTCATATGCTTTTCCCTTGACTTACAGAGTCTGACCCTTCTACCTTTTAAAAGTTATTATTGAAGAGAGATGCAATGTCTTTTTCATTGGCATATTCTAAATTGTACTTAGGCTAAACTTAGCTTAGTACAGTTCCCACATATAAAAGGAAATCAGACAATATTTACTATATTATTCATTCATTTTTGGATTAGAATGTGAAATGCTCTCTCTGTACCATGCAATTTGCTTAATATTAACTATAGAAAATGCATAAAACATGTTCTCTCGTTTTAAAGAAATAAAAAGTTGTCGCTTAAAGCTGCAAAACTAAATGACATCATTAACCATAAAATAGAAAAATAGATATTGCTACTTTTCATATGTGATATAATGGACTAGAAATGGAGGCAAAGTTAACTCCATGATATGCGGGCAATAAGGGGAATTAGGGAAAGCTATGAAGAGAAAGAATCATTTGAACTGGCTGTTGAACCAGGAACTCACTGAGCAGCAGTGGGTAAAAAGCTCTGTTGCCTTAAGCCTTAAGCTCCACAAGTGTTTCTCCAAATGTGACAGTACATTCTGAAAATATTTATGAGGATCTGAGTTGTTATCTTGCCTCCTAGTTAGCAAGTTAGGCTGCCACAGTTTCACAGATGCTGAGAGGAGAAACTAGACACTTGAATCAGATACAAAGGGCTTTTCTAGATAACACAGCAGGCAGCCTGAACTCCATGCTCCTTTCAGCTCCCTTTTCCCCCAAGACAAACAGGGGCAACATGACCTGGGTGGGTTTTGTGCATGTACTGAGTCTGTTCCTTTCACGGGTGACAAACCTCAAGCACAGGAAACCCAAATTAAGTATAGTTGCTTAAGCTTTTTCCCAGAGGGACACATTGTTTTTATTATACTAGAAGAAACACAACTACTCCCTTCTTCAGAAACAGTTGCTGAAAGTTCAGAGCAATTCTTCCAAGGCTATTCACTAAATGAAAAATCTTGGAAAGATCATCTGGATCAAAAGGCTACCAACTCCTCTGCTCATAAGACATACGAAAATGTGAGAGATCCAGGAAGAATCATCTCCTAAAATATTTACTACTCATTTTTACATCATCTTGTCTTCTGTTGATTTTTTTTCAATAAAAGATTGTTTCCTCTGACACTTTGATATATCTGACCAACAGAAGCTAGGACCAAGTCTGATTAATGTGTCTCATACAGTATTTAATTAAGGGTATTTGTAATAGGATTTCAAGCATCAGGATAAGCCCATACCATGACGATATTGACCTCAACTATGTCTCCAGGCTTAATAATTTCTCGAAATGTTGAGGATCTACATTAGGAACCCAGGTAGGCTTCACTTTCAATGTCGGGGTTAACCATTCCACTTGGTCTGGGGTAAGGATGTATTAGTGGATGCACAGACTCTGCCTTGGACTTCAAGGAGAAAGTTCAGAGCAACTCTATAGTCCATGCACTCTGGCTGGCGAGGTGAGGCTGACCTGAATGCTTGGCAGGACCAAAATGGTCCCATTAATTACTTTAGCTAAAGTGGTTGTGTGATACACATTGTAGAAAAAAATTGTCCAAATGGTCCACATAAAACACAGTTGGCTCTGTTTCTGGAAGCCCTTCTCAATCTCAGTAACCAGGAGAGCCCCACTTTGGAGAGATCTTTGTAGTTATCTGGGGCTACGTAACCTACTGGTGGCATTTACTTAAAATCTTACACATCTCTTATGACCACACTAAGGGCCATTCATTGTGTTTTTGGAAGGGAGGCAAGTTAATCACTGACCCTCACAGAGTCAAGTCACAGGGCGCACATGAGCCTACCAGAAAAAAAGAAAAAAATGTGTTGCTTGCAATTTTCTCCCCAAATGGTACCTATATTATTTTGGGTGGGTACAGCTTGACAGTGTCCCCTTTGTGGTCTCTTGGCCAGCTGGTACACTTGAGGGTGTTCCTAGTTTTTTAAAAATAATTAAGATTAGTCCTTGTTTTTGTAAGAGTTACCTAAGGGCCATCAGTCAGCCTGTCCTAGTCCATGTGTCCATGATATCAGCCAGATGACATTCATTTGACCCACAAAATGACTGAGGGACCACTCTGGGGATGGGATGGGGAAGACATGCAATGGCACTCACAGGTGCAGAAGGTGGGACCATCCCTTGCTGTTTCCAATAGAATTTGCAACAGGGTTGAAGAGCATATGAGTCAAATCATGGTCAGAGTTGTCTCTCAGTGAGGGCATGGCACATCCAACAGTCAGCTATATCTAGGGAAATAATAGCAATTCAGGATAGCAGAAAGTGCCATTTTCTTTTATGAGAAAATCTCCAGAGGGCAATTCTAAAGATGTGGATTACCAACGTCCCTCCTTCCTCAGTAAGTCCTGGTGTCTGAGGCCTTTCACCCCCAGGTGCTGGGGTCATTACTGTCTACAAAATTAGGATGTCCCATTTCAGTGGCTATAACTTCACCCTTTGCCAATCATCCCCTAATTTTACCTAGACTGTTCATCTGGAAAGGTGAGGTGCAAAAGGAAAAAGGCATTTTTATAAAACTTAATGAGAATTAGTATTAAATTGTTAAGCCCATTTTGGCCCAGATCCTTTCCAAAGGTTGTGCCAGCATCATTGGACTGTGATTTCCTAAGAAGTTCTTCATATGGAAACTGAATCTTGCTTCTCTTTCTTCTGTAATCTACTGCTATCAATACCTGATTCCTGTAGATACAGAGGTAACCTGTAGGGGAGAGTAAGTGTTCTATAATCGGATGACAGAGTCTCAGTCTCTTAGCTGTGTCCATGGGCTGTGTTTCTTAGCTTTTATTCCCCAATGAGGTAAAAAAGAATGGCTACAGGGGGCCAGAGTTGGGTGAATTACCTCTACCTCCTGGTGAAGTAAAACTCGAGTAAAGTGGTTTCTCGAGTAAAGGCCCTTGTTACAGAGAACATTCTGGACATATTTCATAATGGTTATTTTCCCCCTCCATCTGTCAGAGACAAGACAGTTTGTTTATTTGTTTACGACTTTTTGCTATGAGAACCTGATGGGGTTCCTAGAGGTAAAAATAAATAAAATGGGGTGGGGGGGTAGTAGTTTCTCTCTCATATTACCCTACATGCATCCTCCAGCTATTCATCAAAATGATAATTTATGGTTCCCACGAGTTCTGGCCCCAGCAGCTTCTGCTCCAGGTTGAGCTAACCTTGGCTGTGGTTCTCTGCATTTGCTGGTCTCTTCAGATTTTAGGGTGGCCATCTGCCCTGCTCTTCTCTTATAGGTCTAAGAAAAGTCATTGATTTTCTATTTGTTTTTCTTTTCTTTTATTTTCTTGTTTTTTTCTGTAAGGATTAGAGTAACAACTGACAAGTTTTTACGTGTCAGAACTGCCTGAGATTGTGCAAGCATTTAGAAGAGAAAATTGAGTATATCTAGGCAAATTAAAATAAGTAAATCCTTTTACCTTATTGCAACCAAGTGGCCTCATGTTTTCTAAGAAAAAGGGGATGAATTACTATCTTTTAAAATTATTTTCTGTTCTACTCTCCCCTATTCTCCTGTTCCCTGTTTCCTACTTAGCCTTTCAGAAATGCAAATATAACCTTTCACCTCCGCTTCCGCAGACATTCCCTGCAGGGCAAGTTCTCCTAACAGCATGCTCCAAGATAGATCTCTCCTGGAGAGTTGACAGTGGATTTGCAGACCAAAGCATACCTGCCAGGGTTTGCCCAGAACTCTCACCTACCAGGTGGGCATACCAAAAGCATGCCTGCCTGGCCACTTTTACAACTTATCTCTGCCCAGATAGGTGCCAGCTGATCTGTCCTGGTAGATAAGGCACCAAGTTAGAAGGAGGACCCCTTCCCATGCTCACTTCTGCCTTACCTTGTAAAAGTGTGCACTTTCTGCCCCAAAGGTGAAGTGGCACATTTAAAAGCGGGAGACTTTGTGCCCATTCCCCAAGCTAACTTCGGAATGAATTCACTTACTTTGAATCAGACCTCACTTTGGTTAATTGAGTTCTCCAGGTGGGGAGTAACTCACTCGCATTTCGGTTACATTATCATTTCACTTTAAATGGTTCATACAGAAATTCTTACGCATTCTCAAAATTCACGATAAGAGTGTTCAGTGGAGTACTCTATAGAGAAATAAAAATTTAGAAAAAAATGTTGTCTCCCAGGTGTAGGTATGAAAATAATAAATTGTCTCCCGCAATGAAGAACAACATCCAAAATAAAATGAATAAGTTTGGTTTACAAGTATGAACATAAATAAATCTCAAAACATAATACTGAGATAAGAGAAGCACAAAAATTTGCATGTGTTATTTTGTTGTATACAGTGCTATTTATGTAAAAATTAAAATGCATTGAACGGTGGCATGGAGTTTATGGTACAAGGTACCATGTCATGCATGGGAAATATAGAAAGCAATTTCCAGACAATGCTATCTCTGGAGTGTAGCAAAAGGAAGGGACAGTGGCAAGGCTTTGGTTGTAAAAGCGAAGACTGTAAAAGTTATAGAGATCTGAAGCAAAAATGCTAATATATTAAAATTAAACCAGCGCTACATAAAAAAGTACTTGATATATAATATTCTCTTCTGTATGTTGGAGGATGGTTCAAAATTTTTGAAAATGGAAATCTACATAGAAATAGTTTTTTCCTTATTAGTACAGAAGAAAAAAGAGTAGGAATGAAGAGAAGGTAGGCAAAACATATGAGGGATCAGCAAGAGGAAGAATTTAACATTTATTGACTGCCAATCCCTAGTAACTCTACACACAAGGCTCTCATACTTTTTCATTTTACATTCATGAACAATCCTTAATGCAAACTTTTCTTCCATATTTACAAATAACAAAATAGCAACCCAGAGAAGTAAATAAGCATTATTTTCTGATCACACCACTAGAAATAATAAGGCTGTAGTCGAAAACCAGAGCAATCTTTTTTCAAAGTTCATAGTCACTATTTACACTTTTTAACACTACAATCAACCCACTTTTTGAGCACGGATTTCAGTCATTTTTGCATAACTCAGGTCACCCTGTTAACACTACTCAATTCTTTACTTTGGAATGTATGTGTGGATGGCTATTCTTGAGGTACAAAACAAATGGCTCCTGGCCTTTGTATCTCAGGTTCCTGCCTAGCTTCATGGCGCTTCCAGGACATGGGAATATTTTTATCCTTGCCTTTTCCTAGAGCCTTCCTACCCTGCTGAACTCTCAGCTCCTCTGCCACTGGTGTGTCCATTGTCTCTGAAGGCATTGGGTCCACCCTCATTCCATCTGTCTGAAATCACACCATCAATCTTTATCCCCTGGTTTGGTTCGACAACCTGCATCATCTCTCAGTATTTCCACATCATGGGAAGCCCTCCCAGGGTCATAGACTGTTTACTTGGTGCAAACCAAATTGTATTCCACTACATTTTCTCTAATGTGTTGCCATTCCACTTTTACACCGCCCATTATCAGCAGCAAATCTGATGGGTCTGCAGCAAACTCGATTTTTGCCTTCTTGGGGGAAATCATTCAGTGGAGGGGCAGAAGTAGTTTTAATGCAGAGCAAGAGACTGAGGCAAGTTTTAGAGCAGGAGTGAGAGTTTATTTTAAAGTTTTAGAACAGGAACAAAAGGAGGAAGAATGCTCTTGGAAGAGGGCCAAGTAAGCAACTTGAGAGATTCAAGTGCCCCATCTGGCCCTTGACTTGGGGTTTTATACACTGGCATCATTGTGAGGTTTGTGTTTTTTTCTCCCCTCGTTCTTCTCTTGGGGTGGGCTCTCTGCCTGCACAGTGGTCTGCCAGCACCTGGGAGAGGCCACATGTGCGTTGTGTTTACTGAGGTCGTACGCATGCTCACACGAGGACTTTTTTTCCCTTACCTATGAGGCCTTTCCTATAGGAAGGTCATATACCAGTTCAGTTCTGCCCATTGGCCTCTCAGTCCGCAATGCTTGAGCCCAGTTGCCCACCTCCTTAGATCTCATTGGTGGCTGCTGATCATTAGCTTAAATGTTTTCTGTCTGTTGGGAGATTGCCATTCCTTGTCACTGGCTGTGACCAATTATTATTTTAGAGAGACAGTTTAACAACCATTTGGCTATCACCCGATGGTCACCTAAAATTCCTGGGAATTGGGGGACCCTCTCCTGCCTTGCTCATGTCAGCCTAATTCCCTACTCTAACACTCCCACTACATGTGGAAGAGACAGGAGCTGGAGCCACAGAACTCCGGTCCTCCCCCAATAACTGCTTCCTTTCAGAGGCTGATCTTCCCTCCTTGGGCTCCTCAGACATCTTTCCATCTGCTTTTCCCACAGTCCCATCAGCAGCTTTGACTCAAAGGCTTGGGATTCCTTTTGAAGCTTTTGTTATAAAGATATAAACAAAGAACTATAAAAACACAGAGGGATCAATTAATTCTGCTGTAGGGGATCAAGGAGGACATCAAAAAGAAGGAGACTTTTGAATTTGGCCTTGAAGCATGATTAGTATTTAAAATAAAAAAACACCAAGAATTCAACCAGAAAGAAAATCCAATCTCTTGCTGTCTCAGTTGACTGTCCTGGCTGAAAACAGGGATATGTGACACTGTACTTTCTAACTTGCTTGGGATTTTCTAAACCATTAAGTTCTGGCTACAGCAGAGTCAGAGGTGCTTGGGATAATTCAGGTGAAATGACAGCAGCATCTCAACTGAATGCTTTTTATAGTTGCTCCAGGTAAACTGATGGTATCTTAAAAGCAGCTGAGTGAAGTGGAATATGGATATGTTCCAACCGACTACGTTACTACGTGGATTGTCCGCTCAGCTAGACCAGCTGGGGAGAAGGCACAACACAAGCTCACAAACAAACGGCTGTCTCCTTTCTTACTTTTCTCTGCTTCAACCTCAGCCTTGAAGCCCCCCAAACTATTTATTAAGATAAAATTAATTACGTAGTAAAGTATTCTGAATAGCGCATTCAAAGCCAGACATGAATGTTAACGTCAGCTTCATTTGAAAATAAAAGGTAGAATTGTGTACTGGGAAGAACATTGTCTTTAAGTTCAAATAAACAAAGAGTTTTGAATCCTGGTTTTATCACCTCACAGGGTTACTGAGGGAAATCACTGTAAGTGAACTTTCATTTCCTCATCCTTAAAATGGGAATAAAGATGTCCATTTCAATATGTTGTTTCACATTTAGAAACTGGGGTTTGTTGTACAATAGCAGTAACTGATTAAGGCATGTTTAACCTTAAATTTAGTCAAATATTTTCTTGTTCTGGTTTTCTAACATATGAAATGTAAATGCAGATTTCAGGCACTAAAATTTGATATAAATTTTAAGTTGAAATGAAGTAAAGAAAAACATTTCATTGATTCAAATGAGATATACAAATAAAGAGAAATAAAATTTATTTTATAAACATTATAATGCTAAGTACCTTTTTCACCGTCTTGCATTTGGTTGCCTGAGATAACCATTCATCATTATAAAAATATTCTGAATTAAAGATAAATAGTTGGCCAGGCATCCTGGCTCACGCCTGCAATCCCAGCACTTTGGAAGGCAGAGGCGGATGGATGACCTGAGGTCAGTAGTTCGAAACCAGACTAACTAACATGGTGAAACCTCGTCTCTACCAAAAATACAAAAATTAGTCGGGTGTGGTGGTGCATGCCTGTAATCCCAGCTACTCCAGAGGCTTATGCAGGAGAATTGCTTGGACCCAGGAGGCAGAGGTTGCAGTGAGCTGAGATAGCGCCATTGCACTCCAGCCTGGGCAACAAGAGAGAAACTCCTTCTCAAAAAAAAAAAAAAAAAAAAAAGATAAACAGATAATATAAGCTGAATATTACTCTAAATCACAGATATACTCTATATTTTTGCTATTTGTTATATAATTGGAAAGATAAGCAGAAATTAAATATTTTAAGGAGACATATTTTAAAATAGCCCATTCAAGAAAATTAGAATAAAAACACTTGGATTTTAATTTCATCTAAATTGTCTTAATTCAGAGAGTGAAAATACTGAGGTTATATGACTTCATTATAAAATGGTTGTGGGTTTCAAAAATTATTTTGAAATTAAATTTGAACCCATTTTTCAAAGTGAATCTTACAGGGAATCCTCTTACATGAGCCAGGCATGATGGAGAATGTTCTGGTTGAAGGACTCACCCATCCCACCCACACTGCTTTCACTTAGCTGGCCCCTTCCTCGCAGCTGTCCCTGTAGACTATTCAGGGAGCCCCTTGGGGTTTACACAGTGCTAAGTATAGAGATTGAGCAAGATAATTTATTAGTTAAGTGCAAAAGTAATCGTGGTTTTCGCATTGTTGGAATTTGCTGTTTGATATTGGAATACATTCTTGAATAAATGTGGTTATGTTATACAACACTTTAATGGGCATTTCTTGCTTTATTTTATTTTTTGCTAATGACTTATTGCTTGCTGTTTATTTTATATTTATTTTAGACTATGGAAATGATGTTAGACAAAAAACCATTCGAATTCAAAATGGGTTGTAAAGTAGCACAGACAACTCACAACATCAACAACACATTCAGCCCAGGAACTGCTGACGAACTTACATTGCCGTGGTGCTTGAAGTTTTGCAAAGGAGAGGAGAGCCTTGAAGATGAGGAGAACAGTGGTCGGTCATTGAAAGTTGACATCGACCAACTGAGAGCAATCATCAAAGCTGATTCTCTTACAACTAAAGGAGAAGTTGTGGAAAAACTTAATGTTGACCATTCTATGGTTGTTCAGCATTTGAAGCAAATTGGAAAGGTGAAAAAGCTCGATAAGTTGGGTGCCTCATGAGCTGAGCAAAAATTAAAAAGTAAAACACGTCATTTTCAAGTGTCATCTTCTCTTATTGTACACATCAACAACAAACCATTTCTCAGATTGCGTCATGCAACAAAAAGTAGATTTTGTACGACAACCAACAATGACCAGCTCAGTAGATGGACCTAGAAGAAGCCCCAAAGCACTTCCCAAAGCCAAACTTGCACTAAAAAAAGGTCATGGTCCTGTTTGGTGACCTGCTGCCAGTCTGATCCACTACAGGTTTCTGAATCCCAGTGAAACCAATACATCTGAGAAGTATGCTCAGCAAATCAATGAGAAGCACTGAAAACTGCAAAGCTGGCAACCAGCATTGGTCAACAGAAAGGGCCCAATTTTTCTCCACGACAACACTAGATCGCACAACCAACGCTTTAAAAGTTCAACGAATTGGGCTATGAAGTTCTGCCTCATCCACCACATTCACCTGACCTCTCACCCACTGACTACCAATTCCACAACGTTTTGCAGGGAAAATGCTTCCAAAGTCGGCAGGATGCAGAAAATGCTTTCCAAGAGTTCATCGAATCCAGAAGCATGGATTTTTATGCTACAGGAAGAAACAAACATTTCTCGTTGGCAAAAATGTGTTGATTGTAATGGTTCTTATTTTGATTAATAAAGATGTGTTTGAGCATAGTTATATATTTAAATTTGTGATCTGAAATCTCAATTACTTTTGCACGAACCTAACATTTACTTTGATAATTAAACTTGCTATTAAAATAATACTCATGCCACTTTCTGTCTGAAACTTCGTTTCACCTTCCTTTGCAGAATAAAGTCCCCTTGTTCCCGCTGCTGTGGTCCCATAGTGACTTTAATTGTTCTCTTTCTGTAGCAATTTTTCACAGCACGGGTATTACAAATGGCCTGAGATCAATCCCAGCTACGAGATAAACCTGGTACATGCCTGTGGGCCAATATCTCAATTCTTTGACTCTTTCTTCTGTAAAATATGAAAATAATAGTTCTTAAGGTACTGTATAGAATACTCTATTGAATATATAGAAATATATGTAGAGAGGAAATAGAATTATGTGAAATAATGTTTTCCTATGGAACTATCACATCCTCATGAAGTTGTTGTGATGCTTAAATGTGTTAATACCACAAAAATCCTTAAACTGTGTTGGCACAGGGAGAATATTGGCTATTCTCAGCTTTTGTTCTGCTTGGGATTTTGTGCTATGGAATTTATATACATCATTTTTACTTCTCAGAATAATCCTGTGTGTGGACATTTATACATGTAAATGTGTGTGTATACACATATATAATCAATTTTAAGAGATAAATTAAGATTAGAAAATTAATTCTTGGGAAAGTTAAAGGTTGCAACATACCCAAGGCAACCTAGCTAAAAACTGACTCAGGTAAGAATCTAACTGAAGTGACTGCCTTTCAAGGCTGTGGCTTTCCTGCTCCACCTCCCCAGGTCTTAATGCAGGTCCTGACTGATATGTGCTCACACTTGTGTCTGTGGGCCATTCCCAGGCTGGCAGAACCGCATGATGGTGCATCCACAGCACTAGGGCTCCTCCCCTGTTTAAGTACTTGATGCATTTTCTTATAGGCAATTCTGCAGTTACATACAAGATGGATACCTAGTCTGCTTCCTTTAGCCTAGAGAAGTCTTGTGTCTGTTTCCACTCAGTCACCACCTAATTCTTACTTATTACCATAAATTAGCTTTATCTTGAATTTCAAGAGTGAAATTTCACTCTTTTGTACCTGACTTCTTTACCTCAGCATAACATCCCTGACATCTTTCTATACTGTCATGTGTATCAGCAGCTTACTATCTTTTGATCCATTATTTGATAGGTCACAATTCTTCCTTCTGTCGGGACTTTTAGTTATTCTGTTTTGGCAATTATGAAGAAGGCTGCTATGAATATTCATTTCTGCAAAAAATATTTTTGTGGGCAGATGTTTTCATTTGTTGTGAATAAATTGCTAAGGCAATTTATGTGTAACCTTATGAGTTAGTTCATATGTAACTTTATAAGAAAATTGTTGTAACATAAGTCATCTTTGTTGCATTACCCCTTCCTTGTCTCAATTCCCTGTTTCCATGCATCCCTCCCACATATACTACTTGCACTGAGATATTTGTCTCAGTGTCTATTCTAAGCTTTCAGTAATTTTTAAACAAGGTTAATGATATCCCTTTTCTCTGAAATTCTATATTTTTAAATTTAATAATATGTAGTTTTATTCCTTTATCATTTCTATTTGAACTTTACCTGGCTCCTCAATTTAGTTTTTTATATATTTTATCCATTCTTTGATTATCTTAAAATACATAAGATACTTCTATTTTCATCTCTCCCAGCTTGGAGCTTTCCTATCTTTGTCCTTTATCTATTACTGATGATTTCTGATAGAAATTTTAACCTTGTCTATTATCTCACTAATTTTATTTCAGCCAAAATATTTTGCTATTTAACTCATAGTGTGAGCACTTTATGTTAATGTTTAAATTTATCTAACTCTGTGTCTCTACTTGGTTCTTTTTTTACATAGCTGCTCGGTTTTTCTTCTGTTTGCCTGAGAACGTTACTTACAATAATGGTAAAGTTTTAATTTTTTCTATTGGATTGGTTCATTTACTTCCAATTTATCTTGTTTTCATTTACTGTCCTTTGAATTCCAACATATCAACTATTTCTCCTTTGTTTTATTTTATTTATTTTTCTTTTTTTTAAGAGACAAAGTCTCATTCTGTTGCCCAGACTGGAGTGCAGTGGCATCATCGTGGCTCACTGCAGCCTTGAACTCCTGGGCTCAAGTGATCCCCCTGCCTCAGCCTCCCAGGTGACTGGGACTACAGGTGTTTGCCACACCAGCTTTTTTTTTTTTTTTTTTTTTTTGAAAGATGAGATCTTGCTATGTTACCCAGGCCAGTTTTTATGTTATTTTTTAAAGATTTTTGTATGTTCTCCAGACTGCATGAATCCATCCTTCTCCCATAGTAATATTGTGATAGGGGATCATTTACCTTGGTTAAATCCCCAGTATGCCATTAATTAGCTGTGTTACTAGGACAGTTTCTTCAATATCAGTAAGCTTTCATTAGTGACTCTGTAAAATGAAGGCAATACTACAGCCTACTTTGTACAGTTATTTGGGATATTAACTGAGACAATTCATGTGCAGTGATATAAGTGTACTTGATCAAAATAACTATTTTAAAATGTAGTTGTTACTGTGATGCTGTTCATGACTCTGATTCTTGACTTTCTGAACTATTAGAAAAGCCTCTGAAGGAAGTGATCTTCCTGGGTAATGTTGAGTTAAACAAAGACATTATTTAAAAATTATGAGAGTCACTCTATTCTCATAGTGGTTTTGGTGGCCTATAAATGATGAATTCACAATTGAAGCAGAGAGGTAAGATTTACCGAGCATATTGAAGGAATCCAAATATGTATTAGAATTGATAACAAGTGTGTTGAGTATAAATATAAGAAGTTGCAAATGTAGAAATTAAAAATTAATTCCACATATGCTGCAAAATACAGCACTGTGTGCCAATGAAGATGATGTAGGGAAAGAAGAGCACAAGGCATGCAGAGGAAATTAAGCAGAGTTTGGAAAAAGTGGAATCTATTTTGACAAAATCCAGAAAATATTCCTTTAGACAAATTTACTGATAGACCCACCAGCTGCTTATTGAGAAGTAAGTACAATAGTATTTCCCAAACTAATTTCCCAGGAGATAACTCCAGTCACATCAAATGCTTAATAAAAAATGTATATTTCCAAAGGTAAAATTCTGCAGACAGCATTTCAATTTGGGAGACTGACTCTTGCACACTCCATTATATTCTTGTATGTCTATGATTAAAATATTAGAAACACTTCCAGCTTCTTTAGCGCAGCATTTCTCAAATGTGTTGGATCACCAACACATTTATTAAGGAATTAAATTATTTTAATGTACTAGAATACCAATTTGATATACTAGAATACCTTTAATTTAATAACTTAATATACTAGAACACCTCAGGAAAACACTTGGGAAAAGCAGAGACTGTCTAGATGCTCACCAACCAATTGCGTCTTCCTGGGAGGACAGAAAAATTACAACTTGAGCCTGTGTGTTAGGATGGGCCATCTGAATATGTTTTGGGACAGTGATGTGTGAGTTAATGTGAGGTAGTTTGCTGTATTAAATGGGACATTGAGAGTATCTCAAACCTTCAGCTGATGAAAATTTAATGAAGGACAAGATACAGAGATGTAGGCAAGACTAGGAAATGAACAGGTGTTGGAGAAACATCCAGGGGATAAGATGAGCAGGGAACCATTATTACCTGCCTCTCATGGTCACCCACTGAGGGTGCCAATCCATACTGGATATAAATGAGATATAAATTTTGCTGTATTAAGCTTCTGAGTTTTTTTTACATAAGCTAATGTTAATTGCCTTGATTAATGTACTAATCAAGAAGTTTATCACTGATTCCTGACAAACACCCTTGCAATTATTATATCTATATATGTATTTTAAACAGATCTATAATAATGTGTATATTGATTTCTTTCAGTAGCACAAACTTCTTGTGTCATATTCCGAACACCTCCAAAAGTTAAGATAAATACCTCACTAAATACAGGCCCATCCAGTGATGGTGGCCAAAGTGAGAGCACCAGCTAAATGTTATCCTATTTGAGAGCTACCTTAGCCAGATATATTTCTGCCTAGAAGAGTTATATGTTACAAGCACAACTGCTAAAGAATGAATGCAAATTTTGTGACGACAATACTGGATAGATGCTTATTAAATACAACACAAGTTGTATTTAATAAGAGGATGAACTAGTGAATTAACTATTGCATACCCTCATTTCAAATTAATAATATCTCAGTGTCATTTAGTGAAAGAAATAGTGTGGATGGAACTGTGTTTGCAGGAAATTAACAAAAGCAACAAAAACAAATCTTAGCTTTTTTTGACCATCTGCGATTATGCAGGTACTACACTGATATAAAATTTACAAGTGCCCAATAAATGCAAGCCCTGAGGGTTAAAGCAGTAAAATGACTTACCCGTGAGCAAACTAAAGGATGCAGATGCACATTTATCTAACCTTACGGCTCACACTTTTTCCTCTGCAGCATACTGCCCACTGCCTTAGCTACCCTTGATATATTGCTCGTATATGGTAGAGATTGGCTTGCCTAGTGCAGTGCTTTCCTGCATAGTATTTCTTGTTTGAGTTTTATTGTGCATTCAGAATGATTCCTCCCTGAGTGTTGCTCAATGAAATATTTATAACACTGCAGCCCGTTAAATAAACAAGTGATGCCATTCTGGGTTTATTTGTCTGCCCTCAGCAAATCCTTTAGTTCTACAAGGTTCATTCCTTAGATGACCTTATAAGACCCAGAGAATGGGATTGCTGTGACAAGTCCCTTTCTTTTCTCCTCAGTCTTGATTTACATCTTGCTTTATATTAGTTAAAGCTAAATAAAAGAACGGAAAGTAACATCACACCCATGTGAGCTGCATAGTTACATTTTGCCATATTTGATTTAGACATTTCTTAAGAAGTAAAACCATAGATACATAAAAAGTTTTCCTTAAGAGCAGACCTCAAAATTAATCTCTCTATGGAGATAATAACAAAGTCAAAGTTGTTGTTTTTAACTACATTAATATTCATAAATATTATCTTATTAAAAGTGCATTTAAAAAATCGTATCTATGGTAGCATATACAAATCCTACTGTGTTTTTAAAATCTAGATTATTTATTTAAGCTCGTTACTTGTTGATGTAAATTGATCTAACTCATTAATTTAGCTACTGCTTATAATTCCACACTAAGGAAAAATTTCTAGGGCTTTGGACTTGTGCATGTGGATGAATAATATGACCATTAATTGTGAAAGGAAAATATGGGGATGAGAAAGGAGTGTGCAGGTGTAGATTGGAGTTTATTTGGATGTCTTTTATATCTTTATTAGATATACAAAAAGAGATTAGAGAAAGCAGCTGGATATGGGAGTCTGGAGCTGAGGAGAACAGCAGGATCTGAGTTATAAGGGAGAAATGCATTAGCATGGAAATGGAATCTAAAGCAAGAGGACTGTATGGTCCAGGGAGTAATTATAGATAAAGAACAAAAGAGGTCCAAGCATTAAAGGCTTGGAAAATCTAACGTTTAGAACTCAGAAAGAAGAGAAGAATTCAGCAAAGGAGACAGTGAAGTAGTAGGCTTCAAGATTGTCAAAGAATTTGCATGTGTGCTCATGACTCAGTATATATCTGGGACCCTGATGTATGTTACGTTGCCTGTAGTATCATCCCCGTGCCTATTCAGTGGGGTATAAATTATTACAGTTTCACTGTCAATCCTGAAATCTCCTTCTTTTTATGTGACCAAATCCCTCTTCCTTACTATTCTTCACAATTGCTTTAACTATTTTTCATAACATTTATGAAGTCATTTTGTCTCTTTTGATGCAATTTTCCTATGATGTTCCTTATATTTTTCACAGCTCTATTTCACTATCTTGCACTCTGATGACTGACCTGCCATTTGCAGATGACTGCATAGCTTTTCTTACTGCTGGACCATCTTTGGGCTCCCTGAGGGCAAATTATGATAATGTTTTCATGCTTTGGGCACTACTATATCCTGAATCACAGTGTATAGAGGGTTCTAGGAGGTCTAAATGCAATGTTCATGGTATTCTGTGGCCATTGAAAAGAAGATTTAATCTCTTCATAATAACCTATCATTGGGATGGCAAAAAAGTATTTCACTGCTCTCTTGTTGGTTATAAAATGATGTTCTTTCAGTAGTTCATACCCGTAAAATAATTTTTTAGAAACAGAAGATAGTACATCTGATAATTTTTAACTAGAATTCTATGTCTTTTCTGAATTTATAACCTCCTTTTGCTGTTATATTTTTCCTCCTGTAACTACTTTCAATTTATGTATTTGTTAAAATTTCAAGGGCTTCTATGAGGCATTGACAGTTTGATGGCAGGAATTAATAAATGCAATGTCTAGGCCATAGTTTTATTAACCTTTATTTTATTTTTATGATTTTTAATTTGAAGAAAACAATTCTAGACCATAAACACAAAATAATGTCTCAAAACATCACTGCCAGATAAATATCAAATGAGAACATGATATTATGAAGAAAAATATTTTTAAATCAACTGATTAAAAATTCCTTAAATGATTCAAAGGTGAATAAAACATTAAAAGTGCATCCACAAAGTATAGAACAATCATTTTTCATGATGGGTGTTCACATGTTCTGAAGTGTCAGATTTTAGGGAGACTAGTTACCAGTGAACTAAATCTTTAAACAGACTCAATTTTGGGAGAACTGACTTTCAATGAATTAGTTTAAATGAAAACATGTCAAACTACCACAGGAATCTAAAAAAGAAAACATTTGATATGATATTTCGTTCTGCCAACTACTGCTCACATCCATGGGCTTCTCAAACTCCAGTGGTGAGAAACACTGCAGTCAACGGAGACATTGCTCTTCTGCCTTCAAAAGGAGTCAATATATTTAAACCAAGAAGCACATAATCTCTAATGTACATTATCTCAGTTATGATATTGGCCAAAAATAAAAGTGCTTCATTGAGGATGAAAACACAAAGTAGGTATATGCACAAATACGGCAGTTTAAGGAAGGTATTGCTGGGGGGATGGGAGTCAGTTTCAAAACCAATTATGTTAGATATATGGAAAATGAAATGCCATCTTTTTATGAAACATGGCCAAAGGACCCGCAAGTCTCAGTCCTCCGGGCTGGGGGTCTGGTATGCCATGCTACTGTATGGTTGAGAAAGAACATTTCTGCCTTCGGATCCCTCAAAAGATGGGTGTTGACATTTTAAATCCATATTTTTCTTTCAAATGCAACAAAAATTACCTTAATAAGGATATGGTTAAGAACTGGGGAGAGTCAACAAATGCTAATTGCAAATATCGGTATTAACACTTATTTCAGAAATAGAGTAACTGAAGAACAGATGGATTAAAAAATTAAGACTCACTACAAATTTGTATCATCAGCAAGATTAAAGAGGATGCAGCACTTGTTTAAATAACACAGGCTCTCAACTGGGGGCAACATCTAGAGACATATTTGGATATATGTTTGGGGGACCACTACTCGCATCTAATGATTTGAGGCTGATGCTGCTTCTAAACATTCTACAGTGCACAGGACAGCCACCACAGCAAAGAATTACCCAGCCCAAATGTCAATAGCATGGGAGATGGGACACACCGCTCTGTCCCTTCACAAGGACCAGTGAAACTGAATGATTTTCCCTCAAAAAACACCAAATGCAAAAGTCAGTATTAACACTCATTTCAGAAATAGAGTAACTGAAGAACAGAGGAATTAAAAAATTAAGACTCACTACAAATTTGTATCACCAGCAAGATTAAAGAGGATGCCACATTTGTTCAAAAAAAAAAAAAAAAAAAAGAAAAGAAAAGAGCAGAGATGTCTGAAAGGAATGTTAAAAGATGATAAACAGATTAAGAAAGTGTTCTTAGAAAAATAACAACAACAACAACAAAAATAACAACAACAACTACTACCACCATCACCTACGTGATCGTCAGCAAAATTGCATACTAGCAGCATGGACAGCCAGATTGGATGTGAAGAAATTCTAACCAGTATATGAAAATAAATGAACTTGCCAGTGAACAGTTAAGAAAATTACAAAAGTATAACCATGTGAGACAAAACTGGCATGGTAGAGAGGTATATACTCTCTCTCTCTCACAACACATACACACACGCAACACATACACACACACAAATTTATGAGGAAAGCAGACCTGAGAGAAGAAATGTAATGCTTATTTACATCATCAAATGAAATACCGAAGAGAAAGTTTTGAAGCTTTGGATTAAAAAGTCGATATATTACTAGTTGAAATTAATTATTTTGGAAAAAGAAGTTTTCATATTCTATAACCATTCATGAAATAATCAAAAGAGTTACTCCACAAATGGAAGATAATTGGACGTCTTCAATGAAACATTTATAGCAAAGAGACATTTCCAGGGTAACAATTATATCTGCTCCATACGGTGGCTGTGACAATTAATAAATAAACACATGTAAAATGCCTTGCCCAGTGCCTGTCCAATGACCACGTTTTGGAGTATTGAAAAGAATTGTTGATGTTTCAGTTAGAAAATTATTGAAGCTCTAAGGGCTTTGGACTTTACCCCAAAGTCAATGAGGTTTTACTGGATCTCTTTGATTCTGGGAGTGACAGAATTACTTCATTATGTTGAAAAATCGCTCAGGCAGTGGAATTAAAAAAGAGGAGAAGATTTAAACTTACTGGAGACTAATTGGAAAGCTTTTTAGGGAAGTAAGAAAACTGATTATGAGATGTTTAACCACGTTTGTCCAGTGAAGATAGAGGAGGGTATAAATGTAAGGGACTTCAGAAATGTAAACATTAGGACATAACAATTTAAGGTGCAGGGGTGGCATTTTGGAACAGCATCTGCTTTATGTTCTTAATGTTTTAATTTTTTTGTGAAAAAATAAATATGTGTGCTATCTAAGGAAAGAATATTATGTCTTCAACAAGAACATAGTATGAATGAGCTTCACCTTGTGTTCACAGTTAGACATTTATTAAAATTGCCACAAGGAATATTTAGTGTGCTTGTTTTAAAATTATGTGTTAGGGATACAGAGGCAAAAAGAAATCCCTTTCATCTTTTTATTTTATTGATTATTAATTTTAATTTTATTTTTGAGAAAGGGTCTCACTCTGTCACCCAGGCTGGAGTGCAGTGGCACAGTCACTGCTCACTGAAGCTCTGCCTTCCTTCCAGTCTCAGCAAGTCTTCCCATGTCAGCCTCCCAAGTAGCTGGGGTCACAGGTGCATGCCACTATGCCTGGCTAATTTTTGTATTTTTTTTTTTTTTTGTAGAGACAAGGTTTTACAACGTTGCCTGGGCTGATCTCAAACTCCTGACCGAGCTTAGGCAATTCTCCCACCTCAGCCTCCCAAAGTGCTGGGATTATAGGCATGAGCCAGGGCACCTTTTTAAAGAATGGGTATTTTTTCAAAAGGCTATTGGGGCAAACAAATACATAGACACATTTTAAATACACAGTATTAGACATCGGATTGGAAGGAAGTATAGTCAGTTACGGGAATGTATAGGGGAATGACCCTTAGTAAGTGTGAAAGGGATACCTAGAAATTGCATGTAATCTGCATGCTGAGAAAGGATAGAAATTTAGGAGGCAAAGCTAAGGGGAGAAGCGAGTCCAGGGGCATGAAACACCAGGGACAAGGTAGAGTGGCTTGGAACCATTGGAGTTTGCAAAACAAATTACCTTCATACCAAATTCTAAAATGCTTCACTGATCAATGGCCATACGTGATTTTTGAACTGAAGAAAATGAGGCAGCTTTTTTTTTTGTATTATTAATAGAGATGATGATTTACAGCAACTCACTCAGCACCATTTCCAAATAGGAAGTAAGATACTGGAGATGCTTTATTTCTTGTTTTCCAAGAAATGTTTTGCTGACACTATAATGAGGTGGTGAGGATGATGATGGTAATGGTGATGATGGTAGTGGTTCTGGTAGTAATAATACAAAGTAATCCCTATTGAGTAGCTTTACATAAAAGTCACTGTTCTTAACTCATCACTTAACCCTGAAAATAAAAGCATATGTTAACCATTTCTTATCATAAAGGTGATTGAACTGCATCTGAACCTGAAAAATAAAATGGAATTATTATTTTCCAGTTACAATTTCTTTGCTGCATTTCTCAACTACTTTTCCAAACAATGGAATTTGATGTTGTGCATCAAAATTCTAATTGACAGTATTGATTACTTTTTAAAATGTCATTTTATAAAGTAGTAAAATGGATAAATTAGTGGACCATTTCATAGCACATACGTAAAATTCCTTTAGCTACTTGAATCGCTTCCAGAAATATTACAGACAAAATGGCTTTTCCTCAGAATTACTGTCATTTTATTTTGTTTTTCAAATCTGGCACTAATTATTTTCATTGGATCTAGAAGTTTCAGATGAGCAACTTTTTTCATGTGAACATTTTCAATTCCTATTTCATGGCTGTATTTTAGTCTACTTGAGCCACAGTATCTTTTAAAAACCCTTTATTAACAGTGTCCATCTCTAGTATGTTCCCTGTTCAATCTCCTGTGTCTTATGAGCTCTGAGGGTGGATCATTCACAAGACTGACTTTAGGTATTTGCCTTAGGCTCTATTTTATTTCCTACCTTAAATCAACCTAATGTGGTGAGGAAAGAATATTATTAAATTAATGCCAATGCTACCTGGAGGTATGGCTACATTTTTCTATTTTGAAGATTTGCCTTAAGGTTGATTATAATTAACTCAGAGATTTTAATACACAAATTCAAGCATAGGCTCTATGCAATGCAGTCTTGTGGGCCTATTGCATACATTGCAACTATGAGTCTATCCTTTCTGAGTATGTACAGAAAAATCCTTGTGATTAAAAAAATAATTATCTGTAACTTCTTTGGTCATGTTTCACCTTTACTTTTAAAAGTTTAACTAAAAATGTGACTAAAAGTACAGCTCATGCTTGTGATGTAAGAGTTTGTGTGTGTGTGAATTTGCATGTGCGTACGCTCTTCAAGAGGCACACACCTCTGTGTTTAGAGAACCTTTGTTTAAAAGCTAATTACAATGTTCCTAAGAAATAAACTTCATTGTGATAAAGTGTCTGAGACTTGGAACTTATTTATGTATTTATTTATTTATTTACTTTTTTTGAGACGAAATCTTGCTCTGTTGCCCAAGCTGGAGTGCAGTGCAGCGATCTCAGCTCACTGCAACCTCCTCCTCCCGGGTACAAGCGATCCTCCTGCCTCAGCCTCCCTGGTAGCTGAGATCATGCCTGGCTAATTTTTTTTTGTATTTTTAGTAGAGATAAGGTTTCACCATGTTGGCCAGGTTGCTCTCAAACTCCTGACCTCAAGTAATCTGCCCACCTCAGCCTCCCAAAGTGCTGGAAATACAGGCGTGAGTCACCATGCCCAGTGGAACTTACTTTTCTACTGCAATATACCTTAGCTTATCCTGACTAATAGACATACCACATAGGGTTACAGACATAATTTATTAAGTTCTATATTATTATATCTTTAGAGACGTATCTGACACATGGAATATGCTTAATAAATGTTAGCTATTGTGATTTGTACTCTTCTTTTTTTTATTTTCTAGTAAATAGTCACCAATATAGTCTTTGGCTTACAATTGTGTGTTACATTAACTAATTAATTAACTAATTAACTAATAAAATTAACTAATTAATTAATAAAAGAGTGACAATTCAACTCATTACTGAGGGTATCAAGGTAGATAAGTCACACTCAATAGTTGTAGGGGATGGCTTCAATGTAGGAAATCTTTACTAAGGTAAGGATAAGGTCATGGGAAACCAACAAGAAATTATGAAATACCCATAGACAAACTGCAAAAGAAACCATCACGACTGATGGCTGAAGGGCAAAGGCAAAAGGTCACTAGTAGAATGAGCAAGAGCTCGAGCTGTAAACAGTAACTACCTTTCAAGAGCTGTGGCTTTTTGTAGAAGTGAGAAGACATTGATAAGTTTCCTACTGTCTGGGAGGTTGCCCGTGGAATACATACCCCAGACTCTCTTTCCTTCCCCTCCAGTATCCTGTAGATGCTTAACTGGAGGCCAAGGAAGCCTATTTGATGCAGCCCCTAAGTATCAGCCTATAGATCACCAGAGCCAAGTGTGGCTCTGAAGGAGTAAACCAACAACATGCCACACAATAAAGGACATAGGCCGAAACCTCAGCCACACACACACACACACACACACACACACACACACACACACACACACACGTTTTGACTTTCAGCACTATGGCTTCATGGAATTCTGATTTCATTACCCTAAATTCAGAAAACATCTTTCTTATGGAGAAAAGAGGCAAGAAAAGATGAAATCAAAGTCCTTCAAAGGAAAGAGAATAATTTTCACTAAGATTTGATTCAATCGCCTAAGTTCTTTCCACTCAAAATGCCCCACAGTACCTTAAACCATGTTAGAAAAGAGGCATTTCTCTTGTAGGAAACATCCTCTAACTCCTTTTCCACATTATTTTATTGTGTTATGATGAAGAAGAAATTATAAAAGGAACAGATCAAAGTCAGCAACTTTTATTTATTTCCACGGTAACAACTAAAACTGTATCACCAAATAATTTTACTGATTAATATATTTGCTTTCAACTTACTGCTTTTTAGTGTTAAATAAAGTTTGGCTTTCTAGGCCCCATGAATATTTCACTACTATTGGTGGTTGTGGCTTTTTACCCCACTCCTATATTTTAATTGTACTTTATCTCACTTATATTTTTATTATAACTTAAAACTTTGATTTTTTCAATTATTTGATTATTTGAATTTTCATTCATCCTAGTTCCTTTTTTTCCTGTATGTTCTATTTGCAGTTTTTGTTTATTTTGTTTGTTTTTAGTGATTGTAAATTTCTACCCCACAAACAATTATTTCAAAATTTTTCTCTTATCTTTGTTGCCAAACATTTTTATTTGGCTTTTCCATTACATGAAAATGTCTTACCATTTTTTCTGAAAATAGCACAGCTTCATGCCAGGAATTCAAACTATTTGAAAAAAAAATGAATAAAATACAATTTGGCCATTTCCTTTCTAAAGTCATCCCTATCTACAGCTTTTCCTCATTCTCCTTCTTCTCTCCCAGTCTGCTGCTCCACAAATCATGCGCTATCCCATCTAGGAAGAGGAGTGCAGGAGAGGTTCCAAGCTTTCACAGAAGACAATATAAAGTTTTTATCTAAATTACACAAGTCATTAACTAACTTCTGTTAAAGATAATTTATCACTTTGAGTCTTATTTTGCTCATCAGTTAAAATAGAGAAAACATTATCTAGTTCAGTTCCTGTGGGAATTACACTTGAAAATAGCAGAGATATTTGCAGTTTAAGTCTTTTCTTTCTTCAATTTCTCACTGAGGAGTTTTACAGAAGAATGATTGAGAAGGTGGGACATAACATTTACCTTTCAGTTGATGAATGTGAAATAATAGGCTAGTACTTCATGGAAGTAGGCCTGCTCTGTTCAGAGATGTGTGGGTGAAATGGTCTTCTTTTTACCAAATCATTAGGTGAGACTTACTCTGGGGTGAGTCATATAAAGGGCAATGGCAATCCACGAGTTTGATTCTTGCTCGTGAAACCAGAGCACAGAGAAAAAGCATAGACTTTTCTTTACTGGCCAAGGAATCTCCATGGAAGACAGGGCCAATGGCCTGACACCAGCCTTGCCAATATTACAGGGTCTTTTATGAGTGCAGTGACATCAGCTATAGTCCACATCTCATGCAGGAAAAGACTCCAGATGAACTCTGTAGTGTAAATGCTCCTGGTCACGGAGGACTGACTCCAGTGGAGGTCAAAGTTGTGCCAGGATGCTCCCATTCTGGCGCTGGAGCAGGTTAGCATGCCAGTGTACAGAATATTGTTCACATTGACTAGAACAGATTAAATGCTTTGAGCTTGTTTTTTAAAGGGAAAGTTATTTGGGGGGAAATTCAGAATAATTATGCTGACTCAACCTCAAATGCCACCACTGAAGAAAAATAGTTTAATCTACTCTTGCAGTAGAATTTTGCTAGTGGAAAGCACGGGCACAGGAAATAGGCAGAAATATTCTGAGATTTCTATTTACAGGAGGTTTGGCAGGAGCAAAGGAGAGAATATATTGCTTGAAATGTGCTTACTGGATTTTTTTTTTTTTCTGTAACAACTCACTGGAAGTAGGAAGTACTTACAGAGATATTCAAAGCCAAATAATGTCATTGTAAGAAGTACTCTGTAATGAGCAGTATGAAACCACATTCCAAAATTATTTTTACTCCCCAAACAGACCTTTATTTTAAAACAGTTTGATTGGAACTTAGTAATACATTATTAGAGTAAGAAAAAAACCCAGCAGTCTCATTGGATATGACTGTATTTTTTCCACGGCGAGAAAGACTCATTTTCAAATATGAGTTAAGTGTCAATATCAGAAATCTAAGGACTTTTCCCCATCAATAAATTCTTAAGCATGTTTTTGCTGAACATCTGCAATATACTCAGTATTATGCTAAGTGAAATGGATGGTAGAGGGGAAGCGTAAGGCAAGGCTCACATCTTTGTGCAGCCTTCAGTCCTTCTGAAAGGAACAAATCAAAGATATTTGGCATGCCAGGGTTTTGGGTTCTGTTAAAGTCAGTCATTCAATGTTTCTTTATATGGATCAGATTGGCATAGTAGGACAACACACCAGCAGGTAAAAACTTACCATCAAAGTATTAAAGTCTTTTTTTGTTTGTTTTTTATGTTTGTTTGTTTTTTGTTTTTTGAGACGGAGTCTCGCTCTGTCCCCCAGGCTGGAGCGTAGTGGCCGGATCTCAGCTCACTGCAAGCTCCGCCTCCTGGGTTTACGCCATTCTCCTGCCTCAGCCTCCTGAGTAGCTGGGACTACAGGCGCCCGCCACCGCGCCCGGCTAATTTTTTGTATTTTTAGTAGAGACGGGGTTTCACCGTGGTCTCGATCTCCTGACCTTGTGATCCTCCCGCCTCGGCCTCCCAAAGTGCTGGGATTACAGGCGTGAGCCACCGCGCCCGGCCAGTATTAAAGTCTTAATGAGTGAAATAAAGAATGAACTTTCTAATTTTGTATTACATTATGATGTTTTGCAGTATCTCTCTGGACTCAGTATATTTTCCGTTTGATTGGAGCTTTCGGTTCAGGATCAAGCTTCTGAAAATAAAAGCTCAGATTAGATTTCTCCCATCAACTAGCATAATGCCAAGGCCATAAAAATGTCAATAGTTGTTTATTGGCTGAATTAATACATATATTACACTTGCTTTAGCCAATTAGTTAGAATTCATATTCAATCTCTACTATTAGGGAAGGAAGTGAGTAATAATTATGTGTTCAAGTCCAGTGGACATGGGTACCATCGCAAAAGCATTGCAACTTTTCATCTATTGGAATACCAAGTATGGCTGGGGGGTCATAGCCTTGAATCATGAAGCAGGGGCAGCATAGTGCTACTGAATTTGCCAATTTTTAAATTTAGAATCCAAGGTGGGATAAAGCTGTTATATGATGCTGTTTCTAGATAGGAACTGGAGCAGACCTTGAATTTCACTTAGCCCCCAATTCATTTGTTGATTAGAGGTGAAGGGAAGAGAGGTGAAGGGAAGAGATATGGGAGTGACAGGTCAAGAGCTTAGGCATTACTCTGACCATCCCTGAAAGACAAACATCCTCATGGGGCAAAGGATTTTTAAATATTCTTTATAGTTCTTCAGTGATGTAAAGGGTCCTGCTGTTGCAATAAACCCCATCCCTCATACCAAGCCTCAACCTTAACCTGCTGTCATGATGGCTAAGTACCATATGTGTCCCAGGAGTACAAAAGGAAAGACTGGTGTTGAAAAGTCGATGAATAGAATGTTCCCCAAGAAGCAATGCAATTGAACAAGGATGCTGAATCCATTCCCAGACTTTTCAGAGGAAAACAGAGATCAGGAATACCAGGATATGTATAGTCTGCTAAAATCAATTTTCTCCTGCTTCACAGATTTCCCTTTTTTACAACATCGTGAATATGCTGAAGTTAATTACCCTTTCACTTAACTCTTTCTGCTCAATAGAAATTGCAATTTGATCTGTGACACGTTCAGATAACAGTTGATGTTTGTGTTTTTTTTTTAATTAAAGTTGATTTTAAGAGAATTTTTCAGTAGAATCCAGAAAAAAATATATAATAAAAGGCAATGTTAGGCCAAAGAAAATAAAAATCTTAGGTAAAATCTAAGATAAAATTCTTAGCCAGAGGATTTGCCAACCAAAATGAACAAACAAGTCGACACATTACGATTAACAATGGGCGCAATGGACACACACCCCATCCAGCTCTCTTTAGTGTGACCTGTGGATCTCTAGCCTCCCCAAATCCCCATCTAGGTTAGGAAGGAGTCCTGGTATCTCAAACGATGCTTTTTAAAGTCTTGATGCTGTTACCTACACGGCCCACAGCCTGCGTCAGCAGTTCCAGACCATCCTCCCCACCTAAGGTGAAGGCCTCTAGAGCTTCCAGTCCAGTGATTCCCCAAGCTTTAGGGCATTGCTGTCCCAAGTTCCCCCACTGCTGTGAAGACGTGGCATTTTGACGGCAGATTCTGGGACAGAAACATCGAGTTCAGTATTAAGTAGGGGCAAGGCATGGCTGGGCATTCACCCAGCTGGGTCATGTCTCCCCACCTCCTGCCTGCATGACACCAGAACCACCACCCCCAGTGAAGCCCTGAGGTGATGCTTCCCTAACATTGCTGGGGCTGTTGCTACACATTCTTTGCCCAGAGACATCATGATTAGTTTCTTTCACCCTCTATCATGATTTTTCCACTTTCTGTTGCCCCTCTGTTTGTTCTTGTCTTCTAGTTATTCGTATTTCCTCAAGCTGGTATAGTTGAAAGGAGAGGAAACACTCTGACCTTTTGCTATGTTCTTGTTTTTATAAGACTCCTGCATTTTATTCCAGAAAACAGTCAACAGCTGAACTGTGGAGAGACCTGCTATAGTCCCAGTGGCTGTGTGGGTGCCGTGTGCCTCAGTGCCTAGCACCCTGGGCCTCCTGGCTCCCAGCACCTGGCTTCACGCTCAGCCTTCAACCTGCACTGTCCATACCAGGGGTTCAGCGGCCAACAGCTCCCAAAATTTTCCTCTCATCTTGTCTGTCACTTGCAGAGAGCCAACTTTGACTTTCAGGATTTCTAATTACAATGAGACAAAGCTCTAAAACAAACAAATAAAAATTAAAGCAAGCAAAGGTTGCTGGTCACACTGATGTCGACTACACACGCTGACCCAACTGGGTCTCTGGGATAGGAGGTGATAGAGAGGGGATCACCTCATGACCCAGCCACTCCGATAATTATCATGTTGCCAAGGCAATAGGAGGCTGTTCCCATTGACAGGCAGCGAGGCAGAGAAGCTGAATGCCTGCAACTCTTCATTTTGGTTTTCAGTAGCCACAATTTCTAATACAATTATGTTAATTCCACTCTCCTACAGAACAACCCCCTACCAAAAAAGAAATAAATATTATAAATTGTGTATCAGAGTCTTTTTAATATAGCTAAATACATATTCGAACATAATAAATCAAATTAGAGGATTCTGCTAAGTTTTTATCAAAAGACTCAATTGCAGGGTGAAAATAAAATGGCCTTTTTCTTATTCACTTCTTGTAAAAGTAAACTGATTCACAGGTTCAACTGGGGCAATACAGGTGCCTAGATAAATTCCCAGCTTATTAGTCAGCGTATTTAGCATGGAAATAGTCTCCCCTCTTACAGGAAACCCTGAAAACTGCAACTGTTACTGTCTGGTCTTCATCACCCACTGCAAAATGATACTTCTAGTTGCTCTGCTAACACTTTTTACATAGGCAGAAAGCACTCAGTCCCACAATATAGAGCACAGCATTAGAAAATGAAGCATGAAGTAAAATATCTGTCCATAACTAGCTCTCTTAAGAAATTTATAAATTATTCAAACAGGCAAGTACCCAATCTAACTAGAACACTTAACGATGTACTTTTATCTGGCTCATGACCACATGGTGTGCACTCAGCTGTAACTGTCCTTAATTGTGAAAACATGATAAAATCTGGAACTCCGTGCTGCTACAGGCACCTTTTACTGCCTGGGAGGGTTTGCATAGGTAATAACAGACCTTCTTGTGTTTAGGTCAGACTATTTTCATCTCACAATCAAGAATTTACTGCAATCCCTGATCCTTCTCAAGCTTATTGTGATTTGGTGTCATTCCTCTTTTCTTATTTTTATTTAATTAATTTATTTATTTATTTTTTGAGATGGAGTCTCGCACTGTCACACAGGCTGGAGTGCAGTGACACAATCACGGCTCAGTGCAACCTCCGCCTCCCAGGTTCAAGCTATTCTCTTTGTCTCAGCCTCCTGAATAGCTGGGATTACAGGTGACTGCCACCACGTCCAGGTAGTTGTTTTTTGTGTTTTTAGCAGAGACGGGGTTTCACTATGTTGGCCAGGCTGGTCTCAAACTCCTGACCTCATGATCTGCCTGCCTCGGCCTCTCAATGTGCTGGAATTATAGGCATGAGCCACTGCACCTGCCCCTCTTTCCTTATTAAAAATAAAGATATATCTGCTGACATATGAGGAGGAGGACAATGGTGTTAGCCCCAAACTTACAAAATGCAGTTCTGTATGTTTTGTAAGCAGAATAAATTAACACATTCATATATATCCCCTATGCAAGCTTTTTGCCACTAAACAAATCCTAGGATGGTATTGTTGGGGGATTGTTGGAGCTGGTCCAGGAAACAGCCAGATAAGCAGTATGTCCTCAGACCATATCTGAGTGAGATTCCTCACTTCCACCTTGACAGTGTCCTAGCCAGGGGATGCTTGCAGAGCCCTGCAAATGTCTTGGTAGGAGACCTCTGTAGACCTTCCATCTTCTTCATGCTGTAGAATAACATGATGAGCTCTATAAGCTGCCATGATGGTCAGAAATAGGAGACAGTCAAGGTACAACAAACACCAAGTTTCAAGTGATAAAAGCAAATCCTGAAAGAGAAATTAAACTTTTCAGCCAAGGTGCAATCAGATGAAAGCAAAAGCAGTGCTGGCTAAGAAACAAAAAGAAAAAGATATTCCAGAATTCAGGGTGAATACTATTGTATGCCAGCCTCATTTTGTAGGAAATATAAAAACCAAGAACTGCATTGACATAAAATTGTCACCTTTGGATCAAGCATTAATAGATCGGGACAATATTCCAGAAGAGATTATGAAATTGGAAAGAAAAGTGACTTCTACAAAAATTCTGTAGGAACAAGTTCCATGTCACAAGTGCAAGTACACAGAGGCAAAAAAATTGTAGTATGTGTGATGACTTAGAAGATGGTGAAAATGTCCTGTGCCCAATCCCACTTGTCAATTTAAAGGTGTCATTTAATCTTATCTTGAGCACAATATAACGAAGGCTGGCTTTCACAGCTAACACCTTTTCAGTGAATGCATATCCAAAGGTTCTTCAAGGACTAGATATTAAAGGCATGCCCAAACGTGAAGATAGAAGACAATGTCTTACCAAATCTCTGTATTCATTCACTAGACTGTCAACTAATATTTATGGGAACAAGAGAGAAATAGATCTTACATGTTGTTCCTTACAGCTACGAGATAATTAGATAGTCAAATGGAAGCTAAATATTATAAGTATTCTTATAAAAGTCTTAAGTTTATTTGTGCATATATTTGAGGGTAAAGATACAACAAAGAACAAAGGTAGAATATAGTTATTTCAAAACCTAAAAGAAAGAATGATTTGCAAGTGGATGTGTTAACATTAAAAGCTTAACCTGCTTGGTTTATAGTGAAGCGAGTAAAATACCAGACATGGGATTTAAACCCCAAAAATAATGTATTTTATTAAATGTGTATCTAGTCTGGCTGATATTCATGATTTCTCCAAGCTGGGAAGATCCTATCTACTTGCATGATCTTATTTTAAAGATCTTACTATTTGCATATGTTGATACATGAGATCTAATTGCTCTAAATACAGTTAATCAAAATGTAACTGTCTCCACTAAAAAAGAAAAATAAATGTCTCTTATCCAAGTCTTTCTAGACTGAATATCTGGAATATCTTTCAAATCAGTCCTTTTGTTCATCTGTAGAAAAGTGATTGCTGATGACTACCAAAAGACCTGAGAATTCAAGTCTCTGTACAGCAGCAAGAGAAGAGAATAAGAGTGAGCAGTAGTGGACTGTCAAACAGGTAGAGCACCAATTCCGATTGCTACTGGTTTAGCATCCTGACATGTTGCTATTTATGACTGCAGGGCGTTATCAAACTTTGTGTTTTGCCTTTGTTAGTAAGGTTAGCTTGTTTTGTTTTGCCTTGTTGTTTGTTTTATTCTTGCAGGTGGACTCATTTCTAGATGATACATATGGTTATATACTAATCATTCTACTGCATATTAATAAATATAATTAAATAATAGAAGACAGCATCAAGCAGATGACAATTGCCTTGAAGCTCCATGATGTATTGAGGCTATATGAGGATACACAATAAAAACTTGAGGAGTTTATCAGAAATATTCTTAAATCTTGCAAAATAGTCACTTGCGGATTACTTTATGCAAGTTATGTGACTTCTCTGAGCATAGTTTTCTTATCCCTAATATATGAATATTAATAATTACCATACGAAACAATTCCAATAACTGATTATAAAGAACTTGGCAAAATACCTGGAACATAAAGAGATGTCCAATGACTATAGGTTCCATTTTCTCTCATTTTCCTCATCACAATTTATTTAGTATCATACAAATTGTCAAACTAACCCACTTAAAATCTTTTACCACATGAGAACTCAGAAAAAAAAAGTTAAAGAAAAATCACCTTTCATTAGTTTCTGATTGGTGATACACACCTTATTGCCAAAGTGCATTCATATACAGATGACTGTAGGTATACATGTCTGTTGTATGTATATAGTTTCTCTTTATGAGATTGGTGAATATACAAAGAACAATTTGGAGGAAAAACACAGTCGGACACAGGAAGCTTTAACTCTGCTTTTATTTTATTTTATTTTATTTTATTTATTTTGAGATAGAGTCTCTCTCTATTGCCCAGACTGGAGTGCAGTGGCATGATCTTGGCTCACTGCAACCTCTGCCTCCCGGGTTCAAGCAATTCTCCTGCTTCAGCCTCCCAAGTAGCTGGGATTACAGGCACCCTCCATAACGCCCAGCTAATTTTTGTATTTTTAGTAGAGACAGGGTTTCACCATCTTCGCCAGGCTGGTCTTGAATTCCTGACCTTGTGATCCACCCACCTCGGCCTCCCAAAGTGCTGGGATTACAGGCGTGAACCACCACACCCAGCCCAGATTCTGCTTTTAATGGAAGCTTTCTGAGTAGCTAAAATGACAATATTTTTAAAATTTAGGAGGGCTGCACATTATGAAATTAACATACCTACTGGGAAAATTTTGAACAGTTTGTTTCTCATGGATGAACAGTTCTTCAGCCTCATTGTGTTAACGTCGATGAAAAATACACATGCCACAGCCTTCGTTACCACTTGATTCTGAACTGTGTGGTCAGATTTCAGGTCACTGGTATCAGAGAAGCTCTACATAAAACTTTTACACATTCTCACAATAGCAGTTTATTAAAACGATTCTTCATTTTGCATAATTATTTAACTACTTTCCATACATCTCTAAGTTTAATATACAGACCAAAAATGCATATTTTACATCTTTCTTTTTCATTTATTTTATGTACTGTTTCTTCATATTATTACTATAATAACCATTACTTAATATTGAATCAATCACACGTTGCTCTGTAATAATGCAAAAGTTTTTGTTTGTTTCAGTGGTTATTAAAGTTTGCTGTGTACTATTTTACTATTTACAAGTAATAATGCTACAGTCATGTGCCACTAGTTAATGAGGATAAATTCTGAGAAATGCATCTTTATGTGACTTCGTCATTGTGTGAACATCATAGTGTATACTGACACAAACATAGTTGGGATAGTCTATTGTACATCTCAGCTATGTGGTATAGCCTTCTGCGTCTAGGCTGCAAAGCTGTTCAGCACGTTATTGTACTGAATACTGTAGGCAATCGTAATACCCAAGTTAAGTATTTGTGCATCCAAACATATAAAGTATACATTAAAAATATGGTATTATAATCTTATGAGACACCATTGTATATGTGATTCATCATCGACTGAAATGTTACTTTTGTATTTACTAATAATATTATTATGTAATATATAATATAGCATTATATCACTATGTAACATTTACTATTATAATAAATTATAGCTATTAGTTATTATATAATATTTCAATAAAATGATATTTTAGAAATTTAATTTTCCCAGAATGATGAATGTCTTGGATGAGATCTCACAGGTAGTTGATAACAAAATTAAGACAAAAACCTAGGTCTCTACTCCCTTTATACTGTAATCCTCAGAATAACATGTCATTTGAAAGAAAACCAGTGTTTTCAATTTATTTTTTAGTACCAAAGTAAATGGATATTTATTAAGTAAATCTGAAGTTTAAACAAACCTCAAATATTTAAACTGTACAAAACAAAGAGGAATTAAATTTTTTTAACAAAAGAAAATGTTTAAATGAATGAACTTTCACAAGACTTGTCTTAAATAAGAAATCAAAGCTGGTCCTGTGTTCTGTTTACTCAGTAAGTCATGGAAACAATAAACATCGGTATTCTTTTTTTTTTTTTTTTTTTTTTTTTTTTTTGAGCCGGAGTCTCACTCTGTAGCCCAGGCTGGAGTGCAGTGGCCGGATCTCAGCTCACTGCAAGCTCCGCCTCCCGGGTTCACGCCATTCTCCTGCCTCAGCCTCCCGAGTAGCTGGGACTACAGGCGCCTGCCACCTCGCCCGGCTAGTTTTTTGTACTTTTTAGTAGAGACGGGGTTTCACCGTGTTAGCCAGGATGGTCTCGATCTCCCGACCTCGTGATCCGCCCGTCTCGGCCTCCCAAAGTGCTGGGATTACAGGCTTGAGCCACCGCGCCCGGCCCATTGGTATTCTTAAATAAAAGACCAACCAGGAAATTAACACATATAAATCAAAAGCAAAATTTCTGTCAAAGCAAAAGCACACACAAAAAAACCTCTCCAGGATTCAACGCACTCTCTGTCCAGCCTTTCAGTGGATCTGTTCTAGACAGGGAGCTGCACCACATGACTTCTTCAGAAGTGCTAGAGCTTCCAGTGTACAAACACTTTCCAGAAATCCTTGAACCTTCTAGATCTTCTGGTACAATTAAGTGGCAGAAATTTCAGCCACAAATTTAAAATAATACTGTTTCTATGACAGACTTTTTCAAAATCACTCCCGCACCTGAGGGAAACCCTCAGCTCTGTCACAAGCTATGTGATTTGATGAAATCATTTTATCTCTTTAGGAGTATAGTGATCTCTAATGGAAACATAATAGTTCCTACTTGATGGGGTTAGTTATATGGAGAGTGAGACAGAATGAGTAAATCAGCTGACTCTTAGACGGTGCTCGATATATCACAGTCACATTTCCAGATGGGTTGAAGTTTAGCAGGAAATACCATTTTTTCTTGATGTAGAAGAATGTAAATTATTGAGGTGAAGATGTAAATGACTCCTAAGCTCCTTGTGGCAAAGACATCATTATTTGGGCTAAGTGTAAACCAGGGGCAGACATTTTATTTTATTTATTGTTACATTCTTAACTTCAAGATCAGCTTCTGACCTACACTAGGTTTTCAATAAACAGTTGGTGAATAAATGACTACTCTTTACTCTCTCCTCATCAATATCATTTTCTAGAAGAATGTCATTTTGTAGTGCTTCAAATCTCCCTTTTTAGACACTAAAATCTAGGAATACTATACATCTGTTCTTTAACTTGACGTTTATCTTACCTGGAAATAAAAAACCCGCTTTGCAGCAAACACATTTGCTCTTTCCAAGGCAAATTAGCCTTCTTATTACACTGGCTAAAACTTGATTTAAGGAGCTGGAATAACAGCAGGGCATATTTTCCTTCTGGAGCATGTTATCTTGAATGATTTCCCCTATAAATTATCATTTCAAATACTGGATGAAGATGCAACTCCTGGAAGTATATAAAAAACACAATAAAATAAATCACAACTAAGCTTAAAAGCATTTTCGAAAGCAGGAATTAAAATGAAGTGTAGATTCTTCATCAGAAGCAAAGAATAATTTAGGGATATTTGCATTCTGTGGATTTCTTGCTAGATTAATTTTATGTATTAGATGTGACATAGTCTACTTATCACTGTCATTAATATTAAAACAACAATACAACGTCAGATGGCTGAATAACCTACTGAAACGAGCAAAGGGAAAATTTAAGAAAACAGGTTTAAGATTAGGTCTCTAATATTGGAACCAATAGTAATACAGGTTCCAGTATGACTATTTGGGGGATAAAGCAAATATGATAGAACAAGAGACTCCAACACAGATCTTTAATCATTTTCTTTACAGAGAAGATGCAATTTAGAAAAACCAAAGGCAGGAATCAAACCTGACTTTCTTTTTTTTTTTTTTTTTTTTTTTTGAGACTGACTCTGGCTCTGTCGCCCAGGCTGGAATGCAGTGGCCGGATCTCAGCTCACTGCAAGCTCCGCCTCCCGGGTTTACGCCATTCTCCTGCCTCAGCCTCCCGAGTAGCTGGGACCACAGGCGCCTGCCACCTCGCCCGGCTAGTTTTTTGTATTTTTTAGTAGAGACAGGGTTTCACCGTGTTAGCCAGGATGGTCTCGATCTCCTGACCTTGTGATCCGCCCGTCTCGGCCTCCCAAAGTGCTGGGATTACAGGCTTGAGCCACCGCGCCCGGCCCAAACCTGACTTTCTTAGTTCCTGAGAGCAAATTATGTTGTCTTACTTGGTTAGACTGTCATTCTTTTTGTCCCCAGTTCCTCATCTCTCCCTTTGCCAGAATAAATTATATCGTTGACAAATGCAGAACATCAGTTCAGCAGACAGTAACTAGAACAACTGGCACAGACAAATACAGAAAGGCCCAGAAAGTGCAAATGTTCCCTATGTCTCATGGATAGTTAATGGCCACAGGAGGGCTGAGAGCCTTCAGCCAGCACTGAGGTACCTGGGAGAATGTCTGTACTCTTGAAATTATCTCCCTCTTGCCTGAATCTCTCAGTGATGATTGTTGAGGAACTAGGCCTGAGGTAGAGCTTGTGCTTCAATACTAGGCCATAATAGTTGCCAGTAACAGTCAGTTTCACCAGAAACTGTGAGCCAGATTAGTGGATGGCTCTGTTCAGAACCTTCTCCCTTCACTTTTTCTGTTGACAGTGCAATGATGAAATCAGATGTTAGATCTAAAATTAAATGCTATGCCATGATAAGAAAGGCCTTGCTTGTTTTCTCAAACCATCTGTATTAAAGTAAAACTGTTTGGGAATTTTATTTTTGTCTTTTTGTCATTGTTTTTAATTTTATTTGTGCCTTTATTTCCCATCTATTTTAGAGTGATAACTTATAAAATATAATACAAAGGAATTAGTAGAATAATAAAAGGAATTTTTTTATTAAAAAAATAAAACAAAAAAAACTAAAGACAGGCCCGGGTGCAGTGGCTCGTGCCTATAATCCCAGCAAGACTCCATCTCAAAACAAACAAACACCTAAAGACATACAAATGATGTTAGGATAACTTTATGACTTTACTTAAAAAAGTACATTTATGTTTAATTAAGTGTAATTCAACCAAACAAAACATAAAGAAACAGAAAGAATTACAAGTACGCAGCTTGTTCCTTGACAGTATGCTTATAAGTGGTCAATATAGAGAAGAGTATACACACTTGTAACTTTTTATCGTTGTTCAATAGTAACTAAAAACTTACAATAGAAATTTTCTTTCCCATATTGATTTATACATATAAATTTTTAATAAGCACTGATATTTAAAGTTTCTATATGGCCGATGAACATCTTTCTTGTTTGTTAATCCATCTGGTCAAGGTAAAATTGACAACATGCTATTAACAAAAGGTAATATAACTATAACCTTCTTACTTTTTTTTTTATTATGATTGGTGCAAAAACCTCTACATGGTCTTTCAGAAGTTTGTTGAAAGGAATGGAAAGGTTAATAAAATTTAAAGCAATCTCTGTAAGCAAAAGACTTGAAAAAACTTTTTATCCAAAATAAAGCAAAGTATGCTAAAATTTCATAATTCATTTTCAATGCATTAGTAGCTAGTTCAAACAAACTATCCTGGTAAAATTATACTGAAATTTAAATTATCCTTCAATGGAAGAAGTGAGTTCCACCTCCTTAAATTTCTTGTCCTTGGATCCTCTTTTGATAAAAAATAATTTTCAAAGGAGTCTATCAGATTCATAGTGTTTATTAACAACTTCTCATAGATATGCAACATAAAGATCACCACATGGTTCATCTAAAATTTTTGTTAAATGGCAAAACACGTCATGACAATCTGTAGAAATTCTGTTCTTCAAACCTTTTTAGTTTTGCTCTTTGATCTTATTTTCCATTGAAAACTGGTCTGTCTTGGAATGGATATATTCAGATCATCAAAGATGTCAAGGATATCAGAAAATACCTTGCAATCCCATCTACTTATTTATACTTCTTTCCTATCTTATAGAAACACTGATAACCCATTCTATAATTCAAGCATTCTTGAAATTGTTCCCAGTGATAACTATCATGGGTTAATATTCAATATTTGTTTAAATCAGTTTCTATATTATCAAATCACAATACAAAAAATCTAAAATTTCAGGCACTAGACTTTATAAAATTTATAAATTTTACTATGGCACTGCACATACTCTTTAGTTCAGCTTCTTTTGTCATGAATGGCAAGATTTTCTCATTGAAGGTCTCCCTGTGTCGATTTACATTTTGACACAAGCTCCATAATCTGGTTGACCATCTACAATATTTTCTTTTCAATATATCCATGTCATTTGAACATATGCTACATAATACTTAAACTCCAAAATTCATTTGATGACGAAGTGATACTTTGTAGCTTTAGCTCATTCAGAATTGGTTGTGTTTTTCAGAATCAAAGGAAAATCAAGGTTTCCTTCATTTCACCTTTATGTTCAAATAATACATACCAAAATAATGGCTATGTTAGCAATATCTATAGGTTCAGTAAGATGCCCTGAATGTGCATGGCCACCCGACTTTTCTAACCAAGTATCTCTGACACAGCTTTTGACAATAATGATTTGGCAATTGTACATTCTTAGCAACTACATTAGAGATAAAATGCTATGTATAGGAATCTCTAAAGCACCAATGTTTAGACATCAGATATTGAACAACTGCTCTGTTAACTTTTTAATGTAATACTCTTTCTTTCAGATAAATCTTTGGTTTAGGGCTTATTTATTTATGCTGCACTTTTAAATGCTATTTACAGTTTGATAGTTCATTTCTTTACTAGCCAGTGTATCTCCAAAAGTAACACACTCCAGTGTTCACACTAGACCCTCAATTATGGCTTTATCACAACACTCAAGTCATAAAAAATCATATTCATAAATAAAACTAGGAAGAACAGCATTAAAAAAAAATAAATTTACCTCATTAAAATTGAATAATTAAACTGAAGGAACATACTTTAGTAACCTTGCAAAACAGGATTTGGGCTTGAATATTCTGGGTCTAAAAACAAAAAGAACTACACAGAAATCCTCCTGTACCCAGTAAATTTATCTCTTAAAAAGGCATAGGTTAGTATTCTGAAACTATGTGTGTGCTAGGATTGAACAAATCATAAATATGTTGAAGATGATGAGTCACATTTTTTACTGTTAGAGAAAGAAGTTACAGATATGGAAAAGGGAAGATTCATGTGAGCCCTGTGTTATGGGAAAGGAATCAGAGATATCAGTGTGAAAGCACAGAGAGAGAAAGTAGAAATAATTAAAGATTGATGCATGTGTGTGGGTTAGAGACATGAGGTCAAGGGAAAATTGATCTTATTCACAGGCCTTGCTGACACTCAAGGGGAAGGGGTTGTATACATGTGTACACCAGGAGATGCCTTAAAAGTCAAAGGACAACTACAGAAAACCCTGAGTTACCAAGTGTGGTAGCTGGATTAAATGGCCAAAGTGAGGTTGAGTTTCTCAAACTGGGGCTGGGGGAAGGACGCTGCTACCTCAGAAAAAGGGGGAAATCAGAGAGTGAAGCTGTGGGATAATCCAGGGCCCATAAAGGAGGTTTGAGGATCGAATGTTTGGAGGAATAAAGATGGAATGAGATTAAAGATAAAAACTGAAGTTTGGTTTTGGTGGCCCCAAGATGGCCAAATAGGAACAGCTCCAGCCTCCAGCTCCCAGAGTGAGTGACACAGAAGACAGGTGATTTCTGCATTTCCAACGGAGGTACCGGGTTCATCTCACTGGGGCATGTCAGACAGTGGGTGCAGGACAGTGGGTGCAACACAACAAGCAAGAGCCGAAGCAGGGCGAGGCATCACTTCACCCGGGAAGTGCAAGGGGGAAGGGAATTCCCTTTCCTAGTTAAGGAAAACCGTGACACACAACACCTGGAAAATCAGGTCACTCCCACCCTAGTACTGCGCTTTACCAAGGGTCTTAGCAAACGACACACTAGGAGATTATATCCCGCACCTGGCTTGAAAGGTCCCACACCCACGGAGCCTCCCTCATTGCTAGTACAGCAGTCTGAGATCTAACTGCAAGGTGGCAGCGAGGCTGGGGGAGGGGCACCCGCCGGTTGCTGAGGCCTAAGTAGGTAAACAAAGCGACCAGCGAAGCTGAAACTGGATGGAGCCCACCACTACTCAAGGAGGCCTGCCTGCCTCTGTAGACTCGACCTCTGGTGACAGGGCATAGCCAAACAAAAGGCAGCAGAAACCTCTGCAGGTGTAAATGTCCTGTCTGACAACTTTGAAGAGAGCAGTGGTTCTCCCAGCATGCAGTTTGAGATCTGAGAACGGACAGACTGTCTGTTCAAGTGGGTCCCTGACCCCCGAGTAGCCTACTGGGAGACATCCCCCACTGGGTGCAGACTGACACCTCACACCTCACATGGCCAGGTACACCTCTGAGATGAAGCTTCCAGAGGAACGATCAGACAGCAACATTTGCTGTTCAGCAAGATTTCACTCTTCCTCAGCCTCCGCTACTGATACCCAGGCAAAGAGGGTCTGGAGTGGACCTCGAGCAAACACCAACACACCTGAAGCTGAGGGTCCTGACTGGTAGAAGCAAAAATAACAAACAGAAAGGACATCCACACCAAAACCGCATCTGTACGTCACCATCATCAAAGACCAAAGGTAGATAAAACCACAAAGATGGGGAAAAAGCAGTGCAGAAAAGCTGGACATTCTGAAAATCAGAGCACCTCTCCCCCTCTAAAGGAACATAGCTCCTTGCCAGCAACATAACAAAGCTGGAGAGAGAATGATTTTAACAAGTTGAGAGAAGGCGGCTTCAGACAATCGAACTTCTCCGAGCTAAAGGAGGAATGACGAACCCAATGCAAAGAAACGAAAAACTTTGAAAAAAGATTTGACAAATGGCTAACTAGAATAACCAATGTAGAGAAGTCCTTAAACGACCTGATAGAGATGAAAACTATGACCCAAGAAAAATGTGACAAATGCACAAGATTCAGTAACTGACTCCATCAACTGGAAGAAAGGTTTTCAGTGATTGAAGATCAAATGAATGAAATGAAGCGAGAAGACAAGTTTAGAGAAGAAAGAGTAAAAAGAAATGAACAGAGCCTCTGAGAAATATGGGACTATGTGAAAAGACCAAATCTACATCTGACGGTGTACCTGAAAGTGATATGGAGAACGGAACCAAGATGGAAAACACTCTGCAGGAAATTATCCAGGAGAACTTCTCCGAACTAGCAAGACAGGCCAAGATTCAAATTCAGGAAATACAGAGAATGCCACAAAGATACTCCTCGAGAAGAGCAACTCCAAGACACATCATTGTCAGATTCACCAAAGTTGAAATGAAGGAAAAGATGTTAAGGGCAGCCAGAGAGAAAGGTCGGGTTACCCATAAAGGAAAGCCCTTCTGACTAACAGCAGATCTCTCGGCAGAAATTCTACAAGCCAGAAGAGAATGGGGGCCAATATTCAACATTCTTAAAGAAAATAATTTTCAACCCAGAATTTCATATCCAGCCAAACTAAGTTTCATAAGTGAAGGAGAAATAAAATCCTTTATAGACAAGCAAATGCTGAGAGATTTTGTCACCACCAGACCTGATCTACAAGAGCTCCTGAAGGAAGCACTAAACATGGAAAGGAACAACCAGAACCAGCCACTGCAAAAACATGCCAAAATGTAAAGACCATGGATGCTAGGAAGAAACCGCATCAACTAATGAGCAAAATAACCAGCTAATATCATAATGACAGGATCAACTTCACACACAACAATATTAACCTTACATGTAAATGGGCTAAATGCTCTAATTAAAAGACACATACTGGCAAATTGGATAAAGAGTCAAGACCCATCAGTTTGCTGTATTCAGGAGACCTATCTCACGTGCAGAGACACACATAGGCTCAAAATAAGGGATGGAAGAAGAGCTACCAAGCAAATGGAAAACAAACAAACAAAAAAGGCAGGGGTTGCAATCCTAGTCTCTGATAAAACAGACTTTAAGCCAACAAAGATCAAAAGAGACAAAGAAGGCCGTTACATAATGGTAAAAGAATCAATTCAACAAGAAGAGCTAACTATCCTAAATATATATGCACCCGATACAGGAGCACCCAGATTCATAAAACAAGTCCTTAGAGACTTACAAAGAGACTTAGACTCCCACACAATAATAATGGGAGTCTTTAACACCCCACTGTCAACTTTAGACAGATCAATGAGACAGAAAGTTAACAAGGATATCCAGGAATTGAACACAACCCTGTACCAAGGAGACCTAATAGACATCTACAGAGCTCTCCACCCCAAATCAACAGAGTATACATTCTTCTCAGCACCACATCACACTTATTCCAAAATTGACCACATAATTGGAAGCAAAGCACTCCTCAGCAAATGTAAAAGAACAGAAATTATAACAAACTGTCTGTCAGACCACAGTGCCATCAAACTAGAACTCAGGATTAAGAAAACCAATCAAAACCACTCAACTACATGGAAACTGGAAAACCTGCTCCTGAATGACTACTGAGAACATAACGAAATGAAGGCAGAAATAAAGATGTTCTTTGAAACCAATGCGAACAAAGATACAACATACCAGAATCTCTGGAACACATTTAAAGCAGTGTGTAGAGGGAAATTTATAGCACTAAATGCCCACAAGAGAAAGCAGGAAAGACCTAAATTGACGCCCTAACATCACAATTAAAATAATTAGAGAAGCAAGAGCAAACACATTCAAAAGCTAGCAGAAGGCAAGAAATAACTAAGATCAGAGCAGAACTGAAGGAGACAGAGACACAAAAATCCCTTCACAAAAATCAATGAATCCAGGAGCTGGTTTTTTGAAAAGATCAACAAAATTGATAGACTGCTAGCAAGATTAATAAAGAAGAAAAGAGAGAAGAATCAAACACATGCAATAAAAAATGATAAAGGGGACATCACCACCGACCCCACAGAAATACAAACTGCTATCAGAGAATACTGTAAACATCTCTATGCAAATAAACTAGAAAACCTAGAAGAAATGGATAAATTCCTGGACACATACACTCTCCCAAGACTAAACCATGAAGAAGTTGAATCCCTGAATAGACCAATAACAGGCTAAAAATTGAGGCAATAATTAATAGCCTATCAACCAAAAAAAGTCCAGGAGCACATGAATTCACAGCAGAATTCTTACAGAGATACAAGGAGGAGCTGGTACCATTCCTTCTGAAATTATTCCAATCAATAGAAAAAGAGGGAATCCTCCCTAACTCATTTTATGTGGTCAACATCCTCCTGATACCAAATTCTGGCAGAGACACAATTAAAAAAAGAGAATTTTAGACCAATATCCCTGATGAACATCGATGCAAAAATCCTCAGTTAAATACTGGCAAACCAAATCCAGCAGCACATCAAAAAGCTTATCCATCATGATCAAGTGGGCTTCATCTCTGGGATGCAAGGCTGGTTCAACATATGCAAATCAATAAACGTAATCCAGCATATAAAGAGAACCAAAGACAAAAAACACATGATTCTCTCAATAGACGCAGAAAAGGCCTTTGACAAAATTCAACAGCCCTTCATGCTAAAAACTCTCAATAAATTCGGTATTGATGGAACATATCTCAAAATGATAATAGCTTTTTATGACAAACCCACAGCTAATATCATACTGAATGATCAAAAACTGGAAGCATTCCCCTTGAAAACTGGCACAAGACAGGATGCCCTCTCTCACCACTCCTATTCAACAGAGTGTTGGAAGTTCTGGCCAAGACAATCAGGCAAGAGAAAAAAATAAAGGGTATTCGGTTAGGAAAAGAAGAAGTCAAATTGTCCCTGTTTGCAGATGACATGATTGTATATTTTGAAAACCCCATCATCTCAGCCCAAAACCTCCTTAAGCTGATAAGCAACTTAAGCTGATAAGCAACAAAGTCTCCGGATACAAAATCAATGTGCAAAAATCACAAGCATTCTTACACACCAACAACAGACAAACAGAGAGCCAAATCATGAGTGAACGCCCATTCACAAATTCTTCAAAGAGAGTAAAATACCTAGGAATCCAACTTACAAGGGATATAAAGGACCTCTTCAAGGAGAACTACAAACCACTGCTCAGTGAAATAAAAGAGGACACAAACAAATGGAAGAACATCCATGCTCATGGGCAAGAAGAATCAATATCTGAAAATGGCCATACTGCCCAAAGTAATTTATAGATTCAATGCCATCCCCATTAAGCTACTAATGAGTTTCTTCACAGAATTGGAAAAAACTACTTTAAAGTTCAGACGGAACCAAAAAAGAGCCTTCATTGCCAAGACAATCCTAAGCCAAAAGAACAAAGCTGGACGCATCACGCTACCTGACTTCAAACTATACTACAAGGCTACAGTAACCAAAACAGCATGGTACTGGTACCAAAACAGAGATATAGACCAATGGAACAGAACAGAGGCCTCAGAAATAATAGCACACATCTACAGTCATTTGATCTTTGACAAACCTGACAAAAACAAGAAGTGGGGAAAGGATTCCCTATTTAACCAACAGTGCTGGGAAAACTGTCTAGCCATATGTAGAAAGCTAAAACTGTGTCCTTTCCTTACACCTTATACAAACATTAATTCAAGATGCATTAGAGACTTAAATGTTAGACCTAAAACCATAAAAACCCTATCAGAAAACCTAGGCAATATCATTCAGATCATAAGCATGAGCAAGGACTTCATGTCTAAAATACAAAAAGCAATGGCAACAAAAACCAAAATTGACAAATGAGATCTAATTAAACTAAAGAACTTCTGCACAGCAAAAGAAACTACCATCAGAGTGAACAAGCAACCTACAAAATGGGAGAAAATTTTTGCAATCTACTCATCTGACAAAGGGCTAATATCCAGGACCTACAAAGAACTCAAACAAATTTACAAGAAAAAAACAAACAACCCCATCAAAAAGTGAGCAAGGGATATGAACAGACACTTCTCAAAGGAAGACATTTATGCATCCAACAGACACATGAAAAAATGCTCATCATCACTAGCTATCAGAGAAATGCAAATCAAAACCACAATGAGATACCATCTCACACCAGTTAGAATGGCTATCATTAAAAAGCCAGGAAACAACAGGTGCTGGAGAGGATGTGGAGAATAGGAACACTTTTTCACTGTTGGTAGGACTGTAAACTAGTTCAACCATTGTGTAAGACAGTGTGGCAATTCCTGAAGGATCTAGAACTGGAAATACCATTTGACCCAGCCATCCCATTACTGGGTATATACCCAAAGGATTATAAATCTTGCTGCTATAGAGACACATGCACACGTATGTTTACTGTGGACTATTCACAATAGTAAAGACTTGGAACCAACCCAAATGTCCATCAATGATAGACTGGGTTAAGAAAATGTGGCACATATACACCATGGAATACTATGCGGCCATAAAAAGGGATAAGTTCATTTCCTTTGTAAGGACATGGATGCAGCTGGCAACCATCATTCTCAGCAAACAGTTGCACAAACAGGAAGCCAAATGCAACATGTTCTCACTCATAGGTGGGAATTGAACAATGAGAACACTTGGTCACAGGAAGGGGAACGTCACACACTGGGGCCTGTTGTGGGGTCAGGGGAGGTGGGGAGGGATAGCATTAGGAGATATACCTAATGTAAATGACGAGTTAATAGGTGCAGCATACCAACACGGCACATGTATACATATGTAACAAACCTGCATGTTGTGCATGTGTACCCTAGCACATAAAATATAATTAAAAAAAAAAAGAAAACCCTTAGTTATTGTACTTAATGATCAAATATGAATAGCTTGCTCCTTGAAATCAGAAATGAGACAAGAATGTTTTTTATGGCCACATAATTTAAACATTTTTTTTGGAGGTCCTGGTCAGTGCTATAAGAGAAGAAATTGAAATTAGATTTATAAGAATTGTATATTAAGAAATAAAAATGTTACTATAATTGTAATTGCCTTAAATATTTATGGGTGATCTATGAGAATAAACATGAAATTAGCAATGTCTCTACATATAATATTATTGGATATCAGCAATTATAAAATAACTTTTAAATTCTATCACTTACAATGGCATCAAGAAACATCACACAGATAGAAGTAAATCTAAACAAAAATACAGGATTTTTACCCAAACTATATTTTTATTATTATATAAATTATTATATATTTTATTCTATAAAAGTATTTCATATTATATATAAAAGTATATTTAAATATTATAATACATATATTTTCTATTTATTATATATTATATTAATGTTAATGTATTTGTAAGATATTCCATATTTATGTTATATATTATTGTATATATTATAATATATATTATATGTAATTATATATTATTACTGTATTTAAAGGCCTATATTGAAACATATATAATTTTTATAAACTGAAACATCAATATTATAAAAAATTAATTTTCTCTTATTAATTTATACTTTCAATTAAATCCTAATGAAAAGCTACGTAAACATTTGTGTGTGTGTGTGCATGTGTACATGTAAAATGAAAAGCTGATTCTAAAATCGTATGAAGATGCAAAGAACCAAAAACCAAAAAGTGTCAAACCCAAGCTGAAGAACAATGCTTGAGTGCCTACAGTCCTTGTTGCCAAGATGTATTACAAAGTGACATTAATCAAAGTGGTGTTATATTAGATCATGGATAGCAAACAGACCAATAGATTTATGAGTCCAGAAACAGATCCACTCACTGGACATATTTATTAATGGCATATGTGACACTTGAAAGCAGAAGAGGGAGAGTCTGTTTAATACATGGTGGTGGATCAAGAGGATAATCATGTAAAAACTATTCAAACATTTACCTTTATACCTAAATGAATTACATGGAGAACATAAATTTAAATATTTATTTTCTAGACAACAGCGTTTCTAGAAGATTACTTAGAATAATATCATCTTGATCCAGAGACAAATCGTTTTAGGAAAAAAATAATTATAAAGGAAATTACTAATTGCACCATATGAAAATCAAGGATTTGTGTTCATCAATAGACACTATTGAAAGGAACACACAAACCATGGATTAGTGGAAGATATTTGCCTTAGATATAATGAAAAAGAGTTTTATCAGAAATATAAAATGAAATACTTCACAACAATATTAAATGACATATATCCCAAGACAGGCAATAGGCAACAGACTTGAACAAGCAATTCATAAAAGGACAGAGGAGAGAATACTAAAAGAAGAAACAAACAAATAAGCAACTCTTTCAACGTCATGGAAATTTAACCAAAATAAAATACCATGACACACCATCTGAATGGTGAACACGAGAATGAGTGGCAAGACCTAGTTGCTGCTGAGCATGTGTAAAAATAGGAAATCAGATTCACAATTGCTGATATTTGTGTTACTTGGTGCAACCAATTTGGAAATCTGTTGAGAATTATCTGCCAAGTGGAGCATATGTGTATCATATGATGGAGCTATTGCACTACTAGTGTGTATCCTAATACAGAAGTGTTAACAGTCAGTAATTCAATAAAAGCTATATTAATCTGGAAATCATTCATTCTGTAATTCACTCATTTTCTTCTTGGATCAACCAAGGAAATGCTGACATAGAAAAAACAACCTTGTGGCTATGGTAGTAGTATTTTGCTAGCACATAAATTACTGACCAGAGTCTTTTCAATTTAAAAATTACTTTTATCAGCATACGCTTGGTATGTTAAGACATGTTGATTTTAACTAAACATGGAATTTATAAATTCATGGTATAAAATTTATACAACAAGCAAATCTATGAATGGAAGTTAGTCACATAATCCCTTTATCCCTGTATGACTAATGAAGCGTCTTAGATCTAAATGGCTTCAACTGCACTGGCATGTAGTGTTGACTTTCTTAGCTCTTGTCTATTATTCTAAAACAAGAATGGGCTCCAGTTCCAAAAAGGAGAGATCTTGAAAGATTTTGCAGACTATTTTGAGCATGTATGCCCAACAAGAAATGACAAACCCTGGACTGTATTTTTGCTTGTGGTGTTTGAATCATTAATAAAGTTTGAGATTGGGAAAAATCTATAATGTCTGTGAGTTTGCTTTGAGGCTTCAACCATTTGTAGAGACCACACAGATTATTGCCTATGGTGAGATTATTTATCAGGCCCACAAATTAGGGGTAAAGTCTCTTTTTGGTTAAAAGTGTGAGGAGTAGACAAAAGTATGATGAGAATCTGGTGCTAGAAATGTCTCCTATGCATCCTTGCTGTGAGGTGGTGCAGAAGCTTGTGGCCAGGACGATTCATCAGTAATGGAATTTAAAAGACATAGAGAGTGAGAGCGAGAGGTCTGGTTCAGTGGACAGAGAGAGAATTTCAAGAAGAGGGCATGTTACTAATACTATTCACTAAATGCTCTTAGCCTGGTTTAAAGCAACAACAACAAACTAAATCTAAAGGAGGAAATTAAGCAGAAACTAAATCTAAAGAAGGGCAATGGAAGTAAAAGAAGAGAGACCACTTCTTCTCATCTCAGGAAGGCATTACCTTGCTTCTGTGGCTATTCACTTGTGAAGTAACTCACAACCAGTGATCAACCCCAAAGAATACAGAAGTATCCAGGGCCATGGCCAGATTACCACAGAACACAGAGGTTATTCAGTGAAAGAGCTGGCTACTTTCTGAGAAATATCAGCAAAAACCTATGCACTCATACCATAAAGGATTTTCAGAATAGAAACCAGGGTCGGGGAATGGGGATTTGGACACCAAAGTCTATAAACCAGTAAGTGGAAGATATAATTTGGATTTATTAAAGATTTCCGAGTTGACACAAACTTTTCCAAATGGTATAGCAACTTACTTGAAAAATAGAGTAGAACTTAGCTAACTTGCCCTGAGAAGAAGCCATCAAAACTAACTAATGGAATACTTCTGAAATAGTACGGATGTTAACAGTGTAGGCAGGAAACCTGGTGTTGGTTCTATGACCATTTGAGAGACACAGTCATTTAAGGCCACTGACACAGACCATGGCAAATGCTGTTATACAAGGATCACTTCAGTTTTTGAGTATCTTATGTAACCTTACTCCTTTGAGGGTCATCAAAACATTTGGTAGTCAGTAATTGGTAACTGTAATCTGATAACTCAGCTACCATTCACAGGGTGAAATGATGAGAGATTTGTGCTACTGAAAAGAAAGGTAGCACTTTAGCTGGGCATGGTGATGTGTATCTGTAGTCCCAGCTACTCAGGAAGCTGAGGCACGAGAATTGCTTGAACCTAGGAGACAGACGTTATAGTGAGCCGAGATTGCACCCCTGCATACCAGCCTGGGCAACAGAGTGAGACTCTGTCTCAAAAACAATATAAAAAATTAAAGAAAAAAAAAGAAAGGTAGCACCAACAGAAAACATGTTCAAAAATGTGGGAAAGAAAAAACCAGCTTAACTAGATGAAGTGGTTTACATGACTTCTGAAAAATAAGATAAAAAAGAGAGTATGATTTTCTGATTCCACTTAAACTGTTTAGCATAGGCAAATTCATGGAGATGAAAAGTAGAATAGAGGTTACTAAGAAGCTGTCAAGAAGGAAAAATTGGAAGTTATTGCTTAAAGGATAGAGACTTTGTACTTGGGATGATGAAATCTTCTGGAACCAGTGGTAATGGTTGGTAACACAACATTGTGAATGTACTTACTGCTACTACTTTGTATACTTAAAAGGGTTAAAATGATATATGTTATGGGTATTTTACTGCAAACAAAAAGTAGAAGAGAAAATTATTGGGACTTCTGCTACAGAAATGGTAGTAATTACTTACAGTGAGGGATAGAGAGTGAGAAGGAGGTGTAAATACTAAATATGACACATCTCTTAAAGACGTAAATACTGTACATGCTACTTGCATCACATAACTCAATCTGGGTGAATTAATATTCACTTATGGGAGTCATAATTTAAAATGAGAATATTTGAAGAAGGGCTAGAATGTTCTTCAGTTTAATTCATGGAATCTTAAAATAACTGGCAGAAGACCTGGGAACTGCTTGTCTAAGCCTTGTTGGGGGATCTAACATCGGTTACAACAATGTGCATGCAATGACCCAATTGTGATAAGAAATATTTTTGGGGATCACTATAAATAGCCTGAATGTGAAATCTGCAGGGTTCAAAGGTGGTGTTGAAGGAAGTAAGGTTATGGCTCAACGGCAAAATGGAAAGCAAACTGCAGGTGTGGTTACTTTGCTGTTTCCTGAAAACATAACTGAAATTAATGTTATGGAGCTCTGCCACTATAGTTCTATCAACATGGATGACAAAATGAACCCTTTGCCCAGTCCATGGGGACCTGTGTAATGGACCAAGCTTTCTTCTGTGGAAAAACTAAGCAATATAGAATTCCCACTTGGAAACAAGAAACCACTTCTCTAATGAAGAAAATGGTTGAATTAGGATACTTGCTTTTTACTAATTCCATTTTATCCAACCCATTTTGGCTGGGGTCAAGGTGAAGAACTTCTTGAGACTGACAGTTGAATACTGATAATGAAATGCTACAGCATGAGAGCTTGCTTCAGCCATGTGCCCAATATGATAAACATTACATAACAAATTCAATAGGCCAAGGCTAACTGAGGTCCAGAGTAGACTTAGATAATTGCTTCTTTTTCATCCTATTTTTGAACCAGCCAAGCACAATTTGCATTTATGTAGAGTTATCTGCAGTCCTCTTTTACAACTTTGTCAGAGATATTGAAATACACCAACATCCTCTCAGAGACTGAGGAGATATGGTTTTGGTAGCTAACAGTTAAACGTAAGTTGGAGTGCTACACTGATTTGTTGTTATAATTGCCTTCTTGGAGGAAAAAAAAAGCAGGTGGATTATAAGAACTGCAGTCAACCATGTGACAAATGGAAGCCGGAGAATAGACTCAGCTAAAACTAAATGTCCAGTTTAGTCTGAGAAATTTTGTGAATCTCATGAGGTAAAACGGCCAGGGACAGCATTCAAACTGTAAGAAATAAATGATCATTTTAATAATCCACCTGTGAGGAGGAAGCCAGTAGACTCCTAGGCTTGTTTGGGTTTGGGCACAGCCACATCAGCCTCACAGGAATCCTACTGGATCCTTTTCGCAAAGACACAAGGAAGAAATACAAATGTACATTGAGCCCAGAGAAGATATAACGATCAATGTTTACAATGGGGCTGCTGAGGAGGCAGTGTAGCTGGGATGTAAATATTCAATCACCCAGATACTCTTTGAAGCGTCTGCAACTAGAATCCATGCAGACTGGAGCCTCGGGCAGAAAAACAATACTGCTACTCAGCAGTATTGAAGAAATTGGAAGACTATTTCTAGCTTGCTCCTGGATGTTACGAGAGAACGTTTCTACCATAGAAAAGCTTCCAGATAATCTTGAGATTAGAAATGCCTATCAGCTCAGAGAAATGTTTGCATACAGATGGCAAGACTCAGTAGAGCTCCTTGATGCAGAGGAAATGGTATATTCAAAATTCCAGACATGGAAAGCATGAAGAGTCTGCCTCATACATGAACAGGGAGCTTTGTTGCCTCTGGAGACAATGATAGAGCCCTCCAAAGATCTTTGTGATTCAACTACCAGCTAGTAGGAAGCTATAATTCTTTTCAGCTGAGACAAAACAGCTTGTTTTTTCCACAAACTTCTGGAATGAGGATCAAGTTGCCTTTTAGAAATCACCCAGCAGAGGTGCATTCCTTCCTCTGGTGGAGGAAGGTAGTGGTAAATCTGCACAGCAGGTGGGCTGAGACCCATGCATTCAATGGCAGAGGGCAAAGGGGAATTATAACTTCATGGGAGTATTTTCTTCATTATAGAAATGATCAGGGACCTAGAAGATCATATGATAAAATATACCCAAAGTAAATTCTATGAGAATTTTAAAGAAAAATTAAGGTGGATTACAGTTATGCCAGTTCACAAGGGAATTAGAACAATATGGCAGATACCGTAACCAAATCTTACAACTAGGGTCATTAAGTGAGCATGCATGTGTAAGCTCAAACAGTACAGAAATGGAACAAATAATGGCATAGTCATCTTGTATATACCGAAACAACTTATGTGGAAAGAAGTTGAACTCAATATCAATAGACAATAAATTGTCTGAGAACAGCTTTAGGTAGAAGTCCTCAAAGGACAAAGAACTGTGCATAGCTGGCAGGAGAATTCAGTTGAACATAGATGTGTGTGTGTGTTGGTGGCTGGGGAAGGGGGCGCTCAGCAAAAGTGTGTTGGTGGAAATTGATGCTTGCTCTAACCTACACTTTGCTTATTCTGCAGCAGAACAGAAGCAACCATAGAAAATATGAAAATGAGAATATATAAAGTATTTGTAGTAGTCATTGTTCAATCAATTGGACTAACAAGTACATTTCCTCTCATTGAGGTATGCATATCACTGCTACTAATGTACCAAAATGGGCAAGAAAACACAACAAACATATTACATCATTTATTACCCGTAGAGAAATAGTTTTATGAACATTGGAGATGAGATTTAAAACAGATGGTGAGAAAGGATTGAGTCGCTTGCTAAATTGACTAAACAGATATGTTCTCAGATTAAAAGGAGCTCAACATTGTATCTTTTCCATCTCTTCTTTCTTTTTTCCTTGATCCATTCTTTTTTCAGTAGATCCATTCAAGGCTATTTTTAATGTGTGCCAGTGGAGGGCATTATTGAGGCATAAAACATGATGTTCACACCATTATAAAACCCTACCACTGAATTTAACTGGATATATTCATATTATTGATAATAATTCTTACTCCATGCAGCTAAATGAAGATTACCTACAATTCTTTACTTTTAGATACTGTAATGTTTTCCTGAAAATATATCAAGCAAAAGTGATGGCATAACTGATGTTACTCTTCTTAGGTAAGCAGTATTATCAAACTTTTAAGCACGTAAATCAAACTTATAAGAATTTTTAAAAGGAAATCAAAACTTTGATGTTCACAAGTGACGTTTTGTAAATATAAGAAATTCTAACGTCTATAACAGAGTAAGAAGTCATCAGATATTCTCACTAGTAAACCAAATAAGATAACTGTTTTTAAAATCAATAGCTTCTATATATCAGCAATAAAAAGTTAGATAACTTAAGGAAAACTTAGAAATATACTTGATGTAGCAACCAAAAATATTAGGTGACTATAAGTAAATCTAAATATTATGTAAATTATTCTACAGAGATACTTGCAGTATTGTGTTTAATGACATAAAAGCAAAGCTAAATAAATCGAATATATGATATATTCATGAATAGGAAAACTCAGTACCATGAAGTACTTCTGTTCAAATTTATAGCTAGAGTCAATACAGTGTTAATAAAAATTGTAACAAATTTCTTCATGAAAGGTGAAAAGATGATTCTAAAATGTATACAGAGGAGTAAAGGATAAACATTCCTGAAGAAAAAGAAGATTAAGGAGGAAAAATAGAAAAACAAAAACACAAATGAGGAGGGAGAAGGGGAAGAAGAGGAAAGAAAATAAGAAAAAGAAAAACAACATGCAATGATGATGATGACATGACAGATTCCTGCTTTGCCATATGTAAAGATTTACCATAAATTCATAGTAATTCTAACAGTCAAGAATTGGTGCACAAATGGTCAAATAGACCAGTGGAACTAGTCGCAGACCTATGAATATAAGCAAATGTGAAACATGACAGAATTGATCATACAAACAATTTACGTGGGGATTTAATGATATCCCCACCTTTTTTTTTATGCTTCTGTCTTCTAGAAGCCCATTAAATGCGGGCTGGACCTAGTGACTTGCTTCTAAAAAGCCACATTCGTAACAGATCATAAACGACACTGCTGCTTGCTTTTTTCTCTTAGATCACTTTCCCTTGGGCGACCTAGTTGCCATGTAAGGACACTAAGACAGCCCTCTGGAGTGGCTTATGAGGTAAGGAACTGAGGCCTCCTGCCAAAAGCCACAGGTCAAGTCTTGGGTTGACTGCAATTTCAGCTGACATTTTAACCACAACCTCATGAGAGATACTGAACCAGGACCACTAAGTTGCTCTTAAATTCCTGATACATGGAAACTTTGAAATGAATGTTTGCTCTTCTACCCAAGTTTTGCAGTAATTGTTAGCAATAAATAATACAACAGGAAAAGAGATGGACTAGTCAATAAATGTTCTTGGGACAACTTCATACTATGAAAAATAATCAATTTGTGTTGAAGACAAATAGAAATAGCATATATCTAAAACTTTGGGTTAAAATACAAGAAAGTACTACTATAGCCTAGATTTATTTGATGTCAGTAAGAGACAAAATTTAAAATTGCTAATTTATAAGCATTTAATAAAAGAAAACATAGAAGGAAGAAAATATGTAAGCAATAAATTAGAAGATTTTTCAATTCTGCTTGAATACATAAACAGTTCTGAAACAAAACAAAATAAAAAACTTGCAATGCAACGCATATACATACACACACATACACACACACAATGGTGGACAAAATAACTGAATCAGTTTTCTGAGGAAAAAAGAAATCCCAATTGTCAAATAAATATCAGAAAAGCACTCAATCTCATTAAAAGTCAAGGAATTATGAATGAAAATTAAAACAAGATAACATTTCAAAAAAGTTAAAATAGCAAACACTGTGGAACAAAAGAGATACTTATATCTTATGGATGGGATGGGTAAAAGATACAACTGCTTTAGAAAACATTTTGTTACTATTTTCTGTTGCTGAAGCCAAACATACCCATCTTGGTTCCTGGTATGTGGCAATGCCATTCTTTCAGTGCCTAAACCTTGAAGCCTTCTTTAACTGCTCTTTTTCTCCTTCAAATCTGACTACATTTTACTACCGTAACTTCTATCACCCCAATTCATGTCGCCCTCATCTCTCGCCCAAGTTATTAAAATATCCTCCTAACCATTCCCCCAGCTCATGGCTTGGACTCCTCCCTTCTTCCATCATCCTGAATGTTTCACCTTAGCAGCCATGGTTATATTGCTAAAATATATACACTTAAATTCTTTTACTTCAATCTTTTAAAATCAGAATAAATGTCAAATTCCAAGAGTCCTTTCCCAATCTACCTCCAGTTTAAGTGTTGGAAGTCAACTCCTACTTCTATGCTAGAACACACAGTTTAAGCTTCTGCATGAAGCATTTGTTCTTTCTGTGAGTGGTCTTCACTCTGAGTGTCTCCTACTATGACTGCTTTGATATTTACTCCGGTGCCATCTTCTTCATGAGATCCTCTATGATTACCATCTAAAAGGGACTAATCATTCTCCTAATATTGTTTCAAACCCTGCATATTCATGCTATTGCATTTTTTTCTTGTATTATCATCATCATCTAATAAATTTTATTTGTGCTAATCACTAGGGCTACTTGCAAATATTTGATTATTATCTTACTACCAGGTGCATGGTAGGAGTTTATTATCCCCTGCTACTGTGACTTTCTTTGGCAGTGAGGTGGGAGAGGCAGCAATAAATGTTGATTGCATGTAGAACCTTGAAAAGCCTGCATGAACTTCGCTGCATTCTTTTTTCCCTTCTCCTCAGTATCTAGCACAGTCCAGAGAATGACATTTTGAACATCTTGGATCGCAAAATGAGAAAGATGACAATGTGGAGGAAGGTCCTTGGCAATCATATAAAGAACATATAACATGACTGAGACATAATATTTTAAATTATTTTCAAGTCACTTCAATAAGGGGATTATTTATCACAGTAGCATAACCACATTTATCCTGCCCAACTTAATATTTTATGTTTTGTTGTATTTACTATTTGCCTTTCCTTGCAGAAAAGCACCATAAAGAAATGAAGTTTTGTATATTTTATTCTATACCCTAACTTTGGTGCCCAAACAGTACCTGCCATATAGACAATTGCCAACACTCAATTGTTGAATGAAAATTGAACAAACACCCTATGAACTAACAGTTTGATACCCTAAAGAAATTGTTGCATGTCTATACTAGAAGATATAGGCCTGGCAAGGTGGTCGGATCACCTGAGGTCAGTAGTTTTAGACCAGCCTGGCCAACATGGTGAAACCCCATCTTTACTAAAAATACAAAAAGATTAGCTGGGTGTGGTGGCAGGCACCTGTAATCCCAGGTTTACAGGTTGAGACAGGAGAATCACTTGAAACTGAGAGGTGAAGTTTGCAGTGGGTCAAGATCATTGCACTTCAGTCTGGGCAACAAGAGCAAAACTCCATCTCAAAAATGAATGAACAAAAAATGTGTACATATATATATGTATGTAAATACATATGTATTTTATGTATGGCATAGTATTTATATATATACTATTTATATAGTATAAATATATATAATACCTATATATACACACACACTAGAAAATATATACAAGAAAGCTTGTGACAATACTATTTGTAATATGGAAAAGTCACATGAGGGAAAATAAAACCTACAAAATATGTCATTTTAGAATGCCTAAATTCATTGTGTTATTTTCTCACAATGGGACCACATAAAACAATAAAAAAGAATGAACTACCATTTTTGATAACATGCTGACATCTTAGGAATCCAATAGTGAGCAGGAAAAAGCAAATCAAATAAAAATATATAAAACATACAGTCATCCATTTAAATTTTTAAAATGGCAAAATGAAACAATACAACTTTAAAGACAGAGGTAAGAAAGCTATATACAAAATGCAGTTTATTATAAACACCCATTTCAGAATAATGGTCACTCTTGGGGAAATGAAGAGGGAGGTGCATAGCATTGGAAGGGGCTTATGGGGAACATTAAGTTATGGTGATAATCTTTTTCCTAAACTGAATAGTGGATACAGGTTCATTTGTGCTGTTTCCTTTATTATCCTCTGGACCTTAGTTATACTTATGTAATGATTATTTGTGTAAAATATTCACAAAAAACACCCATGCAGACACATATATGTGTGCATACAGTTTTTTAAAAAAGGTCTTGTTGGATTATATTTAGAGGATAAGTACTGGAGCAGGGGTTTGAATATTTGAGACCACTCTTGCTTGTGAAACACAGAGAAGTCACCTAGTCCAGCACTGGCTAGCACTCTGCCCCCCAGCCAACACCATGTGTAGTGCAACCACACACACAGTCTCCAGCAGGAGCTCCCTCCCCATCCCACCAACTTCCAGCTGTGTTGCCTCTGCCACTGTGGTGAATGTCTGTAGGGACGCAGGTACCCCTGCATCTCCTAGCACTCTGCTGCAGCTGCTGCACCTTGCACCTGTGTCCCCACCCCCAGCACAGTGGACTCCAAGCCTCAAGGAGCCAGAAGACAAAGTTAAGGTTCAATACAAATCTGCCAGAGTTACAGCACTCACACCAGGAGTTGGGAGCTGAGTGTTGGCCTCCTAAAATCTCCTAGAAATGAAACCAGTTGGCTGAATCTACCTTCTACCACAATCAAACTCTCAAGGTGATAAAATAGGATAAAAGGGGAACAAAAATCCAAATGTCAGCAGCCTCAAAGATTGAAGGAACATCAGCCCATGAAGATGAGAAAGAATCAGCACAAGAATGCTAAAAACTCAGAAAGCCAGAGTGCCTTCTTTCCTCCAAACAACTGCATCACCTCTCCAGCAAAGGTTCAGAACTTGGCTGAGATGGCTAAAATGACAGACCTGGAATTCAGAATGTGGATAGAAAGAAAGACCATTGAGCTACAGAACTACATTGAAACCCAATGAAAAGAAGCTGAAAACCATGGTAAAATAATCCAGGAGCTGACAGACAAAATAGCCAGCATAGAAAAGAACATAACCTACCTGATAGAGCTGAAAAACACAGTACAAGAGTTTCATAATGCAATCACAAATGTTAATTGCAGAATAGACCAAGCAGAGAAAACAATCTCAGAGTTTGCATATTGGGTTTCTGAAATAAAACAGGTAGAAAAGAATAGAGAAAAAAGAATAAAAAGCAATGAATAAAACCTCCAAAAAATGGGATTATGTAAAAGTGACTGAATCTATGACTGATTGGTGTCCCAGAAAGAGATGGGGAGAATGGAACCAACTTCAAAAACACATTTTAGGATATCATTCATGAGAAGTTCATCATTGAGAGAGTCCAATATTCAAATTCAGGAAAAGCAGAGTCCCAGTAAGATACTTCACAAGAAGGATCATACCCAAGACACATAATCATTAGATTCTCCAAGGTCAAAATAAAAGAAGAAAATGTTAAAGGCAGCTAGAGAGAAAGGTCAGGTCACATACAAAGGGAAGCCCATTAGAATAATAGTGGACATTTCAGCTGAAACCTTACAAGCCAGAAAAGATTAGGGGCCCATATTCAATATTATTAAGGAAAAAAAAAAATCCAATTCAGAATTTTGTATCCAGTCAAACTAAGTTTCATAAGTGAAGAAGAAATAAAATCCTTTCCAAACAAGCAAATGCTGAGGGAATTTGTTACCACCAAATATGGAAAGGAAAGACGATCACCAGTCACTACAGCATGCACTGAAGTGCATGGACAAGTGACACTATAAAGCAACCACATAAACAAGTCTGCAAAATTACCAGCTAACATAATGATGAAATAATCATATTCACACATATCAATACTAACCTTTAGTGTAAATGGACTAAATGCCAATTAAAAGACAGAAAGGTAAGCTGGATAAAGAACCAAGACCCATTGGTATGCTGCCTTCAAGAGACCCATCTTACATGCAATGACACACATAGGCTTAAAATAAAGGGATAGAGAAAAATCTACCATACAAATGGAAAACAAAATGGCAGGGGTTGCAATCCTATTTTCTGACAAAACAGACTTTAAACCAATAAAGACAAAATTAAAGAAGACAAAGAAGGCATTCCATAATGGTAAAGGCTTCAATTCAACAAGAAGAGCTAAATATCTGAAATATATATGCACCCACCATGGGAGCAACTAGATTCATAAGGCAAGTTCTTAGAGACCTTCAAAGAGACTTAGACTCCCACACAATAATAGTGGGAGACTTTAACATCACACTGATGATATTAGATCATTGAGACAGAAAATAAATATATTCAGGACCTGAATTCAGCACGGGATCAAATTGACCTGATAGATATCTACAGAACTCTCATCCAAAAACAACAATATCCATTCTTCTCATCACCACATGGCACATAAACTAAAATCAATCACTTAATTGGAAGTAGAACACTCCTCAGCAAATGCAAATAACGGAAATCCTAACAATCTCTTGGACCACAGTGCAACCAAATTAGAACTCAAGACTAAGAAACTTACTCAAAACCACACGATTACATGGAAATTGAATAACCTGCTCCTGAATGACTTTAGGTAAATAATTAAGTGAAGGCAGAAATCAAGAAGTTCTTCGAAATTAATGAGAACAAAGATACAACATACTAGAATATAGAACACAGCTAAGGCAGTGTTAAGAGGGAAAACTATAGCACCAAACACTCACATCAAAAAGTTAGAAAGATCTCAAGCTAACAACCTAATACTACAAATAAAAAACTAGAGAACCAAGGGAAAACGAATACCAAAGCTAGCAGAAAAAAAAATAACCAAAATCAAAGCTGAACTAAAGGAGTTTGAGACATATATACACACGCACACACACACACAAATTTGAAAGACCGACAAAACTAGGAGGTGATTTTTTTTGGAAAGATTAATAAAATAACAGATCTCTAGCCAGACTAATAAAGAAGAAAAGAGAGAAAATTCAAATAAACACAATCAGAAATGACAAAGATATTATGTCATTTCTGACCCCAAAGAATGACTGACTCCACAGAAATACAAACAACCATCACAGAATATTGTGAACACCTCTTTGAACATAAACTAGAAAATCTAGATGAAATGGATAAATTCCTGAATACATACACCCTCCCACATCTGAACCAGGAAGAAACTGAATCCCTGAACAGACCAGTAATGAGCTCTGAAATTGAGGCAGAATAAATAGCCTACCAACCAAAAAAAGCCCAGGACCAGACAGAGTCACAACTAAATTCTACCAGGTATACAAAGAAGAGCTGGTACCATTCCTATTGAAACTATTCCAAAAAATTGAGGATGAGAGTCTCCTCTGTAACTCAGAGGAGTTATGATGCCAGCATCATCTTGATAGCAAAACTGGTAGAAATATGACAAAAATAGAAAACTTCAGTCTAATATCCTTTATAAATATCGATGCAAAAAATCCTCAACAAAATACTGGGAAACTGAATTTAGGAGCACATCAAAAAGCTTATCCATCGCAATCAAGTAGGCTTTATCACTCGCATACAAGGGTGGTTCAACATATGCAAATCAATAAATGTGTTTCATTACAGAAACACAACTAAAGACAAAAACTACATTATTATCTCGATAGATTCAGAAAAGGCTCTCAATAAAATTTAACATCCCTTCATGTTAAAAACTCTCAATAAACTAGGTATTGAAGGAATATAACTCAAAATAGTAAGAGCTATATATGATAAACCCACAGTCAATATAATGCTGAGTTGGCAAAAGCTGGAGGCATTGCCCTTGAAAAGCAGCACAGGACAACGATGCCCTCTCTCACCACTCCTATTCAACATAGTATTGGAAGTCCTGACCAGGGAAATCAGGCAAGAGAAAAAAATACAGGGCATACAAATATAATGGAAAGAGAGGAAGTTTATAGTCATAAACTATGCCTGTTTGCAGATGACATAATCCTATACATAGAAACTCCCATCATGTCAGCCCAAAAGCTTCTTAAACAGATCAACAACTGCATCAAAACCCAAGGACACAAATTAAATGGGCAAAAATCACTAGCATTTCTATAAACCAACAACAGCCAAGATGATAATCAAATCATGAATTCACAATTGCCACAAAAAGAATAAAATACCTAGGAATATAGCTAACCAGGGAGGTGAAAGATCTCTACAAGAAGAACTACAAACCATTGCTCAAATAAATTGAGATGGCAAAAACAAATGGAAAAACATTTCATGTTCAGGGACAGGAAAAATCAACAATCAATATTGTTAAAATGGCCATACTGCCCAAAGTAATTTATAGATTCAATGTTATACCTATTAAACTATCTTTGAGATTCTTCAAAGAACTAAAAAATTTAAAAAAAACTATTTTAAAATTTATATAGAAATAAAAAACAGCTCAAATAGCCAAGGCCATTTTATGCAAAAAGAACAAAGCTGGACACATAACATTACCCAACTTCAAACTATATTATAGTGCTACAGTAACAAAACCAGCATGATGCTGGTACAAAAACAGACATATAGGCTAGTGGAACAGAATAGAGAACCCAGAAATAAGGCCACACATCTACAACTATCTAATCTTAGACAAAGCTGACAAAAACAAGCAATGAGAAAAAGATTCCTTATTCCATAAGTGGTGCTGGGATAACTGTCTAGCCATACGCAGAAGACTGAAATTGGACCCCTTTCTTGCACCATATACAAAAATTAATTCAAGATGAATTAAAGACTTACAGATAAAACCCAAAAGTATAAAAACCCTGGAAGACAACCTAGCCAATGCCATTTAGAACATAGGCACTGGCAAAGTTTTCACGATGAGGAAGTGAAAAGCAATTACAATAAGAGCAAAAATTGACAAATGGGATCTAATTTTAAAAAGGAGCTTCTTCATTGCAGAGGAAATTATCAACAGAGTAAACAGCCTACAGAATGGGAGGGAATTCCTGCAAACTATGCATCTGACAAAGATCTAATATCCAGAATCTATAAGGAACTTAAATTGAGAAGAATAAAGCCAACAACCCCATTAAAAAGTGAGAAAAGGACATGAATAGTCACTTTTAAAAAAGACATGCATGTGGCCAACAAGCATATGAAATAAACCTCAACATCACTGATCATTAGAGAAATGCAAATCAAAACCACAATTAGATGCCATCTTATATCAATGAGAATGGCTATATTAAAAAGTAAAGGCCGAGTGCGGTGGCTCATGCTTGTAATCCCAGCACTTTGGGAGGCTGCGGCAGGCAGATTACCTGAGGTCAGGAGTTCGAGATCAGCCTGGCCAACGTGTTGAAACCCCATCTCTACTAAAAATACAAAAATTAGCCAGGCATGGTGGCACACGCCTATAATCCCAACTACTCAAGAGGTTGAGGCAGGAGAATTGCTTGAGCCTGGGAGACAGAGGTTGCAGTGATTCAAGATCACGCCACTGTACCCCAGCACGGCCGACAGCGAGACTCTGTCTCAAAATAAATAAATAAAAAGTTAAAAAAAAAAGATGTTGGCAAGGTTGTGGAGAAAAGAAATACACTGTTAGTGGGAGTGTAAGTTAGTTTATCCATTGTGGAAGATAATGTGGTGATTCCTTAAAGACCTAAAGACAGAAATGTCATTTGATCCAGCAATCCCGTTACTACATAAATACCCAAAGGAATATAAATCATTCTACTATAAAGACACATGCATATGTATCTTCATTGCAGTACTCTTCACAATATCAAAGTCATGGAATCAGCTTAAATTACCATCAGTGATAGACTGGGTAAAGAAAATGTGGTACATATACACCATGAAATACTACATATCCACGAAAAAAAGGAATGAGATCATGTCCTTTGCAGGGATGTGGATGGAACTGGAGGCCATTATCCTTAGCAAGCTAATGCAGGAGCAGAAAACCAAATACCGCATGCTCTCACTTATAAATGGGAGCTAAATGATGAGAACATATGGACACCTAAAGGGGATCAACACTCACTGTGCCCTTTGGAGGGGGAGGGTACAAGGAGGGAGAGGATCAGAAAAAATAACGAATGGGTACTAGGCTTAATACCTTCCTGTTGAAATAGTCTGTACAATAATCCCCCACGATACAAGTTTACCTATGTAACAAACCTGCACAAGTGCCCCTAAATTTAAAATAAAAGTTAAAAGAGAAAAAGAAAAGAAAAAAAAAACTTCGATGAATTACGGACACGTATAAAAATGTGAAACACTTGTCCTATGAGTCACTAGGAGGGTAAAAAAAAAATAGAATTTTATACAATGCTTTTCTGCCAAGAGGAACCTCTGTACTGCACTGTGTCTCCATCAGTTATAACACCTGACCTTCCTACCTCCTTAGGTTGGGGTGGGAATAAATTCAACAACTGTGGCTACTACTTGTTTTGTATTGATCAGTAATTTGCTCCAAGCCAGATACAGTGCCAGGCATTTAATATATGGAATCACATCAGCTTCTTAACCTACAACAAGGCCATGTGAACATCCCAATTTTAATAAGGACACTGAAGATCAGAGACATTCAAAAAGTAGTCAATCACCCGACTGGTATACGGTGGGGCCAGAATTAAGACCTCTATCACTTGAAAAGGTTGCAATTTGTTCCAGTGCTACATTCAGCCAACATGAAAGGATTCTATAATATTTCATGCATCTGATGCAGCTTCAAAGGATTTATTTTTCATTATTTCTCTCTTCTAATCCATCTTGTGTTGTAGGTGAGACTTAAAGTCAGCATACCACATGGTCTTAAAGTCTCATTGCTTTCAAAACAAGACTATTCCATAAAGTGATGTCTGTAGTCGTTGCCATGATGATGGTTTCTGCTGCTTAATCTGCCTATGGTAAGTTTTATAAAAGAAAGGTGGTCTTCCTCTTGGCCTCATCATAAATTGTACTTTTGCCCTTTTAAGGCCGAATGGTATTTAGTGAATACTGTCACCTACATGGGTAACTAAATAGCAGATACTCTCCCTCCCCACCAACAAGTGCCAGGCAAGACTACCTGTCCTTTCACAGGTCAGTGCTGGATGCTGTTGTAAGCAGGTACTGGGCTGCAGGGGTTCATGAGACAGACTCCCTGGTTTCTCAGAGCTCATATAGCAGTGCAGGGGAAAAGCAAACACACAGGTAAGCAAACAAATGAACAAGACAATTTCAGACAGCCATATATGCCTCTAGGCAAACAAAAGAGCATGCAGCACTGTGTTGCTGACAAAGGCAAGAGGAGGAAGAGAGAGCTCCTACAGATTGAGAAGCTTTCCAAAGAGAGGTCATTTGCCCTGAGACCTTAATGTAAAAGGAAAAATAAAACCCTAGTATGAAACTGCTGAGTCATAATATATCAACACAAGGGCACAATAAGTAAGAAGCCCTCCAGCCAGATGACAAGGAGCAAAGGTGAGTAAGAGGAAAGCAGCAGTTGTGGCTTGGGCTTGTGGTGAGGGTGGCAGAAGATGGGGGCAGTGATGGGCAGTGGGACATGGTTGGAGCCCCCAGAGCGTTGTGAGCAGGGGCCTGAACTGCCACCACTGTAGATGGTGATTTCTAATGCAAAACAAAAGCTTGCCATTCTAAGGCAATGGCACACACGTTTCTTCCTGTTTTGTTTTTTTTTAGACTTTATTCCTCAGATAACTTTTACACTCAGAGAAACATTGAGAAGAAAGTATAGATATGTCTGATATATGCCCTGTTCTCACACATGCGCAGACACCCCATTATCAGCACCTTGAACTAGAACTGTGAATTCCTGACATTCAATGAGCCATATTGATCCATCATCATTACCCAAAATTTACAGTTTACGTTAGGGTTCACTTTTTTTTTTTGAGACAGTCTCACTATGTCACCCAGGCTGGAGTGCAGTGGTGGGATCTCGGCCCACTGCAACTTCCGCTTCCCTGGTTCAAGTGATTCTCCTGCCTCAGCCTCGCGAGTAGCTGGGACTACTGGCACGCACCAGTGTGCCCAGCTAATATTTATATTTTTAGAGATGGGATTTCACCATGTTGGCCAGCCTGGTCTTGAACTGCTGACCTCGTGATCCACCCGCCTCAGCCTCCCAAAGTGCTGACATTACAGACGTGAGCCACTGTGCCCGGCGTTCACTTTTACTGCTATACATTCTATGGGTTTGGACAAATGTATCTACCACTGTAGTATCATGTAAGGTATTTTCACTGTCCTAAAATCCCATCTCTACCATTCATCCCTCCCTCTCTTGCAATCCTAGCAGCCACTCATCTTACTGTCTCCACAGTTTTCTAAAATGTCATATAGTTGGAATTATATCAGTATGTAGCCTTTTCAGGGCGGCTCCTCTCACTTAGCAATATGCATTTAGGGTTATTCTATGTATTTTCATAGTTTAGTAGCTCATTTCTTTCTCTACTTTTTTTTCTTTTTTTGAGATGGAGTCTCACTCTGTCACCCGGCTCAAGTGCAATGACACAATTTAGGATCACTGCAATATCCGCCCAGCCGAGTTCAAGTGATTCTCTTCTCTCAGTTTTCCAAGTACCTGGGACTACAGGCACAAGCCACCATGCCCAGCTCATTTTTGTATTTTTAGTAGAGATGGGCTTTCAGCGTATTGGTCAGGCTGGTCTAGAACTCCTCACCTCAGGTGATCCATCTGCCTCGGCCTCCCAAAGTGCCGGGATTATAGTCGTGAGCAGCTCGTTTGTTTTTAACACAAAATAATATTCCACTGTCTGGATGTACCACAGTTTATCCATTCACATACTAAAAGACTTATTAGTTTCTTCCATATTTGGCAGTTGTGAATAGAGCTGCTAAATACATCCATGTACAGGCTTTTGTGGGGACATACATTTTCAACTGTTTCTTCCATTTTTAATGTTCAGTCTTAGTGTTGATTTATATGGTATTTTCGGAGTGTAATCCGAGAAGGCTTTCTCATCTCCAGCCTCATTTTCATATTTAAAACCTGGCTTTCTGCACTAATTTGAAACACGTGGGCAGGTTAAGGTCATGCCTAAGGCTATGCTCACGGACGCTCCTGCCTCGTGCCCCACTGTCGTGAGGCCCTGCTCAGACTGCGGGCTTTGGAATCCTGCCCTCACTCTAAGAGAATTTTAGAATCTCATCATAACACCATGAATCTCAGATATAAGCCCAACGTGTCAGGGGACCCGTTTCCATGTCCTACCCTTTATATTGATTCTTGTAATGGAATTCTGACTAACAGTTCCCTGAGTCTGGCTCACCAAAATCCAGAATTTTGTTTATAAACCAAAACCCTGGATCTGGGACTACTTCTTGGTGACAAACTTCCCTGATGATTCTGGGTTCCCATTTTCAACTGAGTAGTAATACAAATAATAATAGAATATATTTTTCTGTCCTAATTATTAATGGTATTATCCTATTATTATTCTATTATTTCTTAGAAACACAATGCTAAAAAACTTCTCATGGGTTATCATACCTAAGTCTCTCCCAATCCAATCAGGCCCTGTCGTTATCTCTGCTTGATGTAGGAAAGAATGTTGTGAGTAAGACCTGACGAGAAATGTGCTCAGAGTCAGTTTTCAGGTAATAGATCCATCTTCCCTGAAAACCTTCAGTCATAGGAGGAAATCTGCATCTCTGCCTGGGTCCTGGGTCACAGGACACATCACTTTAAGAGGCCACTTCATGCCCTGCTGCACCTTAGTCATGCAGCTGCTCACTCCATCACCTTCTGCCTCCACCTGCTCACCCAGGCTACCTAGATGTGGTCTCTCAAGGCCATCTGGTACGGGCACACGTATTACCCCTATTTTTATAGAAAGTAAAACTGAGCCTTAGTTATGGAAAAGCTTAATATCTGAACACAGGTCCTCCTAGTCTTCTCTAGTGACCTCCTCAGTCATCCACTGCCCTGCTACGATGCAAAACCATCGCTTCCTAGAACAAGCAGGTCTGCAGCCCAGTGAATCTCTGAACCAGGACTGCTAGATTCAGTCTCTTGGTTTCGTGTCAGCTCCTCTTAGTCATCCCAGGAAGTCAAGTTTGTTAAAACGTATGCGTTTGTTAAATAATCTACTCATGGTCTGCTTTTGATAAAACAGATAACTTTGCAGTTTTATTTTCTTTAAGGAGTTCATTATAGTAACTATCCAAAAATTACAGCAGGTATAACCTTTGTAGTGAACTTCTCCTCCTGTGGGTAATACTGGCCTGGGAGCACTATCATTCAGGCTAAGAATTAGGGAGGAGGATTTTCCTCCTCCAGGGCACAGAACGTCAGGGCACATCTAGGGAAAGTGTAACGGACAGAGCTGGAGCAGCTGTGCTCCTGTGGAGAGACTCAGTCTGTTATAGACACAGAGCTCCTGCCAGTCCAGCCCCTTTCTAAGTGTACCCTGGTGACTGTATATTTTCTCTACCATTCGAATTGCAAAAGGTCTTGACAGCTGTGGGCCCCGGTTTCTTCTGCGTTAGGGTAACTGGTCCCAGCAACAACTCCCCTCCACAGCATGTAATGGAATAGCCCAGTTCTCTGCACCCCAGGCCCACTTCCTCATGCAAGTTTCCTGAAAGGTAAACTTTTGCTCTGCAAGCATTAGAGTCACTTTTCTTTCTCACACACCAAGGGATTAAGAACATAAGATGCAAATGGAGCTAGGGCGTGTCTTTAAAAACCTGTTGAAACATTTAAAACTTTAAAAGTGAATAATTATGAAGCTCAATTAAATCAAATAAAGCAAAACTCCACATGTCTTAACACTAACTTGTTAGTGGTTGATTGTGACAGGTTATAGAGACAGGCAGGTCTAAATTCTAGGATACTGAGGAGAATGTTAGTGTAAAGGGAAATGTCTTTTATAAAATACAAACGCACACAAACACACGGTATACATGTGTACAGTCAATTACTTCTTATATAAAACATGCTTAAACAAGAAAGTAACTTTAAAAATGGATATGAATATTAGCAGAGCATACACTAGAAAATGATTGCTGAAATGAAGAATGCTTTGCCGGGTATGGTGGCACGTGACTGTAGTCCCAGCTACTCAGGAAGCTGAGGTGAGAGGATTGATTGAAACCAGAAGGTTAAGGCTGCAGTGAACCATAATTGTGCCCCTGTGCTCCAGGCTGGGTAACAGAGCTAAACCCTGTCTCAATAATCATAATCATAATTATAATCATAAAAGAATTGTAGGTCCTTCTTTTACCAGACATTTATAGCTTCCTGAAAATTTTTGTGCAATTAGTAAAAGTTGTAACAGAAAACCTTCTGGCCAGGCATGGTGGCTTGTGTCTGTAATCTCAGCTCTTTCGGATGCTGAGGCAGGAGGATCACTTGAGACCAGAAGTTCAAGACCAGCCTGGCCAACATAGTGAATATATATATATATATTCACTACCCTGGGAGCACTATCAGGGTATATATATATATAAAATTAGCTGCGTATGGTAGCACGCACCTGTAATCTCAATCTCTGTTACTCGGGAGGCTGAGAATTGCTTGAATCTGGGAGGCAGAGGTTGTAGTGAGACTCGGTCTCAAAAAAAAAAAAAAAGAAAGAAGAAAAAAAGAAAACTATCTGGACCTGTCTAGAAGCTGCAGATGGGAAGTGTCTTGGGAGGATGACAAAGGAGCTTGGGACCCCAGAGAACACGTGCAGTCATGGGAGAAACAGAGAAGTAAGACTTCACGACCAAGCCTGAGTGAGAGCCAGCCAGAGTCAAGGAGGAGACTGGGAGATGGCTGCTATAGGTGATGGTGGAACAGAGGGTTCTGAGGGGTAAAGGGTACTTATTGTTCTTAATCATGTTATAAAACGTAGCAAAGTCAATTGTAACAAGGAATAGAAAGTGCCTGGTAGATATGAGGACAAATCCAGTTGTAGTGAACGGAAGGGTGATTGAGTTATGAGAAATGATGGGTGGAGTTGTCAACTGCTCTTTTAAAGACTGTCTTAGTTCCTTCAGGTTGCTGTGACAGAATGCCATAGATTGGGTGGCTTAAACAACAGTAATTTATTGCTGACAGTTTTGGAGACAGGAAATCCCAGATCAAGGTATCAGCAGATTCAGTGTCTGGTGAGAGCCTGCTTCCTGGTTCATAGATGGTGCTGTCCCTTCTTCCATCACATGGCGCCTTGTGGTGGAAGGGAAGAGGCAGCTCTCTGGGGACTCCGTCCTCATGACCTATTACCTCCCAAGGCCCCACTTCTTCATACCATCACTTCATATATTGAGTTTAGGATCCCAATATATGAATGTGGGTGGACACATTCAAAGCATAGCAAATATGTAGCTGCAGAAGAGAATAAGGAGCTCATGACATTGGATGGACAGGATTGAGAGGTACTATTTTAGAGTTGGAGGTGCTGTACTAATACAGGAATGAATATGTTAAAAGGAAAAAGCCAGTAAAAATTGAGAGGTGGTAAAATGAAAGAGAAATGGCTTATGAATAATGGAGCAATTCCCCACGATAAGGTTGAGGAGGGGAATCCTAGACTCAGGTGAGGACCTTGCCACAGGAGGTTTCCGACAGGAGAACGGGAAGGAGAGATGAACATGGTTATTTTTACATAAATTATTATGTGTAATTATTTTTGAAATATTCATTTTTGCCTTCTCCACGTATTTCTCCCTTCATTTTCCCTGAGTAATCAGGATACTTTAGCTGTGCTTTCAAACTCAGGAGAAAGTTGTTCCTGATCTTGTTTTCTAAAGCCTATGCCCATTGAATAAGTAAGTGTTTGAGGAAATAAAGAGTTTCTGGGAAGAACATGAGATGGATGGAGGGAGTGAAGAGATATCTGACAACCCAGTGAGCAGGAAAGCTGCAACACAGGCCCTCAGTGGAACAGGCACTGACCACCAGGAAGCCAGGTCCTCACCAAGGCCTCAGTTGCACCAAGCCTCTGCTTGTCCAAAGAGTAGTACACAAGTGCAGTCCACTAAGCTAAACACGCCACATTAAGGACACCATAGTGGTCTCAGCGTGAGCTCCTGTGGGAGTTGATTAATGCAGTAGATACCTAACTGAACCCTTGAGACATGGGTCAGACTAAGTGAGCCTCAAAATAACCAAGAATAACATTCCTGCTCAACCATTGCCACAAAACTATCAATCTATAACAAGGAACAGAAAAAGGCATTTCCCGAAAATATTTTTTAAAAGTATGATTCATATTTGCCATGTAAATGTGTAGTTGTCAAATTTGAGAGATTTCTGTCAAATAGCTCTATTTTTGTCAGCATTGGGGGAGGACAGCTCATCTTCTTGAGAGTGTGTGGGTATGGAGGGGTTAGGAGAGAGAGGTAAAACTTTAGAGAGGCTGGTACAATGATCTTTATTCAGTTAAGCTAAAGATTCACTCAGTACCCAGCATATGCTAGTCACTGCTCTGGGCACTGGGAATATAAAGAAGGAAAATACCAACAACCTGACCTTGAGCATCTTTCACTCTGGTGTGGGAAATGGGCAAAGTGGCTGGTTGTGGACTTACAGCAGATGAGTCCTTTCACACTCTGCTGGAGATTGCACACCATGGCATTGTGATAATTATCATCTCCACTCAGCCCATGTGTAAGGTCCAGGATGGGCCTAGCTAGGGCTGGGTGTAGCAGGGTATTACAGTGGAAATATAAAAACTTTAAAAGTGCTGAGAAATGGTGTGAGATGTCATGGATGCATGTGCCCTAACTGGATTAAGAAAGCATTTATGTAAAAATTAAACTAAAAGGAGGTAGAGAAAAAAGAACTGTGCGGAAACCTGATGTTTTCATAATATTAAAGCGGAGACATACTGAGTACAAGAATCTGAAAAGCCTGGGGTTATTGATGGTGATGGTAAAAGAGAAGGACCTTGCATGATTTCAAAGTTGGAGACTTCCGGAAATATGAGAAATTCTTATCATTATGGGATTCTGGGTGGCTGGTGTGTAGATAAACATCTCTTAAAGTTGAGAAAGTAAAATCTAAATGTATAGGGTGTTGAATATACATCAAAATGAATACTTACACCTCAAAACTAGGGCAGTTTGATGATATAAAGAAATCCTGTGAGTTTTGGGTAGTGATTTACTGGAGATGCTATTGAAGGGGAGGAAGAAGAGTAGGTTGAGAAAAAAAATTGATTGGTTTTACTTTTAAATGTCAGAAGTGTGAGCCCCTTTAAGCCTTTTGGATAATGGCGGTATAGTTGAATCTTTACCCTATTGCAAATGATCCAGTAAACCTGGAAGACAGCCAACGTTTAATTAAAGTCTGGATGCATAGAAAGTTATCACTGATGAGTTTAGCTGTGAGGAGAGAGTATCTTGTGGAAGCTCAAGAGAAGTGATGAGTGCAGAAAGGGAAACAGGAGAACAAGGCACAGAGGAACACTGAAGAATTCCTCAAGAATGACTTGATTTTAGTGGATAGAAAATTAAAGGGGGTGAAGAGTTTTAATGCCATTAACAGGCCTCTAAGATCTGAGGGGAACCAGAAGTTAAAGAGATTTTTCATACTAATAGACACAATAACACTGTGAATTGTGGTAATGGTCGTTTGGTCAAAATTCAGTCAGGAAGATGGAAGCTGCTTTTGGACTTAAAGTTCAGGTATATCAAGTGCTGATAGTTTTAATATAGAGAAACTGGAGTGTACAGCACGTTGGAGGAGTTGGAGGGGTGAAGGTCGAGCACTCTGCTAAGGACGATCTCAGCTAGGATCACAAATATGAGCAGTTCTCAAGGAGCCAATTGAACATTTAAGAATTTCTAGATAGCTCCCACTAAACATGTTACTGTACAGCAGCAAAATGGGTGGTTCTCAGCAGAGTTTTGGAAACCATGAATAGCTGTGTTAGAGAAAAATGACCTCTCTTTTCTTTCAGCTTCCCAAATCATATGCAGTTCCTCAAAGTGGTCAGCTGAAACCCCAAATCACGCTAGTAATGCAGTTCCTGCCTTCTTTTTCTGCAATACAGAGGCAACCTTGGGAGGACATCATGATGATGTTGTGTTGACAGTATGCAATCCAGCAAAAGGATCCATCATGTATTTTACAATCTTCAACTTTTTACTAGGAATCAGTGAGACATATTTTACAATCTTCAACCTTTTACTAGAAATCAGTGAGACTTATTTTACAATACAGTAATGTTTATGTTAGTGACACAGCAATAAAGCATATGCTTTATTATATTATTAATGTGCATTAACATAAAAATATATGTTTAAGGCATGCAACATGATGTTTTGATATATATGTATATATATGCATTGTGAAATGAACATATTTTAGATAATTAATATATCGATCACCTTTTTATAGTTACTATTTGTGTGATAAATCAAATCTAAGATCTGTCCTCTTGGAAAAGTTCAAGTATACAATAAGATGTTGATAAGTATCATCACTATGCTCTAGGTTAGATCTCTAGAAATTATTCCTCTTGCATAATTAGAATTGTGTACCTTTTGACAAATATCATTCCATTTCTTCCTTCCCTCAGCCACTGACAACCGTAGAACAACTGCTTGTGTGAGTTCAATTATTATAGATTCTACAAAAAAGGGAAGTCATGAAGTATTTCCTATGCCTCGCTTATTTCACTTAACATAATCTCTTCCATCTCTATCCATGCTGTCTCGGGTGGCAGAATATCCTTCTTTTTTTAGGTTGAATAAGATTTCAATCTCTCTCTCTCTTTCTCTCTGTTTCTGTTTCTCTCTCCGTGTGTGTGTGTGTGTGTGTGTGTGTGTGTGTAAATTTCTTTATCCATTTATCTGTTGAAAAGCTTTGAGGTTATTTCCATATCTGGATGTTCTATCAATTTTTAAAAGTGAAGTAAAAGTCTCTTGCTATTGTGTGTTGTCAATTTCTCCCAACAGACTTGCCAGCATTTATTTTATATATTCAGCTACCCTGATGTTGGATGTTGGAGAGAGAGATATATATATATATTTAAAATTGTTATATCTTACTGTCAAACTGATATTATACAATGATTTTCTTTGTCTCCAGTTACATACAGCTTGTGACTTAAAGTCTATTTTGTATACTACAGATATAACCACCCCTGCTCTATTTTGGTTACCATTTGCATAAAGTATCTTTTACCATTCCTTTACTTTCAGTATGTGTGAACTTATATCTAAAGTTAGTCTGTTGCATAAAGCATATGACTGAATCTTGTTTATTCATTGAGCAATTTTAATGACTTTTGATTGTGCAGTTTAATCTATTTACATTTAAAGTGTTATTGTTAGGCAACAACTTATTATTGTCATTTTGTTAATTGTTTTATACCTCTTTTGCATTTTTTTCTTCCTATTTCACTATCTTCTTTATTATTTGGTGGATTATTTGGTGTTTTGGTTTGATTCCTTTCCCTTTGTCTTCTGTTTATCTACTATAGGTTTTTCCTTTTTGGTTACTAAGAGTCTTGTGCAAATATTATTGGAGTTATAAACATCTATTTTAATTTGATAATAACTTAAATTCAATTGTGTACAAAAATCTGCACTTTACCACTCCCCACACTTTGTGTTTCTAAAGTCAGAATTTACTTCTTGTTTATAATATGAACCCATTACCAAAATTTTGCTCCAGTAGTTATTCTTAATACTTTTGTGTTTTAAATTTATAAGATAATTAATACATCTATCACCTCTTTATTGTTACTATTTATGTGATAAATCAAATCTAAGATCTGTCCTCTTGGAAAAGTTCAAGTATACAATAAGATATTGATAAGTATCATCACTATGCCCTAGATTAGATCTCCAGAAATTATTCGTCTTGCCTAATTAGAAATGTGTACGTTTTGACAAATATCATTCCATTTTAGAGTTACGGGTAATTTGCATACCACCATAATAATGTTATGTCATTCTCCATTTGACTGTATATTTGCCTTTACTTGTGAGATTTATACTTTCATATGCTTTTACCTTGTTCTTCAGCATACTTTTGATTTCATATGAAAAACTCCCTGAAACATTTCTTGTAAGGCATATCTAGTGGTGACAAATTTCATCAATTTTTGTTTGTCTGGAAAATATTCTAGTTTTACTTCATTATGAAAGGATGGCATTGCAGGTTATAGATTCTTAGTTGAAATTTTTTTCAGTACTTTAGTATGTAATCTCACGTTTTCTTGGTCTGTAAGATTTCTGTTGAGAAACCCACTGATAGTTTTATGGAGGTTTCCTTGTATGTGCCAAATAACTTTTCTCTAGTTCTTTCAAAATTATCTCTTTGTTTTCGGTTTTCAATAACGTAATTTTAATGTGATCTGATGTAAATATGTTTATGTTCAACTTATTTGGAATTCTGTGAGCTTCTTTAGTCAGGCTATTTTCATTCCCAGACTTGCAAAGTTTTGGGGTATTTCTTTAAATAAGTTTTCTGCTTCTTTCTTTCTTTTATCTCCTTCTGATACTCCATAAAGAGTGTGTGTGTGTGTGTGTGTATATATATATATATATATTTTTTTTTTTTTTCTTGATTGTGTTCCATAATTTCTGGAGGCTCTCTTCACTCTTATGCATTCGTTTTTTTCTTTCGGTTTGGATTAATTTCAAATGACCTGTCTTTGAGTTTGCTGGTTCTTTCTTCTACACCATCAAGTTTGCTATTAAAGGTCTCTGCTGCATTTTTAAAATCAGTCACTGAATTCTTCAGAATTTCTGTCTCTCTCTGAGTGTGTGTGTGTGTTTGCTATCTTGTTGAACTCCAAATTTTGTTCTTGTATTGTTTTCCTGGTATTATTAAATGGTTTAATTCTGTCCTATTATACCTTATTAAGCTTTATTAGAAAAACTATTTTTAATTCGTTGTCACATGGCTGATAGATATTTGCAAGAAGTTTATTGTGCTCTTTTGAGGGTATTAAGTTTCTGTGTTTTTTAATGATCTGTATAGCTTTGCACAGGTGTCTTCACATTTGGAGAAGCAATCACCTCTTGCAAACTTTAGGGACTGACTCCAGTTGGGAAACACCTTCAACTTTGAAGCATGTGGACAACATGGATGTACCAACAGAAAGGGTATGCTAGAGTGTGGTGCAACACTGGGTCTAGTGGAGTGGGGTACCATGTGCAGAGGCATGTGTCAGATTTGGGTCTGCAAGAGGGGAAGGTGGTTTGATGGCTTAGGCAGCTGGGGTCCATGTCATTATCAACTGCTTGGTCATTGGTGGTAAAAGATTTAGGGGACCTCCAGTAGCTGCAAAGGTTGCTTGGGTTCTGAGTGGTGCTTGAGGCTAGCAGTGAATGTACCTGGATAAGTGTAAGCTGGTGTAATGAGCACAAGCTTCAGGGGCCAACTGTGGGCACATGCTGGGTGCTGGAGATGGAACACCCAGAGCAGTGTTAGCTAGGGCAGTTCTGGTGAAGAGGATGCTAGGTTAGGCAGCTGAGGTTCATGATAGCAAGCACTGCAGGAGGAGAGATACTTGGCAGAAGGTTCTCTGTATACTGTGACATGTTTTGTTTGAGACACACGAATTTCATTTCACAGTTTTAAACTACAGCAAACACCTACTGAGAGGACTGGGATTTAGGGGGTATGTACATGTGCCCATGTGTTTAAGTCTTCACATGAGCCCTATAATATAAATATCATTCCCATACATTTAAGAAAATGAAAGTAAGGTTCAGGCCAAGTGAGTTTCTGTTCGAATGATTGACTTGCTAAATCACCATTAGAATAAGAGCCAAATTTGCTTAAGCTCAAATTATCTGATTTATTCACAAATTACTGTGTTTGCCAGTTCAGAAATAAAGTTTAATCATAAAATTTGGTTAAAATATTATAGAGTCCCATTTTCTCAAATGGCAACCCTCATCTCAAAGAGTATTCCTTAACTCATCCTTTAAGTTATTATTATTATTATTATTTTTTAAAAACCCACATTCATTATATGCTTGATTCTTAGGCTTTTTATTTAATACATCATACAGTGTATACTTGTCGACCTCCTTTTAACTAAGTCCCTATTAAAATGACTGTAAAATGACCAAGGAACATAGAAGCTAAAACAATGTAGAGCATGAGATGTGGCAGTTAAGAGTTTTGGTTTTGTCTTTGTTTTGGGTTTTATTTTATATTTTGTTGGCAGTAAACTGCCTAATGATGGATTAAACGTGAGCGATGTTTGCACACTCTGTCACCAGTGATGCTTGAGGTGGACACTGCAGGGATCCTTAGTAACTCCATGTTATCAGTGCGAACTGATGTCTAGTTCTCTTCTTCTTCCCTAGCCTTGGGGAGACTGGATATTTTTCATGTTTGTTACCTCAGCTACTTAAAGCATTACATCTTCACACTGTGCCCAATGGCAGGCAAAGGTAGCAATAGTGCAAGGTTTCTCTATCCTATGTCTCTCATGGCCACATCTGAAACATTGGAGGGCATGGCCTTCCTGGGCCCTACATAGCTGTTGCAGCCCTGATTCCTGATGGTATGAGCCCTGCAACTAAAGGATCAACTTAGAAGTTGGCTAATCACAGAATACTCCCCATCAGACACGGTAAAATTCTGGTCTGTTTGCTTCCAGTCAACTCTATTTCCTTGTAGGCACAACCAAAATATTGTATAAACATATTGCAAAAGCCTAAAACTAGCTCATTTTATCCACTGCCCTTGATTCTCTGTTCATTACCCCAGTCTTTAAGTTATTGACCACTGCTTACAAACATAAAGAAATTACAGTCTCAAGTACAAAAGCACCCTACTTAATCTGATTTTTGTTAGCAGGCTCACCCTTTATAAAGTCTGGTAGAGAATGTAAATAGAAGATGCTTGAAAAGATTATGTGGTTCTATCTTATCAGCAGGAAGTATTACTTATATGCAGTAAGTAAGCATTCTTGTAATGCTTTACTATGTTTTAGGTGATAGGATTTGGCAAGTCCTTATTTTTTTTTTTTTATCTCTCAATGTTCTGACCTACCACTTCTACGTAATCTCCTAGCTCTATTATAGGAGGTAGGACAAAGCTACCTGAAGAAATTAATACAGGTCAACATTTACTACCTTTTATGCACAATTATTATGTATGTATGCAGTTCTATGAAATTTTATCTCGTGTGTGGATTTAAGTAACCATTGCCACAATCAGGACCCAGCACAATTCCATAATTATAAACTCCCCAATGCCAACCTTTAATCATTGCATCTTTCCTCACCCTTAATATCAGAACCCACTGATCTGTTCTCCATCACTATCAACTTTTGACTTTGAGAAAGTTATATGAATGAAATCATATAATATGCAACCTTTTGACATTAGTTGTTTTACTCAACATAATAACCCTGAGGTCATCTGCATTATGGCTTGGATTAATAGTTCATTCGGTTTTGTTCCTAAGTAATATCACCTTGTTTAGATCTACCATGTCATTTTAATCCATTCACCCATTGAAGGACATTTAAGTTGATTCTACTTTTTGGCTATTTCAAATAAATCTGCTATGAATATTTACGTATGGAATTTATGTGAATGTAAGTTTTAATTTATCTAGAACAAATTATCAACAATGTGGTTGATTACTATATGATATGGTAAATATATGATTAAATTTATTTTTTATACATCAAATTGTTTTCCAGAGTGGCAATATTATTTTACATTCTTACTAGCAATGCATAAAAGAATCAGTTTCTCCACATCCTCATCAGCATTTGGTATTCCCAGGATATTCTATTTTAGTTATTTTCACAGGTGTGTAGTAGTATATTAATCATGATTGTAATTTATAACTTCCTGATGGCTAATGATGTTGAATATCTTTCCATTTGTTAGATGTTTTATTTTTATATCTGTTGCGGGAAGTCAGAGACCCCAAATGGAGGGACCAACTGAAGCTGTGGCAGAAGAACATAAATTGTGAAGATTTCATGGACATTTATTAGTTCCCCAAATTAATACTTTTATAATTTCTTACACCTGTCTTTTTTTTTTTTTTTTTGAGACGGAGTCTCGCGCTGTCGCCCAGGCTGGAGTGCAGTGGCGCGATCTCGGCTCACTGCAAGCTCTGCCTCCCGGGTTCACGCCATTGTCCTGCCTCAGCCTCCTAAGTAGCTGGGACTACAGGCGCCCGCCACCGCGCCTGGCCAATTTTTTGTATTTTTAGTAGAGATGGGGTTTCACTGTGGTCTCGATCTCCTGACCTTGTGATCCGGCCGCCTCGGCCTCCCAAAGTGCTGGGATTACAGGCGTGAGCCACCGCGCCCGGCCTTACACCTGTCTTTACTGTAATCTGTGAACATAAATTGTGAAGATTTCATGGACACTTATCACTTCCCCAATGAATATCCTTGTGATTTCCTATGCCTGTCTTTAATCTCTTAATCCCGTCATCTTTGTAAACTGAGGAGGATGAATGTCGCCTCAGGACCCTGTGATTGTGTCAACTGCACAAATTGTTTGTAGAGCATGTGTGTTTGAACAACATGAAATCTGGGCATCTTAAAAAAAGAACAGGATAACAGCAATGTTCAGGAAACAAGAGAGGTAACTTTGAACTGGCCGCCGGTGAGCCAGACGGAACAGAGCTATATTCCTCCTCTTTCATAAGCAAATAGGAGAAATATCACTGAATTCTTTTTCTCAGCAAGAAACATCCCTGAGAAAGAGAATGCAACCTGAAAGTAGGCCTATAGATGGCCCCCTTTTAAGGCGTCCCGTCTTTTATGGTCGAAGCCAATGGGATGAAATAATCCTCGTCTTCTATAGTGCTCCCAGGCTTACTAGGATGGGAAAATTCCCATCTAATAAATTGTGGTCAGACAGGTTACCTGCTCTCAAAGCCTGTTTCCTGATAAGATGTTATCAATGACAATGTGTGCCCGAAACTTCATTAGCAATTTTAATTTCTCCTCATCCAGTGGTCCTGTGATCTCGCCCTGCCTCCATTTGCTTTGTGATATTTTATTACCTTGTGAAGTATGTGACCTCTGTGACCTACACTCTATTCGTGCACTCTCTCTCCTTTTGAAAGTCGCTAATAAAAACTTGCTGGTTTTATGGCTCGGGGAACATCACATATATCTTCTTGGGTAAAGTGTACATTAAATGTATTTTTCTGGTTCTCTAATTAGAGGTTTGTTTTCTTACCACTGAATCTAGAGAGCAATTTACATATATGAATACAGGTCCTTTGAAGAATATGTGATTTATCAACATTTTACAAGTCCGTAATTTGTCTTTTCATCTTCTTAACAGAAACTTTTGCAGAGTAAAGGTTTCTAATTATGATGAAATATAATTTATCTTTTGTTCTTTTGTAGATTATGCCTATGGTGTTACGTTTAAGAACTCTTAATCTAAGCCTAAGTCACAAAGAGTTTGTTCGATATTTTCTTCTAAAAGTTATATACATTTTTATGTTTACATTTGTAATCCATTTTAAATTAATTCTATGTAAGGTATAAAGCTGTAAGATATAGTTTAGGTTTGCTTTGTTTTTATATGAATATCCAAATGTTCCAACAAAATTTGCTAAAAAGAAGAGCTTTCTTTCATTGAATTGCTTTTGTAGCTCAGTCAAAAATCTGTTGGCCATTCTTCTGTAGGTCTATTTCTGCATTCTCTCTTCAGTACTATTGAAAGGACACAAAGATAGATGTGTACCCGCCCCCCACCCGCTACACCCTTGTTCTGCTCTCTAATCTTTGCACATACCAGAGATTTCGTAAGTTCTGTGAGTACCTGGTTTTCTGCACGTACCAGAGATTTTGTTTTGCACATACCAGAGATTTTGTAAGTTCTGAGGCAAGGTCACAAGACGTGTTTAAGTAAGATAAACTCTTGCTGCCATAAACCTGCTCTCCCGCCTCAAAGTTTGAACCAAAATATCAGAAATGGCGGGAACCAATCATAGTTAGCCAAATCGCCTTGTTCAAACACTAGCCAATCATATATCTGATTTGTATAATAACTCTATGCCCACTTTTCTTAGACTATATAACACTGCTCGGAGCTCAGTGGGGGAGCTCTCCTGCCCGTCTCGTTTCACGAGCGAGGGAGAGTTCCAGGTTCGAACCTGTAATAAAGATCCTCGCTGCTTAGCTTTGACTCTGGACTCTGGTGGTGTTCTTCGGGGAATAAACGGTCTGGGCATAACACTATTATAGTATTTGTCTACTCCTCTACCAGGATAATTCTGTCTTGATTGTTGCAGCTATATAGTGTCTAAATCATTTAGTGTGTTTTTCCATTTGTTAATTTTTCCTCTTCACAGTTTATAAGTTTTTTTTTTTTTTATCATTCATTGTACTTTAAATATAATGCATACTATTAATAGGTCACCTGATACTGTGTAAAATTTGCTTTCCTTAACTAAACTTTGCTTTATGTTGATGTGTCCTCTGGATTTGATTTGTTGGCATGTGTTCATACATTTCCTGTTTTACATGTAACTAAAATTAGACTTTAGTTATTCTTTATTGTGTTATCCAAGGTTTGCGATCAGGGTATCTTGAACTGTCATTGCTTTCGGAAGCTTTCGGTCAAGTAAGTGTTATCTGTTTCCCACCAAGGAGCAGCAGTCCCCAGAATGTCAACCCACTGAATAGGTGGCAGTTGTCATCATCACCAAGAAAGATACAACTTACATAGGTAAAACAACGCTTTACTCACATAGAGAAGGACAGAGTAGCATCAGAATTAACAGTGAGTGTTGGTCCCTTAAGGCCAGTGGGTATCACCTAATGATGGATGCAGGAAGATGATCTGTAGGCATGCATCTTGTGCTGTAGGCAAAGGACCTGTTTGCTTCTTGCCAGAAATGGAAAATGAGAGGGCTGGGCCAGGTGCATAGAACAAAGATGCTTAAGCAGAACAGAGAAGTACACATGAAGCCCGAACCAAAGAAAAATATTCCAAAATAAGGAGATCAGCTCAGCACAGGCTGCGAGGGTGCCTTATTTTTATGCAAGAAATTGTTCCAGACCCCAGGCCACATTCATGCAACTGTGCAATGGTCGTCAGGCTGTGAATGGCTGCCTAGCCCAACATTTTCCTTTCCAAAACAATTCTCTTGTTGGTATTATATGATTGAGAAAGGTCTGTAAAAATTTCAAGGAATAATTGAGCTTTTTAAAAATGCAGCTTATTTTTATAAAATGTTTCCTTTCATATATTTTGACATTTAAATATCTCTAGGTGGAGAAGTAATATCAGTAAGACGGCACAGTAGGAGACACCGCCTTCATGCCCCGCAAAGAACAAATTAGATAGCTAACATGAAAATATACAGCCTTGAGAGGGCTAAAGATTTTAATTAAGAATCTGCAGCAAAACACAAACAAAAGCCACACAGAAAACATCTTTGGAGAGAATGGCATACCTGGGATGTCTGGCGATGGCTGTGAAGACAACAAAGGGCAGGGACTCTCAGGATCAGCAACTTGGCAGATGCCATCATGATCCCCAGTGGCCTTTTCTACAGAGGATATTGATAGCTTTCACCACTAGGTAACTGTCAGGCCTCTGATCCCAAGCCAAGCCATCGCATCCCCTATGACTTGCCCGTATACGCCCAGATGGCCTGAAGTAACGGAAGAATCACAAAAGAAGTGCAAATGCCCTGCCTCGCCTTCACTGATGACATTCCACCACAAAAGAAGTGAAAATGGCCGGTCCTTGCCTTAAGCAATGATATTATCTTGTGAAATTCCTTTTCCTGGCTCATCCTGGCTCAAAAAGCTCCCCCACTGAGCACCTTGTGACCCCCACTCCTGCCCGCCAGAGAAACCCCCCTTTGACTGTAATTTTCCTTTACCTACCCAAATCCTATAAAACGGCCCCACTCTTATCTCCCTTCGCTGATTCTCTTTTCAGACTCAGTCCGCCTGCACCCAGGTGAAATAGCCATGTTGCTCACACAAAGCCTGTTTGGTGGTCTCTTCACACGGATGCGCATGACAGTAACCAACAATGCTGTGTATTCCTCTCCCAAAAAAGGGCAACTTTTGTGCTACCCAGAATCCAGGCCACCAACTTCTTAAACCTATGCATGCCCCAAACCCGGGAGTGGCAGCTGCTCCATGCATGCCCAAACTTCAGACCTAAGCTCCACATCACACCATGTGTGCCCACATCTCAGACATCAAAACCACTTCTACTGCGGTCTACACCCACCCCAAGTGCTGGAGCCAGTGGTGCTCTGTGCACTCTGGAAGTGCAGTAGTGGGAGTTGGTTTCCCTGCTATGCAGGTCCGCAGTCATAGCTGATCCTGGGCCCAAGCTCTGTGCCGCTGGGCTTGTGGGGTTCAGCCACTCCTGTGGTTTGGCATAATGAAGAAGGAGCCCCAGTACTGGTGCAGTGGTTACTGAACCCCAGACAGGAGTACACTCCAAAGCTGGCTCTTGTTTTGGCTCTTGTCTCCAGATGGCATTGAGCTGCAGCAGCTTGGCTCACAGGGACTGGGTAAGGGAATGGGAATGCACACCTTGTACTCCTCACCCCGGGGGAATGCAGCTGCATGAATTTTCAGCAGCTTTCCAAACTGAGCACAGGGCTTGTGAGGACTCTGGCATTCACCTAAGGACAGTAGGTGTCCGCAAATCAAAAATATTGAAAACAATGGTATCTGTACGGAACATGTACAGATGTTTTTTCTTGTCATTATTCCCCAAACAATACAGTAGTATAACGACTATTTACATAGCATTTACATTGTGTTAGGTATTATATGTAATCTAGAGATGATTTAAAGTATACAGAAGGATGTTGACGTGGTTTGGCTGTGTCCACGCTCAAATCTCATCTTGAATTGTAACTCCCACAATTCCAACATGTTGTAGGAGGAACCTGGTGGGAGGTGATTGAATCACAGGGCTGGGTCTTTCCTATGCTGTTGTTGTAATAGTGAAAAAGTCTCATGAGATCTGATGGTTTTAAAAATGGGAGTTTCCTTGTACAAGCTCTTTCTCCTTGCCTGCCACCATCCATGTAAGCTGTGACTTGCTCCTCCTTGTCTTTTGCCATGATTGTGAGGCCTCCCCAGCCATGCGGGACTGGACTGTAAGTACATTAAACTTCTCTTTCTCCTCAGTCTTGGGTATGTCTTTATCAGCAGTGTGAAAAAGGAGTCATACAGAGGTGCATAGGTTACATGTAAATACCGCCTCATTTTATATAAGGGAAGTGAGCATCTGTAGATTTTGGTATCCCTGGCGTATCCAGGAACCCATCCACTACGGATATCAGGGGATGACAATAATGTATGCCTACATACTATGTTGTACATTTTGAATATATAAAATTTTTATTTGCCAATTATACCTCAATAAAGCTAGAGCAAAAGAAAAATAATCTCAATGTGTTAAAGTTTAATTGTTTTGGTTTTGATCTTCAGTGCATATTTTATTAATATCAAATTAACATTTTTTTCTGATGAATGCTTTTTGCACTGAAACTTATTCTGTTTGATATTAATATTACCAACCACCAGTTCTTTCATTATTTTTGTTTTCTGTTTGCTTTTTTCAAAAAAAAAAAATTGATCTTGGGTCTTTCTCCGCCACCTAGGCTGGAGTGCAGTGGTGTTATCATGGCTCACTGCAGCCTCGACCTCCCAGGTTTAGGTGATCCTCCCGCCTCAGTCTCCTGAGTAGTTAGGACTACAAATGCTTTCCACCATGCCCTGTTAGGTTTTTATTTTTTGTAGATGCAGGCTTTCATCATGTTGCGCTGGCTGGTCTCAAACTCCTGAGCTCAAGTGATCCTCTAGCCTCTGCTTCCCAGAGTGCTGGGTTATACGTGTGAACCCCCACATCCAGATGTTTTTGTCTTTATTTAGGATTTTGACTGTTTATTTTATTTTCATCTTATGTATATGATTTTTATGTGGTATGTGTAATGAAAAGGTTTTTCAGTGAAAGCCAGCAAAAATCTTTTTTGTGGGTTGGAATTCAATATAGGTGCCCTGTAGAAAGGCTTACTCTATGGGAGTGTAGCCTGGGTTGGGCTTCTTTGGCGGGAACTTGCTTCTTGCAGAGCACATTTCTAAGCCTGCCTTGACACCAGACAATGTAAGCTCATGGGCACACAGTTTAGAGGAATGCCGGGGAAGCTGGTCACCTGGCCTTGGAAGGTCTTAAGGAAGCTCTTAGGCCCAATCAGCTCACTGTCTGGAAATGCAGAGAAAGCTCCTGGGGTAATCATCAGAAAATCCTTCTTATTTGTGCAGGGTCTTTGGACATAACCACTTAACTGTACTTCTGAAAAATCATACCTGAGAGTCTTTGTCTGGGAATAGAGGAGCTTAACCAAGTCACAGTTTTGGTTGATGTTTTGATTTAAAATCTATTATCATAATGCATTTTTCCTGCATTTTGGAGAAGTGGACATATTTAGCCATATTACAGTTTTTCCTCTCACTGCTTCTTATTTCTACTATGTAAATATTACATTTTAAATAAAATAAGTTATTACCTATAGGTTTTTAAATGACATAGTTAAATGTATATTTCTTCTAGGCAATGGCAAGGATGATAGTGTATTTATTAACAATAAATAAGACTCACTGAGACTTTACTGATTGCCAGATACCATCCTTTAATAAAAAGAGGTGACTTTATATCAAACAAATTAATCCTCACAACATCTCCATGAAGTCAATACTATTACTATAGCTAGTAATATAATATGGATATGGCTACCACAGCTTTCTTTTGGTTAGTACTTTTGTAATATATTTTCCTCAATGTTTTATTTTCCAAATTTCCATGTCTAAAAGCTATTTCTGTAATAGGCAACATACGGTTGGTTTTTAAATGCAGTTTGACAATATTAGTCTTTTAATTGAAATATTTATTCTACTCACACAATATAAGATCTGCTATCACTGGCCTTGCATTCGTCATGTTACTTTGTGTTTTCTGTTTGAATGAATTATGTTATGATATTTTTAACTGTTTTTACTTATTTTGAAATGATAAAATATTTATTATTTTAATGTATTAACTTATTTGTATATTATTTCTTTATTGTTTTATTGTCACCTGAAGACCACAAATTGTATCATTGGCTTATTATACTGTAATAAATTTTTGCTTTTATCACTTTTCCAATAAAGCTGGACTCTTAGAAGATTTGAAACCAGTAGGTTACTCCTTTCCCATTTTTTGCAATATTATTACCTGCATTTCTTTTTTTTTTTTTTTTTTTTTTTTTTTTTTTTTTGAGACGGAGTCTCGCTCTGTCGCCCAGGCTGGAGTGCAGTGGCCGGATCTCAGCTCACTGCAAGCTCCGCCTCCCGGGTTTACGCCATTCTCCTGCCTCAGCCTCCCGAGTAGCTGGGACTACGGGCGCCCGCCACCTCGCCCGGCTAGTTTTTTGTATTATTTTTTTTTTTTAGTAGAGACGAGGTTTCACCGTGTTAACCAGGATGGTCTCGATCTTCTGACCTCGTGATCCGCCCGTCTCGGCCTCCCAAAGTGCTGGGATTACAGGCTTGAGCCACCGCGCCCGGCCTATTACCTGCATTTCTAATGCTACATACAAAGAAACCTTCACAATGTGCCTACTTTTTTGCAAATTTTGGTGCTTTCTTTTCTTTCAGGTATTTCTGTACATCAACTCTGTATTGCCATTTTACTTCTTATAGGACTCTCTCGTGTATTCCTCTTAAGAGGGGCTGCTTGCAGTCAGGTGCAGTGGTTTGCCTGTAATCCCAGCACTTTGGGAGGCCAAGGCTGGCGGATCACCTGAGGTCAGGAGTTTGAGATCACCTTGACCAATATGGTGAAACCTCGTCTCTACTAAAAATTCAAAAATTAGCTGGGTGTGGTGATTCGGGAGGCTGAGGCAGGAGAATCACTTCATCCCAGGAAGTGGAGGTTGTAGTGAGCCGAGACTGTGCCACTGCACCCCAGTCTGGGCAATAGACTCAAAAAAAAAAAAAAAAAAAAAGAGAGAGAGAGAGAGAGATGGACTTGCTGGCAACAAATTCTCTTTTTCTTTGTCTACTATTATTTTTATTACATATTCAATTTGAAAGAATGTTTTCCTGGCTCCAGAATTCTAGACTGACAGGTATTTTTCTTTCAGAATATGAAACATGTCATTCCACTATTTTCTTGCTTCTGTTTTGTTGTTGTTGTTGTTGTTGTTGTTAATAAATAAGCTGTCATTTTATTATTCTACCCCTGAGGGTAATGCATACTTTTTAACCACTTTTTGGAGAGTCTAGTACTTCTTTAGTAGTCAGTTTTCTGGGATGCTGTGCAATCTCAGCATCTCCATTCTCAAATGGGTTCACACATATGATTTTGTTTCTTATCCAGATTTTCCCCATTATTGGGTTGAGAGAACATTACTTCTAGCTTTATATGTCCTGAGCAGAGGCAGAAGTCTTCATGAAATAGATTATTAAATCACCTATAAGTCAAAAAAGAAATTGCAAGGGAAAATAGAAAATACGTTTGGACAGGGGCAGTGGCTAAATCCTGTAATCCCAGTGCTTGGGAGGCAGGAGGATCACTTGAGGTGAGGAGTTCAAGACCTGCCTGGGCAGCATGGTGAGACCCCATCTCAAAAAAAAAAAAAAAATGTAAAAATTAGGTAGGTGTGGTGACACACTTGGTAGTCCCAACTACCTGAAAGGCTGAACTGGGAGGATCACTTCTGCTCAGGAGTTTGAGGCTGCAGTGAACTATGATCATCTCACTGCACTCCAACCTGGGCAACAGAGTGAGACACACAGACACACACACACACACACACACACACACAGTTTTTTCAACTGAAAGGTATAAAAACGCAGAATATCAAAGCAGTTCTTTAAGGGAAATATATAGCTTTAAATATTTCTGTTAGAAAATAAGTTATAAATGAAAACTAATAAAAGTCATAGATCCCTAGAATAACAAAAAGCAATGTTTTTATGAAAGAAACACATTTAATATATCAAAGATTAGGGAAAGGACATACGAGATTAAAACTAATTACAAAATGGAAAGAACAACAGTCTGAATTAAACCAAATCTTGCAACCTTCTCTTAAATATTGTCATGTCTTCAGTTCGCTGACCCTACCACAGATGCCTTTTTCTACCTCTGATTCTAAACAAATTTTATCGTCCTCCCCATTACCAGTTGGATGGGCGACAGCATCTCAAACTTAGCACATCCAAAGCTGAGCTGTGGGTGCTGCTCACCCCCTGGTGTCTGCAATATATTTCCCTCATGCATCCCCCTCTGTACAGAAAATAGAAATCCATTCTTGAAGTGGGCTGGGCCCTCAGACTCAACTATCCTTGAATCTATTCCTTGTTATACATACCTTAGCACATGTAAACTAGCAGATCCCACTGACTGTAACTTCCAGAGACGTTTAGATTCTCACCCCTGCTAGGTGCCTCCCCTGTTACCACCTGTGCTTTGGATACTAGTTTCTTATCTGGTTTCCGTGCCTCTCCCCTGCCTCTTGAATTTTACTATCAACAAGCAGCCAGAGTGACTACATTGAAATGAATCAAGTCAAGTCAACCTCTTTTAAAATTCTTCAGTTACATCCTGTTTTGTGGAGAATAAACACCAAAGTGCATATATTTAAATGCCCATGTGATCCCTCATGTCTGGTTCCTACATGAGGTCATCAACCTCATCTGCTGCTGCAGACCCACGGGCCAATTTCACTTCAGCCACGCAGGCCTCTGGGCACGCAGATCAGTTTCACTCTCACACCAGCCCCTCATACATGCTCTTCCTGCTGCCCAGATACCTGCTCCCTGGCTCCCATCTCTGCATAGCCCACTTTCTCAGGTCTTTCTTAATGTCACCTTACCGTTGAAAAGCTCCTGACTATCTTCTCTAAAGCGGCAATGCCCCACCTCCACGTGCCACATTTCTGCCTCCATTCCCTGCTTTATTTCACATCTTAGTACTCAGCATTATTCCTGTTTTTTGTTTTCATGGCCTATTTCCTCCACAGAATGGAAACAGCTCAAGGGTGGGCACTGCAGTTTGTTGTGTTCAATGCTCTGCCTCAGCCTGTTTGAACACTAATGGTTACATGCTTGGAATTCAATAAATTGAATTGGCTGATTGGCTGAATGCATTTTTTTTTTTCCCAGCTCAGCTGGAGGTTGAATATGCCTCATTGCTTAGGTTGTGTGGGTTTTGATGCAGCCTGAGGACAAATGCTTAGTAAGTATAGAGTCAGCCCTTAATTCACAGTGTGTCAGAAGAAATCCAGGCGTGTCACACTGGATTTTCTCCATTTACCATCATGGTAATTTACCTAGAGTTAATTCTGCTAGAAAGTTTACAACAAAGGCAGTAGGATTGGGCAGAATATACTCTCCTGTGACAGAGGAGGGTTTTTTATTATTAAACCTTTTGATTTTCCTTAGGAGAACCATTCTTAGATTCTAACAAGGCCTCTGGTCACTATTGCATTGTCACAACAAAATGAAGATGACATCAAGCGTGGGAGCAGTGGCACATGAATTAGCTTTAAATGACCTGAACCTTGCTGAGCCCATTAAGAGCTAGAAAGTTGTGGTAATAAATGCAGCTCCATCAGAACACCTGCATTATTCTCTGCAGGATTTCTCAGCACATCCCTGAAGGAAGGAAAGTGTAGCTTCCCGAGCTCCATGCCCTGGTCAAGGAGAAGGGCAGTGTAACAGTAGGAAGAAGGAGAGAATAGTCTTCCCATTTCTAGAGGTCTCACTCCTTTCCTTCCTACTTACCTGTGAGTTGAGTCCTAAGAGGCCAAGATTTCTACAAAGAGAAAATAAACAGTTCAAAATCGACAGAAATCAGACATGGGGACACATTCTAGAAGTGATGAGATTTTTGTATGAAAACATTATGAATTTTAGAATTAAATTATCAGTGTATTAAAAATATTAATGTATAACTAAATGTAGATTTTATTCTGAATATTAACAAGGGGAAATTAAGAGTACACAAGAGTTTCACTATGAAATCTTCTGGATTGCCATGCCTGAGGAAGCACTCAATAGTGATTTCAGCACTCCTTTTATATAATAGATTTTTTGGCTTCTATAAAAGACCTAGGTGTTTACACAAGGCTTCTCTCCCCAACTTGCACATATTTAAATCCATTTGCAAAAAGCCATTTCCAGGCATCACTTCTTTCTCCTGACAAACATTAGAATATCCACAATACAATTTTATGAGAGTTACCCAGACTTGACGTTGACCTGGAAGTTCTTCATACAAGCAATACTTTTGCTATTTTTGGAGAAATCAGAAATGCATTTCCGTTACAGAATCTCCAATTAGTGCGATTAAATAAAGACTTTGCTGCTATGCCTCAAGGGTTCGCAAAAATCTGCTACTTGACCTGCTCTCTACATGGCTCAGCACATTTAAGGGGTGGGGGGGATATGAAGAATGTCACCCTGGTCAATTAGCCAATATAATCAAATGCATACAAAACAATAATAAAAAGGATTCCTTAATAGCATTCAGTGCTATTATTAGTGGCAACAGAAACTTTTTAAATAGAATAATACATGGCAAACTACTAGTTGTAGAAACCAAATATATTGTATATATTCATGTATTTCTAGTATTGCTATCAACCACTGATTTATTTTTAAACAATATTGACGACCATCCTGGCTAACACAGTGAAACTCCGTCTCTACTAAAAATACAAAAAATTAGCCAGGTGTGGTGGCGGGCGCCTGTAGTCCCGGCTACTTGGGAGGCTGAGGCAGGAGAATGGCATGAACCTGGGAAGTGGAGCTTGCAGTGAGCCGAGATCGTGCCACTGCACTCCAGTCTGGGAGACACAGCGAGACTCCATCTCAAAAAAAACCAAAAAACAAAAAACAAAAAACCAATATTGACTGAGTGCTACCTATGAACCAAGTACTATGTAAAGGCCTATGTTTCTGTGACAAGCAAACAAGGCAGTATCTGCCCTCATGGAACATGAAGACTATTAGGGGAGACAGAAAATAAACAGGGGAGTGAACAGATAAAGAGGGGACTTTTAAATTTAAGCCTAAAGGGAATAAGAAAGCGTGTTTTAATCTTCCCATAGAAAATTCCAAATAAAATATGTAGATACTCCTCCTTATATGACACAAAGTGCAATTTCTCTGCCTTTAAGTGTGGACTGGATTTAGAACATATTTTTATAAGATGAAATAGAGAAAAAAATGTATTAACTTTGCAGTGGAGAAAGACAGCAGATATCTTCAGGCTTCCAGGACATCATGTGACGATAAGTGCCCTTCATTCTGTGGTATTCTTCCCCCACACCCATAACCCCAGGCTAATTATGAGAAAATGTCAGACAAACACAGACTCAAGACGTGTTTTGGAGGCAAGTCTCATGAGGTTGGATATGGACTGTCTAGAGCAGTCAGGGAGGTGTAGTAGTAAAGCTTGACCCACCGGTTTCCAGATTAAGCTGCTAGTTTTTGTTGGATTTATTATTTAGGTAGATAAAATGGATTTGAGACTGTTTTGGTTTGGAAATCTGATGGTTGAGATACTCAGGTTGCATATGTGATCATGAAGCACCACAAAGATACCTAGAGTTTCTATATCCATGTGGGAGTTGTTAGCATAGAAAAGTCATTTGAAAACAGATCCCAGGAAGGGATGAAAGGTGCACTGAGGGGACAAGGGGAGAAGGGACCAACAAGCAAAGCAAAGGAGGCAGGGATAGAAAGGCTGAGGGATAATAATAATAAAAAAAACTAGACAAAAAAGAATCTAAGAGATGAGAGGCTTTCAGGAACAACAGAATTAGCAGCTGTGTTGAATACAGTTCAGAGGTTGAGAAGGCAGGAGGATGATCCATACAGCTTGTCAGAGAGCAGGACAAATGACTTCCAGGACAATGTCAGGGCAGTGGCCTAAGAAGAAGCTAGATTGGCATGAAGAAGAAGTTAGAGGTGGAAGCAGTGCTTGGAGGCAACACGCAGGACTGAGCAGAAGATTGAGACAGCACGCAGGAAGGGACAAGGGCCCGCAGTAGCACTTCTTATTGTCAGGGGTTTATGTTTGCATATTTGTTTTGTATTGTTTTTATAAGATGTGAAGTGTAGGGCATGTGTATGACTAATGAAAATGATCCAGTGATGAGGAGAAATTCTCACACACCACGCTTGGATTCAGTGTTACAGACTCATGTACACATTGATGGGGCATATGTGATGATTCTGTTTAAAGATGTAAGAAACAGTTACAGGAATTAATTATATTGCCAAAGAAGCTTGTTTTTTGATTGGTTTTAAAAAGAATAAAACTTGATAAATTTAGATGCTTAAGGCCTCTAGTAATGAAAGGTAGTAACTCATTTTGTTTTGTATTACTTTATTTTAGTTGTTTATTGGCTACCATGAAACTATACCCCATATAATAATTTTTCATACATGTATTAAATTGTTTCAAATGTTTATGCTTCTTTCTTTTCTGAGCCTTTTATTTTTATGTTAATTGCCATTTTATTAATCTGTTGATTTACATGTTTCTGGTTAGAGCTTCCCTAATGTTGCCCCAAAGAGTCAGAATATAAATAAATAAAGTAGTTGAGGTTGTAGAAATAATTTAACCATTAAGTTATTTAAATATGCCTGACTGAAAGTCATCAGGATAAGTCACTTGAAATGTATAATTGAATATGAAATATTTATGAATTATTTCAAAGAATAGAAAAAACTCTAAATGATGCAATTAATTTATAGTCCTCATTTTTTCTTAAGGATTTACTTGGGGAAGTGGATGAGCCACTGATGCATAGTGGTTTCTTACCATGTTTGAGAATTTTAATGCCCTATTAACTATTAACTTTTTATACCAGTCATGAAAAATATGCTGTTCTTATGTAATTAAGCAAAAGCACATTAATCAAATTTATTTTTGCCTTTTTTCATTAGATACATGATTATACCACAGTGTGGTTGTGTCTGATTTAGAAAGAATTAGAATTAGTTGAGAAAATAAGGCTCTTCTCTGTGCAAAATTAATGTGCACATGGTATTGGAAATTTCAATGTGATGAGAGTTCTCATGAAGATAAATATGGTAATGATACTCATATTAGCATTATATGACATCTTGTAATGACTTACTATGTGTCAGGTGCCATGCTAAGTGATAAATGAGGGTTTTTATCTAATCTAATCTTCTCCAAAACCCTATCAGGTTAGTTTTGTTCTTATTTCCATATAACCAGTGAGGGAACTGAGATAATAATTATTCTCTTCAAACGTACATAGTCAATAAGTTTCAGAAACTAAACTTGAATTCAAGCAGCCTGATAAAACATGAAAATAAATTTTCTATGAACTAAAAAAAATCTAGACTCTGTCTCCTGCTCTTTATCCCTATGTCCTGCCCAGATGAGGTCTATGGCCTTACCCTACAAACTAGTCATCTTCGTTCAAATCTTTTTATTTCATCTTCCAAAAGAGGTGACTGAGGTAAGGGGATTATTTTGTGCATGTTGCTGCAACGTAAGCCTCCAGTGGTCCTTGGTTACTCTATCTGATGTTGTACCCTCTGGTAGTGGTAGCCAATGCTCTGAACAGCCTTGATCCTGACTCCTTTTCTACTCAAAAATCCTGCTATATAAATTCTTGAAAAGAGTTATTTATATACTAACAGACAATTTGTTCTCAGTCTACAATGTTCTTTCAAATTGTGCACATTGGACACTGCTACTTAGGCTTCCAGACGCAGTTTAAATGTAAACTCAAAAAAGCATCCCACATTTCCCCCAGAAGTGTCATGTCTTCTTCCTCAATATCCCATTGCAGCTTGTTCATGTCAGTATTTTGGTTTTCCTGAAACAGTAAGGTGAGGATTAGTAATATGGTTTGGAATACAGTTTTATTCATATTTGTAGCAACAAGACTTAACACAGACTGGCTTGGTGTAAAACTCAATAAGCACCTTCAGAATACTTTTTGAAGGGAAGAAGTTGTGGTTGACAAGGGACTTGGGGAGCCAGGGATCATATTGATTGAGTCAGCTTTCAAGCAGAAGTAAATGAAATGAAGAGCAGAATTAAGAAAAGCTAGAAAACCACAGCTCCGGTAGGTGGCGTGGCACCCACTCCCCTCACTGTGGCCAGGTGCATTGCTGACTTCCTCTCTCAAGCACCTGTGCTTTTCTGCCTGAGGTCTTCCCCAGCCACATGAACAGGCTCAAGCCAAGCACTGGAAAAGCTGGAAGCACCACATATGCTCCAGAGAGTAGCCCTCAACCAATGAAGGATCCATGCCTGGGCTTTCTTGTCTCCCAGCTTATGTAATTGAGGATTGTTTTGCTCAGGACCCCAGTGGGATATTCCACAGTAACATACTCACTAATGCACCGGGCTGTGGACTTTTCTTTCTTTCCTGCCTCGTTTTCCCATGACAAGGATCACTTCCTAAATAAATTACTTGATATTAAATTCTTACCTCCAGGTCAGCTTCTGTGAAAACCCAAACTAAGATAGGCAGCTTGGCAAATGCACTCAGCTGTTGAAGGAACACTACCTCACCTTGACATGCTCATCCATCAAGCTATGCATTTTCATTAGTCAATGTATTGGACAAAGCTTCAAACTGGTAAGCAAACACAAGAAAAGCAAACTTTACAGGATCTGATTAATCCAGGACCCAAAGTATTTGCTTATAGGACTACCTTATGATGCCATAGCAGTATCACTGGTAATATTTCCTAACACATATAAACAAACTTTACTCCAGAGATCCCCAGAAGGCTCAGTGGCTCACTTACTGGCTTCAGGTTTTCTTAATAGCCACCTACAGAACCTCTCAGTAGTATTATTACAAGGAAAACTAGGAAATGGTTGTCTATTGATTTGAGAGCAAGCTACATAGTTATTTTGGAAATTTCTCCATGACATTTTTGTAGCCATTAAGTAACTCTGTGAATACTGCCAAGTCAGTTAACTTCGCTGGGTTTAGGTCCATATGTGAAGGCTGGGGACTACAGAATGCTTAGATGATTTGTTTGTAAAATATTAAGATCATTGTGCATAACATGTGTTTGATAAATATTTGTTGAGACATATTTACTTCTATTATTTCTGAGAACTAAATGGTGATGCTTTCCACAAATATCTTGGTAGGTACTAGGCTTACTTTTAATAAATAGTGGGTTTTGATGTATGAATCCTTTGTGATTATAGTTTTTGTGTTATTACAAACTCCAAATTTTATTTGCCATTCACAGTGCCTCTATCTCTGAATAGAAAAACTTAAGCACTCATTGAATCATATAAAGAAATGTCTTCAATCACCGTGGAAGCTTTGTCAAGTGGAACTCAGCGGGTATTCACCCCATACCCAATAATGAAGAACACAGTAGAGATAAAGTTTAGTTGACGTAAATTCAACTGTATCCATATTTGAATCTATTTAACACCTCTGAGTCATTAGTAGGACTTGATTTCTTTTTCTATCATTACTCTAAGTGTTTTCACATATATTAATAATAATTTATTTATTTATAAATATTTTTCAAGTGCTTTCTAATTGTCAAGTGTTGCTAACATCACAAGAGATAAAGTGATGAAAATATACTAGGATCTTACCCTTGAGGAATATAAAGTCTACTGTATATTACAGAAGGCAAATAATACTATATCAAGGGTTTAAAGAAAACTAGCAGTGTATGGGGATAGATAACACAGTGACAACTCTTTTACACTGGCTTGTCAGCAGAGGCCTCTCTGAGGAACTGTCATTTTCACACAGCCAGAAATGACAGAATGTGAAGTATTACTGGATTAACGGTACTGGAAAGTGGATATATAAGAGAGGGTGTTCGCTAAGTTCAGTTGAAGAGACAGTGGATATGTTGCGAGATTCAGGAGGACGAGAGAGACCTAGAGTTGAAACAGGAGAATCTTTATTGAGTGCACTCAGGCCCAGCTGACTCACGTCCAAAAGACTGGGCCCGGAACAAAGACAGCACCTGACTTTTACATACACTTTACAAAAGGGGGTGGGCTAACTTAAAGCAAGCTTACAGTGGCATGAAAGCGGGATACAGAGGCAGGACAAAGACAGGATTGCATATGACCATTGCCAAGCAACCCAGCTGTGTTAGCTAAGTTTTCCTGGGTACGGGCTTATCCCATAACCTTCACTATGGTGCCCAGACAGCTGTAGTTCAAGCCTACTTAGGCTTCTCATGACCTTCGTGGTACTTCGTAGATAAAACAGAATACTTGAAGTCACTAGTTACAGAGAAGAGGAATCTATAAACTCATTCCATAAAACAAAGGAAAATTTGTTTTTCTTCTCCATATGTTAAGGGAGTGCTGGGAGAGTCTCCAGAGTGCATTAGATAATATTAGCAAGACTTTTCCTGGGTCTGGACTGTGCCTGTTGCTGCCTCTGGGACAAGTTAGCCTAATAAAGGAAAACTTATTTCTCTTTCTTTTTAATCTTATTTTTCTTTAATTTCCTGCCTCAGACAGACATGATTAAATTCTTAAGGGGTTTGTCTATATAGTGAGGCTACATGCTGGTAAATTCATAAATGTCACAGCAGTAGAAACTGATGGGGTATGAGAGGTAACTGACATGAGAGGTAGAAATAATGTTTGGGAATACGGTAAAGGAAGAGAAAGTTTCCAGTTTAGAGAAGATGCTGTCATGAGAAGCTTCATGTAACAGGAGGTAGGGAGAGTCAAAAGCCAAGCATAGATTTTAAGAAGAACTAGTTTGAGAGAAAATATTGGAGTGCATGTTATTAGGCTCAGTAAAATGCGGAACTTGGAAAATGAGCAACCTGGTTGTTTGATTTCGGTTGTAGGGTAGGATAAATGAAAGATACGAAGGGAAGAACATTTCTATCTCCATTATCATGCCATGAAATTCTCTGTAGCTAACCAATAACTCTGTTCATCTTTGTAAGTTCTACTAGAACCTCAAGAATAATAGATATTCAACAACTCTAAGTTGAGTAGAAGAATGAATGTTTCATGAATAATTAGTTCAAAGACTAGATTTCAGTTATGTTTCTAAAATCTGCTGCATTCCACTTGAGTGACATTGGGCAAGTACAGTAACCTCTGAGCCTCAGCTTCTTTCATATGAAATTGCAGTCATCAACAAATGTCTGCCATTTTACAAAGACAAATCACTCAAGAGAGTGAAGACTAAATCAAGATATTTTCAGATATTAAAAGGCACACAAAATTTCTTTTTACATAGTCTTTATGAAGAAAAAATAGAGGATATTCTCTGATACAACTTTAGGATTCCAAGTCTGAATAAGATTTCATCCCTGTTTTAGGTATCCATCTAGAAGGAAAAATATAAAACAGAGGTAGTTATAAAATATTATCTATAGAAGAAACGTGATTTTATAAAACTTAGCTAAACTACATATGTGAGTATTATTTCTAAAGGTAAAGAAACATGCAAATACATACGTATGTGTATGCCTGTATCTATTTTTGCATCTATATCTATATATGTATTTCTCTTCTATCTCTATTGATCCATATATAGATCAATCTATTGAACTATAGCTAGACTCCTGACTCTAAATCTGTGTATTTTCTAAGTTCCTAGAATGTTTTCTTATTTTTTCTTTACTTTCCAAGTCTTAGTTTTCATGCTATTAGAAGACATACACTAACTAAAGTGATAGACCTTGTATCGTGTGCATATTATATGTATGGAGATATTATTCAGGGACCAAGACAATTAAACCAAGAAAGAGTGAAGCGGTGAATTCTTCAGCAGCATTAAGACCAAGATGCTCACAGTCTATGGTGAGTGTGTAGTTAAATAAGCACGGCATGCCATTAAAATGCATTTATTGGCAGTGGCCAATGCTTTTGACAGATTCTAAGTGTCACTAGGGTTGAAAAAGAAAGGACTTAATTTGCCATTTTAGCTTAGAAGCCCAGAAATCATGCAACCCAGACTGTTAATCTTAGCATTTCTATGAAATATTTGGGGGCAGTGCTCTCAAAGTGCATTCAGTTAACTACCATCCAGAGAGTCACTGGAAGGTACCATTAAAAGGCAGACAATTAAACTTCCTAATGCAGAATCTTTGATACAGCACCTGGGGATCTACGTAAGCTTCCCAGGTGATTCTTAGAGGCCCAAAGTTTCATAACAACAATTCTAGACGTTCTACCATTTACAACTTATGATTATATGGATTTTGTTGATTTTCTCTGGTGGATTTTGAAATTATAGTAGTTATAATTGAGCTACAATTTCCTGCACTTTGAAGTATCTTTGATGTTTACTTATCTTTCCAACTTTCATCAAATAGCTTGTTTCAGCTAGGTTGATCTAACAAATAACACTTAAGGTTCCAGAATGTGGGAAGGTGTATTTTTCAGCACAACACCTGGGTACTATTTTAAAAATTCTGACAGCAAAACAATATCATAGTAGCTAAATGATTTAGTTTTATCTTGATTACAGAGAATCACAGATGTCATCAATACTTCAGTGTTCCTATTTTTCCCTTAGAAAATCTGTACATGTTTGTTTAATACCTGTGTACTCCACACCAATGTCCTCACAAGACAGTTTATAGCAAAAGTAGGAAATATTTTATAGGGAGATATGAACAGGAACTGTATCAGCAAAGACTTTCTGAATCCTGAAAAAGGAGGTTGCATTGATGATCCTAGGGAAGTCTGTGAACTTTAGAGAACTTTAAAAAGTCTCTAAACAAATCTACATTATGCACATCTAAAAGCACTTCAGTAAGCCCTATGTTGAAGACAGAAAGAGAAAGAGAGACAAAGAGAGAATGAATGTGTCATTTTCTAGGTGGCAGGCATGAGCCACATCAGTACAAGTACTTTGCAGAGCACCAGGTGTAGAAAGGACCCCTTTTGTTACAGTAGGTAGCTAGTCAGGCAGGAGTGGGGCAGGAGAGTGCTACCCCCACATCCCACAAGGAAAGTCAGGCAACCATTAGGTGATGGTCAGGCAGTTGCCATACGGCCTCTCTAAAATAATAATTGATCACACCCAGCGCCAGGGAAAGGCAGTTTTCCAAAAGATAAAAACACCTATAACTGGTGATTGGCAGCTTCCCAATAAGATCTCAGGAGTTGCGTGAGTGAGCTCAAGGAAGCATATTGAGAGGACAAATGGCAGAGTGTTACCAGTATACGACTTTCTAGATGCATTCCACTGGAAAAGGAAAGCAAGAGGCTGGATGTAGTCCAGTATATAAAACCCTAAGTCCAATGTCAAATGGGCACTTGACTTCCAAATGTACATTTCATTTCTGCTTTAAAGTTTTGTGGGGTTTTTTAAATAAACTTTCACTCCTGCTCTAAAACTTGCTTCTGTTTCTTCTTCTGCCTTATGTCCCTCAGTGGAATACTTTCTTTCGTGGAGGCGAGAAGTGAGGTTGTTGCAGATCTATACGAATTTGCTGCCACTAACATTTTCAGTTCAGTGTAGTACCAATTAGAAACATTAACAACTAAAACAATAAGCATAATTTAGATGAAATACCATCTCACAGCAGTCTGAATGGCTACTATCATTATTATAAAAGTAAAAAAATAACTGAAGGTGGCATGGTTGCAAAGGAAAGGAAATGCTTATACACTGCTGGTGGGAATGTGAATTAGTTCAGCCACTGTGGAAAGCAGTGTGGCGATTTTGCAAAGAACTTAAAACAGAAGTGACATTCGACGCAGCAATCCCGTTACTGGGTATATACCTAAAGGAAAATAAATTATTATACTATAAAGACACATACACACATATATGTTCATTGTAGCATTCTTTACAATAGCAAAGTCGTGAAATCAACCTAAATGGCCATCAGTGACAGACTGAATAAAGAAAATGTTGTTCAAATAAACCATGGAATACCACACAGTCATAAAAAGAATGAAATCCCATCTTTTCAGTCACATGAGTGGAGCTGGAGGCCATAATCCTAAGTGAACTAATGCAGGAACAAATACTGCATGTTGTAACTCATAAGTGGGAGCTCAAGATTGAGTGCACAGGGACACAAAGAAGGGAACAACAGACACTGGGGCCTACTTGAGGGTAGAGGGTGGGAGGAAGGAAAGGATCAAAACGCTCCCTATAAGGAACTATGCTTATTATCTGGGTGATGGAATAATCTGTACACCAACTCCCCATGACATGCAACTTACCTACATAATAAATCTGCATATGTACCCCTGAACTTAAAATAAAAGTTAAAAAAAGAAAATACTATGCTACGTGGAAATTACAATTTTAAATACATCTTGGATCACAAGTGAAATGCAAAATGCAGTTGCAAAATTTCTAGTAAATAATAACAGAAAGTAAACATGTAAAAGGTTTTTGGTACACAGTTAAAGAAACACTCGAGAAAAATTCACATAATTAAAATAACTATATCAATATAAACTTTTAAAGTGACAAAACCCGACATGTAATTCAAAAGTTTTAAAAAACATACAAATATGGCCGGGCAGGGTGGCTCACGCCTGTAATCCCAGCACTTTGGGAGGCTGTGGTGGGTGGATCACGAGGTCAGGAGATCGAGATCATCTTGGCTAACACGGTGAAACCCCGTCTCTAGTAAAAATACAAAAAATTAGCCGGGCATGGTGGTGGGTACCTGTAGTCCCAGCTACTCGGCGAGGCTAAGGCAGGAGAATGGCGTGAACCCAGGAGGCGGAGCTTACAGTGAGCCGAGATCCCACCACTACACTCCAGCCTGGGCGACAGAGCGAGACTCCATCTCAAAAAATAATAATAAAATAAAATAAAATAAATAAAATAAAAAACATTCAAATATGTACTTAAATAGGTGAGACATATCTTTATATCTATATATAGTTTATAAATCTATATATAGATACACAGTTTTATATAACTGTATATGTATAGAGAGATCTATCTATCTAGATAGGTGAGATCTATATACATATCTATATTTTTATATATCTATATAGTTAGACCTGGTGTTCAATAAATCAGTTATAACTATATATATATAAAACTATATATAATAACTACATAGTTATAGCTATAGATATATAACTATATATAACTAACTATATGACATACATAGTTATATATATAACTATATATAACTATATATACACTATATGAAGTGTCTGGAATTATAACTATATATAGATAGTTACATATAACTATGTATGTTATATAGTTATATAGAGTTATATAGTTATATGTAACTGTATAGTTGTGTATAGTTATAGCTATATTTATGTAACTAGTAGTTATATAAAACTATATATAAGTTATATAAAATATATATAGAAAACTATATAGTTATATATAGTTATAACTTTGCATGTCTATAACTACATAATATATATAACTATATAACATATATAATGTATATAACTATATATAACTATATAATATACATATAACTATATAATATGTATAACTATATAATATATAATATATAACTATATAATATACATATAACATATAATATATATCTACATAACATATAATTATATATAACTATATATAGATCTATCTATCGATCTAGATAGGTGAGGTCTATCTGCATATCTATAGCTATATAGATAGCTATATAGTTAGACCTTGTGTTCGACAAATCAGTAGGATGACTATCTGTAACCATAATCTAGTGTATATTTCAAAAAAACTATAAGTGGACAAATTGAATATTCATAGCATATAGAGAAGATAAATATTTAGGGTGATGGATATTCCAATTAATCTAATTTGATCTTTATACACTATATGAAGTGTCTGGAATTATAACATATATCCCTGAAATGTTTACATCTATTATGTATCAAGGAAATATCATAATTATGATAAATAAAAAGATTTAAGATGTAACAAATACCAGTGAAGAAAACTAAAAGAAATCAGAATGCAAGGAGTAATTGAAATAAAAGTGAAAATTAATAAGTTAGAAAATCTCCAGTGAAAGCTTTAAAACTAGTAAAAAGCTGCCTCTGAAAAATTAGTACAGTAAAAAAACCACTAGTAAGACTAATTTATAAAAGATAGATATTATATACTTACAAAAAATTACTTACAAAAAATGAGAAATAATTACCAAATAGACAAGAAACACAGACTATCTTGCATATATATATAAGTAATTTGCAAGCCCAGACAACATTAATCATTTTGGGGAAAATATAAGTTACCCAAACTGACTGCAATAGTGGTAAAATATCTGAAAAGCCCACTGTCTATCAAGAAAATAAGGAATAATGTAAAATATTCTACTCAGTACTTAATCATGAGAGTCAGGAATGTACATAGGGGTGTGCTACCAAAGTGTGAAAGCTGAAATAATTCAATTGGTCTTCAACTACTCTGTGATACCATTCTCATCTAAAAGATGGGGCGAAATGCATTTGACAGTATAATCTGCTGGTGAAATGTTGGATAAACACTCTTAACACTTCAGAGAAACACAGTGGACAAATTAATATACAAACTACATTTATAGCATATTACTTTTACATCAAAAACAGAGAAAATATATAAATATACACATATTTGTTGAATCTTAAAAGAGAAACCCAGTAAGTCTTTCATGAAAATCTACTAGAAATAGTTATCTATGGGACAACGGAGGATCCAGAATAGATGAGACAGGAATGGCATTAGGATTGAATTACGTCACTCAAAAGAAGACATGGTAAAGCCCCAAGTCCTAGTATTACAGAATATGATCTTATTTGGAAGCAGAGTACTTGGGGAAATTTGTTCAGAGACCTCCCAAAAAGAATGATTACATGAAGAGACATAGGGAGAACATCATGAAAAGAAAGGGGTTTGGAATAATGCATATACAAGCCAAGCAAGGTCAAAGACTGCCAGCAAGCCACCAGAAGCTAGGAAGAGACAAGGAAGAATTCCCCCACAGGTATCAGAGGGACTATGGCCCTGCCCATACCTTGATTTTGAACTTCCAGATTCAAATACTGTGAGACAATAAACGTCTGCTGTCTTAAGGCATCCGCTTGTGATACCTTGTTGCAGAAATCCTGGTAAACAAATACAGATTCCATGATAAAGGAGCCAATTTATCAAGAGAATGTAGAGATTCTTAACATATCAACACATAATAATAGAGCTTAGAAAAAAATGAAGCCACAAAATATAACTCATGGAAATGAAAAAAAAATGAGAAATCAAAAATTAAATTGGAAATTTCAACACCACTTTTCAATAATTGAGAAAAAAAATAGGCAGAAAATGAGAAAGCACGTAAAATACCTAAACAACACTATTAAATTAACCAAATTGACATTTACAGAATACTCCCCTTAACACAAAATGTGTAGTAAAGTATAATGTAAAATTGAATTTAGTAGTCTTTCTTTAATTTTCCTTTAAAAAGTTTTAAAAGTATGGAATATTTATTAAATGTATATTTTATCTATAATTTTGCTTTAAACTTTAATCACTGTTGCGTGTTTCAAAGAGCTAAAAATACATAAATGATTTCAAATATCACAAATAAATGCTGATGAAAAGCTCATAAATATAATTCCATAATATATGTATCAAAATTTTGTGCAATGTTGAACCCTATGACAAATAAGCAAATAGTATATATGTGTTGATAGAAATTACTTACGTGAGGCCAAAGACTTAAGTGTGAGAAGTATAAATTTATCTTATAAATATACAAATTCAAAATTTACAAGGTTAATTTCTTCAATGAATTTATAGATAGGTGTTTTGTTTGAGTAAATTTGAACTGAATGTTTTATTTAAAAATGTGATTTTTAGAGTTAGAAAAGCCAATGATATTTATCACTTTTGACAGAAGTAGCTAAATAAGGCTATTCTTACCTAGAGAGAAATATATATATGTTGAAGGGGCATGTATAACCAAAATTATTCTCCAATATCTTTTGGCCACAAAAAAGCCATAATTATTATGATTATATACGTATTTTTTTCAGCAAAGTTACCATAGAAGTTCTAATGTCCTGTTGAAATTTCTGTTGCAGGATGGTTGTTCATTATTCTCTACACTCTGTCTCACCCAGCCTCACCTCCCAGCCTTTTCTCCCCCTGGGAATTCTTGGCACGATACAGAGAATTAGAGCTGCTGCTGAAATGTGAAGCACTGGAGTCAAAAGTAGATCTTTGCCTTTGGCCACTGTGCCTGCCTGCTAAAGACCAACCACTGTCCCAGCTGTGCCATCATGATCCTGGAAGAGTCCCAGCTTGGGTTGCCTGGGATCGGATGTCATTCAAGTGCATTTGACTTTGAGTTGGAAACTCTCCTAATGAAGTCTAAATGAGGCACTTGCTCATTACCCGTAGTACTTCTGACACGGCACATCACCTCTAAGTGGCAAAGTGAGGAATTAGTGCTTTGTCTAATAAGGCAGAGATGGATAGATGAGAAAGAAATATCATTTAAGTCAAAACTAAGATGCATAACACATTATAAGACAAATTCATTGTAAACACTCCACATTTAAAAAGAAAATTGAAAAACACCAAAAGTCTGTTTTTGCATGTCTGTAACTGAGTTGGAGAATTATGAAGCATAATTCACTGGAGAAAATCTTATTTTCACTTGAGAAAATCTCAAAGCATTCCAAAATAGTCTAACATTTTTTATGGTTTGGAAAAAAAAAAAAAAAAGTTCGTCTAAATGACCAAAGGAGGTAAGATTTTACCAGGTACGTTCACCATGCAACATTTAGATATTTAGATAACTTAAATGATTTAAAGTATTTTGTGATTGAACTTTAAATACTTCCATGTGAGGAGAAATGTCTGAAAATGTAAGCATCTCTTATTTTTACGGATTGGCCCTGGGTGCCTTGGTCTACAGATGATGACTCTTTCTTCTTCTGTTCTAGAATTACAGACAGGAGAGAAGATTGTATTTCCTTATTGAGAAAAGGAGCACACACTTAGGTAATTGGAGGATTCAACGATAGATTCTAAGATATGTTGGCCCAAAAAGGTAAAGAACACTTAACCTTCCACTTGTTTTTTTCTAACAGTTCTGTAAGTTTTTGAGCCCTTTTTAGTCTGGTAGCACATGAGGCCAATATATGAAGCATGTAAGCTCAAATTAAGTGTGTGCTTTGGAGAGGGTGGAAGTGGGAAGGACGGAGTCAGGGAAAAGACCCCAAGAACAATCTCTGAAGCACCCCCCATGTTTCCATGGAACGTATTTGAAATCAAATGCTTTGCCTTTCAGGCCTGTTTCCAAGTCTTGTATGTCAGAGATAACTACTTTCTGAGTTCACACACTTGGTCTCAAATGGCTTGCCCCTACCCCTTCTGTGCCTCATTCATTCATCCGTCCATCCAGCCATCCATCCATCCATTTACCATATTAGGGCTTTTTATAGCTTCACATTTATTTCTTGTCCTATTTTTCATGGCTTGGTTTTGCAGTTTGCCATTTGAACCCACTTTTGCTTTTCCATTCATATCCTTTTCCATCCATATCCGTTGTTCAACCCACTCTTACAAATTTATACTGCTCCTGACCAGTACCAACCTGGCTTTTTCTACTTTTTGTTTTGTGCAGCTAAAGTCTTCCACCAGGCTCTCTCCCAAAAGGTTAGCCTTAAATTGAAAGGAGGGCCAAGGAGGCACCAGACCACCAGAAACGGACATGAGGCCACATACCCAGCATGTGTTTTTCTGTAATCTGTTAGCATAGTCCTGAGTCCACTGCAAGAAGAGGTATGCTTCATGGGCAACAGCTGGTGATAGTAGCAACCAAACATAAGAACTAGGAGCAAAAAGAAAGAGATTTAATGGGAATTTGTAAAGAGAGACCTTCTCCATCTATTATTATTAATATAAAGCATTTATTTAGATACAGGCCTGTTTTGGTGTCTTGAGAAAGCTGACTAGCTCAGATGTCGTCTTTTTCTTATCCTTGCTGGTTCTGAGGAATTTTAATTTTAAATTATCTGTTTAAGATAAAGTCCACATTAGCAAAGGATCTTTATTTAAATGGGTGATGTATATCCAGGAACTAATTCCTTTTAGTTTAGTGGCAAAAGATTTGGTAAGGAGCACCCAGTAAGATTTTTTCACCTTGGTTGAAGAGAGTCCTTTAAAAGATGTCATTTTCAACAGACATAACCTGTTGCTTGAAGTCCCCTGGTCCTTAAGTTTTTATCTTCTGGGAGTGCACTGTAGAAAGAGTCTTACTGAATTACAGTCTTTAGTTAGCTGCCTTGTAAGCCTTCTGCAATAATACAACATATCCCCTATTAGTATCATAGATCTGTTATTTTCTGAAAATAATTTTATAGATCTGCCTGTTATAATTTCATATGGAGATGGTTGGTATTTAGCAAAAGGAGTTGCTCTTAGATTAAGCAAAACCAATGGAAAAGCTTTTGGCCAAGGAATTTTAAAAATCTCAGTTAATTTTGCCAATTGAGTTTTATTATTTTATTTGTGCTTTCAGCTAAGCCAGATGACTGAGGGTGATAGGCACAATGAAAATGTTGGAGAATGAGCCAGCTTTTGTACACTGTTTCCCTGGATTATGTTTGGGGCAGATATGATGATTATATTGTTTTCTCCAAGAAACCATCTTACTGGGGCTCCAATGAGTTCAAACATGAACATAAGTTAAGAAAGATGACTATAATTCAATTGAAAGTATGACTAGACCATTTGGTCTATACAGCAGTCCAGTCTTGGAAGAGTAAGTTTCCCTTTTGTTTCCCAAGTTTCTTGTTTTATTTTTGGAGCTTTGGATTAGACTAATTTTACATCAAAATCAAGTGCTTTTGAAAGCTAAAACGGGTTGATTTTCTTGTTCAAATACTTAGGGCAGCTCTTTTTACTCTATTGTCTGCTAACTGATTTATCTTGCTTTCTGTAGTGTTTAAATTTGAATGTTCTGGAATCTTAACAATGGCTATAGTTTCGCAATAATATAGCTTCCAATAATTATGAAACAGGGTGTCCATTTTTCATGAACTGATTGAAAGAGGTTAAAAAATCCTCTTTGTTTCCATAGATTTCCAAAATCATAAGCTACTCTGACCAGAATAAATATTTTAAATATTATATAAATTTTCATGTATAAATATTGGAAGTGATTCCTTTTGCCTGTTGACAGCCTTAATTAATACTATTAACTCTACTTGTTGAGCTGAAGTTGCTCCCGGAATATAAGCCCTTTCTGTTTGCTCAGTTAAATATACTACAGTGTAATCTGCATGATAATTTCCAAATGCACCCTTTAAGTAAAGTGCAACTGTAAACCAGCATTATTGTTAGTAGGGGGGATTCTTGCAGGTCCATCCTAAGAGAGAGAAGGTGGTTGTTTAAGATTACGTGGTATTCCATCAGAAGACAGAAGCAGAAAAGTGGCAAGATTTACATTATTACAACTGAAAACTGTAATATAGGGAGCAGAAATAAGAAGAACTTCATAAGAAGCCAGTCTATTGGCCGGGCACAGTGACCCACGCCTGTAATCCCAGCACTTTGGGAGGCTGAGGTGGGTGGATCGCGAGGTCAGGAGATTGAGACCATCCTGGCTAACATGGTGAAACCCCATCTCTATCATAAATACAAAAAATTAGCCGGGTGTGGTGGCGGGTGCCTGTAGTCCCAGCTACTCAGCAGGCTGCAGCAGGAGAATGGCATGAACCTGGGAGGCAGAGCTTGCAGGGAGCTGAGGGAACCAAGAGTAAAGCACACATTTTCTGTAGGGCACCTAATTGAAAAACTGTTGGTTGAGATTCATATACTGATACAGAACTATCTGTTATACCCACCATTTGCATATTATTTTTTTTACTCCGAGAAATGGGACCTTGTAATAATGTGGAATTTATAAGTGATAATGTTGCTCTAGTGTCAATAAGAGCCTGTGTTTGTTTTCCATTTAAATTAATTTTTATTTCCCCTAAAGTGTCAGTGAGGAAAAACGAGAAGCTCCCTTTGATTTCCTCAGAGCATACCCATTCTTATTTTTCTTTGGTCTGTTGCTGCCTTTTCCATTTGAATTTTCTACAGTCCCTTTTGAAATGCTCAGGCTTTTTGTAGTAAATGCAAAGCAGGAGATTTGGTCAGTTTTGAAATGTACTAGAGAGTTTATGGGCTATAAATTGGTTGGACAATTGTTTTTGTTGGAAACTTATGATCTTATTTGCTTTTCCTTTCTGTTTAACTTCCCTCTTCTTTTTTACCTTGGTTAGGGTGTGGAATGTTTAATTAGCCAAATTAACTAGATTATGAGTTTGAGAGGTAGCCTAACTGGGGAACTGCCTCTTTATTATGATTGCCAGTTACTCATCAAATCCCCAACTTACAAAGTTCAAATTAAGTAGAGTATCATTTTGGTAGTTAGCATAATTTTCTTCTGATATGCTTGAATAGTGTTTAAGATTTTTCTCAAATCCTTTATAGTTTGTCATTACAGCCTTTTCAAGATTATGTCAGCGTTGTTGTATTTTATTCTACTGAACTACTCTTCGAAAAACTAAGGGGATAGCACCTAGTAAACCTTTGGCAGTATTGTGATCTTCTGCACAATCTTCTTCAGAAAATCTATGGAATGTTTCTAGAGAATTTCTCCTATTTGCCTTTGCCATCCAATCTTTGGCTTTACTTTCTGACACTAATATGTGAACCAATCTTTACAAATCATAGAATCTGAAATAATAAGTTTAAATGTTTAATTTAAGTTTTTTAGCAAATCAAATAGGACCCCAAAGAGGGCCCAGTAATTTTTTCATTATACCTTTAAGTTTTACTTTTGACCATGCTTGATAAATCAAGGCAGGTTTTCCTCCAACAAATACAGGGTATTTCCAAAATGGAGCCAGAACAGCAGAATGAGGAGGAGGGGTAGAGGAACACAAGTCCAGACAAGGAAGTTCTGACAAAAGAGGAGTAGGAGCTGAAGGAGGGAGGATCATCTCAGCAGCTTTTTTGTTTTGTTTTGTTTTGCTTTACTTCAAAATTGTTTCAGATAATCTTTTGTTTTCCTTTGGCAAACAAACGACTTTATCAGAAGCTCTTAGAAGCTTCTAAGTACAGTTGAAAATAGCTTTCCCGTATATTTGGTTGTATTTTAGAGCTGACTTTTTCTAATTGAGAATGTAGATAAACCAGTATAAGCGTTACAAAGGAACTTCATTTTGGCCATTGTAATTTGGGTTCATTATAAGTTATGTGAGACCAGTTTCCTAAATATTTGTATGAAAAGGCACTCTTAGTATTAAACATAAATTCAGCTCTCTCCTTAAGCTGCTTCTCTCCTTAAGGAGGAAGAGTCAGTTTAGAAATGTAAGTGCCCATAATTTAGATTTATTTTCCTTTTGAATGACCAAAAAGACCTAGTAGGAGTTGTTTGGGATCCAGTGTGCCACTTGTAGAAAAAGTTCCTCAAGGTGTCACCCTCGAGTCAGTTCTTCTACGCATCTCAGTGATTCCAAGAGACTTGGGTACTTAAGGTACTAGGTGATCAAATTTATGTGTGTGCACTAGATTAAGCAAGGTTCCCTGAATGTTGTTAAAAGATTTCCTGTGAGACCTTTTCTTATCATGGGTGATAAGCTCCAACATTCCTTAGCAGGACCTTAGCAGCCTAAGGTTCATTTTGGCATGGAGGAGCAGTGTCTCATATCTTGAGGACTTATGTCCTTCTCATAGAGAGCCTTTTATAATTTTGGTTAGTCAAAAAGAAAGTCAATTGGACCCAGCTTCAAAATATGGCCAATTTTAAATATTACAAATGTTTTTCTTAAGCCACAGGTATTCACTTCCTCTTTTCAACTATACACTGTTTTTTTGCCTGGCCAAAATGTCAAATGAGAGGAAAAACTCTCATTGAAAAAACTCTAAGGAGTAATTCCAATCAAAACCTAAGCCTCAAAGAAAAGTGAAAAACCACAATTTTCAATTAGCAGAATCTGCAGTAGCGCTTCAATTCCAACCTTGTCAATTCAAGAATGCATGTAGCTCGAATGAAGTCTGAATCCTCAACCACATGAGTTTGGACTTGAGAGGGCATCTACCAGAGATCCCCAGCAACTCAACGTTAAGTCTTTCATGCTGGTACCAAGGCCCTAGTTATCGGCAAAGTGACAGTGCTCACTGGAGGTTCATTTTGGATCCCTTAGAAACCTTAAATAATGAGATTCAGAAAATATGATTAAATAAAGAGTTTATTTCAGCACAGCTTTTGAGTATGATCACCTGGGAGATACCTACTCCAAACCAATGGAACCAGTATTCCAATGTGGAGAAGTTAAAGTCTCACTTCTATAGGCATAAACAGACATTTTAGCAAAACTACATCTTCTGTGTGAAACAAATGCTTATGTTACAACAATTTGATTGTTTACAGATTACTGCATTCCAGGGAAGATTATTACTCCATGAGAAGGAGTAGTGATCTGAGATGATCTTATCTCTGGCACTATATGGCTTTCCTAATTTTTACAGAAAAAAAGGCAGAAATTGCAGCTACATGCTCCAAGACTCAGACCACATAGCCATATTTCTCTCAAGGCACAAGAGAGAAACTCCTAAAACTCCGAAAGTTTCAGGGGCTTTAAGTTTGAATTACTCAATTTTACAATGCTGTTCATGAGGTGCTCAGGAAAACTGAGGCCCATTCCTTGGCTCAATCCCAAAAAGGCAGAAAAGCTGAAAGTAGAGATAATTTTTTACAGATGGTGTGAAGATATGGTTAAATGGAGGGAAGGGGAAGACTTTGGTTAAACGATTCTTGGTACATTTTCTGATCTACAGTTTACATTCTTAATAAAGACACATAGGCTCATCAGGAAGCATGAAAATCAGTGACATAAATCCAGACAATCCATGTGATTCTGGACTGAATTGGCTTTTTCTCAAAAGGGCTACTCTCCAGCTGTGACCTGTTTAGTCACCCAGGCCTTACCACCCTTGCTGTGTCATCCCTTCTCATCTTTTCATTTGGGTTTGGCTTTATAATGATTTATTTAGGGGGAGTTCTATTTTTAACACTATTTCTGGAAGCCTGAACTCTATTTGCAAATTTATCTTAGTAAATAACTACTACTTTTACTCTATCTGCATCGATGTTTAAAAATACAACACAAAACTGATATAGAGGAGTATTTATTAGAGTGCTATGTGTGCTGCCAACCTATGAGATACATTAAATATCTTAGTTTAGTGTAAAACTTAAATAAGTTATCATACATACTGTCAATAATAGTCATTAAAACCTTGTGTGCAAATGATTTGAAAACATGTGTTTTATCATAAGAGAAAAAAGAAAGACAAAGTGAGATATAGAGAAATTTGACAGCTATGTAAAATATGGATAGGAAAGACTTAATGACATGAAAATTTTTATAATGACTTGATGGAATTACTGTCAACTTTTAAAAATGTCTATTTATTTTTTACATGTTTTATTTTGAGAAGAATCAAAATATTTTACTCCAAAATATAACTGTTTGTTATATTTTGAGGTGGCTGTTGAGAAGGCCAGAAAAAAAAGTAGCCGTGTAAAGCTGTCTTTTGTGGAGGAGATTTGCGTCTGTAGAAAAACTGCATTGACATTGTTCTGAGGCCTTCCCTTGTCTATATCTAGGAAAGATTTTTGTTTTCTTTTTTAGATTCAGGAGGCACACGTACCGGTTGTTTTTACATGGGTATATTATGTAATGCCAGGGTTTGGGCTTCTGTTGAACCCCTCACCGAAATAGTAAACATAGTAACCAATAGGTAGTTTTTCAACACTGACCTCCTTTCTATCCTCCCACCTTTTGGAGTCTCCAATGTCTAATTCCGTCTTTGTGCCCATGTGTACCCATTGTTTAGGTCCCATTTATAAGTAAGAACACGAAGTATTTGATTTTCTGTTTCTGGGTTAATTCACTTAGGATAATGGCCTCCAGCTGCAAATAACATGATTTCATTATTTTTAATGGTTATACAGTATTCAATGGTGTATATGTACTACATTTTATTTATGCAATCTGTTGATACGCACCTAGGTTAATTCCATAAATTTGCAATTGTGAATGGCAGTGTGATAACCATATGAGTTCAGGGTTCTTATTGGTCAAATAATTCTTATTTGAGGGGTAGATACCTAGTAATGAGATTGCTGAAATGTATAGTACATTTATTTTTAATTTTTTTAGTAAGTTTCCAAACTGCTCTCCACAGTGACTGAACTAGTTTATATTCACACCAACAGTGTGTAAGCAATCCCTTTTCTCCATGTCCTCACCAACATCTGTTATTTTTTGACTTTTTAATAATAGCCATATCTGGCTGGTGTTAGACAGTATCTCACTGTTTTAATATACACTATCTCTGACACTTAGTGATGTTGAACATTTTTTCATGTTTCTTCGTTGCCTCTATGTCTTCCTTTGAGAAGTGTCTGTTCATATCTTCTGCCACTTTTTAATGTTTTTTTTCCTGTTGATTTATTTAAGTTTCTTATAGATTCTAAATATTATTCCTTTGTCTGATGCATAGTTTACAAATATTTTCTCCCATTTATAGGTTGTCTGTTTTGTCCGTTTACTCTGTTGATAGTTTATTTGGCTGGCTGTGCAGAAGCTCCCTAATTTAATATACCGATTGTCAATTTTTGTTTTTGTTGCATTTGCTTTTTTGAAGTCTTAGTCATAAATTCTTTGCTTAGGTCTAAAGTTTTCCTAGGTTTTCTTCTAGGATTTTTACAGCTTGAGATCTTACATTTACATCTTTAATCCACCTGAGTTTTTGTACATGGTGAGAGGTAGGGGTCCTTTTTTCTTTTGAGACAAAGCCTATCACCCAACCTGGAGTTCTATGGTGTAATCTCAGTTCACTGCAACCTCAGCATCCCGGGTTCAATCAATTCTTGTGCCTTAGCCTCCCGAGTAGCTGGGATTACAGGTGTGCACCATCATGCCCAGCTAATTTTTGTAATTTTAATAGATGGGGTTTCACCATGTTGGCCAGGCTGGTCTCGAACTCTTGGCCTCAAGAGATCCACCTGCCTCAGCCTCCCAAAATGCTGAGATTACAGGCATGAGCCGCCACACCTGTCCTGAGGTCCACTTTTATTGTTCTGAGTACGACCTGCCAGTTTTCCCAGCATAATTTATTAAACAGGCTGACCTTTCTGCATTATTTATCTCAAAGATCAGTTCCTTGTAAGCGTGTGGCTTTATTTTTAAGTTCTCTATTCTGTTCCACTGGTATATGTGCCTATTTTTGTACCAGCACAATGCTGTTTTGGTTACTATAGTAGTAAGTACACTTGTAGTATAGTTTGAAGTTGAGTAATGTGATGTCTCCAGCTTTGTTTCTTTTGCTTAGGATTGCTTTTGCTATTCAGGCTCTTTTTTGGCTCCATATGAATTTTAGAATTGTTTATCTAATACAGAGAAAAATTACACATTAAATAAATTTGTATGCCTTTTCTTCTATTTCTATTAATCAGTCTGCCTCATGTCAGTGAATTTTCAGTGAACCTTCAGGAGGCCAATATCCCACGGATTCTACAACATCAAACAAATTTTGCTTTTAAAACTAAAAATTAAAATAAAATAAAATAACATTGGATTACAAAAGATGTGCTTCAAAAATAAAAACAAACTGTCAGCAGAAAGTATAAACATAATTTCCATTATTCTCTTCTTTTTAACTTTGAAAAAAGGTTACCTAAGGTTAAAAAAATAATTAAACAATAATCTAGCAATATAGTCTACCAATTTGGGTAAAGCACGAACAAGTATCTGTATGGTTTAACACTACTCTGTTCACAGTTCTTCCCAGCATTAAGTCAAACTGGTACAATTGTAACCATATGATGCAGTTTCTGTTGATGCCTAGTCAGAAAGCATTCTATTCCTTTAGAAATGTCTTCAATAGCTTTATACATGATTTTAAACATATTATATATTTATTTTTTAAAGAAAAAACACAATAGAATTTATCAGAATACTTATAAGACATAAGCTTTAACAATACAAAAACAGCAAATTTCATGTGGCTGAAGTCTCCTGTTTTATACATCCCAGGGACCTCTGATAGAGGGGGAAGTCAGCCCAAGGCCATACTGCTGGGAGGGCTCTAGGCAAATAAATACCTTACCTCATTTTCTTGCCATTCTCAGATCTCCTGTAAGAACTTACCATTGGCTCAATGTTATAGGAATCCAGAGGACTATGGCGCAGTTGAATGCAATCCATTCAACGAATGCAACTCATAAAACTAATGCAGTTCAGGATGAAGAAGGATGGAGAGTTAGTTTGAAGAGGCAAATAGAAGGTTTCCACCAAAAGTATCACTACTCTACCAAAAGAGTAGTAATGTGTTGCCCAAGTTTTGTGTCAATACTGCATTCCAAATTTGATTGACCCACCTCTGTGCACATTGCTGAGAAACCACAGGATATCCTCTCCTAACTTCTGAGTGATTACTGTTGTAAAACATATAACATTGAGGAGTATGAAATATATGCTTCCTACAGGTAGAGAAGGAAGGAATTTAGTCTCTTTTTACAGGTACAGCAAACATCTAGTACTTTTCTTTCTGAGGCACAAAGGACAAGACACCTGAGAGTATTTCAGTCACTGCGTTGTCACAGGGATGTGCAAAATCCTGCACTGTAAAGAAATGTATGCTCCTTGTGAATATCAAGTAATTGGTGATAGCATTGATACACCATGCAAATATGAAATTCCCCATCCTCCTTCACCTGATGGCTTGACCATCCATTGAGGATCTTTACCCTAAACAAATATTTCCTTAAGGATAGCAAAATCATGCTATTCTAATATTATCTTCTTATACTTCTATATTCACTTTTTTGACATCTTTTTTTTTTTTTGAGAGAGAGAGTCTTGCTCTGTTGCCCAGGCTGGAGTGCAGTGGTACGATCTCCATTCACTGCAAACTCCACCTCCCAGGTTCAAGCGATTCTCCCACCTCAGCCTCCTGAATAGCTGGGACTACAGGTGCATGCCACCATGCCAGCTAATTTTTGTATTTTTAGTAGAGATGGGGTTTTGGCATGTTGGCAAGGCTGGTTTCGAACTCATGACCTCAAGTAATCCACCTGCCTCAGCCTCCCCAAAGTTCTGGGATTACAGGTGAGCCCTCCTTTAATTATTAACTTTCTGATTAAAGTGTTGGAGTAATAGCCATCTCCAATAGTAGCAAATCATCACTTTTTTCTATTTTTAAAAACCGTATGTGAATACTTTTGTTGGCAAATGGTTAACAAAACTCTTTCCCCTCTGCCTAAAAATTTGACCTTCAGTTAACCTCTTAGCTCTGTTTCCCTGGAAACAGATAGAGGGAAAGTTACTAAGTAACAATGCTTATAGTGAAAATTACCATTAATTAGTAAATTGCATCTGGACTGGAAGAATAATAAATACATGGTGGGAAGCCATATCTTTCGTCTTTCCTAAATGCAATCAATGACTTTTGGGACAGTCTCCTCATGAGACCCTGGAAACTATGTCTACGGAGTTGTTCCAGGAAATATCAGCTGCTGTAGTGAATGAAGCTAAAACAGGGTAACTTTCTCACCATCCTGTGTTGGTCATATCTTCTGGTCCCCGAGGTGTCTGATGTATGCCTGCAGGACTGCTATTAAAGAGGAACATCCGATTCACTCTGCTGGCAAGCTGTGATTTCTGTCCTATATCCTACCAAACGTACTTGTCCATATGTGACCCATCATAACCCGGTGAATCTGAACGTCTAGAAGAACCTAGGAAGACCCTTGGCTGGGCACAGCAGAGCTCCCTTGTACTGTGGCACAATAGGACAGCTAAGCACCACTTTATACTTTTCTTGTCCAGACTTGAACTGATGTCTCTGAGAAGCTTTTGCTTTTTCATATTGGAAAAATGTGTTTGGAAAATGAAATGTGATCTTCTGGAATGCTCATGGCTACCAGAGTGTCAGAAGCGTCTAGGCCTTTTTGGTGGGTGGAAATAAATAATTTTAAAGACTTATTCATAATAATTCCAATTAAAGTTTAACACTGGGAGAATTTGACAGAGCTCTTTAGTGGTATACTTGTAGCTCTTCTCTCCTTTACAAATAACACTAATATAGTTACTTATTTACTTCATTCTACACTATAAAAATAATTTCCAAATAATGACTCCAATAATTCTATAACAAGCCTGCTGGATATACTGTGATTTCATATGGCTGTTTTTCTGTAACCTAGTATACAACCCACTAAATTGTCATGGATATAGTGCTAAGTTCTAAATTACTAGAAACAATTTTTTCCTCCTTGTAGCTACCATATCAATTTGATAAAGATGTTTTTCAGTCTGTGTTCAAGTTTTATTTTCTGTACATACATATTTTTAAGTAGGTAAAATATTTATGTGGTTCAACATAAAGATGATGTTAAAATGTATACCAGTCTGTTGGGAATATAGCAATTCAACTCATTTTCATAGGAGAGAGTAACATAGAGTAATTAGGCATATTAATTCTAAATCAGCCAGTCAGCCATTTGATTTCCAGCTGTGCAATATGAAGGCAATGAATCCTGAGCAATTATTTGAGTCTGTTTCATTTTTCATATGTGTTCAATGGGGATAATAATATTTAAGACTATTAGCACAATGATATGCAATTATACTTATACAGATGTTATATATAGTATGTTATATAAACCCAATTTGTGTATTTGTATGTTATGCAAATATCATATAAATATATATGCTATATAATTCCTGCAACATGTTAAACACTCTCTAAATGACAGAAAGTTATTAAACCAAAATGCCTACTTATTTATTATACTCATAACCTAATTATTAAATCAAACAGAAGGTTGATTTATCTATTAAGTAAGTTTGGCACCGTAAAGAAATTTTCTGGAAAATTGAATCATTCAGACGTTATCTCCGGTAAGTGACCCCGAATTAAGGTGGTTCTGAGGAAAGTAAACTTTCCATGTAGGAGAGCGATAAAAAACAAAGACTGAAATAAGTAAAGACACAACTTTGCCACTTCCATGTTCTGAGGAAATGGCCCTGGTAATTTTCTCCAGCCTTTTTCAGTCCCTTGGTCTGCCCTAGCTCAACTGAAGTCTAGCAAGATGTTTGGCTTCCTAATAGCAGTGGCTTCAGCTAGATCTTCTCCCTCCCTGGCAAATAAGAAATCTTTCCAATGAGGGACTAGTTAGTGCTCCAAAGTTGTCCACACTGCAGATTCCTTCGCTTCTTACTCTCCTTCAAAAATCATTACTGAAACTGGATCCCTTCCTTATGCCTTATACAAAAATTAATTCAAGATGGATTAAAGACGTAAATATTAGACCTAAAACTATAAAAACCCTAGAAGAAAACCTAGACAATACCATTCAGGACATAGGCATGGGCAAGGGCTTCATGACTAAAACACCAAAAGCAATGTCAACAAAAGCCAAAATAGGCAAATGGGTTCTAATTAAACTAAAGAGCTTTTGCAGAGCGAAAGAAACTACCATCGGAGTGAACAGGCAACCTACCGAATGGGACAAAATTTTTACACTCAAATAATTGAGAGTAATATGTGTGAATTTCCATGCCTCTTAAGGACTAGAATGGAGACAGATAACAAAAGACTGTGACTTTAATGTTTCACAAATGCTTATTTTATTTTGGTTTGCTTGCTTGTTTGTTGTCTGAGCAAAGGGCCAAAGAGAGAACAAAAACAATGTTGCTTGAGGGAGGCAGCTTACAGAGGAAGCAAGAGTTAAAAACAGAATTCTTTCAAAACTGTGTGAGTTACTGCACAGTTGGAGCCCCATACATTTGCCTCTTGGTATGGTCCTGTGTGTGTAATCAGAATTACAGTTGCTCATACTTAACAGTGTTTGGGGGATCTAAGTCTGCTATGTTCTCAGAGGAGCTCACCTTGTTCATATTCTAAAGTTGCAACACCAATGTAAATATTCTTAACTTGTATTTCTCAATTTTATTGCCCTACTCAACATTACTTTTTTTCTTAATACACTGTGCTTTCTAAGCCCAACAACTTCCTCTTTTCACCCTGCTTATATTATCTTGCTGCTTCTAACTGAAGTTAGTGGAGTTAACAAATCATCTAAGTTTAGACTCTAGACTATGTAAAAGTCCATGACAACAAAAATAATACAAAACAGGAAGGTAAGATGGAAGGAAGGAGGGGGGATAAATTGAGAGAGAGGGAGGGAGAAAACAGAGAAGAGAGAGAAACAGATGACTGATGTTTATGGCTTGAATTCTGCATCCTGTAATAGGGCTAATAAAAGCTCACTTTGTGAGGTTATGTGAGGATTAAGTGAGATAGATAAAGCGTGTTAGTGGTGTCCTTATTTTACTTAGAATTGTGGGAAGAAAGGATGGGAAGCTTCTTTCAAAACTGGAGGACTTGAAAACTTGAAGACAGAAGAGGAGTCAGCTGAAAAGAAAGAGACGTTGCTAAAATGGAGATCAGTGCTGCAGAAAATGTACTCAGAGGAGAAGAGTTTAGATGTAGGGCATTAGTGGATTCATTTCAGAAGAGACCCTTCTTGAGAAAGCGATAGGAACAAGGACTATAGAAGTCCTTACTGATAGGTGACAACAAGTGTACACATGCTTCAAATCAGGTGGGTATCTCTTCAGAGAAGGAGAATTGAATCAAGTACAGTATAGCTGAATGGTTATGGAATTTGAGAACTTGGACTATATATTATGTTAGTTATCAGATTGAGGAATAAATGACTTCTTATTGGCCCAGATGAAGTCCTTTATTGCTCCCTGAGAACATAGTGTGCAAGTTAGCTGTAGGAAACAGGTCCTGCAGAAGCCCCAGAAGTGAGATCATGAAGCAAAAATGGAAAACTTGAACACAACATTGTGCTTGCTCAGGTTTTCTTATGTAATTCCGGCAATTTCTTTGATGAAAAAAGAAGAACCTGGAGTAACAGAATTCTTTGTGAAAGTGAAGAATGGTATCCATGCATATGTTTTGCTACCTCAGCCCAAAGTAGCCATCCACCAGTGAAAAATAAGCCATGGCCACTTCAACCCCATTTTCTGTAAATACGCAAGATCCTCTTCACTGCACTCTCTAACTCAATCTATGCACCTTTGTCTCTCAAATTTTTCCCCATTGTTGCATTTGTAATTGTTGAAAGAACATTTCCCTTTGATCAAAATTTTAGAAGTGCTACATTTCTTATTAATGAAATTCTTATTTTGAAAAGGAAAGCCATAACTTCACAAAGTGGGTCCATACATTTTAGCTCCAATGTGATGTAGTTGAATACCATCAACATAGACAAGTGCCATTCTTGTTGACTGCCTATTCTTCACAATATGGAAGGTATCAGCGTTGACTTTAAGTTTCAAGGAAAGTAGTTACTTGAAATTATGCTCAGTTGTTGACATTTGTAAAAGAGTAGACCCTTGACATTTCCAGATTTAGTGTTCCAAGTTCTGTCTATTCATGAACCAATATGTCATGTTGTAATTTGTAATTTTGCTGAGGCATGAATTTGAATATCATACACTGCAAAGGCTGGCAGTAACTCTTGAAATGCTAAAAACTTTGTATCTTTGTGATAAATAATACGTGAAAGTAACCTGGATTATTGTGATATTAGCAAATTTGGGGATACTTTCAGCTCTCATGATGTGTTGCTAAAGACAATCAAAAGAGTGTTCCTCTTAATAATTCTTATGAATCAATGAGCAATGGATTGTCCATCAAATAAAAATGAATTATTGTTTAGATTTGGGACATTTGGAATTGCTGAGAGGCAGTAAGCCTTTGGGGAAGGAGGCAGGGGCTACGAATGAAAAAAATTTATAGGCCATCTGAGGGATTTTGTAATTTGCCCTGAAGGCAAAGCAGTACATAGATGAGTGTTTGAGGATAATGAATGTCAGAGTTCCCTAATTTTCCGATGCATTATTACCTTGTCATCTATGTCTCCACCTTATTCCCACCCCTGCACATGTTCTTATATACCAAACCAGTCTTTTTTCTTTTTTGGTTTTAGAGTACAGTTTCCTATCGCCATAATAGTATATTTGACTGAAATTAGAAAATTCAGCCTATAAATTTCAGATGTAATAATCTATGTGCCGATTGTATACATAATTCCTTTTCTTTCTGTTAAAAAAAAATCTGCGTATGGCCGGGTGCGGTGGCTCAAGCCTGTAATCCCAGCACTTTGGGAGGCTGAGACGGGCGGATCACAAGGTCACAAGATCGAGACCATCCTGGCTAACACGGTGAAACCTCGTCTCTACTAAAAAAATACAAAAAACTAGCCCGGCGAGGTGGCGGGTGCCTGTAGTCCCAGGTACTCGGGAGGCTGAGGCAGCAGAATGGCGTGAACCCGGGAGGCGGAGCTTGCAGTGAGCTGAGATCTGGCCACTGCACTCCAGCCTGGGCGACAGAGCAAGACTCCGTCTCAAAAAAAAAAAAAAAAAAAATCTGTGAAAATCCTTACCCTCATTCCAGTGAGTAAAAAACAACAAACAAACAAGCAAAAACATTCCCACTAGAGAACTTCTCTTCAGGCTTCTTTTCTAATGGTTTCTGTAAACCTTCACACTTCCAGGCACTAAAATAAACTTCCTAATTTTGTACCATATAAATGGATTTTTACTATTACTTAGAAGATCTTGATTTCTTTTAGGAAACTAACTTTGCTGACTATATCTCTTATAAGGAAATCTCTGCCCTCACTAACTATAATGTTTTCAGATGAAGTAAAAAATACCCATTTACAAGCAGGCTGTGACAATTTACAAAGAATTTATTAGACCATGGTTTGACACATTGAATTCAGAAGTTTTAGGTTTTTGGCATTATGCTTACAATAACCTCTTCAACTATAGTATAAAATGTTGCATGGAATCACAGTGTCTTGTTCAATCTCAAATCCTGTAGTGTCTAGCACAGTGCCCACTATAGGGGTGCTAAAAAATGTATGTGACATAACCAAGATATGTATCAAATATAAACATGTTTGGATCAACTGGCCATTAGCTTCCAAGAGGCATTCTGTAAATTCTAGCCTCAATACATATCTCTTCATTCAGATGCAATCTCCCTTAAAATAGTCTTTATTAAGCCAAAGTATGAAGATTCTCACAGAATAGACTTTTGATGAGCTGTTGTGATTCACATAAACTGTAACAATAAAATTCTGTATGTTTGAATTGTAACCCTTCATAATAAAATCACTGCCATTATATGCTAGTCCATTCAAAACACTGTGGCTAATTTGGTTCACACACCTGACAGATGGCTTTCCTCTCTTAAATTGATTAAATGCAATTTAATTACTGACCAAAGAATTCACAGCTAATTCAGGACACAGATATAAAATTGATTCATCTGATGAAAGCACAACTAAAACTTGGCATCCAAATATAGATTGCATGTGGTATACTCTTTCTTACTGCAAAATACTCATGTAAGAAGAAAATTGTCAACTGATTCACTACTACTTCTAATGTCTCAATAATTAATTGTATATTTACAAAGAAAGATATGAAAATTTATCTTCTATAAACTCTGCTGGCTTCAAACAATTATTAGTTAGTGGGTGTTTGGATGGAAATCCCTGCTCAACTACTTACTTGATATAAAATGTCAGGTGAGTTGTTTAAGTATCCTAGTTTCATCATCTATAAAATGGGGCTATTAGAAACTATTTTTTTTTGTGACTAATAGGAAGATTGGGAGAGACACATGTAAGGCACCTAAAACTCTAAGAACAAAACAATAGAAATAGGTTAGTAGTTTTTGTGTTTATATTTAGTTATTATTCTTTTGACTAAGATAATGTTTATGAACAAGTTTAATAAAAAGAAATAAAATCATTGAAAACAAATTAACAAACAAAGCTTGTTGAGTGATCCTGAAATACAGACTGGGGATAAAAAGTAGGATGAAGCAAATTCATGATCTCAAGTAACAAATTCTAGTGCAAAATAAATTCTGCATGTATAAAAATATTGATCAGGATATAGATTCAGAATCTAGACATATGTACTAAGGAAACCACATTGAAAGCTACTTGACCTGAGAACATCAGGAATGTCTACCTGGAAGAAGTGGCACCTGCGATGAGAACTGAAGGGAAGGTAAGATTTAGGTCAACACACAGGAGTGGGAAAAAGGTATTCCTGGGGGGAAGAAACATGCTTAAGCAAAAGGTGTGTGAGAGTTTAAAGATTTTCACAAATCAAATGCAGGCTAATGTTGCCTGGGTGTTAGGCAGAGAGATGAGATGTGGTTAAGAATTTCCATCCTATGTGAGCTATCATTTAAACACGGAGAACAATAAAAATTACATAGGGCGCACAAGTATGTGTGAAGATTGTGTGTTAGTAATCTCAAACCTTAGCTAGGATTGAAGTGATTGGAGCTGTTGTGTCTCTCCAATTAAGACAATGCCTAAAAATAATAGATTTAAAATATTTGTGTAAGAACTGATGTGACAAGTTGACCTGATGACCTAGGAGAAGAGAATGGCATGTTTCAGAACAGAAGCCATGCTAGAAACACCCTAAACCTCCTCCTCACCTACCATTTTATTCCTCAGTTCGGGCCATCCTTGGGCTCAGGACCAATCTACATTTTAGTGGAGTCACATGAAGAATAGAGCCTTCCAGAAACTCAGATGGAGAGCAGTATGTGAACAGTTGTGTTCTCTCAGCACACCATCCTCTCTTGGGACAGAAGGCACCTCAGTCAGTTCACACAGAGGTAAATTTCATGACTTGGGGAACATTATAGACTAATCCCTAATCTGCCCAGAGGGATGTGATCAATGAGTTTTCTTTCTTAATAACTAATGCAAAATGCTAAACATAGACCTTGCAGTCAACCATTTCTGTTTCCTGATGAAGTTGGCTCTCATTTAGATTAAACAGTTTATAGTGAGGCATAAGAGATGAACATTCACTCAGTTTACCCTCTCAGTAGGAGTTGTGAAGGGGACAAAAAATGGACCCAGCCCACTCATGTGTATAGGATTGTTTCCTCAGAGCATGTGGTTGAGGAGATGGATGCCTCACCTCAACGAGTGGTTGCAGGAACCACATTTGTTTTGGGTGTCAAATGACTCCTCAAGCATGATCATTTCAACTCAGTTCAGGAAGGATGCTCTCATCCACATTGCTCTGTATATACAATCTCCATTGATTCATCTATGAGTCATTGAGCAAATAAAATGAGATCATATTTATAAAGTACTAAATACCGTATCAGGAATATAACAGACATTCAGTAAATGGTTGCTATACTGGGCTAAGATGTAAGGTAAGATTTGTAGAGAAAATAGGTCTCAAATAAGTCCAGGAAGGATTCTTCAGAAACATACATCATTCAGTGAGTTTCACTGAATATCAATACTTTTCTCCTAACCACATCACTCTTCCAGCATCACATTCTTCTCTTTGGCATGGTAAATTCTGAATACTGATGAATTACGTAGTACTTTAGAGAACAATGAGAAATTTCTGGAACTCCTAGAAGAAGTGATTGTTGCTAACACAATGTATATTTGACCATGCAAGTCCAGGATAGAGAAGAACAATTTTTGGAATATGTTCAGTCTCACCCATATGCACAGGGGAACATCATGCTCAAAGCTTTCCCAGATCAGTAATTTTCTCTCTTTACCTTAAGTCATCCCATGCCATAATAACTAGCCAGGATCATTATCAACAAAACTATTGAGAAGAGACTTCCAATTCACGCTTTTCTCTCAATCTTGCCATGTTTGGTGACATGATTCCACCTAACAATCAGTTCTTCCTGTATTTCCCCCGGATGCATTATGGCATGCGGCATCAGCCATTGGGCATTCTAAAAGCTCTGCTGTGTATAGAATAAAATGATTCATGAAGAACTATTCAGAGCTTGTTCTAGGTGGCCCCAAATTGATGAGAATAACAGGAAAGACTTTTCTGTATGTCAGTAAATTAAAGGTACAATCAAGATTTTGAAATACAAACCTCCTAATATATTACAGAAAAACCACAGTTTTCCTAGAACTCTTTCTCTGGGTCATTGTGATAAAATCTAGTCCCAAGTAGCAAAGTCTTTTCTTTTTTCTGCCTTTTTTTTTTTTTTTTTTTTTTTACTTTAGAGATGGGAGTCTCACTACGTTGCCCAGATTGGGGTTCAGTGGCTACTCACAGACATGATTATATTGCATTACAGCCTTGAACTCCTGGGCTCAAAGTAATCCTTCCATCTTAGCCTTCTGAATAGCTGTGACTTTAGGCATGCACCACCATGCCAGCAAAGCCTATCTTATGCTCTAATGTCAGCTCCTCAGAAAAAAAAAAAATTCCCTAGGGTAACGAATGCCCATTTATATTAATAGGATATCATCTTGGTCTCTCCAGAGCATATTTCACCTGGAAGAGTAGACCTTGTTTTAGGCAATTTATTTTGCCCAGTCTGTTCATCAATAGAAACAGATATTTATAGGCTGAGCAACATGGTAAAACCCCATCTCTACATATATATATATATATATATATTTTTTTTTTCATTCCAGGTGTGGTGGCACATGCCTTTACTCCCTGCTATTTGAGGGGCTGAGCGGGGAGGATTGCTTTAGCTTGAGAGGTCGAAGCTGCAGTGAGCTGTGATCATGCCACTGCACTCCAGCCTGGGTGATAGAGCAAGACTCTGTCTCAGAAATTTAAAAAAAAAAAAAAAGAAAGAAAGAAAAAAGAAACAGATATTTTTCATCTGCCTGTCCCTAATCCGAGTGTGTGGACAGTTAAATTAAGTATCTACAATACCCATATTCTTAAAAATAATCCTTTTTGTACATATGCATTAAGGTGTGGTAAACAATGAAGAAAATATTCCCTGAGACTCATTCACTAAACCGCTGGTCTCACGGTGAGGCACACTTCTTCTCTCAATGTTGTTCTTTATTGTGTATGTCATTGGTCTAGAAGACATAGTTGTAGGAGTGTAGACTTGGCTTTCATGAGGTTCCCACCTGCCTTCAAAGGAAAACTGAGAAGTAGAGTCAAGTCTGTGCCAAATACTAGTTTTAAGCAGTTTCTAATGTGTCTTGTATCTTCTTATGGTTTTACTCTTCTGCTTTTGTGTTCATAAATGTCATATCAGCAATGCTTTCCACAGAAACTACATCAAAAACAATATTCTCATATAATTGTCTTCATTTCTTTCCAAGACAAACTTATGAAGAGTAGAAGATGCATTCTTATTGATTAAAACACTTTACTTCTTAGGGAAAAATGTTTAGTAATCTGATCTTTCAGTTGTCATTGTTAATGAATATAGTTGTATATCTAATCCAAGGTAATTTTTATTTTATGCTTCCTAAGATAAGATGACAGAAATATTATTCAAGGAAATCCCTGCTTACAATATAAAATGTATTTATCAATGTCAACATCAGCATAACTGACACACTAAACATCAGCATTCATTCTAAACACAGATAGCTTTATTTTATTATTTTGAGAACAGCTAGGAAGCCAAGATGAAAGGAGCATCAATGATAACAGAAACTAAGAGGCCAATAGTAACAATGGAAGGAACAAATGAGAATAGTCGTGTGGGTCCAAGACAGAGGAGAACCCTATAGACACTGGAGACTGTGGTCTTGGTTGGGTACTTCACAGCACATAGCTGGCTGCAGATCTGTCTGAAATTTAGATATACATGGCTTTCTCCGAAGCATATCTCTGGCAAAAAATTTGAGTTTAAAGACTCCGTACTCACTAAGCCTAGTGACCACTGTTTCTGCCAGACACTCAACAAGAAAGTAATCAAGTGGTCAGAGAAGACCTCTTGAGAGAGCAGGACCCCAGGAGGTCCTCACAGATCAGGTAAAACTTGATTCTACAGAAAAGAAAGTAAAAATACTTCCAGATGAAGAAACAATGGGTCAGTGTGACTATCTGGATTTTGCTGTGTGACATAAATGAGTCTCATTAAACATGAACATAAGTCAATTGTCCAAATTGAACAATGGTGCCTGCTGACCCCAGAAAATAGAGTATCAATCAGCCAGACTAGGAAATGTAAACGTAGAATGTCCTAACCGAGAGCACTGGCTTCAAATTCTGACCCTGCCATATACTAGCAGTGGGACATAGAGGAAGCTACTTGTTGTGGCCAAACCTCAGTTTTCTCATCTATGAAGCATGCATAAAAATAAAATGGGCCTTGTATGACTCACAAGGAGATTAAATGAGGCAATAGTTTAATAGTCTTAACCTCATCTCCAGCTTGTAGTAAAACCTCAATGACTGTAGATTGTAGTTAAAGGACAGTAAAAAGAGTCTTCCTTATCTTGCACCATGAATGGACTTCAAAATTTAATCTCCTGCTTCTGTTTCTCTCTCCTTGCCAATATAAGGCCTGCACACTCACTATCATGCATGTTATGTTTCTGTGGCACTGTCACCCTGACCTGCTCCATTCCTTAACTCTTCAGGTATTTCTATACCATCAATCCTACTTTCCCTCCTTGAAAGTGTTACTGAAACAGCAGGGGTTTGGTCTAGGTCCTGCTCCTGGCCACACAGAAAGCCAATGACTGAGACGCTGAGTATTGCCAAGGAAGTAGGCTTTAATCAGGTGCTGTAGCCAAGGAGATGGAAGCTTAGTCTTAAATCCATCTCCCTGATAGACTAAAACTAGGGGTTTATATAACAGGGAAGAAATGTACCAATGTGCAAGAAAACAGGAACTAAGGAGGGAGAAGGAAGCAATCATAATGAATGAAGGGTCTTGTTGTCTAGATGGGATATGGTGATCTGGTGAGTTTCCATTCTTTGATACTTTTTTTTGAGAGGCCTGAAGGGTCTTTTCCTGAGGAAGGAACTCAGATAAAACAAGTGTAAGTTTCAGTCTTTAAGACTATAAGGCTTAATTTCTACAGTTAAGAAAAAAAAAAATAAAAACTGTCTGTGGGACAATCAGGTTGGTTTCAAAGGCTGTTTTCCAAAAACCCTCTCTTGTTATCTGTTCATTCCAACATTTTTTCAAAGACTCCCTCAAGTGTCATCTATTCTTTGAAATCACCCTTGATACATTAGGGAGAACTAAGTGCTTTACATGATAGCTGTACCTTTAAATAGTGCCCTGACAAACTACCATCAAGGCCATTAATCGCTTCTATGAAAATCATGGATCATTAGTGTATGGATAAATGATTATGCTGCTGACCAGTGATTACTCCATTTGCACCCCATAACTAACCAGAGGCATTATTCTAATAGACGTGTGTCATGTTATTTTAAGGTAGGATTAAAAATAATTCTATATATCTCAAGCACCTTTTGCAAATAATTATTATTTCCTAGGGGCACAACTACACATCTGTAGTAGCAGAAGTGATTTCCTAAGAAATATGTATCTGGCAGATATACATATTTACTGATTTATTTATTCTATGGTGTAGTAATTTCTGTGTTTAAGTAATATTTAGTCACTTTTTCTTACGCAAATCTAGCATAGTCTTAGGGATACCAATATGAGTACCATGTGGTAACTCATATCAAATAGCCAAACGACTGGGGGGCAGCAGAAATATGCAGTTACCCCGACAGTTACATATAGAGTACAAGGGCTGTAAAAGAGACACACTCCATGTCCTTGAGATGACAGTGGATGAGATTTTAAACAACATTCCAAGAGAAGATCATGTTTGAACTGAAATTTAAAGAATGAATATAAATAACAAAGTAAATAAGTAGGAAATGTATTCCAGGCAGAGAAAACTGCACACACATCTAAAAAGAGAACATAAACTATTAAAATAACTGCAAATAGGCTAACATAAGTGAAGCCCAAAGTTTAGAAGGAAGTGGAGAGATATCACTTATGAAATTTGCCCAGGGATAATATCCCTTTCTCTGTTTCTTTCCTATCCCTTCTATGGTGGGCCCACATACAATCATACCTCACTTAATGACAGGGATATTTGATGAGAAATGTATCATTAGACAATTTTGTTGTGTCAACTTCACAGAGTGTACTTACACAAACCCAGATACTATAGCCTATTACACACCTAGGCTATGTGGTTTAGCCTATTGCTCCTAGGATTGCATGGTACTATCATGAATACATAGGCAATTGGAACACAACGCTAAGGTTTTGTGTGTCTGAACATAGAACAAGTACAGTAAAAATACAGGATCATAGTCTTCGGAGATCATTATCATATATGAGGTCCCATATTGACTGAAATGTTGGTCGTTATGCAGCACATGACGGTACTAACATGAGAATACAAGAAGTGGAAGACAGATGGTTTAACTGTACTTCAGGAAAGGGCATTAGGTAGGAGATAATTTGGAAATCATTAACATACAGATGACTGTTGTAGAATTAGTGAAGTTGTCCAGGAGAATATGTAAATTGAGTACAAATGTGAGGCTAAAGAGTAAGAAAACACTAACATTTAAGAGGTATCTAGCAGAACAGTTTCCCGTAAAGCAGACTGAAAGAGGTAGGTGGTGGTGGGAGAAAAATCAGCATTGTGCCAGGGAAGCCAGGATCTGTTAGGAGGTGCTGGAAAAAAGCGGCCATTGCAGTGTCACCTACCAGAATCCCACCCTTTCCATGCAATTTCCATCTGCAGTCACTTCTTTAGGGATGTGGAAACCCTCAGGATTGTCATGCCACTGTGGTATGGCATTTGTTATATTCATAAAGTTATTTTATAAATTTTTAAATTTTATCGGGAACAAAATTCCAGTAGGGTTCTAAATCAAATTTTGAGCGATGGATTCTGAATTAAGAGTCCACATCAGATATATTTCCCTATACGGTCATGCAATACACAAGATAGTACTTTAAGCCAATAGCTTCATAAGAAAATACTTTGTATTTTATTTCCAGTCTAAATAAAGACAGGTCAATGAGTTCAATAGTTATAACTTATTCTGTGTGAGTTTTCAGTATTCTAACAGAATTTCCATTGGGAGGCAAATTAATAATATTACTTTGAAGACCTTTCTTGATATAAGTATTATATCAATACACACAAACACACACGCTCACGCGTGCATGCGCATGTGTGTACATGCAAACTTTAAAGTTTTGATGTAGATGTACCTTTTTACCCCTCTAGAGAAAATCATGTTAAAATCTTTTGTTTCCATGATTTTTTTTATTTTATTTATTTATTTTTATTTTTTGAGACGGAGTTCCCCTCTGTCTCCCAGGCTGGAGTGCAGTGGCGCGATCTCCGCTTACTGCAAGCTCTGCCTCCCGGGTTCAAGCCATTCTCCTGTCTCAGTCTCCCGAGTAGCTGGGACTACAGGCGCCCGCCACCACGCCCGGCTAATTTTTTTGTATTTTTAGTAGAGATAGGGTTTCGCCGTGTTAGCCAGGATGGTCTCGATCTCCTGACCTCGTGATCCACCCGCCTCGGCCTCCCAAAGTGCTGGGATTACAGGCGTGAGCCACCGTGCCCGGACCGTTTCCATGATTTTTAAAAGAAATTTTTCTAAAATTCACTATTTAAAAAAAACCCATGACTTCCTCTTTCCTTATTTCATAAATTACCTAATCATGCGTCTGCTGGAATAAGGACTTGTAACTGCAGCAGCAGCTGGAAATCTAGTTTTCATCTACTTCCTCTCACTTCTGCATAAAATGGAAATAAAAACAGACTGGAAAAAAGTAATTAGAGAATATTTGTATTTGAAACACTTTAGTTTTACAAATTATATATATATATATAATATATACAATATAATATGTATGTATGTATGTATGTATGTATTTTTAGTTTTCTCCCTAATTTTAATTTTTTTTTTAATTTATCATCTTTCTTAACCTGTGCTGCTAGGTATATGGTACTATCTTAGCCCATTTTTTTTGTTGTGGCTCTAAGAGAGTACTTGAGGCTAGGTAATTTATAAAGAAAAGAGATTTACTTCTCTAATTGGTTCTGCAGGCTGGAAGTTCATGGGCATGGAGCTGGGGTTCTGCTGGGGTTCTGGTGAGGGCCTTAGGCTGCTTCCACTCATGGCGGAGAACTGAAAGCTGAAGTGAAGCCAATATGTGCAAAGAGATCACGTCGGGAGGGAGGGAGCCAAGAGGGAGAAACCGAGGAAGCCAGAATCTTTAATAATCTCCTCTTGAGGGACCAAACCTATTCCGCACACACTCGCTCCTGAGATAGGGCATTTACCTATTCATGAGTGACGTGCTCTCAGGACCCAGACACTTCACTAGGCCCCACTGCCCAATACTACCACATTGGCACAAGTTTTCATGGGGACAAATTATATCCAAACCATAGCAGGCACCGAAAAATAAAATTACTTTTAAAATAATGAAAGTGTTACATTCTTGTATTACTTTTTTTTTTCTATTGAGAAAAAAATAATTTAAATGTATGATTTCAATTGTGTTTGGAAAATGTACCCTTTTTTTTCAGACTGCTAACAAGTGATTTGTTTCTGCCCCCCACACAAGCACTCTTCTTTCTCTCCAGAGATCTATTCAGTACACATTTTGGCAATGGATCCAGAATAATGAATTATTACCATTTAAGTCTTTAGTATCACTTTGAAAACAAGTAAATCATATATTAATGTTTTACATTGGCATTTATATTATTTTATGTCTGTATAATGATGTCCATAATGTAAGATTCACTATCCAGTTTAATTTAAAAATTAGAAGAAAAAAACAATACTTTCCTATGCATAAACTCTTTACAGACAATAAAGCAATTGCCTATGCATTATCTCACATGGCCTTGAAAAGCTAGGATAGGTTTGCTTTTGCACCAGCTTTTTAACTAAAGAAACTGAGATTTGGTAAAAATGAGCTGCCTGACGCAAGTCAGGATGTGGCACAGATGTGGAACCTCAGAAAAAGACTTTTGGATTCAAGATTAGCAGTAGGGTGCTGGATTTTTAATAGGCTTGAGTTTTATAATCAGAAAATAATGAGATGTGAAGCCTGAGTCTGCTTTTCATCACTGGCCAAGCTACGTGTTTTCCCTGTTAGAAATTTTGGTTCATTCAGTCTTGATTTTTTTATTTGTAGAGCTATAATAATACATTTACTATAGTGGTAATAATTTTATAAGATAAAATGATAAAGTCAATGAAAAATGCCTGGTACAATGCCTATTACATAGCAAATGTAATAAAGATACAGTTGGTACCGTCTCTTTTATTTCGCAGTAGTTAGTGGAAGGGACACAAGGGCTGACCAAGAAAAAAGGGATAACCACCAGGTGGCAGAAGAACACAATTAAGTTTATTTAGGTGATGCTTTGGCAGATTTGTATGGAGGGAAGTCCCTCATAGCATTAGAACAATGCAGGGGCCACCACCTAGAAGGAGAAGGGAGCAAGAGAATTCCTAAGGACAATGAGAATTGAAGAGGGGGCTCGCTTGTCTACGTGGTATCACTTAGCCTCCCAGGAGGAATCTCTGGGGCAGAGAGCTCTGACGGACAGCATGTGGTCTATACAAATCTGGTGTTTATCTAATCTATGGCTAACAGATGTTGGTAAGTTTTGTGTAGTATGCAAAACGAGTGGGCTGTAAATGGCTGAGAATCTGTTTATTTGGGTTGTATTTTAAACAATTGAATGTGTAAAAAGTTAGGCTTGGTGCCAGCAGGATTATGAGGTAACAGGTATTGGCCTCCTGGGAAGACGTAAGCAACATAGGACCGGTATACAGATACCATCTCTGCCTCATTTATGTATACATCAATCACCACCCAAAGAAAAGTAAGATGAAATAGCAACAGCTTTTTTTTTCACGACTGTGAAGTTTACATTTTGATTTATGTGTGTATATACATATGATTATCTATATGTGTATATATTATTTCCATTTGCAAATGATTTATATGCCTTATAATGGAAAAAAATATAACAATATGGCTTAATAAAATAAGCAATATAATGTAAGGATGACAATGCATATGTATTAGAAGTTCAGATACAAAAACTAAAAAGATCACATGTTGACCTTTATTTCTATTTGTAAAAATAAATTTATTAAAACTGAGGCCAAGCACAGTGACTCATGCCTATAAATCCCAGTATTTGGGAGGCCAAGGTGTGAATCCCAGAGTAAATCACTTGAGGCAAGGAATCCAAGACCAGCCTGGCAAACATGATGAAACCCCATCTTTACTAAAAATACAAAAATTAGCCGAGTGTGGTGGTACATGTTTGTAATCACAGCTACTCGGGAGGTTGAGGCAGGAGAATCGCTTGAACCCGGGAGGCAGAGGTTGTGGTGAGCCGAGATCATGCCACTGCCCTTCAGCCTAGGCAACAGAGAGAGACTCCATCTCAAAAAAAGAAAAAAAATATCTGAATTGTACCACTTAAATAGTTTTTGTAATGAAAATACTTGGTTAATTCAATGTTTGACTCACAGTTGAAGAAAATACTGAAAGTAAAGTCTCATCTCCAAAATAGCTAGTGGCCAGTATATACAGGCAAGTGAACATGAGTGATACCAATCCACGTCCTCAGCAGTGCCACACCATCTTTCCCTGGTAATGCTTCTCTTGGAAAACGATTCTGTGGAGATAGACTACACTATCAGTCACATATCTGAAGTCCCTCACATAGTGTCTACTACATATAAAACACTAATAAGTAACAACTTTTAGCATTAATACTATTAATAATACAGCATAAAACACTTTTAAACTAACTATAAACAAGAAATCACCTTAGAAATTATAGAAGTTGAAAAAGAAAGTCAAGAACCAAGGAAAAATTTTTCCAAGTTAGAGAAATTTGTGCTTGCGGTGTTGTTCCTTCTTTGGTCTTTCGATACCTTAAAAGAACATTAAAGTTCTATTCACTTATTTAAAAGTTCAGAGTCCACAAAGGTGAGCATCTCTCTCACTAGCCACAAGACTGTTTATCACTATTTGAATAATAATTCAGTAAAATATGTCTAAGCAATTAACTTCTTTTGAAAAGTTGGTTTAAAAATTCCCCCAATTTAATAACACCTAATTTTGATATTATTAATGATCACTTTCTCAGTTTCCAAAATGTCATGAATCTCTCCATTTAAATACCATTTTTCTGAAATTTCTGAACATTTTTTTTTCCTAACTCTTCATGGTATTTTTTGGCATCTAACTTCTTGCTTTGAGTACCTCTGAGACTAACTCCATCAAGCACGACTTTCCAATAATTCCTAGACATTCTTGTTTACTTTCAGATGTGGCTGCTTATATTCTCTCTTGTCAAATAAAAATAATATCAATTTGGGTATAATATTTTTTCTCTCAAAAATAGTCTGCTTCCAGTTTCATAGTTTATCCACTCAGGATTCCACCAGATTGTTTTCATAGTGGAAAGAGAGAACTAGGTTTATAGTGCAGTGTAATATAATAAAATCTCATTTCTGAAAAGTCTGAAAAGTGCTAGACAAGGTCAGTGGGTACCAGAATAATTTTGAGCTATGGTATAGAAGATAAAATATCCTTTCTAAATTCTTACCTTTAGACAATCAGTCTTTGTAAGGACCTACAAGAGGGTCAGAATAGTAAAATAGAATAATAATAATGGCTGCTCCAAAATGTCACACATTTAATTCAAGAACCTTGGAGAAGCAGTGGTAAGGGACATTTTTAACAGTTACCAAAGTACAATTTGCTTCCTATCATTGCATAATGTTATTTCCCTATAAACAGTGTGGTTGTCTTATTATTTCTGAAACATTGATCACTTTACTGTTCTTTTATGCTAATAGGCAAAGTTTCCATTGAGCCCATGTAAACAGTGTTTCTTGGTTGATTCTGAGTCTTCTCATGTTAATTTTCATGTTACTTGAGATTGCATTTATGCTAATAATATTCTAAATCTAATAACCATATGTTCAGAGAGTAGCAAGGATGCCTATACTGTGAGTTAATAACATAATACAATACTCTGGAAAATTGCTGACAAAATATAAAATATCAGCTCACTACAATTTCCCAAACTTCTCTTGACTGCACTAAGGATCCAGATGCTGACATGGACAAAGCTAACTTCAAACTGCATCTTAAAGGTCATATCATGTTTCATTTGCCTCCTTACGTCTCAGTTTTTTCATCATAAAACCTGTGATAATAACCCCTACATTAACCCTCACTGAAATTTTGATGAGGCAGTGAGATGCTGGTTTTAAAATTGTTTTGTGTGTATGCATTGCACACATGTAAATTTATTAGACATAATTTTGATCCTTCTTTCTGAAAATTTGACAGAATTGTTCAATGAAATCACTGCGGCACAAGAATCATAAACTTTTCCTTTATGACCCTCTTAGTCATGATGTAAACCAAGGCCGATGAAGAGTTACTTTTCATAAAGTACTGGCGTTAGACCAGTAAGTTGTAAAGGTGCTAATTGAGAAGAACAAGGGGTGGTTCTTCTACTTCAGGAGTCCATAAGCTTATGAAGATACCAGAAGGTAAGTCATGGCAATATCAACTAATTGCCATGTAAGAATACCAACATGAGCAAAGGTGGCAGGAGTACAGGAGCTCATAGACTTGCCTGAACAATAAGGAGGGAATACATGGATGACCTGAAACCTGAAGTTCATTATGAAGATAAGATGACGGTCTGAGCTGTACAAAGGCACCCTTTTTCTCAGAGTGGGTTGTGAGCACTATGACTAGGTAGTTCAGGGCATAGGCTGAAGAAAGGTAGGACAGGGTTGGGTTATGATGGGTTCAGGATTCACTCTCTTTGTGATTTATGCTGCATAAGAATATTCAGAGTCTATAGATGATATAAAGACCCATAAAATCTCTATTATGGAAACCAAAGTACGTTGTTGATTATAGATGGAGCCAAGACAGGAAGGCATGGTGGTAAATTAGGAACATATAACTTTAATTAGGTACAACACAAATTAGGGTATGGCAGGGATATGAAAACAATGAATTAGAACCATATTTAAGAATATGTATTACTCCAAAATGAGTAATTGAGTAGTTTGAACACAGAGCAAGAAAATGTATTTATTTCATAAATTATAACTTACAAAATGAAATCAGTAATTCAGCACACAGTGAAAATTATCCAGGGAATTGTAGCAGGTGTACACATACTTCGCATACTATCACTACTGTGTAAAAATTCTAAATGACCTCTTCAAGGAATTCCTACCATGTATGTGCTTTGTGTGCACACGAGTGAATGTGCACATGTGCTTTGTGTGAAAATAACTGCTGGATAGCAGTCAATGAAGGAAACCTCCAGAGACCTTGTGTTCATTGCACAATAAAAAGTACAGATAAAATGTGGTATTGACATAAATATTTTGTAATTTGAAAACTCTTTCATGGTAGCATCTGGGCAGTTTAACTGAGTATTTTATAGCTATGATATATTGGGTTTCCTCTGAGGGCACTGGACAGAGATTTACACACTGCAACAGAACTCTGAAGCATAACCTGTCTTACCTGGAGAAGGACAAAGGAGAAGGCCTGTTAGTTACTGCTGGTTTCGTTTAAAAGGCCAGTCAACTATTGCTGATAACTTTGACATTTTTGGTCATTATTTGGTGTCTGTTTGTGCCCATTTTGCAATATCCCATGTTACTCTTCTGCAGTTTGCGATTCTCACTTTTTATTCTCTCAGGGCTCAGTTAATATAGAAGAAAGGTATTCCAATCCTGTCTATAAAATGTATCTTTCTTTGAAATAACTGCATTCATTCTCAAGTACAGAAAGCACATAACAATATAGTCCTAATTTTTAACCTTATTAAAGGTATAGCTGGCAAGCTGTATTCTGGTTCTTATCAATATGCTGAACAGCAAAATGTTTGGTTTCATTCTACCCAGTCAACCCCCAACATGGTTATCTGAGGTTTTATGGCAGCTCCAGGTGGGAAGGAAGCTTCCTTTAAATCTGTAGAAGAATCAAATAGAAAATCACCTTGGAATTTTGTTCCTGACCTCTCCTCTGACAATTCTTTACGACAATCAGAGCTGGTGTCAGATCCTTGAACCAGAGAAAAGCTGAAGAAACCTGGTGGAGACTGTGTAGGTGATTCTTCACCTTCCCTTTGTCCTCTATATATTGTGACTTTACTTATCTAACTCAAATCCTCTTGCATCATCTCTTATTTCAGTCATGACCAGAGTTAACAGTTCTAGGCAGGTTTTCTCCCACTCCACTCTGAAATCATGTTGTCTTAGGTATGGACCACGTGGTTTCTGTCCTTTGGCACATTGGGAGTCTCTACTAGCATCAATTGTCCCATTTACCAATATCACAATTACGTACTTAATAATATTATCAACTACATAATATCAGTATTGGGCTAAGGGATCCATTTCTTACATAATGAGGTTGTACAGGAAAAGGTTAACACAGCAGGCCTGTGTTGCTCAAACCATGCACATTTGAAAAAAAAGACCTGTCTTCAGGACAGATCCTTGGGTGACTCCCAGGAGGTAACTTCTGAGCTCTCAAAATTTTCTACCTAATAATAATGTATTTGTATGCCTATGTCTTTGGGTCACACTATACCGGTGTGACCAGATAAGTTTATCTTACTAATGCGATTTATTGTTGATGCCTACTTGTGTTCTGAGATGCTGTGATCTGAATAGTCGAGGTCAGTTACAGGGCTACTGAATGTTTACACAATTAATCCCAAATGAAAATCCTGGACACCAAGACTCAGTTGAACTTCTCTCGTTGGTAACACTTTTGACTTGTCAGACATCATCTCTGGGAGAATTAATCATATCTTTTGCAGTTTCACTGGGGAATTGTCATGTGGATGCTCACAACAGTCTTGTCTTGGATTTCTCCATTTGCCTTTGCTGATTTTAATCTGTAACCTTCAAATGTCATAAACTAAAATTGTGAGTACAATAACTTTTTCTGAGTCCTGTGAGTCATTCTAGTGAATCATAAAGTCTGCAGATGGTCTTAGGGACCTCAAAACCAGAGGTATAACCTAACGATAACTACTAGCTGGTAGTATCTGCTCATAGGTGCTGCTGGTTCTACCATATACTATCTCACTGGAAAGCGTTTGGTCTCATAGAACAATGGCATAAAATATTAAAGACTTAGATAGTGTATCTGTCTGGGAGCAACACACCAATGATTGATGGCAGGCACTGTATTCCAAGAAGTGGAATATGTACTGATGTAAGAGGAATGTCCTTTATAACTTCAAAACTTGAGTCTAGAAATTTAAGGATGGAAAGTGAAATTGCCATTGTAAATGCCTATGTTCTACACGTGTAATTATACATTCCATTCTTAGGGTCTCCTGGACAATATACTCCTTTTTCCTACTGATATAATATTTCCACTAAATCCTCTGAGAGAAATCCCAGTGATATTTCCACTGAGCTTCAGCTATGACTACTACCTAATCATTCTAGGTTTCTCAAAATGTTGGACTATTGGGCTAAGATAGGAAAAAGTACAATCACAGGAGTAGTTGGCCAAGACTATAATCAAGGACTTGTTAAATAATGGAGGTTCTCTGATGATAACAGAAATAGATAATTATAGCAACCAATGCCAACAAGAGCAAGATACCAGGGCTTTGGTATTTTTCTCAGGGAAGATCTGAGTCATCCCAACAGAAAAGCAATCTAGACCAATTGAAATGTTCATTAAAGATAAAGGCAACTAGAATGAATGGTGGAGGAGGTAGGTAATGGTAATTATCAGTTACAACAAAGTAGATTGTAGCATCTATACCTATATCTATACCTATATCTATATCTAGATTTTTTTTTTTTTGAGATGGAGTTTCATTCTTGTTGCCCAGGCAGGAGTGCAATGGTGCGATCTCAGCTCACCACAGCCTCCGCCTCCCGGGTTCAAGCGATTCTCCTGTGTCAGCCTCCCAAATAGCTGAGACTATAGGCATGCACCACCATGCCCGGCTAGTTTTGTATTTCTGGGAGAGACGAGGTTTCTCCGTGTTGGTCAGACTGGTCTCAAACTCTCCACCTCAGGTGATTCACCCCTCTTGACCTCCCAAAGTGCTGGGATTACAGGCGTGAACCCCCTCGCTCGGCCGCAGTTTATGTATTTTAACCAATGTTATTGTTTTAAAGAGACTGCAGCTATCCAGCATCAAAAGTTTAATCAACAGTGGTGTACTTAAGGTCATGTGAGGATCTCAACAATGCCAGAGGTGGACTGGGGCGGACAACTTTGCTGCTTATGTTTCATCCTCTAAGTCTTGGCAGTCTCGGGTAGAATAGAACTTCCAGGAAGCTCTCAACTGGCTTCCTGCCAAGTGTTTTGCCTCAAGTGTGCACAATACATCTTTACTTTCTTACTCCATAGCTACTCAGGACATACTATCACCATAGGGAAAATGAGATCATAGGCCAAAATAAGGGGCAATTCCTTTAAAACAGAATTGACTGACAAGAGTATATAACTGGAATTGAGATTTTCTGGTGAACATTATGAAGTAAATAAGAAACAAAGCAGTGGAAGATGTAGGCAAGGGAATGAGGGAATGACTATAATAATAGACTTAGAGTGAAACTGATTAATCAGTATTTAACTAAGGCCTGAGAATGATGAGGGGAAGTGAAAAGGTAGACTACCTACCAAATAGTGTTTCCCCTCCGCCTCCTCCTCCTCACCCTCTTCTTTTTCTTTTTCTTCTCTTTCTCCTTCTTTTTCTCTATCTTTCCTTCCCTTTTTCTCCTCCTCCTTCTCCTTCACCCCCTCCTTTCCTCCTCATTCTCCTCCTTCTCCCTATAACTCTTTTCCTACTATTTTTCCCCCTTTGGAGACAAAACACGTAAGAACCATGTTTGCATTTTTAGACAATAATTATTTATTAAAATGCTCTAAATCCTCATTTAACATCATTAAGAAATTATTAAGTTTTCTGTGTGAGGCTGTCAGTTTAGAAAGTTTTGCCTGAAGATTTGATGTGGCATTGTTTGCCATGTTAAATGTTTCCTTCTGATACCAATTATTTTATAAGTCATTCTGCTAAAGTGATTTGTAATTCATACTTACCATGCACACAACTAAATTTGTCTGCTTGTGCTGCCATAAAAAGTACAACAGACTGGGAGGCTTAAACAACAGAAATGTATTTCCCCACAGTTCTACAGGCGGAAAGCCCAAGATCAAAGTGTTGTCAGAATTTGTTCTTGTGAGGGCTCTCATCTTGGCTTGCAGATTGCCACCGTGTTAATGTGTGCTCATTTGGCCTTTCCACTGGGTGTAAGAGAGAGAGAGAGACAGAGAAAGAGAGAGAGAGAAAACGCTCTGAACTTTCTTCCTTTCCTTATAATGACACCAATCCTATTATATTATGGTCCCACCCTTATGACCTCTGCCCTGTCTCCAAATACCATGTAAAAAGTTATCTTCTCTCTCCTATTTATCCCGTAGGAGGTGAATGAGTTCCAAGAGGGTGGGAACTTCATCTGTGTTATTTGCTATTCCATCCAAAGCGCTTGGCAGAGTTTAGTACATGGAAGTTGACAAATATATGTTGATTGCATGAATTGCTGAGTGAATGTATGAACAAATAAATTAATAAGACTACAGTCTTTACTTATAATTACTAAGAAGTTTCCATAAGGAAATATGAAATATCTCAACATAAATTTGAACTTTTGAGTCATGATTCCCTGTCCTGTGTCATTAGGTAAGTCTAAAATAAAAATTAAAGGACTTATTCAAACTACAGAAAATAAAGCAACAATTAATCATAATATTTTGTTTTCAAAAATTAATACATAAAACATTCTGTATACTATCGAGTTTATATTGTCACTAGGTAAAAATTCAGAATGACAGAGGGCCATAATAGTACTTAATACTGGGGAAATTGGAGGAATGGTTCTCAGCTAAACTAGATTTTTTTCTACAAAGCTCTGTTACTTAAGTGAGGAACAAAAAAATATTTCTCCAATATTGATTAATACTTCCCAATAATATGTATTACAAGCTGTAACTTGGATAGTATTTTCAAATGAGATTTAGTTTCTTTTCTTAAGTACCTCTTCTTGTTCTACCAGATGTATTATTGATATTATTTTAGGTCTTTGTAATTTTTTATAAACATTTATCTTATAATGGAAAATTTAAATAGTGATCAGCTCTGATGCGTTGTAAATCTAACAGTCTAAAATTGCTTTGTAAAACTTGGGGATTTATTCAATTAGTTAAATCACACTCTTAGAGCTTTGCAAAGATTTATTGACTTTTACTGCTAGAGATATTCATGCAAATAACCTTCAAAATACCTATTTGAAAACATTTTAATCAAAAGATCTATTCCATCACTCAGTGGTGGTCTGTGGGAGGAATATTAAGTTGCTACACATTAAATCATCCTTAATAGCTAAACACTACATTTGGCTTTTATCTTCAGAACCAATTTCCTTCTACTATATTTGTAGGGAGAATTCCATGAAAGGAAATACTAGTTAAGTATTCAGGTGAGGCATGAACTAACTTGAAGTAACACAATTGCTTTAATAATTCCATAGGTAAACAACCACAAGTTACAGAAAATAAGATAACACTTAAGTAATCACAATTGGCTAGAATTATTGTCCATTTCATAATTCTGGAAAGATTATCCAAAGTTGTAGAATAAATGTTTTTGTCATGAATAATATAAAGGCCACAAAAAGATATCATTTTTCTTTCAGTTGGTCATATAATTAACTAGTGAGTCAAAAATAGGGAACCCTCAAGTGTCGTTGAAGGTAACCGTGACATAAATGAAGTATTCAGGGTGAGTTTAAATCAGCACTGCACATGTAATCACTATATTCAAGCAAAAGCCAAAATACAAATCTTGAAGATAAAACAAAATGTGGTTTTGTTTTGATTTTATTGGAATAAAACATTCTACAATAAGAAGCTTGATGAGTAAACTTGGATTGAAATAAGCAAGCTGGAGAAGAGTAGGACTAATAAAGCTTCACTAATATTTTTGTGGTGCTTAGAAAAGACTCGAAAACTACAGGCGTTGTGCTTGACTTCAGTAGGTAGCAAAATATAGTCAAAGTATGTACTCCAGAAACTATATTCTGAAATAAAATTAAAGCTAGCTAGCTACTAACAGATTTTTAAGATAAATTTGTGGAGAAAACAGGATAAATGTTAAACCCAATGAACATGGAATTATTGTCTTCGGAAGTTGGGAAGTAAATGAAATAGCTATTTGGAGACGACATATTAAACATTTTCTGGGAAAATATTAACATTTGTCACCAAAATGTATTGAATAATTTCAATGTGCTCTGAAAATTGCTATGAGCTTTGCAATTTTAAGTATTTTTTTTTAATACAAAATTTTCAAACATCCTCCACTTGATTGGTTCCAAGTAACTAGCCAAACTACCTAGTGTGAGAGGGGGCGCCATGTCTAGAAAAGAGTATTAAAGCAACACCTCTAGAGGATAGCAGTATCTGGACAGCATGTTTGGGGCTGTGGAAATGGCCCTGGTGAGTAAGAGATTATGTACAGAAAGAATACATTCATAAGTAAATATATTGACTATAATGGAAGCCAGGTTATAGAATACAGTTGAGAACATGGGAAATGAACAAGGCGAAAATTAACCCTGTGGTGCTTGATGATAATCCAGGGTCTAGATGTAATCTCATGATTAATATTCATATAAAAGAAATATGTACATAGATACAGATGTGTGTGAGGGTGTGTGTGTGTGTGTATGTGCATATACATGCATTTATTTTTTAGCTCTTTCTGCTGAGGGGCACTAGAAGTAGTAACACCCCCGTAACAAAGGGTCATGGATCCTTGATATCGGGACTGGACAGAGAAAACACAAGATGAGCCTGAACATTTTGTGCCAGAATGTAAGAAAGTGCTCCAAGAGTGATAGGGCCTCTCAAAGAGACATAGGACGTAGCTTGATGGATTTCCCACTAGCCAAACCTGGGAGATACTGAATTTCAAAATAAATAATTATCCTAACAAATCGTGACATTAACGATTCTACTTAACATTGAGTTAAATATAAATCTAAGAGTCCACACTGATATGAGTCAATGGAAAGGGGAGATTGGTAAGCTCTACTTATTGTAGAATTCAACTAGTAAACATAAATGGAATAGTAGAAATTAAAACCATCATATGGCTTCCATAACAGTAACATTAGATTCCTGTGAGGAATCAGCAACAAGTGCTGAATTCAATGAATAATTTTGATGTGGAATAAGGTATTTATGCAGTATGAAAATATCTCCTTTTTAATTTGAAGTAATTAATTATTCAAATGTAATTATTAGTTAGCTTTCTAGTTCAGAAAATCCTAGATATTATGGTTACAAAGTGAAAAGCTTATCACCAATAACAGAACAAACCAAGATCATTTTCTCCTGATGTAGCGAGAACAAACCATCATTACAAAGATACTCCCAAAATGTTTATAATATGAGAAAACATCAAGCAAACCCAAAATGAGGAATGTTCTACAGGGGAAATAGCCTGTAGTTATCAAAATATTAAAGTAATGAAAAGCAGAAAACAAAAAGTATGAGAAATTGTTTCCAACTGAAGAACAGTAAGAAGACACGACAATTAAATAAAACATGATCATAGATGGGATTGTGAATCAATATAGAAAACTATTAAGACAATTTGTGAAATTTAAATGTGGTCAGAGGGTTAGATAGTAATATTAATTTCTTAGTTTTTATTTTGCACTATGGTTACATAGGAGAGTGTTATTTAAAAAGTAAATACAAGCATTAAGGAGTTAAGTGGCAACATATTGGCAACTTGCTTTCAAATGATTCAGAAAAAAAGTGTTTGTGTGTGTGTGTGCACGTGCCTGCGTGTGTGTGTGTGTGTGTGTGTGTGTGTGTGTGTGTGTGTGTGTGTGAAAAAAGAGAGAGAGGGAGAATTTGCAAATGTATAAAACATAGAAGGACTAATACAAGTCAATGCCCATCACCGAAATTTAACAAATGGCAATATTTTGATACATATTAATTGCTTCATCAATCAATTCTATTCTGCTGAATTATTTTACAGAAATTTCTAGGTATTTTATAATTTCACATTTAGGTATATACACATTTAGATTCTTGTAATCGGAAAATAGGAAGTTCCATCACCCCAGAATCCTCACTCATACTACCTCTTCGAAAACGTAAAGTCCCCCAACCTTTCTGTCAGGGCCACATTGCCTCATTATTACTTCAGAAATAATGATTCCTCCCACTTTATTGTTCTTTTTCAAAGTTGTTTCACATATTCCAGGGCTTTCCTTTTCCATTTACATTTAGGATGAGCTCGTTCATAAAATCTCTTTCTGAGATGTTGGTAAGAATTGCATTAAACCTGTAGGTCAATTTAGAGATAATTGATATCTTTATTAAGCTGTGTCTTCTAATTTATAAACACATGATGTCTCGGCTTATTTAGGTCTTCTTTCATCACTATTTTGTATTTTTTGGCATAAAATACTTGACATTCTTTCCTAAATGTATACTCAAATGTGCAATTTTTGTTAGAGCAATTATAAATGATACTGGGTTTTAAAATTTTGTTCCCACTTCTCTGTTAGTAAATAGAAATGCAGCTAAACATTGTGTGATGATTGTGCATCCCATGACCTTACTGTACTCTCTTGTTACTTCTAGGTTTTGTGTTGTTAATTATTTGGAATATTCTATGTATACAATCAGGTCATCATCTGCAACGAGCAGGAGCATTATTTCCTTTCCAAACTATTTGACTTATTTTTTCGTGGCTTATTACAGTAGCTAGAATTTTCACTATTATGTTGAATAAGGACGGAAAGTAGATATCATTGCCTTGTTGCTGATCTTTGAGGAAAAACATTACCTTTTGTTATTATGATGTTAGCTTTTGGATTTTGTAGATTTTAAAAATAATGTTTCACACATTTCCTTCTACTTCTAGTGTACAGATGAATGGATTTTGTGAAATGCTTTCTGTACAATTTATGTAATATAATTTTTTCTTCTTTAGTTGGTTAATATGGCGCATTACAGTGATTTATTTCCTAAGGATGAAACAGACTTGCATAACTGGAAAAAAATCCCACTTAATTGTACTGTGTGTTTTTATATTGTTGGATTTAGTTTACTAACATTGTTAATTCTTCTTTGAATATTTTGTTGAATTCTTCAATAAATTCTAGTGGGCCTGTGAGTTTATTTTTCATAAGTTTTAAAATTATGAATTTAGTTTCCTTAATACTTACTATTTGTTTCACACTTGGCCATTATTTGTTTTACATTTTGGTGAGTTGTGATAGTTTGTGCTTCTAGAGGAATTCATTCATTGGTTGTAAAGTCTTTGTGTGGAGAGCTGTGCATAGCATTCCCTTATCATTTCGATATTTGCAGTGTTTCTAATGATAGTCCACTTCATGCCTGCTACTAGTAATTCATGTTTTTTTCTTTTAATAAAAGTTTTGCATCAATTTTTTTCTCTAGAGTTTCTTTATTTATGGTTTCTCTTTATTATATTCTTCCTCTGTCGCTTTGTGTTTATTTAGCTCTTCCTTTCATAGTTTTCTGAAGTGGGAGCTCATTTTCCTGATTTTAGACTTTTCTTCCTTTCCACTACATGCATGTATTGCTATAAAATGTACCCCAGCACTGACTTAGCTGCATCCTACACATTTTAGTTCAATGTAGGATGTATGTTTGAGAGACGTTTTGGTCTTCCTTTGGGAGAGTCTGACGACTGCAGGCTTTAGTGACTAAACTAATTTCTCTAAAGCAAATGGCCAAGATAGTACTTGCCTTTCCCTTCACCAGTTGCCAACAAACTGAGCAAACTGCTTCTGGGAGTTGGGATTCTTTCCTGGGAGGAGCATGAGACTGTTTGCAGAGTGTGAATAAGTACATACTAAATAAACTCCTCTATGAAAAGCAATGTTTTTGTTTGTTTGTTTGTTTGTTTGTTTTTTTGTCTGCTCAGGAATTAAATAAAGCAATCTCAATATATGGTTAATCTGATTACAATACTTTAGATATAAAATTAGGCCACCTGGCACTTAGGTTATTCAGTTACTTCTTAATTACAGGATTGTGTGTCTGGGTGACATTAAGATTAAGGGGAAGGTATGTCCTGATTTTTCATTTTTTTCAGTGGATTTCAGCATATATTCTTGAACATCTTTCAAGCACTGGAGAGCTGAAGCCATTCTTCTTATTAAAGCATACTTGTGGAGAGTCCTTTATTTAAAACATGAATAAATATTGAGGATTGTTAATTCTCAGATTTAGTAAGCTACTTGCCCTTACATTTTCTCCCCAATCTAGTGAGAATATTTTGGAATTCATGCTAAGCAGCCTGCTGACAGCAAAGAGTGTTATTTTTGTTTTGATCTTCGTATTATGACGGAGAGCTAATATGGAATGAGCAACAATTTATTGCTAAAAACCTCCCTCAGAGACAGCCAGTAAAAGAGGTATGATATCGCTCTAATGAAATAAGCCTCAGAAATGATTATTTCTGGTCACTGGGTGAGGTTCAGATGAGACAGATGGAAATAATAAATGATGTCAGACAAGATGCTCCCTACCAGATGTTGAACAATCATAAATATTTATCTCAGAAGATAAAAGTTTTACTTTATTTTCATATTAGATATATAACCTGCTTGTTTTCTTGCTTGAAACTGACAGATAAAATGCTGGTTGCTTTCCGGAAAGAACATGTCTTTGAGACAAGCTGAAGGGCTACGAATAGTCATTTCCTTAAAGCAGATGCCTGGGTGCTGGTGGCCAACCTTCCTCCAGAGCTCACTGGTTTTATTTCGCAGTACACCAGATAAAAGTAACAGGGCTGTGCTCCTAGCAGTGAAACTAATTTTGTCAGTGGTGACATTAGGTACCCCAGAAAAGGGCTGATATCATAGTGGGGAATAGAAATGTGAGCCAAGTTGCTGTTAAACTGGAAGGTTTCCTGTTCCCAGAGTGCCCTGAACACATTTGCCCTGTGGACTCCCTGCTGTGAAAGAGAAATAGAAACAGGGAAGACACTTATCGGTGGCTCCATTGTCACAAGGAATATAGAATTGTCCCATTATAAGTCTCCTTCTGTGTTGCTTTTGAGTGCTTTGAAAAGCTGCACAAAACATCTACATGTAGTTATTTTACAATTAAATAGTATATACATATTTGGAATCCACTCGTGACAGAATATCAAATACACTTACAGCAAAATAACAAAGCTGTAATGAAGAGTCTTACTGGACTAATGGCTTTTTAAAACACTTTATTGCAATAGTTTTTGGAGTACAGGTGGATTTTGTTATATGAATAAGTTATTTAGTGGTAATTTCTGAGATTTCAGTGCACTCATCACCCAAGCAGTGTACACTTTACCCAATATGTAGTCTTTTATCTCTCATCCCCCTCCCAACCTTTCCCCTTTAGTCCCCAGAGTCCATTATATAGTTCCTATGAATTTGCATCTTCATCACTTAGCTACCACTTATAAGTGAGAACATAGAATATTTGGTTTTCCATTCCTGAGTTACATCATTTACAACAATGTCCTCCAGCTCCATCCAAGTTTCTGCAAAATACAGTATTTTGTTCCTCTTTATGCCTGAGTAGTATTCCATGGTGTATATATACCACATTTTCTTTATTCACTCATTGGTTGATGGGCGCTTAGGTTGGTTCCACGTCTTCACAATTGCAAATTGTGCTGCTGTAAACATGCATGTACATGCGTCTTTTTCACATACTGACTTCTTTTCCTTCGGGTAGATACCCAGGAGTGGGGTTGCTGGATCAAATGGTCATTCTACTTTTATTTCTTTAAGGAATCTTGATGCTGTTTTCCATAGTGGTTGTACTAATTTACATTTCCACCAGTAGTGTAAAAGTATTCCATTTCACCACATCCATGCAAACATCTGTTTTTTGACTTTTTATTATGGCCATTCTTGCAGGAGTAAGGTAGAATCTCACTTTTAATTTGGTTTTAATTTGGTTTTAATTTGCATTTTTCTAATAATCAGTGTTGTTAAGCATTTTTTCATATGTTTGTTGGCTGTTTATATCTCCTTTTGAAGAATTGTCTAGTCATGTATTTGCCTACTTTTTGATGGGATTCTTTCTTTCTTATTTGTTTGAGTTCCATGTGGATTCTACATGTTACTCCTTTGTTGGATGCATAGTTTGTGAATACTTTCTTCTGTTCTGTGGGTTGTCTATTTGCTCTGTTGATTACTTCCTTTGCTGTGCAGAATATTTTAGTATAATTAGGTCCTATTTGTTTATTTTTGTTTCATTGCATTTGCTTTTGGGGTTTTAGTCATGAATTCTTTGCCTAAGCCAATGTCTAGAAGAATTAGAAGAATTTTTCCAATGTTATCTTCTATAATTTTTATGGTTTCGGTTCTTAGGTTAAGTCTTTGATACATCTTGAGCTGATGTTTGTATAAGGTGAGAGGTGAGGATCCAGTTTCATTCTTCTACATTTGACTTGCCAGTTTTCCCAGCATCATTTATTGAATAGGATGTTCTTTTCCCAATTTAAGTTTTTGCATGCTTTGTCAAAGATCAGTTGGCTGTATTTGGCTTCATTTCTGGGTTCTCTATTCTGTTTGATCTATGTGCCATTTCTATACCAGTAACATGCTGTTTTAGTAACTAAAGCTTTGTAGTATAATTTCAAGTTGAATAATGTGATACCTCCAGATTTATTCTTTTTGCTTTGTATTGCTGCAGCTATGTGTGCTCTTTTTGGTTCCATATGAATTTTCATTTATTGATATTGTTTTTTTCTAGTTATGTGAGGAATAATAGTGGTGTTTATATGGGAATTGCACTGAATCTTTAGATTACTTTTGGCACTATGGTCATTTTCAAAATATTCATTATTCCTATCTATGAGCATGGGATGTGTTTGTATTTGTTTGTGTCATCTATGATTTCTTTCAGCAGTGTTTTGTAGTTTTCCATGTAGAGACCTTTTACCTCCTTGCTGAAGTATATTCCTGGAATTTTGATTATTTTTGCAGCTATTGTAAAAGGGATTGAGTTCTTGATTCGATTCTCAGCTTGGTCATTGTTGGTATGCAGCACTACTACTGATTTGTGTACATTGATTTTATATCTTGAGGCTTTCCTGAATTCGTTCATTGGAGCTAGGAGCTTTTTGGATGAGTGTTTAGGATTTTCTAGGTATACAATTGTATCATTGGCGAACAATGGCAGTTTGACTTTCTCTTTTCCAATTTGGATGTTCTTGCTTGATTAATTTCTCTTATGTAATTTCACTGGCCAAGACTTCCAGTACTGTATTGAATGGAAGTGGTGAAAATGAGTATCTTTGTCTTATTCCAGTTCTTAGAAGGGAATGCTTTCAACTTTTCCCCATTCCCTATGATGTTGGCCATGGGTATTTTACAGATGGCTTTTATTACTTTGAGATAAGTTCCTCTTGTTCTTATTTTGTTGAGGGTTTTTTATCATAAGGTTATGATGGCTATTATCAACTTTTTTCTGCATCTATATGATCATATGGTTTTTGTTTTTTATTTGGTTAATGTAACGTATCACCTTTATTGACTTGCGTACATGAAAGTATCCTTGTGTTCCTGACATGAAATCCACCTAATCATGATGTGTTATCTTTTTGATATGATACCGAATTTTGTTAGCTAGTATTTCATTGAGGATTTTTGCATCTCTGTTCATCAGGAATATTGTTCTGTAGGTTTTTTTTTCGTTGTTATTATATCCCTTTTCTGGTTTTGGTATTAGAGTGACACTGGCTTCACAGAATAATTTAGGGAGGATTCCTTCTTTCTCTATCTTTTGAAATAGTTTCAGTTGGATTGGTACCAAATCTTCTTTGAATGTCTGATAGAATTTAGCAGTGAGTTCCTCTGGTCTTGCGCATTTTTTTTTTTTAAATTACTGATTCAATCTCACTGTTTGTTATTGGTCAATTCAGGGTTTCTATTTCTTCCTGATTTAAACTAGGAGAATTGTATATTTTCAGAAATGTATCCATTTCCTTTAGATTTTTTTAGTTTGAATGTGTAAAGGTGTTCATAGTAAACTTGAATGATCCTTTGTATTTCTGTGGTATCATTTGTAATATCTCCAGTTTTATTTCTAATTGAGCTTATTTGGGTGTGCTCTCTTCTTGGTCAATCTCACTAATGGTCTATCAATTTTACCCTTTCAAAGACCATTGTTTGTTTTATGTATTTTTGTCTCAATATTATTTAGTTTTGATCAATGTTATTTCTTTTCTTCTGCTGAGTTAGGGATGGTTTGTTCTTTCTCTAGTTCCTTGAGGTTTGACTTTAGTTCGTCTATTTGTGTTTTTCAGACTTTTTGATATAGACATTTAACACTATAACTTTCCTCTTAGCACTACTTTGTATCCCAGAGGCTTTGATGATTTGTGTCACCATTATTCATCCTGGATAATTTTAAATTTTCATCTTGATTTCATTGTTAACCAAAAATCATTCAAAAGCGATAAATTTCCATGTATTAGTTTAGTTTTATGTGTTCCTTTTGGAACCGATCTCCAGTTTAATTTCAATTGAGATAGTTGATATGATTTCAGTTTTCTGAAATTGATTGGGACTTGTTTTGTGGTCTAGTATATGGTCTATCTTGGGGAATGTTTAAAGTGCTGATGAGAAGAATGCCTATTTGGTAGTTGTTGGGAATAATGTTCTGTAAATATCTGTTAAGTCCATTTGTTCTGTAGCATAGTTCAAGTCCATTGTTTTCATTGTTGTTGACTTTCTGTCTTGATGATCTATCTAGTGCTGTCAGTGGATTATTGAAGTCTTCCACTATTGTTGTGTTGTCTATCTCATTTCTTAGGACTAGCAGTAATTGCTTTTTAAATCTGGGAGCTCTAGTGTTAGCTGCATATAAATTTAGGATTGTGATACTTTCTTCTTGATGAATTAATCCTTTTATCATTATATAATGTCCTTTTTTTGCCTTTTTTTAGCTGTTATTGCTCTAAAGTCTGTTTTGTTTGATAAAAGAATAGCTATTCCTGATTGCTTTGGGTTTACATTTGTTTAGAATATCTTTTTCAATCCCTTTACCTTAAGTTTATGTGAATCTTTACATGTTAGGTGAGTCTCTTAAAGACAGCAGATACTTGGTTGGTGATTTTTTAATCCATTCTTCCATTCCGTATCTTTTAAGTTCAGCATTTAAGCCATTTACATTCAATGTTAATATTGAGATATGAGGTATTGCTCTATTCATCACATTACTTACCTACTTTGTTTTTTTCATTATTGTTTTATAGGCCCTGTGAGATAAATGCTTTAAGGAGTTTCCATTTTTGTGTATATCAAGCTTTTGTTGGTTCTTATAATTGATGTTGATATTTGTTTGGCAAGTAAAACTTTTTTTTGACAGTTTCTTAGTCGTGGTTGCTTTTGTTTACATTCCAAGGATGAAAACAGTTGCTGATATTAAAGCTAGTTAATTTAAAATAATCATTTATTTGTATTTTTTATTTTCTATAAAACATAATTATTATAATATATGCAGAAGCCAATGTAGTAGAAAATATAACCTAATCCAATAAAACAGAAATGAACTTATTGCACACGTAATTCCAGGAATTTCATTATGAATACACACATATGAATGTATGTATATGTGTAAGTTATTTTAACTAACCAAAATGGGATCTCTGTTACTGTACTATACAAAATTGGAATATGACTTATAATGCCTTTTTTATTCATGAAACATCATTCTGTTTCAAGATCCATATAGATATAGTAGAGTGTGTTTTTAGATTATCACAGTGTTTTATGGTGCTGACAAAAATATAATACATGAGTTTAATTAAAAATATTCTGCACTCAGAAATTTCATCTCTATGTATCATGAAACAGAATGATTTTACTATATCTTATGTTCTATTAATATTTTTTCAACATTATCAGATATAATATTATCTCTTCACCTCTTGATATTAATTATTCTTCCTCCTTTTTAACATTTACTTTTTTGTTTTTAAAATTGAATGAGATAAAAATTTCAGAAAAATGAAATTATTATATAAATCACAGAAATATGGATATAAGTGAGATATCAAGTCAGCCAATCAGAAGGAAAATAATAATGAAACAGTTTAATGGCAAGTTTTTGAGTACTTAGGAAAAACAGGCCTGGTGATACGCAGAAGATGGTAATGTAAATGTGCAGAATATTCTGCTGAATACTTTGGTAATGCTAACTCTATCTCATCACCTCTGCAATATAGATTTTTCACAACGTATATTTCTGAGATGAAGATCATCTAACAATTGAATGCAACTTACAATTTCAGTCAATCAAAGGATAATTGTAACACAGAAAACTTGTGAAACCCATACAAAACCTCTTTTTGATGCTTTCTGATAAAATCAGGAATTTTCCAATCGTAAGGTATCTTTGAGTTGATTCAATGAACTATCCAACTATTTGTCCCCATAATGTATCCACTAGAAATGTAATATTTGTATATGTTTTCGTATGCACAGAAAGATAGATGATATAACATTTAGAATTGCTTATAATTTCAAGAATGAAATATTAAAAATCTATTAGAAGCTGGCTGTGTATGTGTGTATTCCTAATTAAATAAACATTGCTAGCCTTCTCATTTACCAGAATGTCAAACTGAACACATTCACAAATTATGACTTTAAAAAGCACTTAAAAATAGTATAAACCATGGAAACATTTTCCTCACAGCATCAGCAACAATTTGCATTCTCTATCTAAATAACCTTTGCAATGCTGCTGATAAAATGGTGCCATCTTGTTGTCTTCACGCATCTGAATATTTGTCATTTTGAGAATATCTTCATATATTCTTAAATTATTTGGGATTTTTCTTTATTAATCTGTTTATTTGTATGTTTTGTTCCAACTTCTTATTGGGTTGTTTGCCCTTAACTTGATGATTTATTGATATTCTTGACAATTTGGGGTGTTTTATTTTATTTATTTGTATTTATTTATTTATTTATTGAGATGGAGTCTCGCTCTGTCACCTGGGCTACAGTGCAGTGGCACGATCTTGGCTCACTGCAAGCTCCACCTCCCTGACTCATGCCATTCTCCTGCCTCAGCCTCCCAAGTATCTGGGACTACAGGAGCCCGCCACCACGCCAGGCTAATTTTTTGTATCTTTAGTAGAGATGGGGTTTCACTGTGTTAGCCAGGATGGTCTCGATCTCCTGACCTCATGATCCACCCGCCTCAGCCTCCCAAAGTGCTGGGTTTACAGGCGTGAGCCACCACGCCCAGCCAAGTTTTGGGTGTTTTAAAAACAATGATACTAAAAGTTTAGGCTAGGCGTGGTGGCTCACGGGCGGGCAGATCACTTGAAGTCAGGAGTTCGAGACCCGTCTGGCCAACATAGTGAAACCCCATCTCTACTAAAAATATGAAAATTAGCTGGGCAGACATATATAGTCTGAGCTACTCGGGAAGCTGAGGCAGGAGAATCACTTGAACTGGGAGGCAGAGGTTGCAGTGAGCCAAAATCATGCCACGCCACAGCACTCTAGCCTAAGGGACAGAGCAAGACTCCATCTAAAAAAAAAAAAAAGAAGTTTAGATATCTCAAAAAAACATTATATACATTTTCAAATAGCTCAGGGAACAAAAATAAAGTTATAGTGGAAATTAGACTGTATCTTAGTGGAATGATAATACAAACAGAGCACAGGCAAACCTGCAGGTTGCAGATGAAACCGTACATAGAGGGAAGGTTGTAATCTTCAATACGTATGTTGGAAAAGAAAAATTGTTATCAGTTTCTGAAAGTTAGAAGCATAATGTTAAACCCAAAGCATAGAAGGAAAATAATAAATATAAGAGGTAGAACTTAATAAACTAAAACACAATTGTACAGTAGAAGGAATCATTAAAATCATGTAGTAGGCAGAATAATGCCCCTCCCAAAAATGTCCACATCTTGATCCCAAAGACATGTGACTGTTTTATATCTCATGGCAAAAGGGACTTTGCAAATGAGATTAATTAAGAATTTTATGATGGTAGATTTTCTTGAAGTAGACATGTTGACTCAGTGTAATAACAAGGGACTATGTACAAGGAAAAGGGAAGCGGGAAAGTAAAAAAAAAAGAAATGTGATAATAGAAATAGAGGTTGGAGTAATGTGATTACTGACTAGGAGATGTAAGTCATTTAATGTGGATGACCTCTAGAAACTGATGAAGTCAAGAAAATGAATCTCCCTTACATACTACAGAGGGAACAGAGCCTTGCCAACACCTTAAGTTTAGACCCATCATTCCCATCTCAGGATTTTTACTATCAGAATGCTAAGATAGTAAATTCCTGTTGTTCTAAACCACTAAGTCTGTGGCAGTTAGATACAGTAATAGGAAACAAATAAAACCATATGATGATTACTTACAGAAGACTAATATAATGGATAAATACCTGGAAATACTTAACAAGAATAAAAGGAATATGGAGAAATTTAAAGTTTTAATATCAGGAATAGAAAAGGTGACAAATGTACATCATGAAAATATCCAAAGGAAAAAAAAGGATATTTTGACCAAAACAGTGCCAACAAATGTGACAATATAGATAAAATGGGAACAGTCCTGTGAATTTCAAAACATCAAAAGAGACACAAAAAGGAAACAATAAATAATAATATTCATAGTTCTAATTTGAAACATTAAATCTCTAAAACCATACCTGTATTTTGGGTTGATGTCAGTGAAAACAATGGAGCAAGCACCTCTGAAATTTGACGTCTTCATGCAAGCAGCAAAAAAGATGGAAAAAAATGTCAGTATCAATTTAACATATCTGAAAATTAACCTAAGGGTAGCAGCAAGTTGGGAAGCATTTAATCAACAAAAATGGTTGAATGTAGGTTGAAAATTGACCTTTGTGATGTTTCCAATCCCTAATCTAAAGATAAGCTGTAAGCCCCTCAAACAACTTCACCAGAAAACTATTAGAACTGATAAACCAATTCAGTAAAAATTGCAGGATACAAAATAAACATACAAAAATCAGTAGCATATCTATATGCCAACAGCGAAGAATCTGAAAAAAATAAAAATATAATCCCATTTATAATAGCCATAAATAAAATTAAATATCTATGAATTAACTTGACAAAGTAGGTGTAAGATCTCTACAATGAAAACTGTAAAACGCTGATTAAAGAAATCGAAGATGATACAAAAAATGGAAAGATGTTCCATGTTTTTGCATTGGAAGAATCAATAATGTAAAAAGGTCCATAGTACCCAAAGCAATCTATAGATTAAATGCAATACTTATCAAAATACAAATGGCATTCTTTACAGAAATAGGAAAAACAATTTTAAATTTTATATGGAACCATAAAAGAATTAGAATAGCCAAAGCTATTCATAGCAAAAAGAAAAAAACTGGAGGAATCACATTACCTGACTTCAAATTATACTACAGAGCTATAATAACCAAAACTGTATGGTACTGGCATAAAAACAGACAACTAGACCAATAGGGAACATAATAGGGAACCCTCCCCCCCAAAAAAAGTCCACACATCTACAGTGAACTGACTTTTGACAGAAGTGTTGAGAACATACACTGGGGAAAAGATAGTCTCTTCAATAAATAGTGCTGGGAAAATTGGATATCCATATGCATAAGAATTAAACTAGATTCCTATTCCCATTATATATAAAAATCAAATCAAAATGGATTAAAAACTTATATCTAAAACCTCGAACTGTGAAACTACTACAAGAAAACACTGGAGAAAAGCTCCAGGACATTGCTCTGGGTAAAAATTTCTTGAGTAATATTTCACAAGCACAGGCAACCAAAGCAAAAATGGATAAATGAAATCACATCAAGTTAAAAAGCTTCTGCACAGGAAAGAAAGCAACAAAGTGAAGAGACAACCCACAGAATGGGAGAAATATTTGTAAACTACCCATCTGACAAAGGATTAATAACCACAACATATAAGGAACTCAAACAACTCTATAGGAAAAAATCAAATATTGCAATTAAAAATGGGCAAAATATTTGAATAGACATTTCTCAAAAGAAGACATAAAAATGGCAAACAGGCATATGAAATGGTGTTCGGTATCATTGATCATTAGAAAAATGCAAATAAAAACCACCATGAAGTATCATCTCAACCAAGTTAAAATGGGTTATATCCAGCATACAGGCAATAATAAATGCTGACGAGGATGTGGATAAAAGGGAATCCTCATGTACTAATATACATTCAGGGGAATGTATATTAGTACAACCAGCATGGAGAACAGTTCAGAGGTTCCACAAAAAACTAAAAATAGAACTAAAATATGATGCAGCAATCCCACTGCTGGGTATATACCTGAAAGAAAGGAAATCAGTGTATCGAAGAGACATCTGCACTCCCACGTGTGTTGCAGCATGTTCACAAGAGCCAACATTTGAAGCAACCTAAGTGTTCATCAACAAGTATTTGGATAAAGAAAATGTGATACTTATGCACAATGGAATACTATTCAGCCATAAAAAAGTGAGGCCTGAGCATGTTGGCTCATGCCTCTAATCTCAGCACTTTGGGAGGCCAAAGCGGGTAGATCATGAGGTCAGGAATGCAAGACCAGCCTGACTAACATAGTGAAACCTGTCTCTAGTAAAAATACAAAAATTAGCTGGGCGTGGTGGCACACACCTGTAATCCCAGCTACTTAGGGAGACTGAGACAGGAGAATCATTTGAACCTGGGAGGTGGAGGTTGCAGTGAGCTGAGATTGCACCACTGCACTCCAGCCTGGGCAACAGAATGAGACTCTGTCTCAAAAAAAAAAAAAAAAAAAAAAAGAGAGAGATCCTATCATTTGCAACAACATGGATGAAACTGGAGCTCATTCTGTTAAGTGAAATAAGCCAGACACAGAAAGACAAACATTGCATATTCTCATGTATTTGTGGGATATAGAAATCAAAACAATTGTACAAATGTTGATACAAAGTAGAACGATGGTTATCAGAGTTTGGGAAGAGTAGTTAGGGATAGGAGAATGGGGATGGTTAATGGGTACAAGAATTTTTTTTAAATGTGAATAAGTGAACACAACCCAAATATTCATCGCGTGAGGAACAGGTAAACAGATTTGATATATATACACAATGGGATATATCAGCCATAAAACAGAATGAACTACTAATACAGACATGAAGTTACCCTAAGTAAAACTCAGTAAAAATTAAGGTAAGGTTTGATAAACTGCCTTTGAATAGTGTTGGAAATGCCTACCTCAGCAATGTTGACCTAAAATGCAGTCTGCAACCTAACTTGTCTAAAGCACTAAAATAACTCTGTGAATCTGGAATCATCACATAATTGGGAGTTAGAAATTAACAGACTGCTAAACTAATGATTTTGGATTTGGAAAGAAATGTCTAGGCTTCCAAATCTGAACAGTCTAAGTACTTTTTGTCTCCAAAATAATAGAAACCCCAACTGATTCCTGCCTTTGATTTGACTCTGATGGATTCCATTTAAGTTAGCTAAAAAAAGTTCATCATTTTTTTTTATTTCTGTAGTAATAGAGTTACAATTTACAAAGACTTTAATAATTTGACCTCTCAAGATATATTCTACCTAAAATATTCCAAAATTCATGTATCTTGTTGGCCTCCATGACATAATCAGACACCAGAAATATTTCAAAGAGCTTATGTCTAATTGTATTCTGTTTGGAGGGATCACTTGTTTTTTGTTGGTGATGATGGTTTCGTTTGTCTGGTAAATGTTAAATAATCCCCATCATTACCAAAGTCAGTTCTGATTCTTCAAGAATGCATACTGCAGCCAGGTGCATTGGCTCACGACTGTAATTCCAGCACTTTGCGAGGGCCGAGGCGGGTGGATCACTTGAGGTCAAGAGTTCAAGAGCAGTCTGGCCAACATAGCGAAACCTGTCTCTACTAAAAAAAAAATACAAAAAACTTAGTCAGGCATGGTGGCAGGCGCCTGTAGTTCCAGCTACTTGGGAGGCTGAGGCAGGAGAATTGCTTGAACCTGGGAAGGGGAGGTTGCAGTGAGGCAAGATTGGGTCACTGCACTCTAGCCTAGGCGACAGAGTGAAACTCCATCTCAAAAAAAAAAAAAAAAAAAAAAAGAATGCATATTGCTGCAGCATTGAGACTTGTCCTCTAATCCACATCTGAGATTCACATTTCAGCAACTTATTCAACATGTAATTAGTCAACTGACCTTATTATTTTGATTCAAGAAATAATCTGTTCTGGTCAAGAGAATATGGTTAAATTATATGCTTCGGTCAGAAAAATCCCAGATTGTATCTCAGATAACTTGTATAAGAATGTGGAGGAGGAGGAGGTAAAGCAGGGCAGTGTTGGGAACAGACCCCCAAATTTGGCCATAAACTGGCCCCAAAACTGGCCGGAAACAAAATCTCTGCAGCAGTATGACATGTTCATGACGGCCATGATGCCCACGCCGAAGGTTGTGGGTTTACCAGAATGAAGGCAAGCAACACCTGGCCCACCCACGGAGGAAAACTGCTCAAAGGCCTTCCTAAACCACAAAAATAGCATGAGCGATCCATACCTTAAGGACATGCTCCTATAGAAATGTCTCTACTCTATTTTCTTCCTATTCTCACCCTTTTTATATTGTCCCTAGCTTGACAAGATAATACTTTGATCCAGCTCTTTCAGGCAGCAGCCTCCACTGGAAATCTCTCATATTTGCCACCATTCTCCCACTACTGGTCTTAGCAGGAACTCAGATCATGTAGTAGTCCCTGTTTCTGCCTTCTCCACAGTTTCCAACTTCACTGTGACACACCATAAGATTATAACACCATTGGCCGGGCGCGGTGGCTCAAGCCTGTAATCCCAGCACTTTGGGAGGCCGAGACGGGCGGATCACGAGTTCAGGAGATCGAGACCATCCTGGCTAACACGGTGAAACCCCGTCTCTACTAAAATACAAAAAAAATTAGCCGGGCGAGGTGGCGGGCTCCTGTACTCCCAGCTACTCGGGAGGCTGAGGCAGGAGAATGGCGTGAACCCGGGAGGCGGGGCTTGCAGTGAGCTGAGATCCGGCCACTGCACTCCAGCCTGGGCAACAGAGCTAGACTCCGTCTCAAAAAAAAAAAAAAAAAAAGATTATAACACCATCTAGGAAGACCGTATTTTTTGCTGGACAACAGAGACACCATGATTCAAATTGACTCCATATACACATACAGCCAAGTCTTGCTTCAAGAAAGGGGAGATGGCTACTGCCACCCATCTACCAACACCTATAATAAAGAAAAAAACCCACCTTACTCTTCATGATAATTAAACTGTAACCACCTGTAAGATAAACACCAGCCACATTTTCAACCAGCTATCACTTTCTTTTTTGCAACAACATTGTTACTATCAGACCTATGCCAATTATTATTCCACCGCTGGCCAAAGGCACAAAAGTGCTCTAATATATTAAACTTTTTGCTAAAAAATAATCAATTGGCCATTCTTGATGGGTTGCCCTGAAGAGGTCAAAAAGCCACATTGCTTCTAGAGCATCCCCCAAATTAGGGACTACTGATGCATACCTTCTATTTGTGTAACCTTTTAATTTTATCTTCCACCCATTAACATACTCCATTTAAGGTAGTCAATTCTACTTGCTGAGCTAATTTTGTTTCTGGAAAAGGGTTGCCTTTTGTGATTTCAATCAAGGAGACAATAGCATAGTCTTCGTAGTATTTTCCTGAATCATTCCAAAGTTATGAACCATATGTAAACCAGATTAGGTCAACATTGTGGATATGGGTCTATTGTAAGTCCTGTATGGGTATAATGATTTATTCAGTGAAGACAACACAGTTGTGAGGTGTTTTATGGGAGGGTAATGGCAGCAGGGTGGCCGAGTTAAGGTTGCTGTAGCAAGAAATGGTAACGTTTGGGAAAGACAAGAGAAGAACTTCATGTGAAGCAAGTCTGCTGACAGAAAAATGCTGGGCTAGTGAGAATTTAGCAGATTTTTCACAGAGGGAGACATAGACAGGGAGAGAGGAACCCATCATAATTTCTTCTATTGCTTTGGGGAGCATGATAGTAGCTGAAATTGCCCTCATGCAGAGTAGTAAACTCTTGCTACTGCATCTGTTGTCCGTAAAAACCTATAGTATCCTATAGGTCTATAACTGTCCCTATGTTTTTGAGTTAGAATCCCCAGAGCACTTCCCTTATCTTCATGTACAAATAAGAAAATAGGGAGATTGTAATTAGGGTGCCCGGGTTAAAGGCAGTCATAAGACTACCCTTAATGATTTCTGTTGCTAATAGTCCTTCTGGGATCCACATAAGAGGATCTAGTTGGATTGTGTTTAGCAAGGCATATAGGGGCAGAGCTAGCAAATAAAAATTGGTTATCTCATTCTAATAACATCTGGCCAGACCTAGAAACCCTCTGAGTTGTTTTTTGGTAGAAGGTTCAGGAAAGGCCAGAATTATTTTGATTCTTTCTGGATTTATTAGCAACCTATCTTTGAAAATTAAACATCCTAGGTGTTCTAATTGGTTTTAGGAGAACTGAAGTTTTCCTTAAAGAGCTATTTCCCTTTAGGGCCAATTGCTTTTATATTGTTATTTCTAAGAACCAATAAGCTGTAAGAACAGAGATGGACATTATCTACATATTGTAGGCACAAGCATAGAGACTCCTCAGGAGTCCAGATTAGCTAGGTCAGATTTCAACATTTGGGAAAATTAGTTGGACTTTAAGTATATCCTTGGGGAGTCCAGCTACACTGGTGGTCATTCTTGGTGAAAGCAAACAGGTATTGGCTGTCTGTATCCACTAGAATACTAAGAAAGCACTGCATAGGAAAAAATAAAAGTAAAAAAAAAATAAATAAATAATAAATATCTGACTTCTGGGGGATATTGTTTTGTTTTGTTTTGTTGTTATTATTATTATTTTATTTATTTATTTATTTTTGAGATGGAATCTGACTCTGTCACCCAGGCTGGAGTGCAGTGGCAAGATCTTGGCTCACTGCAACCTCTACCTCCTGGATTCAAGCAATTCTGCCTCAGCCTCCTGAGTAGCTAGGACTACAGGCGCACACCGCCATGTATAGCTAAATTTTTTTGTGTTTACTAGAGATAAGGTTTCACCGTGTTGCCCAGGCTGGTCTCGAACTCCTGAGCTCAGGCAAACCACCTGCTTCAGCCTCGCAAAGTGCCAGGATTACAGGCATGAGCCACCGCACCCAGCCTGGTGGGTATTGTTGAAAAGAGGGTATGGGAGTTACGTAACCATAGGATGTCTTGAAATTATAATATTATTTGTTGCCCTCAAATATTGAACAAAATGTCCACCCTTTTTATTTGTTTTTCTAAACTGAAGAGTTGTAATTTCAGGCGTTAATAGAAAAGATAATTACGTACCTTTTTATATCTTGCATTAGGGGAGTTATTTCTTCTATTGTATCTGGTTTTAGGTAAAGGCTTATACTCTTCACCTAAAACTGGATTATTTTAGGTAAAAGTTTAGGTGGATTTACTTCAACCTTAATAGTAGTGGCTGAAATTATTTTTCCAATGTTTGTGAATGATTGTGACCATAAATGATCTGGTAGTGTTGTTAGTTTCATCCATTTGTTCTGAAATGTTGCATTGGATTTGCATAGTAACATTTCCAGTGTCTATGCTTTCAATATCTGTAGGCTGAGTTTTCTATTCCTTTGAATTATGTTCCATGTTCACAACTATTTCCCTTTTTCGAAAGAAGAAAATATGTGCACTGGAAATTTCTTTAAAAAAATAAATTCTACTAAAATGATGCATGGGAGCTGAAGGAACAAAGCAAAACAGAAAGAATATCAGCTAATATCTCTTATTGAAATTCCAAAAGTTGGAACTGATAGACAGTCTTAGGTTGTCTACATACCCCTATCATTGGACAGTATTTGTTACACTGAGGAAGGAGACAGTTTTAAGGCAGTGGGGTTGAGAACAGAGAAAGCAGCATGGAATCAATGAGGTCCCAGGTCTGTTCTCCATTTATTAACATGTCTATTTCCCCAAGAGTATTAGTTAGTAACTAGAAATAGAAAAGCTTCCTTTTAATCCTCAAGCAGCCTCATTCTTCCTTGGAAGACAGTTTTTGCTGGAGTTGCCATTTTACGTTTTGGCAATCCCTCTTGAAGTGATCAGGGTCTCTGTAATAAAAGATGCCCTGTTGGTCATTAGGAGTTGCTTGCTTTGTCTCAGGGATCTTATTCTGGCATGTCAGCTGCTGGAACTGTACATTCAAGACCTTTAAAGTCTTGTTTTTCTCCTTCTTTGGAGAACTTTAGAGAGTTGGTCAGCTAAATAGACAAGGTCATGCGTTTAGGTTGTGACCCAATTATTGTGGTGTCAGTTTACTAAAATGGCTAAGTTTTTAGTTAGCCCATTAAGGAAGGCGGAGTTTAAAATGATGCCATTGTGATAATTCTAAAGGCTGGCATTGGCCACACCAAAATTTTGCTCAAATGTTTTCTTAAATTATTTACAATTATCAAGGATGGGTTCATCTGGCCTCTGTTTACATTGTCAGATCTTATTCCAGTTAACATTTTTAGGGAAAATTTGCAGTATAGCCCAGTGGAAAGCATTCCCTAAGTGACAAACCGATTCCTGATCTTCCTCTGCATTTTTAAAAAATCTTCTAGTGGATTAACCCAATTAGCTCACTTCAGCCATTCTGTGGCCTTTCATTCTGAGACTAACATGTGAATTAACAGATAAAAATTTAAGGATCCAGGATCATAGGTGCAGGCAATGCAATGACATTATTATGACAATTTTAAATCAAATTATTTTGCAAATCCCAAAGCGTCTTTTGTAGGGCTTGGGAAATTCTTATCATGACACTTACTATGACAATTTCAAATCAAATATTTTTTTTTTAGAAAGCCCAAGTAGTCTTTTGTAGGGTTTGAGAAATTCTTGACAGTATTCTCAAGTTCAATTCTAGTGCAGGTTGTATAGATCTGACCTGGCTCCTCTCACCTCATTATGTGTTTGGTTTCAATGGGAACCATTATAACAGGTTTCAGGAAGGGAAAGAAGGTTAGTTGAAGAGTAGAGGGAGAAGAGAGAGAAGATAAGTCAGGCAAGAAGGTTCAGGAAGATCAGGATCATGGGCAGATAAGCAGATGAGATAAGGAACAGTTGTGGGACAGACAGAAGGAATTTCTGAGGGTTTCTTAAGTTCAGAAATGGCTTCAGAAAGTTTTTCATTAATTTCTTGGAGGGAGGCAATCTTGTCTATCCCTCACTTGGAAGCATCAGGATAGCACTGGAAATAAGTTTCCCATTCACTTCAACAGATTCTGAACCCAGTGTTTTATAATTGTGCATGCAAATAAACTAACATGGGAATTTAAAGGAACCCCTGTTATGGCTATTGTAATTTGTGGTGATCTCAAGTTATGAGGGAGCATTTGTCCAATATTTACAAGACAAAGCTCTGTATATGTTATACATAAACCCAGTTGGTGCCTCCAAATGGAGCTGCCTCCTCAGGAAGCCCTAGGACTTAGATGATTGTTACCCAAAATTTAGAGGCCTGAATCACTCACAACCAAGCTCTAGGAAATGTGCTGCTTATCAGTGTGACTCCTCAGTGTGTCGCCACTGATTCAGATCCACTCTTGAACATGTCTCAGAAACTCTTGTGTCTCCAGAGGATCACAGAGGCTCACAAGTGTCCAAAGGGTCACAGAGGGCTCACAAGTGCTGAGTGTCCAGTCTTTATGTGCACTGGCTGGCAGAGTAGGAGTAATTACAGATGTTCCTCTGAGAGAGGAAGCCCTGTAAGGCTGCTACATGTCATGGATGAAAGTCCTGACATAGCTATCAAGTCTTTAATTATGGAGAGTGCCCTAATGGGCCAGAGGAAGCAAGTAACTTTCATCTTCAGAGTGAAGAATCCACTCTCATAAATTAAGGAAAGAAAATCCAAGAGAGGTTGATCATGAGTGAAACAAGTCAGGTTTCCAAAATGAAATGTCACAACACAACAAGATCTCAGCTGAGGATGAAAGCAGACCTTTGACTCAAAACCTAAATGTTGGTGGGAAAAGAGCCTTATCTCCTAACATAAATAGGAAAGTCAGAGACAGAGACCCTCATTCTGAAAGAGTTTGAAGAGAAACAACCCAAATAAAATCTAGACCTCAAGCAAAGAAAGGGAGGTCTGAATTCAGGAGGACTCACCCACAATGCCCAGTGGGACTTCTGAAGATGGAAAAGACAGTGGGTCCATGCCAGCTTTAAGCATTACTTTCAAAGAAAAATCCCATGCTGACTCCTAATGAGTATGCCAGAATGTCAATCTGAAAGGAAGAACAAAGGGGAATGCATATAAACAAAGAGTTTATTTGGACCAAATTTGAGGATTGCAACCCAGGAAATACTCTACTAAACTAAGCTTCAGAGGTGCTCTGAGTCAGGACAGTTACAAGGATGTTTTAAAAGCCAAAATTAGAAGGTACAGCAAGGCAGTCTCAGACTGCTCACATAGAAATATCATTTGTTAACAGAGATAAACTGGCAGATGATTGGCTAAAGGCTACAGTGTTTCTTGAAATAGTCATTATCAGCATGTGATTAGGTCAGTTCTTGGATTTTCTCACATAAGCAGTAAGGGTCCAGGAAGTTCTGAGAAGTAACTGGGGGCTCATGTCTCCTTTCCTTTGATCATTTTAATTTAGGACACCTAGCACCATCCAATTTTGTTTCCAGCTGTTACCTACAGTCCTCCAAAGTCCTTTGGCCTCTCTTCTTTCCTCTGGACAAACCTAATGCAATCTGATTATGTTTGGCTTTTACGAAAACAAAGGTAGAGGAATTGTTTGATGTCCTTCATGCCATGGAACCTTACTTTCCCTAAGACAGAGGAACACAATATGAATGGCTGCCTGATGGGAGAGAGGAATGGAAAGTATGGGGAAACCACACATGGATAGCTCAACTGATTGTCTTCCCCCAAATGTTGCAGTAAAAAATGCTGTGCAGGCCAGACACAGTGGCTCACGCCTGTAATCCCAGCACTTTGGAAGACTGAGGTAGGTGGATCATCTGAGGTCAGGAGTTTGAGACCAGCCTGGCCAACATGATGAAACCCCATCTCTACTAAAAATATAAAAATTAGCTGGGCATGGTGGTGCACACCTGTAATCCCAGTTATTAGGGAGGCTGAGACAGGAGAATTGCTTGAACCAGGGAGGGAGAGGTTGCAGTGAGCCAGGATCACGCCACTGCACTCCAGCCTGTGCGACAGAGCGACACTCCATCTGAAAAAAAAAAAAAAAAAAAAAAAGCTATGCAATGGGGTATGAGACCCACACTCAAGTTCTGTGAAGCCTGCTCTCATCAGTGTGCTATGGAACACAGTTTCTCCCTCCTAGATCCTCAGATTTCTTACCTACACAAAGTGAAGGGTGAGAATTTCCCTCTGGTCTTTCTCCTGGACATTCTCAGTCACACGAATGCTCATATTCTCTCCAATGTTAATTTCCGGATGGAGACCTCAACAGTTTAGCCTCCCTCTTGTCTTTTAGTGTGGCCATGTCCCACTGTTCCCATGAAGGTGTAGAGGTTCTTCTTATCAAACTTACCTTTGAACTTGAAGCCCTTTGCATCACTGCTAAGTACCATGCAGAAACAACAGGGCTTAGGATGAACGGCATGCTTGGAGGATTTACCCGAAATATATGATGGTGGTGGTCTCTGTCTACATATATTGATTCTTTCTTCAATGTTAGTAAATAAAAGTTACTATGGGCTTCTTTCTTTTACATTTTTTCTTTTTTTTTTTTTTATAAATTTATTTATTATTATTATACTTTAAGTTGTAGGGTACATGTGCATAACGTGCAGGTTTGTTACATATGTATACTTGTGCCTTGTTGGTGTGCTGCACCCATCACTCGTCATTTACATCAGGTATAACTCCCAATGCAATCCCTCCCTCCTCCCCCCTCCCCCCTCCCCATGATAGGCCCCGGTGTGTGATGTTCCCCTTCCTGAGTCCAAGTGATCTCATTGTTCAGTTCCCACCTATGAGTGAGAACATGCAGTGTTTGGTTTTCTGTTCTTGTGATAGTTTGCTAAGAATGATGGTTTCCAGCTGCATCCATGTCCCTACAAAGGACACAAACTCATCCTTTTTGATGGCTGCATAGTATTCCATGGTGTATATGTGCCACATTTTCTTAATCCAATCTGTCACTGATGGACATTTGGGTTGATTCCAAGTCTTTGCTATTGTGAATAGTGCCGCAATAAACATACATGTGCATGTGTCTTTATAGCAGCATAATTTATAATCCTTTGGGTATATACCCAGTAATGGGATGGCTGGGTCATATGGTACTTCTAGTTCTAGATCCTTGAGGAATCGCCATACTGTTTTCCATAATGGTTGAACTAGTTTACAATCCCACCAACAGTGTAAAAGTGTTCCTATTTCTCCACATCCTCTCCAGCACCTGTTGTTTCCTGATTTTTTTTTTTTTTTTTTTTTTTTTTTTTGAGACGGAGTCTTGCTCTGTCACCCAGGCTGGAGTGCAGTGGCCGGATCTCAGCTCACTGCAAGCTCCGCCTCCCGGGTTTAGGCCGTTCTCCTGCCTCACCCTCCCGAGTAGCTGGGACTACAGGCGCCCGCCACCTCGCCCGGCTAGTTTTTTTGTATTTTTTAGTAGAGACGGGGTTTCACCGTGTTAGCCGGGATCGTCTCTCGATCTCCTGGCCTCGTGATCTGCCCGGTTTCCTGACTTTTTAATGATCGCCATTCTAACTGGTGTGAGATGGTATCTCATTGTGGTTTTGATTTGCATTTCTCTGATGGCCAGTGATGATGAGCATTTTTTCATGTGTCTGTTGGCTGTATGAATGTCTTCTTTTGAGAAATGTCTGTTCATATCCTTTGCCCACTTTTTGATGGGGTTGTTTGTTGTTTTCTTGTAAATTTGTTTGAGTTCTTTGTAGGTTCTGGATATTAGCCCTTTGTCAGATGAGTAGATTGCAAAAATTTTCTCCCATTCTGTAGGTTGCCTGTTCACTCTGATGGTAGTTTCTTTTGCTGTGCAGAAGCTCTTTAGTTTAATTAGATCCCATTTGTCAATTTTGGCTTTTGCTGCTGTTGCTTTTGGTGTTTTAGACATGAAGTCTTTGCCCATGCCTATGTCCTGAATGGTACTACCTAGGTTTTCCTCTAGGATTTTTATGGTATTAGGTCTAACATTTAAGTCTCTAATCCATCTTGAATTAATTTTCGTATAAGCAGTAAGGAAAGGATCCAGTTTCAGCTTTCTACTTACGGCTAGCCAATTTTCCCAGCACCATTTATTAAATAGGGAATCCTTTCCCCATTTCTTGTTTCTCTCAGGTTTGTCAAAGATCAGATGGCTGTAGATGTGTGGTATTATTTCTAAGGACTCTGTTCTGTTCCATTGGTCTATATCTCTGTTTTGGTACCAGTACCATGCTGTTTTGGTTACTGTAGCCTTGTAGTATAGTTTGAAGTCAGGTAGCGTGATGCCTCCAGCTTTGTTCTTTTGACTTAGGATTGTCTTGGAGATGCGGGCTCTTTTTTTGTTCCATATGAACTTTACAGCAGTTTTTTCCAATTCTGTGAAGAAACTCGTTGGTAGCTTGATGGGGATGGCATTGAATCTATAAATTACCTTGGGCAGTATGGCCATTTTCACGATATTGATTCTTCCTATCCATGAGCATAGTATGTTCTTCCATTTCTTTGTGTCCTCTTTGATTTCACTGAGCAGTGGTTTGTAGTTCTCCTTGAAGAGGTCCTTTACATCCCTTGTCAGTTGGATTCCTAGGTATTTTATTCTCTTTGAAGCAATTGTGAATGGAAGTTCATTCCTGATTTGGCTCTCTGTTTGTCTGTTACTGGTGTATAAGAATGCTTGTGATTTTTGCACATTAATTTTGTATCCTGAGACTTTGCTGAAGTTGCTTATCAGCTTAAGGAGATTTTGGGCTGAGACAATGGGGTTTTCTAAATATACAATCATGTCATCTGCAAACAGGGACAATTTGACTTCTTCTTTCCTAACTGAATACCCTTGATTTCTTTCTCTTGCCTAATTGCCCTAGCCAGAACTTCCAACACTGTGTTGAATAGGAGTGGTGAGAGAGGGCATCCCTGTCTTGTGCCAGTTTTCAAAGGGAATTTTTCCAGTTTTTGCCCATTCAGTATGATATTGGCTGTGGGTTTGTCATAAATAGCTCTTATTATTTTGAGATACGTTCCATCAATACCGAATTTATTGAGCGTTTTTAGCATGAAGGGCTGTTGAATTTTATCAAAAGCCTTTTCTGCATCTATTGAGATAATCATGTGGTTCTTGTCTTTGGTTCTGTTTATATGCTGGATTATGTTTATTGATTTGCAAATGTTGAACCAGCCTTGCATCCCAGGGATGAAGCCCACTTGATCATGGTGGATAAGCTTTTTGATGTGTTGCTGAATCCGGTTTGCCAGTACTTTATTGAGGATTTTTGCATCAATGTTCATCAGGGATATTGGTCTAAAATTCTCTTTTTTTGTTGTGTCTCTGCCAGGCTTTGGTATCAGGATGATGTTGGCCTCATAAAATGAGTTAGGGAGGATTCCCTCTTTTTCTATTGATTGGAATAGTTTCAGAAGGAATGACACCAACTCCTCCTTGTACCTCTGGTAGAATTCAGCTGTGAATCCATCTGGTCCTAGACTTTTTTTGGTTGGTAGGCTATTAATTATTGCCTCAATTTCAGAGCCTGCTATTGGTCTATTCAGGGATTCAACTTCTTCCTGGTTTAGTCTTGGAAGAGTGTAAGTGTCCAGGAAATTATCCATTTCTTCTAGATTTTCCAGTTTATTTGCGTAGAGGTGTTTATAGTATTCTCTGATGGTAGTTTGTATTTCTGTGGGGTCGGTGGTGATATCCCCTTTATCATTTTTAATTGCGTCGATTTGATTCTTCTCTCTTTTCTTCTTTATTAGTCTTGCTAGTGGTCTGTCAATTTTGTTGATCTTTTCAAAAAACCAACTCCTGGATTCATTGATTTTTTGGAGGGTTTTTTGTGTTTCTATCTCCTTCAGTTCTGCTCTGATCTTAGTTATTTCTTGCCTTCTGCTAGCTTTCGAATGTGTTTGCTCTTGCTTCTCTAGTTCTTTTAATTGCGATGTTAGAGTGTCAATTTTAGATCTTTCCTGCTTTCTCTTGTGGGCATTTAGTGCTATAAATTTCCCTCTACATACTGCTTTAAATGTGTCCCAGAGATTCTGGTATGTTGTATCTTTGTTCTCATTGGTTTCAAAGAACATCTTTATTTCTGCCTTCATTTCGTTATGTACCCAGTAGTCATTCAGGAGCAGGTTGTTCAGTTTCCATGTAGTTGAGCGGTTTTGATTGAGTTTCTTAGTCCTGAGTTCTAGTTTGATTGCACTGTGGTCTGAGAGACAGTTTGTTATAATTTCTGTTCTTGTACATTTGCTGAGGAGTGCTTTACTTCCAATTACGTGGTCGATTTTGGAGTAAGTACGATGTGGTGCTGAGAAGAATGTATATTCTGTTGATTGGGGTGGAGAGTTCTATAGATGTCTATCAGGTCTGCTTGCTGCAGAGATGAGTTCAATTCCTGGATATCCTTGTTAACTTTCTGTCTCGTTGATCTGTCTAATGTTGACAGTGGAGTGTTGAAGTCTCCCATTATTATTGTATGGGAGTCTAAGTCTCTTTGTAAGTCTCTAAGGACTTGCTTTATGAATCTGGGTGCTCCTGTATTGGGTGCATATATATTTAGGATAGTTAGCTCTTCCTGTTGAATTGATCCCTTTACCATTATGTAATGGCCTTCTTTGTCTCTTTTGATCTTTGATGGTTTAAAGTCTGTTTTATCAGAGACTAGTATTGCAACCCCCGCTTTTTTTTGTTCTCCATTTGCTTGGTAAATCTTCCTCCATCCCTTTATTTTGAGCCTATGTATGTCTCTGCGTGTGAGATGGGTCTCCTGAATACAGCAGACTGATGGGTCTTCACTCTTTATCCAGTTTGCCAGTCTGTGTCTTTTAATTGGAGCATTTAGTCCATTTACATTTAAGGTTAAGATTGTTATGTGTGAACTTGATCCTGCCATTATGATATTAACTGGTTATTTTGCTCGTTAGTTGATGCAGTTTCTTCCTAGCCTCGATGGTCTTTACATTTGGCATGTTTTTGCAATGGCTGGTACCGATTGTTCCTTTCCATGTTTAGTGCTTCCTTCAGGGTCTCTTGTAAGGCAGGCCTAGTGGTGACAAAATCTCTAAGCATTTGCTTATCTGTAAAGGATTTTATTTCTCCTTCACTTATGAAACTTAGTTTGGCTGGATATGAAATTCTGGGTTGAAAATTCTTTTCTTTAAGAATGTTGAATATTGGCCCCCACTCTCTTCTGGCTTGGAGAGTTTCTGCCGAGAGATCTGCTGTTAGTCTGATGGGCTTCCTTTTGTGGGTAACCCGACCTTTCTCTCTGGCTGCCCTTAAGATTTTTTCCTTCATTTCAACTTTGGTGAATCTGGCAATTATGTGTCTTGGAGTTGCTCTTCTCGAGGAGTATCTTTGTGGCGTTCTCTGTATTTCCTGGATTTGAATGTTGGCCTGCCCTACTAGGTTGGGGAAGTTCTCCTGGATGATATCCTGAAGAGTGTTTTCCAACTTGGTTCCATTTTCCCCCTCACTTTCAGGCACCCCAATCAGATGTAGATTTGGTCTTTTTACATAATCCCATACTTCTTGCAGGCTTTGTTCATTTCTTTTTCTTCTTTTTTCTTTTGGTTTCTCTTCTCGCTTCATTTCATTCATTTGATCCTCAATTGCTGATACTCTTTCTTCCAGTTGATCGAGTCGGTTACTGAAGCTTGTGCATTTGTCACGTATTTCTCGTGTCATGGTTTTCATCTCTTTCATTTCGTTTATGACCTTCTCTGCATTAATTACTCTAGCCATCAATTCTTCCACTTTTTTTTCAAGATTTTTAGTTTCTTTGCGCTGGGTGCGTAATTCCTCCTTTAGCTCTGAGAAATTTGATGGACTGTAGCCTTCTTCTCTCATCTCGTCAAAGTCATTCTCCGTCCAGCTTTGATCCGTTGCTGGCGATGAGCTGCGCTCCTTTGCCGGGGGAGATGCGCTCTTATTTTTTGAATTTCCAGCTTTTCTGCCCTGCTTTTTCCCCATCTTTGTGGTTTTATCTGCCTCTGGTCTTTGATGATGGTGATGTACTGATGGGGTTTTGGTGTAGGTGTCCTTCCTGTTTGATAGTTTTCCTTCTAACAGTCAGGACCCTCAGCTGTAGGTCTGTTGGAGATTGCTTGAGGTCCACTCCAGACCCTGTTTGCCTGGGTATCAGCAGCAGAGGCTGCAGAAGATAGAATATTTCTGAACAGCGAGTGTACCTGTCTGATTCTTGCTTTGGAAGCTTCCTCTCAGGGGTGTATTCCACCCTGTGAGGTGTGGGGTGTCAGACTGCCCCTAGTGGGGGATGTCTCCCAGTTAGGTTGCTCAGGGGTCAGGGACCCACTTGAGCAGGGAGTCTGTCCCTTCTCAGATCTCAGCCTCCGTGTTGGGAGATCCACTGCTCTCTTCAAAGCTGTCAGACAGAGTCGTTTGCGTCTGCAGAGTTTTCTGCTGTGTTTGTTATTGTTTACTGTGCCCTGTCCCCAGAGGTGGAGTCTACAGAGACAGGCAGGTTTCCTTGAGCTGCTGTGAGCTCCACCCAGTTCGAGCTTCCCAGCGGCTTTGTTTACATACTTAAGCCTCAGCAATGGCGGGCGCCCCTCCCCCAGCCTCGCTGCTGCCTTGCCGGTAGATCACAGACTGCTGTGCTAGCAATGAGGAAGGCTCCGTGGGTGTGGGACCCTCCCGGCCAGGTGTGGGATATGATCTCCTGGTGTGCCTGTTTGCTTAAAGCGCAGTATTGGGGTGGGAGTTACCCCATTTTCCAGGTGTTGTGTGTCTCAGTTCCCCTGGCTAGGAAAAGGGATTCCCTTCCCCCTTGCGCTTCCCAGGTGAGGCAATGCCTCGCCCTGCTTCAGCTCTCGCTGGTCGGGCTGCAGCAGCTGACCAGCACCGATCGTCCGGCACTCCCCAGTGAGATGAACCCAGTACCTCAATTGAAAATGCAGAAATCACTGGTCTTCTGTGTCGCTCGCGCTGGGAGTTGGCGACTGGAGCTGTTCCTATTCAGCCATCTTGCTCTGCCCCTCTCTTTTACATTTTTTCTCATGGAAGGAGTTTATCCATCATTCTTTCCTCTTTTATGATATTTTTTTTTTTTTTTTGAGACGCAGTCTCACTCTGTTGCCTAGGCTGGAGTGCAGTGGTGCAATCTTGGCTCACTGCAACCTCTGCCTCCCGGGTTCAAGCGATTCTCCTGCCTCAGCCTCCGAGTAGCTGGGACTACAGGCACGTGCCACTATGCCCTGCTAATTTTTGTATTTTTAGTAGAGATGGGGTTTCACCATGTTGGCCAGGATGGTCTCCATCTCTTGACATTGTGATCCACCCGCCTGGGCCTCCCAAAGTGCTGGGATTATAGGTGTGAGCCACTGCGACCAGCCCTTCCTTTATGATTTTAATGAAAGCTGTGTGGTTATGCATATCAGTCAAGTGTATTCCTAGGATTTGAAGATGGAATTTAACTGAAGAAGCCAACAGAAAACACACACACACACACACACACACACACACACACACACACACACGAGGGAAGGAAGGAAAGAAGAGAAGGAGGGAGGGAGAAAGGAAGGAAGCCTCTTGCTCTCTTTGCTACAGGTAAGCAAGCTGTTGCTCTTAGGCCATAAAGATTCCATGACCCTCTGGCCAGCTTAGATATGAACTCCAGACATTCCCTGGAAGGTGGTTTGATCTTCGCCATCCTGATGGCTCTTGAAAGTCATGATACATGCGTAAGAATAGCCACCACACTGAAAGTATTTTTAAGAATCATTCTCTAAATAGAAAGTTTTACTTTATTCTCCCAGTTTATACCTGTCACCTTGTGGTGTGTTATTTCAAGATTGCTAAGTTAATAGTGTCCTCAGTTACCAAATAATAGAGAAAAGTAAGCCTCTATAAATAATAACAATCAAAAAACAGTACAAAGGCACTTTTTGCTGATAGTTTAAAAAGCTACCTCTGTCATATTTGAAAAGACATCATTCTCCCCTACTTTTCCCCAAATATTCTGAAACCACAGCCTTTGTCAGTCTTGCTGCTTGCTTTACGTTTCTCTCTCACTAGATTTTTGTGTTCTCAGAGAATGCTGAGGGCAATTTAGCTATAAAAAAGCACAGGTGAAGGAAAAAAAAGTGTTTGATTTTTTAAAATACATCAATTTACTTTGAAAAGAAGTGCTCATAAACTTTTTGAACAAATCCTGGGATTGACTAGAGTTCAGTTTGGAGAAAAGTGATATCATTGTCGAGTATAGAAGTAGAAAGTCACATGTGTTCCTGTGTCAAGGTTAAGAGGGACTGACTCCATGGTACCACTGGGAGCAGATTCCACCAGTGGAAATATCCCTACCTGTCTATTTTGTTTCAGGGTGCCACCCTGCCAGAATATTAATATGCTGTAGTAATAATATGCCACACCTAAAGGAAACAGCAGATAAACAAATACTCAGTGCTTATCAAGTAGGAAAACGGGACTAAAGTTCCTATTTCAATAACAAAAATCTTTTAATTGATTGCTACATGTTTGCATTAGTCAAGAAATTCAGGGTAATGGACCTAAAGTTATGAGCATGATTTGTCCCCACATCTTTTCAACTGTAGAAACATGCACTACTATAAAAAAGAAGAGCAAACTTTTAGTGACACAGCCGACAAATAGCTGGAGATATTTTTACTAACCAAGACTCAGTGGTACCCTTAACCAAAAAATGGAACTCACTCAGCAAAGATAGAAATAGGCAGTTCTCTGCCAGGAGTTTGGGGCATGTCTCCACCCCAGCGTATCACGTCTGTGGATAGTCCTCCTTCAGCACTGGTACAGCTACTTTGGTTTCCAGAAAAGTAATGATTCTGCTGCTGAACCTAGTAAAAGTTCCTGAATTCCTGGGTGAAATGAAGATGAAACTGTAGAGCCTGGAAGGATAAAGTAGATGGTGTGATTTGTGTTTACAAGGGGTGTGTGTGTGTGTCTGTGTGTGTGTACACTTGTTTATGTGTGCCTAACCCACTGTTTTTCAAGAGATGAATTTACTTATGACTTACATAGTACTTTCAGTTATGCAGTAATGAACTAGATTCTTCATCTTAAGTGAACCAGATAGTAGGATGAAGGGGAATTGCTCCTCAGGCAGATGGAATTACAAGCAGTAAAAAAAACTGCAGAACAACAGCAATGTTAGCAGATACAACATCAAACACTTCATATTAGATGTGATTATATATATGTAAATAATAGATAAACTATAGGATGAAATTCCAACTGTGTAACCACAAGTATGAAGCAGGCATCAAACTCTCAGGACGTGTTTCAGGCCTCATAGAACCCATGCCTTCCTTTGCTGTAGCTCGGTGGGAAGGTTCTGGGTGCCCTCAGTCCTCTACGCTGCTGCCCTGATCAAAGCTGAAGAGCCCATCCCCTTGCCTGTGTACCATAGATTCTGAGCTCACCCAGACTCCTCCTAAATAGTGGATAAAGAGCAAATAAAAACAGATCACCAATTTAAAAGGATAATGCCTTAAACTCACTTGTATGGGAATAACACTTTTCAGGGGAAATAATAATGCTAATAATAAATTCCTGCAAGAGACAGAAGAAAGAACAATTCCCTGTGAGCCCAGCATTGAGTATCATAGTAGTTGAACATCCCAGTATTGAACACTTGGTTTTTAGCTGAGAATAAATTGGAAACAAATGCCATTTTAGATGGGATTAAAATGAGGTTCCCTTTAAAATGCCATCTATCCAGTCTCTCATTCTTTCATCTGTCTTTGCTACATCCACTGACTTTTCTCAGCCCCTTCAACCCAGTTCTCATGGGACTTCAGCACATTCACTTTTCCTTCTTTCTTTTATTCTAGAAAAGAATGCAGCACTGGGCTAATGGGTCTCTCCTATTGTGACTCTTACCCCATCTCCCAGGCTTCCTGTGCTGGCTTTTCCTCTTCTCCCATTTCTAAAGATTCAAGGCCAGTTAACAAATCCCCACCTCTATGAGGCCTTCCTTGATTTCTTTAAGTGCTGATGACCACTTTGCTGTGTACCACTGTGTCATTCAGCTTGTTACATTTTCCTAGAAAATTATGGCATTTTGCTTCACAGTGTAGTGATTTATTTCATTGACTAGAAGGTAGTCCTCCAATAGCAAGAACTTCCTTAGTCTCACAAATGCCTCCTCATATTAGCAATTATAGCAATAAAATATTTGTTCCATATATTATATTCTAGTAAAAAGCATGCAAAATTGAATTATTAAAAATTGAAAACTGGATGTGTCATCAAATACTTGTCTTTGGGGTAATCAACCTCCTTCCTTTATTTCTTCTGTTGTCCTTATTTTTCCCAGTACAAATCTGCATGTCACATATTTGTTTCTACCAGCCATTGTTGTTAAATGATGGAGTGTTAGCCAGCTTTTCTTGTTTTAATAGCTGAGTTCCTCACTGTGTTGAAATGAGCCACTTCTTTGAAAAGAGTAATACTCAGTAAACTTAATTTCTTATCCTGTAATTGTTACCTTAAAATCAGTAAAAGACGCTAATTGTAATTTAAATAATTAGTAATTAAATCATAATTTAAGTAGGTCATTTGGCAAAGTAGTATGTTTTTTCTTATTGTCTGTGTGTAAACATAATAGTGTGCAACTTAAATGTCGCACCGAATTTAAAATATGTTTCCTAGTTTCTGAGGATGTGCTATGCCCTGATATTAATCACAAGAGTTATTAACAATAGAGCTATTTATTTTATGAAATATTTTATAATGGCTTATGCAGGTTACATTTTAAATTGCCTTATCATTACAAACGATATGACAAAGATTGGAATTTGCTTCAATTTTTCTTTTCAAGGAGCTTCAAACACTGACACTGACAAGTTTTCTTTACTAGCTAATAAATTCTCCCCTCGGGGCGAATTTTGCAGTTTGTCAATTTTGAATGAAATTGCTGTGATTTAAAAAAATAGAACATTCTTATGCAAATAAATTTGAAATTCTAGAACAATTAGAACAACAAAATCACAGTATTAACTTATTATTATTCAGAAACCCCAAGTATGTCTCACAGGTTTAAAAATGCTTTGGCTTTAATGAAGCAGGAAATACAATGTAGAATAAGACAGCATTTTAATTAGTAATCTCAATACCCCGTTATTCTCTAATAGTTTATCCAGTTACTGAATCATTACTAGCTGGTAAACAAAAGATTGATAAAATCCCCTGTCTCAGTGCTGTGACTGTACATAAATTGGCAAGTCCCGTATACCTGAGAGTTGAACCTGCTCAAATTGTTGGGGGCTCAGGGTACATTTAATAGTGAAATTACACCACCTGCCACTTTTTCTTTTCTTTTAAGGACCTGTGTTAAAAGGAAGTAACACATGCACAATTATCAATAGGCAAATATAAAATAAAGACTGCTTTATAAGGCAGTCTAGATGGTGTTTACTCTAGAGCCCCGAGGCATATATTTTCTTTCTTATTGGGTAGGGAATGGCTGAGTATCTTTTGCTGACATGGCTAGTGGGGAAGGAGGGCTGGCCAGACCCATGGAGGAGACTCACTCACTGCACGGGGACCACAGTGTGAAGGAGAAATTGCCAAGAACGGCTGCAGACTTCAGTCACTCACCTTCTTCCACCTGAGAAGCGAGGGTCCAGGAAGGCTCTGGACTCTGGGCAGTGGAGCCCAGGGGAGGGGGCATTCCATCTATCAGCTTCCTGTGTCGTTAAGGAGTTTAAAGCTTCCAGTGCTGGACAGATTGTCCTGCCAATGAGGCCTAGGCATCAGAGCTTCTGCTTTTGCCTGCACCTTTCAACCTTTCAAGGCTCTGGGAGGCATCACAGTAATTGTTCACTAGTGTACATATATACACACACACACACGCATACACACATATTTGTGTACATGCATACATATACACATACATATATGTGTGTGTATATATACTCATAGGTATACATATTTACGTATATATGTATATGTGTGTATAAATATGTATGTACCTATGTGTACATATATATACATATATACATTCCTGGTGTTGCAGAAGGTTTGGGCATTTGGGGAGCCACTATGAAACACTTAAATAGGATGCTTGTATTCTGGTTTTATTGCTTTTGTGCTTTGCTGTTACATTCTGAATACTTAGGTCTTTGTTAGCTGAGTTCCAGAGGGATGAGGTCCAAGAATGCCCACCTATCCCTCTGTGGATTCACCTGGCTTTGCATCAGGTGAGAGTAGGACACTGCGCATGTGTGATAAAGGAAGGAAAACAAGATTTGAAAGCAGGATTTGGTTGGGGTTTTTCCTAAATTAAAACAACTTTTGAAATTTATGTAACTTTACCAATAAGTAATTGTGTGGCTGGAAAAAGATCAAGTTATCAATAATACTTTTGAACAACTATTCTAGAGGAAGACTAATTTTTAAAATTCTACCCGACCAAAGAACTATATTCCAAAATAATTGCATATGAAAAAACTATCAAAGTCTATGCAACCCAAAAGAAGAAAACTAAAACAAGATTTCAAGTAGTTTATTAGAAGAATAGATTATATTTTCAGATTTTGTAATGTTTTAAGTATTTGTCAGGTTAAAAATTTTTAGTTTATTGTGGTATTTTTTGTCATTCTAAATTTTTATTTGTTTTTTATACCTAAGATTATTTTATGTGTAATTCTTTTTTTGTTGTTGTTGAAATGGAGTCTCGCTCTGTCCCCCAGGTTGGAGTGCAGTGGCGTGATCTTGGCTCACTGCAAGCTCCACCTCCTGGGTTCACGCCATTCTCCTGCCTCAGCCTCCCGAGGAGCTGGGACTACAGGCGTCCACCACTGCGCCCGGCTAATTTTTTTTTTTTTTTTTGTATTTTTAGTAGAGATGGGGTTTCACCGTGGTCTTGATCTCCTGACCTTCTGATCCGCCAGCCTCGGCCTCCCAAAGTGCTGGGATTACAGGCGTGAGCCACTGTGCCAGGCCTTTATGTGTAATTCTTTTGTTATTTTTCTTAAAGGGATTATGTAAACTTCTTAAATGTCAATACTCAGGAAAACTTCATGCTTTGGAGTAGAAATATGAGTATGATGAAAATGAAAGCGCTTTTGATCCTGTTTTTGTGGTTGATGATGATAATAGTGACTGATTTTGAAGATGATAATAACAACAGCGACTGGGGGGAGAATTTCCAAAAGTTTTTCTAGCCCTGTGAGAAGGATAGGTAAGATTTTGCAAGGAAGTACACGGTAGACAAAGAGGCCCTCTGTCCTCAGCCATAATTACATGAGACTTTGACCCTGAGAAGGGGAAGTTTCTCTTAGTAATGGAAATTAGTTATGTGAGACTGGAAGTTGGATGCCTTGGAAAGAATGGAGTGAGGAGAAAGAACTGTGATTCAGTTGAAGAAATGGCATGGGATCAAGTTTGGGGACAGACCTCAAATAGCCTTGAATACTTTGGAAAGAGATAGGCTTTGCACCATTAGTAACAGGGCACCTTTAAAACTTTTTATTGAAGATGTGGTGTCAGTATCTGTACTTTTGGAATAAACCAACAATGCCCAGAACTGCTAATTATCATATTTCTAAAATATTCTGATTTGCCTCCTCTAGAGCATACGTGCAAGTCCTATAGTAGCTACATCAGTTTAAAACAAAAAGAAAAGCAACTTGCTTTTAAAAATATAAAATTAAAAAGAAATCATACACACTAAAGATTGTTCCGCAGATGTTTCCATAAAGTCTAGTTTGAGGAGCTTATTAATTCTTACTAACTAGTCTTCTGCCACATTTGATAAGGGCGATTAGAGAATGAACTACTCACTAAGCATTATTTTTACATGACATAAATTAGCATAACTTTTTTTCCTCCTCCTTTTTAGTTTGTGGCCCAAGCTTAGTCTACTTCATCCCCATCTGTTTACCTCGTTTGATGTTCTCAGTAATAAGTGACAGTCACTTGGGTCTCTCAGCTATCATTTGCACAAATAAAACCTGACACAGCTTTCATAAAATAATGTCAATACTATATCAAATTTCTCTCAACATAGTCCCACACAGCTGCAGCAACCGAAAGAAACAAAAACTGCCTTCAACCATAATTTATACAATCATAAACGGAGTGGAATGTTCCCCTTAAAAACAGCCTGGATATTCCATAAACAAGATGATAAATCACCAAGTTGTTGCTGTTTGCTTTCTTTCCTTCTTTCGAAGTCATTGGAAAAGTTCTGTTGCTTTGCTGTGTGTTTGTTTACTTTTTGCCTAACTTCTGGTAAGCTCTTTCTATAAAGGTGAAGCATATTTGTTAAGACATGCTTTTGAAACCCTGTGACAAGGTGGAACTACATAAACATTTGGAAAGAAAAAAAAAGTATTTATTTTTCTATTGCTGTGACAAATCATCTGTATTTTATTAATACGTTAAGATTGAAGTGAACTACATTTTATCATTTATAACATCCAAAAGACTTGAAGACAAAGTTAGAAATAAGTTTACTCTGGTTGGGAAGGTAGAAAGGAAGTGGCTATACCACAGTACAAAAGTAGATTTGTGTAATCTGAAGGAAAGAAAATGTTAAGAAATGAGTCTCATTCATTTATTCTCTTAACTTTGTAGAGGGAATCTGAATATAAGGTCATTTAACTACCAAAATCAGAAGCTCTGAACCTCTCATTATTCTGAAATGGAGAGAGGGTGCTAATCAGAACTAACAAAAGAAAACATAGCAGAAACTCTGTGTTCAGGACTAGGAATACTGAGCATCACAGGCACAGGGTATCTTCACAGTCGAGTGGGTGCCGTGCTAGGATGGTACCCAAGTTAGACATCGACGAGGAAGTCCTAAACATGCCGCAGATGTGATGGCATTATGAGAAATACATACATATGTGCAGGTTAACCTTAGAGAGTAGATGGATATATAAGAAGAAATATAGAGGTGAAGGATATAGGCAAGTGGATGTAGAAAAGTTTTAACCTGTTTAGGAATCAGAGTTTGCCATGGAATGAGAGAAGTCAAAATAGTAAGCTCAAGAAGTGATCTGGAAATTTGCTTCCTAAATAGGTCTTAGAATATCATTCTTGGCCAAATAGTCAATGGATTACTGGGTTATCGCAAAAATAAATTTTAACAATGTTGGTTTCAATGAGTTAAACATGTTTTTCCTCTGCAAAATGTATTAATGTCTTTAGTGTACTAATAGGTGTTGTGACTTTCCTAACAAACTGATAGAATGCAAACTTTCACAACCCTTTTGATGACAGAGTCACTTTTTATAAATACCTATTTCTAGAACTATTATAGTCAATTGCATACAAACTTGAAAGAAAAATGGTTTATAGGAATACCATAAGTCCCAATTAATATTTGATTTAGGCAGCAGTTATAAAAAATGGAAGCAAATTTCTTTAGAATGTGTCATAAGGCAGAGTTATTAAAATTCCATGTAGATCCCTAGGTAAAATTCTTGGTGTCCCTAATCTACTAGATGTGCATTTTCTTCCCAGAAGACACAATTCATCCAAAGAGTAAGCATTTTGCTAAGGAAACTTTATTTATTTATTTATTTATTTATTTTTTGAGACGGAGTCTTGCTCTGTAGCCCGGGCTGGAGTGCAGTGGCCGCATCTCAGCTCACTGCAAGCTCCGCCTCCCGGGTTTGCGCCATTCTCCTGCCTCAGCCTCCTGAGTAGCTGGGACTACAGGCGCCCGCCACCTCGCCCGGCTAGTTTTTTGTATTTTTAGTAGAGACGGGGTTTCACCGTGTTAGCCAGGATGGTCTCGATCTCCTGACCTCGTGATCCGTCCGTCTCGGCCTCCCAAAGTGCTGGGATTACAGGCTTGAGCCACCGCGCCCGGCCAGGAAACTTTAGAAACCTTAATCTTGAGTGCTAAATTAAAGGCAGGTTGACTACTGTCTGCAAGGATCTCAGCAGAGTTGAACAGAGTTCAGGGAGATGGCAGCCCTGAGGGTATAGGCTCCTGACTTGTTTAAATAATGAGGGAGGGAGACAAGGCAACTCTGGACACACAGGTGTCTGGGAAGTTCTTGAAGGCTCTCCAAGGCCATAGTTTGCAGTGGTGATTTTTTTTTTTTTTCCCCTAGATTTGGACCACATGGAGGAGTTTCTTCTTGAGTCTTGGTGAAGACTGACTCTTGTTCAGGTACTGAGAGGCTTCAGAAGAGAGTAAGTGAGTTGTTCAATACTGGCCTGAAATCAGGGGATAAAGATGATAGACAATAGCATGAAGATCACAGTTTGGGAAAAGAAACATGTCCCAACAGAAAAGCTTGCTGGACAGCTGAGAAGGGCTGTGCTTCCTCCTACAGCCTCCTGCCTCTGTTTAAGCACTCTTGCCTTGGGAAGTTGATCTGTCCAAGATGAATTAACCAGTGTTTTTCCTTGAGGCAAAAAAAGGGGTTTTCCAAAATCCCCTCATGGACATGAATTCTATAAGAAGTGTCCATCGTTTTTAGAAGTTGTTCATGAGTACCTTCCTTTCCACCTCATAAAGAACATCATGAACATGGACAAAATTGTTATAAAAGTCTTCTCATAAATTATTAAACACTTAATTCAGAAAGAACAATAGCATTATCTCATTGTTGCTGATGAATGTAAATACCTTGGCATTATTTTATATGCTGATTCGTATGATGTTTATGCAATGTCTCATTCTTTCAACCTCACTTTTCTCGTGATTTACAATCTCTTCATTAAACAGTCTTCTCATCCTTCCTGGCAGGATGTGGATGCTGAATCCCACTGTATGTCCATTCATCAAGAACCTTAGTCTTCCGATAAGATGCCCTAAGCACTGTGTCCAAAAGAGCTCTCATTGTAATTGGGTCTGAAATTTACATAATAATATTATCTTTAATTCTGAAAATGATAACCATAGAAGGAAATTAATGATGGGAACAATTACCAAGAAATGGGATTCAATAATGTTAGCGTTTAGATACTGTCGAGCAGAAAAATGCTAATGCAGTTGTTTGTTTTGGCTTTTGTTCTCAGTAGGCTTGTCAAAGGCAGGGAATGTGAGAAAATATGAGGAATGGCCCTGCAAGTGATTCTGCTGAGTGGTCCATCCTGGAAACACAGTTGGAGCTTGATGCATGGTTCACGAACATGACATATCTTGTACTCCACTCTCTGTCCTCTCTACACAATTCAGCAATTGTTTTTAGGTAGTAGCATAAAAGTGTCTCTCTGTTTTTTTAAATGCTTGTTATGAACATCTTGACTTTGAAGAAAAATGTCAGGTCAACTGGGTACTACTTCTGGGTTACAATCTGTTTTTTAAAATTCATTTTTTATTGTAATAGGTTTTTGTGGAACAGGTGGTGTTTGGTTACGTGAATAAGTTCTTTATTGCTGATTTCTGAGATTTTCATGCACCCATGACCCAAGCAGTGCACACTGTATGTAATGTGTAGTCTTATATGCCTCACTCCCCTCCCACCCTTTCCCGTCAGTCTCCAAAGTCCATTGTAAATTCTTATGCCTTTTGTGTCCTCATAACATAACTCCCAATTATGAGTAAGAACATATGTTTAGTTTTCCAATCCTGAGTTATTTCACTTGCAATAATAGTCTCCAATTCCATCCACATGCAGATTGCTGCAAATGCCATTATTTCTCCTTTTTATGGCTGAGTAGTATTCCACAGTGTGCATACACACACACACACACACACGCATACATATATCACATTTTCTTTATCCACTTGTTGATTGATGGTCATTTGAGCTGTTTCCATATTTTTGCAATTGTAATTGTGCTGCTATAAACATGTGTGTGCAAGTATCTTTTTCTTTTTTTTATTTTTTATTTATTATTATTATTATACTTTAAGTTCTAGGGTACATGTGCATAACGTGCAGGTTTGTTACATATGTATACTTGTGCCATGTTGCTGTGCTGCAGCCATCAACTCGTCAGCACCCATCAACTCGTCATTTACATCAGGTATAACTCCCAATGCAATCCCTCCCCCCTCCCCCGCAAGTATCTTTTTCATATAATGACTTCTTTTTCTCTGCGTAGATACCTAGTATTGGGATTGCAGGATCAAGTGGTAAATCTACTTTTAGTTCTTTAAGGAATCTCCACAGTGTTTTCTATAGAGGTTGTACTAGTTTACATTTTTGATTTTTTGATTATGGTCAGTCTTGCAGAGTGAGGTGGTATGGCATTGTGGTTTTGATTTGCATTTCCCTGATAATTAGTGCTGTCGAACATTTTCCCACATGCTTATTGGCCATTTGTATATCTTCTTTCGAGAATTGTCTATTCATATCGTAAGCCCACTTTTTGATGGGTTTTTTTTCTTGCTGATTTGTTTGAGTGCTTTGTAGATTCTGGATATTAGTCTTTTGTTGGATATATAGATAGTGAAGATTTTCTGTCACTCCATGGGCTCTCTGTTTACTCTGCTGATTATTTCTTTTGCTGTGCAGAAGCTTTTTAGTTTAATTAAGTCCCATCCCTTCCTCTTTGTTTTTGCTCCATTTGCTTTTAGGTTCTTGGTCTTGAAGTCTTTGCCTAAGCCAATATCTAGAAGAGTTTCTCTAATGTTATCTTCTGGAATCGTTATGGTTTCAGGTCTTAGATTTAAGTCTTTGATCCATCTTGAGTTAAAGTTTGTATAAGGTGAGAGATGAAAATCCAGTTTTATTCTTCATGTGGCTTGCTAATTATCTCTTCACCATTTGTTGGATAGGGCATCCTTCCCCATTTTATGTTTTTGTTTGCTTTCTTGAAGATCAGTTGGCTGTAAGTATTTGGCTTTATTTCTGGGTTCTCTACTCTGTTTGATTGATCTATTTGCCTAATTTTATACCAGTACCATGCAGTTTTGGTGACTATGGCCTTATGGTATAGTTTGAAGTGAGGTAATGAGATGTCTCCAGATTGTTATTTTCGGTTGGTCTTGCTTTGACTATGCTGACTCATTTTTGGTTCCATATGAATTTTAGGATTATTTTTTTCTAGTTCTATGAAGAATGATGGTAGTATTTTGGCAGAAATTGCCTTGAATCTGTAGGTTGCTTTTGGCAATATGGTCATTTTTGCAATATTGATTCTACCCACCTATGAGCATGGGATGTGTTTCCATTTGTTTGTGTCGTCTATGATTTCTTTCAGCAGTGATTTTTAGTTTTCCTTGTAGAGGTCTTTCTCCTCCTGGGTTAGGTATAATCCTAAGTATTTTATTTTTTTATTTTTTGCAGCTATTGTAAAGGGGGTTGAGTTATTGATTTGATTCTCAGCTTGGTCACTGTTGGTGTATAGCAGAGCTACTGATTTGTGTACATTGATTTTGTGTCCTAAAACTTTGCTGAATTCGTTTACCAGTTCTAGGAAGTTTTCGGATGAGTCTTTAGGGTTTTCTAGCTATAAAATCACATAGCCAGCACACAGCGACAGTTTGACTTCCTCTTTACCAATAAAAGATATTCTTTATTTCCTTTTCTTGTTTGATTGCTCTGTCTAGGACTTCCAGTACTATGTTGAATAGAAATGATGAAAGTGGGCACCCTTTTCTTGTTATCAGGGGAATGCTTTCAACTTTTCCCTGTTTGGTATAGTATTGGCTGTGAGTTTGTCATAGATGGCTTACATTACCTTAAAGTATGTCCTTCTATGCCAATTTTGCTGAGGATTTTAATCATAAAGGAATGCTTGATTTTGTCAAATGTTTTCTCTGCATCTATTGAGATAATCATGTGACTTTTAAAAAATTCTGTGTATGTGGTGTATCACATTTATTGACTTGTGGATGTTAAACCATCCCTGCATCCCTGGTATGAAACCCACTTGCTCATGGTGGATTATCTTTTTAGTATGCTATAGGATTCAATTAGCTAGTATTTTGTTGAGTAATTTTGTATCACCCTGAACTCTCCCAATCCCATCTGGGTTACAATCTTATAGAAGTTTTGAAATTAACAACAGTTTTACAGGTAAAATGTTACGATAGTAACTATACTGTATATAGCCCTTTACACGAAGGAGAGTTTAATAGTATTGGGGTCACAGGCTGCTTTTGGATATCAAAGGGCCATATTGTGACTGCATTGCCATGACTACATCCCCAAAGCAACAATGCCCTTATGTTATAGACAGGACCCAAGAGGCCATCTCCACCTGGTGGGAGAGAATGTACAGCTCATTCATGTTCCCAATAGCTGGAAATGTGCTCAGATTGTTAATTCAGACAAGAAAATGTAGATGAAAGTATGCAATTACCAAAATTAACTTAGAAGGAAAAATAGAATAAACAAACAAACTTGATATTTTTGTTATTTTCCTCCCAGGAAATAATTAGATGAAGTGTTTACATTTATTCTTTTCTTGATTGCATCACATACCATATTCATAGGTTTACAGTTATCATATTGTAACTGGCTGTCCCACTATAAACTGAGATGCAAATACCTTTCTCAGTCAACTATTGAAGGCTCTGCTCTATGACAAAACAAGAAGTGCAGATGCCCAGTCTAGCCCTGTCTCCAAGTTGGGGAGATTACCAGCTGTCTTCAATCCTACTTCAGTTTTCTGGCTGCAGCTGAGTACCAATCAGGCTGGCACACAGAAACCAGGACACATCCCCGAGCACCTCTAATAACAGTTCACATGCTTTATATGCTCTGTGTGTACCGGATATTGACAAGGTTGTACATGTATTAACTCAATGAATCCTCACTGCAACTCTACGAGATAGATATTATTATTAAACCCATTGACAAGTGAAGAAACTAAGGCATATAGACAATAAGAACGTTGAACAAGGCCATAAACTATTAATGAAAAGAGCCAGGATTTAAACGCAGGCTGTTGGACTTTAGAACCCACAATCAATTATTAGGCTCTATGGCTATTTTAGCGGCTATTGATGCCATGGTGGTTTCTTGCCCAATAGCACCAAAGCTTCACTTCCTGGCAGCTCCTGCATGTTGTTCTCAGGGAAGACTTTCCAGTAAAGCAGATTGGAGCTTCCAGGAGAGAAACACTTGATCTGTTGTCTGAGCGACTTCCTTGAAATGCCAGATCTCCAGGTTGGAGGGGGTGTGGCAGTAGACTAGGGGCAGCCCAAACTGTCATTTGGCCTGAAGTGAGATTTAGCACACACCCCCTCTATGGAATGGGGCAGCTTCGTTACCGCCAAGTTTTTGAGGGTTCAAGGAGGTGAGGTGATTCTTTATGGGTCGATATGTATGGATTTCCTGAGACAGAGGGTGTGAGAGTTGGAGAAGGGAAGCCATGGTCTGATCTCTGTGACAGAGACTCTGTGTACTGCTAAGGAACTGTGTTAGTCTGCTTTCAGATTGCTGTAAATAACTACCTGAGACTGGGTAATTTATGAAGAAAAGAGGTTTAATTGACTCACGGTTCCACATGCTGAACAGGAAACATCACTGGGAGGCCCTAGGAAACTTACCATCATGGTGGAAGGCAAAGGGGAAGCAAGGACTTTCTTCACATGGTGGCAGGAGAGAAAGAGAGCAAAGGGGAAAGTGCCACACTGCAGCATTTACACCATAAGGTCTTATGAGAATGGACTCACTATCATAAGCACAGCAAAGGGGAAATCAGCCCCCATGATCCAATCATGTCCCACCAGCCCCGTCCTCTAATTCGACAGGAGATTTGGGCGGGGACCCAAAACCAAACCATATCAGGAACACATAGGGGTGGGATGCATTTTGAACTCTTCCCTGGGGGCACAGGCTCAAGGGGCTAATGCCACCATGTAGCATTGGGACTGAGTACTCCACACCAGCAGCTCTCCAGGGTGGGGCAAGGGGCCTAAGTCACCTATGGCTGCATAGCAAACCAGCCAACTGTGAGTGGTGCAAATGACACCGGTGTGCCTGTAGGAATTCTCGCAATCTGGTGGGCTTTTCCCTGTGTCTGTGTTCCCTCATGCTGCTGCTGCTGCACACGTGGCCTCAGGGCAGCAGACCATAGGGGGAACCCCACAGCTCAAGCACTCAAGTCCCCGTCTGCATCAAATTTGCAAATTTCCTGTTGTTTTGAGTGAGGCATGTGGTCAAACTCTGGTCAGGGAAGGAAGAGAAATCATAACTCATGGTAGGGTCCCTGCAGCACACTCATGAATCCTTCGTAGGCATTTCCACAAGGAAAGCAGCCAGCATTGAAGCTGTGCATCCTCTTGGTCCTGAAGTCCAAGTGTTACAGCATGGGGACCTGTTTGCAACATCTCTCCCACAGCTCAGAACCCCTTCCCTGGGTGACTCAGGCACAGTCATATCGGCCGCCACCTCAGGGACCCTAGAGCAACCTTGCCAGCCTCTCTCCCTGGCCTGGTGAGAGCAGGCTTGCTGTCTCAGCCACACTCCAGCTGTGTGCTGACTGCAGTTTCACTCGGTCTCTGTAATCTGGATTGTACAAAATTAGTTAATTAAAATATGCATTACCTGAGGTAGTTATCGTTTGTATAGTGAGAACATTTAAGATCGACTCTCTTAACATTTTTTAAGCATAAAATATATTATCAACTATAGACACTATGCTATATGACAGATCTCTTGAACTATATACTTCAAAACATCATGCTGTACTCAATAGATACATATAATTATATCTGACAATTTAAAATAAATAAGTGAATAAATTTGCAAAAAGACTATATTATAAATGGAAAAAAGGTTTGCTTTCTTTTTTTAAATGTTGACATCGTAAAAGAGTAAAAAATAAATAAAAACATAAAAAAGTAAGTTTGGTTAGTTTGGCAGGTAATTTTCTCAGTCATCCTTTTCTCTCTATGTGGCCTGCCCAGCCCCCTGCAGGCGCTTGACTCTGATCTCCTGTTAGAGAATGTTTTTATTCAGGGAGCTCTCCAGTGGGGCACAGGCAGTGGTCCTGTTTCACATAGTGCAGTCACAATGGTCTGAACCATTAGGGAAGGGGACAGTGAGTAGAGGCACAGTGCCTTGCTTCTCCTCCATCTAGAGTCTCAGACAAAGTCTCTACTCAAACACCTTCCAAGTGCTCCATTTCCTTCTGGGCTGCAAAAACACCAGATAGTGCCACAACTTTGTCTTGATCATATCTATGTCTTTGGGGATCTTCCTGGCAGCTTCCCTTACTGTCAACATTTTCTTCAACTTCATTAGTCAATTCATCTATTCCTGCCAAAGATAGTCAACTTCCTAAATATTCAAATGATCCACAATCATAATATATAAAATCTTATTATCTTACAATTTCTATTTTTTTTTCTTTCTGATCTGTTTTAGAAATCACTTTACACCTGAAATCTAGACCATAAAGATGGATCTAAGTGACTTAGATGATAGACCATAAGAGAGGAACACAATCAATTAAATGATCTACAGGACAATACAATCAAAATAAACTTGCTGGTGGGGCACGGTGGTTCACGCCTGTAATCCCAGCACTTTGGGAGGCTGACATGAGCGGATCACGAGGTCATGAGATCAAGACCATCCTGGCTAACACGGTGAAACCCCGTCTCTACTAAAAAAATACCAAAAAAATCAGCCGGGCGTGGTGGTGGGCGCCTTAAGTCCCAGCTACTCAGGAGGCTGAGGCAGGATAATGGTGTGAACCCGGGAGGCAGAGCTTGCAGTGGGCTGAGATTGCACCACTGCACTCTAGCCTGGGTGACGGAGTCTCACTCTGTCACCAAAAAAAAAAAAAAAACAAAAAACAAACAAAAAAAAACTTGCTAAACAAATAAACAAAATATACATAGAATTTTCTGTTACTGAGACCTCAGTGAATTTTCTCCCCTGGGAATAATGGGAACACAGACTTATTTAAAAAATAAAAGGGAAAACACAGGATTCCCAAGAACAATATTTTATTTGCAGATATATATCTTAATGCTCAAGTTGTTCATCAGTGTTTGATTATAAAATGTTTGAGCAACACCAAAATGCATAGGATAAAATGGTTAAGGCCCTTCCTTACCCCTAACCGCTCTGACTACACTCTCCCCATCCACACAGGTGGCATGCTGCATTTTACAGCTGGTGGGTACAGAGTCTTTCTCATCCAAGTACACATATAGAGGTACATATACACATTATTGTTTTATATCTACTAAATCTAGTATTTTTTCCTAAATAACAAATATTAATACATATATCAAGATAAAATACCTTTATGACAGTACATGTTCCCTTAGATCATAATAGTTTCATGAAAGTTTCTTTCTCTTGTAAAAAGCTCTAGGATATTGTACACATTTGTACACTTTGTGTATAAATCACACATATTTGTGGCCAGCTTTATTCATACCTTCTTTTTCCCTTCTTCATACTTCTGATCTATGGGTTTGGATTTATAAATATGAAATTATTTGTTCAAAGTTTATTCAAAGTGTTTGCATATTTCAAATTTTGATAGCTATTATAAAATTTTCTTCCAAATAGTTTCCCCATTCTCTGTTTCCCCCAAACTGGATTGTTTCCTGCCTCCTGTCTACCTTTCTTCCTCACTAATAAGCCATCAAATGTTTTACTAGGAAAAAGGTGGTGCCAAGTTGGCGTCACTGATCTGAGCTTCCCTTCCCTCTCAAACCATTGCCCTGAAAATGTTTGCTGGTATGATAGTTCTATAATCCTTTCAGAAGTATTTATTTTAAAGATATCTGATTCTTTGCTGTCAATGAAGGTTAAAGCAAAGCAACAATTCAACCATTTCTGGAAGCAAACAATTTTTACAATTTATAATCATAGGGAAGGTAAAAAGATATATACCTATATTCATTATACAGGTATGGAGCAAGGAAAGAGTAATGGATATATTATAGATTGGACAGTAGAGAAATATGCATAATACAATATCAAGTGAAAATGTAGAATGCCATGTAATCTCTAACTTCCTCTATGTTTCAGTATAATATGTACTTCAATAATCAAGAAAAAAATGACACAATATTAAAATATTTGTGATAAGATTATTAATGTAATTGCTATAAAATTGCTCTAAAATTAAGCAGATATTTTCTCTAAAATATTCGATAGTTGAATAGGGTGTCTGAAATAAATTAAATAGGGATACTTTATTTCTCCCTTTTGAAATATAGTTGGCTGTATACAGAACTGTCACAGACGCAATACAAAATGTCTGCTAAAATACATTAGTCATTGGATTGAAGTCAATGGAGAATAATGGAGAGAATCGGAACTGAACAACTAATTCTCTGAAGAGCGGAGCTCAGCAAGATCAAATGGCTTCTGTGGCTACTCTCACTCTGGGAGCATTTGCTGAGCTGAGCAACAGGCAGGAGGCTGACAGGCTGGAAGTTACTGCACGTACTGCAGGGAGACACAATTCAGAAGAGTTGTAGGCATACAGGTGTCGACTGGAGAATTTGGGCTCATGATTTTAAAAATAATTCTGTAATTGCATAGCATGGGGAGATTAAAAACTTCAGTGGACAGTCATAGTTAAAAAAAAAATACTTCTCAGAAATATTGTGAAGTGCATATTATAATTCCTGACTTCCCAGGAACAATAATAGAAAACGAATATATCTTCTGATAATAGTTTAAATGCAGAAAATTATTTGATGGAATTTGATAGTTCAGTATAAAAACTCTTAGTGAACTAAAAGAGAAGGTTCTTTCTTTAATCTGATGTCTGGCCCCACAGTCATGCTCCCTCACGCTCAATGTTGACAGGGTGGCAGCTATCCCCGTGACTACCAGGGACAACACAGGGAGGTTCCCTCTCACACGTGTATTCAACAGTGCACTGGACGGCCCAGCCAGTGCCATGAGGTGAGGGAAAGAATGAAGAGGTATGCAGGTTAGAAAAGAAGAAATAAAATAATTATTATTCACAGGTGACAAGCTTATACACAAAGAAAATCCAAAGAAACACATAAAAAATACATAAGTAAATTTAGGCCAGGAGCTGTGGTTCACGCCTGTAATGCCTGTTATTTGGGAGGCCACAGAGGCAGGTGGATTGCTGAGCTCAGGAGTTCAAGAACAGCCTGGGCAACATGGCGAAATCCCGTTTCTACCAAAAATACAAAAATTAGCCAGACATGGTGGCCTATTAGCCTCCCAGCTACAGGGAAAGCTGAGATGGGAAGATCGCTTGAACCTGGGAGGTGGGGGCTGCAGCGAGCAGAGATCATGCCACTGCACTCCAGCCTGGGCAACATACCTCATCTTAAGTTCAGTACGACAAATGTGATACGGCAAAATAAATCAATTATATATATATATATGATCAACAAATTAAAAAATGGAGAGTATAAAACATTATTTAACATAGTTCAAAAAGTGTCAAATACCAAGGGATACACGTAAAGAAATATAAAAAATTCCCACACATGGAAAAATACAAAACATTATATAAGAAAATTAAAAATAAATAAATAAATGGAGGATATACCACATTCAAGGTTTGGTAGGTTGACTCAGATATCAACTCTTCTTAAAATATAGATACAATGTTATTGCAGTCAACATGCAGGAGGTATTCTTTTAACTCTAAAATTATTTTTAAAAATCTGTTTTTTATGAAAATGCAAATTAAAAAATAATGTGTCTGGAGCAATTCTGTACAGGAAAAATAGAATAAGGAGGAAGAAATGGAGAAGCAGGAGGAGAGGAGGGGAAGGCATAGGAAATGAAGAAAGAGAACAAAACTGCAGGACTCATAAAACCAGATATTAAATCTTATTTTGAATTTGTAGTTAGTAAGAACATCTAGTATTAGTGTGTGAATGGACGAATTGACCAGTAAACACAATAGAATTCAGAAACAGGCCCAAACACATATAGTCATCTGATTAATGGCAGTAATAATACTGAAGTGTCATCAAGAAAAGATGGTCCTTTTAATAAGTTTAGCTGGGTTAATTGGATATCCATCCAGCAAAGGAAAATAACTCTTAACCTCTATCTCACACCATATAGAAAAATCAGCTTTTGGTGACTGTATATCCACATTTAGAAGATAAAAATAAAACATATAATAATACATAGAACAATATATTTATGCCTTGATATAGGCAAAGATTTTTATAAACAGTTCACAAAAACCACTGACCATAAAGGATAAAAAAGTATATATTTCTCTGAACTACTATAAAATTCTATTAATCAAGGGCACCATTACAAGAGTAAACAGCCAAGCACAAATTATGAGATTATTTATATATCGGGCTCAATTCTCATTAATCAAAGTAGTTATGTTTTATAAAACATATACGGTTATGTTTTATAAAAATGTTGCAGTTAGTGAATATTGAACCATTACTCTAGTGTTCATAAGTTCATATTATATATATGTGTATATATACATATAATATCTCACATGAATTATAATCCTAAATCCTGGTAGATGCTATTTTCTTTATTTTACAAAAAAAGAAAATGACATTCAGAATGTTTAAGTGACTTGGTTGGGGTCCCACACTAACACCTGTCAGAATTGCAATTCATATCCTGTCCAACTGACCTGAGATCCAGAGTTTCTTGCACTGCACTGCCGTATACCCTCTCCATCTTCTGCTCGTCTCTGTATGAAGCTGAAACAGGAAGACAGCGCATTACCTTTTTCAACCTCAGCTGATAACATGTGTAAGAAAAACTCCACTCACATTTTTTACCACCATGCATATGTATGTGAATGATCACAAAGATACCTTACGTGTTCATTTTGTGGTTACCGATAAATTTTAGTGAGTTGATGAATGTACCAATACAGAATCTATGAATGAAAGCTGATACTCTTTATATCCTTACAAAGGAAACATCTACAAAATATATAAAGAGGTCCTCAAAATCAGTAAGTAAAAATAATTCAACTCTATTTAAAAATAGACAGGTTCTTTGTATCAGCACTTCACTAAGTGGATATAAAATTTCCTAATAAACACAAAGCTTCTCAACTTCATTAGTCCTCAGGAAAATGCAAGTAGAAAGCATGAGGAGCAGATCATGGCATTGTTGGAGCATACTGGTGGGAAGACTCTCACAGTGAAGTTGAAAGTACAAACACTTGGGTAAAATGGCAGCATCTACATTTGCTGAACATGCTCATATTCTATGTCCTAGCCATTCCTTTGCTAGGCATGTATGTGTAGATTTGTTCATCAGAAGAAACACAGAAAAATTTAATTGGAAATGGCTGAAATCGGGGTAGAAAACGAACATCAACAGTAGAATAAGTAACCTGCAGTATACATATGTTTATAATACTATAAAGCAACAATAATGAGAAAAATAAAATTTTAAGAGTTAAGTTTTCAGTAGAAATAAAATTATCTAAACACAGATAAACAGGATCTATTTTTGAGGAAAGATTAAGACAGTGAAGATAAATACTGTCTCCTAGGTTTCATATATATATTTTTAGTTGAAAGGTTTTGTACAAGCCTAATGGTTTAACCACAGCAATTAATAACATGTTCTTCTGCCTTTCTCAGTACAATATACAAATAGTCATTATGTCATTGGGGAAGATAATTTCCTTAAGGGAAAACCAAATTAAATGGAAGTAAATTTTATAAGCAAAAATTAAGTAACAGGCTTTTTGAAAAATAGAAAATAATATGAAAGATTTAACAACTGTCTTCAACGTTCCATCAATGATAACATGAGAAATAAGCTGTCAATGTTTCTCCTATCTTCAAAGAAGTGATGGAAGAATTTGGTTTATTTTAATGTAGAAATTTAAACACTGCAGCTGTTTAGTGACAAGGTGTCCTCATATTTTACATTTTTGAGAGCTCTACTACTGGCCCAAGAAATTGGAAGTACCACCTCCATGACCCCCTCTACACATAACGGAGCCACAGGCAAACCTGTAGCAGAATGCCTAAAATTTATTGCAATTTTATATCTCATTGTGTGATATATCCATTTGTTACAGTATATTTTAAGTAATATAGTTAATTTTTTCTTAAAAATATTTGAAAGGAAAAGAGTAACTAAAAAAATGTACTATTCTTTTCCCTTTTGGATATTCACATTCCAGTATGAGAAACATTGGCTTGAGCGATCTTCAGTTTTGAAAGGAAAGATTTAAAAAGACACGTTATTCTGTTGTATAACATAGTGCCTATAGTTTACAATGTAGTGATGTACACTTCAACATTTGCTAAGAGAGTAGATCTCATGTTAAGACATGTTCTTACCACAAGCAACAACAATAACAACAATACAAAGAAAACAAGTGAATTTTGGGAGGCACTGGCTGTGTATATTACCTTCTGCGTTAGTCATTTTTTGAGCTGCTAATAAAGACATATCTGAGACTGGGTAATTTATAAAGAGAGGTTTAACAGACTCACAGTTCCATGTGGCTGGGGAGGCCTCACAATCATGGTGCAAGGTGAAAGTCACGTCCTACATGGCAGTAGACAGGAGAGAAAATGAGAGCAAAGTGAAAGGACTTTTCCCTTATAAAATCATCATATCTCATGAGACTTATTCACTACCAGGAGAACTTATTCACTACCAGGAGAACTTATTCACTACCAGGGAAACAACCCCCATTATTCAATTATCTCCCACGACACATGGGAATTGTGGGAGCTACAATTCAAGATGAGATTTGGGTAGGAACACAACCAAACCATGTCATTCCACCCCTGGAGTCTCCCAAATATCATATTTTTACATTTCAAAACTAATCATGCCTTCCCAACAGTTCCCCAAAGTCTTAACTCATTTCACCATTAACTCAAAAATCCACAGTCCAAAGTCTCATCTGAGACAAGGCAAGTCCCTTGTGCCTCTGAGCTTGTAAAATCAAGAGCAAATTAGTTACTTCCTAGGTACAATGGGGGTACAGAAATTGGATAAATACTCCTATTCCAAATGGGAGAAACTGGCCAAAACAAAGGGACCAATTCTGAAATCCAGTGAGGCAGTTAAATCTTAAAGCTCCAAAATTATCTCCTTTGACTCCATGTCTCACATCCAGGTCACACTGATGAAAGAGGTAGACTCCCATGGCCTTGGGCAGCTTCATCCCTGTGGCTTTTCAGGGTATAACCCTCCTTCTGGCTGCTTTCGCAGCCTGGCATTGAGTGCCTGTGGCTTTTCCAGGCACATGGTGCAAGCTGTCGATGGATTTACCATTCTGGGGTCTGGAGATGGTGGCCTTCTTCTCACAGCTCCACTAGGCAGTGCCCCAGTAGGGACTCTGTGTGGGGACTCCCACCCCACATTTCCCTTCCACACTGGCCTAGCAGAGGTTTTCCATGAGACCCCCATCCCTGCAGCAAACTCTGCCTGGGCGTCCAGACATTTCTGTACATCCTCTGAAATCTAGGTAGAGGTTCTCAAACCTCAATTCTTGACTTCTGTGCACCTGCAGGTTCAATGTCAAGTGGAAGCTGCCAAAGTTTGGGGCTTGCACCCTCTGAAGCAACAGCCTGAGCTGTAACTTCGCTCCATTTAGCTATGGCTAGAGTGACTGGGACGCAAGGCACCAAGTCCCTAGGCTGCACACAGCAGGGAGGACTTGGGCCTGGTCCACAAAACCATTTTTCCCTCCTAGGCCTCCAGGCCAATGATGGGAGGTGCTGCTGTGAAGACTTCTGACATGTCCTGGAGACATTTTCTCCATCATCTTGGTGATTAACTTTTGGCTCCTCATTACTTATGCAAATTTCTGCAGCCAGCTTGAATTTCTTCTCAGAAAATAGGTTTTTATTTTCTATTGCATCATCAGATTGAAGATTTTCCGAACGTTTATGCTCTGTTATCCTTTTAAAACTGAATGTTTTTAACAGCACCCAAGCCACCTCTTGAATGCTTTGCTGCTTAGACATTTCTTCTGACAGATACCCTAAATCATCTCCCTCAAGTCAAAGTTCCACAAATCTCTAGGGCAGGGGCAGAATGCCGCCAGTCTCTTTGCTAAAACATAGCAAGGATCACCTTTACTCCAGTTCCCAATAAGTTCCTCATCTCCAGCTGAGACCACCTCAGCCCAGATTTCATTTTCCATGAAATTATCAGCATTTTGGTCAAAGCCATTCAACAAGTTTCTAGGAAGTTCAAAGTTTTACCACATTTTCCTGTCTTCTTGTGAGCCCTCCACACTGTTCCAACCTCTGCCTGTCACCCAGTTTCAAAGTTGCTTACACATGTTCAAGTGTCTCTACAGCAGCACCCCACTACCTGGTACCAGTTTACTATATTAGACTGTTTTAATGCTACTGATAAAGACATACCTGAGACTGGGTAACTTATAAAGAAAAAAAGGTTTAATGGAATCACAGTTCCATGTGGCTAGGAGGTACCACAACCATAGCAGAAGGTGAAAGGCATGTCTTCCATGGCAGCAGACAATAAAAGAAAATGAGAGCCAAGCGAAAGGGGTTTCCCCTTATAAAACCATCAGATCTCATAAGACTTACTCACTACCGAGAGAACAGTATGGGGGAAATAACCCCCATGATTTAATTATCTCCCACCAAGTCCCTCCTACTACACATGGGAATTGGAAGAGCTACAATTTAAGATTAGATTTGGGTGGGGACACAGCCAAAACATACAACCTTCATTGTGGGAATATCAATCATATTTTCATATGTCTAAATTCATCAAATTGTACACATTAAATATGCACGTCTCTTTGAATATTCACTATATCTCAGTAAATCTATTTTTGTTAAAGACCTAACTACTACCAGTAGCTCAGAATATGATCTTCTTTGGAAATAGGATCATCGTAGATGGTAATTAGGTAAGATGAGTAAAATGAGGTCATGCTGGAGTAGGATAAGCCCTTAATCCAATATGACTGGTGTCCTTACAGAGAGCAGAGATACGAGGACAGAGACATACACAGGAGAACCCACGTGGTGACAGATGCAGGGACAGAAGTGCTGCTGCTGCAAGCCAAGGAATGGCAAGGACTGCTGGCAAACGTCACAAGCTGTGACGAGGCAAACAGGGACTCTCCTCTACGAGTTTCAGAGGAATCCTAGTTCCGCTGACACTTTGATTTCAGATTTCTGGCATCCAAAAATGTGAGACAATACATTTCTGCTTTTTTTGTTAGTGAAAAAAAAAAAAAAAGAAACCTTATTATAAGGTTCTATTGTGTGAAGAATAGTTGCAATGTAGCTGGAATGTGTTTTAAGTGTCAACACCAGGAACTTCAACCCATAAATACTTATAAAGATGCATGAAACAGTGGAAAGGTTTAGATTCAGCAGCAATAGTAAATTTCAGTTGCCCAGAGACTGGGTAGCTTTTTCTGGCACAGTATCCCCAGAAGCAAAGTGCCAGGTGCAGCTCATTTATACCCCATTGTCCACAGGCTTTCAAATCGACAGGAGCTCAGTCAGAGATAGACATGGCTTACTGAGAGAGGGGATGTCTGCAGAGATCATTTAATCCCTTTATTTTTTTTCTCAAAACTACTGTCGCTCAAAGTGCGTCATTGGTTCCCACTTATCTGACTCTGGATTGTATAATAGACAGATCCCTTAGCTATTTTAGACATTTTTAATTATTAATTAACTATCTCACCTTCAGAGAGCAAAACCCCCAGTCTACATAACATCAAACGTTCAAAACGTCATCTGTTTTACAGCTCTGCCTCTTCTCTCAGCTCGGGTCTCACTCAGTCTTGAAACTTGCAGTTTAGAGAGACACCATTTATCTCTCTAATTACTTCACCTTCTGGTATTTGAGGTGCTTATTATATTGCTGATAAAGGCTGAGAATCACAATCGTGGAGGGAAATATATGTTTCAATGTTTATCTTTGACAATGAGTTGTCATTGACACAAAATTGACCACTGACACATCTCGTAAACACCAAAAACAGCAAAATTTGAAAACAAGTCAGGACTCAACTTAAATCAGGCACCAACTTGGAACCACACCTTCCCACCCACAGACTCCTCTGGCATACACTGCAGCACGTGGGTCCTATGAAAAGAACGAGGTGTAAACAAGAGGCAAGAAGTGTCTAATCTGAAATATCTTTATTATATGCAACTGGAGATATTAGGAAATGGTCCCGGTGAATTCTGGTATAAATAAAAGTGTCATTAATAAGAAACAAGCATAACTGTACACATTAAAAATACAAACACATCAGAATTGCAATACAACAAAAGACAACAAAGAACAATGAAAAAATACAGTCAAGGCAATTGGCGATAAATTTAGGAAATTGGCTCAGATTTAAGAGTAATGAAGAAAGGATGAAGACAATAAAAAGGCATGCAGAACAGACACTGTATTTTTACAGTTAACTAGCAATAATATATTGTCTTCAAAATTATAATTAATGGAAGACAAAAGTGGAAATAAAAACATTAACCAAGATATGCAGGTGAAGGACCTTATCCTAAAAATACACTGTCAAAATAAATTATATTAAGTGAAATTCAATGCACTTGATACATGACAACTTTAAGACAGACATATGAAATGACTTTTTAGTTTAAAATGTTTCTCTTTTGAGTTTGTTAATCATTCAGACTGAAATAATCCTTAGATAAACAGATGTAAATAAAATGCACTCATATATTTGAAGAGTAGATCACGTATATGCTCTGTTTGAATTCATCATCTATTGTGAATCATATTAAATATAAAATGATTTTACCTTTAAATGGCAAAAGGTTGAAGCTATCTCAAAGAACTGATTAAAGTCTGAATAAAAAGCTAATTTTCTCACTCACTGTATGTGATAATTTGTAAGTTAATGCATCGGTTAAAACCTTGATTCCCTCACCTTTCAGCAGGATAATACAAATATTATTATAATAAATAATAAATGTATTGTATATATACACTTTATATAGAGATTAAATAGTACATTTTCATATGCTTTATATACAATAAAGAGCACATTTATTGTACATAATATATATATATATAAAAAACAAATTCCCTATTGGTGAATCAAATATAGTAGGGACAAAACTAATGATTATTGCATTGTTTATTGTTGTCATTACCAGTATATTTACTTGCATTTTCTGAAAAAGTATTCCAAGGTGTTTAAATGTTTATGTAACTTTGGTGTTAGTACTTGGAGTAAATATTTTATCTTCTCTAGATTGAATAGGATTATGTCCTGCTCATTAATATGACCAATAATTATTTGACACTTTGTGCCTCGCATTTTGTCAGAAAATCTACTTGGGTTTTTGAAGATAATGTTTATATACTTTCAGTGCTGGACAAAGTTGTATTTTATCTGAAATTCGTGAATCAAAGATGTCTCCAGAAAACCAACATTACATTCATTAATTTAATGTAAAATCATGGAACCATCAGAAAACTTAATTTAAAAACTGATTGCAATCAGACATTTGGATATAACCAGAAAATAAAATATTTCTTAGTAAAATTAATAAACATTCATCATAATTTCATAAATGGAAAAAAGTTGAATAATTAATTGCACTGATTCAAGTAAATAAAAAAATATGAATCCTACTATGTATTAAAAATTGTATCAAAAACTAGGTCCCAAATTTTATGTTAAGAGTCTCAGGTTTTGAACTGAGGGGCAGGTATTTGGCATACTTTGAGCAGTGCATTTGTAGTTTGAGAATTGTTTCTTAAAATGTCACTCAACATTTTGTTGCATTACAAATTTGTGTTTCAGCTCTTGCTATGTGAATTTTTTTCCTTAACATTAACCTTCATAATTTCATTAGTTAGTTGTAGACTTTCTGGAGAAGTCTGTCATTAGGTGAATGCTCACAGCCTTAAATACTGTGATACAATATTACCTAAAATTATCTTTGTGATTGTCAGAAAGAAAGATTTCAGGTTATGATAGTGCTACAAATTGATCAACAACCAAGTTTTGTTAGGCATCTTCTATTTGGTGGACTTTGTGCGAATACATCATATTTCATCCTCAATGTATACATAATTTTCTTTAATTACTTAAGCAATAGCCAAACAAGTTTAGATAACTGTGAAATAAAATTTGGATTTTAATTTACTTTAATATACTTCATTTGACACTGTTGATTTCATCTTATATTATATTCATATAAACTGTACTTTTCCCACTGATTCTCAACATACCTGTAATAGTAACATGTTTCTAAAATACAATAGTGATTAGACTAATTTCATAATTGAAAGGCTTTGAAGAGTCAAGGAAACATGTAGCCTTGTTACTATGTTAATTAGGGGTATACTTCTCAGGCAGCAGGCAGTTTTCTTCTGTATTTATTGAGAATCTATCTGACAGTCTTGAGGCATAGAACTAACCATACCTTCTTTAGGGGGGAAAACAAGTGAAGAAATTCTCAAGCAGAAAGTAGAGGGTGAAGGGTCTGCTTTTTTTTTCACATATATGTGTAAGTTTTTTAGAGAAAAAATAATCCTACAAAGCTATTTTAAGATGAAATTGAAGAAAAGCACTCAGAATAACATTGTAGCCATTATAAGTGGCATTGTAACCTGCATTTTAAAATGCAGGCATTTCTGTTAAAGCGGGAATCTTTTCACAGGAATTGAATCAGACCCACAACTCACTGGGTACATACCATTACTGGTTCTATGGTAATGTGAAAAAAGCTCTTTTTTCTACTCTCAGGAATAAGAAAAAGCTTTTATAAAATATGTTGAAATACTCAGATCTCTTTGTTAGTTGACTCCTCTATTTGAACTCTCTTTTAAAATGAAGCACTGTGTTTTATTGTGTATTGTTTATATTCTCTGTCGTGTATTGTGATGTGAGAAAATTACAAGACCAGGAAAAGTGTCAGAGAAAAAAACGATTATTGAAAGCAATTTTTATTAACGAATGTGTAACTCCAGCTTGAAATTAAGATATACAACTACATTAAAATCTACTTTTGAATTAACACTTACATTTGAATATCTTATAGAAAATTTAACTTATTCTTTTAAGTATGGCACACCTTGTTTACTACATCATTACTTTTCTAATAAAATAGTTGTTTTGATATTTTGACTTTTGACTATTTGCAGGTTCTTAGGTATGTAAATATTGTAGTATAAAAGCCTGTATAGGAAATAAAGAAAAGCCCTATTTTGTTCACCATTATTAGTGAAAGCATCAGGTGAAAAGAATTTGTTTTAAATAATCTTATTATACGACTTTGAATAACTTCTTAAAAATCTCTCAGTATCAGTTTTTCAATCTATAAATATCTTCTTTTGATCATGATGTGAGATTAAAAACCAATTAAAAGCTTGGGATTGGCAAGGACTTTTTTAAGAAAAGACACAAAATATATTAACTCTAAAGGACAATTGGTAAATTGGACTTCACTAAAATTAAAAAAAAATCTGCTTTCTAAAAAACACAAGAAAATATGAAGTACAAGTATAGATTGGAAAAAAATATTTGTAACACATAACATCTGACAAAGAACTTGCACCCAAAATAAAGAAGGTTATAATTAAATAATAATAAGACAAATAATGTACTCAGAAATAGAGGTGCAAAAATTTACAGGGACACTTTAGAAAGGAAGATGTATAAATGGCCAATAAACACACAGAAAAATGTTCACTGTCATTGACCATCAGATTGAATTAACTCACAATGTTCAACTTGTGCATATTCATGAGATGTGGTAAAAATTTTAAAAGGCTGACAATAACAATTTTGATAAGGATTTGGAGCAAATAGAACTCATATATTACTAGTGAATATATAAAATGATACATCCACTTAAAAGAACAGTTTAGAAATTTCTTATAAAGCTAAACATATCTTTACATAAGAATAAGCAATTCCACCCCTACCCCCAAGAAAGGAAAACAAATGTTCACAAAAATTATTTTACATGAAACTTCACGGTGGCTTTATTCAATACCCTCAAACTAGAAAGAACTCAAATGTCTGATAACTGAAAGGATAAAAGCATTGCAGCGAAGTCGTATGATAGAACATAAATAAGTCTAACAGGATTTAACTACTGATTCACAAAACTACATGACTGTATAGTATAGTAATTTTTTTGAATTTTGTTGTACAAATACCTACTTTCTGCCTGATACCAATCAGAGGAAACAAACAGTAGTTCATCCTTTAATGGCAAGGAGAGTAATTCACCTTCACCGTCTTGCTATAGAGCAGTGTGAACTCCTGATCTCCTGTTGTTATAGAAGCTACAGAGTCTTTGTGTATTTTTTGTTTGAAAAACTATCACATAAGTCCATATTGTAATAAAGTCCAGCTAATTGGTGAACTGGGAGTAGCAGATATTTACTCTACATGACTCAAAGATTGACACATATGAGAATCAGTCAGGTGTTTGGAATCTAGTGCTCTCCTGCATTGCCAGTGTATCCCTGTTCAGGTAAAGAACGAGTTGTTGCAACTTGCACTAAGAAAGACAGTGGTGTTTATCAGGCTTCAAAAAGTTATGGAAGCAGCATAACATTTGGAAATATTGAGGCAATCTATTCACTGAGAGATGCTTTCAGCCTCAAGTGGGTCCCAGAGCAAGAGAATGCTCTGCAGCATACCTAGGCTATAGAGCAAGTTGCTCTGCCCCTTGAGCCTAATGGCCAGAAGACTGGAAAATGCTAATGATGTTGTAAAAAATGATGTTATGTGAGTCTCTGACAAGCCCCAGTGAGACAGGCACAGCACATACTCCTTGAGTTCTGGTGCAAGGTTACGCTCTGCTTGAAAATCACCTCCTTGCGTGTCACTGACACCTAGTAGAGACCAAGTTTCTGATGAGAAAAAAGGTTACTTTTACCTGAACAGTCTAGTCCATCATATGTGTTTTTGAGACTTCTGAATCGTAACTTTAGACAGGTTCAATAGCAATCTGCTGTGTAATGAAATACAGTGTCAGGTGCTAGGCTTCAGCTGGTGCAAAAGACACAAGTAAATTAAATAAGTAGGTATACCAGACTCCTACGCCACCTAGAGAGAGCTGCAGTCACTGCCTCTCGTTCACCCACTTTTGCGGCTTTATGGTTAACTGATGAAGACTAAGGGATGGCCCTGAATGATGTGGTAGAACAAAATCTTCTCAAAAAGGAGATCTCGGGGACAATACACTTGGTGTCTACTCTGTATGGAATGTTAGGTGACCTGTAGCATGCAAACACATTGGTACAGCAGTGAATTGCTTGGCTGGTTGGTCAGGGGCATAGAAAGGGCAAGATCAGAAGATTGGTGGCAAGAGACCTACAGAAGATGCATGGATGGCCACATGGTGGAAAAGGTGTGGCTCTGAGTGACCCTTGACAAAGTCCACCACAGGGCATACCTAGCAGAGAAGTCATGCGGTGACCCGAAGTACAGAAAAGCCAGCCTTGTGGATGTTTTCTAGCCTCTCCACTCAGCTACTCCGTGGCTTTTGCAATGCATCCATGAGCTTGGTGGTCATAATGAAGGGATCCACAATTCTCAACAAGTATGTCTCCCCAGAAGTTTGGATTTGGGTCTGAGACATTTCAAGTCTCAATCCATGTTAATATCTTCTGCCTGTCACTGACTGAACCTTAAAGTACAAGAAAAGATTGTGAAACTGGCATTCTTTCAAAAACAATCAGAAATGGCAAATGGACAACTGGTCATTGTGGCCATTGTGTTTGCAATAACTTTTGTTTACAAGTTCAGTTTACCTCTCAGGCTATGTTTAATCTCTTCCCTTGTGCACCATAAGAATCTCTTTTGTAACTATGATAATACATTCCTGCTTATTTTTCATTTTTCTGAGTACATTGTAAGTGTATATATTTATGGAGTACCTGAGATGTTTTGATATAGGTATGAAATGCATAATTATCACATCATGGAAAATGGGGTATCCATTCCTTCAAGCACTTATTTTTTTGTGTTGTAAATAATCCAGTTATACTCTTAGTTATCTAAAAATGTGCAATTAAATTATTATTGATTGTAGTTACCTGTTGAACTATGCAAATATCTCTTCAGTATACTGATTTCCTTTCCTTTGGGTGTGTACCCAGCAGTGGGATTGCTGGATGATATGGTAGCTTTTAGTTTTAAGAGGAACTTCCAAACTGTTCTTCATAGTGGTTGTACAAATTTACATTCCCATGAATGGTGTAGGAGGGTTACCATTTCTGCACATTTTTGCCAGCATTTATCATTATCTGTCTTTGGGTATAAGCTATTTTAACTTGGGTGAGATCATATCTCACTATAGTTTTGATTTGCATTTCTCTGATGGTAAATGATGTTGATCACCCTTTCATATGCCTGTTTGCCATTTGTATGTTTTCTGTTGAGAAATCTCTATTCAAATCTTTTGCCCATTTTTGATCAGCTTATTAGGGTTTTTTTTTTTCCTATGGTTGTTTGAACTTCTTATATATTCTGGTTGTTAATCATTTGTCAGATGGGTAGTTTAAAAATATTTTCTCCCATTCTGTGGGTTGTCTCTTCACTTTATTGATTGTTTTCTTTGCTGTGCCCAAGTTTTTTTTTTTAATTATTATTTTATTTTTGAGACAGAGTCTCGCTCTGTCACCCAGGCTGGAGTGCAATGGTGTGATCTCTGCTCACTGCAAACTCCTCCTCCCGGGTTCATGCCACTCTCCTGCCTCAGCCTCCTGAGTAGCTGGAACTACAGGAACCCGCTACCATGCCCGGCTAATTTTTTGTATTTTTAGTAGAGATGGGGTTTCACCATGTTAGCCAGGGAGGTCTCAATCTCCTGACCTCATGATCCATCCACCTCGGCCTCCCAAAGTGCTGGGATTACAGGTGTAAGCCACTGCGCCCAGCACCTGTGCCCAAATTTTTTAACTTAAATTTTTAAGTCTGAGCTCTATGTTGGCCCCTTCTAGCCAAAGCTGAAGCTAGAGCAGCTGGAATGCAGGGCACCATATCCCAAGGTTGCACAGACCAGCAGGGCTTGGGCCCTGCCCACGAAACCATTTTACCCTCCTAGGCCTCTAGGCCTGTAATGGGAGAAGATGCCCTGAAGATCTCTGAAATTCCTTGGAGACATTTTCCCCATTTCTTTAGCTATTAACATTCGGCTCCTCGTTACTTATGCAGCCAGCTTGAATTTCTCCCCAGAAAATGCTTTTTTATGTTCTACCACACTGTTTGGGGGCAAATGTTCCAAACCTTTATACTCTGCTTAAGACTTAACCTGATTTGTCCATATTTGCTTTGGTTGCCTGTGCTTGTTCCTTTATAAGTTACCCAGTCTTGGGTAGTTCTTTATAGCAGTGTGAAAATGGACTAATCCACTACTCCTTGCATCAGTGTGCCCTGAATGGGAGACATGGAGTCAAAGGACAGTATTTTGGAGCTTTAAAATTTAATGAATGCCCTGCCATGTTTTGGACTTGCATGGGGCCTGCAACCCTTTTGTTCTGGCCAATTTTTCCCATTGGGAATGGGAACATTTACCCAATGCCTGTACCCATTGTGTCTTGGAAGTAACTAACTTGATAACTTGATTTTGATTTTACAGGCTCAAAGGCATAAGGGACTTGCCTTTTCTCAGATGAGACTTTGGACTTGGACTTTAGAGTTAATTCTGGAATGAGTTAAAGCTTTGGGGGACTGTTGGCAGGGCATGATTAATTTTGCAATGTGAGAGGAAATGAAACTTGGGAGGATCCAGGGCAGAATGATTCAATTTGGCTCCATGTACCCACCCAAATCTTAGTTTGAATTGTAATCCCCACTTGTCGAAGGAGGGACCTGTTGGAAGGTAATTGGATTGTGGGGGTGGTTTCTCCCATGCTGTTCTCATGATAGCGAGGGAGTTCTCATGACATCTGATGGTTTTAAAAGTGGCAGTTTTCCCTGCACGCACTGTCTCTCCTACTGCCATATAAGATGTGCCTTGCTTTCCTTCACCTTCTGCCATGATGGTAAAGTTCCTGAGGTCTCCTCAGTCATGTGGAACTGTGAGTCAATTAAACCTCTTATATTTATGAATTAATCTATAAATAGCAGGGTGAAAACAGACAAATTACATCTTTGTTTTCATTTCTGTTTCTATTTATTTGTATCTTTCATTATTTCTCTTAGTTTATCTGGCAAAAGTTTTTCAATTTTGTTTAGCTTTTTAATAAAACCAACTTTTGTGGCATTGATCATTTGTATTGTTTCCTTAATTTCAATTTCATTTATTTCTGCTTTGATATTTATTATTTCTTTTCTTCTATCGATTTTGGGTTTGGTTTGCTCTTCCTTTTCTAGTTCCATAAGATGCAGCATTAGGTTGTTTATTTGATTTTTTTTTTTTATGTAGACAGTTATAGCTATAAACTTCCATCTTAGTACTGCTTTTGCTCTACCCCATAGTTTTGGTATCTTGTGCTTCCTTTATTGTTCAGAAAATTTCAATTTCCTTCTTAATTTTTTCAATGACTCACTGGTCATTCAAGAACATTTTGTTTAATATCTGGGTATTTCTATAATTTCCAAAATTTCTCTACTTAGTAATTTCTAGTTTTATTTCATTGTGATCAGAAAAGATGCTTGATATTATTTCAGGTTTTTTTAATGGTTAGGACTTGTTTTGTGAACTAACATATGGTCTTTCCTTGAGAATGATCAATGTGCTGAGGAAAAGAATGTGTATTGTGCAGCCTTTGAATGACATGTTCTGTAAATATCTATTTTGTAATTTGGTCTATAGTACAGATTAAGTCCAATGTTTCTTTGTCCATTTTCTTTCTGAAAGATCTTCCCAATACTGAAAGTGGGGTGTTGAAATCTCCAGGTATTATTATATTGGGGCCTATCTCTCTCTCTAGATCTAACAATATTTCCTTTATATATCTGGGTGCTCCACGGTTGGGTGCATATATATATTTAAATTTATATATCCTCTTGCTGAATTAACCTCTTTATTACTATGTACTGATCTTATTTTTCTCTTCTTACAGTTTTTGTCTTGAAATCTATTTTGCTAATAAAATTATAGCTACTTTTGTTCTTTTTAGGCTTCTACTGGCCTAGAATATCTCTTTCTATCCCTTTATTTTCAGTCTATGTGTGCCTTTATAGGCGAAGTGTATATCCTATAGGCAATTGATCAGTAAGTCTTGCTTTTTCATCCATTCAGCCAGTCAATGTCTTTTGATTGGAGAGTTTAGTATATTTATATTAATATGTTATTATTGATAAGGACTTACACTTGTAATTTTTCCATTTATTTTCTGGTCATTTTGTGGTCTTCTCTTTCTTATTTTTTTCCTTCCTATCTTCTAGTGAAGACGATTTTCTCTGGTGATATAATTTAAATTATTATTTATTTTTTGTGTATTTGTATGTTTTTATGGTTTGTGGTGATTATGAGACTTGCAAATATTATCTTATAACCCATTATTTTGGGTTGATAACAATTTAACATTATATGCATAAACAAACAAAAAATACTAACAAAAACTCTATACTTTGACTGTTTTCACCTGCTTTTTAACTTTTTGTGTTTCTATTTATTAAGATATTGCACTGTCTATGTTTTGAAAAGTTGTCATAATTATTGTTTTTGATTGATTCATTGTTTAGTCTTTCCATTTAGGATAAGAGTGGTTTATACACCAAACTTACAGTGGTATAATATTCTGTGTTTTTCTTATACTTACTATTATCAGTGAGTTTTGTACCTTCAGGTGATTACTTATTGCTCATTAATGTCTTTTTCCTTCTGATTGAACTACTCTCTTTAACATTTCTTATAGGAGAGCTCTAATGATGAAATCCCTCAGCTTTTGTTTGTTTGGGAAAGTCTTTATTACTCCTTCATGCTTAAAGGGTATATTCACTGGATATACTATTCTGGCATAAAAAGGATTTTCCTTCAGCACTTTAAATGTGTCATGTCTCTCTCTCCTGGCCAATAGGGTTTCCAGTGGAAAGTCTTCTGCCAGAGGTAATAGAGCTTCATTGTATGCTATTTGTTTCTTTTCTCATGCTGCCTTTAGGTTCACTTATTTATCCTTTATCTTTGGGAATTTGATTATTAAATGCCTTGATCTAGTCTTCTTTGGTTAAATCTGCTTGGTGTTCTGCAACCTTTTTGTACTTGAATATCTACATCTTCCTCTAGGTTTGGGAAGTTTTGTGTTATTATCCTTTTGAATATATTTTCTACCTCTCTCTCTTTGTCTGCCTCCTCTTTAAGGCCAATAACTCTTATTATATTTGCCTTTTTGAGGCAATTTTCTAGATTCTAGAGGTATGTTTTGTTGTTTTCCATTCTTTGTTCTTGTGTCTCCTTGACTGTGTATTTTTAAGCAGTCTGTCTTCAAGATCACTAATTCTTTCTTCTGCTTGATAAATTCTGTTATTAAAAGACTGACACATTCAGTATGTCAGTTGCATTTTTTCAGTTCCAGAATTTCTGCTTGATTCTTTTTAATTATTTCACCATCTTTGTTAAATTTATCTGACAGAATTCTAAATTATTTCTGTGTATTATCTTGTATTTCTTTGAGTTTTTTGATACAGCTATTTTGAATTCTCTATCTGAAAGGGCACATATCTGTGTTTCTCTAGGATTGGTCCCTGTGTCTTATAGTTGATTTGGTGAGAACATATTTTCCTGGTTGTTAATACTCCTAGATGTTTGTCTGAGTCTGCATTGAAGAGTTAGATATTTATTGCAGTCCTCACAGTCTGGGCCTGTTGATACCTGTCCTTAGAAAGGCTTTCTAGATATTTGAAAGGACTTGAGGGTTTTGATCTAAGCTGTATTTTCTTTAGGGGGTATCTCAAGGCCAGAAATGTGTGCTTTTTATAGTTTCACAGAGGTACTGTCCTATGATCTTGGACAAGATCTGGGAGAATTCTCTGGATTACAAGGAGAAGACACTTGTTCTCTTTTCTTACTTTCTTCCAAAGAAAGGGAGTCTCTCTGTCTCTGTCCTATGCCACCTGGAACTGGGGGTAAAGTAACACAAGCACCCCTGTGACTATTACCATTAGGACTGTACTGGGTCAGAATTGAAGCCAGTGTAGCACTAGGTCCCCCACCCATGGCCTGCTATAGCTACTCCCTGTCTACTGCCTATGCACAATCAGGGACCTGGGGCTCTCTAATCAGCAGGTGGCAAAGTCACCCAGGCCTGTGTCCTTCCCTTAGGGTGGCGAGTTTCCCTGGTCCCCAGGTGGGTCCAGAAGTGCCAATAAGGAGTCAGTAACTACAGTAAAATACCTTAGAAATGTAACTGGTGTTCTATTGTATTGCAGCTGGGCTGGCACTCGAACCACAAGATGCAGCCCGTTCCACTTTTTTCTCTCCTTTCCAAAGGCAGAGAGACCTTATCTAATGACCACCACCACCACAGGCCCATGGGAAGTATTGCCAGGCTACTGTCAATTTTCCCTTAAGGCCCAAGATCTCTTAAGTCAGTTTTCTATGAATGCTATCTGACTTGGGACTCAACCTTTAGGGCAGTGGACTCCCTGTTGGCACAGGACAGGTCCAGAAATGCTGGAATCAGGGACTCCAAGAGCCCACCTGGTTCTCTACCTCACAAGTTAGTCTCACCCAAGGCCCTTGATGTAGTTAGTACCTAGGTATGTATCATTGCTGGTTATTCAGGGACCAAGGGCTCTTCAATTAGCAGGTGATGAGTGTTGTCAGGACTGATTCCTTCCCTTCAAGGCAGTGGATTCTCTTCTGGCCCAGGGAGTATTCAGAAATGTCACCTGGGAGCTAGAGCCTAGAGCACAGGTCTCGTAATTCTGACCGGTGGACTATCGTGCTCTGGCAGAGAGCTGGTCTCCAAGATGCAAGATAAAGTCTTCCACACTCTTCCCTCTCCTCTTCTCAAGGGGAAGGAAGGAGCCTAGGGTTAGTGGAGGGGTGTTGCCAACACTCCCTTAGTCTCCCTAGCTGGTGTCTCAGTAGATCAGGTGCCCCTCCAGTCCACTGTTGTTGGGCCCGGTTCAGCACTAGGACTCATCTAAGAGTTGCAGTTTTTGTGACCTAAACTGCCTTTCAAGTTTTCTTAGAGACCCACTCACTTCAGCCCTTGGTGGTGAGTTTTTACAGGAACTCAAGTTCAGACCACTGGTATCTGCAATTCTGCCCTGGCTAGGGCTGGTTTAAATGCTCCCTCCACATGTGAGCAGCAGCGGAGTTTTGTCCTATTTTCCTTTCTATTCTAACACGACAGCACTGAGTTTAGTGTCTCACAGTTGCTGTGCCCTCCCTCCCCCACTGCTGAAAGATGCACTCCACACCACTGCCCCTGTTGCCCAGGGGTAGAGGAGCGGTGGCATCAGCAATTCAAGACTGTTTTTTATACCTCCTTAGCGCCTCTCTGAGAGATACGAAGGTAAAACCAAAGGTACTGCGAGTGCTCACCTCATTTTTGGTCCTGATGAAGGTGCTTTCCATGTGTAGATAGTTGTTATATTTGTGTTCTTGCCGGTGGGGGCAGGAATCATTAGTGAAGCTTTCTATTCTGCCACCTTGCCCTGCCTTCACCTATAAAATACTCTTAATCCAAGATAGTGTTTGCTTTACAGTAGAGTTACAATAGGTCATAGAGAAGATTATCGAGATATGTTCTCAGAATTGTCATGTTTTCCATATCTGTGGGTACAGTATTTATTATACTTTTCTGAAAATGAGAACAGCCATTTTGAAAGTAAATGTGGCCAGGTGCGCTGGCTCACGCCTGTAATCCCAGCACTTTGGGAGGCCGAGGCAGGTGGATCACGAGGTCAGGAGATCGAGACCATCCTAGCTAACACGATGAAACCCCGTCTCTACTAAAAAATACAAAAAATGAGCTGGGCGTGGTGGCAGGAGCCTATAGTCCCAGCTACTCGGGAGGCTGAGGTAGGAGAATGGTGTGAACCTGGGAGGCAGAGCTTGCAGCGAGCCCAGATCGTGCCACTGCACTCCAGCCTGGGCGACAAAGCAGGACTCCGTCTAAAAAAAAAAAAGAAAGAAAGAAAGTAAATGTGAAGCCTATTAGGATTACACCCAGAAAAATGAATCAGTCAGGAGGCATTAATTTTAAAAAACACTTTCATAAGAATTTAATTATAAAACTAATACAAAATAGGAAATAGTATTATTTCATTGTTTTGGGTGGAAGGTTATAATTAATTATAGAAGAGAGAGAAAGATTTTAAGAAATATTTTGTTGATCATGTCATTATCAGCTCTGCGTTCTGTGGTCCCAGAAAGACCTGTAGCTTTTCACTCAGCCTAATCTCGCACTGTGACCAGGGAGTTCAGCCAGCATGGATGCCAGAACATGGGGTTCCCCACTGAAGCAGGCTTGCCCAAAGCACCATTGCGGTCTTCTGCCTTTGTGTTCCCATTTCCCCGTGTCCCTGTCAAGACTCAGGCTTCATGGATTTGGGTCTGTCTAATATCTCATCCTTCATCTTGCTGATGTTCAATTCTTACACAAATAGCATCCTATAGCTTGTAATCTACTTATAACTCAACTCATAAATTTTTTTCATTTTATTTAATTTTTAGAGATGTGGTTTGCTATGTTTCCCAGGTTGAACTAAAACTCCTAGATTCAAGGTATTCTCTTGCCTCAGCCTCCCAAGTAGTTGGGACTTCAGGAGTGTGTCACTGCATCCATCTATCCAACTTGTAAAAATTTGACTCCAGCCCTCTAGATGTATCTTGTGGGTGTGATGTCCCAGTCAGACTCATGTGATAGGCCTACCTAATGTATTCTTTCTAAAATATTTAATTGACAAATAAATATTGTATATACTCAAGGTGTACAATGTGATCATTTGCTGTACATATACATTATGTAATGATTATCACAATCAAATTAGTTAACACATCCATCACCACTATACTGTATGTTAGTTCCTCAGAACAGATGTATCTTATAAGTTACAGCAGTGTGCTGATAATTACTCAAAAAGCAAAGGAGTAAAGGGATAATTGCAAAGATTCAAAATATGGTCAATGAAAAAAAACTACTATAGAAGCTTAGAGAGCTAGTAAAGGTTAGGAGTAATTTAAGAAGTAAAGAAGAATATTTCAGCCTAGAGCAAGATCAGATGTATATGAATTGTGAGAATAGAATGACTGCAGTATTCAGTGTGACTGCAGCACAGCCCTGAGTAATGCAGTGGAAGCTGACAGATCAATTATGGCCTTGTAAGTTTCCTATACACCTATCAGGAGATTAAGGACTCTCTGGTAATATATTTAAGATCAATCCACTGGGTCTTTGCTGAGGCTTCTAAGCTTGAGAATCTTTTACAGATGAAAATTTATTGAGAAATGTGTTAAAACAAACACGAGGACTTTGTGGGGAGGAAATCAAACTTTCTGATGTTGTTTCCTATGCTTTTGTCAGCAGAACCCTATTTGACACCACTCTAGTTCTCTAAGGCACAGTCCTGACAGTTTATTAGCTTTGTGTAAAATAAGTTCAAGAACGTCTGTGAAATGTTCCAAACCGTTAATTCTATATCATTTATTTGTGGAAGTAAAAAAATGCATAAAAAGTTCACTTGCCAAGGAGTACAGGTTCCAAAACTATGAATTCCATGGTAGATTCTGTGTGAAGCTAATACCCAGAATTAACAAAAAGACTCCATGACATTTTAGTTAACACTCTCTTACCATATATTTTGGAAATACATTATACACACACACACACACACCTTATATATAGCAATTAAGATATAAATATATACTTGTATACGTATTTTTTAAAAATTTAAGCAGTTAAACATAAATTCAACCTGACGTCTTGACTTCAAGTGAGCCCTAAAGTCTAGATTTTGTCTGTGGTGATCAAGCTTAATCTATGGCGTTCTTACACTTCCCAGCTGTGTGATCCAGGCCACTTAACAACCTCACTTTGCCTTCATTACCTTATCTCTCTAATAGCGGTTAAAATCCTAGGACTATTTTGAGATTAAATGAATTAATGGAAGTGCAGTGCTTAGAATAGTGTCTGACACATAAGTGTTTGGAGTGACTGGTGTCTTCCACAACTGTCCTTCGCTACGGTAATTCTACTGAGCTTGCAGTTACCTTCTTTCATTTTTGATATTCTCTATTCTCATCTTTCCAAGGACAAGAGTTTCTTCAGACAATCTAGATAAGATTTATTCTACTATTGCTTTCTTAAATAAGATATTTTTATACCACAGAAAAATAAAATAGACAATCATGTACCTACTTATAAGGTATAAAGGTTTTAAATTAGATTTCAATTTGCTTTTTTAAGACTTCTCTTCATCTCTGCCCCCATCCAGAGATAACTTTCTGAAATTTCTCATTCCCATGCAATTTTAAACATTCTGCCACTTACAAATATGCACTAAAAACAAATATTATTTTTGCATGCATTTGGCATATAAAGTAGTTCATATAATAATTTTTAAAATTCATCTGATTTTAGGAGTTTAAATCCTAAATTTACAGCCTACAGCATTCTCAGTTCGTGAAAATGTAGCAAGTATGTTAGAGGACGCACCACTTTTTCTGAACGTTTAGGTAAAAGATGTTTTATATGTGCAATGAATAAAGTTACTCACTGTTTTTAAATGTTGTATATTTTTGCTACGTTTTATGTTTGACCTATTAATAATTGAAAATTTCAAAATTTCTGTGATCATGTTGAATTTGTCAGTTTCTCTATACAGTTTTATAAAATGTTCTTGGTTTATTTCAAGGCCTTTTAAAATATAAACAACATGCTGTGTTAAATTGAAATCTACATAATATTTAAAGAATCTCTTTATATCTCATGTCATAAAATCTATTTTGCCTCCATCTTATGTTGGAACATCATTTCCTGAAATTATTTTTACCATCCCGTTACTTTCAGCATTTCTGTGTTCTGTATGTTTGCTCTTATCAAAGAGGACATTATATTTATTTTCAGTGTGGCAAGCTCTATTCTTTAAAAGGTATGTTCAGTTTATTTGCATGTATGGTGACTTTGAACATTTTTTTGAATTCTATAGTCTTATTTTTATCACTTATATTTGCTCATCTTTTTCATGCTTTTGCCTTTCTTCCCATAGTTTCAGAAATGTATGTATGAAGTGCAACAAGTATACAAATAAATGCTTATCTTAAGTTTACAACTTAATGAATTTCTACTCAGTTCCAGGAAGAGAATCATGACAGCACTGTAAAGCTTTTATATGCTGGACTCATCTCTAAAATGTTTCTCCCTTGCAAAGAGTTTATACCAGTATCCAAATATGCAACAAACCTGGGTCCGTTTTGCTTGTTTTTGAAAATTTTATAAATGTAATACGTGATATTTACTCTCATACCTGGCTTTTATTCACTCAATATTATGTTTGAGCATGCTTCATTTTGTTGCATGCAGGTATATAATTCACTCATTTTCATTTTATGAATAAATCACAATTTATATATACATTCTACTATTGATGTTTGTGAGTTGCATCATATGAATTGAGATGCATATGAGTTGTTCCCAGTATGGGATTCTTAGGAGCAATTCTGCTATGGACACTTTTATATATATTTTGAGTTTTACCAGTTTACAGTCTCATCTAAAGTGAATGAGTCATCTACCCTAACACTTTCAAGCAGGAAGGTAAATCTATCATTATTACTTCATCGTGTCTGGAAAAGGAAGTTCTCTTGGCTGAATTAGAATCTGAGCAGCCTTTAGTCCTGTGCTAGCTTTGTCCCACAATGGAGGCAGTACATTTCTGTGTACTCCACACAGTGTTCCTCGAATTATGATGTTACTCATCCTGGCTGGTTGGTGAGCTCAGGATTGTTCTCTCTAATCCTTTAGGGTGATTCCTTATCTAGCTTCAATGCTTTACTTTTATGCATGTGCTGATAAGTGATTATATCTGCTAAATGAAATCAAAGGAGAGTCTTGCCAATCTTCAGAGCTCTTGTGATGTACTCTTTCTGCAAATTACAGACTTCTTTGTCTCGTTAGACTTTGAACTCCACCTTTTGAACTCACACAGATCTCTGGGTTTCTTTATCGTGCACTGTTTGACAATTCTCTCTAGAAAGTAACTTGGGCAATTAAAGGGCTCACTTTGTATGCTTCTCTTCTATCTGTAAGCATGGTTCTGCACTGGCTAATGCCCAGTGTCTGAAAAGCATTTCATATAGTTCGTCTGGTTGACAAGTTCTTTCACTAAAGATAATTAATCTGGAACACCCACTGCCTGTTTTATAGTAGCAGAAGTATATGATAATTAAAATTTATATTTTAAAATAACATTGATTTTGGATATGTTACCTATAACCAAACAGTTTGCTGACATTTTTTATTAGATTTTGTAGATTGGTTAAGAAAATACTTGAATTTTCTTTGGAAAATTTCTTTGAAAGTGATGAAATATAATTTTGGTTTTTTTTACTTTTAAACATTTTAAAAGCATCTATAATATACTGGCTGAGATTTCTAGAATATTATTGAATACTATGAATGAAAATACATTAAAGACCATGCTTCTATTTTCTTTTGTTACTGAATTTTAGGATTCTCACATAAATTAGTGTATATTAATCCTTCTTCAGGCTAAATGGGTTTTTAAATTATCAATTTACTGTTAATTTCCTTTAATTTGGTTATTAAAATTTTCAAATGACTTGAGAATGGTGAATTATATTGATATATTTTAGGATTTTCATGTGTATGTATTTTAATAAGTTCTTCAAATTGTATTCTTTCAATAAGAAATAATATTCTTTTTTTCTTTCTATTCTTTATTCTTTTTGCCTTGATGTGATCCTTTTAAGTAAACAGGGTGCTTTTGAGATTCTTCTTCATCCTTAATATTCAGCAATTTTACTTACATTTTATTTATTGATTGATTTTTAATTTTTATATTGACAAATAATAATTCTGTATATTTATGGGGCACAATGTGACGTTTTGATCTTTGAATACATTATGGAAAGAGTCAATCAAGGTAATTAATATATCTATCACCTCACCAATTTATCATGTTTTGTGGTTAGAGTGCCACTTAAAATTTTAAATATGAAAGTGATCTTTCATTATTTTTATAAAATCCTCAGGCATTTTTATTAAATGCTATTTTTATACAATTCATTCAATTTTTTCTTCCAATATGTTTATTGGATATATTTCAGATATCATCATCCTATCTTTTGTATCTTTTTTTACCTTTATATATTATATATGTTATATATGTGTGTGTATACATATATATACACACACACATTCACATACACACACACACACATACATACACACACACAGATTCCTATTATTTTGTTTCTGTTAGTTTTGTTCATGGTAGACCTTTGCTTTGGCATATTTTCTTTTTTATTAATTTTTGCTATTGTTTAACTCACTTTCAGTGGAGCTTGTTTTTACAGGAGATTCTTGGCCTGTGGATGGAAGTTCCTCCTGAGAGAGGCTTTGTTGTTGTCTCTTTCACATGACCACCTTAGATTCCTGCATACATGCTCTTTTCTAGGTCATTCTAGCAGAAAGTGAATAGTGTAAGTTTAGACCACTACTATTTATCTTCAGTGAGTGGAAGGTTTAATTTATCAAGTGACAATCCGTATCTTTCCTTTTCATAATCTTTTTTTTAATTATTATACTTTAAGTTCTAGGGTACATGTGCACAACGTGCAGGTTTGTTACATATGTATACATGTGCCATGTTGGTGTGCTGCACCCATTAACTCGCCATTTACATAAGCTATATCTTCTAATGCTAACCCTCCCCGCTGTCCCCTCCCCACAATAGGACCCAGTGTGTGATGATCCCCTTCCAGAGTTCAAGTGATCTCATTGTTCAGTTCCCACCTATGAGTGAGAACATGCGGTGTTTGGTTTTCTGTTCTTGCGATAGTTTGCTGAGAATAATGGTTTCCAGCTGCATCCATGTCCCTACAAAGGACACGAACTCATCCTTTTTTATGGCTGCATAGTATTCCATGGTGTATATGTGCCACATTTTCTTAATCCAGTCTGTCACTGATGGACATTTGGGTTGATTCCAAGTCTTTACTATTGTGAATAGTGCTGTGATAAACATACGTGTGCATGTGTCTTTACAGCAGCATGACTTATAATCCTTTGGGTATATCTCCAGTAATGGGATGGCTGGGTCAAATGGTACATCTAGTTCTAGATCCTGGAGGAATCGCCACACTGTTGTCCACAATGGTTGAACTAGTTTACAGTCCCACCAACAGTGTAAAAGTGTTCCTATTTCTCCACATCCTCTCCAGCACCTGTTGTTTCTTGACTTTTTAATGATTGCCATTCTAACTGGTGTGAGATGGTATCTCATTGTGGTTTTGATTTGCATTTCTTTGATGGTGAGTGATGATGAGCATTTTTTCATGTGTCTGTTGGCTGTATGAATGTCTTCTTTTGAGAAGTGTCTGTTCATATCCTTTGCCCACTTTTTGATGGGGTTGTCTTTTTCTTGTAAATTTGTTTGAGTTCTTTATGGGTTCTGGATATTAGCCCTTTGTCAGATGAGTAGATTGCAAAAATTTTCTCCCATTCTGTAGGTTGCCTGTTCACTATGATGGTAGTCTCGTTTGCTGTGAAGAAGCTCTTTAGTTTAAGTAGATCCCATTTGTCAATTATGGCTTTTACTGCCATTGCTTTTGGTGTTTTAGACACGAAGTCCTTGCCCATGCTTATGTCCTGAATGGTATTACCTAGGTTTTCTTCCGGGGTTTTTATGGTTTTAGGTCTAACATTTAAGTCTCTAATCCATCTTGAATTAATTTTTGTATAAGGAGTAAGGAAAGGATCTAGTTTCAGCTTTCTACTTATGGCTAGCCAATTCTCCTAGCACCATTGATTAAATAGGGAATCCTTTCCCCATTTCTTGTTTTTGTCAGGTTTGTCAAAGATCAGATGGCTGTAGATGTGTGATATTATTTCTGAGGGCTCCATCCTGTTCCATTGGTCTGTATCTCTGTTTTGGTACCAGTACCATGCTGTTTTGGTTACTGTATCCTTGTAGTATAGTTTGAAGTCAGGTAGCATGATGCCTCCAACTGTTCTTTTGGCTTAGGATTGTCTTGGCAATGCAGGGTCTTTTTTGGTTCCATATGAACTTTAAAGCATTTTTTTCCAATTCTGTGAAGAAAGTCATTGGTAGCTTAATGGGGATGGCATTGAATCTATAAATTACCTTGGGCAGTATGGACATTTTCACTATATTGGTTCTTCCTATCCATGAGCAAGGTATGTTCTTCCATTTGCTTGTGTCCTCTTTTATTTCACTGAGTAGTGGTTTGTAGTTCTCCTTGAAGAGGTCCTTTATATCCCTTGTAAATTGGATTCCTAGGTATTTTATTCTCTTTGAAGCTATTTTGAATGGGAGTTCATTCATGATTTGGCTCTCTGTTTGCCTGTTACTGGTGTATAAGAATGCTTGTGATTTTTGCACCTTGATTTTGTATCCTGAGACTTTGCTGAAGTTGCTTATCAGCTTAAGGAGATTTTGGGCTGAGATGATGGGGTTTTCTAAATATACAATCGTGTCATCTGCAAACAGGGACAATTTGACTTCTTCTTTTCCTAACTGAATACCCTTTATTTCTTTCTCTTTCCTGATTGCCCTAGCCAGAACTCCCAACACTATGTTGAACAGGAGTGGTGAGAGAGGGCACCCCTGTATTGTGCCAGTTTTCAAAGGGAATTCTTCCAGTTTTCGCCTATTCAGTATGATATTGGCTGTGGGTTTGTCATAAATAGCTCTTATTATTTTGAGATACGTTCCATCAATACCGAATTTATTGAGAGTTTTTAGCATGAAGGGCTGTTGAATTTTGTCAAAGGCAATAGATGTAGAAAAGGCCTTTTCATAATCTTAAGCAGAGAGATTCTTTATGACCACCTACCCAGACTAGTAGAAATAGCTTATTGAATTCCCCTTTCATTAATGGGACAGCACCCTGAGGTCCCATCTTTTTGACTCACTTTTGTATTTTCCCCCATGTTTCTTGCTCTACATAATTAGCAATGTGGCTTCAATTTTCACTACTTACTTGTGTCCTGTGTTGTATTATAATATTTCTGGAACACATTTACTCATGTTTTATCTGGCAGTTGAATGAAATGATAGGGAGAACCTGTTTGTTATACAATTCTGTGGTTATGTTCAAACCATACTGCTATCACCTAATGTATTGAATGAAATATGAAACATGTATTTTTATCAGAATATTATTAGAAGGCAAATGAACTATTGAAAAATACTGCTTGAGACATGTGTGTTATTAAAATATATGATCAAATTTACTCACTGTTGGAAGAATAAAAGGACCACTTCTACAAAGCAAGCAAGTGCCTAGCATTTCAGGTTGTGTATTACTTGATTGAGCTAAGAATGACCCTGCTAAACCATATCCCTCTTGTATATAAAGGCCCTGAGACACACAAAAAAATGGCACATTACAAGATAATTTACAGTATTGTTATTTCAGGAGGCTTTTAAATCTATTCTAAGTCAATGAGAAAGCTCTGACAAAAGGAGAAAAGTGAGTGATTTAAACTTGTTTTCCCAATATCATCATTATATGTTTTTGGACTATGTATTACATTAGATTTAAGCTATGAAATGAGACACCTGCATTATTTCATGACTTCCATCTCTAGTCAAAATAAACTGTTATAGAAAGCAACATAAGTTCTGCCCATACAATGTGAAAGGTTTCATTAACTAAGATTTGGTATGGGAATAAAATCATGTCTTGCTCGTAAGTACAATACAGCTAAAATTAATTCTCCTGACAAAGAAATAAATCAGCTATTAATTACATTAATTCAGTGAGCGACACCACCTCATTATTAAAAAAGAAATTCAGTGTGTGTGAAAAATTATGTTTATGATTTATAAGATGTTGCTAAATTTTTAAAAGTTTATTCTGTTTAAAACTATAAGGCAAATCTTTCATTCTTCAATCTTTATCCACAATAGCAGTATTTCACTAAATTCTTTTTAAAGAGAACAGAGGGATCTGGTCCTGTGAATCAGAAACACTTTTCCTTATTCAATATTGATCTCTTTGGTGAGAGTGACCCCATGAAGCAGTTGCTTAATTTCAAATTATTAGCATGGTGCAATCTGTGCAAACCAATTATTTCAGGTTTTTTAAAAGATAGAGAAACCTAAGTCATCTGGCCCAATAATAAAGAGGTTGGTCTACATGTCAAGCTATAAAATAACTGTGCCATCTTCTGATTTGGCCTCTCTAAATTTTGGTATCAAATATGTTTCTTACTTTGGTCTTCAGTTAGATTTCACTGAGGATTCACAGTGGTAATTAGTCATCTGGTACCTGTAGATAGAAGACAGTAATATGCCCAAGAGTATAAATAAATCAAGGAGGATACACTAACTCTTATATTCTCCCTGGAAGGAAGCAGACAAACTTTCATTAGTAAATAGATGATGCCTCAAGGGTTTTTATTCACCGTCTGTGCTATAATCCTGTGAATGTGTGATGTTGTTACTTTGCTTTATTTAATAAAAATGACAGACCCAGAGACATGAGATAATTAGCTGAAGTTTAAATAGACAGACATAACTGAGACATTGTTTAGTTCCAAATAAAAAATCATTTGTCTTCATCTAGTATTGTTTTCTAGCGAAACAATAAATAGAATATATATTTTCTGTGATGCAGACTTCCTACCTTCCAATGTAAAGTATATAGTGTGTGTATGTGTGTATGTATATGTGTGTGTGTATATATATATATGTGTGTATCAATCATTCAATAATTTCTCACAAAAAATAATTATCAAAAGTGTAGCAATACAAGCCAATTATCATTTTCATTTATTTGTTTGGCTGGTTGATTGGTTTTTTATTGCTCACCATACACCAAGCACTCTTCAAATTGTTCAACCCTGTTAGTTCAATTAATCTACAGTACAGTCCTGTGAGTTAGATACTAATATGATACTCTTTTAAAATGAAGAATTTAAGGATCTCTTGAACTCAGGAGTTCAAGTCCCAATCCCAACCCTACAGGTATCCTCAAATTCTTCATTTTTAAATGAACTTTGGTCTGGGGTTGCTGATGTTACACACAGCACTGTCATTTTCTCACAGATATGTTTCACTTACATTATTTTATTTACAAAATCTTCCATAAAGCAAATCAAAATTTAATATTGGTTGTAGGATGATCTTATAGAAATTAACTGAATGCCTACATACAGCAGAGCTGAATCGGTAGAATCTATACTCTTCATGACAAATAGCATGGTAATGCTTTCTCCCCAGGATGAAACAGAGAAATGGAACCACAAATCAGTCAACATTCTGAGGTGAGAAACTGGAGAGGGTAACAGAAAAGTTGAATAAGTTCACCTTGCTACAGTAACTAAAAAACAAGCAAACAACAACAACAACAAAAACAACACACACACACACACACACACACAAACACATATAGGTAACAAGCATAACAACATTCCCAGGCAGCTAATAAAGTTTCTATACTATTATTTCTGTGATTGTTTATTTCTTGATCTTGTACTGTATCCTTGAAACCTGCTCTTAGACAAGGAGTAGCCAATTATACAAGTCACAGTCAGCTCAGAGAGGGATGGATTTGACCTATTTAGCTACTTGTAAACCCAGTCTACTAATTGAACTTCCTTAGATCTATAACCAAAACAGGAGCTGTTTTCCCAGGACTTGAAGCAACTTAAGAGCGTGAAATAAAAGGAGCAGGATATGCAGATGAAACAACTAAACTCAGGAATACAACAGAAATAAAGTAGAAAATAAAAGATAATTTGAAAACATTTTAAGAGAGCCTAGTGAATATCAAGTCTATAAAATAGTGTACTGTGAAGTTAAAGACGCAGCCAGAAAATTAAATCATCTTGGAAACCAAAAACACAAATTCAAAAAAAAAAAATCAGTAAAATAAATGAATAACCAAAAACACAGATATATATGAAATAAATGCATTCAAAAAAGTTTTTAAAACTCTAAATATTCAAGTAAATCTGAGAAACATCTTTAAAAAAGAAAACTGGGAAAATTCAAAGTAGAAAGAGAAGTTTGAGGAAATCCAGTATTTGATCCAGAGGGAAAGAATAAATGAGATAGATGGAAATTACTTTAATTAAAAACATGTAAAAGTTTCTAAATTGAGAAAAAATACCTGTATGTTGAGTCTCTACCTTTAACTAAGAAAAAACAAAATGAAAATTAATACGTGACACATGTAAACACACTATGATAAAAAACCTGAGTTCTGATCATGAAGAAATCATTAAAAGTTTTAGGAGGATAAAAGAGAAAATATCAATTTTTTTACAAATCAAAAAATCAGAATAGAATAGGAGTTATATAAAAACATGGATTTGATGAACATTTAAAAATATAAATTAGTTCATGTACAAAATCTATCTACTGTGATTTTCATGTTGAATAATCCCTTGCATTTTTATAATTTTATTAATACCTTCATTTTCCTGAGATATGCATTGTGGGTTGTCTATATTTTTGAATTCTACACAAATGGAATCTCTCTCTGCGTATTCCTCTATAACTTGCTTTTCTTATTCAAAATTAGTACATGAAGTTAGTCATATTTATGTGCATAATGGACATTCAGTTACTTTTTCTTTTTTACAAAATTGACTTTTGCGAATACAGCACAAATTATTTATCCATTTTTCCTGTCGGGCATATTTACATAGCTGCCTTAGTTCTCTTTTGGTTATATTTGCATGCTATATGTTTTTTATTTTACTTTCAATGTACTTGTATCTTTGAATTTAAGGTAGATCTCAACTTGTTATTGATATTATTGGATCTTGATTTTTAATCAAGCCTGACAATCTCTGCCTTTGATTGAAATTTTAATTCACATGCATTTAATGTAACCCTTAATGTGCTTTAGTTTATTTCTTTCATGTGCTTTTTTCCTTTACACCGCATGTTTGTTTGTTGGTGTGGTTTCCCATTACTGTCTTCTTTGTAATTATTTTAATTCCTATGTTGATGTTTTAAACATAACTTTAGTTAATTTGGTAGTTTTTCTAGAGATTATATTATACATATCCGATTTATCACAATCTGCTTTCACATCGCACTACCATACTTTTATCCCACACCCACTATGCTATCATCACTATATATATATCAGTTATTTACTTTACGAACCCAATCACATGGAATCACAGTTTTGCTGTGAGGTATGCGTGTGTGTATATGTATACACACATTGTTGCTTATATTTACCCACATAAGTACCATTTTCCATGCTATTCATTTACTCTGTGCATTTCTTTTTTAATACTTCTTTAAAAACAAGTCTGTGAGCAAAGACTTCTCTCAGTTTCTGTTTATATGAGAATGTCCACATCATCTTCATTTTTGAAGGATAATTTCACCAGATACAAAATTCTTGTTTGACAGATTTTTTAAATATTTCAGGACGTAAATATGTCATTTTACTGCTTCATTGTCTCTGGTCTGTGGTACTTTTGATGGAAAATCAGCCATTCAGTGAATCTTGTTCTGTATGTGAAGAGCCATTTTCTCTTGCTGCCTCAAGATATTTTCTGTCTTTGGCTTTTATCAATTTGACTGTGATGCGTTAGGTTTATTTCTCTTTGTAACTATCCTATGTTTGGTTTGTCGAACTTCTTGGATATGCAAGTTAAATATTCCATCAAATATGGGACAGTTTCAGACTTTATATATATTTTTTCTGGTCATTTTTCTTTCTGCTCTATTTCTAAAAATCTCATTATACATATCTTAAACATTTGGTATTGTCTCAGAGGTCTCTAAGGTTCTGTTCATTTTTCTTGAAAATTTTTCTCTCTTAGTTCACATTAGATAATTTCTATTAATACTCCTCCAGGCTTACTGGTTCCTTTTTGATACCTTGATTCAAAGGTATCAAAGGCTGCATATATTAAACTTTTCATTTCAGATTTTATACTTTTAATTCAAGATTTTTCATGTTTTATAGATTGTATCCCTGTTTGCTGACTTATTGTTAGCATATTTTCCATTAATCGTCTTTTTATTTTATTTAATTTTAAGACTTATCTGTAATAGTTGATTTGAAGTATCTGTTAAATCCAGCATATAAACATACTGAGATATAGTCTCTGTTTAAAGCTTTTTCTTTCTTCCTTCTGACTATAGATCACACATTTCTTTTTGTACATACATAGTTTTAATATTTTGATTGAAATTGGACATTTTCGATAATACAACAACTATCAATTCTGTTTTATTTTCCTTAGGAATCTTGGTTATTTTTACTTACGTGGCTTGCCTAGACTTAAACTTTTATGTGCAGATATTGATGTCTTTGCTCAGTTTTGTTTTGTTTTCTTTTTTTTTTTTTTTTTTTTTTTTTTTTTTTTTTTTGAGACAGAGTCTCGCTCTGTCACCCAGGCTGGAGTGCAGTGGCCGGATCTCAGCTCACTACAAGCTCCGCCTCCCGGGTTCACGCCATTCTCCTGCCTCAGCCTCCCGAGTAGCTGGGACTACAGGCGCCCGCCACCATGCCCGGTCAATTTTTTGTATTTTTAGTAGAGACGAGGTTTCACCATGTTAGCTAGGAGGATGGTATCAATCTCCTGATATCGTGATCAGCCCGCCTTGGCCTCGCAAAGTGCTGGGACTACAGGCGTGAGCCACCGCACCCAGCCTCAGTTTTGTTTTCTAATTGTAGCTTATCTCACTGAGAGATCTACAAAGTTCGTTAATCAGCCCCTTATTTGAGTATAAATGATATTGAGGTATAATTATGGCCTGAATTGTGGCCCCTGATACAATTTATATGTTGAAATTCTAACCCAATACCTCAGAATGTGACTGTATTTAAAGATAAGACCTTAAAGAAGTAATTAAGGTAAAGTGAGGTCATATGGCAGGGTCCTGATCCAATCTCACAGGTGTCCTTTACAGGAAGAGGGGATTAGGACAGAAACAGACATGCACAGAAGACCATGTGTTGACACAGGGAGATGATCCTCTACAAGCCAAGGAGAAAGGCCTCAGAAAAAATAAACCTTGTCACATTGATCTCGGATTTCTGGTTTCCAGAAATGTGAGAAAAATAAATTTCTTTTTGTTTTTTGGTTATTATACTTTAAGTTCTGGGATACTGGGATACATGCAGGTTTATTACATAGGTATACATGTGCCGTGGTTTGCTGCACCCATCAACCCGTCATCTAGATTTTAAGCCCCACATACATTTGGTGTTTGTCCTAATGCTATCCCTTCCCTTGCTCCCCACCCTCTTAACAGGCCCTGGTGTGTGATATTCTCCTCCTTGTGTCCATGTATTCCCATTGTTCAACTCCCACTTATGAGTGAGAACATGTGATGTCTGGTTTTCTGTTACTGTGTCAGTCTGCTGAGAATAATGGTTTCCAGCTTCCTCCATGTCCCTGCAAAGGACATGAACTCATTCTTTTTTATGGCTGCATAGTATTTCATTGTGTATATGTGCCACATTTTCTTCATCCAGTCTATCATCAAGGGGCATTTGGATTGGTTCCAAGTCTTTACTATTGTAAGTAGTGCTGCAATAAACATACATGTGCATGTATATTTATAGTAGAATGATTTATAAATCCTTTGGGTATATATGCAGTAATAGGATTGCTGGGTCAAATGGTATTTCCGGTTCTAGATCCTTGAGGAATTTCCACACTGTCTTCCACCATGGTTGAATTAATTTACACTAAGTTTAAGCCACCCAGTATGTGGTACTTTATTATGTCAACTCTAGCAAACTAATACAGCTCTTGCTACTGGGCAGTGTGGTGCTGCTGGAACAATATCTAAAAATGTAGAAATGATGTTGGAACTGCGTAATGGGTAGAGGCTGGAAGAATTTTGAGGTTTATATTAGAAAAAATTGGATTGTCTTAAAAAGACTGTTGGTGAAAATTACATTTAATATAATTCTTTTGTGTGCTCATAAAAAAAGAGGAGCACTGTAGACAATGCTTCTATCATATTGGAGATATATGTGGCTCATTGTGCACAGAATGTTGGTACAAATATGAATGTTAAAAGTCATTCTAATGAGGTCCTAGGTGATAATGGGGAACATGCTATCAGAAACTAGAGGAAAGGTCATCGTTTTATGAAGTGGCAGAGGACTTGGCTGAATTCTATTTTATTGTTTTGTAGAAAGTAGAACTTGTAAGGCATACACTTGGTTATTTAACTGAGTAGATTTCTTTTTTTTTTTGGTGTGTGTGTGTGTGTTTTGTTTTTTTTTTTGAGACGGAGTCTCGCTCTGTCACCCAGGCTGGAGTGCAGTGGCGCAATCTCGGCTCACTGCAAGCTCCGCCTCCCGGGTTCACGCCATTCTCCGGCCTCAGTCTCCCGAGTAGCTGGGACTACAGGCACCCGCCACTGCGCCCGGCTAATTTTTTTCTATTTTTAGTAGAGACGGGGTTTCACCATGGTCTCGATCTCCTGACCTTGTGATCCGCCCGCCTCGGCCTTCCAAAGTGCTGGGATTACAGGCGTGAGCCACTGCGCCCGGCCTGAGTAGATTTCTAAGCAAAGTGTTGAAGGTACAGTGTTGTTTCTCCTTGCTGTGTACAGCAAAATGCGAGAGGAGATAAATTATAGAAGGAATTATTAGGCAAAAGGAACCAGAACTTGAAGATTGGAAAAATGTATAGCCTACTTATATTTCAACAAATAAGAAAATAAAGTGTACACTGCAAAAGACATCAGGGGTGCAACTGGACATCAATTTGCTAGAGAGATTACAGACATATGACTTATGGATCCAATCAGTCATTTCAGCAGAAGCCAGGAATAGAGATGAGGACATAGCTGTGGAAATGCTGCCAGCTTGAACTGAAAGGGTAGTTAGGCTGAAATGAAGGAAGTTTCAGATTTACAAGATTCTACAGGACATGGCAATAGAGCTATCTGGACAAGGATATGCATTATACTTTAAGAAAAGAGAAGAAAGGCCCTGAAGGTAATTTAGGAGTCAGCAGGGCTGCCACTGGTGCCCTGAGCCCAGAGAAGAGAGGTCTGGGGGTTAGGGCTGTCTACCACTGCCCAGGGCCAAGGGGTCAGAGCCATCATACTTGTGGGTTTGGAAGCTAGGACCACCCTTGCAAGCTCAGAAGATAGAGTGAGTCAAAGTGAGTTATTCTTGTGGCTTAAAAGAAAAAATTGCATGAAATTTGCCTTGCTAAGTTTCCAGGACCCCTTACCGTTTTCTACTTTCTGATTTCTCCCTTCAGGAATGAAAATGTCTTCAATGCCTGTACTAACATTGTGTTTTGGAAGCAGATATCTTACCTGGTTTCACAAGTTCACAGCTGGAGGGGAATTTGCCTCAGGATGAACCCCAACTCCTCTCACCCATACCTGATTTAGAGAATATTTAGTTGCTAAATAGAAAATTATTGGAGTGGGTTAACACTCTGGGGACTGTTGAAAAAGAATAAATACATTTTTCCTGTGAGAAGGACATACATTTCAGGATACCCAAGGGCAGAATGTTATGGGCTCAGATGTGTTCTTCCAAAATTCATATGTTGAAGTCGTAACTCCTGTGCCTCCCAATGTGACGGTATTTGGAAATAGACCCTTAAAATAAGTAAATATGGTGAAATAAGGTCATATAGTGGGGCTCCAATCTAATCTAACTGGTGTTCTCATAAGAACACAGACAAACATAGAGGGATGACCATGTGAAGACATGGAGAAGATAGTCATTTACAAGGTAAGGAGAGATAGCTCAGAGAAATCCAACTCTGCCAATACCTTGATCTTGCACCCAGGACTGTGAGAGATTAAATTTACAGCCGCCCAATCTGTGGTACTTTGTTATGGCAGGCTAATACTAAGCCAGGCACCTTATCTTGGAAGCCAGCTAAGCTGTGGGTAGGTGGTAGAATGCATTCAAATTTGTAGCCAGCTCAAGTCACACTTGTCTTTCACTTTTTCCTTCTGTTGCCTCAGCACCCCAGCTTCTCCAGTTTGCCAGTTTGCATAGTTTAGCCGTAAGACTTTCACATATGCATGGAGTATTTTAGTCTGTCTATGTCTCTCTCACTTTTCATTTAATTTCTGGCTCGTCTAATGCTTGTTCTGAATCAGGCTTTCAAACTTGGGCTACCAAAACTATCGCTTTTCCCCATCTCTTCCAAGCAAAGTCTACTCCTTTTAGCTGGCAAATCCGTGGGTTTTCACTCACACTCTCCCCAGTGGAGTGAACCACCTCTTCCTACATGGCTGCTTGAATTTCTGCCACCCCCTATTGGCAAACCTACAGTTTTTTCAAACCAAGTAGAGACTTAGAAGATCGTATGCCCAGGCAAGAAACCCAGAAACTCTTTCTCTTCTTACCCAAACCTGCCAACTTGTTATCTTCCTTTGACCAATTTCCTGGGTTATGAAATGTTTGTTATTATTGTTATTGTTGAAAATCTGTCCAGTTTTTCACTTGTTTTCTCTGGAGGAGAATTACCCAATTTATTCATGCCATTTTTAACAGCAGTGCTTCACTCTCTTTATTCAATTCAATAAAAATATCAAAGGCATTGATGTTTTGAGGGAAATTTCACAGCATTAACCACAGTTAGTAGTATGCATGTTCTTATTCCCTGATACTCCACAGTTGTGTTTTTAATCATCTGTCCAGAAACATTTACATATGCACAAGAGACAAAAACATTATTAGATGTTTATGAAACATTAAAAAGCCCTCAACTTTGGAAATTAGGTAGGTTAAATTACAATAACACTTTAATAACTTAATACAGAGCTGTTATAGTGTGATTGTAAGTATTTAATCATACAGACACTTGGAAATGTTTATATATATACATGTATACAGATACACACTGTATCTGTGTGTGGAAATGTACACATTAAATTAACATTTGTTTAAATTTCTGGAGATGGAATTAAAAAATAGTTATGGTTGTTGATACGGTTTGGTTGTGTACCCACCCATATCTCATCTTGAATTGTAGTTCCCATATTCCCCACATGTCATGGGAGGGACTGAGTGGGAGGTAACTGAATCAAGATGGTGGAATTTCCCAAGTTGTTCTTGTGATAGTGAATAAGTCTCATGAGATCTGATGGTTTTATAAAGGCGTTTCCCTGCACATGCTCTCTTGCCTGCCACCATGTAAGATGTACCTTTGCTCTTCCTTTACCTTCTGCCACGATTATGAGGTCTCCGAAGCTGTGCTGAACTGTGAGTCAATTAAACCTCTTTCCTTTATAAATTACCCAGTCTTGGAGAAGTCTTTATTAGCAGCATGATAATGAACTAATATGGTAAATTGGTACTGGGTAGTAGGGCACTGCTGTAAAGATACCCAAAAATATGGAAGCAACTTTGGAACTAGTCAACAGGCAGAGGTTGGAACAGTTTGGAGGGCTCATAAGAAGACAGAAAAATGTAGGAAAGTTTGAAACTTCCTAGAGACTTGGAGGGCTTAGAAGGCAGGAAGATGTGGGGAAGTTTGCAATTTTGTAGAGACTTGTTGAATGGCTTTGACCAAAATGTTGATAGTAATATGGAAAATAAAGTCCAGGCTAAGGTGGTCTCAGATGGAGATGAGGAACTTGATGGGAACTCGAGCAAAGGTGACTCTCATTATGCTTTAGCAAAGAATCTGGTGGCATTTTGCTTCTGCCCTAAAGAACTGTAGAACTTTGAACTTGAAAGAGATGATTTAGGGTGTCTAGCAGAAGAAATTTATAAGTGGCCAAACTTTCAAGAGGAAGAGCATAAAAGTTTGGAAATTTTGCAGCCCAATATATGATAGAAAAGAAAACCACATTTTCTGGGGAAAAATTCAAGCCTGTTGCAGAAATTTGCATAAGTTACTTGGACCCAAATGTTAGTCACCAAGACAAGGGGGAAAATGTCTCTAGGGCATGTCTGAGACCTTCATGATAGCCCCTCCCATCACAGGATTAGAGGCCTAGGAGGGAAAAATTGTCTCCCGGGCTAGGTCCAGGGCACCTTTGCTGTGTGTATCCTAGGGACTTGATGCGTTTCATCCCAATCACTCTAACTGTGGCTGAAAGAGGCTGACATACAGCTCAGGCTGTTGCTTCAGAGGGTGCATGCCACAAGTCTTTGTGGCTTCCTCATGTTATTGGACCTGCAGGTGTACAGAAGTCAAAAATTGAGGTTTGGGACCATTGGCCTAGATTCCAGAGGACATATGGGAATGCCTGGATATCCAGGCAGAGGTGTGTTGCTGGGATGGAGACCTAATGAAGAACCACTACTAAGGCAGTGCAGAAGGGAAATGTGGGGCGAGAGTCCCTACACAGAATCCCCACTGGGGCACTGCCTAGTGGAGCTGTGAGAAGAGGACCACCATCTTCCAGATGCCAGAATGGTAGATCCACCAATAACTTGTACTGTGAGCCTAGAAAGGCCACAGACATTCAATGCCAGCTTGTGAAAGCAGCCAAAAGAGGGGCTGTAAATTTTCATAAGTTACAGAGCTGTCCAAGACTACGGGAACCCATCTTTTGCATCAGCATGACCTCGATATGAGATATGGAGTCAAAGGAGATCATTTTGGAGCTTTAAGATTTGGTTGTCCTGCTGCATTTTGGACTTACATGGGGGGCCTGTAGCACCTTCGTTTTGGCTAATTTTTCCCAGTTGCAGTGAGTGTTATTTACCCAATGCCTATATTCCTATTGTATCTAGAAAGCAGTTAACTTGTTTCTGATTTACATTCTCATAGGTGGAAAGTACTTGTCTTGTCTCAGTCAGATGAGGCTTTGGACTATGGAATTTTGTGTTAATGCCGAAATGAGCTAAGACTATGGAGGACAGTTGGGAAGGCATGATTGGTTTTGCAATGTGAGGATATGAGGTTTGGGAGAGGCCAGGGACATAATTATATGGTTTGGCTGTGTCCCTACCCAAATCTCATCTTTAATTGTAGATCCCGTAATTCTCATGTGTCATGGGACGGAGCCAGTGGGAGGTAATTGAATCATGGGGGCTGGTTTTTCAGTGTTGTTCTCTTGATAGTGAATAAATCTCACAAGACCTGATGGTTTATAAAGGGCAGTTCCCCTGCACATGCTCTCTTGCCTGCCACCATGTAAGATGTGTCTTTGCTCTTCCTTCACTTTCTGTCATGATTGTAAAGCTGCCTCAGCCATGCTTAACTCTGAGTCAATTAAATCCCTTTTCTTTATAAATTACCCAGTCTCAGGTATGTCTTTATTAACAGTGTGAGAATGAACTAATATAGTTTTGGATATTTTCACTTTGCAATTCATATATTTCTTAAATGTTTAACATTTTTAGAATAGACTATTTTAACTTTTTGCCATATAAAAACCAACAAACAAATGGAAACAAAAGAAAGTATATTTCTATATTTGTGTACATTTGGAGGATGTGAGAAAATTTGTATTCTGGACTTGAAAAATTAAAGCCAGTTTACAACTAATTTTGTATGCATCCTGTTAAGATTTTGCCTCCTAGTACAGCTGGCAGACACTTTCCTTTGATATCATACTTTAATACTGATATTGTATATGGAAATGTTTAAAATCTTAGCTGGATGTTTTGCTGGAATCTTCTGCCAGACTTCTAAGTTCAACCTTATTGATTTGGGTCAGCCTCATCTCCTCAATTCTCTCCCCATTGACTTTCAAGGAGACTTTGCATTAACTCTGATCTTCACATTTGCAAAATGTTTGGAGGCAGGTGAACCTAGAAAACTGGAATGTTCTGGCAGTGGATATTGAAGTGTGACCCAGTTTTGCGGGGAGTGAAGCGTGTACATGCTTTGCCCAAAGGGCAGCAGCCTCCAAATATTTAGTGTAACATAGCAACCACATGCACCCTGCAGGAGTTCAAAGTCCACTTGGGGCCTTCAACTGCCTCTCTCAAGAAACTCCATGTGCTGTGACATCTTTACTCATTATCTCAAGGCTGACTGCTTTAAACTTCATTTTTGGTTTGATGCAGTTGTATTTTATTTATATGTACTTGAATGTTCTTCTGAAAATGCTCCTTTTTATTAAAAACTTGAATGTATTTTTACATTCTTTATAATCTTTTATTTAAAATGTGGAAAAGAAAGAAACAGCTCAAGCAGCTCTTAAATATTTTACACACGAAATCAAGAAGTTTGGATGTATTCTTTATCCTCTCAGATTTTTAATTTTACCATTTTGATAAAAGTTCTGATCTTAAACATAGTGTTTGTCAGTAATAATACTAAGGATTATTTCCTCCAACAAATTATAATTTTACTAATGTAAGTTAGCAACCCAGTGATGAATTTTTTATTTCATTTGCATAGGGACAGAGCTCTATTGTGTGGAATCATGCATGCTGTCTGACCTGATAAGTCAGACTGAGAAGACCCAGTTACTACTTTTAGTTGAAAGATCTACTTTTTTGTTTAGAATTTATGCTGAAAGCAAATCCCATCTATTTAAGTGAGAATGTATTTTTTATTTAACACATTTAAACAGCAAATTCTGTGAAGCAAAGTAACCAGTTACTAGGTTCTATAAATATATACTACCAAATATTTTATAGACCACATGATTTAATCAGCTCCTGAATAAGAACATAACCCAGGTGTGTGAGGTAAAAGATAACCCACAGCATAAGAGCACATGGTGCTATTTATAATATGATCTATTGATGCAAACCTATAAGTTGAGAAAGAGTAAAACAACCAGATCTCCCAGCTTCTAGTCTACTGAGGGTCATTCATTGACTAAAAGATGGACATACGAGAGAGAATGCCAGCCCATTAATGTTGTATATTGGTAGCACAACTCAAGAAGGTTGAAATGCCCCATATGTATCAAAAGTATCTCCAGGCACAGGACACACAGCTATGGAGGCCGCATACAGGTGTCCCTGAGAATAATCCTGTAACCCCTTAGAATGTCCCAGGTTACACTTCTTACCAAGAGTGTGGCATTAGCCAAAGTCCCTGTTAAGCCACCAAAGATAGGTTCAATTCTACTAAGAACAAAACAACAGTGTAGAAAAAAGTATGAAGGTGCCTCCATGGCATTACAACCAAGGCCAAAAATCCACCTCCTTCTACCAGGAACATGAAAGAATGAAAGAGACTGGTACTGCCGTTTGAGTTTGGAAACAAAATGAAAATGCTTGATAATCATCTCTGAATATCTGTGTCTTTATTTTTTTCTCAAGATTAATTGTGTACTTAAAACAAATAGCACTTTTTTTTTTTCCTAAAAATAACTACAGTTAGCCCTTGAACAACCTGGGTTTGAACTGGAGGGTCCACTTATACCAGGATTTTCTTCTGCCTCTGCCAGTCTGAGACAGCAAGACCAACCCTTCTTCTTCCTCTTTCTCCTCAGCCTACTCAATGCGAAGATGATAAGGATGACGATGTGTATGATGATCCACTTCCATTAAATGAATAATACATATTTTTTCTTATGCTTATCTTAATAACATTTTTCTTCTCGAACTTTCTTTTTGTAAGAATATAATGTAGAATACACAAAATAAACAGACTCTTTGTTGATAAACTTATTAGTAGGTCTTCCAGTCAACAGTGGGCTATAAGAAGTTAAGTTTTGGGGGAGTCAAAACTTTTATGCAGACTTTTGACTGCACAGAGGTTGGCACTCCTAACCCCCTTGTCATTCAAGGGCCAACTGTACTTGGAGGATATCTCAGAAATACATGAGAGATAGCTATATCATACTGACCAAATTCCTTATAGATTCAATAAGGCCTCAATCCATGTATTTCCTTAGCATGATGAAAATTAATAATATATATAAACATCTCCTAATAAAGCCATTATATACTTTGAAAAGAACACTGGACTACCTGGTTTTGAAGCTTTTTTAAAAGTGCACATTTTCAGTGCATCTCTTAGCAAATGTACTTATTATATGTAATGCAAAAAAAAAATCATTCTCAGCAAACTATCACAAGAACAGAAAACCAAACACTGCATGTTCTCACTCATAGGTGGGAACTGAACAATGAGATCACTTGGACACAGGAAGGGGAACATCACACACCGGGGCCTATTGTGGGTTGGGGGGAGGCAGGAGGGATAGCATTAGGAGATACACCTAATGTAAATGGCGAGTTAATGGGTGCAGCACACCAACATGGCACATGTATACATATGTAACAAACCTGCACGTTGTGCACATGTACCTTAGAATTTAAAGTATAATAAAAAAAATTTTTTTTAATAAGATCAGAAATAAGTTTGCCTAAATTTCACCTAGGGTAAGGAAGATCATTGCTAGGATAAGAGAGCCTTTATGGTGTGCAAATTTAGAGAGAAATATATTAATGTAAAAAGAGGGAAAAAGTCCATATCCTCTCTAAAACAATATTGTAACATGTTTGCTGATCAACCTCTAGGAAATTCCATTAGAAGATTTATTCACATTTCCAGTAGAGACCAGAGCAATCATTCCCTATGACATGCCCATGTGTATTTTGTGTACTCTGTGAAATGAACATGTCAGATCAGGCAAACAGCATGACTTGCCCATGGCTGTCAACACCTCCCTCCAAAATGTATCCAAAAATAAACAGGAAAAAATAAGGAGACTAACAAGGGTGAGATTAACTTGGCAAACATTTGATACCATAAGCACACTTATGATTCCAATAATTTTACTTTTTGAAGCCACATGAGATTAGTAGAATTATATCTGGGTGTCAAATTCTGAGTGATCATATAAACAGGCTGAAATTTGCCCTGTTGGCTGTGAATCTAGGTAACTGGTCATGGATTTCTCTGACATTCTGACGCATGTCTTGATGAGGATGTGAACATTTTGTACAGTGAAAAATGACAGACAATGGAACTCAATCCAGTCTTTTAGATAGTCACCAAATTACATCCTCCCATGTTTAAAAAGGAGAGCAGATAACTAATGATTCACTGAGAACATTTTTGCTAACTCGGCTACAAGTTACCCTAGGAAACAGCAAAGAGTAGATGATGATTATCCGGCTAAATATGTATTTTTTTTTCTAAAATTTGTGATTACTTTCAATGTATCCTTTTTACTATCAAAATGGATAATGTCAAAAAGCATATTCAAGAAGTGAAATAATTTTGCTTGAAGGGCTTGTGATTTGTGGCAAGATTACTTATTGAATAACTGTTATATAATCCTGCTTAAATTTTTCAAATAAATCACATTGAATTTTTATAGCAGGCATAGAGATTTAGCATTACTTACTGTTAGATGTGAAAAGGCAGCATCTTTGATTACTTGGTTGATGGTGCTGAGCTCTAGAGCATCAGATAGCTCTGTCCTAGAGCAAGGACAGACCACAGGCCCAGTAGGGTGCTGTCTCTTGGCTTTATCATTTCCTTTTGTTACTCTCACCTCTCTTCCCACCTTTTCATTTGTTGAAAGGACTGTAATTTTATCATGTGTTTCTCTCCCCATACTTCTTTGTAAAAATATAATTTATTTCTGTTATCCACTATAACTTTTCTCTTCTAATCCTTAGTATTCTCATTTTTCTTTTACTATCCCTTTGAGCCTTTTAATATCCACAGAGTATCTTGGCAGATGTCTGCTCTGTTTACTTTCCACATTTTGGTAGATATTAATAAAACAAGTGAAACAGGACTTGACTTTTATTGAAAAGATGCCTTATTTGCCAATATCTACATTATATATATATACATACACACACACACACATACGTGCACACTGACATATATAAAATGATATATACATATATATATATACACATATAATTTTAAAACTATAAGATGAAACCCATAGTTCAGGTACTAGTCAATTATTTCAATTTTGATTATTCTTCTGTGAAACACCAGTAAAAATTCAAGCTAAGAATACTGACTTTTGAAGAGGGTCAAAAGATCAGATATTCTAATAATGTATCTGGCATGTTTCTTTAAGCTGTATTTCACATATTGTTAGATATTCTATTCTTACCCAGAAAACTATACATCTAAATGATATTACTAAAAAAAGTTCCCAGAATTTAAAATCAAGGAATCATCACTTTATTCTGATAAAATCCAATTTATTGAATTAGACAATGGAAGCTTTATAAATTTTTCTTTGATTGGAGAGTGTGCTTAATTATGATATTTTTCTTTGCACTGTTTAATATATGCATTTTTTCATTCTCACTTATTGAAATATTCTTAGTATTTTAATTTTCATTTAGCTATCTCTGACTGCTTTTAAGAAAATGAGTATGATCAACTAATCAATACATTTTTTTAAATGCCTTTTAAATATATATTTAGAGTCCAAGATATTCTTGGACATTTGAATATCATTTTCTTATACCATTTGTTCTTTCCTGTGACTAATGCAAAACCCATAATATTTATTGTAATAACTATAGAAAATGTATACACAAAGCACTGTTTTGTAGATGTTTGAGGGTGGAGTTATTTCAAGCATTGGGTGATGAGATTATCTCACCCATCGTGACTTTTTAAATGCTGACATTCTTTGATCTTTGACATATCCTTTACATGTTAAAATAAAATCTGTTTGTAAGCCCAAATTTATTTGGTTATAATCAGCAAAATTTATTCAGGATAAATTTACGACTTTCAATAAGCTTTATGGTATTTGTGCCTTACACGTTTATATATTTTTAAAGGACTACTTAATTTGTTTTTATTTATATGACTATAAAGTCACTTTCACTTGTTCTTACTTATAGGTTGTTTATGGTACCTTGAAGCCTTCAGAGTCTGCAGTTCTATCACGGGTTCTGCAGTGATGAACTAAGAAACACAGCCTAGTTATCTAATTGCATTAACTTCTAGTGATTAAACAGGAAGATAACTAGCAAATTTACTTACTCGTAACTTAGTAGAGAGCATTACCCTGGTCTTGTCCTTCTTATAGTTTGCTTAATTCCGTACCTACTGATATACACAAAACATTTCAATAGCTGCTGTTTAATAAGTATGTGTCGAATACCTCTTAGTTTCTGATCATTTTATCCTAACTCAAATTTATTTTCCACAATCACAAATTTACTTCTTATTACAACTATATCTAGTAATAATAAATGTAGAACCTAATTTCTAAATTACATTACAAAAAAGCTTAATGCATCTGAAATTATTTAGACGAGTCTCAGTTATTCTAAACCAAACTGAGCAGGTATGATATACATCCCAATGAGCAAAAGATCCCTTTTTATTCTTCACACTCATCTCTAGCTTGACACACTAGCTAATGTTTTTTAGATATAGTATTGCTATTATAAAAAATGCAGGAAAATCATTACTTTCCTGTAACAATGTGTATGGATTTATTGCTTAATTAGTCTTCTTATCTTTATTTGACAGGGGTTATTGAGTGCGGCTTACACCTCTATAAAGCCGGAATAAAATCTAAGTAATCTTTTATAAGGTCCCACATTAAAATGTAATATAACCAGACAGTGAAATGTATTATCACACCTCAGAGAGTTTTCAATTTGTCATATCTTTCAAGCAATTGGGAAGATGCATATTCAAGAAGTGAATTATTTCCTGGAAAGGAGCAAAGCCACTCAACAACAGCAAAACAATTCTATTAATTATTTCTACTCAATTGAAAATGGTCAATACCTAGACAACACCATGTTAAATATGAGCTTTATGAGCAAGCAGAAATGGAGACCAGATAATTATATGAGGAAATAATATTAACCATAGCACAGTGAGTGTTGCAGATAATTTTTGGATAATATTAGCCCCAAATTGGATACTTTTTAGAGATCCATAATGTAATTGTTGCGTTTTGATTGTTGTCTTCATGTTTATCTATCTTATCTGTTACTGACTAGCAAGACAACGATCTGCTTGATAGTCAAGGTACTCAATGCAAACAGTCATATCCCAAAATAAAGCCAAAGCTATTTATGCAAATATAAGCATAATTTTGAATATAAATATTTATTTACCATAATGTAGATACTATATATTCCACTAACCATCAGACATTCCTCAAGTCCCCTGAAATTCAGTTACTAAGTATCAAATGTTGTTGCCTGAAGGACCCCTGGACCTTTTCCAAGAGTCTCTGTTGGTGATTTTTAGTTCCTTTTTTTGGGGACAGTCACATGTCCATTTTACTCTCTGTTTCCTCTCAAACAGTTTGATGTCATGTGAATCTTGTGGCTGTTGGTGCTGTGTCTAAATTTCCTTATAACTTGACTTCATAGAGATACATTGTAATATTCTTTTTGTTGTTGTTGTAGATAGTGTTTGTGGGTGTTTAGTTTTGTTCCTTTACCTTTTCTGTATGATTTTTTTTTGAAAGATTTGGTTTAACAGTTATTTGGCCCAAATAATTCTCAACAGATTTGTATAAAACTGAAAGCACACAATGTATATTCTCCAGCCACAATGCAATTAATTTAGAAATCAACACTAGAAAGAAATTTGGGAAATTCCCAAACATGTGGAAATTAAACAATATATTTCTATAACCAATGGGGAGAAAACTCCCAAAGGAGCTGATAATGTTCTTTTAAATGAATGAAAACAAAACACAAGGGACTCTGGGGCATAGGGGCTGTCCCTAATTTTGGGATACCTGGCCCTGGGTAATCAGGGCAGTTGGACAGTAGCCCAGAGTGTGAGAGCCCCATAGACGATGAGCTTGCGGTGTTGACTCTGGGTTTGTTGGTTTGTCTTTCAAAAACACAATTCTGGAAGGTCGACTTCCACCATGGCAATGGAGAGGAATAATGAGGCAGACAGGGCATCAAGGCAAGGTGACTCAGGCACATCATCAGGTTGTCCAGAACAATGTGTGTCCAGCACATGCATGGAGGTCAGATGTTAAAGTATCAAGCTTACAGTAACTAAAAACATAATTTGCACAACCCCCAAATCAAATTGATCTGGACTTAGATTATTATCTTCAGGGTGGTGGTAATGGCAGCATTAAACATGGAACTAGGAAAGTAAAAGGGAGGGCAAGGAAGCAGTATTTCTTCTTTGGGAAACCTAGAGACAGACTTTGTGTCTTCAAGTCTCAGTATTCTCCCAGCTCAGTCTCACTGGTTAGAGAAAAAAAAAAATGCATCAACTAACAAGGAGATTAACTGAACCCATTATAGATGTGCTAGAAGGACTTAAAATTGTCTCATCAATATCTAAGACAGAGGCAATTACTACTATGTGAGGGCAAAACAGAACTGCTTAAGGGTTGTTCTGAAATTAAACAGCCCATCCCTTAGAATTCTCTGCTATCCAGCTGACCAGGCTTACTCTAGTCATTTAAATAACCTCAAATTATCCCATTATGAATTTTAGCCACTTTAGACTTTTAGACTCCACCAATTAGTAGGATAGAATCTTTGGATTTCTGATTAAATTGAGTTTGTTGTTTTCCTATGTATTAACATTTCACTTCTGGGAACATGCTACAGAGATACTAAGTGAGTGAGGAAGCATAAATAACTGTGCTTACTCTAATGAGTATAGTAGTGAAATACTAGAAATACATTTTTATTAGGAGGAGAATGGATAATTGAACCATTGAATACTAGTGCAATAAAAGTCTGTATAGAACTTAAATAACTTAGATCTATACACATTCAATGGATACATCTATATTAGAAATGCAATGGCATAATAATACATTGGACCCTGGAACATCAGGATTATGATGACCCACACACAGTTGAATATCTTCATATAACTTTTAAATCCCCCAAAACATAACTATTAATAGTCTACTGTTGACCTTAAGTTTTACTAATAACATAATCAATTAGCATGTATTTTTTATGTTTTGTGTGCTATATATATTATGTATTCTTAGAACAAAGTAAGGTAGAGAAAAATGTTATGAAAAACAATAAGGATTTAATATATAAATAGTTTATAATTATATAAACTATAAATATATTTACTGATCTTTAATTGGAAATGAATCATCGTAAACATCTTCACCCTCATCATCCTCACATATAGAGCAGGCTGAGGAGAAAGAAGAGAAAGGGTTGTTGGTCTCACTGTCTTAGGGATAGCAGACCAAAAGAGGTGGAGGAGATGGAAGGGGAATCAGGATAGGCGGGAACATTGGAGTGAATTTTATTGAAAAAAAATCTGAGTATAAATGGACCTAACATGTTATTCAAGAGTCCAACTATATAAATATTTTAAATTTTACAAAATAATTTAAATGCATAAAGTATGTATTTTATTTATACAAATGTAATGTAAGTACAAAAAGTATACAGACAGATAATATCCCCAGAAAATCGATTTTCAGAGTGATTGAAATATTTGACATCTGGCACACCAGGGACACTAACCAATGAGAACAGATGCTGCCAATGCATGGACCACGTTTTTTAAGACTCATTTCTGGATGTGATTTATCCTTTTAACTATAGTTTACTTGGGAGTTCCAGGAGGTCAGAAGAGAGAGTTAGATGACAAGAAAGTAGTCTGATAACTGGTTGGGAGAAGGGTGCAGAACTTAGGGAATTTTATTTTATCATCTGTCATGGAAGTATTTCAAGGTCTTAATAACCAACATGGGTATACTGGCTGAATATTAACTCCGATAGGCGAAGGAAAATTGCCTAGATAAGATTTTTTAAAAATGCCTATCTTTGTGTGTGTGTATGTATACGTATGTGTATGTACATGTATACTTAACACACATGTATAAATGTATAAATGTGTCTCCGTATGTGTTTGTTTTATTTTTAAAAGACAATACCGATATAACAATAGTCATATTTTATGTGTTTACATTTTTGACACTGAACAGAAATTGTGTAGTGTAAAATATTAATGTTTTAAACCATGTATACATGTCAAATGACTAAAGTAAGCTAATTAACATAGACACCACCTCACATACTAATCATTTATTTATGGTGAGAACACTTATATTGCCAAAATACGTTTTTAATAGGTTAAAACTTTAGTTAAAATTTCTAGTACTATTGGCCCAAAAAGTTTGTTCTTCAGAACTCCGTAGCAGATAAAATAGTTTAAAAAAATAATAACAAAAATGATATAACTAGGTTCAAATCCTAGAACATAAATGCCAGGGACCAGATAGAACACAGAAAAGCAAAAATCTTAACAAGAATTTTGCCATGGAGAGCCTGTTGGATGCAGGAATCTACAGATTGTTACTGGCATCCAAGAGTAAATTAGGGATGATAATTCTGAGGAATTTCTGTTACCATCAGAAATAATACAAAGGAGGCCACTATCACCACATCTATCCAACACAGGGAGGAACATAGCCAATTCAATAAGACAAGAAAAGGAAGTACTTATCTATGAACTACTGAAACGAAAGCATCAAATGGTCCTTATTGTCAGATTATAAAACTGTACATATAGGAACTACAATAGAGTTTAAAGAAATCCTATTAGAAATAATTTAAAATTGAGCAAAGTCAATAGAAATAGAATGGATATGCAAAAATAAACCAATAATATACAATATTAAATGTAGTAGCAGTATTTTATTCAAATGGCAACCACACCTGTATAAATATCTATAATTTTTTTTAACTTTTATTTTAGGTTAGGGGGTATATGTGCAGGTTTGTTGTGTAGGTAAACTCATGCCACGTGAATTTGTTGTACACGTTATTTCATCATCCAGATGCTAAGCCTAATATGCAATAATTATTTTTTTCTGCTCCTCTCCCTGCTCCCATCCTCTACCCTCTAGTAGATCTCAGTTTCCGTTTTTTTCTTCTTTAAATTAAACTATGTTTTAGTGTACCAAAAGATGTTCTCGTGGAATATACGGAGCTAGTTCTAATATTTACATGGAAGAACAAATAATAAAAGAACCAGTATTTAGAAAAAAAAAAAAAAAAAACCTTGGAATCTTGCCTTACAGTATCTCAGGATTTATCATAGAATCTTATTATTTCAGAGTATGATATTGATACAGGAGTACACACACATACATGGAACCATGTCTTAGTCTGTTTCGGCATCACTATAAAGAAATACCTGAGGCTGGGTTATTTATGATAAAAAGAAGTTTAATTGGCTCATGGTACTGCAGGTTATAGAGTAAACAAGGTGCCAAAATCTGTTTGGATTCTGATGAGGCCATAGGGAGCTTCTAATCATGTTGGTAGACAAAGTGGGAGCCAGCATATAACTTGGTGAGATAAGTGCAAGAGAGTGGGGGTGGTGCCAGGCTCTTTTTCAACAACGAGATCTTGTGCGAACTAACTGAGCGAGAACTTACTCTTCATTAAGGGATGGTGCTAAGCCATTCATGAGGGAACTGTGCCCGTGATGCAGTCACCACCCACCAGGCCCTACCTTCTAAACTTGGAATCACATTTCAACATGAGAGTTGGAGGAAACAAACATGCAAATCATAACAAACCATGTAGAGAAGCATAAAACAGAGGTGCACACGAATGGGGATGGAATATAGCATAGAAGCAGCATTATAGCGCAGTAGGGAAATAGTGAAATACATAACAAATGCTGCTAGGATAACCAGGTGTTCATTTGAAAGAGAAAATTAAGTTGGACTCCTAACATACCATTGATTAAAAAGAATTTAAGACTTTTTAAATGTGTGTTTATACCTACTATGTTTCATTCACCGTTCCAAGTGCTTTACACGTATTTATTAACGTAATATTCAAACTATTATTATAACTATTATACAATCATCATCCTCATCTTACAAATGTGCCAACTGAGGTATACCTAAAGGCAAAACATTAAAATTATGAAACATTTTTCTAACTTCTGTGTAGTAAGTGCATCTTTTAAAAGCACACAAAGCAAAAGTCATAAAAACTATTTCTCTACACTAAAGATCAAAACCTTTGTTTCACAAAAATAAGACAAAAGATTTAAAAGACAAAGCTTGTGAGGAAGATTTTCCTATGTATATTACTAATACAGGGCTAGTATCTATAATTTGTAAAGATACTCTAAAAATCTTAATGAAAAAGTAGACAAAGCAGGAAATCACAGAAAAGAAACAAAAATGGTTAAGAAATATATCAAATATGCTAAGCTTCATTAGCAATGAAGATATGCAAATGAAAGCCAAAGTGAGGTTCCATTTCACATACATCAGATTTCTCAAATGCGAAAAAGCTGAAAAATGCCAAATGGTGGAGAGGAATAGGATGAGCTGGAACTATCATGGACTGCTGGTCCAACCAGTTTGGATAGAACAATTAGGTGTAATCTCATAAAACTAGCAGATTGGATCATCCCTGCATCTCTGGTCCTATATTATAGGAACACTAGAAACAATGTAAATGTATACACGGAGACAGGAGCTTGTAGGTCATGTATTTAGTTTTATATTAAAGAATCTAAAGTTAATTTTAACTTGATGTTTTGTTGAACATGCTATAAACCCTCAGATACTGAAAAACACTCTGGGTACCCACAAAGCCTAGATATTCATGAAACACGTTTAAAAGCTATTACTTCTGGCTCTAAAACTCTGCAAGAATTTTTTCAGAGGAAACCCAGCCACTTGGAATAGAACATGTCCAATGTCCCCCAGAATCTACCCAATGAAAGGAATGAGTCTATTATTTACAGTTTCAGGAAGCCAGCATCGGTCCTCCAGTCCCTTATGAATTCTGGGTGAAAAAAAGAACTTTGAGAATCTGCTCTTGCCAAAAGGAGGCCCATGGTGATGAGGTGTGGAAGATATTTGAACAAAGCTCCTAAGTAATGCATGTTCTGCCTGTCTCCTAGAGGTCTTCTAAGGATGGAACCTGTAGTATTTGATTATAATCTATTTATTGTAAAAGCAGTCTTCAGTTGGGAATAGGACTGCAAAAATTCCATTCTTCTATGGTCTATAGACTTGACCATCTCTCTGCCATCCAGGAAAACATTATTCCTTTTGTTGTGAAGTGTGTGTTTCTGTTATTATTTTGCACACTAGGAAAGACAAAACCCAGTACATCACCTAACTTAGCAGTAACCTGTAGAACAATGTTTCAATATGCCCCTCTTTGTTTTAATCTTCTATGTTAGGCATACTTTCTTTAATGCAGCCGTACTTCAAAGTGTTAGTAAAAATTTTCAATATGAAGACACAAATAATATATATGTAAACCAATAAATACAATTAATGTACAATTAGAATTGCAGTTTTCTGGTTCCCATTTTCCATTTAATATCCACAGATGACAATTAAAGGATGTAGAAGTTTCTTGTTCAGGTCTGATAACTTGTGTTACTAGGGTAGTATAAAACACCTCTCTTTAAACATAGACTACTACAAACTTCTATTTTTTTGCTCAGCTAGAGGCGAAGGAATAATCCTGAGATCTAGTTCACTCTGTGCTTCTGAAGATTTTTTATTCTAGAAAGATTTTCAGCTTCCAGGGTTTTTATAGTAAGTTTTTGTTTGTTTTCTTTTGACAGAGAAATTCAAATAATGAAGAAAACTGGAAATTGGATGGCACAAGCTATTTGCTGTCAGCATGTGCTTTCATGCTAGATTTTTCTTAGTAAACCTTTCAGCAAGCTTACTATAGTGAACTGTAATCTAAATTGTCAAAATATACTGTCCCCATCACATTGGCTCATTTTTTACAAAATTGATAACACAAAGTACTCAAAAGAATGTAAACAAATTGAAACTTTTATATACTATCAGTAAAATGTAGACAGTTTTACAGTCTGTCTTTTCTTTTTTTTTTTAAGTATATGCATTGTCCAAAAAATGTTTCCTTTAGGAGTTTGCTTATGGTTATATTCCCAAAATACATATCAGCAAAAAAAAAAAAAAAAAGCAAAATGTTCATCAGGTGGAAATTGGTTATACAATTACATTGCATTTATCCAATGAAATTAACAATGGCTAAATAATTTTCTATGTGATGATATGGATATACATAAATATATATATTAAGATTTAAAAGCAAGGTTTTGAAATTATATATCATTTGATACTATCAATAAATAGGCAATTGGGGATTGGGGTAAAGGAGGAAGTGTGTGTTGTGTGTGTATACTAAAAATATAAATATAGCATTATATAATATAACTTTTATTGCTTTTTAAGGAAGGAATTTAAGAGTCAAACTAATCAACTTTATAATAGGAAGGGCAGAACAGAGGGGAACTTTTCCTTTTCACTTTGTGCTTTTCTGTATAATTTATTCTTCTGTTTTCTATTCATTGTTCAAAATGTACCAACAGAATTACCTAGATATTTGTAATATGTGTTAGGTTTTGTTTCTTTTTCATTTCTTTGTGTTAATAATATTAATAAGTATTGCTGAGTATCCATATGAGTAAATATCTGACTCTTTCATGTCTTGGAGAAATGGATTCCAAACTAGGTGGATTGAATAATCTGCAGGCTCCAACAGATGGCCAATACCTTGGACCTTTAGCCTAGGAAAAGCCCCTTCCTCTGGGCTTTACAATTCTCCATTTCCCATATGCTGCAGTCTCCCTTTCCATCTCCTGGGGAGGTCCCAGTGCGAGGAAGGAAAGACTGCTACTTGTTGCGAGGGCTTGTTCTCCAGCTCCAGAAAGCGCTTGGCACCTAGATTCTGTAATGAGGCATTGGACAAATCAACAGACTGAATATATTCTCGGCAATTTTACCATCCCTATCCTATTTTTAACCATATATAAAGGGGATATTTTTCACTGAAATAATCTTGTTGCAGATGCTCAGGCCATAAAGATGTTCCCATTTTTTTTCTGACAGAGATGTTTTCTCAACCCAGATATCTAGGTATCAGCCAATACCCAAGGGAAGAGTATGGACTATTGTGTACGTGAATTAAATATCTGCTTAGAACTGATACCATTGAAATATACAAGCAATTGTAGTTCTGCTTCAGATGGTGCACATTACTTGGATATGTTAGTACAGGGCAATTCGTCACTTGATCATCTCCACTTTATTTCCTTATATCAGATATCGGGGTCAAATCAAAGCACATTATAAAATAAATTATTTCCTGAATTTTTCTCCTAGATTCATAAAATAATTCTATAGTGGTAAATTATGTGTTGCAAAGAGGAATTATTTGAAAAGTAGTTTATCCATGGTGTTGTCACGGAATCCATTACCAAGTCAAGGTCAGCTCCTTTCTCACACACCCTCCTGGCTTCCTACAGATCACCTGATACTATTTAATATATGTTTTCCTCTTCCAAAGGACTGTGAAATCAATGGCATTAGGAAAACTGTTTATTTGCGCATTCTCCTATACTAAAACCTAGAATTCAAAGGTGGTACTCAGTTGAAGATAAGTGCTATGTAAAATGTTAATGTATTTTTAAAAATGTAATGCATGTATAAAGGTTTAAGCCTGTAGGCACATGATGCATACATTTAATAAGGGACAGCACCCAGCAATAAATTTGCATATTCTAATTCCAAGTGTCAGGAGTTTTCTCAGTTATATCATAATATGTAAAGACAACTAAAATATGTTGTGAAATACATTGCTAGAATCCTAGAAAACAATGTAATAAGGAGATGATCTGAGATTTAATAGATGTATCATTGCCTGTACATGTATTATTGAGTATGCAAAGCATTATATGAGATAGTAGGGCAGATACAAATACCAAGACTGCATCCTCATTTAGAATGTTCAGGCTAGGGGAGAGAGAAACAACCAGAATAAAATGTAAAAAGTACCATGAAAGAGACACAAATAATGTATTCTTGGACTATAGAGAGTATCAGTCATTTACTCTCATAAACTGCCTATTTCTAAAATTTAAGTATACAGGAGCTTGCATTTTGTTTGCCTTAATTTATTTGTTGAAGTTCTGTACCCACACTAAATATCCTATATACACAGATATCTTACTGAATTTTGAAATGATGCATGTACATTCACTAACCTGTGTCTCCTTTGTCTGTTGTAGCTTACCCCTAGGCAAATCCAAAATACCTTGCATTGAGAAAAAGGAATTAAGTATCAAATATAAAATAAATAAATCCTAGGACTCCAAAGTTAAAATAACTGTAAAAAATGCTAGGGTAGTAGTGAACTATTTGTGAAAATTGGCACTTTAGGAGCCCTTAAAATCCAGAAAGGAAATGTCAAGTCTGCTAAATTGATATTGAAGTCTTTTCTTCTACCAGGAAACTGGGTAAAAGGAAGGGCTGGGTCTTAACATTGGAAGCACTTGTGACAAAATAGCAGGCACTGGAGGCTTTATTTATTTGACATCATGTTTGTATCAAGTGACTTAAGCAATGAAACTGAGAGGTAAGAAAATTTTCCAGGCCAGTTTTTATTGCTAGACATCTGAAACTTTATGAGAGTTATTTTAATACCCATCATAAAATAATGAATGTTAAAATAACAACAACAAAATAATAACATTGTGATGGTTAATTTTAGTTGTCAACTTCACTGGATAATCAGGCCCCCAGATATGTGGTTAAACATTATTTCTGAGTGTGTCTTTGAGGGTGTTTGTGGATGAGATTAACATTTGAATCATCAGCACACTGAGCAAGCCAGATTGTACTCCTTAATGTAGGTGAACATTATGCAATCCCTTGCGGGCCTGAATAGAGCAAAAGGAGGAATAAAGGAGACTCAGTCTCTTTGAATGATAGTCTTCTCTAAGTTGAGACATGGATCTTCTCCCGCTTGCAGATTCAGACTAAAACTTACACTATCAGCTGTCCTGGTTCTCAGTCCTTCAGCCAGCAAATCTTGTGACTTCTCAACTCCTGTAATTGTGTGAGCCAATTTCTCTAATAAATCATCTCTCATCTATCCATTCATCTCTCTCTCTCATATATATAGGTGTGTGTATATATGTATTGTATAGGTATATATGTGTAGGTATATAGAGGTATATATTATATAGATATATCGGTTTATATATACACATATATAGGTTTATATGTAAATATATAAATATATATTATATATCGGTTTATATATACCTATATATCTATATAATACATATATACCTATATACCTATATATATACACACACACACCTATATATATACCTATCTAGTCTATCCTATTGTTCTATTTCTCTGGAGAACTCTACCAAAACAACAGTTATTATTTAATAAGTAGTTTTTTTATTTTATAAGTAGTTATTATTTAATAAGTTTTATTTAATAAGTAGTTATTATTTAATAAGTAGTTCCTCAGTATCAAATTCCATCTTATTATTCTATCCTCATCTGAAGGAAATAACTTCGATTACATGCATTCTAAAGACAAGTATACTATGTCGCAAACTTAACTAACTAACCATAATTAACTAACCGGACTCAGTTAATTGCAGAGAAGATTAAACAAGACTTTGAGGACATTTCCAGTTATGAAATGGCAGCATAACAGCAAGTTGACCTAACTTCCTCACACAGTAAACAAAAATAAAACATAAGCCACTGAGATTACCACAATACCCCAGAACTCAGAGTATGAGATTGAGACAGTTCCTGGAGCCACAAAGAAGTGAACAGAATCTGAACCGATGGTAAGAGAACTGGACTTTCAAATCCATGACACCCTCCCATCCTTCTGCCTAGCACCAAATGCACATTTAGTTTCCCTGAGATTAATGGTTTATAACAATGAAAAAGGTGAGACTGAGGTGAACTACTAGCTCCTTCATCATTTTGGATTCCATGGAAGGTTTATCTCTGCCTTAACCCACAAAAAACATCAAAAGTACACAGTGAGATATCTCTCTAAAGACAACTAGAGACAAAGAGGGGAAGTAGAACTACCATCCTTAGCCCAGGAAACTGTGCTCTGTAACTTGGCCAAAGGAGATGCCAAATCAGAGTGGCTATTCAGCAGTGCTGCACTGTAGGAGGCATGTTTCACAGGTTCCCTAGGCACACACCCCTAGCCATCCTTCCTACTGTTAGGATACCCTCTTTGGGACCTCCCTTATTTTGGAGGAGCCCTGCTACAATTGTTTACCAAAGCTGAAGCAAACCTGGGCTTAAGCCACCATCCAGTGCCACAAAAAAAGTCAGCAACTTAATGGAAAACAAAAAGAAAAAAATCTAATAGGTAAATTAAAAAGACACTCTAAGCAAATATACTCACTAAAAACCAAAACAAACCAGAGAGACTAGAATAAATAACTAATCCTCCAATGCAAAGGTATAAACACAAAACCACAAGAGACAACAGCAAACAGGGAACCATGAACTCTCCAAAAATAAAAAGGAAGGCACCACTGACTGACCCTGAGATGGCAATATGTAAGCTCTATGACTGAGAAATCAAAATAGCAGTTAATAAAAAATCTATGTGCTCTCCAAGATAAAATAAGAAGCCAGTTCAGAAGTGTGTCTGAGGCGGGTGAATCACCTGAGGTCAGGAGTTCAAGATCAGCCTGGCAAACATGGTGAAACCCCATCTCTACTAAAAATACAAAAAATTAGCCAGTGTGGTGGCAGGCACCTGTAATCCAGCTATTCCAGAAAGTGAGGCAGGAGAAGCGTTTGAACCTGGGAGGCAGAGGTTGCAGTGAGCTGAGATGGTGCCATAGCACTTCAGCCTGGGCAACAAGAGCAAAACTGTATCTTAAAAACATCTTAAAAACAAAACAAAACAAAACAAAAAACAAATAAATGAAAACAAAAGTCAGAGAAATTTATCAAATATTGAAATAATAACAAACAAAAATCTTGGAATTGAGAAATATATTTGCTAAATTGAAGAAAAAGAGATTATTCCAAGTAATATAAAAATCAAACTCTCAAAGGTTAAGGTAAAAGAGAAGATTCTAAAAGGAGCAAGAGCAAAGAAGCAAATAACATATAAAGGAGCTCCAATTTATCTGGCAACAAACTTCTCAACAGAAAGCATGGTAACTAACTGGACTCAGTTCCCAAATGCCAGGTGGGAGTGAAATTTTATATATATATATATATATATAGAGAGAGAGAGAGAGAGAGAGAGAGCGATTTATATGTATAGATAGATAGATTTTTTTTTTTTTTTGAGATGTAGTCTTACTCTGTTGCCAGGCTTGAGTAGAGTGGTATGATCTCGGCTCACTGCAACCTCCACCTCCTGGGTTCAAGCAATTCTTTGCCTCAACCTCCCAAGTAGCTGGGATTACAGGCACCCACCACCATGCCTGGCAAATTTTTCTATTTTTAGTAGAGATGAGGTTTCATCATCTTGGCCAGGCTGTTCTTGAACTCCTGACCTCATGATCCACCTTTCTCAGCCTCCCAAAGTGCTGGGATTACAGGCATGAGCCACTGTGCCCAGCCTGAAATTATATTTTCAAAGTGCTGCAAGCAAAAACCGCCATTCAAAAACTTATCATACATTCACTAAAAATAAAAAGCAATGAATGAAAATGTACTACCAGAGAAAATCATTTGATCACAAAGGAAGATAGTGAGAAAATAAAGGATTGGGGGAGTTACAAAATGACCAGAAAAAAAGCAGGAAAAGTCAATAGTAAGTCCTTACTTATCAATAATAACACAAGGTAAATTTACTTAATTCTTTAATTAGAAGACCTAGAGGGGCTCAATGGAAAAAAAAAAAAAAAGTCTCCACTATATGCTGCCTAAAAGTTATCCACTTCACATATAAAGACACATACAGATTGAAAGTGAAGGAGTATAAAAAGGTATTTCATGCAAGTGGAAACCAAAAAGGAGCAAGAGTAGCAATTCTCATATCAGATAAAATGAAATCTAAGTCATAGACTGTAAAAAGAGACAAAGAAGGCCACTATATGATGATCAATTCAGCAGGAAGATATAACAATTATAAATATCTGTGCACCCAACACTGGAGCATCCATGTATATAAAGCAAATATTAATAGATAAAATGGGAGATATACTGCAAAATAATAATTGTTGGGGGACTTCATCACTGTACTCTTAGTAATGAACAGATTATCCAGACAAATATCAACAAAGTACCAGAATTAAACTACATACTAGACCTCGTAGACCTAACTGACACTAGATTAACTACAAGGAAAGAGAGAAGGCTCAAATAAATAAAATCAGAAATGAAAAAGAAAACATAACTATGATCACAGAAATACAAAGAATCATTAGAGGATATGAAGAACTATACACCAAGAAACAAAAAACCTATAAGACATGGATACATTCCTAGACACATGCATACCACCAACATTGAATCATGAAGAAATAGAAAAACTGAACAGATCAATAATGAATAATGAGATCGAAAATGTAATAAAAAGTCTTCCCATGAAAGAAAAGGCTAAGACCTGATGGCTTCACTGCTATATTCTATAAGACATTTAAAATATTAATGGCAATTGTATTCAAACTCTTCAAGAAAATTTGAACAGAAGGGAATACTTCTAAACTCATTTCATAAGGCCAGCGTTACCCTGTTTCCAAAACCAGGGAAGAACAAAATAAAAAATAAAATCATATGCCAATATCATCAATGAACATAGATGCAAAAGTCTTCAGCAAAATACTAATCAACCAAATTCAACAACACATTAAAAAGATCAGTCACCATGATCAAGTGGGATTCATTCCAGGATACAAAAATGATTCAACATATGCAAATCAGCCAACATGATACATCATGTTGATAGAACCAATGAAAAAAATTGTACAATCATTTCAATAGATGCAGAAAAAACATTCAATACAATTCAACACCTTTTTACAATGAAAACCCTCAACAAACTGAATGTAGAAGGAACATATCTTAAAATAATAACATTTGTATATGACAAACCCACAGCTAACATCATACTACATGGGAAAAACCTGAAATTGTTTTCTCTAAGATGTGGAATGAGAAAAAGATGTCCACTTTTACCACTTCCATTCAACATAATACTGGAAGTCTTGACCAGAGCAATTAAGCAAGAAAAATAAATAAAGGGCCTTCAAATTAGAAAAGAAGTCCATTAGCCTTGTTCAAAAATGAGATGATATTATACTTAGAAAAACCTAAAGACTCCACCAAAAACTATTAGAACTGATTAAAATTCAGTAAAGTTGTAAGATACAAAATCAACATACAAAAATCAATAGCCTTTGTATATGCCAACAGCAAACAATCTGAGAATCTGGAAAGCAATTCCATTATGACAGCTACAAAGGATATAAAATACATAAGAATCAATTTAACCAAACAAGTGAAAGTTATATATGAGGAAAACAACAAAATACTGATGAAAAAAATTGAAAAGGACACAAAAAATAGAAAGATATTATATGCTCATGGATTGGAAGACTTAACATTGTTAAAATGACAAGTCTACCTAAAGCAATTTACAGATTCAATGCAATCACCATCAAAGTACCAATGACATTTTTTACAGAAAAAAAAAATCCAAAAATTTTTATGCAACTACAAAAGACCCAGAGTAGTCACAGTAGTCCTGAGCAAAAAGAACAAAGCTGGAGAGAAAACTCTACATGACTTCAAAATATACTACAAAGCTATCATAAACAAATCAGCATGGTATTGAGAGAAAACCAGGCAAAAAGACTGATGGAACAGAATAGAGAACCCAGAAATAAATCCACACATTTACAGCCAACTCATCTTTGACCAAGTTCCCCATACTATACAATGGGGAAAGTCTCTTTAATAAATAGTGCTGGAAAGACTGAGAAACCATATGCAGAATAATAAAAGTAGACATCTATCTCTCACCATATACAAAACTCAAATTCAGATAGATTAATGACTAAAATACAAGACCTGAAACTATGTAACTACCAGAATAAAATGTTGGGGAAATGCTACAGGACATTGAGCTGGGCAAATCTGTTTTGTGTAAGACCTCAAAAGCATGGGCAACAAAAGCAAAAGCAGACAAGAGAGATTACAACAACCTAAAAAAACCTTTTCACAGCAATGGAAACACTCAACAAAGTGAAGAGACAACTCACAGAATGGGATAAAATCTTGCAAACTATCTATCTGACAAAGGATTAACAGCCAGAATGTATAATGACCACAAACAACCTAGTAGCAAAAAGATAAATTAACTGACTTTAAAATAGGCAAAAGATCTGAATAGACATTTCCCAACAGAAGACATGCAAATTGCCAACAGGTACATAAAAAATACTCAACATCAATAATCATCAGAGATGCAATTCAAAGCTACAATGAGATGTCATCTCACTCCAGTTAAAATGGCTTTTTTCAAAAAGACAGGGAATAGCAAATGCTGCCACGAATAAGAAGAAAGGTAAACCCTAGGACAATGTTGGTAAAAATGTAAATTAGTACAGACAGTATGGAAAGCTGTATGGAGATTTCTCAAAAAACAACAAATAGAAATACTATATGATTTAACAGTATCACTGCTTGATATATACACAAAAGAAAAAAAAATCAATATATCAAAGAGATAGCTGCTGCAGTCTCATGTTGATTGCAACACTGTTCACAATAGCCAACATGTGAAATCAAGCTAAGAGCCTATCAATGGATGAATGGGTTTAAAAAAGGTAGATGTATAAAATGGAATATTAGTCATAAAACGAGTGAAAACTTGTCATTTAAAACAATATGGATGAAACTAGAAGTTGTTATTTTAAGTGAAATAAACCAAGCGTAGAAAGACAAATATCACATGTTCTCACTCATATGTGGGAGCTAAAAAGTGGATCTCATGAAAACAAAGAATAGATTGGTAGTTACCAGAGGCTACAAAAGGTAGGGAGAAGTGGAGGTTAAAGACAGGCTGACTAATGTGTACAAATATACAGGTAGCAAAGGAAATGAGACCTTGTGTTTGATAGATTGGTAGGTAACTATCTTTAACAATAACCTATCATGCATTTCAAAATAGCTAGATGAGAATAATTCAAATGTTCCTAGCATAAAGAAAATATAAATATTGAAGGTGAGAGACTTTCCATTATTCTGATTTGATCTTTGCACATCATACTAATGCCCTGAATTATCACATGTGCCCCCAAAATAGGCATCAATTAAAAAGATAAAAGGGAAAAAGGTGGAATTCATTTTTAAAAAGAGACAACAGAAAATAAATGATAGAGACTAATTAAAAAGCTTCAAAATTCTGAAAAAAAAATGATTTTTTATTTCAGCCAAACTGAGTATACAATACATTGGAGGTAGTGATAACATTATAGAATCTGGTTGGAGTGATAATTATAGTGGTGGAAGTTTAACAACTGGATATATGGTACCTCTAGATACAGATGCATAAACAGTGTGAGGGGATCATAACCTCCTATTCTCCTCAACACTGCTGGCCATTTTAATAAATATTTTTATAAATATTTATATATTCCACATTCTACATTATACCAGGGACTTTAGTGAAATTAAAATATCCAGCAAGAAAGGCCTAAGGTATAATAATGAATACAAAAGCATGCATTAATCTGAAATCCAAGTAAGAAAGTTGACAGACTTGGAGATTTCTCAACATTCAGGTTTTTGCATATGTTGGTTTCAGCAAAAATAGATTTAAGCCTTTTAGAAACTGATGAAAAGAAAAGGGAAGTGAAAACAACAACAACAAAAATTCTAGCTATGACCAAGGCAGAAAATTAATTAAAGGAGCAAGGAATTAGAGAGGATGTTTAAGCTGAAGAACAAAATATAGGGATTCTCTTGTCAGAACAGAGTGGATAAATGGCAGGTCTATGATACGGGGAAACATAAGGAGTACAACTACCAACATTAAGGAGCCAGGACAGGGGAAACTGCTTAGTAACTGTGCTGAGTGATTTACATACCTTCTCTTGTGGTCATCCTTCCAGCACTTACTCAGTAGTTATAACCATTTCAAACTTGAAGATAAGAAAACAAAGGCTAATAAATACTAAATAAATGCCTTATAGGCAATGAATACTACACCTAGGTTTTTCACCCAATACTGCTGGAGACCAAAGCATTTGCTCATTCTAGGACATGGAAAGTGAGTCAGTGGTGCCTGCTATGGTGAAAGCGATACAGCCGTAAATGGGAAAAACGAAGCAAGTACTGGAAAAGAAAGAAATATTAGAAAGAATTAACTGAGGAAGATGCTGACGATGGTGGAGAATGAAATAAAAATTACCTTTTACGTTAACCAAACTCAATCACTGGCAGTCAATAGATCATAGTAGTTAAGCACACGGGCATGAAAGCAGACTCTCAGGATTCTTATGCTGGTGTGTGAACTTAATAAAAATATTTAATTTACCCAGAACTTCGTCTTTTCATATAGAAAGATTTTCAGTGGAATATTTTTATTGCTGAGATTGTCTCAATCAATAATAAAATGGTTTCTCTCATCACACAGAGCCTAGGGAAAGGCAAGTTCCCGGCATGGTAATCAAGCCTGGCTCCAGTGTTATATTTTCTTGTCTCTGCCCTCCTCTGTGTAATCTTCCTCCTCTGACTCAGCAAGGCAGCCATCTGGTGATATTACATCCAGACCTGTCAGAATCCAGAGGAAGGAAATAGACCACGCCATCCTGCAGCTCATGAACAGTGAGAAATTGTTTCTCAGAAGGCACATATAGATGCCTACCCATCACTGGAGAAATGAATCGCCAGTGGTCGGAGTTTAATCACAGCCTCTTGCCTAAATGCATCCTTAGCAAGATAGTAGGGCTTCCACAATTTGCTTCATGAACCATCCTCTATTCCTGGAGCTGGGAAGTGATCATATTCTTCTGACACAGAAGAAGAACTGGAACAAATTCAGATAGTTTTGGAAGTGGAAAAGGGGAGAAATACATGCTGGAGGAGCAAACAGTACTTACTAGATACAGTTGTTGAAAAGCCTAAACCACATAACATATATAAAGGATTACAATGGCTTCTGGTACATATTTCCTCAGTGAACGTTAGCAATTATTCACTTATTATTGTTATGTGCTCAGTACTGAGCCAGGACTTGCTACAATTTAATCATCACCGTCATTCTATGAAGCATGTAAGATTTTTTGTTTTTCATTTTGCAGTTGACTAGAATAAATTCAAAAAAGTTTAAGAAATTGGCTGGAAGCCATAAATGTAGTCACAAAAATCAGTATTTTAATCTCTGAGCTGTCTGAGTGTAAAACCAATGACCTGAAATGTTTCTGTTTAGTGACCCCACCCACATGAAAAAGTATTAAGCATTACTGTGGTATACAGTAAGGATACTCTTCTCCCCATAGAATGTTTATACTGAGACCTCCATGCTAGAGGAAAGGAAATTCCAGAGTCATGACTCCTGGGAACCGGAAGGCTAAGATAGTTTTACTTCAGGAGTGCACTTTCTCTACACATCATTTTCATGTTGAAGAATATTGCAGCAGCCACCGTCCTCATTATCTGTCTGTGTCTAATTTGCAGGGCACATGCACAAAAAATTCTATTGTTTTCTTCCTTTTTCTAATAAAAAAGAAATAAATACCGTTGCATTTAATGGTAAAATATTATGCAGTGAAACAAACTGATGAATAACAATCCGAATAATCTACACTCATTTGAAGATACTTGTTGGAGAGGATCTTAAAATATCTGTAATTTTCATCTTGTTAAAAATTCATGAGGTCAATCGCCTATCTGCACAGAAAAGCACTGCAATTATTTTGGAGACTGTGAAATATTGCAAGTTTTCAGTTTCACTTTTCTTTTGATAAGCTGTTGTTTTACACATTCAATAAACGGTGGAAGTGGCACATCTGGAAGTGTCAGTGTTGAAGCCCCAAAAAACACAAAACAATTTTAATTGCAAGTAATCGTCCAATGAATGGATTCAGTAATTACAGAAATTTTCATGAAAAAGTCAGTTCCCATAAAAGTCTTCTAACGACAACTGAATAATTTGAATTTTCAACCTGGGAAGGCAAATTTCTTAAGCTCAAGGTCTCAAATACAGCTTGACCCAGTGTCATTTTAAACTACTAATATAGTGAATTTTCTCAGGCAAAAGAATCTACATTTCTAAAGGATAAAAATAAATAATTAATAAATAAATATATATATATATGCGCAAGTGGATATGATTCACTTTTAATGTCCCTTCAAGTTTTATGTTTCAAATCTTTAAATTTTGCCTTAGAATTGCCCTGAAACCAATTATGTAATTCTTTATGTGTTCAGAATAAACTTTCTGCAAAGTTCAGAATAAACTTTCCTTGAATTATAAACTCAAGGAAAAGGATGATTTGGAGTCTTCAATTCATTCTTTCTTGTTTCTTGAGTCCTTCAAGTAAAGTATTTCTGCCCTGAGTATATTATCTAATTATAATAATATGAATAATATCACAAATACATAATGTGGTAAACTATGCCATGCATTATTCAAGCTGTTTATATTTATTAACTCTCTTGATTTTTGTAATGCATTAAAATACTGCTAATAAATACCCAACTTAGAGATCAGGAGAGAAAAGGTATAGAAAAATTAGAGAACTTAGGTCCTGAGGCCACACAAGTAGCATCAGAGCAGGAATAAGCATAAATGCCAGATACAGATTTTGGTGAGAGGGTTGTATGGGCACAATTGCACTTCAACAAAACATTTTTTATTTGTGTAAATTTAGAGGGCACAAGTGTAGTTTTGTAACATGATATATATATTTCACAGTGGTGAAGTCTGATCTTTCAGTGTAACCATCATCTCAATAGTGTACACTGTACTGTTAGGTTATTTATCATTCCTCATTCCTCTCCTACTCTTCCTAGTCTCTGATGTCGATTTTCCACACTCTATGTCCATGTGTGCATATTATTTAGCTTCCAATAATAAAAAACGTACAGTATTTGACTTTCTGAGTTATTTTACTTAATAACTCATGGACGGCCTCCAGTGCCATCTATGTTGCACAAGACGTGATTTTATTTTTTAATGGCTTAGTATTCCTTGATATATATACATACCACATTTTCTTTATCTAATTATCCATTGATGAGAATATAGCTTGACTCTTTATCTTTGCTATTGTGAATAAGTGCTACAATACACATGAGTGGAGGTATCTTTTTGATATAATGATTTCTTTCCCTTTGGATAGATACCTGGTAGTGGGATTGTTGGATTAAATGGCAGTTTCATTTTTAGGTATTCGAAAAATCTTCATACTGTTTTCCATAGAGGTTATACTAATCTACATCCCAACAAACAGTGTTTAAGCATCACCTTTTTTCTACGTCCTCACCAACATCTACTATTTTTTAACCTTTTAATAATAGCCATTCTGACTGGTAGAAGATGGTATCTCATTGAAGTATGAATTTGCATTTCTTTGACATTAATGATGTTGAGCATTGTCTCCATATGCTTTTTGACCATTTGTATGTCTTCTTTTGAATTCAACTTTTGATTATCTACAATAATCCTGGACATTTATGTGACTTCAGAATTCAATAGGTATTTTGCTTATATTAACATATTTAATGTTTTCCACAATCCTCTGGTGAGCTCCTTTGTATACTCAGGGAAGTCAACTGTGAAGAACTTAGGATTCCAGCCAGTATTTTCTCCATTATAACTGCCAGAAAATTAATTACAAGTAAGGTCTGATACATTGCCTGGCAAATAATAGTTGTATAATAAGTATGTATTAAATAAGTGTTTGGGGAACTTTTTGAAAGCTTTAATTATAATGTGGTTTGGTATTTAATTGCCTGTGTGCCCACTGAGAGCCCCAAATGCCACACCACATACATAGAATTGGCAGAAGACCCTAACATGAAGAAATGGAAGTTTTTAAGTAGTGAATGAGAACGTTTTTGTTCTTGTAGAAAGTATAGATATGTATACAAATAAAGTAAAACAGGCCCCATTACAGAGGCAAAAAGAGTGATGCAGTAACATGAAAGGAGGACTGAAAGATTCTGCCCAGAAAGTGAGACGCTCCTGCTCCAAAGAGAGGTACCTGAGATGCTCCTTGAAAGAGTGAGTAGAGGGCCGGGCGCGGTGGCTCAAGCCTGTAATCCCAGCACTTTGGGAGGCCGAGACGGGTGGATCACGAGGTCAGGAGATCCAGACCATCCTGGCTAACACGGTGAAACCCCGTCTCTACTAAAAAAATACAAAAAAAAATGAGCCGGGCGAGGTGGCGGGCGCCTGTAGTCCCAGCTACTAGGGAGGCTGAGGCAGGAGAATGGCGTAAACCTGGGAGGCGGAGCTTGCAGTGAGCCGAGATCTGGCCACTGCACTCCAGCCTGGGTGACAGAGCAAGACTCTGTCTCAAATAAAAATAAAAATAAAAAAAAAAAAAAAGAAAGAAAGAGTGAGTAGAGCTTTTGAGAGCTGGAAGCAAAAAACAAAACAAAACAACAAACATTCTTTGTAGAGGAAACACAGCTCTGTGTTTACAGCTTCTTATCATCTAAGGAGTCGTGGCAGCCCTACAGACTGGGCCCATAACAAGATCAAATGCATCCTGGATTTGCGTGTCTTTTTGGAATCCACTGCTATCTCTCTCATGCCCAGCACATTAGCCTTTCACTGGATTATTCACATGGCCCTCTAATTGATCCACACGCTTCTAATCTAGCCCACTTGTGGTTTATTTCTAAAATAACCAAAGTTACTTTTTAAAATGTAAAACAATTAATTTTACTCACCTGTTTAAAATATATTAATGCACCCCTGTCATAAATGTAATAAAATCCAAGTTCTTTGCCGTGGACCCCAGGGCTGCCTGGGCTGATCCACCTTCGCTCCATGAGCTCTTTTTCTGAACTGTTCCTTTGGCTCAATGTGTTCCAATAGTATTGGAAAATAATCCTGTCCATCAACCTTTTCATGTTGGTCTCTGTTTCAATCCCTGTGCATTTCTGTCTCTTGTGCATAAAATGTTCCCTTACCAGAGCTTCTTGGGGCTGATTCCTCATAATTCAATAATAAAGACAATAGTTACTTACACAAAAAAGACCCTCTAAACTACCAAGCTGAAGGGTCCTTCCTTCATAACCCCTCAATCACCACCTCCATCATTGTCCTCTATTATTTTTTACTCTGATGAGACCCATCCAAAGAATATCATTACCAACATCACTAATTGTCAGAAGAGAGAGGAAACTCTCAAAGAAAAGCTTGTATTTTCAGAGACCTTGCTCTGAATGGCAAGGTAGAATGAGTGTAGCCAAGGACAGTAGGTTTACACCTTCTCAAATTCCTCTGCACCTCACATCTTTTATGGGACTCACAATCAACCCAGGGCAAAATGAAATGTCGGGAGCTACTTGGGTCACAAGTAGGCATGGACTAAGACATGTCACAAAAGTGAACTCTGACCAGTTCCTCAGTACTGATGTTCCTCAGCTCGCCTGAAGACCTAGGCGTGTCCCAAATGTGGACGAATTTTGGTTCTAGGTAAAGGATACAACAGCAATCCTAATCCCAGAATCTGGGTCCACTTGGACTTAGGGTGTACTGAAGCAAAGTATGGTATTTACGGTCCCTCACATGTGGCTTAGATGCCAATGCTCTTTATGAATTATTTTCTTTCCTTACCCTCAGCCACTTTGATCCACTTATACTCTAGTTTCATTTTCCACTTTTGGTGTTAAGACAATTCACTTGAATTCATGTTCTGACGAAAGACAGCCTGTTTGGCTGAAAACTGAAACCCTTTCGAGCTCCTCCATGGGAGGCCAGATCAGTCTCCCTGGTCTAGCCAGCAACTGAGGACATTCTAAAACTTACAGACTGTTGAGGTGCTTATTGTCACCCTTTGCTTTTTTTTTTTACTAGTTACATAAAACAAAATTTTCCAATTTAAAATGTGGCCAGGCGTGGTGGCTCACGCCTGTAATCCCAGCACTTTGGGAGGCTAAGGAGGGGCAGATCACCTCAGATAAGGAGTTCAAGACCAGCCTGACCAACACAGTGAAACTCTGTCTCTACTAAAAATACAAAAATTTAGCTGGGTATTGTGGCAGGTGCCTGTAATCCCAGCTACTTTGGAGGCTGAGGGCAGGAGAATCACTTGAACCCAGGAGGTAGAGGTTGCAGTGAGCCGAGATTGCGCCATTGCACTCCAGCCTGGGCAACAGGAGCAAGACTCCATCTAAATAAATAAACAAATAAATAAAAAAAATGCAATAGGTTGGGTAAATGCACAGAACAATGCAACCACCATCACATCCAGGATGTAGAGCAATTCCAACTCCCCAAAAGCTTCCCCCTAGTCTTTTGCAGTTACCCTCATCCTGACATATCCTGGACACTGACACTATCTGATTAGTTTTATCATGTTTGTTTTATGTATTCTAGAATTTCATATAAATGTAATTGTGTATTATGTAGTCTTTTCTGTCATGAATATTTAATAATTAGTATAATATCAAAATGAGAATTGTATTTCTTAACAAGTTAAAAGAAAGAGGTGTCTCATCATTTTGTTTTATTAGCTGAAACGTGAATATTAAACAGGGTGGCACAGGACTGAGTACACAGGCCAGTTTGAGGTGTTTGGGGGAGGAAAAAGGTATAAGAACTATGAAAGGATAGAGACAAAGGCATTTATACAGATAAAAGAATATGATTAAATATGTTTTAATTTACAAATTATTTGAAAGCATGTGTGTTCTCTTCTAAAAGCTTCTTGTTTTACTCATATTGTTACCAGGTAGCATTTGCTTTTGATTGTGTTATATATAATCAAAATGGAAAGCTTTTGGCAGATTTTCAAATGAAGAAACACAGTGCGAGAAAGTTTTCTGCACTTGTTTGCAGCCAATTTGGTCTGGGCAGCTCCAAGGTGCACAGGTTATCCGTGACTATGGAAACTGTTCTTACTGCAGCCGTGCCTCTATAATGAGATTCAGACCAATTTCACTGAGGAAAATAAGTTTTAACACATGAACTGTTTGTGCTCAGGAATTTCAAAAAGTACAAAGCTACGGGAAACCACCCTGAAAATAAAATAATCTCAGATAGATTCCGTTTACAAAGTGAAAAATGGCACTAGAGAACTTTATAGTTTAAGACTGGTATTATCTACCTTTAGAAATGTATGTGAACCAATTTGAACTAAAGAATTTATTTTACTTACTTATTTTACTCCTTTTTGTGAAAATCATGTACGTGCTTTCTTGGCTCATTACCTGTTTAGAAAAACTAATCTTATTCTTTGTATTGATTAATTGGCTGACATTTTTTTCCTTCTAGTTTGGCCAATTCAAACTTCTCTTCTGGCTGGAAGGGTGCCTTATTGCATGTACTATTTTTTCCTTTTAGTGGTTAGATCTATTGATGATAGCACTAAATACTCCTAAAAACTGTGAATAGGGATACTACAGTTTAATGGAAATACTTGGGATTGGAGATGGACTAAGGCTCAGGTTCTTTCTCTGTGAATTATAAATTTTGCATATAGAATATATAACTTTTTTTCCTGATCCTGAATTATAGTCCTTCTGAATAACGATAATATAAGTAAAGAACTGTGGTAGACAGAATAATGAAGGCTCCGCCAAAGATGGTAAAATGTTAATGCCCAAGCCTGGGAATATTTTATCTTACTTTATAAAATAAACTTTGCTCATATGATTAAGTTGAGAGTCTTGAAGGGGGGATAATCCTAGATTATTAGGATGAGCCGAATGTAATCATTGTCTCCAGTGTGTTCCTTATTTGGACTTGTTGCAGTTCTTCCCTTCTTTTTATTTTCCATCATATTGGTGATGAAGACCCAGAAACCCACCTTTCCATCGAAATCTTAGATAACAGCTCTCCAGTTACGAACAGAGTGTGCTGATATCAGGACAGGCCATAATTGGTTTCAACTATTAAGTATGGCTAATGTATATCTGGAAAATCTTGGGACTTCCTATTCCTGAGTCAGAATCTGTTCCTGGAATATCCATTATATGTGCCTACAAAAATATAACTTGCTTGCTACAGCTCAAACCCTAACATTTTGCACCCCAGTTATATTGAGCTGTTATTATTTCCCTGAATTTACATTTACATGTATAATTTACATTTTTCATTTACTAATTCATCACACATGTATATCTATAGATACATTTAAATCGGAAAGGTGTATCTGCTTTCTGAAGAGCTTGTTTACAGAAGAACTTTTGGACTCAACTCCTGGGTGTGTATGAATAGTTATATATTTTCCAGCAGATAGTTTGGTTATATTACAATTTAAGCACTCAGTAATTCTTTTTGAACCCTGATACTTTCTGAAATTCTTTTTAAGGGTAAAGATCTTTCAATCTATGTTCTGTCTAAGCCAGAGGCAATCTGAGATTTACATTTTAATCATTAATTACTTGATTAAGTATCCTAGGAAGCACTTTCCAATTGCTCTATTATTTTTCAAAGCCTCTTTAAGCTTCTTATATATCTGATCCAATTATACTTCTGAAGTACTTGTCATTTATCTCATTATCTGAGAATTTCTGCTATCTGATTTTTTACTTAGAGAGGGATAGATTTGCATTTATATTCATATCTACAGCATACATACATATCCAATGCCATGTAAAAATTTTTATGCATCAGTCCCTCAACTAGAGTTGCATCTAACTCTGCATTCATTTATTATCATCAATGTCTTCAATCTCACTCCTTCTGCTAACTCTTTTCTCTTTGAACACATGTATGACAAATACACAATAAAAGAGCTTTATAAGGACCCCATATTCTTTACCAATTGACTTCTATCTCATTTCCTTTATAGCTGAGATAACTGAATAATCAGTTTGTCATCTTCTCTCTACCACTTTATCATCCGCTCGCCCTATATTACTACTAATGCCCTGAAAACTTGCTTTTGTTTCAAGACATTTCTGTTTCTTCTTAATTTTGTCATTGACCCACTGGTCATTCAGGAGCATTTTGTTGAATTTCTATGTATTTGAACAGTTTCCAAAATTCCTCTTGTTATTAATTTTGAATTTTATTCCCATTGTGGTGAGAGAAGATGCTTGACATTATTTTAATTTTTTGAATCTTTTAAGACTTGCTTTGGGATGTAACTTATAGTCTACCCTATAGAATGATTCATGTACTAAGGAGAAGAGTGTTTATTGTGCAGACATTGGATGAAATGTTCTTTAAATATCTATCAGATCCATTTCTTCTATATTACAGATTAAGTCCAATGTTTCTTTGTTGACTTTCTGTCTAGAAGATCAGTCCAATTCTGAAAGGGGATGTTGAAGTCTCCAGCTAGTATTGCATCGGGGGCTCTATCTCTCTTTAGCTCTAAAAATATTTCTTTTACATACCGGTACTGCTCCAGCATTGAGTGTGTTTATATTTACAGTTGTTACATCTTCTTGCTAAATTGACCCCTTTATCATTACATATTAATTGACTTTGTCTCTTCTAATAGTTTTTGTCTTGAAATCTATTTTGTCTTCTGTAAGTATAGCTATTCCTGCTGGGTTTTTTTTTAATTTTTTATTTTTTTTGGCTTTCCTTGGCATGGAATATCTTTTTCCATCCTTTTATTTTCAGTTAATGTGTGTCTTTATAGGTGAAGTATGTTTCTTGTAGGCAACAGATGAATGGGTATTTTTTTTTCATTTATTCAGACAGTCTATATCTTTCGATTGGAGAGTTAAGTCAATTTACATTTAATGCTATTATTGATAGGTACTTACTCATACCATTTTCTTATTTGTTTTCTGGTTACTTTATTATCTTCTCTCCATTCTTTCGTTCATTCCTGTCTTTCTCTGGTAATGGTGATTTCCTCTGATGATATGATTTAAATTCTTGCTTTTTATTTTTTGTGTATCCGTTGTATGTTTTTCTGGCTTGAGGTTACCAGGAGGCTTGAAAATACTCTTATAAACTATTATTTCAACGACTCTCTTATAAACTATTATTTAAACCCAGTAACCACTTACAGCTATTTGCATAAACAAACAAGCAAAAATAAAATGAATATGAACTCTACACTTTAACTTTGTCCCCTAGTTTTTAACTTTTTGTTGTTTCTATTTATATCTTATTGTTCTGATTATTTCTAGAAAAGTTGTAGTTATTATTTCTGATTGGTTCATCATTTAGTCTTTCTACTTAAGATAACAGTAGTTTACACACCACAGTTACAGTGTTATGATATTCTGTGTTTTTCGGTTTACTTATTATTATTAATGAGTTTTGTACCTTCAGGTGATTATTTATTGCTCATTAAGGTCCTTTACTATAAATGTACTCCTCTTAACATTTCTTGTAGGACAGATCTAGTATTGATGGAATCCCTCAGCTTCTGTTTGTCTGGGAAGGTCTTTATTTCTCCTGCATGGTTGAAGGATATTTTTGCTAGATATACTATTCTATAGCAAAACTTTTCTGTTGTTGTTGTTTTATTTTTGTTTTTTTCCTTCAGCACTTAAATTTGTCTTGCCAGTATCTTCTAGCCCTTAAGGTTTGCACAGAAAAGTCTACTGCCAGACATATTGTGTGTTATTTGTTGTGTGGTTTTTTTTTTTTTTTTCTCTTTCTCTAGTTGCTTTTAGGATCCTTTCTTTATTCTAGATCTTTGGTACTTTGATTATTAAGTACCTTGAGGCAATCTTGTTTGGGTTACATTTACTTGGTGTAGTATAACCTTCTTGTACTTGGATATTGATATATTTCTCTAGGTTTGAGAAGTTCCCTGTTATTGTTCTTTTGAATAAAATTTCTACCCCTTTCTCTTTCTCTACCTCCTCTTTAAGTCCGATAACTCTTAGATTTGTCCTTTTGAGGCAATTTGGTAGACCTTGTGAGCATATTTCATTGTTTTTATTCTTATTCCTTTTGTCTCCTCTGAATGTGCATTTTCAAATAGACTGTCTTTAAGCTCACTAGTTTTTCTTCTGCTTGATCAGTTTTCCTATTAAAGGACTCTGATGCATTCTTCAGTATGCCAACTGCATCTTTTAGCTCTAAAGTGTCTGCTTAATTCTTTTTAATTATGTCAATATCTTTGTTAAATTTATCTGATAGAATTTTGAATTCCTTCTCTGTGTTATCTTGAGTATCTTTGAATTTCTCAGCACAGCTATAGGTTGGTGCAAAAGTAATCTATGTGATCTAGCTGTATCTGCTTTAGGGGCACCCTAAGACTAGTAATGCTGTGATTCTTGTAGACTCATAGAGGTATCGCCTTGATCATCTTGGACATATTCCAGGATTGCTAAGCAATCCACAGAATTCTCTTATTTTCCTCCAAACATATATAGTCGCTCTCAATCTCTCTTCTGAGCCGCCTGGAGCTAGGGATAGAGTGACACAAGCATTCCTGGGGCCACCACTACTATGAAGCCAGCACAGACCTGGGTCACAGCCCTGAAACCAACACAAGACTTGCTGTCACCCAAAGTCTGTTATAATCACTCCTTGGTTACTGCCTGTGTTCACTCAAGGCCCTGGGGCTCCAGAATAAGCAAGTGGCAAAGCCAGCCAAGCCTGTGTCTTTCCCTTCAGGATGGCAAGGTCCCCCAGTCTCTGGGTGGGTAGGGAGTCAGGGACTAGAGTCAAAAACCTTAGAAATCTAATTGGTGTTCTATTGTATTGTGGCTGAGCTGGCACTCAAACCACCAGACACAGTCCTTCCCTTCCCTTTCCAAACGCATAGGATCCTTACTTTGTAGCCACCACCAAACCACCCCCAGGCCATGAGGGGTACTACCATACTACTACTGATGTTCCCTTAAAATCCAAGGTCTCTGATTTCACATTGTCATGAATGCTGCCTGTCCTGAGACTCACATTTCAGGGCAGTGGACTTCCCTCTGGCCAAGGGCAGGTCCAGAAATGCTATCTAAGAGTGAGGTCCTGGATGACATTTCTAGACCTGCTTGGTCAAGCTTGGTGTTCTACCTGCCTGTGGCGATGCTGGTACCTAAGCTGCAAGACAAAATCTCTCCCTCCACTTTTCTCAAGCAGAAGGTTTTTCGCCCAGAGCCACCACAGCTGGTAACGTGCTGAGTCTCGCCTGAAGCCAGCAAGTTTCAAAGGATCACCAAGGTCTTTGACCTGGGTAACATTTCTGGTTATTCAGGGCCCAACTGCTCTTCATTTAGCAGATGATGAATGCTGCCAGGACTGGGTCCTGTCCTTCAAGGCAACGGGTTCCCTTCTGGCCCAGGGTGTGTCTAGAAATGTCATCTGGGAGCCAGGGCCTGGAACAGGGGCCTCATGACTGACCAGTGCCCTATCTTGGTGTGGCTGAGCTGGTATCCTAGATGCAAGGTAAAATTCTTCACATTCTTCCTTCTCCTCTACTCAAGCAGAGGGAAGAGGTCTCTTTTGGAGCCATGAGCTGTGCAGCCTGTGGTTAGGGAAGGGGTGAGCCAGGACTCACTTGGCCACTGCAGCTTGTGTCTCAATATATCATGTGCACCCCCAGTCCACTGTCACTGGGCCTAGTTCAGCACTAGAACTTGCAGTCCTTATGACCTAGACTGTCTTTCAAGTTTACTTGCAGACACAGAGAGCTATAGCCCTTAGTGGCAGTGAGGTTTGCAGGACTCAACTGTGGACTGCTGGAATCAGCGATTCCCCTCTGTTTAGGGCTGGTTTAAATGCTCCCTGTATGGGCAAGCATCAGTTGAGTTTGGTTTGATTTTCCTTTCTGCTCTAACAGAACAGCACTGAGCTCAACACTTCACAGTTGCCGTGTTCTCCTTCCCCAGTGCTCAGCACCAAGCTGCTGCTGCCAGGGTCAGGGAGGGGTGGCCTTGGCAACTTAGAACTGTTTTTTTCTCTCTCTTCAGTGCCTCTTTCAGCAATATGAAGTTGAAACCGGGTACTATGAGTGTTCACCTGATTTTTGGTCCTTATGAAGGTACTTTTTATGCAGATAATTGTTAAGTTGGTTTCCTTCCAGTTGAGAGGAGTGGTGTACAGTTCGTGGAGCTTTCTCTTCTGCTCTCTTGCTCTGCCTCCTCCCCAGTTACTGAAAATTTTTTAGTATCCGTGTCTGCATGTAATTATATCATAGTCAATCTTCTTTATGCTGTAAAGGTATAATATTCCTTTATCATAACATTTCATTCACAGCAACTGCTAGAATTTAGCTTTCATTATCTAGACCAATAGTTGTTAACATTATTGTGTATCAGAATCACCTGCAGGGCTTATTAAACGGCTAAGTGTAGGGCCCCATTCTGAGTTTCTGATTCGGTAGATAGGATTTGCATTTTTACAAGTTGCCAGCTGATGCTGCTGGTACTGCTTTGAAAATCACAGGTCTGTATTCCAAGATATTGGTAGGTCCTTAGAAATGATTAGTTTTTGTTTAAATTAATTTTACATGTGAAAAATCTGCAGATCAAGTAACAACATGTGGTCAAAAAGTTGCTTATATCAGAGTCAAAACTCTCAGATGAGTAATCTTGCTTGGCTCTCCTTCCTCAGGGTGAATTTATTGCATCTCACTCGTTACAGCCCAGCCATGGTTGAGAGTTTTAGTAATTCCCATCTAGTGATTCCTTGACTGTTACCACATTAATTTTCCTTAAGCCCAGATAAACCTTAAGTGCTTCTCCTTACCTTATCAAATTAAACAAGCACCTTATATTTTATAGCAGTAGAAATCTCAGCCCACAGACTCATTTGGAAAAGTTTAACTTTCTCTGGTTATCTCGAGTTCAACTTAATTTCTATTTCAATTCCCCATTCCTTTGTATGATAAAAACTCCTGCCACCCACCAGCCCTCTTGGTTGCATCTGAGTTCAAAGTGACTAGCATGGTACCAGCACACCGGGGAAGAGGATCTTCTGGATCATTTTTCTACTCCACTGATGCTGAGATTTGCAAAATTCCATCTGTTTCTCACTTGTTGGTGCACACAAGTCATCGCATTACACACATGCTAACCCTTAAGGCTTCTGTCTAATGTTTCTGATCATTTACTGCATTGTCATAATGGGATAGAAAACATCGTCCTACTGTTCTTGGACTGCAGAAAATTGGGAGGCTACGTCAGGTCCACCTGCGTAAACACACTTTACAGCCACCCTTTCTATTCTGGAGTTTTATCAATTCTCTGGTCTATTATTGAGTGTGAGGACACAGCCTTCTTCTGATGGCTGTATTGCTGTCCTAGTCCTCTCACTGGAAGCTCTGTCTTTCTCAGAGATCAAAAGCCATAAGGATTCACATGCAATTTAGGATGTGCAAAGCATTAGCCTTATTCACTATGTGCTTCTATTAAATGTATTTTTTATTTTCCAAGTTCTTCTGTGTCTAGAAACTTCTTTTCTATGCTTTCCTGATGTAACATATTCTGTTTAGGGAAATAAATGGCACAGAGTCTCCCTGCTTGAACTGGAGTATAGAGAAAGGGATTAAAAAACAGTAACAATAAAAATGAAAATAAGGCAGGCTCAGTGGCTCACACCTGTAATCCCAACACTTTGGGAGACTGAGGTGGGAGGATCACTTGAAACCAGGAGTTTGAGATTATTTTGGGCAATAAAATGAGACCCCTTTCTCTGCAAAAAATAAAATAAAAAATTAGCCAGGCATGGTGGTGTGTACCTGTAGTACTAGCTACTCTGGAGACTGAGGTAGGAGGATTGCTTGAACCCAGGAGTTCAAGGCTGCAATGAGCCAAGATGAGGCTATTGCACTCCAACCTGGACTGCAGAGCAAGACCCTGTCTCTAAAAATAAATAAATAAATAAATAAATAAATAAATACAATACAATACAATACAATACAAATATGTCAGTACATTATCTGCCACAATAATAGTCATGGATGGGGAAATGCTGCCCTGCTCATGCTGTACTCTATCCTAGGAGGCTTATTTGTTTCTTTTTCAATGTTTTGTGTTTTTTAGCCCTCTTACCCAGTGAGACAGTCTGGTACATTGTATTGTAAATGCTGAATATCGCCAGGAGAAATGTGAACATTTTGTGTTGGAGTAATATAAGAAGATCTTTCCAGGGGAGAAAACATACAGTAGTCCTTAAAGAAACATAGGGTTTCAACTTCCAAAAGAGAGAAAGTGACAGTTGTCCAGACATTATCCTGACAGCAGCATGAAGGCTCAGCTGTAAAAATGTGTGCATTCATGTGAAATAATCTGAGAAATGACTAATGCCCTTCCTCCCGGAGAAAACAGAAGCCCAGGAGAGAAAGCAACTTTCCCAATCTTCCACCAGGGGCCAAAGGGATTAGATACATTATCTCAATTCATGCTGTCCCATACTGCATTTTACTAATCATCACTGAGCATATGGATGGGGGTCTGGGTTAGCATACAAGTACTGAAAATGAGGCAAAATAGGTAAATTGTGGAAATGCCTGCTTAAAAATAATAATAAAATAAATAAGATAAACAAAACAGAATGTCCTTGGTGATCAATTTACAATGTAGGTGGGAGGAATAGAGTGTTTAAAGTTTAAACCCTGCAGCTCAAATTCTAATACAACCAACAATTGTTGAGGCCCTGATAAATTCTAGGGACTGTATGAAGTGCCTTCATCCCCAGCATTCCCTTTACCTCCTTCACTTGCCCCCAAAAGATGCGCTTTGACCTCCTTCACAGATTTAAAACACACTAAAGTTCAGTGTGGAGGAAAGAGGTAGGGCTGAGCTTTCTGTCCTCTTCATTTTCTTCTAGTTGCCCAACTATTTGAAACAAAACATTTCTCTTTCGTCTCCAAAGTTTTTCAATTCACAAATCATGCATGGACATTTAAAAATGTATAAAAATAAACACATTTATAAAGAAAAACAGTCACCTATTATTTATAAGTTTACTAAGTAGAGATGGTCATTGCATTACCATATTGTGGTAAATTTTTGCAAGTTTCACTTTATGATAATCTCTATTTAGGTGCATGAATATGCACTTGTATATATGTGGATATGTGTGTGGGTATATATACATATGGAGAGAGCGAGATTATATGTGTATATATTTTTCTAGTCTTCAGCTGCCCTTAATAAAGTTTTTCTTATTAACATAAGTGTATCTAAATGTAACTTTTACATTTTCTATTTTCTGCCCTGTACTAAATTAATAATAATTGCATTATATACATCTTAAAGTTATCTCATTATTCCTTCACATAATTTTACCTAATGCATTTATAACATGATTGTACCAACTTATCCACTAATATTTTATAACCAGAAGAACTGATGGGTCATGCTGATTTCAAGATTAACAAAATAATTGAATATTTTATGTTTAAAATAATAAAGCAATATCACAAATAGAAATGGCAAAATAGAATATTCAGTAAGGTCATTCTTTATACGGCATACAAACCAGACATGATAAGAAATAATCATTTGGTTCCAGGAAGAAATAGCAAGTTTTATTGTAGCAAAGTGTACAAATAAACAGTGCTGAATAACAAATAAACCAGAAAAAAAACGTTTTTCATTAATATATCTGGTTGTTTAAAAAATATATATCCACACATTTTATAGTATTTCTTAACTCAAAAGACGGAGCTAAGTATTCTTCACCTTAAGTATTTAGTAATAGATTTCTAGCGAGTAGAATACACCAGATAGTATGGGGCATCATTGCTGACATTTATCTGCAGGAAGACCATGATTTCTATCTTGGGTGAGTTCTTTTTCTCTCTTGAAACACTCACTCTTTGGGGAAGCCAGCTACCATATTACAAGGATATTCAAGCAGCTTTTGTAAAAGACCACACAACAAGTGACTGAAGTCTTATATCAAGTAAGTGACTTCAGATAATTTCAGAATAAAAAATAAATATGCAAAAATTAAATTTCTTTATAGTAGCAACAAAAAATCAGAAAAAAGTAAAATAATATTATACACAATATCATTGAAATAATTACTTAAAAATACATCTGACACAGAATATGATGAATATAGTTAAAAATACAAAGCATTTCTGAGAGGAATTACTAAAGGGAAATTTTAAAAAACAGATATAGCATGCTCAGTATTGCTAGAATTAAATTGTGTTTCCCTAATTTGTCCTACAGATTCAACAGACTCCCAATGAAAATTTCAGCAAACGTTTTTATACACATTGACAAACAAATTTTAAAACTCATATGAAAATGTAAGTTTTCTAGAAAAAGGGTCCCCAGCCAGTGGGTGGCCTGTTAGAAACTGAGCCTCACAGAAGGAGGTTAGTGGCAGGTGAGCAAGCATTCCCACCTGAGCTCTCTCTCCCGACAGATCAGCAGCAATATTAGATTCTCATAGGAGCACAAACCCTACTGTGAACTGCACATGCAAGGCATCTAGGTTGCGTACTCCTTCCGAGAATCTAATGCCTGATGATCTGAGGTAGAACAGTTTCGTGCCTAAATCATCCTCCCCAACCTCCTGTTCCAAGGACATATTGTCTTCCACTAAACCAGTCCCCGGTGCCAAAAAAGTTAGAACACTGCTGATCTAGAATATCCAAATATTGGTAAGATAAACAAGGATGGAATACTAATGTTATCCTATTTGAGACCCAATGTAATCAAGAGAGTATGGTATTAGTCTAATGACACGTAAACAGCTCAATGGAACAGAATAGCCAATAAAGAGACCAAATACTTATACATAACTGATTTTAGACTTACATGAAAGAGTAATTCAAGGAGGAAAAAATAGTCTTATCGACATATAAAAAAGTCTATATGTTGAAATGAAAAACCCAATTTCAATACATGACTCAGATTATGTTCAAAAGTTAATATACAATTAATCAAAAACAATGTATAAAATGTGAAAATATAAAATTACTAGAAGAAAAAATAGAAGAGGCTGGGCACAGTGACTCACACCTGTAATTCCAGGGCTTTGGGAAGCCGAGGCCAGTGGATCACCTGAGGTTAGGAGTTCGAAACCAGCCTGGCCAACATAGTGAAATGCCATTTCTACCAAAAACACAAAAATTAGCCAGGCGTGATGGCATGTGACTGTAGTCCCAGCTACTTGGGAAGCTGAGGCAGGAAAATCATTTGAACCCGGGAGATGGACTTTGAAGCAAGTTGAGATTACACCACTGCACTCCAGCCTGGGTGACAGAGCAAGGCTCCATCTCAAAAATTAAAAAATGAAAAAATAGAAGAAAATCTTTATAACATCAAGTTAGGAAAAACATAATCTATAATTTTTATAAAATAGTTGATAAAGTAGACTTTATGAAAACTTATTTTTTTTGTGGAAAACACTAATAAGATAATTAAGTCAAGCCACAGATTGAAAAAAAAAAAATCCTCTACAAACCATATTCTAAGAAGGAATTTTTATCCTGGATATATAAAAATTCTCTAAATTCAAAAAAAGAAAGTAAATAATCCAATAAATATTGGCAAAAGATTTTATCAATTTGCCAAAAAAGATAAACGGATAGTAAAAAATGTATATGAAAAAATTCTCAACATCAGTAGTCATTAGAAAAATTCAAAATGAAAATGAAATGAGATTCCACTAAAGACCTATTAGAACAGCTGAAATTTAAAAACATTGTTCATAGTTATTTTTGGCGGTGATGTGGAGGCTCAAGAAGCCGCATATACCACTACTGTGATTGTAAAATGACAAAACCTCTTCATAAAATACTTTGCTAGTTTAAAAAAAATGTCAAAGAGATAACTACCATATAATTCACCTATCACCATCTCAGGTCATCCCTCTGACCAAAAGAAAATGAAAGCATGTTTCTACACAAAAGATTTATATGAAAGTTCATAACTGCCTGATTTGTACCAATAAAAAGTAACAGATACAACCCAAATATGTTCCACAGAAAAATGTTTTTGTCAACTTCTCATTGAATCATTCTAAAAAGTTCTGATCAGCAACAAAAAGGAATAAACCAATATTAGGAGGCAAAACTGATCTGGTTACTGTAATAGGATGTACTGTAATGGTGTACTTGATATGCAGGGAAATGTCAATGGCTAAGGAATTATGGAGCTTGATGAGGCAATATAGATGAAAAATAGGATTTTTGCAGAATGTGGATGAAACAATCAAAATATTGTGATCAGAAAGCTTATGTTACCCTTTACAATAGGAAATCATTTCCTTTCTATCAGTTTTCAGGTGTAAGTCAGAGCCAGAGTCCATAAGTAAAAGGACATCTATGTTTCTTTGTCAAAAGATCCTACAAAATCATTGCAAATATTTAAAATAAATATTATCCCTGTCCTTCTAAAAAGGATCATGACTCTTTCTGAGCTAACAATACCTGAATAAAGCAAGCTGATTAGACTTTTTAAGGACTAGTGGGTATGGGGTTTGAGCTAACATTAATGCAACGAAACCTTCGTGGTCATATGGCTAGGGTAGGAAATCATGGAGGCCATGCGATAAAGTGATAGATGAAATAAATGCAGACCCACCAGATGATCAATATCTTGTCCCTGGGTGTATAATTAAGATAAATACACTTTACAGTAGAGAGTATCTTCAAATTGTGACCCTGACCCCTCTAATCAGAGCTATAAAAATGGAAATACGTGTTAGTTTCCTGGGGTGGTTGCAGCAAATTACACAAACTGGGTGGCTTTAAACAACAGAAATTTATTCTCTCACAGTTGTTGAGACCAAAAGTCTGAAATTTGGGTTGGTTTTCCCTGGAGGCTCTGAAGAAAAATCTATCCTATGCCTCTCTCCTGGCTTCTGGTAGCTGCTAACAATCCTTGTAGATATATCACTCCAACTCTGCCTTCATCATCACATGGTCTCCCGTGTGTGTGTCTCTGTCTCCATTTTTATTCTTATAGGGATACCAATCTTGGATTAGGGCTCACCTTAATCCAGTATAACCTCATCTTAACTTTAGTAATGACATCTGCAGACAATATTTCCATGTAAGATCACATTCTGAAATTCGGTGGACATGAATTTTGGAAGGAGGCTGTCAACCCAGTACAAAAAAGCTAAATGGAAGTACCTGAAGCTACTCACATTCATCCAGCACAGAGAAAATCAGTAGCTATATTGTATTTCAAGAGTGATTGTAGAAGTTAGTGCCATGATTGAAGACCTAAAACAGGATTTGGCAAACAATGTCCCATACGCCAAATCTGGTCCACTGCTTCTTTTTGGAAACAAAATTTTATTGGAATATGGCCACAGTCATTAGCCTATACATTATTTATAGCTGCAGAGTTGAGAAGTCGTGACAGAGACCTTATGACCTATATAGCCTACGGTTATTATCTGGTCGTCTGCAGGAAAGTTTGCCAACCTGACTTAAAGGATGTAGTATCGGCGCCTAGCATAATATCTCACTCCATTTTACCTCTGTGGCTTCTGCTAAAACTGGGGGAATTGTATCAGAAGAAGGTGGATTATTTTTAATATAACCAGATTGTGTTGGTATTTCCAATTATAGCTATTGTGCCAATATAGTTCTTTACTGAAGATGATCCATATAGCCGCTGGCATTCACTCCGTAACCACTGATCTGTGAATGTGTAGTTATTGGTCCATATGAGTAGGGCTGATCAAAAGCAGTTTGCCTTTGCATGAGTGACCCAGTAGTATATTTTCAATGTCTGTCTTCGAGGCTGTATTAACTGTCAGAACTCTGATAAAATACGATCTTTAAGAACCTTGTTTTCCTGATGTTCTGTAAAGCTTCATGTTTGTGCACTGTACTAATAGCATTACACTAATGGGAAATGGTGAGCAGGAGGTGGTGAGTACCAATAATAACCTAGTGTGACACATGCATCCTACAATGTGAGGGAGAAAAAACATACGCACACCAAACACGTTTACTGACCAGTCATTGGTGAGAAGTTTTTAAACATGCAGTATTCTGTGGCATGACACCTTATACTCCTTATTAAGAAAGAGGCACAGCACTAGGCATCTTTGTGTTTTGAGGCAGAATATATGATACTTGAGAATAAATCTCTGAAACCTTTCCTGGATGACTCACCAGGCTTTCACTTTTGAGTGAGACCCAGAGCAAGAGGTAACTTTGCACCAAAGTCAGACCCTGATCCAAATTTCTTGCCAAGCTATGATCACATCTAAGCAATTATATATCTATATAATATACAGCATATATATAGTTTATCATATATTATATATATAATGAATGATACATAACTATCATATGTAGCTTATCATATCTGTAGTGCTAGAGGTATCCATAAGGTGCCCTCTGGTATTTAGTGAGGGTAAGCTATGCTGATTAATGTCCAGGAAAGACTGTCAGGAAGCCATGCACCTCCTGGGGTGTCTCCTTGTATTTTCTCCTGAGTTATAACAGTGAATGGTATTAGGTTGGGTTATTAGGTTGGTGCAAAAGTAATTGTGGTTTTGCTATCGCTTTCAATGGCAAACACCGCATTTACTTTTGCACCAACCTCATATATTAGAACAGGGTCAAAACAAAAAGCTCCCCCAGGAATCCAATTAACACTGTATCTCAAGATCAGCCAAGTTGACTAAATTACTAGCCAAGGTTGAGTGAAATATAAAATGGGTATTTTAGGAAGGATACAATAAATGCCATTTAGGGTGCTGGAACAGGTTTAGCAGCAGGGACTGTAGCTTGTGTCATTTACCTGTTTGCATTGAATATTTGCAGAGATTGTGGCTATCACCTCAAACTGGACTCTGCAGTGGATTGCACTTGTATCTCAGAAGAGTAAGAGCATCTTGTTATCACAACTGAGGCCCAATAAATTAGTATGGGAGTTGGATACAAGCTGTGGAATGATTAGAAATATGTTCGGTCTTTGCAACCCTGCTCCAATACCTTGCTCTATGCATCTTTTCTATTTGGCTGCTCCTGAGTTATATTTTTTACTATAAAAATTAATATTAAGTAAACTTTTCTGGAGTTTTTAAGCCATTCTATCAAATTATCAAACTTGAAAGAGTATGGAGGGAATCCTCCAACACTGTAGCCAAGTTAGACAGAAGAATGGGTTATCTGGGGACTCTATACCTGCCACTGGCATCTGAAGCGAGGTCAGTCTCTGGGACTGAGAGCCTAAACCTGTGGAGCCTGACACCAACTTTGGATAGTTTATGTCAGAATTGAATGAATTTATAGGACACACATTTGGTGTCCAGAGAGTTTGAAAACTGGTGAGTATAAGGGAAAAAAATCACACATTTGGTGTCAGAAGTATTGTGAATAAAACAGCTCAAATGGAGGGCAGGAGCAGATCTGAATGACCAAGGTGTGGACTGTGTCAGGTAACCCTTCTGCACCATTTGAGAGTCCCAGTATGACTTGCGTTTATTCCCACCACTGCTGCTCTGTGTGGGCATCAGTCAGCTTCATCCCGACCTCTGCCTGTGTCACGTGGATTCTGCCCCATGATCTAGGGCTTCTTGATTGACACCAAGGCATGGGAAGCTATGGAAATTCTCTCTGCGTCTGTGTATGCATGAACCCAAAATGTGGGGCAGTTATGAGGTGGAGATGGGAGACAGTACACAGCCATTTATCCTCTTTGGAGACAAATAGTCATGAGATGCATATCATAGCCTTTTCAGATAATGCAAAGGGATTAAAGCCGTCAGTCACTCATATGACAATCAACAATAACTCTTAATTTCATGAATTCCTTCTCACAGCCTGTTTTGTTTTCCCATCCCTCTCTCTTGCTCTCTGAGATTACATTTCCTAATTAAGTAACACGCATAAGTCTTTGTCTAAGATTCTGTTTTACAGGAAAAAAAAACAACCTAATAAAATGTCTGTAATTTATTGTTAAATAAAACAAGTCAAGTGTTTTTTATTACATAGTGCATTTTCACTATGGAGAAATAGCCAAATGTAAACCCACACACATACACTCACAGGAAGAGACAGAGAGAAGAGAGAGAGAAAGAGAAAGAGAGACACAGGGAGAGAGACAGAGGGAAATACAGATACAGGAACAAGTACAGAAACATATGTTCCCAGATTTTATAATGTTGCCAGATTTTATCTCAAATGGTTAATGTTTTTCCTAAAGAGAGCAGGCTGATTTATGGAGGAATTTTAAAAATGTTTAAACATTTCTGTGTAGTTAGAGTACTTTGATAAATGAAGGCATTTCTTGGTAAACCATGAAAAAAAAAAACAAACAAAGCCATATGGCTTAGCTTTTCAGGACAAAATTGAACATAGTAAGCTAGAGATTATCATATAAATTTGAGATGATATGTATTTGGATATGTGGATTGAAATATCCTTAATCCAGAGAGGAATGATAAGGAAGAGGCTATTTCCTGATTATATTCTTTTTCTTGAAAACTGAACTAAATAATTTATATTTATTCTTTCATTTTTGTCTCACTACTACCCTGTGGTGTAAGAATCACAATATCCATTCTATAAATAGTGAACTTGTGTTTGAAGAAGATGAGCTAAATTGGCAAGCCATTGTTCACATATGGAAGAGTGGAGCTGTAGACACGACAGTTTCTGGTACTGAATCCAGTTTCATTATACCCTGAAGTCTCATCAGGCCTAGCCCAAGGGTGAAACCTCTACAGCTTAGAACATGAGCCAGGTTCAATCAAATGACTATGTGAACTAGCATGAAAAGCCAAAATAGTCTGAGAGCAAACTTTAGGAATTGGGAGATTAGTGTTTTAGTCCTCAGGGTTTTCTTAATTAGTTTTGTAACCTTGAGCTACACATGTAACAACCAAGTTTTTAGCTTCCTCACCTGTGAAATTAGGTGTTTGACCTAAATATTCTCTGAGTTGGATATCTTCTGACTCTAAAATTATAATTCTGTAGATATAAAGCAAAATCACTATGCAGCTTCTAGGTAATATGGGTAGAAAACTTGCAAAAATTGTCAGAATTCATCAGAAGTTGTTCGCATGTGTTTAACATTTAACTTTCCGTACTGATAAGGAAGTAAAGGTGAGTCATGAATGGTAAGCATGCGGAATGAAATCTGAAGAAACACTAAAAATCAAGTCAAATTAAATTGAAGTGCTGAAATAAGAACAGGGCCTCTGAGCTCTAGCCATGAGTAAGGGAAATGTTGAAAGAAGACCCTAAGACAAGAGGAAATGCTTTGGGAATGTTTTACAAACTAGATTTTATTGTTCTCCTTCTCTGACAACCTCGAACTATTTTCTACTACCACCACACCTAAAAAAATCAATGAGAATTAAAATGTTTCTTTAAGATCCCCAAGGAATACATTATTTTTTTCTTCTGACTTTGTGTTTTCATATGATTGAGAGGCATTTTTTTGTTCTTCCCCAGGCAGCACTCCTCAATGGGAGGGGCATGTAAATAAAGTAGAGAAGGAGAGAATGAAATATACTTTCAAATGAATTCCTGAGGCCAGGCTGAGAGGGCAGTGAGGCTCCCATGTGACTGTCTTTGATTTGTTCCTTATGTGAGTTCCAGAATTCTTTCACTTCTAGTTGGCATCTGTGAATCTAATATTGTGCATGTATTTTAAAGGGGGAAGTAAACTTGTTATAAGACCCATTATAGGTTATGGGTAACCATAGAGGTTTGTGCCCATTGCCTGGGAGCAGAAAAAAGCATCAAAACAGTAGGAGTTTCAGCAGAGAGAGTTTAATAACTGGTTGGCAGCCAAATGAAGAGGTTTGAGGGAATGTTAAATCTACTCCCGGAGGAGTTTTGGACTGAGCTTTTTAAGGAAATTTTGGCAGGTAGGGGGGCTAAGGAACTGGTGAAGTGAAAGGTGAAGTCATCAGAAAGAGATGAAAAAAACACATTTCTGCACTTGCTCGGTTCCTCAGAGGGGTCCTCAGATTGTCTGATATTAGTCACCCACTGAAATGCAGAATCTGGAAAATATCTCCAGTGGAAGACTTGAGGCTTCTTAATGTCAAAGATGTTATCTATAGATGCTAGGGCCTTGCGACAGGTGCTACATGACTTCTAAGCAGTTAGCAGCTATAAGGAAGTGGGCTATAGGCAACTGCTGAATGCTTAGCTATGCTTCTATTTAATACTTATGCTTTTGGTGAAAAACTAGCAATTTAGTTTTATTTAATTCTATGAGGGTGGTTTCAGACGTTTCCATACTCATTCTTATAAAGATAAACAAACATGATACGTGTAACCAATAAACTGATTTACGTTTCACCAAAATAAGGGGAGAAATAAAAAACACTGATTAGTCAATAGACATAGGTTGTAATCTACTGTGCATCTGGGATCATAACATTTAACACAAGAAGGATAAGCAACTTTTCTTGTCATCATATTATCCCCATTCTAGCCAGGAAAAAAAAAATACACACACACACACACACACACACATATATACACACACCCACACACATATGTAATATATGTATATATAATATCTAAGATATATATACACATATATACATAAACAATTAACCAGGACAAAATGCAATGAGAGTTGTTCAAGGGAGAATGACTCTCAGAGGTCTAGGGCAGTGTAAAGGTATGTGTCTTCGCCATCTGTGATAAAGTGAGCTACATTCTTTCATGTTCTGGAGTTGGAGAGCTTTCCAAGGCACATGCAAAGATGCTGATGTGGAAATATTTTTTCAGAACAATAAATAGCACATAGAAAATTGGAGAAGGGCCAGTTTTGGTGACAAGAGGTTAGGGCTGTTCAGTAAGCCACACCTTAACCATGCAAAGTGTTGTTTTTCAAATCAAGTAGTTTGGACTTCTCTTGAGAGCTTTGGAGAGCCATTTGAGTTTTCCAGGAGTTGAATAGTTCCAATTTCATTTGCTTTTGAAGATGACTTTACAGGCAATGTCAAAGGAGCCTACTAGATTAAAAGGAACAATGGTTTTGAAAACTAGGGGGAAAAAAGCCTTCCTTCAAATCTTGATTCCTCTAATTTTCTGTGGTACCCTAAGCACATGGCTTAATTTCTTTGAGAATTTATTTTCTAAATCAGTGCTTAATTTCTCATTTTTTAAAATGTGAACACACACACACACACACATACAGAGGCACACACAATAATGTAGAATGCATTTGCATGGAATAAATTAGATGACAAATATATATATTGTTTTTTCTTTGAAAATATTACAAGTAGTTCAAGCAGTAGACAGCAGAAAATTGGTGGAACAGAGGTGTTTCATAAGTAGAACTCTTTTAGCAGCCATCAGCCAGGTGAGAGGGTGGTGTGCAGTCCTTGACCAACTGAGCGCCATTGTGTTTGGTTTGGATCCCTGGCGGCAGAGTCTACCTTTGTCCTTTGCATCCAGGATTCCTGCCAGGCTCGCTGGTGCTTGGAGCACGCTCCTTGCGTGGCTGAGCATTCAGCCAGGAAAGCATGAATGTCCCCCATGGCTCTGCCTCTTCTCATTTCATCATGTTATATAATCCCTCCGTGTCCATAAACACTGTCAGAGTTTGCCCTGTGCATTTCTCTCCCCCCAGGCCCCTCTGCCATCCACGAGATGACTATAGCTATCATTTAAAATCCTAATCCTTATCAATTGCTTTCTAACACAGGAAAATGTGCTCTCTGGCTTTTTATTTGCCTGCATGTGGTCATGAAGTAGAAAAAAGCCCAGTATTTGAGGAATGTCTATTATTATTCAAACTGAAATGAAGTCAACCCTTATGCTTAAGGTCATCACAGATTAACAGGTGCAAAAAGAAAACACAGAAAACATATGTAGATAATTGTAATAGGGAACCAGATACAAATACAAAAAGCAATGTGTAACTATTGTGCATTGCAAGTTCCAAAGAAAGAGATATATTAATTCTAAGGGCATCAGGGAAGACTTTAGGAAGTGAGCCCTATAGGCCCAAGTAATGGCGGTGCTTCTCAAGTGTCTGTGCTGGTGAGAGTGGGGAGGGAGCAGAGCACACCACAGACAAAGATCAATGTTGCCAAACAAGAGAAAAATGAGAAGCAAGAAGGTGGAGGCATGTGTAGTCAAACTATAATGTGTACTTAAAATGGCTGCTGGAGGATACCTGTAGGTGAGAAGTTTGGAGGCCTGATGCCAACTTAATATTTCACAGCTAAAAAGTGCCAGGGAAAGTGTTTTGGCTCTCAAGTGTTTTTTCCAATGATAATATTAAAGCTACTCCACATTGCATCCCTACTGTGTTTTACTGATTTGCATATAAACTTTATGAAGTCTTTACCACGGCATTAGTAGATTTTTACTTCTGAGGAAAGATTTTACAGTAGATTTTACTGCTGAGGAAACAGAAGAGCAGAGGGTTAAGTGACTTGCAAAAAAGATCAGGCAGACTGTGAGTCAAAAGCAGAGCAAGTGTGAGCTCTGTTAACCCGAACAGGACTGTGCTCTCTCCCTCACTTTGGGTCCAGGGTCTCTTCCATTACAGTCAACAACTTCCTCCCTCACAGTTAGTTTTACCAAGTAACTCATATGTTGCGGGCTGGGCGATCTAGATCCTGGCAGGAGATGCATAATCCTAGTACACTCTGTTTTGTACCAGATCGAAGCCATATAAATAAAATTAAAATTGAGATTTATTTTCAGAAGTATGTATATGGCTTGGGCCACCTGGCTGGCAGAGTCCTACTATTTATCTTAATGAACAAATCAGGAATGTTAAGATGAATAATAAAAGGGAATAGAGCCCTAAAGAAGTCAGTAGAGTTGATTTATTAACAAATAAAAATGCTTAATGATTAGGGCAACCTATGTAGTTAACTACCAAGTCTTTGCCAATGATTTACTACTTGAATGAATCACACCTCTAGTAACACAAATAAAAGTCCAATTATAAATAATACTTGCAGTATGATGCAATATACATGAAATTGAAATTAATACTCCACTTCCCATGGATAGACCTTTGGTATTCATTTATAGGGTGAAAAATAGGGGATAGTTTTAAATCCAAGAACTACTGTTCTATTGAATATTTATTTCAAATATCTTCCATATCTGACAAAAAGAAGTAAATTTTATCTTGAATGCTTTGGCATTTACCGTGGGGGAGTGGCATTTCTTGATGAATAATAAAAAAAAATAGGCAAAAGAGAGGAAAACAAAAGTTATAGGCTTTAGTAAAGCGTTTATATTCCATTGCTTTGGCTAAGATTAAGCAATTGACACTAGTGACAAATTTGTTTTCTGGGGAAATTAACTAATTGTATTTTATTGTGAATTCCAAGACATAATTTGGAGTTTGAATCTTAATTGTACCAGTTCTTATTAGTGGTCACAACTTACCAAGAAAATTATACCTTACTTTTCTCCTAGAGAAAATCAAGAACATAAATAACCCTGACCTCAAAAAGTTATGTGAAAAATAAGTGAGCTAAAAAAGAGTAAGTTATTTTGCAAAGAGTATAAGGGGAAAAAAGCCAACATTCTTTTTATTATTGTGATATCCAGTGTGATTTCCAATCATTTCAGCCTTGAACACTTAAGGATCTGAACCTCCCAAATGCTGGTGGCTCATTTAAGAAGACAGAAGAGCATGTTTATTGAGTTGCTACTAAAGCTGAGCCACATGCATCATCACCATTAATCTTATATTTGCAGAAAGTATGCATACATAAGTCCTATAAACTGTCTTTATCATTCTCTCTAAAAATAAAGAAACTAATGCTCAAAGAGATCAAGTAGCAACCAAGTTTATGCAGGAAAAAACAGAGCTGAGATGTGAGTCTTGATGTCTCTGATAGCAAAGGCTGCCTTCATGCTATGACTCCGCATGTAGCCCCTCTAGTGTGGCATCTGTGAACCCCATGCCTGATATCTGAGTATGCTGGAACCTGCCTCTGGGCTGTGGATCCAAAACTTATCGTCCCAACCAGCTGTTGTTCTTAGTTGGTTTGAGCTTTCAGTATATTTTTCTATAGAAATAAATATATATAATTTATTCTATATATTGTAAAATATCATTTAAAATCATTTTAAATTACATGCTACTTAGGTGATAAAATGATATATATGCCTATATGAGTACAGCTTTTTCCCTAAAGGATTTAAGAGTGTGTGTGTGTGTGTGTGTATGTGTGTGTGTATATATATATATATTATTTATTATTAATTTTATAAACTCTTAAATATATAATAAATATTAATATGTATAAATATATAATAGCTATTATTAATTAATATATATACATACACTTAAATCCTTTAAGCAAAAAGCTGTAATTATTAGGCACAAATCATTTTATCACCTAAGTAGCATGTAATTTAAAATGATTTTAGTTGCCACTCTCCTTTTCTCACTACTGTGAAGATAACATTTGTCACTTCTTCAAATTCCTCTTGAAGAGTCCATTCATATAAACCCAGAATTGAACACAACAGTCTTTTTTAATCATTTCAAGAGTCAGAGAACAAGATGTTCATCACCCACAGCTCAACATTAAAATCCATATTCTACAGTTTCATACATTTTTCTTATTTTTGCTTAAACAGCTTCCCAGCATTTCTTTTCTCCTTCTCCTACGATTGCAGCTATTACCTTTGAGAGCCTCTATTTTGCAGCATAATTAACAGGAAGCCTGATTCTGGCCCTAAATTATAGTTGTAGCCACCCAATGAAGGAGATCTAATTCCTTAGAAGGTCTTCCAAAGACACCTTCAGAACCGTTTCTTATCTGCACATGCACTTTGGAGCCTCAGACCTCATTATAAACAGCGTATCAAAATATTTCTTTATTTATTATGTTTTCTTCAAAAGGTATTCTTGTCAATAAAATTTCCCTATTTAGTTGTCCATTTCTCCTTTAGAAAATAACCTTTGAATTTGCGTTTTGCCAACCCGTTGTGATGGGTTAGCTTCCTAAACTTCTAAAGTAGCCAAACATACTCTGTAACATAATAAACAAGTCAAATTGGAATAGTAAATATGAATACCACAGATGAAATGCTCATAAATTCAGAAAATGATAGGCAGTAATGGATTTTTCATAAAGAAACAAGGAAAGCCGTAAAGAATTTCCAAATGTCAACGTAATTTTATGGCTTCTATCCTAAAGAAAATTCAAGAGCTCGATCTTAAGCCTAGAAATTTTTTTTACAAAGCTTTTAACTGACTCCTTTTTCTACTCTATACATCCCACTGGGAAGCCAGCATGGAAGCAGCCATCACTTGCGTTGTGCCCCTTGATTTCTAACTTGTTTTCCTCCTCCTGCTCCCCACTCCTAATCCACTGCTTCTTGGAGATGCTTCTACAACACAGACCTAATCATCTCACTTTTATTTTCCTCTGGATCTTCAACAACTTCTTATTTTTAATATTAATATTTAATGATTTTTAAAAGTCTGGTCTAAACCTTTGTTTCCAGTTCAGTCTAAGGCCATCATGACACTTAAATCTGACAAATAAAAGTTAGGCACTTTTTTCTTGCGCTTGTAACTTTTTGCTTCTGTGACTTTGTAAATATTTATTCATTTCGTGAAGTGGACTTTCTACCTTTATCTGTCTGTGGAACCTTCTGTTGACCCAAAGACCCAGTTGTATCACAGTATTTTGTTCTATTAAACATTTGTTCATTTCTATGTTTCCCTATTCCACTAGATCCTGATTTGTCTAAAGGAAGAGGCCAGGAATTTTACATTGTTTCCCACGCCCTGATAGACTAACAGGAATATTAAAAGTAAGCAAACTGTTGATGTCAAACAAGTACATTTTTTGTCATAATTCCACTGAATCTGCAATAATGTGCTTTGAGTACTTTGTTTTGTTTTGTTTTGTTTTCTGCTAGGCAGTGTGTTTAGATCAATTCTTGAAGGATGTTGTGTGTAAGACATCTGCTTATATGCTAGTAAAGGTGAACAGCACTTAAAAGATTAGCAAACGTTTTAGTCTGCAGTTAAAATGCTGAAAAGATTAAATACCAAGATAGAATAGCCCCAGCCTGAAGCATTTATGGAAGAGATATCATTACAAACGAACTTTAAGAGACAGATGGGGTTGAAACCTCAGAATATATAGTGAGGCCGTTCTAAGAACGGAAAAGGCACAGAACAACAGCAACATGATAATGCGAGGAACACACGTGGAGGCTGTCAGGTGGCCTCTAGGAGAAGGAAAGAAGTAGATATGAGGACACAGCCATAACCATGTTCCTTCACTCACAAAGTACACACACACTTCACACTCTTCCTCTTGAACTAGGCCTCCTCCATTCCTTCTATTGTCCCTAAGCCTCCACATGCCCTGACCAGAGCGCATGCAGACTCTTGGCTCAGAAGCTGGGCACTGCCTCCTCAGTCATCTACCTGTCACAGCAAGTTCTGACTTGTCCTAACTGTCAGGGTGAATATGGGGCTGAATGAATGTGCAGCTTCTTTCAGTACAGGGTCTCTACTCTGTCACCTCTATGATCCCTTTTGATTAAAATATACGAATATCGTGAGGCAAAATAAACCTCGGGACCCCCGAATCACTAAGCCGAAGGAAAATGTCAGGCTGGGAACTACGTTGAGCAAACCTGCCTCCCACAAATTTCTTGTGGACAAAGGACAGGCAGAACTCAAAGTCATCCCTCTGCTCACGTGAGACAAATGCATATGTGATCGCTTGCTTTGCACTAAGCCAGACTAAGGCATAAGTGACTATTCCTGTACATTGTGCATTCAGAGAATGGCTAATCAGAAACTCAGAAGAATGTAATCATTTGTCTCTTATCTACCTATGACCTGGAAGCCCACTCCCCACTTCAAGTTGTCTTGTCTTTCTGGACTGAACCAATGTACATCTTACATATATTGATTCCCCCACCTCATGTCTCCCTAAAATGTGTAAAACCAAGCTGTACCCCCACCACCTTGGGCACGTGTCAGGAGGTCTTGAGATGTATCATGGGTGAGTCTTTAACCTTGGCAAAATAAACTTTCTAAATCGATTGAGACCTGTTTCAGATACTTTTTGGTTTACAATACACACACGCACACACACACATACACGTGCGCACGCCTTTGACTACCCTAAAATACAAGCTTCCATCTTTGCAGAACTACTCTAGAATTACGGTACTCTAAATGCTGCCTGAGAGAGCTGTGCTGAAGTACATGTGCCCATTTATTAACTAAGTTGTTTAATTTTTTTCCCTAACGAGTTGTAGAATTTCTTGACATATTTTGGATATAAGTATTTTATAAAATGTGATTGAGAATATTTTCCTCCAGTTTATGAGTTGCCTATTTATATTCATTTAGCTCATTGATGAATAAATGTTATTAATGCAGTTCATTTTGTCTATTTCAATCCCATATAGATAGCCAGTTTTTACTCTGCCAAGATTATAAAAAGCTACATAAAAAGCTACCTCCAGTTTTTATTTGGACATATATATGGCTTTTACTTGGCTTGCTGAATAGATATCTTTGCTGGTGGAATTGCTGTGGCACTATAGTTAAAAACCAATTTACTATACAAATATGGGTATATCTCTGGACCCTATTCTGTTCCATTCATCTGTTTGGCTATCTTGAGTGCTGTATCTTTGTAGTAATTCTTGAAATCATGTAGTGTAAATTCTCCAATTCTGTTATTCCTTCTAAAGATTGCCTGTGTTCTTCTAGGTCATTTATATTTCCATATTCATGGTAAAATCAGAATGCCATTTGTCACAACCAAGCTACAAGGATTTTGCATGGGACTGCACTGAATGTATACACCAATTTGGGAATATTGACATATTAACAACTTTGTGTCTGCTAATCCATGATCATAATGTATTTATTTTTCTATTTTTAGATCATTAATTATGTATTCCAGCATTTTTTAATACTTTTCAAGGGCTAGGTTTTACATATATTTCATTAGATTGATTCCTATGTATTTTATAGATTTAATGCTGTTGTGATAACCTTTTTTATTTCATTTCAAACTATTCTTTGCTAATTTTTATACATAAACGCATGTCTTGCTATTTTATGAAAAGGTTTAGTTAAAATTGGTGTTAATTCATCTTTAATTATTTCATGGAATTTATTTTTGGAGTTGTCTGATCTCACATTTTTCTTTGTGGGAATTTTTAAATTACAAATTTAATTTCTATAATAGATGTAGGCATAGTCAGGTTTTCTAATTGTCTGTGTCAATTTTGATTGTGTTTTCTCATTGTTTTCACTGTTGTGCTCTCAGCTATTGTTATTTTACATTTTACTTCTAAATATGTTATAAAGCATAAAATACATGATGTTATTGATATATTATGGTGATTCCTCAAAGAGCTAAAAGCAGAACTACCCTCCCCCCATATATATATGCTCTTAACTATCCTGAAACACGCGCGCGCGCACACACACACACACACACACATATATATGCCCTCAACTATCCTGAAACACAAGCTTCTATCTTTACAGCATTACCATAGAATGACATTGAATGATTTATATTCCTCTGGGTATGTACCCAGTAATAGGAGTGCTGGGTCAAGAGATAGTTCTGCTTTTAGCTCTTTGAGGAACCACCATACTGTTTTAACTTAATATATTCAAATGCCAATTGATGCTTTAGGTCATCAGTTAACATTTATATATTGTTAAAAACAAAGTGGTACACTTTCATTTTTAAACATATTTATTGTTTTGATGTTCCTCATTGCTTTCTACAGAGCCAAGATTTTAGCCTACCAAAAACTAGTCTTTCTTATAGTATGATTCTGCTGACAAATTCTGTTTTTCTTCAAATTTTACTTTGATTTTTGAAAGATGTGTTTAGTTTTTAACTTTTACCTTAGGTTCAAGTGTACATGCGAAGGTTTGTTACATAGGTAAACTCATGTCATGGGGTTTGTTTTGCAGATTATTTCATCACCCAGGAATTAAGCCCAGTGCCCAATAGTTACTGTTTCTGCTCCTCTTCCTCCTTCCACTCTCAATTCTCAAGACACCAAATGCCTGTTGTTTCGTTCTTTGTGTTCAAAAGTTATCATCATTTGGCTCTGCCTTAAAAGTGAGAACATGTGGTATTTGTTTTTCTGTCCCTGTGTTAGTTTGCTGAGGATAATAGCCTCCAGCTCCATCCATGTTTCTGCAAAAGACATGATCTCATTCCTTTTATGGCTACATAGTATTCCATAGTGTATATGTGTCACATTTTCTTTATCCAATTGGTCATTGATGGGCATTTAGGTTGATTCCTGTCTTCGCTATTGTGAATACTGCTGCAGTTAACATTGCCTGCATGTGTCTTTGCAGTAAATGATTTATATTCTTCTGGGTATATACTCAGTAACGAGATTTTTGGTGTCTTTGTCATGAAATCTTTCCTTGTACCTACATGAAGAATGGTGTTACCTTGGTTGTCTTCCAGGATTTTCATAGTTGTGGGTTTTACACTTAAGTTTTTAATCCGTCTTGAGTTGATTTTTGTATGTGGTGTAAGAAGGGGATGCAGCTTCCACCTTCTGCACATGGATCACCAGCCATCCAACACCATTTATTGAATAGGGAGTCTTTTCCCCATTGCTTGCTTTGTCAGCTTTGTTAAGTGTCTGGTGATTGTAGGTGTCTAGCCTTACTTCTCTGCTCTCTGTTCTGTTCCATTGGTCTATATGCCTATATATTTTTTAACCAGCATCATGCTGTTTTGGTTACTGTAGCCCTGTAGTATTGTTGGATGTCAGGTAACGTGATGCCTTCAGCTTTGTTTTTTTGTTTTGTTTTGTTTTGGTTTTTTTGCTTAGAATTGCCTTGGCTATTTGGACTGTTTTGTGATTCCATATATATGTTAAAATAGTTTTTCCTAGGTCTGTGAAAATTGTCATTGTTAGTTTGATAGGAATAGCATTGAATCTGTAAATTGCTTTGGGCAGCATGGTCATTTTTACAATATTGAGTCTTCCTATCCATGAGCATGGGATGTTTTACCATTTGTTTCTGGCTTCTCTAATTTATTTAAGCAGTGTTTTGTAATTCTCATTGTAGAGATCTTTCATCTCCCTGGTTAGCTATATTCCTATGTATTTTATTCCTTTTGTGGCAGTTGTAAATGGGACTGCCTTCCTGATTTGGCTCTTGGCTTGGCTGTTCTTGTTGTATAGAAATGCTAATGAAATGTGCACATTGATTTTGTATTCTGAAACTTTTCTGAATTTGTTTATCAGCTGAAGGAGTTTTTGGGTAGAGACTACGAGGTTTTCCAGATATAAAATAATGTCACCTACAAACAGAAATAGCTTGGCTTCCTCTTTTCCTATTTGTTCAGCTCTGATTTCAGTTATTTCTTGTCTTCTGCTAGCTTTGGGTTGATTTATTTTTGCTACTTTAATTCTTTCAGTTGTGATGTCGAGTTGTTAATTTAAGATCTTTCTAACTTTTTGACGTAGGCATTTAGTGCTATGAATTTCCCTCTCAACACTGCCTTAACTGTGTCCCAGAGGTTCCACTATGTTGCATCATTGTTTTCATTAGTTTCAAAGATCTTCTTGATTTCTGTAATTTCATTATTTACTCAAACATCATTCAAGAGCATGTTGTTTAATTTCCATGTAATTGCATGGTTTTGAGCAATGTTCTTAGTCTTGTCTTCTACTTGTATTGGCATTGTGGTCTAAAAGTGTGTTTGATATGATTTTGGATCTTTTGTTGTTGCTGAGGATTGTTTTATGTCCAATTATGAGGTCAATATTAGGATATGTGCCATGTGGCATTGAGAAGAATGTATATTCTGTTGTTTTGGGGTGGAGAGTTCTGTAGAGGTCTATCAGATCCATTTGGTCCAATGTTGAGTTCAAGTCCTGAATATCTTTGTTAATTTTCTGACTTGCTGATTTGTCTAATACTGTCAGTGGAATGTTGAAGTCTCCCAAATAGATTTTAGGTTGCCGGTGTTTTTGTTTTCTAGATTTCTTTTTCCCTTTGCACCTTAAATATGTTGTTTCATAGTCTTCCATGTTCCTTTGCTTCTGATGTTAAGTTCACTGACATTCTACCCTTCCCATCCCCCAGTACAGTATCTAATGCATTATGTCTTGTTTTCCCCTTCAACATCTTTGAAATTTTTTCATTATTTTGGTTTTCAGCCATTTGATTATGGACATGCATTGGTTTGCTGCTCTGTATTTATTCTGCCTGGGATTCACTAGCATTTTAGATACTAGGATTAATATTTTTCATCAAGTTTTTAAAAATTGTGACCAATATTAGTTAACATGTATTCTACTTAATTTCTCTCTTCTCTTCTTTCATATGTTAGGAGCCTTGGCACTGTCCCACAGGTTACTCAGACTCTATTTAATTTTTAAGATATTTTTCCGTATTTTAATTTAAATATATTCAAATGATTTTTCCTCAATTTCACTGATAACGTATGCTATTAACCTCGAAGAGTGAGTGCTTCATCTAAAATATTTTATTCTTCATTTCTATAATTTTCATTTGGTTCTTGGTACAGTTTCAAGTTTACTATTAAGATCCCCATTTTTTTCTTACAAAGTTGATATTTCCTTTAAGAACCTCAATATATTTTAATAGCTACTTTAAGTTAATATTTTATTTCTACATTTTTGATATATTTCTACTGACAAATTTGTTTTTCTGATCGTGAGTTAATTTTTCCTGCATCTTCATATTTATTCATATTTTAATTTTATACTAAGCATTATAGATGTTATCTTACAGACTGTCTAGATTTTGTTTTGTTTCTTCAGGCAGGTAGTTGCAGATTTTCATGTGAGCTTGTTCCTTTTGAATATTGCTTGTAACCTTTTGCAAGATGAGCTGAGTAGTCCCTACTTTTGAGCTGCATTAGCGCTATCCATAGATGTTTTATTACTGGAGTATCTTTCTTATGATTTGGTGCTTAATCACTCTGGCTGGTTGGAGTTCAGCAACTTACAGTCCTTTGGGAACTCCAGGTATTTCTTGTATCATAACTCCTCAGAATATTTTTTTTTTCACTAACAGTTGTTCTTTGGCTAGCCAAATAGTCTTCCATCCTACAAATGCACAATTTAGTATTTTACCAAATGCTCAAAAAGAGCCCCATGCAAATTTCTGGAGGTTTTCTCCACTTAGCTCCCTTCCCTCTGAATGTGCCCCCAGATTCCAACCTGCAGTAGCACATTAGTTCTGAACTCTCCTCTCTCCCTCCTCAGTTCTATAGGACCAGCATGCTATGCCCCACCCCCAACCTGCTGCTGTGATGCACAAAGAACAAATGTTAGATATACTCAGTGGCTTACCTCCCTTGTTTCCCTTCCCTTTTGGATCACAATTTTGCTGACTATCCAATAAGATAAGCATTTATGTCATGTAGTTTGTAGAGTTTTACAGCTGTTTACCTCAAGAGAGCTGTGAACACGACTATTATATTTTAATTTCTGTGTCCTCCTAATTTGGCTTGAGTTCTGTAGTTGCTGTTGATGAATATTTCTATAACTTTTCATGATTCACCATATACATGGACAATAATCTGATTAAGGATGTCATTTTTTTTCTGGTTTAGGTTGTCCCAGCTACCTCATAGCCAGCGTCCCTTTCTTTACTCTTTCTTCCACTTATGCTGTTTCCTGTCCAGAAGATTCAGTGCTTTGTGTAAAACACAGAAATATCTGTACTTGGAATTCCATCAAAACTAATTACTATGCCACTTGAAAATGTCTGTGATCTGTTTCTTTCTTACTTTTTGAGTATCGTATGTAATTTCTCCACGAGGCCCCACTGCATCCTACACCCTCACATCCAATCTGTACAACTTCAAACAACTGAAATCATCTTACATTGCCTAAATGGCCCATGGTTTGCCTTTCCTTCAGACTATTGATCCTGCTATGTTTTAAAATTTTTTTTTCCCCAAACTTTCATCCCCATCACCATACCTGCTTAAACTATATTCAACTTCCAGGTTCAGCATAGATCGCATTCTGCAAAAATATCTTTCTCAAATGTTCCAAATTTGGTTCAAGATCACTGCAATTTGCTTCATAGCACAGTATCTCCCGTAAGATAAACACCCGGTACCATGCAAACCAATATACTTGCCTGTATCTCCCATTAAAAGTGAATAGAGGCAGGGGGCTTTTTACATTGTTCAACATTGTATCTGGCACTCAGGATAGTGTTAATTTTGTGTGTTGGATGCTAATCTAAATGATTGAGAAAATGTAAATAAGGTCCACTCACAACCTTTGAAGTAACTTACCACGAAACTGGCAAATCAACACTCAAACACAGCAAATAAAACAAAAGCAACAAATTTCCCCTAGCTTGGAGGCTTAAAATAATGAAACCTGTTCTTCCGCAGTTTTGATGATAAAATTCTGAAATGAACATGTGGGCAGGTTTGTGCTCCCTCAAGAGGTTGGAGGAAAACATCTTCCGTGCCTCTTCCTGCTTCTGGTGGCCATCAGCATTCCTGGGTTGTGGTCGCATCTCTCTGTCTACTATATCTTCACATCTTCATATTGCCTTCTCTTGGGTAGAAAGCTGAATCTAATTCTGTCTTCCTCTTAGAAGAATATATGGAATTGCATTTAGGGGCAACCTAACACAGGATAATCCAGGATAATAAACAAGATAATTATCCAGAATAATCTCTTCCTCTCTCGAACTCCTTTATTTAATCACACCATCTGCCATGTGAGGTAAGATGTGCAGATTCTGGTGATTGAGACGTGGATGTGTGCTTGAGGCCACCATTCTACCCTCTAGAGCAGGTCACAGTGAGGTGTTCCAATGAGAGAAGTACAAATCCAAACATCCATAGTTCAGAAAAATCAAGATCCTGACATTAAAAAACAAAAACTCTGAAAATGAGTAGGAGTTTTACAAATGATACTATGGGAAAAACAGTCCAGTTTCAAAAGGTTATTAAATTACACACGTGGTGCAGAACATAATCAGGATTAATTGAAATTCTAGAGTATGAAGTATGCAAAAGAGATAAAAGGGAGTTTTGAGACCAAAAAAGCAAGTGTAGTTTAGATAATAGAAATTCTTGGAAATAATTATTTATAGTTTGACTGTGATGTCTACTAAGATATTTGAAAGAATAAGACATTTTTGACCAAAAGAATGACACAAATAAAGTCTGATAGAGATTTCTCTGAGAGATGTGGAAATCAACCTGTCCATTAGTTAACCTGATATTGGGTGTTATTATTTATTTGTTGAATATCGTAGCAGGAAATCTTGTTATGGGCATTAAAATTATAAAAATTTTGGCAATGTAATTGAAGACAAAATAAATGAGCTATCAAGTTACCTGCAAGAAGTAGGAATGTAAAACATATATCCTTTCATTACTATAATTGTGAATGCCATAAGATGTCTAAATAATTTGAAAATCATTTAAGCATTTAAAAATATGTGTTAGGATTTTGGTTTTACATGAGCTGTAAAGTTAAAGCAAAGCATATGTTTCTGTCACCATAAGATTAGATTTGATTGAGTGTATTGCCAGGATTGTTTTCTTAGAGAAAAGAAGAAATTGAATTGCTCATGGTTTTGCTCTATGTAAATTTCTATTTGTACTCACGGCAATCACATCTTTGGCACAGAATTGTATATCTGGTAGATACACAGTTATACTTTTAAAACTTTACATGTATTCACAAGAAATTTACCAAGAAATATTTATTTCTACATTTTCAAGGTACATTTTTAGATTTCTATTACATTTTAGGATCATTTAGTCATAACTTTCATAATTCCATTTAGCAGGGTGTTCCACTCGTGGTTTTTACATTTCTTATTCTATTTCCCAATATGTTAATTCAAAATGGTGTCAAGAACTATGATTTCTGAAGAAATTATGTGAACTTTTAGAACCTAAGAACCAAGGAGCTAAGGAATTTATTTTCTAAATCAACACAAGACAGCTACTGTTCATGTGTAAAATTACATTTACTTAACATTATATTTTTGCTTTACTTAGAGTAAACATATGGTACCCCATTTAAAGTGAAAGCTTTGTTTTAATGGGAAAAACCACATGCCCCTTTTAAGAGTATGATTGAGATAACTGACTTTTATTTTTATTTTAATTTAGAAGTCATATACTGTTTCATTGAACTTCCTTCAAAGGCCAATCTTCAAGAAATTAATTGATGTTTGCTGTAATAAAAAGTTGATGGCTAACTGACATTCCCAACACTCTCTAAACCATATTCTTGCCAAAAAAAAAAAATCAAATTTATCTTAAAAAGCATTTAGAGCTCATTTACACTGTATCTAAAATTAAAAGGATAGAGGAACATGATAAATGTCACTATGAGAAAAATGGACTAAAACTGCCTTCTTCAAGTTTACATCATAAGAAAGTACATATAAATGCACAGAAGGGATAGATTCCTGTTTAAAAAACAAATTTAACAGAAAAATGCACTGGAGCAGGCTTATATACCTTCTTATTTCGAATAAAGATATTCATTTTGATGTGAAATTTGAAAACTGGCTGGGTATTAGACATTATTAAAGATTAATTGCAGTTTTGTCAGTTGTGATAATGGCACTATGGTTGTGTTAGAAAATGTCCTCATTTTTGTAGATGAATGTTGAATTATTTATGAGTGAAATATTATAATACATGTAGTCTACCTTAAAAATTTTTAGCAATAACAACAAACCCAAAAGGATAAAATAAATATGCTAAAATTTTAACAACTCTAAGTTGTAGGCTATGACTTAACAGGGCTTCAATTATACCCTTGTCTCTAATTTTATATGGGTTTAAAAATGTTTATAATAAATAAATGTTCTTTTAAAACCCTCCTGAGAGATAAAGGAGGGCAAATGGGTACTTAGGATTCTCCTAAGTAAGTACACAGTGAAACATATGTAAAGAATGCTGTAAATCATCAATAGGTAGAATTAACTCATCCATTTCTGCCTGATCAAAATTAGCTTAGAGCTTTGATTATAATTATTAGGTTGGTGTAAAAGTAGTCACAGTTTTTGCTGTTGAAAGTAACGGCAAAAATGGCAATTACTTTTGTACCAACCTATAGTTTTAAAGGAGAGATAAAATTAAGTCATTTAGGGGAGCTTGGAAAGACAGAGATACGACGAATAAGGTAGTGTGGTTACATATTTCATAAAACTAATCTTTAGAAAATTTAAGTTGATCAAAAACATAATCAGTAAAGCTTGGGCCCAGAGCTCAAATGCAGGTTAACTGGCTCCAATATTCCTGCTGCATCCTCCTCCGTGTTCCCTTTTCCCTGAAAGCATCTTTGCACAGTTTATAGTACTACATACAGTAGTGCAGTTAGAAATAAATAGATATACACAGGAGAAAATGTGTAGTCAACACCCCAATAGTGTCAATGGGTCATTAGGACAAGCCATCTGATCCTGGGAGGGATGCTTGAATTGGCACACCTCTGTCTCAACAGCAATGTTGAGCTGGTTGTTTCTTAGTTATAAAACATTCTGGGATTGTTTGGGGTTTTCAGAATAAAATGAATAGGATAGATATCAGAAAAGTAATGATGGCTGTGAATAGACATAAATCAGAATTCCTCACACCAAGGGAAATGAATTGGCAGGGATTTTGAGTGAACCCCAAAGGAGGAACAAACTTGGATAAGAGTTCCCACCCTCTCAGGGTGTCATGCAGGTCGGGTTGAAGAGAGTGTGGCTATGATCAGCTGGATGGTAGAGGGTTTCACAGAAGTAGCTCAGGCTAAAATGGCAAGCAGAAAACCAGGCACTGGGTGGCCAGCAAGACTCTGGGAAGCCATCCACTTTTGTGCCACTGAAAAGTGAGACTTGCTGTGAAGCCTCTACCTGGGTGAGGACAGTTGCCACTGGGTGCAATGCAGGGAGCTATCAGCCAAGCACCACAGGAGCAGGCTGGGGGAAGCGCACCAGAACCCAGAAGACAGCATCTTCCTGGGACAGTGTCTCTCCAGCACCCTCTACTGACAATGTTTAGCATTGTGCCAGCTGTCAAAGGAGACTTGTTTACAGGGTCCAGCTCCAAGTGTCCCAGAGCAGGGCAAAGAAGGATTTAGAGCTGAAAGGCAAAACATGGATGATTGACATACATACCAAAATGACATAAATGATACTGCTTCAATAAAGCAGGCCTACATTATCACCTTCAGTGTTAAACACTTTAGCCATCTTTTTTCTGTTTTTAGTTTGATATCCTTGCTGAATTATCTATCACCTCCACTGTTTTACAAATCCTTTGAGAACAAAACACATGTTATGTTAATTTTTTGCAAATACACAAACTTCTAACCACATGAATTGTACACAGTGAGAATTCAGTAAATATTTGTAATTGTGAGGTATAATAAACGAATGATATAGATGCTTTCCAGAGTTTCCAGTGCGTTTTTCCTTACCATATAAACTGAGGAAATTATATGCTAAAGCAAAGGTGATTTTTCATGTGAGTGTGTTTTGGAAGATTTATTTTTTAATGTTTCAATCTCATCCATTTTAAGTAAAAACTTAAAAAATATTCTGTTACTCTTACTATTTTTCCAAATTATCTTGAACCAAAAAATAAAGGGATATTGTCAACATGATAGCCTAAATAAAGTCATTAGAAGCTGTGTTAAACATTTCACTAAAGGCAAAACCTTAGTCGGGTTTGTATTTTTCTGTGAGTGTCCTGCCTTGCCCAGGACACCTTGCCCCTGCCTCAGTTCTGCAGCTCTGGCCCAGGGTCTTGCTCTTGGCGGTCACTCACGCCCTCCTGCTTCCTCCTGAGAGAAAGGATGGGGCTGGGTAAGTCAGTGTGGTAACTCTGTGTCCTGTTGCATTGAAAAGGGTTTAATGCCTTCTCAGAAAATACTTATAAATGTATTACCCCTCTGAATTTTCTTCAAGTCTTTTAGTTACTTAAGACACCAACATCTCCTTTACCTTATCAACCTATATTCTTTTTGAGAGTAAGACCTCTGACTGGGATACTACATAACCAAAATTTGATTTGCAAAGTTTATTATAAATGCAATTAAATAGTAATGTTATGAAAAGTTTTCCCAATCCTAAAGAAGTGTGACAAATGTATTCTCTGCATAATTAAGCATAGTGTACTTGGTGAACATTTAGAAGGCTTATCGGAGGAATAGGATAAACACTGGTCTTGAAATGAGTAGACTATGGTTTTCAAGGCTAACCCAGTTCCTTTGAAGCTCAAATTAGTCATTTCTAAATGATAATAATGATAATTTATCTGCCCACTTCATCAGGATTGTGTGAATATTCACATATCTAAAGAATACAAAGTTTCACTAGTGCTGCATTCCACAAATTTAGGAATTTTAAAAAATTATAAAAGCAAGATTATGCTAGCTCCAGAGCATCGATTTTGCTAATAGTGGAAAACTTAATTTAGTCTAATCTGGTACACTTTGTCTAGTTCTGTAATTCTTAATTTAAATTCAAGTATTATCTCAATCACTGTCCAATTCACAACCTACTTCTCACTGATTTCTTCCCCTTCTCAAGGGTTTCCTCTTTTACCTCTTTCAGAGATGCTTCCACATTGTGGTGTTTCCAGGTCTTGTGGGGAATAAAGTGACTGTCACAAAATGAGACCCGGAGCAGCAGCACAGTTTGCATATTTGACTGCTGTGGTCTTTACTAGGTGACCAGACTGCAGTGACAGCCACAAACAAATGAAGGACTAGAGAGGTTCCCTGGCCATCATTTGAGTCAGTCTGACATCGTGACCACTGATGTCCGAGTGTGGCTTCAGATTATGTTGTGCTCCCCACCTTGCAGGTGCAGGGGACAGGTGGGCAGCAGTTTCCAGGCACACCTGCTGGCCAATGCTTTGGCGCCCGCTCTTCAGATGACATTTCAAGCTTCTCACCTCCAGAGGATATTCAGGAATCCAATCCATCATTTCAGAAATTTTCCTTATACTCACTCTTCAGCAAAGGGGATTGGAAGCTAGAGAAAGACACAGCCTCTAAGCCTGCTGCTCCCTATTCAACACTCTTTGAGAGACGACAAATGAACAAATATTCATGTTCTCCCACGTGTCTTGTTTCAGAACTCTTTTGTGGTTTATATCTAGCTCTCCAGCAGTGTTGAGTAGAACAAGATGTCCTCTAGTTTATGTGTTTTCCTGATCATTTTATGATTGGAAAGTTGACAGTAGATACTAACCCAGTAAGTGAGCCCCATGAGGGTTTGACCGGGATGGAGGACAACATAACGCTTTATTGGAAGCTTCATAACATCGCCATAGAATTGTTCCATTATAACTGAAAGTGAGAAGAGTGAATGCAGTTTGGAAAAGGCAAGATTATATAAACATAACAAATGAAGGTGTGCATAAATGGATTGGTTAACATCAAAAATATGTTGTACTAAATACATTAACAGGGGTCAGTGATCAAAACAATGGTTCAGAATATCTATCTAGGGTCATAGAAATCTTTACACCATCCTCTAATATATATGTCTGAGAACAGAAAAACAACTCAAACTGATTTTTTTTCTTTGCTTTCACACCACAACAATAATAAGCATCTACACAGAAGAGTTCTCTGAACAAATATGTGGGAATTTCTCCCCATCAACAAGTGAGCAATAATTTCTGTAGCAGACACCAGCTGAGTATCCTCCAATTCAATTCTGACACCATCTATCTGGAGACAGTAACAGATCCCACAGGTAGAGGGCTCAGTTTGCAAGACTTCCCTCCTTCCCCACTTCTGATGCCGATCTAGAGCCCCCATGTTACTTTACCAGTTATAAATCAGGATTCCCACAACCTCCTTCTCTGGTTCGATTAATTTGCTAGAGCGGTTCACAGAACTCAGGCATTTATATTTACCAGTGTATTACAAGGGATATTTGGAAGATACAAATAAAGAGCTAGATGAAGAGATACATAGAGTGAGATCTGGAAGGTTCTGAGTGCAGGAACGTCTGTCCCTGTGTAGCTGGGGAGTGCCACCTTCCTGGCATGTGAACGAGCTCTTGTGCAGCTTCCTGTCAGTCTCCATGTGTTCAGAAGCGTCCTGGACCCTGTCCTGTTGGGTTTTTATGGAGGCTTCATTATGTAGACATGGTTGATTAACCATTGGCCTTCAGTGATCAACTTGACCTTTATCCCCTCTGCCCTCCCCTGAAAATTTAATCCTTCTGGGCACTTGGCTGATTCTCCTGGACGTTCAGTGGTTTCCAAGGCTTTCCTAAAATGACCTTTTTAACATAAATTTCTTTGAAAGGGCTTGTTGTAAATAACAAAAGGCTGCCTTTAACTTTATTGTTCAAGATCTTCTTCAGGAACCAAGGACAAAGCCTAAATACTTGAACAAAAGTTACTCTTATTTCTCTAGTCACTTAGGAAGTAACAAGGCTCACAGGAGCTGAGAGCCAGAAGTATAATGGATGAAAATTAAAATACATCTATCATAATATCGTGGTGTGTATGTGATGAATAATGGGTATACTTTTCTAATCCACAGATATAGTTAAGAAGAAGACTCTGATTTTCAGTAGCTGAAAATATCGGGATCCAAAAACAGAAAGAGAAGACAAAAGGACTCCAGAGAAGCAAACTTCTTAGAAGAATCTAAGTAACACCTCAGGACAAGCTTACTTCTCCAACCAGGGAGGTTATAAAGGATAATCATGACAGAATAAAACATATTTCTCTTTAATGAATGGTTGATTTAGTAAGTTTCTTTTTGAGTTGGACTAGAGATATCTAGGCATTTCTGGTCAAGCAGGTCATCATAAGACTAATCAAATTTGCGTAAGTGTCTGCCAAGTAGACTGGACTTGGTCTTATTTGTTAGTATATATTACTAGCACTTCACTGCTAAGGATGAAAGGCCTTTCTGATGCCAGTAAAAATTACAAACAAATGAACTGTCAGAAAATATCTGAGAAAGGCATTAAGCCACCTTCAAAATGACTTCTGATCCTTGTTAACCTAAATATGGTAATGCCTTCCATGCCATGTTACTGTATGTTTTATGAAGTGAGTAAACGTCATGAATTTTCTAATTCCATGCATGTCATTGTTTACAGAAAACAATATGCACATTTTTTTGTTATACCCTGTCCAATCAAGGCACTAATTAACACTATTATGGGTTGCAGGAATGCATTCAAGTCTGAATATATTAGTCATTAATTTCAGCAATTATGAGGAGGTAAAAATGCCATGAAAAGAAGACCTAGAGACAAATGAGAATGCAACATTTCAAGGGAGCAACTAATGCCCTGGAAACTTTCATTTCACAATAAAATCCTCAGCAATAAAGAAATGACAGCAATTTGGCAAAACTAGTATCAGTTGAGTTTTGGATTTAACGAAAAAATAACATGGAATCCATCACTGTCAGTAACAGTTTTATTTCAGGGAACTTTAAAGAAGAAACAGAGCCTTGAAGAATGTGCCAATATGTATGTGGATCAAGTACATGTCAACTGTAGTCATTCATTTTTTACTTTACAGACCAAATCAAAAGTTATACAAAAATAATCTTAACTTTAGAAATATTTAATAGCTAGAAAAGCTTATTTTCAGATAACTAAAATCACAATTCAGAGATTTCTTACACTAAGGACTTACATGAAGATAAATATTCTCTTAGTTTCTCATTATTTCAAGTTTTAAATACAAGGCTTTGATATGTAGAAAGTAAATTTTTTAAAAAAGCTTTTCTATATTCCTTCCACCCTAAAAATAAAATATTTTTATTCACATGCACTTAATATTTTCATAGTTGCAATTATAGCTAATACACATATTTTTGTTGAAGTTAATAACCTAGCATGTTTTGTAAACATGTTTCATGCAGCAAATTATTTTTCTACTAACTTTATTCAATAGATTAATTATGTTTTATTCAATTAGTGTCTTTTAAATTTAGCATTTACTCTGTGTAATAAGCTATGCTAAATGTCAAACTTAGTGCAACAGATAAATCATTCCACTTTTGTTATTTTGGCTTGCTCTCTACACTTATATTACTATTATAAATACCAGTTAAATTAACATATTTATGTTCAAAACATTTTTTAGATTATTTTTCTTAAAATAAGTAGTTGAAAATGAATAATCAATAATTATGTAGTCCTTACTACATTCTGATCAATTGATATCCATTTATGCCAGGACACACTAGTGTTCTCAAATCTAATCAGAGTTGGATATTATTATTAAGCTTATAATATCTGTTAGAGGAAGGTAACATTTTCACCCAGGTTGGATATCTCAATAAGACAATATATTGAACTCTATAAACTGCTTCATAATATCAGATCATAGAAGTATACATTTTTGCTATAGCCAGGGGACAGAAGCTCTTTGCTACAGCAAGTTTTTGATCCACAGTGGGAAAAAGTATAATTGAGTATGAATATTTTTGCTCATTCTTAGAAATGTGTTCCTTTCTCTTTTAATAAAATCCACTGTCCTAATTCATTGAAAAGGAAAGCAGAGATTAGTAGAAAAAAAGAATAAAAGAAGATGAGAGAAACAGGAGAGAGAAGTTGACAGAGGAAAATACAGTAGAAAAATAATTACTAGAAAAAAAGGAATCAAGTCATTAGATTAAGAAAATGATTGTTTTGGAGGAGGTACAGAGGAGCTATAGCAGCACATCAGTGGAGAGAGAGAAAATATCTCAAGTTTTTGATCCCATGTCCCTCTAGCCATGGCCTTTATGTAGATCTTGGACCTGGGAGAAGTAGAAGGAGCCTTCAGTGACCACTTGGAGCACGACTGTTCAAGTATACCGTTATCATCTGCCTCCAGGTGAAGGTAAAAAGGTGTTAACTCTCCTGGTCTAGGGGCACACTGGAAAAGGCAGAGGAAAGGTCCACTACAATGATGCAAGTGGTATTACTAGGAACTGATAGCATTATGGTATTTGAGTTGGAGAAGTAAGGAATACCAATTTTATTGATGGCCCTGAGCTCTTGAGCAAATTAATGCTTTTGCCCATTTGGTTTGGGTTCTTTATTGGTAGGATAGGAGTGGTGACAGGGCTGGTGCCGGGTATTAGAAGACCTTTGGGTATAAGGCTTTCCACCATAGTAGCCCTTTGAGCAACACGAATTTGAACTTCATGGGTCCACATAGACGTACATTTTCTTCTGTCTCTGCAACAGCTGAGACAGGGGGACCAACCTCTCTTCTTTTTCCTCTTCCTCAGCCTACTCAGTATGAAAAAGACAAAGATGAAGTCCTTGATGATAATCCAATTCCATTTAATAAATAGTGAATATCTTTTATCTTCCTTGTGATTTCATAATAACATTTCCTTTTTGCTAGTTTGCTTTGTTGTAAGAATATAATATATAATGCATATGGCATACAAAGTGTATGTTAATCAACTGTTTATGCCATGGGTAAGGCTTCTTGGACAAAAGCTAGCTGTTACTGCTTAAGTTTCTGGGGAGTGAAAAGTTATATGCAGTTTTTCAATTGTGCAGGAGTTGGTGCCCCCAACCCCCTCATTGTTCAAGGGTCCACTGCACAGGTGTGATTCCCTCTTGCTTCTGGCTTCAAGGGATATTGGGAATGTATAGATAATGGTGTGGTAGAATCTATCTGAACTTTTTTATGTTTTTCTCTTCTCTGTTGCCTATGTCAGTAGAATTTTAGCTCACAGAGCATTAGGCACACTATTAAGCATTTTATCCGGGCTCTTTATCAAATATAATTGAGCAAGTATATTCAGAGCAGACACAACTTGATATGAATAAGAACATCCTCTGGGACCTGAAGAAATTATCCCTCTGCTGTCCATTTAGTATCATGATTTCATTTGCAAAGTATATCTCTCTATTAAATTTGCAGGAGTAATATCACAGAGCAGGAAGAAATGTTTTTTCAGTCAAGAGCCCAAAGGTTATGATTAAGGGCTGGGAAATAGAGAAAATCTGTGGGTTACACACACAGGGAAACACACCTATGTGGTATGTTTACTCCAAGGAACAAGTTGAACAAACGTGTCTGGGTTTGATGCAGTAAGAGTAATATCCATATCTACCAGGAATTGATAAGAATGCCCACCTATGTTTGTGGTTAAACACCTTGAATGTTTAAGGATACAGTATGATATTGGGCATGTTTTCTTTCCTGAAAGCACTCTCATTGATCTGAATTAAGAAAATTTTTTGTCTTGTTTTTCTTTTGTATGATGAGACAATTTTCTTTTCCCTTCTGTCCCTTCTGTTTACAATATCTACAAGTGTCTTGGTTAGCAGGGGATTGGTTGGTGAGTGGGCCACATAGCTGTTTGATGGGCTGGGCCATGGGTTTCCTTTGAGTCTTGTTTTTGTTCTAGAGCCCTTTTAAAATGTTTTGTCGGGTGTTGTAGTTCCACTAAAGGGGCCAGTTTTCATTCTGATTTTTATTTTTGAATTAGGGCTTCCGTTTCAGTTTTGACTGCATTGATTAAAATGAAATGAAAGTTCTGCTGTTCCATCAGTAACTTTTTTCACTCCCCAAAATTGTTAGACATGTTTCTAGTCCATCCCGTAAATCTCCTACAATTTCATCCTTTTGGTTGGCGTAATTGAATTATGGGTCAATCAATTTTTATGGAAAATGTTTCAGGTATGGCTTTTAAGAAACTTTAATATACTTTTCTGGATTTTTTTTTTTAACCCTCGGGTATATTCTGGAAAGAAAGATCTCATAAGTCCCTTTCCAGGTCAGTTCCATCAGCTTTTTCTCTCAAGGATGTAGCATCCAAGGCTCAGATCAGCACTGTGTTCAGGCTGATATAGGTCAGTTAGGTCTGGATTTTATATACACACAGGAATTCTAAATTCTCCTATGAATATATCCACTGCTCTTTTTTTGTGTGTGTGGGGGGGGCGGTTAGAGAAATCTTTAAGTATAACACTTCAATTAAACTCACATGTAAGGTTTAAATTCCACAATTGTTTGCATTTTTGTTTCACGGGAGGAAGAGATTCTTAAAAGCAACTGGAATTTTAGGGTTTTAGGAGAGGTGATAGGAAAAGGAAGAGGATCTGGACAAGAAGAGGAAAGAGAGGGTGTGGAAGGGGAGAAATCACATAACAAAGAAGAAGGAGGGCTGAAAATAGAGAGGCAACTGGAGGGAAAGGAGGAGGATTTACTAAGGAAAGGAGCCTAGTTTTTTCCTACTTAAGATTGTCAACTTGCTCATTAACTTTGGCCAAATAATCTTTTAGTGAAGCAATTACTAAATCACAGCTTTTTTGTTTCTGTTTTTGGAGATTTCTGCATACCAATAAAAAAAATGCTGCCTATTGGGCTTGTGAAATCTTATTCCCTATCTTTCTTAAGGTGCCTCTCAAATAAACAATTGTCCTCAAATCAAATATTTCCCAGAGTGGCCACTGAATTACCAAATCATCCTTGGTAAAATTACGCAACTTAGAAAGATAGGTGCAAGCATTATTGTGAAGGGAGTAGCTACAAGAAGCAGGAATATTTCCTGGAGAGGAGAAGACTTGAATGACCCGGTGAGTGCTGGTCATAGTTGGTAGGCGGCAATGCTTGTGGACCTTGTGTCTTGGTACCCCAGCCTAATGAGTGTCTGCCTCTAAAGCCAGACCTAACAATCTGCTCGTCCCGGCAAGTGGAAAACCAGAGAAAATCCTCTTTCTGGTTCAATGCCAAACCCACAGCATGCAAAATCAAGAGTGAAAGGGAGTATCATTTAGTTTTATTGGTGATTTACAGCAAAGTTTGTCCAAGTAGACAACCGTTTCTCAGGTGAGGACTGTAAACCCACAGGTCTGTGAGGGCAGCTCAAACAAGAGGCTTACAGAGTCTATGGCTATTTTCCTTCCTATATGTCTTTTCTTATGAGAAACAGCATTTCCAGATAGCATGACACAGAACAAAAGGCTGCAAAACAGAATGAAGAGAAATGGGTTCATTCCACCAAGAATGCCAAACAAACGGGATCCAATAACAAAACCTGTTACCAAACTAAGAATAAATAACTGAGGAACTCAGTGCAAAGGAAGTGGATTATTTCAGACCTAGTCTGCTTTACCATGTCTTCACAGACTTGACAAGCCACCATCAGCACGGCACAAAAGGCCTCTGTGGTACTGCACCAAGGCAAAAAGCTGGTGTCTACCACAATGGGCAATGCAGATTGGGTGTCAGTGGGACCCCCAAGATTAACTGTGGAAGTAAATGAATACCACCCAAATGAAGATAAGTAGATCTGGCTGTAGCTTGCTTTTCACCAAGGGCAGCCATCGACTGACCAATTTGGAGGTGTTAACAGCCCAGTCCCTTATGTCTGGGTAAGACAAATGGTGAGACCACTTATGCTCCAGAGCTGTCCATAGGATAAGGCTAGGGCTTGACCTTTCAAAACACATTTCTTCCCCTGCCACATTGAGCTTCTCTCACTTTTCCTGAGAGCGGTCAGTCAATAAATCATTGCAAGAGATTTCACATCTAAGAGCCCTACCTAAGACAGGGAGGCTCTGCACTGTGTGTCTACTGCTTTTTACCTCTTCACCCTGACTATGTTTTAAAACTTGCCACCACAAATTCTCTCTAAGGAATATACTTGTTAACTTGTTTGAAATTGTCTTTTGTTTATAACTCCCAGGAGTGGAAGTGCTAGGTCATGGTGCTTTCTACAACTAATGTAACTAAGTACTTTCAGCTTGTTCTGAGTGGTGCCATCTCTCTACATTCCCATTTTAGGAAATTTAAGTTCCCTTCAATTATTACTGAAAATACTTTTTAAATATTGACTCCCTACCTGCCATCAAGATTAATAATAATAATAATTCTCATGCCCTGGCCCTGTTTATCCAATTGTCACATTTCTTGTTCTTATTTAAATCAAACTGTGTGAATGTGGATTGTAGATTTGAATAATTAAGACAATGTTTTTGTTCAATTATACAAACGTGGTCCCACCCCTGTGTAAATTCCACTAACCCTTATTTTTCTTTCAACATCTTGATCTTTAACTCCCAAATGATCAAGGAAATATATCAATGATGCTCACATTTTCATGCATTCAAATGACATTTTTCTTGAATGCTCAAATTCAATCAACATTTACTGTTTTCACAATGTACCAGGCTCCAGCAAGGAATATGAAATATAATAGATATATATTACCTAATTGGAATATTGCTTGAGTTAGCATTTAAGCTGCTACTTGGAAGTATATCTAATGGTGGGTTCAGCTTAACAAGCGGTGTGGTTAATTGTAGGAGTCAGGGTTGTGGACAGTTAACCAATCAATGAAGGAGGCTGCAGAATGGTGATTATGATCTTATAGCCCATGACAAATGGAACTGTGCCAGCATATGGCTCATTTACTCACATTTCTGCTGCTCCTTCTGTGGCCAGAACTGGATTAAAGTTTGAGGGAGGAAAATGAACATTCTGCAATGAGAAATATTCTGGGATTCTTATGTTCTATTCCTTCATCCTATCTAGTCCATTTTGGTATAAGTCATTAAGTAATTCTAGATATTCAGTGAAGGAATGATAGGTGCTAATGATTCATAACTGAATCAGTGAAAACAGCCCAGTCTCTGACTAAACATTGAATGATTACTCAGTGTTTTTTAGGCAACTGCACTTTTTTTCCCTGTGAGCACCTTTCACACTTCCAGGCCAAGATTAGATAGAGTTCTTTCCCTTATCAGTCCAGGTTCTGCCTGGGTCTTAGCCTTTTATCTCTGTTCTCTTAATTGAGCTTTGGTTATGCTCATATGCTCATTGCTGTTATTACTGTTATTGTTGTTATCCCTGTTATTGTTGTTATCCTTTCCTAGCAGTCTGGTGGTTTCAGTTGATAGCCCTTAGTGCTGCCTCCAGATTTTAGCTTAGTGTTTTTCAAATTTGAATTTTTGTTCTAGATATCTTTGGAATGCCATAAAAGCAGAGATTTTCTGATCTTGTCCTGATAGATTGTGATTTAGTGGGTCATAGTGGGATTTGAGAATGTATATATTTTAAAAATGATTTCCACCCTGGTTATAACCCTACCCACAAGTGTGTAGGCTCACACTTGCCCTATATCTTGAACCTAATAGTGTTAGGGTTATATATCCATGAAACTTCCTGTAGCCCTACAATGGTCTCAGCCAATCCCTAACCCTCAAACATAAAGTTATTGTCTTCCACAAATTATTCTATTCTCCAGGAGAACAATGCTCTGGAGTCACCAAGGTGAGCATTGTTCATGAATGGAAGCCCAGAGAGAGCATTTACTCCTTGTTTCTAATGGATCCATTCCTTCTGAGAAAAGTTCAGGATGGCCAAAGCCTAAAATTAAGTTCCGTAGTATACCAGTCATTCACACTCCTTTGAGAATAGTGAGTGACTCTTTCTTTAGCTTCAGCCCTTGTGATAGTTAATTATATGTATCAAATTTACCAGGCTAGGGTGTGTCAGAAGAGCTAGCAAAAACTTATTTCTTATTTCTGGGTTTGTGTGGGTGTTTCCAGAAGAGATTAACATTTGAATCAACAGACTGACTAAAGATCAGCCCTCGTCAATGGGCATCAATCAGTCAAGGGCCTGAATAGAACAAAAAGGTGGAGAAAGAGTGAATTCAGTCTCTCTGTTCTTGAGCTGTTACATCTAACTTCTCCTGCCCTTGTACATGGAAGTTCCTCCTTCCCCAGGCTTCAGGTTCCAGGACTTAAACCAAACAGCCCAACTCCCACACCCACCCCTCCCAGTTCTTAGACCTTCTAACTTAGACTTGGAATTACATCATTGACTCCCCTGGTTCTAGGCTTTTGGATTTGAACTAAATTATATCATCAGCTTTCCAGGTTCTCCAGCTTAAAGATGGTAGATGGTGGTCCATCTAGGCCTCCACAATCATGTAAGACAATTTCCATAACACATCTCTCCCTCTTCTCTCTCTCTCTCTCTCTCTGTGTATACACATCACATGTACTATTGGTTCTGTTTTTCTGGGGAACCCTAACAAATACAGCTCTGCACCTCTGCAGCACTTATGTTTTACTTTTTTCCTTCCTGCAAATTCTACTTTTATTCCTATAACCCACCTCACCCCAAAATGTGAGCTTAAAGAACCTGGTTCCAAGGCATTTGACAACAACTTGGATATATTACCTACTTTATTCATGATCTTATAGCCAATTTTCCCTAGAAACCAATATGTGACTATCGAGCACCTAAATATTTTCTCAGACCCTATAGTTACTCATATGGGAACCCGAGTATGTTACCATTCTAAATTTCTACTGTCCAAATGTCACTCAGCTGGACTCTTCTGTCTTTCTCCTCTCTGACTCTTGGTTGACATTCAGTAAGTTTACATGTGCATGCTTGATCCTATTCTTTTAAATGTTTGCAACATTTGACCCTGGTTTCCAACATCGGAGCATAATCCAAAATTAAGACAAAGAATTATCAATAAGTTTTGCAGTAATTTTGCAGATACTATTGCAATATTGCTATTATAATAATGTTTATAGCAGAAGTAGAAACAGCTCAATAGTGCAAGAGAAGGGTAATAGTGTAGAAAATGGTGATGTATTTTTTAATTGGAATGTTATGACAACATTAAACAAAAAGCTTATTAAGAGTTTTGTGGTGAGTAAATGCTAATGGTATATTGTTTTAAAAAAATCAAGATACAAAATTAGATATACAATACAGTCTCAAATATTTAGAAGTCTATAAAAACATTATGGTGATTTTTAAACTTTTAATTTTGAACTAACTTTAATCTTAAAGGAAATCTGCAAAATAGTGTAGAGTTATCTTAAATCTCTCATCAGACTGTGCTGTTAGCATCTTACATAAGCACAGTACAATTATCAAGAACAGGTAATTAGTATTCTGTGAATGCTGTGATTATCAGTGTTTTTCTTGCTCTTCTGCACTTTGAAAACTTATATAATGAGAATATACTGATTTAATAATCAGAAAATATATATAAATCCAATGAAGAGTGTATTAGTTCATTTTCACACTGTTATAAAGAAATACACAAGACCGAATAATTTCACACTGCTATAAAGAAATGCCCTAAACTGGTAATTTATAACTAAAATAGGTTTAATTGACTCATAGTATTGCATGGCTGGGGAGGCCTCAGGAAACTTACAATCGTGGCAGAAGGGGAAGCAGGTACATTTTACACGGTGGCAGAAGAGAAAGTGTGAGCACATAGGAAAAACTACCATTGATAAAACCATCAGATCTTGTGAGAATTCCCTCAGTATCATGAGAATAGTATGAGGAAAACCACCCCCACGATCCAATCAGTTCCTACCAGGTCTCTCCCTCAACACCTGGGGATTACAATTCAATATGAGGTTTGGGTGAAGACACAAAGCCTAATCGTATCATTCTGACCCTGGCCATCACCAAATCTCATGTCTTTTCACATTTCAAACCCAATCATACCTTCCCAACAGTCCTCCAAAGTCTTAAATCATTTCAGCATCAACTCAAAAGTCCATAGTCCAAACTCTCATTTGAGAAAAGGCAAATCTCTTCTGCCCAGGAGCCTATAAAATCAAAAGCAAATGAGTTACTTCCTAGATATAATGAGGGTACAGGCATCGGGTAAATGTTCCCATTCCAAATGGGAGAAATTGGCCAAAACAAAAGGGCTACAGCCTTCATGTAGGTCCAAAACACAGAGGGCCAGTCATTAAACCTTAAAGCTCCAAAACAATCTCTTTTGACTCCATGTCTCACATCCAGGTAATGCTGATGCAAGGGGTGGGCTCCCATGACGTTGGGCAGCTCTGCCACTGTGGCTTTGCAGGATCCAACTCTCCATCCTGCTGCTTCCACAGCTGGTTGAGTGTCTGTGGCTTTTTCAGGCACATGGTACAAGTTGTCAGTGGATCTACCATTCTGGGGTTTGGAGGATGGTGGCCCTCTTTTCACAGCTCCACTAGGCAGTGCCCCAGTGTACTTGAGAATTTAGACGAAAAGATGGAAAGAATGAGTAAACACATGTGGACTATCAATAGAGAAATAGGAAGTATTACAAAAGTAAAGTGGGAATTCTAAAACTAGACCATAATACATTTAAAACATAATTTTCTGATAATTGCAGATTACACATTACAGAATAAAAAATCAATAAACATAAAGACAGACCAATAGAATTTACCCAAGTATAGAACATAGGGAGAAAAATATACTGAAAAATGTAAACATAGCTCAGTAAGCATCTGAACAACATCAAGTAGTATATGTAATTTGAGCTCTAAGATATAAAAGGGAGAAGGTATAGAAGAAAATAATGAAGAAACCGTGGATGAAAATTTCCCAAAAGCATCAGTTTACAAATCTAAGACACTTAAATAACCCCAAATGTGGGAAATAAAACAGAAACCACACTCAATCATTGATTGCTGAAAAGAAAGAGTAAAATTAAATTTTAAAAGGCACCCAAAATGGGGAAATGTAAGTTAAATGTGGAGAAACACAACATACTAGGCATTGAAGAAACATACTTTAAAATAAGAGGAGGTATCTGTGACAAACCCCACAGTCAACACCATACTGAATGGGAAAAAGCTGGAAGCATTATTCTTGAGAAGTGGGACAAGACAAAGAAGCTCACTCTCACCACCCCATTCAACATAGTACTGGAAGTCCTAGCCGGAACAATCAGGCAAGAGAAACAAATAAAGTGCATCCAAATAGGAACTATCACTGTTTGGAGACAATATGATCGTATACTTAGAAAACCCCATAGTTCCTGTCCAAAAGTTCCTGGATCTGATAAGCAACTTTAACAAAGTTTCAGTATACAAAATCAATATACAAAAATCAGTAGCATTTCTATACACCAACAATATCCAAGATGAGAAGTAATCAAGAACAGAATCCCATTGACAATAGCCACAAAAGAATAAAGTACTTGGGAATACAGCTAATTAGGGAGGTAAAAGATTTATATTATGAAAATTACAAAATATTGTCCAAATAAATCAGAGATGACACAAATGAAAAAAAATTTCACGCTCATAGATAGGAAAAATCAACATAATTAAAATGGTCATAGTGCCTTAAGCAATTTACAGATTCAATACTATTTCTATCAAACTACCAAGGACATTCTTCAAAAAACTAGAAAAAAAAAAACTACTCTAAAATGAATATCAAATAAAAAAAAATAGCTTGGATAGCCAAAGCCATCCAAAGAAAAATGAACAAAGCTGAAGGCATCTCATTACCCAGCTTCAAATTATACTAAAAGGCTACAGTAACCAGAACAGCATGGTACTGGTACAAAAACAAACACATATATCAATGGAACACAATAGAGAGTCCAGAAATAAAGCCACACACCTACAACTAGCTGTTCTTCAACAAAGCTGACAAAAACAAGCAAGAAAGAAAGGATTCTGTATTCAATAAATGATACTGGGATAACTGGCTGACAATATGCAGAAGATTGAACCTAGACCCCTACTTTTCACCATATACAAAAATTAATTCAAGATCATTTACATAATTAAAGATAAACCTTAGACTATAAAAACCATGTAAGATAACTAGGAAATACCATTCTGGACATAGGAATGGCCAAAGATTTCATAACAAAGACACCAAAAGCAATTGCAGCAAAACCCTAAACTGACAAATTGGATCTAATTAAACTAAAGAGCTTCTGCACAGCAAAAATCACTATCAGCAGAGTAAAGAGACAACAATAGTATTTGCAAAATATGCACCTGAAAAAGGTCTAATATCCAGAAGCTAAAAGGAATTTACATTAACAAGCAAAAGAAAAAAGTCCCATTAAAAAGTGGGTAAAGGATATGAACAGAGACCTTTCAAAATACATACACACAGCCAACAAGCATATGAAAAAATGCTCAACATTCACTAATAATTAGAGAAATGCCAATGAAAACCACAATGAAATATTGTCTCACACCAGCCAGAATGGTTACTATTAAAAACTAAGAAAATAACAGCTGGAGAGGTTGAAGAGAAATGGGAACACTTATACACTGCTGGCGAGAATGTAAATTAGTTCAGCCACTGTGGAAAACAGTTTAAAGATTTCTCAAAGAACTTAAAACAGAATTACCATTTAACCCAGTAATTACATTGTTGGATATATACCCAAATGAATATAAATAATTCTTTCATAAAGACACATATGCACACATATGTTCATTGCAGCACTATTTACAATAGCAAAGACATGGAATCAACCTAGATGCCCACCAACAGTAGACTGGAGAAAGAAAATGTGGTACATATGGTACATATATACCATGGAATACTACACAGACAAAACGTGAAGGAGATCGTGTCCTTTGCAGCAACATTGATAAAGCTGTAAACCATTATCCTAAGCAAACTAACAAAGGAACAGAAAACCAAATACCACATATTCTCACTTATAAGTGAGAGCTAAACATTGAGTACGAATTGACGCAAAGAATAGAACAATACATACTGAGCCCGACTTGAGGGGGAGGGGGACAGGAGGGTGAGGATAGAAAACCTACCTATTGGTAGGTTTATTGGGTACCATGCTTATTACCTGGGTAACAAAATAATCTCTACACTAAACCTCCACAACATGTAATTTATCTGCATAACAAACTTGCACATGTACCCCTGAGACTAAAATGAAAGTTTTTTTTTAAAAAATGTGGAGAAACAATGAAAATGACAGATCACCTCTTACAAGAAACAATGATAGGCAGAACGCAGACATGAATAATATAGATAAATTTTTAAGGGAATAAAACATCAGTCTAGAAGTGTATAGCCAATTAGCCTATCTTAAAAATTGAGAAATATATATGAGGACATTTTCAGACCAATGAAAGAGGAAAGAATTCCTTGCCAGCATATTTGCACTAGATAATATGTTAAAGGAACTGCAGGACACAGAGAAATGTATAACACTAGAATCAACAAGAATTAAAGAGTATTGAAAAGATTTTTTTTTTAAACTGGTGGATAAAAAATAGGAGTCCCAGCATGATAATTCACACCTGTAATCCCAGAACTTTTGAAGGCCAAGGTGGGAGGATGACTTGAGGCCAGGAATTCGAGAGCCTGGGCAACAGAGTGCGACCTCATCTTTATTTTAAAAAATTAAAAATTAGCCAGATGTGATGTGTACAGGTAGTCTCAGCTACTCGGGAGGCTGAGGCAGAAGGATTTTTGGGGCCCAAGAGTTTGAGGTTACAGTGAACTATGATTATGCCATTGTACTCCAGCCTGGGTGACTGAGTGAGACTTGGTATTGATTTTTTTTATTATAAAAGCAATATTATTATAGGGCTTATAATACGTGTAACAGCAAAGCATGTAAGAAAAATAAAACAAAATATGGAAGTTAAATATAACTACATTGTGTCAAATTTGATTTCTTTTTTTTTAAACATTTTATGTAAAGTAATATAATGTTACTTGTTAGAAGACTGTAAGTTAGGAAGACATATTTTAATTCTTAAAACAACCCAGAAAATTAATTTAAATGTAGCAACAATGCTAAAAATAAGATAAAGAAGACAAAAATAAATATTGTAGCATGTTTGATTAAAACAAAAATTAAATCTGAGAAATAGAAAACAAATACCAAAAGATTAAATCAAGACATATCAACAATTACACTGTGTGAATATAATAAACATTTCAAAGAAAAAGTAGAGAGTTTTAGCAATTATAAAAAGTAATATGCCACTATTTTCTCTCTGTAAAATATATGCACTATAAATATAAAGGTACAAAGATGTTTACAGGTAGGCAGATACACAGAATAGACTTATCCCAGTAGCAGATAATAATTATAGATTGATAAATGCTTTGACTCTGCCTAACAATTCTTAAAAAAAAAAAAAAGACACAAAGAAAAAAAAATATATAAGTAACTTCTCCATATCTCAGGAGAAATCACAATAATACTTACAGAAAAGCAATCATCTACCAAGGGAAAAATTTACTATGACTGGCATTGGTATGAAAGAATACCAGGTATTTATAGAGGCAGAAAAATAGGAATCATAATGAAGAGAAAAATCAATTAATGAATAGCAGTTCAGAACCACAGGTGCTAGAATTAGTAAACAAAGACATTAAATTCTATATGTATTTCTTATATGTTTCAATGTTAAGGAAGAACATGGACAATATGAAAAAGACTATGTCTTATATGTTTCAGTGTTAAGGAAGAACATGGACAATATGAAAAAGACTATTTCTTATATGTTTCAGTGTTTAGGAAGAACATGGACAATATGAAAAAGACCCAAATCAAAGTTGTGGAGATGAATAGTTTAATGGTTGAGATAAAAAATACTGTGAAGAAAATAATATGAAATTTGACATTGCAGAAGAAAAGATTTGTGAACAAGAACACATAGAAATTAAAGCTATTCACATTAAAACTTAAATCTTTTTTTAAAAAAAAAAAGGCATAAAGAGTTTAGAGGACACTTCAAGTAGTATAAAATACATGCAGTTAGATTCTCAAAAGCAGAGGAGAGAAGGAAAGAGACAAAAAATAGTTGAAGAAATTATAACTGAAAAATTTACAAATTTAATAGTGTAATTCCTTAGTTCCAAAAATCTCAGCAAAACTCAAGTACAATAACTATAAAGCTACATCAGAACATAATTGCCATCTAATTGCTCAAGATCAGTGAAAAAAGAAATTAAATGACACATTACATACAGAAGAGCAAAGATAAGGAGAAAACAGATTAAATTTCTCAGGAAAAAAGGCAAATGAGGACATAATGCAGCAACACTTTTTTGTTTGTCTGTTTGTTTGTTCGAGGCAGAGTCTTGCTCTGTTGCCCAGGCTGGAGTGCAGTGGCACAATCTGGGCTCACTGCAACCTCCACCTCCTGGGTTCCAGCAATTCTCCTGTTTTAGCCTTCTGAGTAATTGGGATAACAGGTGCACACCACCACACCCGGCTAATTTTTTTGTATTTTCAGTAGAGACGGGGTTTCACCATATTGGTCAGGCTGGTCTCGAACTCCTGACCTTGTGATTCATCTGCCTCGGCCTCCCAAAGTGCTGGGATTACAGGCGTGAGCCACTGCACCTGGCCAACATTGTTAAAGTTTGTAAAAAGGGAAAAACCAAAACTGGTTTACCTAGAAATCTATACCCAGAAAAAATGTTCAAAAACAAAGGGAAATTAATTTCTTATATATGCAAAAGCTGAGAGAATTGATCAAATGTTGTCTTTCAGATAGAAACAAATGACATTGTGGAAATGTATATTTATAAAAATAAGTAAAGACATCAGAAATGGTAACTACGGGGTAATTATATAAAATTACTCTCTCCTTATATAAATATTTAAAGATAGTTCACTACTTAAACAAAAATTATTAACAATATATTATTGGTTTCATAATAGATATTTAAGTAAACTATGTGGCGAAAATAGCATAAAATCTAGTAGAAAAGAAATTTAGGTTTCTCATTCTATAAATAAAGTAATATAAGATCATTTGAAGGAAGATAGTGACAACTCAAAGATGTGCAATATAAACTCTAAAGAAACCACAAGCGTGAGTCACGCTTGTAACTCCAGCACTTTGGGAGGCCAAGATGGGAGGATTACTTGAAGCCAGTAATTCAAGACCAGCCTGGGCAACAAAGCGAGACTCCATCTCAAAAAAAAAAAAAAAAAAAAGATAAATAAAATAAGACAAATTAACTGAGCACGGTGGCACACATCTACAGTCCCAGCTACTCAAGGAGCCGAGGCAGAGGAATCGCTTGATTCCATGAGTTTGAGGCTACAGTGAGCTATGATTGTGCCACTGCATTCCAGCCTGACCAAGAGAATGAGATCCTGCCCTGTGCCCCCCACCCTCTCCCAAATGAAAAGAAACAATAATAATAAACAACTACTTTTTTTAAAAGTGGTAAAGCTAGTAAGCCAAAGAAGGAGATAAAACGAAATAAGAGTATACTCAAGTTATCCAAAATAAGGTGGATAAAGAAGGAAAAAGGGAAACATAGAAGAGATTAGACAAATAAAGGTAAAGTGAATACTAGAGTGGCTGGGTTGGCATCAAAGTAGATTTTAAATAAAAGTAGTACCAGGAGTAAAGAAGATCTTGTAATAGTGATGAATAAGCCAATTAATCAAGAGGACATAAAAATCCTAAAAGTTTATGCACTTAACACTATGTCAAATATACAAAGCTAAAAGTGATGCAAAAGGAAAGAGAAATAGACAAATCTCCACTAATAGTCAGAAATTTCAATATCCCTCTGTCAATAAATGATAGGAAAGTAAATGCAAAATCCATACAAATATGGCACATGTGAACTGCATGGTCAATTAATATTACCTAGTTGACGTTTGTAGCCTACTCTACCCAACATTAGAAGAATGCACATTGTTTTCTAGTTCACACAGACCAACTGCTAAGATAGACGATACTCTGTGCCTAACACAAATATAAATTATTTTGAAACTATCCAAGTGGAATAAATTGGAAACCCCTAATAAAAGACAAAGAAAAAGTTACCAAACTATTTGTAGATAAATGAAACTTCTAAACAACACGAGTCAAAAAATAAATCAAGTGGAATTAAAAAACTATTTTGAAAGGAATAAAAACAAAGCATGTTAGTGTTTGAGTACTTAGAATTTCCCTCTGCAATGCATCTTTTATTCTTTTTATATAAAAGAAAAATACAGAACTCAAATCAATAGCCCCCACTTCTAATTTAAAACAGCGAAAAAACAAAAGCAAATTAAACACAAAATAGAATAATCAAAATAATAAATATCAGAGAGGAAATCAATGAAGTAGAAAAGAGAAAATTCAGTGAAACAAAAAGCTGGTTCTTTGAGAGCATCTATAAAATTCATAAACCACTAGGCAACTTGTTCAGGAAAAAAAACAAGCAAGCAACAACAAAAACAAAACCAAACAAAAAAACCTCAAATTATTAAGGGCCAGAAAGAAAGAGGCAATATGGCCACAGATTCTACATTTTTAAACCAGTAATATGGAAATATGAAGAACTTTATGTCATTGAGTTGAATAACTTCTATAAAACAGACAATTCCCTGAAAGACTCATGCCTCCTCAAGAATAATAGCCCAATAGCTTTATATCTATTGAAATTTCATTTGTAGGTAAAACCCTTCTCACAAAGAAAATTATAGTTCTATATGAATTCACTGGTGAATTGCACAAAAATTTAAGAAAAAAGTCGAGTAGCATGATGCTTGCAGCTTTGTTCTTTTTACTTAGGTTTGTCTTGGTTATTCGAGCTCTTTTTTTGGTTCCATATGAATCTTAAAATAGTTCATTCTAACTATGTAAAGAATGTCAATGGTAGTTTAATGGGAATAGCATTGAGTCTATAAATTACTTTGGGCCATATGGCCATTTTCACAGTGTTGATTCTTTCTATCCATGAGCATGAAATGTTTTTCCATTTGTTTGTGTCCTCTCTCATTTCCTTGAGCAGTGGTTTGTAGATCTACTTGAAGAGGTTTTTCACTTCCCTTGTTAGCTGTATTCCTAGGTATTTTATTCTTTCTGTAGCAATCGTGAATGGGAATACATTCATTATTTGGCTCTCTGCTTGTCTGCTGTTCATGTATAGCAGACCTAGCAATTTTGCACATTCATTTTGTATCCTGAGAGTTTGCTGAGGTTGCTTACCAGCTTAAGAAGCTTTTGGGCTGAGAAGATGGGATTTTCTAGATATAGGATCATGTCATCTGCAAACAAGTATAACTTGACTTCCTCTCTCCCTATTTGAATACCCTTTATTTATTTCTCTTCCCTGATTGCCCTGGCCAGAACTTCCAATACTGTGTTGAGTAGGAGTGTTGAGAGAGGGCATCCTTGTCTTGTGTCGATTTTCAAGGGGGGTGTTCCTAGTTTTGCCCATTCAGTGTGATATTGGCTGTTGGTTTGTCATACATGGCTTATTATTTTGAGATATGTTCTATCAGTACTTAGTTTATTGAATTTTTAACATGAAGGGATGTTAACTTTTATTGAAGATCTTTCCTGCATTTGTTGTGATAATCATGTGCTTTTTGCCTTTAGTACTGTTTATGTGATGAATCACATTTGTTGATTTGGTTATGTTGAACCAGCCTTGCATCCCAGGGATGAAGCTGACTTGATCATGGTGGATAAGCTTTTTGATGTGCTGCTTGATTCGGTTTGCCAGTATTTTATTGAGGATCTTTGCATCAATATTGGTCAGGGATATTGGCCTGAAGTTTTCTCTTCTTTTTTTTTTTTTTTTTTTTTTTTTTTCTCTGCCAGGCTTTGATATCAGGATGATAATGCTTCATAAAATGAGTTAGGTAAAATTTGCTCTTTTTCAATTGTTCGGAATAGTTTCAGTAGAAATGGTACCAGCTCTTCTTTGGACCTCTAGGAATTTAGCTGTAAATCTGTCCGGTTCTGGGCTTTTTTTGGTTTGTAACTATTACTATCTCAATTTCAGAACTGTTTATTGGTTTATTCAGGGATTCAATTTCTTCCTGGTTCAGTCTTGGGAGGGTATATGTGTCCAGGAATTTAACCAATTCTTCTAGATTTTCCAGTTTATGTTCACAGAGGTGTTTATAGTATTCTCTGATGGTTGTTTGTATTTCTTTGGGGTCAGAGGTGATACCACCCTTATCATTTCTGATTTTGTCTATTTGAGTCTTCTCTCTTTTCTTCTTTACTAGACTGGCTAGCAGTCTGTTGTATCACTTTTTCCAAAAATCAGCTCCTGGATTTATTGATTTTTTGAAGGGTTTTTCATGTCTCCATCTCCTTCAGTTCTTCTGTGATCTTGGTTATTTCTTGTTTTCTGTTTGCTTTTGGTTTTCTTTGTTCTTGGTTCTCTAGTTCTTTTAGTGATGATGTTACGTTGTTAATTTGAGATCTTTCTATACCATAAATAGTATGCAACCATAAAAAGGAATACTATGCAACCATAAAAAGGAATGAGATCGTGTCCTTTGCAGGCACATGGATGGAACTGAAATCCATTATTCTCAGCAAACTAAGACAGGAACAGAAAACCAAACACCACGCGTTCTCATGTTCTCACTTATAAGTGGGAGCTGAATGATGAGAACACATGGACACACGGTGGGGAGAACAACCAAACTGGGCCCTGTCAGGGCATATGGGGGGAAGAAGATTATCAGGAAGAAAAGCTAACGGATGAATTGATCTGTGCAGCAAACCACCATAGGACATGTTTACCTATGTTACAATCCTGCACTTCCTGCACATGTACCCTGGAAATCAAAAGTTGCAGGGAAAAGAAAAGAAAAAAAATGCTAATTCTATAGAAACTCTTCCATAAAATTGAAAAATATGAAATAATTTCCAACTAATTATATGAAACCAGTATAACATTGATAACAAAATAAGACAAAAACATTACCAGAAAAGAAAGCCGCAGAATAATATCTCTCACAAATACAAAAAAAAAAACTTCAAACATAATTTTAGTAAATAAAATCTAACAAAATGTAGAAAAGGATAATATGTCATGACCAAGTAGTTTTATCTTATCCCTTACAACTTCATGTGAAACTATAATCATTTCAAAGTAAAATATTTAATTAAAAATATCCCAGTGTCATTTTGTTTGTTTATGTTTTTGTTTGTTTTTAGTATTATAGAATTTGTTTTTAGTATTGACAAGATGGATCTAAAACACATATGGAAATGCAGAGAGCAAAGAATAGCCAAAACAACTCTGAAAAACGGAGACATAAAGTGGGTTTCAAGATTTATGAAAAAGCTAAAATAATTAAGACAGTACAGAATAAGGTTGAACATAGACAAGCATATCGATCGACCTGGATAGAAAAAGTCCAGACATAGTCTTATATGTCAAATATGAACATCTGATCTTTTTAGATATGCAAAGTCAATTCAGTGGAAAAGGATACTATTTTATACATAGGGTGTTGGAACAATTGGATATCCATTTGCAAAATACTAACTTGGATGTATGTACCGCATACATAAAAACTAACTAAAAAAGTGTCATAGACTTAAGTGTAAAGCCTAAAACAATAAGACTTGTAAGAAAAAATATAGAACGTTTCTGTGACCCTTGTTTGAACAAAGATTTCTTAATTTAAACACCAGAAACATGACTCATAAAACAATTGATAAATTGCACCTTATCAAAAGAACTTGTCAATAGAATGAAAATATAAGTCACAGACTGGCAGAAATGTCTGGAAAGATAAATGCTTATAACTATAATATACAAAGAACTTTTAAATCTTAGTCATAAACAAGAAAAAATTACAAAGGAAAAAGATTTGGACAGATATTTAACCAAGGAAAACATACAGATGATACATAATCACATAAAGAGATGCCTGACATTATTAATCCTCGCATAAATACAAATTAAAATCACGCTGAGATACTATTAAACATCTATTAAAATAGCCAAAAATAAAAAAACCAATGCACTGTGCACTGGAAATCATGTGAATTAATCTGCTGTGCGCTGACACACAGTCTCATACACTGCTAGTGGGATTGTAAAATGGCCAAAACCACTTTGGGTTTGTTTTGTTTGTTTTTTCTAAAAGAAACAATGTTTATTTGGTCATAAAGCATTGCAATGGGAATACACATGTCATAAAAAACTATGTGTATATTCAGGAAGGCAAGAGAAGACAAAGGGTTTTAAAGGAAAAAATAAAGAGGAACACGCAATTGTTTTGAAATAATTATCTGAGGCTACAGAGATTAATAATAAGAGTGACATCAGTCTGAGGTCAGCCAGGCAGTTACTGGGCAGATGTCCTTGTCGAAACACCCTTTAGTGTAAGGTTGTGATGGCCTTTGTGCAAGGTGATAAGTTTTGCAGTCTTTTGTGATGGTTTTTGTTATCAGGCATACAGCTTGTGATCCCTCTCTTCATGGCCTTCCCTGGCTCTATTTGTCAGGGTTTTCTTAACATTAGTGACTTCATTTTGATTCTGACAAATTTCACAAATTTAACTCTTGAAACTCAGCATGCCACCCACTCTCTTGGTGTAGAAAAACTTCTGTCTTCAAGACCTTCATTTTTAATAACAGGACACTCTCATGTGGGAATCAGTTTAAGATTCTGACCGAAATAAACTGTCAAATTCATAAACTTTTTCTCCAGGAGACACCCCAAATAGGTTTTGCTCTAAGTCTGACCTTCACAAATCTTCTTCATATGTAAATTACAGTCTGACTCTGAGGTAGGTGATGGGGCCCAGACACCCGACCAGATTGAGGACTAGCTAAAACAGCTTTTCATCAGAGACAACCACCAGTGTGCCCTGTCAGTTTACCATTGCCATGACAACACTCACAAGTTACTGCCCCTTTCTATGGCAATGACCTAATGCCTCAAGAGTTCCCACTCTCTCCCTAGAAATTTCTACAGAAACCACCTGCTAATCTGCATGTTATTAAAAGTGGGTATAAATGTGACTGTGCAAAACTTCCCTAAACTGGTACTCTCCTGCCTACAGGGTAGCCCTGCTCTGCAGGAGCAGTCACAGAGCTGTGACACCGCTGGAGCTGCAGAACTGCCACTTCAATAAAGCTATTTTCTTCCACATCCGCCTTGCCCTTGAATTCTTTCCTGGACAAAGCCGGGAACCCTAGTAGGTAAAGCCCCACATTGGGGCTCACCTGTCCTGCCTCAACTCCAGTGACAGTATGCATGCCAAAATGAAAACGCTGTCCAGAAACAACCCCAGGCACCAGAGGTACAACCTCAGTAAGGACAGAACCCTCCAACCACATCTGCCTGTGGGTCTCCTGCTTTCCTGTGCTCTCTGTAACTTCTCAGAATCTGCAGTGGTTCTGGAGCTGTCTGAGCAGCTGAAGGACACCTGCAGGGGAGAACAGGCTGCTCAGGAAGCACCGAGGGGAGCTCCACTTCCCTCCCTTTTCAGGCTCCGGACTGGCCTCAGTTTGAAGTCACTGCTTCAGGCTCTGCTCGCCACTGCAAGTTATTCACTTGATTCCCACCAATATTGATAGATTAAATGAGAAAAGACCTGTGTTCAATCCAATGGTTGAATAAAACACCAGCAGTATCACTGACCCACCCAATCATTACTGTAGCTAAACCCTAAGCAGTGTATACATAGCTTTCCCTTTCAAGCAGCCTAACTGGCTCCAGGTTGAATACATCTGTGTCTCTCTCATATACTTCAGTCTAAATTATAGAATCCATTTTTTTTAAATCTCACTTAAAAATGTATTTTACAGTTAAGTCACCTTATTTACTAGATTTGATACTAAATCTAATACATTAAGGTATTATTTTTTCTCAAAAAATAAAAGTTTGCCTTCAAGGTACAAAGACAATACCTTGAGACTTTCCAGACCTTAGGACTGGTGGTTCCTAAGGAAAAGTTCCAAAGTATTTAATAGGGATAATAAATTTAAATTGAGTATTAATATTGTTTTCCAAAGCAATATTCATTGCTTGGAAGGTTGTGGACCTCAAAGTCAAGTTAAGCACTCAGTGTATTTTTTTACACCTATCACATTACTTCATGGTTATGCCTTGGATTTTAGGTCAATATTGAAGCCACTCAGCTAAACTAATTATGTCAAGCTATATTTTATTTATTCCCAACCTGCCTTTTAATCCTTATTAGGATAAACATAGCATCACCTTCCAAACTGCAACAAAATTGCCAAATCTTTGTTTTAAAATTTTTATATTTTTTACATTTCTTTTCTTAAATATCAGATAGCTAATTAAGTGTTCTGATTGAAGAAGCCTTCCCTAGAAGCTAGTTTTCTTATAACTTTGTACTAACCAGGCACTGGAGGCCTTACCCATATCATCTTATTTTATTCTCACAGCAAGGCTGTGCAGTAGGTGCACTTTTGAAATTTTGTTTTTTAATTTGAACTTTCATTTTAGATTCAAGGAGTACATGAGCAGGTTTGTTACATGAGCATATTGCATGATATGAGGTTTAGGGCACAATTAATTTGTCACCCAGGTGCTGAGCATAGTATCAGATAGTTTGTTTTTCAACGTTTACCCCCTTGCCCCTTGCCCCCGCTAGTAGCCCCCAGTTTCTATTGTTCCCACTTCTGTATCCATGGGTACACATTGTTTAGCTCCCACTTACAGATAAGAACGTGGGTATTTAGTTTTCTGTTCCTGCTTTAATTTGCTAAAGTAATGGCCTCCAGCTACATTTATGTTGCTGCAAAGCACATGATCTCCTTTATTGTTATGGCTGCAAAGTATTCCATGATGTATATGCACCACATTTTCTTTATCCATTCTACCACTAATGGGCACCAAGGTTGATTCCATGTCTTTGCCATTGTGATTGATGCTGCAATGAACATATAAATGCATGAGGCTTTTTGGAAGAACAATTTATTTTCCCTTTGGATGTATAACCAGTAAAAGGATGGCTGGGCTGAATGCAAGCTCAGTTTTAAGCTATTTGACATATCTCCAAGCTGCTTTCCACAGTGGCTGAACTAATTTACTAAAAGTGTTTCTTTTTCTTCACAACCTCGCCAGCATCTGTTGTTTTTTAACTTTTTCATAGTAGCCATTCTAGCTGGTGTGAGATGGTATCTCACTGCGGTTTTGAGTTGCATTTCTCTGTTGATTAGTGATGTGGAGTATTTTTTCAAATGTTCCTTGGTCATTTCTATGTCTTCTTTTGAGAAGTGTTTGTTCATGCCTTTTGCCCACTTTATAATGTGGTTATTTATGCTTTTGCTTTTTAATTTAACTTCCCCATAGATTCTGGTATTAGACCTTTGTCAGATGTATAGTTTGTTAATATTTTCTCCCATTCTGTAGGCTGCCTGCTTAATCTGTTGATAGTTTCTTTTCCCCTGCAGAAACATTTAGTTCAATAGGTGCTACTTGTCAATTTTTATTTTTATTGCATTTTCTTTTGCGGTCTTAGCCATAAATTCCTTCCCAAGTCCGATGTCCAGAATGCTGCTTCCTATGTTTCTTCAAGAAGTTTTAAAGTTGGCAGTCTTACATTTAATTCTTTATCTTGAGTTAATTTTTCTATATGGTGAAAGATAGGGGTCTAGTTTCATACTTTTGCATATGGTTAACCAGTTATCTCAGCAGCATTTATTGAACAGGGAATCCTTTCCCCATTGTTTATTTTGGCCAACGTTGTGAAACATGGTTGTAAGTTTATGGCTTTATTTCTGGGTTCTTTATTCTCTCTCATCAGTCCACATGTCTGACTTTCTGCCAGTGCCATGTTCTTTGGGTTACTGTAGCCTTATAGTAAGTTTGAAGTCAAGTAATGTGATGCCTCAAACTTTGCTCTTTTTGCTTTGGATTGCTTTGGCTATAGAGCCTCTATTTTTGTTCCACATGAATTTAAAAGTAGCTTTTCCTAATTCTGTGAAAAACAATTGTAGCTTGATAGAATTAGTGTTGAATCTGTATATTGCTTTGGGTAATATGACCATTTTAACCATACCGATTTTTCCTGTCCATGAGCATGTACTGTTTTTCCATATGTTTGTGTCATCTGTGATTTCTTTCAGAAGCTTTTGGTAGTTATCCTTATAGAGATCTTTCATATCCTTGGTTAGATGTATTCCTACGTACTCTATTTGTTGTGGCTATTGTAAATGCAACTGCATTCTTGATTTGGTTCTCAGCTTGGATGTTATTGGTGTATGGAAATGATACCGATCTTTGTACATTGTTTTTTTGCTCTGAAACTTTACTAAAGTCATTTATCAGTTCCAGAAGGCTTTTGGTGGGGTCTTTAGGGTTTTCTAGATATAGATTTATATTGTCAATGAAGAGAGATAGTGTGCATTCTTCTTTTCCTATTTGGATGCCTTCCATTTCTTTCTCTTCCCTGATTGCTCTGGCTAGAATTCCCAGTGCTACACTGAACAGGAGTGGTGGGAGTGGGCATCCTTGTCTTGTTCCAGTTCTCAAGTTCTCCAGTATTCAGTGCCTAGTTTCTTGAGGGTTTCTATTATAAAGAGATGTTGGATTTTATTGAAAGCTTGTTCCATGTCTATTGAGATGCTCATGTGGATTTTGTTTTTAATTTTGTTTATGTGGTGAATCACATTTATTGATTTCCATATGTTGAATCAACCTCACATCCCAAGAATGAAACCTACTTGATTGTGGTAAATTACCTTTTGATGTGCTGCTGGATTCAGTTTGCTAGTAATTTGCTGATTATGTTAGCATCTAGGTTTATCAGGGATATTGACCTGTAATTTTTCTTTTTCACTTATCTCTTGCCAGATTTTTATATCAGTGTGATGTTGGCTTCATATAATGAGTTAAAGAGAAGTCCTTCTTCCTGGATTTTTTTGAATAGATTCATTAGGATTGGTACCAGCTTTTCTCTGTACATCTGTTAGGATTCTACCATAAATCCATCTGGTCAGGAGCTTTTCTCATTGGCAGGTTTATTAATGATTGAATTTTGAGAGATATTTTTGATGTGCTACTGGATTCATTTCATTTCTATTTTTGCAGGTATTGATTTTTTTTTTTTTTTTTTGAGACAGAGTCTCACTTTGTTGCCCAGGCTGGAATGCAGTGGCACGATCTTGACTCACTGCAAACTTGGCCTCCCAGGCTCAAGCAATTCCCTGTCTCAGCCTCCCAAGTAGTTGGGATTATAGGTGACCATCATCACACCTGGTGAATTTTTGTATTTTTAGTTTGAAATGGGGTTTCACCATCAAGACCATCATCAGGTCTTGAACTCCTGACCTTGTGATCCACCTGCCTTGGCCTCCCAAAGTGCTAGAATTACAGGCATGGGCCACTGCACCTGTACTTGATTACTATTTTTATTCTACTGTACTCTGAGGTATGATTGGTTTGATTTTAATTTTTTAAAGTTAATTGAGACTTGCCTCAAGGCCAAGCATGTGATAATTATTGGAGTGTGTTCTTTGTGCAGATGAGAAAACTGTATATTCTATGGCTATGGGTGGAGTATTCTGTAGATTTCTGTTAGGTTCAATTGGTCAAGTGTTGAATTTAAGTCCAGAATTTCTTTGTTAATTTTCTGCCTCAATGATCTGTCTAACACTGTCAGTGGAATGTTAAACTTCTCCACTACTATTGTGAGCAGTCTAATTCTATTTGTATGTCTAGAAATACTTGTTTTATGAATCTGGATGCTCCAATGTTGGGTGCACATACATTTAGGTAGTTAAGTCTTCTTGTTGAATTGAATCCTTTATCATTATGTAATGCCCTTCTTTGTCTTTTACTGTTGATAATTTAAAATCTGTTTTGTCGGAAACAAATATAACAACCCTTGCTCTTTTTGGTTTTCTGTTGCATGATGGGTACTTTCTCCACTGCTGTACTTTGAGCCTATGGGTGTCATGATGTGTGAAATGGGTCTCTTGAAGACAGCAAAACAATGAGTCTTGGTTTTTTATTTGCCTTCCACTGTTTGCCTTTAAGTGGTGCATTTAGACCATTCATACTCAAGGTTAATATTGATATGTGAAACTTCGAACCTATCATAAAGTTGTTAGCTGGTTGCTTTTAGGTTTCTATTGTGCAGTTGATTTATAGGTTTGTGGGCTCCATTCTTAAGTGAGTTATTGTGGTAGCAGATATTGTCCTTTCACTTCTGTATTTAGAACTCCCTTCAGGATCTCTTGTAAGGCTGGTCTGGTGGCTAAAAATTTTCTTCGAAATTGCTTGTCTGGAAAAAATGTTATTTTGTCTTCACCTATGGAGCTTAGTTCAGCAGGCTACGAAATTCTTGGTTGGAATGTCTTTTCTTTAAGAATGCTGAAAATAGGCCTCCAATCTCTACTGGCTTGTTAGGTTAGTTCTTTAGCAATGACTTGGACAGTCCAATGACTATATTCTTGGTGATGTTCATTTTACATAGTATCTCACAGGTGTTCTCTGGGTTTCTTGTATCTGAATGTCTGCCTCTCTAGTGAGGTTAGGGAAATTTTCTTAAATTATTCCCTCAAATATGTTTTCCAGGTTGCTTGTCTCTTTCTGTGTTAAGAATGCCAGTAATTCATCAGCTGAGCCACTTTATATAATCCCATATTTTTGAAGACTTTTTTCACTTTTATAAATTATTTTTTCTTTATTTTTCTCTGACTGGGTTAAGTCAAAGACCAGTCTTTAAGCTCTAAAATTCTTTCTTCCACTTGGTCAAGTCTATTGATAAAGCTTTCAATTATATTGCAAAATTTCTTAAGTAATATTTTCAAGTCCAGAAGCTCTGATAGATTTCTTCTTAACATGTTTATCTCTCTTCCTTCACTTCCTGGATTTCTTTAGAAGTTTCTTGTGTGAATTTTCAACACTGTTTGGCTCTTATTGAGCCTCCTTTTGATCCATGCTTTGAATTCTTTATCTATCATTTCTGAATTTTTATTTTTGTTAGGGACCATTGCTAGAGAGCTAGTGTGATTCTTTGGTGGTGTCACAACATTGAGATTTTTCATGGTGTCAGAACTCTTGCACTGTTTCCTTCTCATCTGAGGCACTGGCACTTCTAATTTTTGTAAATATTTTCATGCAGGTGGGATTCTTTTTCTTTTTTTTTTTCTTTATTTCCAGGATGGCAGGCACAAGTGCCAGTACCACAGGAGTATACAATGACTGGCCACCACATGCCCAGAGGTACTCCTAATCTAGGAGTGTGGGTGATACAGTGCCTGGAGATCTTTCTGAGCATGGAGTATAGAGGGACCTACTACACCACTATCTCTGCACAGGAATGGTGAGGTGGCTCACGTTAATCCAGGTGAATGGGTACTCCAAATGCCTGGGGATATTCCTTGGTGTGAAACAAGGAGGTCCTCTTGCATCAAGATCTCTGCACAAAAAGGGTGGAGTGGTTCAGGCTGCAGATTTGGGTGAAGAGGTGCACTGAATCCCTGAAGATCTACCTTAATGTGAAGCATAAAGGGACCTGCTGCACCATGATCTATGCACAAGAAGGATGGGTCAGCTCAGGCTGCTGATCCAGATGAGTGGATGATCCAAATGCCTGTAGATATGTTTGAGTGTGAAGTGAAGAGTGCTCCCCTGAACGAGGAACTCCACACAGAAAGGGTGGAGTGGCTCAGGCTGTTGGTCCAAGCAAGTCAATGCTTTGAATGCCTGGAGTTCTGCCTGCTAGTGAAGCAGAGAGTGCCCCACTGGACTGGCTGCTGAGACACAATGGAGGGTTCTAAACCTTAGACTAGGGAATCAAGAAAGGCTTCCCAGAAAAGATGGCTGAACTGAAAGTTGGTTAAAAACAATGTTAGCCATGTGAATAACTGAATTACAGTGTTGGGTGTGTTCAGAAAGAATGTCCTGGTTGTAAATGGAAAAAATAAAAACGCATACATCAGTTGTATATTTCTGAAGTGAGTTAGATAGTTTTGAAAGTTGCGCTATTGCTAATGTGGCTGGATGCTACTGCCTTCTATGGAAAACAGCTATTACTCTTCCTTCTCTAACACTCTTACCCTCAACCTCTCTGCATTCCCTGTAGAGTCTCCAAAGGACCCTTGAGAGTGAATTCCTGGGAAACAGGGAAGATGACTGTTTAATTTTATATGACAAAATCTAATATTTTCCAAAATGAGACTTTTACACTCCCTCCAGCAATGTATAAGAGATCCAGATTTGGGGTTGTCATTCTTTTTAATTTTATCCATTCAAGTGTATGTTTAAGTAGTATCTCACCATGAACTTAATTTGTATTTCCCTAATAACAAATGATGCTGATCAACTTTTCATGTATTTCTTGGCATTTCATATATTTTCTAATATTAAGTGTCTATTTAAGTATTTTGGCCAGTTTTAGTAAATTATTTTATTTTGATTATTGATTTGAAGGAGTTATTTATAAAATTTAATTTCTTCGTCGCAGGACTGATCTTTTTTCAGTCCGTGGTTTTCCTTTTAATTTACTTAATGCTTTAATAAGCAAGAGTTTTTAATATTGAAGAAGTTAAATTATCAACTATTTTCCTTTTATAATCAGTGCTTTTTAATGCCCTCCCTAAAATATCTTTACCTACCAAAATAATACAAAGATTTTCTCTTATAAGTTATTCTAGAAACTATACTTTTAGCTTTATTCGTCTTATGACACATCTATAATTACTATATATTATATTGATGCTGTGGCTAACTGCCATGCACCAGGAAGAACTTCAGAAGTTCCACTGGTTGGTTAATTCCTTTCTCTATGTAGAGTTAAACATCAGCAACACAAATTCCAGATACATTAAAATTGATAGGAATATATTAAATATGGCCCATATTATGGAGAACTTTTAACTGCCTCAGGATATTAAAGCAGCATTTATCATGGTGGTTCTCCCAACTGTGGAGGAAAAGTTAAATACTAAATGTGAACTCAATTGAACATGGACACAAACAATGGTCACCAAGTCCTGAACGGGTGGCATGAGCCCCTTGAGGCATTTATCCAGCACTGTTTCGGAGAAATCTCTATTTCAATCTATTCCTATATGTTAGTTATTCAAAAACAACAGACAGTCACAAAAACAAGTTGGCCTGTTTGTGTTCCTTGAGCCCAGTTGTGAAGGGCCCTCGTGACTGGGCCTCATGCCAAGCAACTCATTACAAAAAGAGCCAGAGTCCCAGACCACTCTGAAGCTTTATGAGACCTCTCCTCATCTGTGCACGGATGAGCGTCAGACTCTGGAGCCCAGGCTGTTGCTTCCTAGTCAGGTGATGAATCCTTCATAGTCTGATGAAGATCTATATAGTCTGATGAAGATATATATATATCTACATCTTTTCCCTTCTCCCCTTCCCATTGCAATTTGCTTATTATATCAATTTGCTCATTATATAATTTGCTTATTGTATGTGTATTGCCATTTATGAGGGATAAAAGTTGTTTACCCTTAAAGGTATTATGTGTGTGTCTTTTCTTCTCCCCTTGCACATCTCCCACACAAAATGCCAACAAAAAGTGTTAATGAAGGTTAATAACTGGTCAATAGGTAAAGTCTATTTTTTAGACTAAAATGAAGCTCTGCATAATTGATTTTATAAAATGCATTGATTTAAAACAAGCTCATTAACAAATTTGAAGAAATATAATTATTTTGAGAAAAGAGTCCTTTCAACTCAGCTCCATAGAGATCCACATGACCCTCTTTTGGGCAGAGTATAAGACAAGCTCATAATTCTTCAAATTATCTTATTTTATTTTTGCTTCCCGTCTGTTTAGTAACTAAAGTAACAGATATTAACTATAATTTAGTAAATAATCAGAAAATCTTAACATTCATTCACTTGTCAAGAGGCCTATGTTACATAATGTATCCTACAAGTCATCCTCTTATCTCTGGGCAATATACAACTCTGAAATTCATAATGTGATTAGCAGGCAGACATGGTGGATGAGAGTGACGGGCATGTTGGGCACATGAAGGCATTACCATTCACTGTCATCTGCCATGATTTTATAGCAGGTAATATACACATCCGTAACATTTCTCCAGTAGAAAGGAAGCTGGTGAAAGTAAGCCACCACTGGATTTATTAGAACGTTGATAATTCAAAATCTTCTTATGTAAAATGAAATAAAATAAAAATAAAAGTTCAAAAGTGACACTGAAGGTGGCAGAGATTCTAAACTGATAAGACTTTAAAATTGCATCCAGGTGAGTCTTCAGGGGCTGACAGTAGATTAGTATAAAACAGTTCATGTCTCAAGGTACCTAACAGCATGAAACTCAAACCCTAGGATAAAGAAAGGAGGAACGGAACCAAAAAGTACTGACATCAGACACCTGGTATCACCTAGTGTTTTGTGGTATATAACACATCTAATTTTCATGACAAACCATTCATTAGGCAGACACCATCCATATTTCGCAAGTGCAGAAACAGAGACCCAGAGATTAATTAATTTACCAAAAGTCACATATATAGCAGGAATTAGAGGCCGAATTTGAGTCTAAGCCAGTGCAAATTAAACCTTAAGAAATGTTTAAGGGTGACAGTAGAGATCTTTCAGCTTCTGAGAACAACATTCAGATTAAGAGGGTCTTTCAATGCATGAGAAGCTGCTACCCCAGTGACGATTCTCAGCTGAAGTTATATGTAGTCATAACATACCCAGTCAAGGACCGGTAGACTAATATCTCTTAAGCAGATGATGCTGATGTCAACTCTTTCTGTGGAGCTGACAGATTGCAGAGGTCAGAAAGCCAAACTCACTGAGAATAAGAGCTTTCACTCAGATCATATTTAGGAACCAGTATTTTGCTTTCAACTACTGGCATGGCCTAGAGCATAAATCGTATCTGTTTGCATTTTGATCATCAGAAAGATGTATACTTAGACTAGAAGAGATAAACTCCATTATAGCTTACATATTTTCATGGCATTTATGCTTCATTGTAGTCATTTCAGATTGTAGAGAGTCTGTTTTGGAAATATCTCTCTGCTTTCAAACTAGAATTTATGTAGTGGGCACTGCCCATATAACAGAGAACACCTCTCCAAAGTCACCAGTGCATTCAGTGTCAGTGACTTTTTAGCTGAGCCAAGAAATGTTCTATGAGAAGAAACAAAAGAATTAGAATCCTTTGAGCTGACATCTATTTCCTCTCTGCCTGTGCTGCTGAATGAACCACAGGGCAGAAGGCAGTGCTTGGCATAAACTAAATCATTCCAGGAAACTATTTCATTTGCCTTTATCTTCTTCCTAATTGGTTTTTTATTTGCTTTTAAATTTTAATTGTTCTGATTTATGTGTGTTTCACTTTATAATGTTCTTCAAATTCTTTGAGGAATAGGCTATAAAATATCAATTCTTTAGAAATATATTGCCCTATAATACATACCTATGATAATACTCAAAGGCTGGTAGAAGGGTAATTATAGAACCACCTTTCTCTGTAAATGCCCAACTAACCTGTAAAATGATAAAATGCATATGCTCTGCTTCATTAGTCCAATCTTGGTTATCAGGAGTAAGATGGGAAAGAAAATGTATTCTTGCTACTACCATAGAAAGCATTTGATAAAATACTTGACAAAACTCAAATCTGCTTTGCAGGTTCTTCTTCCTTTACTATGACTACATGAGCATAAAGTGAAATTTGATTTAATTTTGTGCAAAATCAATAGACAATAACTCCCAAATGTATGTGAAATTCTTATTGATTGTTCTGAAGATCAAATATTATCATGTTTAAAGTCATATCAGAATTGAAATATTTGTTTTCAGAGTAATTTAAAATATTATTTGGTGTAATAAAACTTCAGCATACACTTGTTTAATTTACTTTCAATTAAACCATTATAAAATTTAATTTTATCAGAGCTATTGGATTATGTTACAGTTGAATAAATTGAAAGACTTATGTTACCTTTTTATTTAAAATCAGGAGAAAATTGATCTAAGTGAATTTCTGCATTGCTTTATGTTGTTATTGAATATATGAGAAAATTGCTCTGGCATGAAGAAATATAAAAGCTTCTTCACAGAAATACAAAATTAATCTTTCTTTGAATCAATTCATCCATGTTATCCATTACTAGATTGGTGCTCTTCTTGTTTGAAATTTAGTCAACCATGATTTGCTATTGACTAATAAGGTTCTAGGAGCATTTTTCTATGCAAATTATTCAGTAGACTGTTTTTTTTTTGAGATGGAGTTTCGCTTTTGTTGCCCCAGGTGGAGTGCAATGGCATGATCTCGGCTCACCGCAACGTCCGCCTCCTGGGTTCAAGCGATTCTTCTGCCTCAGCCTCTCAAGTAGCTGGAATTACAGTATGCGCCACCACACCTGGCTAATTTTGTATTTTTAGTAGACACAGGGTTTCTCCATGTTGGTCAGGCTGGTCTTGAACTCCCAACCTCAGGTGCTGTGCCCACCTCAGCCTCCCAAAATGCTGGGATTACAGGCATGAGCCACTGTGCCTGGCCGCTTCAGTAGACTTTATAGATATCAGGACAGTGACTTTTGACTGAGATTATGGCAGATGGAGGGTGGAAGGGGTCCACAGAACAGTGACTTTTCTTTGTACAATCCAAGCTGAATCATGGGCTTAGTGGTACTTCTCACAGTCTTGAATTCAACAGACTTACTGGCACCTCTTGAATGCCCGACATTATGCTTGGCACCAGACATTCAAGGATGAAGATGTTTAGTTTCCCTTCTCAAAGAGCTTACACCATTAGGAAGAATAAGGGCATATGAATGAATAATCACATACAAAATGGCATATTCTATCATGGGGGTATGAGCAAATTGTAATTGAAGAAAAGAGAAGGTTCATGGAAATAAAAATAAAAATGTTAGAAAAGTCTTCTCAGATAACTACTTCAGCTGTAACTTAAAGAAAAAGTAAAATTTACTCTGGCTGATAAAGGCGCATTACACAGGACTTGAAGGAAGTGAAAATGGTTATGTTCAGGAAAGTCTGCACAGTTCAACGCTTTTGGAGAAGTTTATTCTTGTGGGAGAATTGCATGTCCAAATACTTACGAAAGAGTCAGGGAGCAGATAAGGAACTGCCTTGTCAACCATCCTAATAACCTTCCACCTTCTTCTTAGTTCAAAAGAACTACTGAAGTCTTAAAAGCTGCGGAAACAGCATTAGTGGATAGTTCTAGCTGGAAAGCAGAAAACAGGCAAAAGTCACCAACTCTTGAAAGTCAATGATGACCACAATCTGGACAAGAGATAATGAGAGATTTAAAATAATAGAAATGAAAAGGGAAAATATGCAGTATTTCAATTGTGTCATTATTCTTACAACATTTTAACAAATGGCTTTTTCCAAAGTGCATTTTGTTTTTCTAAAACTGAAGTGACATTTATTTCACTATTGCATATTCATAAATCCAGTGATTCATGCTAGATGATATGAAGTATCCACATTTAGTATAACTTTGGAAGATCTCTATAGGTTCATAACCAAAAAGTATCTGAGACAGGTCTCAATCAATTTAGAAGTATATTTTGCCGAGGTTAAAGACAATGCCTGGGAGAAAAAACAGGAATCACAGAAATAGTTTATGGTCTGTGTTTTTCTCCAAAGATGATTTTGAGGGCTTCAGTATTAAAGTGGAAAAAGAGGCTGGAGGGGAGAGAAGGAGGATAGGATCACACTACTAAATCCACATGTTGCAAGAGAAAAGGAGCAGATAGGGGAGTAGTCAATGATGTATTTGTCTCATACCAAATAAACTGGCTCTTTACATAAGATGAGGTGAACACAGAGTATCTACCTGTGGAGATCTACCTTTTATCTGCCGCTTTCTGCTTAGGAACAAAAGGAATGGCACGTCCTTGCATGACTCAGTTTTCAGCTTAATTTTTTCCTTTTGCAGAGTGAATTGGGGTCCCAGATTTTAATTTTCTCTTCACAGGTTCATAAAGTTTGTTGACCCTGTGCACGAAAGACATTGATTTATTTTATCACATCCTTAATAAAGCTACCTTGAAAGACAACATAATTCATAGGCTATTTAGCAGGGTCATCAGAAGGCTTCAGTGAGTCATTCAAGCACAAAATTAGTTTCATATGAGGAAAATCTGTTATGGTGAGAGGCTTAGAAAACAGTTGCATTATGGAAGCCTCCTGGAAAAAAACAGATGGCACGTTGAAAGGATTGGCTGAAAAAATCGAATGAAATGACTATTTGCACTGGTGGGGGTGTGGCAAGGAGAACCAAGGATGAAAGAAGGTCCCAGGAACTAGAAACCTTTACACTCCAGACCTGAGGAGTCAAGATGGGGGAGGGGTGTTCCCGGAGCTGGCTAGAGCCATAGCTCTGGAAGGAAGCTTCCAGAGGTCCCAGCAAGAAAAAGGGCCGTGTTGGGGGCTGGGCACTGTGGCTCAGGCCTGTAATGTCAGCACTCTGGGAGGCCAAGGCGGGCGAATCACTTGAGGTTAGGAATTTTGAGACTGGATTTCACTGGATGAAACCCTGTCTCTACTAAAAATACAAAAACTAGCCGGGCGTGGTGGTGGGCGCCTGTAATCCCAGGGTTGAGACAGACGAATAGCTGGAACCCGGGAGGCTGAGATCGCATCACTGCACTCCAACCTGGGCGACAGAGCAAGACTCCGTCTCAAAACAAAAACAAAAACAAAAACAGAAAGCAAAAAACAAACCAACAACAACAAAAAAGGGCGGAGGGGGTGGCAGTGCGTAAGGAGAGAGATGAAGCTCCTGCCAGATCCATTTAAGTAAAGGAGAAAATGGGGACTGGAAACCATAACCCTCTCTCTTTTCACACTACATCCTGCTGGGATTTCCATTGTGCGAAACAAACTACAGGAAGGAAAGAGGGCAACAGTTAAAAGGAACCACCATCCAGGACGCAGAATGCAGAGGACAGGCAAAAACAGATGGAGTCAGGGGCGGGATGGTGGGCAGCATATTAAACAGCTGGAGAAGGTGGCCATTGCCACTTTTCAAATAGTCTGCTTGGTAGCTGAAGAGGCTGCTGCTCAGTTTAGCATTTTTTAAAGGGATGTGTCTTTGCACATTTAGTTTGCTTTGCCTGGTTTATAGGTGCACTCCAGTCTTGGTTTCTACATGCCTACTTGGGTTTGAATTCCGTGTAAAAGCTCCCTTGGAACACATTTCCTGCCAGTTAGGACTAACTTGCTATCCTCTGTGCTTGGTTTATATGTTTAATTAGGCTGTTTAATGTAGTGAATTATGCTTTTGACATTTCTTTACAGAGGCCTTTGTGACTAAATAAAATAAACAAGAAAAATGAGTAGAGGCCTTGATAAATTATCCTAAGAAAGATAAACTTCAAAATTGAATTTCCTAGGGCTAAAGAATGTGGGCATTAGGAAATGATCAAGGGATTTTTCAGATTTATTCAGTGTTTTTTTTTGTTTGTTTGTTTTTGTTTTTTACTATTTTGCCTTCCTTCCACCCTCGTCAGTTAGTCAATTCTCGATGCACAGTGAACATAAATGCAACCTTTTCTTTTAGGCTAACTAAAAGAGTGTCTGTACCAAGAGGTTGGAGGAAGCAGGCATCTAAAAACAGTGATTTTTATATGAATTGCTAGTTGAAATAACAACACTTCGGTGCAACAAGATTTCTGCTTAATAGGTTTCTAGTGCATTAACTCAGCCAGTTTTGTGGAATTACAGACTTTTTTTCAAAACAAGTAAGCTACTTATTATTCATAATCTTCAGAGCAGTAGCTTAATGTTAAATAGCCCTTAAAACACACTCAATAAAATAGTAATGTGTATTCGGTCACTTTATTCAGAGACCTCAGAAGCTCCTCTCCAAGGCCCTCCTCAGACACTCAGACCTTACTCTCTTATTTCTGCAACACAGATATTTAATCGAATGCAAAGGCATGTTGCTCAAGCTCATAGAATTGAGAGTCATAAACAATGAATAATGCAGCATTGAAAAAGCCAAACAAATCACTCTAAGATTTATAACCCTGGTGCTTTGTGAGGAAACATAGAAAACAAAGAACTTTTGGTTAAGTGCTGGGTTCTGCTTCCTCAAACATCAACATTGCAATCACAAAGACAGAGCAACCTCCAGAAATTAGGCTTCTAGGGAATTGGGGTCCTGGGCATTTTGCACTGTAACATGGGGATAGTCACATGTCACTTAACTTAGAGCATTATTTTGAGAGTAGAAATGGTTAATAAATGTGAAAGTAATGTGTAAATTGTGATGACTTTATAAAGATTACTTATTACACTAGGCATACTAATATATTACTAAAACATCTCAACATTTAGTTTATTAATCATAGACATGTGTTGGTATAGGGAAAAAAAAGGATCATTTACTTTTGAACATTTAGTGATTAAAAGAAACAAAGCTAGGTCCAGTTAATGCTGTGAATTGTCATCGTAATCAGCTCCATTGCTGATTTCCTGTAGTTCAGACACACAATTCTGATGTGGCATTCAATTCCTCAAATGTTAGTCAGTGTGCCGGGCAATATTCTTTTTTTTTTTTTTTTTTTTTTAGACGGAGTCTGGCTCTGTCGCCCAGGCTGGAGTCCAGTGGCCGGATCTCAGCTCACTGCAAGCTCCGCCTACCGGGTTTACGCCATTCTCCTGCCTCAGCCTCCCGAGTAGCTGGGACTACAGGTGCCCACCATGTCGCCCGGCTAGTTTTTTGTATTTTTTAGTAGAGATGGTGTTTCACCATATTAGCCAGGATGGTCTCGATCTCCTGACCTCGTGATCCGCCCGTCTCGGCCTCCCAAAGTGCTGGGATTACAGGCTTGAGCCACCGCTCCCGGCCTGCCAGGCAATATTCTAAGACTTAGGAGCAGAAAGCTAGGTAAGTCTGATTATCTTTACCCTATTGATTTTATCTTCTACTTAATTAAACAAAACAAATCTGTGAAGACTTCTAAAATGTCTCCTGTTTGTTTGTTTTCCTTTTCTTTTTGCAGAATGAATTGGAAATCCTTTCTTGAATCCTTCTCTTCTCCTTTCTAATCATAGCTGCCTGAATTTAGATCACCATGATACCTTGTCTTGACTATGTTTAAACTTTGACTGTTTCATCTTCTCCATTTCATTCCCTGAAACCCATTTCTTCCTAAAGTAATCACAGATGTTGGATGAACAATCTAAAAGGGTTCAAGTTCCATAACATGACACCACTTTCTAGTTGCTCCAAAATCGGGCGTCCACCTCCCTTTCAAATCTCAGCTCTTGACACTTCTGGCTTGTGCTTTAGTGCCCATTAATATCAAATGGTGGAGTACCCAAAGTATTAAAATATTTGCTAACAGTAAGTCCATTTCCACTACCGGTGTGGTAACTGCTACTCATCTTCTTAATGGCACTGGTTTTCTCATTTCTTCACCTGCACAAACTGGGTTATGTAGTTTGTGTCTGTGTCATATTCTACTTTGTCTCTGTCATTACTCTTATTACAGTGAAATGAAATGATCTTTTAATGAAACTCTTTCTTTCAGCATACTAAGATCCATTCCAGTCATGGGTTGTCTGACACATCCTTTTATCCCCAGCTCCAAATAACAGTATAGTACACACATAGTAAACACTTTACTCTGAAATGAAATACAGTCTCCTTTATCCTAATTTTTTAAATATGTAAGAAGTATTTAGGAATACATAAGCGACTTAAATTGCATCCTGTAGGATATTTACACAGTGGGAGAGTCTACGTTGCCATGTGGATTCTCCCGTTTCACCCCTATTAAGTTCACTTTGAACACTGGATATGTAAATATACTGCCGCCACTTCCATAAATGCAGAGCTGGAAATTTTCCAAACCACTGTGCACCTACTGAGAAATTCTCCATTGAACATAATTCTAGATCATCCACTGATACATGGGCTTAAGTTACAGAGCTGATTATGATGCAAAATGCATTCTACATGAATTGGATCTGTCTTTATTTCTTTTAGTCATTAAATGTTCAAAAGTAGATGGTAAATTTTCTCTACTTCAATATATGTCCCTGACACAAAGAGCGTGAAAAGGGAATTAAAGTTTTATAAGAACTCGAATATGCACTGTACATATTTCCCTGTCAGACAAGCTGTTTTTAGTAATGACTTGTGGGAGATTTGGTTTCAATTAGACTAAATTTAAATAAATTCAATCCAATCCCCACTTTCTCTTCCAGTTATAAATCTGGTGAGACTCATGGAATTAATCTGAGCTCATTCAAATGTAAGATCAATAGGAAAGACATTTTATTGATATTAAACAAAAAATTACAATAGACTAAATCTTTGGATCAGAAGAGGTAATAATAGAGTTATACCATGTATGTCACCTTAAATCAAGATATTCAAATGTTCGCTTCCATTCAGGGTAAGATAAAGCTCTGTCATGGGTGATTTTTAATGCACTATTTTAAAAAGGAGAAGAAGCTGCTGCTGGTAAAAGGAATAAGCAATTTTGGGCATTTATAACCAATTTTACCTTGAAATGTAAATCATCAAGTTTATTTGATTTTCAAAACGTAGAAAGTGGTCCCAATACAGGCCATTCCTTTATTTTTCTGAGTGTAATAACACACACTATGTAGTATAGTAGAAGAGACAATAGTCATCAACTTTTAGGGCTAAACTTAGACTGTTGGGGCTGGAAGAGTCTAGCTCTGGTAGTCTAAGATTGTAACCATCTGCACTATTACAAACCTTTCTAATAGTGGCCCTGCTGTGGGATCATGAGACAAACTGCAAATTCAAAATAAGTGATTAGCCTGGTTTATAAATTTTGAATGTAACTACCAAGGTTGCTTTGAGATTCACTCTCTCATCCCAAACCTTTGATGGCATACCCCTCTTTTGAGATGCCCCAGTTTCTTATATATGCTTCTCTTCTCTGCAAGAACTAATATATATAGAACTCTCTTTCTGTGTGTGTGTGTGTGTGTAAGTGTGTGTGTGTGTGTATATATATATTTTACTTTAAGTGTGTTCCTCATGGTTTTTGGCCAGAAGGCCCCATAGTTTCTAAATCATAAAACTACTATAAAAATTAAATAAGCTTATGTACCTGGCACAAAGTGATTTTTAATAATATGAGCTATTGCTGCTGGGTGATTATCAATTTATTATCTCTGAAATCCAAATCTACCCTCATTGCCTTGATTTGTGATTCTGGAGCTGGAGCCAGTGTCATTTCTCTTTGGTAGCTGGCAGAATGGCATGTCTGAGAGACAGCCACCCCGCAGTGTTCCCCTTCTGCACGCCCTCAGCCATAGCAAGAGATTTCCAGTATCTCAGACCCATGCTGTCCTAACCCGCAACAGAAGATTTTGTGCTCACCAGTCCATGCTTATGGTTTCCTGCACTCTAGCCTCACCACAAAGTCTATGGACCATGCCTAGGCTAAGGCAATCCAGCCAGTTGCACCGTCCTGTTGTCTGAAACTCAGCACCAGAGAGGAGATTCCTTCCCAAGTCAGCCCCTTCCTTTGCACTGTCTCTCCGTCCTAAGAATTCTCGTGTATTCCTTCTTTCTGGTGTGCTAGAAGTCTCCTGCAGGAATGTTGGAAAATCAGCTGGAAGCTGACGTTGCTGGTCGCTGGCATACATGCTATTGTACCAACTACCGAAGAGACATATTACCAGGTAATGATTATTCATATTGAAATCTCCATGCTTACATTCCCAGTGTGCTTTCTGTCTCCCTCCTGACTGTGAATAGTATAACTACTTGAAATAGAGGTTTTTCAAATGGAAACTTATTGCTATGGCTTTGCCTCTAGACTTAATATCTCTTACTTGTTCTGCCCTGTGATTTCCGACCAATTAGACCTCAACATTTAACCTTACACCTAATTGGGCTATCTTTAGTTTAAATCCCACACTGTTTCCTAATTTCTGATTTATTTGCCAACACTTTGATTTGGATCAGCCATTTGCCTTCAAGCCTGGATGGGGGAATTTCTGTAAAAATGTGAAGCCTGTGACTCCTGTCTCAAGAATTGATGCTTGTATTTTAATAATATCAAGGTATTGACAACTTTGTTTCTTCCCTTTACTTGTCTGCACTAATCTCATTTTTCTACCTAATGAAGAGTCTTGGTAATGCTAATAATAGTATTAACAAAAATAATAATTACAACAGTAGTAATATTTATTGTGTCTTTACCTTTATGCCAGGCACTGTGCTATGTATGTTTTACTTAATTCCCGCAATAGTACTAATAAGTAGATACTGTTCTATATTTATTTTATAGAACGAGAAAATGAGGTTTAGAGAATTTAGAAACCTGGCTATAATCAAGCAGCTAATAAAGTGGCAGGTCTAACTGTTTCAAATCTGTGCCATAAGCCCATGTGAACTATTCTTCAAAAATAAATAAATGCCCTGAAGTCTCCACTCATGGGTAATTATTCAAAATTAAACTATTATCATTTAGCTTATGCTATTCCAACAGAAATTACTATTTCATTTCTCTATAATTTTAAAAATTATTTTCATTGAATCTTTCATAGCTACCCAATTTAACCATCCATCATGGTATTTAAATGAATGTCAGTGTTTGAATATTACTGTTAAAGTGATGTTTGATTCTGTAATTATTACAAAGATGATCAAAATTATTCAAATGTATGTGAAACTGATTGGTTTGACTTATGTAATGTCAATGAGTGCAAACGTCTTGCTCTGATGACCCCAGCTACTAAATTTAGATGATAGAAAGATCACTGACTACATTTTTGGTTCAATTTAATTAATTAAGCTCGACTCTATTCTTTAAAAGTCTGATTTATTCTTTGAAATACAGTTCATAAGCTCATTCCTAGAATATATTTAATCAATTTAAAATTAACTGTTGCTGTTTGGGTAGAACAAATGAATAAATCATTTAAAAATGTAATTATACAGGGCTAACATATAATTGAGAGGAATTGTGAGGCTAGTAACCAGTAAATAGACTATAAATGCAATTAATTAGTTTTTATTCTACAAAGCATGCAGTTTAATTTCTATTACACCAGGTAACACTACAAGGCTGTTTACTCTCCTTCATAAGCCTGGTTTAGAATAAATTAATATTCATGTATAACTTAGAAAAAGCCATGAGATGTGATAAAAAGAGGGTCACAAAAAAGTAGCATAGTCCTCATCAGTTTTAGATAGTCAGATATTTACATCAATGTTTGCAAATACAAAATGAGGTGGGTGTTACAAGCTTGTGATGAATGTCAAAGGAAATTATGTGTACATGTGCTGAAAATATAAAGTGTGATACAAATCCAAATGGAAGATGATAACATGCCTGTTCTAAAGCTCCAGTCTACTTCACTTTTTTCTGCTGCCTCTGTCTTACATTTATCAATTGTTTATTGCTGGATTCAGTTTTTCTCAACATATCCAATTTTAATATATTTTAAAATCTTTAGACCTCTCTATTTTTTTTCAAATAGGCAGTAGAAACATATCCTCTTACTTTCACAGAATTAGTGCATAAGGGAGGGTGTTAACACAGAAACACTCTACAAATCCTCCGTATGGGTCCTCCATATGGAGATAGAGCCAAGCTTTGCTTTAGCTTATTCCCCCAACATTTCATTTTATTTTCACTTTAAATCACTCCAAAATATTTTATAGTTTCCTTTGAGATTTCTTGGTTGAATTACTATGGATAATTTGAACTATTTGAAAGTTTGTTGTTTAACTTCCAAATCATTAGTAGATTTTCTAGTTCTATTTTGTTATTTATTCTCAGTTAATTTTCATTATTTTCCAGGAATATATATACTAAAATTTCTATTATTTTATTCTTTTTTTTTTTTTTTTTTGAGACAGGATCTTGCTTTGTCACCCAGCCTGGAGTGCTGCAATGGTCAGTGGTACAATCACAGCTCACTGAAGCCTTGGCCTCCCGGGCTCAATCAATCTCTCACCTCAGCCTCCCGAGTAGCTGGGACTACAGGTGCACACCACCATACCTGGCTAATTTTTTGTATTTTTTGTAGAGATGGGATTTCACCATGCTGCCCAGGCTTCTATTATTTTGAATCTGTGAAGGTTTGTTTTATGATCCAGGATATGTCTAACTAGATACATGTTTCATGAGAACTGGAAAAGTATGTGCATCCTGCTGTTGCTGTGTGGTGTGTTCCCATTGATCAATTTAGTCTTTTAGTTGAAGTTGTTTAGATTTTCTCTGTCCTTGCTGATTTTCTTTCTGCTTATTTTATCACTGAATGGGATATTGTTCATTTCTCCTTCCTTTTCCGACAGTTTTTACTTCACACGTGTTAAAGCTCTGTTATGAAGCACATACTCATGTAGGTGTATTATAGCTTCCTGGTGAATTATTGCTTTTATAATATTTAATGTCCCTCTTTATCTGATTATTTTTCCTCTTCTGAAGTCTACTTTGTCTGATAATACCATACCAATATAACCTTCTTTAGTGTTTGCATGGTAGATTTTCCTCTTATCCTTTTGTTTTTCTTAATCTACCATTGATCCTAGTTAGGATCAAGTTGCCAGTCTGACTCACTTTCTATAGTCCCGATGTCAGTTCAGCCTTAAAGCCTTTGCAGGGATATCCAAATTGGCTCTGTCTGTGCTCCTTTGGGGAGCCCAGTCTGTTTCCTCGTTGTTGGTCTACATCATGGCTCCTTTGTAGTCAATTTGGTGTGCTGTTTCCGATCAATCCTATGCATCTGTAGCTCTAGGCTGGGCCCAGGACTTCAGACACAGCTTTGTAGGACCCCTCTCTTGAGATCCCCAGTCCTTGTCATTTCCTTCACTCTCCAGTACACAGGAGCTTTTTCTCTAGATTCCGGGTAGAAAACTATGGACATCTGCTGTGTAATTCCCAAATATTTAGAAGACTTCCTAGTCATTTTTCTGTTGTTGATTTCTAGTTAACTTTTATTATTTCTAAACTATATATATATATATATATATATATATATATATATATATATATATCTGCTACTGTACCCTTGTGCTGTCACATACTTTTAAACTGGATCTACCTCTGGGGCAAAGCAGCAAGAGGAAAGAGGGAAGTTGCATGTGGCAGAGATTCTCCCCAACACTGTTCCCATTACAGGGGAAGTTTGTTCTTGTTACTGTTGTCAGGGAGGTGGCTTTTTCTCTCGGAGTTTTGGGTGTCTGAACAGCAGCTGCTGCCACTGCCTCCTCTGAAGGGTACTTTTGGGACTGAGACTTACCTAGGGGCTGAGCTAGGAAAAAATAAAAACAACACACACACAGACAAACAAGAAGAGAAAGTATTGCTCTCTCTAACTCCATTCTGTAAGGAAGCCAGTCCTTGAACCAGTAACAGTGGGTTTCTCTTGGACTTTTCCTGTTCTGCCTGTTGCACAGTTCATGGATTCAGGCTTTCCTGAGTCTAATTCAAGACATATTGGAGGAAAAATCTCACACAGCAATATGCACACACACACAGCAATATGCGCGCGCGCACACACACACACACACACACACACACACACAAACACAATGGATCACCCTGAGAGGATTTTTTTAATGATTTCCATTCAGGGCTCTTAGTTGTAATCAGAAGGAAAGATAAAGTGAAGTATCCATATTCCATCTTAACAAAAACCACACCACTCTTCCATATTCTAGACATTGCAGTTTTTAAGTCTAAGTGCTTGCAATCCTTTACTGTTCACCTGACAATTTTTCCTGGAAACTGTGTTTACAGAAATGCCTCTCCCTTGTTCACCTTAACTGTATCCTAAAGAAATGAGGATTTGCCATGCAGCAAAGAGCAGGAACATTTTAATGAGCCGGGGTCTTAGGGGCCGGTGTTTACACTGGCTCAGATCTGCCATGAAATGTCAGCCTGTAGACGCTGCACTTTCAATTCACTGGGCGTGGCCGCGGAGAGAAGGGATCAGAAGAACCCTTCCTCTTCCACAGTCCGACACGATAAACTACGTAAAGAAACTGGTGTTTTACCTTAGGGAGTTTTGAGTGGAAAAATTTACCTGCTTTAATTTGGGCATCAGTGAGAAGTGGTTTCTGTTTATTTTGTTTTTTGTTTTGTTTTTTTCTTTTCCCCTTCTTGATTCTAACCAAGTATCCAAAGTTTTCCGTCGTCTGCAGGGCAAATATTTCCTACAGGCAACTAACAAGGAGGCAAAGCTATCTAGAATAGTATTTCAGTTTCCAAGATTCCTTGCCCCATCTTCAACTTAATCTTATATTCCATTTTAATATGACTACAGTAACTGCTAAAACTATTTGTATGCCTGTCACCCAGTCAATGGAATCTAATCATGGTGGAGATCCTGTGTTGCCTTCAAGCTCATTGGAGACCTCCTTCTTCTTGTCAAGGACATGCACCATCACTGTCAATTTAGGGATATAATCAGCCAGACTTTGATTTAAATCGTAACTCTGCTGAACTTCAGTATGCCACTTAAGCTCTTTGAACTTTCATTTCCATATCTGTTGAAAGAAAATAGTATTTTCTATATCACTGAGTTTGGTAGATTCAATGAAAAATATACATGAAAGCATGTAACACACATAAGTGGGTACTAATGGCTTCTCAAAGAAAGACAATTTCCCTTCTGTTTATAATTCTGCGTTTCAGTCAGAATTTCCCAGAGTGCTCTGCAGAACTTCTATGCTATAAAAAGAAGATGAGTATGGTCCAGGATTCTGTGGTTAAATAAGGCAGGGAAATTCTAGGTGTTTGATTTTATGCTTAAGAACTCACCATGCTTACTGGATTATTGAGGGCTCTGAAAAATCCCCATGTAACAAAATCCCAATTGCTTTATTTAATCCTGAGAATCCCAAACTAATCGAGACTTGGGACATTTTCTTCTCATCTTATTTTTCTTAATTTCTGGTGAAAGTATGTCCCATGTTTTCTCTTTTGAGACACTACTTGAAGAACTACAGGGTCAATCTTCATACCCCTTCATAGATTCATAGAGTACAGTGGCTTCTACAGATCCTCCTGAGAAATAATTCAAAATATTTTGCTTACTTCTTATCTACTAGCCTGTTCACCTGGACTCCTTTGAGGGATTTTGCAAATGCCACCTCTGAGTCAGTCTGCTTTCTCACTCCTCAGGCCCACTGCTAATCTCCACTAATCTGCAAGGTGTTGGTGATTAGCACAGTAATTATCATAGTGACAGCATGACAGTCCAGAAAGCATCTGAACTTCCAAGCTGTTTTTATGAAAATTCTGAAAGGTGATGAAAGAGAAGAACAGAGAAAAAATTACTGGTCAAAAGTTTAACTCATAATACCCAAGTACCATCTGCCATTGGAGAATCTTTGTACTATACTGAGTAATTAACCACGGATTATTCTTTCTGGTTAATGAGCCTTTGATTTTCTTTTCCTTCTTTCCACTATGTATCATGGAATATATTTTTTAAATTTTTATTTATTTATTTATTTATTTATTTATTTATTTATTTATTGAGATGGAGTCTTGCTCTTGTCGCCCACACTGGAGTGCAATGGCACAATCTCAGCTCACTGCAACCTCCACTTCCTGGGTTCAAGCATTTCTCCTACCTGAGTCTCCTGAGTAGCTGGCATTACATGCACCAGCCATCACACCCAGCTAAGTTTTGTATTTTTAGTAGAGACCGGATTTTGCCATGTTGGCCAGGCTGGTCTCAAACACCTGATCTTGTGATCTGCCCACATCAGCCTCCCAAAGTGTTGGGATTACAGGTGTAAGCCACCGTGCCCGGCCTTGGGTATTTTTTCCCACACTTCCCAAATTGCACAAATATTTATTGATTCCCATATAAAAGACTGAAGTGGACAGAGTCCAAAAATAGCATTTTTTGCCCCTCAGGATTCAAATTTCTGCAGATATCACAGACTTACATATAGGTAGAATAAAAGGACAGCTTTGATAAATGTCAAAACAGAGACACAGGGAAACAGCTGGGAAGGTGAAGAAAGGGCAGACATTACTTTTTCTGGAGAAACATAAAAGGGCTTCTGAAGAAGAGTGAGATTTGACCAGGATTCAAGGGAATTCTCTATTAGACTGATCAAGATGTCAATATTAATAACAAAAAGAGAGGCTCTAGAATAAAAGTTTATTTATTTGGGAATAAAGCAATACAATGGGAATACACATGCCATAATAAAAATATGTGCATATTCTGTGGGGTAAAGGAAGACAAAGGCTTATAAAGATTAAACTCAGAAGAATTACAAGATTGTTTACAACAAATATCCTTGGCTACAAAGATAAATAATAAAGCTTGGATATTTCCCTTCCAAATCTCATGTTAAAATGTAATCTCCAGTATGAGAGGTGGGGCCTGGTGGGAGGTGATTGGATCATGCATATGAATTTCTCATGAGTGATTTAGTACCATCCCCTTGGTCCTGTCCTGGCAAGATCTTGTTGTTTAAAAGTATGTGGGACTTTTGATCTCTCTTTTGCTCCTGCCCTCTCAATGTGAGTTCACTGCATCCCCCTTGCCTTCTACCATGATTGTAAACTTTCTGAGGCTTCTCCGGAAGTTGAGTAGATGCCACTGGCACCACAGGCTTCTGTGAAGCCTGCAGAACCATAAGCCAATTGAACCTCTTTTCTTTATAAGTTATCCAGTGTCAGATTTTTTATAGCACTTCAAGAACAGTCTAACATAGAAAATTGTTACTGAGGTGTGGGGCATTGCTATAAAGGTACCTGGTGGTGTGGATGCAGCTTTGAAACTGGGTAATGGCCAGAGGTTGGAAAAGATTGGAGGGCACAGAAGAAGACAGGAATATAAGGGAATGTTTAGAACTTCTTAGAGACCACTAAGTGTTTGTGAACAAAATGCTGATAGTAATATGAATGTTGAAGTCCAGCCTGATGAGGTCTCAGATGGAAATTAGGAATTTATTGGGAATTGGAGCAAAGGTCATCTTCATAATGCCTCAGCAAAGAGCTTGGCTGCATTGTTTTTATGCCCTAGAAATCTGTAGAGATTTGAACTTAAAAGTGATGTCCTAGAGTATTTGGTAGGAGAAGTTTCTAAGTGGCAGGTGTTAAAGATGTAGTCTGGCTATTTCTAACAGCCTAAATCAGATGGGGGAGCAAGCAAACGATTTAAAGTTGAAAGTTATATTTACAGAGGAAACAGATCACAAAAGGTTAGAAAATCTGCAACCTAACCATGTGCCAAAAAAAAAACGCTTCATCAGAGTAAGAATCCAAGAAAGCTGTGGAGCAACCACTTGCTAGAGATAGTCACATAATGAAAAAGGAGCCAAGTGCAAATTTCCAAGGCAATGGAGAAAAGGCCTAGAAGCCATTTCAGAGATCTTTTAAGAAGTCCCTCCTATTACATACCCAGAGGCCTAGGGGGACTGAATAGTTTTGAGGGCCAGGCCTGTGGTGCCACTGCCCTGCTCCACCACAGGTAGCTACTCCTCACATCCTGGCTGCTCTGGCTCCAGCTAAGTCTGAAAGGGCCTCATATCAAGTTGGGCCACAACTCCAAAGGGCACAACCAAAGGGTTTTAGTGTCTTCTGTGTTGTGTTAAGCCTGGTAGGCATGCAGAGTGCAAGAGTGAAGGAGGCTTGGCACTGTCCACCTAGATTTCACAGGATGTATCAGAAATCCTGGGTTCCCAGGCAGAAGCTTGCTGCAGGGGTGGCACCCTCACATAGAATCTCTACTAGAGCAGTGCTGAGGGGAAATATGAAATTGGAGGCTGTTGTGGGAAGTCAGGACCCCGAACAGAGGGACTGGCTGGAGCCACAACAGGGGAACATAAACTGTGAAGATTTCATTTTAATATGGGCATATATTAAATATATGTAATAATATAATAATAATATAATAATAATATAAAAAAATAATAATATAATAAATAATACTTTTATAATTTCTTAAACCTGTCTTTACTTCAATCTCTGAACATAAATTGTGAAGATTTCATTTTAATATGGACATTTATCAGTTCCCAAAATTAATATTTTTATAATTTCTTATGCCCGTCTTTAATCTCTTAATCTTGTTATCTTTGTAAGGTGAGAATGTACGTCACCTCGGGACCACTATTGTGTTAACTGTACAGATTGATTGTAAAACATGTGTATTTGAACAATATGAAATCAGTGTACCTTGAGAAAGAACAGAATAACAGCAATTTTCAGGGAACGAGGGAAGACAACCATAAGGTGTGACTGCCTGCAGGGTTGGACAGAATATAACCATATTTTTCTTCTTGCAGAGATCCTATAAATGGATGTGCAAGTAGGGAAGTTATTGCTAAATTCTCTTCCTAGCAAGGGATATTAATAATTAAGACCCTGGGAAAGGAATGCACTCCTGGGTGGAGGTCTGTAAATGGCTGCTCTGGGAGTGTCTGTCTTATGAGTTGAGATAAGGACCGAAATACACCCTGGTCTCCTGTAGTGCCTTCATGCTTACTAGGATTGGGACACTCCATACTGGTAAATGTGAGGTCAGACCAGTTCTCTGCTCTTGAACCCTGTCTTCTGTTGTTTAAGATGTTTATCAAGACAATACACGCACAGCTGAACTTAGACCCTTATCAGTAGTTCTGTTTTGCCCTTGTCCTGTTTCCTCAAAAGCATGTGATCTTTGTTCTCCTTTTTGCCCTTTGAAGCATGTGATCTTGTGACCTACTCCCTGTTCTTGCACCCCCTGCCCTTTTGAAATCCTTAATAAAACTTGCTGGCTTTAAGACTCAGGTGGGCATCACAGTTCTACAGATATGTGATGTCACCCCTGGAGGTCCAGCTATAAAATTCCTCTCTTTGTATTCTTTCAGAATTTCATGGGGTTCATTTCCCTTTCTTTTGGCCAATTTCTCCCTTTTGGAATGAGAATATTTACCCAGTGCTTGAACTTGCATTGTATCTTTGAAATAAATAACTTGTTTTAGTTTTACAGGCTCATAGGTGGAAGAAACTCATCTTCAGATGGGACTTTAGACTTTGGACTTTGAGTTAATACTGAAACACATTAAGACTGGGGAATTATTTGCAAGGCATGATTGTACTTTTTAATGTGAGAAGAACATGAGATTTGCGGTCTAAGAGGCAGAATGATAGGGTTTGGATATTTGTCACCCCAAATCTCATGTTGAAATGTAATCCCCAACGTTGGAGATGGGGCCTGAGGGGAGGTGATTGGCTCATGGAGGTGGGTTTCCATGAATAGTTTAACACTTATTCCCTTGGTACTGTCCTCACAAGATCTAGAGTTTGGAAGTGTGTGGCATTTCCATTCCCTCTCTCTCTCACTCCTGCTCTTGCCATGTGAGATGTTTGCTTCCCATTTGACTTGAGTGTAAGCTTCCTGAGGCCTCTCCAGAAGCTGAGCAGATATCAGCACAATGCTTCCTGTAAAGCCTGCAGAATCATGAGCCAATTCAATCCCTTTTTCTTATAAAGTACTCAATCTCAGTTATGTCTTTATAGCAATGCAAGAACAACCTGACACATTCAGTAACAAAGATGATGCCAGTCCAAGATTGGACAGGCAGTTACTGGGAAGATATCTTTGCAGAAGTAACTTTTATGTAAAGCAGTGATAGCTTTTGTGCAAGGTTGTGGCTTTTGCAGTTTTTTGTGACATTTTTCGTTAGTAGGCATACACACATGGTTCTCCCTCTCTTTATTTTATGGCCTTCTGTGGCTATACTTGTCAAAGTTGGGTTTTTTTTTTTTTTTTTTTTTTTTTTTTTACCCTTGACACTATTGACTCCATTTTGATTTTGACAACTTTTAAAAAGGCAATAGAATTTCTCTCTGGAGTTTCTTTGGCATGTAACACAGCACCCAGGTGCACTGCAGGTTCCTAAAGATTTTTGGGTTTTTCAACTAAAGATCCAAGATCTTGAAGATTAAGTTTGCTAGCATGTAGGGAAGGGCATTTTGCACTGAAAGAAAATCCTAAATAAAAGTGTAGAGGGCAGCATTCCTGGTAACTTTAGAAATCAGGTAGAGACAGATCACTGGAGAAAAGCGGAAGAATTGGGTTCCAATCCCCACTTGGGATGTTCCAACTTCGTAATTGCGGTTGAGACGTGTAATCTCCCCATACCTTTGTTTCCTCAATTAGAAGGCAGAAACAGTATCAACTCATACAGTTGTTTGTCACAACAGTTCTGTATATCCAAAACTCCAGGTGTAGAAGTGGCTTTGAAGTTGAGCATACTCATGTTTGATATAACATTCACCATTTGCTATTCATCCATAAAGTGATGATATTACTATTTCATGAGTATTCTTTTGCTAATTAAATCTGATAAATAAACACAAGATACTGGCAGGGCCTACAGTATTAGACTTTTAACAAAGTTAGTTTCTCCTGGCCAGGCCTTTCTCCCATTGCTCTTGGTCAAGGGTGGAGTAGTTATTCATTGTTTTGTGGTGTTGCTTCCAGAGGAGGGGTGATGGATTGTTTTATTTTGAATCAGAGTGAGATTGAAAGGTAATGGCTTGAGAATTAAACTTGTGTTCCCATCCCAGCTGCCCAAAATACTAGTTTTTACCAGTTCATAATGTAGGGTAAGTTATTTCATTTTTCTGAGGCTGATTTTCCTAAACCTTAGAAGAAATCTTTACATAACTGTTATAATTATCAAAGGGCTGTTAAGCAGTTTCCAGCACACCCTCCAGCATACAGACTAGGGGCCCGTGCACAGGGTGCCCATCTCTGCTCTGTGCTTTCCTTGGGAAAATCTCTCTGACAGTCCCTCATCTGCCTGGGTCCTTTAGTAAATTCGATTGGCAATGAAAGTCCACCTCATTTGTATAGATATAGGGTTTCTCCCTGAATATGTAACAGACAAAAGTGAATATATTCTAATTAACTTTGAAAAATGAAGTGGAGCATGCCAATGGGACCATCTGAGGCAGAGCATAGGAAGGTGGAAGCGTTCACTGTTCACGCTATCCTGTGCCTTGCAAAGTGGCACCTTACCAGTTAGGCAAAATCACATCATGTTCTTTTTTTTTTTTAATTATCTATACGAGTTTCAGAATACCACTTCCATTTCACAGACAAGCATAACCTTCACTGTTGTTTGACATGAAAAAGATTATCCTAATTACAAAAGGAGGAAAAGTATTCTGTATTTCTCTCTAGTTAATTCATTCACATAAAGTATATGTGACGAGACATAGAAAGGTTTTCTCATGAAAATCAAAAATAGAAGGTTTAAAAATTGAAAACTAGGCCACGAGCTCCAAATTAGATGATGTCAATCAAGACTCTTAGACCATGAGGGCTGAAAGTGTCTTCAGTGGTCATCTATTCAATTCCTGCATTTTAAGAAAATTGAAATTTAATGCAGTTAATTAAGAGACACAAAAAGGACTACAACAAGGTGCCTTTCCCATCAGCCTCAGTGCCAAATTAGCCACTCATTGAGGTGACCTTCTGGGTCGTCTGCAGCCACCTGACAGCTGCCTGTTCCTCATTCACTCTCCTGGCACGCATACTCAAGAGAGAAGGCTGGCTATAAAATAGTCACTGTTTTTTTTTGTTTGTTTTTTTTGTTTTTTTTTGTTTTTTTTTTTTTTTACAGATAAGAAACACCCCAGGAATCCTACATTCAGTAGTGCAAGTTTTAACAGCAATCAGCTACAAATTTGCTTGATTAAGGCTAAATTCACAACTGTAAGACCTAATTCTCAAATGTGATGTCCTTCAACCTCTCACCTTAGACAAGCTCCACTAAATTCCTCCTTACATTGAATCTGCTGGTAGCACAAGCCCTGCCATCCTGCCAGCCTTGTGCTGTACAACTTCCTCGGTGCTGCCTCCTCCACCTATTTCAGGCTGTCAAAAGAGAAGATTTTATTACAACAATGCAACTAATGATTTTCCATCTCTGCTGAAATCTGTCAGAACTTTCTTCAGGATGAAATGCAAAATGCCTTACATAGCATACTGTTGCTTAAGGTCAGGATGACATAGCTCTTAACTCATATTCTAGCCCTTTTCTTGACACTTCTCTGACTCACTAAATAATCACCACGACCACCACACGCATACACAAACACACACGCAAATACTTAATTTCCAAATAAATACCTTTTTTCAAGTCTTTATAGCTCTGGTTTGAGTGAAATGCCTTATCCTGCTTTCCCACCTGGCAAATTACTCTTCAGTATTTATCTGAGGCATCACCTTTTGGGGAGGCCTCCAGGGGCCCTGTCCTTTGACAGAGGTACTCTTTCTGGGTTCAGTCCTCTGGTGGCAGGCCAGAACTCCACAAGCAGCTAAGTCTGCATTATCCCTTTGCTGTAATAATGAATGTATAAGATAAATATTAAAGAGCTGGAGAAATTGGTGCCTGAGTACAAGGGCTGGAATGCAAAAAAAAAAAAAAAAAAATTAAAACCACACCTGGACTTTCTCAACCTCTTTAATCCAGTCCAAGAACAAATCTAAAAAACCTTCCTACATGAGGACCTTTAGTTAAGATTAGATTGATTAAGAAACACTCTGTGAGAGGCCAATAAGGGTGAATCGCCTGAGGTCAGGAGTTCGAGACCTGCCTGGCCAACATGGTGAAAGCCCATTTCTGCTAAAAATACAATAATTAGCCAGGCGTGGTGGCACATGCCTGTAATCCCAGTTACTTGGGAGGCTGAGTCAAGAGAATCCCTTGAACCTGGGAGGTGGAGGTTGCAGTGAGCCAAGATGGTGCCATTGCACTCCAGCGTGGGAGACAAAAGTGAAACTACGTCTCAAACAGAAAGAAAGAAAGAAAAGAAAGAAAGAAAAGAAAGAAGAAAGAAAGAAAGAAAGAAAGAAAGAAAGAAAGAAAGAAAGAAAGAAAGAAAGAAAGAAAGAAAGAGAAAGAAAGAAAGAAAGAAAGAAAGAAAGAAAGAAAGAAAGAAAGAAAGAAAGAAAGAAAGAAAGAAAGAAAGAAAGAAAGAAGGAAGGAAGGAGAGGGAAAGAGAGAGAGAGAAAGAAAGAAAGGAAGAAAGAAGGAAGAAGGAAGGAAGGGGGAGAGAGAGAGAAAGAAAGAAGAAAGGAAGGAAGGAAGGAAGGAGAGAGAGAGGGAGGGAGGGAGGGAGGAAGGAAGGAAGCAAAGAAAGAAGGAAGGAAGAAAGAAAGAAGAAAGGAAAGAAGGAAGGAGAGAGAGAGGGAGGCAGGGAGGGAGGAAGGAGGCAAAGAAAGAAGGAAGGAAGGAAGGAAGGAAGGAAGGAAGGAAGGAAGGAAGAAAGAAAGGAAGGAAGGAAGGAAAGAAGACTCCTATACGTAGGCATAAACCTGAATTGTATATATAAGCTAAAGAAAAATGTTATAACTTTTAGTTGGTCTGGTGAGTTACTCTGACGTTCTCCCTGTAACCATTGCAAATATAAACTCCTTTCTTTCCCAGTTTGTCTGCATCTTGTTGTTACGCGGTGAGAATAAGCAGCTGGACTTCATTTGTCTGTGAATACTCACAGCAACCAGACTGGTCTTGTGGAGAGCACTTACTCTTCCCTAGAGCCTTCTATGAAGCCAGTGATTAATATTCTCTGGCAAATATAGAAATGTTGGTATTTAATGAAGGAAGAAATCTATATTCATTTTAGCATTAACAGGGGAAATGATCAGGACGCCACTGTTAATGTTGATATTGGAACAGTCTCTCTGCTCATTTTCAAAAGACTCCGGTTGTGTCGCATCAATCTAATCTTTTCCATTGGATCCTTTTTCTAGAAATGTATCATTTTGTAAAAGAGCATTATTTCAAATCAAAAATAAAACATGAAGTGATCATAAGCCCATAGCCTTCATGCTTAGCAACATCTAAAATATCTTAGAAGAAGGGACAAGCTAGGATTCTGAATTTCTATTCAGAAGATTTCTGTGTGTCTGTTTTTGTTAATCACAGAATATTCTATAGACTTTTGGTGACACAGGCAAACAGCTCCCTGGGGATTTATTAACAAGCCCTTGTGGAATCGAAAGCTGGGAAGACTAAGTAAATGAATGTGAGGAAATATTAAATCAGTAACAACCTCATTTGTAGAACATCTGTTTTATTCTAAACTCTATTAAAATCTAATTTTTGTCAGAAGCCTATGCTACCATAAGGGCAAATAAGAATCTGAAGAGAAATTTTGAAAATTTCCCTGGTGAAAAGGGGGAAGAGACCTCCCCTCTTTTTCTTAGAGCATTTCCCTTAGGAAACTGCTAATTGTAAATCGTTTCCAGGTACCATTGAGAGGTATGTAAACCTGTTTAAACACTAAATAAGCTCCTCTCCAGTTTTATAACCAGAAATGTTTTCCTCGGGGGCTTGGGAGCCATCTCTTTGAAATGGAAATGTCAAGGACATTAGTGCCTCTGTCTCCCCTCCTAGGCAGGAGAGTGAGACTTTAATTTAGGTGTTTGATTTCTAGTTGTAAAACTACCTGCTTGTCAAGAAGATATAAGAAGTTCCATTTTTCTTCTGAATAAAGGCAATTAACTAACACAGGTAGCCAATTTTATTACTAGGTGAATTTAGAATCAACAGTATATTGCAAATGGTGCTGTTACCTTCTCTTACTTGAGTACTGGTTGTTTATCCTGTGAAAATATATGTATTGGATTGTATCTTCCTAGCTACTTAAAAGGGTCAGATTTCTTTCTGATTTTGTGCTCCGTTTAGGAAGTGCCTGTGATGGGCATTACGACCTTCCTTAGTGTTTATTCAATAGCAAAACTCTGCTTCATTAATGGAGAGACTTTCTGAGGTAGCAGGATACTTTGCTTTTACTTTCCAACACTGTCAGCAAACTTCTATCTTCCTATATTTTAACAATCTAGGCATTTATAAGAAAATTATTCATACATTTATTAAGAAATGTTACATACAGTCTTTTCTGATAATTCGGTAAAGGATGGACTTTAGAATACCTGTGGTACTGCATGTAGATATTTGTATGCTTGTTTTCTGAAAAAAAAAAAAGGGATAAAACACATTAATTTACATATATATTTATATATGTATACTTACATATACATACACATGTAGAATACTGTTTTCCATAAATTATGCCTAAACATTTTTAAATTTTTGTCTAAAAATATTATATATCTAAAAATTTAAAAAAATTAAAAATTATACTAGTTAACATTTATATAGCACTTATAAGGTGTCAGAGTCTATTCTAAGTGCTGTCATATACATTCATCTTCCCCTTATTTAATCCACCTCCTCCTCTTCATCCTCCATTCTTTCGCTTTCTCGTTCTTCAAGTTTCATTCTTGTTTTCCGCTTCCCCTGGTCCTTCATGTTTTTCATTTTACATATCAAACAACTGAGTCAAACAGATTAAGAGAGTTGTCCAAGGTCAAGCAAGTACTAAATGTAAAATAATTAAAACTGTATATATATAGTACCCACCATGTCAAGTGCGGCTTTGCACAACATTTACAAGCCAAATAATTATAAAGTAATTTTATTCCTCCAACACTTTTTTTGGAGTATCTGTTTTTGTATTAACTGTCACACGCGTCCATGTGAAGAGACCACCAAACAGGCTTTGTGTGTGCAATAAAGCTTTTTAATCACCTGGGTGCAGGTGGGCTGAGTCTGAAAAGAGAGTCAGCAAAGGGAGTTAGGGGTGGGGCAGTTTTATAGGATTTGGGTAGGTAGTGGAAAATTACAGTCAAAGGGGGTTATTCTCTTGAGGGCAGGAGCAGGGGTCACAAGGTGCTCAGCTACTGAGCCAGGAGAAGGAATTTCACAAGGTAATGTCATCAGTTAAGACAGGAACTGGGCATTTTCACTTCTTTTGTGATTCTTCAGTTGCTTCAGGCCATCTGGATGTATACCTGCAGGCTTGGGCTCAGAAGCCTAACATTAACCACAATTGAAAAAATATTATTATTTTTTTACCACTGTAAATATGTTAGAAGTAAAATATTCAAAATATTTGAATTTTAAATTTCTATTATAACAGCAAAACTGTAATTTTGATAATCAAAACTATAATTTTGGTTTCTTTTCTTAAAATGAACAATTGCACTTAAGGACCTATCAAGCATACCAACTATGTCCTTTGACTAGTCCAAGAAACTTTTGAAACTATAGTGAATTGCCAGGCTCCCATGATATCATTTAATTAATGGGTAAATCAGTGTGTTGCAGGGTACTGTGGTGGAAGGTTTTAACCGATGAGAACATCTCTGACAACACTATGAAGACTAATTGATCTAGCACAAATGATTGGGTTGTCAAATCAAATCAGATTAGTCACAGATCTTGCCCAGAATCCAGTTTTACTAATAGTTTCAAGGACCCAGACAATCAAGAACAAAAGCAAAGCCGAGAAAACTGGGGGCGTTCGGTGTGGCTCTCTAAATCTTTCCTTCCTCACACTGGACACGGGCCGTCTGTCCCAGGTTGAAATGAGGTCTCTAGCAGAGATTTGCGGGTCACCTCACAGAGTGATGAGTATTTGTAATAGGAAGCATCTCCATTTTATAGACCCAGAGAGTTATGGATCGTATCTGACATTTTTTTGGAGAGTCAGCCCTCTAAAATCCACAGATTGTTGGTTTGCTTTCTATAAACATTTCTAAAACAGGGACACCCAACCATTAGCAGTCCACAGATAATGATTTTCCTTTAATTAACTATCATTTCTCTTATTGCCAAGAGGTCAAATTATCAACTTATGTTTATAAAGAGTAAGACTAGATCATTAGTCTACTTTTCAGGAAGCAATGGATGAAAAACTAACTGCTTTAACTCTTTCTTCCCCAGGGGGTAATCAGACTGGATGCATATCTGGGCTCCCCCAGTCAGTGGTTGTCTAATCTGACCTGTTTCTCCTGAATCTTAGCTGTGGTTATCATCATCTAATTTTCTGGATTTCCATTATCATTACCTGTGATAACTGCAACCAGACCTATGATATCTAAATCCTTGAATCAATTCATAATATATTCCATTACCCACATGGAAAATAAACATGAAGCACAGAGAAAAATTTCAAAATTTCGTCTGTGACCACACACATAAATCACTACTTTATTTTCTTTGTTATAAAAAATTTCTTTAAACACTTATATGAGGTCCCATCCCTGATCTATTAAAACAGAATCGTTGGTTATTAAACCCACCAGGAGTATGTGTTTTAAATTTTTCCCATGTGAACTTTATGCACGCAAGGCTTGAGACCATGTTCTTTAAACGGGGGTTATAGTGGTGGACTACTGGCAAAAATTACAGTCAACACGACTTAAGTGTCATCCATTTTGATGGATCATTCTTTAATTTCACAGGGGCTGGGTGTGTAAACTTTGAAAGTTAGAGGAAAGTGCAAAAAAACATGCTATATTTCTTCAGTTCGCGGGCTGAAATAAATCAAAGGAAATTGGATTGTTCTTAAATCTGGACTCAGGTCCTTTGTGCCTTGAGCAATTTCTTTCACTTCTTTTTAAAATTATTATTCATATATAGTTTGCATGTTTGTCCCCTCCAAATCTCATATTGAAATGCGATCCTCAGTATTGGATGGGGGGCCTGGTAGGGTGTTTAGGTCATGGATATGGATCCCTTGTGAACGGTTTGATACTCTACCCATGGTAATGAGTGAGTTCTCACTCTATTATTCACATGAGAGCTGGTTGTTAAAAGGAGCCTCCTCCTCTCTCTTGCTGCCTCTTTCATCATGTGACATGCCTTCTCCCCCTTTACCTTCCCCCATGATTGTTGGCTTCCTGAGGCCTCACTTAGCAGATGCTGCTACCATGATTGCATAGCCTGAAAAGCCTTGAGCCAAATAAACTTCTTTTCTTTATAAATTACACAGCATCAGGTATTCCTTTATAGCAACACAAAATGGACCAACACAATATGGTATCTAAAATCAGACGAAGGAAATCTGCATGAAAACACTCAAAACAGTACCAACATATGGTAGGCACTCAAGAAAAAAAAATATTTCTATGTCCTATTTTAGGATTAGACCACAGCAAAATATTATTCAATAGGATTCTTTCATATTTGGCAAAAACTATTCTTGCTTCCTTTAATCTCAAAATCCAGGAAAGCCTAATTGAGAATAACTGTTTAGCTTTGATCTTTAATACTGAGTTTTTGTCTCAACTGACCCTTCTATCACATTTCTTGTCCACTTATTACTGAGCTGTGCTTTCTTCTCTTGGCTCTGATATTTGGCCCCATGACCAATCACTGCCTGATTCACCCATCAGGCATGTACCGGGCAGATGCCATAAACTGATTCCATGTAAGGCCTATAAACTAAAGAAGCTCCACTTTTAACTGCCTCACTTTCTTTTTTTCTTTTTTTTTTTTTTTTTTCTGAGATGGAGTCTTGCTCTGACGCCCAAGCTGGAGTGCAGTGGCACAATCTCAGCTCACTGCAACCTTCGTCTCCTGGGTTCAAGCAATTCTCCTGCCTCAGCCTCCCAAGTAGCTGGGATTGCAGGTGTGCACCACCATGCCCAGCTAATTTTTGTATTTTTATAGAAATACAGTTTCACCATGTTGTCCAGGCTGGTCTCGAACTCTGACCTCAAGTGATCCACCCATCTCGGCGTTCCAAATGCTGGCACTACAGGCGTGAGGCACCGTGCCCAACCTTAACTGGTTTACTTTCTGTGTGGACTTGACTTACTGTTTTTAAGGGGAATATTCTGTTCCCCAACCTTTGTTAGCTTCCTGAGATTTCTGTCTGACTAAGAACATATTTCAAATTTATACTTACTTTAATGGTATAACAATATCTATGGATAATTTATCATTGGAAAGCTTTTCAGTGTACTTCAAAATCCCTCATATATACTTTATTCCTTTTTGAAGATAAGTGTATTCTTAAGATTTGTTAACATTTTATTCCAAGTATTTTCAAAAAACTTTATTTCTAATTTGTTCAACTTTTAATTCTTAAACAATTGATTTAATTTTGTTAAAATTTAGCAGAAATCAGTGTTACATGCTGCAGTTAGTTTTAATAATTATTTTTAAAACTATAAAGAGAACATTTATGGTTATTTGGCTTTTGGCAAAGATTCCAAGGAAATTTAATGGGTAAAGAATAGTGTTGTTGTTGTTGTTTTTCCACAAATAAATAGTGTGAGAACAATTGAATATCCAGAGCAAAATAATAAACATAGATCTCTACCTCATATTGTATACAAATATTAATTCAACATTCATTATACAAATAAATGTAGGTGTTAAAATTATAAAACTGTCAGAAGGAAACAGAAGAAAAATATTTATTACTTTGTTTTGAGCACAAAGTTTTTAAATAGAACACCAAAAGCATTATCTCTAAAAAGGACAAATGGACAAATTGAACCAAAAAACTTAAAACTTTGTGCTTCAAAAGACATCATTAAGAAAATGAAAAGACAAGCCACAAACTGGAAGAAAAATCTGTAAATCATATATTTAATAAAGGATTGCAAGTAATTCATATTTTTTAATAATAACAAAACAAACACCTCAATTACAAATGGACACAAAAATTGAATAGAAATTTCATGGAAAATATAGGAATGGTAAGTAAGCACATAGATGCTTAACATTATTAGTCCTTAGAAGACAGAACTGAAACCAGATGAAATAACTTTGAACACCCACTAAGAGAGCTATAATTTTAAAAGACAGACAGTATCAATTGCTGACAAAATTCAGAGGACTAAGAACACTTATACAGTGCTGATGGGAATAAAAAATGATATACCCACTCTGAAAACAGGTTGGCATTTTCTTAAAACATGAAACATAAACTTTTCATTTAACCAGCAACTGTACTCCCAGGAATGTATCCAAGAGAAATGAAAACATGTCTGTATGAAAATATGCATATGATTTTTCACAACGTCATTATTAGTAACACCTTAAAATTGCAAACAATCCAAATATTCATCAACATTTGAAGAGATAAATAAAAGTGTAGTATGTCCACTAAATGGAAAACTATTCAGTAAATAAAAGAATACATACTAGAGCACAGAAGAGTCTACAAAAATTATGCTAAGTGAGAGAACACAGACACAGATGGTACACAGTATATGATTAAATTGCCTAGCACAGCCACATTTGTTAAAACAAAAAGCAGATTGGTGGTTGAGGGGGTTGGGAGCGAGGAAGACCTGCAAGCCCGCATGAGAAAATATTTGGAGATTACAGAAATGTTCTGAAACTGGATTTCAGAGATAGATGCACAACTCTATAAATGACTATAATAACTAAATTGCACACTTACAGTGAGGTAATTTTATGATATGCAAATTATACTTCAATAAAGCTGTTTAATTTTTTTCAAAAGAAGAAGCTTTATGGAGAACATTTCCCTTGGGAGAATTCTACTGACTTCCTCTTCTCTCACAGGCTGTTAGTGTCTCCTTTTGTGCCAGGCCCCTTTAATCAGTATCCCAATGTCTTCATCTTAAAAATACCCTTTCCCTCACAGGTGTTGCTACTCCATCTGATCTGATCTCTGAACTTTGTTGCCAAAGTCACTTTCTTGTTTTCTTTATTTTCCCCTGACCTTTAGGATATATTACATTCTGCCTCCACCATTTCACCAAAATCACTTTTTAAGTCATGAATAGCTTTCTTATCAGTAAATGAAATTAATTTTATAAGGCTTTGATGTCTGTGAATTTTGTGTACTTTCTGACATTGTTGACTCTCTCCTTCTGTATCAAACTCCGTGCCCCTTGGGTTCCCTGACACCAGACTTCTTCTTCTGCATTTCTAGTCAATGTGTTGAAATCATTAAATTTTGAACTTGGGATCATCCTTTCTATTTTGATTGTGTCTGTGTTTGAGGCCTCTTCTATTGTCATTACCCTGTTCATGTTTGATCTCAGGTACTACCCAACGCTGCCTCTCTACTCTCCCAATCCTGCCTTTCTCTTCTCCTTCCCTGTTTCCATGAATAGCCTCACTATCTAGCCATGTGCCCAACCCACAAATCTGATATCATCTTGCATTTCTCCTTTCTTTTGCTACTCCACATATGATTAATCACTAAATCCTGCTAAATCTGCCTCCCAAATATCGATTTTCTGATCCCACTTCTCTCTGTTCTACCACCAATCTCTGCAGGAGACCACCATTTCCAGTACTTAAGCCTCCAGTTCTTCCCCAGTCCTCTGAGTCAGCCTAGCTGGCCTTTCACTGGGATATGCACTCCTTCTCTGTAGTTCCAGGTTCCCATGCTACACCTATCATATTATGTTTTGTGCAGCTAAATATCACTGAGTTAATTGACTTTTTTGCCTTCTAGATTTTAAGATCTGTGAGAGCGAGGTCTATGTTGACCTAATTCACCAGTGTACTTACAGGGGCTCCCATATTTCAAGGAATGAATAAATGCATAGATTAAAAACAAACAAGGTTTTCAGTTGTAAGCTCAACATTATTCAACAGAGTTGTGCTATTTAAAAAATATCCTACTGTGAACCTCAGCTTCACACAGACCATAACTTCAGCACAAAACATGCCCTGTCCCACTCCTGGCACTACTTGGCCTAATTTAGGGTACTCTCAGCAACACAAGCAAACCCAGTTAGCAGGCAGGGTTTACATCAGTGAATAGTCTCCAACCTGCACAAAATGAGGAAACTTCAGCGGGAGAATGGAACTACTTTAAAAAAGTTTTGACTATCTGTGGATAAGATATTTCCTTTTTGTTTTTTCCTACAAGGTCTGTGACAAAGACCACTGAAGAAAAATTAAGTACATATTGGTTTTAGTTCAGGAAGACTTTACATCAGAAAATATGCCCAGAGATGGAACAGGATGATTTCGACCTCCAGTCCCTGGAAGTGTTACGTTCAAGATTAAAGATTGTAATTTGGTAAAATATTGGCAAAATGTTTAGCAGTAAATGAAAGTTTTGGCTTCAGTGACTAATAATCTTTCTTTGGGTCAAGGGAATCTATAGTAAAGCAGGAAATGGTACCTAATTCCAAATCAATAGTTACTTAATGACATAATCAGAGATATGATATATTAACATAATTCCAAGTTGCCTTGAGAAGTTAGATTTTACCTACAATAGATTTTACAGTGTGCTAACAATAAAGGCAACTTTGTAATGCCAATACATGAAAATCATATATGTGAGGAATAGGTTAGCAGAAATCAGAGAAGAATTCTTCACTGCCTTGAAGAATTAACTAAATACAGACTTTAGCAAGTAAATATACAGTAAGCTAGACATAAAAAAGCCTTTGCTGACTAACAAAAAATAATAAATTAGGAAACTAACAAAGCATACTTTGGCATTTCTTACCATGGAGATTAAAAATACAGAAAATGAGGAATATTTACCGATACTGTACAATATACAAAATACTAGTCGATGAGACAAGAAATTAGCATACAGATTTCTCTTAAAGGTGATTAGAGGTGACCAGAGGAGAGAACATGTAGTTTAAAATGACATTTATGTAAAGTGTAACACAAAGTAGAAAATGCTAAGTCTCAAAGAAGTGGGATGCTTTGGGAGTTTAGAATAGAGAAGAAAATGTCTCCATTTAAGAGAACCAGGTCCTAATATGTGGTAGAGGCTCCACTCCACCCTCCTTCATAAAATTTCAAATGTCAGCAGTCCCCTTTGATGTGGAAGAGAACTGAGACTGCAGAATCTCTGTCTTGGATCCAAAATATGCCAAATCTTCCATTCAAATTATTTGTTCTTTCTCAATACTGATGGGAGGAAGAAAAAAAGACAAGGAAGAAAATTAATCATCTTTATGTGAAGTAGGGAATGATTGAGCTCCTGCACGCTTTGCATAGGAGATAATCCCAGAAAATGAATGGTCAAGACTCTTACTGTTTCTATGTTAACTAGGCTTTGGCCAATTATTGTTGACAAGCTCATGAATATGATAATCAGCTCGGTCTCCTGTTTCTCTTTATACCAAGCTTTGCAGTAATAGTCTGCAAAGTACATCTATCTCTGCGCCTTCCTTTCCCAGGGCCCTAGTCTTGTTTCTGACATATAAGTTAAATTCCTGAGGTATCGATACTAAACCCCTGCTGCTCATAATTCCTTTCTATTGCCTGTCAACACCTGGTCATTTTTATCTGATGAACATACTCACCACTGGGTTTCCAAGCAGGACATTGCAGTTATTCATTTATGCCCACAATTTATTAACTCTTCTACAGTCATGAACATAAAGAGTTTGGGTGTGATTCCAGAATTTGCTGTTCCCTTTGAAATTTATTTCAAGGCACTTTGTGACCCTGTAACTTTGAAAGGCCTGTATAAAAGAGAGTTTATTATTAGAGCTACAAACAGCAGGGTGGCTTTTGTTACAGGCCTGGCAGCGATTCTATGAGATATTTCTCTTTTTAGCTTTTTCTGTGGACTAACTCTCAGTCAAAATTTAACAAGTGCAAACTCAAGCAAACAGGGAGTTTGTGTTAAGAAAATATCATTCCATGGGTTTGTCTCTTCTGAGATAAAATAATAGCAAGTATTTTTAAAAAAACACCATGGGGACCTGATAGTTTTATCATCGTTTTATATATTAAAACTTTTAGCTCTAAATTCTTAAACCAGTATAAGAATATGGTGGGATAGAATGATGTTAAGGACGTGTTCACAGTAACAGTCTGGGGCCTTAATTTTGCTGGTTCTTTGTATTTCGCTTTTCTCTTATAAAAACATCATTTTAAAAAAATTATAATAGACAAGATCAACTATACAGACAATCAGCTATTGCTGCTGCCCATTAGCCATTTACCTATGATGTGTCACTACATTGTGCATTAGCTAATACGATATGTTAATTTCACATCAAGTTTCAGTTCCCATTAGGGTGCCCAGCCTTGCCAAAGACACTGTGGTCATAGCATTTCAACTAATTTAATGGCATTATATCAATAATGAGGTTATACATCCTTTTCCCTTTACTGTGGAAATACAGAATTTTTTGCTCATGCAATAGCAATATCTAATACAGTAATGAATCATCCCTGGACATTAGAATAAAATAAAAACAAAGAAAAAACACATAGATTCATCCATCTTTTTTATCTGAAATTAACTTATTGGCACATACCTTTATGTTTATGAGTTAGGAGTCCTAGACTCCAGTCATGAGAACTAGTTAAATTATAACTGTACCGAATTCCTCTATCAAACTCTTCAGGAGATCAGCTTTGTACTTAGATGATTCTATTGAGATATTAGAATGGAAGATTGACTATGCTTAGTCCAGTCCTCTCAAGGAAGAAATCAGGAGTTCCTTCAGTTACCACTAATCTCAAAATCCTGCATTTAGAAACTCAGTTGAATCCAGACATTCAGAGGAGACTGACTCAATGCTTGTCTAGTGCATTCAAAAACTGAAACCCACAGATATGTTTCAGGGAGTTGTGAGTTCCTAATGATAATTATTTTATTCTGTGTTTTCATTTTGTGGATGATGATAAGAGATCTGCTAGAGACCGAATGTTTTTATCTCCCAAAAATTTTTATGATTAAACTTAATCCCCAATATGATGGTGGCTGGAGGTGGGGCCTCCTGGAGGTGATTAGGTCATAAAGGTGGAGCTCTCATGGGGGGATTAGTGCCCTCATAAAGGAGGCCCAGAGAGCTCCCTTCCACCATCTGAAGACATTATAAAAGAAACCATTTATGACCAGGAAGTACACACTCACCAGACACTAAATCTGCTTACTGCTGCCTTGACTTTGAACTTTCCAGCCTCCAAAACTGTGGGAAATCAATTTTTATTGTATATCAGCCATGATAATTTGTTATAGCCATCCAAGTTGACAAAGACAAGATCATAAATCATTGAAAACCATCACACAATGCAGTATTGTCACATAATTGTATTTCAATTACAGCACACTAATGAGGAAAGTATTAAGGCAAATTTGACATATAAATTGTGCATTTGTACCAAATTCATTTGATGTACACTATTGAAATAAATGTTTCACGTTGCTTAATTCAACAAATACTTTAGGACGGTTATTTTATATTAGACATGCCTCTGTACCTGGAACTGGAGAAATAGTATTGAATAATTACTTCCTTCTCTCAGAAAATACACATCCTCATGAGCCAGACAGAGAGGAAGCACATCAACGAACACATCAATACATTTATTTAATCATTTGAAAACTAGGAAATAGTGATTTACGCTGAGCAGGGATTACTGTGGAGTGGACAAGAGAATCAGGACAGCTGACTGAGACCATCTGGAGAGTTGTTTCTGAAATCTGAATGATAAGAAGCAGTCTGCGGCATGAATGTCATAGGAAAGAGTGTATCCGGCTGGAAATGCCTCCTAGTGTGAAGTCCCTCTGACAGTTATACAAAAGCCCACACATGACAAAAGACACCGTGGATGAACTTGGTGGCCAGCTCAAGGATGGTGTGGAATGAACTGGGGGCAGTAGCCAGCGGCAGACTGTGAAGAACTTGTGCAAGCTGTGGGAAGGAGTTAGGGTTTATACTCTGATGGGCAGCCTCTGATGGCTTTAAATGTGAAAAAGTCGTGAACTGATTTTCATTTATAGATGATAACCCAGGCTATGGTGGAGATAAATACTGTAATATAGGATGTCAAGAAAGGAAATAAACTGGTTAGATGGCTATTGCTGTGATCCAGGTGAATGAGGATAGGAAAAACTGCCAACACAACGAGGCAGCAGGGAGAAGAGGAAGAATCCAGGGTATGATTTGGAAGTAGTATTGCTATCTATGGTCATGTGTCGCATAATGATGCCACACATCAAAGATGAAACGCATGTACGAGGATGGTCCCATGAGATTACAACAGAGCTGAAAAACTCCTATTGCCTAGTGACGTCATATCCGTGGTGAGGTAGCATAAAGCATCACTCACATGTTTGGGGACATGCTGGTGTAGTGAAATCTACTGTGTGACCAGTTGTATAAAATTGTAGCAGATACAGTGATGTACCGTTCATAATACTTGATAATTGTAATAAATGACTATGTTACTGGTTTTGTATTTACTATATTATGCTTTCATTATTGTTTTAAAGTGTACTTCTACTTTAAAAAAAAAAAAGTTAACTGTAAAACATCTTCAGGCAGGTCCTTCAGGAGGTATCCAGAAGAAGGCATTGTTATCACAGGAAATGACAGCTCCATGCATGTTATTTTCCCTGAAGAGCTCCCAGTGGGACAAGATGTGGAGGTGGAAGACCATGATATTGACAATACTGACCTGTGTAGGCCCTGGCTAGTGTGTGTATTTCTGTGTTAGTTTTTAACCAAAAGTTTAAAAAGTAAATAAAATTAAGATTTAAAAACAGAAAACAGTATATAGAATAAAAATATAAAGAAAGGAAATAATTTTGTACAGTTGCACAATGTGTTTTAAGCTAAGTGTTAATAAAGTAAAAAAGTTACAGGAAGCTAGGGTTAATTTTTTATTGGAGAAAAATATTTTTCAATAAATTGTATGTAGCCTAAGTGTATAGTGTTTAGAAAGTCTACAGTGGTGTGTCATAATGTTCTAGGCCTTCACATTTACTTAGCACTCACCCACTGTCTCTCCCAGGGCAACTTACAGTCCTGTAAGCTCCTTTCATGATAAGCTCCCTATAAAAGTGTATCATTTTTTAATCTTTCATACTTCCACCTTCCACCAACTTTTCTAAGTTTAGATAAACCAATATTTGCCATTGTTTTACAATTGTCTACCGTATTTAGTACATGATGTACAGGCTTATAGCCTAGAAGCAATAAGCTATACCATATAGTTTAGGTGTGTAGTATACTATACCATCTTTGATTGTGTAGGTACACTGTATGATGTTTACACAATGATAAAATTGCCTAAGGATGCATTTCACTAGCCAAGTTTCTCCAGAAAAACAGAACCAATAAAATAGATGATTGGTAGGTAAATAGATATTTACATACATACATATATACTTACATCCATGCATACATGCATATAGATAGTGATCTAAAGATACATATGCTTTCACAGTATGTAGATAGAATATAATAGGTATCATATATCTGTATCTACATATGCAGTATATAGAAAGATATTTATTATAAGAAATAAGCTCACATGATTATGGATGCTGAGAAATCCCTGTAATTTGATCTCTGGGTGTTGAAGACCCAAGAAAACCAGTTGCATAATTTCAGTCTGAGTTTAAAGGCCTGAGAATCAGGGGCATCTGTGATGTAATTTCCAGTCTGAGGGCAGCAGAAGACCAACATTCCAGCTCAAGCCTTCACACAGAGAGGACAGTGAATTCTTCCTTCCTTCAACTTTTTGTTCTATTCAGGTCTTCACCTAAGTAGATGATGCTGCACACCCACTTGGGGAAGGGTAATCTGTTCTACTCAGTCTACTGATTCCAATGTTAATCACATCCACAGATGCCCTCACAGATACACCTGGAATGATGTTGAACCAATTATCTAGGCACTCTATGATCCAGTTAAGTTGTCACATAAAATTAAATATCCTAGCCTATATATTGAGAATTTTTAGCAGAATTGGGGCTAGAAAAAAAGCATCTTATAGACCAGGTGTGGTGGCTCACGCCTGTAATCCCAACGCTTTGGGAGGCTGAGGCAGGTGGATAATCAGGTCAGGAAATCAAGACCATCCTGGTTAACACAGTGTAACTCCGTCTCTGCTAAAAATACACAAAAATTAGCCGGGTGTGGTGGCGGGCACCTGTAGTACCAGCTACTCGGGAGGTTGAGGCAGGATAATGGCATGAACCTGGGAGGCGGAGCTTGCAGTGAGCCGAGATCACACCACTGCACTTCAGCCTGGGGGACAGAGCAAGACTCCATCTCAAAAAAAAAAAAAAAAAAAAAAAAAAAAAAAAAAAAAAGGGTCTTATAATCCAGGCCATGGTTTTTTGTTTTGTTTTGTTTTGTTGTTCTGCCACATTTCCCTGCTTCCTAATGATAAACCAAACCTTTAGGGAAAAAAATAGCACAGTGTGAAGCCTACTTACCAAACTGTCCCCTGTGCTCCATGATCTCCTATCAGAGGGGCAATGAATCAGCACATTCCTGATGGTTTAACTGCTTGTCAAAATAAATAGCAAATGTCAGTAGAGCTCAGCATAGAACCAACATCAATACAGTCTGATACTGCAGGGCATATTGGTTGACGATTCTCTGAGATGTTCTCATGGAACACCTATCCTCCCCATTTGGCTGCCATTCTTTGTCTTTTGCAATTGGTTTGCAAGAGATGAGAATTTTGCATTTATTTTTAACCAGCCATACACACAATAAATGCTGGACAACAGCTCTCTACAGAGAAACTTGGATCAGAATGAATGTGTGGCCAAATAGAAATATGTTTTAAGCAATAAGGAAAAAAATGTTTTCATGTTGTCTGTTTTATTTACTTTTATTTTATGTTTTTGCTTTGTACCTATGGGCCTGAAAAGGTGGTTGAAACAGGAGAGGGGTTGAGTTCAAGCCCTGTCTCTATTATTAATTATGCTATCTTGTTTCATATTCTTTGTAAAAATAAATCAAAGAGAGCATGACTTGATTTTCCAGTTTAACATATATTTATGAAAGACAGCTGTCCACCAGACACTGTGTGTGCTGGGGATTTCCCGTACATCACATCAGTAACTCGTTTTGCAGTCTCACATGGTAGACATTATTATTCCCATTTTACTCAACTGAGTATGTGGCAGAGCAGTGATTTACATGTTGATAATGTTAAATCCAATATCTTTCAAGCTATGGAAACAAAACAATATATTTAGGCCATACTCAAGCAGGAGAAATGTCTACTTAGGAAAATGAAGTCAAAGAAAAAGTATTGAAAATATTTTTAAATTAGATGATTTTCAAAAAATTGAAGATCCAGTGTAAACTTAACTAGAAATAATATTTCCTTAAAAAGTGGAGAGGGGTGGGCATGGTAGCTCACGCCTGTAATCCCAACACTTTGGGAGGCCGAGGCAGGTGGATCACGAGGTCAAGAGATTGAGACCATCCTGGCCAACATGGTGAAACTCCATCTCTACTAAAAATACAAAAATTACCCGGGCCTGGTGGTGCACATGTGTAGTCCCAGCTACTCAGGAGGCTGAGGCAGGAGAATTGCCTGAACCTGGGAGGCGGAGGTTGCAGTGAGTCAAGATCACACCACTGCACTCCAGCCTAGGTGACAGAGCGAGACTCCGTCTCAGAAAAGAAAAAAAAAAAAGGTGGAGAGATACTCTTCCAGTTTCCCTTATGCCAGAGAGCATCTCACAGCCTCACAGGGTGGTCACAGAGCCCGTGCGCCTTTTCCTTTCTCGGATCCTGTGTCCACACCTGCCCCACCCACCATGAATGAGGAGTACGTTGTGATTGTGCTGGGCATCGGCCTGGTGGAATGTATCCTTTCCGGTATAAAGTCAGTGAAGGGCAAGAAAGTTCTTCATATGGATTGAAACCTTTACTATGGAGGAGAGAGTGCCTCTATAACATTACTGGAAGATTTATACAAAAGATTTAAAATACCAGGATCACCATCAGCATCAATGAGGAGAGGAGAGACTGGAATGTTGACTTGATTCCCAAGTTCCTTGTGGCTAATGGTCAGCTGGTTAAGACGCTGCTATATACAGAGATAACTTGCTATCTGGATTTTAGTGACTGAAGGGAGATTTGTCTATAAGGGTGGAAAAATCTACAAGGTTCCTTCCACTGAAACAGAAGCCCTGACATCTAGCTTAATAGAACTGTTTAAGAAACATCACTTCAAGAAATTCCTAGTGTATGTTGCCAACTTAGAGGAAAAAGATCCGAGAACTTTAGAGGGAATTGATCCTAAGAAGACCACAATGTGAGAGGTGTATAAGAAATTTGATTTGGACCAAGATGTTGCAGATTTTACTGGTCATGCTCTTGCACTTTATAAAACTGATGACTACTTAGATCAACCATGTTGTGAAACCATTAATAGAATTAAACATGACAGTGAATCTTTGGCAAGATATGGCAAAAGTCAATACCTTTATCCACTCTGTGGCCTTGGAGAACTGCCACAAGGCTTTCTGCAAGGCTAAGTGCTATTTATGAAGGTACCTATATGCTGAATAAACCAATTGAAGAAATCATTGGGCAGAATGGAAAAGTAATTGGTGTAAAATCCGAAGGAGAAATTGCTCACTGTAAGCAGCTCATCTGTGACCTCCGCTAGGTAAAAGATCGGCCAGAAAAAGTGGGCCAGGTAATCAGAGTTATTTGCATCCTCAGCCACCCCATCAAGAACACCAGTGATGTCAACTCCTGCCAGATCATTATTCCACAGAACCAAGTCAGTCGAAAGTCAGACATCTGTGTTTGCATGATCTCCTCTGCGCACAGTGTAGCAGCACAAGGGAAGTATATTGCCATAGGTACTACAACTGTGGAAACCAAGGAGCCTGAGAAGGAAGTCAGACCAGCTATGGAGCTCTTGGATCCAATTAGATGGGAATTTGTTAGCATCAGTGGCCTCCTGGTACCAAAAGACTTGGTAACAGAAAGCCAGACCTTTATTTCCTGTGCATACAATCCTACCACTCACTTGAGACAATTGGGATGACATTAAAAAACATCTATAAGAAGATTACAGGATTAGAGTTTGACTTTCAGGAAATGAAGCATAACAAAATGACATCTATGGGGAAGACTAACAGCAGTACATGTTATTATCCAATTAGGACAAATTTAAAATTTGGTAAATAATGCATATTATATGAAATCAATATTGTAAGGCCTGCTTTTGTAATCAAAATGGAGAGATTGAAGAGTGCTGTGTCAGGAAATACTCCTCCCCTTCATCTTTCTAATATCATATATTAACTTGTTTTCATGGAGTGGCTATTCAGAATTCACAGGTTACCACATTCTCTTCAATTTAATCAAACTGTTTTTTTTTTTTTTTTTTTTTTCCAGTGAAGGATCAGTTTCAAACAAACATTGTGATTCTGATACAGACAACTTGAAACAGTGTTTGTATCTTTTAATCAGTGTAGCCTCTCAGTTATGAGCTTCTGCTGCTCAAGAGCTGGATCCATACAGACTGTGTGCCATCTGTCATCCTGACATTCAGGAGATTCTAAATTGAATACTCCACGGTTTGGGGTGGCATCCAGAAGTTTTTCCTATGACTTTATATTTTGTATTATGTCAAGTCTTACGGCAGGGTGCAAACAGCATAGCCACAAGTTTGGTTTAGGACGTAAAATTCTAACCAAACTCCAGACACAGGGAGTCATTTATACAAAGCTGTATGTGGCGTTTTAACCCAATAAATGATGAGAGAAAAGGGGAGAGGAAGTGAACATAAAGCGGGTAACGTGTAGAAGCATCTTTTGTATCTCAGGCATAGCTTCTTCAGTGGACCAAACTGCAATGCAGTATTGACTTGACAGAACTCCTACTTCTGTAAAATGACTCCAAATTATTTCTCTACTACATAATGAAGCCAAATTCTGAAAACAAACAAACAACAACAACAAAAGTGGAGAGGTAGTTTTTCTATTACTCTAAGTTGTGAAGGTATTCAGTTCTATAAACTAATCAAATATGCGAAGAAAAAGACAGTGAGCTCATGGTTTTGGAAAATTCTTACCACTTTATTGTTTTCCCTATGTCTTTAAATTCCTTGGTCTGCTTATTTCACTACTCCATACATTCTAAAAGGCACTTTCACTAGAAAAGAAGGTGAAATCCAGTTATAAGAAATGTCATTTGTTTAATTATTGCTAGAAAGAACTAATTTAGACTAGGATGATATTTACTAGCTTCAAAAGGAACTTTGAGATTATATCCTCCCATTCAAATGAGTAATTCTGAATCCTTATGACTGGGGAAGTATCTGATCTCCCCTGCTAATAAGAATAAAGAAAAGAATGGACCATCACTCTACTGAGAAAAACACAGTTGATTTTACCACAGTAGGTTGGCTAATACATTGTGTTTTCCAAAGAAATAAAAGCATATCAATAATTTTTACCAAAAATGTTCTGATAAAATTAAGCTAAGTTTGCAAAATATATGTGAAAGTCAACTGAGGTAACTTTTACTGAAATATGAATGAAGAACTTAATGAAGTTTTCAGTATGATTTCTAAGCTCCCATTAGTAATCAGGACAAGACATCAAATCATTTAAAAAGGAATTTAGCAGCTGAATTAAAAAAAATTCAATTAAAAAAATGTAATGTAAAACACTCAAAAACGGACACTTTTTTGTTAAGTCTGAAAACTCCAGCAAATGTTACCTTTAGTCATCAGGATCCCCTTATATTTAGAGACTAAGTTTGAATTTATATGTCCAAGCCCATGATCACAGCGGATTTCATCTCTCAGTTGGGTCAGACCATAAATAAGGCTATATCAGCTGATTTCAGCCTCTAAATATAAGTCTCATGTTTAGGCTAAAAATAGTTAATTCACATGCAGTGCAAAAGTTCCTGAATTCTAAAATGTATTTTGAAATTTCCCTTCTCGGAGTGGAATGACTTTGCACTTCAATTTGTTTATTGTCCTGTGGAAGTGTATAAGAAAACATTCTTTATATTTAACAAAACTGTCATGGGAATGAAACTAGTATCTATTTAAAAATCAAAAAGGAAGTCTCTATTTTGAATGAATCAACATACAAGAATAAGAACATCTGCAAATGTTTTAATTTGGCTTTACTCTACGGGTTTAGGTTTCAGAGTTATCATCTGCCAATTTCATGTTTACCTGCCTCCCTGACTAGTATTGTTGAATAGACAAAAAAAAAAAAAGAAAGAAAAAACGAAAAAAAATTGATGACTCTGGCTTGCTGAATTGAAACATAAAATAAGTTGGAGTTTAGAGACCATTTGTATCTTTAATGGCCTTCTGGTAAAGTACCCTCTGGGGCACCAAGCCCTTCAAGCAGATGTTACCTTGAAATGAAGAGCTTTTCCCTTTGGATACCAACCACATCTTTGCTAAGTTTGTTGCAGTCTTTAGACCCTGAGTCACAAGCAATATGATCAAACTTGGTTCTGGTGCAGCATGTTGAAATTCTAAACAAATATTGTTTCTAAATGTTGTGGTTAGATTTAGAAAGTGTTGTGTGACTAATTAAAAGAATTACTCAATGACTTAAGAGTCGGGTCAGGCCCACACACCCATTTAGTCCTGTGTACATTCTCCCGAGGCAGTTTGATGTCAGAACTTGTGCAGCCTCTCTCATGTGGTATCTCTAACATTAAGCAAGCAGGAGTCCGTTTCCACCACTGATCACTGACCCGCAAGATAGACTCGGCACAGTTGCAGACACCACAGGCGGCCAGGGCATTGCCCATTCACCTCTGTGTGGAGAGCTAAGAGTTATCACCCTTCTTCAACTCCAAGCTAGGGTCTAGGAGCCAGCATCAGCTAGCACTGAAATGCCCTTTCATTTACTCATACTAAGGCAGTCTGTGTTCTCTGCGTAGTGCCCAACACATAAGGACAAAATAATAACACGGAACTGTGAATTAACTTCTAAATTAATAAAAACCATGTTTGCTCTATGTTTTCTGAATTTTTATTTTGAGCAAAATAAAATACAAAAGGGCAAGAGATCATGGTTTCAGATTGGCCTAAAATCAAATTCTGGTTCTGATAGTTAACTGCTATGTCACTTTTGCTAGTGGGTTCACCTCCCTGAACTCCAGTTGTCTTACCTAGAAAAGGGATTGATATCTGTGCCTCAAAGCAGTATAGAAATGCAGTGACTTCTAAGGAGAGAGCCCCACTGCCAGCAGCATGGGCTGCTCCGGAAAGTGGAGGGAAAAAAGTGGGGAAAGGTAGTGCGGTGCCTACCTGGAAGCAAAGAGTAACTGGGAAACTGACTTTTGGGAATGAACTGACATCGAGAATTGACTAGAGAATCTCAAAAATACCTGAAAGTTCATCTGTTTCAGTGCTGGGTCCTGTATATAAAGAAACTGGAACTTAGAATAGAAGTGAACAACTTGGCCAAAGTCATATAATCCCTGATTTACAAAGTTGGAATATAAACAAATTATTGTATCCAATGATCTGATGATTTCTCCATCCTTTGAGCTTCAAGGCCACCAGGACAGAGAAAAGGGAGGCAGAGAAAAATAGATAGAGATGGAGAGAGTTCCAAGGAGAGACTAAGTGCAGCATCAGAGATAGTAATACGTGAATAAAAAGAGACCACATGTCTATCTCCTCGGGTATCATACACCTGCTGTCCCCTGAGATGCCCTCCCAGCATAGCATAAAATTGGTGCAGAGTACACCCACCACAGCGGTCCCAGGGAGGGGACACAGTGAGGCAGTCTAGGGACAGCAGGACTCTCACAGCACAGTGGTTACAGGAGAACTCACCCATTGACTGCTTGGCTTGCATCTTCATTCATTCTTTCATTCCTACAAGTCCTAAAAACTGAGCACACGTGTAAATTTCCTGCCTCGACACTAGAGGAGATACCATCTCTGCCTTCAAAAAGCTCACGGCTTTCTTGAGAAAAGTTTGAAGACTCCGTGTGGAAGCTTATAAAAGTGGAATAGACTCTGTCCAGGAACATGGCAAATTGGTCTTTAGTCCACAAACTGATAACAAACTGATGATTATACAAGCAGATAGAAGCATGCATTTTTCTCTTATGTTTTTCATCATTCTCCCTCCTAGCAAACAAAACAATCCTGACCAGTGATGAACAACTATGATCTGCTGCTGGCTGTTACAGCCGAATTCATGAACTAGAAGGAAACATGGGCGTTGCTGTGACACAAAAGCCCACTTCAGACTCAACTGAACCCCTAACTCAGGAACACACATTTCATTTTATATAATTTTATTTTGTTTTGTTTCTTGTGTGTTTCTTTTTATAAAAATATATTTTAAAACTTTTAAGTTCAGAGCTATAGGTGCAGGTTTGTTCTGTAGGTAAACTTATTTGATGAGTGTTTGTTGTACAGATAATTTCATCACCCAGGTATTAAGCCTAGTACCCAGAAATTCTTTTTCCTGATTCTCTCCCTCCTCCCACCCTCCACCTTCCAAAAGGCCCCAGTCAGTGTGTGTTGTTCCCCTCTATGTGTCCATGGTCTTCTCATCATTTAGCTCCCACTTGTAAGTGAGAATATTTCTTTTTCTTTTTCTTTTCCTGTGTTACTTTTCTAAGCACAATGAACTCCAGCTTCATTCATGTCCCTGCAAAGGACATGATCTCATTATTTTTTATGGCTGCATTATAAGGAATATACATTTTAAAAGCACCTTTTGTAACTTCAGGAAATTAAAAAAAAAACTTAAATCCTATGACTGGACAAAAATGACAACAGATATCTAGCTGCTCTTAATATACAAAATTTGCAAAAAAGAAGTCGTGAGAAGTCATGGGTCAACCTAAGTATTACTGTATTAAATTGTACACACATTCCATGAGAAAAAAGAATATTTCCAAAAACCTCTATTTCATATTCATATTCTTTAGCAGATTAAAGAAAGAAAAGTGGCTATTTAATGAGAACATTAGAACAATCAGAAATGATAAATGATTTCTTTCAGATGAAAAATATGATTATTAAAATTTCAAATGCTGGAATCAATGGTACTGAACAGGAAGGAAATGGAATTTATTGTTTGGAGGAAAGTTTCTCCTACTTAAAGGACAAAGTATTAACAGATGATGACAAAGTGAAAAACTACAAGCTATTGATATAAACTATAGATCCCAGAGAATAAAAAGCTCATCTATGTGTATGTGTCTGGGTTCATGTGTGTGTGCCTGTGTGCACATGTGTGTGTGTGTGTGCGCTTGTACCTAACTAGAAGGAAAGACAACCAACAGCTACAGTCATAGCATTCATAGAAAAGACATTCACAATCTGAAGAAAGTTCTTGAAGAGGGAAATAAATAATAAAAAAGATTGACATCCAGACATGCCTTGGTAAAATTTCTGATTTTTCCAAAATGAGGAGAACCAATGTAAAAATGTATATAATATGAGAACAGAAAACACAATTATCTGCAAAGAAAATGAATCAATAAATTGGCATTAGGCTTCGCTTCTACAATACTAAATGTGGGAAGATAGTAAATCCCATACAGAATTGTATTGAGGAAAAAAAAAATGTTGCTGTCTTCATGTAAGCTACTCGACACTGTCCTTTTTGCATCTCTGACCTAGAACAAGTCTCATGTCTCAGCAGCAAATGCCTTCTGTTGTGTGAGGAGCAATTGCCTGACAGGGCTCTGATTCATCTTACTGTCAGAGGTGCCTGTTCTCTGTCCTGTGGGAGGGTCTTTCTTTTCCATCATTCCCCTGGGCCAGGGAGGCCATTTGGGTGTTGGAGCACCACACAGCTTTGCAGCCTGATTCTTGTTTGGGAAACACTGGAGACCTAAAGACTAACAAACCCACAGACTAACAGTCAAATCAGTCAAGTAGGTTTTTATTCTATGAGTTTTTTGTTTGTGTGTTTGTTTTTTGCCTTTGTTCTTATTTTGCTTTACTTTCTATACATTTTCCTTAGAAAATGTTGCCCTGTAATCTGTTATAAAAAATATTATTGCAATACTTTATGTAGTACTAGGAAAACAAATGGAAACAATAATTATACTCTGAAACTCTGACATTCATCTATACTTCATAGATGATAAAATGTGGGGAAAATATATAAATATATATTTATTTCAGGCATCCTTAATTAATTCTAGAATTTGCCGATTTCTGACATAATTCTTGAAGCAAACAAACACTTCATTCCACAACTAACACCACAGCAAGACTGTGCCTTACCTTAAGAATCCAGTAGAATTAACCTGCTGGAGGACAGATGTGACACATCAGACACACACAGGTGTCAGGAGCCGGGTACAGCTGTGGTGGCATGCTTGTCATTCTGTCTTAGGCATAGCAATGGCTTTAGAAACATCCAGTAACTTACTCAACAAGGCAATCTATTTTTGCAGGTGGGAAAATAATGTTTAAGTAACTTGCCCAAGGTTTTCCAGCTAGCAAAAGCTAGCAGAATTCGCATTCCAATCCAGAAAAGATGACTCCAAGGCTACACTCATGTTTAAACTTTCTCTGTTAATTACCTCCTTATACCATATATATAAAATATGTATACATTTTATATATAATGTATACATTATATATTATATATTATATAATGTATACATTATATATATTATATATAGTGTTTATATATGCATAATGAAGCCACTGGCTTTCTGTTTGAATGGCACACAGCAAGAAAGCTTCTCTGAGACTTAAACAGTTGAGACCCATGCCATGTAGGGAAACAAAAATTGGTAAAGCCGAAAGCCAAAACTTTAATAGCTTGGAAATTACTGGCTAAAATTGTAGCTCTGGTGGAAGAAGCTGGAAAATAGAATGATTTTACCATGTATTGGTTGCTATATGCTCTATTTTTCAATATTTTTATGTTGTGTTATAGAGTAATATTCCAAGATCAACTGTGGTCCTAAAATATTAAATGGAACATTCCAGAAATAAACAATTCATGTGGTTTAAATTGTGCACCATTCTGCATAGGGTTGATGCAGAATTTTTGCTCCTTCATTCAGCTACAACCAAGAAAAATTAGGCAAGTGCTCACATTGAAGGGTGAGGGGAGCAGAATTTATTGTGCAAAAAGGGAAAGAAAGAAAAGTAAAAAAAAAAAAAAAAAAAAAATCAACAAAAAAAAGGGAGCCCTGCTAATGGGCTCCCACCACACAGATTGAACACCAGGCCACCACACATGAGCTGAAGAGGGCAGGCTCCTCCCACCTGCACAAGGCATGAATTTTCCATGACTTCACCCCATCTTCCCAGTGCACAGGTGGGTCCCCAGTTCATTGCAGGCATGCACAGAAAAGACCCTGGCAGGGTCCCTCACCTGCACAAACACATCTGATGTAAATCCTTGTGGGGTAGGTGGGAGATTCTCCAGGGACCGCCCCCAGTTATCTGCTTCCTGCATCTATCATTCCCCACTCTGAAGAAGTACATTAGAATAAGGATAAGGATGAAGACTGATCTTAACTGCTTCCTGCTGACAGGAGGCGCTGCTCCGGGCAAATGGCAGTCAGAGCTTACTCGGAGACTGATCTAAGGGTACCCCAGCAGAAGGGGCCATAGTCAGAGGCTCTGTTTGCATGACCGTTTGAAGTTTGACGGCTTGAAGGTGAGAAGAGACAAACTGGGTTATTAGAAAAGATGTATCAAAACGAAACAAGGTGAGGTAAGGACACCTAAAAAAATCCCAAGGTCTTTTACCAATTTGCATAGGAAGAGAGAGGCCAAAAGTTCAACTGGTAAAAAACAAATGTTTACCCTTTGCCAGCATGCCAGGCTTCTGGGTTTCCTTACCTGAAGCCCAATCCTAAGCCAACCAGTATAATGTTTGGAAAATTAACTTTTCCCAGTTTGGAGAATGTATCCAAGGGGAGTGTCCTGTAGTACGGAGACAAAATTACCTATCTGTGAAGAGATGACAGAGGAGGAAAAAGAAAAAAGAAGGCACTTTTTTCAAAGGAGTCCTAGGGGTTCAGGGTGTATTTGAAAGGGATACACGCTGAAGATGAATGGCTATTCATGTAGAAAGACGGGAGTGAGGCATCTCAGGTTCCCTTCTCTTTCTAGCAAACACCCAGGGTGTGTGAGGGAGAGAAAGTGAGTCATTTCTCTTTCTTTCTTCCATTCTTATATCCCCAAGTCCCAGCAAGGGCGGCAGGGAATCAAAGAGGCTTTCACTTATGTTAACAGGGGCCAGGGGGGTTTGTTTGCCCTACCTCCCCTGCTTTCAGTAGCCTTAGAATTCCCTACACCTCATTTATGCTATGGATACTAGCATGGCTTTACCCATGAAATGGGAAGCTTGGCTTAATCATCAGGAATCAGTCATGCTCACCTGCACTGAGCCTTTTAACTTCGGTTATCATCTGCCTCTGGGTCCCTCAGATCCAGTTTTCTTTCTTGAGGCTTCTACCCAAAGCTTGGAATTGAGTTTGGAACCAAAACTATGTTTTGAGGGGGCTCCATGGACTCCTTATTATAAGCCAAATGCTAAAATGAAGCTGTAGAGTCAAGTCCACCTCCAATAAGGGAGAGAAAAAGATGTCTTGTGACACGCACAGATAATTGGTGGCTATAATTATGCTTGCCAAGATTTGGGTGCATGGGGCTTGGCTTTGGTTAGCTCCCTTGGCCTTACTTTCCCAAAATGGAAACCTCTGGGTGATAGGTATCCTGTTTATTCCCATCACCTGGCAGGATCTCCAGGATAATTGCTCAGAACTAGAATATTGATCCAGATGTTTACATTCCCCTTCCCCTTTTGTTCCTTTTGTTCCTTCTGAGCTGCAGTTGGAGATTGCTGGTTGGTTCACAGGAATAAAGAAGGTTAGCCTGAAATGTAGGCAAAAACTTAAAAGCAACCAAGGAGTCTAAAATTTAATGACAAATGTGAGATAAGTTTTGAAACATTATTTCTCTCTCTCTCCAGTCCTATTTTTGTTAAAAACAAATCATGATATGACTGAGTTATTTGCAAAACAGATTTTAGCCATATACTTGGCCTGATTATTTGCATAAAGTTCCACAAGAATAATTATTTTTACATAAGCCTTTTACATTGGCTTTGATGGAACTGTTTCACAAGGAATCTCAGATAGGATTTTTAAAGCTGAGCCCAGCTATGGATTGGTACCCTCAAATACCTGTGAGTTGGGTAAACTCCTCTTTTCTTGAGGTCCCAAGAAAATGGGGTTCTTGGGCCTGTTGGAAAGTGACATTCTTTATTCACTGCAGACTAGGAACCCTGTACGGGGATGGTGTAGTCAGGTATGAGGCCAGTTTTACCAAGGGGCTTGCATCGGCTCTAGTAGTCAAGCTCGACTGCTTAAAGAAAAGCATACCATTCCAACCAAAGCCTTGGTGACACAACCAGTTTCTCCAATTGCATCCCACTGCGAAAGAAAATGGATTATTATTGCACTGATGCAAACAACTATATTGCCATAAGTTAAGAATACTCACAACTAGTTTCCAAATTCTGGAGAAGCCAGACAGAGAGAGGGGTAAATATGCTCCAAATTTTGTTCACAGGAGTATACGTTACTCAAGGTCAAGATAAGTTTCCTTGACTCTGAAAAACAAAATATGGATCAGTAATGTTCCAAGCAAAAGTCAAAAAGATTAATTCAGATTTCTATTAGTTCAGTTCCTTCAGGTAACTCTTGTTTTGCTTGATATTCATGAACACTTCAGCTCTTTATGAGTCCTGTACAATTTTCCTTTATTCCAATGTCACAATCTCCAAAGTTATCAGAAACCTGCATTTGAAAGCACATGTCAAAGTTCTATAGTTGATTATAAATGATCTTTTGAAGAGGACCAAAACAAGAGAATGGTCTCTGGAAAACAAAACATTCAGGGTAGTTACAGTTAGAAACACAATTCATAAAGACATTTGGTTTTCTCAGTAGTTTATAATAACTTAACATAACAACCTTAATTGTGATTGACAGCATATACTCAGACATTAGAACTTTAGAAATCCCATATGATTTTGGAACATATATTAATATTTTCCCTAAAATATAACCTAAAGAAGATTAAACATCATTTTGGCAATCCTGTGTACCTAAACATGTCAAATAATCCTACTTACTCTCTGTAACATCCAAAAGCCAGGTGTCAGGAAAGATAATTTTGAAACTGAAGTTTGATTTTGGGAAGTCTGTTAAATGTGTTAGAGGTTTAAAACTCTTGATGTTATGAAATAGAATTCCAGATTGCCATAAAGTATTTATTTTGCCAAAATGATGATTCAGAAATTTTAAAAAATAAAAACATTTTCTAACCCTTTACAAATTTTGCCAAAGAGCAGGTAAGTGCCTTAAGAGTAGTTTGTTGAGCTTTTATTTCAATACTCAGTTTACAGAAAAACCATATCATACCCTTTTGAATTTAGTCAATATGTTCACATGGAATTTCTTTTGCAAGATTAATTTTTACAATCCTTCCACAGCTTGCTGTACTTTTACCTCTATCTAATTCAAAACAATCCTTTAACCCTAGGCAAAAATTTATATTTTGATAACTTCTTCATTTTACCAATAATCTTTAAGGCTGCTTTTATTTCTCAAATATTAAAATCATGTGAACTAAAAGGTACCACAACTTTTTTTTTTTTTTTTGAGATGGAGTCTCACTCTGTTGCCCAGGCTGGAGTGCAGTGGCCAGATCTCAGCTCACTGCAAGCTCCGCCTCCTGGGTTTACACCATTCTCCTGCCTCAGCCTCCCAAGTAGCTGGGACTACAGGTGCCTGCCACCTCGCCCGGCTAGTTTTTTTGTATTTTTTAGTAGAGACGGGGTTTCACCATGTTAGCCAGGATGGTCTCGATCTCCTGACCTTGTGATCCGCCCATCTCAGCCTCCTAAAGTGCTGGGATTACAGGCTTGAGCCACCGCTCCCGGCCTAGGTACCACAACTTTTATCTTCCCTTTACAAATTCCCTTCTTTAAGTCAATTAATTAGAGCTATTTTTTTATAGATATCACACACCTACAACACATATATAACTACACAGACCAACAGAGAAAGATCCAATAGCTAGAAGATTTTTTTGGGCCATCTATTAATTGGATTATTGGCCTCTGGGTTGAGCCCTTTAAGAGCAAGACTAGGAAAACATGTGGTCTCTAGGGCCGAATAAACAGGCATAGCTGGGATAGCTGAAAGACAAAAACGGAGTTTTAGAGAGATCTATCTGCTTTTAATTCCTGGGGCCCCATGAGGAAAACAGAGGTCTCTCCTCTTTCATGCATGCATTAAGAGTGGCAAGGCAAAATGCAGAAAAATAATTCAGTTGACAGAGTAAAAACCATTTTCCAGCAAAACAAGATTCCACAAGAGAAAAACATAAAAGCCTTTTAAATATATTATAATTTGCATATCCACTTTAATTAAGCTGAGTGTGCTTTAAGAAAATCTTTTTAAGTCCCTTATTATCTGACTTTAGCTGTACTAAGTGGCCAAATATTTCTGACTTTTAAACTTTACTAAATGCTTAGAGAAAGGAAAATCCAAGGTGTTTTTTTGGAGGGGAAGAGAATCAATAAATGGCAACAGTCATGCAGATCCCAAACCAGAAGGAACTCATTCCTTAAGCCAGGATTGAACCTGGGCTATCATTGTGAAATGGTGGAGGCTAAAACAAAGTATTGCCACATGATTACAGGTCACACTCCCAAAGCCATAAAACAAGTTGGAGGCCTACAGCAAAGGTTGCTACTGATTATACAGAAAGACATGCAAAGTACACCAGATTGGCTACAGCTTAAGACCAATTTCACAAAAAACAATGTCACTGTGTACAGAGAATATAAACAGTGATAACTGGGGTCCTGGCCTAGTAAAATATTTTCTAAACAGAAAAAGTTATCCCTTAAAAGTTAACTCCTGACCTGGGGGAGAAAAGAAAAAAAAAAAAAAAAAACTTAAGAGTGCAAGGCTGTATTAACTGCTAACTGAGTTAAAAAAAATAAAACAAACAATAAAAAAGGCTTAAAGTGCAGGGTTGGAAAGATGCTTGGGGCAATAACCTGTTATTCTTAGGCAATTGGTCTCCTCCAACAGGGAGAAAAACTTAATTGCTGTCAGATGAAGCTGGACTTCTCAGTCAGGGGAGGGGAAGACTTGGAGGGGAAGACTCCACGGACACGTGAAAGGGAACCATGGCGAGTCTGCCATGCAGGGATGTTGGGCCATATCCACTGCTCACCTCTCCATCCCGAAAAAAAGAAGGAATATCCCATAGAAAGGCTGAGTTGGACCGACACTGCTATTCCCAATCCCTGAGATTGATATGGACAGTGGCGGGAGCAGTTTCCTCTACCCTCAGAAGAAGTCCAAGGACAAAAAGGCTTAGAAATAAAAGGAAAGAAGATTTTTTGGTCCGCACCTTACATATCCTTCCTCATATGGGCCATCTAAATGATGCGGAATTTTTGCTTCTTAGTGCAGCTAAAGCCAGGTTTTTGTGTCATGACCAGAAAAAGTTAGGCATGTGGACACATTGAAGGGTGAGGAGAGCAGAAAGAAAACACTCAGCAAAGCGAGAGGGAGTCCTGCCAATGGGATCCCACCTTACAGATTGATTACCAGCCACCACACACTAGCTGAAGAGGCCTGGCTCTCCCCCCTGCACAAGGCGTGAAGTTCCCACGGCTCCACCCCATCCTCCCACTGCAGGGGAGTCCCCAGTCCATTCTAGGCATGCGCAGACAAGACCTTGGGCAGGATTTCTCATCTGAACAAAAGCGTCTGATGTAAACACTTGTTGGGTGGGTCAGAGATCCTCAGGGGACTCCCCTTATCAGCCTCCTGCATCTGTCAGTGTGATGAAACCTGTCCTTCTTTTCAGATCGGTCTCATTTTCAGATGAACTGTCACGGTATCACAGTGCTTGTGTGCAAGTTGCTCTTACTTTACCTGATAATGGTCCTAAAGCACCAGGGTACTGATATTGGCATATTGTTACAATAATTTTATTTTATTACTAGTCATTGTTGTTAGTCTCTTGCTATGCGTAATTTACAAATTAAACTTTATCATAGGTATGTAAATATAGGAAAAAACATAGTGTATTATAAGGCTCGGTTCTATCCATGGTTTCAGGAATCCACTGCGGGTTTTTGAACATATCCTCCACAGCTAAGAAGGAGCCTCTGCATAAAGGTGTCTCGGGAGTCCTCCTGGCAGTTTCGTATCTTCACATTCCATGTGTTTTGCTTGCCATGGGCAGCTCCTAGCCAATCAAGTACCCTTAAGCCATTTCAGATTGGATTCTTCGAATAACGAAATGGCTCCTTCATATGGTGTTGGGGGTGGAAGCTAGAGGGAGATGGTATGTTACACACATCTTCATGACACAGAAACAGTAAAAGATACCATCTTACTAGACAATTTAAGCCAGGACATCTCCAATCTGAAAACCAAACTCTGACCTGGACATGTGTCCGGAATCTATCAGTATATCCTACAACACTCAGAGAAGGACATTTAATTTTTTTTCAACTTTTATTACAGGTTCAGGGGGTACATATGCATGTCTGTTACAAAGGTATATTGGGTGATGCTGAGATGCAAATGTAAAAGAATTCAATCAGTTTTATTTAATTTTAAAGTTCTATTTTTTAAAAGTTTCATATATCTAAGTGGATTTTCCCTTTACTTCATAAAGTGTTACTTTATTATGTAATTCAAGCTTTAAAAAATAATACAGAATAAAATATATAAAAGAAAATGTGAGACTCCCCCGCCCCCACCAGCCAGCAGCATCCCAATCCCCAGCTGCAGCTGTGGAGTGAAGCCCTGTTGACCTGATTCCCAGGTAGTTTCTGTGCATATACAAGTTGCTTTGTTGTGTTGTGTTTTTAAAGAAATGAAAACATACTGTACATAATGTTCTACAGCATATTTTACCTTCAAGCACTAGATGAAAGCCAAAGGGAAATTAGGAGAGAGAAAGGTACACCATCTTTATGATACAGACGCTGCCATGTCTGCCAGCCTCCCCTCGAGACCTGCAAGGCAATCAGGCAATGATGAGGCTGCTGAAGACAAAACCCAGATAAATACCATGGGTTTTTAAGAGGCCTGAAATCACTGGTTCTGGGTAGAAATTTCTGCTGAATTGGTCAATGATGAAATCAAAAGCTGAACGACTGTTAGGAGAATGAGAGTGGGTGTGTGATCCCAAGAATGTTGATATGTGTCATTTTCCTCTGTCTTTTCTTGTCTCAGGTTCTTGTGTAGAACTCTGCTAATACACTGGAAGACTCTAGCATTTTAAAACTAACTGAATTTGAGTTGCCCCTCATGGACACCAATGCTGCAAGGTTGCTGACTTGGGGAGAAATCTCTCTCCTGGCAGCTTCTGACCTCCTCAGAGCCTTCTGTCTCTCTCCCCTCTGCTCACTCTCTGTCCCCTGCTCTGAGGGCCCCCCTGCCCAGAACTGTCACTCATCCCACAATCCTTGCAGCTCTCTTGCCATGACAGACACAGCCTCAAAAGGGCTCTTAGAGAAAGAGTAGTAGCATTGGGGGAACCTGAGATTGATGACTTAGAAGGCACAAACCCAAATTAGAGATCTGCGGTTTACCAGCTAGGTGAGGCCGAACAGCTGGCTATGCTCCCTTAACCTTCCTTTCACCAGCTGTAACATGGGAGTAATACCACCTTCTCTAAGTGCAAGGATGTCATAAACTCCAAATGAGTGAAATGTACTAAAATGTTATTTCTTATTGCAGCAACAAACTGGGAGTGAATTATTGACAGCCCCCAGAAAGCATATCCTCAGGGATGTTCTGGTCTGGCAGCTGGGATGGGAACGTACTAGCCAAACTTGGACTCGGCCTCAAGTCCCATGTCTTCAGAGCCAGCAACCGCCTGATGAGTCATGCCTGCTGAATTGCACCGCTCCTCTGCCTGCTGCAAGCTTCAAAAAAGGCCCCAGGCTCCCTTTTCCTACAAGATATTTCCTGAAGCTTCCTGGTTTCCAGGATTTCATACCATTCAGCTTCCCCTCTGCCCCAGTTTTTATGCTCACAGAGTTCTTAACAAGCACATTGAAAAGGAGAGTTGGACACAGTGTTTGTGACCCTCTGTTTTCCAGTGAGAGTGCCTAGGGAAGGGATGACACATCAGGACACCCGCTTTGCTCAGGCCCTGCTCAGACAGCTTCTCTGATCTAGTCTCCCAGACTGTGAGGATTGCATGTTCCAGGGGAGAACACCTGGACCAGGGGAAAGGATGGTGCCACAACACGGCACTTGCCCTGGAAATGGGAAAAGCTCTTATTACTCCCAGGAAGAAAGGGTTCAAATCACAAGCCCTATCAGAAGGACAATTTTGCTAGGGGAACTTAAGAATCACACAGTATAGTTTGCCTAAAAATGGGCAGTGTCCCCCTTCAAATGCACATATGAATCACAACTCACTTTGTTTGTTACACATTTTTCAAATAAAAAATCCGTCACCTGTTTTGGATCTCTCCCATACCCCTAACTTCATTGAGGCTGCTCCATCTCCTAAGTGGCTTCAAGTGAAAGAAGAAGAAAGCTCTACCTGGGAAGCAGAGAGTCCAAGAGGTTTGCTCTCTGTCCAGAGCTCACCTTTAGTTACAATGTTTTTGCCATGAAGCCTGCATCCCCTGCAGTCTGCCTCTCCATGCTTCCTAGCTCCTCAGTGCTGCTGTGGCTGTTCCCAACCTCAATATTTGGTCCCAGTGACAAATTCCAAATACCTCTTCGGTCTGTCTTTCACCATTCTCCCTCACCACAGACCAGGGGCCAGCCCACTGAAAGGCACCCTCCCACCGTGCCCTTTTACTGGTTTATGTTTTGCATGTGCCATTCCTTCTCTCTGTTCTTTTTTCTCTCTGCAGGGAAATGATCCTCTTTCTTCAGGGCACACTCAAGTCACCTCATCCATTTAGACTTTCTGCACAAGCTTCATTACTCTGATTTCCCCATAAGCATTCTTTTCTAATAGCCCATGGACTTGTCGGTCAGTGTTACTGTTCTTTTTCTTTTTCTTTTTTTTTTTTTTTTTTTTTTTTTTGAGACAGGGTCTCACTCTGTCACCTGGGCTGGAGTACAGTGGTGCCATCTCAGCTCACTGCAACCTCCATCTGGTGGGTTCAAGCGATTCTCATGTCTCAGCCTCCTGAGTAGCTGGGACTACGGGCGCCCACCACCACACCCGGCTGATTTTTGTATTTTTTGTAGAGATGGGATTTTGCCATGTTGGCCGGGCTGGTCTCAAACTCCTGACCTTAAGTGATTCACCCACCTCAGCCTCCCAAAGTGCTGGGATTACAGGCGTGAGCCACCGTGCCTGGCCAGTGTTACCGTTCTTATAGCTCCTAATTCCTCACTTATCTCAATTTCTTGTTGTAGCTATCCTAGAGCAGTCTCTAACATACACAATAAACATGGAATGGTGGCTGTATCACAGTGGGTTGAAGGGGGCCCACAAATGGTCACACCCAATCCTCCTCAGTGAGACCTTTGACTATAATTTCTAGATGTCTTTGTGACAGGCAGAGTGACTGCCACTTAATAAACCCCCAATGAATGTGTGCTGAAAAAGTGAAAGAAATAAGGGAGTTTCTGTGTATAAATGTGACAGGGAGCCCCCAAGCCATGTGCATATTTTAAATCAAACAGTCAGATGAAATGATCAATTGTTTCTCTTATGGCTCATTATTCTTGATTGACTTGTCTGCCTTATCTATCACTGGGGCTCTCCCTAGGCTAAATTGTCTGTGCTTTTTCTGTTTGATCGTTTGGCTCTAGAAATCCAAGCTATAGTCCTTAAAGTTTGATTTTGTTAAATGGAATACTGTGCAATTCAGCAAATTCATTAAATATCATCATCAGTGGATAAAGTGAATAATGTTAATATGAAAATTTAATCAATAACTTCCTTGGCTAATATAAATATATACACACAAGTAGTAGATTGCCTCTTCTTCTACCCTTAATTAGCATCCTTGCATAAATAAGTAATCATGGCTCAATGGGTTGACAAATCAAATGTTCTTGAAACTAAAATTTTTAAACAATGATGTTTATTTATAAAAACTATTGAACGTTGGCTTAGAAAGTTATAGAATTTTAAGGTATCTATTATCTTGAATTGCAAACTTTTAATTAATGGAAAAAATAAAGTGTATATTTAATTTCTGCCCCAAAGACAATAATTTATTCCCCAACAATTTTTAATTATTTATTAAATATTTAGTTTATATATTTTAAGAATAATACTCGCTGTGACTTGAATGTGTTCCCAAAAGTTCATGTGTTGGAAATTTGTTCCTCAACACAGCCGTGCTGGGAGTTGGGGCCTGGTAGGAGGTGTTTGGGTGACGGGGCATTTGCCCTTATGAGTGGATTGAAGTCATTATCTCAGGAGTAGGTTCAAGTATCTCAGACGTGGGTTCTTAATAAAAGGACAAGTTCAGCCCTTTCGTTACCCACCATGGGATGACTTAGCAGGAAGGCCCTTACCTAATGCCAGCCCCTCAATCTTGGACTTCCAGAACTATAAGTCAAATACATTTCTGTTAATTATAAATTACCTAGCCTGTGGAACTCTATTATATCAGTACAAAAGGATGAAGACAATACTGTTTATTAAATAACAGAGACTATGACTTTCAAAGAAATTAAATACAACAGAAACCTCCAGTATTTGAAGGCTTCATTATTTATGAAAAAATATTTTCAAAACATTAATAAAAAATAAAGTTATAAAGCCATTACATTTAAGGATGAGCCAAATGGAATACACATTTTGTAGATAAACAACAGTTGAATACTGACACATGCAAATAGCATAGCCTAAAAGTATATAAATTCAAATAATCTGTATGCTAATAATAGTAAGGCAACCAAATGCATAGTAATAATGGGTTATATTTGGGGCTTTATTTGGACTCAGGAGAATTAGATTATGTTGTGCACTACAAACATGACCATGGCCAAGTTATAGCTTTTATTGAACTCAGTTTTCACATATGGAAAATTTATAATTTTCTCATTTCTGTTTCAGCTCTGAACTTCTATAATTCAATTTGCATAATTTGTCCTGCCATTAAAGATATTTACACTGCAATATCAGTAGAACTCTTTTATCTCATTATAAATATTTACTAATGTAATTAAAAGCACATTCATTCATTGATACAGCAGATATGCATTGAGTGCTTGCTGTATTTCAGGCACTTTGCAGTCACTGCAGATGTGTAAAACAAACAAAAGTCCTTCCCTTATGAAAGGATTTACATTCTAGTGTGTGAGCAGATAATAAGTAAATAAGTGTCATACACAGTGACCACATGTGGCCGCAGAATACATGGCTATAGAAGTGTCAGGGAAAAACAGGTAGGAAAGGGGACAGGGCATGTTGGAGTAGGGTGTTAAACAGGGCAGAGAGGGAGGGTCTCACTGAAGTGTCTTTCTGATTTAGCAGTGTTTTGCACATTGATTTCAATGACTGTGCAATTCTAGGACCAGATGTCAATTTCATAAGGTAGGGCATGACCCTTCATTCGTCATGGTCACACGGCTGTTCCCGTGGGTGTCCATTCTTCTGTCCAGGGTGAAGAGTAGTGCACACTCACCGCAAGCTTCCTCAACACACTTCAAAATATCCTTGCCAAAGTCTACGAATTCCTACTTTCCTTGGTTGGCTGGAAATTAAAATAGAAATGGGCCAATTTTGATTATTTGGGGCTCTCCTCATTATGAAATATTTAAATAAAACACCTTTTTAAAATATCATATATATGATTCTTCCTATTTCTGCCGAATTTATTTTCCAAATAACAAAGTATGTGTGCTGATGTGGTCTGGTATTTTGATTTTTTTTTTATGTTATTGCTGCAGAAAAGCAAAAATTAATAGAGACACTCAGGATATGCACACCTCCTGAAAATAAGCTGTAGTTAGCAAAATCTCCTAAGTAAGAAAGCATATCACTATGATCTTTTAACTCGCCCTTTCCCAGTGATCTTCAGTGTTTCGCTTCATTAAATTCAAAGAAGCTTTAGAAAACCCCAAGCTTCAGGTTCCCTCCCTGCTTTTGGAGACAAAAAATCTGTTTTTTGTTTCGTATTTTAAAAGATAGTTTCAGACAGCTGATAGCTTTCTATTTCTTGGAGAAAACACAGTCATATTAAACAGTGATATTCTGTCCTCTTATATGTTCACAGTTCCAACAGACTTTGCCGTGATTCCTCACACCAATACGGATGCAGGGGAAGACAGAAGTTCTGGGAGGCAATCCACCCAGATCTTCCCTTCATGTGAGAAAACAGCCATTCCTCGAGACCAGACAATACCAGGGAAGCAAGATCCTAACAACTTCTGGGGGCTAGGTGGAAATTCTACCATGTGTGACCTGGAGCTGGGGAAAGAAATGAGGGCTACCTGGCCTGCCGCTGCGTGAGGAGAGCTGCCAGCCTCAGGGCTTCAGGACCTCCTCTGGAGACTTCCAGCCCTCGGCCTGCTGTTGACAGGAAGATAGTTCATGAAACAGCTCAGGGATGGTCTACATCCACCACATACACTGGCTGTTTGGAAAGTTGTCATTTTTAGAGTCTCTGAAGATAATCCAATTACACTGTGTTCAGATGAAAAAATGATCACTGTTCTTTCATGATTATTGGTCTTCAGGTAGTTGTTGTTATTATAAATAACTGAATCACCATTGAAGAAATCTGCCCACAGAATGAAATTCAGATTATCACTGCAAAGTCATCCTTTAAGAATATTGCTAATACTTTTCTTTCTCTCTAATCAAGTCAGCTCTACATTGGAAACAAGATTTCAAAAGCTTGGAGACATGTATATTCATTTCCAAACCTCTAATACTTTTCTCACTTTCTGAAAATCTCTGGGGTAGAAGTGTAGGAAGAAAATAAATGGAGATTAAATGTAAGCACAGGTAGTACTCCAATGGGAGAGAAAATTCACATTTCATGTGACATCACAGAGAGAACAGAATGGTTAAAAAGAGAGAGATCAATTTATCTGAGAGATGAGGTCAAAGAGCTACTTGTGGAAGTAGGTGTATTGATATATAAGAATTTGCATCTATTGACCAGTGGTGGCAATTTAAACCCTCTGGAGGGGTGAAGCTGATAGACTGTTATGAGATAAAGGGGTAGAAGAACCAACAAGAGCATCAGTAGATTGCCTCAGGAGGGCCTGCTGGGTGAGTAACAGGAAGTAGGTCAGCGGATGATGGAGAAATCAAATGGACATAGTGTCATACTTGTAAAACTGAGAAGAACCACATGACATGTCAATATGAGATTGTGGTATGGACAGCAGATAAAAATACTCTGATTATTGGTGATGGGCAAGCTAGACCTCATGCATTTTAATAAGCTGTTTTTTCTTGCACAAATGCTTTTTAAAAAAATATAGTAACTGGGTCTCCAAAGGGGAAAAAAAGATTGTGTTTTCACAGTGATTATGTTGCTTGTGAATAATATGATTTTCTCCCGCATCTCTTCTTGACTTCAATCTCATCCACCTTCTAAATATAAAAAGGACATCCTCTGATATTGCTAGAAAAGGTTACAGATGTTTTTCTCACTCATGTTCAGGCTGTGTTTAAAATTTAAAAATGTAAAGAGGAAGTAGAGTTTAATGTAGATGACATGGGCTGTCTAGCCTGCCCAAAACCCTTGCCCTGGGTGTGCACCTCACAGTAGCATCGAGCTGGGTGCCACACCAGGCTACAGAATAAAGCATGAAGTGTCGAAAAGAGACTGCATAATACTAACAGCTCAAGGTTTATCAGAAGACATAGCCATTAACCAATTATTTTCCTAAACTTTAGTTATTTGTTGAGCACCTAATACGCTCTAGGCTTGCGGTAACAACAGAAAGAAGAAAATCTGTATATATACCTATTTTGATATTCATCTATCTAGCCATCATCTATCCAGGTAGAGAGACAGAATAGATAAATCATGTATAAGTGTGTGTGTCTATTTCTGTGTCATCTATCTCTACTGATTGATCTATTTGTATCTTTATCTCTGTCACACACATCTATTATCTATATCTATCCATTTTCCTCATCTCTTTATCTCTCTAATCTATCGTCTATCTATATCTGTTGATTGATCTCTATCTTCATCTCTAACTCTCTTTCTCACACATACATCTATTTTCTGTATCTTCCTATTAATCTATCCATCCACATCTCTGTATCTATTTGTCTATCTATCTATTTTGTATGCATTGACAGACTCTTGTGAGCCAGGCACTGTGAGAAATACAATAGGTACTGAGAAAAAAGCTCCTGCCCTCAAGAGGCACCCAGGGTCTCATTTGACAGTGCTAAGGGGGAAACTATCTCTCTTCACCTACTGCTTCCCTCAGCTTCTCATGCAGTCAGATCCTTCTGACCCGTTTACTGAGAAGCCATTTCTAACTTGCTTCTCACTTCAGAGAATGAGTTGATGATCCTCTTCTTGGATCCAATGACAGTTGTCACATTTTATTAAAATGTGTTCCTCATACCTTTTATCAGTACTACCTATTTTCCCTGGCACAAAAGAGGCTCTCGACACATGTCAAGTCCTCACCGTTCATTTGGGCAGTACCTTAACTGTGCATAGTCCTGATTGAGCCTGACCACAGCAAGAAATAATTATTTAACAACGCAAATGGCCCAATCTGAGTCATCTGCCTCTCAGTTACCCACAGTGCAGAATGCTAGGGGACATTTATACTTATAGAAATTATGTACATGTTGAAATTTCCACATGCTTAGTGTACTTCTTGGTCATTTTTTCTACCTAGCTGTTACATATTTCAATTTAAAAAGTCACATTTATCTTCACGTCAGGAAACAAGACAGGGAAAACTTTATATACACATGATTATCTATGGCAGCATTGAGCAATGGAAACAGCATAGACTTCAGATTCCGATGAACTAGGTTCTAATATCCAGCTCCTATCTGTGATGATTGTGTGACTTTGGTATTGTGACTTAATCAGTGGGCATCAGCATGCTTATCTGGGAAACATGGAATCACAGTGTCTATCGGCAGCATTGTTTTAAGGACTGAAGGAGGTAATATGAAAATAGCTGAGTGGCACATTATAGGCCCCAAACTAGCAAGGGTTATTAGTATTATTATTAACTTATGAACAGATAAACTGAAACTCAAACACCGAAAGAGACACCCCTGGTGGTGAATTGAAATATGGGGACAGAAGGGAAGAGATTTCTTACAGAATCTTCATGATAGGCTCTGTTTGGCATAGAATAAGTCCACTTATATCTATTCATATGAACTCTACATTTCCTTCCCAAGAACTGATTATCTTGGAAAAGAGCACTGGAGTAGAAGTCTTGCCTATTCTTCTGTTCTATCTTTGTGATTGTGATCCACTGTTTTTACTGTGTGGGCTGATACAGACCTAAAACCTCATTTGCTGATGAGGAGACACCACAACCCACCAAAGATGTCCCCAGCATATTTAGGGGCAGAGGAGGCTCCTAACTGCCAGGGTATATATGAGAAATTCTTAACCCTAATAGAATGCTCCAGGAGTTTGAATTAGTTGTCCATTCACGTCTCCTGGGTTGAGAAACCCAGTGGCAAGGAACTTGATGAAATTTGTTAATGACTGGAGTATAAACACATATAGGACATTGAGCGGCCTGGACAGCTTCTAAAAACACCAGATTCATGGGAAGACAGAGGCATCTTTTAAAGAAAATCATCATACCTCAAGAAATCAAGCCCAGAGTGTCAGATGGGGCCACAGGCATGTGGTTTGAGAAACGGAATCAGGAATAATGGGAGACTATGCCTGGCTGTATCCTACCTCTCTAGGACTATAGTTAAACAAAAGGTGGGGAGAAGACTCCTTTCTCTGTAAGAATTGCTCAAAGTTCAAAGGAATTTTCCTGCTGGGCCCTGAGGAAGAAACACACTAGCATTCATGTTTGCAACCTGGTGGCCAGCAGAGGTCAGCCCAGCATTGTGACCATCTGCACTGTCAACTACTAAGAAAGTGCTGATGGGTGCAGCAAGGCACCATGGTATGTGTATACCTATGCAACAAACTTGCACGTTCTGCACATGTATCCTAGAACTGAAAGCACAATTTTAAAAAAAAAAAGAAAGAAAAAAAAGAAAAGAGAAAGAGCGCTGTTGCTGCAGCCGAGGACTGAGAATAAACAGCATAGCTGAGAACTTAGAGAGCTGCTGGAAGCAGCCCTAACTCAAGGCCCCTAAAGGAAACTGGATAGAGACATATTCTGAGGGTTGATGGGTAAGTTCTTAGGTCACTAGCATTTATAGGAGCTTGAGATACATCAATGAACATAATTGACAAAGTGTCTTCAAGGAGTTTATATTCTACTAGTGGAGAGATAACATGGGCAAATAAAAATATGTAATACAGTGTAAAGTTGCAGAAGAATAGATGAACTAGGGATGCTATTTTGGGAGCGGGGTTGGGGAAAGCACCACTAAAACAGAGACCTCCCATTCAACCACCCTGACAAGCCCCTCATTTAAGAGAATCCCATGATAAATTTACATCATAAAAAAACCTAGAGCAAATTTTCTCCTCATTCCCCAAAATTTCTGTTATAGTATAAAGGATATTCAATATGGTAATTTAAAATACATTGTTACCACCAAATAATTTGTTTCATTGTAAGGCATCAAAAACATAGTAAAAGTCATCAATTACTAGTAGAAATGGTATAAAATATTTATGGCACATTTAATAAATACCACAATGATTGTAATACACAAAATCTCTTTAATTTTATATTTTCGTTTAGGAAAGTTTGAAGGTTTTTGCTTTGAGTTTTGTTTTTTTGCTTTTTGGTTGTTAATGAAGTGTGTAAGCCTGTCATCTGAGAAGCTTATACTCAGCACTTACTTATATATTGAGTTCCTGAAAAATGCCTGCACTTTCCTAGATTTTGGGATGAACAATAAGGAAGTGAGGCATGGTTGCTGTGTTCAAGCACTTCATGATAGAGTACTGGATTTGAAATCCCAGCAGTTTATTTCTGTGAGTCCATTCTTAATAACGTGAGCAAGAAAAAATAAACAAATAAAACAAATAGAGCCTTCCAATAGCAACGTTAATCTATCTTTCTCTGTCACTAAGAATCTTATTGAAAGTATCACACTCTGTGAAATCAAGGTAAAGGATTAGAGAGTGGCTAATTCTTTGCGGACACGGGCACTAGTTCATGCAGGCGTATGCTTCTGCTGACTGAAGACTACGACTGGGAGGGGGCTTGCTGAATAAGGATGTTCAGCTTCTGTGGATGCTGCCAAAGAGTTTTCTAAAGGTTTTTGATCAGTTTGCTCTTCCGCCATCCACGTACGAGAACTCCTGTTGCTCAGCAATCTCATCAACTTTTAAGATTTTGCTAATCTTGTGGTATGTTTTTACTATTCTCCTCTTTCCCTGTCTTCCCCTCCCTACACTTGTAGTGACTAAAGCCTGCATCGTTGTGCACTAGGCCACTTTCTTGTTTCTTCTCCCTATTAGAACCTGTTTCCTACCATCTTTGAGTAGGAAAGTATCTGATAACCAAATGTTTTTTAAATATCCACAATTAAAAGTTGCTTAATGTGTTTCTTTCTATCTTCAACTCTAGTGCTGCCCAGCCAGTGTAGATGAAGTCAGATGCCAGGCGGGCCAGTGTAGACACAAAACATTCCAGGACCCCTACTCCTATCAGTAGTCACTAATAAGATCATTTATCTCAGCCTTCACATTGTAGTCCTTCCAATGGCTGGTGACAGGAAAAGAAAAGTCGCTAAGAATAAAAATGTTTCTATTTCTATTTCCTGCAACTAAATAAAAACACGTAATCCTTTGCATCCCAAAACTGTCTTTGCAGTTGTTATTTTAGCAGGAAAATCTTACTGCCATCTCTACATCAGAGACAGCTACTAAGTTCTATAGTAAGTTCAGCTCTAAAAAGTCTGCAATTTTTTTGAATAGGTTGTGACCCTGTTATTGCTATGTAAATTTTGATTTATGTGTACTAAATGTAAAATTGTGGGGGTTTTTATTTTGTTGTTGTTCTTTCTTTTTTTTTTTTTTTCTTTTTGACATTTTCCTTATGTCCCATATGGCTTTGTTGAATTTCTTATTTAAAGAAATACTTAAATAAATGTAAATATATAAATATTTATTATTTTTAAAAGTACCTACTCAACTAAACACTGCTGATGTCCTGTGATAAAGAACTATACATAAAATCCTGAAATAGAAGTTGTAAGTTATTATAAATAAAACTGAAAGCAATAAGCAATTTAGAATGTAATATTTGCAGTATATGACAGATGACTGGAATCTTTGATCTATGAATCTCTCTCAAATCTCATTAAGAGAAAAAGTCTTATGGTAGGGCATGGGTAAAGGATTTTAAAAGGCAATTTATTTTTAAAAATAAAAACTTAGAATAGCTAATATAAAAAACACTTCAGGCACAACAGTAATCTAAGAAACACATTAAAAAGCACTGAGAAAGATTTTTAAAAATCTATTATATTAGCAAATATTAAATAAAATAAACCAGTGTTGGCAAAAATGTAGAGACTTGTTATTAATGAAGCAGATATTGATAAACAGCTGAAGAAAAATTAAAACTTTGCTTTCTGACTAGGATGCTGAGCTTTGACCTTGCCTTCATCCCTTCTTTTCTTGAATTGTTGATAGAGGACATACTCTTTGACCTGACACATGTTTTTCCACTGGACAGCTCCACATGTTGGTACTAGTTGAAGGAAAGTTCGACTGAGAGTGTAGAGTTGATTCAACCTCCTCTTGGCTAATTTTTGTATTACAGCTTTATTGAAATATAATTCACATACCATAAAATTCACCTCTTTATAGTATGAAATTTAGCAGTCTTTAGTATACTCAAGAGTTATGCAAACACCGCTACTATCTAACTTTAAATAATTTGCCTCCCCCAAACACAACCGTACCAAAAAATCCCCCACTCTCATCAGAAGTCACTCCCACTACTTTCTAGGTTGATTGCACCTGGAAAAGTAAAATACAAATTATCTTTAGACAAACGTACCCTCAATCCAGACTCTTGATATTTCCAAAGATTTAGACGAATCAGAATTGAATAAAAAATAAAAAGTTAATAAAACAAAACAAGCAACTGTGAGAAAGAATAAGAACACACAATGAAAACCAGATTTAGAGCTCAAATAATTCAGATATTAGGATGAACAAAAACAAACTAGAAAAAGAATATGTCCAAAATGTTTAAAACATAAGAAAATTAATTGAATACTACAGGAACGAATGAGAGATTATTATAAATATTATGACTGTTTAAAAAAATTTTTGAAATAAAAATATAAACATTAAAATAAAAATGTAGGCTGAAAAGTACATCAGCCATAACTGAAAAAACAATTATTAAATTAGAATATATATTCGAAAAAACTCAATAAAATTACAACACAGAAAAAGGAATTTTTTAAATATGAAGGGGAAATTAATATCTATGGACAAGTGAGCAGTTCTAATATATATCTCACTGAATTTCAGAAGAATTAATAGAATATAAGTGAACGAGGCAATTCTCAATTTTCTAGAATTTGATGAAGACACTTCTTGAAATTCTAAACAAGATAAATTAAGAATATTAATTCTGAGATTTCAGGGGTCAATAATTGTAACAATAACATAACAACCAGAAATTCATAGAAGCACAGTCATAGTGAAACTGTAGAACTCCAAAGCAGGTGAGAGTGAAACAGTCTAAGCAAGAACAAAAATTACAAGGACCACAGATGCTTTTAGTAGCAGCAATGGAAAACTGGAACTTAGTAAAATGATATCATCAGAATGGTGTGAGAAAACCAGAAGCCTGTAATCCTGTACCCAACTGTCACTCAAGGATAGTCCAAACAAAATGCAATTCCCAAGCTTGTTAATTTATCACCATCCCTCTGATAAGGAAGCAGAATATTTGATCAGGGTGGTATACATAGTTGCTTTCAACTGCATTGATACTGTTTTATTTCTTAAGGACTATATTGGGCAAATAAATTACATTACACAATTGCTATAGAGTAGTTGAAAAAAATAAACTAAATTGAAATACACTCATGTAGTAAGAGCTCAAAATATATTGCTGATTATAAAAAGTTTCAGACTATTAGAGACAAAATACCCATGTTTATATGGAAAATAAGTATTATTCTCTATAGTTATATTTGTATTAAATGCTCTGAAAAATGTCTGGAAAATATATAGAAAATTGATGATGGTGGTTATCTGAGGCAAAAGAAAAAGGAACAAGTGAAGCTGAAAGGTATTTTATATTTTCCTGTGTTTTTATTTTTTATAAAGACAATATATGTAAATATGATATGTATACCTAAAAAATAATTTCAAAGAACAGAAGAAAAGAAAAAAGACTGGTATAGCAGTGAGGCTTTGAAGTGAGGACAAAAATTAAAGAAAATAAAAAAAATAGGCTTACATTTTTCATCCTCTGCTGCTAAGTAATGTTATACATATTACTTAACTCCATCGCAGGGAGGAAGTATATTGCAATCACATCTATGTCTCCAGCTCCCTAGCACCTAACATAAAGTCAGAAATATAGCAGACAAGCAAGAAATGTTTGTTGAACACTTAAATCTAAAAATTTTATTTACCTGCCATGAGAATTAAATAGAATAAGAAATAGGTTTGATACATACAGAGTAGGGACCTCCACAAATGTTAATTCCATCCATCTTTTATGCAGATGAACTGTCAGATATCTCTGTAGCTGTTTTCTCATTTGTCAGTTCCAAAAGGAATTGGAAACTGGTGGTTTCTGCCTAGTTACCTTCCTCATTCTCACAGCCTTGGTTATTGATTCCATCAGCTCAGCTCATTGACCTATAAATGCCAGCATCTCTTGAACATCTTCCATCTCTTTCCCAGACCATCCACAGTTGGCTGCCAAGCTTTGCAAGTTTTATTTCTGAAATGTTTCTCAAATTCTTTCTAGGTCCAGGAGGACCACCTGCACCATCTCTTGCTGGATGATAGCCACTCTCTGCAGATGTAGTCATAGCTGGTATCTCACCAGCAGATGCCATGATTCAATTCCACCATAACGACATTGGGTAGTGTTTGTCAACTCTTCTCCTAGTCAGAAGGATGTAAAAACAATTCAGAAACATACTGGAAATCTTCATGAGTAGGTAGGTAATACTTTTTTATATTGATGCACCATATTTTAGGTTGTTTCTCATTGTTTATTACTAAAAATGAATGCACAATGAATAGTTCTATAAATATTTAATGGAAACTTACAATTCTGATTATCGGGATTATAGGGTTAAAGGAGTTGCGTGTTATTGAGACTCCTAATACCAAACTGCACCTAGAATGCCTCTACTAATTTATACACTCTCTCACATTAGTGTCTGAGTATGCTAATCTTTACATACCATTGCTAGCACTGAAAACTACCATGAATGTTATTTTCATTTCCTCTCTTTAACTCAAAAGGCAAAATGAAATCAAAACAAAACAAAGCCTTTCATATCTTTATTAGCCATTTGAATTTGGTCATTTGTGGATTATTTTTGTGTGTGTTTTGTCCTTTTCACTTCTGGACATTAGTGCTTTCCTATTTGTATATATAAATTCTATGTATTTTTAGAATACTCTCCCAATGCTTGTATTTGTCCTCTTCATGAATTTTAATGATCCTTATGTTGCTTTTCATGTACAGTGTTTTAAATGTTATTTGTTATAATCATCCATTTCTGTCATTTCTTTTGTAATTTTCATTATTTGAATGTTATCCCATCTGCCAAAGCAAATAAATATTATTCTCAGTTTCCTCTCAGTTGTTTTGTGACTACTCTTTTAAAAATACATTTTGACTTTTTTCTCCCAGCAAGTATTTATTCTGGTGGCAAATTAACCAAATTCTCCTGATAGACAATTTCCTCAAGAAAATTAATTAAATAGTTTCTTACTTTCACTATCAATTTGAATATTCATTTGTCAGTTATTAATTTTAATTTATGTTAGTTTGTTTTCCTGGGCTTCACATTCTGAGCTATTGATCTGTTTGTCTCTTCTTGAAAAATGACCTCGGTGTTATAAATATTGTTAAGATTTAAATACATTTATTATCTTATAATTTAAGTTCTCTTATCACTTTTCTATATCAAAAATTTCTTAGCTATTTTTGTCTCTTTATGCATACAAAGATTAAAAACTACAGAAAAAGCAAAAAGGAGTAAAACATTAGGGAACAAGACAAGAAGCTGTTAGAATATTAAAGAAGATGTAGTATTCTCCCGCACAGTCTGGACTCCAGCACTGCCATTTTCTGACCTACTTCCAGTCACTGCTGAGCCAAGCTGGATCAGTTATAATTCTGAGGCTGTCCAGCATCACCCTTCTGCTCTGATTTGTAGCTGAAGCTCAAAGCTGTCTTTCATCTCTGCTACCTTACTCTGTGCATGCAAAAGAGGAGAAGATTGCTCCAGAGAATCGGCAACTCACCCAAGGGCAAATAAATGCTTGTGGAAGTTTTCAGCCTCTGTGCAAATCTTGCAATTATAGAGCTGAACTCAAGATAGAAGATGGATTTATTTTCCTTTATTCCAAATCTTACTGAGAAATCTAGGTAATATTATGCAAATTGCTTAGGATAAAAGATAACTTGAAAGCCAGTGGTTTGGGAGAGGGTATAGCCAGGGAAAGTGCTGGTATTAGAGAGAGTGATTGATCGAGACCAAGTCCTCTGAAATGTTCTAAGGCAGTCCAACCCATCACTCTCCCTTTTAGTGCTTTCAAATATCCAGTCACTGGATCTCAGCTCTTTGGGTATTTTCAAATACTTGTCATGGAAGCCTATGTTTTGCAGAAAAGGCCACAGAGAAAGAAAAATTCATTCTTTCGTACAGCAAATACTTATAATATTCAAAAACAAAAATTATGATTCCACATAAGAAGTATGATGTATGTGAGCAGTCAAATGTTGTCACAACGTGGAATAAGAGTTAGCTCACATGAGTCAGCTGTCAGAACTAGGCTGTCATTATGAACAGATAGGCATAATGCCACAGCCAAAGGCAAGGCAGGGGGAATGTGTACAGTGTGTTTAATAGCTCTGCAGATCAGAGGAAACTGAGTAACTCTGAGAAGGCACATAGCATAATCAGAGGATCCATTTAGAAAGAATGCCCTAACAGGTTGGTATCAGGACTGCGGGAGCAGGGAAACCTGAGGCTGAGACAGCTACAAGATGGATAGAATCCACAAAGATAGCTATGGTGCTTCAGTCTGAGTTTTAAGACCCTCTTAGAACACTGGTCACTCCATTAGGCTGAGCATCAGTGTCTCCTTCTGAGGTTTCTATAACTGCAGAACCTTGGACTTTCTCCTGAAATTCCTGATTCAGAAGGTCTATGATAAAGCCTAAGGAGCTACACTTTGAAGATCAAACTCTCCAAATAATTCTGAAGTTCAGCTGTGTGCAGATGTACCACTGTGGACCAAGTGTTCATTTTTCACACTGCCGTTTGAGGAATGGACTCACACTGCCCTATTAGATTAATGTCTTCTGATTTGTCTATATTAGAGCACAGCTTTAAGAACAGTGTTTTAAACTCTGCCTCTATATGCTAAGAAATAGTTGTCCTTAAAAGATGGTGTTTCATCATACTATCATGGCTTTCTTCTTTGATAGTTTATTATGTGGAGACACTACAAATTGATCAGCTAAGTGAGGGACTAAGGCATTGGTTATATATGATCAATCATATGAAAATAACGAAGTGAAAGACAAGGGCACTTGGAGGCTGGTGGAGAATGGGAATCTCAGTGACTACTTCTGTTCTTTACTGCAGCTGCTAAGCTAACTCTTCTCTCCTTGGTGTTTCCACACTCCGTACATCACAACTCCTTTGCCACATGCATGGTATTTGTATGGCCTCCCTCTTCTCCCTTCTCATGTAAACACACACATTGGATTGTGAGCCAGTAATTGTGACTAATTTTTCTGTCTTTCTAGAACTGAGTATGTTGCCTGATATACTGAAATGTGTTGGCCAATCAGAAATGTTACATAAATAATAAAATGCAGCATGTGAGCCATGTAGCCGTCTTTACTATTAATGCTTTATTCGTGGTAGTTTTTAAAAATTGAGGTGCTGTGGTTACACAATAAAGCTGTTGATTCTTATTCACTCTCTCTATTTAGTAGCAATCTGTATCCTGGTATATATCAAACTAAAACCATGCTTACCTCCACACCTACAATCTACAACTGAGGGTTACTGCCAGACATACACTGACTATGATGGTCTGGTTTGCACTTTTCCACTCAACTTGATCTCCTGCAAATGAGTTCCCTAAACACTGGGCCTTACTTCTTTATGCTTTCATGGGCTCTACCTCTTACTTTAGTAACCTGTTTGGAGGGTGATGCTTTGAAGCTCTGTTCCCCAAAATGCTTAACAGTTGAAGTTCTAAACTTATTTTAGAACCTAATTCCTTCTGACATAATCTCAGGTTTTTTCTTCTCCCATGTCCTCATTCCCTAGAAATATATTTGTTCTTAATCATTGCCATCATCTCTAGTTTCTGCCTCCCTTACCATTATAAGCATAATAATGAGAAAATATTATCATTTCCTAGATCAATAGCGTCCTTCTGACTTCTTGTCCTTTCTCCACAGTCCAGATAAACCCTTCAAAACTCAATTGCTGCCTCGGTTCCCTTTTCTTCTTACCCTCTGCCTAAGGCATCCCAGGAATGTTTATCTTGGCTATACTTTTATCCTGTACTTCTGCTTTCCTGTAAGGAGACTAGTCCTACCTGTGAAGCACCATTTTTCATTCTCAGTACATTGTTGACTATGCATATCAAAGAACTATATGATAAAGTATACCATGATTTTATTGCTAGTATGATTTCTGATTGTGTTCTAGCCACACATCATTAGTTCTGCTATTAAGAAAACTAGTACCATTCATTTCCAAGACAAATAGGTGTCCCTACCTAAGGCATTGAGAGATAAGGCATGCATATTCATAAGGAACATTTTCTGCTCCCAAATATTTAACTGATTTTTCTCTTTAAGCTTCTATAGTAAAAATAACCAGAAGTTCAGGGAATAAGATCAAGCCCAGAATCACATGATTCCTGACTGTGAAAAACAGATCTTTGGTATCTATATAATCCAAGAACATGGCTTGGTTTCATCTCTGAACTGAGAATATTAATATTTATATAGTAGTCATAAAAACAAAATGATACCACTTGCATATAATTTGATGATATTCAGCACTGCATCTTGCTTAGTGAACAGCTTTCTTTCCCCTAACATAGAGCATCTCAAGTGATGTTCGTTTCATAAAATTGGAGAAGGGAATTTAAGTCATTTTATTGTTTCATATATGAAGTATTTGAGCACTGTGTTCCAAATACATCATTGGTAAGAACTATCCTTTGTGCAAGGAGCCCTGAAAGGTTAACTTAAGAGGACCTTACTTTAGCAATGAATTCCCATAGACAGATGGCACCCCTGATGGATCACCGTATATGCCACTAAGTCCCACTTTGGTCAGGAGAGCTCATTACAGAAAGCTCACTCTCACCCATTCTGCTCTTTGCTGCACATTCAGACTTCTAAGATTATTCAATGCTTTCTCATTTTAATTAAAGTAATTTCATCCAAATGAAGCCACATAGTATGTCCAATTTTATCATGTACCGATATTTTACAATTACATGCAACATTTGTGCTTATATTACATTTGTAAACCTATTTCTTTGTGCTTTGATTATAAATTAAAAGGTGAGCTTGGAAAGATGACATCAAATTTTGGTAATGAATATATGCAGTTGTATCAAATTCAGCTAGTTCATCTTATAAATAAACTACTTTTAAGCAGAAATCCAGACAATCTTTCATGGCAGGCTTTCAGAGGTAAATGTGTAGTCCCTCTCTGCACCCCTGCCTCCATCCGTCTCCAGCATGCAGCCTCCAGGCAGCTGTCCTGACAGATGTCTACTCCACAAGGGCTAGGCTGGGCTTTGGGTGTAAAATAACTTAAAAGAGGGTACAGCTAGACATATTTGGTTCTCCAAATCAAAGTTTCACCTAAAACAGGTATTGGATTAGGAGATATGAGAACTATTTTCCAGCCCTAACCCCAAACTGCCCATTCTAAAATATTATCACTTCTGTATATAAGTCGCTATAGACTTTTCTAGCTAGCACTTTTTGTGGCTACTTAATTAAAACACCCAAGGGACCCAGAAAGTTATTCTTCATTGTTCCTTAAAACAAGGAGATGATGGGAAGGGTATTTAAGCTCCTCAGAGAGAAGAAATTGACAGCGTTGCTGTCTCTCCTGCCCACCCCCACCCCCAAATCCCTTTTATTTTTTTCTTTCTGTGAACCAGGTCACATGATGATCACCTCTGTGGTTTGAAGTCAGGAATCTTCAAAGGAGTGGGATAATTCTGCAAGAACTCCCACATTCTTAGTGATTGCACACTGCAGTCTGATCAACCCTCACGAAAAGGACAGCTGCTTCATCTCGACAAATCCGTCGTTATAAATCACACGATGGAATATTAGACAGCAATGACAAGGAATGAACAACGGACCATAAAACCACATGAGTAAAGTTCAAAAACATTCTGTGGAGTTGAAAAGTACGTGGTGTATGAGTCAATTTATGAAATTCAAGAACATATAGAGCATGGTATGACAGAAGTCAGCATAATGAATACTTGTGTTGTGAAGACTGACTAGGGAAAAAGATGGAAAGACTTTCCGAGTGATAGAAATATTCTGTATCTTTAGCTCATTGACAGACAGCTAAAAATTGACCTGGATGTACACTTCAGATTTCTACATTGCACTGTATTTACATTACGCTTCAATTTTTAAAGGCAAAGGAAAGAAGATGGTGACCCCTGTGGTAGTAGTGGATGTTTCTCAGTGGTCTGAATTTTAGAGATTTTCCTGGCATTATGAAAAAAAAATGCAGGATTTTTAACATATATGGCTAAGAGAAGTTGAAAAACATAGCTAAAACGCACTTAAAAGCAAAACAACACAAAACATTAGCATAGGTTTTGTACATCCTAGTTCCTCTCCCTCTCCTTCTCTTTCTCTCTTTTGTTTAAATGCTGGAAGTGAACAACAATTGTTTTAATATTAAAATAACTGCACAATGTCAACTATGTTTCCTTCACTGAGTATTGGGGCTACAGCAATGACAAGAAAAAATAGACTTTAACGTTAAGAATCTCACCATCTAAAAGGGAGCTATAACATCTTTTATAATATTAAGTTGCATTTGTTGACTGCTATCTATTTACACTCAACTATACACTTACAAGGTTCTAACTGCTTTTTTGTATTAGCTATTTTAACACTCACAACCAACATTAAAGGAGTTAAGTATCTCGCCTCAAATCAAAGAATTAATAAATGGTAAAGGCAATATTTGATGCAGACAGTATGTTTCTGGAGACTATTCTCTCACCCACTACCTGCTATTAACATTCAACCATGCCAGGAGATAAACAAAGAAATTCTCTCCTGTTTTCACTTCTGTGGCATGTTTCTTTTCTTTTCTTTTCTTTTTTAACCTTTCCCCTTCTCTTCTCTACTTTTTACTTTCCTCTCCTGATTCATTTTCATCTGTCTGCCTTTTGAATATCAATGTTCCACAGTTTATTTCCTCAGCCTTAGTTTCTTCAAATTCTGGAATTCCATCCAGAAAAGAAAACATTATTTATTGCCAGTTTCAACAACCGTATGTCTTGCTTTCTGGGGAACACCTCTACCTGCATTTTCCAGAGGCAATTTCAACTTATCTGGTCTGTAATTTAACTCAATATCTTTCTTCCAAAGCTTGTTTCTCCTACTATGAAAGCTGGACCTTCCACTCAACTTGATGTCTTGTAGGCATGTTTGACCAGTTTTACACCCTGGTCCTCCACAACAAATTCATGATGACCTGCCCTCTCTCATACCTTTCCCTTCCACTCTACTAACATTACCTTGGCTCCACCCTCATCTCTTACCTGAATCATTGTAACATCCCCCAGTTTCATCCATCCAGATACATTTCCACACTGTGGAGCACACACAGGAAGCTTTCTAAATTTCAAGTATGATCATTCTACTCCCTTGCTTTAAAACCTACATTTGCTACAGGATAAAGTCCACATTTTATGGCACGAAAACCTTTGCCATTGCGCTGAGACATTAATGGTGGAAGTGCCAGCCTAGGCAACCTTAGATAGGTACACTAGGTTGGAAATGCAAACTGTGTCAGGAGCAACGTAGGAATGAGGATTAAAGCCACAGGTAAAGTCAGGTCAGAGGTCTTTGGAAAGTCTTTATGAAAATGGATGAGGTGGAGGCTTGGTACCGATACTTTGAAATGCTTGCTTGCATCGTTCATCATTCCCAGGGAAGGCAGCAACTTGCAGCTGGGTTCTAAATAAGATTTCCAGTTTTGTCCAGTCCATCCCAGATGTACCCAGGTGCTCTCTTCCTGTAGAGAAAAGAGATATCTAGTCCATCAATCACTGCACCCCTTCCAATATTCTACGGTATGCCCTATTTTCCCATTAGTTCTTGGTTTAGGCTACTTCTTTCCCCTCCCCTTGACTTCCTTTCTGTCAGGAGAATTGGCTCACCAAATTCCATTTTTCCTACTGTGATTTTATTATAAAGATAGAAAAAACTAAGTGCTAGTGTTCCCAGCCTTCAGTGTAGCTTCTGACAGTCACGTAACATAAATGTGCTCAGTCCAGCATTCACAGAACTCTGCTCCTCCCTCCTCTTTCTACTCCTTCTTCCTGCTTGGAATGCAGATGCAATGTCAGAATTGCATCAGAGAAATTGTGACCCTGGGTCTGTGAACCCACCCACTTCACTCGGAGTTATGGAAAGCTTACTGCAAACGTGCCACATTGACCTTGGCTCAGCTGTCTCTGGACTCCCTGTGAAGTGAGGGAAATAAAGTCATATTTGTTAAAGGGAAAGTTGAAGTCGCTCTCTGCTCCACACAGCTGAAAGCATTATTAACTGATATAGCCTTTTTCACTCATAAATTATAAGGAAAGCATAATTGTCCTTATTTCACAGACATCTAATAGAATAGAAAAGCTAAGAAGATAGGTTATCTTGGAATAAGATTGGAGATTTCTTATCTGAAACTAAAGAGGTCATTGTCCACTCTAAGGTCAGTTACAGTGTGAAGACCAGCAGTTGTTTTTGTTCTCCTTTTGGAGATAAGGAAATTGTGGCACACAGAAGCTTTGAGTCTTGCAAGTACCGTAAACCACGTTCTTTCTCTGCCTCTCTTCTTAATCTACTTATTTGCCATACCATTCTACTCAACACAGCCAATCAGAATAAAATCTTTATCACTCTTTTAAGTCAATAATCCATCTTAGATATCAGTGGGAATATTTTATGAAAAATACAGAGCTAACAGTTATAGATTTTATCTATCTTTGAGGATTCTTTTGTGTATTATTTCTAAGGTATCAAAGAATAATGGGCCATTTCCCAAAAGAGTATTAAATATTTATTCTACTGCAAAAATTGCTAATACTATTATTAAATATATAAGAAAATGTTTCCCTGTTTGACCACCCTGTTTTCCCTGTTTTTGAATTGCGGCAATAGAATCATTAATTAGTTTTTATTTAGGTACTCAGTATTTTGTAATCTGTTCACTGAGCATCATAAAGTAATTAAAATGAATGAGATTGAGAAGCTACAGAGCAACAGATGCTAATACCAATTGTAAATGACTGAAAGAAGCTGATCAGCAATCTGAGGAATCAAAGATGATTCTTTGATATGCATTTAGGATATGACACTTCTATACCCTCATTTAAGGGGATTCAACTCCTTTATGCAAACATGTTATTAAGAAGAGGCCCTCTCATCTCTGGAAGCCTCCTAGATCTCAATACTTCTCTGCATCCACATTTATTTTCCTGTTTTGACTCCAGTATTCCTGTCTCTGTGACATCATATTGTTTCCCAATTTAATTTCCATCTTGAACACTATTTCCTGATTTGATCTCTCATCTCTGCTGCTGATCCCCTGGATTCATGACTGCAGCTCATGCAAAAGTTCTCATCTCTTATCTGGAATTAGAAGAGACACCCAATCTCCTGCTGGGGTCAGAGAGTGGGCCTTCGGTTACATATTGGAGACTAGAACAAGCAGGGATCTTGCCCTGTCCCGACAGAGATCATACTTATTTTTAAATTTTGTGTCTCTATGTTTGTGATTCCATTTTATTCCCATTTCTTTTAGGATATACCTGCTAGCCATGAATTCACTTAGTTTTTCTTTGACTGAGAAAGTCTTCATTATTTCTTTTTCACTTTTGCAGAATGTTTTTGCTTTATATATGACAGATTTTTTGTTTATCTTTTTGTTTTATCATTCTACACTTTAGGTATGCCATGCCATTGTCTCATTGCTCACATAATTTATGATGAGAAGTCTGCTGTAATTTATCCTTGTTCCTCTGTGGCGCATGATTTTTTTTCCACTTTCTTTCAAGATTTGCTTTTTGTCCTGGTTTCTGGGGAGTTTGAATAGGATATGGGGGGGGGGGGGGGTGTGTATGTATGTGTGTGTTTTCAGTATTATTTCTGGTTTTTTTTTTTTTCTCTCTCTAAACTCCTTAGGTCTGTAGTTTGGTTTATTGGTTTTACAAAATTCTCAGCCATTATTTCTTCCAATTTTTTTATACTCCTTTCTCCTTTTCTTATACTCAGACTGCAGCTATGTATATGTTACACTATTTGATTGTGAGCCACAGTGTTGGGATGTTCTATTAGTGTTCTGGTTTTGTTTTTCATTTTTCTCTCTTTGTTTCCAGTTTAGGAAGTTTCTACAGACCTATGTCTAAGTTTACTGATTCTTTCCTCAGCCATGTCCAGTCTACTAATGAGTCCATCAAAAGAATTTGTCATCTTCATCGCTGTATTTTTATTTCTAGTATTTCAATTTGATTTTTTCTTATAATTTCCATCTCTCCATTAAAATTATCCACCTGGCATTGAGTGTTGTCATTTTGTCTAGTATTTCCATTGGAGCCATCAATATGTTAAGCAGAGTTTTCTTTTTTAAATTCCTTGTCTGATAATTCCATCTTCTGTATAATGGCTCTGTCTAGTTCTAACAATTGCTTTGTCACTTTGAATGACTTCTTTCTTGTTTTTTAATATTCTTCATAATTTTTTGGTTATAGCTAGACATGAAAAGAACAGCAGATATTAGCTGAATTTTTTATGTTTGGAGAAAAGCACAAGTTTCCTTGTGTGAGGCCTTAAATGTAGAGATGGATGCTAATCTGGTCAGAAGACAAGTTGCATTTGAAACTGTTTGTGCTATGGGCACCAGCACTTTCTGACTACTCCATTGGTGCCCTTTCTTGGCTCCCACTTGACTGAGTCTCCCCATGTGCCTCTTCACAGTTGTATTCCACCACTACTTTTACTGTTGTTCTTTATGGTGGTGATGGTGCTGGCTAAGAGGAAGGTTATTTGATGTTCACATTAAGCTAAAGATTTTGGCAGGTATCAAAACCTAAGTCCCGGATATGTAACCTTCATAACTATTCCTGTCCCTTTTCCTGGGGTAAAAATTCTTCCTCATCTTATTGCTCCTCTTCTTTTTCCCAAATTTCAGTGGTTTTGAAGGCTTTTCTCCTGCAGATTAAGACTTTAGTTGCTTAGGGGAGACTAGGATTATGCTTCTGGGTGGAGATTTGCTGGTGGTCTCTATTTCTATCTTTCAGTTTAATGAATTAAACCAATGTCTCAGGATAAACTTTGATAATTTCCCCTGCAGATTAAGCTTTTTATCCATGAAGTAGATAGCTGGAAATAGTCTGGGTAGATTTGGCAGTGGTTGCTTCTTCCACCACCCCCAGCCAGCACTACAGTGTGTGTGGGGAAAGGGGTGAGGGATGAACTTTTTCTAGGTTTTTCCTTGTTCCTCTTTGTAAATGTTGGGTGAGTTCCTGGACAAAAAGCTTACAAGAGAGTGGAACTCTCTCCTAGGAATACAGCCCTAGGAAGCTTCACATTCTCACACTAGCCCACCCACAGCCTTCAAAAATTCTATACAATTTTTGATTTTTGTTTGGCATATATAATATACAGTGGCTCCTGTCTCAGATAAGAAAATGCTGGAGACCTTCTCTCCAGATGTTGGGATGTCACTTTTCCCTATGATATAGTTTGGATGTTTGACCCCTTAAATTTTCATGCTAAAATGTGATCTCCAATTTTGGAAGTGGGGTGTAGTGAGGACAGTTTGGGTCATGGGAGCAGATCCTTAATGGATGACCTTGGTGCTGTCATCACAATAATGAGTCAGTTCTCACTGTATTAGTTCATGTGAGATCTGTTTGTTTAAAAGGGACTGGAACCTCCCATATTCTCTCTCTCTCTCCCTTCTTTTTCTTTTTTTTTTTTTTTTTTTTTTTTCCCGACAGAGTTTTGCTTCTGTTGCCTAGGCTGGAGTACAATGGCATGATCTCAGCTCACTGCAACTTCCGTCTCCTTGGTTCAAGTGATTCTCCTGCCTCAGTCTCCCAAGTAACTGAGATTACAGGCATGCACCACCATGCTAGGCAGGGTGGCACACGCCTGTAATCCCAGCACTTTAGGAGGATGAGGGGGGCGGATCCCTTAGGTCAGGAGTTTGAGAACAGCCTGACCAACATGGTGAAACCCTGCCACTGCTAAAAATGCAAAATTAACCCCTTCTCTCTTGCTCCCTCTCTTGACACATGACAATGGCTCCCCTTCACTTTCTGCCATGATTGTAAGCTTCCTGAGGCCCTCATCAGAAGCAGATCACTACACTTCCCTTGCAGCCTATAGAACTATGAGCCCAAATATATCAATTAACTTTATAAATTACCCAGTCTCAAGTATTCCTTCATAGCAATGCAGATTAGCAAATGCTACAACCTCAGTTTTCTGATTGGTCCAAGAAAAGTCACTGATTTTCATTTTGCTCGGATTTCTTATTGCTGTGGGGCAGATGTAATGACTTCCCAGCTCTTTACATGTCTGAGTTGAAACTGGAGTTCTTATATCAGTGGTAAAAATAAATACTCTACTTATTGTTACTCCATTTTACATTCAACACAATCAAAAAAATTAAATTATTATACAAGGAGCCTGACCATGTTCCCACTGGAAAGAGTTTTATCTAGTAATTTCACTCTACGTAGGTGACTAAAGCACACGGAGACAAAGTGGGTGGGCCCATGTTGCACAATGAATTAGTAAAAGAGCTTCACATGAGCTGGATTTACATGGGCTTTTCCTATAACTTACAGCTGGGACATTTTTTTGCAGAACAAAGACTACAACTCATATTCTTCTTTCAAGTTGTTATATTTTCCACAAATCAATTACAATTTAAATAATCATTTGCATATAAAATTGTTTACTTTAGCCCTCTCAAAATACATAATTTGAAGCTAAAATATGAATTATCATCCTCTGAAATTTAGAGAGTATTTTATATGACAATTACATGCTGAGCATGGTCAGATGCTTTTGAGAATACACTCTACTGTCCTGGTGGCTTATGAACTTTAGGGGAGAATGATGCATAAATATAAGTAAGAGAATATCAAGAACTAAGAGATTCACAGAAGTGCTAAGTGCAGGCCCATTATGGAACTTATCAGTTTACAGGCCCGATACTGAAATATTGGGGTTGTGATAAGTAAGACTGCCTAATCCAGGCCAGGTTATTTTAGAGGAATCATGGAAAGATCCCACTCTGTCCTGGAGCCTAGATGGATGGAATTTTTCTGAAAAGTTTCAAATAAGAGTAAAATAAGCAATCTATCAACTGCCATTAAGTAACAGAAAATTTCTTTATATTATTCCAAAAGTATATCATTAGAGCTGGAATTAGTAGGTAACCTATAATATTGGTGTTTCTGGTCAGCTATCCTGGCCAATCCCCAGTCTGCTTTCCTAACGTGTAACATTAGCATAGACCATCATTTGTCTGGATCTGTGAAGCCTCCCAGAAGAGCCTGCAAGGTGAATAGTGGCCAAAAATCAGTGCTGTGGAAAAATGTGAGCTTCTACCTCACATGCCTTCTTTCCTGTTTCCTGCAGTGCACAGAGATGGCTACTCAAGGTCGTGGTTACTCTCATGCACAGATTCTGAAGGCTACTCTTGGCTACAATTCAGGTAGTGTCCAACAGGGCAAAGTGAAAGACTGGTTTCTTGTCAATAATGATAATCTTTTTTAGTACCTAACACCAAAACAACAATCAATACTATATTGGGCTTACTCAGTCACTGGGAATATTCAGCTAGCTAAAGAGGGGTCTGGAGTGAAGATTTAGAAGAGTTTCAGGAACATATTTATTGGAGTGGCATTCAAATTATAAAACATTGTATTTGGAAGAGAAAATTTCAAGTTTTGTGTGTGTGTGTGTGTGTGTGTATTGGAATTGAGGGAACATTAGAAAATCCTAACTTAGTAATTAAGCTTCTTAAGTTATTTTCACTGAAAAAGGAAATCTCAGCCCTATAATTTTCAGCAGATCTAACCCCTAATTTAAATTATTTGTCTACTTTTCTCTCTCTCTTTTTTTTTTTTTGGATGAATGCCAGCCAAATCAATAGCACCCAAGCAAATCTCACTGGTAATGTTCTTAAAGGAAATATATACCAAGAATACTTGCCATGCATGACCTAAACAGCTACTATATGCATATTATTTTCAGATTCTTAATGTGTCCCTAGCCCACAGAAAGGCCTACTTAAGCCATGTTACAGCTTCTATCAAAGCCCAGTCTCATAAATATTTCTTCATCTCTGAAATACTTTCATGGCTATGATTCTATGATGAAATACATCATGCAACATTCAACCATTGTCAGTATCACTTTTTTCTATTTTTTTTGAACTTATGCAATGAAGTTTACAAATGTCCATTTTCAATGTATCTATTGATCCATGAATACATTTCTGAAAGGCCATAGAAACTTGAAAATGTAATTTCTAAGGCTTTAGAACTTTCTTCTTTGCAAATAACCAAATCTTGTTTATTTTTCATTCACATTAGATATTATAACATAGTCACATGAAATAAGGCAAAATGAGATGAGAAACAATGTTCATTTGTGCTAGCTACTATCATTCTATCATTTAATACCCAACATAACTCCAGCACATAGGCTATGCTATTTCTAATTTCAAGATGAGGAGGCAATTTCAAGTAGATTCAGCACATTGAAGTCACATGGTAAAGAGCAGAGGATTTGGGATTTATACGAAGATCTGTTAGCCTTAGAGCAGGGGTATACAAATTTCGCCTTCCCTGGGCCACACTGTAAGAAGAAGAATTGTCTTGGACCACATATAAAATACACTAATGATAGCTAATGAGCTTTAAAAAAACAACAAAAAAACTCATAATGTTTTAAGAAATTTATGAATCTGTGTTGGGTCACATTCAAAGCTGTCCTGGCCCACATGCAGCCCGCAGGTCGTAGGTTGGATGAGCTCGCCTTAGAGCCTACATATGTGAAGTAAATTATATTCCATTAAAATCTTAAAGGGGTTTATCATAACTACCAGGAAAAATGGCAGGGAACAAACATTTCTGAAGAATCATATTTTCATAGATAAAACACTTAGTGCCATAGCAAGACCTGCTCATGATGACTGGACACTTCAGAGGCAAAGGAAGCAAGCCTCGGTGTAGCTTTGTGCCATTTCAGAGTGAGACTTTCCACCCTCTCCTGCTGGAAAAATTTCCACTCAAGTTTAACATGTCACTGAAGCATTACCTTTCCCTTGAAGACAGATAGGTGGTGGTTCTTTCCTCCATGTCCTTGGGATTAGGACTGCTTATAGAATATTTCTGCATCCCCAACACCTAGCTCAGGTACAAGAACACAAAAGAAATCTGATAAGTATGTGAAAGAAGAAAAAAAGTGAGATGCTAGTCACTGCAAACCCTGACAACAGTAGCCATATGCCATGACATCCATTTGTCAGCAATTAATTTTCCCATTATTTTCTTCTTTAAATTCCCCCTGTGTTAATGAGAAGCACTTCAGTTAAGTGCTTAATAAACAAGCAATTACTAAACAGACATTTAATGGCCTGCTCTATTATTGCCTGTAACATAAAGGGATAGTGAGAGATACAAATAAAACCCCAACATTTATGCATCATCACAAGATGCATAAATTACAATTCAATTCATAACAGTAGTATAAATGGATCCCCCCTTTAGTGTGATTTTTAGGCTTTATAGGAAACATTCTCATTATTTCTCAGTTATTTTTGGTGTAATGAATGAAGTTTCTTCTGAATGTGGCAAGAGGCGCAGTGAACCACTTGGCTACTCAACCACAAATGGGGATTTGCAGGGAGAAGCTGGGGCTGTGGTCTCCATTTTCCTAAGAATGGTGCCAAGAATAAAAAACAATGAAGGGTTTGTGATAAAAAAGTAAATAGTGCAAAAATGTTCAAATACTTCTAAGTAATAAATCTTTATTAAAATGAATCTTTGTATTTCCTTAATTTCATTAATAATGAAAAAATTGGAGAAAATTACCCATATGTTGAGTTCATACAATTTTTTTAAAAAACACATACTTTATTTTATTTTATTTTAAAACTTACTTACTTGTATTTATTTATTCTTAAAGACAAGGTCTCACTATGTTGCCCAGGATGGTCTTGAATTCCCAGGCTGAAGTGATCCTTCTACCTCAGTCTCCCAGATAGCTGGGACTACAAACACGTGCCCGACAAAGACATACAACGTTATCTACCAATTCTTCTCTATTCCATCTTCCTGATAGAATACAAGCTTGAAGGCTAGAAGTGCAATGGTCCTCAGCTCATATTAAATTGATAAACCTTCCCTGAAGTAGTAGTCATAGGCTTAGCTATTGGGAAGAAATAAAACAAAAAACAAAAACAGAAACAGCAGCACATGTGTATGTGTTATATTTATTCACTGTGCATTTTTAAAAGGTAGAGTTTTCTAATTAGTTGAAAAATTTCATACTATATCAACAATACAAATGTGTTTAGAATTCAAATTATTTCATTGTTATTATAATTGGACCCCGGGAATGTAAACAGAAATGTATTTGGAAGAGGCGCATATCGCTGCTGACCCTGTTGGGCTATTACATTCTATTAGACTAGAAAATGTACAGGTGACACTAAGCCTGTGGCAGAGAAATTGGAAGATTTGTTGAGTGCTGTGACCCTACTCAATTTTTCGTAATTTTTCTAGCAGCTCTCACATATTTTTAAAATTTTAAGTCCAATTTTCACTACCAGATAATTTTGATTGGCACTGGCATTACAATGTCTGTTTTCTCAATGACACCTAATAGTTCTTACTCATTACTTGTCACTGGCATGAAGGGCAAGCAGCTTAGTTAGACTGTTCAGAGACTTTACAGAGCCTATCTTTTATTCTTATATGGAGGGGAAAAACAATCCTGGCGTGACAATATACCTTAATTTAAAGATGAACTAAGTGTTATAAATGCCTCATAAGCACAAACCTCCTGAATTGTTTTGATGCAAGAGGGACAAATAAAAGAACCACATGAAATCCCCACCTTAATCATTTTATTTTATGACAAATATCTTGCTTGTGTTCCTCCATTTTCTTATAAGCCAAATAATTTCCAGATTGAAAAATAACTAGAAGCCATAAAATCATTTACTGTTGTATTATTTTAATTAGTTAATCATTTTACAACTCTTGTACTTCCCAAGTCCAATATCCCTTATTTTTTGTATTTTAAGTTATTTAAACTTCACAGCCATACAAACAGATGTATCAGACAAACATGTGAGGTGGTATGTTGAATATACTACCATACAGTATTTCTTTATGCAGAATAATACAGGACAAATTCTCAGGTGCAGTGACCAAACTATAAAATAAGATGCAGTGCTCTAGAAACCACCAAGTTTGGACAGACAATTGTAAGCTACAAAATTAGGAAACCTAGGAGAATATTTACTTTACGTAGAGGGAACAGAATGAGTATAAGCTCCAAAGCAAGTGTAGCTTCTGGGAACAAGCTTATAGCTAGAGCTCAAACGAAAGGGAAGGGAGAAAGCCAGGCTGCAGAGGAGACTCCATGACTGACGCCATAGTTTCTCTTTCCCCAAGCAGCTGTGAGGAGCTGGGGATAATCATCTCACCATAAAATTCAGAGGAGACTTGGGATTGGATATGTATTTAGGGAAGAGTAACTAAAATAGACAAAAAAGGAGGACTAGAATTCAGGATGGGGAAAAGACTTAAAAGAATAGGACTAAGGGAAGAATAAGAGGTTTTAGAAAGAGATAAAGAATGGAGGTGACCCACTGAACAACTGAGTCACCTAAAAAACATCCATCTAAGGCATCCATAATGTTGACCTGAAATAAAAATCTAAGGCAAAATTAGCATAAGTAAAGAATTCGATTTGGCCAAATTTGAGGAGTGTAACCCGGGAAACACATATCCAAACTACGTCAGAGAAGTGCTTTCAGTTGGAGAGGCTACAAGCAGATTTTTAAGGACAAAATGAAGAGGTATAGCAAGGTGGTCTCAGCCTGTTCATATAGAACTACCATTGGTTAACAGAAAGAAGCTAACAGATGATTGGCTAAAGGCTATAGCACTTCTTGGAATAGTCATTATCAGTTTGTGATGAACCCAGCTCCTGGAATTCTTATAAGTAAAAAAGTTCAGGAATTTCAGGGGAGTAACTGTGGCATCATGACCACCCTATTTGGCCATTGCAATTTAGTTATCCTCATTTGTTGGGTTTTGTTTTCAATAAGTATGTCCAGTGAGAACCTCCCCTTTTGTTTGGTCCAACCTTACAGAATAGCTTACCTTTGACTCTGCAAAGTTTAGACTATCTTGGAGACAATTAGTAGATTGTTCTTTAAACCTTCCTCTAGTTGTCTGTATATTCCACCTTATGCAGAAAAGGTGGTCAAAATGGTAGCTAATTTGGGTGAGAAAATAAAACTTTCTCCATGCCCAACACCCTCCACACATATTAGAGTTCAACATTAAAGGTAGAAGGAGCAAAAGGGATTCAACAATGAAAAATAACCTGTCTGAGAAAAGGAGAGCCCTTTACTTTCCTCCCACAGCGAGGTGGCCATGGACATATCTTTTCAGGTGTGTCAATAGAGCCTGTTCCTGTGGTTACCTGAGTAACAAAGACCCCGTCAGAAATCACTGAGTTGTAGATACAAACGCTCTCAGACTAGCCAGACAATTGCAGGAGGACTGGGGAAGGAAGAATAAGATAGTGTCTCTGGAACTTAAAGAGAAGATCTGTTGAGAAGCAGATGCCAATAACTAGAGGGAAACCACCTCAGGCTGAAAGATAGATAAGGGTCTCCATCGTCTCTGGTGCCATGTTGTCAATCATTGCTGTTTCTCTCTAGAGTCTGCTTTATTATTTTTTCTTAGAAGCATGGCCTTCTCAGCTTACCTTTCGCTTGTTTCAGATATGGCTACTCAGATTAAATTTGACATGAGCATTTCACTCGGGGACCCCAAAGAGAATAAGGAGGGGCTCTGGGACTCATATTTGTTTCCTAGAAGAAGGAATCTGAGTGGCCAACCTGGATGACGTTACTTTTCTAATCAGCTGTGTTTAGGATTTTTTAAATTATTATAAACAGAGATCTAAGTGTTCACGGATAGTGTGGTGATTATACAAGCAACTTCCAAGAGCAAGACTGTCTCATACGAAACTTTGCATTTCTTAGCAAGAACCAGGTCTCTAGCAAAGAGCAAACATTCAATAAATTGTTTCTGAGTCTATTAATAAATGATAAGAAAAGGCGAGGGATATCACCATCCTCACTGCATGCCTTCAGATGTGTGTTTCCTATCGGACACGAGTATTCCAACAAAAACTGGAAAAAAGAAAATACAATGCATTCACTGGGCAGAAATACTGTGGATGGGAGGCAAGCATTCGGACAGTAGTGAACAAAATTATTCTTGAGGTCCCCATTAATCAAAGTATTTGTTGCATCCAGAAGCTTGAATCTTTAAGGACAAATATGAATCTTTACCTATCTCCTTTTACTCTTCTCTCCTTTCTCCTAAACTAATTCCAATGTATACATTAACTTTTAAAATTTCATAAAGCCTATCTAATTGGGAATTTAGGTCTCACTCATTGTGGACACCAGAAGGATATAAATGATTGGGGGAAATCCCACCAAACAGAACGGCAAGAAGATGTATGAATGAGTAGTAAGCTCAGGAGCAACCCATCAGTCCTCTTCTTTATTTTACCCCCAACCCAGAACTTAGGGATGAAGCTTCATAAAGCTCTCTTTGGTGAAGTAGAGAGGCCTGTTCCGTTCCCGAGAAGTGCACAGCTGCATGTTGGCTTTGGGATGACACTGACTGGATATAAAATTTATCACATGTGATATCCCATGCGTGATCTTCTACACACATTGTTTAGCTTCTCCAAGACTTTTCTTTGGAAAGTCCACATAGAACAGAAAAAAGAAATGCCGTCTTTTAAAATATCCATTTAACTATCTTGTGCTCCCATGTTTCCAAGGTTAGGGTATTGGGAGAGTTGGTGAAAGAGCAATATGTCAGCATTAACTTGTCTTCAAGCAGGCATGACTTTCCATACCGAATGGTCACAATCTCCAACTTTTAATGGATCCTAAATGTGTATTTCAAAAATACTGCCATTTGGTAATAAAGTCATACTCAAAGTTTTTAACACTTGTTTGGCGGAATTTCCAGAGACTGGAGAGAAGGTTAAGATCCAGGCGGTTGCTATGACAAGAGCATTATGACTTATTCATCTAACACTTCGTTGCTGTCAGTATGATACAACCCTTCAGCTCCTGGTTCAGAAAAGCAAAGGGAGGGCGGTCGCGGGAGGGAGCGGGGCAGGCGCTGTGGGCCAGGCCCCTCCTCCAGCTCCTGCACGAACCTACCGCCTCCCGCCAGGCTCTGCCGGCGCCCGCCATTCCCGCAGCACCGCTCTGCGCCTGCCCCCCCCCCCCCCCGCCCGAGCGCCAGGGCGGGGCTGGCGGGAGCCTTGGTGGGCGCACGGGCGCACGGGCGCGCGGGGCCTTGGTCGTTGCTCCCTGACTGGCCGCGGTCGCCTCCATGAAGCGGAAAAGCGAGGGGCGGTCGAGCTCGGCCGCCGAGTCTCCCTGCTTGCCGTGCTGCTTGTCGACCTCACCGGTTGTGAAGAAGATCCGCAGCTCCACGCAGCAGGACCCGCGCCGCCGGGGCCCCCAGGTCGACCTGTACCTGGACATCACCGATCGCCTTCGTTTTGCCATTCTCAACAGCAGACCAAAGAGTGCATCAAATGTACATTATTTCAGCGTAGATAATGAACTCGAATATGAGAACTTCTCCGAAGACTTTGGACCACTCAATCTGGCAATGGTTTACAGATATTGTTGCAAGATAAATAAGAAATTAAAGTCCATTACAATGTTAAGGAAGAAAATTGTTCATTTTACTGGCTCTGATCAGAGAAAACAAGCCAATGCTGCCTTCCTTGTTGGATGCTACATGGTTATATATTTGGGGAGAACTCCAGAAGAAGCATATAGAATATTAATCTTTGGAGATACATCCTATATTCCTTTCAGAGATGCTGCCTATGGAAGCTGCAATTTCTACATTACACTTCTTGACTGTTTTCATGCAGTAAAGAAGGCAATGCAGTATGGCTTCCTTAATTTCAACTCATTTAACCTTGATGAATATGAACACTATGAAAAAGCAGAAAACGGAGACTTAAATTGGATAATACCAGACCGATTTATTGCCTTCTGTGGACCTCATTCAAGAACCAGACTTGAAAGTGGTTACCCTCAACATTCTCCTGAGACTTATATTCAATATTTTAAGAATCACAATGTTACTACCATTATTCGTCTTAATAAAAGGATGTATGATGCCAAACGCTTTATGGATGCTGGCTTCGATCACCACGATCTTTTCTTTGCGGATGGCAGCACCCCTACTGATGCCATTGTCAAAAAATTTCTGGATATCTGTGAAAATGCTGAGGGTGCCATTGCAGTACATTGTAAAGCTGGCCTTGGTCGCACGGGCACTTTGATAGCCTGCTACATCATGAAGCATTTCAGGATGACAGCAGCTGAGACCATTGCATGGGTAAGGATCTGCAGACCTGGCTTGGTGATTGGGCCTCAGCAGCAGTTTTTGGTGATGAAGCAAACAAGCCTCTGGCTGGAAGGGGACTATTTTCGGCAGAAGTTAAAGGGGCAGGAGAATGGACAACACAGAGCAGCCTTCTCCAAACTTCTCTCTGGTGTTGATGACATTTCCATAAATGGGGTCGAGAATCAAGACCAGCAAGAACCCGAACCTTACAGTGATGACGACAACATCAATGGAGGGACACAAGGTGATAGACTTCGGGCCCTGAAAAGCAGAAGACAACCAAAAACAAACGCTATTCCTCTGACATGTCCCCTAGCTGTGCTGACCTCTGCACTATGTAGTATTGTCATCTGGTGGATTGTTTGTGACTACATTCTTCCCATCCTGCTATTCTGTCTCGATGGTTTCAGAACATAGCAGCCATCAGGACCCCCTGACAGATAGCTGCTTCTCTCTGTTTCAAGGGCTAAAACGGTCTTGCGTTAAGTAAAATCCTGTGACCAGAGCTGAAAGAAGACTCTAGGAAATGAAAACTGCAACAGAAATTAGCACAATTTGAAAACAAAACAAAATTGCAAAAGCCTTAGTTGCTTTCCACCTAAGAAGCGATCAATGGAGAAAATGTCCACTGGAGTTTCAATAATGAACTTTGAGTTTGGGTGCAAGCAAATGACTCAAAGAAGGACCCAGCTCTCAAGCTGAAGGACAAAAATGCTGTTGTAAATTTAGTCTCAGGTGTAAATACCCAAGCCCTCTGGTACCCAGGGAGCTGGCTGGTCTGTGGTGAATGTGTGTCCCTGTGATGGCAAGCACTGTAGTTGCTGGCCTTCAGAAGACTTGAGGATCTGATGGAGGTTTTTTATGTATTTATTTTCTGTTCACCTTGTGACCCTGTGTCAAAATTTATAAAGATACAAAAGGCATTACTGAGATGGTACTTTCTGTAATTTGATACTATTTGGCTTTATCATCTTCACTTGACTATTTGTAATACTGTTGTAATGTTAACTCTGTTAAGTAACCCAGCTGCTTGTCTTCCACCAAAGAGTGCTTTATTAACAATAATCTGTGAAAACCACATTTAAACACTGTTGCATCTTGTAATACCAGGTGGTACCTTGGTAACGTAAAACTTGCAAGAGAGTATTAATGGTAGCTTTAGAAGACTCAGGAGGAGAAACTAACTTCAGAGTTGGAAGATGTTGCAAGTCATTCCTTTTTCTGTCCTTTAGGGACTGAAGAACCGGGAGGTTGCCCATTGTTTGGCTGCCAGTCATACAAATTAAAATCATATTTCCTTCCATGCATGGAAAAAACACACTATTGGTTTTTTGCCTTGGAAACAGCAATCCAAAATAATGTCAACTTAAAAAAAAAAAAGTTACCGCTTTTTTAGAGTTCTCTGTAACACTACATTTTTTTTTCCTTATGAGATCAGCCTAAGGCCATTGACGTGGCCTGTGGTCTCAGTGACAATGATCTGCTTCTGGATCTCACTGTTGCCTTTGATAAGGGAACACAACTGGTAACTCTGCAGAGTGCCTTCTCCCACAACCCTACTGGAACACAGCAGAGTCTGTGCCATGAAGCAATTACAGAAATAGAATTGATTTGCTGCCCCCCCCCAGAAAATAAAATGGGACCCAAAATAAAGAATATTTGATACTCACCTCAGTTCCTTCCGTAAGAAGTGGGTGGTTTAATGATTTTTAACCCATTTTTGCCTGTGCTGGGAACATGGAGGGCTGAGATGTTGACAGGCAGTGGGAAACAAATGCCCTCCTAAGCCACAAGGCGTGCACCAGATCAGTAGGCAACTCCATTTTAAGAAGCTGCCTTTTTCACAAAACTGTAAGAAATAAAAGCAGTTGGAATAAACAAGTTAAAGTCTTTAATGCAAAAAGTAATTGAAAGGCAGTGCTTCCATTTTGGTGTACTTTCTTGGAAGAAAGTGTGAAATTGACTGGCATCAGGAGAGACGGAAGATGCCGTGTTCTCAGTCAAACAAGCGACTCTTTCCCCGCCAGGCACTATGGGGTGGGGTCAGGCCAGCTTTTAAACACTGGGGACTGGATCACAGAAAAACAGTGGTTTTCTGTCCCAGTAAATGAATAGGCACAAAGATCCACTTGGCTGTGGGAAGACCACTCTTCAATAAGATTTGGGTGGGAGAAAGAACATTCCGTTTGCTATTTTGAGCTGAGAAAATATAAATATTCAAACTGTGCCATGCATAAAGCATTGAATTCTCAAGGCACCTCTTCTTTCCCTTACCCTTTTTAAGGCCATCCCCTCCATAAATAATAATCCAGGTAGTTGTGAAAATCGTGCTTCCATCTGATCCCTTCTTAGTTTGGCTTTTCGTCCCATCAGAACAAGTAAACGTGGGCACCACAGCTCTTGTGAGTATTGTCTCCCTCACAGTGAACAAGCCTCCTGGTGTTTCGTCCAAGAAAATGTAGGGTGTCAGTGGAACCACAGTCGTTTTTCATTTTATAAACTGCCTCTTCATGTTGCCTGCTCAAGTTTCCACCTAGAATTGCTATCACGGTGGCTCTTTCTAAAAATCCTTCTATTTAACTGGTTCACTGAAATTGGTCATAGAAAACTTGTGATTTGGTGAAAAAGCATTCCTTGTAATAACCAAATGACTTAGGATGGTGTGCATAGCAACAGTGTTACACTTAATGGGGACCGTCTCTGGAATCCAGGAAGTCTCTGGGTCTGAGGAATGGAAAGTTTTTACTGCTATGAATGAGAGTGGACTCTTCCCCTCACCCCCGACTGAAACCACAAACACCCAGAATCCTCTGGGATTCTGACTTAGAGTCCTTGTTATAGAAGACCTTGTTGCTATGGAACATTAAACTGTGTCTGTCAGATGGAGAGATTCCCTTAAAAGCCTTAAACAGCCCTGAAAGTACACCGGGACAGTTTGCAATGAAATTAAAATGAGAAGTGAATATTTCTAGGTGCCCTTCAAGCTTTCTGGGGACTCAGAATTATCAGAAGTCAGGGACAGTCGGGAGGAAGAGCGTCTGCAAAACTGGGTTCCTAGAAGTATGGACGGACGTGGCTTTTTGTAGAACTTGGTGGGGAGCAGCTCCTCGAGACAGCAGAATGGCCTGGCCTTGCCGGTGCTTCCCGGCAGCACGCGGCTCTGCTGGCCTGCAGAATTTCCCCGTTCTGAGCTTGATGCCCCTAGCCTATCCCCTACCTCCTTCTTCCCCTCCCCTCTAGCCCTCTCACGGGGGTGATTGCTACCTCTCTTTTCTTGGGCCTAGACAAGTTTTAGAGGAGTTCCCAAGCATTGTCACAAGGCCAGTGTGCTGGAGGCCAGTGTGCTCGCTGGGCAGGATGTCCTGTGCTTGTGGGTGGCCCGAGGGCTCTCCTGGGACTTTCTCCTTTTCTCAGTCACCTTGTGAGCCACAGAAGCAGTGCACTCATTGGATGTCTGTTCTTAACATAGCTTCTCTTTCTACATTAAAAAAAAAAAAAAATCATTATTGCATTTTGGAAAGCATTGCTCATCAAAAGCAACTTTTAAAACCTATTTTATTGTTCCTTTAAATGTTCTCTCCTGCTGAAACTGCCCTGGAGAGGCTAGCTGCTGCTCTTCCATTTCCCCACATCAGGGTATTCTCCACGTCACTGAATGGAGATGACTCCAGATGTGTTTAAAGACTGGACAATTCAGCTATATTGTGTAGGAAATTACCTCCTTAATTTCCTGGTAGAATTGTCAGCAGACATGTTCATTCGATGATAGTACTGCAGTTTTCTATTAATAATTTGCTTTTACCTAACCTGCACTCATGTACAGATTATTAAAAGTTTTAAAATGTAAATGATCAGTATTGATTTTTTTTTACAGTGTATATTTCTAATCCTTTTTTTTTAGTCTTACCTGTTTTACCTTTATTTCTCTGACACCTGTTCTTTTCTTCTTCTTTCTTTTTTTTTTTTAATTATACTTTAAGTTCTAAGGTACATGTGTACAACATGCAGGTTTGTTACATATGTATACATGTGCCATGTTGGTGTGCTGCCCCATTTTTTTTTTTTTTTTTTTTTTTTGAGATGGAGTCTCGCTCTATCGCCCAGGCTGGAGTGCAGTGGCCGGATCTCAGCTCACTGCAAGCTCCGCCTCCCGGGTTCACGCCATTCTCCTGCCTCAGCCTCCTGAGTAGCTGGGACTACAGGCGCCCGCCACCTCACCTGGCTAGTTTTTTGTATTTTTTAGTAGAGTCGGGGTTTCACCGGGTTAGCCAGGATGGTCTCGATCTCCTGACCTTGTGATCCGCCCGTCTCGGCCTCCCAAAGTGCTGGGATTACAGGCTTGAGCCACCGTGCCCGGCGCCCCATTAACTCAACTTTTATATTAGGTATATCTCCTAATGCTATCCCTCCCCCCTACCCCCTCCCCACAATAGGACCCAGTGTGTGATGTTCCCCTTCCTGTGTCCAAGTGATCTCATTGTTCAATTCCCAACTATGAGTGAGAACATGCAGTATTCGGTTTTCTGTTGTTGCGATAGTTTGCTGAGAATGATGGTTTAAAGCCAAGAGAACTGGTTGAATGAGTGTTTGTATTCCTGAAGGTTAAGATAAAGCTTCCTAATGGCCTGTAAACTTTGCATATGTATGTAGTTTGATACATATTGTCCCATTGGAAAATCTTGTGAGTTGTAACTGGTTTGATACAAAATATCAAATAGTGGAAATTGTATAATTACAATCATGTAATTAAAAGTATTAACCCCCCAAAAAATAAAAAATAAATAAATACATAATTAAAAAGCAAAGGGAAAATCTGCAAAGCAGATACCAGACAAGCCTTTGAAAATTCACTTGTTAATAAAATCACGGCAAAGTTGGAAAATTCATCCATCATTCCTAGTGCTTTTGAAATCCTCACAGGGGACGCCTGCCTCCACAGCCAGCCTCTCTATGACAAATGATGTCTCTCATGAGGCTTCTTGAATTCAGGCTGCTACCTATGTGACACTAACAAGAGAAATACTGTGTGCATTCAGATCCATTGAAGTGACAGAGGACATAAACATATTAGAAGAATGGAAAAGTTTATTTAGCACATGCTATTTACCAAGCTCTATGCCAAGAGCCACTTAGCCTGTTAAGAAGGCTACGCCTCAGCCAGGCGCGGTGGCTCATCCCTGTAATCCCAGCACTTTGGCAGGCCTAGGTGGGTGGATCACTAGGTCAAGAGATCGAGACCATCCTGGCCATCCTGGCCAACATGGTGAAACCCCGTCTCTACTGAAAATACAAAAATTAGCTGGGTGTAGGTGCCTATAGTCTCAGCTACTCGGGAGCCTAAGGCAGGACAATTGCTTGAACCTGGGAGGCAGAGTTTGCAATGAGCTGAGATTGCATTCCACCTCCTGGCAACAGAGTGAGACTCCATCTTAAAAAAAAAAAAAAATGCTGAGCAAGCTAGGCCTCTCTATGGCAAATGACGTCTCTCATGAGACTTCTTGAATTCAGGCTACTACTTATGTGACACTAACAAGAGAAATACTGTGTGCATTCAGATCCATTGATGTACAGAAGACATAAATGTATTAGAAGAATGGCCAAGGTTATTGAGCACGTGCTATTTACCAAGCTCTCTGCTAAGAGGTACTTTAGGAAGAGCCTGTTAGGGAGGTTAGTAAAGCTTGTTAGGAAGGCTAAGTAAAGTAGCTCTTAGCACAGAGCTGGGTAAGAAGTGTGCCTTCACTAAACAAATGTCAGGTAAGTAGAAACAAAAATGAACTGATATGCCTCATTATGGTTCTGTTAAAATAGCAGTTACCAAACTTTCTGGCATCAGGGACCAGTTTCATGGAAGATGATTTTTCCATGGACAGGGTAGTTTGGGATGAAACTATTCCACTTCATATCATCAGGCATTAGATTGTCATACGACTCAGGCAACCTAGATCCCTCACATGCACAGTTCACAATAGGGTTCGTGCTCCTATGAGAATCTAATGCTGCCACTGATCTGACAGGAGGCAGAGCTCAGGTGATAATGCTCACTCACCAGCCACTCACCTGTGTGGCCTGGTTCTTAAGCAGTCCTGGTCTGTGGCCCAGGGACTGGGGACCCTGGTACTAAAGCATTTTGAACTGAGAATTCACAGCATTTAAATAAAGTGTTAAAAGAAACAGAGGGGCCGGGCACGGTGGCTCATGCCTGTAATCCCAGCACTTTGGGAGGCTGAAGAGGGTGGATCACGAGGTCAAGAGATCGAGACCATCCTGGCCAACATGGTGAAACCACGTCTCTACTAAAAATATAAAAATGAGCTGGGAGTGGTGGTGTGTGCCTGTAGTCCCAGCTACTTGGAGGCTGAGGCAGGAGAATGGCGTGAACCCGGGAAGCGGAGGTTGCAGTGAGCCGAGATCATGCCACTGCACTCCAGCCTGGTGACAGAGCAAGACTCCATCTTAAAAAAAAAAAAAAAGAGGAAGAAGAAGAACTTAGCCAGGCATGGTAGCAGTCACCTGTAATCCCAGTTACTCGGGAGGCTGAGGCAGGAGAATCACTTGAACCTGGGAGGTGGAGGTTGCAGTGAGACGAGATCGCGTCATTGCACTCCAGCCTGGGCAACAGAGTGAGACTCTGTCTCAAAAAAAAAAAAAAAAAAAAAAAGAAGAAACAGATGAATGGTTTTCCATTTTCCAAGCCCAGCAGAGGAGTAAATGGTATAAATATGTGGAATATGACACCAATCAGGAATGCTTTAGTTACAAGTATCAGAATGCCTGACCAAAAATGGCATTACTGCTCTCCGATAGTAAGACATCTATGAGAAGGTAGCTGCTGCTGTTTGACTGCCCGTGCTCTGGGTTGGCATTTAGGTGATATGGAGCATTACGATTACCAAGTCTTTCTGTAACTTTGGGCTTCACGTCCACAATCACATTCAAAGACAGGAGACTAGCAAGAGTGAAGGACACTAGTGTTCTTCCTTGGACTTCTTCTTCTTTTATTATTTTGCAAAAAACAATCTTTGAAGAAGTTCCGCTCCCCACCAGGAACTCCCTTGCCAATCATTTGCCTCATCTGTCCTCATCAGTTGCAAGGAGATTGGTGTCTGGCCTTGCTCACCTCCACAGAGGAAGACAGCCAAGGGAGAAAGAGGGTGAGGGCAGCCTATGGTAGACACTGTGGCAACAACATGTGTCCCAGACTGGTTAACACAAATTACAGAAATTTGCATTTCACCTCCATATAGGCAGATTTTAGGCCTCACGAGGAATCACACTGCTTGTGAAGATAATAAACTTCTCCATTGGTATTCACAGACACCTCTCCTATGTGGCAGACTCTGAATTATGCACAGGGAAAGCAAAATTTAAAAGATCAATGTATGTCCTGAGTAGAGTTTACAGTCTAGTGAAATATTCTTAGAGACCAATGGCTCTAGGAGTTAGCCAACAAGGGACTCAATCATGGTGCCACTCCCGCTACACAACCAGGACACTCCATGAGGGACTTTGGAAGATTTTATTCACTGGGGCTCTGAGATCTCATCTCATACACATACAAGAGGAGCTTTACTCTTCTCTCTCTTACACAACCCGTGTGACTCAGACAAAGGTTACTACTCTAATTTAATCCTTACCCTCTCCCATCTGAACTACTAATGGCTGTTTTGCGGCTGGGCGTGGTGGCTCCTGCCTGTAATCCTAGCCTTTTGGGAGGCCAAGGTGGATGAATCGCTTGAGGTCAGGAGTTCAAAACCAGCCTGGCCAACATGGCAAAACCTCGTCTCTACTAAAAATACAAAAATTAGCCAGGCATGATGGCACATGCCTGTAATCTCAGCTACTTGGGAGGCTGAGGTGGATAATTGCTTGAACCCATAAGGCGGAGGTTGTAGTGAGCCGAGATCATGTCACTGCACTCCAGGCTGGGTGACAGATCAAGACTCTGTCTCAAAAAAAAAAAAGAAAAAAAAAAGGAAATGCCATTTTGATAAACATGTATGCTGTGGTTATAGTTTTAATTATTTGAGTATTTGCAGGTTTAAATTTTAATGTGTTTATTAATCATTTTTCCTTTCTATCCTATGTTTCCTTTTGTCTTATAGAACTTTGCTGGAGCTCTATAGTTTCCTTACTGATATCAGTTTTGATCTATGTATTAATCTAATCTCTGAGGGAGTCTAAATGGTGAGTAACCAAAGACAAGAGAGGTCTAGTAACCACACTGTATACCGAAGATGCAGAGTTTCTGACCTTGTTTTGTGGAAGACTTGCTGTAAATTCCAGTCTTGGAGTTACTACAGCTGAAAGACATTTCTTCACATCTCTGTATCTGCCCATTGACAAGGTATTTCTGCATGAGTCCCTCACTGAACCCTGATGAGTCTAACCAGTACAAGGTCCAGTGCATGGAAAAGCTACAGGAGGGCATCTACAAGTAGGATTTTATAGAAGTTTTAATATGCAGTGGGAGAGACCCCAGCAACAGCCAGAGGGCATGGGATAGTGTCAACCTCACTGCTTCACCAGGATTCATTACGGTACTTTGCTCACAGGCAGAGTAACCTTGTTCAACTAATGATCATATTAACATATAAAACGATCAATAAAATTTGAGGAAATGCATTCATTTACACCTTATTTTCCCTTAAAGTGAATGCCAGGGCACATAGATGGCTCCTTCTGCTCTTTCCTCGGTGCTTTTCTTTCCATCCCTACTCCCAGCAAGGAGATGTCAGCATCATAGTACAGAGTGGTTCTGGCATTCTGGTGAGTGTTTGTTCAGAAGGTATCCCTGTCTAAAGATGTGAAGACTCCCATCCCAGGCTTCAACAGTGAGAGGCAAGGACAGACATCTTCTCAGCTTTGGCTTAAAGGGCCATTGTGACTCCTGGGGAGCATAAAGAGCACTCTAGGAGGGACTAGAAATGGATGCAAAGGCAGTGGGGTCTAAACGAAGGAAGGTGAGTAGGACAGGCACTTTCATACCAGCAGCAAATGCTTTATGTGCTAAGGAGAAACCAGATCTGGATATCCTGTTTGGCCATAAATCTGATTGCATTTGTTTTGGTAATGAACTCTGCTTGAACCTTCATACGGAGAATTCAGAGGAAGGGGGCAGGATCCAAACACATGTGATGGGCATTTCTTTCACTGACCAAATTCTGTCTGTCACTACTTCTTGGACCTTCTGCTCATTTACTTAACGTTGAATAGACATGAGACCTGCTTTGGCCAATGAAACAGGAGCAGAAGTGATATGTCTCCCTTCTATACAGAAGCATTTAATTCCTGGTACTCACCTTATTAATTTGATTTATCCCCGCTAGAGAAATATGTTGACACAGAGGTGTGTGAGGTGGAAGGAGGCTGGACAGCGGGACTGGCAACTACAAAGAACTGCCCAGTACACTTGGCAGTGTTCACTGGACTTTGACAGAGCAATGAGCAGGTGCCCATGTGCTGCCGCACTGAGATTTAGGGTGACTTGGGGTAATGACACATCTTCCTATGATACCATTTTTTTCTCCAAAGCAGGGAAATATATCTACTAACTATATTGTTCATGGGCTAGAAAGCAAATTCTGCAGTAATGTGTGTTCTAAAGCAAGAGACTCCCAACAGACTTTAAGCTGCTTTTCAAGCTTGATTCCCACACCTTCCTGGTCCACAGCATCCCTCATCTGTTTGTGGAGGAGGTGCTCTGCTCTAGTGCCAAGTGCTGGGGACCACTGACAAAACCCTGTGGTGTGACAGGGCAGGGATTACTATGTCCACTTCACAGATGCGGAAACTAAGGCTCAAACATTTGGGTCAAAAGACTGGCCCCAAATCATTAGGTCAATGTGTGATGGAGATGAGATTTGACTCATCAAGGGCTTGAGACACCATGGCATCATGATGAAAAAGTTATGTATCCTGGGTTTTTGTTAGCTGTTCACCAGTCTCATTACAGTAAAAAAAAAAAATAGATCAAAAATACACTTTTTTCAAAGGTTTATGTCCCTGTGCTATATTTTAAGAAAAAATAGGTTACCTTTGAACATAAGAATACTTGTCACACTGCATTTTTCTTCTGAATCATGTAGTGACTCTTCACATTATTCTCATTAATCCTTTCAGAGTTCTCAATGGATTCCAAGCAAAACTGACACTTTGTAGCTGAAAATCCTGCTTGGCCATGTGGCTTCACAGCATCTCGGGACCAGGAATAGACCCTTTGTCTCTAAAGCCTTGACCCTGGATTTCAAAACCTAAAACCCAATCCCACATTGGGAAGTTAGATATATATATCACACAGAGAGCACCCATATTTGAGAGATAAAGTGGCAAGGGACCCAGTTTGCACTTTGGGAAGTGGAATCAAGCCAGGTTGGGTGAGGCCAAGTCAGGAAGAAGTTTCCCCAAAAGTCCTTGTATATCGTCTTTCCCGTTACAACATAAGGCCTCTGAGGGAGGGACCGTCTTATTTCACTTTCACATAGCGTATGGTGCACACTATACAATTTGCCTTGTTCAGTGAATAAATTGAAGAATTTTCCAAGTCCTTGAATTTATTAGATAAATTAGAGCATGAAGGATAATGTATTAAAGTTCTCTTGCCGCATAACAAATTACCCCAAAATTTTGTTCCTTATAACAACAAGCATTTATTCCACAGTCTCTGTAGGTCAGTCAGGAACCCGGGAGTGCTATTAGTGGGGTGCCTCTGCTCAAGATCTCTTGCAAACCTACAGTCAAGGTTTCAACAGGGGCTGCAGGACCATTCTGAAAACTGGAATAGGGGACATTTGCTTCTGAGCTCACTCCAATGATTTTCAGCAGGATTCAGTTCCTAGATGGCTGTCCCAGTTCCCCCAACATGGGCCTCCCAGGGCCTGCTGCATGGGCCTCCCCACATAGCAGCCGCCTCCATTCATTCATGCATGCAAGACAGAGGCCTCCTGAGACAGAAGCCTGGGTATTTTGTAACCTCATCATGAAAGTGACATCTCATCACTTCCACTGTGTTCTATTCATAGGTGAGTCACTGAATTCAGTTCATACTCTCTTTTAATATCATTTTCTTTTTTGGCTTCCCTAATGTGACTATGACATGGAATAATTCGCCATTTGCCAGGAGGTGGGGTCATTAACGACCTTCTTCAAGGCTGCTCGCCACAGGTATTCTTCTGTTTTCCTTTTTCTCATATAGTATTTTCACATGGAGATTTTAGGTAGGAATAATCTTTTCTTTCTGAACGATCTTTTCTAGTTTTTGCTATTAAGAATTTTTGTTCTTGTTATAAAATTGAGGTCTCTCATTCTTTTCCTTCCCCCCATTCTCTCTCACTCTTTTTTTTTTTTTTTTTTTTTTTTTGAGACGGAGTCTTGCTCTGTCACCAGGCCGGAGTGCAATGGTATGATCTCGGCTCACTGCAAGCTCCACCTCCTGGGTTCATGCCATTCTCCTGCCTCAGCCTCCCGAGTAGCTGGGACTACAGGTGCCTGCCACCACACCCAGCTAATTTTTTTTTTTTTTTTTTTTTTTTTGGAATTTTAGTAGAGACAGGGTTTCACAGTGTTAGCCAGGATGTTCTCGATCTCCTGAGCTTGTGATCCACTCTCCTCGGCCTCCCAAAGTGCTAGGATTACTGGCGTGAGTCACCGTGCCCGACCTCTCTCACTCTTTTAATACCATTTTCTTTTCTAGCTTCCATAATGTTATTATTATATGAAGTAATTGGCCATTTAAAAATTTTAAGTGAGTAAATATAGCACTTTTTGGCTTTGCTATATGAGGCTTTTTAGGACTGCAAAGTTTTTAGATGTGGTGGATAAGGGTTTCCTATATAACACAGTCCAAAGTATATTAAATGCCATTACTTGTGTTTCAGGCAGGGTCACTTAAATCCAAAGCCCTCACTGCAGTTTTCAAATGACAAAGAAGCAGGAGGAGCATATTGTAGTGCATATAAGACTGAGGGCAGGATAATTAGGTTGGACCGGTCCCAGCCTCCCTGAGGCCAGATAGCTGTATAACAGGATTGTACAAAGCAGGTGCCTCAGCACTGGGGATCCAGGCCTCTGGGAACCCCTTTTTTGCTCATATTCCAATCCGAAATCAAATATCTTTCCTATCAGCACACAGACACAGAAAGATGCACGTAAAACTAGAGTTCCAAATTATTTCATTAGAAAACTTACAGGTGCAAATAAACAGAAAGGAGAAGTAATATAAATTGGAAGCATTTTGCTGAGGTCATTTACCGTAAACAAAAGTCTCCAGGTATGAACTTAGAAAGGTGATAACTAAAATGAGCATTGGACATGTCCTTATGTAGTAATTGGATTAAATTTTTTAGCAGAGACAAACGCACATCCACATCCATCTTCCCACACCCCCTGACACCCAGACACACGTACACATACACACATACATAAACACAGAGAGACACACACTCCACACACAAACGCACATACATACATACATACATACACACAAATACCCAGACCTACACATATGCATGCACCCACACAGACACACACCTAGACACATCTAGGCACACATATACATATACACACACCCATTCACAAAGAGACGCATGCAGACATGCACACAAAAACACAGAGGCACACACCTGCTCCCCAACACAGACACACGGACCTTGAGCAGACTTGTGTACGTGAGAACAATATGGGATGCTGAGATAAAAAGCTGCAGAAGGTAAAACATGCTCAAGTAAATAGAATCCCCAGTGCGGATGAGCCTCTTCCCACAGCCGTCCTGGAGAGAGATTCTGTCCAGCTGAGAAGCAGTGATGAGCAACTGTACCTGATTTTTTCTAAGAAGAAAAAAAACAAAAAACAAAAAACCCTGACTCCGTGTTCTTTGTAGTTGGATGTAAATATTTTGCTCAAGGTAATGGTTTAATAAAATGAATGTTAACATCCCCGTGTGAGATTATTCACTCCTGAGAACCCCAGCTGTCAGTTTCTTACCTGTTAAAGGCACCCTTCAGATTTTTTTTCCATATAGGTAAACGAGGCAAATAGACCCACTCTGGCCCATTCGGGCAGAGTGTTCTGTTTGGAGAGAGCAAAATGAACCAAGCATCCTTTATTTCAGAATTCTTCCTCTCCTGGGTGCAGTGTGTCTATGTGTGCTACTCGTTACACATGCATATTCACAAATCCCATTACTTGCCAACTGGATTTTCAGCTCATCTTAAAATTTAATTTTATGCCTAGTCCTTAGTTAAAATTACCATATTGTATTCTTAGAATTAATAAAGTGCCAGAGAAGAACACTTGCCTTTTACATAAATACTATTAAGGTGAGGTGGTTACAGATAATTTCATTTTCAATTGCATCTCTGATATGCGACATGACACAGCAAGATGTGAAAATGCAACAAAATTGCTTTGAAACTGGTGTGGTCCCCTGGTTAGACAAATAAACTCACTACAGTCTGATGGTTTCATTTCAGTTCCCTGGTGTAATTTTGATTAAAATATCCTACAATGGAAAATTGTATTTTAACGGAAAAAACCCAGTGATATGAAAGTATTTTTTTTTTTGCATTTCTAATTTCTACTTCTTATTTTGTCAAAGGTTTTCACATCTCTTATTTTTACACCTTAATTTCCGGCTGTATTATTCCTCCGAAATTCACAAAATAGTTTTAAAACGGTAGAGTGTTGCATTTTTCTTACTTGTCTTTGCATACCTTCCTAAATTCAAGAACTTGTAGCATTCATGATATGTTACCCATTCATTTTTTTCTTAAATGGAGAGATTGTGCCAAAGGGGGCAAGGAGAAAACTAAGCATATTTAATGTGCACATCATCTGTGTAGAGCCTGGGAAGACAGTATGCCAGGGTTTTAGCAGCACAAAACGAGAAACCTACAAGAGTATCCTTCAATCCTTACTTATTCACATATAGCAGTACAGGAAACCACCCTCCAAATTATTTCTCTTATTGTGTGTGTCCTTATGATAAATCTTCATGAAAAAATGCCACCCTTTCATTTGCAAACAGAAAAAAAGAACATTGGTCATATTGAGCAGAGGCTGTGTTATGGAGTGAATGTTTGTTTTACATGTTGAAATCCTAATTCCCAATGTGAAGAAATGTGGGTCCTTCAAGAGATGACTAGGTCAAGAGGGTGGAGCCCCATGCCTGGGACAAGTGCCCTTATGAGAAGAGACACAAGAGCTCGCTTTCTCTCTGCATCTGTCTCTGCCATGTGAGGAAACAGCAAGAAGCATTGTCTGCAAATCATGAAGTGGGCCCTTATCCAACACTACATCAGTTGGTGCCTTGATGAATTTCTAGCCTGCAGAACTGTGAGAAATAAAGGTCTGTTGTTCAAGCTGCCCAAAGTGACTAAGACAAGCTACACCTATTTGGTGCCCATTGGATGGAGGAATCATTGTGGGAAGAGCTGTGAGCAATCATGGCCTGGGTGGTGCTGTGCATTGTGTGATTCTTATAAAAAGAGAGAGCAGAAAGCTTTAGAAGCTGCTGGGATGACACAGCTGGTCAATTGGTGCTATCCTTGGAGTGTAAGAAAAGGAGGAAGACAGGGATGCTGCTTTCAGCTCAGCCTTTGCTTCTATGTCTCTCTTTTCTTTTTTCTTCCCTCCTTTGCAGGCTTCAACCCTCTGGGGCCAAATCTTCTCTATGTTCTGTTCAGCAAACTGTTCAAATTCAGTGGAAATATCCACTTCTAGCAAGCCCTGCAGTGTAAACTGTCATAATATATTTCACAGAATCTCTGGATCCTACAGCCAAATCCTGCAGCTTCATTTGAACTCTCTCCACAGCATTTTCTAAGCGGGCATTGGCGAGTTTGGGGTGCCCTCCGCTGACGGAGTCATGCGCACTCATCTGTCTTTTCAGTGCAGCCTGTCTCCTGGAGCTTCTCCCTGTTGCATTGCCGAGCCCAGCACAACTCATGAGAGATTGAGACGAGTATCTTCTCTCCCACCATATTGTCCAGCGTATCCTGTTCCCAGCTTACATGCTGTCTTACTCAGGCTGCCATAACAGAATGTTATAGGTTGGGTGGCTAAAACAACAATTGTTTACAATTCTGGAGGCTGGAAGTCCAAGATCCAGGTGCCAGCCTGGTCCCATTCTTGGTGAAGGCTCTCTTCCTGGCTTATCGATGGCCTCTTTCTTCTTGTGTCCTCACATGGTGGCCAGTGGGGAGATGAGCTGAGGGATACAGAAGTCTTCTTAAAGGACACCAACCCTATCATGGATGCTCCACATTCATGACCTCATGAAAACCGAATTGCCTCCCAAAGGCCACACCTTCCAATAGTATCACCTTGGGGATGAGGGCTTCAACATAAGAACTTTGAGGGAGAGGGGCACACACATTTAACCCATAGCATGTACTGGGATTGTCTACTCCATCTGCCTCACATCCCAAACCATTTTTAGGGTTTCTGCTCATAGCAGTATTGGGCATGTCCAGCTTCTCCTTTACTTTTCCTTTCCCTTTCCCTTGGGCAGAATTCCACACGATACCATCAAAGTTTCTGTTTTAAATAGATGTTTAATTTTAAGTTATTATCCTTCACTAACACATCTCAAAAGCTTCCTCTTTTCAGTCTACCCATGTATTTCATTTCCCAGTGGCATTTCTCTTTTTCTACTTGGCAATACAGTGGTCTGTGCATTATTCATAGAGAGAAACTTGTTCAACAAGAAAAACATCAGTACTGTCTATACCCCTACATCAAAGTCTCTGATGTGTCTTAACATTGGGATTCATATTCCTGACTCAATAATCCCACTTCAAAGAATTTGTCTCAAATAATCAGTGATGCAACCAAAGATAAGTACAGCTACTCAACATGGATTATTTAAACCTATTAAAATTTATCAACATATCATGCTCAAAGGTAATGTTTAGAATCCTTCCACTTAATGTAGTCCTTGCATGGATAACAGTGAAGTCTACGGGACAACAGCAAAATTTCCTGGAATACACAATAAAGTATGAATACAGAATGTAACATTAAAAGTGATTAAAGAATAGAAATACCAATTATAGATGTTTAAAAACAGTAATTTTGGCAGGGCACGGTGGCTCACACCTGTAATCCCAGTACTTTGGGAGAGAGAGGCAGGTGGATCAGAAGGTCAAGAGAACGAGACCATCCTGGCCAACATGGTGAAACCCCATCTCTACTAAAAATACAAAATAGCTGGGCATGGTGCCACATGCCTGTAGTCCCAGCTACTCGAGAGGGTAAGGCAGGAGAATCGCTTGAACCCAGGAGGAGGAGTTTGCAGTGAGCTGAGATCGCGCCATTGCATTCCAGCCTGGTGACAGAAAAAGACTCCATCTCAAAAACAAACAAACAAACAAAACAAACAAACCAACCACAATAAAAGAAAAACACCAGTAATTTTAGGGTATAGTTGCAGAGATGATACTTTTTGGTTTTTGGAAAAATTATGCTGAATTATTTCTTGGTGATGTGTTTAATTACTGAGGCCAGCAGGTTTTAATCTTAGAAAGGGATAAGACGGCCAGGCGCGGTGGCTCAAGCCTGTAATCCCCGCACTTTGGGAGGCCGAGACCGGCGGATCACGAGGTCAGGAGATCGAGACCATCCTGGCTAACCCGGTGAAACCCCGACTCTACTAAAAATACAAAAAACTAGCCGGGCGAGGTGGCGGGCGTCTGTAGTCCCAGCTACTCCGGAGGCTGAGGCAGGAGAATGGCGTGAACCCGGGAGGCGGAGCTTGCAGTGAGCTGAGATCCGGCCACTGCACTCCAGCCTGGGCGACAGAGCAAGACTCCGTCTCAAAAAGAAAAAAAAGAAAAAAGAAAGGGATAAGACATATTTAAAAACAACTAACCATGTTTTCCTGAAAATGTGTGAACGTTAAAAATCAGTTAACTAAAAAATCTATTTTGTTTTGAAGACAATGTGATCCTAAATATGACTGGATTGAGCAGCTTTAAAACTATGTCTGTAATTATGCTGACCCAAACACAAACAATATATATATTAGGAGCATATCTTTTAAGATCTGATATTAAGTGAGGAAAACAAGTGTGTATAGTATAATAATGTTTATTAAACAGACAATAAATGTGTGTGAATATTTATAAGTATATAAACAAATGCCTATTTATATAAATATGGATATGTGCTTATGAAAGAAGTCACGGAAAAAAATCTATTGTCAGTGTTTAGGTTTGGAAAGAGGTCTTGAGTATGAGGTAGATTAAAGAATTTCCCGTGCAATTTTGCATTTTTCTGTATTGTTTGCATTTTCTAACTTTCTTTCTTTTACTTTAAATGTGTTTACTGTATCATTGAGGGCTACTTAGAAGAGATATTAAGAACTGTATTTTTTTTTTTAGTGTCTATGTGTGTGTGTGTGCGCATGCATGTGTGTCACCTGTGTGAGAGAGTATCAAAAAAGACCTACTGAATAATACACTGATGAAATTATGTTCTCTTGTGATAAACTAGAAGCTGACTTGATTTTAGACATTTTTGTGATTAGAGCTTAATGTCACTATATTAAGAATGAATTATAGAATGGTAGTTGTTTGTCACTACAGTAGTGTGTATTAGCTGGTTTATATTTGACAGCCAGAGTTAGGAGCTACATAGTAGGTATCTTGGCCCTAATATGAGAGAATAATTTAACACCATAGTGTAGTGAGAATATGGTTTTTAGATTTCAATTCCTCTTTGTGACTCTATTTCTTCACCTGTAATATGAGGTAATATCTATTATTGTTTTGAGCTCAGGTTCATAAAAATTTTAGAAATGACAAGTAAGCCACTAATTCCCTTTTAACAATCTTCATTAAAGGTGAAGTAATTCAACAGATATGAAGATCATGTCACAGTGCATGGCTAGTTAACCTTTGAAATGATAAGAATAATGTTAAAATGACTTTTCTAAACCCGCAAAAGTAGAAGGAGAGTCCATGAGGGAAATGGTGATGCGGACAAAAGAGCTTTCAACCAGGAACTAGATGGAATTGTGCCGTCCCAATTCTTCTGTTGAACTTGACAAAGTCACATACCCTCTTTGGGTGTCGTTTTTCTTTTTCTACAGTGATAATTAAAACAAATTCACAGGATTAAAAGCTAGCAAAATGACTTGCCAACTACTGGAAAATAGCAAGTTTTGTAGATGTCTATACTGACATCAATGATAAAATATTTTATATGAACCATATTTTTGCTATTAAATTGAATTTTTAAAAACCAAGTAATTTCCAGAATACATTAAACAAAGCGATTGATGCACTTCCTTCAGCAGAGCTTTAGAATTCTTAAATATGCCAAACATCCTTTTCTTCAAGTGTCACAAATTCTACTTACCACAAATCAAATCCTGCATCTTCTTCCTTAAATCTCTTCTTCTGCCTACCTTCACTGACGTGCCTTCAACATTACCAAAAGTTACATTGGAGAGAAATCTGAGAGCAATTCAATCATTGTTGAATTCCTTCTCACTTCCTACCTTAAGTTCATCACAAAATCCATTGAATTTCCCTGGCTAGGCTTGTTTGTATTCTAGTACAGGCTTGTCTGTACTCTCTCGGCTGGAATTTCACCATCCTTTCAATTCTCATCACTGTCTACTTCCATTATGCAATATAATGCTCAATGATTCTCTATTTCTGTTCTCCATCCTACCATTGAATCTATCCTTCACTTTATCCAGGGAGTTGTACATTTTAACCACACACAGAACAACATGACTATCTTGCTTAATATGGCCATTGATTAAGAGCAAAATCCAAACAATATACCATTCCAATATCTTTCTCAAAGAAAATATTTATTTCTGTAGTTCCAATGACTAGTAAGTGTTAGGTGCTTAATAAATATTTTTGGAAATATGAGACTCAATAATATCATTCTATTACACCTCTTTAGTCTCATCTCCCACCATGCTAAAAGGAAAGTTAATTCCCCCATGCCTTCTATAATTTTCACCTCCCTCAATGTGAGATTTATCACATTACATTATAACGGAGATGAGAATATTCAAAGTTCAAAGAAATGTTTTTGTGGATAAATGAGATGGCCTTTCCTGTTTGTGACTAGAGAAGCAATTTATGGTTCAGGGAAAGTAATTTGGTTAAAGTCGGTCTCTTTAAATGTAACAAGGTAAGGGAAGGAGGGATGTTTGTCAGTTTCATTAATGGCAGAATATGACTCTCATCAAGCCTAGAGCAGAGGTTTTCTTCGAGACATTAAGCATTTTGAATTTGAAAGATTTGAGAAATAATACATTCATAGTGAGATGCCCCCACTGTCCTTCTTTCTTCTTTCCATTCCAACAGAAGCATGCACACTTGTCCCCTCTGCAGACTCAACAGAAAAGAAAATAATGAAGGAAAGACTTTCATTAGTCAATGGATGCCAAAGATGATGAAATGTATAAAACTCACAAGGAGGCATCCACATGATAAAGATGGGATGGAGCATTCTTGAAAATCAACCATTGGACAGAAAAAAAGCATTCAGAAAAATGCCTGGAGGGTTGGGTTACTGGAGAGAGGCTGTGGATGAGGAATATCCCTAAGTGAACCTGATTAGCAAGTTCCTTCTCTTTGGATACTGCTCTTTTATGAGATTCATGACTTTAACCCATGGCATTAATACTGAGAACATTTGGATATGTAATTTCCACAACAGTAGGGTTCATGTCATTGGTAGATGCTTTGGTGCTCCATGCTTCACCATCGGGGGTACCCATCCTCCGCTGCTTTAACATCTGAGTGCTAACAGTCATCCTAGCTACTGGACCCTCTCTGGAGAATTGACCAAGGGTTAGCTTGGAGGAGAGGCTGTAATCCTCAGCAACAACCCACTGAAGAGGATGTGTGCTCAGCTACTAACTGATAAACCTTGGGTAAAAGTGTCTGCCCCTTTTCCGAAGGCAGGTTGGAGTGTGAGTTATGGTCCAGAACCTTTCCTTGGATGAGTTAAGTCAACTTCCGTTTAAGTCTCACCTTTGACTAACTAACACTACATCCTTCTTAGTGTCCTCTCTTTCCCTTTCCTCCTTCACTGCTTTCCTTGAAGAGCTCTGCCTCAATGAATCACACACAACCAGGCTCTGCCTCCAGGGAAAACACCTCAAATAGGTCTGTTTATACATGTAGCTTTGCAAAGATGACCACAAGTCAAAAATAATGAATACTGTCCACAGTCCAAAAACTCCCTTCATGCCTCTTCCTTGGCTCCATCCCCAGTTGCCTTCCCAAAGATACCCTCTATCTTGATTCCCTACCCATTTTGACCTGTATATAAATGGAATTAAATACATGCAATTATTTGTGTACAGCTACTTCTACTCAACCTTACATTTGTGATACATATCTTTATTGTTGCATAGAGTTACAATTTAATTTCATTGCATATATTACATTCAATTTCGTGAATGCTTGTATACATTCTACAGTTGATGGACATTAGACTTTTTCCAGATTTGGGTTAATATAAGTTGTACCATTAGCAACATTCTTATCCATGAGGGCGTATGCATGCATACATTCATGTCAAATGCACATTTTTAGTTGCATTGTTGATTTTGTAAGATTTATTTATATATTTTTAAATACAAATTATTATTTGACTCTTGTATATGTCACAGGTATTTACTCCCACTCTCTTGGTCACATTTTCACTATCCCAGACATGTCTTTTAATGTAAAGAAATTTCAAATGTTGGTGTAGACCAATCATTATTCTCTATATAATTAATAGGGCTTTTTGTGTGTATTGTTTAAGAAATCTTCCCCTTTCTCAATGTTACAAAGATATTCTCCTATAATATCATCTACACCTTATTGGTTTGCCTTTTACTTTTATGTCTAGAATTTACTGGGATTTAATATTTGTATTTGGTATGAGTTAGGGGTTTTCTTTTTTTCTCTTTATTTGTTCGATTTTGATAGCTAGTTGACTCAGCACCATAACTGTGTGTGTGTGTGTGTATGCATACACACACCCACACAAATATATTCCCTTGATATTATATAGTTCCAGCTTTATCATAAATAAACTGTTCATACCAGTATGAATCTGACTTTGGAGTCTCTCTTCTGTGTTTCATTGGTCCAATTCCCACTTAGTGTATTATTACCATACTGGATTATTTATGTGGATTCATAATAGTTCTTGATATTTGGTAGAGTATGTCTTCTCACTTTGTTCTCCTTAGAAATGTTTTGTCTATTCTTGTCCTTTTGAAATTTCATGTAAATTGTAGAATCAGTTTGTTATTTTGCATACATGCTTGCTTTCTCTCTGTGTCTCACTCTTTCTCTTGCACACACACACATATGCTCAAAGACATAAATGGCTGAACAATTATAGTTATGTTAATTTGATTTTAAGAAAATTTACATATTCGAAATATTTACTCTTCCCATGTATAAATACGATTTTCCTTCTATCTAATGTAAACCTCCTTTTTATTATTGTAATATTTTTACAATGCAGTGTAATGCAAATGTTCTGTAACATCTTTCATTGCGTTTATTTTTACATAAATGTGACTGTTGATAATGTAAACTATATCTTTTTGAACTTCATTTCAATAGCTGCTTGTTGTTCATATAAGGGAATACGTTTGATGTTGCTTATTCACCTTGAATCCAGAGGCTTATTTTTTAACTATCATTATCTGTGGACATAAATTATTTTTTCAATCCACCCTGTGTTAATGAGTTTTATTTTTCTCTTCAATTATTATGCACATTATTTGTATCATGTAAATTTCATACTACAGAGGTCCTCCAGTACAAATTTGGATAGAAGGGGTGGTAACTCACTCTCAATCCCAGACATATTAGCTTTCCATACTTAAACATTTCATGTAATGTTTGAAATAGATAAATTGGAGATAAACATAATCATATTAAAGCTATTATCTTCTAAGTATGCAAACAGTTTTTTAATTATAAATAGATGCTATTTTATAAAATGCTTTGGCTTGATCTGTTAATATGATCATTTTTTTCTCCTCAATTCTGTTGTTAATATGGTGAATTACAATGATTAATTTTTTACAGTTAAGCTGAGATTAAATTTCTAGGTTGGGGAGCAACTTGGTTGTGATTTATTTATCTTATAACATATTTTTAATTTATATTTACATCTAAAATCAAAACTATATTTATATTCTTAGATAGACACAGTTTGTAAATAATTTCTGCAGGAATTTTCGTCTATATTCATGGGTGAGATGTCTTATGATTTCCAAGGTTATGCTAACAAGTGATTTTGATAAACTGTAGTTTAGCTTTTGGAATCAATTTTTATCTTCGGTAGATCATTACTTACGAGTTCAGTGTCATTAATATGTAATAAACACTTCAAATTTTTCCATTTTTCTGTGTTGAGTTTAATAAACTATATTTTTCTATGAACCTGTCCATGCCATTCAAATGTTTACATTTGCTTGTATAAATTTGTTCAAAATATTTTTATGTTTTTAATATCTACTAGATCCTCATGTTGCCCTTTTACCATTCATGGTATTGATCATTGCTTTTCTTTTTCTTATTTTCTTCAACATCTCTATGTAGGTTACTTTTCTCTGATTTCCTTTCTATGGTATTATTTTCTTCCTTCTGCCTCCTTTATGTTTATTAACTATTCTTTTACTTGTTTCTTAGGACGAATACTTAAAAATAGATCTTCAGCCTCTGTCTTTTCTAAAATATATGTTTCTGACCATTATTGCCTCTGTAATTGTGGCTTAATTATGCCTCACTTGTTTCATTTTTAGCATTTGTAATACAATCAAAATATTCTCTAATTTTACTGATTTCTTTTTAATGGATTACTTCAAGTGAATTTCTTAATGTCTTACTTGTAAGAAATTTCCAATGTTAATTTAGACATTAATTTCTAGCTTAATAGCCCTATGCCCATATAATAATTTTGTGTTTTGAAAAGAGTAAGTATCCTAGTATAGTTTATTGGAAGATTTCACTGCACTAAATGCAGTTAAATAGTATCAAATGTGTTGAAAATGCTTAAAGAATCTCCTATGTCCTTGATCTAATAGTAACTGGAAAATGTATATTGAAAACTTTTACTATAATTAGGAATTTTTCTGCACTTTTATTTTAATCATTTTTTCTTCGTGCATTTTAGAGTTATGGTAACAAGTCAACACAAATCTAGAAATGTCACATCATCTTGATGATTTTAAACTTTTGATTATAAAATATATAATAAATATGCAATATATAAAATACATAACATTGCTATGCTCTGAACATTTACGTTTCCCCAAATTCATATGCTGGAATTCTAACCCCTAAGGTGATGGTATTAGGATGCAGGGCCTTTGGGGAGGTAATTAGATCATCAGAACTCTAAGAGACCCCAGAGAGAGGCATTCTAGGAAGCAGGCCCTGCTGGCACCCTACAGTGATCTTCAATGTCTCATTCTCCAGAGCTTAAAAAATTAATTTCTGTAGTTCATAAGCCACCAAGCCTATGGTATTTTGTTATAACAGCCAAGACTAAGAAAACTATGTGATAAAATCTATAAAATATATAGTATAATATGAAACACTGTCAAATATTCTTCATCTCTAGTATCCATGTTTATTTGAAGTTTATTTTGTGAGTTATTAAAATAACCACATTAGCTCCTTTTTGATTAGAATTAACATGCTATTTTTTTCCACCCTTTTTCTTTTCATTTATTTGATATCCTTATATTTAGATGTGTGTTCTTTCACAGACCTATTGTATTTTTTGATAATTTTATCTGATCTGGAAAGATGTATCATTGAGTATTAAATCCATTCATATTTAATTTAATTTCTGAAATATTTGGATTTTAGTCTATTACCCTAATATTTGTTTAAATTTGTCCTGCCTCTTTAATGTTTTTATTGTTTTATTGTGTTTGATTGTTTGATTAATTTAATATATATTTTTAAATTATTTTCTTTCCCCTCTGTTTGATAGGTATATGTATTAGTTCACTCTCATACTGCTAATAACGACATACCCAAGACTGGGTAATTTATAAAGGAAAGAGGTTTAATTGACTCACAGTTCCTCATGGCTGGGAAGGCCTCAGGAAACTTACAATCGTGGCAAAAGAGAAATCAAATACATCCTTCCTTTGGCAGCAAAGAGAAGCGCAGATCTCATAGAATTCACTCACTATTACGGGAACAGCATGAAGGTAACAGGCCCCATGATTCAATTATTCCCCAACGGGTCCCTCCTAGGACATGTGGGAATTAAGGGAACTACAGTTCAAGATGAGATTTGGGTGGAGACACAGCTAAACCATATCAGTGTATATTCCTTTACAATTCTTTTGTGTTTTTTCAAAGAATACAGCATGTATAGTTAACTTTTATTGTGTACACTCATAAACGCACATACAGACACACACACACACAAACACATATACATACCTCAGGGATAAGACAAAGACATTAACTATGTTAACTATTTTAGCTTTTCTTAACTGTATATTCTTGTTTATATATTAATTCTCTTTATTATAATTGTACTATGCATTATAAAAACATATATATATTTAAGTACTGAAATAATACATATAAATACATTAAATTAATATTGATTTACTCACATATATATTAATTGTTTAATAAACCTTCCATTTTAATCTGAGATTATTTCCTTCTGAAGGAAGGATGTTTTTATTTCTTCAATTGAAGGTTTGTTGGTGACAAATTTTCAGGTTTCATTTGGCTGAAAATATATTTATTTCAATTTATTATTAACATATATCTTTCTCTTGGATATTGATATTTTTAGTTTGATGGTTTCTTATTCCCCTGCTTTCCAGAATTTTTAGATATTTCATTATCTGGCCGGGCGCAGTGGCTCACGCCTGTAATCTCAGCACTTTGGGAGGCCGAGGTGGGCAGATCACGAGGTCATGAGTTCGAGACCAGTCTGGCCAACACAGTGAAACCCCATCTCTACTAAAAACAAACAAACAAAAAATTAGCCAGGCATGGTGGTGTGCACCTGTAATCTCAACTATTTGGGAGGCTGAGGCAGGAGAATCGTGTGAACCCCGGAGGCAGAGGTTGCAGTGAGCCGAGATCGCTCCAGCCTGGGCGACAGAACCAGACTCTGTCTCAGAAAAAAAAAAAAAAGAAAAAAGATATTTCATCATCTTCTGTCTTCATTAATCTTGCAGAGAAGTTAGCTTCATTGCTTATTGTTGCTTTTTGGAAGGTCTTGGTTTAAATTTTTTCTCTGTCTCTCTCTCTTAAGGATTTTCTCTTAGTTTTAACTTTTCAACTGTTTAACATGGTGTTATTAGGCGTATTTTTTGGAATGTATTCTTCCTAAACCTCTAGTGCTTTTTAAATCTGTGGCTTGATAACTTTAAACAATCTTAGAAAATTATCAACCATTATCCCTTCAATTACTATTTCTATGTTACTATCATTGTCCTCCTGGGATCCCAAATATATGTAATCATTTGCACTGTATCTGACATACGTCATTTTTTTCTGGGTATTTCATTCCTTTTGTCTTTTCATGCATCAGTCTGGATAATTTGCTCTGACTCATCCTCTAGTTCACTAATTTTTTTTTGGTTAGCTACTTATAATCTGCACCTTCTATTTCCTTTATCTATCTATCTCTCAATTATTTGTATTGTCTGTAGTTTCTCTTATTTTCTGCCACATGGTCTTGTCTTTTCAAATGACTAATTATTTTTTAGTGCTAGATATTGTGTATGAAATGCTATCTAATTGATTTGAAGCATTACATGATGCTATCTTCTTGCAGGGGTACTTAGGATCCCAGATCACCTTAATCCAATTAGAGATCAAAATGATTCTAAGCTGAGCTTCAGTCTTGAGAGGCATGGTCTGTTTAATGTTCACTTTTATTCTTAGCTTGTAGCTTTGTAGGGCCCGAGAGAAGAGTTGGGGTTTATCCTTTCGTTTCCTCCTTTGTGGTTCTTGAACTCCAGTTTTTTTGGCCTGTTTCCATAACATTGTTGATAGCTCTTTTTGGTTCCTCAGCATTTCTATCAAACTTTTTGAAAACAACAAATACCTCTAAACTAAAAGAGTTACAAATGGCTTATTTAATTTTTGGTATCCCGCTTCTCCCAGATTTTAGGTCACAAATTTTCAATACCTTGAAACTCCTCAATGTCTTTAACTTCATTATTGTTTGGTCCAACTTTCAATTTGATCTCAGTATTTAGCTGAATGCCGTAACCCAAAATTGACACTAACAGAACTTCTGACAATAATATTTTAATCTCTGAGTCAGAAATCTGCCATCAGATCAGATGTTAGCTCTTCAAAACGACCTAGAACATATATATGTTAAATGAGCTTCTCATTTTATTTTGTGTCTTTGTTGTTGATTAAATACAGATAGCAGTAGCAATCAAAATTTTTTCAAGTTTAAATTTCATTTAAAAATATATTATGTATAAAAATATAAATGACAAGAAATGTAAATAATACAGGAGGTACAAAAAAATTACAATGAAAGCATCTACATATTTGACCTTTCTTCCCTCTAGGGTAAATTTTATATCGTGACACCTTTCAAAGCCGAGAGAACAGGATAAAAGTGTTTCTCCAGACTTCATTGGAATCTTGTAGTAATAATTTATCTAACGGAAAAAGAATAAATTATTTTACCTCGTATCATATGGGAATGACTATAAAATTCATTAAATGAGAATTAGTGAGAAAGCATTATTAATTTAACCTCTTTTTTCATGTGTCTCTATGGCATTTTTAACATAGAGACACCATAAAAACTGTTTTGTAGCAGGTGCACTGCCATAGTTTAAAGAATTTGTGAGGTATTAAATTCTTTCAGTAATGTCTAAGGAGTTACTACTGTATTTTCTGCTTTTTAATGATGAAGACCCTAGGACTCAGAGTTTGTTCAAGTTGCCCAATATATCCCAAGTAAATTCAGTAGAGTTAAAATTAGCATCACTGCTTCCCCAACATCAAGCACATATGCTTTCACAACTCTAAATTTTTCCACTACATTTCCTAGAGCTGTGGGTCCCTCCCAGGATTTGGGGCACTATTATAGCTATTATAGATGCTAAGATGGCCCAAGTATTTCTTTGTTGGTTCTATTACACTCCACACCCAACAGCAATGACTCTTCTGCAATCCCTCATGATTTTGTGGTTTCTGTAATATTCTATGATTTTAAAGTTTACTGCAAATGATTGATGTCACTGTATAGCAGCTTAGTGCTTTCAAACACTTGTGTGTCCTCATGAAATAGAAGAGTTTGCTTGCTTATAGAACAATGTAAACTAATGGAGAGAATCGTAGCTCGGTCAAAATTGAGATATATACCCTCAGAGAAAGACATTCTTCCCCTCATAAATCTCCCGGCCAAATGTGTTTACGTTGGGGAATTCCTTTTCTTATATCCGCACACATTTTTTGGTCTTAAAGGAAAGCTTCACAAGTCCTTGCCTTGAAGACATTTTTGGTAGATTGGTATGTAGGTGAAAATATTAGTGTCCCTTGAAATTATAGCGTATTTGTGTAATTTTGCTTTTTACAGGTAGATGCTGAATAAGTGAAAAGGAATTTTTGCAATGAAAAATTTGTTGTTTCAAATACTAATAACTCAGCTATTTGTAAAATTTTGCTACCTAATTGTAATTGATATAGTTAATAAAATTCCAAAACCCCATCAGAAAATAAATTAATCAAGATGAGGTTCCTGAAGACAAACTTTTAAAATTGAGAACTAAGAACTTATTTTTAAGCTTACTTATTTCAGTCCTCTAATAATCCCCCAGCTCCACATTTTGGTGTGTGGATTCTCAAAATAATGGACTCTTTTGAGCTAGGTGTGCAATTTATGTAGGGCTCCCATGAGTCTATAAACCAAACTAGCTGTGTTGTATCATTTAGCAACTGTGTAATTCAGCAGCTACTTATTGGGCACAGTTTTATGCTGAAAAATTTTTAGGTACTGGGAGTAGAGTCATGAAAAAAAAAATCATTGATATAAGATTAAAATCCAGTGGGAGAAGAAAATAACATATAGGCAAACAAACAAAACGATGTAATTTTAGATAGATGGGCTTTGAAGAGAATAATCATTCTCTACAGGCTCAAGAGTGTTTGAGAGTTTCCTCTGAGTATGAAAGGTCAGAGATACGCCCTATGAGAAGGTGACATTGTCTGTATTGTTTGGGGATATTAAATACTCATGACTGCAAAAACAAAGAGTTCCTCATGGCAGCAGTAGCTGTATTTTAGTGCATGCTTTATGGACTGGGAAACAAAAGTTACTAATGGTTGTGAAACATTTCTCTTAGCAGATCTAGGGCATTCATATTGGGTAGCCATTATTTTCTTTCTTTTCTCTTATTTTTGAGACAGAGTCTTACTCTGTCACCCAAGTTGGGGTGCAGCGGCCTGTTCACGGCTCACTACAGCCTCTACCTCCTGGACTCAATTGATCCCCCCGCCTCAGCCTCCCTAGTAGCTGGGACTATAGGTGCACACCACCGTTCAGGCCAAGTTTTCTTTCTTTTTTTTTTTGTGGAGACAGGGTTTTGTCATGTTGCCCAGGCTGGTCTCGAACTCCTGAGCTCAAGTGATCTGCCCACCTCAACCTTTCCAAGTGCTGGGATTACAGATGTGAGCCACCATTCTCAGCCTGGGTAGGCATAATTTTCTATCCTGTTTAGTATTTGTGGGTTATTGCTGGGAGAATGGTTTAAATGACATAATATTCATTAAGTATTTAAGAAAGTGTTTGGGTTTCTTTAGTTAAGAGAGCTGCAGTTTCCATTCTGTAGCTGTAATTATGCTGTCAATGCTCCTGCAGTTGGAATATGCTCTGATAGCACTATTACCACCATGGTTCTAATCCAGCCTATCCCTTCAAATAAATCAGTGCCAGGCTAATGAGTAATATTCATTATTTCATAAATAAACTCATAATCACAACTCCCTCCAGAATCACTCTGACGTTAAATTGGTATTTGTACTGACATACCAGAGGGTTCATTCTTCACAAAAGCATAAGATCACTGCAAAGTGTATTCAACAAACCAGGAAAATCACTCAGCTGAGGCTGGGAGAAAAGGTCAAGGCAATAAAATAAATTTGAGGAGAATATGGAAGTACTCATCAAGTCGCACTTGGGATGTCTTGTTGACCTTTACGTGCAAGGCCACGTTGTTTCTAACATTTCAAAACAATTACTTTTTTAAAAATTTAAATTTATATATGACAAAAGCAAGAATGTGGCATACTGTGAATAGCATTTGAATGAGAGGTCAAGAAACTTTTAACACGAGTCTGTCAATTTCTATATCTTCCTCTGCGTTTTCGATAGTAAATGAAGCTAGGATTTATTGAATCATATGCCAGACACTGTTTAATGCCCTTTATACATACACACTTTTAACAGCCCTACGAAGTAGGTTTTATTTTATCATTGCCATTTTATAGAAAAGAAAATATAGAAAACGAAATTCAATTATACTTTGACTTTAAATATCATCATAGAAATATATTTCTGTAAATTAAATGGTAAATAATGTTTTAAAAATTATGATAGAAGGGTAATGGGAGGGATGGTGTGAGGATGGTTTGAGTGTATGATCATTATCTTCTATGAAAGTACATAGATAATAATTACAATTTTCATAAGAAATAACGATACAGAATGTTTAGTAATTATGCAAATAAATATCAAAAGAGAGAGTTACAAAAGTTAGTTTGGGGAAGGAGACTCCAGAGTGGGATAATATGGAGCATGAATTACAGTTAATATTTTATCACAGTGTGGTGGTACTCTGGTGGTTTTAGCATTTGAATACATAACTTGCGACCAAATTAAGTTAACAGAGTACCTTCATCCCTCTGTCCCCACTCCAACCTCTTTCTTTGGTCTGCACCCATGCCCACATGCCTTCCTGCTGCCTGAGTGGCACAGCTGTTTGTTCTGACCATGCGCCTGCCCCCTCAGGACTGCACTCCATGGGTCCCCTCCTTTCCCTTTGTCATTCTCAAGATGCTTTTTCCCACTGATCCTTGTATGTTAATATGCACATCTGCGCAAGCTGGGTTATACTGTTGAGCAGCTGTGCCCTTCTGTTAGAGGCCTTGGGTTCAAGTCCTGTTTGTTCCACTCATGTGGGGCAAGGTATATGAACCTTTCAGGAATCCATATACATGTGTGGCTTTTTCCACTCAACAAAGGTATGTGATAATCATCTTCTTTCCTGTTTTTGGCAGAATTCATCGTTGCTGCTGTGGGGCAATCCATTGAGAAAATACTCCACAATTTATTTATCCTTATGTGTGTCTATGTATCTTTCGTCTGCTTTATTTACTTATTTCTTGCCATTGTAAGTGCTGCTACTATTAGGCCTCATAAATATGTAAGTGTTCAGGTAATATAATGTGCTATGCCTGGATGTAATACATACGTTGCATCTCTGGCTATGTATATTTTAAAATTGAAAAGATAATGCCAAAAATACTTCTAAAGTGATTGTAATAAATGTATCTCCTACACAAACTCTAAATAAGAGTTCATACATCTTTTCAACATCTGACTAGCACTTTCTCCCAAACAAACTGAGTGTGAAATGATGTCTGGTGGTTTTAATTTGTAATTCCAAAAATTTCATTATACAAACTTAATTTGCAATTAAGAGTGAGAAAAAGGTTACTCCATATGATCTTATTGTGACATGCTTATGATCTTATTATTTTCCATGCTTACATGTCTTCTGTACAGAGACAACCATGAAAGAAAGCTGGGAAGTACAAGCAGGGTGGCAGTAGACACAGGCCATTCAGTTCCACTGTTTGTTTGTGGTCAGAGAAAGCAGTGAAATGCTGTCAAGCACATCACACATTATAAAAAATTGAGAGCGAAAGGTGGAATGTCATTTTTCTCTCCTGGATGGAAATTCTTTATGAACATAAATTGCTGCTGGAGGCCAAATGGTAGAGATAACAGCATTTACCATGAATAAAGGAGGGAAAATATGATGTGTTTTAGGTTTAATTTAGCATTCAGATGGATTATTCTGTAACTTGTGGCAGTCCTCTTAATAACTCTGTTGGTGTAGGTGATAAATGGCACATAGGCAATAAGTGGGAATAGTAACTGGATATGAAAATCTTCACAGTTATTGTTACATGAAAGAAAGTGGGTTATAAACACAATGTACTATGTGACCCCAATTCTGGGAAAAGATGCATATACGAATGAAAATGAATAAATAGATTTCTAGAAGTAAATACTAAAAATTTTTCAAGAAATAGATGTCATTTTGACTTTTGGAATTACATGTGATGTTTCTGCCTTTATATATGCCTTTACATCTTTAAAATTCTCAATATTGAACACTGATGACTCCATAATAAGATAAATTGCCAAAAGCGTGAATGCCAAGGGCCATCAAAGGAGGCTTGTACTTGGTCAACGGCCACAATTCCCTACAGCCTCTACAGCACTGGCATTAGATTTGAGGTGTCAGGAAGAGTTCTGAAAAAGGAGGGAAAAGACTTAGGAAAAATGTCAACAAATAAAGCAATTGCAATTTTGTGTGTTTTGGGGTGGGTGTGTTCATTCAAATGGTAACATTTATTGAGCTAGGTCGTTTACGGGTGATCACTGTTTTGTACTCTTTTCTTTTTCCTGTTTTTCCAATTCCCTTCCTCAATTTTGATAATATATTAACGTACATATGCTAGGATTTTTTTGGTGATATTCATATAGTCATGGAAACTATCAATGCAGCCTGGGTTAGAAGCATTTCAGAAGTCTTCAGTATGAACTGTAACAAATGCATCCATCATAGGTTAACAGAGGCCAATCATAAAAATCACCAGAATGATTTAATCATCTCTAGAAGAATCTGGTTAATTTACATATTAAAGAGGGTAAGGAGTTTTCTGGTATTCAGAAAGGCAACTTTCATATTGAACTGCATAATAAATTAAAAATTTAACAGATTATAGCAGACAAAGAGTTGCAGATACAAAGACTCTTCCCTACATCATTTATTCATTCACCTAATAAATGAATAATGATTACTTAGTATGTGCACCAGGCACTCTCTTAAGTATTAAGGATACATTAAAGAATACAATAAGGAAGAAAGAGGTCATTCTGAACATTGCAGACAAGGGCAAATAAATAAAATAGGTGGGTAAATGATATATTATGATAAAAGGGGACAGATACTATGAAGAAATACAATGCCTGGAAAAGGGAAGGGGATTTGAAGGCAGAGGTTGAAATTTTAAGCAGAGTATTCAGAAAAGGCCTTATGGAGAAAATTGTATTTGAGCAAAATCTTGAAGAAAGAAAAGAAATGAGTCGTGCAGATACTTGAACAAAGGGCATTGAAGGCAGAGTAAAGAGCAAGTGCAAAGGCCCTGCAGCAGGAAGGAAAATGCCTGACCTGTTAGCAAGGGGACAGGGGGATGGGAGCAGGAGGCCGTGGAGGACTTCACAGGTTCTTATAGGCTCTATTTTTTAAGACTTTAGATCTTAAATAAGATGGGAAACCATTTTGCATGGATTTTCACGCAGTTGAAAAGAAAAGCATAAAACAAGCTATACTATCACATGCTTACTATTTTGCTAAAAATATATACAAATTCTAGAAATAATTGTGTCTTCTTCTCATTAGGAGGAATGGGGGTCCTTGAGAACTCACCTTTATGTTGCACTATCATACTGGCCGATTTATGTGTCCGTGTGAACACTTCAACAGAATTCTTTCTTCTAAGATCCTTGGAATTCTCAAATGCGTAACTTTCTTTTTTTTTTTTTTTTTTTTTTTTTTTTTTTGAGACGGAGTCTCGCTGTGTCGCCCGGACTGGAGTGCAGTGGCCGGATCTCAGCTCACTGCAAGCTCCGCCTCCGGGGTTTACGCCATTCTCCTGCCTCATCCTCCCGAGTAGCTGGGACTACAGGCGCCTGCCATCTCGCCCGGCTAGTTTTTTGTATTTTTTAGTAGAGACGGGGTTTCACCGTGTTAGCCAGGATGGTCTCGATCTCCTGACCTCGTGATCCGCCCGTCTCGGCCTCCCAAAGTGCTGGGATTACAGGCTTGAGCCACCGTGCCCGGCCTCAAATGCGTAACTTTCACCTCCCGATTTTTTCAGCATCTCACTCTCAGGTCACAGCCTGTTTCTTCTCACACGTGACCCTGGCCCACCCACCGCTGATCATTTAACCCTGATAATCCTGTGTTCACCTGCATGGAAGCCACAGGGACAGCTCAGAGGATCTCAGAAATGGCATGGGCTCTGAAGCAGTAGGAAGACAGGGAGGCATCCAAGAGTGAAGATGAAACTGCCTTCACAAGGACCAGAAGTAGAGGGTGGTAACAAACCATGTGTCTGGACACAATGCAGAGAACGTTGTTTGAGTGACATGAAAAGAAAGGCGGTCAGCTGGGCTTCAATACGGGAAACTCAGTCACAGTCCACGAGTGGCCACAACTATACTATGAGGCCAATATCTATTTCTGGATGCCTGAGTTCCAAAGGACTTGGGCTTGTTTTAAAAAGGTCTAGAAAATTTACTGTGGAAGAGTCACTGGACAGCCCGGATAATACTGATTTTGTCATAGATACAGGGTGGGGAAGGAGAAAAGGACGGAAAAAGAGAAGAGTCCATATAAGAGAATTGGAAGAGCCCTGAGGAATAAAGTGGTCAGCAGCAAGAAACGCAAATGAGAAACTTTCAGAAATGTTTTAAGTGTATCAGCAATCAGGTTTGATAAAGCACCAAAGTTCTTAGCACAGTGCCTGCCACAATCTTATAGTTAAATCAATTTGATCTTAATGTCAAGGTGGTGCTAACAGAAAATATCAAAGAGCATAGCCTTTGAACTCAGACTGTGGTTTTAGCATCTGCTCCACTGCAGACTTGACTGTGACCTTTTCAAGGTCCTGTCTTCCCATCTGTAAAACTGAGATGATAATAGTATCTATGTTAGTTTGCTCAGACTGCCATAACAAAATACCACACACTGGGTGGCATAAATAGCAAAACTTTATTTTGTCACAATTTTGGAGTCTAGAAATCCAAGATCAGGGTGCTGGCAGGGTAGATGACCTCTGAGACCCCTTTCCTTATCTTACAGATGGCTACCCTCTCGCTGTCTTTTCACCTGGCCAGCTTTCTGTGCACCAGGGACAATGTCCTAATGAGGACACCAGTCAGGTTAGATTACTTCCAGCCCAAAGGGCTCCATTTTAACTCAATGACCTCTTTAATGGCCCCATCTCTAAATACAGACACATTCTGAAGTATGGGAATTAGGACTTCAACATATGATTTGGGGGGGAACATATTTTAGCCCATCACATTATACAGTCCTTGGCAATGTGTACTCAGTGAGATACTATATATAAAACAAATGTTAGAAGCATGGCACATAATGAATTTTCAATATATGTTAGCAATTATTATCATTTTTCCTAACAAATATTAGCCAAATAGATGGAAGAAATCAATGTTCAAATATCTGTTTCCTCATTTGGTGGTCATCAACACAAGACAGGGGAAAGCAAAGAACTTTGGTGATCTTGAACTAACACACATGCAATGAAAGGAATATTGGAGAAAGCAAACCACAGTCTTGTTTAAAACATGTTACTTATTTGAGGAAAGAGTTCTGAATAAATTTAGAACTGATGAAGTATTTAGTAAGTAAGATCTGATTTCTGCTTTGAACATTTTAATAAAAGCATTATCATATAGTGATTGGCAGTGCTTTATTCTCTAAATGTGCAGAACAGATGTGATTACTAATACTAAAAAACAGTTCAGGGCTAAGAAACTAGTAAATTATGCATCACTGGAATTACATCAGATATTAAATTAGATGATCATTTCTTTTTATTTTATAACTCTCTTAGGAAGATGGATCAAAAGTATTATTAGCTTTGTAGAGAAACGTGGGAAATACCTTGAACAAAGGCTGTGGTTATAAGACTTCTGTTGCAACACAGTCCTTCTACTACTTATATTTTCAAAGTTTCAATCCATAATGGGGCTCATTATTTCTACCCCTGTAGAGGGAAATGCTATAATAACTCTCTTCCTTAATTCACTCCTTCAGCTCTATTCACTCACTCATTCATTCATTGAACAAATATTTATTGAGCACCGTCTGCTGTAGCAGGCAATTTGGTGTATAAAATATGGCTCTAAGCTTAGAGAGTTTTGCAACGTAGGTAGAATAGTAAAAGTATGATAGAAATGGATGGGAAAACATACAGAATTTAAAAGAGATAAAAATTACATTTGGGCTGTGAGAATGAGAGGAGGCTTCATGGTAGATGGTGGTTTTTGAATTAAGTGTTGGCAGCAAGATATTAACTTCATGAGTGGAAGGAGAATTTCAGGCCAAGAGACTGAAGCTGTGATGCAGGAAGCTTTTTTAAAGGAGCAGTCAGCAGTCTTGTTCAGATTTTCATCCATGGTCCATTGCATAGTGGCAATGGGAGGCAAGGATTTATGTCTAAACTGGAACTGGATAGCTGAGGATCCCAGAAAGCCTGATCATTAGGAATCATGGCTTCTAAAAATGGTTGCTACCAGGGGTGTTATTTTGGGTGCTACTCTGGGTGTTATTTTGATGGAATATTTTCCAGGGAATATAGAAATGCTTAATTTATTCTCCAGAATTACTTCCCTTGCTGTGAGTTGCCTAATGGAAAGAACATTGAAAAACAGATGATGTGGCAATTTATATGAGAAATTCTGACCCAAAATCACAATGCTGATGCCTATTTAGGTAGGCAGAGCAATGCCAATTGTTACCTTTCGTCTCTGCTAGTAACAGCCTGCCCCTGTATGGGCTCACTGGCAGGATGCAGTCCTGAAGCAACTTAATTTGATCTTGCACTGTTCTTTTAACCTACTGTGTGGGATGGGGCTTCTTGGAGGAAACCTTCCATAGGCTCCGGAGATTTCCGTTCCCTCTTAGGGTACACACACTTGACTCTGTTCACTTCAGGCACATGTCCAGTTTAGTTTAGTTTAGTTTAGTTTGGTCTGGTTTGGTTTGGTTTGGTTAGTTTGGTTTAGTTTTGTTTTGTTTTGAAGTAGTCAATATTTAACCGTTGCTTTAAAGGAAATACTTCTGTCCATCCCCCAACAGAAGCCTGAGCTGGGGAGAGGAGTGGGAGGTGGCAGTCAGTTGAGGGTACAAAGTCTCATCCAGTTCCTCTAGTCGCTATCCAAAAAACATGTTAACCCCGTTTGCAATCGTCTTGGAAATGTCCTGTTTGGTGGGTGCTGTTGGGCTGATCTGACTGCAGAGCTCTGTGGACCCGGCAGCTCTTTGAACCCAGCTGGTTTTCTTGGAGGTGCTGAAGACATCCCTGTGGTGTTCCTTTGCCACGGGTGATGGTAACCATATTCCAGCTGGTTGCCTGTGTATGCTGAGAGAGTAGACAGCCCTGCCTTTTCCCCTTATTTTGGAAGGAAGCACTCAATCTTTCAGCATTAAGTTGTTAGCGATAGGATGTTCTTAGATGCCCTTTATGCAGCTACAGGAGTTCCCTCCTGTTACTATTTTGCTGGAAGTTTTTCAGAAATGGATGTTGGATTTTGCTCAACGATTGTTCCGCTTTTGTTAGAGCTAGCAACGTGATTTTTCTTCTTCCTTTACAAGGTGTTTATAAACTAAATTATGATGACCATTTTCTTGAGGCAAAATTCACATCATACACAATTAACTATTTCAAATACCACATTTGGTATATTTACAATCCTAGTAAAGTGAAAAGCAAACCACCACTTTTCTTTAGTTTCAAAATTTTTCATCACCCTGGAAAAATACTCCACACTCTTTGAGTAATGACTCTCCCTTCCTCCCTCTCACCCTCATCCCCTGACAATCACTAATTTGCTTTTTGTCTCTGTGGATTTACCTATTCTGGATATTTCATAGGAAAGAAATTACGCAATCTGAGACCTTTTGTGCTGAATTCTCTCACTTAGCATATTATTTTCTAGGTTCATTCAAACTATAGCATGTGTCGGTGCTTTATTCCTTTTTGTGACTGAATAATATTTCATTGTGTGTATATACCAACATTTCTTTATTCATTCCTCCCTTTCTGAACAGTTGTTTCACCTTTGTGCTATCATGAATAATGCTGCTACAAGCATTGCTGTACAAGTTTTTGCATGAACATAGTAACTTGACATACGTTTTTTATTTCTCTTGGGCATCTATCTAGGAGTAGAATTGCAGTGTCAAATGGTAATTCTATGTTTAGGTTTTAGAAGGACTGCCAAACTGCACTATTTTATACCCCCAAAGCAATGTGTGAGGGTTCCTATTTCGCTTGATTTTTGTGAACACTTGTTAATTTCAGTTGTTTTTCTTTTCAACTTCTTTTCTTTCCTTTTTTTTTTTTTTTTTGGTTGTTATTGTTATCTCGCCATCGTAGTATATGTGATACGGTACTTCTATTTTGGAAACTCAATTTTTACCCAAAATATGATTTGCATTTTTTTTTCCATTTTATAGATTGTTTTTTTACTTTCTTGCTAATATGTTTTGATGCATAAATGTTTTTAATTTTAATGAAGACTAATTTACCTATTATTTTTGTTGCTTTTGATTTTGTTGTCAAATTTGAGAACCTATTAACAAATCCAAGGCCATAAAGAATTATCCCTATGTTTTTCTCTAGTAGTTTCATTGTTTTTCCCCTGTATTGAGGTCAGTGATCCATTTTGAGTTAATTCAGCTTGCTCTGAGAATTATATGTAATTATCCCTGTGCTTCACACAAAGTAAAGGCTTAAAGAACACCAGGTTTCATGTTATTATGATGACTCAATTTCTGACTTTAGGCTTTACAAATTAAGCAGTCAGAAGATAATAAATTTGAACTGACTTATTTAGGGTGATAAGAGAGAATCATTTTCAGTTTTATTTCTTTTAGTCCAAGTTGAAAGTCTTTCCAGAGTATCATCATGTACTCAAGTGTCTACCTCTGAGTCAAGTTTCCTCTGTTCTCTCACATATTATCTTCCTGAGGAAACAACAACCACAGCAAATCTCCTTAAAATCTTGGCTGTTCTCCTCAGAGCGTGGTCACTATTGTCCTGAAAATAGATGTCCAAGGGGAAGCCTTATAGCCCAGCAGCCATCTGCCCACACAGCATGGGGTGTCTTGACATTTTCCTGCTTGAAATAATGATGTGCCCAGTCTCCAAGTGGAACTTCTCTGGATTATCCAGCAGATTGAAAGAAAAAAGTGAGGAAAACATGGGCCCAATATCTAAACTACAGGGGGTGGTGGAAGTAAAAAAAATAAGTTAAAGTATGGAGTTGAAAACTTTACAAAACACATAATCATGTAAACATGTTGCTAGAGCCACTCCACAGCCTTAGAAAGGACCTGGACAATGAACGTTCAAGTTCCAAAACTTACTTACAATAGTAAGTCCTTTTGTGGTTATAGATAGGTTAATTATTTCAATCTATTCAAGTGTGTAGTATATATAGCTCATTGGATATTTCCATTTTCACTTTCCAATTAAATGCTTAAGCAGGTTTTACCTATTCTGAATGGTACGACCACAATATTTCCTCTTCGCATACTAGCATATTCTTTTTCTGTATGCTGAAAAGCAGGCATATTGCTTTGACCCAAGCAAGAGCACTGACTCTGCTCAGATATACTCTCTTAAAGCCTAGAAATTCCTCCAGTCTCAAGCAAAGACGGGGATTTATCTTTTTCACTTATTCCTGTTTATCTTCATTCAGGTCTTGGGTTTAATTTTTCCACAAAATGTTCTTCTACACTGTCTAATTCCAGCAGGTGGCACCAGCAATAATTCAGCCAATAAGTTTAAAAATGTGTGCCATTGCTCATAATTTTGGTGAGCAAGTTTCTTAAGAATGATTGTCATTGATTTAACACGTGTAAAGGAGCTAAGAAAAGAAGAAACTAACTCACTGAGAAAATGTTAAGCATTTACTGAGTACATTAAACTGTGCTAGGGACCAGGTACACATGGCTACATAAGAAAGGTATGATTTTAGCACTTTTGAAATCTAAAGTTCAGTAAACAAAATGAACAATGATTAACTACAGCTACTAGTAAATGCTGTGAAATAAAGGAAGGCCGGGTCTTCTTTAGACCTGATGGTCAGAGATTCAGAACTATTACTTGTTGAATCTCTGCTATAATTCTGGTGAGTTAAATACATAGAAATATTATTCTACTCAAAGTGTCAGATATCTTCACTTTATATGAAAAAAGAGGCTTGTATAATTGGCCCAGAGTTAAACAAACAAAATCTTAGTGTTAGAGCCCTCTCTTATTCTCTTTGAGCTGATGTAACAAAATATCCCAAACTAGGTAGCTTATAAACAATAGAAATGTATTTCTCAAATATCCAGAGTCTGGGAATTTCAAGATCAAGGTGCTAACAATTTGGCATTCTACAGGGGGACTGTTTTTTTTGTTTTATAGATGGCTATCTGTGCTGTGTCCTCACACGGTGAAGAGACAAGGCAGCTCCCTGGGGCCTCTTTTATCAGAGCACCAATCCCATTCATGAGGTTCCACACTCATGACCTAATCATCTCCCACAGGCTCCACCGCCTAACACCATCACCTTGGTGATTGGATTTCTAGCATATAAAGTTTGGAGGCCATAACAAGTCACAAATGGGAAAGGGCTTGTCTCAAAGCAAAGCACCAGTCCTATGAAAGCCAGCACAGCCTGGTGGGTTTTTGATCCAGGGTTTGTTTATTTGTCTTCCTGATAGCCATAGTTAGAATATTTGACAATCATCCATTGTGGCAGTTGTGGTCACACTAAAATAGCTCTGTGGGACCTAAAATTGACCTATAATGAGAATTGAAAGATGTGAATAATCAGGCGGTGGGATTTCTGTCATCTGTTGCTGGGTCATTTCTCAGCTGTGTGATGATGACTTTTTGAGATGCTGCGGAGCATGCCCTGGCTTTAGTGAGTTGCATGGTGGAGACAGCCAAGATCTTCAAGCCCATTAAATGCACAAAGGATAAATCCATAGGTCAGGATTTTTGGGGGAAACCCAAATGTCATTTATTGTAATGAAAATTTAAATTGAATACATCACATTTATTTTGCAACTAAAGATGTTCAATTGTTACCTTTCAAAAGGGACTTTCGAAAAAGGGACTTTGCAGATGTAGTTAAGGACCTTGAGAAGAAGAGATTATGCTGGATTATCCAGGTGGGCTTAATCTAATGACATGGGTCTGTAAAGCTGAAGAACCTATTCCAGCAGAGTTAGTGGGAGAAGGATGAGAGGAAGGCAACACTTTTGGCTTTGAGGATGAAAAAAGGAGATCATGAGCCAAGGAAGGAGGGCAGCCTCTAGAAGGTGGGAAATGTAAGAGAACAGATCCTCCCCCAGAACCTTCAGAAAGGAACCCAGCTCTTCCAGCACCTTTATTTTAGCTCAGTGAGACCCATTTTGAACTTTTAATCTACAAATATATAAGATAATATGTTTATATTGTTTCAGTCACTAGGTTTGTGATAATTTCATATACCATTAATAAAAAATGAATATACTAATTACCTCTTCTGTAACTAAAACCTCATTTCTATGTGACATTTTTGAAAGTGTAAAATAACTATTTTTTCCCAAATAATCTCACTAGAGAAAATTTGCAACGAGTGGTATTTTTTGTACGTCAAATATCCATCTTACAGGAATCTATGAAAAAATATTGCAAGAAGAGAAACTAATAATTTTTAGCACACAACTAGGTAATTAGAAGATTAAGATGAAAGTAACAATAAAGAAGTTTCCAGTGTTTTGTTTAAGAAAAGATAGAGATCACTAGGAATTCACTATTACAGAAAACTGGCAGGCTGAAAATTGAGTGACCCATACACATGTTTTGCACGTGATTCAGATAATCGTATCTTTCTTTTAAGTTAGATTTATAGATGATTTTTAAAGATAATATAATAACCACAATTAAGATCAATATGTGGTAGTGTACAGAAGCTTATGTCAATTGGAAAGACTGCTGGTTTATTTTGCTGGGAATCCCGAGCAGCTCTGGGGTAAAAGTGACCTCACGGGAATTCAGCACAGCTTTGCATTGTTTTCTATGCTATAAAGTTCTGTTCAATAGCATAGGAAAATATGTCATAGATGATATTTGAAATAAGTGGGTTGAAAAATTATCTCTGTATATATGATACCAAGTATAAGAAAAACACATTAAAAACATATTGACAGAAAAGAAGTATCCAAATGTTAACAATAATAATTCTTAATTGATCTTTTAAGTTAGATTTATGGAAGAATTTTTAAAGATGACATAATGAGCCATAATTAGGATCAATATGTGGTGCTGTACAAAAGTTCATGTCAATTGGAAAGATTGCTTGTTAATTTTTTCAGAAACTGAGCATCTCTGGGGTAACTTTTGTGTTGACTTTACTTCTTATTTTTTTTTGAGACAGGGTTTCACTCTGTCACCCAGGGTGGAGCGTGGTGGTGAAATCTCAGCTCACTGCAACCTCTGCCTCCCAGGCTCAAGTAATTCTCCCATCTCAGCTGCCTGAGTAGTTGAGACCACAGGCATGCATCTCCATATATTTTATATATATATATATATATAAAATATATAAATAGGGATGAGGTTTTACCATGTTGCCCAGGCTGGTCTTGAACTTCTGAGCTCAAGGGACTTACTCACCTTGGCCTCCTAAAATGTTGGGATTACAGGCGTGAGCCACTGTGCCAGGGCTGTGTTAACTCAACTTTTAAATTATTTCTTCTCTTTCATCTCATATGTGTCCCATTGTCTATGACTAAATGTAAAAGAATAAAGATAAATTGGAGTAAGAAAAACCAGTTGAATTGTTTTCAGAAAGCAAAAGTTAGCTCAACATTAGAAAATCAACTTATGTCGATCAAAATATTGAAGAATAATTATATAATTATATTTACATAATTATTGTATGTCAGGCAACATAAATCATTTCATATTCTCAAGAATTTAATATTATAATATATGTACTGTTCTTTACTATTCACATTATCATTTTACAGCTAATGGAACTGAAGCACAAGTTGTTCGATTAATTTACTGCGGTTGCAAATCTAGTTGAGACTCACGCCATGGCTGCTCAGTTCCTGACAAAATGAACAAGCACTCTTTCCAGTTGACATGAGCTTCTGTACACCACCACATATTGATCTTAATTGTGGCTATTATATCATCTTTAGGAATTCATCCATGAACCTAACTTAAAAGGAAAATCAGATTATCCAAAACATACACAAAGTTGGAAAAGCCAAGACTGCAATTCAAACTAAGGTGAGTGAGCTCCAGAAGCCTATGCAACAATATGATCTATATGCTCTTTTAAAAATTGTCATTGGACTATAAATAGGAGGATTACATTGTTCAAACAGGACATATACTCAATGGAGAAATATGTGTTTTTTTAATTTGTAATACTGGTAATTTATGTCTTCTCTCTCTTTTTTCTTGATTAACCTGGCTAGAGGTTAATACAATGTGCAGATGTTTTTAAAGAACTGACTTTTCGTTTTGTTGATTTTCTCTTCATTTTCTGTTTTCAGATTCATTGATTTCTACTTTAAGTCTTAATTACTTTCTTCTGCTTTTTACAAGTTTGTGTCATTTTTCTTTCTCTCGTTTCCTGAAATGAAAGCGTAGATTATTGATTGTAAATCTTCCTTTGTATTCATTGAGTGCTATAAATTTCCCTTTAAAGACTGCTTTTATTGTATTGCACAATTTTGATTCAGTAGTACATTGTTTAATCTCTAGATACTTTGGGGTTTATCACTAACTTTCTGTTTTTCAGTACTAGTTTAATTTCATTGTAGTGTGATAACATTCTGAATATTATTTCTATTTTTAAATTGGCTCAGATGTGTTTGCTGCCCAGAATATAGTCTATCTCGGTGAATGTTTTATGTGAGCTTCAGAAGAATATGTATTCTGGTGCTTGTTGGATAAAGCATTCCATAAATGTCAATTAGATCCAGTTGATTGATGGTGTTGTTCAGTTAAGCTATATCCTTACCGATTTTCTACCTGCTGAAATTATCAGTTACTGATAAGAAATGGTGAAGCCTGTAATCATACTATTAGATTTGTCTATTTTCCTTGCAGTTCTGTTAATTTTAGCCTCATGTATTTTGATGCTCTGTTGTTAGGTATATATATGTTAAGGATTTTATGTCTTCCTGGAGAATTGATCCATTATCATTTTGTAATACTTCTTTATCTCTGGTACTTTTCCTTGATTTTAAGTTCATTTGTCTGAAATTTATATAGCTTCTCCAGTTTTCTTTTGATTGGTGACGACATGGTATATTTTTCTCCAATTCTTTACTTTTAAAAAACAGCTTCATTGAGAAATACAATTCACCAATTTAAAATGTACAATTTAATGATTTTTAATATATGCATAGGTATGTGCAACCATCACCACTCTTGATGTTAGATCATTTTATAGCCTCAAAAAGAAACCCCATACCTTTTAACTATTACCATTCTATCCACTCATCACAGTCCATAAGCAGCCACTAATTTATTTTCTATATCTATAAATTTGTCCATTAGAGCCTTTTCATATAAATTGAATCATATAATATGTGATCTTTTGTCATTGGATTTGTTCATTTAGCATAATGTTTTCTAGGTTAATTCATTTTTAGCGTGTATTAGTATTTTACTGTTTGTTATGATTGAATAATATTCCATTGTGTGGATACTCTATTTTTGTTTATCCACTTATCAGTTGTTGAGCATTTAGGTTTATTTCACCTTTTGGTTACTATTAATAATGCTGCTCTACATTTTTGTCTGCTAAGTGTTGTGTTTGTCATATGTTTCTGTTTTTCTTGGATCGATATCTATGATGAAATTGCTGGCTTATACTGGTAACTATGTCTAACTGAGAAACTTCAAGATCCTGTTCTTGACTTAGAGCATTACATTCCCACCAACAGTGTATGAATATTCCAGTTTTTTCACTGTCACCAACACTTGTTATCAGCTGAATTTTTTATTCTATTTATCAGGTGTAAAGTGTAGGTGTAAAGTGGTATCTCATTGCAGTTTAGATTTGCGTTTTCCTAATGGCTAATAATTTTGAGGATCTTTTCATATGCTTCTTGGCCATTTATATTTCTTCTTTTAATTAACATCTATTCAGGCTTTTCACTTATTTGTTAAATGGGTTACTTGTCTTTTTATTGAATTGTTTGAGTTCTTTGCATGTGAGGATACACAAGATATAAGTACCTTATCAGATATATTTCATGATTATTTTCTGCTAATATGTGAGTTTTACTTTTCAGTTTCTTTATACTGCCTGTTGAAGCAAAAAGAGACTTTAATTTGCTGATGTCCAATTTTTCTATTTTTTAAATTTGTGCTTTTGATGTCATATGTAAGAACCCAGAGTTGATTCCAAAGTCATAAAGATTTATCTCTTTTTTTTCTAAGAGTTTTAAGTTTCAGGACTTATATGAAAGTCTCTTATACACTTTGAGTTAATTTCTGTATATGGTGTGAGGTAAGGGTACAAGTTTATTCCCTCGTATGTTTCTATTCAGTACTATTTGTTGAAAAGGCTATCATTGTCCCCATTGAATTATTTTAGCACCATTCTTAAAAATAAGTTGGCCATCTCTCCATTTGTCACCTGTTTGTATCATTATGATCACAGTGGATTTCTCATAGACAACATAAAGATGCGTCTTATTTTGTAATCACTCTGACAATCTTTGTCATTTAGCTGGTGTATTTAGACCTTTGTACGTAAGTGATTTTTATTTAGTTGGTTTAGTATCTACTGTGTTAATAATTTTTTCCATTTATTTCATTTACCCTGTGTTTCTCTTTTCCTTCTTTTTCTGTCTTCTCTGATCTTAGTTAAGCATTTTGTATAACTCTACTTTCTTTCCTATCTTATCATATTAATAATTATCTCTTTAAATTTTGTTTAGTGATTGTTCTGGAGTTTGCAATACCTATTTACAACTAATTGGAGTCTTCTTTCAATTAACATTATACCACTTCATGGGCAGTGCAGACATCTTAATATAATATTGCCACTCCTCTCTCCCATCCATTATATTGATATGGTTAATTTTGCTTACAACCTACTATAGTCACCATGTACAATGCTGCCATTATTTTTTTTTAATTAAGAGTTATCTGCTGGATCAATGAAGAATAAAAAAGTATTTTATTTCACCTTTGTTTGTGTTTCATATTGTGGAAGGAACATTTAACACGAAATCTACCCTCTTAACAAAATTTTTAAGTGTGAAATTCAGTATTGTTAATTATAGGCCCAGCATTGTTCAACAGATTTGTAGAACTTATTAATTTTGTATAACTGAAATGCTATACACATTGCACAACAACTTCCCATTCCACCCTCTCCCCAGCCTCTCAACTACCATTCTACTCTCTTTAGATGAGCTTGATTTCTCACATAAGTAAAATAATAGATTATTGTCCTTCCATGACCTGCTTATTTCAATAGGCATAATGATTAACAGGTCATCCATGTTGTCACATATGACAGGATTTCCAATTTTTAAGGCTGAATAATGTTTAATTATATGTCTATGTCACATATTTTAATCTACTCATCCATCCATGAACATTTAGTTTGCTTCCATATTTTGACTATTGTGAATAACAGTGAAATAAATGTGGGAGTATTAGTATCTTATCATAATATATATTTCAAGTTTTAAAAAATATACCCAGAAGTGATATTGCTGGATCATATGGTATTTCTACTATTGATTTTTTGAGAAACTGCTATAGCAGCTGTACCATCTTACATTTCCACTAACAATGTTCCAATTTCTCCAAATTCTTGCCAACACTTATCTTTTGGTTTTCGATAACAGCCATCTAAACACAATAAGGTGATATCTTGTGTGGTTTTGACTTGAATTTTCCTGATGATTACTGATGTTGAACATCTTTTTATATACTTGGTCATTTGCATGTCTTCCTTACAGAAATATCTATTTATGTATTTTGCCTTTTTTTTTTTTTTTTTTGAGATGGAGTCTTGCTCTGTCACCCAGGCTGGAGTACAGTGGCATGATCCCAGCTCACTGCAACCTCCACCTCCCGGGTTCAAACAATTCCCTGCCTCAGCCTCCCCAGTAGCTGGGATTACAGGCGCCTGCCACCACACCCGGCTAATTTTTTGTATTTTTAGTAGAGACGGGATTTCACCATCTTGGCCAGGCTGGTCTTGAACTCCTAACCTCGTGAGTCACCTGCCTTGGTCTCCCAAAGTCCTGAGATTACAGGCCTGAGCTACCACACCCGGCCTATTTTGCCAATTTTTAAATCAGGATTTTGTTTGTTTGTTTGTTTGCTATTGAGCTGTGAATGATTTGTATATATTTTAGACATTATCCCCTTATCAGACATATGGTTTACAAATACTTTCTCTCATTTGGTAGGTGCCTTTTTAATCTATTGATTATTTCCTTTGCCGTGCAGAAGTTTTCTAGTTTGATGTAATCCTATTGTCTATTTTTGCTTTTGTTGCCAGTGCTCTTGGTGCCTTATCTAAGAAACCATTGCCTAAAACAATGATTAAGTCTTTTGTTTTTCTCTGAGTTCTATATGTTCAGGTCTTACATTTAATTTTTAATCCACCTTCAGTTGATGTTTGTGTATGTCATAAGATAAAGATCAAGTTCATTCTTTTGCACATGGATAACCAATTTTCTCAACATCATTTGCTGAAGAGACTATCCATTCCCCACTGTGTATTCTTGGCATCCTTGTTGAAGATCCATTGACCACATGTACCTGGGTTTATTTCTAAAGTCTATATTCTGTTCTATGGGTCTATATGTTTGTTTTTATGCCAGTACCATGCTATTTTGATTATTTTACATTTGTAATATATTTTAATATCAGAAAGTGTGATGTCTCCAGCTTTGTATTTTTGCCCAACATCACTTTGAAAATTTGTGTGTGTAGTCTTTCATGTTTTCTACATATAAAATCATGTCTTCTGCCAAAAGATAGTTTTTACTTCGTTCTTTCTCAATAGAATACGTTTTATTTCTTTTCCTTTCCTAATTGCCTTGGCTAGAAATTTCAGTACTATGAGGACTAGATGTGGAAAAAGTGTTCATCTTGCGTTTTTTCTGATCTTAGAGAAAATGCTTTTATTTTTTCACTGTTACATATCATGTCATTTGTAGACTTTTCATATGCAAAAAATTCCTTCTCTATATAGTTTGTTGAGAGAATGCATCACGATAGTGTGTCAGATTTTGTCAAATACTTTTTCTTCATCTATTGAGATGATTATATAATTTTATCCTTCATTTTACTAATGTATGCTTTCATATTTATTGGTTAGTATATGTTAGAACACCCTGCATTCCACAGATAGATCCCACTTGGATATGGTATATGATCCTTTTAATGTGTTACAGAATTAAGTTTGTTAGTATTTTGTTGAGAGTTTTTGCATCTGTATTCATCAGGAATATTTATTGATCTGTAGTTTTCTCTTCTTGGAAAGGTTTTTTTGTCTGTATTTGTTATTAGGGTAATGCTAGCCTTGTAAAATAACTTTGGGAGTCCCCACTCTTCAATATTTTTTAAAGAGATTGAGAAAGATCACTGTTTATACTTTAAGTGTTTGGTAGAATTCATCAGTGCATACTTCTGGTGCTGGACTTTATTGAGAGAGATTTTCAATTTCTTCATGATTCAGTCTTGGTATACTGTGTTTCTACATGTTGACATATAATTATTCACAGTAATCTTTTATGATCTTTTTTGTTTCTTTGCCATCAGATGTGATGACATCTCTTTCATTTCTGATTTTATTTGAGTCTTCCCTTATTTTTTTTCAGTAAATGTGAAAGTTCGTTAATTTTACTTATCTTAAAAGAAAGCCCAAATCTTAGTTTAGTTGTTTTTTCTATTAGTTTTCTATGGGCTATATTTGATATTTCTCATCTAATTTTTAAAATCTCTTTCCTTCTGCTATCTTCAATCTTAGGTTGTTCTTCTTTCCTTAGCTCTTTGAGGTATAAAATTAAGTTATTTACTTTTTTTTCTTTTTTCTTAATACGGACAGTTATTGCCATGTACTTCCCCTCTTAGTACTGCTTTTTCTATATCTTATCTGTTTGGGTAAGCTTTTTGCTTTCAATGACTCAAAATATTTTCTAATTTCCATTTTGATTGTTTCTTTAACCCAATTCTTGTGGAAGAGGGTGTTGTTTAATTTTCACATATTTGTGAATTTTCCAGTTTTCCTTCTGTTATTGATTTCTAATTTCATTCTACGACAGTCAGAAAAGATAATTGGTATGTGCCCTAGTTTGTTTGGCTACTATAACAGAAGAGCAAAGTAAATCCAGGCATACACAGTCAAATAGTTTTCAAACATTGTGCCAAGAGAAGGTGGGAATAAAACATTATCTTCTACAAATGATGCTGAGAAAATTGCATTTCCACAGACAAAAAACAAAATTGGACCTTTATCTTATACTTTACATAAAAATCAACGCAAAATGGATAAAATAACCAAAAGTAAGACATGACACCCTAAAATTCCTAGAAGAGAACATAGGGAAAAAGCTCTTGGACATTGGCCTTGGCAATGAATTTTTTGGAAATCACAGGAAAAGCTCAGACTACAAAAGCAAAAATAAATAAATGAGACTACATCAAACTAAAAAGTCTCCACACAGCAAAAGAAACCCTAAACAAAATGAAAAGGCAACCTATGACTGGGAAAAAGAATATTTGCAAGCCAGGTATTTGAAAATGGGTTAATACCTTAAATATACGAAAAATACTTCAATAGCAGAAAAACAACCTGATTAAAACATGAGCAAAAGACTTGGATGGATATTTCCCTAAAAAAGACACAAAAACTACCAGCAGAAAAACGTTGCATGGTCTCACATTTATGTGGAATCTAAAAAGGAGGTCAAATATACAGCATATACAGAGAGAATAAAACAATGTAAAACAATGGTTTCTAGAGGATGAGGATTGGGGACAAGAAGGAGGTATAGGCAGAAGGATACAAAGTAGCAGAAGTGTACTACAAACAAGTCTAGAAATCTAACGTATAATATGAGCACTATAGTTAATAAAATTTTATAAGGGCTTTCTGTTAAATAAAATTTTAGCTGCTGTTATCACACAAAAAAGTAACATGAGGTGACAGATGTTTTCATTTGCTTCATCTATAATAGTCATTTTGCTATCAATACATATCCCATAGCATCATGTTGTAGACGTCAAATATACACATTAAAATTAAAAATAATAACAATGTATGATATGCTTAAAATGTTCTAAGAAATCAGGTGTTTCATTCTTATCACAAAAAATAGGCATGTGAGGTGATGAATGGGTTAATTAGGTTGATTTAATCATTACATAATATATACATTTATAAAAACTTCATGTTGAAAACCATAAATATATATAATATTTACTTGTCATTATCCCTCAACAAATCTGGGAACAAAAATAAATAAATATAATATGCCTAAGTTTCAATTATCCGGCATGTATCCTCCTCAGCCTTCTCTGAGCTTTCTGGTAATATGGTTTGATGACCATCATTAATTTTGAAATCTGTTTAGCGTTACTATATACTTCAAATTTTTTTCAGCTATCTTATCTTTTTCTTTTTCTATTATTCCAATTTCTAATGTATAGCACTTGAAATTGTGCAGATCTTGGATATTCTGCTTTATATATGTACATTCTGCTATGTTTTTATATATATATTTATATATATATAGTCTACATTTCTTATGAGAGTACTTAATTTATTAATCATAATTATTTAAATTGACTATCTGATTATTCCAAATTCTGTGTCATATCTGAGCATGGTAACTTTTTTCTCTTCAGACTTTTTTTTTTTTTTTGTCTCTTCGAATGTTTTACAACTATTTGTGCAAGCCAGACATGACACATCAGATACTAGAAAGAGTTAGATAAGTGGAACCTTTGGGATGAATTTTACATCCCTCTGGCTATGAGTTGGGGTGAGTTTCATGTATGTGGTAGCTGTAGGTTCCAGGGGCTTCAATGTCCTCTGTCTACTGTCTGTCTTTCTGTCTCCCTTGTTCTCTTTGGGTTTTCCTAAAAGCACCTCAGAGACTGAGCCTTGCTGAAACCTGCTGTTATTCTACCGAAGCCCTGTTGATAGGGTGATTAGGAGTGGCAGAGGGGATCATTCTATATTCTTATGACTAAACCTCAAACTTTTAGTGCACTTGCTTCCCTAGGCTGTGATATCTTCAAAAATGTTTCACTGCCTTTTACCCTCCCTAGGTGAAACTGGAAGACTAGATGGGGCTGGAGTTGGGAAATTGTCCTTTCTCCATGTCAAATAAGTATCTAGGGATGTCCTTTCCCCGGGAGTTCTGGCTTTTGCTACGGAGAACACTCTGAATATATTTCAGAATGGTTACTTAGAACTTGTAAAGTTCATAGAGGAAAATCAAAAGTGTGCTATTCTAAGACTGCAGACCCCAGAAGTGTTTCATACCTCCTATATCAATTGGTGAAAGTTATTATTGCTTCTTCCTATCAACTTGTGGTTCCAGTACCTTTTGCTCATCATAAGATGGTCTCAACTATGATTCTCTCTAGTCATCTGTCTCTCCAGATTTGGTGGTGGCTGTTTGTCTCATGACCTCATTTCTCTAATGGGACCCCGAAACATCGGTTGACTTTTACTTTATGCAGTTTCATTCTTGTTTTAAGGACAGAGTGGCGACTTTGACAAATTTTAAGCTCTTTACACGTGGAGCTAAAAATTCAAGTTTCCGGAGCCATGTTTTAATAAAAACAAAAATAACACTAACATCTGAAATGGAATTCACTGAAACACTGTGAAAACTTTAAATGATAATATGGAGCAATCATTATGATCTGGTATATGTTTAAAACATATGATTAAATGTATCATATCACATGATTTCATAATATTTGTGTGCATAGTCAAAGGAATAAGGGGTGAAACAGAAAACCAGCAGTTAGTGGTTGGATAATAAAAGGAGTTCCACTTATGCATTCATTACTTGATTCTTTCAACTAATCTTTATGTTTAGGAGCGATAAAGGAGAAGTTGCTAATTCTAAGAATTCTTAAATTTTGATGGCACTTACAGTGGCCTGTGGTGCTTTGGAAGCCTAACAGTCACATAAAACTCTAAAAAATGTGTATGGTAATAAGGAATGTACTTAGTCCAGTGCCTCCTACTTCGCTTAAATATGGTACCACTTTTGTGTGTAAAAGTATCTATCCCAATTCATCAAAAAATAATTTTTTAAAGGCAATAAACTGAATACCTAGTTGGAAATAATATGTTAAACTTGCCTGCAATCCCAGCACTTTGGGAGGTCGAGGTGGGCGGATCATGAGGTCAAGAGTTTGAGACCAGCCTGGCCAAGGTGGTGAAACCCCTTCTCTACTAAAAATTAACCAGGCATGGTGGTGGGTGCCTGTAATCCCAGCTACTTGGGAGGTTGAGGCAGGAGAATCGCTTGAACCCAGGAGGCGGAGGTTGCGGTGAGCGGAGATTGCACCAATGCACTTGAGCCTGGGTAACAGAGCGAGACTCTGTCTCAAAAACAAACAAACAAACAAAAAACCAATACAGTAAACTAGTATGTGCCCTGTTGAATGTCGCTTCTGAAATTTAATCAGGGATATGGAATTTATTCAAGAAAATGTAGATCTGAAAATCTCAAACAGATCCAGATACACATTGAATTTTCTGCTAACATTGGTAAGTGACATCAAATCCTTTGTGATACAAGGAAGCTTTAAAATCATAAATAAGCCATTACATATGTATTTCTCTCTCCTTGTAGGATGAAGGAGTACATAGAGGCCATATTAATTTCCAGAAGCTCAAATAATGACCCTCAACCTTTTCCTGGCAAAAATTCTCTTCTTGATTAAACTTTAGTCAGGCTCTGCTGAGCCCTCTTCCAAATTAGGCCTTGACCTTGGCCCCTGTCCTACTTTTAGCCTTCCTAGTCCAGTTTTAGCAAGAATCCTGCTAAGTCAGTTTAGCAAGGATCTCCCCATCCTTGATATCTAATCAAATTTGTCATCCCTCACCTTTGATGTACAAATTCTTGAACTGCCTCGAGCAAGAATCCTGTCATGTTGGTTTAGCAAGAATCCCCATACCCTTGATGTCTCCTCCTAGTAATTTTCCACCCATGAACTCCTTCTCTTTGTTGGCTATCAACCCCTAATTGCCCTTGCTGTATTTGAGTCGAGCCTAATCTCTCTCCTGTATTCTGGTGGTCTTGAATAAAGCCTTCTTATCTTTCTAATAAGTTTCAGAATAATTGTTTTATTTAACAGAGTTCAAATAATTGCCCCAACTTCTTCCAGTATATGTAATGATCGTCATTCTGTTGTTGACCCTCAGCACAATCTTCTATACCCTGCTTTGTGATGCTGGGGCTGGAACACCACAAGTCGCATTTTTACTCCCCAGTTCACTTCTGTTATGTTACACCAAGAGAGGACATTCGAAGGAACTGCAAGTCTGGAGAAGTGACAGGAGTGCTTTGTCCCCTTTAATTCCCATTGTAGCACAATACTAACACATCCATCTTCACCCCTTTGGCTGTAGTTCCTTTAGGAAGGTCAGGGTCACAGCTTGTCAGCACCTTCTCTGGACCCGGAGACTGCAGCACGCAGTCCTCTCTACTTAAGAGGACTGAGTTTCTCTCTTTGGTGGAACAAAACCTCCACACTTCTTTTCTCCCTTTGTCCCCTTAGCTTTAGAGGTAAGCACAGCTTCCTTTAGCTGCTATCTCCCTGACAACTTAGCGTCCATTCTTTATCTATTCAGTAATTAACATCTTTATACCAAGTTAGCAGTTCTTAATAATAAATTCTTTTTGTTTAAATAACTGAAAGGGTTATTATATCTTCTGACTGATATACCAATACATTGATAAACATTAAAATGTATAAAATGATTATGCTTCTATATAATTAAAAGACTGTTTCTAAAAGAGACAAAAGACAGCTGAATCAGCTTACATGTTATAGAAGGTCAAGACCTAGGGAGGTAAAGGTCACAAGGAAATATGTCACCTACTACAAATACTACCACTAATAGTAACAACCTCAGTCAGTAGAAAACAGAAACATCAAATCTAAATACTTCCTGTTTAAACTCAGGAGCGTCAAAATTAGGTAACATTTTTTATCTATTACATAAACCAATTTCTAATAATTAAGATTGACAATGCTGCAATAACACACACATTCTAACATATAGATTGTGGCTATAAATTGGTACATCTCACTTAGAAAAGCAATTTGACACAGATTTCAAGAGTTGAAAAGGTGTTCAAACTCAATACTCTCATTCCTGAGAATCTACTATAAGATAATTTTGCAAACAAAAATGAAAGCTGAAAATGCCAATAGAAATAAAAATAATTGTTATAGCACTGTCTGCTTATGAAGAATTGGAAACAAGGCAAAGGTCCAACGATAGGATACTATTTAATGAATCAAACAGAATAGTGGTTGATTGGTCTGGTAAAATGTTGTATAGCGCTAATGATATTAAAGACCACGTATTCACATGAGAAAATATGTATAAGTTAGAATAAAAGTGCCAAATGGGAATGAAAAATGGTAGCCATGCTGTGGTTAAAAATACATAAAACTTATACATGCATGTAGAAAAAGTCATCGGTGAGAATACGAAAACAGAAGAGAGAAACAAGATAATTCTGGAGTGAATCTGAAATCTGAATTTTAAAACAAAACCAGTGGCATAAGAGAATTATGAAATGAGTAGTTTTTTTATCTTAAGAACCTGTATCATACCAATTGTTTTAATGTTAATGCAATAGATAAAAATGTAAGCCTTTATTATAAAATTGAAAGTTTCATTTTTCTCCAAGTGACTTTGCAAATGCTCTTTTTTTACAACTAATACAATTTGAGTTCAGAAAGATGACCAAAAAACACTGAGAGTTAGCCTGTGATATTATAGGAAATATTTGCAGAAGACAGAATTTCTGTTTGTTGGAAAGGGGAAAGAAAATACTAAGGTTGGGAATTAAGTAGCAGCTCTCAGCAAATATAGTCATTGAGAAATTTAGTCCTGACTATTCCTCAAACATAGTAAGATTTCAGACAATACAAATCACTGAAATATTAGTTCACTGTCAATTTTATGTAACATCTTGTGCATCATTTTATTCAACAGTCTCAGTGGTGAATTTAGAAATGATTGATACTTTAAAAAGACTGACTAAAAGTAAAAAAAGTTTAGTCATCAGATAATGAACACTGCTTTGTGCTAGTGATTAGGAAAGCAAGGGGCCTGAATCCTAAAGGGAAATATGGCATAAATACATAAAAGAGCCACAGAAATTCTTCTTTCTGCATTCTCTTGACATCTTGACACTGCTGTGCTTTGGATATGATTTTTACCTGTGTTCATATGAACTTTAACTGTAAAATTAATAGATCTCTAATAGAGTTCTTGCAATACTAGATTCTTTTTCCAAATCTTGTCTAAGCCTAGTGTAGTTCACCGATTCTTAATTAAGTGGCAATGTCTGGCACAATTCACCAGATAAATTAATATGAAAGATGACATCATGATGTTGCTTATCTGATCCTTTTAGCTAAGAAGTGGGAAAGGAAAGCAGACAGACCTCGCACACAATAAACGTAGTTGGGCACTGAAGGTTCTCTTAAAATGTAATCAGTTATGTCTCAAAGAAGCAGTGGAGTGTAGTGGTTGTACTAGATTGTATTTTTGTTCAAATGAGTCGCTTCCTCTCTGTGGGGAAGGATTTTACTTTCTGACTCGAAAACTTCAGGTTTGGCCATCTGAAGTGCTGTGCTGAAGGAGATGGTATGGGAAGTTAGGGAAGCCACTCCTGAGAAGAGCCTCTAGGAGACAGTAAGGTGTTCAGCCATGCCTTTCATTTCATCTTTTCAGACCAGCAGTGTCCTGAATCAGTTAGGTCCTAAATGAAATGACACAAGGAGAGCTGCTGCTGAGCACTGTGAATGGCCGTGCAATAGAACGTTCACTGTGGAAGTGAACACTGGAAACAACCTTAGCACTCCTAGAATATGTAAGTAAATTGTGATATGTCACCCCTTAAAATGATTTTAAGAAAGACTTGAAAACACATTTGTGAAGTATTACATAACAAAAGTACAATAAAAATTTGATAATATAAAACTACTATTAAACTACTATTATGTAGTATGTGAGTAATTGTTATAATTATGTAAAATAATCACACAGATATGGCTTGAAAAGAAATCTAATAATAGAGGAACTATGGCACATTTTATTTTTTTACAATTTCTTAAATGAATAAAGAAGATATCACAGACTGAAGCAGAGGCAATAAAATATCTTCTCATGACAGATGATTGATTTCACCTATCAACAGGCACATACATACACACCATATTTAAAGGTATTTTTTATATTTCTGGACGTTTAGCTAGTAAAGAAAGAGAACTCCATTGACTTCTACACCTACTTTGCTAAAAAGGGCACTTGGAAAGAGACCATATAAAATTCGTTTAGAAGTGTTAGAGCTGCAGCAGTGAAGACAGTATCTTACCAGAACTATAAATCAAAGCGATGCACCATCCCTGCTTTCCAACAAATGCACTAGAAGAACAAAACTGCCCTGTGTATTAGAATGAGAGGAAAAAGATACCCACAGAGTCCTCCTCAGACTGGGGTGCTAGCAGAAGAAAAAGTCCTTCCCGATGCTATTTTTTTTAACGTGCATTCAAATAGAGCCCACGTTCCTATGTCACACCTCCACAGGTCAGACCCCTCAAATATTTTCAGCAGATCTTTGTCTTGGAATCATAATAGTTTACTTATGTGAAACAGATTCTATTATAACCATTTAAAACAAAGCCAGAGTTTGTCATGGAGTGTATCTGAATGATTTGCATTTCTAAACTACATATGCATTTTAATGCACTTAAATAAGAAAATAATCTCTGCACCACTTTCTTAGTTTGACATAATGCATGACAAAGAGTTACTGCATTTAAAAGAGTGCATAATAAATCGTGCAGCTAAATGACAACATTTTTTATGTACTATGAGATCAATTCACTTGAAAACCACTTTTTGTTTAGCATTTAAAAGAACAGAAAGCAAATATCCCCACATCACACTACATCTCCTTTATGAGGCCACATACAAAATTCTCATGTCTTCATTTCAGGAAAGCAATGCTTCCAGAAATTTAGTTACAGTAACACCCTTGTGCCCCCATATCCACAGTTTCATTTTCTGCAGTATCAGTTACTCATGGTCAACTAGAGTTTGAAAATACTAAATGGAAAATTCCAGAAATAATCAACTAATACATTTTAAATTGCACACTGTTCTGTGTCCAATGATGAAATCTTGCTCCATGCCACTTTGTCTGTCCTGGGACTTGAACTGCACCTCTGCCCAGAGGATCCATGCTGTTTACACTGCCGTCTGTTAGTCACCTAGCAGTTATCTAGTCATCAAATGCAGTGTCATGGTAATGAGAGTTGTTTGTGTCCAAGTCACTTTTAATGTACTTAATAATGGCCCCCAAATGCAAGAGTAGTGATGTTAGCATATTGTTATAATTCCTGTATTTTATTATTAGTTACTGGTAATCTCTTACTATATCTACTTTATAAATTAAACTTTACCATTGATAAGTATTTATAGGAAAAAAATAGTATTTATTGACTTTGATACTATCTGTGGTTTCAGGCATCTACTGTGGGCCTTGACAATATTTCCTATGGATATGGGGGGACTTCTATAGTTTGCACATGTAGTTACAAGACTCCACTAATTACCAATAATTTCCCATTGATGTTGTCTATTAGTGTCTTAGAAATGGATTCATACCCAACTTCTAGATATCTTACACGACTCTATGCTAGGCATTTCATATGTCATCATGAGCTTGCTGATAGTTTTTATTTTTATTTTATGTCTGTCTGGACATTTCCTACTTTTACCTTGATTCTGTTGTTGTCTACTTATTTATTTTAGTGGCCTCAAGTTAAAGTGAAGGGACAAATGAACTAAAATATTTTTTAACATTTCAATAAATAGCAACCTAGATATGATTTCTGTACTCCATGACCTGACCTGGCTTTCCGCACTTGGCCGGGATCAGATCCAAACTCCTCCCGAGTAAGTTCTAGTTAGAGCAGCATGGAAATGGGAGGGGCCCCATCACCTTTTGGAGGAAACAGAAAGCCATGGGGCTTCCTGCCCAGCATGTCAGGGGCAAAATTAAACTTTCCTGGTTCCAATTCCAGTATAACCAGTTTGGTTACCTGCTTTTGTTCCCAAATCTATTACTGTTGTGAAGGTTCAAGCAATTAACTGTTTCCTTTCTTAGCCAGTAAAGCCTTCTTTCAGAGAAAGTATTATTTGTTGGCATTTTACTAGGATGATTCTTCTAATTAAGATTTAATTAGTTAACAACGGAGTTTTCTGGAACCGACAAAGCAAACTGTGGAGTCATAGAAACACGAGCCACAAGTGTTGCCAACCCCCGCCTCACTAACCTTTGGCTTGTGCCCTTTGGCCCTGTGTTGGCCTCCCCTGGGCTTGGCTCTGGGCTGACTGTGGGCCAGCTGTCTGCTGCTCACCAGATTTTATGCTTGTTGAGTCCAGAAATTTGGCTTTTGATGGCATAAAGCGGGGTCTCCAACATGTAGATATAATTATCTTTTATCATATCCTTAAAGAAGAACAAAAGCTGGAAGGCCTTGCCAAGTTTTACTGGAAAACTAAACAGGTTTGGCCTGTGGGAAGTGTATCTTTTGCTTTTCTCTCATTCTTGGCCAGACTCCCAGACAAAAACAACAGGAGTGCATGGCGTGAGTGAAGTATGGCAACATGACACCTGCCACTTCCCACTCTGCCCTGCTTCTCAGGTGAAGGCCTGGGTCACCTAGTGAGAATAAGACCTCACTTTTCCAGACCACTTGCCCTTGGCCAAAACATAGGATCATCTGCCTCCTAATACCCAAATTATAGCAATACTAACCCCTTATTTAACGAATTACCATAAATTCTATCTGTTCCCTGGGCCTCCAACAGAAATATTTCTGAGAATTACTTCCAACATGACATTTCCCCAGTTATGGCTCAGAGCTCACAGTTTGCGAGTTAGTTGTTACTGGTGCAGACCCAGACAAATGCAAAACTTCAGACAAATCATTTAGTATATTTAACAGCAATTTTTGAGACTCATTTTACATGTGTGTTTTAGTCCATTTTCAGGCTGTTGATAAAGTCGTACCCAAGACTAGGCAATTTACAAAAGAAAGAGGCTTATTGGACTTACAGTTCCACATGACTGGGGAGGCCTCACAATGATGGTGGAAGGTGAAAGGCATGTCTCACATGGCAGCAGACAAGAGAAGAGAGCTTGTGCAGGGACACTCCCATTTTTAAAACCATCAGATCTTATTCACTGTCATGAGAACAGCATGGGAAAAACCTGTCCCCATGATTCAATTACCTCCCACCAGGTTCTTCCCACAACACTTGGGGAATTCAAGATGAGATTTGGGTGGGGACACAGCCAAACCATATCAGTGGGATAAATCTAATTATAAATAATTAAGATTTGTCTTATATACTTTTGTTTTTTCTAAAATTATATTTCTTATGCTTTATTTTTATTCTTTTTTTTTTTTTTTTTTTTTTATTTATTTATTTATTTTTTTTAATTTATTTATTTATTTATTATTATTATACTTTAAGTTGTAGGGTACATGTGCATAACGTGCAGGTTTGTTACATATGTATACTTGTGCCATGTTGCTGTACTGCACCCATCAACTCGTTATTTACATCAGGTATAACTCCCAATGCAATCCCTCCCCCCTCCCCCCTCCCCATGATAGGCCCCCGTGTGTGATGTTCCCCTTCCTGAGTCCGAGTGATCTCACTGTTCAGTTCCCACCTATGAGTGAGAACATGCGGTGTTTGGTTTTCTGTTCTTGCGATAGTTTGCTAAGAATGATGGATTCCAGCTGCATCCAAGTCCCTACAAAGGACTCAAACTCATCCTTTTTTATGGCTGCATAGTATTCCATGGTGTATATGTGCCACATTTTCTTAATCCAATCTGTCACTGATGGACATTTGGGTTGATTCCAAGTCTTTGCTATTGTGAATAGTGCTGCAATAAACATACGTGTGCATGTGTCTTTATAGCAGCATAATTTATAATCCTTTGGGTATATACCCAGTAATGGGATGGCTGGGTCATATGGTACATCTAGTTCTAGATCCTTGAGGAATCGCCATACTGTTTTCCATAATGGTTGAACTAGTTTACAATCCCACCAACAGTGTAAAAGTGTTCCTATTTCTCCACATCCTCTCCAGCACCTGTTGTTTCCTGACTTTTTAATGATTGCCATTCTAACTGGTGTGAGATGGTATCTCATTGTGGTTTTGATTTGCATTTCTCTGATGGCCAGTGATGATGAGCATTTTTTCATGTGTCTGTTGGCTGTATGAATGTCTTCTTTTGAGAAATGTCTGTTCATGTCCTTTGCCCACTTTTTGATGGGGTTGTTTGTTTTTTTCTTGTAAATTTGTTTGAGTTCTTTGTAGGTTCTGGATATTAGCCCTTTGTCAGATGAGTAGATTGCAAAAATTTTTTCCCATTCTGTAGGTTGCCTGTTCACTCTGATGGTAGTGTCTTTTGCTGTGCAGAAGCTCTTTAGTTTAATGAGATCCCATTTGTCAATTTTGGCTTTTGCTGCCGTTGCTTTTGGTGTTTTAGACATGAAATCTTTGCCCATGCCTATGTCCTGAATGGTACTACCTAGGTTTTCCTCTAGGATTTTTATGGTATTAGGTCTAACATTTAAGTCTCTAATCCATCTTGAATTAATTTTCGTATAAGGAGTAAGGAAAGGATACAGTTTCAGCTTTCTACTTATGGCTAGCCAATTTTCCCAGCACCATTTATTAAATAGGGAATCCTTTCCCCATTTCTTGTTTCTCTCAGGTTTGTCAAAGATCAAATGGCTGTAGATGTGTGGTATTATTTCTGAGGACTCTGTTCTGTTCCATTGGTCTATATCTCTGTTTTGGTACCAGTACCATGCTGTTTTGGTTACTGTAGCCTTGTAGTATAGTTTGAAGTCAGGTAGCGTGATGCCTCCAGCTTTGTTCTTTTGACTTAGGATTGTCTTGGAGATGCGGGCTCTTTTTTGGTTCCATATGAACTTTAAAGCAGTTTTTTCCAATTCTGTGAAGAAACTCATTGGTAGCTTGATGGGGATGGCATTGAATCTATAAATAACCTTGGGCAGTATGGCCATTTTCACGATATTGATTCTTCCTATCCATGAGCATGGTATGTTCTTCCATTTGTTTGTGTCCTCTTTTATTTCACTGAGCAGTGGTTTGTAGTTCTCCTTGAAGAGGTCCTTTACATCCCTTGTAAGTTGGGTTCCTAGGTATTTGATTCTCTTTGAAGCAATTGTGAATGGAAGTTCATTCCTGATTTGGCTCTCTGTTTGTCTGTTACTGGTGTATAAGAATGCTTGTGATTTTTGCACATTAATTTTGTATCCTGAGACTTTGCTGAAGTTGCTTATCAGCTTAAGGAGATTTTGGGCTGAGACAATGGTCTTTTTAAAAGTGTTGATCCACCTACAGTTAGGGAAAAAATTAAGGAAAAATGTGCTTCACCATAGATGAGAAACCCACGGGCCCTAGGCTGATTATGTATCATGCTTCAGATGGAGCTCTTCCTCCCCTGTTCTCTGCAGGGACTGAACTTTTTTGATGCCTACAGGCCAGACGTCAAACAGTGACTCCTACCTGTCCTGTCCACTGGTTTGCCAGCCTCTCTTTCCTGGAGCTCATCAGGTGACTCTTTACTGTGATTGCCCCCTTTCCAGGGAAGGTGACCAGTTTCTATACTTTAACACCAGAGGCTTCTTGTCACCTATGTATTTAAATTTACACTTGTGAAAACAATCAGTGAGGAAGACAACCAACAGCATTGTCTCAGGCATTTATTTTCCATCTAATCAAATATTCCTGTGAGCACATAATACAGTTATGTGGCATTTTAAATCTTTCTAGGCTAAGATATCATTTTTTTACAATACGTTATCTCAATAAAACTCTGTGATGTTAAAAATAACATCAATAATAATGGATGTTATTTTTATCTCAGATGTAAAAAGGGAATCAGCATCAAAAGGTATTAAGTAATCTATTCAGATACTGTAAATTATCAAAGCCAAGATTTGAATCCATGATAATGAATGTCAAAGTCCATGCTCTTTCTAAAGCCCCAGGATGCCTTTTATACATTAATCCATGCATACCATCGCCCACTAGATGTATGCATTTGGATATGGAATGATCAGCATTTAAACTCGGCATGTGCAGGACAGCATTCTTTAATTCTTCCCCGAACCCCCGCTGCACACTCCGGCTCTCCTCTTTCTTCCCCAGCTTGGCAAATGGCACCACTGAATCTCATTTGCTCAAGCCCAAATTTTGGAGCTAAGCTCACTTTCTCTCTTTTTCAGATCCCGCACCAGCAATATATCAGCAAATACCTGTGTTCCTAATCCCTGAATCTCTTGAAGAATATACCCTTTTCTCTGCGTGTCTCTGTAACTAGTTAGATTAGTCAGAGTTCTCCAGAGAAGTAGAATCAGTAAGAGATATCTATGTATCTAAGATATAGATATAGATACACATACACACATGCATGCACACACACACACAGACACACACACACACAAAGACACAGAGAGAACAATTTTAAAAGACCGTGGGACTGGCAAGTCCAAAATCTGCAGGATAGGCCAGCAGGTTGGAGACTCAGGGAAGAGTTGCAGTTAGAGCCTGAAGGCAGTCTCCTGATAGAATTCTCTCTCCTTCAGAGAAGGCAGTCTTTCTCTCTTAGGAAATTCAATTGATTGAGTAAGTCCTGCTCACATTATGAAGGGCAATCTGTTTTACTCCAAGTCTACTGATTTAAATGTTAACCGCACAGGAGTTTGACACAAGCCTGGCAGCATAGCAAGACCCCGTCTCTATAAAAAAAATAAATAAGTAGCCAGGCATGGTGGCATGCTCCTTTAGTCCTAGCTACTTGGAAGGCTGAGGGAGGAGGATCACTTGAGGCCAGGAGTTGGAGGCTGCAGTGAACTGTGATCACACCAGCACACTCCAACCTAGGCAACAGAGTGAGATATTGTCTCTCAAAAAATAAAAATAAAAACAAGTTAAGTTCATCTAAAAACATAACTTCACAGACACATCTAGACAGATGTTTGACCAAATAGCTGGGTGAATGGTCCAGCCAAGTGGACACATAAAATTAAAATTAACCATCACATCATACTAGCCCAAATAACCCTGACCACTTCCCCAGGCCACTGCTGCACCCCTCTACTTATAATCCTCCTATAAAATCTTCTCCTCACAGCACAGAGAACTTTTAAAAAGGTAAGTAACATCCTAGATTTTAAAATTTCATGAGCTTCCTATTGCTCTTAAAATCAAACTTGGACGTCTTCTCCTAGTTCTACAAGACCCCCTGATCTGGGTGCATTCAGTCCCACTAGCCTTATCTTCCATCCCTTTCTAGCCACATTGCTTTTCTGTCTGTTGCTCTAACTGCTGCCTCCATGCTATTGTCTCTGTCTCCAGTTTCTTCACATGGCTACCTCTAATTGATCTTCTCAGTCCAAGCTCAATTGTCACCACCTCGGGGAACCTTTTTGTAGCCTCTTTATCTACTGATTTTTATGCTTGTTTGTTGGTTTGTTTTCTGGGTTCTTGTATTAGATGATAATTTCTATGTGGGCAGGTTTATGTTGATCTTTTTCATGAGCACGGGTAGATATCCTGTGCAACCTTGTTGGATAAATGGAGCATGCATGTGGTCTCATATTTGTCATGGTGTTGTTAGGAATGGACCTAGATTCTCACTTGGCAATGAGAGTGGTAGGAAACAGTTAAATTTCGTCTGCCCTCTGCCTGTAACTTTCTGCAGCAGTAGTTTTTTATATGTGCCTGACAGTGTTACGGGAGGGGAGTCTGATGGCCAGGAGTGAATTAGGTACCAAATGGGTACTTGGAATGTAGAAACCTATCAGTCAAAGTATGCTGGAGGCTCCTCTTGATTCTCGAAAATGAAAAGTTTATGAGCTTCATGTCTTAGAATCTTTAAAGACCTTAGGGTATTTTTTGAAGTATGGTTTTAAAAGAGCAGAGCCATTTTAACTCACTGATTAAGTCAGAAATGTTGCAAACATAACCATGTTACCTGCACCCTCTCTATTGATTAAATCGTGGATTTAAACCTTATTTCAACAACTTAAACTATACACTTTTAACTGCTGTTGCTTACTGAGAAAACTTTCCTTTGCCACAGGGTATAATGAACACTCTTGAGTTTTTAGGGGAAACGATACCACAAAATAGAAGAGCTAAATCAAAACAAGAGTTATTATGGCATAGAAGTTTAGCAGCTACTAAACAAAGAGCAGGAAAATTATGATATTTTAATGAAAAAAATAGATAATTTTTTCTTTCACTTATGAAATAGTCTATCAAAGGACATCTATTCAATTTTCACACCTGTACCACAAAGTACAATCGTTTGGCTAATGATTTTGACATGCTTCACTCTAAAAGTATTATAAATATATTATTAACATGATCCAAGCATGGAATTATGTGAAAATTAAAGATATTTTCAGGTTTTCAACACCTGCCTTCTTTTTACAGAATTAATTATAGATCAGAAATAAATCTCAAACACAGGCTCCTAATTGGCAACTAAGTAAGCTGTGAAGATCAGAGAGGTTTCTAAAGATAGATACATATGTATGGGTAGTGATAGGCCGTTTCTATAAGGCAAGGAAAGATATGGTTCAGAGGCAAAGTTGGATGGGTAGACCTGGAATGACTCAGGAAAAAGAATCAGATTCACTTTGGGTTATTATGGGAAACAGTTGCCTGTGAGCCTCCTAGAAAATGATTGATGGCCATTGTCTCTTTTTTTCCTTGCTTCTTTACATCACTCTTTATTTTAATGCATTTGTGACATGCACACAAAACTCCAGGAAGTGTGCTAGACTCTGGAAATAAACATGAGCAAGACATGGTGTCTGACAGAGCACGAATTCAATGGATCAGGTGAATGGGCAAATACAATTTAAACATGCATGGCCTTCAGGTCATGGTATTCCAGATGATACAGATCAACTGCCCTAATGAGGATTTACAAAGCTGCTTGAAAAAATTTATGTCTCAGAAATTTTATTGAAGGTATTTGAGAAATAGCCAACCCAAATGCAGGAGAAGGAAGACACAATCCCAAACCCTGCATCTGGAGTTGCTTTTCCCTCCGTCATTAGGGTGCCTGGGAAGACAAGTGGTTGAATGGTGGATTCACAGCCCTGAAAGTCTAGGGAAAACATTTGAAGCCATTCAGGATCCCTAATGGAAAGGCCCCTCGTGAACCTCTCGCTCTTCGGGTTGGAACCGTAAGTGTAAGTCCTTAACTTTTAATCATCTCACTTCCTGAAAGTGGGCTGTAGTAATAACATTGCAATTTTGTACAAGTACCTGGCAAAAGAAAAATCAAACACTCTTTGAAAAAATGTAGCATCATCCTAGTTTTGCAGTTATTTTTTTTACAAACAACATTTCAAATACACAATTTTTGGAACACAATTAAATATGACAAGACAACAACATCTGGTTTCTGGTCTGGCAGGTAACAGGCTTGGAAGCTGTCATTTCATTCTAACAAGTAAAAAGCTAAACAAACTGAAAAAGCAACGGCTCTTTATAGATACAGCAGTGAAGTGAGATCATAAGGCAAACTGCTGCTTTATGCCCCCCCGCAGAATTGGAGAGACAGACAAGGGGATACAGTGAATCACAAGTTAACCACAGCAGAAGCCCACAAGCAGAAACACCCTGGGGAACCACTGTTGATGGGGAGAAACCTGAACTGTAATTGATGAATTGCTGAAAGTTCAGTGGGATCAAGAGTGAGAGACAAAAACTCCAAGGGAGCCCAGTCCTAGGGAGACTCCCATGCTTTTGGGAGATTTACTCCCTAGACTTCATAGTGAATAGTGGAGAGAAATTCCCTTGTGTTTCCAGAAGCGGGAGGAGAGAAGGACCTATTCTGAAATATGCCAGAGCTGCTGCTGCTGTTGCTGCTGCTGCTGCTTCTTCTTCTTCTTCTTCTTCTTCTTCTTCTTCTTCTTCTTCTTCTTCTTCTTCTTCTTCTTCTTCTTCTTCTTCTTCTTCTTCTTCTTCCTCTCCCTCCTCCTCTTCTTCTTCTTCCTCTCTTTTCTTCTTCTTCTTCTTCTTCTTCTTCTTCTTCTTCTTCTTCTTCTTCTTCTTCTTCTTCTTCTTCTTCTTCTTCTTCTTCTTCTTCTTCTCCTCCTCCTCTCTTTTTTTTTTTTGAGACAGAGTCTTGCTCTGTCGCCCAGGCTGGAGTGCAGTGGCGTGATCTTGGCTCACTGCAACCTCCGCCTCCCAGATTCAAGCCGATTCTCTGGCCTCAGCCTCCCGAGTAGCTGGGACTACAGGTGCCTGCCATGAAGCCTGGCTAATTTTTTGTATTTTTAGTAGAGATGGGGTTTCATCGTGTTAGCCACAATGGTCTCGATCTTCTGACCCCACTATCTGCCTGCCCCTGCCTCTGCCTCTGCCTCCCAAAGTGCTGGGATTACAGGCATGAGCCACTGCATCCTGTCCTTCTTAATAATGTCTGTCCTCTGGAGAAACTAGTCAACCAGAGCCTAATCTTCTGGGGTTTTATCAGAGCCTAACTGAACTGGGGAAAGGCAAATACCCAACTTCAGCTTTCAGTACCCTTCCACATGGAAGGGGGAAATACCCAAGTCCTGCCTGCAGTAGCCATCCTGTACCACTTAAGGGGAGGGGGAACCAGCACACTGAGAAGCACTGGTGAAGTCCAAGTCGGGAGTCACAGGCTCACCAAAAGACTGAGACCTACCCATAGGACTATAGAATATTCCCCCACCCCCTAACCTTACTACCCCATTGCTAAAGGTCTATTTACTGCACTTCCTTTTAGTTACTACATTGTGTCTGCCTTTCAACAAAAAATTACCAGGCATACTAAAAGGCAAAATACACAGTTTGAAGAAAGTGAACAAACATCAGAACTAGAGTCACATATGACTTTTGTAAGGTTCTACAGTCATATCCTCAAGCTCAGAGACACAGATATTTTTCATTTCTGTTGCAGTGCTGCTGATCTCTAGAATTCCCTTTTTATTAGAATTTTCATCACCCTACTTATATTATCTATCTGTTCTTGTATATTGTCTACTGTTTTTCATCAAAGTTCTTACCAGATTAGCCATTGTGCATGGGTTTTTAAAATTCACACTTTGATAACTCCAATGGTCTTATCATGTGCCTGCTCTGATCCCTTCTTAGTCTCTGGTAGAAATGTTACCCATGTTTCCCAGGGCACAACTTGTATCAGGAATGTGAAGCCAGGATTAAAGTTTAATTCCACTGTTTCTCTTAAGAGAGCCTTCTCTTTAGTCTGTGAGTCTCTTTCTCCTGACTCATTCTCTTAACACCTATATCAGTTTCACTGCCACCCTGGTCAGCACTGTCTTGAACCCAGTTTTAATTCTATTATCTACTATTTGTCCCAACTTGTTGCCAACAATCTGTAAGATCCAGTTCCTAAGAATCAGAGTGGGGCTCAGGTTAATCTCTCAAAACTCAGATATTTAATAAACTTGGAAAAATATTTAAAATCTCATTGCCTAGAGATATAAGGTTGTCTATGTAATGCCATCTCTTGAACTTCCTCAGAGTAGATATAATTGTTAAGAACAGAGAGTGAGATGTTGTGACTGGTTTCTGTAAACTGAAAAATAAAAATCTAAGCCCCCTGACCAACTGAATGAACCCCCACTCTTGGTCACAGGCATTCCAAAGTTAACCTGAAAAACTAGTATAGGCCTCACTATACCCTCCTTCCTTTGGAAATCAGGCACAACTGACCAGCAGTAACATTAAAATAGAGACCTTAGGGCTTACAAAACACACTCTTGACAGACAGCAGGCCCTGAAAGAAATTTGAAAGAAATTATTTTATCCCAAAATATATTTATTTGATATATTTTGAAATGGCCCTGCTAAGTTATTTCTTATGGGGAAAGTCAACATTCTGTGGAGAATCCGCTTCTCTTTCTAGGTCTTTTCCCTGATCCAGGAAAGAATTAAAGAGTCTGGCATCTTTTCAGGTCTGATAAGAAACATTTACAATCTATTCTCTCTGAAGCCTGCTAACTGGAGGCTTCACTTGCATGATGAAAACCTCAGTCTCCACAACCCCTTACCTTAATCCAGACACTCCTTTCTATTGATTCCAGGTCCTTAGATAATAACCTAAGTATTTCAACCAATTGCCAGCCAGAAAATCTTTAAATCCACCTATGACCTGGATGCCCCCTGCCCCACTCCCACCACCACTTTGAGTTGCCTTGCCTTTCCAGAACCCATGTATATCTTACATGTATTGATTGATGTCCTATATCTCCCTAAAATGTGTAAACTAACCTGTAGCCCAACCACCTTGGCCACAAGTTCTCAGGATCTCCTGGGGCTGTGTTACAGGTCATGGTCCTCATATTTGGCTTAGAGTAAGTATCTTCAAATATTTTACAAATTTTGATTCTTTTTGTCAACATTTCTTAATTTGGAATAAAATGTTAAACTGTGGTTCTAAGTAGGTCAAGTTTATCTTTAATCTTTCCGCACAGTAACAACAGTGCACTGGTGAGATGATTACTCTCTAAGGATCCAGAAAACCTTACATGGAGCCCTGATTTCTAAACTACTACTTTTAGTTATTTCCCAACTGGGCTTTGTGATAGTTCTTTCTTAAAATTAAATTTTATTTTACAGACAGGGTCTTATTCTGGTGCACAGGTTTTAGTGCAGTAATGTGATCATAGCTCACTGCAACCTTGAAATCCTGTGCTCCAACAATCCTTCTGCTTCATCCTACCAAGTAGCTAGGACTACAAGTGTGTGCCACCACAGTCAGCTAATTGTTTTTACTTTATGTAGAGATGGGGTCTTGTTATGTTGTCCAGGCTAGTCTCTAACTCCTAGCCTCAAGAAATCCTCCTATCTTGACTTCCCAAAGTGTTCAGATTATAGGCCTGAGCCACCTTACCCAGCCTTTAATAGTCAATTTTATGTATCAACTTGACTGGATCATAGGATGTCCAACCATTTGGTCAACCATTCTTCCAAGTGTGTCTGTGAGGGTGTTTCTGAATGAGATTAACATTTGCATCTGAGTAAAGCAGATTGGCTCCCACAATATGGTGTGCCTCATTCAATCAATTGAAGAAGAACAAAAAAATCTTAGTAAGAGGGGACCTCTTTCTGCCTGACTGGGTGAGCTAAAACTTAGGTCTTTTTTCTGCCTTCAGACTTGAATTAAAACATGGATTCTTGTTAGGTCTCCAGCCTGCCAACTTTCAGACTAGAACTTACACCATTGCCTCTCCTGGTTCTCAGGCCTTGAGATTCAGAGTAGAACTTACAGCCTTGGCTCTCTTGGGCTTCCAGCTTGCTACTTAAAAATCTTTGGGTTTTTCACACTATAATTATGAGAACAAATCTCTTACAAAAAAAAATCACACATTTATACGCACACACACACACACACATACACATGCATCCTATTGGTTTTGTTTCTCTGGAGAGCTCTGATCAACACAGGATTAGATTACTAGATGATTTCTGAGGGTCTTTTTACCTGGGAAATGATATTTTACTTTGGAGAACAAGAAGGAAAAAAACCTCCTTAGCACAAGATAGTATGCTTTTTATTTTGGATATAAACTTTGGGAAGGTAGAATCAATTGTAGACATATATTTCCTTATAGTAAACACAGCTAGTGTTTTAGATATAAGAAAGAATAAAGCAATTGCTGGCATTCAGGAGCCAGCCTGGTACTGCCATCTAGGATTTGGTATTTTCTTGCTGAGCATATACAGACACCACCAGAGAGTGAATGTAGTAGAACATGAAAAATATAAGAAAACTTCACAATCATGTTAGAACACAGATACAATTATGAACATTTTCCTAACCGTCAAAATGGCCAAGTAGCCTCATACTTCGGCTATTATGAGTGAGATGTCTGCTGCTTCTTCCCCTATCAGAGCTTTAGGCTAGACTCATCAATCATATAGATAAGAAATATTAAGTTATCATTCATTGAATTTTACTACTTCCCAACAGCATCCACTCCAGAATAGAGCTCTATTTTTTAACCCTACCAAATGTTATCTAACTGAAGCCCAAAAACTATAAGTCCTTTCCTCTATCCTTTATTGAGATGTCCCATGGTGTGTGTTCTTTCTTGTTTCATCAAGCAAAAAACTCAGCTTGTTCAACTACAGGTGTCTGTGGTGTTCTAAGAGTGAAGAACATTGACACATAGACAGCAACCCCATATGTTGACTATGCTTTCTGTAGCAATTAGTTGTATCTTTAAGACTGATGAAAGAAAGAGAGGATGAGAATCTAACAAGACTTCTCTATTCCAGCTTGACTTTTTATAGCATGAAGTTGTGTCTTCACTGTGTGAATTTAATTGCCATCGATCATCTCCTTAATGAAAGAGGAGGTCCTTATCTGCCTGGGAGGTCCTGCCAGATTCTGGGAATCTAAACAGATTGGCCTGTGGGCAGTATATCTTTTGCTTTGCTTTCTTTTCATTTTTGGCCAAATTATCAGATGAAAGCAACACATGAACATGATGGCAGAAGTGAAGTGCAGCCACACAACACCTGCTATTTCCTGCTCTGCTTTGCTTCTCAGGTAAAGGCCTGGGTTACTTAGTGAAGATAATAAGGCTCCGTTTCCCCAGACCTCATGCCTCCTGGACAAAAATTAGGCTCATAATACCCAAAATACAACACTAAACACTTATCAGACACTTTACCGTAAATTCTATCTGTTCCCTGGTTCTCTGCCGCAAATATTTCTGATAATTATTTTCTAGGTGATGCTGTTCAAATTATGGCCCAGAGCTCATAGTCTGCGAATTACTTTTTCCAGATTAAGCCTAGACAAATGCAAAACTAATACAGATTTTACCCATATTAGAATTCTTTTGAAACAATTACCACTTAACCAAGTCACCCATGTCTGTTAACAAAAAATTCTATTTCAAAGCAGGGTGGAGATGACTACTCTGGCCTTGAAACATAATCTAAATTTCCTAAAAGATATCTAGGAGAAATCAATCTGCAACCCAAGATATGAAAATAATTCATTTCCCATTCTTATACCAGTATTGAAAGAAATGACAACAGTTCCAGAATCTCTAGATTTTATTTGTTCATTAAAAATGCATTACACAAATCAGTGTAAAATACTAGAGCTGATCAAGTTATTATTTTGTCCAGTGAATACCTTTTACATCAGAGAAAAGTGAGATTTAGACAATGAAGTGACTCCACCTGAACCAAGAGTAGTGAAGTCAATTCTGGACTTGTTATCTAGGACCATGGTCCTCAAAGTGTGGTCTCTGGACTAGCAACATTGGCACCTCCTGGGAACTTGTAGAGATGTAAATTCTGTAGTATCATCCATGATCCACCAACTCAGAAACTCTGGAGTTTTTGACAGGCTCTCATGTGGTCCTAAGGCATGCCAAAGTTTGAGAACCTCTTGTCTAAAGACTGGGATACTACCCAGCACAAGGATAAAAATTACATTTTTCTTTGAATGTCTAACATTTGTCACACAATCTGTTCTCAATCGTGATTTTAAAAATAAATTAATAAATTCTATATTCACAACACTAATGTGATATGTTGGTTTGGTTTTGTAATTTCTGAGCAGTCAATAATTCAATAAAATAAGCATCAATTGCATTTTTAACATATTCATGCCACTGAGAAAAGATAGAAATTCAAAATGATGTGGTCTCTGACTTGAAGGAATGAATGGCACAGACGTACATGCACACTGATAACGAGGGTGAAGCCATTGTAATGGCATCATAAAACCATGTATCCATGGAGCAGACAAAGGGCTATACTACTTTCATTCTGGACAACTTCTTGGAAGAGGAAGGATTTGTGTAGGATTTGAAGGATTTCTGAGGACAGAGATGGAATGAGGCGGGAGAAAGAGCATTTCAGAGAAAGAGATCTGAATGGGGGGAATATGCATTTGGGCAGAAGAGGTGGAGGTGGGAAACTTTTCAGGACATGGGGACTACATTGTGGTGGTCAAAGCTCAGGGACAGTGGCAGGGAGAATATTTTTAAATTAGAAGCTGGGAAATTCAGTTTATACCAACTAATTGGATATTGGAATCTGGCCCTTATTTGTAGCCTAGGGGAGGTTTCCCCAGTTACCACACAGAGGAGCAAGATGATGAAAACTACAATGTGAAAGGCAGTTCATGTGAAAATGTGAAGGAGAGGCAGAGGTGAAAGCAGGAAAAACACTTTCGACATTATTACTAGAGATAAGGCAAGAAATGATGAGATACTGAGATAGAAAATGATGATGTAGGAAGAAGTAAGGATATGGGGCCGGGCGCGGTGGCTCACACCTGTAATTCCAGCACTTTGGGAGGCGGAGGCCGCCTGATCATCTGAGGTCAGGAGTTCAAGACCAGCCTGGCCAACATGGTGAAACCCTGTCTCTACAAAAATTAACTGGGCACGATGGCAGGTGCCTGTAATCCCAGCTACTTGGGAGGTTGAGACAAGAGAATCGCTTGAATACAGGGGGCAGAGGTTGAACTGAGCCAAGATCATGCCATTGCACTCCAGCCTAGGTGACAGAGCAAGACTCAATCTAAAGAAAGAAAGAAAGAAAGAAAGAAGAAAGAAAGAAAGAAAGAAAGAAAGAAAGAAAGAAAGAAAGAAAGAAAGAAAGAAAGAAAGAAAGAAAGAAAGAAAGAAAGAAGGAAAGAAGGAAAGAAGGAAAGAAGGAAAGAAGGAAAGAAGGAAAGAAAGAAAGAAAGAAAGGAAGAAAGGAAGAAAGGAAGAAAGGAAGAAAGGAAGAAAGAAAGAAAGAAAGAAAGAAAGAAAGAAAAAGAAAGAAAGAAAGAAAGAAAGAAAGAAAGAAAGAAAGAAAGAAAGAAAGAAAGAAAGAAAGAAAGAAAGAAAGAAAAGAAAAGAAAGAAAGAAATGGAAAAAGTGTTGAGATGAGGAAGGCAAGAAGAGACTTAGTGGCTGATTCCCTTGGGAGGTGGGGGCGGCGGGGTGTGAAGCTGCTGCTGGGTGTGTTCTGGGCTTCTTTGGGGTGACGCTGGGAGTGCAGAGCTGTTTACAAAGTGAGAGGTGAGGCAAGATTTTCTTGTGATGAATCCGAAGAGTCCTACAGACATTTCGATGTGACGGTAAGTGAAGAATTGGATACAGGAGGCTGAGTCTTAAAATAGAGACGAGGATTTGGGAGTTAAGGGCATAGATGCATTGACAGTAGCAATGGGAATAATGACATCATCAAAGGAAAACATGTGGACACAGAGAAAAGTGAGCTGCAGAAGTAACTTTTGTAGAATATTTACTTAGAAGCCCCCAGGGAGAGGAGAACTAAGGTGATGGAGTTATTCTGAGCAAACTATCGCGAGGACAGAAAACCAAACACCGCATGTTCTCACTCATAAGTGGGAATTGAACAATGAGAACACTTGGACACAGGGTGGGGAACATGACACACTGGGGCCTGTCATGGAGTGGGGGTGGGAGGGATAGCATTAGGAGATATACCTAATGTAAATGACGAGTTAATGAGTGCAGCACACCAACATGGCACATGTATACATATGTAACAAATCTGCACGTTGTGCACATGTACCCTAGAACTTAAAGTATAATTTAAAAAAAAAGAAGAGTGGTAGACAAAGAACCTAGAGTCTGCAATCAAAGGGAAACAAAAGGAAGCTGGCTGCAAAAGCTAGCATTCATGGAATATTTACTCTGAGCCAGGATCTCACTAAATGCTTTACATGCCTTATCTCCTGGAATCCTCACACAAACATTTTGAAGTAGGAATTAGTAACCCTTTATATATACAGAAGGGAAACTGAGGTTTACGAATTCTTAATAACTTACCCAAGCTCATAGCTTTAGAAAGCAGTGGAGCCAAATTTCCCAAGCCAGACTCAAAATGAAAGGTTTTAACCACTCCCTAGAAAATATGTTTCAGGAAAAGCATCTTTCCTGCCAGGGGTACAGAGAGAGAAAGTTGAGAAGCAGCCCATTAAATGAAAAACCAGAGTGATCCTGGTGACTCTTAAGTGTATAGTTTCAGTAGACAGCAGGCTGATCACTCTGAAATGAAGGTGAATGTGTGGTGAGGACAGGAAACCAGAAATATGGATGACTTTTTAACTAATTTTGGTAAGTGAAAGCATAAGAAACAGTAAGGTAGCTGGAAAATTTATAGCATTTCTTGAATGGAGAAGCCCTGGATGTATTATAGGCTGAGGAAAAGAACCTAAATTCTGTCACAGGAGAAAGAGAATGGATGTCTTTTTTTTTTTTTAATTGGTGTGACCATTTTCTTTTTAAGATAGATGAGACATTTTGCTATGTATACTACATCATGTATTAGAACCTCTTATAATATGGCTCATTTTTTACATGGTTTCTGATTTACCATGTGTTAAATATTCCTTGAAATACATCCAGTAACACTCTAGTAAGGTTAGACTTTAACATAAATATATATTTTTTAAAATTTCTGTCAAGATCCCTTCATTACAGAAGTAAAGCAATGATGGCTCATATGAACAAACCTGTGAGTGTGGACAGGATACTGAAATATGTTGCATTGGCTGAAGCATGCACCTACTTATCTACTCAGGTAAGTCAAATGTCCCCAAGAGCACCAAGCAAGAATGTCCCAGTCCAAGTTATCCAGGGAGCAGAAACCAGCAAGGGACAAGCCACAGGGTTTGGGGTTTGGGGTTTGGGATGGTCGTAGGAAGTGATCATTCTGTACAATAGCATCCAGGGGCCTGCTAGACCCACTGCAAGTTATGGTGCCTGATTGATTAGTGTTGGATTTAAATTGTTGCACCATTTTTGGTTGGCAAGGAATAAAACTGAAGAAGGGTAAGCCACAAGATTTCAGTCTTCTCTGCAAAGTGGGAGATGGGGAGGGTGGGAGTCGCGTTTCTAGTTAAGCAGAAAGGCACTGAAACAGGCACTGAATTACCTGCGGAGTTCTCTGTACCTCTCCCTCCTAAATAGCCATTCTGCTGGTAACTTACCAATTTTCTGGACCTTTAGAGAAACTGGACAAGCCCTCTGTGACACTGACTGTAACTACCTACACACGTAATAGTTGTTCTATTATAACCTTTAAGAAAGTTCAATCTGATACCAAAGACTTGAAGGCTCTCATTTTGTCAAACTGCCTGATGTTTCTGGCTCACCGATGGAGAAATCCGTCAGGGGAATGCATACATAAGAGGCCAGGTGGTAGAGACCTTTGAAGCAAGTGCATTCCAGGCAACTTTATTTCATTTCGCCTACAGCTTTACTATCCTCACCCTCAACATTTTCACCTGTTGTTCCAGCTTCCTTCTTCACTAGGATCTCCTCCAGTGACACCAGAGAAACAGCATGTGTTTTTGTCTAGAGATCCACTTAAATGTTTCCTTTATGCTTTAGAATATTTTCTTCGTTTTTTTTGTTTTTTTGTTTTTGTTTTTTTAGAATTTTCCCAGTCACTTTTAATCTCAGTTTATAAATCTTCTGAATTAACACTGTTTTGTTTAAGAAAAGCCAACCGACTTATCAACAAAAAAGTTCTTTAGCTTTTTATATTTTATATTAGTATATGTATGGTAATATTTTTACTTCAAATGAATACAAACTTGGGCAAGGTACTTAACCTCCCTGAGTCCCAATTATCAAGTCAACCAAATAGTAGAATAATATTCACTCACACAAATGTTATGAGGATTATATGGCAACATATAAATGACTGTCTAACACATAGAGCCAGAAAATAAATGTTGAATATCTTCTCCTTCCATTCCCCTTCTTACAATGTGCTTCTAATGCAAGACAAAATAGTTTTGCCTTGTCATCTTCTATCATATGTAGCAAACTTGGGATGGTGGTGGATACTGAGAATCTAAAGAACAAAACAAGACTAGTAACAATTACACCTTAATTCCAGACATCCTTGAAACAGCACCTCAGCAAAATACACATTTTTTCTCATGTGAATTGTGTGGTTTGTATCTGAACACACCCAGTACAGTCCCTAGCATAGTTTAACATAAATAAACCTTTAATGTTTATTGGATGAGTGAACAAATTAATGAATGAACAAGTAAATGGATAAATCGAAAGTCAGGTAAATTACATGAACGGGTGCTGTGAGACTTTTCATCAAATGATCCATTAAGAAGCAGTGAACTCGCCTCAGTTCCACCTACTCCACCCTAAAGCATCTTCTTATCCACTGAAGTCTTGTGGAAATAGAATTCTAAAATTTTAGTCTGAGGTTTCAGGTTCAATGAATGACATCATGTCTAAAAGGTCTTGGACTTTTGTTAGCTGTGTGATGTGGAGCAAAGCACACAGACTCTCAGAGCATCAGTTTTTTTTATAGATATAATATGTAGAGCTTAGCAGGATTGGAAAGAACAAATGAGATAATCGTATGAAAGCATTTTTTTCTGAACTTCGAAATGCTTTCATAGATGCACACGAGTGCCTTTTGCATTTCTTCATCAGGACACTACAAACACAGCTTGCTTGAACCTAAACTCACGACAAGCACCCTGTGACATTTGCTGTAACTACCTAACTACCTAATAGTGTTTGTAAACTCATGGTGCTGCTCATGAATACTTTTTTCATCTTAATGTCCCTCACAATTGCAAGAAACACTACCTACAGTGTCTGCTGTCAGACTCAGAGTGGCAGCCCACTTCCCTCACCTCTGGGTTCTGTGTCAAGCCCGTAAGAAAAGCCTCTTTATTTTTTATCTCCTTGAGCCTAAATCTTTTTGTTCTTTTTATTGTTTTAAAATCTGTAGCTTTAATACCAAACATAGGGCTTATCACATGAGTATATGGACTTCTTTAATATCTATTTTTTGTTGTGTTTTATTATGTATCCACTTTACATTAAAATAAATGATGGGGGGGCATTCACATAGGATAGAATAGAATGACTAGATGAGAACATTGCATCAAAGAAAGACATAAGGGTACAAAGATCCATATAAAACACAGTTAAGCATAATACAAATTTGATATGTAGTTATCAGCAATTCAACTCTCTTTGCTAGCTGGACTCTAAGGTTCATTTCCCTCTTCCACTGTCATGTGTGAAGGGAGCAGACCTCCAGTTCCAGAGTGGGGAATCCTGGTAAATCTAGAACAATGTTGCTAATCTCATTCCTCTTTGTTGGTTATTGGATTATGAAAAAGCATGTGATGCAGTTTGGCCAGAGACATGAGGACAAATCTCTAGGTTGGCTCCTCTCCTTCCCTTCAATGTGAGCACATCTCCTAGTGATGGAACCATCCTGCACCCATGAGATGAACTCTAATGACAAAAGCCAACATTCAGAGGAGGAAACAAGCAGATGCAAAGAGTGGATCCTTGTAGAGTCACTGAATTAATCAGCATCAGAGCCATCTTCTCTCTCTGCACTACTTGTGTAAGGTAACACCTTCCCCTTAGTCTTTACTATAAGTGAAACAGTTTGTCAGCACACATATTCCAAATGTTACATAAAATTAATACACAAAACTGCATGTGATAATATCCTGAAATATTATTTACAATTAGCAACAAATTTGGCTAAAGCAAAGATGGAAATATAATTGGAATTCAATGACTATAAAACCAAAACTATTTGTACAGTAAAAGAGCAGCTTCCTTGTGCTAAAATACATAAAGGAATGAACAAAAATGTTCCTTCTGTGAAGTCTTATGAAGGGGAGAGCAAGTTTTCTATGCTTACATTTTGTAATGTCCTTAAATGTGCATCAGAGATGCTATTCAGGAAAACCCCTGCCATAAGGAACCAGATGATATTATGTGTGGTACCTTAGCTAACTAGTGATTTTGGATGACTCCTAAGATAATGTTTAGCTACTTAAATTCTAGCAGATGGCATGGGCATGTGTCTTATATGCAGTCCATGAATAAGAGTTTTTAGCATTTAATGGCAAATGGATACTACAATTTAAATCTAAATATTTTGGTCAGAACATATATGCCATTCAGTTTTTCTGTGCTGACTTTAGAGCTTAGCACATAGTAAATATTCAACATATAAGTTGAAATTTTAGTGAAGAGTCCATAAATGTACTAGACATGCCTGTTTTTCATCCTTCAGAGCTCAATAAAAAATGTCACTTTTTGGCTCTAATCTTTTCAGTAGGTCAGATCCATAGTCGAAAACCTCCAGGGGACATTTCAAGAATCTATAGTTACTAGACTATCTCAGTTTGCTATTATTAATTGATTTATCTTTATTTATCCTGCCAGACTGCCTGCCTTCCAAAGATTGGACATGTCAACAGGAGTCCTTCCAGAGCCTCCAGATGCCAGCCCATTGCCTGGCTCTGATGATCAACAAATATGTGTTGAGAATTAGTAGTAAAGCATATGAGGAAACTTGTGAGGTTTAATTTGTTTGTTTCATTTTAAAAGTAATGGGTGCCATGGACTGAATTTTGTTACCCAAATATCCATAGGTTGAAGCCCTAATCCCCAGTGTGATGGTATTTGGAGGTAGGACCTTTGGAAAGTGATTAGTTTCAGATGAAGCCAGGACAGTGGAGACTGCATGATAATATTAGTGCCCTTTTAAAAAGAAACACCAGCGAGCTTGCTTCCTCCTTTCCTCTTTACCCACATACACAAAAGAAAGGCCACGTGAGGACACAACAAGAAGAAGGTCATCTGTAAGCCAGGGAGAGAGACCTCAGCAGACACCAGATTGGCCAGCAACTTGATCTTAGACTTCCAGTCTCCAGAACTGTGAGAATTAAATTCCCATTGTTTAAGCCACCCAGTCAATGTGCAGTATTCTGTTACAGCAGCCAGGTGCCTAAGACAATAGGGATAGACGGTAAGAATAATGGGTAAGAGTGGAGGTGAGAGTAGGGCCACAGAGACTGTAAAGAGCCCAATCCAAAATGTAACTATTTCCCAGCTTTCCCTGGGACTAAGCGTGGCTTACCACAAAGATCTGCAGAGACTGTAGTGAGGTAGGCCCTGGGCTCTAAGTAGATGTATTCTCCTTGCATAAAATAGAAAATAATCTCAATATGACCCAAGTCAATACTCAGGATATTAGTTTTATTTCCAGTTTGAAGATTTAATTAGAGACAACGGCTCATTATAACTTCCACTTTGGCACCCATGTTTCATGTTAACATCAGTTATAGCAGTAACAACTATCACAGTTTGCATGTGTGCCCCACACAGATCCTTTACACTCCTGTGTCTCATTACCACACTTTAAAGCAAATGGCACAACAATCATTTTCAGATGAAGAAACACAGGTCAAGAATCCAAGGTGCATTCAAAGTATTAATCTAGATGAATTTGACTCTAAAACATATATTCATCTACTATCACTCATTCTTGAAGACATCTCTATCCAGTTTTCAAGTAAACAGTTTTAAATGCCTATTGTTTTAAAATAAAGCATTTCTATTTTTATTGCTGTTATAGTTCCTGTATTACCATGCTAAGACTGTTTCATTAGCAGAATAATTTTAGGCTTTACCAAGTTTAGCTGCCTCCGCAGTATCTGTGCCTCTCCTTTTGATGCATTGTTGACTCTAGTGCCAACATATCCTCACACAAGCCAGTCTGACCTGCAAGCAACTTGCTCATCTCAGTCCACATTCATATCCAGGCTGCAGCATTTGTTCAAATGGACCTAAAAATACAAAGGGCAGACCTTTCAGTGTTCTCCTAGGAGAAAATTGTCAGTTGCTTAAGGACTTCAGTCATCAGGTCAAAAAGTTTGTGCTTTCTTTCTATCTATTAAAAAGGAAAAGAGAGAGAAAAAAAAAAAACAAAAGCAAATTCTGCTGAGATGTACAATCAACGTCCCAAGCATCACCGTTTATAAGGTGATTGCAGCCATGTGGTGTTCTGCAATTTGAAGTTGAGAAAGGGATAATAGCTGCAATTAGGTGGACTCTCTCATACTGATTTTAACAAAAACATCTCAGGGATAGCTATAAATTTTCTGTTTAATAACTGTAACTATTCCGGTGAAATCGTGTGCTCGCTGGGGAACAATTGAATACACAGACAATGCTCGTTAGATGAATTTAACATTCACCTTAATTGGGGAATCTAGTATTTCATTACTTCCAAAACGGTACTAATTTCCCAATATGTATAATTGGGATACACAAATATTGCTCTTTTTATCACCGCTATGTAACATTTGTGAAGCTTAGACTCTTGGAAATTCTGTGAAAATATAGGATTAAAATAATACTAATAATTCCTTAAATTGCAATGAAAATAAAATCCTTATGTAAAGTGTTTTATAAAATTAAGCATTTCTACATACTTTTCCCCAATTGTATATCATAGTATCCGTTTGTGACATAAATATGGCAGTTATATTGTCACTACTTTATAATGAGAAAACAAAATTAGAATCTTAGGTTAAAAAAATAAAATGCAGGAAAAGCAAATGTTCAAGGTTCTTTCCAGTACCACTCTTTAAACTCTGAGATGCAGAGAGCCAGGGAGAAGTTGCCAGGACTCCGGCTTCTGAAGCACTAGATATATTCCTGTCTGTCTCTGAACCTTAGGTTTCTTTTATTTAAACTTAGAGGTCGGGCACAGTGCCTCATGACTGTAATCCCAGCACTTTGGGAGGCCAAGGTGGGCGGATCACTTGAGCTCAGGAGGGCAAGACCAGCCTGACCAACATGGTGAAATCCTGTCTCTACTAAAAATACAAAAAAAAATTAGCTAGGTGTGGTGGCACACACCTTTAATCCCAGCCACTAGGGAGGCTGAGGCAGGAGAATCACTTGAACCTGGGAGGTGGAGGTTGCAGTGACCCAAGATTGTGCCACTGCACTCCAACCTAGGCAGCAGAGCAAGACACCATCTCGAAAAACGTTTTAAAAAACTTAGAAAAATGACTTTGGCTTATAGATTTCTTGTGAAAATTAAATGACATAATCTGTTTAAAGTATCTGGCAGAGAATTGTTGCATAATACAGTGTGCAGATGGTAGCTAGCACGAGCAACAACAGTGGAGGAATCTGTCTCAACAGTTGAGATCATGGTGAAATGAAAATTTTCTGAATATAAGGTATTTGTTTCTTTTTGTTGCTGTAACAAATTATCACAAACTCCATGGCTTAACACAATACAAATTTAGTCTTTATTTCACAGGACTAAAATGAAGTTGCTGTAGGGCTATGTTCCTTCTGGAAACTCTGGGAGATAATCCATATCCTATCTTTTCCCACTTCTAGAGGCTACCTGCCTTCCTTAGCTCATGGCACCTTCTTCCATCTTCAAAGAAAGCAGCACAGTATCTTAGAATTTCTCAATCTCTGCTGTCCTCTTTCATTTATAAAGACCCTTTGCCCACCCAGATATCCCAGAATAATCTCCTCATCTCAGTATCCTTAAAATAACCATCTGCAAAGTTCCTTTTACTTTGTAAGTGAAAGTGTTCATAGGTTCCAGAGATTAGGACATGGACATTTTTAATGGGGCCATTATTCTGTGTAACAAGTAAAAACTAGCACTAAATTTACTGGTATACAACCCTTGCCTATTATTAGAAAGAGATATCTCTGTGAAGACTTTGTATTGTTTGAATTTGGGTTGCTACTTGTGTAAACAGGAGAATACAAAGTAATGAGAGCACACTTTGAGCTGGGGTCAACAGGATTTAGTTAAAAGACACCCAATGCCCAACTATGTCTTTTGTTCAACATGTGCATAAACCTTTTGGACATAGCAATAGAAAACTATCATCTAAGTGTTTATTATGTGAGGCTTAAAAAGAGAGTAAATCGCTGCTCATATGTGGATTGGAAAGTCCTTCAAAGGCTTAAGTAATAGGCTTAGTGGAGTAGAACAGAATTCAGCATGAATGAATATAAAATCCTACACCTGGGTCCAAAAATAGCGATGGTATAATTGAAGAATGAGGGAGATAATACTTATGCAACAATGGTGTCTAAATACAGCATTCTGGCACACATACAAAAAAGTCATACACCTTAGGATGTTCTTTTTGTTTTAAGAAGCTCAGTGTGATTAAGAATAGGAAAGAAGCAATCAGGTATGTAACTTTCCTAATTGTTTAATTCTCACAGTAACTCTATGTGTGAAGCTTTGTTCTCTCTATTTTACGGATAATAAATTTGAGATTCATGAAAATAGAGTAAATTGACATATCCCATATTTTTCTGTCGCTAAACATAATTTGAACCCAGATCATTCTGACGTGAGATCCTTTGATTTTCCAAATACATTTGCTCTGAGCAGCGACTGCTATATCTAGTTAAAATTCATACTACTGAAATAGAAGTATTAAAGTTTGAAAGAGATGTATTCAATTATGGGTAAGAGAGCCACTGCCTGGCAACTCAGTAAAGAAAGTTCTAGATCATAGCTTTCCAGGAGAGTTACCATGTGGATGAAAATATTGTTTATCATTGCTGTTCAATAAAATACCCACTGGCCCCATGTAGCTATTAGGCAATTGAAATGTATCTACAGTGTTGGAAAATACAGTTCCAGAGAGAAACATTAGGTTGAAGTAGATATAAAGTTGGTTGTGAAGATTGCATTCATCTCTAATATTCTCTAGTTCTATAAATTCAGGCAGCTTGAGGGTGACGGTTATTGGCAAAGGTACTGACTATGGTGCCTTTAACCACAAGGAGAGAAAAAGCAAAACTGGAGTACATTTTTTATTATGGCAATGGATCTATTCCTGTCTCTGAGTCAAAACAAAGCAGCAGAAATAGATGATAGGTCTGGAAAGTGTAGCTTGTGAGCTGACAGGTATCTCTTAAGTTTTTTCTGGTTAATCTCTCACATCCATCTTTCAGGTGGGAAGAATTCATCTACAGTTTAATTGTGAAACTAAATTGACCCCAGACCATTCTAAATCCAAGACAGTTGGAACTATCTATCCAATGATAGTTTGGTTGGATACAAGTATACCTAACACATACATAATTTCTATTTCTGTCATTGAAATATAATGTAAAACTAGGTATTTCTAGATTTGGCTAAGATGCAACAAGCACACTCTATCCTACATCTCTCACTAATTACAACTAGAAACTCTGGACAAAATCAATGTAGCAACTATGGGAAAATGCTGAAATACAAAGAAAAGAAGTAAGACCTCAGGATTCCAGGAACAAATGCGGTAATTTCCCTGGATGTTTTTGTTTATTCATGTGTTTGTTGCTGGCTTGTTTGCTTGGTTGTTTTGTGCCCATTTGCTATATGTATATCCCAACCTGGATGCTAGAAGAATTTACAACTCAGAACTTCCAAAAAATACACAGAACAAAAACTCCCCAGAAAAACTTCATTTTTGCCAGAGGCTCTAGCAGAGTGTGGCCCTACAGGATGGAACCCTGTAGATTATACCTACTATATACCGGTTGAATGACATGCAAGAAGTGCTGTTTCTCCCCGCTGACTCAGTAGTTAAGAACAATTAGAGACCTCTCAGCTCTCCTCACCTTGCATTTAGCAAAGATAAGCAGAGGGGTGACCTACCCTCTCCACTCATACTGTGAGTGGGGCCAAATACTTACTATTACCCCTGCCCTGCATTAGACAAAATCCAGCACATAAAGAGTAAAAGGAGAAGAGAAGAGAAAGCCAGAGAAAGTGGTTCTTTAAGTGTGTACATGAAGTCCTTCCTGAACACTCTGTATTTCTCATACTGAAAGCTTAAGGCACTGAGCTGCAGCATGGAATAGTCCAGGTTTCAGACTTGTCACTGGTCTGCATATCAACAGGAACAGCAGAATAACACTGCAAGACTTAGAAAACTAATTTCTCACTTAAGTCATAGACCACAAAATGTCCTCAGTCAACATGGATTGAATGCTTGATAAAACAAAATATTTTAACAGAAACTAGTTTTATAACAAAATGTAATGTCCCCTCCCAAAAAAATCCTAAAGTGCACAGTATATCAAGAATGTGTTAAATCTCAACTTTAGTAAGAAACATGCCCACATCATGACACTGATGTGAGAATTATCTGATAAGTACTTCAAAGCACCTTTCACACAAATGTTCTAACAAGTAATCATGAACACTCTTAAAACATATTGAAACATAAAGCTCATAGTAAATACAAGAGATAACTGAAAATGTTAAAACTAAAAAAAATAGTAATAGAATGCAAGAAATCAATGAATTGGCTAACTAGGTGATTAGAGATGACAAAGGAAAGCATAAGAGAAAGCAGATCAATAGAAATAATCCAATCTAAACAAAAGAGATGAAAAATAAATTAACAGAGTCTCAGGGATCTGCTGGGCAATAACATAAAAGGTCTAACAATCATGCCATCAAAGTTTTAGAAGAAAAGGATTAGTGCCATGCTGAAAATAAATCAAATGAATAACAGTTGAAACCCCCAAATTTGGCAAAAGACATAAACCTACAAATTCAAAAAGTTGAGTCATTCTCAAACAAGATGAAACCGAAGAAATTCATGCCCAGACACACCATAATCAAATTTCTTAAAACGAAATACAAAGAAAATATATCAAATATCAACCTGGAGATGTTGGGCTCTCATGAAGGAAGAACCTGAATTTAAAATGAAGCCATTTGAAAACTAAACAAAAATTTAGAGTGAAGGCCTTCCTAAGCATCTTGATTCATGGGTGCCTGAAGCCATTACTGCTGGACTTTAAAGTATTCTGGGTCATTAAGTTTGTGATCTCTCTCTCTCTCTCTTTCTCTCTCTCTCTCTCAAGTTTGTGTTAGCTTTCTTTAACTTTCCTCCAAATGTACTGACTCTAAACTTGTGATCGCCAAGACACTTTGCCCATTTTAGTCCCAAACATTGGTAATAAAATTCTTTTTCTTTATGGTTGAAACCATGCACATTGGCTTAGTCCAGTGAAAGTTTGATTGAAGGTAAAGGTTTTCTTGTGAGCATTCTAACATCTCTTCATTCATAATTTCATTTAATCCTCTCAGCAGCCCTTTGAGCTGCTTTCTGCGTATTGCAAGTGACCCACTCAAGGCTCATATAATTTTTCAGTATTATACAATTATTATGTGAATCCTATTTTTTCATCCCAATGTGTGTCTTTTACTTGCTTCATACTTGTTCAGGATGACTTCATACACTCATCACAGTAAAAATTCATGATATATTACTCATTCTTGAACTCTCTGCTTGATTTTTCTGCTAAGGTTGTGTTTTTCCAGAACCACATGAAGAGATAAGAATGTGCATGGAAGCTGTCCCAGGAGACAAATGTCAGGAAATGTGGAGGCGAAAAAATAATTAGAAGGAAGCCCACGAAAGATGCAAATTTGATCTACGGACAACTGGGTTTTAACATACTGGGAGACTCTGGGAGTCACTCCAACCCGTGGTTCATCCTTTCAAGTCAAAATTTACCCTTCAATACTCACACTGCAATAATAGATGAAATTCCTGTATGCCTTCCTTCTTTACATTGAGCATGACAGATCCTGAGATTTCTCAGTAGAGGGTTCTGCAAGGGACACTGCAGGATCAGGGAGCTCTCTTGCTGTTGGCAGTGCCGCATGGCTACTCGGAAGTGTAGGTGTGAAGACACTGATGGGGCTCTGCTCTGGCCACATGTGCAGAATGTATGGCCTGTCAGTGACCTTATAGATCCAGCCCAGCCAGCTGATCACCTTCCTGTGGCTCCCTCAACATGGACACAGCACTTCAGGCCTCCTGCCCACTAGGGCACCGCATGTCCTCTGCACACCACCACACACCTGGCCTGTGCCCTATGATGCTTCCTGCTTGCTAACTGACTGTGGATTAACTCTGGCTGAGGGAATCTGAGAGGTTTCCCTATCATTGGGCTGCAACTGCACCTTCTCTAGTGAGGTCAGAATCTCTGCTTTGGGGAAGGGGCTATCTCCAAGTTTGTTCATCCTCTTTACTCTTCCACTTTCCCAGTACGTTATAGAGTGTCCTTATCTCTTGCAATTTCTCTTTGGTCAGATTTGAATGAGTGAACTTCCATTGCTCCACAGTGTGCTTTTGTGGCTTGATTGGAATCAGACCAATCTAACAGAGAGATATGTGGTCAGCCCTTTGGCTGAGGGCTGCTCCTGAGAGGTGGAACTGGGTAGTCCCCAGAACTTCTGGCCTGGCCTGCATTCAAGTTGAGTGTTTAGAGGTTTCCCATTGGGAGTCATTGCATGGAGTCATGATTGCTGGGGTATAAGGAGGCACTATGACAGAGGTCTTCCCAGTTCAGCTCTTAGCACTGGGTCTTTATCCATGGCTAAAGGTGGTTCGTTGTGTGCTTGGTAAAGACAGTGGTGGAGGTCCGAATGACAAGGAAGGCAAAGCGTCAGGAAAAGCATTCTAAGTAGTCTCTTAATCATTGTCTTCCTCACCTGCCTTCAGGGTCCAGATAAGGAGCAGACACACCAGGGCTTCTGATGCTCATATATCTGGAGGAGAGTTGAAAAGGGGAAAGCATGTCCTCTAGACATGGATCTGGGTTTTAATTTTGGCGGAACCATTTATGAATTTTATGATGTGAGCTATTCTTAGATTATTTTCCTCATCTGCTCAATGTGGGTAAGTTGCCCTACTTCACAAGATTAAATTAAATCACACAAAGAGCTATGCATGTTCACACACTGAAGAGTTGGTTCTCCACACCCAGCATGTTTTCAAATGCTCCTGTTCTATTCATGGCTAATGTACAAAGATGTATATGAATCAGAGACTGCTGCAAACATAGAGTGCTAAAGTTAGACAGAGAGTAATGAGACCAAATCCACTTCCAGAGTGAACTAGTAGAGGCCCTGACATGCTCAGAATGACTTCTGTGGAAGATGATTGAAGTGGCAGAAGCTACAGTGGAGGGAACTATTTAGAATCCAGAAATAACAATTACCAATTGCATGCTGCTTAAAATGGTCAAGCACACTCTGCAAACTTTCTGCAATTGGTTGTAAAAATTGTTAACCAGAAGTGGATATCCCAGAACCATGAATTAAGTTCTAGTTGAGGGTGGATGAGCAGATTCCAGAAAAAAAAAAAGGATCAAATGAGGATAAGTTTCGTCTTTTTGTCACTGTGGTTATTACTAATCCCATAAGAAGTTGGGGCTAGAACAAGAATGTCGCGGTGGAACATGTGTAGTGGCCTGGACCTCTGCCTAAGTTAACTGGTAAGCAAAGCACATAGAGTTCTACTTGATTTCAGTCAAGAGTGAAAATCCTTTTACCCTTTTTATAAAGATGCACGTTAGAGAACCTTCCAGTCTAGCGCTGCTATTCACAGATGTATTCTGAATGACTGGATCATTCCAGACACATAGGGTCAAGATCTTAATACCAGAAAGTAAAAACAAAGAAAATAGCCTTTTCTTTCACAGTGTTCTATTAAAGAGGCTTACTTATATTTAATATCATTATGCCTTCATATTGAAATGAGTGTGATTTATCAAGACTGTGTAGTTTGCATTCAGCAAGTACTTACTGCATACTTGTTCTGTGCTATGCACAGTATGAGGTCCCAGAGATGCAAAAGTGAACAAGACTCGTTGTATGACCTGAAATTAATCTACCTGAAGAAAAAGATAAAGTAATAACAGTAGCAACATGGTACACATCAGGCATTAAGATAGTTCACAAAATATCAATAAGAGAACATAAAGACATAGAAGACTCTTCAGAGAAGCTGTCACAAATGTGATCTACATTTACAGAGCAGAAATAATTTCAGGTACACATTTCAAAACTCTTGAATTTCTGCTCTTCAGCATTGTGATGGTTAATTGTATGCATCAACTTGGAGGGTGTTTGGGATAAAATTCACATTTAAATTGGTAGACATTGAGTAAGTAGGTTGCCTTCCATAATGTGAGTGGGTCTCCTCCAGTCAGTTGAAGGCGTGAATAGAACAAAAGACTGATCCCTTGAACCAGAGGGATCTTCAGCAGATGGCCTTCAGACTTCATCTGCACAAGCAGCTCCCCTGGGTCTCCAGCCTGCCAGCCACACTGCAGATTTGGACTTGCCAGCCTCTGTAATCACATAAGTCAATTCTTTATAATAAATCTCTCTATAATCCTAAGTGTGTATGTGTGTGTGTGTACACATACACATCTTATTGGTTCTGTTTGTCTGGCACAAGTGTCTACCTTTCATTTAGGTGGTGTGGAGAGGAGTAACTGTCATATACAGCATAGAAAGGTGTTGTGGGACTTCAAAAGGCTGAAGCCATTACACAGAGGATTTCAATGCACAAGAGTGAAGGTTCCAGAAGCCAAAATTGCCCATAACCTCAGTACTCTGTCAAAGGCTTTTGTTCAACTAGGGATAATTGGAGCTTTTATTTCCTAAGGTAATTTTCCAAGCAATATTGATTGCCCATTTAGTTGGAAATGGATGATTCCCCTACTAATCAATTTTTAAAATGTTCATTTCTAGGGCAAATTGTGTATATGACACATGTGGAAAAGAATCTTCAAAACACGTTGGATAAAAAACGAAGTTACAAAATAATGCACGCAGTATGATTCCTTTAGACAAAGCCCCAAACCTCCTGAAACCAAACAACAGATTGCTTAGAGATGCACATATTTCCTGTGGGGGAAAGAGAGCAAAGAAAATGGGGATAATTAAGATAAAATGTATGATAGTGTTTCTCTCTGTGGGGGAGAGAGGGAGAGCAGGCAGGAGGCTGCAGCAGTAAAGTAATTTTCTCTTGGTTTCTGAGCCTTATTTTAGCATAGGTCCCTGAAGGGTGTGTGTGTGTGTGTGTGTGTGTGTGTGTGTGTGTGTGTGTGTGTCCCCATCTAAATTTTGTGCATGTAAACAAAAAGGAAAAAGGATACATAAGTAATGTACTTCGTGATTTCTTGCTCTGAAACAATGTAAACTCTGATACCGGAATCTAGAAAGAAAATAATAATAAATAGGTGCTCTTGTCCTCACAGTTCATTCAAATAGTGGCTGCCTGCATGCATTAGTATAATGTTTAATTTGTTAAAGGCAATCTCCAGCCTCTGTCTGAAAATATAAATTACTGAGATTCAGTCCTTTGCCAACATATCATGAATAAATGGTGAGCAATAAGTAGAAAACAGTTGAATACAAAGGCACATTTTAAAATGCAGTCCATTCTAAAGCGACATAACTGAAAAGACTGTTCTTTAATAGCATATTTCAAATTATTAAATTTGGAATGGTCTTTTAAAACCAGAAACATCACAGACTTTGATAGAGAAAAGATCGAGGGCCTAAGCCTCAATGCCATCTTGCTGAGCACACTTGCCTTCACTGTCAGACACAGAGCGCCCTGCTCTAAAGAGGCAGCTCCAGAGTGGGTAAGCACAGGCCTCTGCCCTGCTCAGCCACACGCCACCTGTAACCCTATCTAAACGTGACCTGTGGGACCTTACCTCATTTCATTTCATTTCTTTCCTTTTTAAAAATTTATTTTTATTTTTATTTATTTTTTTTAATTTATTTATTATTATTATACTTTAAGTTGTAGGGTACATGTGCATAATGTGCAGGTTTGTTACATATGTATACTTGTGCCTTGTTGGTGTGCTGCACCCATCAACTTATTTTTATTTTTTATTTTTTATTTGAGACGGAAGCCGACTCTGTTGCCCAGGCTCGAGTGCAGTGGCGCAATCTTGGCTCACTGCAATCTCTGCCTCCCAGGTTCAAGAAACCTGCTTCAACCTCCCGAGTAGAATAACTAGGACTACAGGGACATGCCACCATGCCTGGCTAATTTTTGTATCTGTAGTAGAGACAGGGTTTTACCATGTTGGTCATGCTGGTCTTGAACACCTGACCTCAAGTGATCCACCTACTTCAGCCTCCCAAAGTGCTGGGATTACAGGCATAAGCCACCACACCCAGCCCTTACTTCATTTCTTTTAGCCTGGAGTTCCTCATCAGTAAATTGAGATGATAATAAATGACTTGTTATGCAGGCTTTTAAAAGGATTAGATGTGAAAATACACATAATAGAAGATTTAAAAATCCATATAAATATTAATTGTTACTGTTATAAAGTATGCTTTAAGGCCAAACAACTATTGTGTTGAAGCTACAAAAGGATTACAGTAAAAAGTACCTTAGTAAATGTGTTAGTCTGGATTAGTACATAGTAAATGTGTTAGTCTGGGTTCTCCAGAGAAACAGAACCAAGGGTATATGTATCTGTGAATTCTCTGTGTCTGTGAGCTCTGCATCTGTGGATTCTGCCAACTGCAAAGAGAAAATATTTGGAAGAAAAAAAACACAGATAGTTGTGTCTGCACTGGACATGTATAGACTTTTTGTCTTATTATTTATGAAAAATGTAGTATAACAACTATTTATATAGCATTTACATTGTATTAGGTATTATAAGTAATCAAGAAATGATTTAAAGCATATGGGAGGATATGTACAGGTTAAATGCAAATAACACACCGTTTTATATAATGGACTTGAGCATGTGTGGATTTTAATATCCATGGGGGTTTTGGATATTAAAACACCCTGCAGATACCAAAGGACGTGTGTTTGTATGTGTGTATGTGTGTGTGTGTGTGTGTGTGTGTGTGTGTGTGTGTGAGTGAGAGAGAGAGTACAGAAAGAGAGAGAGAGAGAGAGAGAAAGACATATGGAAACAGACAGAGAAATTGATTTACTATAAGTAATAAGCTGGCATAGTTATAGAGGTGGAGAAGTCCAACATCTGTAGTCAGCAAACTGGAGACCCAGGAGAACCAGTGGTGTAGTTTCCATCTGAGTCCAAAGATCTGAGGACCAAGAGTGCTGATGGAGTTCCATCCAGTCCAAGTCACAGGCAGGAGAAGACCAGTGGCCTAGCTTGAAGACAGTAAGGTGGACAGAGGGAATTATCTCCTAGTCTTTTATTCTAGTCGGACCTTCAATGGACAGAATGAGACCTATCCACATTGGGGAAGGCTACCTGCTCCACTCAGTCTACCGATTCAAATATTAATCTCACCCAGAAACACCCTAACAGAAGCACTCAGAAAGAATGCTTCCAAATATCTGGGATCCCACGGCTCCATCAAGCTGACATCTTAAAAGAACCATCATAGTAGATTAGTACTCTGAGACATAGAGACTAGCTGGGGTGTCCTGAAGGTGACATATCTAGAGCCGTAGCAAAGCTTTGCTCTATGTTGATCTTCAGTGGACGTCCTGAGTGTCTCCTTTCCTCAGGCCACTTGCTCTCTGCTCCCTGTATGTGTGGCTAATACTCAACCCTTTTAACTACCAGGTTCCAGCCTAGGCTTTGCCATGCCTTGGCCACAAAACCTTACATAAGTCCCTGAGTTTCAGTTTTCTCTTCTGACAGAGATTTTTCTGCAAAATGTCATTTTGAGAGCCAGGGATACTTATATAATAGAAAGTATTTTGAAAATGATAAAAAACAAAAGTAATAATAATATGGTGGTTGATAAAAGTAACTAAAATCATATCATGTTAAATAAATTAAAGCTCAATTAGAAATAGCATGTAAGTTTAATACATACTTTAAGATTCTGCAATTAACTGGCATTCTCATGATGGGTGACCCTATAAGTAAACACATAAGTTTACCACAGGAAATTACAGCTACATACATAGCACAACAGACTTGACACTGAGTTAACCAACACTTTCAATGGAGTAAATAACCATTTTATTTCATGCTACTAACTGTCTTGTTGTAGCTTGAATTATTCCAAATAGCAAGGAGACAATTTTGCTTAAGAACTTTGTTAGGTCTAGAAGAATTCATTTCAGCCTCCTGAAAATGATTCCAGATCCTAAATAGATTAATTAAATATTTACACCAGGGATGGCAAGGACAATAGCAAGTCAGTTCACACAGTGACCATTGCACCATCCCAGCAGGCACAGGCTGAACACAGCTCCAAGGACGCTTGGGGATAATGCAGTCCTAAGGTTTCAGAGAATTCTTTCCTTCTTCAAATCAGAAGCTTCTCTGATTTAAGATGAGCTGTCATGGCTAATGTTCCTTCCTTACTCTTTATAGATAGCCAGCCTTTCCAGTGTCCCCCAAGTCACCTTGAAGACATGTATGCCTCCAGAACCTTAGTGTGAAGCCTCTGTGAGAATCTAGTCAAAAATCCTGGGGAGGTCGGCATGCAACAATAGAAGGATAGAAGCATGAATGAATAAACAGATGGAAGGTTGGAAGGATGGAAGATGGAGGGAAGGATATATAGAAAGGGAACATGAAGAAGGGAGGAACGAAGGATAAATGAATGAACACATAGAAGAATGAAAGCATGGTAGATTGGGAAGATTGGAGGAAGGAAAGATAGAAGGATGAAATGAATGAAGAAATGAAGGATGAGAGAATGGGAGGATGGAAGGACAGAAAGATGACTGAGATTTACTAGGGGATTTACTAGGCTATGGCTATGCCACCTGTGATAGCTACTACAGGCATGGTATTGACTTGTCAGTAAGGACCAGCTATTTATTGGGCAATTGAGCTAAGCACCTTATATTTACTATCCTAAGGAATCTTCCGAAATAGTTATGCCTATTTTCCGTAATTCTAAAGAAGTAAAGCTTTGGGTTACTAAGCAGGAGATCTGGAATGTGTATCTTTGTCTATCTAACCACAAAGCCTGTGCCTTTGACACAATCATAGAGCCCATCAGTTACAAAGCAGTCATCATTTCTATTTAAAGGCAGAAAGTTTGCCTCTCATCTCTGAGAACTATTATTCCTGACTTGCAAAGGGAAGTTTAGTTTTCTTCGCACATTTGCCTCGCGGGAATCTTTGTTCAAACAACATCTACACTAAAGCCCTTACTAGGGCTACTGCCAAAGGCTCATTCACTTGAGGTCCTGTAGTTTATAATTACCGCTTATTTATTACAAGCCAAACACTGTACTTTACATGCATAGCATTAATTTGACTTTCACACCACACCAATTAGGTAGGTATAATTGTCATCTCCATTTTTCAGATGAGCAAACTGAGGCTCATGGGGTTTGTGTCCAAGTCTCACAAAGCTAGTAAATAACACATCCAGGATTCAAACATAGGTCTTGTTTTTCCCTAGAGCCCATACACTTAACCCCTGTGTCTACAGAGATAATAAAGTAGTAGGAGAAAAGTTCCTGGTGTGGACTTTAGATAAAGGCCTCCCCCTACCACACCACCAAGGTCTTTTCAGTTTGTCTCCAGCACTGTCACATGGAGATAATTTATCCCAATGGTGAGTCTATGGTAGATTGCCAACTTTACTAATGTGGGCCAACAGAATCACCCAGTGCACAGTCTTTCCCTCAGTCAAGGCCATCTTTGTTTCCAGTAGGAATGCCATTTAGATATCCCTACAAGAGATGAACATGGGTCCCAGAGAGTGGGATACTTGAACATTTTTCCTCTCACTGCCTGATGATACATTCACATGGCTAAGCTCTAGTGCCTTATGATTTGTTTATTGAATGCCATTTCCAAGGTCCTGATAAGCTCTAGTTTCCTAGACCTGACAAAGTCTAGTTTCTAGCCTGTGGTGACCTCTTGCAAGGCTTGCCCTCCTTCTGCTGTGTTCTGCTCTTTCTAATCTAATGTCAGCAAGACAATGGGTCACTACACTTGAAATACTTTATCTTCCTTTATGTTTAGAATCAAAGACAGAAACCACAGTCAGACAGGAATAAAAATGTCAGTGCTGTCAATGATAAATATAATCTGGAAAATGAGATTTAGTATCAGGCCAAAGCAAAGCCTTCCTTTTTCTTCCCTAAAGTGGGTCATGGGACCAGTATTTAAGGTTAGTGAGACACTACCAGGATATGAACAGCAGATAGTAATCCAACCAGCTTCCCTGAAGACCATGACTGACCTAGTTTTTATCCAACAGACTAGAGGAAGCCAGATAAATGCTCTCCAGAGGCATGATTCCCGTAGTCAGGTAGATTGGAGAGAAAGTAAGTGGGAGAGGAGATCGTACATATGAAGGGACTTTTACTCCAGCCCCCAATGTATAACCACCCCTTCTCCCTTGTGGAGGAAAAGTGAGGAGCTAAAAGAAATGGCAGACCCTTCCTTCTAAACACTTTCCTGGGAAGGCAAAAATGGGGGCCAAAGTCCACCGGAACTTGCCAGGAGTGTAGAAATGTTTGATAAAAATCCTAAACTAAGGACCAACATAGAAACATGAAGAGAGGGAAAGATGTTACCTCAATGGGCACCAACATTCCACTGAACATCTTCTTGTAAATATTGTCTCTTAAATAGCCAGATATGGTCTTTCATTTAACCCCAGTGCCATAGGACTCTAAGCTACCGACTGACTGTGGACAATAAGATGTGTCATGCCTTTAGCCTCATTTTGTCCTGCTAATTTTATAAAGATATTGCTCCAAACATAGGCATATTTTCTCCATGGCTCTCTGCATAGGGTACATATTAAATAAAGTTTACCAGAATTTCCAAATCTAACATTTTCTATTCTGCCTATTCCTGCAGTTTCTGTCAGAGTGTTGTAGTGACATTGGGTGAGGAAACACCAGAGCTGAAGGATGAAGCAAATACAATTTTAATTTGCATTTTTGGAAGATCATATACAACACACCTAGATTTTGTGCATCACCCATAATCTGAATGTGCCCGTAATTTATTACCTGCACAGCTCCACTGAAAAATCTATATGGGAAATAGAAAATGTGTTTTTCCGCTCTAGCAGCAAGAAAATCAATCTGTGGCTGCCTGACAGATTCTGATCTTGCAATGTAGGTGTCTTTAATCAGAGAAGTCTCATGAAGGTAGAGAAGAGTGCATTGGAATAATAAAGAAGAAACTTTGGAAATAGAACAGTTGTAAGAAAATAGCCTCCTTCTAGCATCCCTAACAGCTATAATAGACTCAACCTCAAGAGTCCTGGGTTCAAACCCTCACTCAGCCACTTACTCAGAGTATTAACTATGAGTATATTAACCACACAAAACTTCAGTTTTCTCATCTATAAATACTTAGTATTGTTTTCTACCTCATATGGCTTTCTGATGATGACATGACACTTTATAAATTACTCAATAAGATCACAAATGAAAGGTTGTGAATACATAGTAATTGGTACAAAATAGGTATTAATTCCCTTCTGCATATCAAGGCTTCTTCAGAAGTGATTTCTTTCAAAGCAAGCTCCTTCTCTTTGCTTAAGAACTCATTTTCTCATTTATGGTAACCTAAGAACCTTGGAGCCAGTCTCCAGCTCTAAAGATATTTAACATTTTTCTCCTCTATATAGGATCTAGCTCCCTTAACTCTCCCTAAGTTGCATAGTGGTTAGACCATAAACCTAGGGAGACACGGAAAATACCAATTTTTACATTTCCTTTCAAGGACTAGAGAAGCACTTCATGGTGGTGATAGAAACATGAAGTCATGGTGTTGTGGAGAAAACCAGGAATCAGCACCAGAGAAGCTGGCTGGAAGTGCAGCCCTGTCCACCAAAAACATACCCCTAGACATGGTCAACTGTCTGCTTGACCCTTCTGATACCCTTTGAGCTTAACAGCGTAGCACATAGTTCAAGTTATTTCTAAAAATAAGAAAGATGTACTATAATTGATCATCCTTTATATATTGCATAATGCTGTACAAATATTTACAACCATAATCTTTCTGAATCAAATTTAACCCAGAAATGATAATGTTCACTCTTTGACAAAGGAGGTATCTAACTATTCCCTTCCCCATCATGTGTAGGAAATATACATATATAAAGAAAAAATTAGCATATCCATGACTCCTAAAACTTCATTATTGCTTGAATCTTTGCTAAAAGGAAAGGAAAATAGAAGATAGAAAAGACTTTGTTTTACATTAAAGACAAAACTTTATCAGGCAGCTGTAGAACTGACAGGGAAGGACTCTATTTAATCTTTATGTTACCTCTGATGAAATACAGCAATAGTCTATACAAATGAATTAGAGAAATGCAAATGAGAGTTCTACCTGCTTTCAGGAACCAGACATGCAGCTAAAATTGGTGGAGGAGGCAGATGTAAATGTGACCAAGACATTGTTTGAGAATTCATGGCAATTGCCAGGGGCACATGTCCATCTAAAGGGGGCCCCTGTGGATGTGAATTCCAGTCGTGGGCAGAGCAGTCTTTCTCTTTCTAAGAAAAGCCAAAAGTGTTGACTACTAATATTTAAATGGTTGTATAAACTTAAACACACAAACAATATATTTTAATGTCAACATAAATGTTAAGAAATGAAACATGAAGGCCAAAAGCAGTGTATCTGAGGACTAAATTTATCCTCTGTCCTAGATAGTAATGAATATAGAGCATGATCAAGGACTACCTACTTGAAGTCCCACTATTACTCTAATAAGAGAAGTAGAATTAATATACACCAAACGAGAGTTGGCTAATGCAATTGTATGTGTTTCCATGTATATATCTATGCTTAATATAATCATTTAACTAATAGCAATCTCACAGCTTATTTGGGTTTTTCCAGATAGGTAATTTTTTCGACTTCGAAAAAAAAGAATACATGAATGTTCAACCTCTTTGGGTTGCAAGAAAAGAAGACCTTATTATCCTCCCTCGGAATTAGGAATTATATGCCCTGTTTGAGCAGCCCAAGTACACAGGATAAACCAATGTCTAAACTGTGTGAATCAGTTACTTCCCCTTCATAGAATTTTAAAGATATAAAATGAAAAGGTATGTTTCCCACCATGCTCCAAATTAGATCTGGATTGCCCTCCTCCCACTGGAGGTCCACAGATGAAAACACCATAAATCCTCCCTTTCTGTACAAAGATACTCTCATGGTATTTTCCACCTCATGTAGGTGTGGCAGGTACAGTAATTGAGACCTGTGCTCTCCCATCTGGCAGCAACATAAATTAGGGAAAAAATAAAATTATACTGGCAAAAGTTTAAACATAATACTTTCTATAAGCAGATCGTACAGCAAAAGATGGCAACAAAAACATTCCAGTTCATCAATAACCATGCTTAATTGACCTCTGCCACCCAGACGCTTCAAGAGTAAAATCTAATAGTGTCCATTATGGAGTCCAAAATTAACCAGTTTCTCACTTTCTTGCCCTTCCAAAGGTGAGGTTCACTTTAGGCATTCCCACAAGATTTTAGTTTCTGACAGATATTTCAGAGTCTTATAGTCTGCTGAGACTCAATTCCATATCAATACAGATATGCCCATAGTATTGAACAAGGAGGCAATAAAGGCTCCAATCAATTCCAAATATTATTAGAAAAGTCCAATAAAATAGTGCACATATTATAAATATATAAACATTAATACCCTCATGATGAGCCCCATCTGGCTGGATAGAATATATGAGATCTCCTTCACTATAGCAACTAACATTTAAAATACTTCACGATATACTGTGAGAAGGATGCATAACCTACAAAACAAGATTATAAAAGTTTACAAGTGGAGATAAAGCTGACTTGGATATCTGAAGAAACAGAGCATTTTCTTGAATGAGGTGATCAAACACCAGTGTTTCAAAGCCCGCCTATTTATCTTAATGAAATATTAGTAAAAAATCCAAAGGAAAATACTTTTGTAACCTAGCAAATTGTTTCTGGAAGGCATCTGGAGGAGTGAAAGTGACCTAATGAAAGATTATTATTAACATTTAAAACAAATGGCATAACTAATTCAATTATATATTCAGGCATATATACAGTATGGAAACTATGCTATAACACTGTGACATTATTAAAATGGTAAGTGTTTTGCATACTTATATATTTGTTGTGAACATAATTAACAACTTCTTGCAACTGAGACATGTCAGTAAATGAATCCAATGGCAAAATTTTGAGAAATCAACAAATATTTGGCTGTGATTATTTACAGGCAGTGACTTAAAGGCAAAATTCACAGATGAAAGCAGTCCTGCCCCTTGAATATGTTCTAAGTAGCTGTTGCTTCATATGGATTCCCCTGTAATTAGCTATGGTGATAGTGATGTCTCAAACGCTGAACTGAGTTGAGTCGTTCCATTGCAACAGCATTTAGAATATTAGTGCAATATGTTTAACTCCTGTCTCTAGTATTGCATGCTGAAGTGCTTACAATTTTACTCCATCTGTTCTGTCTTATGCTCTTTCCCACGATGCTAGTTGCTGAGTGTTACCTTCCTTCATACATAGTAAGTCTTACTAGGAATGTACTAAGTGCTCAGTGTTATGGAGTCTGTGGCATTTTCCCAGTTCTGATTCTCTCCCATTCCTGTGTGATACATTGTTGCTACACTGTCTCTTCAGTGTCTGGGCATCTTGATCCTCTCCTAGTGATTAACTAACAAGTCTAGGATCACTCTAACAGTGTAGACTTGTTAATTCTGTAAGCATTTATTAAGATAAAACTTATAATTTGAAACACAGGCAATTAATTCCTGCATTAACTGAAAATGTTGAAAAATACGGGTTGTAGAAAGTCTGGATAAATAATTGCCTAATATCACATTATATAATTAATAAGTGCTTCTTTCCAAAAACATTTACAAATTCACAGTGTGATGTTTATGTGTTCACGATATGCATATATGATCACTGGTTGAATTAATCTTATGGGTATAGCACATCCAGCTGATTGTTAGAAAAACTTGCCTAACCTTAACCAATTTACTCAAAGATATAAAGAAATAATTAAAAGTCTGATAATTGCTTACTATGAAAATACTTGGAAGATGGCCAGCTAGACATAGCCAGGAAGAAAATCTCACACCAGGGACCGGGACATCTAAATGACTGGCGCACTCTTAGCAGATCTTCAGAAGGAAGGAATTGACAGCAGATAAAGGGAAGACACAGAGCATGGGCTGAAGGTGAAGGAAGCTGGGAACCCTGAGTGGGACAACTGCACACCAGGACTCGTTCCTGGCCCCCCAGGACTCCTGCAGTGGAGGTGAGTGGAACAGGCAAGGAGCAACTCACTCTCACCATGGGCCTTGGTAATTCTGGCAGGAGGAAACTCCTAACCACCACAGACACTTGAGTTGGCAGGGAAAGCTGCTTAGATAAGTGGTAGGGGCATATCTCCAGCAGGTGCAGAGCCCACAGGGTTTAGTGCTGGACAGTTACCTGCTGGGGGCCCACATCATAGCTCCTGTACTGGAGGACCACCTAATGGCAGAGTGCTCCAGCAGAGCAGCCCCTATGGACATTCACCAGTCCACTCATGCACTCCCCACCACTACAGCCTCCCCCATGCTGCTTTGCCTGCAGGCACTTGCCCACGGTCACCCCCAACATACCTCTGCAGGAGCATGTGTACACCAGCAGACCTAACATTTCCTTCCACAGCAGCACACGTGCACATGTGCACCCTGCCGTGCCACTGCTGCAGGTGCACCCTAAACCCTCACCCCCATGCAGCACTGCCAGCAATGTGGTAGTGTCGTTGGGCATGGAGCCTGCCGGACCTGCCCCCACCAGCACCACATCCCTGCGCTGACACTGCTGCCAGCCACAAACTAGACAGCGGAAAAAGGCAGACCACCCCAGCCCTGAGCAGCCACAACCACCAGCCTGAACACTCAAAGACATACAGTCCTGAGTCTACCAGTCCCCTGCCCCCATGCTAATACCACCACCAGCATGAACACACATAGTCACCAGTGGGGGTTCCCATCCACCCAAGTCATACCGCCACCACTGCTGCTGTGAATGCCTGCATGGAAACTGGCACCCCAGGACCCACTAGCACCCTGCCCAGCTGACCAGTGTGCACCCTGTCTCATTGCCACTGCTACTGCTGGCACATGCCAACGAAGATAGGTTCCACTGCCACCACTCTATGAAGTACTTTGGCTGGCCCCACCCTTTGAAGTGTTATGACCAGTAGTCCAAGAGCAACTGCCCCTCCAGCGCAGCAGGTTTCTAATCTCTAGAGGCCAGAGATAAAAGCCAGGGGAATAACAGTACCCCAGAGTTAGAGTATGCAGTTCAGGAGTTCTGGGCTGAGCCACAGCCCCCTAAAATCTTCCATTCGCAATGCCAGTCAACTGAACCCACCTTATACCACAATCAAACCCCCAAGGTCATCAAATAAAATGAAAAGGAAAAATACCCATCCAAAGGACAGCAACTTCATAGATTGAAGGAACATGAGACCACAAAGATGAGAAAGAACAATCATAAGAACTCTGAATATTCAGAAGGCCAGAGCATGTTCTTTCTTCCAGATGATTGCACTAGTTCTTGAACAAGGGTTCTCAACAGTGTTGAGATGCCCGAAATGACAGAAATAGAATTCAGAACATGAATAGGCACAAAGATCATCCAGATTCAGAAGAACAGAGAAACCAAATTGGAGGAAGCTAAGAATCACAGTAAAATGATACAGTAGCTGACAGACAAAATAGCCAGTATAGAACAGAATATAGCTGACCTGATACAGCAGAAAAACACTGCAAGAATTTCATGATGCAGTTTCAACTATTAAGAGCAGAAAAGATCAAGCTGAAGAAAGAATCTCAGAGCCTGAAGACTGGTTTTCTGAAATAAGACAGTCAGACAAGAATAAAGAAAAAAGGAACGAAACAAAATGAAGAACACCTACAGGAGATATGGGATTATGTAAAGAGACTGAATCTGTGATTCATTGGTGTCTCTGAAAGAGATGGGGAGAATGGAAGCAACTTGGAAAACATATTTTAGGATATCATCCATGATAGCTTTCCCAACCTAGTTAGGGAAGCTAACGTTCAAATTCAGGAAATGCAGAGAACTTCTGCAAAATGAAGAGATGGAGAAAAATCTACGAATAAAATGGAAAACATAAAAAAGCAGAGGGTACAATCCCAATTATAGACAAAAGAAATTTTAAACCAGCGAAGATCAAAAAAGACAAAGAAGGGCATTTTATAATGGTAAAGGGTGCAATTCAACAATGAGACCTAACTATCCAAAATACATACACACCCAACACAGGAGACCCCAGTTTCATGAAGCAAGTTCTTGGAGACTTTCAAAGACAATGGCATACTGGATAAAGAAAATCTGGATATACACCATGGAGTACTATGTATGGAATGAAACAGAACAAGATCATGTTCTTTGTGAGAACATGGACGGAGCTGGAGGCCATTATCCTTAGCAAATTAATGCGGAAACAGAAAACCAAATTCCATGTCTTCTCACTTATAAATGGGATATAAGTAATGAGAACACAAGGACACAAAGAGGGGAACAACAGATACTGGGGCTTACCCGAGGGTGAGAGGAGGGAGAGAAGCAGCAAAAGTGACTATTGTGTGTTAGGCTTAGAACCTGGGTGACAAAATAATCTATACATCAAACCCCGTGACATGATTTTAACTATATAACCAATCTGCATATGCACCCCTGAACTTAAAAGTTTCTTTCTTTTGTTTTTTAATCTGACTTTAGGCAAACTGGTTTAAAAAGCACATAATAAATATGAATATATAAAGAAAAAAAGACACTTAAACAATGGAATAGCACTCAAAGGAAAAAAAATTGATACTTTATACATCAAACACTACATGTTTCAAAATATTAATGCAGAAAGTTTACACAATTTAAAGTCAGCCACATAGTTTATGACCCAAAATTATACATACAATATGATTTCCCAAATAGAGAAGAAAATACAAACACATGAAGTAAAAGATTCTACCATTTAAATATTTTAAAGATTTGGTTAAATAAAAATCAAACTTAATTTAAAAAAATAAACATAACATTTAAATGTAACAGTTTCTTTCAACATTATATAAAGAGATCACATAAATTAATAAAATCCATAATAATTTTCAGTAGTAAGCAGACAAGTTAAATTGATAAAAGACCAAAGACTAAGATACTTATAAATTATTCTTTGCAATTTTTAATTTTAAAAGGCACAGACCTCTTCATCTCCACCACTACTGCTTAATTCCAGGATATTTTTTCCTTTTAAGCTCCTTGGGGATAGGAATTTTGCTGATTATAATCAGTGCTGTATCACCTATGTTTGGAAGGGTGCCATTCACAGAGCTCTTTTTCCATGTTTGTTGGATTAAAATAAAGAAATGAACTTTAGAAACATCTCATCAAGTGGGATGTACTTTACATGTCGAACATTAAACATGTTTCAAAACATTAATGCAGAAAGCTTACGCAATTTAAAGTCAACCAAATAGTTTGTGACACAAAATAGTATGGCTCACTGAATGCACATTCTTACTCATATGATCCATTTCCATCTTCTTAAAAAAATTCTGAAAAATGACAACAAGAAAATCTATGAGAAAGAAAACATGCCTGTGACACCAGAAGACAATTAGCTAGGCAGACTACAGTCATGGCACAAGGGTAACTATACAATAGTCTTGGAATAGTCTCAGTTTCTGCAAGAACTCAGAAAGTATGCTAGCTGTGCACTGTTCCCAGGAGGTTTTCAAGGAAACACTATCTCCCTGCTATACAAAGTGATTGGCAAATGAGACAATCTGCTCATCTGTACCATCTTGGAGCTTGTAAAAAATGTGTAATCTCAGGCCCACCCAGACCTAATGAGTCATCATCTGCTTTTTTACAAAGTCTCTGTGAGTTGTGTGCATACTAAGTTTGGGAAGTTTCTCATTACGTGACCAGGATACTATTCAAAGACAGGAGAAATGTATTATTTCAAAGATAGTAAATAATGAATTGTGAAATCAATTAAAAGTATTCTATTTCCCTGAATAGTGAATAAAGTAACTATTAAAATATAAAACTGTAATAGTAAACACCTGATTCAAAAATTCCATATTAGTAAACATGTAATAGAATTAAATAATACTTTTAGAGAGAAAGAGGATAGTAAGAACAAAAGTAATAAATTTTTGCATTCTTTTGGAAAATATTGTGTTATCTATTTTCATTTCTAATGCAGTTGAAGATATAAAGTATCAAGTATATTTTGAAACCATCAGAGGGTAAATATTAAAATTATAATTTTCAAACCAATGGGAGAAGACATGAGAATTTAAGATAGCATAAAAAGGAAATAAAAACAGCAAGGAAGCACACAATGCAATTAGAATAAGAAAGAGTGCATCACCACCTGTTTTGTCCTGTTTTCAAGAGGTATGTTTTCTAAAGCCAAATGGCATAAAATGATTAAAAATTAAAGGATGGCCAAATATATTAAAATATAAAGCAAAAGTGAAAATAAAGGAACTTTAAATTAGATAATGTAAAGTTAAAGGCAACAATTATTAACAAAACAAAAGAATATGAGCATTATTTATGTATTAGTAATTGGTCCAATCCAGCAAATTCTGACTTCTTCACTCTTACAAGCCAAAATCTCAATTTGAATTACATCCAGCTCTCCACCTATTCCACACCTGGAGGATCGCACAGCCACAGGGACTGATGTCATTTGGATTTTATGACCATAAGCCTTCAACAACTACTGCAAGCGGCCTGGAAATCATACAACATATTCCTGGTCACTTCATCCTTTTACTCTCTGAGACAAGTCTTCTATAACTCATTCTTTTCTTCTGGTACTCGATACTCCCTGACACCTACTCACTCTCAGCCCATGACCTCGCGTTTCATTTCACCAAGAAAATAGAAGCAATCAAAAGAAAACCTTCACAACCTCCACCCCACACCTCTGTCCATTCGGCCTTCCTTCCCTCCTGCTGTGAGGGAGAGAGCTCAAATTTAACAGCAATTATATCTCAGGACCAAAAATACAGATTATCTGTCTTGGAGGTTGATTGTGCAGATATTAAACAGACATTTAAAATATATTATGAATAACATTATGCTAATAATTTGCAATTTTAAATAATGGACAAAACTTAAAATAAAAATCATTCAAGAAAAAGTCAACAACTTGAAAAATCATCTAACCATTGTTTAAAAAGAATTAGTCATCCAAATTATTCCCACAAAGAAACTCCAGCACTAGATAATATTATTGGAAAATAGTCCCAGACATTCAATATAGAAATATTTCACTCATATACCAAGTTTTCCAGAAAACGGAAAGAGTGTACATTCTTCAAAAAAGATGAGATTGCACACTCATCTCTTTCATAAAGATGCACATATTCTAAACAAAATATTAGAAAACTAAATCCACACAGAAAGAAACCATATAAGAGCCAAATTGTACAGGGAAAAATATGATAGAATTCAGTTTTTAATTCAAAATAAAAATTTTTAGACAACTAGAAATAGAGGAGTTTCTTCTGAAGTTATTATTTTTTTTTTATGGAAAAGAAATTTAGTAACTTGCCGGGCAAGGGATATAGAGAAGTGAAGGACTTCATCGAGCAGCCAGGGGAGGGGACTTCAGAAGATTTCATTGGTAGATATTGCAGAGTAGAGGAGTACATGTTTTGATGGGTACAAATCAAACACTGAACACTAATGTTCTGGAGAGGATAGAATCAGTGCCGTCGTTTGTATGCCATTTGTTTAAAGAATTTCCGTCATTCATTACTCAGTAGGCTCAGTAAGTGTTTGACATACTAAAACCATTCAAAGTTCATGGTCTTTAAAGAGCTGCAGCTGGTGGAAAAAGAAGAGCTGTGATAAAAGACAACATTCAAATTTGGTATCCTCTAAACGAGTGGAACTGTAAATAGATTTTTCTTTTACATTTCTCAGCACTTAATGGTGACATATTGAAAGCTCTGCTTCTGAAATCTGCAATAAAAGTAGGAATCCCACTCTCATCAGTTCTACTGTGCATCGTACTAGAACTCCTAAGTAAGTTAGACTTGAAAAATAGAGAAATGGCAAAGGAATGTTGGAATCTTCTTGGAAGCACTGTTGGAGTTTTCAGGAAGGAGGGATTGCCACAACCCATTTTAGGCAGGAAATAGGGAAAATCATGGTGCCTTCAACAGGGTGGCACTAATCAAAAACCTTAAGACAATGAAAAAAGGAAACCAGAAAGGAATGAGTATGCTTTTTAGTATAATGTGCAAATCTAAGTCCATGTTTTAAGGGGTGGACCTTAAAACCAATGGCAACAAAAGCCAAAATTGACAAATGGGATCTACTTAAACTGAAGAGTTTCTGCACAGCAAAAGAAACTACCATCAAAGTGAAGAGGCAACCTACAGAATGGGAGAAAAGTTTTTCAATCTACTCATCTGACAAAGGGCTAATATCCAGAATCTACAAAGAACTCAAACAAATTTACAAGAAAAAACCAAACAACCCCATCACAAAGTGGGCAAAGGATATGAACAGACACCTCTCAATAGAAGACATTTATGCACCAACAGACACATGAAAAAATGTTCATCATCACTGGCCATCAGAGGAATGAAAATCAAAACCACAATGAGATACCATCTCACACCAGTTACAATGGCAATCATTAAAAAGTCAGGAAACAACAGGTGCTGGAGAGGATGTGGAGAAATAGGAACACATTTACACGGTTGGTGGGAATGTAAACTAGTTCAATCATTGTGGAAGACAGGATGGCGATTCCTCAAGGATCTAGAACTAGAAATACCATTTGACCCAGCCATCCCATTACTGGGGATATATCCAAAGGATTATAAATCATGCTTCTATAAAGACACATACACACATATGTTTATTGTGGCACTATTCACAATAGCAAAGACTTGGAACCAACCCAAATGTCCATCAATGATAGACTGGATTAAGAAAATGTTGCACATATACACCATGGAATACTATATAGCCATAAGAAAGGATGAGTTCACGTCCTTTGTAGGGACATGGATGAAGCTGGAAACCATCATTCTCAGCAAACTATCGCAAGGACAAAAAACCAGACACCACACGTTCTCGCTCATAGGTGGAAATTGAACAATGAGAAAACTTGGACACAGGAAGGGGAACATCACACACTGGGGCCTGTCGTTGGATGGGGGGAGGGGAGAGGGATAGCATTAGGACATATACCTAATGTAAATGATGAGTTAACGAGTGCAGCACACCAACATGGCACATGTATACATATGTAACAAACCTGCATGTTGTGCACATGTACCCTAGAACTTAAAGTAAAATAAAATAAATAAATGAATAAACAAATGAATAAATAAATAAATAAAAGAACTGGTGGACCTTCTGAGGGCTTGATGCTTCCAGGTGTTTCTCAGATGGCTCCATGTGATTGAATTAGTTTCAGTCCATTTCATCTTGTTTACCTGCTCTACCAATTGGTCTCACCTCCAGAACTGGCTCTTAAACTGGGCAACAGGGTTCATCCCTCTTATTTCTGCATTTTAGTTCAGCTGAATTTGTAATGATCTTGGCAGCATACTGTAACCTTACTGTGGCAGAGAAGCAGGTGGTGCCTGGCCAAAGTGGGACTGGGAGAGTGCAATGAGGCATTGAGGAGACATTAGCAATTGGTACTATTATGGTACTTACTGTGGCCATCAATTATTGTGGTTATCACTTATTATGATGATTAAATGTGGTTAAGAATGACTCTAGGTCCAGGTAAGTGTCATTGTTCTGAAAAAGAAGCCCGTTTCAGTGCTTACTTTTCTTAGAGACAACTCCATTATGACAGGCATTATTTCACCTCAACTTCAAGATGGCTCCATGAGGCAAATAATTATTTTCAATACCAAGAAAAGTAAGTGGAAGCCTGGATTTTCTGTGTCACTTTTCAGAGGCCACAGCATTATTAGGTTGCAGAGAGGTTATCCATGTGCTCTGATTCCAAGTCCCTGCCGTCCCATGCATACATACATATATGTCCCTGAATATAGAGAACTGCCAGACTCTCACACATGCACACACACACACACACACACACACAGCTCTCAATGTTGTGTATACCAAATATCAGTTCTGGTATATTTGTTGGCATAAAGATTCAGCTGAGATTTTGAAAACAGACCTTCATTTATAGTAATGTTGGAAACCCTGGGAAGCAGGACTTGGGTGTTTGTCTTCACATCATTTTTATTAGTTCTTTCTCATAGCAGCCTTGTCAATAGGATTACAATTCTCCTCTGCACTGTGTCAACACCCTCAAGTACGAGTGCTAAACTGAGAAAATACACCCAGTTAATCCAGCCCCCAGACACTTTTGCCTCAATTATTTGTAGGCTTTACTAGAAACAGTGATTTGGATGCAAATGTGTGCACTGATGCCTGGAATTCTCGAATTTATAAGCAGTCCATGGCCCCACTTATGAAACTCTTCTTATCTTGCCTCTCACTGTAGTAGTTTCAGTCTTTGTCTTTGATTATTTTAAGAGCAAGAAAGTATTTTCTGGACTCATAAAAACTTCCTGGTCTCTGGCACAGAGTAGATGCTCAATCAGTGTTATTTGATAGAATTAGTAAGAAACAAAGACCAAATGAACTAAAATTTCAGAGAGTGGTATCTTTCTAACAGAAACTGACATTCTCTAGCCAGGTCTCCCATAGGGCATCTGCTGATTCTGGCACATGTAAGGGGTACACTTGGCCAACACAGAGAGTCCTTGATGGAGAAACGTTACCCAACAAAAATCCATTCACACAATGATGGAGTTGGGCACTGGGAATCCAAGGGGCCACAAACACATGTCCCTAAAGAAAACTTGCTGAGTTATGGGGCCATACTGGAGGTGGGGAGCTGATCAGAGGCTCCTAAAATGGGAAGTAAAATATTTGGTAGATGCTTTGTGTTTAGGAAAGGGGAAGAGACAATTTCCCCCAACACTGAGACAATTTCTCCTTCAAGATTTTTGTCAAAATTCTCTAAGGAAATTTAAACAAAAGTATACAGAAGTGAATATAAATTTGTTTATTATAGTGCTTTTTATGATATAAAAACCTTGAACAGTATCTCAATGTGTAGCAATAAGAGATCAGTTATATATGGTATATCTATAAAATTCTCCAGCGCTTCCAAATAATACAAAATATAGTTGAATGAAATGTTGAAGGGTACCATGAAACTAATAATCTCATTTTCAAAAACTAAAACAAATTATCATTTAAAATAAAATATATGCTAAATATTCAATTCTAGCAAATGAAAAATGAGCAAACCTAAATATATTACATTCAAAATATTTACAAGAGAAAATGTGTAAATAAAACAATTTATAAATTTAAGAGCTAGGACATTTAAAGGCATAGTAACAAATAAGATTCCATGCACTTTATAATCAAGAAGGAAAGAAAGAGAACATTATATTAGAAAAGATGAGCATGCAGGATATATTTTGAAAGAAAACAGATGACATCCCATAAAATGCTCTGCAAATAACTTTGAACTGATGAAGGGGTGGCCTGCCCCTCCACACCTGTGGGTGTTTCTCGTTAGGTGGAACGAGAGACTTGAGAAAAGAAATAAGACACAGAGACAAAGTATAGAGAAAGAAAAGCGGGGCCCAGGGGACCGGCGCTCAGCTTACAGAGGACCCACGCCGGCCCCGGTCTCTGAGTTCCCTTAGTATTTATTGATAATTATCTTTACCATCTTAAAGACAGGGGAGTGGCAGGACAATAGGGTTAAACAAAAAAAAGAGGAAATCGGCAGTAAGACATATGAACAAAAACCTCTGTGACATGAATAAGTTCAAAGGACAATGCTGTGCCTTGAGATGCATATGCAAACATCTCCATAAACCTTTTGGCAGCATAGTTTCAGTCTATCACATGGGGAGAAACCTTAGACAATACCTAGCTTATCTAGGAACAAAGTCACACCCTGCACGCCCAAAATCCATTAAACCTTGAGTTACCACAGCACATGTCTCTTGCAAGGACAAGGTTGGGGGTAGGGTCACAGACTAACAGCATCTCAAATACAGAACAAAATGGAGTCTCTTATGTCTACTTCTTTCTATATAGACACAGTAACAGGCTGATCTCTTTCTTTTCCCCACAAACTGACACAGAAGAAATAAAAACTTTCATGGGGAAAACAATACTGAAAATAATTGGAAAAGTTGTGTGTTTGTTTTAAAATCTTAAGAACAACTTTGAAGCATTGTCCACTCATTTTGATTTTATAAATACATGTTTTTTCACATTGATCATTGTTTGCAATGTAAAAAGTTTTAGACCAAAGAAAAAAGTAATTTTCTCAGCAAATGATGTTACACTAACAACAATACTACACAAACCCTGACACACAAAAATACCTTTGAGAGGTCGCTCTCACTTATGAGTATAAGTAACAGAAGACAGTAACAAAGAGGAGATTAATAAAATTTCAGAGAAAAGCATCTTTCAGAGTTGCTGTGGTAAAGAGAATAATCTACCCCATCAAATTTCTACATTTTAATCCCCAGAACCTATGAACATGTTATCTTATGTAGCAAAAGGGACTTGCTGATTTGCTTTAATTAAAGGCCTCAGGTTGAGGAGATCAGCCTGAATTATCAGGGTGGACACAATGTAACCACAAGGATCCTTGCCAGGCAGAGGCAGGAGAGATTTGCTGATGGAAGCAGAGGTTGGGAGATACTCAGAATGTACTTAGTAAACCTCAAGGGACTAATTCTCCCCAGAGCCTCCAGAAGAAACATATAGTCCCCTTTAGAAGATTGACACAGAGGCTAAATTCAGAATTCAACATGAGTCAATCATGTAGTATACATTTTAGGTCAACTCTTTAGAAGCAAACAACAAAACAAAGATTCTTGAGCAAGTGAGTTATTCAGGAAGTGCTCCCAGGAAAAAAAAGAGTAAGAGAGGAAGGAAAAAAGAAATGGAAAGATGAAGCCATGCAAGAGTAAGGAAAATTTTAGGCTGAGTCCCAGGCAGGAAAGGTTAGGCCAGATCCTACAGGCAGATGCTGCAGTGTAAGTGATATCTGAGAGTTTGTCCCAAGACTGGGCAAGGAGCTCTGTTTTCACACTGTTTGACAAGTTAGGCACTGGCTGTGGGTTGCTCATGTGAATATAAAATTGCAGGCACTTCCACTTCCTTTGTCTCTGCAAAGTAGCTCCAGGAGGTTCTAGTAGTCCAAGAGCAGGTCTCCAAAACAAGTCCCAGGCAAAGTATCTTTGGAAGCAAAAGCAAGTAGTAATGAAGGGAGGTGTGAACAGAACTTTCACGTAGGAGCCAGAGACCTGTGAAGAGTAAGATCAGTGTCCACAATGCACATAGGCTTGTGTATTGGTCTGTTCTCATGCTGCTATAAAGAACTGCCCATGACTGGTTAATCTATAAAGGAAAGAGATTTAATTGACTCACAGTTCTGCATGGCTGGGGAGTCCTCAGAAAACTTACAATAATGGTGGAAGAGAAAGTTCTTCACAAAGTGGCAGGAAAGAGAAACGCCAAGCAAAGCGGGAAAAGCCCATTATAAAACCATCAGATCTTGCGAGAAGCCATTCACTATCACAAGAACAGTATGGGGGTAACTGCCTCCATGATTTAATTACCTCCCACCAGGTCCCTCCCAGGACATCTGGGGATTACGGGAACTATAATTCAAGATGAGATTTGGGTGGGGACACAGCCAAACCACATCATTCCATTCCTAGCCCCTCCTAAATCTCATGACCTCACATTTCAAAACACAGTGATACCTTTCCAACTGTCCCCCAAAATCTTAGCTCATTCCAGCATTAACCCAAAAGTCCAAGTCCAAAGTCTCACCCAAGACAAGGCAAGTCACCTATATCTATGAGCCTGAAAAATTAAAAGCAAGTTAGTCATTACATTGCTAGATACAATGGGGATACAGGCATTAGGTAAATACACCTTTTCCAAAGGGAAGAAATTGGCCAAAAAAAGGGGCTTCGGGCCCAATGCAAGTCTGAAATCCAATAGGACAATCATTAAACCTTAAAGTTCCAAAATGATCTCATTTGACTCCATGTCTCCCAACCAGGTCATACTGATACCAGAGGTGGACTCCCACAGCCTTGAGCAGCTCTGCCCCTGTGGCTTTGCAGGATACAACACCCATCACAGCCACTTTCATGGGCTGGTGTTGAGTGCCTGCAGCTTTTCCAGGTGCACAGTGCAACCTGTCAGTGTATGTACCATTCTGGGGTCTGGAGGATGGTGGCCTTTTTCTCACAGCTCCACTGGGCAGTTCCCCAGGGGGTACCATGTGTGGAGGCTCCAACCTCACATTTCCCTGCTGCACTGCCCTAGCAGAAGTTCTCCATGAGAGCTCCACCCCTGTAGTAAACTTCTGCCTGGACATCCAGGCTTTTCCAAACATCCTCTGAAATCCAGGTGGAGGCTCCCAAACCCCCATTCTTAACTTCTGTGCACCTGCAGGCCCAAAACCATGTGTAAACCACCGAGACTTGGGGCTTTCACCCTCTGAAGCAATGGTCTGAGGTGTACCTTGGCCCTTTTAGCCATGGCTGGAGCTGAAACACCTGGGACAGAGGGCACCATGTCCCAAGGCTGCACAGAGCAGGGGGCCCTGAGCTAGGCCTAGGAAACCATTTTTCCCTCCTTGGCCTCTGAATTAATGATGGAAGGAGCTGCTATGAAGGTCTCTGATATACCCTGGAGACATTTTCCCCATTGTCTTGGTGATTAACACTTGATTGCTCATTACTTATGCAAATTTTTGCAGCCTGCTTCAGTTTCTCCCCAGAACATGGGTTTTTCTTTCCGACAGCATTGTTAGGCTGCAAATTTTCCAAATTTTTATGTTCTGATTCCTCTTGAATGCTTTGCCAGTTAGAAATTCCTTCTGCCAGATATTCCAAAGCATCTCTCTCAAGTTCAGAGTTCCACAGATCTCTAGGGAAGGGGAAAAATGACACCAGTCTCTTTGCTAAAGCATAGCAAGAGTCACCTTTACTCCAGTTTCCAAAAAGTTCCTTATCTCCACCTGAGACCACCTCAGGCTGGACTTCTTTGTCCATATCACTATCAGCATTTTGGTCAAAATCATTCAATAAGTTTCTAGGAAGTTCCAAACTTTCCCACATTTTCCCATATTCTTCAGCACCCTCCAAACCATTCCAACTCTGAGTATTACTTTGTTCCAAAGTGTATCCTTAAAGAAGCGCCCCACTCTCTGTGGTACCAATTTACTGTATTAGTCTGCTCTCACACTGATATGAAGAAATACCTGAAACTGGGTAATTTATAAAGAAAAGAAGTTTAATTGACTGACAGTTTTGCATGGCTTGGGAGGCCTCAGGAAACTTAATCATGGCAGAAGGGTAAGCAAACACATCTTTCTTTACATGGCAGCAGGAGAGAAAGTGTTGAGCAAAAGAGGAAAAGATCCTTATAAAACCATCAGATCTCATGAGAACTCACTATCACAAGAACAGCATGGGGGTAACTGCCCCCATGAGTCAATTATCTCCCATGGGGTCCCTCCCATGACATGTGGGGATCATGAGAACTACAATTCAAAACGAGATTTGGGTGGAGACACAGCCAAACCATATCAGCATGTATTATGCTTTGAACATTTAGGGCATAATTGGAGAACTCCCTAATATTTTAAATTAAGATATCTATTAATATGAACTAATGAATCAATAATAGGCAAAGGAAAATAATACCATAATCATTTTATTGCTTCTGTAAAGGCATACATTCACTTATCTTGAAATTTCTTGACAAAGCACATCAATTTCAAAATTCATATTCAGGTTCAATCTTTACATTTTTTTCTCACACAGACCTTTCTGTCCACCCTGGACTACCTACACAAGCATTCTTGCAGACATGCACTTTTGAGGGAGAAGCAAGTAGGTACACCAAAAGAATTCTAATAAAGTAATAACAGAAATTTATTTGCTATTTAGGAACATTTTTGTACCAAAATAAATGTCAGAAATTCTTTTAGGCAAACATGTAATAGCCAAATTGATTTATACTCCATAAATAGTGGCATTATATATTATTTTAAAAAACAAAATAAATATCTGCACTGTGTAAAAATAATAGCCAAGGTGTATGGGAAAGAATGTAATATATGGAGACAGAATGCCTAGATTCAGTGTTTCTCTCTGCTGTCTCATAGTTGCATTACATTAAGTTGTTTAATTTCCCTGGACCTTAGTTTTTTATTGGCACACTCACAAGTTTATTTGTTGAATCAATATATTATTGCATGTCCCCCATAAACCTAGCCCCCAAATAGGCAAGAGGGCCCATAGGAATGTGAACCTCAGATGATTTCAAATCCTTTTGCTGTTCTAACAGCAGTCATTTACATGAGATATTGTTATCAGCACCTGTTTACATTTTGTCACATGGTTGACCTCCTTGACTTTTCTGTACTGACAATTGTCTAGTTCTTTGTCATAAAAGAAGTATTGGGAAGCTGAGTATAGACAGCATCATTATGATGACCATTAAAGCAACTGGATTTTAAAATAGACTGTGTGTGTGTGTGTGCATGCGTGTGTGTGTGTGTGTATGTGTCTGTGTGTGGTATGGTGTGTGTTTGATCAAAGGCAAAAATTTGCTAAAGCAATCTTGGAAAAGATCTCTGAAGCTTTGCCACACTATTAAATGCAAATAAAAGAAAGCTAGAAAAGTGTGATTTCTTTCCTCTATCCTGGATTGTTATTATTGTGATTTAAGTTATATTTAAGTTAGCGATATTTTATTCAAAGCAGGATTGAGGAAACATGTCCCATTTTATTAGAAATATTGGAGAAAAAGTCCTCTAAAAGTAACTGCCCTTTCTGTGTCATGCTGTCTCTAAACAACCTTTTCTTTTTGCTCTATTAGTAACTGGTTTTTAATGTAAGAATTATCTTACTGTGTGAAGACCAGAGAGAGCCAACTTTACGTGACTAGTCCCAAGGGTTTCCTTTAGTGCTCTCTTCTTGTCAACAATAGGGCTAAACTTCAAAACTAGGATCTCTTAATTGATTTAAAAACAACTACTTTTCAGTTGGACATTCTGGAGGAAAAACAATGATTGTGTTTCTCTTTTTAAAAACTGTTTTACTACACAGACCACTTTAAAAGCTGGGGAAAAAAGAAAACACTGGTTTTGATCGTGAGACAAACAAGATCACTAAGGAAGTTACTTCTTTGTGCCTCAGCTCTCGTCTATAAAACAGAGACAATAATAGCAATGACCTCATAGAGTTGTTGTAAAAATTAAATTAGTATGTGCAGTGCATAGAATAATGCCAGCTACACAGTAAGTGTTACATATTTGTTAAATTAAAAAGTGACTCATGTATTTGTTTTTATTCATGTTGTGCTTCTGTAACAGAAGACCTGACAGTGGGTAATTTATGAGAAAACAGATTTATTTCTTATAGTTCTAAAGGATAGTAAGTCCAATGTCAGGCAGCCCACATCTTGTGAGGAACTTCTGGCTGTGTCATCCTATGATAGAAGGACAAAGAGAGAGCAAGACATCCAACTGCCAGTCTCAAGCTCTTTTACAATTGGCATAAATTCATCCATGAGGGTGAAGCCCTTATGACCCAAACACTTTCCACTTAGCTCCACCTCCCAGCATTGTTTCACTGGGGATTCAATTTCCAACACATGATTGTTAGAGGACATACTCAAACCACGGCAATGCTATTCTTTCAAATTCTATTTATTATTGAAAGCATATGGCTTACTAGAGAGAGGGGAGATCCCTTTATCTTACCCCTGGAATACTTCAATGTAGGGTAAAGTCTAATATATGCATTCACTTAGTCATTTAAGCCAATAGCAACAATTAAGGTCCCTGCCTCAAAGAAACAGGATGATGCCACTATAGAACTTGCAATGACGCAGGCAGTGCCTATACAATAAATGCTAGGCAGAGCGCTACAGCCTAGGAGAAGGAGGAGTGGAGGATATGTCACAGACATTCTGGCTTCCACCTTAAAGGGGACATAGTGTGTCAGATTAAGAAACTGAGAATGTATCTTTCAGTCAAAATCAAGAGAGGATGTGACTTATGAAATACATAAAGTAAGGCAGGGGCTCCTGTTGCTTCAGCGGGAGGGAACAAAAACAAGAAAGGTTTCAAAGCCATACTGAGGAGGTTTTCTTTATGACATGAAAACAATAAGGGCTATGTGTATTACCATCTAGTTAATGAGGGTCTTAGGTTTTGCATTCTCTGTGTTTTCTTTTTTCCCAGCTGACAACACACCATGCACTTGAAATCCTTCTCTTTTTAAAAAATGAAAAGCAAAGATTCTAAATTCTAAGGCACCTAAATAGCATCTCTATTATAATTTTAAGACATATAGGATGTTGAAGCCTCTGACTTTAGAATCCACCAATTCATTTATGGATGAAAGAAGCTGCCCTAAAGAGATTAAGAAAATTGTTCAAATTCACTCAGCAATGAGTCTCAGAGCCATGGCCACAAACTTGGCCCTTACAATACCCATTATAATGTATACCTTCCCAAAATAGGAATCCCCAAACCACTTTCTAGAGTCTTGCATATGTATTATTCAAATAATGAGCATCGATCTACCATCAGTTCTGTAAAGACACTGATCTTCACTCTGTGGACTGCAGTGCTTTCTATTCTAATGTGACAGTTGTTTGGAGAGCCCATAAATGTAGATTTATAATCCAAAAGACCACTGTTCTTCATAAAATAAAAGCTCCTTAAGGTAATAAATTAAATGTTTTATTCTACGTTTCCAGTTTACTGCATACTCACCTCTAGTTTTGCTGACTTCATTCATCAATCATAAGAAATACTATTATCTCCTCCCAGCAACTGAATAACTTAGCAGTACATTATATTTGTTTCTTCGATTCTGATGATATAATCTGTTACCAGTTAACTTAGAATAAAATTAGAAAGTGCAATCACTGTGTACTGGGCTTCAGATCATTATCTCTGAGACTATGGAATGGAAGTTGCCTTTTCTTAAAAAAAGGCAATTATGTCAACTGATAAAACTTGAAAAAAATTCAATAGTGGAACTTCTGAAATGTGACTTCTATATGTGGAAAAAAATGAAGATTATACAAAGCACCTGACGTAGGCACAATTCTCAGAAGACCCCATGATTCCTGCCCCCCCAACCCATCAATGTATATACACCCTACATAATCCTCCCCACCTTGAGTGTGGGCAAGATCTTTGAATAAAAGATCGTTCCTTGTATTTAGGAATGATTAGAATAAAAGTTCATTCCTTGTATTTAGATTACGTACTATGGCAAAGGTGAAAAAATTTTTCAGATGTAGTGTAAGGTCCCAAATAAATTGATTTTTAGTTAATCAAGTGGGAGATTATCCTGAATGAACTTGACACTGAGGTGAAAACCCCTACAAGAGACTAGGTCCATGTTGAAGAGAAGCACCTTTGCTGGCCTTGAAAGAAGACATTGTGAGTTCTACAGCTGCAAGAAAAAATATTCTGCAAACAACCTGAGGAAGCTTGAAGGAGCTCTTTCCCCAGTCAAACTGATGATGAGACTGCAGCCCAAACAACACCTTGACTGCAGTCTTGTTTGATGCTGAACAGAAGATCCAGCTAAGCCATGCTCAGATTCTGCCCCACCAAAACTGTGAGATGAGTGTATGTTGAGTGTATGTTGTTTCAACCCATTAATTTTTTACACAGCTACAGAAAATGAAAGCAGTAGCCATAGAGATGCATGCTTACTGGGAAAAGACATTGATCTGGTGTAGAAAATGTCACTTTCAATTTTGATTTATCCTTTACACTGTGAGATTTGTGGGAAGAAAACCAACATGCTGGTCATTTGTTTACTTTCATATTCACTTTGTACATTTCTATTGCTGTGCTCTGCAATTTAAGGGGTTGATGCCTAAAAATTATGTTCCCCAGGCTTCATTGTCCACTGGTTTTAGGCATGTTTGGTCAGTGGATGGTAGGCTAGAGGCAGGAGGAAGAGACAATCTCAGCTGTTTCTACGCCCTCCCTCCTCTTTATATGGCATGCCTAGGTACACCTGTTCAGTGAGTGCAAAAGTAATTGTGGTTTTTGTGTTGTTGGAATTTGTCATTTGATATTGGAATACATTATTAAATAAATCTCATTATGTTATACATCATTTTAATGGACATTTCTCACTGTAATTTTTTTGCTAATATCTTGCTGTTCATTTTATGATTATTTTAGACTATGGAAATAATGTCAGACAAAAAGGAAATTCAAGTGATTTTCTTATTCTAATTCAAAACAGGTTCTAAAGAAGAGAAAACTCACAACATTAACAACGCTTTTGACACAGGAACTGCTAACAAACATACAGTGCCATGGTGGTTCAAGAGGTTTTGTAAAGGAGATGAGAGCCTTGAAGATGAGGAGTGTAGTTGCCAGCTACCAGAACTTGACAATGACCAACTGAGAGCAATCATCGAAGCTGATCCTCTTACAACTATGCTAGAAGTTCCTGACAAACCCAGCATCAACCATTCTAAGGTCATTCAGCATTTGAAGCAAATTGGAAAGGTAAAGAAGCTCAATAAGTGGGTGCCTCACGGGCTGAGCAAAATAAAACAAAATTGTCATTTTCAAGAGTCTTCTTCTCTTATGCTACACAACAACAACGAACCATTTCTCTATCCGATTGTGACGTGTGACAAAAAGTAGATTTTATATGACAACTGGTGATGACAAGCTCAGTGGTTGGACAAAAAGAAGCTCCAAAGCACTTCCCAAATCCAAATTTGCACCAAAAAAAAAAAAAAAAAAAAAAAAAAGGTCATGGCAACTGTTTGGTGGTCTGCTGCTGGTCTAATCCACTACAGCTTTCTGAATCCCAGCAAAACCATTACACCTGAGAAGTATGCTCAGGAAATCGATGAGATGCACTGAAAACTGTAATACCTGTAGCCAGCGTTGGTCAACAGAAAGGGCCCAATTCTTCTCCACAGCAACGCCGACCACGTGTCGCACAACCAAGGCCTCAAAAGTTGAACGGACTGGGGTACAAAGTTTTCCCTCACCTCCCATATTCACCCGACTTCTCGCCAATGAACTACCACTTCTTCAAACATCTCAACAACTTTTTGCAGGGAAAAGGCTTCCACAACCAACAGGGTGCAGAAAATGCTTTCCTAGAGTTCATTGAATCCCAAAGCATGGATTTTTACACTACAGGAATAAACAAACTTATTTCTCATTGTCAAAAATGTGTTGATTGTAATGTTTCCTATTTTGATTAATAATGATGTGTTTGAGCTTAGTTATAATTATTTAAAATTCACAGTCTAAAACCGCCATTACTTTTGCACCAGCCTAATATTTGTCTTCTGTGATTTAATCTCCTACTGGGATGTCTCTTTACCTAATCTCATCTTCCTCCAGACAGCTTCTTCACAGCTCTAGCCCTCATCACCTATCCCTTCTACTATGCTTCTCTGTCCTACCAGGTAGTTCCAGTTCCTGTCATATAGTAACCTCATTTTTTCCCAGATGACCGTCTAGCCCTACTTGTGGTCAAAGTTTTGTGTATTAGTTTGTAAGTTGTTAATCAGTCATTATTAATCTCTGAGATGCCTTACTTTCTCATTTTTATCTCTTCTGACAACTTTGTAAGCAGCTCCTCACATTACACTTCCTCTCTTGGACTCCAGGAGTAGATTTTTTATTCTCTTAGCTTTACCTTGGCTGACAGCAGCTGGGTACCAAGACTGAGCTCAGAAAACAGACCTTTGAGATAAGATTTAAAAATTTGAAGGCCCACCAGTTGGATCTGAATTAATGATGACTTCATTGTTGTTGGAAAATGGGATGCTAAAAGTCAATACCCATGGACAACCTAACTAATGGAAGCAGTCTCTCTGTCTGGAGACGGGCTCTCTTGTGCTTAAAAACTTTAGGTAATAACATCACCAGGAAGGTGCCTCATAAAGAGGTTTCTATTATCCTCTAGTTAGAGGAAAAAACAAATTTTAGCTCATTCCAGCATTAACCCAAAAGTCCAAGTCCAAAGTCTCACCCAAGACAAGGCAAGTCACCTATATCTATGAGCCTGAAAAATTAAAAGCAAGTTAGTCATTACATTGCTAGATACAATGGGGATACAGGCATTAGGTAAATACACCTTTTCCAAAGGGAAGAAATTGGCCAAAAAAAGGGGCTTCGGGCCCAATGCAAGTCTGAAATCCAATAGGGCAATCATTAAACCTTAAAGTTCCAAAATGATCTCATTTGACTCCATGTCTCCCAACCAGGTCATACTGATACCAGAGGTGGACTCCCACAGCCTTGAGCAGCTCTGCCCCTGTGGCTTTGCAGGATACAACACCCATCACAGCCACTTTCATGGGCTGGTGTTGAGTGCCTGCAGCTTTTCCAGGTGCACAGTACAACCTGTCAGTGTATGTACCATTCTGGGGTCTGGAGGATGGTGGCCTTTTTCTCACAGCTCCACTTGCAATGCAAGAATTACCCAATACAAAAAAACAATCATAATAAGACTAGGGTATTGTTATAAAGATACCTGAAAATGTGAAAGTAGCTTTGAAACTGGTTAACAGGCAGGGGTAGGAAGAGTCTGGAGGACTTAGCAGAAGATAACGAGATAAGAAAAATTTTGGAACTACTTAGAGACTATTTAAATGGCTGTGATCAAAATGCTGATGGTGATATGGACAGTAAAATCCAGGCTGCCAAGGTCTCAAATGGAAATGAGAAACTCCTAGGGACCCGGAGCAAAGGTCACATGTGTTATGCCTTAGGAAAGAGCTTGGCTACATTGTGTTCATGCCCTAGGAATCTGTGGAAGTTTGAACTTAAGAGTGGTAACCTAGGGGCTGAAAGAAATTTCTAAGCAGCAAAGCATTCAAGATGTGGTCTAGATGCTTCTAACAACCTACCCTCAAATGTAGGAGCAAAGAAGTGACCTAAAGCTGCAATTTATTTTAGAAAGCAAGCAGAGTGTAAAAGTTTGGAAAATTTGTAGCCTGGCCATGGGGCAGAGAAAGAAAAAGCTTTTTTGGGAGAGGAATTCAAGCAAGCTGTGAAGCAACCTCTTGCTAGAGATACTGGTATAACTAAAATGGAGTCAAATGCTAATATCCAAGACAATGAGGAAAAGGCCTGAAGGCATTTCAGAGACCTTCTCGGCAGCCCCTCTTATGACAGGCCCACAGGCCTAGGAGAAAAGAATAGTTTTGTGGGACAGGCCCAGGGCACCCCTGCTCTGCAAAGCCTTGGAATAATACTTCCCACTTCCTGGCTGCTTCAGCTCCAGCTTTGGCTCAAAGGTGCCCAGGTCCAGCTACAGTTTGGGCTGCCACTCCAGAGGGCACAAACCATGAGCTTCGGTGGCTTCCATGTGGTGTTAAGCCTAAGGGTGTAAAGAGTGCAAGAATGAATGAGGCTTGGCACCCTCCACCTAGATTTCAGAGGATCTATAGAAAAGTATGGGTGCCCAGGCAGAAGCCTGCTATGGGATGAACCACCACAGAGAACCTCTATTAGGACAGTGCAGAGGGAAATTGTGGGGTTGGAGCCCCCACATAGAATCCTTGAGGGGCAATGCATAATGGAGCTGTAAGAAAGGGGCCACTATTCTCCAGATTTTGGAGTGGTAGAGCCCTGGCAGCTTGCACCCTGAGCCTGGAAGAGTCACAGGGCACCCAACAACTTGTGACAGCAACTATGGAGGCTGTACCTTGCAAAGCCACAGAAGCAGGGCTACCCAAGGCCTTGAGAGCCCCCTATCCCCACCTCACACCAGTGTGCCCTGGACATAAAAAAAGTAGATTATTCTGAAACTTTAAGATTGAATAACTGCCCTGCTGGGTTTTGAACTTGCATGGGGCCTGTAGCACCTCTCTTTTGGCTTACGTCTCCCTTTTGAAATAAAAATGTTTACCCAATTCCTATACCTGCATTGTACCATAGAAGTAACTAACTTGTTTTTGATTTTACAGGCTCATAGATGAAAGGGATTTGCTTTGTCTCAGATGAGACTTTAGACTTTTCAGTTAATGCTTTCCATCAATGAGTTAAGACTTTCAGGGTCAGTAGGGAAGGCATGATTGTATTTTGCAATGTGAGAAGGACATGAGATTTGGGAGGGTGCAGGAGTGGAATGATATAGTTTGGATATTTAACCCTGTCCAAATCTCATGTTGAATTGTAATTCCAAGTGAGGCCTGGTGGAAAGTGTTTGGATCATGGGAGTGAATCCCTCATGGCTTAGTGCTGTCTTCATGATAATGAGTCCTCATGAGAGATCTGGTCTTTTAAAAGTGTGTGGCACCCCCACTCCACCTGCTGACTTGCTCCTGCTTTTGCCATGTGAGGTGCCAGCTAATGATTGTAAGCTTCCAGAGGCCCCTCCTTAGAAACTGAGCAAATGCCAGTCTCATGCTTCCTGTAAAGCCTGCAGAACTGTAAGCCAATTAAACCTCTTTTTAAAACAAATTAACCAGTCTCAGGTATTTCTTTATAGCAATACAAGAACAGCCTCATACACATGCCACAGTTAACCCTTCCATTTCGTATAGCTTCCAACTTATCTTGAGAACTAGACTACAACATTCTTTCAGGAGAAAAATACAAAAAAAAAAAAAAGTCCCATAAGAAAAGATCGACAAGAGCCTGTGGGCCATGTGTGGGAATAACCCTGGGGTAACTGGGTGGAGGATGACATAAGTGCTCCATCTGACTGAATTTGTCATTACAGGTGCACTTTCTCAAGATTTAGGATATAATATACTAGCGTATTTTTATGTTATTATAAACATTTTTCTGTTGAGATCAAGAGGAAATACAACTATTATGGTTCTCATTTCGGCATCCAGTCACAAGGTCATAGCTGATATGTATAACTATCTTCTTCAACTCTCCATTCATATTTCCTTTTCCCAAAGCAAACACCTTGGCTTGTCATCATTTCTTGTCTGATGGGGTCACCCAATTTTTCACATTTGAAGGATCTGGGCTACTACCTGCTTTATCTGAATGATGTTCCTTTTTTTTTTTTTTTTTTTTTTTTACTCATGTTAATTATAGCACATAGGAATACTAAGAAGTGTCACTTTTATTTTGGACATACTCTTTCTTACCCAAGCAATGTAGCAGAAACCTAATTTCTCCTTGATACCTAGTGTCAATCACCCTAGTCAGCCCAGTACCTCCTCCTTTGCCTGTTGATTCACAGGCGGGAGAAACCTAAGCAGCCAGGTATCAGTCTTAACTGCTAGTTTAATGGAATTGTTGTGTCCCCTAATAGAAGCATTTCTTCTTTTGTAACTTAAACTAATCCAGCATGTCTTATCATCATAATGTTATCAATGTAATGGACGAACATCATGTCATATAGAAGAAAAGGCAACTAAATTATGAATAAGGCAGAAGAGTTGATGTCCTCCTCAGATAGGTCTATGAAGACATGGCTAGCTGAAAGAAAATTTCTTCTGGTGATCTTTCTCAGCAGATATATAGAGAAAAAAAAAATCACAAGATAAATAACAGTGTGTCAGATACCAGAAGCTGCATTACTTTTCTAACACAGCAAAACCACATCTAGAATAGCAGCTGCTATTTTCATGAATCATTTCCCAAGATTCACCTGCAAGTTGAATTGGGATGTGGTAGAAATCACTATCTCTGTATCTTTCAAGACCCAGAGAGTGGCACTAATCTCTGCAATCCCTCTAAGAATGTGATATTGGTTTTCATTTACTATTTTGTGGTTAGAGGCAAGTGGAAGCCACTACATATATAAGTAAAATGAATTACATACCCACAGACAGTGGTCATTATTATGAAAAAATAAACTGATGACTTTAAAGGAATCAGAAAAGTCTTTAATTATTTCTTTTTTTTTTAAATTTATTTATTATTATTATACTTTAAGTTGTAGGGTACATGTGCATAACGTGCAGGTTTGTTACATATGTATACTTGTGCCATGTTGGTGTGCTGCACCCATCAACTCGTCATTTACATCAGGTATAACTCCCAATGCAATCCCTCCCCCCTCCCCGCTCCCCATGATAGGCCCCGTGTGTGATGTTCCCCTTCCTGAGTCCAAGTGATCTCATTGTTCAGTTCCCACCTATGAGTGAAAACATGCGGTGTTTGGTTTTCTGTTCTTGTGATAGTTTGCTAAGAATGATGGTTTCCAGCTGCATCCATGTCCCTACAAAGGACACAAACTCATCCTTTTCGATGGCTGCATAGTATTCCATGGTGTATATGTGCCACATTTTCTTAATCCAGTCTGTCACTGAAGGACATTTGGGTTGATTCCAAGTCTTTGCTATTGTGAATAGTGCTGCAATAAACATACGTGTGCATGTGTCTTTATAGCAGCATAATTTATAATCCTTTGGGTATATACCCAGTAATGGGATGGCTGGGTCATATGGTACATCTAGTTCTAGATCTTTGAGGAATCGCCATACTGTTTTCCATAATGGTTGAACTAGTTTACAATCCCACCAACAGTGTAAAAGTGTTCCTATTTCTCCACATCCTCTCCAGCACCTGTTGTTTCCTGACTTTTTAATGATCGCCATTCTAACTGGTGTGAGATGGTATCTCATTGTGGTTTTGATTTGCATTTCTCTGATGGCCAGTGATGATGAGCATTTTTTCATGTGTCTGTTGGCTGTATGAATGTCTTCTTTTGAGAAATGTCTGTTCATATCCTTTGCCCACTTTTTGATGGGGTTGTTTGTTTTTTTCTTGTAAATTTGTTTGAGTTCTTTGTAGGTTCTGGATATTAGCCCTTTGTCAGATGAGTAGATTGCAAAACTTTTCTCCCGTTCTGTAGGTTGCCTGTTCACTCTGATGGTAGTTTCTTTTGCTGTGCATAAGCTCTTTAGTTTAATGAGATCCCATTTGTCAATTTTGGCTTTTGCTGCCGTTGCTTTTGGTGTTTTAGACATGAAGTCTTTGCCCATGCCTATGTCCTGAATGGTACTACCTAGGTTTTCCTCTAGGATTTTTATGGTATTAGGTCTAACATTTAAGTCTCTAATCCATCTTGAATTAATTTTCGTATAAGGAGTAAGGAAAGGATCCAGTTTCAGCTTTCTACTTATGGCTAGCCAATTTTCCCAGCACCATTTATTAAATAGGGAATCCTTTCCCCATTTCTTGTTTCTCTCAGGTTTGTCAAAGATCAGATGGCTGTAGATGTGTGGTATTATTTCTGAGGACTCTGTTCTGTTCCATTGGTCTATATCTCTGTTTTGGTACCAGTACCATGCTGTTTTGGTTACTGTAGCCTTGTAGTATAGTTTGAAGTCAGGTAGCGTGATGCCTCCAGCTTTGTTCTTTTGACTTAGGATTGTCTTGGAGATGCGGGCTCTTTTTTGGTTCCATATGAACTTTAAAGCAGTTTTTTCCAATTCTGTGAAGAAACTCATTGGTAGCTTGATGGGGATGGCATTGAATCTATAAATTACCTTGGGCAGTATGGCCATTTTCACGATATTGATTCTTCCTATCCATGAGCATGCTATGTTCTTCCATTTGTTTGTGTCCTCTTTTATTTCACTGAGCAGTGGTTTGTAGTTCTCCTTGAAGAGGTCCTTTACATCCCTTGTAAGTTGGATTCCTAGGTATTTGATTCTCTTTGAAGCAATTGTGAATGGAAGTTCATTCCTGATTTGGCTCTCTGTTTGTCTGTTACTGGTGTATAAGAATGCTTGTGATTTTTGCACATTAATTTTATATCCTGAGACTTTGCTGAAGTTGCTTATCAGCTTAAGGAGATTTTGGGCTGAGACAATGGGGTTTTCTAAATATACAATCATGTCATCTGCAAAGAGGGACAATTTGACTTCTTCTTTTCCTAACTGAATACCCTTGATTTCTTTCTCTTGCCTAATTGCCCTAGCCAGAAATTCCAACACTATGTTGAATAGGAGTGGTGAGAGAGGGCATCCCTGTCTTGTGCCAGTTTTGAAAGGGAATGTTTCCAGTTTTTGCCCATTCAGTATGATATTGGCTGTGGGTTTGTCATAAATAGCTCTTATTATTTTGAGGTATGTTCCATCAATACTGAATTTATTGAGCGTTTTTAGCATGAAGGGCTGTTGAATTTTGTCAAAAGCCTTTTCTGCATCTATTGAGATAATCATGTGGTTCTTGTCTTTGGTTCTGTTTATATGCTGGATTATGTTTATTGATTTGCGAATGTTGAACCAGCCTTGCATCCCAGGGATGAAGCCCACTTGATCATGGTGGATAAGCTTTTTGATGTGTTGCTGAATCCGGTTTGCCAGTATTTTATTGAGGATTTTTGCATCGATGTTCATCAGAGATATTGGTGTAAAATTCTCTTTTTTTGTTGTGTCTCTGCCAGGCTTTGGTATCAGGATGATGTTGGCCTCATAAAATGAGTTAGGGAGGATTCCCTCTTTTTCTATTGATTGGAATAGTTTCAGAAGGAATGGTACCAACTCCTCCTTGTACCTCTGGTAGAATTCAGCTGTGAATCCATCTGGTCCTGGACTTTTTTTGGTTGGTAGGCTATTAATTATTGCCTCAATTTCAGAGCCTGCTATTGGTCTATTCAGGGATTCAACTTCCTCCTGGTTTAGTCTTGGAAGAGTGTAAGTGTCCAGGAAATTATCCATTTCTTCTGGATTTTCCAGTTTATTTGCATAGAGGTGTTTATAGTATTCTCTGATGGTAGTTTGTATTTCTGTGGGATCGGTGGTGATATCCCCTTTATCATTTTTAATTGTGTCGATTTGATTCTTCTCTCTTTTCTTCTTTATTAGTCTGGCTAGTGGTCTGTCAATTTTGTTGATCTTTTCAAAAAACCAACTCCTGGATTCATTGATTTTTTGGAGGGTTTTTTGTGTCTCTATCTCCTTCAGTTCTGCTCTGATCTTAGTTATTTCTTGCCTTCTGCTAGCTTTCGAATGTGTTTGCTCTTGCTTCTCTAGTTCTTTTAATTGTGATGTTAGAGTGTCAATTTTAGATCTTTCCTGCTTTCTCTTGTGGGCATTTAGTGCTATAAATTGCCCTCTACACACTGCTTTAAATGTGTCCCAGAGATTCTGGTATGTTGTATCTTTGTTCTCATTGGTTTCAAAGAACATCTTTATTTCTGCCTTCATTTCGTTATGTACCCAGTAGTCATTCAGGAGCAGGTTGTTCAGTTTCCATGTAGTGGAGCGGTTTTGATTGAGTTTCTTAGTCCTGAGTTCTAGTTTGATTGCACTGTGGTCTGAGAGACAGTTTGTTATAATTTCTGTTCTTGTACATTTGCTGAGGAGTGCTTTACTTCCAATTACGTGGTCAATTTTGGAGTAAGTACGATGTGGTGCTGAGAAGAATGTATATTCTGTTGATTTGGGGTGGAGAGTTCTATAGATGTCTATTAGGTCTGCTTGCTGCAGAGATGAGTTCAATTCCTGGATATCCTTGTTAACTTTCTGTCTCGTTGATCTGTCTAATGTTGACAGTGGAGTGTTGAAGTCTCCCATTATTATTGTATGGGAGTCTAAGTCTCTTTGTAAGTCTCTAAGGACTTGCTTTATGAATCTGGGTGCTCCTGTATTGGGTTCATATATATTTAGGATAGTTAGCTCTTCCTGTTGAATTGATCACTTTACCATTATGTAATGGCCTTCTTTGTCTCTTTTGATCTTTGATGGTTTAAAGTCTGTTTTATCAGAGACTAGTATTGCAACCCCCGCTTTTTTTTGTTCTCCATTTGCTTGGTAAATCTTCCTCCATCCCTTTATTTTGAGCCTATGTATGTCTCTGCGTGTGAGATGGGTCTCCTGAATACAGCAGACTGAAGGGTCTTGACTCTTTATCCAGTTTGCCAGTCTGTGTCTTTTAATTGGACCATTTAGTCCATTTACATTTAAGGTTAAGATTGTTATGTGTGATCTTGATCCTGCCATTATGATATTAACTGGTTATTTTGCTCGTTAGTTGATGCAGTTTCTTCCTAGCCTCGATGGTCTTTACATTTTGGCATGTTTTTGCAGTGGCTAGTACCGGTTGTTCCTTTCCATGTTTAGTGCTTCCTTCAGGGTCTCTTGTAAGGCAGGCCTAGTGGTGACAAAATCTCTAAGCATTTGCTTATCTGTAAAGGATTTTATTTCTCCTTCACTTATGAAACTTAGTTTGGCTGGATATGAAATTCTGGGTTGAAAATTCTTTTCTTTAAGAATGTTGAATATTGGCCCCCACTCTCTTCTGGCTTGGAGAGTTTCTGCCGAGAGATCTGCTGTTAGTCTGATGGGCTTCCCTTTGTGGGTAACCCGACCTTTCTCTCTGGCTGCCCTTAAGATTTTTTCCTTCATTTCAACTTTGGTGAATCTGGCAATTATGTGTCTTGGAGTTGCTCTTCTCGAGGAGTATCTTTGTGGCGTTCTCTGTATTTCCTGGATTTGAATGTTGGCCTGCCCTACTAGGTTGGGGAAGTTCTCCTGGATGATATCCTGAAGAGTGTTTTCCAACTTGGTTCCATTTTCCCCCTCACTTTCAGGCACCCCAATCAGACGTAGATTTGGTCTTTTTACATAATCCCATACTTCTTGCAGGCTTTGTTCATTTCTTTTTCTTCTTTTTTCTTTTGGTTTCTCTTCTCGCTTCATTTCATTCATTTGATCCTCAATCGCTGATACTCTTTCTTCCAGTTGATCAAGTCGGTTACTGAAGCTTGTGCATTTGTCACGTATTTCTCATGTCATGGTTTTCATCTCTTTCATTTCGTTTATGACCTTCTCTGCATTAATTACTCTAGCCATCAATTCTTCCACTTTTTTTTTCAAGATTTTTAGTTTCTTTGCACTGGGTACGTAATTCCTCCTTTAGCTCTGAGAAATTTGATGGACTGAAGCCTTCTTCTCTCATCTCGTCAAAGTCATTCTCCATCCAGCTTTGATCCGTTGCTGGCGATGAGCTGCGCTCCTTTGCCGGGGGAGATGCGCTCTTATTTTTTGAATTTCCAGCTTTTCTGCCCTGCTTTTTCCCCATCTTTGTGGTTTTATCTGCCTCTGGTCTTTGATGATGGTGATGTACTGATGGGGTTTTGGTGTAGGTGTCCTTCCTGTTTGATAGTTTTCCTTCTAACAGTCAGGACCCTCAGCTGTAGGTCTGTTGGAGATTGCTTGAGGTCCACTCCAGACCCTGTTTGCCTGGGTATCAGCAGCAGAGGCTGCAGAAGATAGAATATTTCTGAACAGCGAGTGTACCTGTCTGATTCTTGCTTTGGAAGCTTCCTCTCAGGGGTGCACTCCACCCTGTGAGGTGTGGGGTGTCAGACTGCCCCTAGTGGGGGATGTCTCCCAGTTAGGCTACTCAGGGGTCAGGGACCCACTTGAGCAGGGAGTCTGTCCCTTCTCAGATCTCAACCTCTGTGTTGGGAGATCCACTGCTCTCTTCAAAGCTGTCAGACAGAGTCGTTTGCGTCTGCAGAGGTTTCGGCTAAGTTTGTTATTGTTTACTGTGCCCTGTCCCCAGAGGTGGAGTCTACAGAGACAGGCAGGTTTCCTTGAGCTGCTGTGAGCTCCACCCAGTTCGAGCTTCCCAGCAGCTTTGTTTACCTACTTAAGCCTCAGCAATGGCTGGCGCCCCTCCCCCAGCCTCGCTGCCTCCTTGCTGGTAGATCACAGACTGCTGTGCTAGCAATGAGGGAGGCTCCGTGGGTGTGGGACCCTCCCGGCCAGGTGTGGGATATGATCTCCTGGTGTGCCTGTTTGCTTAAAGTGCAGTATTGGGGTGGGAGTTACCCGATTTTCCAGGTGTTGTGTGTCTCAGTTCCCCTGGCTAGGAAAAGGGATTCCCTTCCCCCTTGCGCTTCCCAGGTAAGGCAATGCCTCGCCCTGCTTCAGCTCTCGCTGGTCGGGCTGCAGCAGCTGACCAGCACCGATCGTCCGGCACTCCCCAGTGAGATGAACCCAGTACCTCAGTTGAAAATGCAGAAATCACGGGTCTTCTGTGTCGCTCGCGCTGGGAGTTGGCGACTGGAGCTGTTCCTATTCGGCCATCTTGCTCCGCCCCCTCTAATTATTTCTTTATTAAACCTAGTGTTTTAAAACAATGTTCAAAAAGATTATTTCAAATTGATATAAAATATGGACTAAAAAGCTGCCACTAATCTCAATGTTTTTGGTCTTTGGAACAGATTTCTCATTTAAATAGAATCATGATATCATGATCACAGCTCATTAAAGAATAATTCTCTAAATAATCAGTCCACATTCAAATTCATCCAATTCTACAGAATCCTCAGGATAGAATCCAGGCATCAGTATTTTTTAAAGCTGTAGGGTGATCTCTATAGGCAATCAAGGTTGAGCAATACTGTTCTAGCCCATGTATTTCCTGAATGAAATTTAGGTCTAAAAATTTCATTCAATTTAGTTAAAACATTTGTTGCAAGGGTAATTTCCAAGTGAAGTTATCCTTCCTACTGTATCACATGCAGAGGCAAATATTACTGTGATATAGCACTAAAAGTAACACTAAACCCTCCATTAAAATATATTTTTTCTTTTTTGCAATGATCAAAATATTTGCACACATTTTATTTGCTTTTTATACTACAAGAATTTTATTAGCCAGAAACTTTTATGAATTAGTAACCATGGCTAGTTTCTGACTTAATTTAATATTTTATGAATATTAAAAAAGATGGCTATTTCTGATTTTTTCTTCTACATTTATGAGCTAAAATTATTCTCTAAAACATGAACTTAACTTCAAAGTTTTAAAAATTACCATGTCAATATTACTACTTACAATAATATAAGTAAGTTTTAAAACTATTTTGTAGTTTTATTTTTCTATAGGTTATAGCCACTGAAAGTGTATATGGTCAGGTCACTATATTTAAACATATTATTTAAAATAATTATGTTTTCATTTCACTATATTAATATGTAGATTCATTTGTTTCTGTTTTCAATTTCGAGGTGTGCTTTTTAACTAAAAGTTGCTTTTTGAACATGGAAAATATTTACAGAAGTCCAAACTATACAAAAAAGTACATTCAGTAAAATATTGCTTTCATGCCTGTATTTTTTATCCAATTCTCCTTGCCTGTGAGGTAACCATTTGTATTAGATTATGGTTAATTCTTTGAATGTATTTCTTTTATTTTTTTCAAACTCATGCAAATAATTAATTTCAAAGGTTACTCCCTGTGATGGTTTATTTTAGGTGTCAACTTAACTGAATTAAGGGATAGCCAGATAGCTTAGAAAGCATTACTTCTGGGTGTGTCTGTGACTGTTTGCAGAATAGATTGGCATTTGAATAAACAAAGTGAGTGAGAAAGATCTGCCTTTATCCAATGTGGGCAGGCATCATCCAATTGGCTGCAAGCCCAGATGAAACAGAAAGGCACAAAGAAGGTGAATTCTCTCCCTCTCTTCTGAAACTGGGACACCCAGCTCCTATCCTATCCTTGGGCATCAGAACTCCAGGTTCTACAGCCTCTGGACTCTGGCACTTGTACTAGAAGCCCCCCAGCTTTCCAGGTTCTTCTCAGGCCTTCAGATGTAGACTCAGTGTGCTACTGGCTTTCCTTATTCTCCAGTTTGCAGATGACCTAATGTGAAACTTCTCAGACTCCATAGTCACGTGAGTCATCTCTCTTAACAAGTCCTCTCTTACATATCTGTATCATTTTCATGATATATATGTATTTACATATCTAATCGTTTCCGTTTATCTGGAGAACCCTAATACATTACTTACTATATAGATTTCTTCATTGCTTTCTTTTTTTTAAAGTATGGTACACTGATAATTCAATCAATTATCAATTTTTATGTGGAGAACATTTAAAAAATTAACACTCTTTGCTCCAATGGAAAAGGGCTGTTGTTGGCCAGCAATGGCTTAGCCTAAAGGAAGCAGAATGAATTCTGTCTTAAGTTTGAGGTTTATCTACTCTTCTTTACACAATGCTGTTTTCTTGTGAACTTTTAAACATTCAAAAGTCAGGAATTACATATAGGCTCACTCTACAATCAAAAGACGAGTATATAAAATATTATTCATATTAATACTATTATGTATGCAGTACTCTGAAACTACGCTGTAAAAATAATACTCCCTGGTGAATAATGATAGCAGATTTGTGTGAAGTCATCTCTGGAAAGACCAAATTCAGAATGGTGGCCCATTCAGATAATGATAATAGCATTGTTTATTCTTTCATTTACTCACCCATTCAAAATGTATTCAGTAAGTGCCAACTATGAAATAGGCACTGAGCTCAGCACAGGGAATATACGATAAGCCAGACAAACTTCCTGGCCACCTTTATTGGTATTACAATTAAGTGGTTAAATCAGCTATTTAAAAAAAACGTTGTTACCAAAAAAAAAAAAAAAAAGGAAAATGTCATGAAAGAGGAGGGCTGGGTGAAACCATGATATTCCATCCAATATTTGGAGTCAACACATATATCCCAGAGAAAGTGATGTTTAAATTGAGGTTTGGTACATGGTTAGGACAAAGCCAAGAGAACAGGTTGGGTCAAAGATGTTTGGAGCATGGAACGGCCTGGAAAAAATGTCATTTCTAAAAAGAGGTTGGAAATATACGGGAAATCAGTAGAAACACAATTGGGATAGAGCCCTAGTGAGCAATTCTCTCCAAAATTATTCTTTCTTCTCTTGATTTTGTTAATCTCATTCCTAGAATCCCGGCCCTCAACTGAAAAATAGCATCATCTTCAGCCATGCCTTGTTCAAATCCCCTGTATCTACAACCCTGAGGTCATCTTTTCTTAATCTGTCTCCTCCTCTCCATTCTCTTTGATACTCTGTAGTGCAGAAATTGGTAACCACTCATCTATCCTACAAGTGCCTCCCTCTTCAAATATACATAAGGCATCTCTATATTTCTGGTTCAGTTCTTTGAATTTCCTGTTAAATTCAAACATTAATATCACAGTCACACTTTATCTCAAAGTGGTCTTTTTGGGACAGATAGTCTTTGAGTATCTTTTCCTTATCCTTTTCCATAATCTCCAAAGCTAAGCTCCGGGGCGTTCACTGTGGCAGAATATATTATTTTCTAAAGTCTTCGCTCCTGTATGTATTTTGTACCCTTTGACATGTAACTTTGTAGTCTCCCCCACTAAAGGACAGGAAGACTAGAGACATAAACAGAGCCATAGCAACTGGTGCACAATTCCAGAGGAATGACAATAGCGAACCACACAGTGAAGGATTAACATTGCTCAAAGGGCGGCTTGGCCCTGGCTTAGCTACTGGAAATACCACTAAGCCCTTGGAAAATCCTGCTGGGAAACAGGATCTTGTCTTGCTGTATAGTATAGTATAGTATAGTATAGTATAGTATAGTATAGTATAGTATAGTATAGTATAGTTTAGTATAGTGTAGTACGGTACAGTACACTATAGTATTTATAGTAAGAACCTTCTTCCTAAGAACCTTCTTCAGATATACATATTGCATCCTAAGAACCTTCTTCAGAAGTACATATCTAGACACCTCCCTTGGCCATCCCTCCGACTCCTACACCCTGATGAAAAATCATGACTCTTCTGAAAAGGAGACTTCTGAGAACTTGCACCTTCTCCAGATGATGTTCCAGTAGACAGGGCAAGAGTCTGACTTTTACCAAATCTGTCTGACATTTGGTTCATGTAACCGACTTCTGCCAAAACTATCCAGCTTTTTTCTTATAGATTGTATTCTTGTTGTGAAGCAGTGACTGCCTTAAGTTTAGTAGATGGAGATCTGTCGTGAAACTTAAAATATATCGCATTTTCAATTTCACAACAACAATCTCTGCTCTGATATCTTTCACTGGCTTTGCCACTTACTCTCTGTGAGATCTTGGGTAACCTATTTAACCTCCCAGGCCTTGGTCACCTATAAGAGAGGACAAATGACAGTGAGTAGCATAAAGTGTTGCTGTGACTTCAGTGCGTAAACATATAAAATGTACCTAGGATAAAGCTTGGAATATTATTATAATATTGTAAGTATTCAATAAAAACTAGCCATAATAATTATTGCTCTCATATAATTATTATTAACTTTCTTAGATGAGAGCTAAGCTCCCTAAGGTTCCATTTTTGCTCATCTCTTTCACCAAGTGCATCTGTGCTCTTCACAGTGCTTAGAACATTTGGAATAAGATATTTCATATAGTATTAAAACTTCATCTGAAGCCCTAAAACAGAGAATAAAAGGTGCTAATTTTTCAAAAGTTCTAGGGAGATCCGAAACCAACTATATAGAGTATACTAAGTTTCTCCACTACCCCAGAACCAAACTTCAGTGATGAGAATTCAGGGCTGAATTCTGCTACAAGCAGTAACAAAGTCATTGCTGTTTGACTAACCTGCCCATCTATAATAATAAGAAAGCTGAAACAACTGCAGGAATAGTTAAAAGCATCAGGAAAAACTAACACAGATATACATCAAAGGACCAAAGTCCTAGAAAAAAAGAGTAAGACATGAGGTAAACATTAGATTAACGACAGGTTTTTTTTCTCTAAGGACATTTGTAGACTTTCAGATCAGGATAGAATCTGAAGAAAAACACGTGAATGAAAGCATCTGGCAGTGTCTCTGGCTCGCACACATTTAAACTGATGTTGAATGATACCACAGCATCCAGGACTTAAGGGCTTAGGATCAAAATGAAATGGAAATTTCATGGAGACAGGCTCTCAACATTTTGCACACAATTCCTCTCACTACTGATTCCTAAACTGCACACACAACAGGGCAAGAATCAGAAAAAAACAAGCATCAAGTGGCTTCGATGGAGTAAAAAGCTAAGCAGATATTTCAGAACTTTGGTGATTCTAGGAAGATAAAAAATACAGTTCTGGGCTTGCCAAAAAGGAGAAGCCCTGAGACGTGACTCAGGCTTTTTCGTGGGACTCCAGAAAGGATATACTCTAGCAGTAAACGTGAACTGAAAGTAAATATCTGATTATACTCTATAGGACTAAAAGTATCAATTAAATTCTTTTCTATAGAGCAAAGAAATTTAATTCAGAATTTCTACAGATCATCCTGCACTATATGGAGATTTCAATGAACATTTATCAAGCATGCCAGGAAGTAAGAACAAATCACTAAAACCCAAGAGACCATAAGACATCAGAAGCAGACCAATAGTTGATCTAAATATTTGAGGCTATGAATACTTAAATTACAATGATATAGTCAATTAAAGAGATGAAAAAAATGAAATTTCACCAGATAATTAAAATATATAAAATAATGAAGCAGAAATTCTAGATATTAAAAGTAATGTAAGTGATAGTAAGGATTTAGTGACAAAAAGTTTTGATATAGATAGATGAATACACATTAGATGCAGCAGGAAAGAAGATTCCTGAACTGAAGATGACTAAGCATAAAACATCCATATTGAACCAAAGAAAGGCAAAGAGGAAAACAATAAAAAGAGACACATGAAGCACAGAGAAAAGGTCTAATATATATGTAATTAGCATCTGAAATCAGAGAGTAAAGAGAATGGGAAAGAAGCAATATTTGAAGAGATGTTTAGCAAAGGATTTCCTAAAAATGATAAAAAATAATAAACAGATTTTTCTACAAACCTCACACAAGACAAATGAAAACATTTCTTACACCATCACATACCATAGGCAAACAGCTAAAAAATGGAGACAAAGATAAAATTTTCGAAGTAATCATTGAACAATATGTACACTTTCAAAAAGGCAACAATAAAACTGACAAGCTAACATTTCAAAAGATGTGACGCAAAAAATGAGGCATTATAATGACATTTATTTTTAATGAGGAAAGGATAGCTGACCATGTAGAAATTTTCATCCAGTGAAAATATCCTCCAAAAATGAAGGGAAAAAAAAGATGTTTTCAGGCAATCACTAAAAAATTTATTATGAGAAAAATGACACTAAAGAAACTGCTAAAGGAAGCTCTTGCAGAAAAATGACCCTAGATTATTTTCCTAGGAAATGTAAAATAGAATAAGCAGTAGTAGTAAAAAGGGTGAGCATGTAAGTAAACGTACATAAAGCTTGGCTGTTTAAAATAGCATTAATATTATTTGGTGGATTTAAAATATGTAAAATTAAAGTATTTTACTGAAGCAATACAAGAGAAAAGGAGTCTAAGTGCAGTTAAAATGTTTTAAAGTCCTTGTATGATTCACAGACCAGTAAAAACACTGATTTAAGGTAGAATACAATGGAACACTTTCCAATAGAAATACAATGTAAACCACACATATGAAGTCAGAAATTTTAATAGCTACATTAAAAAGTTTTTAGAGAAACAGATGAAATTAATTTTAATAACATTTTATTTAATCCTCTATCTCAAATGTTATTTTTAATAGATGCAAAAGTTAATACTGGATATTATGTATTATTTTGTCAGTGGTAAATACTTGAAATCCAGTGCGTATTTTACATCTGCAGCACAATTCAATCCAGCACATTTTAAGTACTCCAAAATCACATGTAGCCAGTGGCTGCCAGGTTGGACAATAGCACTCAACTATATCAGGGATGCAAATAGTAATTGCGAAGGTAAGTACTAATAAAAAGAAGAATTAATAATAATGATTAACATACTAAGAGATTGAAAAAATATGAAGGAATAAAATATATTTGCATCCTACAAACATGCAAGGAAAGGATTGATCCAATAAAAGTTGACAGAAATAGAAATCATGGCAAGATTGGTGATATAGACTTAACTGCACTTAGATTTATATTAAGTCAAATAATATAAATAGACTAAAAACTCAAATCAAAAGATAAATACTGTCAATTTGATAAAATATACAACCAAACTTCAAGCTGCCTACAAGATAGATTCATTATAAACAGATAGGAGTTTTAAAGTACACTGGAAAAACATATACAATGCAAACACTAAACAGTGAAAGCTAGTGCTTCAAGAATATGAAGAGTATAAGGAAAGAATCATTAGTCAAGATTGAAACATATTTTAAAATGATAAATAGGTCAATTCAACAAGAAATAAAACATTTCTATATTTGTTACTTCTTTGAATTTAGCAGGAGTTGAAGGAGGCATGTGGTCTGGATAACATTGTGTAGACTTGGCTTTCCCTGCCTCTCCTGCTAGGTCTAACTAGAAATCCTGGAAATAGTGCAAGATGCAACAAAAGGCATATTCTGAAAGATGGGAGGACAAAGGTGAGTTTGTTAGGTATTGAGGACTGAAAGAACAAGACATGGTGGGGTGCCCAGTCTTGGAGACAACTTTGGTCTCACAGGCCTGAAACTCCCCTTGCCCTCAGGAGACACCAGGCAGCCAGACAGTATTGGAAAGGGCAAGGGAATCCCTCCATAACAAGCACTTTGGTAAGCAATTTCTATACCCACAGGCGTGAAAATCTCTTCTGTCACTGAGAGACACTGGGTGGCCAGAAAGCACAGGCAAGTGGGATCCTGCCTCAACAAGTCACTTGGCTTGGGAAGACTTGTTGTCCCTCCAGGGTGGAGAACCACTTCCCCCACTTAGAGAGACCATATGGCCTATCCTGAGAAAAACTTGCTGCCCCCTTAGGATGCCAGCAAGGTTCAACAGGAGCCCCAGGCACACCATATAAACCAAGTAGACCAAAATACTACTACGAAGGCTCATCTAAGATTTATTTGCATGCTAAATCTAAACAGAAAACATACCTGCTGAAACAGGAAATTCAAACAGGATCCAGAATCTCATAATAGGTTTAACAGGCATGCATAGAATACAATTGAAAATCACCTATCTTACCAAGAACCAAGAAAATCACAACCTGAGGAACACAGCCAAATGAGGCCAACACTGAAATGACACAGATGTTGGAAATATCTGATGAGGACTTTAAAGCAGCTATCATAAAATTGAATCAATAACCAATTATAAATTCTCTTGAAACAAACGAAATACTAGAAAATCTCAGCATAAAAAAATAGAAGTTACTCACAAAAGACCAAATCAAAATTACCCAGGTATAAATAAAATAATGAAAATTTTAAAACTTGCCAGATGGGCTTCCTAGTAGAACAGAGATGACAGAGAAGAGAATCCTTGGACTTGAGGACAATCACTAAAATTTACCCAATCTGAACAACAGATAGCAAACAGAACCCCCCCTCCACCACCCAGAAAAAAAAAAAAACTGATCAGAGCCTTAGGGATACAGAAAAGTAAAATTTTCAACATTTTGACTTAAAGAAATAATAGATAAAAACTTCTTAAAGTTAGCAAAATATATAAACCTTACAAATTTAAATACCTAAATGAATCCCAAATAGAATAAATCTGAAGAAATCTATATCAAGAAACATCATAATTAATCTTCTGAAAGTTAATGACAAAGTAAAGATTTGAAATTAGCTGGAGAAACAATATTATCCACAAGAGAACACCAATTCAAATGGCAGTGAATTTTTCACCCAAAACCCTGAAAACCAGAAGAAAGTGACACAAAACTTTCAAATGATATTTAAGAAAAAAAACTGAACCACAGATTCTCTAACTGGTGAAATTATCCTCAAGGTGAGAAGATGAAATAGAGACAGTCTCAGACATAAGAAAACCAAAAGGATATGTCACTAGTAGACCTACTCTTAAAGCCTGGCTAAAGGAAGGTCTTCAAAGAGAAAGGAAGTAATAAAAGGAAAAAGACCTTAGAGATCAGAAAGGAAGAAAAAACTGGATATGCAATATAGACACATAATAATATATTATACTTTTCTTTATGAATTCTATAAACCATATTTGATTAGTGAAATAAAAATTGTTACATCATCTTGTACTCCAGATAATGATACTTAAAAATTAGGAATGCAAAGAGACCTAAGTGGAAATAAACTTTCACAGGACTCAACATTGATACCAATAGACTATGACAAGTCACATGTTAGGCATACTGTGAAGCCTACAACAACATTAAGCTGTACAATGAGTTATACTCCAAAACACTGTAAATAAAGGCAGAATTCTTAAAACTGTTCAAGTAATCCACTTGAAACAGAAGAACACAAAGCAAAACAAACAAACAGGAAACAAATTATAAAATTTCAAATTTAATCCATTAGAAGTAGGAGTGTCACCGATTTTTAAATGGGTTCTTTTTCTATTCAGTGCTGAGAAGACAATGCATGAAACCAAAAGTGAGCATTGAGCAGTGCAAGCTTTGTTCAATGGCCATGGACTTGAGAAGTGGGAGCTTGGCTCCCAAATTAACTTCTCAATTAATGAGAGACAGAAAGTCACTGATATAGGACATCTTTAATGAAGGGTTTGGGCATTAGAGACAAGGGGAGGGGAATGGGTGGAGAATTCCTCAGAACTGGAGTTGTGGTCTACCTTTCTTGTCCTTTCATAGTTTCTTCCCGGTCGTTGTCATGGTGATTATAAACTGTCACGGCACCGGTGGGAGTGTCATTTAGCATGAAAAATAAATTATAATGAAGTTAGCGGTTCCTCCAAAGGCCAAGTGAGTTGGATCTTGAATCCTATCAATCTTAACTGGTTTGGTCACCAAGGGATCTTCTGACCTCAGACATCCTGTCTCCTAAAGCTAAGCAGAGTTAAGATGGGGTAGAAATTCAGCTAGGTCACAGAGGCATTACAATGGGTAGCAAGATTTTCAGAGTGTATAAACAAACAGAATTCAATGATACTCTATTTATAAGAAATTCACCTTAAATTCAATAACATAAGTAGCTTGAAAGTAAAATAAAAGACAAAAATAGACCATGGAAATGTTAATCTAATATAAACCAGTTGCCTTAATTGAACGTTTTGACTTTGAAACCTCTCTGCTGCATTTATGATTGAAATATCTTCTAACAGGTTGATATAATAAAGATTGTAGTAGTTGTATTTATCTGCTGAAACATTCTAATGTTTTTTCCTTTTTTGGTTCCATTTAAGGGGAGACAAAAATTATATACCTACTAACTTAGTCAGATTTGTTAAGTGTTAAAAATTATGTCAAGGGAAGTCCTAAAAAACCTGTTGATAGTTTATCAGGGCTCCACAGACTTGTTTATAATTAACAATATTATGCACCACAGGAAGACAAGAATGGATATTATTATTAACTTTTGAAGAGAAATAGAAAAAAAGTCCTGGAAAATATATTTGTCTCCAATTACATAATTTTTGAGGCTTAAACTTTTCCTACTTACTACTAAAACTAGGTAAACTTGGAAAAAAAAAATGAAAAAAATTTTAAAAGAGTAGACAAATTTATAACTGTAATTTCATGTTTAACATTCTCAGTAAATGACAGAGCAACGTAAGTAAATCAGAAAGAATATCAAATATTAGAACAATACAATTAATAAATTGACGTAATTAACACACATAAAATCTTTTATTTTATTATTATTATTGTTATTTTGAGAGAGAGAGAGTCTCACTCTGTCACCCAGGTGAGGATACAGTGTTGTGAACATGGCTCACTGCAGCCTTACCTCCTGGGCTCAAGCAATCCTCTTTCCTCAGCCTTCCCAGTAGCTGGTGAGGCCCCAGGTGCACACCACCATGGCTATTTAATTTTGATATTTTTTGTAGAGATGCAGTCTTGCCATGTTGCCCAGGCTGGTCTCAAACTCCTGGGCTCAAGCACTCCTCCTGCTTCAATTTAGGAGAAATTGTTGGGATTACAAACATGAGCCACGACACCCAGCCCACACACATATAAAACCTGAACACAGGTCAAGAGAAGACAATTTCTTTCTCCATGTGAATGTGTACTAAAATTAATTAAACGCTAAGCTATAACAGAAGTCTTAAAAAAGTAAGATATGATAATGTGATCACATGGAAATTAACTTAAAATATTATCAAAACAATTAACACTTTAGAAATGTTTAAAACGATTAAGGTGAGAATAATTCACAAGCTAATAAAGAAATCTCAAATCTTTGGAAATTATGCAATACACTATTAAATATTCCATGGTTCAAAAAAGAAATCAAAATAAAAGAATTTGTTTTAATTTCAATGAAAATTTAGAATGTGGCATGTCAAAAATTACAGAATGGATCTAAAGCCCAATTTTTAAAAGCTGATAGACTTTTTCTAAAAAAGTCTAAAAATCAAAAGAAAGAATAAAAATCAAAAATTTAAGTTCAACAATGGAAAGTATGTGATCATCTGATTTATGAAAAGATGGCATTGTAATGCTAGGAGGCATACTCCATGAACAGTGCTGGGTCAACCAGATATTCCTGAAGAACAAAATGAATCTTTCACATCTACTTCACCATCCACATATGTCATACTTTTCACACCACACACACACACAAAACAAAACAAAACAAAAAACTCTAGATGTACCACTAAGTAAATGTGAAAATTAAAACAATACAGGTTCTGGATGGTATCATAGGAAAATGTCTACATTGTCTTGTAGTTGGCAAGGTTTTCTTAAATTGCACACAAAAAGCACCAATTATAAAGCAAAATATTTATACACTGGAATTTGCTAAATCATTAATTACTCTTCATCAGAAGATACTGTAAGTCAGTGAATATGCAAGCCACAAAGTAGAAAAAAAAAATTGGAAATACATTCATCTTACAAAGGATTTATATCCTTTATAAAACAAAATTTCTACAATTCAACAAGGAAAACAAAGGCCTGCCAAAAAATATGGGAGGGAAACACTGTCATTTGACAAGATATGAGATGGCTGATTTAACCATATTACTTTGGAGGAGGTATGGGGAAGCCAGAGGAAGATCAAAAGAGAAGCTTGAAAGAGTTCAACACTTTTGTTATACTCACAGTTCCCTGGGGAGAACACAGCATGCCATGCCACAGGGGAGCACTGGAGTCAGAGTTGAGCCTGAGGGATAAAGGGCAGCAGTAGGCAAAAATGTTTTTTTGTGATTTTTGCAGGAATGAAACGGTTAGGCAGGGCAAATAGGCATAGGCTTGATGACTTGAAGTAATTTCAGTGGGCTTTTTCCTGGTTGTCTGGTACCTGGCTCTGAGGCACATATGGTGACTGAATAGTGGTCAAGGGTCTGAGAGACAAACAAGGAGGTAATTGAGGATTGGACTTAATTGACCTCAGAAGAAAAAGGCCTGACTGGTCTCAAGCTGGGGTCTCTAAACTAAGTCAACACAGTGCAAGACAGATCTCTATGTGGTCTTAGACTAACCCAGTTCTCTCTCATTTCTTGTCTGTAGTTCACAAGAATACCTGTAGAATGCGCTAACAATGCAACATTCTGAGATAAAGAGGGGCTGTCCAGAGCAGCCCAAGTTCTGTTCCAATCTCTTCTAGAATAGGATGTCTTACAACACTTTAGCCTGGTGATGTTTGTCAAACAGGAGAACTTTTTCCAAGGTTCCTGAGCGACAGTGCAAGTGCGGCATGCACAAATAAGACTATGTCTAGGCAGCTTTCCTGAGCCTTGGGGATCAGGCTGTCGTGAATCTTAAGCCTCTGTTGTCCCTTTTTGGCTATCTATAGGTAATAAATCTACTGCATGTAACTTGTGTTTGTAAGTGTCCTGAACTTGTTCAAGGAGTAGAAATTGCAGCCCATGATGCTTTGGAATGAAATGATATCCATTGCATGGTGAACTTGCTTTGCAGGCATAATAATAATAAAAAACACTATATTACTATGCTATATTACTATGGCCAATAAGCATTTGAAATGGTGCTCAACATTATTGTCAGAAAAATGTTTTTCAAATCACAATGTGATAATATTACCTACCCACCATAAGAACTAACATTTATAAAAACTGGCAATCTCAACTGTAGAGACAATGTGAGACAATGAAATTTTCGGACACTCTTGGTAGGAACATAAATTAGCACATTTTGTATGCAAAATTGTATAGCTATCTACTTAACACTAAAATTATGCGTGCCTTGTAACACAACTGTTCTGCCCAATGTAAATGCATTTGTATGTGCATCAAAACTCATGCAAAATATTAATAAAAGCACCATTTCCAATAGTAAGACTATGGAAACTGCCCAAACGCCCATCAACAGTTGAATAGGTGAATAAAGCCTTGCATATTTACACAATGGAATGCCATACAGTAAATAAAAAGATTAAACTACTGGTACATGCGACATGACAAATTTCACAGACATAGTGTTAAGAAAACATATTTTTTTTAAAAAAAGAAAAGAAAATCCAGACACAAAGGAGTACTTATCACATAATTCCATTCATCATAAATTAAAAAAAAAAAACTAATGTATACTGATGGACATGAAGATATTCATTATCTTTAGAGGTATAATGAATAGAAAAGGTCACGGTAGTGTCTCTGGGGTCTGACAACGGTCTACGTTTTGAGCTGGATGATACTCACGAGTGTGTTCACTTTGTAAAGAAAAATGATGAAGAGTATAATCAAGATTTGCTCACTTGATGAATGTGTGTTTTACTTCAACAAAGTTAAAAGAAAAGATAAAACTCAACCCATTCTTGAGTTATCTAGTAAAGCGAGCTGCTATAAATCCACTGAATATATTACAAAGAAAAATTATCTTGATAAAACCTGGGCTGACAGAGAACTTCAAGGTATTACTGAGGAAAATAATAAATCGATAATAAAAATCATAATTATCCTTTATGAATACTAGCCATTTTACATACATTATTTTATTTTCTTTTTGCAATAAACCTATGAGTTTGTCATAATTATTGCCATAACATATATGAGGTAACCAGGGCTTAAAGAAATTAAATAACCTCTCCATGATTATACAGTACGTCAGAAATGGAATCTGCATTGAGACTTGCTTTATTACAAAGTCTATGCAATTGCACAATAAACTGAAAACAAAATTAAATTTCCTTCTGTTGCAGAAAAGCTTAGAATTCATGGAATAGGTCACATTCTTGTACAAGAGATAGATCTAGGGTTGCCGGGTAAAATGCAGGACGTCTAAATAAATTTGAATTTCAAATGAACTATATATTGTTTTAGAAAAAATACACCTCATACAAAACTTGGGACATATTAAACATCACAATTTTATAATCAGTTGAACATATATATACTAACATATTATTTATATGTTACATAATACATACATATTATTTGTTGTTTATCTCAAATTCAAATTTAACTAGGTGTCCTGTATTTTTATTTGCTAAAGGTGGAGACTTCCGTCAGGATAAGGTTTCTCAATGTTGACACAATGGATATTTTGGATTGTATAATTCTTTGTTTTGGGGGATTGTCCTGTGCATTAGAGGATGTTTAGCAGCATCTCTGTGTTCCACTTACTAGAGTCCTCTAGCATCCTCTCTCCACAGTTGTGACAACCAAAAATGTCTTCAGACATCGCCAAATAGTCCTTTCAGTAGAGAGTCAAAGTTCCTGAAGTTGAGAACCACTCGTTCAGGATAAACCAAGACAGATTCTACTCCCCTGATTGCACTGGTTAAAGAGTCATACCAAAAATGAGTGCGCAAAAAGAAAGGCTGAGAGAAAATTCACTGCATAACATTGAGTCTGTCATAAATAAGTATTCACAAAGTTATGCTACTGAAAAATACCACCCTTATTTCAAAGTATGCATTCAGGCATTCTCAACTTAATTTTGATTTTTCTTTTTCAATGTCCAAGTTTAATAAATTAATTCATATAATGATGGATACTTAAGTTGAGTCTGTGTGGAACATTGATGGTTACTGCAGTCAATATCCTAGTTATAAAAGCATGAAAACTAAAGAGCAAGATCTCCTATAGCTATTTCCCTAGCCAGCAATTTTATGTTTCCATTTTTGAACATCTACTACATGTTCTCAACAAATTTTTTGGATGAACACTTATTCAGAAAATTAACTCAAAGTCAGCATAATCCTAATTAACCAGTAGTTTTTCTTTCAAACATTTAGGAAAGAAATTCAAGTAATCTCTGCATAAAACAGCTGTTTCTAAGAATCAAAGGCATATTTAGTATCCAACAGTTCTCACACTCCCCTTGCCTCCGACTAGATGTTATATCACTATCCTGGCCCAAGTTTGCACACTTGTGAAAGGTCTGTAGGATAGCTCCTCCTGAAGGCATTTCTGGAAGAAGTAACTCACATTTTCCCTGTGGCCCTTTAACATCAGATTTCTGCCCCGAGTTATCAATTTTCCAGGGTTCTCTGAAGGAGTTCCAGACATTCACTGATCAATCCATTCAGGTGGTAACAGATGAATCAATGTTTGCAGGCAGTTGAATTAAATATTGGAGTTTCCTTATATTCCTAGAACCCTACAGGCATGTAGCTGATGTCCCAACATGCTAAAATGACAGTAATTAACTTCCTTCTTCACACACAGCTGCGCATTAAACAGGTTGGAGGCACAACATGCAGGAACACAGCAGCTCTATTTTGCAAGAATCTTCCCACCTGGATTGTCTTCTCACCCCAAACTTCCTAATCACCTTCTGAGAGAGCTGGCACGTCAGCACTCCCTGTTCTGCAGGGCAAAAGCCATGGAATCCATTGAGAAATTAGCTTCTGAACTTGGGGAAGACATTAATAAATTTGTCTGACAAACGCTGATTTTTATACCTGAAGGACAATCTGAGAGGAGTGTGAGTGTACATTAGCTAACCTTGCTGAATTCTGAGTGCCGTAGTGAAAGGGCTGGATAAAATTCCAGGTCATCAGGCAGGCCCCATCCTGGATCCCACTGGAGAAAGTGCAGCACTGAGCTCTCAATTCTGCCTGTGGCATAGGACCAGGATAATCAGGGATTTCACCTGGTATTCCAGGTGGGTAAAAATGCCTTTTTGTATATGGGCTCCTGTGCATGCAAACCAAGCCAGTGACTCCTTTCTGCTGCCATCACCGTTGGATCTCATGGGCTGAAAGTCAGGTTTCATAGTCTATCTGAACCAGGCTCACAAGGTTTTTAGATTCCAAGTTGTGTTCTTGTGTCCATGACATCCAGATTTTCTGTTATGAGGGCCTTCAATACTGAAGACTTACCTGATAACCCCACCCCCACTTTGGTTGTATGATGTAGCTTAAAGATGGAAGCTTTGTAATCCACACCTGAAACTCCCTTCTGCCCTAACCATTTACTAGGCACATGACTTTAGGCAAGTTACTTCACCACTATAAACTTCTATATTTTCTGTATAATCTAGCATAGTAATAGTTACCTTTCAGAAGATTTTAGGAATTGAATGAGGTAGCTTAGGACTTCATTATAGTGCTCTACAAATGTGTTTCTAATCTTTTCCTTTTGCTAGATCTTGCCACATTGTTGAGCCTCTGTACATCAGTACACATTGCTGGGTCCCTGGGCACCTGTCCTATCTCCGTGGAAGCTGAGCATGCCTTCTTTAGCCACAATTACCTGCTGAGGTCTTTCTTTAAGGCTGAGAGAGGATCAAAAAGGATAGCATTTCCAAGATTAGAAGAATCTCAGAGTCAAAAACCCAGCTTCTTGAAGACTCCCCCACAGGACAGGATCCATCAGCCCACTGAGTCCACGATGCCCATTCTGACATCCTAATCTGGACAGGAAGCACCATTACCAGAGTCCAACCCTGCAGTGAGCGCAGATTCCCTAACCACAACTGGCTTATGCCAAGTTTCATTTCCAGACCCCGATTGTCTTCACTGAAGCAGACCCTTTTCATAGACCCTTTTAGTAACTTTGACTAAAGTTAAAAACTCAGAGAGTATCTGCCTGCCAAGATCCATTTTTGGGGGACCCCTTAGAGCATGGACCACAGCTTCAGCCCAGAGTCTCTGCTAACTAAACCACACAGGGCCATTTTACAGAAAACCGAACTATGAGCTCATTTTTTCCCTCAGCTTTGGTTGGAATTTTATGCCACTGATCATCTGTCCCATTCATTCATTGTTTCCTTTTCAACATAAACAAACACCAGAATTTAGCAGCATTTGAAGCCTACTGCAGAGCTTCCTGTTTTGGCTCATCCTAAGACCCTTCCCTCAACCTCTTAGGATAATTTAGTCCTATATGATGGAAGCATCTGCTTTGTACAGAAAACATGCGATTTCAACATCTGAAAGAGGCAGCCTGATTGGGCCTGTCGATGACACAACAGTGTGGCAGCTCCCTTTCAGCAAGTGTCGCAGCTCTGCTTGGAAACAGAGAAAGAACTGCTACACGCAGATGTTCTCTGAATAGCACTTATGGCAAGAATTGAGGCTTGAACAGCACACATTTGCTAAGGCTAATGAAAGTCTTGGGGAAAATGAATAACCCAACTTTTAAAATTAGAAGGGGAAAGAGCTATTTACTGATTTTTTAAAAATCGGTTATTCATGCATTTCCTTTAAAATGATTTTATGCATTTGTCATTTACTTGGTGTTCCAAGTTGCCCCCGTCGCTTTGAAGCCTCCCAACATATTATATACTTTAAAATGCACAAATTGCCATGTTTGCTTTCAAAGAAGGACATATGCGCCACAAATGGGTTTGCAGGTGTCTCTTCCATCCTTGGTCATTCAAATGCCATCCACTGTGCACGGCTCCCAGGTTGGAGCATAAATGCTACTGCTGTTGGGAAAGCTGGCTTCTGAACGTTTGCCTGCTTGGACAGGTGCTGAATATTAGGTACTCTCAAGTATCCAGCCAAAGAGGAGAAGCCATGGACAGAACCTGTCGGACAGGACTTAATACAGCCTACTTGACTCGGTTGCTCCAGGCTGGGATGACTGGTGAGGGCTGACTAGGCCTTTGCAAGGATTTAACACAGTTCTCCCCCGCAGCAGTGCAGCATAGTGTGGTGGATAGATCCAGTTCCTTTATTTATTATTATTATCCATTTATTTATTTATTTTTACAGTGAGTCGGGCACTAGAGTAGGTCTCTGGTGTAGACTGATAAAAAGAACATATATGGTTTCTGTCCTTAAAGAGCTTACAGCTTTCAACAAAATGAGATAAGAACATTGTGGTTGAAATGGTACTGTAAAGCACCTAATTTAAGTTAGGTGCTCAGAAATAGTACCCATTGTCATTACTGTCGGTTTTATTACATTTTATGAACTTGAGGTTTGCCACATTTATCCACAACCCATACCCAGCAGTACGTCCCTCCTTTTTGATAGCATCAAATTGTTCCTTTATCTGTCTGTCACCACCTCCACCCCCACCCACTGTGGACTGTAAGCACCTTTTAAAATCAGGGATAGTCTTTACGTCAAACTTGCTCGCCAGCATTCATTAAAAAATACACAACAGATATAGATAGACAGATACATACATACATAGATCTAGAAACAGATATAGATGATATAGATGTAAATTTGCATAGAGCATATTTTTTAACGGGCATTGAACCAAAGGAATATTTAAAAGTTTCTTTCTTCATAGTTTTTCTGCTTTTGTTTTTAATTCCTTTACTACCTATTGTCTGGGAGCCTGGGAGCACCCAATCTCTCACTCTCCTTCATCTTCTCAATGTAGAGCTCAGCAAACCTAATCCTTGCCTTTCTCCAGATCATGATGTTCTTTTACTTTTTTTCTTTTTTTTGAGATGGAGTTCCTCTCTGTCTCCCAGGCTGGAGTGCAGGGGTGCGACCTCGGCTGGCTGCAAGCTCCGCCTTCCGGGTTCAAGCAATTCTCCCACCTCAGTCTCCCGAGTAGCCGGGACTACAGGCGCCCGCCACTACACCCGGCTAATTTTTTGGTATTTTTTAGTAGAGACGGGGTTTCACCGTGTTAGCCAGGATGGTCTCGATCTCCTGACCTCATGATCCGCCCGCCTCAGCCTCCCAAAGGGCTGGGATTACAGGCGTGAACCACCACGCCCAGCCCATGATGTTCTTTTTAAAAATCTCTCTTCACAGCATGGAGAGCAGTCAGGGTAGTATATAAGTGGGCACCTCCAAGAATCCTCTTATCTCAATCAAAACGTCTGCATTTCAATATCCCTGAAATTGAGGGTGTGTTGGGTGTGTCCTCATAATCCATATCATATGATGCCCATGGAAGGTAAAGTCATTTGCCCACTGACCTGGTGGGATGCTTGTTCCTACCAATCCACATGCACTCCAAATCGCCGCAGCCTGGAAAATATATATATATCATTTAATATAGATCAGTGACTAATTAATACTCAATCCTTGTCAGTCTCCCCTCAAATAATCTAATAAACCTCCCCTGCACACTTGTGTAATCTGATCCCAGCTAGGCCTTCAGTCAATCTTTATTCGCTCTCAGATGACTTTTATTCTCCTTCTTCCCTGTAGCTATTTTGCACTCGTGTCTGCTCCCAACATCCCGCCTAGCCTCTGTTGTTCTCTCAACCCTTGACCTTTGGAGGGCACCAGTAAAAAGGTAAATGCATCTAAGAGAAAATGTTTCAGATCTTTTCTCCTAACTCTCCCCCAGGCACAAAAATGTCCAACCAAGATTTGGAGGTCAGACTTCCTTAATCTTCTTTGATAGTGATCAGTCAGATGTCTGTGGACTCCCTCCCCTCCCTGTGGCTGCACTGGATGTCTCTTCCAGCTTTAGTCATTCAAATGTCATCCACTGTGCGCAGCTCCCAGGCTGGAGCATAAACTTGTACAGAAGCCACTTTGCTTGCTATGTCCACTCAGGCCTACCTTTTCTCTCCTCCCCTCCCATCCTCTCAACAGGGCAATGCTTACTCTATCATCTCTGTGTCAGCATTTGGGAATACCGTCTGCAATGGTCCTAGGGAGATCAGCAACAGCCTCCAAATTTCTATAAGCAATGAAATGGTCTATTCCACAAAAATTGATATATTTATATTTCATGTATGTAAATTAGAAAGATACATTGAAAATGAAATTTGTGAACTCACCACCCATCTAAAACCTAAAACATTCAAATGACCTCTCTTTATCACTGCATATCTCCTCACCTATGTCGTCATCTGTTTTTAAATGTATACTCTATGATACATACTTATGCATAAGCACCTTTAAAATTTATATATAGTATAGAGAGAGTAATTTTACTTAATTTTAAATTTTCTAAACATGATTTCTTTCTGTAGAACTGGAACCAACATAATACACACAAGTTTGCATGTAAAGATGGAACTGACCAACATCTGTAATCCGGCTAAAAGTGTAATAGCAATGTCAATGTTCCGGTCTGATTTTGTAGAGTCATGTAAAATGTCATCAGTGTGTCCAGAGGAATGTTTAATCTCAAAGGCAATGTTTTATTTTGTTATGTATACAAACCTGTGGCCAAAAGCTAGTTTATAACTCGAGGGGCACTTCAAATGTTAAATTAAAAGAAACTCAAATATTTAATATAAATTTTAAAATGTATTGAAAAACTTCCACATATATGGAACTGTGTTAGGGACATAAACATTATATATACACACCATTATATATATATATATAGTTATATAGGCTATTTATTATATGTATAGTTAATGTTCTAATATAGTTTATTTATAATTTTTTTCTTTTATTTTTCTTTAATCTTCCCAGGTATTTATCTGTTCCACTAGTTTTTGTTTTTCTATCAACGTTTAGCTCTCCTGACCCTTTTTGTGGTATTTTCTCTTTTGTTAATTTCTACTGTCATCTTGGTTATTATTTTCTTCCTTCAATTTTTTTTAGTTATTTTGCCGTACTCCTACTACTTTATAATGTAGTTGTTTAGCTTATTAACTTTCAGCTATTTTTTGTAAATGTGCTTCTAAATCTTTCTATAACTACATCTCCTAAGTTTCTATACATAATTTTTATTATCTCTCAATTCTGGGTATTTCTTTAAATTTTTATTGGGAGTTTATTTTTGATGTGTAGCTATTTAGAACTTTTTTAAAAAACAATTCAAATGTATGTGGATTTAAAATATCTTTACTATTGTACTTCAGTTGCACTGTACCTGAGACTTTAAACAGTATGGAACAGATTCCTTCAATGTGCTTATATTTGTTATATTGACTAGAATGGGGTTGTAGCAAACGTTGCTGATAGTTTAGCCTTATTCCCTCTTCCTTTCCACTTCAGTTTTCTTGATTTCCAACCGCCAGCACCTGCGCCTGTAAACTTCTTTTGATGGCCATGGCCTCTGCTACCACCTACCTGTGCAATGGCTTAGCTGGAACAAGAGGTGTTCCAGAATTTGCTACCCCCAAGGAGCAGCACTCACCCAATGACTGATGGGAGTTAGTCTTTCAATTTTCCAGCTCCGTTGTCCCTGTTTGGAATAATTCAGATGCATATTTTATGCTGTCAGTTTCTCGGCAAGAACAAGCTCCATTTACTCTTACTGATAACTGCTTTAAAACTCAGTGCTTTAGTTTTTCCTTTTCCTATCTCACTTTCCATTTCTTTATCAGTGTTTCCTTCCCCTTATAAATAAAGCACTGGTACTAATATATTTATCTCAATTTCTATTTCTGAAAAAATGTAATGCAAAGACCATGGTGAACTGAAAATTGTGTATGTTCTTGAGAACCTGAGTTCTCTTTTTGGTGTAAAAAAACAAAAAGCATGTAGTTTATGCTATACAGATTGCTTATTTAGGTGTATGAATATTACTTACGTAAATGCTTGACTGCCAAGAGAGTTGTATTACAACTCCCATATTTGATAGTGTAGTTTATATGTTTCCTTGTAATGATACAATTTTTTCCTTTATCTTATTTGATATTAATTTATTCCATGCATTTAAGATGATTACTGTTATATTTTCCTGCTAAATTGAACATTTTATGACACATTTTATCCTCCAAATGCCTAAAAATGCTTTTATTATTAAAGTCTGTTTTGTCTAAAATTATTATATTTCATAACTTTCTTGTGGTTAGTGTTTTCTAAGTTTAACCCCTTACTTCCAACCATCGTTCAGTGGTAAGTCTGTTATTTTCACATAAATTATAACCGGGAATTTCTGGAGGACAGTTTTACTCATTTCATTTCAGTAGGTGAATCTAGGCCATTATTATTTGTTGATCATTGGTATACATGACCTTTTAAATTTTCAAAAATACATTTTGGTTCTGTCCTTCTTTTCCTATCCCCTGCCTCCATTCTTGCCTTTCCTCCATTCTTCTGAGGGGCAGGTGGTCTAAATGTGAGTATTTGTTTCCACCTTGTTTTAGAATATTTTCAAACATATCCATTGCACTTCAATTCTATTGTGCATTACTCTTGTGCCTGCTAGCATGCTTATTTACCACGTAAAGCTACCATCTTGTCCTTCCCAAACAATACAATGGGCCCTCCCCTTTGCCTGGAGTATTTTTGTTCTCATACTTCTGCTCGGAGTCTCCACTCTCCACTGATTCTTCCTCTTTTTTGTAAGTCTTCTATAGAAGGTAGACTTCAAGGTGAACATTCAATAGAAATTTTTGGAGGATAAACCCGTTTGGTGAAAACTACAATGAATTAAAACATTTGAGCTTCTTTGAAGGCATCTAGGTAGAGTTAGGACAACAAACGGCAGAGAGATAGACACAAGAGGCACAGCTCTGGGTGTCGCTGGCATATTAGTGACACATGAAACTAAGAAATGTGTAGTGTGGTCCAGCAAGAGAAGAAATGCAATATGAGATAGAACCCAAGAAAATTCTAATATTTATTTAAGTAATGGTATAACAGGGTGAAAAAGAATCTCAATTTTGTGCTTAATGTGTCCATCCTAATCTTTATGTTTTAGTCTGGCACATCCTTATTTCATTGCGTGAGTAAAATAAAATGTCTTGCAGTATCCTTCCATCTTTCCTTCACTGTTGATTTTAGAGTCTCACGTGTCATAATGAAAAACCTATATGGATGTGAGCAATGAAGAAGAACTTTATGCTCTTGGTGGTGCATATGTTGACATAAAAGACTGATTTTTACATGCCTCTGCAAAGGAGAAACTACAGTTGTAAAATCTGAATCTGCACTATAACAACAGATTTTCTGAAGGCCAACAATGGACAGGGAGTCTTGTGAAAAGAATGTGTGTGGGAGGTGAAACCACACTGTAGAGATAGCTGAGTGCCTGAAAAAGACATACTAAATGTTAAATGACAGAAATTATTCATCAGGGAAAAGACTCAACAAAAAAACATATTTTAGATTTGCTCCAATGGCATAAAGAAAGGAACAGTTAGAGACAGCTAAGATAGTCCCAAAGTTATGTTAGTATATGGCACCCAGTACGATAAGGCCACAGATAAAGATAATGTTAAATGAAATAAAGTCTGGAGAGATTTGCTGTAGAATACATTTCTAAGGAAGAATCCAGAGGTCTTCATGATGTTTCTTCTTCCAAATGAAATACAGGGTCAATGAAAGTAAAAGATGTCTAGGCTGGGAAAATGAAAGAACATGGAATCAGTCACAGGAATAAAAGAGGAGCTGTTTATGAAAGGGCAAACCCCACACTCCTTTATCAGCTGTTTCTTGAGGTTCTGCTGTCTGCAAGCCCTGTGACCACATAGACGAATAAAACATAGAGTCAAATCCCTCAAAGTCAGGAGGACCCTGAAATCCTGAGAGAAACGTCATCATAACCGTGGCCCAGCTTTGAGAGGGGTCGGAGTTCAGTGTTGTATGAGCCCTGCAAGCAGCCAGTGCTCACCATGTCTACAGAACGGGTGCATGACACACATCCTCTTATGCTTGTCTGAAATGGGTCAGAATTACATTTGCTGAGAGCTTCATCTGGGATGCAACTTGGAACGATGTCTTCACAATTTCAAATCAGTAACCATGAAGTAAAATATATTTACTCAAACCCCTTCTTGACAGTTTATGGGATGGGGAACACTAGTTGGTTGCCTAAAGGCAGATATTTTCTAAGCTGAATGAAACCTCACATTTTTATACATAAATATAAGAAAAGGGTAACTAAACAAAGATGAACATTAAAGGGAAGAAATGGATTTCTGACTTCTTCTTATAAGTAAAAAGAGCCAAAAATAATGCAATATATTTATGATATGGTTGATGGTCTAGTTCACTTTATTAGCCTGCCATGTTCATTAAAATATAACTGACAGATTGATTTATATCCTGCATGGTCTGTGAAGGCTTTGAGACCAGAAGTATGCACAATACCAAACAAAATTTCAAAGATGAAGGAAGAAAAGTAAGAAATTAATTTTCATTCGAAGGAAAGAGTAATTACAAAATTCATATCATAATGTCTTACGCATTTGTTAAATTTGGAAGACAAATACAGGTCTGGCTTTTTAGTGGTTGGAGAAAAGAGGAGAGATCTCAAATGAAATTCAAAGACCCTGTATCAGGTTAAACCAAGTGCATAGTTTTTATTGTTACCAAGGTCCGATACAACTTTCTTAACAAATACAGTCCCAGTGTCTTCATTTTAATATCCATTCCTTCCCCTTCAGTTTCCAGGGCTGCTATTTTAGTCTCCAACAAAGACAAGCCTCTTTTTTTTCTGTTATTAGAAACAGGATCTACCATCTTCTCAAGCTGTGATCATGCGTTATAACATGTGGGTCAAAACTTCCTTTCCCCAAGCTCTCACCTTTCTGTCACCAATTCCCCGCTCAACATCTCAATTACTGTGGCTCTAAATTACAAGCAATAAAAAGTTCTGGTGGAAAGAGAAATTACCCCTCTAAGGAGTGTTTTTATGACAACTGCTCAGAAAGGGCAAAGTGGCCATTTATTAAGGTAAAGCTTCCCACTCCATCATGCCTGCCTGGGTTCTGGGCATCAATATTGATCAATAGCTGTGCCTTGGTCATTGTTAATGTTTCCATGTTGATTTTTGCAGGGTGTGTAACAATTTAATGAGGAAAAATTACATAGCTTAAGAAAGACAGTTGTTTGGATGGATTACCATAGTAACAAGGAAATGAAACAGGGATTCTCAAAGAAAGTAAAGGTCCCTTAACTTATACCATAAAATTTCAAATAATTTGGGACGGATGATACAGTATGCCGTTTAGAGAGTGCTGAATTTATTTAAAAATGAGTAATAAATAATGAGTAATAAATAATAAAAAAATCATGTCAATGCGTATGATGAACGAACATATGCATTTTTAAAAGATTTTTTGTACAAACCCAGATTCTTGCAATTAATGTTCCCTCCTTTGTTTTTCATTCAAAAAGATCTGTTAATATCTAAATCAAATTCTTCTTCTCAAAAATATTAGGCAGTAAATTATAAATAATTGTCTTATAGAGACACCAGCCACTGGATTTAGGTACTATCATTGTGCTGTGATGGCAGAGTATAACATGTTTGAGGTATCTAATGTTTCAGGTTTTGAGTTCGGCATTTTGGATGCAGTTGTGCTTTGATAAAAGATTATAACATTTCCTTTGTTTAATCCCTATATATTAGACATAGTATAATGGGAAGGCAAAAATTCCTGGATTTCTGTATAGGTGGGTTTGAGTTTTTGCTCTATCATTTATTGTGCTGATAAAGCAGGATAAGTTATTAACCTCTCTGGCTTTTTCTCAATTATAACAACAGAGCAATGTAGCCAACTTCACCAGCTCGTTAAAAGAGTTAACATAAGATATATGTAACTGATGCTATTGGTCCCTGTCCATGTCTTTTCAACCTACCCAGGTGACCTTGAACAATTGCCAGCCCTGCTGATGGCATCCAGCATCTTTTCTTTCTTTCTTCCTTTCTTTCTTTCTTCCTTCCTTTCTTTCTTTCTCTCTTTCTTTCCTTCCTTCTTTCTTTCTCTTTCTTTTTCTTTCCCTCTTTCTTTCTTTCCTTCTTCCCTCCCTCCCTCCCTCCCTCTCTCTTTCTTTCTTTCTTTCTTTCTTTCTTTCTTTCTTTCTTTCTTTCTTTTTCTTTCTTTCTTTCTTTCCTTCTTTTTTTCTTTCTTTCTTTCCTTCCTTTCTTTTCCTTGATGGAGTTTCACTCTTGTTGCCCAGGCTGCAGTGCAATGGCACGATCTTGGCTCACTGCTACATCTGCCTCCTGGGTTCAAGCTATTCTCTTGCCTCAGCCTCCCGAGTACCAGGGATTACAGGCATGCGCCACCACACCTGGATAATTTTTTGTATTTTAGTGGACACGTGGCTTCTCCATGTTGGTCAGGCTGGTCTTGAACTCTTGACCTCAGGTGATCCACCCATCTCTGCCTCCCAAAGTGCTAGGATTACAGGCGTGAGCCACCGTGCCTGGCCAGCATCCAGCATCTTTCTACCTGAGAGTGCTGTCTGCCCCTGGGAGTGTGCCAGGCACACACAGGGACAGGCTGCAGGTAACACCGCAGGATAAATCTCAACCAAAAAGAGATAAGCACGGGTGCAAAAGCCCCAGTCCCCTTTTCTGTCTGTGAGACAGATCCACATAATCTCTTAGGGAAACTCCAAGGGGATTGACCTGCAGATGTCCACAGAGATCTCCTGCCTCTTACTGCACTCTTTGCTGACATTCCTCCCTCCCTGGTCTCCCTTCCACATTCCCTTATGCTTCTTCCTAGGATCACTGGCCAAATGAATTACTTTCATACAAACACTTGCCTCAGTACTGCTTGACTCAGGGTCTGCCTCTGATAAACCCTGAGCTAGGACTTCACAAGTGGTACTTGTCAAGAGCAGGTGCACCATAGCATAGCATCTTGTGGTGCATCTACTCCTCTCTAAGTAGCATTTCTCATCAGCATATGGTAGAAAGAGTCCTGATTTCCTTAAGTAAGTTTATATATCCAGAACTAGGTAAATTTGATGACTCTTCTACTTAGGATTCGCAAAAAAAAAAAAAAAAAAAAAAAAAAAAAATTCTAGAGCAACTATATACACAATTTTCTTTATTTCTAATTATTCATGTGGCAAGGTCTACGTTTTAGTTGTTCATTTGAAGCAGACCCCCCACAACCAATTTCTTCAGTTTTATTTATCTAGGATAAGAATTTCTAAATCTTTGGATATTGTGACATGCTCTAATGTTAGCCCATGGATTTCTCTGCACAGTTAAAGAAAACACTGTTATTGAAATTTAAAAATATCCTGAATAAGGTAAAAGAGAATCTAGGCTAAATTGCTTACCTAGCCTTGCCCACCTGCTTATGAGATGATTGACTGTGAAGTCCACTGTATACTCTGCAAGCATCCATGCCCGTTGTTAACTCCTGTTCAAGAAAATATATTGACCACCTACCATGTGTTAGACACTGCTGGAAACTAAATGAATAAAATGTCTATTTTTCTGTCCCTCATATCAAAAGTATAAACACACACAAAAAATGCAAGGATGTTTGTGCTGTAGATAAGTAGACACAGAACACTGTAGAAATGAAAATATTACTACATAAAGTTAGGTCCCAATTTCACATATTTCAGGCAAACTGGGCTTCCCTTTCATAAAGGTTGTTGCTGGCTGTCTACTCTCATTCTTAGAATTAACGCACCCTTAAAGCAGGCATCCCAACTGTCTAATCTCTAATCTGACTGGAACGTAGTAGGAGTCCAGTGTCTTTTTTTGTTGAATGAAGGTGACATTTTTGAAGAAATTTTTGACCTGGAAAACATTTTTAATCTGATTAAGACAGATGCTCAATAGAGCACAATATATCTAGATAGTTTCAAAACCAGTCTAGAAATGTGTTAAATGAAACTAGTTTTATCACACCATCCCTGGGTGTAAATTAAAAACAAAGGCTCAAAAGTAGGTGCTTTGAATAGTGTTTTTGCTCCTGGGAAATTTGTAGAGACAAATCTATATTCATTTTTATGAGCTGAATATATTCTGGGTGGACAACTAAATAAGTGATTAAAATGTCATTGTTATAACACTTGTGTAGTGATATTTTGTTGACCTCAACAAAATATGCTCGTTGTACAACACCTTCCCAGTAAATTAAATGGGTAACCTTTAGAAATTCGAAGTCAGAACGTGTGTCTTTGTGGTACTACATGACACCTGAAGTGTATGAGGGTACAGAGGTAGTAAATGATAGTGATGTTTGCTTTCAGATACTTATTTGCTGTTGTGATTCCCAAGATGATACAAAGTGCAAAAGAAGTCATTCTACAATGCAAGACATAATCATTTCTGATGGTGTATGTTAGCATTCATCAAATGCTATCATATTTTTAGACTATGAAATCATGCATTATGCTTTTTTCAATAAAATGTAATCTGTTCCTTTTAATCTTTTTAGTTGCTGTTCTGGACTTTTCCCCTAATGTGCAAATGTTGTATTAATGCATGATTCTTCAGGTATTTTTGAATTGGTAGGAAAGAAATATACACAAGCAACGAGCAAATCAACAGACTTATAACTACTACGTATGAACACAATAGACTTATTTTACTGTAAGGTTATGATTTTTTAATATAAGAAATTTTTTGCCCTTTTCCTATTTTATCAGTAACATAATGGTCAAAAATAAAAGTTTTCCTTGATTCATGTTACATATAATAAGTTCAACTTCCTCAAGTAAAACATATTATCATGGAATGTTAGGCTTCCTCAAGGATCGTCTAGCAGCTGAAGTCTTGTTCATTGCTCTTGTTCTAAAGGAATTGTGGGGTGGGGGTTGATGGACATGGACCTGGGATCTGAGAACTGAATTAAACTTAGTTAAGGTCCCGAGTAATAAGTCACTCTTCAAAAATGTCAAAACTTTATTGCATCCAACACTTTGCCTGTTCCCCTTTATTCCATACATCACGTGAAGCTTCCTTTATTGAATTACCTTAAGGGAAAAGCAGAACAAAACTAGGCAATATCACTTATAATCTTCATAAAGGGACTGGTATTACTAAAATAGGAGTAGCATAATTTAGTTCTAATCCAGGCTGCCTGTAAAACATCATAATATGTTAGATGAGGTTTGTGGTCAGAGAGAGCTTGAGTCCAATTCTATCTTTCCAGTTACCTGCATGGCCTTCAGCAATTTACTCCCCTCTCTGAAGCCCAGTTTTCCTGTCACCGTTTTCTGGCTTCTGTCTATTATTGCCTTAAAGCATTAAGAGAAAAAAAATCACAAAATTTAAATATAGCCATTAAACATAAAAAGGACACTGAAATGCATATTTAAAATGTAATATGCAGCAGCATAGTGGTTATAAATGAGGTTAAGATACACATTGGCATGTTTAAAGTTAGTCTGTGCAACTCCCTAACTCTGCTTGGAACTCTTCCCCTCTCAGCCTCGGATTTCTCAACAGTAAAAAGGGCGCATTTGTATCTACCCAAAAGGGCTGTTGTAAAGCAGAAGTGAAAAAATTAACATGTGATGTGAGCAGAACCTCAGAGAGCTGGCTCATAGCAAGTGTTCACTGGATGATTGTAATTATGATAAAATACTGTTTTACAATATTTTGTTATCATTATTGCTCCAGAGAAATAAATCTCTTTGCAAAGCAGACATCCTTATTTCAACTTTTGCACACTGGCTTTAATACATATTTTTATAGAAAGATTATATACAAGAGTAAGGGGTTGAATTTCTCAAAGGTTTACGATGCTCACTGCATGCCCAATCCTGCCTTTGTAAGCACTGGTTGAATACTTGCCCAAAGTTGAATCATGTTAGACCAATGAACTTTCTATTCACAGCCTCCATTTCCTCATCTCCTGATAAGAACTCAGCTGCAATGGAGCACAAAGGCAAGGAGCAGCACGGGGCTGTGAAGAGGCCCCCACACCACTTAAAGATAGTTCTGAATTCAGGAAAACAGCACAATGTAAGCATTTTCTCAGGTTTGGCCTCAACTCCTCTCTCAGCTAAAACTTTAGGGAAAAAAGTTATCTTGGTAAACAGACGGGGTTCTTTAAACTGGCAAGTGTCTCTATTCCTGCCTAACAATGGTGTCTGCTAGAAGCAGCCACAAGCCCTTACAACAAACATTCAGACAGAGCTAAGCTGATCAAAGCATGGCATACAAAATAATCCCAACATGTTCTTTCCTGCTGCTTCCACATGAAAAGGTGAACAAGATTGATCAAAAAATAACTTTGAGTGGATCTTATGCATAAATTATCATTTTCTGATAAAACTATGTAAAAATCTCCCTTAGACAAACTCCTACATGTGTGAAAGCTGACAACCTGTTCACTGCAATAAAATGTATCCAAGGTCTGCTCCAAATGCTTCTTATAAGCTACGGGCTCATCGTGAAGGCCCTCTATTCAAAAGTAGCCTCCGTAGAACAGTCAAGTTAAGCTGGCCCTTAACGATGCTTTTCCCACCCTAAAACCTCTCCAAAGATAGTGTGACTGGTGGGCCTTCTGGTGTTGGCAATATTTTTTCAAAAATTCTAATCTTCTCAGAAAGTCTGGACTCCTCTCTTGATTTCGTGAGTCAATTTTCCTGTCTACGAAATTTTTTTTTGTAAATTTTCTCTGACATTTTTTCACTCTAATAATTTGATAAAGCTAAAACACGGTTACATTTAAAAAGAAAGCACTAATCAGTAATTAAGCAGAATCCATGTTTCAATGAGGCGTTTTGATTGTCTCCAAAGAGGCCCAGAGAAAGGACTGAACCTCTAAAAATTCATTTCACCAAAATTGCACTAGCTACAAAAACTGTGTGAACATGATGCATTTTCTAACTTTATCAAATTTATTAGACTTTTGCAGACACAATTTTTATCTGCTAGGATTTTATTGTCCCTTAGGGAAATTCTACAACCTCAAGGCTAAATTGAAAGTTACATGTGAAAAAGAAATCAAAATATATTTTCTATTCATTGTGTAATATGATTTTTATAAAAAGTAATTATGTTTGAAATTATTAGAAGAGGACTCATAGATCTCTTCCTTCCATAACTGAACAAATGCACAAAGACACAGAATTACATGTGATCTGATGACAGCAGTGTAAATTTTCTCTTTGTATGTGATAATCTCTTTGGCAAGAAAGTGAATACACTCCAAAATGATTCAAAGTAAATGAATCTCAAAACTTAATTCTATGTAAATCTCTTGTCTTAGAACTTCCGTGCAGAGTATCTAAAATTAAGAATAATTGAAGTTTAGATTGGCAATATTTCTTTGATTATCTGCCTATACTTGGAAGTCTTCAATAAAATTAAAACAATATCAAAATTCTGAATTAGTAGGGTGTATATATATGTAGCTAGATATAGGTGTGTGTGTGTGTGTGTGTGTTTTATTCCTAATAAAGTAGAATAGAGAGTCATTGAAGGTCAATGAGGTAATAATTTGTGAATAATAGCACCAATGGGTTAAAAAATCAACTAAAATTTTAATTTATAACTCTGCAGCTTGGTCATTTAGGCAGGGTTCAACTAAGCAGTTGCTCTATTCAGTATCAGGCTCTGGTGCACTCAGCTAACCTTTCTCATGCATCTGTGGTCAGCTAGTAGGTTGTCTAGAACTGGCAGGTTTTTGATGGTCTCAGGTGGGCCAGTTAGAATAATGGGAGTCCTCCATATGATCCCTCATTCTACACAAGTCATGTTCGTATGAAGGGCTCAGGGTTCCTAAGATAGCAAACAAGCCTTAATGCACAAATACCTCCAATCTCTGCATCACGTTTGCAATGTCTTATTGGCTAACATCAGCTGAATGGCTAAACTGAGATTCAAAGGTATGGACACAGTCAAGTATGAACAAATTGGGCCCACTTCTTTAATCAATTGACCGTAGATAAAGAGTTTCCTGGGATACAATACCTTTAAGCGAGGAACCCAGGGTAGGGCAGGTGCAGGACATTTATATAGTCCATCACTGAACGAGCATGCATTGTATACCATGTGCTGTGGTTTGAATAAATGCCCCCTCCCCTCAAGAATTTGTGTCTACCTGGAACCTCAAAATGTACTTTATTTGGAAACAGAATTATTGTAGATGTAATTAGTTAAGATGAGGTCATACCGGATTAGTGTGGGTCCTAAATTGAACGATTGGTGCCTTATAGGAAGAAGGCATGGCAGAATACACACACTCACACACACAGGGAAAACACTGTATAACAATGGAGACAAAGACAGAAAGGATTCAGTTGCAAGCCACAAAACACCACGGATTGCCGGGAATCAGCAGAAGCCAGGGAAAGACAAGGAAGGACTTTCTTTCAAAACCCTTCAGAAAGAGCATGGCACTGCAGACTGACACCTTCATTCGAAATCTTTATCCTGAAGAGCTGGGGGAGAATAAAAACCTGCTGTGTGTTTTTTTAATTTCTATTTTAAAATAAATTATATTGTGTATATTTAAGGTTTACAACATGATACTATGGGATATATATGTAGATACAAATAGGTACTGTAATGGTGAAGCAGATTAACATATGATCTCATTTTTTGTGACATGAGCAGGTAAAATCTACTTATTTTACAAAAATTCCTAATACAATACAATTTTATTAATTATAGTCGTGTTACACATTCAATCTCTAGACTTATTCATCTTACATAGCTGCTACTTTGTATCCTTTTACCTACATCTCCCCATTTCTTCTCCCCCTACCCCCCATGATAACTGCTGTTTCATTCTCTATCTTTGTGTATGATCTCACTTATATGGGAAAATTTTTAAAAATAGCTGCTGTGTCAAGCCACCCAGTGTGTGGTAATTTGTTATACCAACCCTGATCAATGACATCTATTAAGCACCATCCACTGTTTTAAGAGCTGAGATTACACCACTAAACAAAATACCTGGCCTCATGAAATTTATTTTCTAACTGGGTAAGATACAATAAACAAAATAAGGAAGACATTTATATGCAAAATGTATATACTAAAAGCTAACACATGCAATGGAAAAATTAAGCCAGGAAGAATGACGAGAAAAGGTGCTGAGATGGTTGCAATTTTCCGTAGTGCGGTCATGAAAGAGTTTATTCAGGATGTGGCATTTAAACAGACATGTGGCAGGTAAGTGTGGTGGCTATAAGAATCTCTGGGGAAAGAGCTCCAAGACAAAGAGGACAATAAAGGTGAGGGTCCTAAGATGAGAATGTGCTTGGAGTAATCAAGGAGACCAGTGTGAGCAGCTAAGCCAGTGCAGAGAAGCTGGTGTGCAAAGCACTTCATGTCCTTAGGTTGAAGCGCAGCAGGGCCTGCCCTATACAGAGAGAGGATGAGGCCAGCACACATGGTCAATTTTACTCCTTTCTATTTTTGTCCTTTTCTTTCTTTTTCAAATTTATCTAAGATACTAATTTATGAGAGGAATCTTGAGGAAAAATGTAATCATGCCTCATAGTGGAAAAAAAATAATCATTTTAGAATCAAATAGATCTTGGTTTGAACTTTAACTCCACTATTTCCTCAGTAATTTAGTGAATGCTATTTTTTGCTATTACCTCATCTACAAAATTGGAAGAATAACACCTACTGGACAGTGCTACTGGGAAGAGTCAACTAGTTAAACCATATAAAAGTGCCAGTCACAGAGCAAGCATCTAACAAAAGAGAATGCTTATCATGACTGGTTGATTATGATCAGTGTAGACAGCTCAGTAGACTCATTAGAGGCTGCGTTCCTGTCTGACGTGTCTTCATACTCCTCTCCTGACGGTCTCCAACCCTTTGTTTAGTAAGTATCAGCAAAGTACAAATCCTGTGAATTATTAAAGAGAGGAATGAGTAAGTGGATAATGAACCTCTGAGTGTGTCTTCTGGTCCCTATTGTCCAGCTCTTCTAGTTTGTAAACACCTTGAAGTATTCTTTATGCTCTTCTGCAAATAGTGCCATTAATTGAATTGAATCCAGTAGACAAGACAGGAAACCTGGGTTATAATGTTTGAGCTCTGCTAGACGTCTTTTATTTTGAAGCTTCATGAACTCTCTTCCTCAGTTCATGAGATGCCGTAATATTGCCAGATGATTTCTTAAAATTGCTTAAGGTTAAAAAGAAAAAGAAGGAGCTGGTGCTATCATAATACAAACTTGGAATTTCTTAAAAGCAGTCAGGTACATAATTGAAAACTAATTGAATGTTCTAATCCATATGCATGAAAAACAATTTACATTGCTTCATTATTTAAAAGCAGTATAAATATGAGGATGTGGTGGGAATTTACTTGAGGAGTATTCTGAGAATATTCATACAAAATGAAGCTTAACTCTTTTTAAACCTTGAAAATATATTTTGGAAAGGCCTAAACACTAAATAGTCTGAATTTTGATATAATGTCAGAGAAATAAACACTATATTAGAACTAAATATGTCTGCTCTCTACTTAAAAACAGAATTCCAATTTCAAGAATGCTTCCCCTAGCCTAAGAAAAATAGGCAATTCAATATTCAAACTAACTTGTTTTGAAGCCTCTGTAAGTCACAGTACACTCTGTAAGTTGTATTGTAATTTGTAAGTCATCTCTCTAACTGCCTGATTGATAATTCCTGAACCACCATTGATTCAGAAAAAAAAAAAAAGGAATTTAATGGAAGAAAACGAACAGAATTGCAGAACATCACCATCCCCCATTCCTAATATTAAAGTTTCTAATCTGAGTCAAACTCCATGATAGACATTTTGACACATATTTTACTACTTAATTTACATGTAATTCAAATAGTTGTGTATTCTCTCCATATGGTCTTGTTTGCTCTGCTTCTAAAACATTCTATTGTATCAGTACTATGAGATCCATCACACCTTGTTTTTTGGAAAGCCCTTTCGTTATTATTTCGTTTTTATTGTTCTCAATCAGAATTATATTTACAGAGGCACTTTTGTTTCTTTTTTTTTTTTTTTTTTTTTTTTGAGACAGAGTCTCGCTCTGTCGCCCAGGCTGGAGTGCAGTGGCCGGATCTCAGCTCACTGCAAGCTCCGCCTCCCGGGTTTACGCCATTCTCCTGCCTCAGCCTCCCAAGTAGCTGGGACTACAGGCGCCCGCCACCTCGCCCGGCTAGTTTTTTTTGTTTTTTGTTTTTTGTTTTTTTTTTTTGTATTTTTAGTAGAGACGGGGTTTCACCATGTTAGCCAGGATGGTCTCGATCTGCTGACCTTGTGATCCGCCCGTCTCGGCCTCCCAAAGTGCTGGGATTACAGGCTTGAGCCACCGCGCCCGGCCTGGCACTTTTGTTTCTTACAAGATGAAGTAACAAAAACCAGATTTGTCTCCTCAACTTTAACAACTAAAAATAATGGAAAGATATATGAAACGGCATATTTTGAGACACTGAAAATCCCTATGAGTGGAAAAGCAAATGGTAAGGGTTCTGCAATTGCCCATGCTTGCTGCCTGGAGAGAGACTCTGGGTCCTAGCAAAAAGGAAAAATAAAGACAGAGCCCAGTAAAAGCCTGGATGTTAGCAGATGAAGAGCAGAGTTTGGATAGAACAAAAATAGTTAGAGATTTTAGGGCAAGGTATCCTATAGAAGAGAACTGCATGGTAGGTGAGCTCCAGAGTTTGCAAAAGGTCTCCCTCAAGTGTATAACACAGCACTGCTTAGGGCATGCAAGTGAAGAAAGCACTCGAAGCTTGGAAGAAGCACATGAAAGGAGCAGGTGGAAGAATCTCCAAAGCTAACAACAAAAGGCCAGGAAGAGCTACTGTTTGTACCATTCCAAGTAAAACGAAAACAAACAAATAAATAAATAATACATAAGGAATTGGAAAGAATTAACCCAAGGGTTTTGATTCAAAAGTGGGGAAAATAGGTCCTGCACTAAATGCCGATCTGGTTCAATCTAACAAGCCTTAAAATCAAGCTTCAAAAATATCAAGTTGTTTAAAGGTAACTTGAACAAGAACTAATAATTGTCTAATAAAAATAGGAGAATACTTAGAAAGACAATGTAAGGTAGATATAACTTACAACTAAGGAAGAAAAGGATACAGACTCAATTAACACCCAATCATAATATTGGGCATCTAGATAAAAATGTCCAGACATGGCCGGGCGCGATGGCTCAAGCCTGTAATCCCAGCACTTTGGGAGGCCGAGACGGGCGGATCACAAGGTCAGGAGATCGAGACCATCCTGGTGAACACGGTGAAACCCCGTCTGTACTAAAAAATACAAAAAACTAGCCGGGCGAGGTGGCGGGCCCCTGTAGTCCCAGCTACTCGGGAGGCTGAGGCAGGAGAATGGCGGGAACCCGGGAGGCGGAGCTTGCAGTGAGCTGAGATCTGGCCACTGCACTCCAGCCTGGGCGACAGAGCGAGACTCCATCTCAAAAAAAAAAAAAAAAAAAAAAAGTGTCCAGACATTAAGTAAGTATACAATACGCTTATTATAACTTTTTTTTATATATTTAAGAAAGTAGAAAAGAGCATAATCATGAAACACAAAGATATAAAAAATAAAATCCAAATTCAGTTTCTGGAAATGAAAACTACAATGTCTGAGATGAAAAATAACTAAATGAAAGGAACAGCAGATTCAACACAACAGAGGAATACATTAGTAAATTGAAGATGCAGCCATTAAAATATCTAAAGCAAAACAGAATATTTGGGCAGAAGAAGAGTACTAATGAGTGACTATAGGACAACTTCATTTGGGCCAATATATGCATAATTGGAATCAATGAAAAAAAGTGAAGAAAGAAGAAATTTTGAAGAGATAATAGCTATTCCTTTTATAAGCTTAATTTTTTAAAAAACTCTGATATTTATCAAATACTCTGTCTGACAGCCAAATACAATCCATTTTTTTTCTAGTGTATGTGAATATTTTCCAAGATAGAACATATCTGGGGTTATCAAACAATTCTAAATAACTTTTAAAAGATTAGAATCCTACGAAGTATGTTATGTAAAGAAAAATCAAATTAAAATTCAATAACACAAAAGTCTCAGTGAAAACAAAACAATTAATTGAAACTACACAGCAAACTTTGAATTATTATATGGTTTAAGTTAAAAAAAATTAAACAGGCTATTAGGGAATACTCTGAGTTGAATAAAATAAAAATTGTAGCATATCAAATTTTGGACATAAATAGAGGTAAATTTATAGCAGTATACATGTATAGTCATGCGTCATTTAACAACAGGGTCATGGGGTAAGAAAGGCGTTTTTAGGTGATTTAGTCATTGTGAGACCATCATAGAGAAGACTTACACAAATCCGGATGGTAGAGCCTACTACACACCTAGGCTACATCGCATCGTATAGCCTATTGCTCCTAGGCTACTAACCTGTACAGTATGTCACTGTACAGAATGCCATAGGCAATTATACACAAAGGTATTTGTGTATCTAAACATGTAAACATGGAAAAAATATAATACTGTACACTTATGGAACCACCATCATGTACAGAGTCTATCATTGACCAAAACATCATTAATAACTGTATATTAGGAAAGAAAAAGGTCACATATCAATAGCCTAATATTCTTATTTTGGAAACTATTTGTTAACATGTTAATTGTCCCCAAAGTGATTCTATAGATTCAACAAAATTCCAATACAAATCATAGCAGGGAATCATAGAAATAGACTTAATGATTCTATGATTTATGTGAAAATGCAAAAAGAGTAGAGTTGAAACTACTTTGGAAAGAAAAGACTTGGAAAAGTCATGTTATCTGATTTTGAGACTTATAATATTCAGTAATCAAAGCAATATAGTGTTAGTGAAAGAATATAGATGAATGCAGTAGGATACAGTACAGAAATAAGCTCCTATGCTCAAGAGATTTTCAACACAATTGCAAACAAAATTTAGTGAAAACAGGATAGTTTTTTTTTTTTTTAACAAACAATACTAGAATACTTGGATATTTATTTGCAAAAAAAAAAAAGAAAGCTAAAATAAAGTTTAATCCACACTTCACTCTGTATATAAAATTTACTCAAAATGGGCAATATAAACATATGTCCTAAAACTCTAAATATTCCAGAAGAAAACAGAGAAAACCTTTGCGACTTTGAGTTAGATAAAGCCTTCTTAGACAGCAAACCAAAAACATGTTTTACAAAGAAAAAAGAAATGATAAATTGGACTTCTGCTCTTCAAATAATGCTATTAAGGGAGCATGTGAGATGGTAACACAGACAAAGCAGGGTGAAGAGCATAAGGAAACTCATTCTGTATTTCTGTCTAAAATTAGTTGAAAATGTTTTTTTTAAATATATATATATATAAATACATATATACATATATGCTTTAGACAGGGAGGAAAATCTGTTAACATTTGATTAAGCAAGTGAGTGTGTATGTGCATGTGTGAAATACATTAAAAACTATGAAAATTTAAAAATAAGAAAACTTTCAACCTAATATAAATTGGTGAAAGATCAGATACTTTATCAAACACAATATGCAGATGACAAATAAACACAAAATAGATGTTCAACGTCATTAATCATTAGAAAAATGCAAATTAAAACCACAATGAGATAGCACTACACATCTATTTAAACTGCTAAAATAAGAATAACTGACACATCCAGAGGATACAGAGGATCAGGAATTCCCATATATTGCTTGTGCAATGTAAAATGTTTCAAGGACATTGCAAAATAATTTAGCAATTTATTATAAAGTTAAAGAAATATTGTATGTTCCATAAATTTTATCTCTAGGCATTTACTTGGGCTGAATGGAAACTTTTTTTTAGTTTAATTTTTTATTATACTTTAAGTTCTAGGGTACATGTGCACAACGTGCAGGTTTGTTACATAGGTATACATGTGCCATTTTGGTTTACTGCACCTATCAACTCGTTATTTACAATAGGTAGTTCTCCTAATGTTATACCTCCTCCAGTCCTCCAATCCCTGACAGGCCCCAGTGTGTGATGTTCCCCACTCTGTGTCCAAGTGTTCTTATTGTTAAATTCCCACCTATGAGTGAGAACATGTGGTGTTTGGTTTTCTGTCTTTGTGTTAGTTTGCTGAGAATGATGGTTTCCAACTTCATCCATGTCCCTGCAAAGGACATGAACTCATCCTTTTTTATGGCTGCATAGTATTCCATGGTATACATGTGCCACATTTTCTTAATCCAGTCTATCATTGATGGACTACTGGGTTGGTTCCAAGTCTTTGCTATTGTGAATAGTGCCACAATAAACATGCATGTGCATGTGTCTTTATAGTAGCATGATTTATAATCCTTTGGGTATATACCCAGTAATGAGATTGCTGGGTCATATGGCATTTCTAATCTAGATCCTTGAGGAATCGCCACACTGTCTTCCACAGTGGTTGAACTAGTTTACAGTCCCACTAACAGTGTAAAAGCATTCCTATTTCTCCACATCCTCTCCAGCATCTGTTGTTTCCTGACTTTTAAATGATCACCATTCTAACTGGCGTGAGATGGTATCTCATTGTGGTTTTGATTTGCATTTCTCTGATGAGCAGTGATGATGAGCATTTTGTCATGTATCTCTTGGCTGCATAAGTGTCTTCTTTTGAGAAGTGTCTGCTCATATCCTTTGCCCACTTTTCAGTGGGGTGGTTTCTTTCTTGTAAATTTGTTTAAGCTCTTTGTAGATTCTAGATATTAGCCCTTTGTCAGAGGGGTAGATTGCAAAATTTTTCTCCCATTCTGTAGGTTGCCTGTTCACTCTGATGGTAGTTTCTTTGGCCATGCAGAAGATCTTTAGTTTAATTAGATCCCATTTGTCTATTTTGGCTTTTGTTGCCATTGCTTTTGGTGTTTTAGTCATGAAGTCCTTGCCCACACCTATGTCGTGAATGGTGTTGCCCAGGTTTTCTTCTAGGGTTTTTATGGTTTTAGGTCTAACAGTTAAGTCTTTAATCCATCTTGAATTAATGTTTGTATAAGGTGTAAGGAAGGGATCCAGTTTCAGTTTTCTACATATGGCTGGGCAGTTTTTCCAGCACCATTTATTAAATAGGGAATCCTTTCCCCATTCCTTGTTTTTGTCATGTTTGTCAAAGATCAGATGGTTGTAGATGTTTGGTGTTACTTCTGAAGCCTCTGTTCTGTTCCATTGGTCTATATATCTGTTTTGGTACCAGTACCATACTGTTTTGATTATTGTAGCCTTGTAATATAGTTTGAAGTCAGGTAGTGTGATACCTCCAGCTTTGTTTTTTTGCTTAGGATTGTCTTGGCAATGCAGGCTCTATTTTGGTTTCATATGAACTTTAGGTTTTTTCCAATTCTGTGAAGAAAGTCATTGGTAGCTTGATGGGGATGGCACTGAATCCATAAATTACCTTAGGCAGTATGGCCATTTTCACAATATTGATTTTTCCTATCCATGAGCATGGAATGTTCTTCCATTTGTTTGTGTCCTCTTTTATTTCGTTGAGCAGTGGTTTGTAGTTCTCCTTGAAAAGGTCCTTCACATCCCTTGTAAGTTGAATTCCTGGGTATTTTATTCTCTTTGTAGCAATTGTGAATTGGAGTTCACTCATGATTTGGCTCTCTGTTTGTCTGTCAATGGTGTATAGGAAAGCTTATGATTTTTGCACATTGATTTTTGTATCCTGAGACTTTGCTGAAGTTGCTTATCAGCTTAAGGAGATTTTGGACTGAGATGATGGAGTTTTCTAAATATACAATCATGTCATCTGCAAACAGGGACAATTTGACTTCCTCATTTCCTATTTGAATACCCTTTATTTCTTCCTCTTTCCTGATTGTCTTGGCCAGAGTTTCCAACACTATGTTGAATAGGAGTGGTGAGAGAGGGCATCCCTGTCTTGTGCCAGTTTTCAAAGGGAATGTTTCCAGTTCTTGCCCATTCAGTATGAGATTGGCTGTGGGTTTGTCATAAATAGCTCTTATTATTTTGAGATATGTTCCATCAATACCTAGTTTATTGAAAGTTTTTAGCATGAAGGGCTGTTGAATTTTGTTGAAGGCCTTTTCTACATCTATTGAGATAATCATATGGTTTTCTGTAATTGGTTCTGTTTATGTGATGAATTACATTTATTGATTTGCATGTGTTGAACTAGCCTTGCATCCCAGGGATGAAGTCGACTTAATCATAGTGGATAAGCTTGTTGATGTGCTGCTGGATTCGGTTTGCCAGTATTTTACTGAGGATTTTTGCATCCATGTTCATCAGGGATATTGGTCTTAAATTATCTTTTTTTGTTGTGTCTCTGCCAGGCTTTGATATTAGGATGATACTGGCCTCCTAAAAGGAGTTAGAGAGGATTGTTTTTTTTTTTTTTTTTTTTTTTCTATTGATTGGAATAGTTTCAGAAGGAATGGTACTAGCTCCTCTTTGTACCTGTGGTAGAATTTGGCTGTTAAACTGTCTGGTCCTGGACTTTTTTGGGTTGGTAGGCTATTAATTATTGCCTCAATTACAGATCCTGTTATTGGTCTATTCAGAGATTCAACTTCTTCCTGGTTTAGTCTTGGGAGGGTGTATGTGTCCAGGAATTTCTCCATTTCTTCTAGATTTTCTAGCTTACTTGCATACAGGTGTTTATAGTATTCTCTGATGGTAGTTTACATTTCTGTGGGATTGGTGGTGATATCCCCTTTATCATTTTTTATTGCATCTATTTGATTCTTCTCTCTTTTCTTCTTTATTAGTCTTGCTAGCGGTCTATCAATTTTGTTGATCTTTTTAAAAAATCAACTCCTGGATTCATTGATTTTTTGATGGGTTTCTTGTGTCTCTTTCTTCTTCAGCTCTGCTCTGATTGTAGTTATTTCTTGCCTTCTGCTAGCTTTTGAATGTGTTTGCTCTTGCTTCTCTAGCTATTTTAATTGTAATGTTAGGGTGTTGATTTTAGATCTTTCCTGCTTTCTATTGTGGGCATTTAGTGCTATAAATTTCCCTCTTCACATTGCTTTAAATGTGTCCCAGAGATTCTGGTACATTGTGTCTTTGTTCTCATTTGTTTGAAAAGAACATCTTTATTTCTGCCTTCATTTCATTATTTACCTAGTAGTCATTCAGGAGCAGGTTGTTCAGTTTCCACATAGTTATGCAGTTTTGAGTGAGTTTCTCAATCCTGAGTTCTAATTGGATTGCACTGTGGTCTGAGAGACAGTTTGTTGTGATTTCTGTTCATTTACATTTGCTGAGGAGTGCTTTACTTCCAATTCTGTGGTCAATTTTGGGATAAGTGTGATGTGGTGCTGAGAAGAATGTATATTCTGTTGATTTGGGGTAGAGAGTTCTGTAGATGTCTATTAGGTCTGCTTGGTGCAGAGCTGAGTTTAAGTCCTGGATAGCCTTGTTAACCTTCTGTCTCATTGATCTGTCTAATATTGACAGTAAGGTGTTAAAGTCTCCCATTATTATTGTATGAGAGTCTAAGTCTCTTTGTAGGTCTCTAAGGACTTGCTCTATGAATCTGGGTGCTCCTGTATGAGTGCATATATATTTAGGATAGTTAACTCTTCTTGTTGAATTGATCCCTTTACCATTATGTAATGGCCTTCTTTGTCTCTTTTGATCTTTGATGATTTAAAGTCTGTTTTATCAGAGACTAGGATTGCAACCCCTGCTTTTTTTGCTTTCCAAGTGCTTGGCAGATCTTCCTCCATCCCTTTATTTTGAACCTATATGTGTCTATACCTGTGAGATGGGTCTCCTGAATATGGCACACTGATGGATCTTGACTCTTTATCCAATTTGACAGTCTGTGTCTTTTAATTGGGGGATTTAGCCCATTTAAATTTAAAGTTATTGTTATATGTGAATTTGATCCTGTCATTATGATGTTAGCTGGTTATTTTGCTTGTTAGTTGATGCAGTTTCTTCCTAACATCGATAGTCTTCACAATTTGGCATGTTTTTGCAGTGGCTAGTACCAGTTGTTCCTTTGCATGTTTAGTGCTTCCTTTGGGAACTCTTGTAAAGCAGGCCTGGTGGTGACAAAATCTGTCAACATTTGCTTGTCTGTAAATGATTTTATTTCTCCTTCACTTATGAAGCTTAGTTTGGTTGGATATGAAATTGTGGGTTGACAATTCTTTTCTTTAAGAATGTTGAATATTGGCCCCCACTCTCTTCTGTCTTCTAGAGTTTCTGCTGAGATATCCACTGTTATTCTGATGGGCTTCCCTTTGTGGGTAACCCGACCTTTCTCTCTGGCTGCCCTTAACTTTTCTTCCTTCATTTCAACCTTGGTGAATCTGACAATTATGTGTCTTGGAGTTGCCTTTCTCGAGGAGTATCTTTGTGGTGTTCTCTGTATTTCCTTAATTTGAAAGTTGGTCTGCCTTGCTAGGTTGGGGAAGTTCTCCTGAATAATGTCCTGCAGAGTGTTTTCCAAATTGGTTCCATTCTCCTCGTCACTCTCAGGTACACTAATCAATCATATATTTGATCTTTTCACATTTTCCCATATTTCTTTGAGGTTTTGTTTGTTTCATTTTGCTCTTTTTTCTCTAACCTTGTTTTCTCACTTTATTTCATTAATTTCATCTTCAATCACTGATACCCTTTCTTCCACTTGATTGAATCAACAACTGAAGTTTGTGCATGCATCACAAAGTTCTCATGCCATGGTTTTCAGCTCCATCAGGTCATTTAAGGTTTTCTCTACACTGTTTACACTAGTTAGCCATTCGTCCAACCTTTTTTCAAGGATTTTAGCTTCCTTGCAAAGGGTTTGAACATCCTTCTTTGGCTCGGAGAAGTTCGTTATTACCAACCTTCTGAAGCCTACTTCTGTCAACTCATCAAAGTCATTTTCCAACCATCTTGTTCCACTGCTGGCAAGGAGCTGCAAAATTTTGGAGGAGAAGAGGCGCTCTGGTGTTTAGAATTTTCAGCTTTTCTGCTCTGGTTTCTCCCCATCTTTGTGGCTTTGTCTACCTTTGGTCTTTCATGTTGGTGACCTACAGATGGGGTTTTGGTGTAGCTGTCCTTTTCTTTTGTTGATGTTGATGCTATCCCTTTCTGTTCATTAATTTTCATTCTAACAGTCAGGTCCCTCAGCTGCAGATCTGCTGGAGTTTGCTGGAGGTCCACCCCAGACCCTGTTTGCCTGGGTATCACCAGCAGAGGCTGCAGAACAGCAAATATTGCAGAACAGCAAATATGGCTGCCTGACCCTTCCTCTGGAAGTTTTGTCTCAGAGGGGATCCCACCTGTATGAGGTGACTGTCATCCCCTACTGGGAGGTGTCTCCCACTTAGGATACATGGGGATCAGGGGCCCACTTGAGGAGGCAGTCTCTCCATTCTCAGAGCTCAAACACCATGCTGGGAGAACCACTGCTCTCTTCAGTGCTGCCAGACAGGGACATTTAAGTCTGTGGAAGTTTCTACTGCCTTTTGTTCAGCTATACCCTGTCCACAGAGGTGGGGTCTATAGAGGCAGTAGGTCTTGCTGAGCTGCGGTGGGCTTCGCCCAGTTTGAGCTTCCCAGCCGCTTTGTTTACATACTCAAGCCTCAGCAATGGTGGACACCCCTCCCCCTGCCATGCTGCAGCCTCACAGGTTGATCTTAGACTGCTGCGCTAGCAGTGAGCAAGGCTCTGTGGGCGTGGGACCCACCGAGTCAGGCACAGGAGAAAATCTCCTGGTCTGCTGGTTGCTAAGACTATGGGAAAAGCACAGTATTTGGGTGGGAGTGTCCCGTTTTTCCAGGTACAGTCTGTCTTGGCTTCCCTTGGCTAGGAAAGGGAAATCCCCCTACCGCTTGGACTTCCTGGGGGAGGTGATGCCCTACCCTGCTTTGGCTCACCCTCCATGGGCTGCACCCACTGTCTAACAGGTCCCAATGAGATGAACCAGGTACCTCAGTTGGAAATGCAGAAATCATTCATCTTCTGTGTCAATCATGCTGGCAGCTGCAGACCGGAACTCTTCCTATTTGCTCCTATTCAGCCATCTTGTAACGAGAATCAGAAATTTTTGTATACACAAAAAAGCCTATGCAGAATATTAATAGCAATGAAAACCTGGTGACAACTCAAATGTTTTTAACCTGGCAAATGGATAAACCAACTGTGTTATATATACAGTGGAAGACTACTCAGCAATGAAAAGGAACAAACTACTGCGATGCACTCAATGAGGATGAATCTCAAATGCCTTATGCCAAGTAAGAGATGACAGGTTAAAACAGTTACAGAGTGTTAATTTTATGTATGTGACATATTGGAAGAGGCAAGACTCTAGGGACAGAAAACAGATTAGTGGTTGCCAGGGTCTGAGGATAGGGAGGAACTGATTACAAAGGAGTACTTGAGCATTTTGGAATTTGGGCAATTGGACTGTTCAGCATTCTGAATGTGTTAGTAGTTACAGAACTATACATTTTTGTCAAAACTTGCAGAACTATACATCAAAATGGGTGAGTTATATTATATATATATATATATATATATATATGTTATACCTTAACAAATAAAAGGAAAAACCATATCAACAGAAGCACACTTTCTCAAGTCAGCCCTACTGGGAACCACATGGCTTCACTCTGAGGGTCCACATTATCCTGCTAGCATCTTGAGAATCTTGCTCTTTTCCCTAGACCATGTTTCATGTTTCATTCCCTGAAGTTCTTTGAAATTCAGCAGTTTATTATAGGACTCTTTGCATAGTTATAGACCATCTCTGTGGCTATTTTATCAGGTCAGTTTTATTTTCCTACATGTAGTTCCTGGGAGTTGTGATCCTATTTCCATTTACCACCAACCACAACTATTTGGTACAAGGGAGGCCCAACCCAAGGGACACCATCCAAGGCTGGTTCTGAAAAAATCAGGTTTCTTATTTCAACCAACTGAATTAAGGGGTATAGAGACTAAAATCTGGCTTAATTTGTTTTTGGTTTTTTTGTTGTATCATTATTGATTGAGTTGAGCAGGAAGTTATTACCAGAATGACACAGTACACTCATGAAGAAACAGAGAAGGTTAGTAATTCAAAAGAGAGATGATGGAACAGGCAAGGGGAGAGAAATGGAGATTAAATTTAATGCTGTCATTAGACGGGAAAGAAGTCATAGCCTTGGAATCTGACTTTTCAGGTCCAATTCTTTTATTTCTTATTATTAGATGCTCATGAAGTTGCCTGCTATGTCCTTACAATAAACCTGCCTTTACTTAAGCTAGCTCAAGTGAGTTTCTACTCTTTTAACTAAATGTGTTGTGAGTAAAAAAAGCAGATAACATGGGGCTTAAGATTAAGGTGAATACTCGCCTGCATATTTGACTTCTTAGGAAAAAAAAAACTCTAGAACGTGACAACCAAAAAAAAAAATCATCTCCATGGCAATAAAGAAGAAATTGAAAACAATTTAGAGAAACATCTACACCAATTTTCTCATTTTACACATGAGGCCCATAAAGAGCAATTGCATTGCCCCAGGTAACTCAGGTAGTTTTCAGCCACGAACATGTCATTGGGGCAAGTCTATTTAGATCCAAGTAACTGAATAAATTGGCAATGCTACCACAGAGGCAAACTATTTCAATTTTAGTCAACATTAATTGTAAGAAAGTTCTTTCAGTATTAACCCAGAATCCACATAACTTCTACCCACTGTAACTACTCACATATAATAAGTGTGATATCAGTTCCATATGAATGTGTTTATTCTATCATTTTTTCAGTAAAGGTCTATTGAAGTTTCTTGTGAGCCAGTTATATGTGATGCCAGTAACTTAAACTTTTTTAAGATGAAATACATCTCTATACATAAAGACATAAATACAAAGAGGAAAGCATTTTGAGAAAGTAAGAGAAGGCTTAAAATATAAGGTGATAGTTATGTTGGACCTTAAAAAAATGACAGCAACAATAGTAATACTGTTATAAGATGAATGTCGGTGTCCTCCCCAAAATTTGTATGTTGAAGCCCGAAACTCCGATGTGCCTATATTTGGAGAGGGCTCTTTATGGAAGTAAAGGTTGAATGAAGCCATATGGTAAGGACTTGATCTGATGGAATTAGTGCCCTTATAAGAATAGACAGCAGAGAACTTCTTCCTTCTCCCTGGTGTTCACAAAGAAGAGGTCATGTGAACATGAGGCAGGATGGGGACAACATATGGGCAAGAAGAAAGCACATACAGAATGAAACCTACCTTGCCAGGACCTTGAACTTGGACTTTCCAGTCTCCAGAATTGTGATAAATAAATTTCTGACGTGTGGGTCCCCCATCTATGGTATTTTATTATGGCAACCTGAGTAATGCAACTAGTAATGAAAATAGTTAACATGCCAGTTTTATTTGCATTATCTCATTTAATTCCCAAAACAACCCTTACTGTCCTGATATTCCAGATAAGAGAACTGAATCACTGAGAATTTAAATAAAGCCTCCACAGTCACACAGCTGGTACATCTGGCCAAAGCCCAGACTATTAATGATGCCCTGATCCAGCCTCGGGTCTGATAATAGCAATGACGATATGACAGCTAATATTTATTAATCTTTACTACATGAGCACTTGTGATAAAAGCATTATATTAATTACCTAATTTGATCCTGAAAAACAACTGTCTCAATTAGAGACATTCTCCATATCCATTGTACAAAGAAATCTGACGTCACGAGAGTTTAAGTAACAGCTCCAGTTGTCCTACTATTTTCAGGCAAAAGGGACAAGATTTGAAAATTGGTCATTTAATTTTAAAACCTATCTTGCTACGACTTCCCAAACATTTATAGCATTTCATTCGGGAGGTAAAGAAGAAAAAAAGCTTTCAAAAAGAGGAGAGAGATAGAAAATATTCAGATGTATGAAAGGGCAAATTCATCATAGGAGGGCTTACTTGAGGACATTCAGGGAGCAAGTGTGGAAAATGGAGTCTCTAAGGGTGAGCAGGCTGCAAGTCATGGAGTCTTCACACAGGGCCAATTTGTTTGACACACTGTGGAGTCTTACACGCAGAGCAGAGGATGCTTACATGTTTTGAAAACATCTTGAAGAGGACTAGCTCAAGCAGAAAGCCTTATTTCTCCTCTACAGATTTGTTACTGTATAACCCAGATCAATAAATTAATGTCAGTAATTCAGTGCATTGTCATCTGTGTTATAAGGCTTCAACCATTTAGAGTTTAATCAGCTCACATTTGTCCATTTCTCCAGCATATCCACAGACATACCGCATAGTATGGTGTCTTGAAGTATGAACTTACAATATGAGGAGTAACCCATGGCCTACTAGTTCTTTACATGCATCATAAAAGGAGAGGAATGTTTGATGTGATTTGTTCTCATAGATTCCTTTTTTTCTGACTCCTTTTTATATATTCTCACGAACCACCTTTTCAATAATCCCATGTAAAATTACTCAGCTCACACTTTCCTTCCTTTCTAAAGATTGAAACAGTACCTACCCATCTTGTGAACCTCTGTTCACACTGATGCAAGATTTCCTGATCCCTCAGAATGCCAGAGAGTTTTACAAGGACCCTATTTGTGCCTGGAGAAAAAAACACTCAGGCCAGTTTTGAGAGCCAATATTTGTGTCTTTGCCTCTACAAATACCCACTGTGTCTCCTAAGTAACTCACCTACTCCTTCCTGCTCATGTTTGATCTATCTTTTCCAGTCTGAAGATGATTTGTTCTCCTTTTCACCAAAATTAGAAACAACATAGATCCAGGCTTTAATAGGACTGGTTCTCTTTATTCTACCTCACATAGGATTATCATCCAACCTTTCTCCAAAATCTTGCTCTCTAAAATATGAATTCAATGCAGAACCTTCTAAGCAGCCTATTTGTCTCATTAGAACTTCACTACATTACCAGGCCCCTTCTTGGAGCACATGTGAGGACCATAAGAGTGTCATGCCCAACCTTTGTGATGCAACACTTCTTCCGAGCTCTGAAGAACACAGCAGTGTCTAAGTTTTCTCTGAGATTTGTGAGTCAGAAAGTAATTCTTAGTTTCACAGTGCCATAGTTACACTGATTTTATTCTCCAGTATTGTAATGGTATTTCCAATCTTTTGTGTTACAAAAAGTTTGATGATCCCTATTTCCTTATTTCTGAACACAAGAAAATTTTCAGAATATTTAGGTATTTATACAAGGGTGTCATCTAATTTTTAATTTAAAAAATGTATTTTTTGTTTACTTTAATTCTTTTCAAAAGGCGGTTTTATAACTAGCTATCAGACTCTGTTGAGTGCTCTGATGGGTTCCTGATAACTTTAAAAATTGTGTCATTGAAATAGAGAACGATAACTTTCAGGACTCTCATGGAAAGCTGATGTGTTTGTAAGGATTGCTGGCCCAGTATCAAGTAGAGCAGGAGTTAATAGCATGAGTTTTTACTCAAAATGTTTCTGATTACTTTGGTTTTGGTTTTTACAACCAATAGTTTTCAAATTCTGGAGAAATCAGGTAGAGAGAAATGTGCTCCAAATTTTGCTCACAGTAGTATACTTTACTATTGGTGAATGTTCTTAATTTATGGCAATATAGGTATTTTGCCTTTTTTATAAACAGAACACAATTAGTTCTATTTATAACAGAACACAGTTAGAGACACTGGTTCTTTTTACCAAGATTTTGACTGGAATGACAAGTTTTCAGACTGCTTTGTGGAACGGAGGTTGATTTATAGAGCCAATAAAAGCCCCTTGGAGAAACTGGCATCATATCTTGTCCTGTACAGGGTTCCTGATCTGTGGTAAGTAAAGAATTTCACTTTCTGACAGGTCCAGAAAACCCAAGCTATTTTGAGACTTCAAGAAGAGAGGAATTCACCCAATTTGTACAGGTATCTGTAGGCACAGATAAATCCTTGGCTGGGCTCAAGAGGCTTTTAAAAGGTTAAATCTGAAATTCCTCATGAAAATAATTCATTTTATGCAAATAATTAGGACAAATATAATGCAACTGAAACTTATTTTGCAAATAAACTGGTGCTGCTATGATTTGTCTTTGGTAAAAATTGGGAACTGGAGAGAGAAAAATTATGTCTCAGGAAAAAAAGACTATATTATACCTGTTGTTGTTGTATTCCATTGTTTTTGAGTCTCTACTGGTGATCTCAAATCTGATTTGTTCTCAAGGCCATTCAGCTGCATCCCTCAAGTTTTCAGGTCAGTTCTGCAGGGACTCCTGAAGCAAAGACCTTCACTCTTTATGTTAGGGCTCATTATTTGCTTTTTAGTCTGCTGTTCTCTTAAGTGCTGTACTAAAACTGTAAATGAAAATACTAATGTTTTTGTTATACAGACCTTAAGACCCAAACCAGGCACCCATAACTACATATGGACAACTGCAAAATGGTTTCACTCCTCTTATACTGTGGGTGACCCCTACCCAAACCATGTCCCGTTTCAGTAGGAAGAAGTTAGATTGGTCATTGACTGTTTCTCATCTCTGTAGCTCACACCTCAGAATTTAGGTTTCCTGAAGCCTAAGGCAGATATTGAAATCAGCTTTGCAAAGATTGTGACAGTGAGAGAAGTCTAACATGACTGACTCCACCTTGCTTCTAGCCTCACAAGCTGGTTGTCCTCACTCATTCCTGAGCATATGCCAAGCTAACCATGGGAGGAAATTATAGTTTAATTTAGAAGCAAGGATGATAATAGTCTCTCTCTAAAATGGATTCCCATTTTGTTGGGTGGCAGAAACTGCCATTGTTAGACTAATGAAAGGCCGTAAGATTAGAATTATTGGAGGGACCTACATTCTGCTAAAAAGTAGGCATAGTTTCTGTAATCTCTTACTGCTCAGAAGTCACGTGGGAAGAGGTCACAATATTTGTGACCTCCTCAATTGCTCCTATTGAAAACATCACTATTGTGGCAGCTAAGATTGGTCTTTTGAGATGATTTTCACACTGACCCCATCTGAACTCATGACTCATGACTCAACCAGTCCTGTGGTCCCCAATCCAGGAGTGGAATCATGACTCAACCAGTCCTGTGGTCCCCAATCCAGGAGTGGACTCAGTGCAAGAAGACTGTTTTCCACACCCTTATGATTTCATCCCAAACTATCAGCAGCACCTATCCTCTAATCCCCTAGCCACCAAACTATTCTTGAAAAACTCTAACCTCCAAGTCTTCAGCGAGACTGGTTTAAGTGACAACACCAGTTCTCCCAATAAACTTAAACTTTCTCTACTATAGTTGTATATATATGAATTTATTTTTATATATTGATTTATATATATAAATTTATTTCTATATATATATAACAACCTCAAAGTTCCACAAAACATTGCAAAAACAGTTTATATTCTTTTATTTCTAAGCCATTGAAGAATAACTCCTAATGTGTATGTCTTGTATGTCCTACAAAGACATGTTCCTATGTATCCGCAGTACAGATATCAATATCAGGAAATTACATTGACACATAACTACCATCTAAACCTTAGGCCTCATTCAAATTTCACCAATTATCCAATATATAACAAGCAAGAGATCCAATACCTAATCACTTATTGCATATCTTTAGTATGCTTCCATTAGTTATAGCTCCTCAGATGTTTCATGTCTTTCATGCTTTTGTGCCTTTTGAAAAATGAAGGTGAGTTATTTGTAAAATGTCTTTGAATTTGGACATTTCATTATTATTAGATACATAAAGAATATCACAAATACAATGCTACTTTTTCTCATTATATCCTACAAGGTAACATATGATGTTGATCCACCCCATTCTTGATGGTATTCATTTTGATTGCTTGATTAAAATGGTGTCTGCCAGTCTTCTCCACTGTAATGTTACTATTTTCCCCTTTATAACTTATTATTATATTGGGAAGAATTTTGAAACTACTTGAATATCCTCTTCCTCATCAAGTTATTTATTTATTCATTTGAAAAAAATTCTGTTAATATAATCTCTTGGTTCATTATTTTATTGAACAAATTATAATAGATTACTATCACTAATACAGTGCTTAAATTATCTCATATGTGGCCAGAGGAGCCTAATTTATCAATCATTATCATTCTCTGTGCTTTTCTTTACATATTTGTGAAAAGAAAGAAGTTCCAGGCTTATCTTGTACTTTCTCTGCCCCTTCCCTGTCTCCCAAAAGTTAATATAGTCATAAATGATGGGCTTAATTAAGAACTCCCTTTCAGCTATTTCTGTGGATATCCTAATTCTTCTTCCTTAAAGTCTGACACTTGTCTAAAAAATCAGTGATATAAGTGTATTTGATCAATGTTCTTATATCCAACCATAAACATTATTTTCAATGCAAATATTCTAGTAAATTTTTGGAAAATACGTGGACTTTTTTTTTTTGTAGGAGTGGCAGGAGGCACTAAACGCCTTTGAGTCTAACATAATTTCCAAATTGCCAAGTGAGTTGAAATTTCAGCCATGGCAGTTCACTTTTATAAATCTCCTGTTTATTCCTTGAAGCTGGCTCAACTGAGTTAACTCAGATTCCTCAAGTAGCCTCTTTTGCCTTAGCATATTGTACTTTCCTTTTGTGAAGCATTATCATGTGGTATTATCTCTGATGTATAATCTTCTCTGCTTTCCTAATAGACTGTGGCTGCCTTGAGAGCTATAACTTAATCAATCCAATTCTGAGTACCAGACCCAGCACATGGCAAGTGCCCAACAAATATCTGTTGAGAAGTGAAGGGACCCTGGATAGGAGTACGAGCCTAGTCACCTAAATCAGGGGCAAATGCCTCATTGCCCTTGGGAGTGTCAGTTAGACTTGACTAAACTTGCAAATTCTTTGCTAGCTCCACCAGCAGTTTCACATCCAAGTGAAGAGAGACCTATATGTATTAACTTTGAATATATAGAATTTTACATTGACAGCCAGGATAGGTACACCAGAAATAATAGGCTTTACAAATTAATGATAGTGTCCTTATTCAGCTTCTAACTACTGGATGTCTCTCATAGCACCAGGGGTAGAATGCATTTCTGGGTTTGTGCCAAGTAACTTAGCATTACAAAGAACTTCATCTTTCAGGGTCAGTGTCGCAAACCACATTTATGGTTAGATCCTGCACAAGGCAACCTAGCTTTCTCTCTTGCAGCCATTACTTTAAACATAATGATCTTAAGTGTCTCAAATGAACCCCACTCTCTCACTGCTTTCCTGCTTCAAATGGGACTCTCTGCACTGACATGCCCACCTTCACCACTTTCTTTCATGGCTGAATCTTCCACTTTCAAGTCTCAGCTTTTATCATTCTGCCTCCGGGGAGCCTTGAATTATCACCTACAGATGAAGTTCCACTTTTTCTCATAGTGCAGGACATCCCAAGATAGCCTTGGCTGAACCAGGTCTTCCTCAATTCTCCCTTGTAGATCTCAGAATAACTCTGGAATATGCTGAGAATGCAACATGCTGAGATAAGGAGGAACTGGCTGGAGTAGCCTGAGCTCTGTTCCTATCCCTCCTAGAGTAGAATGTCCCACAATGCTTTAGTCCAGCGATCCCAGTTTTTCCTGGGATATAAACCCTAGTGCAGAATGCTTTTTGGATTCCTCAGCTATGGTGTAATGTAGGTAACATGCAGGTGTGACTCCATCTGTCCTAGGAAGCTTTCCTGAGCTTTGAGATATCGGCTCACCATGGCTTTTACTGTCTTTTGCTGCATGTCTGCGAGCAATAAAGTTGCTTCGCTTGTATAAGTTCTCTCTCACCAGACTTGTGCACGTTGTAGAAATTGCAGCTCAAAATGCAATCAGTGAAACTGTTTGGACTTCTATTCCTCATGATTGACTTCATAATGATTTTTGCTCTTTTCCATGCAGTGGGAGCCCTCCCCTAGGTCTGATAACTGGTGCACCATGAATCTGCTTCACATATAACACCTGCCACGTGTCCTTCAAAAATGTCATGTTCTCATAAACACTTTAAATTCTCAGTGGTTCTTTCTGAATTATAAACTCCATGAAGATAGGGACTCTATTCATATTTTTCACTGTTCTCATTCAGTTCCTAGCATTTGTATCCATCTTATGCCTACTGTTAAAATGTGAAATCAGATGTATATCATGTATCACAGAGCCTAGCATATAGTAAGATTCAGAAAATTCTTTCTGAATTATTCAAATAATTTTCAAAACATGCCAGAGAGATGGTGATATAAAAGGCATTCACAAAGTTTTGGTTCCATTTCTGTTTCCTGAGACAGAATCTGAAGTAACTAGAAGTTGTCCCATTAACTAGCTAACATGTTAAGTCCAATTTAATTGTCTTCGACAGAGTCTCACACACAGTTTGGAAGACATTTTCTAAGGTATAGGCTAGTGAAGATCAATGCTGTAGGTCTCATCAACCATGGCACAAAGCCTGCGTTCTCCCAAAATCTTCCCCTGCAGACTTAGCTGCTTCTTCCCTCCACCTGAAGTCCACTGAGGTGGTCTCCAGGTCACCGTGCATTTTCTTGTCTTCTTCCTTCATACAGGCTTCTTCTCTGGGTGGAATGGCTTTTTCTACTCTTGTAGAATTGCATCCAGGCTAACAAATTACAGATAACTCAATTGTATTATTCTGTTTTCACATTGCATATAAAGACATGCCTGAGACTGGGCAATTTACAAAAGAAAGAGGTTTAGTAGATTCACAGCTCCACCTGGCTGAGGAGGCCTCAAAATCATGGCAAAAGGTGAAAAGCACATCTCACATGGAAGCAGACAAGAGAAAAATGAGAGCCAAGCAAAAGGGGTTTTCCCTTATAAAACCATCAGATCTCATGAGACTTATACGCTACCATGAGAACAGTATGGGGGAACCACTCCCATGATTCAGTTAGCTCCCACTGGGTCCCTCCCACAACAGGAGATAATTATGGGAGCTATCATTCAAGATGAGATTTGGGTGGGGATACAGCCAAACCATATTACTAATACAAATATATTTTGTCCAGATGTATATTTGGGTATTCTGGTTTGGCACCACACCTTCTCAGGTATCTTTTCCTCCATCTCTCTACCTGATCACTGCTCTCAAAAAGCATCTCCTATCCCCTCCCCCATCATCTCACAGGCATTACAAGTCATACTGGTTTTCTCCTACTGCTATGGCTCATCTCTGAGTACCCTTGTTTTTAAAAAAGACCTCACCTCTGTAACTGTTCTCTTTCTTAAAGTCTCTTTATTTGAACCCAAAATAATTCATTATTTTTTTCTGTAGGAAACAGAATAATACAATCAGAAACAGAGCAATATTCTTAACCAATTAGATTAACCAAAACACAAATTTTCTTTAATTCATTGCATATTTGATATAAATATAGTTTAACTATATAAATGAAAAACATTTCAATATAGCCTTTTACTTTTCAGAAAACGAGAAATATGTATTTTCTCTAATATATATATTCCCAAATATAGACACATGTATATGTAAATATGTGTTTATATATATACACACACAAACATGTACACACACACCCACATGCACATAAAAATTCTTAGAAGGAAAATCTCTAAGACATATTTTGATGATCTTTTATACATATTTTGATGATGGCTTCATTTCAAACAAAATAAAACAGCATTGGTCTACGACTCATCCTTCAGAATCCAATTCATCCTATGGTGCCTTCACTGCTTCCCTGAGACAAAGCTGAACATATTACCCAACTCCATTTTGCAATTTACTTTCTAACTGCCCCCAGCACATATAATGAAAGGCGGCTCAACACAGAAAAAGATGCTTTGAGAACCTGAATTCCTCCTGTTTTATCCTCTCAAGGGCTGTTCTGTGCCACTTTGATGATAGCTCACACTTTCTCCAATCTCTTGGCCACTCACCATCCTTTCATTGACCCTGATTGCTCTTGGCTGTATTTTCCCATCTGGGTGCTGCTTCCTGGAATCAACCCCTCTGCGATAAACACGTTAATCGTAGCCTGTGCCTAGGCATGGAGAGGTCCTCCACTGGTGGAAACATCTGGGCATATATCTTTATTTGGCTCATTATCAAAATCATTTGCTAAATCTTGCTATTACACTACAATTTGTAATATTCCTGGAGCCGGAGACTGCTTACATTGTTTGTGTCTTAGGTACTCAGTTGATGTACTTAGCCACTCGATTGATGTTTCTTAGATATTTAATTCAAGAAATGTCAATGGAAAAATGAATGGCATGACCAAGTCTGTGCTGGGAAAGAAGAGCTGCTATATAACATAAATATTTTCAACTTTATGGCTTAATCCCTTTTTATTCAGACAGTGTGTTCAAATATATGCTTTAAATTCTGCAGTCTAATGTTTTCAGATCCATCTCTTTCACTCTTCTTCTTATTGCAGACCCAATTCTGTCAGCAGCCATTGGAAGTTTTTGACAAAATGGGAAGATCACTGCTGTATACTTGTAGTTTAAATAGTGAGCATTTGAAGTTTTCTCTGAGGCAGTTTCTGGAAAGTTGAAGACTAATGAGAAAAACAGCTGAAGAAACTCTCCCCAATGAGTTTATGTCCCTAAGCGATGAATTTTTGAATGGTGCAATGTTCTAACATGTGATGGACAGCGAATTCCCAGAGAATCATCAAGTACACTCTGGAATAAGTGAACAGCCGGACATATTTTTTAAGTAGTGCTGAGCCGCAGTAAAACTCCAGAGAATGCTCCTATTTCTTGATTTATTTACTGGATTTCCTCCTAATAAAGAATGATGAAAACAAATATACAAGGGCCGAGTTTCTATGGTCCAGCAATCACAGAACCATTAATGCTGTGATGCTTCCAAGAATACGGGCAAACAGCAAGAGAAAGAAACTAGTGAACTTTGAAGAAATCCCTTTGAGAAATTTTGTAAATGATCTAGGATAAATAGAAAATAAAGTGCTGCTGTTCAGATAAATTTACTGGAGAAACCACAAAGATGAGATTGTTAAGGAAGAGTCAAGCGATGGGGACTATAAAATACATATGTTTCTCCAGATAACACTGAGTTTTCAGAGTGGCAACCAACATTGCAGCTTTGAAAACAGAAGAAAAAAAAAAAAGACACTTGGAAAGTGAAAAAAACAGAGGAGGAATGACATGCACAATCATCAGAAAAGCAACATCTGAGAATTCAGCACTCACTAGCACATATGTGTGTTCTGTTTTGTTTAAACTCAGCTTCTCACCCTCGCTTAGGATGCCCTCAGTGAACTTCCTGTGGGCCTTTCTGTTGTTGCACAGCCCCTCCTGATGTCTTCCCGGTCGGGTATGGAAACTGTCTGCAAGATTCTAGGCAGATGCTTTCTCCTCCACAAGTATTTCCCTGACCTCCACCTGTAAGCAATTTCTCCTACTTCCTGAAACCGAGAGGAGAGCATCTCTACTTCTCTAATTAACAAAACCGCTTCCCCACACACCATGGTTACATACCTAGATAGAGAAGAACCAGGTGAGCAGTGAGGGTTGAAGGCAGAGATGACAGCCACAGAGCAAACAATCCCACAGGGAATCCAAAGAATGGATAAACCTATGAGAGAAAGTTAAGTGGGAGAGGAGTTAGTGATCTGGAAACCCGGAGTGTGACAGTAAGCAAGTGAAGAACATTAAAAGTGGAAGGAGTAAGGAGGAGAGGAGAGGTGTAAAATGGTCACTTGGCATAACCTTTTGTCCTGTGCACAGTTTGCTTTACTGTGCTTTAGCCCAGTGCTGCATGACCTGCCAGTGTAAGGACCAGAGAATCCAAGAGTCCCACCGGGAGACCTCTTGGGATCACCTGCTGGAAGCCATTCTGGAACATTCTGGAGCCTTTTGGAGACTCTTATGGTGACTATGGGTAGATTTTCATGATTATATTTTCACTAGTCCTTCATTATTATTGTAGCATAAACTAATAGGGCTGCCCTAGCCTTCACTGGAACAAAACCTTGGTCCTCAAAACTTGCTCAGCCTATTGGCATGGCCAAAAATATATCACAGATCCTCTTGGAAAGTCCACAACTCCTGCTACTGCCAGAAGTGAGGGTGGTGGGCGCAGTCAGCAATCAAGGGAGCCAGTGACAGAGAAGCCATAGTTGCAAGGGAACAGTATGCTTTACCTCAAGAAGGGTGGTGAATTGTTGTAGGCAAATTCCACAATGGTAAGAGAATGACTCAGTTCGTCCATTTGTAGGAGCAGTAGCAACAGAGCTATCCTGCCAAGTATTAGATTCTTCGATGTTCTATCAGGTTGTATCCTCTAGGTCCTATACATACAGTGGCAGGTATATCCACTTATGCACAGACCTAGAAAATATCTGTGCTATTGATTATTGTAAAGAGTCACAGAAGAGGGATACCATCTTTGTGAAAAGATCTTTCATCATACATGTGTTGCTGTGTCCAGGGAAAGGGAGTGGATGAAGGTGACTAGAGCTATATACTTCATGAGCACATGAAGAGTGGAAGCAGGGAGATTAATCTATCTGTGCATTAAGAACAAATGTTACAAGTTCAGTATATTGGACAATAACATGTCAGATACAGGACCACTGGAAATCCCCAGGATTCCACATTCAGAATTTTGCATAGGCATTAGAAACCCTTGCAGGGGAAACTGTCTCCATATAACCCCTATAACTTCATGTCACATACGTAAATACGTTATACATCTCAACTAAAAACAGATCTACTACACTCAACTAATGCTATAACATTGTTATAGATATTAAATATTTAGTTAAACAAATAACATGATTTCTTTAAAAAGCATGCTAACAGCATCCTTTTCAGATAGTCATTGTCAGAAAGGCAACCTACCGTGGTGCCTTAGCATTCCTGCCTGTTTTTGCTTAGTGTGCCAAGAATCCTGGCCCCTTTCTCAGGATTGTGTTTGTCCAGCATCAATGAAGGATGATGTAACAGTGCCACCAACCTCCATCCCCCAGACAGAGATCATGCTTGCTTGTTGCTCTATGCAAATGCAATAAGTTCTCCAGGCTCCACGTCTTGTTGCTGTCACCTGACCCACTTCATAGGCAGGCATCATGTAGACCCACATGTGTCAGCCCACGAAACTTAGGGAGAAAGAGAAACCAATGCAAACCAGAGTGAAGCTAATGCTGCTTGCTTCTCCATGAGTGATAAAGTCCTTTGTTTCTGACATAGGACTATCATGTCTTCTGCCAGCATTCGTGAAGTAATAACATGTTAATACATTAGGTTGCAATTAGAATAAAAATCCCAGAAGCTTCACAAACCCTGACAGTTACTTGGAAGTTTGAAATCTAGAACCACACATTTCACTTTCCTCTTCCTACTGAGTGTCCTGAAATCATTACCAATAATGAAACCTGACTTTAAACTCTGAGACTGTGTTTTCCTCTCCATACCTTACCTGGATGTAACTGTCATGAGGGATAGGCATTCAGAGCTGGCCAGAGGAGAGAGCCTGTGATCCTAAGAGAAACGTCTTTTGTCCCTTGCATCGCTTAAGAGTGGAGAGCATTCCAGAGCTTAGCTAGGGTAGATGTGAGGCTAAGGCACTCTCTGCCACTCTCCTAGTCTCACCACAATATGGAACCAGCTTTCTTACTTGAGACTAGGCCTGCTTTACCTGTGCCAGCTGGGTCAAGTGCTGGCAACAAGGAGCATGGGTCCCTACTCCTATCCCATCTTCAAAGAGAACATTGCTGTGATCAGAAAATGAAGCACAGATGCAAAGAAGTGGTCCAGAGAGGGTAAAAAGGTTGGACACACAGGCTCCCTCACCCTTCTCTTGAACCAGGCTTGCAAAGTTCCTTTGTTCCACTCCGGATGTCAAATGGTCACAGTGACTCCATTCCTTGGAGAAGTGGGAAAACGCCTCTGTATGTCACTGCCAGGAGACACACATCACACCCAAGAGGGCATAATCTAGATACACATAAAGTGTGACCATCATCACTTTACTGCTGGGAGACAACAACGTAAAGTGACCCATGCAAACTTCTGGGAAACCCTGTCACATTGCACTGATGTTTACTTGCTGCTGAAAGTGAACCTGGGAGTTTCTGCTCTCTGGCTTCAACCTTCCAGGGCAGAGTGTAGGGCCAGTGCCCGTGGTACCTGCCAACCTACTCCTAAGCAGTCCCTCAGATGGTAGTGAAGTCACCTCTGAGCAGTAGTAGCTGCATTTCCCTCCTTTCCAAGGTATTTTTTAGATATAGAGAGTAAATGGCTCAGACAACTCTCATTGAAAAAATGATAGGTGTTCTCAGAATAATGGGCCTTACCCATCTTGGATATTGACTGCAAAGTGAGGGGGGTGGGAAGGAGAAAGGATTCTGGCCATATCTAGGAAGCGGAATAAAGATGTCCACCCAAAACAAGAAGCGAGAGGAACAATACGTTGCCAATCCCCTTGATAAGGACTGAGGTGATAAAGATCAGGAGGCAGCATATCTGATAGAAGAAATCCACAGCAGTAACCAAAACTCTCAGCCAGGGACTTGGAAAGGGAGAAGTTTTAAGGAAGGATAACTGTGGTCTGGAAGAGGAGCTTGCTCTAGCAGGCTGCTTATAGCAGCATTTTGCCATCTCTCTTGGTGAAACCCTTTCCTCACATTTCTTCTGATTCTTTATTCTTCTCTGATTTTCCTCTACCTCACTTGGTTCTTGCTTTTCAACAAGGGCTCATCTCCCTTTGTTCTTTGGCATTTCAGTCTCCTTAGCATTTGTGTGTTTTCTTCTTTCTCCACACTTCATGTTTAATAAATGTCAGTCTTTCCATGGTTTTGATGTTACAGCTCTCTATATTTGCCAGATGTCTTCCTCCAGTCCATATCTCTCTACTATGTTTACATATTTATTTCTCTGCTGAACCTCTATCAATTTTGCTTTCTAAATCTCTCCCCACTCACCTGTGCCAGCTAAGGTCCTCCAGTATTGTTACTCAGATGATGGCCAAAGCCACTTGGAGGATGCTGGGGCTTTCGCCTTCTCTTTATTTCCAACTGGACCCTAGTGGAACAGCAGGGTTGTCTGTCCAAAATAGGACATTTTTACTCCATTGTGTACCTTCCTCAACAGTTTCCTATTGACCAACATGGTATAAGCTAGAATGTGTTGGGAGAGATCGTGTACAAGACATTTGCTCAAGAACCATAGGAAAAAAGCCTCCTGGAACAATGTCCCATAGAATTCATTGTTGGACTGAAGTCTCAACTCCAAAACATGGCCCTGCAGGCCCTTCATGACCATGCCTTACCAACCTGTCCAGCTCCAACTCTCACCATGCCTGTCTCAACCTGTGCTCCAGTAACTGTAGCAGCCACCTAAACAACATCCTTCACCCCACTGGGCAGGCCCTTCCTAACTAGCCCTTTTGTTAGCATCACAACATACTGAATTAAAAGAACCCCTGCAGGTACTGGTAGGACCATAGTGTGCCTGAACATGTGGATGTAGCAACTGTCCTCTGCCCAAGGTCAAGTTCACAAAGCAGCAAATTCTCTACTCCCTCCAACACAATCCAAGCCCCTGCCGCCCCCTCTGTCCTGCTTCCCTGAACAGGCACTCCTCTCAGATGACCCCATGTCAATCATGACAGCCTCTGTCTTTGGTCCTCTTTAATTTGAAAATTTTGGAATAGATTCTACAAGAGTTTGGGTTGAGCACCCATTGCTTTGCCCCACCCTATCCCACCCAGCTTCCCTTCCACAGCCAGAGGCTCAGTAAATTCTTTCTCCTGGAGGAGACCACATTTCTGGAAAAACAGAAAGTATAATTGATACCCTGAGCAGCACCTTCACCTTCCACCCTGTCTCCACTCTCTTCTCAAAAGGATTAGCTGGGTGATTAGGATTAGTGGGTTTTTGTGGATTTGGGTTCTCTGAATGAGAAACACTTCATAACAGGGCCTGAACCAGACTTATTCTTATGTGAAACAGCCATCTCCCACACACTTGTGACATAAAAAGGACAGAATATTTCTAAAGAATTGTAAGTGCCATGAGCATCGAAAATAACCTATTTTTGAACTGAAAAATGTACTTTAAACATTTTATTTAATCTTTTCTGGATTGTTGATATTCCAGTTGGCTTATAACTGAATGTGTTCAAGAATTAAACATTATCTTACGCTCTTATTCACATCAGATTGGAGCTTAATTCTATTCTTTTTTTTTTAGCTTTATTTACCTGTATTAATTTACTGTTCTGAGACATAAAGATTTAGAACACATTGGATATGTACTGTTACAGATTTTTTAAAACCGTGAAACACTAACATTATCACTTCCTACATTGAATTGCCAATGATTTCAGTGCCTCAGAAATATCCTGACATGCAAATGATGATAACTCCATAAGAAATGCCTTTCCTGAACTTATGAAATGATGATGCAAGTTAATTTATTGATTTCAGATGTGTAGAAACACTGTCAGTGTAGAATTATTCAAGTAGATATATTACAAAGCTACAGATGCTATTAAGAGTTCAGGCAGCAATATAAACATGTTCCAGCCTGGAGATTGCTGGAGTTCTTCTGTGTATTCCTTGCCTAAACTCATAAGTTTCAGCACCCACAATGACACGTGCACTGAGCTAGAGGGTGGGGACACAATGATGTAAAGGAAGAGGGAGGAGAAGAAGCCCTGTCCCTGACTCTGTGGAGGAGTAAACATAAAATCAGGTAGAAAAAGACACAAAGTAAAAAACAAGAACTGTAAAATGGCAGTGGCAATGATGCCAAGGGTTAAAAAGAGAAGATGCGTGATACTAAGAGAGTATTGTAAGAAGTGATGATAGGGCTTCTCAGCTGTTCTGAGGACAAGGAACAACATGAGCAAATTCCTGTAGCAGGAAGGAGCCAGTGAGATCCAGGAACTGGGAGACCTCAGTGTGGAGAACGTGAAGAGTAAGGAGAGCTTGATCTCACAAGAAGAGTAAGGAGAGCTTGATCTTACACAAGGCTCAGACCAGTGTGGACCAGGGATGTAAGAATGTGTCAGGAAGATTATCTAATTTTGGTTTCAAAAAGAACTCAATTTTGGTTTCAAGAAGAAGGACCAAGGATGTAAGAATGTGTCAGGAAGATTATCTAATTTTGGTTTCAAGAAGAACTCAAAATCACTAGAGTGACTATGGGAGTTGACATGATCAGATCTGATTCTCGAAGATGGCATTATTTTGTCTGTGTCGAGAATGTACAGGAAGAGGCAAACAGTAGCATATTAGTTTCCTGTTGCTACTGTAAGAAATTACCATGAACATGGTGGATTAAAGCCACAGACATTTATGATCCTGTAGTTTGGAAGCCAGAAGTTGGAAATGGATTTCTCTGGGCTGAAATCAAGATGTTGACCTGAACGTACTCCTTCTGGAGGCTCCAGAGGAGAATGGGTTTTCTCATCCCTTCCAGCTTCTAAAGGCACCAGCATTCCTTGTGCCTGGCTCCCGCATCCATCTAAAAAGCTCATCATTCCAACCTCTGCTTCCATCATCACCTCTTTTCTCTGTGCCTCTACAGCTTCCCTCTTTTCCACATAAGAACTCATGTGATTACCTTGAGCCCACCTAGATAATGAGGCTATTGTCCCATCTCAAAGTCCTTAACTTAATCTCATTTATAAAGTCCCTTTTGTTATGTAAGGTAACATATTCACAGGTTCTAGGGATTGTCAGCCAGGAGGTTATTATTTTGTCCACCACAGGTACACAGGTAGAAAAGCTAAGAGGCAGCAGCCAGGTGGGAAGTAAAGGCTACTTGAACCAGAATGTTTACAGTGGAGATGGACATAAAAGGAAAGGTTTGAGAGAGATAGAGGAGGCAAAGTTAATAGGACTTCATAGTGGACTGGATGTGAGAAGAGTAATGAAAGTACCAAAGACAATGTTCATTGCACTGTTGAATTACAATATGAGTCCTATGAGTGTGATAGTTATGCTTGAGAGGGATTAAGGTTTGGTGAGAAAGTGCATTGATTAGATTTTGGATAACGGGCTTAAAGGTCTTAAGGTCATTCAAAGGGAGATTCCAAGTGGATATTCAGAAAAACAGATCTAGAACTAAACAGCAGTTTGGTCACAAAACAAATCTGAGATATGGGCTGTTGAACTGTCATCTATGCCTCATGCAAGCAGCAAAGAAGGTAGAGAAAAGGGAGAGCGTGGAAAAGGGATGAATGCACCTTTTCTTGGAGGTGAGGGGAAAAACAGAATATTAGTCAGTCACCATGGCAGTCATTTACATGTGCTGTTCCATTTCATTTCACAGAAACATTGTGAAGTCAGCATTATTATCCCCAGCTTAATAAAACTGAAATTCAAAATGCTTAAGTGACACCGTGTGTTATGGATTGAAGTGTGTTCTCCAAAAAGATAGATGTTGAAGTCCTAACCCTCAGTCACTGTGGATGTGATATTATTTGGAAAGTCTTTGCAGAGTTAATTAAGAAAAGGTCATCAGAGTGGACCCCAATCCAGCATCACTTGTATCTTGGTAAGAAAAGGAGAACACGATGTGCAGACAGATGTATACAGGGAGACCACCATGTGACAGCAGACTCAAGTGATGTGTCTTCTGGTCAAGGAATGCAAAACAAGCATGGCCACCATCAGAAGCTAGAAGAGGCAAAAAAAGATTCCACCTAGAGTTTTGGAGGGAGCATGGCCCTGCTAATACCTTGATTTTGGAGTTCTACCCTCCAGAGCTTTGGGGGAATTAGTTTCTGTTTTTTTAAGCCATCCTGGCTGTGGTACTTTGTTACGGCAACTCTAGGGCTAAGATATAAGACCCAGTCTAACTTCAAAATCTGACTTTTGTATTACATAGACCATTCCACTTGTGAACACAATATTTGGATTATTTTTTGCATTGTGTAAATTAGTTTACATAGACACTGTCTTAGGCAATTTAGGCTGCTGTGAGAAAATACCATAAACTAGGTGGCTTACAAACAACAGATATTTATTTTCTCACAGGTTTGGAGGTTGGGAAGTCCAAGACCACAGCACCAGCAGATTTAGCGGCTGGTGAGAGCCTGCTTCCCCATAGGCAGTGCCTTCCCTCTGTGTCCTCATGTGGTGGAAACGCTGTGGGGCCTCTTTTTCAAGGGCTCTAACTCCATTCATGAGGGCTTCACCCCCACCTCCTAAAATTATTATCTTGTGGGTTAGAACTTCGATACTTAAATTTTGAGTGGGAGACACACAGCTATTACTGAGTGGTAAAAGCATTTTGTTCTCATCAAAGACTTTCCCAATTACCAAGAGCAACTTGGAAGACCAAACAAAACTCAGCTTCTGGCTGTTGCTGGACAAAATAGGGCTGCACATACCAAACTGAGAATTGGCTTATTATTTTAGGTCACTGTGCTTCAGGCAGAAGAGGTCAGAATAACATAAGAACAAAAGGAGTAGTTGCAATTATGTAAGAGTAATGAAGTACCAAAGTTCATTGCACTCTTGAATTACAATATAAGTCCTAAGACTAGAAGGAAGATAAAAGGGTAAATTGTAAAAATTAAAAGAGGAATCTAGGCTGGGCACTGTGGCTCATGCCTGTAATCCCAGCACTTTGGGATGTCAAGGTGGGAGGATCACCTGAGGTCAGGAATTCAAGACCAGACTGGCCAACATAGTGAAACCTTATCTCTACTAAAAATACAAAACATAGCTGGGCATGGTGGCACAAGCCTGCAGTCCCAGCTATTCATGAGGCTGAGGTAGGAGAATTGCTTGAACCCGGGAGGCGTAGGTTGCAGTGAGCTGAGACCATGCCATTGCACTCCAGTCTTGGCAAAAGAGCAAGACTCCATCTCAAATAAATAAATAAATAATAAAAACGGAATCTACAAAAATCCAGAGGGCAATGGTATAGTGAAGCAAAAATAAAAATTGAGATTTAAGAAGAATGATTCAGGAGCAGAGTTTGTCCTATGACAGCCTGCCAGTTTCCAAGTTTCTGCCTTTCTTCTTGTATTGTCATAAATCCCATGCTCTTGTAGGTCCTCTTCAGGATCCAGACTGTTGTCCCCTCCCCTCCGAACTCAACTCAGTGGCCAGCAGAAAATCGTGAGATGGAGTAAAGACCCCTGCTAGAGGCCTGTTGGCCCCACCACCCATGGGAGTACAGAAAAATCTTGAGTTCCTTCATGAGAAATTGCAGGCACCTAGGTAGCATTAAGAAGTAAATGAGCAACTTGATAAGCAAGAAGGAAATAGTAGACTAAAACAATACCCATGGAACTTAGAGTCACAGGAATGCTTGGTTCCCTATAGAAACTAAAGATGGTATCTTAACATATGTCCCTGAGTTGTTTTTTTGTTTGTTTTTTGTTTTTTGTTTTATCAGAAACCTGGATCCCCACCACATGGATTCACTGGCACATAGACCTCAGATAACGGGAAACAAGAGCTGAGGTCTAATGGTCATTCTTTCTTCTAAATTTCTTCCTAAGGATCCTAGAGGAGGCCATTCCTGTGGGCCAGAGCTTACATTCTTTTCTGCTAATCCTAAATTTTTAGACAAGCTTCACCTCCTTAACCAATCACAAATCAGAAAATCTCTGAATCCACCTGTGACCTGTGGGCCCCCGCTTTAAGCTGTTCTGTCTTTCAATGTCAAACCAATGTAGTCTCCATGTATTCATTTATGATTTTTCTGTAACCTCTGTCTCCCCACCTTTAAAAACCCTTACCTGTGAGGCACCTTGAAGCTCAGTTCTTACGTATGAGCTGCCCAATTTTGTTTGCTGGCTGCAAACAAATGCCCCACTTTCTCTCGCTCCTATCCGGATGTCAGTGTTTGGTTTTGCTGCACTGAGTAAGCAGACCCCAGTCCAGTTCAATAACAATCTCAGGGTGGAGAGATACTCTTAAAGAGGTTGGTATTGCACGTTGCTCGGCTTCCTCTGGCTGCCTGGCCATTCATATTTCTCTCTGTTCTCCCCTATGCCGATCTCCTGTCTAAAGACATGGAGTATCTCACAAGCTTCAGTAACCATACTCTAAGCCCTGGAAAGAAATTTTGCCCAAACTAATCTAGTGTCCAGTCTGAGTTTTGCGATGACCGGTATCTTTGTGAAAATTGTCTTTAAAATAGATTAGTATCCCTTTTCTTTCTGTAATCAAACACAGGAGATATTATCAGTATTATATTAGTAGTAATCATGTTTTCTGCTTTTATCTGATGGGCAAAACATTTCCTTCCCTAAAGGTACCAAGTCTCTATGAAGATTTTGTTACCAACTTGAGGGAAATGAAATTAAGCTGGTGTATGGTGAGTGTCTCCTAAGCACTCTATTAAATATGCCTGGGACCTGAAGTTTGGGTGTTTTCTTCTCCTCATTGGCATTGCAGTTAGATGGGGAATAACTCCACATTTTTCACTTTGCAGAAACTGAAGGAAAAATGGATACACTTTTCATGCATCTAAAAATGTACAAGTATTTTCTTAGAAAACAGAAAGGATAGGGTTTTCAAGGAAAACACAAGAGCAATTAGGGAGACCTTGCTAACTCTGGAGAACAAGGACTTCAGTATTGCACATGACCATGGGATTCATGCAAAGACATTTATATTCAGGGAACTTTCCTACATCCCAGGGCCATGGAAAAAAATGCACACTGTCTCCGTGTCCATGAGCATTAGCTGAAAGGGTTGTGTACAGGACCATGTCGAGAACTGACAGAGCCTAACAGGAAATTGAGGAGTCTCTTAAATAAAATAAATTATTCACTTATTATTGCTTAGTTTCAAGTAGCAATGATTAATAATGATTATGCGGTTTTTAAGGTTGATGTAGTTCCTGTCTCCATCCTCCACATTGTTCTTCTATTCCTTCAGTAAACATTTATTAGAACTGGATCCACTGTGAGCCTCTGGGAATATAATCATGCATCTGATTCTGAAGTTATTTTTGAAAACTTCCACCACATACAAGGAAACTAATATGAAAAAATGCAGTTTTTAACAACAAAGGCATATATAGAAATGGAGATGCTCAGAGGTTACAATTAACACTCTGAGCTGGGAAAGGGTTCAAGGAAGAATTAAGAGAGGAAACAGTAATGTTTCCTGAAAAACAACCCCTGGAAAGCAACAAATGAGCCTTGGCAAGCAGAGAAAATAGCATGTGCCAGAGACACAGTTGTACAAGAGCAGGCTTGGTGTTCTAGCTGGAGGTGGTGCAGGGCAGGGGAGCAGAGGCAGGCTCTCCATTGAAAGGAGGATAGGGACATGGTCTGGGGTCAGCAAAGGACCTGTGAGAAGAGGCCTTTTACGATCAAGTTTGAGTCTGGAAAACCAATCTTGAGCAGCATGGAGAGCTGTGTAGGAGTCCGATCAGAGGCTACTCTAAAACACACCCAGATGAACAATAAGAGGGAGACAGGATGGCAGGCTCTCTTACTGAATTACAGACCTAATCAGGGTATGCACCTGCTGCTAATCTTCGTGTCTGCTCCTGCAGGTCTAAAGGGTGAGCCCAGGACCAGACCCTCATCTGCCTTCCCTGATACTTCCTCACAGCCATGCTAAACTTCAACCAGAATGAATTATCTGCAGATTCTCAAACACTTTAAGTTCTTTCATGCCTCTGTGCCTTCCCAGGACTACCCCCACCTCCCGTTTGGAATGTGGTTATTTGTATCATCAGCTCCTCTCTCAGCTCAAATGCCACATTCTCTGTCGACCTTTCCTTGACTTTCCCAGTGCTCCCACACCACTTTATGCTGCCAATTTGACCTCCACGTTAAACATGACCCTGGAGGCCTAGGGAAGTCTGCACTCTTCTGAAAGCAAAATCGATGGCCAGTCACTCATTCAGTGTGGCTCTGTGTCTCCACCCACATCTCATGTGGAATTGTAATCACCATAATCCCCGCATGTCTGAGGAGGGACCTGATAGGAGGTGATTGAATCATGGCAGTGGTTTCCCTCATGCTGTTCTAGCAATAGTGACTTCTCATGAGAGCTGATGGTTTTATAAGTTTACCCTGTGCTCTCTCTCCTGCTGCCTTGTGAAGAAGGTGTATGCTTCCCCTTCTCCTTTTGCCATGATTGTAAGTCTTCCAAGGCCTCCCCAGCTATGAAGAAGTGTGAATCAATTAAACCTCTTTTGTTTATAATTTACCCAGTCTCAGGTAATTTCTTTATAGCAGTGTAAGAATGAATTAATACATTCACTGATCATTTCAACAGGTATTTATTGATCACCTATTCAGTGCCAGGCACTGGGAATAAAATGGAGAAAGGGAAACACCTCCCCACCTCCATCCCATTGTCATTGCCCTGATGGAACTTGCAATTTAGTGAGGGAGATAAACATTTTTCAAATAATTGCACACAAGTAAAATTATAATCATGGTACTTGCTATGAAGGAGTTGTACTGGGTGAAATGAGAGGGATTTGCAGAGGGAAGGACCGTGGGCAGTGTTCAGGAAAGCTCCCACAAGGAGTGACATTTGTGCTGGCATATGAAGTGGGAGAAGAAATTAGCTTGGTAAATAAGAGGGAAAGAAGGGAGGTCACAGCAGAGGAAATCAATGCACGCATTCTCTGTAGCAGGAGGGTATTAGGACACATTGGAAGAACACAAGGCTAATGCCGTTCTAGCAGCTGAAGCGGGAGGTATGTGGAAGAAAAGCCAGTCAAGATGTTCCAGGCATTATTAAAAGTGTTTTCTTTATTCCGAGAGCATTGGGAAAGCATGGAGTTTTAATCAAAATAACAACATTCTTGGCTTTACATTTCAAAAAAACAAATAAACGAACAAACAAACCACCCCCTCAGGAACACAGAAGGCAGATGATAGACAGGCAAAATTAGATCAAAGGAAACCAGTTATGATACCAGTGTTATGGTAAAACTATTATCCAAGCAAGAAATAATAGAGTTGTTCATTAAAATAGTGAAAGAAGAAGTGAAAAAATCATCAGCAAGAGATGTTAAGGAAAGTCACCAGGACTCATAAAGGATGGATTCTGGAACATTAGGGAGCAGCAGGTGATAAGGAAAACTCTCAGAAGATAGTTCATGCAACTGGAAGGTTGTTAGTAATATTCCCTGGCATGTTGAACACAAAGGAGATGAATGGGTTGGCTTGGAGAGAAGGCACATTCATCTGTTCTCTTGGTGAGAAGGACGAGCCCATGAGACTTCAGTGGAGATGCCAAGTAGGCCTTGTTGCATGTCTAGAGCTCAGTAGAGAGGCCTGCTGTGGATAAACCAATCTGTGGGGGATAATTGGTGAGGAACAGATAGAAGATAGAATATAGAGGGAAAATCAGAAGGCCAAGAACTAGGCTTTCAAAGGCCCCCAGTTTATTGCCATGTGAAGGAACATTTGCCTAAAATGAAAATAAGGAGGGGGGAAAACACCCAGAAAAGTGTAGAGTCATGGGATCCAAGGAATAAAAAGTATCTTAACAGAGAGGCGAGAAGGTGTGAATTTTGAATTAGCTATTGGACTTAGGAAAATGGAGACCCTCAGTGATCTTAGCTGGGACTGTTTGATGGCATAGAGGGAGCAGCAGCCAAAGTAGAACAGGCAGAGGAGGCAGTGGGAGGTGAAGATGGAGCAGACTCTGGAGGGATGGATTATTGATTGAGTGGACACTGATGAGGCATTGATACAGTATTTTATATAGTGGGAGAGACTAAAGCGTCTTAAGTGTTGCTAGAAAGAGCCTAGCTCTAAGAGAGGTATCAAATATACAAGACAGAAGAGAAATAATAAATAAAGTTTCCTGAGAAGGGTATGCTATATTTTGACAGTGTAACACAATTCAGCTTTTAAAACTTCATAAATATTATTAGTTGTATCATATCAGATTGTGAAAAATTACTGGTAATCTTAACTTTCTAATATAGATTATTATATTTTATGAAATATTTTTTCTGCATTTGACACCATTTATTACCTTTGAATGCAATGGATTACATTAATAGTTTCTGAGTTTATATCACAACTGCATTTTCTAGATAAATCACATTGTATTATGAGACATATACTACTGATTCTATTTACATTAGTTCTATCTGTATCCATGTTCATACATTAATTTCTCCATATTTGTCTTTTCTTGTATTCTTGGACAAGTTTGTGCGCCAATGTTATACTGGTGTCTAAAATAAGATAGAATTTGTTCATTTTCTGAAATAGCTTGCGTAATAGAGAGTTTATCTCTTTTAGAATGGCACAATTGTAAAACCATCTGGGTCTGCTTTATTGGGATGGGACACTGGTAGGGATATACTTGTGATGACATTTCCTGGTTGATTCATTTTCTGGAGTGGCTATTGTTTTCTTGAGACAATCTTGATTCCTACTTGTTTACTAAAAATATTATTTATTTGGTTTTGAATATTTTGCGTAAAGTTTTTCATATTATTCTCTTATTACTCTTCATTTCTATCTTTAGATATGCTCCCTTTTCTTTTCTAAAATTGTGTATTTGTGCACCCTCTGTGGAAATTTGATGATTTCATTAATCTTCTTAAAGATCTTGTCATGATTTTAAATGTGAGGACAATGGAAGCACACAACAGCAAAGGGGCTTGGAAATCACACTCTGATTGGCAGTAGAGCCAGGTCTCCTGATGCCCAGATTATGAACTCCCCCTTGGACTTGCTGCCTTGCTGTAGCATACTACCCTAATTCACTTAAACTTATGCTGAGGCAAAGTTTTTACTTGGTTATGTGTGGGTAGAAAAAGCTGCAGTGTGACACTAAGTGCAAGTGTAAGCAGATTGGAAGCAATGATTCCTCACCCTGCACTGAACCCCACAAAGAGTCCCCAGTGTTTCATGAACAAAATCAAGTAACAAACAGACTCCCACCAACAACAGTTGTCATCCATCAATACCAAGCCACACCCATGGAACATAAATGTGAAGGCAAATATGGGGTTCAGAATGTTGCCTTGTATTGGAAAGAAGAATATGCTCATTAAATTTCCAGATGTGCTTTTTAACCATTGAGTTTTGTGAGGTTTCAGATGTACCTTTAATTCAGTGGACCTAATTTTTCTTTAAAACATTTTAGTGTAAAGAGTGTTTCTTTAAAACACTTTAACTTAGGAGAAAAAATGTGATAGATTCACTTACAGTGAAAGACAGTGAAATGTCTCTTGTGATTGCAAGCAATAGCAAATAATTAAGAAAAATGCCTCTGACTTCTTTCTGTAATTTGCAACCCTTTCCAGCAAGAAACATTTATTCATTAAAGTTCTCAAGAGGAATTCTCACTGTGAGCAAATGACAATGCTATTTATTTAGCCCAAATGGAAAATATCCATAAAATTTTCTTCTCTTTATCTGCCACATTCAATTTGACAGTAATGTTTATAAATATAAATGATATCTGCTCCACAGATCTTAGCATACATCTGTAATCTTGAAAATAGTAACACTCTTAGAACCTAGATTGCCCAATATAGCCACATAATTTAACATTACCTGGTTCATTCAACATGTCCAAGATTGAATGCATTCTTTTCCCAAGCAAAATGGCCACAAAACTTCTCTGTGTTTCTATAGTAGTGACTGCTGGTTATCTATCCAGTAGCTGTTTAGTTCTTCTCACATCGAATCAGAACCTTCATTTTATTTTAGGGTGGTCAGAGGCCTGGATAAAAACTGCATTGACCAAACACTGTTGTAGCTAGTTAGGGTCATGTGAATACTTCCAGGTGATGTAATATAAGCCTAAGTATGCAGGTGAGGTTGCCAGGGAAGCTCTTGAAATAGATGTGCTATTATCCCCTTAGTCCAATTTTTCTTTTATTTCAGCTTTGAATATTGTGATAACTAGATATCTAGTAGCCATTCTGGAATGTAAGAGAAATTCTAAAAACGAGACACCTGGGTTCTTTATGTCTACCGGAACCACTATTTTAGCTATAGCTCTCCAACATAACAAGCAAGCATCCACTGCTCATTAAGTATTTTCCATTTGCTCTGATATTCTTAGGCTCAGATGTCATTTCCCCCATTCCTCATCTGCAAAGACCCATGCAGGTGGTAACTTCTCACGAAGTTTGTTCCCACATCCTCTGTGAGAGCGAATCATTCCGACCCCATGTCAGGGAGTACTCCTTGCTTGTAGCTCTCAGCTTGCCATCTCCACCTGCTTGAGTGCTCCTCAAGGACAATGACTGTGGCTCTGCTATTGATTAGTCCACCATCCCATGTTTATAGTACCCACCACCTACTTATGTGCATGGAATGAGATCAAAAGTGTTAGTTGAAGGAATGAATGTGTGTTTGAGTGTGCATACATGTGAATGTGTGCATATGTTTGCTTGTATATGCATGATGTGTGCATATGTATGTCTGTGTGTATGTGTGAAGGGCTTTGAATTATTCAAGTGTGTGAAATTGAGTTGTAACAAGTTATCAAAAAAATTCACTGAGCTGAAATAATGCAGCAGGCCAAAGCAAAAGCCAAAGGAGAAACATAGTCAACCCAGTTTGAAAATGTAAAGTGTCTGTAACTCCTACATAGGCAGAAACATTTGTGATTATGCTAATATTCATGTCACTCTCATTAACCCTAATAGTGTGCCTATGGGGAGAGGTTGCAGGGTGTGTATGGGACTGTGTATTTTCTAAGATATTTTGTAAGATGTTATGTTGAGCTATTTTTCAATTCAATGCTTATTAAACAAAACTACCTATGACCCTAAGTCACCTAGTCTTTACTATGCTAAAAATACACTTTATATTTGCTTTTTACTATCTTGATTTTGTGTGAAAGCTTTAATACATCAACTGTTTAAATATCTGAGTAAAGATAATCTATATAGTAAATGCTAGATTACTAGAACTGAGATAATCACTGTTGTTTGTGTTTCATAAAGTACTCTACTCAGAATGATTTCAAAAGCAGGTAGTCTGTTTAAAAGTCTCAGTTGTGTGACCTTAAGCCCAAAGGTCTTAAGACAAATGTTTAACTCCAAAGGCATAAAATACCTGCATGACTTATAAATGCAATGACATTTTCAACATTAACATAAGATTTGACCTTTTGTATCCAGCCTTCTGGGATGTGGTGTTTTAGCATGTTGGGTACCTCTTTCTTTCTGTTTATCATTCAAAGGCATACCTTGAAGCATAAACTTCAAGAATACAGCAGTTCAAAAACCAGGAAAGAACCCCTAAGAGCAGAATATAGCAGAGCAAAACTCAATTAAATTTTAACCTTTCAAACTTTAAAAGATTTGGAGTAGCTTCATTTCCTGCTTACCTAAATTAAATTGGATCCCTAAAGACACAAATAAAGATACAAGAAAATATATTGGCAAAAGCACAATTACATTCCAAAAATCACGTTAAATTAAAGCACATTTCATTTATTCACTGCAGTTTAAACAAGTTCATGTTTCACAAATTGGTATTTATTGATTCAACAGTCATAAAAAGATTACATATTTCCTTTTGACAACTAGACTATGTTAGAATTAGAGAATAAATCATACGGCCATAAACTGTAATTTATTTAAGGAAATGTAATTCATGTGATACAGGAGAATCAAAATTGCTCACAACAAAGCTATCTGTGATTGTCTTAATCCTTACCATTTAAAAAATATCTCTTATATAGAATGATATTTAGGAAATAGAGATTTAATGAAATCTTGCTTTAGTAACAAAATCTCATAAGGAAGTATATGCCTTTGATCACAAGCTGCTGGTACTCAATGTTAGTGTTGAAAAAGGCCAAATTTTAAAATAAGGTTAATATGATTTTCTATTGAGGATTCAGAAAAATGTTGTTAAAAGATTGTTGAGAAATGTCTGAACTCAAAAATGTCTGACTGGAAACTATTTCAGCAGTGGATTGAATTTATGCATTTTACTAACTATAGGATGAAAAATATCAGACGTATATAGCCTTTAAGAGCCATATCTGAGCACTCTCTATCTGACAATGCTTTGAAGACAACAATTCTGAGAATGACATAATTTTTACAAAACTTTTAAAAATATATTTTAAAATAAACTATGGCCAGGCACGTTGGCTCACTCCTGTAATCCCAACACTTTGGGAGGTGGAGGCGGGTGGATCACAAGGTCAGGAGATGGAGACCATCCTCGCTAACATGGTGAAACCCCGTCTCTACCAAAAATACAAAAAATTAGCCGGGCATGGCGATGTGCGCCTGTAGTCCCAGCTGCTGAGGAGGCTGAGGCAGGAGAATGGTGAGCTGAGATCGCGCCACTGCACTCCAGCCTGGGAGAGACAGCAAGACTCCATCTCAAAAAAAAAAAAAAAAAAAAAAGAAAAAGACTACGTACTATGTTGATTTTGCTTGTATAACTAGGAGGTAACGAGATATTCCCTTAAATCATTGGTTCTTAAACTGGAATCTGCTTGTTTAAGTCCCAGAATTTGAGATTCACTAGGTCTGGAGTGGATCCTGATAATGTACATTTCTTGCAAGCTCCCAGAAGATGGCAATGCAGCTAATATGGGGACCACTACGCTTTGAAAAACACTGACTTAGAGTAACAAAAACCAGTAATTATTCATCCAAATTAAGAAAAAGAAAATGCATCTACATTTTGTTTATCTACCTTCATAAATTATAACCTGGGAGATTCTGGTAGAACTGCTGTAATTGATACAAAGCAACTAGTTCAATTTAATTAATTTTGCTAAAGTGTATACTAAAAGAGCTTTTCAAATCCTATTTTTTTAAAAAGACAACTTTTATATGTAAAAAATTGGTGATTCTTTCATATCATACCATATAATGTCATCAGTATTAGTGAAAGCTTACATTAAAATCATTAAAAACATGTAGGGGGGCTCAGTTTTCTTAACAGAAAAGTGACATGTTTAGAGTGGACAATCTGTGACAGCCTTTCCAGCTCCAGAATGTCTCAGTTTGGACACTGTCAAATCATTCATGCCTTTGTCACAAAGAAGCTGGTGTCCATCTGGCATGGTAAAAAGAACAAATGTCTTGGAGGAACGCCCCAAAAGTCTGCAGAAAGAACAACCTTTCCATTTGGTGGTTATTAGCTAACAAGGAGATTCAAAATAGAAAATGAACAAGAGAATGTAATCTGACTGCCTGGAGAGTGTGCCCCAGCTCCTTGGTTGTGCGCGTGCTTGTTTTATCCTTGACTGTTAATTGTAATGAAAGACAAGGTTTTATTCCTTACGGAAACTCCTTTAGTGATCAGACGGGCAAGTGATGTGTGTGGTGACTGTCAGTGGATGGATCAAGAGTAGATTGTAGAGTTTGCTGCTGCTCAGAAGCAAAATTAATAAATACCTGAAAAAAACCATAAAAATGTTTTTTACTTATAATACAAACTTTTGGTCTCACTTACTAGAAAGGAGACCTTGTCTCAGAACACTGGCCAACTTGTCCTAAAAACCACAGATCATTAATTCATACTACTCCCTCCCAAATCACATAAATATGTAAATCCATTGAGGACACAACTCTAAGAACGTTCATATTTCTAGATAATTATAATAATAAATCACCTAGAAGTTCTCAATACTGTAAGCCTGGCTTTAGAAAGATGTTGTGATGTATTTTTATATTTCTGGTACTCTTGGTAAATGAAATGCTTTTTGTCTCCCCAGAAGTTAACTATCATTTGATTACAGTGGAGCTGCCCTGACAAGTCTCGTGGGGCTGAGTAAGATGGAGAAAGGAAGGTTAACGTGACATGATTTAATTTGTTGAATGCCCAACATAATCATGAACAAATTGAAACTCTACTGAATATCTATCTTAAGTAGAAAGGTATACAATAAACAAACTTTCTGACACCATCCTTATCCTAATTTTATAAAATTTAAAAAGATGAAATGAATAAAGTGATAAATTGAAGCAATTCGATTAATTTTAAAATTGGCTAGATTAGGTCTGATGAAAAGACCAAAATGCAACCTCCTGAATCATTCAAGATACTATACCTGCTCCAAAGTGGTTTGGTTAATGGTATAATGCTTAATATTCAAGAAGGTTTTATTGTTCTCTATAACTTTGAACAAGTCAGCTAGGCATCCCCATCTTTTTGGCACATGATATTCTAACAAATTCAGGTGCTGTCCCTAAAAGCAAAAGAAAAAAAAAAGTATCATATAATTAGCATTATTAAACAAAATTGATCATACTACATTTAATTGGCAAATAAATTCAGTTATGTTTTCTCAACCTACACAAATAATTTTGTGAGTCTCCAATGGATGCCTATTGATGACAATTTTTCATAGGGTATATTTGACAAATGACATTCAACTGAGTGGCATTGCTGTTCTGCCCCCTGATATGCCCCAACCTTGCAATAGCATGGGGAAGCCCTGTTTAAGGAATCATAAGATGCCCAAAGATATTTGAAATGTAGTGATTTAACATGGCCTAAGAGAGATGGATGGAGGAGCCCTGAGTTTTACACTGGGACTTGGGCTTGTCTCTCACTGTTCTCATCATTAGCTGAGCAACTCTTGGGAAGACATTTAAACCTCTGATCTTTGTCTTCATGTATGCCAATGGAGATAATTATATCTGTTTTATAGAGTAGCTCAGAGTCATAATTGAGCAAGAATGACAGTCTCACACAGCATGCTTCTGTCATAGTAGGATTTCACTAAATGACAGTTGTTGAAATAAATAGAACATAACTACTTTATGGACTACAACCTGCTAGAAGTTATAATGAACCAGCATCCGGCAGTTACCCAAGAGATTTTTAGACAGTGCTTCTCAAACTTTAGTGTTCATAGGAATCGCCGGGTCACCTTGTTAAAATGCAGATTCCCATTCAATAGGTTGGGGCCTGTGATTCTGCACGTCTAAGAGGTCCCAGGTAATGAAGATGCTGCTGGCTCAGTGACCATACTTGATGATAGCAAGTTCGTAGAGGATTGGGATCTCAAGCACAGTGCTCTTTCTGTGAAGCAATGCGGAAACCATCAAGCCTATAAACCCTACAGCAAATATATGGAAGAGATTAGCTTTTGCAATCTTCTATGCTGAAGAAGATGAGCTATGCAGTGGACTTAGGCCCACAGATAAGAGGCGTGATATGTAATCACAGGCTGCTCTGGCCAATCCAGCAAGCAATTAAGCAGGCTTGTCACTCTTCAGAGTGGTCAAGCAATATCAGCTATCCATGCTATTTTTGGTAGGGAGGCAGGGTCTATACTTTGCAATGTGACTAAGGTAACAAGTAGTATCTTATAACAGCATAGAATAAAAACAGAAAAAGACAGGTACGTTTATTAGCTTTTTTAGCTGAAAAGAAAGAAATAATACAGGATATTTGCACTACCTTGAACTGAATTCCTGGAAAATAAAGCTTCAAGTGATCAGAAACAGTGCAATGTTGATTTGCTTCCTTACAGAGCCAAACTTTGACTGTATAACCATCACCAAACCTGAGAGTTAAATAAAATAAAAACAAGATTATTATCATATTGACCTAAGACGAGTAAATTCTAAGTCCATTTTCACACAGAGGCAGAAAAAGGAAGTAACTACTCCAAATTGTTGAGAGTTTGGATTCTCAATATAAGACACAGAAATTAATAGTTAAGTCAATTACACAGTTAATTGTTTTTCATTTATATTGACAGACACTGATTTACCTTAAAAAAATTATCAGCAAGTCCCAGAATCAACACCCAGTCAATAAAAGAGGGAAGATGAAAACGCAAACGGTGAAAGCAAAGTCCTGAGTTAGTGGAAGTGGGAAGCTGGGCTGGAAACTGGCCCTGGGAAGCATGATTGTTGGCCTTATTGCTTCAAGGTCTGTACTGATTAAAATTTGGCAGGGATAAGATGAAAGGGATTGCATATGTAATTACCAGGCACTTGTTTGTTTGTTACATAAAAAAGTTACCACAATTATACTTCAACCCAGCCTAGGTGGACAGGCCCTATGACTGCAAAGGAAGTCTCCTGCCTAAGGGGCTCTGTTCCTCACACTGTAGAGTTATAGACAGTAGTTCCACTGGTGTCCCATCAACAAGACATGAGCTCATACTCACACCCTAAGGTAACCTCAAATAGCAATCTCCAGTAATGTAGGAGTTCTCCAAAAACTATATGAATTATTCTACTCCCTTATCTCATGTGGTGTTGGGCACGTCATAGCATCCCAATAAAAATCTGTTCAATAAAAGACAAATACATGAATATACTCTGATGACTAAAATCTCTGTCCATTTTGTTCACTGAAGCATCTTTTCTAAGTACCAAGCACAGTATGATTACCTAGTACCTAGCACTGGTAAATATTAGTTTAATGAATGAAGAATGAACAAATGGCATGCCCTGTCTTAGTAATCGTACTCATCTCATTTACAAAGCATTGCTCGGGGAAAACGTGTTACACTTAAGTAAATTTTCCCTAAATGAGGCTGATCCCTAATAGATTTATGGTCAAATTATTTTTCAAGTCTATCTGTTTAAGACAGGGGACCCAAGACAATGTGACCTTGTGTCAGTGACATAGATCACCCTTGTGAGCACCGATGGAGCTCTTTGCCCTGGGGTTCTGTTTTCCTGTCCTCCTGCCTTAATTTCAGGCTGTCAGATGTCACTTCCCCATGAGGTCTGGGCATGGCCACAGTAGCCTCCCATCATTCCAGTTGATGGTTTCTAATCTTCACATGGCTGAGAGGTTGGTGAGGACACTGATAAAATATACATAAAAGCATACAGACAAGCACCTCTCTAACATTTCTATTTGGCTATCTCTCAGAATTGTTAAAGGCCAACACATTGGGTTGGTACAAGAGGAATATATTCTATGGTCATCCCTCTTCTCAGCAGTATGTTACAAGCTGTGCTGTTGAATAACACAATCAACCCACTGTGTCTTCACCAAATCCCCCAAAGTGGGTGTATTTGTCAGCGTTTCATGAAAAGAAGGGATTGAGGCCCAGGTGGTTGAAGGGACTTCCCAAGGTGAAGCACCATGTCACTGGAGCTTTGTAAATGCTCCTGGGAGAGCTCTCAGCGCTGTGTGGGCATAATGTTGTGTTCCAGGGCAGAGGGGATGTGTTGCATGGAGATGTGTTTCTGGTCTCATGTTTATTAATGATTCTGATGGCATGACAAAATGTAGTATTTGCGCTACTGAGGTTGAGTCCAGCTCCTCCACATACTAGTTGTGTGACCCTGGAAAGTCTGGTAAATTTTCTAACCTCAGTTGCCTCACCTAGTAAATAGATTAATTATAGTATCTGCCTAATAAGGTTGTGAGAGGACTGACTGAATTAATTCTTGCAAATTACTTGCAACAATGTCTGGCACTGTGTAAATAAGTAGATAAATAAGCAGTGAAATTTAGGATCTATTCAGAATATGACCAGAACAGAAGAATGTTCGTCTTGGAGTGAAGAAGCCTACTATTTAGGGAGAACTTAGATAAAAGCAGATAAAACAATTCAAACATGAATAGGAAGCACTAAATAAAAATACAATTGGTATGAGGAGACAGTGGCACAGAGACGGCTGTATGTTCTTATGCATATTAGGATTCATTTTCACCATTAGTAGAAATTGCAGCCCTATGGGTATATTTTGTTAATGAATTTTGAAAATTTCATGCTAATTTCCAATAATTATCTAATAAATTCTCTATAAGCACATATGCATATTAATAATTAAAATTCTTTCAAATTAAAGTTTCATTTGAACTAAAAGAATTCCAACTTTATTGGGAAGAATATGAATTATACAAAAAGAAAAATTACGCAAAAATTAAACAAAAAGTAAATGATACCATTCTTCCAAAATAGAAACACTCTAGAGAAAATATGCCTGAAATAGATAGGAAATAGGTTGAAATAGGTTACTCAGGATCTCTCTAAAACAGTTAACAGTTAAAAAGACTTCTAAACATAAAAATATAAAAGCATGGCACCTTCAACAACTCAGACACTCTTTGAAGATTATTAAATTCATTATGATGTAAATACCTAATTAACATTAGCTGGACTTTTTCATTTCTGTCTATAACATACACAGTTATGTCAATAATCGAAATTCCCTGAAGGATTTATTTGATTTACATACTTCCACAGAATAAAAGGTTGCAAAATAGCCAAGGAGTCATTTATTTCTATGTTCACTCATTGATCTAACACTTCTAGATAACACATTATGTCCACATTATTTGTATAATCGGTGATTAAACAGAGATAAATAAATAGGATTATCTGTAGGTAAAGATGCTTATAAGAAATATTCTACAATTTTTTGAGGTACAACATTCTGGAACCACAGACATTAAATGTAATATATTAATTAATGCTAAAAGAGAAGCAGGAGTAATACATGAGTGGAAGAAAAAACATACACACATATATTTTGAAGGTCAGACACTTCAAGAGCAGAACAAAAGAGGTGGCAATGCACCTGCAGAGACATTTCTGAAAAATCACTTGTCAAGTTGTACCAAGTGCCTATAAAGCTTTGCATTCCTGGGCTTAAGGCTCCTCTTATAAACCTCCTTCCCCCCAAATTAAAAGTCATGATATATAACAAATTCATTGATTTCAGCCTCATCTATTAAAAATCTCTACAAATAATACTTAATGAAGAGAAATGGCTATTATATAACATGAAGTGCAAAATAGAAAATCATAGACTCAGTGTTACATTAATGATGTAAATATGTTTGCATATATTTACAGTCAGACTGAAATAAATTCGGGAATGTTATCTGGACAAGAAACAATCATATGACTGTTAGGTTTTTTTTCCTTATACTATTCTGAATTCTAAAATAATGAGCACATATAACTTTATCATTAGAAAAAAAATATATACATGGCTTCTAAGAGAATTAAAGGAACATACTAATGTCTCTTACTCTACAACTGTATTTCAGTTTCTGATTTTAAAAATCATTTATTTAGGAACTTTTTGTCACAGTGCCTCTAAAAATTAAACGCATAAAATTATTTTTGGTATAGAAGCTAATCTTAGACTTTAGAAAAGAACAGGATTCATGAAATATGCAATATTTGTATTATGTGTTTATAGATATATGCCCACTGATTTCCATCATCTGCCCCATGAAGAGTCTATTCACACTCATATCCACAACCCCATACATGTGCCCTTCCCTACACATATCTGAGTAGAAATACCTTTAAAGACGACTTCTCCCTAATCCACCACAGGGCGAGAGCAGAGAGCAGAGGGGGACCAGGACTCCTGTGGTCTCACGGTAAACTCTCATCCAGCACAAGTGTTACAGCACTGACTGTGGAATATGGGGCCCCCGCTGCCTCAGACTACATTGGTCCCTAATTCTCATCTTCCTGCCTCACCACACCACACCCCACTCCTCGTGGGTTGGTACCTCAACAAAGTACCAAATTCCAGCGATCTGTCCTCAGCTACTGAATTGTAATAGGTTGCCTTTGGATGAGGAGAGGAGGAGAGGGTGGCACTGATGAAGAATGGCTGAGCAAACAGCAGGATGCAAACATTTATGTGAGCACTTGATGTGTAGCTGGCATCTCTGTATTATTAATAGAAACTTCCTCATCGTAATCTCAGTCCTCATGATTACCCACTGGAAAGAAAAGGAAACCAAGAGAGAAGACTGAGGACATGTGCTCTGACCTGCATCCTCTGTGAGCGAGGCACCAAACACATTATCCCAATGAATCCCCACAAAATACTGATGTTGCTATCTCTGCCTCTGATTTACAGAAGTGAGGTGGATCTCAGAGAAGCTACATAACTTGTTCTGGTCACGCAACTCCAAGGGAATGGAGGGAGTTACAGTTCCAATGCTGAGCACTTAACCTCAAAACTCCAGCCTGAAGCAGGATCTCATCTAATCGTTAATGCTCTTACATCCTTTATATTAATACTTTCACATCAATAATTTCATTTTACTCTTATCACACCTGTACACGGACTGGAACAGATACCAGTTCCTCTCTATAAAATGCAAAAATTTGAGACCCAAAGAGATCAGGGGATTTTTTCTTTGTCACTCAGCTTATTAACTGGCAGAGCTGAGACCATGGGGCTTACTTCACAACCATGTCCCTTCATTGCAAGCACCTTTATTATTTCAACTTCAGTTAAGTTTGATTTGGACCATTTTTCAATCATTGCATATGCAAATCAGAATGGCCGTGAGGATTATAGACCCAAGGTATTAACATAAAGAGAGACCTTGACAAATAACAACAACAACAAAACAGTGTTTGGCAGCTGGCAACCACATTCCTCTTGGAGAAGAAACCCTCTTTGAAAAGAGCTTCAATATGCTTCTGAGTTTAAAGACAATATAGGGAGATGACACAGCTTCACAATAAAAAAAGAAGCTTGATTCATGCTAATATGCATCACTCCATAAACATTGCTCTCTGTGGCTGGACGTGTCACTTTCTTAAATGACTCCACCAGTCATAGATCCAGATTAAAGTGGTTGGGTCAATGTCACCTCTAGGAAAGGCCAACAGAACTGTTTCAGAACTCTGGAGGCCATGTTAACTTCAGGTCTGAAAGACAATGACTCAATATCGAACTCTTCAGCTTGTCCACGAGGCTCTCCATGATGTAACTAATGCCTTCCTCTCTGACTTCCCATCTAAGAGTGTCCTTCATGCTACCCACAACCAGATCTCCTTTCCTCCATCCATTCAGTACTAATTCAGCACTCACTTGTGCAAGGCCCTCTTCTGGCTCTGAAAGCCCTTCCCACGTACATGCAGGTGTATGGTACATTCAATGCCATCAGTTGTTACAGTAGAGCTCCAAGAACACAGGACACATAAACCCTTCTGCTACTGACTCTAACACCCCTGCAGATGCCCAGTTCATATTTAATGGAGTAATGAGTGAATTAAATTCCTTGTTAGGCTTTGGTGTAATGAAAACAATATTTCTTCCTTAACTGAACAGCAAAATGTATATCTATTTTTTTTCCTTTCTTCTTTAGAGTAATCAAAAGGGATCATTTTAAAATAAGGAACAATAGCCAAGTCAGCAGGACAAAAAAATTACATAGCCTCATCTCCAGCATTATATCATTGTCACGAGCTAAACAAACATGATAGAGCATTTTGTTTCCAAGGTGGTGAGGTGACAGCTATATGACTCAGTCCCTTATGTGGCCTCTTGCATTTTTAATGATCTCTGAACATTTCCCTTCATTTCAGAAATACCCTAGAGTCTAGATAAACAAAAGATGCCATTTACAGCTGACAATATTGCAAGAGTGGTTTGCTCTATTCCTCAAACTTGACAAGGAAGCATTTCTTTCCCCCACACTTTTAAAGAAAATGTTGGGAAATAAATGATCATCCATGAAGTTGAAATTCTTACACATGATTTCCACTATGAGTAGCAGCAGACAAGTTTTGCTTGGAGTGTAAAGGAGTGCCTAAAATTCTGTTATTGTTGAAATAAATCATATATGTGATTTTCTGTCCTCAGCCACCAAGCTGTTCTCACACCAGTCACCTTGAGAGGCCAAGAGAGCTAAAGTAGTCATTTTCTTCCTGATTTTCTTTTCTTTCTCTCTGTTTTTTGTTTGTTTGTTTGTTTGTTGTTTGTTTGAGTTTTTTTGTTTGTTTGTTTTTCTGTTTTTGTTTATTGCTTTATGAACATAATAAAGAAAACACCCCATAAAAGAAGCCATGCTACTTTCTGGCTTGATGAGTGCTGCCCATAGAGAAGCCTGCAGTACTTCATGGGTGAGACCTGAGGAGGAAAACGCCAGTATTTAAACAGGGAGCCTTCAAAGCCAGCACCCCACTCAGCCACCATCTGTGCAAAGATGGCAGCTTTGTAAGTGTTTCCATAAGGGAGGGCGTGCTCTGCTGCAGGCACACAAGCAAACCCTCTCTATTCTGTTTTGCTGCTGTTTTAAGTTTTTGTGGGGACATGGTTCCCTTGGGAGAGTGGATTAAATTTCTTCTGAGTTCATTTTCAAAGGCTTTGCAAATAACCTGTATGGTCTCCCGTCAGATCTCATGTAATATGGCTCTTAAATAAATAATGTAATAATAAGAAAAAAAATGCATAATTGCCTTAACAGAGAAGAACTGCTTAAGGGTGCAACCTCTCTCCCATTGTTAAGAAAAGGCTTTGATAAGCCATGTGCTGGGTAAGATACTCTGGGCCAAAATGTGCCTGGAACTTTCCAACTGGATGCCTGGGTAAGGACAGCACCCTGGCAGCCAGGGGCACAAGAGGGGAAACAGCTGAGGATGCAGGGAGGGGCCAGGTGGATGGACAGCCCAAGGATCCCCAATTATTTCTCTCTTCAGGCCTACCATTCAAAAATGTTGGAAAATTACCAAATTCATGGAATTATTGATACATTTGGGTGTATGGTTGGGGGGGAGTAGTGATACGTGGCTGGCTCCCCAGGCACTGAAGCACATGCCCAGGCAGGACTGCTCAGGTTCAAAGACAGGGTAGGGCACGCAGGCCTCTGACTCACCAGGAGTTCATAGAACCCTTGAGACAAGGGTCCTGGACCCCCTGGCATGAAATCAGGCACATTTTCCTATATCTCCCATGGGCAGGAAAGACCCAAGGGACAGCTGAGTTATGAAAGTTAATGAAGACAGTGAATCTTTTCCATGTTACTCTGGATCCTTTCAAACACTAAGTACAAACTAGAGGAGCTATAACAAAAAAAGTACTAACTGGGATCAGCTTCTCCACGTTATGGTTGGGGGGTGCCTATATGGGAGGCAGTTGATTCCTTGCTTTGTGAACAATTGTGCTGGAGTGATTGATAAAGTCTTCTCAAAAGGCTGGTGCTTGCCCTTTAATTATTCAAATATGCCTCTGTACACAATAAAATTAATACTCTAAATGTTTACAATAATGAGAAGAAAGCAGGGGTCGTAAAAAGTCAATATAGATGTTAAAATTGAACTCAAAAACAATAGACCTAGACTCCAAATTTTATGGGCACAGTCACTTCAGGTGTAGGTACAATACCGGCATGAAGCAGGCATAAATAGATGTCTTTGAAAGAATTTAGCCAAGACTTCCATCAGGACAGTATGAGGAGTTCTGCAGACTCATTTCCCAGTAAGACTGCTAAAAATTATTTTTTAAAAAGCAATAAAGTCTCCAAAATGGTATTTTTCTGTATACAGCAAGATAAAAAATACAGTTATTCAAGGAAGTCTACTAAAACTGAGTAAGAACAGTAATAGTCTGTGGCATTTAAAACCAAATCTACTCTTCTCCTGTCTCCCAGCTCAGGGAAATGGAAACTTCACTCCAGGCTGCTGCATCCAAGAACACAGGGCTCCCTCCCACCTTAGCTCTCCGTGAGGGAGCTGTCTCCCCCTCTCATCCTGGCCCCAGCTACATGTTCATGAGGTTAAGCTGCCAGTGAGTACAGATGAGGTGATGGTGCCCTTTTTTTACCCAGCTCTACCTCATTAGACAGACGCTCATTAGACAGAGGCTTTAAGAACAGCATTGCTGAGAATATTGGGGTCCCCCTTGTTCTTGCCTCATATTATGGTGTGGGGTTTCCACAATGGGAGAAGCAAGCTGAGAGAATCTGAGGTCACTGTCCTCCCTCTCCAATGAGTGTTCAGCTCCTAAAGTGGGAGCGCCATTCAGAAAGAAACATGACATTGCTCCCATTTCTAGCTCCAGAGATGTGGCTCATGTATGTTTCCTTGCCTCTAAAGAAGCAAGCCATAAACAGATAACTGCTAATCTATCCCCAAAGGAACTATTTTGCTGTTAATCTATCCCCAAAGGAACTGTTTTGTTGTTGTTTAGTTTTTTCTTGGTGTTTATTTTTGTTTGTTTTTTGTTTTTGTTTTTTTTGCAACAAAATGTGGAGAAGTTCAACCATAAGGGTGTTCTTAATAACTGGAAGCTGTGGTTAAAGGCAATTGGGAGATTGATCAATTCATTGGAGATACAGGCTAAACTATAGGCTGTCTAATTTACCAGAGAGAACAAGGGAGACCACCGGAAGGAGCCCTCCCAGTGGCAAATTTGTGATTAAAACAAATCTCAAACACTGGTCTCAGGAAGGAGCCCTTTAACAGAGCCTAAATTTGACGAGATTTATATGTAGAACAATTTATGCCCATGATATTGTTGAAAACAATACAGCAATCAGTGAATCTTACCAGCTGGGTGTGGGTAAAACAACCAGGCAGAAGCAATCCCAAGTTACCTTATAAAATACTTTGAGATGAATGGAAATGAAGGGACAACATTCCAAAACTCATGAGATGTAGCTAAAGCAGTGCTTGGAGAAACATTTATAGTAATAATACTTACATTAAAATGTAAGAAAAATTACAAAATAACACTCAACTGTATATCTTAGGAGACTGGAAAAAGAAAAGCAAACTAAACCTAAAGCAAGAAGACAGGGAATAATAAAGTTAGAGTGGATATTGATAAAATCAAGAATATAAAAACAATAGAGAAAAACGAAACTAAAGTTGACTGTGGAAATTTGGAATGCCATATGGAATATGACTATGAAAAAAATCAACAAATTTCACAAATATTTAGCATAATTGACCTTTCTTGGTCTCTTTTTTTTCTTAAAAAGAGAGATGATTCAAATTACTAGTATCAGAAATGAAAGAGAAAGCATTATTGCTGACCTTACAAAAACAAGCCATCCTTGATGGTTTCACTGGTAAACCAAATGTTTTAAGAAATAATACCAATTTTTCACAAATGTGTTTAAAAAATGGAAGTGGAGGAACACTTTCCATCTCATTCTTTGAGGCCAGTATTACCACAATACCAAAACCAAAGACACCACACACACACAATCTGAAAAGAAAGGAACATTACAGACCAATATCTCTTAAGAATATGAACACAAAAATCCTCAACACAATACTAGAAAATTAAATCCAGTAACATTGAAAAAAATTAGACATCATGATCAAGTGAGATTTATTCTAGAAATGCAAGGTTTGTTTATCATTCAAAAGTCATTAATTTTTTGTTTACCCAGAAGTCATTCAGGAGCAAGTTGTTTAATTTCCATGTAATTGTGTGGTTTTGAGAAATCTTGGTATTGATTTTTCTTTTATTTACATCTATCTGTCGTCTATCCATCTATCTATGAAAGAGAAGTGTCTCACTCACTCTGTCACCCAGGCTGTAGTGCAGCGGTGCAATCTTGGCTCACTGCAATCTCCATATCCTGGGTTAAGGCGATTCTCCTGCCTCAACCTCCCAAGTAGCTGGGATTATAGGTGTGTGCCACCACACTAATCTTTTTTTTTTTTTTTTAGTAGAGACAGAGTTTCACCATGTTGGCCAGGCTAGTCTCAAATTCCTTGCCTCAAGAGATCCACCCACCTCGGCCTCTGAAAGTGCTGGGATTACAGGGGTGAGCTACTGCACCCAGCCTGATTTTTATTTTTTATATTCCACTGTGGTTCAAGATTTCAATTTTTTTAACTTATTGAGACTGGCTTTATGGCTGAGCATGTGGTCGATTTTAGAGTATGTTCCATGAGCAGATGAGAAGAATGTACATTCTGTGGTTGATGGGTAAAGTAGTTTGTGGATGCTTATTAGGTCCAATTTGTCAAGTGTCAAAGTTAAATCTGGAATTTCTTTGTTAGTTTTCTGCCTCAATTATCTGTCTAATGCTGTCAGTGGGGTGTTGAAGTCCCCCAGTATTATTATGTGGCTGTCTAAGTCTTTTCATAGTTCTAGAAGTACTTGTTTTATGAATTTGAGTGCCTTTGGACATTCCATATTGGTTTACTTATCTTTTTATTATTGAGTTGAGATATGTATCTACAGCCATCTCTCTTCTGGATGCCAGTTTCTTATCAGGTAAATTTTCCCCATTCTGTTGTCTTTTCACACTTTTGATAGTGTCATTTAAAGCGTAAACATTTTTTATTTTGATGGCAATTCATTTGCTTTTTGTCTTTTGTTGTTTGTTGTGTTTTTGGTGTCATATCTGAGAATCCACTGACAATTTCAAGGTCATGAAGATTTATCCCTATGGTTTTTTCTAAGAGTTTTACAGTTTTAGCATTTACATTTAAGTTATTCATTCACCTTCAGTAACTTTTTTGCATTAACTGTGTGAGAGGTAGGGGCCCAACTTGATTCTTTTGCATGTGACTGTCTAGTTCTCCCAGCACCACTTGTTGAAAAGACTATTCAAAAATCCTATTCACCCCATTGACTCCTCAGCCAAGCACATACACCAAAATGTCTGAATAATCTTTTCAACATCAAATGTTCTTAGCACCCTTGCAAAAATCAGTTGACCATAAAGCCCAGGGTTTACTCCTGGACTCTGAAATCTATTTTACTGATCTACAGGTATATACTATTGTGAGTACCACATGTAAATAAATGAAGTTGGGACCCTACCTCACACACAGTTAATACAAAAAAAAAAAAATTACTAAAGATGAATCAAAGACTTAAATGCAAGTGCTAAAACTATAAAACATTTAGAAAAAACACCTGGGGGTAAATCTTCATGACCTTGGATTTGGCAATGAATCCTTGGATATGACACAAAAATCACGAACAACAAAAGAAAAAAAAAGATTAATTAAGTATTAACAAAATTAAACACGTTTGTGCTTTCAAGGGCAATATCTGAAGTATGAAAAGACAGCCCACAAAATGGGAAAAATTCACCTGATAAGAAATTGGCATCCAGAAGATAGAGATATAGATATATATCTCAACTAAATAATAAAGACAAATAAACCCATATAAAAATAGCCAAAGAGCACTATTCTATAACTCATATGGAACCAAAAAAAATAAAAAGAAAGAAAAAGCTCCAATAGTTAAAGCAATCTTAATAAAAAAGAACAAAGCTGGAGCCATTACATTATCTGAATTCAAACTGTGCTATAAGGCTACAATAACCAAAACATCATGGTACTGGTACAAAAACAGACACATAGACCAATGGAAAAGAATAGAGAATCCAGAAATAAAATTGTACACCTACAACTATCTAATCTTTAGCAAAGTTGACAAAAATAAACAATGGGGGAAAGGACTACCTATTTAATAAATAGTGCTGGGATAAGTGGCTAGCCATATGCAAAAGAATGAAACTGGACCTACATCTTTTACCACGTATAAAAATTAGAGTGAACTAAAGATTTAAATATAAGACTACAAACTAAAAAAAAAAAAAAAGAAAAGAAAAGAAAAAAAAACACAGCAGAAAATCTAAGAATCATTCTGAACATCAACCTTGATAGAGAATTTATGACTAAGTCCTCAAAAGCAATTCCAACAAAAATAAAAACTGACAAGTGAGACCTAATTAAACTGAAGGGCTTTTGCAAAGCAAAAGAAACTATCAACAGAGTAAAAAATAAAAAGACAACCCACAGAATGAGAGAAAATATTTCCAAACTATGCACCCAACAAAGGTCTAATATACAGAATCTATAAGGAACTTAACAAGCGAAAAACAAATAACCCCATTAAAAAATGGGCAAAAGATATGAACAGACACTTCTGAAAAGAAGATCTACAAGCAGCCAACAAACATATGAAAAAAACACTCATCATTGCTAATCATCAGAGGAGTGCAAATCAAACCCACAGTGAAATACTATTTCATACCAGTCAGGATGGCTATTATTAAAAAGAAAAAAAAGATAACACGCTGGCAAGGCTGTAGAGAAATGGGAATGCCTATCCACTGTTGGTGGGAATGTAAATTAGTTCAGCCACTGTGGAAAGCGGTTTGGTGACTTCCCAAAAACTTAAAACAGAGCTGCCATTCAACCCAGTAATCCCATTATTGGGTATATACCCAAAGGAATACAAATCATTTCACCTTAAAGACACATGCATGTATATGTTTGTTGCAGCACCTATTCATGATAGCAAAGACATGGAATCAACCTAAATGACCATCAACTAAATAATGAAAATGTAGTACATATATACCACGGAATACTGTGCAGTCAAAAAAAGAACAGGATCATGTCTTCTGCAGCAACATGGATGGAACTGGGGCCCATTAACCTAACTGAACTGCTGCAGAAACAGAAAATCAGATACCACATGTTCACACTTACATGTGGAAGCTAAACGAGTATGCATGAACACAAAGAAAGGAATAATAGAAACTGGATAGCATTAGGAGATACACCTAATGTAAATGACGAGTTAATGGGTGCAGCACACCAACATGGCACATGTATACATATGTAACAAACTTGCATGTTGTGCACATGTACCCTAGAACTTAAAGTACAACAATAAAAAAAAAAAAGAAAAGAAAATCAAGAGGAAATAAATGCTGGACACACACACACACACACACACAAACACACAAAAAAAGAAACTGGAGCCTACTTGAGGGTGGAGGATGAGAGGAGAATGAGGATTAAGAAACTAACTACCTATAGGATGCTATGTGTATTACCTGGGTGATGAAATAACCTGTACACGAAACACCCATGACATGAAATTTACCTGTATAAGAAATCCACACATGTACCCCTAAAACCAAAAGTTTTTTAAAAAAGTAATAAAAGACATTTTATCCTTGAAATATTGACAGGATATTATATAAAATATTTAGAGTAGTAATCTAAAAACAAAAAGATCTTCAAAACACATAAAAATTTTAAATCTAGGAAACTCTCCTAAAAGGAAAAGTAGAACAAAAATGACCAAGAAATAGATAATAATAATTTTTAAAATTGGTAAAAATGCTTGGAGATTGCAGTAGATTATAAATATGGCCCCAATTCTTCTCATTCCTACGTCTGTGTCCTTTGCCATGTAGCTATATGTAGTGTTCTTCCACTATGGGTGGGACTACCTTCCTACCCGTTTATTTTGGGCTAGCCATGTGACTTGATTCGGCTAAAAGGACATTAGTAGCTGTGATGTGACCAGAGACTTGATTCATGCTTGTGAAGCTTGGCCTGTCCATTCTGGTGCCTCAACATTCCAGACACCAATACCAGGATGACAAGGGACAGGTGAACAAATCCAGCCCAGGCCAGCCCATCTCCATAAAACCTGCGGGTTCTTGAGGGCAAATGAAGATTTTTTAAGCCACTGAGTTTTTACAGACTTTGCAGCACGTTTTTTTACCAAAATGTAACTGATGCTTTAGGAATTTTTTTGTCCTTTTATCAAAATGGAATGAAAAAATAAAATTTGTAAGATAACTATGAAACAAAGAAATGTTCTGGGCTGGTGCATTTGAAAATACACACACACACACACAACACACACATACACACACACACACATTTTAGGTTGATAGTTTGAACTCAGAGTAAGTAAACCTTCTCCCAAATCCCAATCCTGATACATTTTAAACCTGGAATAAAGAAATCTATTTCCTTGGTTAGGCTGTGTTTTCTTGTGCCTTGGCTGTATTTACAATAGGAAATCATAATCCCATAGTGTACAGTTGGATTCTGGAACGGCATATTTTTGCTGTCTGCAATGCACATTAATTCTTGGCAAGCCGGTGTACACCAGAGCTAAGTCTGGCTATCCAGCAGAGAAGGTGACAGCACAATATTGCCAAGGCCATGGCAGCAATTAGGCCTGAATCATATACCTGATAGTTTCTGTTAGTGGAGATGCCAAAGGCGGACAGAGTCCAGTTTCGAAAAGCAGCAAACTAATAATGAATAATGCAGACTGTTTTGAGAGAAAGCAGGCTTCACCCTGCCTAAAGATAAATGGGATCAGAGTAAAAGTCTCCATCAAAGAGGTTGGTCATTGTTCTTAGTAGTGGTTGTTGTTCATTAAGCTAGGCAGAAGCTGAATGCTTGAGTGGCCTCATCTGATTGGTCTTTTAGAGTCTAGTTGCAGCATTCTGAAAGGAATTCCCATTAAGCAAAAAGCTGCCATGTACTAGGAATTTTTTTTTTTTTTTTTTTTTGAGACGGAGTCTCACGCTGTTGCCCAGGCTGGAGTGCAGTGGCGCGATCTCGGCTCACTGCAAGCTCCGCCTCCCGGGTTCCTGCCATTCTCCTGCCTCAGCCTCCTGAGTAGCTGGGACTACAGGCGCCCGCCACCACGCCCGGCTAATTTTTTGTATTTTTAGTAGAGACGGGGTTTCACTGTGGTCTCGATCTCCTGACCTTGTGATCCGCCCGCCTCGGCCTCCCAAAGTGCTGGGATTACAGGCTTGAGCCACCGCGCCCGGCCGGAATTTTTACATTCATTATTAATACATTCATTCATTTGTTCAACAAATATGTTGAGCACATTTATGTACCAGGCACTATTTCAAATGGTAAGGATACAGAAGTAAACAGAAGCAAAGGTTTTACCCTCAGAAAGTTTACATTCTACTGGGCAGAGGTAGACAATAACCTCTAAGTAAATCAATTAATGCTATATTTAATATGTCACAGGGAATATTAGTCTGTTCAGATGCATGTACAGTGACAGAAAGCCCAAAACAGTAAGGATGTTAATGTTTAAAGTCTGAAGTCAGGCAGCCAGAGCAGAAAAAGCATTCCTTTGGCTCATTCTGTATTACTGCTCTGCTTCACAGGTCTCCATTGCTAAGATTTCCTCGTGGCTCAAGATGGCTGCTTCAACTGTAGCCATCACCTCTGCATAAATTAAAAGGAAGGAAGAAAGGAAGAATCAGGGATGTCCCTCCTTGCAAATTCATATCCCTGACCTTGTGGACATCTTTTCTTACTATAACTCTTTGGCCACATGTAGCTGTAGGGAAAGCTGGAAAACAGTCTTATTCCTATGTAGGCATGTTGTCAGGTAACATCCAGGTATTCTTCTGCTTCTATGAATAATTACAATCAATACTGGACACCTCTCTGAAGAGGGGACAGTTGAGCAGAGAACTGAAGAAACTAGTCTTGTGTTTTTCTTGGGAAAGAACTTTACAGCGGGGGAAAGAGAAAGCATAACATGCTCAGGTGGTGCTATGGTTTGAGCATGTCCCCCAGAAGTTCATGTACTGGAACCTCAATTCCTCAATGTGGTAGTATTGGGACATAGGACTAAGTGGGAGGTGTTTGGGTCATGGAGACTCTTCCCCCATGAAGGGATTAATGCTGTTCTTTAGAGACTGGGTTCGTTCTCAGGGAACTGGGTTAGTTCTCATTAAAGTGGGTTGTTACATAGCAAACTTGACCCCTTGTGCTTGTCTCTTTTAGCTTGCACTTATACTTCTGTGCTTCTGCCAGGCTTTCCAGCAGCACTAGACCCTCACCAGAAGCTGACCAGAGGCAGCCACCAAATCTAGGACTTCCTAGCCTCCAGAATTCTTAACTAAATGAACCTCTGTCCTTTATAAACTATCCAGTCTCTGGTATTCTGTTATAGTAACAGCAAATGGATTAACACAGGTGAGAAAATGATTGGTATATTCCTCCATTTCTTTTCAAAATACTATAAAGTATGTATTATTATCTCCATTGAAGAAAAAGACTACCTCCAGAGATGTTAACTTTTTCCAAGTTATACACGTAGTAAGTTAGTAAAAGTCTTACTCTAAATATCTTTTATTTCATCAAACCAGATTTTCAAAGAGGAGTCTGTGCATCTTTTTAAAAGAAGATAGTCTGTTTTCTCAGTAAATACACAGGAAATAAATTCAACAAAGAGTAAAGCGTGTAGGTTTCATCACACAGGTGTCCATGACATGTACTTGAAGCAAAGCTTTGTTCTTTAGTCAGTTATACATAAAGTTGGTTGAGATGATTGAAGTGGTATGGAAAGAATAAGAAACTTAAGGTCGGCCGGGCGCGGTGGCTCAAGCCTGTAATCCCAGCACTCTGGGAGGCCGAGGCGGGCGGATCACGAGGTCAGGAGATGGAGACCATCCTGGTTAACACGGTGAAACCCCGTCTCTACTAAAAAAAATACAAAGGCCGGGCACGGTGGCTCAAGCCTGTAATCCCAGCACTTTGGGAGGCCGAGACGGGCGGATCACGAGGTCAGGAGATCGAGACCATCCTGGTTAACACGGTGAAACCCCGTCTCTACTAAAAAATACAAAAAACTAGCCGGCCGAGGTGGCGGACGCCTGTAGTCCCAGCTACTCGGGAGGTGGAGGCAGGAGAATGGCGTAAACCCGGGAGGCGGAGCTTGCAGTGAGCTGAGATCCGGCCACTGCACTCCAGCCTGGGTGACAGCGCGAGACTCCATCTCAAAAAAAAAAAAAAAAAAATACAAAAAATACAAAAAACTAGCCAGGCGAGGTGGCGGGCGCCTGTAGTCCCAGCTATTCGGGAGGCTGAGGCAGGAGAATGGCAGGAACCCGGGAGGCGGAGCTTGCAGTGAGCTGAGATCCAGCCACTGCACTCCAGCCCGGCCGACAAGAGCGAGACTCCGTCTCAAAAGAAAAAAAAAAAAAAAAAGAAACTTAAGGTCAAGAAATTGAGTTTTTGAAAACTGCTTTTCTCAACATTAACTCTGTTTTGGGTCCAACTGCTTAAATTCTTTAGGTCTCGGTTTCCTTATCGTGAAGTGGGTACAACAATAGCCATTATGTAATAAAGATTAAATAAGGCCACACACAGAAAGCATTTGGCAAATTGCCTATGTTCAGCAATAATTAAAATAAATGCAGCAGCATGAATCTGAGCTCAGCTCACTTTACTTCAGAGTTTATGAATATTGCTTCAAAGCTGTGAGGAGTTCAGCTACTTATACCTCTGTCTCAACCATATGCAATAATCACCCCCAACTTTAAGTTTTCTCTCCTGCTTCTTGCCTTAGCAAAAAGGACATGAATATCAACAGCCCTTCTTCATAGGAATTCTCCAAACAGCCCATCAGTGCTTCCCTAGGAACATACTCAACACCCAGAATCCTCCTCACCCTCACAGCCCACCCAACTTCTGTTTCTCTAATGACATCGCTATATTTCCGTGTCCCAAACTCGAAGGCACCTCCTTTTCTCAAGCTCAGATCAGCCGGCTGTAAAGTTCTACTATCATGTTCTCCAATATCTCCTGTACCATGCTGCCTTCTCCATGTGCTTGGTCACAGTTTACTTCAGTTTGTCTTATTTAACTTCCTGCTAGAGAACAAAAATTTCTGTTTAATAAGCCAGTTATTCTCCTGTTTCTTTTTGCTTCCCTTTGCTCTGCCATTATTTTGCCTTTTTTTTTTTTTAACTTTAGAATTAGTATTTCCCATGATTTGGTCCCAAAGATTCTCTTCAAGTGTATGCCCCATGATTCCACCTGTATTCCACTTGCAGTCAAGCTGTTTCAAACATGGTTTGCATTGTTCTTCGCTGTGCCACTACCTCTAATGCACTCATAGTTGATTAGCTGGCTAAGCATACACGTGGTTTAAATTCCTCCTCACCCATAAAACCACCTGTGCCAATCCTTCCCCTAAAACAATGGATGTGCATTCTTCCTCTTCCTAACTCCTACTTCATGGGCTTTGAAACCTTCTTGTGGCGCTAATGGTCTTTCTTATGTAATTTTTTTTTTATTTGTGTGTCTAGCCCAGTTCTTACAGGGTTCATGCCTTATTACCCACTCAATCCCAAGACCCTGGCACTGTGTAAACATTCAGTAATGTTTGCAGGTTTAAACTGAGGTGCACAACACAGCATTTTGTTCACCAGTCTCTTAGAATAATTGTCACATCGTGTTGCATTCATTGTTATGTTTCTGCCTCTGACACTATGCTGAGTTTATTGAGATTAGAAATCACATTTTCATCATCTCTAATAAAGTGGTTACTCAATAAACGTGTGTGAATGAACAGGACTCATGATGTGAGTCTGAGTCCCCAACAACTTCAGCCATCTAAAAATATCTCCAACACTTCTATTCTCCATCTTCATTGTGAGTGAAAAGCATTCTGGTTGTTCTTACAGAAAATGTTAGAAAATGAATGCCGAATGTTTACTTTTGGTAAAGTGACAGCTCTGGGTGATACTGTTCATGACCTGAATTTCCAAGACCAGAGGCAGCTAACCAAAATGCCCAGCACGAGAATGGCATGAGAATCAGAAACTCTTCCCAGCTAATTTTGTCAGAGCAATACTGTGTTCATACAACATGATGCTGTGACAACAAATGAGATGACAAATTACACATAGCGGGTGAGGTGAAACATGCTGAGGATATGAAGGTGCACTATCTCTCTTAATAAAAACATTTCTAGTAAACAGAATTAGTTCAGTGGTTAGTAGCAGCAGCTGAATTATATCATGCTTTAAAGTAAAATGTAGAAAAAGATAACTCAGTAGCACATCATTCCATAGTTCCACATCATGGCAGAAATTATTTTATGTGCTCATGTACAAACTTCCTTCCCCATTTGTGAAAAATGACATAAACAGACTGAATTATCTATCTCACTTTTAAATGATCCACTTCATTATATGGTGATGCAATGTTAATCTGAGATGTTATGATTATAGTAATGGTTTATAGATGTATTAAGTCAAAGTTGCCACACTAAAGCATATGGTGTCACATGAGGTGATACATTAATTTGCAGCTATTCAGACAGTGGTAGCTTGAGAGCTCAAACAACATTCTGCCTCCTTTCATTTTGTTAGGAAAAAAATCCACAAACAAACCCTTCTAGGCTATTATTTATATTTTAACTTAGATGGCTATATAACACATCTATGATGGGATGCTTTGAACTTTTTTCCACTTTTATTCTTGGTTCTCAAAGTTTTCAGTGGATAACTCAAGGAAATGTAAATTCTCATAATCTTAACAATTTTCTTTAAATCATTTGAAGCTGTGTTTTCTTTATAAAATATAAAAAGGAAGGAAGGAAGGAAGGAAGGAAGGAAGGAAGGAAGGAAGGAAGGAAGGAAGGAAGGAAGGAAGGAAGGAAGGGAGGGAGGGAGGGAGGGAGGGAGGGAGGGAGGGAGGGAGGGAGGGAGGGAGGGAGACAGACAGGCCGGTGCGTTGAGTCACACCGGTAATCCCAGCACTTTGGAAGACCGAGGCGGTCAGATAACCTGAGGTCAGGAGGTCAAGACCTGCCTGACCAACATGGTGAAATCCTATCTCTACTAAAAATACAAAATTAGCTGGGCATAGTGGCGCATGCCTGCAATCCCAGCTACTTGGGAGGTTAAGGCAGGAGAATTGCTTGAACCCGAGAGACAGAGGTTGTAGTGAGCTGAGATTGCATCATTGTACTTGTACTCCAGCCTGGGCAACAAGAGCAAAACTCTGTCTAAAAAAAAAAAAAACAAGAAAACAAAAACAACAACAACGAAATAAACACCCTTTATCCTCCCTCACCCCAAAACCATAAATTGACCTGGAGTATTTCAAATTGTAAACTCTGTGCTTCCGAAGCATACTTTATTTCCTCTCCATGAGAGGAGCGTTTTTACCAAGTCAGACTTAAGCCTCCTATGTCAATCAGGTTCAAGGGAGGAGAAAAGCAAATAGGTGCTGCATGCAGCTGTTAATGGTTCCCTCCAGGTGAGTTACGAATATGCTCAGTGTCTGCAAGTACAAAGGCAGCTCACTACCAGGGCACCATTATGTACTCAATTTATGACATGCAGGGGATTTGAGGATGCATCCCTAATTGCCTAGGACAAAACTTCAGTGCCAAAAGGATAGTTTTAGCCACCCGTGGCTATTAGGTGAGTGCCACTCCACTCCAGCTCTCCTCTGTTAACTGAGCCACACACACGCGCGCACACACACACACACACACACACAAAATCATGTGCTCACACATAAACTCATGAATCTCTATTACATAGTGGGCTCTTTCATAGCATATAACAATCTTAAATCGAAAGCCCAAGAGTCTGTTCAGCTCAACTGCTCAACCTAATGACCCACCCTCAATGGAGGAAAAGAATCCAGTCAGGTGAATAAGTAAGGCTGCAGGCTTCCCACTCCACATCCATGATCCCTATCTTCCTTGGGAACAGAAACTCAACCTCATTTAAGTAGCAAAGTGCCCAGCTAAAGCAAACATTTCTTAGACAAATAAACCTAAGTACAAGTTGCTGGGTGGGACTCTGTCAGAAAGCTACTTTAAGAGGGAACAGACAGTTGGCATGTACTCTTTTTGCTTTTCTCTGCTTCTCTTAGTTGTTGCTTAGAACATAGATATGTTGGGTGGAGCTACAACAGCCACTTTGGGAACACCCACACTCTCAGGCCTAAGACCTCTTAAGGAATGCCAATAATCAGTTACCTCTGGATTCTTACTACAAGTAATGATGAATATGGTTAAGTCTATGTGGTTGATGTTCTGTTATTAACTGCTCGTGACTGTGAAAAGATCAAGGATATAAAGCAGAATAAAACCACTGACAGAAGGTATCCCAAGGGAAATTGATCACATTATCATCAAACAGAAGAAAAACACTTAATAAAGAAGCAGATTTCTTTCTCAGATACAGACACAAAGAAAGAGAAGGATGATGAAGAAATAAAAACTTTGTGAGAGCCCATCAAAAAGCTAGCTGACAAGAGGTGTCTCTCAGGAAATTAGAAATTATTTATTAAATGAGTAGGGTGATGAGGTCTCAATAGGAATGGAAAAGATGTTAAAATTTTGCCCAAAGACACGTCAACGAGAGAGCGGCTGGTGCAGACGCCATTGAAGATGAGTGAGAGTTTGCACATTCATGTTTACGGTTCTGGGATGTGCTCCAGAAGGAGGGGAGCGGAAACGGTGACCAGGCCTGCAAGCTTGGAGTCAGACTGGCTGCAGCTGAAAGACAGTTCCACCACAGGTAGAAGGCTCACTTCTTTCATTTGTCAAATGTGGACAATCATGAGATGATGCATCATAGAGCAAAGTAGCACCAGAATGCTGGGGTTCAAATCTCAGTCCCTCTGCTTACTAGATGGTAATCCTGGAAAAGTCACTCAACCTTTCTACGACTACTTTTTTATGCCTATAAAATGAAGGCTAATAATAACAGCTACTTTGTAGGACTGTCATGAGGAATAAATTGATTCATGTGTATAAAGCACTTAGAGATGGCATACAATAAACACTATATAAGAATTAGTTCTCAATATTATTATCCAGATTGCTAGATAATCTATATACCTTGCTCAGAGCAGTAGATAAGAGACTATAATAAATGGTGAAGATAAAAGCGATAAAAGATGAGGATGAGGACAATTAGGAAAGGGGAATATCTATAGGCTAGAAAGGCAAGAAGAAGGGAATATAGTGATGCAAGACAAGGGGACATATTATCACTAAGAGATGGTCCAGGATTGCGCGTTAGGACATACTCTACAGATTTTACAAGGGGTAGATTTTCCTTTGCCAGGGAGTAAAAGGGGAGGAGAGAATTTTCCAGGAGTTTATTGAGCCCAAAGGGAGGACATCCAGCAGCATTATAACCCCTTCTGCTCTGGGAGGAAACTGGCACAGGTGTATCCCAGGTGTAAACTGGGTCTAGGCTAGAGAAACTGAGAAGCAGAGAATGGATTAGGGGAGAGAAGTTTCTGCAGAAAGAACAAATAATAATAATCCTTTGAGGGTGTATTTTGGTAATGCCACAGGAAGGACAGCAGAAGAATGCATCTGAGGACCACTCTGTGACAACCTTGCAAGCTTAAAAAGAGTCCTGCAGGCTGGAGAGGGGACAGGGAGGGACTTGATGACTTCTCCAGTTGAAACAGGGCGGAGGGTCAAAAGGGTGGGAGAGAAGAAGGGAAGCGCTGGAATGAGGCCAAGATGACGATGAAGGGAGCGAATCCACCTTTCCCTGTGAGGTTGGGTCCCCAAAATTCTACACTCTAGATGCTGTCTGTCCTTCTGGGAAATCAGTTACCAATTTTGAACAAATATTTCCACCTGCACCAGACTCAGGATTGGGGCAGTTGGTGTTGGCTGAAGCCAGGAAGAGCATGACAAGGTCCCAAACTAGAGTCAGGAAAATCCTTTTAGCTAAATCCCACTAATAGAAATCCACTGTTGACTTCTTTTGTTGAAGTGATAAACCATAGACATGATTCTTTAAACTTTAATTTGGTTAGTACTTAACTTATGAACACATACAGCAGTTTATAAATACATTGGAATACCAATCTAAAGTTAAAAGCATTGTTTAACCACTTATGAGTATCGGAAAGATAATTTAAGGAACTATGACAAGAAGATCTGGATCTTGAGAAGAGCATAGGACACCAATTTAGTAAATAATGAAGGTAGAATCTGGCAGTATTAAACCTCTTGGTGAACTAAAACCTAAACATTTCAGGACCACACATATTCTATTTATTTGGTACCCCTGGGTTTTTGGACACCAAAGCCTCCAGGACTGGACTGGTTGTCCTTGCCCTCAGATTTTGTCTCCAAAATCGCATGGATGCGTGAGCGTATCGCAAGAGTAGGACTGATAAAAGACAAGGTCTGTGCTCTCCAGGAACAGAGCACTGAATTGGAACGAGGTAAGATGGTGGATATCAAACACTCTACAAACAGATCTTTTGGCAGGCAGGAGGCAAATTTATGCCAAAGAAGAGGAAAAGATTATTGCTGTAAAGACAAAAACACAAGCAAAGGGAACAAAATGCCAAGCATTGAAAAAGCCGAGAAGTCTCAAGGAAAAAGGAAGAATCATCCTGGGTGTCTATGGGTGGGAGTATTGTGTAATCGGTGATGGAGAGTGGTCCAAGCAAGGTGTTCAAGTAAGAACAGACACTGAGGTGGGATAGGGATATATTTGGAGGAGCATGAGAAAGCACCTGAGTGACCTTGGCCTGCAGAGTTGCAGTTCCTCTCAGGCCCTCGGGCTTTCCACTATGACTTCATACATCTCATACTGGGGATGTACTGAGACTGAAAGGAGAAGAAGGCGCTCCTTTCCCATGGACCTTGGACTTCTGCAAAATGAGGTCACTCCACAGCCCAGAGGGTTTGCCTCTGGGAAGACAATGCCCTGTGTGCAACGCCCTGTACCCATCCTTGTGCCCATTTGCTGACATACTGCTACTTCATACACCTGCTTCCTCTTAGCCACTGAGCAGGACACGTTTCAGATTGGGCCATAGGAAAGGCAGGGTTGACTGCCTAATGTTTTTGGAATCTGGTCTAACTATTACTGTAACTAGGTTTCCCAGTATGTTCCATGTCTCTGGGGACATCGAACAAAATAACAGCTGAGACGGTGGCTCTCAACCAGGACAATTTGCTGCCCAAAAGACATTTGCCAATGTCCAGAGACATTTTTAGTTGTCACAATTGGGGTGAGGGTGCTGCACACGCCAGGGATGATGCTAAACATCTTATATACCCAGGACAACCTCCCACAACCAAGAATTATCCAACCCAAAATGAAACAACGCCAAGCTGCAAAAACGAAGTTAAGACCACAAAGCCGAAGGTTGCTCAAGGAACATTTAAAATAGTCATGCTGCTTTTACTTAGCCTGAGGATTTCCTTTACTTTTCATGTTGAAATGTAGACTTTGCTTTGACTGGTATGTCTGTCCCTCTTACTTGCTCTCAAATTCTGATTCTGTAGTGATGTTTTTATTACTAAATACAATCTAGAATTAAATCCCCTTTTAACCAAATTTTACCTGTACCTCCAGGTCTAAGATATTTCCCTATTTTTTCAAACTAAAAAAGGCGTCCTCCTCCACAGGGCTCCATGTGGAGACAAAAGTGACCTCATCATGGATGCTAATCTGCCACACTAACTTCTCGTTAGCCTGGTCTCGCGAACGCCTCCTGATTCCTACTTCACTTCCTGTCCTTCCTGTAAGAACATGTGCTCCTGCCTTTAGATCAAGGCGACCCTTATGTTATTGTACAAATGATAGCCCATGATGCATGCAGCACTCTTGCTTGTTCTGGAGGGGTGTCTTCAATTGTCTCTCTAGGTTAGGTGTCCTTTCCCTATGATACAAGAGCCCTGGGTCTGGGGAGTAATGTTGCAGAGATCTACCTGTCTTGCTGCTTCCCAAGACCACACTTCCATTCATAAGTGCCCCAGGAAATCACCCTTTACCAAAACACTGGATTTGTCTTCCTCCTTCTTTGGTTTCTCGACTTTTCCTGGGTTTGGAGACCACTTGGCATATACGGCCCTTTCACGGAACACTCTAATTGATACCTTTTCTATGTTGCCTGCCCCGTTAGGCCTTGTGATGTCACCAGGTGTGTGCAGGGCTCACTCTCTGCACTTGTGAACACCAAAGCAGGCATAAACTGCATCAGACCTACCTCTGCATCCCCTTGCTGGGTTTCAATAAACATTTGTTAAAGAAATATTAAATGTCAAAAGCAAACAGCCTCAATTTTACCAGCAAAAGATCTAATATTGATTGACTTTTCTTAAATTGCGACTCAGATGAGAAGCAACATCACGGTTAGCATAACAACTTGATATCAATGGGCAGACATACACACTAGATAGTGGCCTATTGCATTTTTTTTCTCGGAGGCCCTTCTTCATGGATGATTGCTACAGACCAGTCACACAGAGCTTTAGGTTATCCACAGACCAGGGGTCCAAGGAACTTGTCTTTTAATACAACTCTATAATCTCAAAGTGTTTGGAAATTCACTATGTAGATAATAACTCTGAAACAAGCTATTAAAAAGATTCCCAGGAAGAACAAAAGTCTGTAGCAAGGCAGAGGAGGGGGGCTTCAGAACCCCTGGCAAAGCCAGAGCTCTCTGCCTTCCTCTGCAAAGTGGGCAAGTCTGGCTTCCTCCAGGCAGGGAGAATGTGATTGGCCCTGCACTTAGGGCTCCACTTAGCCTCGGTGAGTCCTGGAGTGGGTATATTAATCATGCTTATTATCTTCTGTATTCTAATACTTTGAAAATATGGGGACTTGCTGATTCTGGAAGAACTGCCCCTCCCAGAGCTAGGCAATTCCTAAAGATAGTAAACAACTTGCGCATAAATTCATTTTTTCAAATACAAACCAGCTGACCCAGAACACACATGATCTCTAACACCTCCTCTAAGGGGGTCTCACATGCTAAGCCACAGTCCCCCTTGCCCAGTCACCCCAGGGACAGGTACTACCAACTAGGGACAACCCCTATGCTGCATGGCCCACTGAAGTTATTCAAACTAGCAGATCTTAGACCTGCTTGTCCTATTTCACCCATTCCTTCTAATAGAAACCACAATAAAAGCCCTTGCTCATGTTTCCTTCCAGCTGCCCTCTGCCTCCTGGCTGACCTGATGCTCCGTCATGGGACGCTGTGTCCCATGCCCCTATTCTTGGAAACTGTAATATGTGATATTTTCAAAGGCAGTCATCTCCTGATCTGTTGGCCTTATGGTACTTCAATTTTTCTATTAATACACAATATTTTAAAACAATGGGCTAAGGATGAGGTGAGTGCGGGCATGAAGCAGGATGCTGGGGTGTTAATGCTCTGTTAGGAGCATGGGAATGGGATTTGGTGTCCTCTGCAGAAACCCTTCTCTGATGGTGAAGTGCATGTACCAAGGTTTCGCTGAGAACCCAAGAAAGGAACTCAAATGAGCACAGCAGGAGGGAAGACAAACAGCACAGTCAGGCAGGGATGTACTGGGCCGACTGAATCAACACACGGTGGGAAGGAAACACAGTGCCACCCGCAGATTAGGGTAGGAAGTGATTCTTGTGTATGAATCTTGCTCCCCAGACCCAGGAAGGTGGGATGAACTCAGGGAGCTCAGGGGGGGCCTGAAGTCCCATGGAAGAGCTGTTTCTCATCTGAGGCCCCATTTCTCTGAGGGCTGTGCCTGGGGCAGAGTGTGAGGTAGGGAGAGTTCTTTGGTTTGGGCAATTTCACTTCACTGTCCATTTTGTTTTTCCTCTTATGTATCTGTCCCTACTTGCCACATACATTCTTCCCTCTATATTTCTGTGGCTCCTCATTTTTCTGATTCTGACATTCCTTTTCCACTTTCCCCCCTTCACCCTGAAAGATGGTTGCTTTGTCCGAGTGAACTGCCACAGCAGGTGCAAGCCTCAGCTTCCTGTCACAGGCAAATTTGCTGAGACCTACACTGAAGTTTGAGGCTTCCTGACTGTTCATGAGGTCAAAGTCAGGACTGCAATTCAGAAGCTAAAGGTGGCTAAACCCTCGTGCTCCCCTGGTTTCACTTCACTCGGCTTTCACAGCAGGCTCTTGTTGCACCTGCCCATCCCCGGGGAAGCTGGTCTCTGAGGCCCAAGCTCTGCCCTCTGGGTCCCACCTCTGTGGGATTTCTGTAGCTCCTTTCTTCTGTTCTCCCTCTGGGCAGATGTCTCCCAGCCCAAGCCAGGGACCCTCCTCACCAGCCTCCTGCCTCTCCACGGGGAAATCCTGATACTCAGATCCCTGCCCAAATTCTGCCAAAATTTTCTCTCCAAAACACTTACCTTCTCCTGAGTTACCTCCTCAGAACTTTTCCCCACACCCAGACCCTACTCTTCCTCATTCATGTTCCTAAAAATTCATGCTCATGGAAAGAAAGGGATGGAGAGGAGGAGGAAGGAGCCCCACTAAAAGTTCTCTCATCCATCTCAGCAGCTCCACATCAGAGAAATGGGTTCTGATGTTGCTGACTCCTAGGTATGGATGCCGAAGTTTATGAAAAATCTAGTTATTGTTACGATCTATGTCATGATCAATCGTTTATTCTTTATTTCAATATTATAGAAACACACATCATCATATGTTTATTATAGGTTTATAGTTATAGGAGAATAAGCACTTTACGAATTATGTTATTTTATTTTACTTTTTATTTTTTCAGACACGGTCTTGCTCTGTCATGCAGGCTGGAGTATAGTGGCACAATCATGGTTTACTGTGGCCTTGACCTCTTGGACACAACTGATCCTCCTACCTCCTAAGTAGCTAGCACTACAGATGCACCCCACCACACCTGGATATAATTTTTAAAAATTAACTTTTTAAAAGTGTTTTGTAGGAACGGTCTCACTATGTTGCCCAGGCTGGTCTCAAACTCTGGGCCTCAAGTGATCCTCCCACTCTATCCTCCCAAAGTGCTAGAATTACAGGTGTGAGCCACCTTACCTGGCCACAAATTATTTTTTAAATTTTATTAAGTTTGATGTTTCCGTGAATAACCCACAAGCCATTTCTCGTTTAATATAGTCCTACAGTTCATATCCACTAACAGTTCATGCTCAACCCATATATCACATTATTGGAAGCAAAACTCGGAAGTAGGCACAGATTTTCCAGTATGTAGAATGCAACAGCTAGAGAAAACCTATCCCCATGTGCTTCATCCTGCTGGCTCTTGCAGCAAACTTTTGTAAACATAAATCAGACATAAATCACCCAACAATCAGGAATGGGTTATAAAACTTTATGTAGGCATTCATAAAGGTTGGAGAGCATGAAATAGTATTTTTTTTTTTGATGATACCTATTAAAGATGGGCAGTGTACATACCGAGAATAGTTTCTAGTAGGTGCATCTGACCAGTGGTTGACCCGAAGCAGCAAACAGCTGTGAGGTTGACCGTTCCAGCAGTGCCTAACTCTAAAAATGGACACTCACCCCCTACTATGTCATCTCAATCCTGAGCATTAGCTTTTTCTCCATAAATTAAAAGTTTTTAAAATTTACGTATGACTATTTACCAAATCTCTGCTTGAGAATCCTAACCTTAAAAACACTGAATAAATGAAAACAAGAGATTTATCAACATAAATGAATAAATTATTCTACGTAAGAATGACAGGTTAAACAAATTAAAAGGAAATTGAACAAGTATTTAGGCATCTTTAATTTTTTTTTAATGTTATACCAGGATGTAGCAATGCTCTCACAAATTGATAACAAAATCATTAAGATTCCAAAAAGGAAATGAAGAGAATACATGAAGGGAATTCACCAGGAAGAAATAGAAAGGATCAGTGAGCACAGGAAAGAAGTCTTTAGTCTTTCATAATCCAATGGAAAGCAACCATAACAACCCTCTCTAACCCTTATACATTGAGGGTCTTTTTCAGACTTTGATTCACTGCAGATGAGGGACATCACAGTACAGCCTTTTCATAAGGCATTTTGTGCGTAAAGAGGACATTTTGTGTCCTGTGGTCATCTTGACTCTGCAATCTTATTCTCACCCCTACCAATGTCACTACAATGAAGGAGCAATGTCCTTCTGGGAAGAGAAAAATAAAATGTCTCCCTTACAGGGAGACCGCTAGACTCTGTGTTTGGGAGTTGCTGTGTCTTTGACTAACTAGCCACAGTATTTTATCCCCTCAGAGCCTTCATCTCCTGTTTTATGCCAGCAGGTAATCGGAACATACTTGCCTCTAAGGCATCTCCAGTCATAACCCTGCATCATGCTATTGATTTCATAGTAAAGATTTAAGCAAAAGGAGAACTTCAACGCACCTATTTTTGATGTGCTGAGGAGAACCAAGACATTTGAAGCTGCCGTTGACCATTATGGCCAGTCTTGTGCAAAGAGCCTCACATTCCTCCATGCTGCAAGGAAGGGAAAGAGACAAAAATGAGCCATTTCCTGAAGAGGGGAGGCTCGAGTCAAACTTTTCAAAACAGAAAGGAGACAAGACACCATTAGGGCACATTACTTAATTTTTTATACAGAAATCTCATGTTAACCAAATAAAAAGCTTTTAAAAACAATAAAGTTTTATTTAGACAGCCAATTTTACAATTAACAAAAAATCAATATTTTTTTATACCAGGAAGATCAGCTATAAAATATATAGAAGAGAAGCATTTTGCAATAGTACAAAAATACAAAGTAAGAATAATCTTAACAAAGCAATGTGAATGTTTTAGGAAAACAAGAAAGCCTAACTAATAGGCACAAATGAAATCTGGAATCAATGGAAGGAGGCATGGAAAAAAGAAAAGAATGGATATTTTGAAAATGGAAAAACTGTTATAATATGAAAATTAGTGCAATATAAAACATTATTAATATGTTAGTGTAAATATCAAATATTACCTTAAGTGTAAACATAAAACAGAAGTAAATTAATTATATGTAAAATATAAATAAGTTATATTTTAACATAGTGTATAATATAGAATATAACACCATAAATAACATTTTAATGTGTAGCTATAATTGAAATTATATTTTGACATTTCAATTCAAAATATGTTACAAAATTGGTAATCTATAATTATAGTATTATAATAATGAAAATATATTATAATACAGATATAGTAAATCTAATCAAAATTTTACATTTATCACTCCCATGAGAAAATTTTAAAATAATTATAAAGTATATCTTTAAAATTACTTAGTGAAAGGAAGAAAAATAATGAAAGAGGAATCATGAAAGAAGACTTGCTCCAGAAAAGGTAAATATTTTCTATATAGCTAAAACAATTGCAATTTGGTAATACACTAAAGAATTACAAGGCAGATGTCATTAGAACAAGATAAGAGAGCCACAAACAAGATGTTACTATCTTATATACATAATGATTTGAATATGAGAAGATATTTTCTAAGCAGAAAAGCAATGGAAGAAGCTATTAAGGGATTTGTAGTCGTCGTGTCTTAACACAGCAAACTAGCATTTAAAACATTCCAGTCAGGCATGGTGGCTCATGCCTGTAATCCCAGTAGTTTGGGAGGCCGAGGTGGGTGGATCACCTGAGGTCAGGAGTTCGAGACCAGCCTGGCCAACATGGTGAAATCCTATCTCTACTAAAAGTACGAAAATTTAGCCGGGCGTAGTGGGGGGCACCTGTAATCGCAGCTACTCAGGAGGCTGAGGCAGGAGAATTGCTTGAACCCAGGAGGTGGAGGTTGCAGTGAGCCGAGATTGTGCTACTGCACTCCAGCCTGGGTGAGAAGAACCAGTATCTGTCTCAAAAAAAAAAAAAGAAAAAAATTCCAATAGACATACTGGGTAGAGGTTGATATACTTACTATAAAGAACTCATATATGAGTTCTTTATAGTAAAAATATAACAATAAACAAAACAAAATAAAATAATGATATAATTATTATATTATTTAAACAAAATAATAAAACAACGTAATAAAACAAATAAAACAAAATAATATAACATAATTTTATTTATAACAAAATAATAAAAATATAATAGAGAAAAAAGGGTAAATAACATGTAGAGACCATTCAAAGAACTACTCATGGGTAATAAACATACCAACAAATTATAAAATATAAACCATTAAATCAATTGATTTTAAAGCTATTTTCTTGCTGGAAAAGTGTTCATGTGTGCTTTTGTGTATTGTAGAGAAAAATGAGGGGTTTTTATTTCCAATCGTCACTTCAAAAACAATGAGTTCTCAAATAAAAAAAAAATGCCCAGAAAGTTAAGGCCATTTTCCCAGTAATGTTAAGTATGTCATCTCATATATTGCTGGTGGGAGTAAAAATTGGCATAACTTTTTGAACACAATTTGGCAATAATTCCTTTCCTAAGAACTTAACCTAGAAAACACTGAAAATATAAATGCATGTAACAACTTATTTATAATAGTAAGCATCTGGAAACAGGTCAATATTTCACAGTAGGACAATATATCACTCATATAAGTAAGAGTTCATCCATGTGTTAGCTATTAAAATGAGGTTCACCAAAGTCAATTAATCATATGGAGAAAAGTTCATAATACAGCAACGGTAAAATGACAATGTGTATTCAGAGAATTGCACAAGTATGTTAAAAAACTTCCTAGGAAGAAAAACACACAAAAAAGTATGACTGTCAATATCTCAAAAATGAAATTAATGATGGATTTCCCTTACTTATTTTACCATTTTGCATTATCCAAATACTCTACAGGAAGTATGTGTTATTCATATTATTGGAGTACAGTCATAAAGCAGTCTTCTAGGTGGGTTAATGGGCATTCAGATAAAGACATTTCTCAGCCTTCCATGGACCTCGATGTGGACATGCAACAAACTCAGGTCAATGGATGCACAATTTCTGGGTCATGTTGAATTACAGCAAGCCACTTGACCTGGATTTTGTTTTTCTCCACTTCCCTTGAGCTAGGATGTAGACACAGTGCTGATGAGTCAACATCAACCATGATGATTGCAATGGTGGCATGGTAGAAAGAACCTAAGGCCTTGGTCGGCCTGATGATGCACAGCCCACTGACATGAATTAAGCAAGAGGAAAAAATATGTCTTGTCTGGGCCACTGTAAGTTGAGGTCTCTTTGTTATAGTTGCTTAACATGAAGTCCAAGAAATACATGTCATAAATTTTCAAAATATGCCTTACATATTTTCCTGTACAAACACTTATTTCTTTAATTTCAATTTAAAAGTAATCATCTTACGGGCACACTGTAGGTACTCTAATTAAAGAGGTAGTGTTGGGAGCAAGCCCCCCAAAATCTGGCCATAAACTGGCCCCAAAACTGGCCATAAATAAAATCTCTGCAGCAGTGTGATATGTCCATAATGGCCCTAACACCCAAGCTGGAAGGTTGTGGGTTTACGGGAATGAGGGCAAGGAACACCTGGCTCGCCCAGGGCAGAAAACCGCTTAAAGGCATTCTTACGCCACAAACAAAAGCATGAGTGATCTGTGTCTTAAGGGCGTGTTCCTGCTGCACTTAATTCTGCCCATCCCTTCGTTTCCCATAAGGGATACTTTTAGTTAATTTAATATCTATAGAAACAATGCTAAAGACTGGTTTGCTGTTAATAAATATGTGGGTGAATCTCTGTTTGGGGCTCTCAGCTCTGAAGGCTGTGAGAACCCCTTGTTTCCCACTTCACACCTCTATATTTCTGTGTGTGTGTCTTTAATTCCTCTAGCGCCGCTGGTTTCAGGTCTCCCTGATCGAGCTGGTCCTGGCAAGTGGTGTCTATTCGTGGGGACTCGAATCCAGGTTGAAGGGTCGCCGGAGTGACGGCTGGAACGGAAAACTAGCTGGGGGACACCCGAGTACTCTTAAAGCAATCCCTGCGGTGAGTAAGAAGGGGAGTTCGGAAGCATCAGGGTAACAATGGGGAAAGTTTGGGGTCTGGTTCGTTTCACCTTGGAACTTTTTCACACGGATGACGAGGAGGAAGGAGAGTATAGCAAAGTAACAGAAGAGGTTACAGAGCATGTTTGTTTGCCAGCTAAAGCTAAAGCAGCAAAGGAAGGAGAAGTTCATCTCTACCCTTCTGCACCCACTACTTATTATTTTGAAGAAAATGTCCCCCCAGATCTTTCTTTTCTGGAGGACACTGGGTGAAAAGTAGTAGCCCCGGTGACTGTTCCAGCAGCGCCTCGAGTGATGGCTCTTAGTTCTATTCAGGCAGGAATTCAGCAAGCTAGACAAGAGGTGATTTAGAGGCTTGGCAGTTCCCTGTTAGAATACACCCCGGGATCGAGAGGGAAATATTATACCTACATTTAAGCCTTTTCCTTTTAAATTACTCAAAGAATTAAAACAAGCTATAAATGAGTATGGACCAGGTTCTCCTTTTGTAATGGGACTGTTAAAGAATGTTACTTTTCCAGTCGGATGGTTCCTACTGACTGGGATGCTCTTACTCGAGCTTGTCTAACTCCTGCTCAGTTTAAAACTTACAATTTAAAACTTGGTGGGCAGATGAAGTTTCCATTCAGGCTGCTCACAATGTTCAGGCCCAACCTCAAATTAATATAACTGCAGACCAACTTCTGGGGGTTGGTGGCTGGACTGTTTTAGATGCACAACTGGTCATGCAGGATGATGCCATAGAACAGCTTAGAGGAGTGTGCATTAGTGTTTAGGAAAAAAATCACTTCAGGTGGGGAAAATTACCCTTTCTTTAGGGTTGCAAAACAGGGATCCAGAGAACCGTACGTTGATTTTATAGCTCAGTTACAGGAGTCTCTTAAAAAGATGATTGCAGATTCGGCTGCTCAGGATATAGTGTTGCAATTATTAGCTTTCCACAATGCTAATCCCGATTGCCAGGCTGCTCTGTGACTTATCAGAGGGAAAGTACATTTAGTTGATTATATCAAGGCCTGTGATGGTATCGGAGGTAATCTGCATAAAGCTACTTCGTTGGCACAGGCAATGGCAGGACTGAGAGTGGATAAAGGAAACACTCCATTTCCTGGCGCTTGTTTTAACTGTGGGAAGCATGGTCGCACTAAAAAAGAATGTAGAAGAAATCAGCGAGTCAGGTCACCTGATGGGGGAAAAAAGAAAACGGTTGAGCCTGAAATATGTCCAAAATGTAAAAAAGGAAAACACTGGGCTAGTGAGTGTCACTCTTAAGTTTGATAAAGACGGAAATTCAATTTCAGGAAACGCCATGAGGGGCCTCTCCCAGGCCTCGTTCTAAACTGGGGCATTTCCAGCTCAGGCCATTCCCTCACCCCTGTACAATGTCTGTCCCCCGCCACAGTCAGTAGTGCCTCGGTAGATTTATACTGCACAAAAGCTGTGAGCCTTCTGCCTGGGAACCCCCACAAAAGTGCCCAACAGGAGTCTGTGGACCCTTGCTAGCAGGGACAATAGGATTACTTTTAGGAAGGTCTAGTGTACGTTTAAAAAGAGTACAAATACATACAGGAGTCATTGATTCAGATTATAACGGGGAAATTCAAATTGTTGTATCTACTTCTGTTCCCTGGAAAGCAGAGCCAGGAGAGCGCATAGCACAGCTCCTGATTGTGCTGTATGTGGGAATGGGAAAAAGTGAAATTAAACCAACAGGAGGATTTGGAAGCACAAATAAACAAGGCAAAGCAACTTATTGGGTAAATCAAATTACTGATAAACATCCTACCTGTGAAATAACTATTCAAAGAAAAAAATTTGCAAGGTTTGAAAGAACTGCTTCAAGCGGAAAAACAAAGTTCCTGCCAAAGATTAGAAAAAAATTTTTTTATGGTGGCCATTGTTAAGCCTCCAGAACCTATACCTTTAAAATGGTTAACAAATAAGCCAATTTGGATAGAACAATGACTGCTAAGTAAAGAAAAACTGGAGACTTTAGAGAAATTAGTTACTGAACAATTAGAAAATGGGCACATAGCTCCAACATTTTCCCTTTGGAATTCTCCAGTTTTTGTAATTAAGAAAAAATCAGGAAAATGGAGAATGTTAACTGACTTAAGAGCCATCAATTCAGTTATACAACTTATTGGAGAATTACGGCCAGGATTGTCTTCTCTTGCTATAATTCCAAAAAACTGGCCTTTAATAGTCATAGATTTAAAAGACTGCTTCTTTACTATCGCTTTAGCTGAGCAAGACTGTGAACAGTTTGCATTTACAGTGCCTGCAGTAAACAACCTGCAGCCTGCTAAACATTATCATTGGAAAGTGTTGCCACAGGGCATGTTAAACAGTTCAACTATTTGCCAGTCGTATGTGGGGCAAGCAATTGAACCTACTGGTAAAAAATGTTCACAGTGTTACATTATTCACTATACGGATGATACACTTTGTGCTGCCCCCACTCGAGAAATATTACTCCAATGTTATGATCACTTGCAAAATTCGATTTCTCACACGGGTTTAATTACAGCTCCTGACAAAATTCAGACTACTACTCCTTACTCCTACTTGGGGACCTTAGTAAATGACACTACCATTGTGCCACAGAAAGTAACCACACATAGGGATAAATTAAGAACATTAAATGACTTTCAAAAATTACTAGGGGATATTAATTGGATAAGACCTGCTCTAGGCATTCCTACCTATGCCATGAGTAATTTGTTTTCTATCCTTAGAGGAATTCCTAGTCTCACTAGCCCTTGGCAATTAGCAAAGGAGGCAGAGGCAGAGTTATAGCTGATTGAGAAGCAAGTCCATAAAGCTTGGATAAATAGAATAGATCCAGAGAAACTCTAGATTTGCTAATTTTTTCAACTCAGCATTCACCTACTGGTGTTATTGCCCAAGAACAGGACTTAGTAGAGTGGCTTTTTCTTCCACATATTAATTCACGGACTCTAACTCCTTATTTAGATCAAATCACTACTATGATAGGGATTGGGAGAACTCGGATTGCTAAATTACATGGATATGATCCTGGAAAAATTATTGTCCCTCTCACGAAGGCACAAATACAGCAAGCTTTATAAATAGTCTTACTTGGCAAACCCATTTAGCTGACTTTGTGGGTATTCTCGATAATCATTTTCCTAAAATGAAGCTGTTTACCCCCCGGTTGCAACCACGTCAAGACTGACGCTGAGGAGGACCCCAACTGTCAGGAGCAACTGTCAGGAGCAACACCCGTCGAACACAGCCACCCACCTGATCAAGAAGCTGTCTCAGACGGCAGAAGAAAACCTGAAGAAAGCGGGACAACTAGTCACAATGAATAATTTAATGGTAGCTATGATAGCGGTTATCACCACTGCCACGAGTATTCCTTCAACAAGGGCTGATAATAATGCCTGGATGCAATCACTGTATGACACAGTTACACATGCTTTCTGATCTCAGTATTTACCATAATAATCTCTCCTATAATTGAGGCATACTGCCCTTAAAAACCTATTTTATAAACAGGATTGGACCCAGTTTGAAAAAATGAACATACGTGTTTAGGAAGATTGCTTTGCAGAACAGGCAGAGGTGCTGAACAACGATTCCTATGGAATCATTAATTGGCCCTCTAAGGGGATGTTTAGCTTGAATTGCACCTCTCAGTCTGTGTGCTACGGCCACATTATGTTCAGATGATCTGAACAAAACGTTCAGATGGTAGAAATGATGAGAAGCACGGCAAAAGTTCCTATTATCTGGAACCATAGCGGTATAGTGGCACCTCAACCTCAAATGATATGGCCCGCTCTAGGAGCTTAACATAAGGATTTGTGGACCAAAATTTGGGAAAGAATAAAAAAGCATCTAGAAGGACACTCTACAAACTTGTCTTTGGATATTGCAAAATTAAAAGAACAAATATTTAAAGCATCCCAGGCACACCTGACCTTCATGCCAGGAACTGGAATGCTTGAAGGAGCTGCAGACAGATTAGCAGCTAGTAACCCATTAAAATGGATAAAACACTTGGAAGCTCTGTGATTTCAATGAGGATTGTGCTTTTAATCTACGTCGTTTGTCTTTGTATAGTCAGCAGATGCGGATTCTGACTCCTGCGAGAAGTAGCTCACTGTGACAAAGCTGCCCTTGCTTTTATCTCTTTGCAAATCAAAGAAGGAGACATGTTGAGAACAAGCCTCCCAAAATCTGGACATAAACTGGCCCCCAAACTGGTCATAAATAAAATCTCTGCGGCATTGTGATATGTCCATAATGGCCCTAACACCCAAGCTGGAAGGTTGCGGGTTTACAGGAATGAGGGCAAGGAACATCTGGCCAGCCCAAGGTGGAAAACCACTTAAAGGCATTCTTAAGCCATAAGCAAAAGCATGAGTGATCTGTGTCTTAAGGGCATGTTCCTGCTGCAATTAATTCTGCCCATCCCTTCGTTTCCCATAAGGGATACTTTTAGTTAATTTAATATCTGTAGAAACAATGCTAATGACTGGTTTGCTGTTAATAAATATGTGGGTAAAACTCTGGGGCTCTCAGCTCTGAAGGCTGTGAGACTCCTGATTTCCCACTTCACAACTCTATATTTCTGTGTGTGTGTCTTTAATTCCTCTAGCACCACTGGGTTCGGATCTCCCTGATGGAGCTGGTCTCAGCAAGGTAGAATATGAAGTCACTTATATATTAGTTTCTTAAACATAGTTCAGACAAGTGGAGGTCTAATATGGTTTGTGTTTGTGTCACCACCGAAATCTCCTATCGGATTGTGATCACCTGTGTTGGAGGAGAGGCCTGGTGGGAGGTAACTGGATCATGGTGGCATATTTTCCCCTTGCTGTTCGTTCTCATGATAGTAAGTTCTCACGAGATCTGTTTGTTTAAAAGTGTGTAGCACTTCCCCTTTCACTCTCTTCCTCCTGCTCTGGCCATGTAAGACATTCCTGCTGCCCCTTCGCCTTCTGCCATGATTGTAAGTTTCCCGAGACCTCCCCAGCCATGCTTTCTGTACAGCCTGTGGAACTGTGAGCCTGTTAAACTTCTTTTCTCTATGGCAGTGTGAAAACAAACTAATACAGAAAATTTGTACAGACAGAGGGGCATTGCAATAAAGATACCTGAAAATGTGAAAGCAGCTTTGGAACTGGATAATGGGCAGAGGCTAGAACAGTTTGGAGGGCTCAGAAGAAGACAGGAAAACAAGGGAGTTTGGAACCTCCTAGAGGCTTGTAAAATTGTTGTGACCAAAATGCTGATAGTGATACAGACAATAAGTCCAGGGTGAGGAGATCTCAGATAGAGATGAGAAACTTATTGGAAACTGGAGCATAGTTCACTTTTCTTATGCATGAGCAAAGAGATGACCTGAAATTAAAATTTTTATTTAAAAGGGAAACAGAGGATAGAAGTTCGGAAAATGTACAGCCTGACAATGTGGTAGAAAAGAAAAACACATTTTCTGAGGAGGGATGGCTGAAGAAATTTGCATAAGCAAAGAAGAGCTGAATGTTAATAACCAAGACAATGGGAACAATGTCTCAAAAGCATGTCGGAGACCTTCTAGGCAGCCCCTTCCATCACAGGCCTGGAAGCCCAGGAGGGAAGAAATTGTGAGCTGGGCCCAGGGCCCCACTGCCCTGGACACTGCTCACTGTGTTGCAGCTGCTCCAGCTCCAGCCATAGCTAAATTGTCCCAGATAGATCCCAGGCTACTGGTCCAGAGAGTGCAAGTAGTAAGCCTTGGTGGCTTCCCCATGGCAGTAAGCCTGCGGATGCACAGAGGGCAAGAGTTGAGGCTTAGGAGCCTCCACCTAGACTTCAGAGGATGTACGGAAACACCTGGATGTCCAAACAGAAGTCTGCTGCATGGATGTGGCCCTCGTGGAGAACCTCTACTAGGGCAGTGTAGAAGAGAAATGTGGGACTGGAGCACCCACACAGAGTCCCCAGTGGGGCACTGCCTAGTAGAACCATGAGAAGAGGGCTACCACTCTCCAAACTGCAGAATGGTACATCCACTGACAGCTTGCACTGAGCTCCTGGAAAAGCCAAGGCACTCAATGCCAGTCCTTGAAAGCAGCCATGGGAACCTGCTAAGCCCTGCAGAACCACAGGTGCGGAGCTGCTCAAGGTCTTGCAATCCAACCCTTGCTTCAGGGTGGCCTGAATGTGAGACATGGAATCAAAGGAGATTATTTTGGAGCTTTAAAATTTAATGACTACTCTGCTGGGTTTTGGACTTGCTCAGGGCCGGTAGCCTCTCTCTTTTAGCTGATTTCTTCCTTTTTGTTCAGGTGTATTTGCCCAATGTCAGTACTCTCATTGTATCTTGGAAGTAACTAATTTGTTTTTTATTTTACAGGCTCATGCAGAAGGGCCTTGCCTTTGTTCAGACGAAACTCTGGACTGTGGACTTTTGAGTTCATGCTGAAATGAGTTAAGACATGGGGGAATTTTGAGAAGGGATGATTGTGTTTTGCAATGTGAGAAAGACATGAGATAAGGGAGAGGCCAGTTACAAAATAATATGGTTTAGATTTGTGTTCCTGCCCAAATATCATGTCAAATTGTAATCCCCAATGTTGGTGCAAGGGCCTGGTCAGAGATTATTTGATCATGGGGCAGGTTTCCCCGTTGCTATGCTTGTGATAATGAGTGAGTTCTCATGAGATCTGGTTGTTAACAAATGCGTAGCACCTTCCCCTTGACTCTCTCCTTCTCTGGCCAAGTAAGATGTGCCAGCTTCAAAAAATAAACACAACATTTCCTGTATGGCTGGATAATCTAATTAGTACAGAAATATGGCTAGGCAATGCAGAGATTTCAGGAGTTACATTGGAATTCATGATGTGTGAGAAAAAGGTAGTGCTGGTCACTCTTGATTATACTGATTTCAACTCCCTTAGTAAGAAAAGTAGTATACAATATTCTTACCCTCAGTTTCCTGCTCCACACTTTACCAAGATTCCCTGGGGTAAGGAACCAGAAGAGGCAATGATAAATGAACTCAAAGTTAAGGGAAAAATGTCCAATACAGAGACTTTTTTTCAACAAAGGCTGCCATTTTAGAATCACAGAATAAATCATAAGCTTCCCCACTCTTCGTTAACAATGAGTAATTTTGATCTTTGTACTGCATGGATATGGACAGATTTATGGAAATGAATATATATATATATTTAATGTGAAACCAAATGAATAGGAGGATATAAAAGAGAAATTTCAATGACATACAGTCTTTTTGAGAACAATCTACAATAATTATATGAGAAATAAATGAAATTTTTATCATGACACCACTTTACCCAATCTTAGAACTTCTGCATGAACATGAAGACTCATGTCCTCATGCCAGCAAACAAACTCCAGCAAAATAAATACAAGAATGTAGAGAGCTTCTAGAAGTGGCAAAATAAAATGATCATTTTAAGCAAACATATGTATGCATTATGATAAAGTAGAAGGTTTATCAAATTTAATTTTTTTAATGTAAAATTTTATTTTCTGAAGTGAAATACAAGAAAAACAACAACAGAAAATCCCAGGGTAGGACTTCCAACTAGGGTCAAATGAAGAAACTGGTAAATTGTTTTCTCAAAAAGCAATGATGAATATGGACAAAATTAACAAAAATTGCCATTTCAAAATTCTGAAAATTGAACCAAAAGGTATAGCACAATCTAAGAGCACTTTTAGCTAATAAACTGTTAAACTTAGGGTAAGAAGACTGATAATCAGTGGCATTCCAGCCATAGGCTGCTCCCCTTCTCCCCAGTTTCACCAACATGCAACTACTGGCAGGAAGGGCAGACCATGAGGATTAGTAGCTCAGCCCCAGCTGAAGAGGGTGCAAACAATTTGGACCATTGGGTAACGCCCAGGTCCAGTGACACTGTTGATATACCCGATTATTTTCGAACCAAGCAAACAGAAAAAGCCAATACCTCCAGGATCTGTCCTCTACTAGACTGGAATTGTGTGGATGTAGCATGCATATAGCTGTGGCTGCATGTATGTGCAGCTGAGATTGGAGAGGGCCCAGGCCAACCACATGTTCTTTGTCAACCCAGAGGCTGTCCACATGCCCATAGGAGAGACACAAAAGGAGCCAGTAAACTTAGGCTAACATGAAAATAGCCTGAACTTGGAATTTCTTCACTATCCACACACAGATACATTTGCAAAGAAAAAACCTTGTTGGTCTGAGGTGGTTGAGCACAACTTGTGCCCAGTCACTCACTAGCAACTAACCTATGCATAAACAGAGTAACCCCTATGAGCCGGTCTTAAAAAATGAGAAGAAATTTTAAAAAACGAGAACAAATTTAAAAAAAAACAAACTGGCTGGGCATGGTGGCTTATGCCTGTAATCCCAGAACTTTGGGAAGCTGAAGTAGGAGGATCACCTGAGGTCAGGAGTTCAAGACCAGCCTGACCAACATGGTGAAACCCTGTCTCTACTAAAAATACAAAAATTAACTGGGCATGGTGTGGGCACCTGTAATCCCAGCTACTTGGGAGGCTAAGGCAGGAGAATCACTTGAACCCACAAGGCAGACGTTGCAGTGATCTGAGATTGCACTGCTGTACTCCAGCCTGGGTGACAGAGTGAGATGGTCCAAAAATAAAAATAAAAAATAAAAAATGAGTAGAGGAATTGGTAGCCACTCACTAAAGGAGGAAGAGTTTTCATAGATTTATCTCAGGCAACTAAGTAAGACACAAACACAAAATAAACAAATAAACTTTTAAAAAATTGGCAATAATAACCACCATAGGGGAGGGAGAATCAGAATCCAGACCTGTTACAATTATCTAAAATGTCCAGTTTTCAATAAAAATCTATAAGGCATGCAAAGAAACAAGAAAGTTTCTCCCCATAATTGGGGAGGAAAAAGCAGTCAAAAGAAATTGTTTATAGGTATCCTCAGATTTAGAGGAAAAAGTTTAAATGCAGCTATTATAAACATCATCAAAGAACTAATGAAAACCAACTTTAGAGAATTAAAGAGAGAGCTGGCAAGATGGCTAAATAGGAACAGCTCCGGTCTGCAGCTCCCAGAGAGATTGACGCAGAAGGCGGGTGATTTCTGCATTTCCAACCGAGGTGCCCAGTTTATCTCACTGGGACTGGTTGGACAGTGGGTGCAGCCCACGGAGGGCCAGCTGAAGCAGGGTGGTGAGTTGCCTCAACCTTGAAAATGCAAGGGGTCGGGGGACTTCCCTTTCCTACCCAAAGGAAGCTGTGAGAGACTGTACTGGGAAGAACGGTGCACTCCGGCCCAGATGCTGCGCTTTTCCCATGATCTTTGCAACCAGCAGACCAGGAGATTTCCTCCAGTGCCTGGCACCTGGCTCAGTGGGTCCCACCCCCTACATAACCCAGCAAACTAAGATCCACGGGCTTGAAATTCTTGCTGCTAGCACAGCAGTCTAAGGTGGACCTGGGACACTCAAGTTTGGTTGGGGGAGGGGTGTCCACCATTGCTGAGGCTTGAGTAGGCAGTTTTACCCTCAAAGTGTAAACAAAGCATTCATGAAGTTCAAACTGGGTGGAACCCACTGCAGCTCAGCAAGGCTGAATGTCTCTCTAGATTTCTCCTCTCTGGGCAGGGAATCTCTGAAAAATAGGCAGCAGCCTCTGTCAGGCACTTACAGATAAAACCCCCATCTCCCTGGGACAGAGTACCTGGGGGAAAGAGTGGCTGGGGATGCAGCTTCAGCAGGCTTAAACATCCCTGTATGACAGCTCTGAAGAGAGCAGCAGTGCTCCCAGAACAGTATTTGAGTTCCGATAAGGGACAGACTGCCTCCTCAGGTGGGTCCCTGACCCCTGTGTATCCTAACTGGGAGACACCTCCCAGTAGGCGCCAACAGACACCTCATATAGGAGAGCTCACGCTGGCATTTGGCAGGTGACCCTCTGGGATGAAGCTTCCAGAGGAAAGAACAGGCAGCAATCTTTGCTGTTCTGTAGCCTTCGCCAGTGACACCCAGGCAAACAGGGTCTGGAGCAGATCTCCAGCAAACTCTGGCAGACCTGCAACAGAGGAGCCTGACTCTTGGAAAACTAACAAACAGAAAGGAATAGTATCAACATCAACAAAAAGCATGTCCACTCAGAGACCACATCCAAAGGTCACCAACATCAAAGACCAAAGGTAGATAAATCCATGAAGATGGGGAGAAACCAGAGCAAAAAGGCTGAAAATTCCAAAAACCAGAATGCCTGTTCTCTGCCAAAGGATCACAACTCCTTGTCAGCAAAGGAACAAAACTGGATGGAGAATAAGTCTGATGAACTGACAGAAGTAGGCTTCAGAAGTTAGGTAATCACAAACTCCTATGAGCTAAAAGAGTATGTTCTAGCCCAATGCAAGGAAGCTAAGAACCTTGAAAAAAGACTAGATGAATTGCTAACTAAAATAACCAGTGTAGAGAAGAACATAAACGATCTGATGGAGCTGAACAAAACAGCAAGAGAACTTCATGAAGCATACACAAGTATCAGTAGCCAAATCAATCAAGCGGAAGAAAGGATATCAGAGACTGAAGATCAACTCAGTGAAACAAAACAAGAATTCAAGATTAGAGAAAAACAGGGAAAAGAAACAAAAAAAGCCTCCACGAAACATGGGACTATGTGAAAAGACCAAATCTACATTTGATTGGTGTACCTGAAAGTGATTGGGAGAATGGAATCAAGTTGGGAAACACTCTTCAGGATATTATCCAGGAGAACTTCCACAACCTAGCAAGGCAGGCCAACATTCAAATTCAGGAAATAGAGAGAACACCACAAAGATATTCCTCAAGAAGACCAACCCAAGACACATAATCGTCAGATTCACCAAGGTTGAAATGAAGGAAAAAATGTTAAGGGCAGCCAGACAGAAAAGTCAGGTTACCCACAAAGGGAAGCCCATCATAGTAACAGTGGATGTCTCTGCAGAAACCCTACAAGCCAGAGAACATCACAAAAATGTTCCTCGAGAAGACCAAACCCAAGACACATAATCATCAGATTCACCAAGGTTGAAATGAAGGAGAAAATGTTAAGGGCAGCCAGAGAGAAAAGTCGGGTTACCCACAAAGGGAAGCCCATCAGACTAACAGTGGGTATCTCAGCACAAACCCTACAAGCCAGAAGAGAATGGGGAACAATATTCAACATTCTTAAAGAAAGGAATTTTCAACCCAGAATTTCATATCCAGCTAAACAAAGCAAAGGAGAAGTAAAATCCTTTATAGACAAGCAAATGCTGAGAGATTTTGTCACCATCAGGCCTACCTTACAAGAGCTCTTGAAGGAAGCACTAAGCATGTAAAGGAACAACTAGTATGAACCACTGAAAAAACATACCAAATTGTAAAGACCATCGACACTATAAAGAAACTGCATCAACTAACAGGCAAAATAACCAGCTAGCATCATAATGACAGGATCAAATTCACACATAACAATACTAACCTTAAATGTAAATGGGCTAAAAACCCCAATTAAAAGACACAGACTGGCAAATTGGATAAAGAGTCAAGACCCATGGTTGCGCTGTATTCAGGAGACCCATCTCATGTGCAAAGACACATATTGGCTTGAAATAAAGGGATGGAGGAATAAGCAAATGGAAAGCAAAAGAAATTAGGGATTGCAATCCTAGTCTCTGATAAAACAGAATTTAAACCAACAATCATCAAAAGAGACAAAGAAGGCCATTACATAATGTCAAAGGGATCAATGCAACAAGAAGAGTTAACTATCCTAAATATTTATTCATGCAACACAGGAGCACCCAGATTCATAAAGTAAATTCTTAGAGACCTACAAAGAGACTTATACTCTCACACAATAATAGTAGCAGACTTTAACACCCTACTGTCAATATTAGACAGATCAATGAAACAGAAAATTAACAAGGCTATCCAAGACTTCAACTCAGTTCTGGACCAAGCAGACCGAATAGACATCTACAGAACTCCCCATCCCAAATCAACAGAAGATATATTCTTCTCAGTATCACATCACACTTATTCTAAAACTGACCACACAAAAGGAAATAAAACACTCCTCAGCAAATGCAAAAAATCAGAAGTCATAACAGTCTCTCAGACCACAGTGCAATCAAATTAGAACTCAGCATTAGGAAACTCACCCAAAACTGCACAACTACATGGAAACTGAACAACCTGCTGCTGAATGACTACTGAGTAAATAACGAAATTAAGGCAGAAATAAAAATGTTCTTTGAAACCAATGGGAACAAAGGCATAGCATACCAGAATCCCTGGGATACATTTAAAGCAGCGTGTACAGGGAAATTTATAGCACTAAATGCCCACAAAAGAAAGCCAAAAAGATCTAAAATTGACACCCTAACATCACAATTAAAGGAACTAGAGAAGCAAGAGCAAACAAATTCAAAAGCCAGCAAACAAGAAATAACTAAGATCAGAGCAGAACTGAAGGAGAGAGAGAAACAACACATCCTTCCAAAAATCAATGAATCCAGGAGCTGGCTTTTTGAAAACATCAACAAAATAGATAGACTACTAGCCAGACTAATAAAGAAGAAAAGGGAGAAGAATCAAACAGACACAATAAAAGATGATAAAGGGGATATCACCACCAATCCCACAGAAATACAAACTACCATCAGAGAATACTATAAACACCTCTATGCAAATAAACTAGAAAATCTAGAAGAAATGGAGAAATTACTGAAATAATATACACCCTCCAAAGACTAAACCAGAAAGAAGTCGAATCCTTGAATAGACCAATAACAAGTTCTGAAATTGAGGCAGTAATTAATAGCCTACCAACCAAAAAAGTCCAGGGCCAGACAAATTCACAGCCAAATTTTACCAGCGGTACAGAGAGGAGCTGGTACCATTCCTTCTGAAACTATTCCAATCAATAGAAAAAGAGGGAATCCTCCTTAACTCATTTATGAGGTCAGCATCATCCTGATACCAAAACCTGGCCGAGACACAACAAAAAAAGAAAATTTTAGGCCAATATCCCTGATAAACATCAATGCAAAAATCCTCAATAAAATGCTGGCAAACCAAATCCATTAGCACATCAAAAAGCTTATCCACTACTATCAAGTTGGCTTCATCCCTGGGATGCAAATCTGGTTCAAAATACACAAATCAATATATGTAATCCATCACATATACAGAACCAAGAACAACAACAAAAAAAACACTCATGATTATCTCAATAGACACAGAAAAGGCCTTTGACAAAATTCAACAGCCCTTCATGCTAAAAACTCTTAATAAACTAGGTATTGATGGAATGTATTGCAAAATAATAAGATTATTTATGACAAACTCACAGGCAATATCATACTGAATGGGCAAAAGCTGGAAGCATTCCCTTTGAAAACTGGCACAAGATGAGGATGCCCTCTCTCAATACTCTTATTCAACATAGTATTGGAAGTTCTGGCCAGGGCTATCAGGCAAGAGAAAGAAAGGGTATTCAATTAGGAAAAGAGGAAGTCAAATTGTCCCTGTTTGCAGATGACATGATTGTATATTTAGAAAATCCCATCATCTCAACCCTAAATATCCTTAAGCTCAGAAGCAACTCCAGAAAAGTCTCAGGATACAAACTCAATGTGCAAAAATTACAAGCATTCCTATACACCAATAGCAGACAAAGAGAGTCAAATCATGAGTCAACTCACATTCACAATTGCTACAAAGAGAATAAAATAAGTAGGAATCCAACTTACAAGGAATGTGAAGGACCTCTTCAAGGAGAACTACAAACCACTGCTCAAGGAAATAAGAGAGGACACAATCAAATGGAAAAACATTCCATGCTCATGGACAGGAAGAATCAATCTCGTGAAAATGGCCATACTGTCCAAAATAATTTATAGATTCAATGCTATCCCCATCAAGCTACCATTGACTTTCTTCAAAGAATTGGAAAAACAAAACTACTTTAAATTTCATATGGAACCAAAAAAGAGCCCACATAGCCAAGACAATCTTAAACAAAAACAACAAAGCTGGAGGCATCAAGCTACCTGACTTCAAACTATATTACAAAGCTAGAGTAACAAAAACAGCATGGTACTGGTACCAAAACAGATATATAGACCAATGGAACAGAACAGAAGCCTCGGAAATAACACTACACATCTACAACCATCTGATCTTTGACAAACCTGACAAAAACAAGCAATGGGGAAAGAATTCCCTATTTAATAAATGGTGTTGGGAAAACTGGGTAGCCATATACATAAAGCTGAAACTGGATCCCTTCCTTACACCTTATACAAAAATTAACTCAAGATGGATTAAAGACTTAAATGTAAGACCTAAAACCATAAAAACCCTAGAAGAAAACCTAGGCAATACCATTCACAACATAGGCATGGGCAAAGACTTCATGACTAACACACCAAAAACAATGGCAACAAAATCCAAAATTGACAAATGGAATCTAATTAAATGAAAGAGCTTCTGCACAGTAAAAGAAACTATCATCAGAGTGATCAGGCAACCTACAGAATGGGAGAAAAATTTTGCAATCTATCATCTGACAAAGGGCTAATATCCAGAATCTACAAAGAACTTAAACAAATTTACAAGAAAAAAAAAATCAATAAGTGGGCAAAGGATATAAACAGACACTTCTCAAAAGAAGACATTTATGCAGCCAACAAACATGAAAAAAAGTTCATCATCACTGGTCATTACAGAAATGCAAATCAAAACCACAATGAGATGCCATCTCATGCCAGTGAGAATGGCGATCATTATAACGTCAGAAAACAACAGATGCTGGAGAGGATGTGGAGAAATAGGAATGCTTTTACACTGTTGGTGGTGAGTGTAAAATAGTTCAACCATTGTGGAAGACAGTGTTTCAATTCCTCAAGGATCTAGAGCTAGAAATACAATTTGACCCAGCAATCCCATTACTAGGTATATACCCAAAGGATTATAAATCATTCTACTATAAAGACACATGCACACATATGTATTGAGGGACTATTCACAATAGCAAAGACTTTGAACCAACCCAAATGCCCATCAATGATAGACTGGATAAAGAAAATGTGGCACATATACACTATGGAATATTATCCAGCCATAAAAAAGGATGAATTCATGTCCTTTGCAGGGACATGAATGAAGTTGGAAATCATCATTCTCAGCAAAGTAACACAGGAACAGAAAACCAAACACAGAATGTTCTCACTCATAAGTGGGTGTTGAACAATGAGGACACATGGACACAGGGAGGGGAGCATCACACACAAGGGCCTGTTGGGGGGCAGGGAGGCTGTGTGAGGGACAGCATTAGGAGAAATACCTAATATAGATGACAAGTTGATGGGTGCAGCAAACCACCATGGAACATGTATACCTATGTAACAGACCTGCCCGTTCTTCACATGTACCCCAGAACTTTAAGAATTAAAAGAAAAAAGAATTAAAGAAAGTGTGACAACAAAATCAGTAAATAGGGATTCTGAAGAAGGGGATAAAAAATATAAAAAAGAACCAAAAATAAATCTTTCAGTTAAAGATTACAAGAAATTAAATGAAAACTTCACTAGAGGAGTCAATACCAGATTCAAAATGGCAGAGGAATCAGTGAACACATAGATCAATAAAGATTATCCAATCCAAAAATGGAGAAAAACAAGACTAAAAAAATGACCAAGAACTCAGACTTGTGCGATAACATCAGAGTTTCAATATACATGCAATGGAAGACCAAAAGAAAAGGAAAGATAGATAGGGCCAGAAAAACTATCTGAGTAAATAATAGCCAAAATTTTCTCACATTTTTCATATGGACAGATAAGCGTCAGAAATGACAATTGCATATGGATTACTATTTAAGACTGTGTATATCTTTTTTCATATATTTTCTTATCTTCTTTAAAAATTCAAAATTGTGTAAAGTGAAACTTATAATGTGCTTTATTGGATTTAGAGCATATAAAATGTAATGTATATGGTAATAATAACAAAAAGGAAAACGGAAGAAATAGAGCCATATTAGGGCAAGATTACAATACTTTTCCAGAATTAAGTTAGCATCAAGATGCTAATTAAGCTAGCATCAAGATGTATACTATCATCCTTAGACTAGCCAGTAAGAACATAATTTAAAAAATAGATAAGACATCAAATACAGAATACTTCAAATTACTCATTTAATATATAAGACTGTCAAGTAGAAACAGAGATACAAGAAACACAGGAGACATTATATAAAAAATAGCAAAACAGTCAATGTTACTTCAACCATATCAATAATTACATTAAATGTGGAATAGTTTAAACACCTCACACAAAAGGTAGACATTGTCAGATTGGGAAAAAAAACAATATCCAACTATACACAATCTATAGGAAACACTCCTTCTATTCAAAGACACAAATTATTTGAAAGTAAAAGAATATGAAAAGATATACCATACAAACATTATCCAAGAGACAGAAGCAATGGCTATTTTAAGAAACAAAATAGACTTTAAGCTAAAACATACTGCTAGAGTGAAAAAGAGACATTTCTTAATGATAAGAAAGTCAAAATATGAGTATGATAGCAGTTAAGAATGCATATTCACTAACTACACAGATTCCAAATATATGCAGCAAAAACTGACAGAATTTAAAGAAGGAAAAGAAAAATATAACAATTATACTTGAAGATTTCAGTATCTTATTTTCAGTAATTGATAGTATACCCAGGGAAATATCCACAAGAATACAGAATACTTAAACAACACTGTCAAAGCTAACTTGCTGTGTATACAATATTCCATCCAAATACTATAGAATACATTTTCCTTTGCATAGACAATTCTCTAGGATAAACCACATGTTAAGCCTGGAGTAAAAAACTGCAGCATATTGGCTAAATCCAGCCTGCCACAATTTTGTGGGGGATAGGGGGAGAGGAATAAATAAAGTTTTATTGCAATACAACCCACAATTATGCATTTACCTAATGCTGGGGGAAGCTTTCACACTATAACAGTGGAGTTGGATGCTGCAGTACACACTATGTGACTTGCAAACCAAATATATATATAATGGGGTTTTATTAAAAAAAAAAAAACAAAACTATAACCCCTCTGGTAGGCCATTAAAAAGTCCTAACAAATTTAAAAGGATGAAAATCATACAACATATTTTATCTAATTACAACAGAGTTAAATCAGAAATGAATAACAGAAAAAAAATCTTAAAAATCTCCAAGTATTTGAAAATGGAACAACACTTCTAAGTAAACTAAGGGTCAAAGAAGTAATCACAAGAGAAACTGAAAGATATTTCAAGAGAATGAAAAATTTTGTAATATAAGGAGAAAGCTGAAGGAATAACACTTACTGTTTTCAAAACTTAACGGAAAACAACCATAATCAACATGATATTATTGGGCAAGAAAATAGGCATACATATCAATGGATAATAATTGAGAGTCCAAAAATAAATCACATAATAAATAATACAATAAAGGTGCTATGACAATTCAGTGGGATAAAAGATCATCTTTTCAAGGAAGAGTGCTGAAGTAATTGGATATTAACATGCATAAAAGTGAATTTATATCCTTTTCTCATATTATACACAAAATTTAGCTTTAAATAGATCAAATACTTAAATATAAGAGCTAAAATCCTACAATTTTTAGAAAAAAAAGATAGAAGAAAATCTCTAGGACTTCACTTGAACAAATAGTTCTTAGATGAGACACCAAAAGCACAAACCATATAAAAATAAATCGATAAACTGAATGTAATCAATATTTAAAATGTTTGCACTTTCAAAGACAATGGAAAATGGAAAGACATTAACAAAATGGAAAGACAGCCATAGACTGGAAATACATATGTGCAAATCATTTATCCAGCAAGGGACTTCTATTCAGAATATAGGAATATCTGCTACATAAAAAGAACTATTACAATTCAAAAATAATAGATAAAAAACAATTAAAAAATAAAGGATCCTTACAAAAATTAACATACTCTTACCATCCGATCCAGCAATCACATTCCTTGGTATTTACCCAAAGGAGTTGAAAATATGTTCACACAAAAAACTGCACACAGATCCTTAAGCAGCTTTTTTCAAAACTGTGAAAACTTGGAAGCAACCAAGATGTGGTTCAGCAGATGAGTGGATAAATAAGCTGTAGTACATCCCGATAGTGGAATATGACTCAGGATTGAAATGAAATGAGCTATCAAGCCACGAGAAGACATGGGAGAAACTTAATGCAAAAAGTCAATCTGAAAAGACTACATACTATATGATTCCAACTATATGGCACTGTGGAAAAGGTAAAACTATGGAGATAGTAAAACGATGAGTGGTTACCAGGGGTTAGGCAAGAGAGATGAATAGGCGGAACACAGAAAATTTTTAGGGCCGAGAAACAATTCTGTCTGATACTATAATAGTGGTTTCTTATTAGATATTTGTCCAAACCCGTAAAATGTCCAATACCAAGAGTGACCCCTATGTAAACTGGATTGGGGTGGTGATGTGCTGTCAATGTAGGCTGATCAATTTTACTAAATGTATCACTCTGGTGCTGTATGTTGATAATAGGGGAGGATATGCATGTGTGAAGGCAAGGAGGGAGTTTAAAAAATCTCTGTACCTTCCTCTCAATTTTGCAGTGAATCTAAAACTATTCTAAAGTATAAAGCCATTTTTTAAAAATGGAGGATGGAGGAGATATTGGAATAGATATTTCACTAAAGAATTAATACAAATAACTATTAGGCACATGAAAAGATTCTAACAGCATTAGTCCTTAGGAAAATGTGAATTAAAACCCAACTTCACTAGGATGCCTATAATCATAAAAGACAGACAGTAGTGACAAGGGTGTGGAATAAAGAAGACTCATCATTGTTGCTGGGAACATATACTGATAAGGCCAATTTGGGAAATCACTCTGCAGTTTCTTAAAGTGTCAAATACAACTTACTATTCAACCTAGCAACTTGACTCAGAAAAATAAAAAAAAATTAAAACATGTCTATACCTACAAAGACATTTATATGACTGCTCACAACATGTTATTCATAATAGCAAAACACTGGAAACAACCCAACTGCTCATCAACCGGTGAATGGATAAACATTTTATAGCTATAAAATGGGATACTGTTCAAAATGAAAAGGAGCATGGTATTGACACAAAACGCAATGGATAGACTTTAAAAGTGTTACAGTAAATTAAAAAAAAGAGTCAGAGGCAGCAGACTACTGATTATATGATTCAGTTAATGAAATATCCATATAAAGCAAATTTACGTAGACAGAAAGCCATCAATGTTTTCCTAGGTGGAGGTTTTGAATGCTATTTTTTTTTTTTTTTTTTTTTTTTTTTTTTTTTGAGACGCAGTCTCACTCTGTCACCCAGGCTGGAGTGCAGTGGCACAATCTCGGCTCACTGCAACCTCCACCTCCCAGGTTCATGCCATTCTCCTGCCTCAGCCTCCTGAGTAGCTGGGACTACAGGCGCCTGCCACCACGCCCAGCTAATTTTTTGTATTTTTAGTAGAGGCAGGTTTCACCGTGTTAGCCAGGATGGTCTTGATCTCCTGACCTCGAGATCCGCCCGCCTCAGCCTCCCAAAGTGCTGGGATTACAGGTGTGAACTACCCCGCCTGGCCTTGAATGCTAATTTAACTGAAAATAAGCATGAGAAAATTTGGGAGCAGGTGCCAGAAATGTTCTAAGACTTATTTATGGTACCATTTGCAGAAGTCTATAAATTTACAAAAGAATCATAGAATTCCATACTTACAGTGGTTAAGTTATATGAAATGTAAATTACACTTCAGAAAATGATATTTAAAAAAACAACAGTGTAAAGTTTAGTCTGGCAGTGAAAATTGGGGAATGTTAAGCAATATAGACAAACCTATCAGTGAATGATTTTTTTAAAAAAAGAAAGAGCCCAAAGTTAGAAAATTGAAAAGAAAAGTCTACTTTGACATGAAGCAATGTGAGAAATGTGTGAATGGCTGATTTATTCACAATACATTGGCTTTGCAGCCACTAATACTTGTTACAGGAAATGGCTGTAAGATTTATGTATAATAGGATTAGGCATGCTGAGTTATAGCATTTAATAGTATTTTTACATAAACTAATAATGCTGCCAGTAATCAGCAAAGTCTTCTGAGGTCCTCTCAGAAATCTCACATTTCAAATGATAGGGCTAGCTTTATATCACTTCTGGTAACAAGAGCTGGGGTACTCAAGCATAGACTGAAAGATTTAGACTGTTGGGAAGCAAGTTTCCATGGGTCCCTTGTGTTCCTACATGTCTTGCCACCAATTGCGAGAATTATAAGGCCCTAACTGCTCTTTACCTGGGCCATTTCTCAAAGTTGTGCTTGCAGCAAACAACCATTGAAGAAGCGACACCTCCTCCCAAACCAAGAGCTGGCTTCCTTATTAGATGTTATAAGGTGGTAATTTCACTAGATTTGGCATTCCTCTCCTATGTGTGCAGACATCCATTAGTCCAGTACAAACTGGGGTTTAGGGAACCAGCGAGAAACCATGCTGACACTCCGGCTACTGTTTTTGCTGTGAGCAATAAAGTATTTCATCTCCGACCCAGAAGTCTCATTTCTTGTGTCAACATCCGTAAAACTGTATCAAGCTAAATTTGCCAGCTTGCAAAAGGGCAAAATGTCAGATCTTTGGCAACTCTTGACATCTGGACAGTATATTTTACTTAAGCATAAAGACAAAACAAGTCTAAACGTTAAAGACTGGTCTTTATTACATCATTAGGATTTGTATTAGTTAAATTACATTGCTCACTTCCCATAAGCAGGTTTTATAAAATCTGTATTTGTAATTCTGTGTGGCCTAGAACAGTGTATTAGAAAATTAAAAAGAAGTCAATGGTTTTGAAATCTAATTACAAACTTAATTCTGTGATAAAGAAAATGTTAAACCAGATTCAGTAACCTGTTTAGTATTTTAGTTCAGCTAATTCTACCTGCTGAAATAAGAGGCCTTGGATGGAAAGGATCTGAAAGATCCTTCAGGAAGACCTGAAAACAGTAGTCTAGCACTCATCCTTGAACAGTAGCAATGGATGAGGCAAGAATATCGTCTTTGGACACAGAATACTAGGTTCAAATTCTAGCTCTGCCACCCGTTTGCTATGTAAACTTGGTTATATAACGTAATCCCTCATGGTTTCAGTCTCAATTTATACAATAAGGGCTAACAATAATATCACCATTACTGTGCTGTAAAGATTAAGAAATGTCTATGTTAGCACTGTGCAGGGGCCTAAATGCACTTCTTAACCTTTGTTACTCAGTCTTACTCAGGAAATGGCTACAAGAGAAACTGGAGCTCACCTGTGGGAGGTCAGCACTGCAGCACAGCCTTCCCTAACCTCCTTCATTATTGTTTGCCATAGGTACCGCTTAGAGCAGGGATCCATCCCAGAGCTGGGTTCATCCTGAAGGAAAGGCAATACAGAGTAATCAGCATTTGAAAAACACAAACAGAAATATACACAACGACATGGGAGGCCAGATCCCAGGTGAAAGAAAAATCTCTGCTCTGGCTCTAACAGGCACTTCTCCAATTGGTTTTGTTACCCTCTGCTCAACAAAGCCAGAATGATAGGGGAACGTGAGAGAGCAATGAGTGACTCCTCCAGCCACACAGCATGCTACCCAAGAGTCCCACTTCTTTCTCACCTCATCCAGAGAAATTCAAAAAAGAGATCAAAATTATATATATATAAAAGAACCAAATAGAAATACTGGAGCAGAAATATAAAAAGAAATAAAAAATATGATAGAGAATGCCAAAAGCACATTTGATCAAGCAGATTAAAAACAAATCTGTGAACTTGAAGGCAGATTATTTGAAATTATCCAGCCAAGGAAAATTAAAAAAAAAAAAAAAAGAATTAAGAAGAACAAAGAAAGCCTAACAGGTTTATGGCACATTATCCAGAGACCTAACTTTTACAATATGAGATTTACAAAATAAAAAAAGGTGAGAAAAAGGGGCAGCCGAATGCTTATTAAATAAATAGTGGCTGAAACATTCCCAAATTTGGATAAAGAGAAAGACATTTGAACACTGAGATATATGAAGCTTAAAAGTTCCCAAATAGCTTCAACCCAACAAATTATTCACTGAGATACACAATAACCGAACTGTCAAAAATGAAAAGCAGAATTTTCACAGCAACAAGAGAAAAAAAAAAAAAAAAAAAGGTTCATCACATACATGAACAAGGTTATCAGTGGATTTTTCAGAAGAAATCTTCAGGACAGGGAAAGAGTAGGCCAATGAAACAAAAAAAACCTACCAAATCAAAAATACTTTGCCTACTTTACCCAGCAAAGCTGCTCCTCAGAAATAAAAAAAAGAAAAAGAATTTCCCAAACAAAAGCTGAAAGAGTTCATTTACACAATACCTGTCTTAAAAGAAAAATGCTAATGGGGGTTCTTTAAAATAAAATAAAAGGATTCTAATTAGCAACATGAAATTATAAAACTCACAGTAAAGTTAAGTATATAGCCAAATTCAGCATACTTTAATGCTTTAATGTTGGTGTGTAAATCACTTATAACTGTAATATTCAGATTAAAAGACAAAAAAGTATTAAAAATAACTATAGGTAATATAATTTTTAATGGAAACACAATATAAAGAGCTGCAAATTGTGACATCTAAAACATAAAATGAGATGGTTGGAAGTAAAAGTGTAGTTTTTTTAAATGTGACATAAGTTCAGTTACTATCAGGTTAAAAATAGACTTTTGTAACTATAAGATGTTTTATATAGATACTTAGTAACCACAAATTAAAAACCTACAGTGGATGCACACACACACGTGCACACACACACATACACATAAGAAAAAAAAAACAGAGAAATGAATCAAAGCATACCAACATACCAACACACAAAAAAGTTATCAAATTAAAAGAAAAACAGTAATAAAGGAAAAAAAGAATAAATAGCTTTAAAAATAGCCAGAAAACAATTAACAAAATGTCAAGGATATGTTCTTACCTATTAATAATTACATTAACTGTAAATAGACAGCATTTGCCAATCAAAAGGCATAAAGTGAATGAAAGGATAAAAACCAAGATCCAACCTTATGCTGTTTGCAAGAGACTTAGTACAGTTTTTTTGATATACATAGACTGAGTGTGAAACAATAGGTAAATATACTCCAAGCAAATGATGACCCAGAGGGCATGTTTATCTATATTTATGTCAAACAAAATATGCTTTAAGTCAAAAACTGTAAAAAGAGAAAAATACAATAATAAAATGGTCAATTTATTATAAAATGATAAAAGAGTAATTGTAAATATATATGCACTGAATATTAGAGTAGCTATATATGTAATGCAAATATTAACAGAACTGAAAGGAGTAAAAGACATAACTACAATAATAATAGGGAGTTCAAGGCTCCACTTTCAATGATACATTGATTAACCAGACAGTAAATCAATAAGGAAATGACATACTTGAACTACACTTTAGACCAAATGAACCTAACAGCCATACACAGAACATTCCATCCAACGACAGCAGAATCATTCCATCCAACGACAGCAGAATACACATTCTTCTCCAGCACACATAAAATACTCTCCAGGAGAGACCATATATTAGGCCACAAAACAAGTCTACACAATTTTTAAAAATTGAAATCATATCCAGTATCATTTCAGACCAACATGGTATGACACTAGAAATTAATAAGGAGGAAAACTGAGAAATCCACAAATACATGTAAATTAACAATATGTTCCTGAACAACCAATGGGCCAAAAGTGAAATTAAAAAGAAAATTTTAAAAAATACATGTATCTTGAGACAAATGAAAATGGAAACAAAACAAAACTTATGGGATGAGGTAAAAGCAGGTTTGAGGAATAAGTCATCAACATTAAGAAAAAAGAAAGATTTCAAATAAATATCCTACCTTTGCAATTGAAGAAATTGGATAAAGAAATGAACTAAGCCCAAAGTTAGCAGAAGTAAGAAAAGAATAAAAGGCCATACATCATAAGCCCACAACTAACATCATATTCAACAGTGTAAAGCTAAAAACTTCGAATCTAAGAAGAACAAGACAAGGATGCCCACTCTAGCCACTTTTACTCAACATAATACTAGAAGTCCTACCAGAGCAATTAGTCAAGACAAAGAACAGGCATCCAAATCAAAAACGAATAAGTAAAATCATCTTTCCAAAAGCACGATCTAATATACAGAAAACACTACAGACTCCACCAAAAAATCCATTAGAATTAATAAACAAATTCAATAAAGTCATATGATACAAAATCAACATACAAATATCAATTTTGCTTCCATAAAATAGCAGTGGGTTATCAGAAAAGGAAATTTTAGACAATTTCATTTACAGTAAGATCAAAATGAACAAAATACTTAGGAATAATTTTAACAAAGGAAGTGAAAGATCTGTATACTGAAATCTATAACATTTTGATTAAAGAAATTGAAGACAAATAAATGGAGAGCTATCCATGTACATGGATTGAAAGAATTAATATTTTAAAATGTCCATATTACCCAAAGCGATCGACAGACTCAGTGCTATTCCTACAATTCCATTGTCATTTTTTCACAGAAATAGAAAACCAGAATACCAAAATTTATTTAAAGAAAAACAACAACAACAACAAAAGACCACAAATAGCTAAAGAAATTAAGCAAGAAGAACAGTGCTAGAGGCCTCACATTTCCTATTTTCAAACTATACTACTATGCTATCGTAATTTAAAAAGTATGGTACTTGTATAAAAACAGAAATACAGATTCATAGAAAAGAATAGACAGTACAGAAATAAACCCACACACATATAGTCAATCTTTGACAAATACACCAAAATTAAAACTAGGAAAAGGACAGTCTCTTCAATATATGGCTTTGGGAAAACTGAGTATCTACATACAAAAAATTAAAACTGGGTTCTTATCTTACACCATACACAAAAATCAACTGAGCATGTATTAAAGATTTAAACATAAGATCAGAAACCAAGAAACTTGTAGGAAAAAAAAAGAAAAAAGAAAAGAAAAGCTCCTTGACATTGGTCTTGGCAATGTTTTGTTTGTTTTTTGGATATGAGACCAAAAGCAGAGAAAACAGAAGCAAACATAGAGTGGTACTATTTCAAATGAAAAGAGTTTCTGCACGAGAAAGGAAAATACCAACAAAGCAGGCAAACTACAGAGGGGAATAAAATGTTTGCAGCCATATATCCAATAAGGGGTTACATCCTATATATGGAATTCATAAAGCTAAATAGCAAAATAATAATAATTAAAAATAGAGAAAAAACTTGAACAGACTTTTCTCAAAAGAAGACATGCAAATGGCCAATAGGTATATGAAAAGATGGTCAACATTATTAATAATCAGGGAAATGTAAATAAAAACGACAATGAGATATCACCTTGTACTCGTTAGAATAGCTATTGTTAAAAGGACAGAAGATAACCAGCAATGGCAAGGATTCGGAGAAAAGTGAGCCCTTATACACAATTGGTGGGAATGTAAATGTACACACATTGTGAAAAACAGTGTGGAGTTTCCTCTACAAATTAAAAATACTACTACCACCTGATCCAGTAATCTCACATCTGTGTGTGTATCCAAAGGAAATAAAATCAATATCTGGAAGCGTATCTGGAAGTACTATATTCATGACAACATTATTTACAAAAGTCAAGATATAGAAACAACCTAAGCATCCCTAAGTGTATAAATGGGAAAAGAAAATGTGTATCTCTCTCTCTCTCTCTCTCTCTCTCTCTCTCTCTCTCTCCCCCTGTTTCCTTGTCTCTCTCTCTCTCTCTCTCTCTCTCTCTCTCTCTCTCTCTCTTTCTCTCTCTCTTCTCTGGGTGTATATGTGTGTAATGAAATATTATTCTGCTTGAAAAATAAGGAAATCCTTCCATTTTCAACAACATAAGTGAATCTGGAGGACTTATGCCAAGCATAAAGTGAAATAAGCCATGCATGGAAAAACACTACTTCTTAATGAAATAGTAAAAAGTTGAACACATAGGAAGAGACAGTAGAAAGGTGCCAGGCTGTGGAAATGGGGAGATACTTGTCAAAGGGCAGAAAATTTCAGTTATACAGGACAAACAAGTTCTGGAGACCTAACATACAGCATATAGGGCTGCTATAGTTTGGATGTTTCGTCCTCTACAGAATTCATGTTAAAACTCAATCCCTAATGAAACAATATTGAGAAGTATGACCACTGGGAGGTGAACGAGTTTATAAGGTTAAGTGACCTTATAAAAGCACCTGATGAAGGACCTTCACCTCTTTTTGGCCTTCTGACTTTTGCCTTATGAGGACACATATTCCTCCCCTCTGGAGGGCACAGGGTTCAGGTATTCATCTTGGAAGCAGGGTTGGCACCTTCGGCAGGCACCTGCACCTGGCAGTACCTTGATCTTGGACTTCCCAGACTCCAAAACTCAAATGTCTGCTCTCTGTTCTTCATAAATTATCCAGTCTGCTATAGCAGCACAGTGGACTAAGAGAAGGACTGTAGGTAACGATGCTGTATTACATATTTGAAATTTGTTAAGAGGGTAGATATTAAGTGTTCTCATCACACCCAGGGAAAACAATGGCAATTATATGACATCATCAATATGTTAATTAGTTTGATTGTAGTCATCACATCAGAATATTTATGTATATCAAAACACATGTTGAATTCATTAAATATATACCATTTTTATTAATTATACCTCCATAAAACTGGGAGGTGGGGAATTGGGCTATATTTTCATGCCAGGTTGGTTCTCCTTCATGATCTGGCTAGGTAAGCCAACCTTGATGTTTTTAAAATGAATTTTCAACCTCCATAAAATTTCAGAATGATATGCCCTAGGAAGACATATGATAGCAGAAAAAGGCTTCATTTATTTAGCAACATCAAATAAATTGATATTTCTTAGAACTTGAAGCTTTCTCCTTCAATAGACACCAAAGCATTTCTTATATGAACCAATTCTAGAGAAATCTTGCCAAACTGTAAGATATATTTCTGTGCTTTTATTAGCCAGGGAGTACTAAACACATATTTCTTAAGAGCTTAGGGTCATAAACTTCCCCAAAGAAAGAAACAGATGGGAAGCAGTAGGGGTGGGGGGAGAAGCACTGAACAGAAAAATAAATATCTAGTCTTTTCTGCAAATCAAGCAATATATGTGTACTAGTTATAAAAATAAGTAAATAAAAGGTGTGATCATGCAATGCTCAGCATGAGAGTTGGATGTGTAATTTACGTTTTCCTGATTCCCTCCTTGATGTCAGCTCTGAGAGCCACTTCTAGTCTCTCTGTTGAGAACTCCAAAGGACCGGCAACAAATCTCTTTAACCTATTGCTCTGAACAGTAACCATCATCATAGTCACAAATAGTTACTGTGGTTTACCATCTGCTGGACACTGGGCTAGATGCTTAATGTAGTTTATTTTATTTACTGCTTTCAATGACTCCATGAGACAGACATTATAATCGGGACAATTTTCAGATGAGAAGGAAGCAGGCATAGAACATACAAGGCCAAGTGTTGGGCGGCTGCAGAAGCAAAATTCAATGCTTGTCAGTCAGACTCCGGAGTCCTCACCTTGACCACTGTGCCACAGGTTTGGGCATCCACGGAAAGCTGAGAGCAAGGATGTACCAAAGAAAAGTATGTCAGGGTCTGCAGTGAACCAGGTCATGGCTATAGAGCATCGGCCCCTTCATCCAACTGAGGAGATGCATTGTGAGGGGCTGGGCATAGGGAAATTCCACAGAAAGTAATGAACGCCCACATATTGTTAACTACTCAACATAATCCCACCTTGTGTTGAAAATAAAATGCAATTTGTGAACTTCAGGATTGTGCAAATGGTAGTTTTTATTATCAGATTCCGGAATATGAAACTATACAATGGTCCAGGAATTTGGATATTGCAAAAGCCAATTTATGGCACCTAAAAAGAATATTCAAGTGAGTTTCCAGGAAACAACCAGCAAATGATGAGACCATTTTCTAACACAGACCTTCTCAATTCCCATTTGCTATCCCACTGAAAGGGCGTATTCATTTGATGAAGAAAGATAGAAAAAAAGGAATCTGTTTTGTTTTCCATACTTTTTGACACCCCTCAGACTCTCTACTGGTGTGAAGTCCAAAGATGTACTCTAGTGATTAGAATCCAATTTATGGCACGTAACAATAGCCTTTATTAATTCTTTCAATGGCATTACTTGCATTAACAATTATAGCTGTTTTATGAAATGCAAGACAATTAACTCCATTTCTTGACAAATGTTGCCTCCAATTAATGCTTTGATTCATTCAAATCAAATTAATTGCAGTTCCCAGACTGATTACAGACCACCTTGTCTCAAGACCATTGCATATACTCTACCCTCTTGCTGGAGTTTTCTTCCTACTCTCAACATCATAGCCAGCCTTCACTCTCAACACCCATCTTCAAGATTCACCATGACAGGTGTCACTACTGCTGTGATAAACATACAGCTACACAGAGAAAAAGACATCAAAGCAATATTCTAGAGGAAAACATAATGGGTTTCAGATTATAGATGAATTCTAATAATCTTTTAAAACACTGTTTTAATGTTAAAATTTTATAGAATTTTCAGTTTGACGAATATGAGTGAATCTAGCAAAAGGTAAGTGTTTTATTTCTGCAAAATTCAAACGATGTTTGGGAAATGTTGGCTTATGGCAAAACAGTTTACTAGTTTGTAGAACCAGCTTTGCAAGTTCTAAAGTTACTTCCCAGAAAAACTCTTAAAATCAGTTTATAAATCAATATGCAATATGTGTCTTATTCCAAGACATTGACATTCCTCTACTCACAAATAAAAGAATGTCAGGTTTCCCCAGCAGGGCCAGGGCTGTAGAGAGTTTCCGCTTGGTTCCCCCACTGTAGGTGGCCACAGGTTTGTCCGCATGGGCTTCGAGGTGTAAGCGCCTGATGAGATCTCCAGCAACCTGGAAGAGAGGGATGTGCATGTGCACACCAGCATTCACCAAAGTGCCCACCAGAAACCTGGTCTCAGTCCTCACTCCTGCTTCTCCCTCCCACTAACCCTGCTCATCTTCACACATACAATCAAGTACATCTCCTGAAACATCCCCCTTCACCATACAGGCAGTAATTGAGAGTGAACAGGTGGGAGTTTTCTGTGGCTGGAGACATCAAAGTGACGGTCAAAATAATCACATCTAGAGTTCAGGGAGCAGGGTGGGCAAGAAACACACTCGAGGTTGGAGGTCCAGATAAATACCCACGTTAAGGTGAGCAGAGACGGGAATGCCAAAAAGAAAACTGAGAAGGAAATAAATAGGAATGAAACTAATGGAAAGAGGTGTCAAAACTTAAAGGGAGAAGACAACCGAAGTAGAACACTTTCTTTATTATTTTAGATTCCGGGTGTCTATGTGCAGGTTTGTTACATGGGTATATTGTGTGATGCTGAGGTTTGGGCTTCTAATGATCCATCACCCAAGTAGTGAGTGTGGAACCCAACAGGTAGTTCTTCACCCCTTGTCTCATGCCCTACCTCCACATTTTTGGATTTCCACGTGTCTACTGCTGCCATGTTTGTGTCCATGTGCACCCAATGTTAAGCTCTCCCCTATAAATAAGAGCACATGTATTTGGTTTTGTGTTCCTGTGTTAATTTGCTTAGGATGATGCCTCCAGCTGCATTCACGCTGCTGCAAAGGATGTGATTTTGTTCGTTTTTATGGCTGGAGGGAATTTTCAATATTAACACAAGGAAAGAAGTAACCCTTTCACATTGAGAAGCCACTGTTAATGTTTGCAAACTCAGAGTTTGGTTTATAAAGTAACTAGAGGTGGGGAGGGGAATGGGAAATGTTTCTTATTTGCAACTGCTGAAAACCACTTTGCCAAGTCCCAAGGATGGTGGCAGCATTTGTCAAACCTCACCCCCCCACCCCAGGCACAGGAGAGTTCAGACCGTACTCAAAAGCCTGGGGTTCACAGCTTCTTTATTCTTCCCTGCTTTCCACCCTGCCAGCTCGTCCCACATCCTAGAAGGCCCAGCCCATATCTCTCATCAGAAAAAGTAATTGTCACTTCTTCTGTGTGTTGTATGTGTCACCTCTTCTTTGTATTATGTGTCTATAGAATGCTTCTATTTAGCATTTCCCACTGTAATTTGTACCACACTACATTTTCTGCTTCTAGTCTGTCTCCTATGCTGGATTAATTCTTCTTGGGGTCCAAGGTAAGCAACTTTTTCGTTTCCAACTTAGCATAATTTTAAAATGTTGCAAACAATTTTATTTAACTCTTATGACCATAGAAGTATTAATATAGATTCATTTTTTAGATATAATCATTTAGCCAAATTGACCAAGGTCATATTTTAATTCAAATTTAGGAGAAGAGGGAAAACTTCCTTAGGACTAAAAAGATGGGTTAATAATTGTGCATCCCAAATAACTAAATAAATATAAACCAATGTGTATACTCTTTTTGACAAGTGCATAAAAGTTAGGATAATAACAGGATAATGAAGGATAATGAAGCATTAAGAACCTCTACAAATATTAGGATAATCACTACGTCCCCCAATAAAATCTTTCAACAGAAATTGTTATATGGCTTTACTTGTACAACTTCAAAATATATTGCAGATGAATGAAGAGGGTCAAGGACTGGTCTTATGGTGAAATAGTATAATTCTAGGAAATGCAGATTTCCAGGCCCCAAAGATACATAAAGATGAAATATTTAATCTCCTCCTATCTGCCTAAGAAAATCTTATCAAGGGCAGTAGTTGGTCTTATTGAAAGTAAAGTCATTTTCCCCAGAATATTTTATATGAATCATCCTTTTTCCTGGCTCCATTCAGACCAATTATTTCAATTATCACAAGTTACATAAAAATTCACTTAAGTGAATTCTAAAATATCAAGACAAAACATTTTATTCCTCACAAGCAAACCCACACAAATATTAAGAGAAGGGTCATATAAATGAAGAAATATAAATGCCTGGCATTTCAGGAATTAAAGAGATAACAGAAGTAGTAATGTAGCTTCATCCAAATTTTTCTCAGAAAAGAATGGCCAAGAAGCGTAAATCAGTGGTAGATAAACACTCATAATGAGAGATGAAGGAAGGAAACCAGGGAGGCTTCCTGGAAAAGGAGGCACACGTCCCCATAAAAGAGAAGAAAACTAAGAGCATTATAGACCCTGTTAGAAAGCTTTATCTGTCGGGAAAAAGCCAATGCAGTCCTTACTTAATGTCATCTATATGTTCTTGGAGACTGCTTTAACTGAATCAACATTTAATGAAACCAGTTTTACCATAAGCTGATTGGTAGAAACAAAAGTTCCTATGTCATATGTCTGGTCACAAAAACATCTCCAAACTTCTAAATAAAAATAACTACTTCTAAGAGCAAACACTGAAATAAATGTGAGCTACACATACATTTGTGAAAGATTAACAAAAACATGATTTACCCAATTATTCCAGTTCAGGGTTGAGAGTGGTCAGAGTCTATGCTGGAAGCTCAGGGCACCAGGCAGTAACAGCCCTGGACAGCATTCCATTCTATCACAGGGTGCACTCACATGTCCACATGTACTCACCCACATGGACTCAATTTAGACACACCAAAGAAACTAATGTACACAGCTTTGGGACATGACAGAAAACAAGTGTACCTGGATAAAACGTACGTAGCCATGGGGAGAGCATGCAAACTCCTCTCCGACAGCAGTCCTGGCAGAAAATCAATTTTATTTTTCCCATCATTGTAATGAAACAATGTTGAACTAAACAACGTTATTTGGAGACCTGCTGTACTAACAGTGGTGAGGCTGGCAAAAATGACAAATTGTGAAGTCGATTTTTTTTTTGGTTATTTTTAGACCTATAAATATTACAAGAAAAAGAGAATGAAAATATGTGTGTGTGTGCATGTATTAGAAAGAAATTTTTAGTTACTCTCATCTATATTATTCAAAGATTAGCAATACATAAATGAAAGCTGATAAACTGACAAACGAAATAAAAAAATAATAATATAAGCACTTGGTTCTGGAGAAATGCACCTGAGAATATAAGTTACATTTTGAATAAACTTGCCAAATTATTATTGCACATTTTTATGAAGTTAGGAAACATATGTCATGTTTTCCCAGTTTCACAAAAGGTTAAATATTGCAGCCTGCAAATTCTGGATTGGTTAACCATAGGAAAGATTCCAGAGTATACAGGAACAAATGTATTAGTTTGATCCAATGTTTTCTGAATGTCATGTTGTCAGAAAATAACTGAAAATAGCCTAATAAGAAGTATTTTGCTGTAGTCTTTTCTGCACTCAGCAATACTGTCAAAGTAATGGCAAAAGCAATGCCTTAGCAATCTCGGTTGGCAAAATACTGCCTAAAATCCCAAAATGTCAAAAGTTCACAGAATCTCTCTCTGCAGTTTGGTATTTTTCTCTCATGAAGCTCTAGAAATTGTACCATATTTAAGGCAAGTTACTGGAATGCATTTGTTTTGGGATGCTTTCATTTGGGGATGTATTCGTTTTGGGATGAATCCCAATGGGATATGCACTGGGATGCATAGATCCAGTGCTTATTCATGTTTGGCACATAGTAGGACTTCTATAAACATCACTGGAGCCAAAATAAATTGCCCTGAGATTCACACATACATCTGCTGGACTCCAAAGCCAAAATGTTTCCACTAGCACGCATAATGGCCAGGTCAACATTTTCTGTGAGATTAAAGATCAAAACAAGTAGTAAAGGAGGGAAAGGAAACCAAGGATTTCAGATGGAAATGTTTATCCTGGCCCTTCCTCTGAAGATGACCTCCTGTCCCCATTCCTACTATCTTATAACTTCTAGCTCCTTCTAGCTCAACTGACTGTGTGAATGGAAGAAAACTTAAAGATAAAAGTCATGCCTTTAGAGAAGACAGGGGGAAGCAAGACACAGTAGGGATATTCCCTGGTAGGCATGTGCAGGTATTAACAAAACTAAGATGATGAGGGGCCATACCTCTTCTATACCAGGGAAAACTAACACGCAGAATTTGCCAAATCTCTTCCCATTTGGAAGTATTGTTTGTTCGTTATAGTATGACACTACCTTTAAAACTACCTAGCATGATGGACTCTTACACATTTTCTCTAGCATCCCAGACTGTGTAGCCCTCATCTCTTGCATCATCTGGTAATAACCAAGTGATATAACTTGATATAACATGTTATACAAGGTTCATTAAATTCAGGCTCAAATATGCACACTGCACAAAACTGCGCGGTGTAAATCATGGGAAAATTGAAAATCATGACGTTAACTTGCCGAACCTAAATTCAAGCTTTATAAAGTGGCATCTTATTCTTACCTCATCAAATTTTTGAAAGGTTGGGGAAGTGAGCAATTTGACCATACATAGAAATGACCAGCAAGTGGAGCACAGGTGGGTGGCTCAGCCACAGCATAGGCTCTGAGGGTGCCAGGGAGGGAGGAGAGGGGACTGTAAGGCTGAATGAAGGAGCCTCCCAGCAAGCACAGAGGGTCTTCCACTTAGAATCAGAGAACATACAATGGTGGCTGTCCACGTTACAATGAAAATAGATGGCAGCCTGAAGAAAACAACTAAGGTGAGCGGCAGATGTGTCTAAAGATTACCCCCATATCTATGAGTTCTGAAAGACTCATGAGGCGCACATGTTGAGCCCAACTCCAGCCCAGTGGAAAGCCAGGCAGCAGGAGGAGTTCCATGTTAGAGAAGTCATGCACTAACCCCACACAGTTTCCACTTCTTTGGCCACCCCAGGGGTGTAAAAATAAGACTGAACTGTTAATACACCAAGAATTCCATCTTATAGAACTAACAACCTGGATAAAATAAATGTCAGAGTAATGTCTTAGTCAAGAACTTGTACCCTGGAGCTGGTTTATATGGTTTCAAAGCAAAACCTTGCCAAATACTAGCCATGTGAATGTGGCCAAATGGCCTAATTTCTCTGGTGTCTCAGTTTTCCTGTGTCTCTGTGTCTCAATTAAACTGTGTCTAATTTCTCAGTTTGTAAAATGGGAATAAGCATCTACTTCATATGGTTGCTGTAAAATACTTAGAACGGTACCTGACATGGAATAAATACTGAAAGATAAAACTACTGTTTTCCATTATTTTATAATAATTCTTTCTGGACACCTTGTGATAAGCACCTCAGAATGGATATGCCTGTTCTATAACTTAAATATCCCCCAAATACATAGAAGAGAGAATTTTTTTCCAGAAAAGGAGCTAACTCCTTTGGGAACAGATGCAAAAGTGAGCTGACATCTTAGAAACAAGAGCAAGTAGCATTACTGTCTGCAAAATCAGTTACAGTTGTATAAAGGAAATGAAGGCAGTTCCTAATTGGTTACCATTTACATAACTTTTCTTGGTAGAACAATTCAGAAAAACAAAGTTGTAAGACAGCTGAATATCAAGACACAATTGCCCTGAATGACAGAAAGCACTGACTCTTACTACATTAATGAGAGCTTTTCTCATAAGCATGTTTCCCTCAAAAAACAAAAGCGCCAGCTTAAAGCCTTTGCCAAGCACCCGCCTCTTTCATCAAAAACTAACAAGGAGGAGCTGACAGAGATAAACACCGATTAAAAATTGAGCCAACAATTAGTCATGGATGCCAATAACTGTTTAACTACAACCAGCAGGTCTCTGTGGGGTGGTCAGTTATCTTTGCTTTATTAAGACAGGAGATGGGAAAAGGGGCCAGAGTCCTTACAATGAGGTGCAGACATTCTGTTTAGTTTCACTTAAAGTTAGAAAGCATAAACAAGAACAAATGCTGAAGCATTATAAAAACAGAACAGAGAATGAATGTTCATGGACCAGTGAAGGTGAAGGCTATTAGTGTTGTCTCCTGTGAGTCCTAGAATGTTCCCTCTCCCGCAGAATCTAATTGCAAATGCATCATATAAGCCACTTATTTCTGCTTGTAGTTCAGAATCCAGAAATCTGAGGAGCACGCACCCCAGACTTTCCACAATGAGATGCAGAAAAGGTAAAAATGTGCTTAAATAACTGCAATTTTGGTGGCTCACGGTACAACATCCTGAGCTGTCAATCAATGCTGTCCGCTCTGCTTCGCTGACCTCTACTCGCACAGAAGAAGTGGCAGCTGTCTTTTGCTCTCTCACTGCTCCACCTGCCTCTCTCCTGTCACAGGCAGTGATGGGGGTATGGAGGTCTGCAGTTCCTGCCACTCCTTCATTCCCCTAAGGCCACCCAGAAAGGAATCCCCTGGCAGTAGGAATCTGTCCACCCACTCATCAGGAAGTCATTCCTTCCAACAATCCCCCAGTTTCCACACGTATTTTGTGCCCACTCTTTCATAAGCCCTGAAAATACAGAGTTTGTGATATTTCTTCCTGAATACAAATTAGTCATTCAATAAATGTAAAAGGTATTTAGAGAGGAAGAAAAGAGAAAGGGGGATACAAAGTTATAAATGATGTATTTATGTTTTAACTCTGACCACATGACTGCCTCACACAGATGCAGTTTAAATATATTATGTAAATAAGGCAAATTTATTTAATGTTTTCTTCAGTATAATCACATTGGAAAATCTCTTGCAGGTAAGTTTATCTGCTACTACAGTTTCTTCTCCTCACAGGGTGAGAGAGCTGCCTTGGAGCCAGAGGTGGTCACCAAGCATTCCTCAATGGGTCCCTTTATCTAGAAGACCCCAGGGAGATTTACCTCAGGGATGCACTGCCTTGGAATCCCGCGTAAGCTACAGTAATAATGGAGATGTTCCCAACCAGTCAGAAGCTCGTCCAGGGCATCCTGCTGGGGACAGTAGCCAATGAGCACGCCTGCAGTGCCAGCAGAAGACAGGTCCACAGCGTCCCTGCAGAGAGAAGCAGCACAGGCTGAAAACAGCAGCTTCCCAAACTGGCATCAACCCATTTTTAAAATGTGGCTCATCAATAACAAGTCCACTGCAGTTTATTCAAAACAATTAGTTCATTTCACAAGAATAAGTTCAATTCATGAGAAATGAAGGATACAAGAAGTCACCCCAAAATAGGCCTCTTTGGCATATGCATTATTTTGAGCTAAAGGCAATTGAAGACACAGGAAGACCAGAAAACACAGGAAAAGCTCTTTTTTTTTTTTTTAATTTATTTATTATTATTGTACTTTAAGTTGTAGGGTACATGGGCATAACGTGCAGGTTTGTTACATATGTATACTTGTGCCATGTTGGTGTGCTGCACCCATCAACTCATCATTTACATCAGGTATAACTCCCAATGCAATCCCTCCCCCCTCCCCCCTCCCCATGATAGGCCCCTGTGTGTGATGTTCCCCTTTCTGAGTCCAAGTGATCTCATTGTTCAGTTCCCACCTATGAGTGAGAACATGCGGTGTTTGGTTTTCTGTTCTTGTGACAGTTTGCTAAGAATGATGGTTTCCAGCTGCATCCATGTCCCTACAAAGGACGCAAACTCATCCTTTTTGATGGCTGCATAGTATTCCATGGTGTATATGTGCCACATTTTCTTAATCCAGTCTGTCACTGATGGACATTTGGGTTGATTCCAAGTCTTTGCTATTGTGAATAGTGCTGCAATAAACATACGTGTGCATGTGTCTTTATAGCAGCATAATTTATAATCCTTTGGGTATATACCCAGTAATGGGATGGCTGGGTCATATGGTACATCTAGTTCTAGATCCTTGAGGAATCGCCATACTGTTTTCCATAATGGTTGAACTAGTTGACAATCCCACCAACAGTGTAAAAGTGTTCCTATTTCTCCACATCCTCTCCAGCACCTGTTGTTTCCTGACTTTTTAATGATCGCCATTCTAACTGGTGTGAGATGGTATCTCATTGTGGTTTTGATTTGCATTTCTCTGATGGCCAGTGATGATGAGCATTTTTTCATGTGTCTGTTGGCTGTATGCATGTCTTCTTTTGAGAAATGTCTGTTCATATCCTTTGCCCACTTTTTGATGGGGTTGTTTGTTTTTTTCTTGTAAATTTGTTTGAGTTCTTTGTAGGTTCTGGATATTAGCCCTTTGTCAGATGAGTAGATTGCAAAACTTTTCTCCCATTCTGTAGGTTGCCTGTTCACTCTGATGGTAGTTTCTTTTGCTGTGCAGAAGCTCTTTAATTTAATGAGATCCCATTTGTCAATTTTGGCTTTTGCTGCCGTTGCTTTTGGTGTTTTAGACATGAAGTCTTTGCCCATGCCTATGTCCTGAATGGTACTACCTAGGTTTTCCTCTAGGATTTTTATGGTATTAGGTCTAACATTTAAGTCTCTAATCCATCTTGAATTAATTTTCGTATAAGGAGTAAAGAAAGGATCCAGTTTCAGCTTTCTACTTATGGCTAGCCAATTTTCGCAGCACCATTTATTAAATAGGGAATCCTTTCCCCATTTCTTGTTTCTCTCAGGTTTGTCAAAGATCAGATGGCTGTAGATGTGTGGTATTATTTCTGAGGACTCTGCTGAAAGATCTAAAATTGACACTCTAACGTCACAATTAAAAGAACTAGAGAAGCAAGAGCAAACACATTCGAAAGCTAGCAGAAGGCAAGAAATAACTAAGATCAGAGCAGAACTGAAGGAGATAGAGACACAAAAAACTCTCCAAAAAATCAATGAATCCAGGAGTTGGTTTTTTGAAAAGATCAACAAAATTGACAGACCACTAGCAAGACTAATAAAGAAGAAAAGAGAGAAGAATCAAATCGACGCAATTAAAAATGATAAAGGGGATATCACCACCGACCCCACAGAAATACAAACTACCATCAGAGAATACTATAAACACCTCTACGCAAATAAACTGGAAAATCTAGAAGAAATGGATAATTTCCTGGACACTTACACTCTTCCAAGACTAAACCAGGAAGAAGTTGAATCCCTGAATAGACCAATAGCAGGCTCTGAAATTGAGGCAATAATTAATAGCCTACCAACCAAAAAAAGTCCAGGACCAGATGGATTCACAGCTGAATTCTACCAGAGGTACAAGGAGGAGTTGGTACCATTCCTTCTGAAACTATTCCAATCAATAGAAAAAGAGGGAATCCTCCCTAACTCATTTTATGAGGCCAACATCATCCTGATACCAAAGCCTGGCAGAGACACAACAAAAAAAGAGAATTTTAGACCAATATCCCTGATGAACATCGATGCAAAAATCCTCAAGAAAATACTGGCAAACCGGATTCAGCAACACATCAAAAAGCTTATCCACCATGATCAAGTGGGCTTCATCCCTGGGATGCAAGGCTGGTTCACCATTTGCAAATCAATAAACATAATCCAGCATATAAACAGAACCAAAGACAAGAACCACATGATTATCTCAATAGATGCAGCAAAGGCTTTTGACAAAATTCAACAGCCCTTCATGCTAAAAACACTCAATAAATTCGGTATTGATGGAATGTACCTCAAAATAATAAGAGCTATTTATGACAAACCCACAGCCAATATCATACTGAATGGGCAAAAACTGGAAAAATTCCCTTTGAAAACTGGCACAAGACAGGGATGCCCTCTCTCACCACTCCTATTCAACATAGTGTTGGAAGTTCTGGCTAGGGCAATTAGGCAAGAGAAAGAAATCAAGGGTATTCAGTTAGGAAAAGAAGAAGTCAAACTGTCCCTGTTTGCAGATGACATGATTGTATATTTAGAAAACCCCATTGTCTCAGCCCAAAATCTCCTTAAGTTGATAAGCAACTTCAGCAAAGTCTCAGGATACAAAATTAATGTGCAAAAATCACAAGCATTCTTATACTCCAGTAACAGACAAACAGAGAGCCAAATCAGGAATGAACTTCCATTCACAATTGCTTCAAAGAGAATAAAATACCTAGGAATCCAACTTACAAGGGATGTAAAGGACCTCTTCAAGGAGAACTACAAACCACTGCTCAGTGAAATAAAAGAGGACACAAACAAATGGAAGAACATACCATGCTCATGGATAGGAAGAATCAATATCGTGAAAATGGCCATACTGCCCAAGGTAATTTATAGATTCAATGCCATCCCCATCAAGCTACCAATGAGTTTCTTCACAGAATTGGAAAAAACTGCTTTAAAGTTCATATGGAACCAAAAAAGAGCCCGCATCTCCAAGACAATTCTAAGTCAAAAGAACAAAGCTGGAGGCATCATGCTACCTGACTTCAAACTATACTACAAGGCTACAGTAACCAAAACAGCATGGTACTGGTACCAAAACAGAGATATAGACCAATGGAACAGGAAAAGCTCTTTACCTCTCCTTAACTGCCTAAATATTGAGTATAAATTGTCTTCTTTTGAAAAGGAAATTCACATTTATGAAGGAAATTTCCATTTGTAAAGGTGTCTCCCTACCAGAAAGAGAGCTACTTTCCCAGACAACTCTGAACCAGAGAGACTCTTATCTGCGTAATGAGACAACCCTAATCCAGCATACATTTCCTCCCCTCACCTTCCCATAGCTGGCCTCCCCTGACCGGGATCCCCAAATCCTTTTTGCTTTGTTTAACCTCATACGGTGTATAAGCCTCAATCATCTGGGAAGCTCCTTGAGTCTTATTTTTTGTGTGAAACTCCTGTGCATACATACATAATAAAACTGGTTTTTTTTATTAGTATGTATTGCTGAATCAGATGGAAAGACTATACTGAGTTTTATAAGATTCTGCCAAACTGTCTGCCAAAGTGGTTGTACCATTTTGAATTCTCATCAGCAGCAAATGAGGGTTCCTATTGCTCCACATTGTTGTCAACATTTAGTGTTGTCGGTGTTTTGTATTTTATTCATTCTATTAGGTATAGAAATGCATTGCATTGTGGCTGTAATTTGCCATTCTCCAATGACATATGATGTCGAGCATCTTATCATGAACTTATTTGCATCTGTCTTCTTTGGTGAGACAGCTGTTCACATCTTTTGCCCATGTTTTAGCTGTGTGTTTTCTTATGGTTTAATTTTAAGGATTTTGCATACAAGTTTATGTATACAAAACTTTATGTATTTTGTAGACAAGTTTTTTACGAGACATGGGTCTGCAAAATTTTTTTCCCAGTCTATGGATTGACCTTTTAATCTCTTAACAGTGTCTTTTGCAGAGCAGAAATATACTTTAATGAAGTCAAACTTACCAACATTTTCTTTTATGGATCATGCTTTTAATATTGTATCTAAAAAGACATTGTCACATCCAAAGTCACCTAGATTTTATCCTATGTTATTTTCTAGAACTTTTATAATCTGCATTTTACAATCAGGTCATAGATCCACTTGGAGTTAATTTTTGTCACAGGTATAAGTTAAGTGCCAAGATTCATTGTCTGGCATGTGGATGTCCATTTGTTCTGGCACCATTTGTTGCAAAGATGACGATTTTCCCACATGATTACCTTTGTTCTCTTCTCATATATTAGTTGACTGTATTGGTGTGGGGCTATCTCTTGAAGTTGCTGAGCCTTTACAGTAAGTCTTAAGTCAGGTAATGTCAGTCTTCAGACTTTGTTCTTCCATACTGGGCTGCCTGTCATGGATCTTTTGTCTTTCCACATGTACTTGAAAATCAGTTTGTTAATATCCACAAAGTAACACTGGGATTTTGACTGGGGTTTTGTTAAACCTAACATTCAAGTTGGGAAGAACTAACATCTTGTTGATATTAAATCTTTCTACCCCAAAACATGGAATATCTATTTATTTGGAGCTTTTTTCCATTTATTTCATTAGGATTTTGTAGTTTTCCTCACGTAATTTGTTAGATTTATAGCTAAGTATTCCATTTTGGGGATTGTTAATGTAAATGATATGTTTTTAAAATTTCAAATTCCAATTATTCATTGTAGATATATAGGGAAACATACGACTTTTCTATATTAACGTTGTATCCTGAAACCTTGATATAAATGTTTATCAGTTCTAGGAGCATTTTTTTTGACAATTCTTTGGGAGTTTCTACATATATAATCATGTCATCTACAAGCAATAACAGTTTTATTTATTCCTTTCCAATCTGTGTGAGTTTAAGTCCCTTTTCTGCTCTTATTGCATTATGTAGGACTGCTTGCCAGCAGAGTATTGAGATAAGAATGGAGAGAGAGGACATCCTCGTCTTGTTCCCAAATTTAGGAGAAAGGTATCTAGCTTCTCATGATTTAGTACGATATTACTTGAAGGTTTATTGTCAGTGTTCTTTATCAAGTTAATGAATTTCCTTTCTGTTCCTAGTTGGTTGAGAGTTAGTATCATGAATGAGTGTTTCTTTTGTGAAAAACTTTTTTATGCATCTGTTAATAGGATCAAACTATTTTTTCCTTTTATTCTATTGATGTAATGGATTATATTAATTGATTTTCAAAAATTGAATAAACCTTGCCTATCTGGAAAAATTCCTGCTTTGTCATAGTATATAATTCTTTTCATACATTGTTGTTAGATTCAATTTGATACTTTGTTGAGAATTTTTGCATGTATATTCATAAGAGACACTAAGCTATAGTTTTCCTTTCTTGTAATGTCCTTGTCTGGTTTCAGTATTTTGGTAATGCTGGCCTCATAAAAACAGTTAAACCATATTTGTTCTGTATCTATTTTCAAAGGACATTTTAGTAAATTGATATCATTTCTTTCTTAAATGGTAGAATTCACCAGTGAGACCACCTAAGTCTAGTGCTTTTGCTTTTATGGTCATTAGTTATTGATTCAATTTCTTTCATTGTTATATACCTATTTGGACTGTCTATTTGTCATTGTATGTGTTTGGGTAAATTGTGTATTTAGGGAATTGGCCCATTTGAAGTTATTCAAGATGTGGGCATAGAGTTGCTCAAAATATTTCCTTATTAATATTTTATTGTTCACGAGATTAGTAAGGATGACATCTTTGAGTTTCGATATTACTAATTTGTATTTTCTTTTTTTCATCGGTAATCTCACTAGGAGTTTATCAATTTTATTTATTTCATCTTTTAGTTCATTGATTTCAACTTTTAGTTTCATTGATTTTTCTCTATTATTTTCCTTTTTACAATTGTATTGATTGCTCCACCAATTTGTATCATTTCTTTTCTTCTGCTTACTTTCAATTTAATTTGCTCCTCTTCCTCTAGTTTAGTAAGGTATAAGCTTAGATTATCTATTTTAGTCTCTCATCTTTTCTAATAGATGCATTAAATTCCATTAATTTTCCTTTAAGCACCACTTTAGCTGTATCCCACAAACTGTGATAGGTTTAAATTTCATTTTCACTTAAGTTTAATTTTTGTAATTTCCTTTCTGATTTCTTTGACCTATGTGTTACCCAGAAATATGTTGTTTAATCTCCAAATATTTGGGGATGTCTAAAGCTATCCTTCTATTTTTTATTTCTAGTTTAATTCCATTGTGGTTTGATGGCATAGTTTGAATGATGTCTGTTCCTTTACCGTTAAGCTGCATTTGGGATTTTAGTGTGAGGTTTGAGTTTATCTGACTAGAAGTTATGTTGTGCTTACTGGTGGCTGTCTCAGTGGTGTCAGTTCTAGTGTCCTTGGGTTTATATCCAATTGTCTTTGAGTTTGCCTAGAGATTCCATCTTAGAGTCTGAGGCTTGTAGATCTTATAGTCCTTGGTTATTACACAGGAGCTCCACCGAAGTGGTGGTGAGGAGCTGGTTGAGGGGAAGAGTTGTCTATTCTCACAATCATGTCTCAGTCTTCTAGTGCCTGAGCTGGGCATTCCCCTTTCCCCAGGTCAGTTAGGCTCTGGAAAAACAGCTTCCCCTTAGGGCTGGTCTTTCTAAGCCTTACAGAGAGGTCTGGGCATATTTTCATATAATTACTTCCTGCTGAAAGCACAAAGGGATTTTTTCCCCAGTCTTTACATTGAGAATCTGGTAGGGTTCCTATAGGTAATACTCACCAGTGAGGAGCCCCCAAGGCTACTTTCAAGTTAGTCCACACTGAGCCTACATTGCTTTTTGATTACAGTTGATGTGTTCCTACTGATCCTGGCTCCATCTGGTGACTTCTGCTTCTAGGTCTCCTGATTCACAGTCCTGGGCTTCCTTCTATTATAGTATTTATGGTATTTTCAGTATCCATAGAGGATGGGTCTAGGACTCTCCTTGGACACTAAAAATCCACAGATGCTCAAGTCCTTTATATAAAATAGTGTAGTATTTGCTTATAACCTACATACGTCTTCCCAAATACTTTAAATAATTTCTTGATGACTTATAATACCCAATACATTGTAAATGCCATATAAACAGTGCTTATACTGTGTTTTTTAGGGAATATTAACAACAGAAAAAGTCTGTATATGTTCAGTACAGACAGAATCATCCCTTTTTTCCTGAATATTTTGCAGTGCCATTAGTTGAATCCAAGGATATGAACCCACAGGTGTAGGGGGTCCCCTGACTGTCCAGTATGGGGTAGCAGTTTGCTCTGTGACCTCAAGTCTCTGATGGCTCTAAGAAGAGTTGATAATTTTTAGCTTTTAAGGTATTTTCTTGTTGTGAAAATGAAAGTGACAACTTACAAGCTCTTTAAATATTGTACCAAAAACCACAACTCAGTACCTTTTTCAGTAGTTTTTGTTTCATTTTTTTTCATGTTCCATATCTCTGCCCCACAGGAAAAGCTATACATTGTAAATGAATCTCTCCATCCTGCACATTGTCTACCATTCTCTTACTCCCCGAGTCAATGGCTTCTAATGTACACCATGGAACAATTTCTCAAGTTTATCACTGGCAGCACTAATTTAATATTCTGCACTTTTAATTCTATTGTATGTGATAAATATAAGAGAAAACAGAATTTAAGATCTACTGAGTACTTAATTTCCTTTACATCAGTTTCTATTACATCCGTATTCTCCTATCTTTCAAATTCAGCTAGTACATTTGTCATGAGAGTTTCCACATTTGTGTCATAAAATTTTAACTTTTAAGTCTTCAGAGTATCAACTTTTAAAAAAGCATTCCCTTATATTTAAATAATAAGAATATCCATGTATAATTTTTAGGTACAGTCTTTCCATAGTGCTCCAATCAGTTTTTGTACCATAATTATTCCGATGTATTATTGTTTATTCATTCTTCTAAAGAGAGCAAGATTGCCAGAAAAAAATACAAAACATCCACTTAAATTTGTAATTCAGATAAACAATGAATAAATGTTAAATGTAAGTATGTACCATAAAATGTTTATATGTGTTATGTTAAAAAAAAATGTCCACTGAAAACTCAAGTTTCAAGTGTTTACTGGATAGGGGAATATTTGTAAAGGTTAATGTATATATTATCTGTGGCTTCAAATATACCATCCATATGCTGTATTATCCTTGTGCTTTATTATCAAAATTGACGCTAAAATGGGAGTTGTTTTCAATAGCCCATAAAACAATGGAACAGCTGGATAAAATGCAGAAAAATCTATTTAAAGACTAGGAATTAAAGATTCAAATCCCAAAAAGAAGAAAAACTCACTGAGAGGAGACACGTGTTTTGTTTGTTTTTCCTTGAAGTATTAGCCACACATATAAAATAAGGAAGAAGAAGTAATGATACTGTGGAGAAAGTGACTGTTAAAAGGCAGAGGAGCTAAGAAAAGCTGTTATTAGTCTTTGGAAGACATAAAAATTGAGATTCCAGGCTACCAGAGCAGGTAGGACTTGAGAGGCCAATACCGCAGGGGGAAGAAAGTAAGAAAAACTGTTAACTCTAGGTGTCTCATGCTTGAGATGTTCATTAATGTATGAGCAATGCAGGTCTATAATTGAAGAGGGAAATCAAGTCACAACTCTAAGAATCTAAAAAGTAAGTAAACCTACCAAGTTTATAACAAACCTGGAATAACCAACTGGGATAACAAAAACTGTCATTAAGCAGACATTCAGGTGTCAGGACTCTGGCAAACAAACATGGCTCTCAATCAGGGCCATTGAACAGTGAAGCCTCTGGAAATGTACAAATAGACAAGCCCTTTAAAAAATTTATTTAAATGATTTTAGATGAGTTTGCTGAGATAATTTCATATGTTATAATTCCATATCAAAGCTAAAGAGAATTCTCTTTGAAGGAAAACAGAATCATCCAGAGACTCTAAATCTTTTCATTCAATCAAACTTTATCAGTTGTTATGGGTTGAATTGTGTCCCATCCAAAATAATAGTAATAATAATAATAATGTTGGAGCCCTAACTCCCTGTCCCTTGGAATATGACCTTATTTGGAGATAAAATGTCAAAGAAAAAATCAAATTTAAATGAGGCTACTATGATGGGCTCTAATCTGGTATGACTGATGTCCTTAAAAAAGGGAAAATGTGGACACAGACACATACAGAGGGAAGACTATGTAAACAAACAGAGAGAAGATGGCCATGTATAAGCCAAGGAGACAGGCCTATATCAGAGCCCTCCCCGACAGCAGTCAGAAGGAACTAATACTGGCAACAGTTTGATCTCAGAGTTCAAGCCTCTAGAACCATGAGATAATAAGTTTTCCTGGTTTAAGCCACTAAGTTTGTGTTTTGTTGTCATTCATGTTGTTGTTGCTTTGAGATGGAGTTTCACTCTGTAGCTGAGGCTGGAGTGCAGTGATGCAATCATAGCTTATTGCAGCCTCTAAATTCTGGGCTCCAGCAATCCTCCCACCTCAGCCTCCCAAGTAGCTCAGACTACGTACATGCACCTTACCATCAGACCTGGCTAATTAAATGTTTTTGTTGTTGTTGTTTTGTTTTGTTTCTGTTTTGTAGAGATGGAGTCTCGCTATGTTGTCCAGGCTGTTCTCAAACTCCTAGCCTCAAATGATCCTCCCACCTTAACCTCCCAGAGTACTGGGATTACAAGCATGAGCCACTGCACCCGGCCAGAGGTATATTTTTACAGTAGTCCTAGCAAATAAATACACCAGGAATACCACTAAAAAAAATAAATAAATAAAAATAAATAAAAACTAGGATAAAAAACAAATAAAATGAAAATAAATCCACAAGTGATATAGATATTGGAGTTATCAGACATAGACTTTAACATAGTTTAATTAATAAATGATCAAAAAAGAGGAAAAAAAGGTGAATTTTACCAGAAAACTGAAATCAATTTAAAAAATCGAATAAAAATTTTAGAACTGGAAAGTTATAATAAGCAAAATTAAGACAGTAATAGAGTACTTTAAACATAGTAATGAATAGTAATATTAATGGAATTTGATACAAAATATCCAAATCAGTAATACTAACAACATCACTTAAGATAGATATTAAAAATAAAATTTTAGTATATTATGCACCAAATTTCTGCATAGAAATGGAATAATTTAGATGGAATAGAAAAATTCCTTAAAACACAATATACCAAGAAAAGGAGGAAATAGAAAACCTAAAAATTTCTACATGTAAAAAGAAATTGAATCATTAATTAAAATTGTTTTGATAAATTTAGACCCAAAGGCATTCATTAGCGCATTCTTTGAAATATCTATGTAAAAATTACATGGATCATACACTATTCTGGAAAACAGACTGGAAACAATTTTCAAGTTACTTACTGAGCCCATTATTCCTTGACAATTAAACCTGGCAAATGTGTTACAGTAAGTGAAATTCACAAGATAATTTCATATAAAAATCATCACAAAATTTTAGCAACTATTACCCAATTAAATCAAGTGATATATAAAAGGGGTATGAAATTTTGACCAAGTCAACTTTATCCATGAATTCAATATTTTTAAAATAAAATTTAAAAATTATTTAATGTAATATAGTATACTAAGAGTATAAAGAAAAGGTGAGAAAAAATAGTCAGTAAAATGTTAAAATTATTGCTTATAAAAACAGCTGGGCATGTAGTCCCACCTGCCAGAAGGCTGAAGAAGAAAGGTTACTTGAGCCCAGATGTTTGAGACTGTGGTGAGCTATGATCATGCTACTGTACTCCAGCCTGGGTGACAGAGCAAGACCCTGTCTCTAAATATATTCTTTATAAAAATAAACAAAAGTCAAACATTGAAAAAAAAAAAAAAAAAAACCTTTACAAGCTAGAAAGGAAAATATACAAGAACTTTCTTAATCTGATTTTAAAATGTATGCCAAGACAATAGAAGCTATATATTTATGTTTAATAAAATATTTATTTATTTTATTTTATTTTATTTTATTTTATTTTAGACAAAGTTTCACTCCATCACCCAGGCTGGAATGCAGTGACATGATCTCGGCTCACTGCAACCTCTGCCTCCAGGATTCAAATGATTCTCATGCCTCAGCCTCTCAAGTAGCTGGGATTACATGCGTGTGCCACCAGGTTCAGCTAATTTTTTGGTATTTTTAGTAGAGATGGGGTTTTGCCACGTTGGGCAGGCTGGTATTGAACTCCTAACCTTAAGTGATCGACCCACCTTGGCCTCCCACAGTGCTGGGACTACAGACATGAGCCACTACACCCAACCCATGTTAATCATAAAATATGTAAAGTTTTCCCCTTCAAATCAAAAACAAAAGGTCCCCATTACCACCTCTTCTATTCAACATTATAACGCCAGTGCTGGTCAGTCCAATAAGGCAAGAAAAATAAAGTTATAAAGATTGAAAGAAAATAATAATGTTGTATATATTCAGGAATGAGATCCTTATCTGTGTAGTATATACAAAAGAATCTATACCTAGACAAATCATAATCAAACTGTCAAAGACTTCAGACAAAGGGAAAATCATGATGGCAATGAGAGAAGTGACTCATAATGTACAAAGAATCTCCAGGAAGGTTAATAGTTGCTTTCTTAACAGACATCATAGAGGCCAGAACACAATAGGATGGCATGCACAAAGTGTTGAGAGGTTAAAAGAAAAAAAAAAAAAAAAGCTAGCCTAGAATTCTACAGTAAAGAAGAAATGACTATCTTTCAAAATTTAATGAGAGATTAAGATATTCACAGCTCACCAAAACCGAGAGAGTTTGTTGACAGTATAACTGCCTCAAAATTACTAAATGAAGTCTTTAAGCTGAAATGAAAAGTACTAACAGTAACATGAATCCATATAACGAAATAAAATAAAAAGCACTGGTTAAGATTACCATATAAAGAAATATAAATGACAAGATAAATGTAATCAACCCTGATGAGCACACAATCTCTAAAAACGTAATTTGTAATAATAATAGCATAAATGGGAGAGGAGCTATATAGAAATGCAATTTTATAAACTATTGAAATTAAATTGGTATTAATCTAAATTAGAGAATTTTAACTCAAGATGTTAGTTATAATCCCCAGAAAAATCGCTAAGAAAATAACTCAAAAATACGTATAGCAAAAAACACAATAAGGACTTAAAGTGGTATTTTAGAAAATACTTATTTAGCACAAAAGATAGCAGCAATAGAAGAACAGAGGAATGAAAAATATAGAGGAAATATAGAAAGCAAATAGTAAAATGGTGGAAACCAATTCTACCATCTCAGTAATTAGATTATTTAGCTCATTTACATTTAATGTAATTACCACATAATTATCAATTAATTCTACCATTTAACCAATTCACAGATTGGCAGAATGGACTTTTTTTTAATTATCCAACTATATGCTGTCTATAAAATATACACTTTAGAATCAAAGTCACAAATAGTTTGAAAATAAAAGGATGCAAAAAGATATACAATGAAACCAGTATCCAAAAGACAGCTGAGGTGACACTACTAATATATAACAGAATAGACTTGAAGAAAATATTGTTTCTAAAAACAAAGAGAAACATCTTATAACAATAAAAGGGTCAATTCCTTAGGAAGACAAACTAATCATAAAAACATATGAAATTAGGAACAGAGCCTCACAACACACAAAGCAAATGCTGACAGCATTAAAGGGAGAAATAGACAATTCAACAATAATAACAAGTTCAATACACCATATTCAATATTTAATAGACTAACTATGCTAGAAGATTAACAAAAATATAGGAGATTGGAACAATACAACAAGATAATTAGACCTAGCTGACTATAGAGACTTAGAACTCACCACCCAAAAACAGCAGAATAAACATTCTTCTCAAATGTATATAGAAGCAATTCTCCAGAATAGAACAAGTGTTTGGCTATTAAACAAACAAACAAAAAAGCCTTATTAGCTGGGTACAGTGGCGCAAACCTGTAATTCTAGCACTTTGGGAGACCAAGGTGGGTGGACCATTTTAGGTCAGGAGTTCAAGACCAGCCTGCCCAACATGGTGAAAAACACTGTCTACCAAAAATGCAAAAATTAGCCAGGCATGGTGGCAGATGCCTGTAATCCCAGCTACTTGGAAGGCTGAGGCAGGAGAATCACTAGAACACAAGAGGTGAAGGTTGCAGTGAGCCGAGATCATGCCACTGCACTCCAGCATGAGTGAAACAGCAACACTCTGTTAAAAAAAAAAAAAAAATTAACCTCAATAAATGAAAAGAACTGGAATCACACAAAGTATGTTCTTTGACTACAATGGGCTAAAATTAAAAATCAATACAGAAGCAATCTTTAGGAAATTCCAAATGTGTAGAAATTAAACAACATACGCCTTCATAACCAATGGGTCAAAGAAGAAATCAAAAGGAAAATTAGAAAATACTTTGAGATGAATGAAAACAAAAACACAACACACCAAAACATGGTATTCAGCTGAAAAGGTGCATAAAGAGAAAGATATAGCTGTAATAGCTGTATTATTCCTTAAACGGGTAGATGTCAGAATAATAACCTAGCCATTTACATTAAGAAATTAGAAAAACTAAAGCAAACTAAACCTAAAGAAAACAGAATGAAAAAAATAATAATGATTTGAGCAGAAATAAATAAAACAGGGAAGAAAAAATAATAAAGAAAATAATCAGAATCAAAACTTGATTCTTTAAGGTCAATGAAATCTACAAACTCAGCTATACTGACCAACAAAAGGGAATAAGAATATTAAAATTACTAAAATAAGAAATAAAACATTTCTACCAATCTTAAAGAAATGGAAAATTTTTTAATAGTCTAAATGTTCATATGCCAAACTCCTAAGAAATTTAGATAACATGGACAAATTCCTAGAAAGACAGAAAATACTGAAAGTGACCAAATGAGAAAAAGAAAATCTAAACAGATCCACAAGTGAAGATACTGAATTAGTAATAATAATAATAAAAACAATAGAAACAATGCCAAAAAAATCTTTTCATAAATAAAAGCCCAGTACCAAACGGTTTCACTGGTGAGTTCTACCAAATATTTAAAGATGAATTAACACTAACGCTTCTAGACTGTTTCAAAAAGTAGAAGAGAAAAAAACATTCCCAAGCTAATTACATAAGGTCAGTATCATCCAGATACCACAACTAAAGACACGACAGAAAGCTATATAACAGTATTTCTTATAAATAGATGTTTAAAAATCCTCAACAAAATACAAGTAAATCAAATCCAGCCCATATAAAGAGAAGTAGGCACTATGCTCAAGTGTAATTTATTCCAGGAATGCAAAGTTAGTTTAATATATAAAATCAATCATTTGTTGCGTCTACCAATCATCTATATCATGTTAGTAGAACAAAGTGCAAAAACCACACATCTCATTAAACTCAGAAAAAGAATTTGACAAAACTCAATACCCTTTTATGAAAAAACAGTAAAAGAATTTGAGATAAAAGGAAATTATTGTATGAACCTATTTATATGGAATTCCCAGGATACTCAAATCCATAGAGATAGAAAGTAGATTAATGGTCGACAATGGAGGGAAGCAATGGGGAATGATTGCTAATTGGTACAGGGTTTCTTTACAAAGTAATGAAAATGTTCTAGAGTTAGTGGAAATCATTGTATGGCTTTATGAATATGGTAAAAATCACTGAATTGTTACATTTAAAAAACTGTAAGTTTGATGGTATGGGAATTATATCTCAGTTAACCAAAACACTACCAGTATTTACAAAAGCGAAACACGCACGTGCTCTATGGAGGCAATTTCATTCATATGTGTATCAGGAATTGTTCATAACAAATATCTGTCATTATTAGTAACAATAAAACTATTGCAACATGTGATAATATGGATGCATTTTACAAATATGATTTTACAGAAAAAAATCACTCATGTAAAAATGTAAACTGTATGATCCCATTTATATAAAATTCACAAACAAGTAAAACTAACCTATGGTAATAAAAACTAGAACAGTGTTTATCTTTGGTTTAGATAGGGTCATGAAGGGAGTTTCTTGGGGGTCTGCCAAAGGTCTCTCTCCTGATGATAGTTACACGTATGCTAATATTATAAAAGTTCATCAACCCATATATTTATGATTTATGAGTATTATATATCTCAATGCTTAAGTTGATATTTTTAAAACTGTTGGTAATCTCCACACATTAATTAATAAATCACCTAGCACAAATGTTCATGTTTAAAAAGTCTTTATATAAGTTCTGCTAGAATGTCTTTGAATGGTCTCCTAACTACTACTCCCCAATCTCAATGAGCTCTTTAACAATTTAAAGACATACAATATATATTTTTAAATGTTCTAAAACATATAAAGATATGGAATGCATATTCAAATATTCTTTGCATTGTCCAATTACCCCAGCACCCTTCCAGCCTCTGTGCTGCCCAAGGCCCGTACTTGTTTTTTCTACTCAGTATCTTTCAACTTCAAAACAGGAAACACAGCACTCTGAGAACACAGGGATTCAACAATGGAAAAGGTCTTTCTGCCTTAAAAGCAAGCCATCATCCAGTTCAATGATAGCTGCCTAATTTTTAATCACTTAGGTTAATTTTTAAACTAAGGGCATGACTTCATAATGAAAACAAATGAACAACCTTTTCTTCCACTTTCAGAGCAGGGTATCTTCTGCATGCTGTACAATTAAAACGGTTGCATTTGCTTTGCAGTTAGTGGAAATCACCTCACTCAACTTTTGCACACAGCATATCTATTAATGCTTTAGATTTTATTGAGCAGTGATGTCTATCACTATAAGTAGTTTGGTAGAATGTTTGCAGAGAGGATCCAGAGTGTGCTAAACCACAGTAGAGGTCAGTACTCAAATAGCATTTCAAAGACATGTTAAGTCAAACTGTGCTGTGATTTCCCATGCTCTATTTTATTAGCTTAAATACCTGCTGCTCTGTGAATAGCTAAATTTCTTTATGTGAATTTTTGGGGAAAATAAGGATCTACGAAGACCAACCTCACAACTAAGTTTAAGTGAACAGGACCCATTTTCCATGGTGTCTTCTTATAATCCAGATGGAAAGCACTGAGTGGGTACAGCCTAATAAAGATTTGCATATAGAAGGAGGTCATATGCTAATAAAGCTTTTCAGCAAGGCAAGAGTTTATTATCTAAACCAGAGCTCATTCTGACTGACCTAAAAGAAGTGAGCTCATCTATATAAATCTTCTAATCTGTCTCTGTGAGATGCTAACCAACACCTCCTTAATCAAAATCACTGTCAATCATATTGATATTATTAGAAAACGCTCACATCCATTTTACAGTTTCCATGCACTTGCATTTCAGTTATCTCAACCTAGCAGTGAAAGTCATAACTGTATGCTTTACACTTCAGCACCACTTAGAAAGGCAAGACATTTTTTAGTCCTCGGTTGGACACAAAAGTGAGCTTCAAGTGGCTTTTATCATGATGCATGCTGACTAGCTGTTTCTCCCCCTTTATTTAATGACATAACAGGTCAAGAAATTTTGGAAATTAAATAAAATGTTTGGAGCACTCTGAGGAGTCTTTGCCAGATCAAGAACCTTCTCACTGCAGGCATTTAATTTCCTTTATATTATCAGCAGTCTGTAAACTGTGAAAGTAGGTCAATGAGAGTCAAGAAAGAACAGCTCAATGGTCATGATTTGATTTGCATTCCAGATAGTATTTTAAATTCATTTGCTTCCAAACTGCTGGATTTTCTACTGCCACTGTCCATACTTTATTGCAAGGTTAACCCCCAATTTACCACCTGCCCTTTCATCAAGTGACTGGATCCTGAATATCTGAATTGTTTCTGTGTGTTAACAGGAACGTCACAGGCTCCTGTCTGCTGGTCTTGTTGGATCTTGAACATGGGCCATGTGTTTGTTAGGAGAAGGCCCTGAGCCTGTGACCAAAACCAAAGACACTGAATCCAAAGACAGCTTCAGCGAGCGCACACTCCATGATAGCTTGACATTGTTTTAGAAAGATTACGATGCTCTCATGCTGATTTGTTTCTTATATGTGGATCAGGAATATATTTTTACCTTCTTCTGTTTTGTTTTGTTTTATTTTGTTTTGTTTTGTTTTGTTTTGTTTGAGATGGAGTCTGGGTACTGGGATTACAGGCATGAGCCACCATGCCCAGCCTTACCTTCTTCTTTGAAAGGTAAAATAAGTTTAGTCCACCGGTTTAAAGATACACACACACACACACACACACACACCCCTATTTAACCATCTAATACAAGTTGAAGTTCCCTCACGTATTTTAGATTGGTATTTAAACATCAGTACAATTGCAACATAAGACAATACAGTCATTCATTTAGGGACTTCAGTAATGATTTTTATTCATTTTCTTCCTTTGTACTTGGCTAGGGGAGACGTCACAAATGTGATTAAGTTACATCTCAAAACAGAAAAATTAACACACAATTATATTTTCATACTCCTGAGATTTTGTTTTTGTTCTTGCCCATGAAGAAAATGTTATAAACTTCTGGCAAAAAAAAAAAAAAAAGGAAAGCTCATTAAACTACACACATGCTCTGTTCATAGCAGCTGCCAATCTTCCCACTTAATAATTTATTGGAGGAAGAGAGTAATATATCAAAGACATGTTTTTAAAGAACAAACGGTGGCTTATGTTTATCACCTGTTCCTCAGTCACTCAGACTTTTCATTTAATGTTTCTTTCATTTGATGTCTTAATTTACGACACACACAGGTTCAGTTTTAAAAACTATTCAGAAAACCACACAGTTCCAGTTTTCTTAGAATGCCTTTGCCAAATCTAATTCTTCCACAAAGTTAGTGTTAGAGATCAAGTAAGTCATTGTTAAGTTTTACAGAATCTGGATTGTAAATATGAGAGCCATTAATTCACATAATTATCTGTAATATAGCTTACACATATTTGTATTATTTTCCAAATATATGTAGATTCAAAAATTGTAAATGCGTTATTAATTCCATAATAGGTGATATCAGAAAACGTTTTTAAACTTTAGTATTTCAAATTTTTCTAATGTATTTTCTAATCTATTTAACTTTTTAATTAATAAGAAATTTTTATAAAAAGAAATACCACAACTTTGCTATTTACGAGAGATTGAAAGATTGAGAATGTTAGTATAACTATTCTCCACCTGATTGATATTTTTAGATGTTTAAGCAAGGGAAGGTAAACTTACTAAGATTTTTATTTTCCTAAAGTGATATTTTTAAAAATTCCTATGTGAGCACAGGTTACTTTACTATATTATGTGTCAAAATATACTAAGAATCGTTATAATTTAAAACAAGTTGAAACTACAGCTATCAGAAAAAAGAGCTTCTTTTTTTTGTTAATAAACTGTTGATAACCAGTAGCCATAAGATGATAATGCCTCAATTTTATACCATTCTTTTAACCCGTCAGTGTCTTTCAGATATTCTAATGTATTTTACCTCAAAAAAAAAGACATGGAAAAATTGAGGTTATTATTATTTTACAAATTTAAAGGAGACAGAATTCAGGACCATATACGACAGTTACATTGGACTAAATCAATGTGCTAGTATAGATTTGAGAGATGTGTTGCACCCAGAACCTCTGGCTGTGGGTCCAAGTCTCACTTCTAGTTTCATGCCTTGATGCTTTTCCAAAAGATAAAAGCTAGAGGGAAAAAGACGAAAGGAGATCTATTTAAAAAGAAAGAGAGGAGATGACATGTGGAATTAGGGATACACTAAATAACTTTGCTATTGTTTACACTGAGGAGTTAATATAGTCCCTGTAAAGAAGTAGGAAACCAAGCATTACATAGAGTTATATTTGTAGAGTAAACCAGAGAAGCTAAACACAGGCTACACATCCTCCAAATTGTAGGAAGAAAGATGAAACCATGCAAAACACACACACACACACACACACACACACATACACACACACACACAGCAGTAAACAAAAACAACGAAAGCTAGACCATACACGGGTATAATTAAACATGATTGGGGTTGGGGGGATTTGAGGAGTCTTGCTTTCAGTTACAGACTTACACAGTTTTTCAGGCCTGACCATAGGCCATTACAAAATCTGTACCTGACAGGCCTCATGGGGGAAAGTTGCCCTTCCTCTATGAGAACTGGTGCATAGCCAACACTGAGTCTCTGAAAGAAGTCCCAGTCAAGGTCTCAGGCTCCTTTGGCCAGTCATGCTCTTACATGTATTGGCATTTCTAGCCAGGTGACTTCATTCTTAGCTCTTCATCTGAGTCCTTCATCATCTCTGCTGAGACCTCATTATGGGAGGAGCGAGGGAAAACCTTAATGACACATTTCCCTATTCTGACTACGTACCCAATACTTTTCCACCCTAGCCTTTAACCCTCTCCTTCTTCAGGAAACATAAATAACCCAAACTGACCCCACAGACCAACAAACAATGACCAATTACTATTTAGAAACTGGAAAGAATGAGCTGAAGAACAACTCCTTCTCACAACCTCCTCACCGTAACACAAATCTACACATAGAAGGTGCACAAAACTAAACAAGACATCTGTGAAGAGAAGTGCTGCATGACTGGGGAAAACTATACCTTTCAGTGCCTTTGACACACATTGACTGTACCTTTTTATAGGCTGGATATTTATACCATGAACATGCATTGCATATTTTAAAATATTTAAAATGATCATGCCAAATGCAAATGCTAAAGCAATATCACAAGACATATATCTATAAGTATACACATAATATATATGTAGATACACAGCCATATATATATCTATATATACACACACATACATATATGTAATAACTCAAAGCTATCAGGTATCATCATTCTTTTTGGAAATCACAATATATTAATATCATTACAGAGGATGATACCAAATGTTTATATTATTTGTGCTACATAATTTTGTCAATCATCTACTGTATTCACAGGTAACAAATTATATCAAAATCACAACTTTATGCCTGTCAGTTTCAGGATGCATATATATCTTTGAACATGTAACAAACACCAAAAAATAAAATAATAACATCTGAAAGTAAAGACAGCATCTTGTCCCCCAGTGGTTCCTTTTTAATATTCTCTGTTGCTTATTAACATGTCACTCTTCAAAAACATGTTTTTTCTTCAAAAATTATATTTGATTCTATTTTTTTCAAGGCCCCTGGTCAAGATTTATGGTTCTATGGTATCCAATCTATGTTTGCATATTTCATTTCTGTTTTCTTTAACTCCTCAGCTCCTTTCTTTGTTTCATTCCCCATGATCCCTTGCATAGATATCTGAAGAAAAGAAGAGTTTTTGTCCATGGTGATTCACACTTTACCTTATTGGATTTATTATTCAAAACCAAAGCTCTAACTTCCAACCTTAGATGTCATTAAGGAATGACATTTCTAATATTTCCCTAAAATGCCCATAGAATTAAACAAAATCTCAGCCCACAAAAAAGCAGTATAACAATAACCTTAGAAGGTGTCCTAATAGTTACAAGACAGAAGTGAAGAGTGGCACTAAAACAACCAACGAAAAACTATCACAACTGCAGCTCAGATCATAATAAGGATTCAAATCATAAAGAGAAGATATATGAAGGAAAAAAAGATAGGGAAACTCTGTATCCACCCCTCCATACATATTCATATGTCCTCTGAACCCCGGCTCAGAGAGGAAGGAAGCTTTCCAACCAGAAGACAGGGTACTTTGCTCCTCAAACCCTGGCTCATGAGACAGGGCCTGTTTTCATGTTCTACACATATTCAGAAAGGTCTCAGAAAAGACAGCCTGTGAAGGAATGAAATTGGACACCTATCTTATGCCATATGCAAAACTCAATTCAAAATAAATTACAGATTGAAACTTAAGACCCATGTCTATAACATTAGCAGGAAAAAATAACATAGGAGAAAAAACTACATGACATTGGTCTGGGCAATGATATTTTAGACCTGACTCCAAAAACTCAAGCAATAGAAACAAAGACAAATGGGATTATATCAAAATAAAAAGCTTCTGCACATCAAAGAAAACAACAATGAAGAGACAATCTATGGATTAGGAGAAAATATTTGTAAGCCATATATCTGATAAGCTATTAATATCCAAAATATATTAGAAATTCAAAAAAACTTTCTTTAGAAAGAAAACCAATTATCTGATTAAGAAATGGGCAAGAAACACATTTCTAAAAATAAGACATCTGAATGGCTAATAGATACATGAAAAAATGTTCAACATCTCTAATCATTAGGGAGATGCAAATTAAAAACACAATGAGATATCACCTTACATTTGTTACATCTATTATCAAAAAGAGAAAAGACAAGTGTTGGCGAGGATGTGGAGAAAAGGGAATCCTTATACACTATTGATCAGGAAAGTGTATTAGTATAAACACTACGAAAGAGAAAGTATAAAGATCACTCAAAAAAACTAAAAATATAATATCATTTGACCCAGCAATTCTGATTCTGGGTATTTAACTGAAAGACTTGAAATCATTATGTTGAAGAGCTAGCTGTACTCCCATGTTCACTGGAGCGCTATTCACAATAGCTAAGTTATAGAATCAACCTGCATGTCCATCAAAGGATGAATACATAAAGAAAAAATATATATGCATACATACATACATATGTATACACATATATACACACATATACATACAGTGGAATACTATTCAGCCCTTAAAAAGAAGAACTTATGTCATTTGTGATGATATGGAGAATTGGAGAACATTATGTTATGGGAAATAAGTCAAAAACAGAAAAACAAATACCACATATTCTCACTAACGTGGAATCTAAAACAACTGAAATCACAGAAACAGACAGTAGAATCACGATTACCAGAGACTAAATGGTGAAGAGAATCAGAAGATAATAGTCAAAGCACACAAAGGCTCAGTTAGATAGAATAAATAAATCTGATTTTATTTTGAGATCTATTGCACAACATGCTAAATACAGCTAATAATTGAGTACTGCACATTTCAATATTGCTAGAAAGTAACTGTCTAATGTGCTTATCACAAAAAAGTTAAAATATTTGAAGTAATGGGTATGCTAATTAGCTTAATTTAGTTATTCCATATTCTCATCAAAAATCATAATGAGGGTGGAACAAGATGGTAGAATGGAAGCTTCCACTGATTGTCCCACCTGCGGAAACATCAAATTTTAACAACTAACTACACACAAAAAAGCACCATCATAAGAACCAAAAATTAAGTGAGCAAATACAGTACCTGGTTTTAACTTCATATCACTAAAAGAGGCGCTGAAGAGGGTGGAAGAGACAGTCGTAAATCGCTGATGACATCCCTCCCCCATACCCCTGCAGTGGCTGTATGGTGTGGAGAGGGAATCTATGCACTTGGGGGAGGAAGAGCACAGTGACTGCGGGACTTGGCACTTAATTAAATGCTGCCCTGTCACAGCAGAGAGCAAAATCATGCAGGGCTCAGTCAGTGCCCACACATGGAGGTAGCATTTGGACCAGCCCTAGCTGGAGGGGAGTCATCCATCCCAGCAGTTGGAACCTGAGTTTCAGCAAGCCTCACCATCTCTGGCTAAAGGGCTCTAGGGTCCTAGGTAAACTTGAAAGGGAGCCTAGAACACAAGGACTAAAATTCCTAGGCAAATTCTAATTCTAGGCTGGGATTACAGCCAGTGGACTAGGGTGGCACATGACCTAAGGAGACACCAGAGGGGTCAGCTAAGGAAGTCTTTGCACCACCCTTCCCTCAACCCAAGGCAGCATAGCTGGTGGCAATGAAAGTGGCTCTTTCCTTGTGCTAGAGAGGAGAGCAAAGAGTAAACAGGACTTTGTCTTGTATCTTGGATAACAGCTCAGCCACAATCAAATAGGGCACCAGGCAAATTCATGAGGCCTCCAATCTAGGCCTTGGCTCCCGGATGACATTTCTAGAATAACCTCAGCCAGAAGGGAACCTGCTACCTTGAAAGGAAGGACCCAGTCCTGGCAGGTTTCATCACCTGATGACCAAAATTTTTTGAGTCCTGAATAACCAGCAGTGATACCCAGGTAATATGCCATGAGCCTCGGATGAGACTGAGTCGTGTTGGCTTCAGGAGAGATCCAGCACATTCCTAGCTGTAGTGGCTATGATAAAATAATCTGTCTATTTGAGAAAGGCAGAGGGCAAAGGAAAGAGGACTTTGTCTTGAATCTTATGTACCAGCTCAGCCATAGTGGGGTGGAGCACCTTTGGTACCTGAGTGAGCTCTTAGGGTATCAGAGTGCAAGTGCTCTTAGGGTATCTTGGACATTATTTCTGGACCTGCCTTGGACCAGAAGGGAGCCCACTGCCTTGAAGGGTGAGTCACAGGCCTGGCAGCATTTATCACAAGCTGATTCTTGGGCTGTAAAGGGACATCAGCCTTAGCCTCAAAGAACTCCCTGTGAGCCAGTGGTGATGGTAGCCACTGAGAGAGGTTCCTCTGCCAGTCAAAAGGGAGGAAAGGGAGGGAAGGATTCTATCTTGTGGTTTGAGAGCCAGCTTAGCCACAGCAAAATAGAGTACCAGGTAGATTTCTAAGTTATTTGACTCTAATTCCTGGATCCCAGACAGCTTCTCTGGGCCCACCCAGGGCCTCGGGGAACTCACTGCCCTGAAGGGAAGGACACAAACATGTGTCCTGGTTTCTCTACCTGCTGATTGTAGAACCCTAGGGCCTTGAGTGAACATAGGTGGTAGGCAGATAGTGGTTATGTTAGGTAGTTAGATAGACATTAGCAGCTGAGAGGGGGCCAAAGAAGAGAGCAAAAAGGCTGTCACTATGACAGTAGCCCAAACCAAAAATATGGGCACAAACAAGCCCAGACTGTAAACACTAAAATAAATACTTAATTCTTCAATGTCCAGACACTGACAAACATCTCTGAGCATCAAGGCCATCCAGGAAAACATGACCTCACCAAATGAACTATGGCAGGATCAATCCTGGAGAAACAGAGATATGTGACCTTTCACATAGATAATTCAAAATAGTTGTTTTGAGGAAACTCAAAGAAATTCAAGAGAGCATAGAGAAGGAATTCAGAATTCTATCAGATAAATTTAACAAAGAGATTGAAAAAAATAAAAAGAATCAAGAAGTAATTCTAGAGTCAATAAATGCAATTGATGCCTGGGTGCAGTGGCTCATGTCTGTAATCCCAGAACTTTAGGAAGCCAAGGCAGGTGGATCACCTGAGGTCAGGAGTTCAAGACCAGCCTGGGCAACATGGTGAAACCCCATCTTGACTAAAAATACAAAAATTAGCCAGGCATGGTGTCGTGCACCTGTAATCCCAGCGACTCGGGAGGCTGAGGCAGGAAAGTCACTTGATCCTGGGAGGTAGAGGTTGCAGTGAGCCAAGATTGTGCCACTGCACTCCAGCCTGGGTGATAGAGTGAGACTCTGCCAAAACAAAAGAAAGAGAGAAAGAGACGAAGGAAGGAAGGAAAAAAGGAAGGAAGGAAGGAAGGAGCAATTGACATACTAAAGAATGCATCAGAGCCTCTTAACAGTAGAGCTGATCAAGCAGAAGAAAGAATTGGTGAACTTGAAGACAAGCTATTTAAAAATACAGTCAGAGGAGGCAAAAGAAAAAAGAATAGACAAGAATGAAGCATGCATATAAGATTTAGAAAATAGCCTCAAAAGGGCAAATCTAGGAGTTATTGACCTTAAAGAGGAGGGAGAGAAAGAGAAAGAGACAGAAAGTTTATTCAAAGGGATAATATCAGAGAACTTACCAAACTGAGAGAAATATATCAATATTTAAGTACAAGAAAGTTATATTACATGGAGGCAAATGTAATTGTGGTAATTACTTTTAATTGCCAAAAGTAATTACTTTTAATGGCAAAACCGTGATTACTTTTGCACCAAACAAATAGAACACCAAGCAGACTTAACCAAAAAAAGACTACCTCAAGCCATTTAATAATGAAACTCCCAAAGGTCAGGAATTAAAAAAAGGATTCTAAAAACAGCAAGAGAAAAGAAACAAATAACATACAATGAAGCTTCAATATATCTGGCAGCAGACTTTTCAGTGGAAACCTTACAGGCAAAAAGAGAATGGCAAGACAGGAAAAACTGTTACCCTACAAGAGTATATCCAGTGAAAATATCTGTCAAACATGAAGGAAAAAAAAAATATTTTCCCAGACAAAAAAAAAAGCCAAATGATTTCACCAATACCAGACCTGTTCTACAAGAAATGCTAAAAGCAGTTGTTCAATCTGAAAGAAAAGGTTGTTGATAAGCAATAAGAAATTATCTGAAACACAAAACTCACTGATAATAGTAAGCACACAGAAAAACACAGAATATTATAATACTGTAATTGTGGCATATAAACTACTCTTATCAAGTAGAAAAACTAAGTGATGAACCCAATCAAAAATAATAACTACAATAACTTTTCAAGACATAGATAGCACAATAAAACTTAAAGAGAAACAACAAAAGGTTAGAAGCTGGAGGTCAAAGTTAAAATCTAGAGTTTTTAGTTTTCTCCTTTTGCCTGTTTGTTTATGCAATCACTGTTAAGTTTATCAATTTAAAATTGTCATCAATTTAAAATAGTAAGTTATACAATAGTATTTGCAAGCCTCATGGTAACCTCAAATCAATGAACATATAACAGATAAACAAAAAAATAAAAAGCAGGAAATTACATCATACTACCAGAGAAAATCATCTTCACTAAAAGAAAGATGAGAAGGAATAAAAGAAGGATGAGAAGATGCCAAAACAAACAGAAAACAACAAGATAGCAAGAGTAAATCCCTATTTATCATTAATATTGAGTGTAAGTTGACAAAACTCTCCAATCAAAAAACAGAGTGGCCAAATTAAAAAAATGTGCAAGACTCAGTGATCTGCTGCCTACAAGAAATACATTTTTCCTATAAAAATAAACATAGACTGAAAATAAAGAGATGAAAAAATTATATTCCGTGCCAATGGAAACCAAAAAAGAGCATGAGTAGATATATTTATGTCAGACAAAATGGGTTTCAAGACAAAAACCATAAGGAGAGACAAAGAAAGTCATTACACAATGATAAAAGGGTCAATTCAGCAAGAAGGTTAAACAATTGTAAATATTTATGTAACCAACACAGCAGCACTCAGATATATAAAGCAAATATTACTATGGATAAAGAGAGAGATAGACCTCAGTATCTGGGGACTTCACTTTCAGCACTGAACATATATTATAGACAGAAAATCAACAAAGAAACATTGAACTTAATCTGTACTGCAGAACAAATGGACCTAACAGATATTCCAGAACATTCCCCCCACAACTTCAGAATATATATTCTCCTTCTCAGCACATAGATCACTGTCAAGGAAAGATCATACATGAGATCAGAAAACAAGTCTTAAAAGAGTCAAAAATTTGAAATAATAACAAGCATCTTCCCTGACCATAAGAGAATAAAGCTAGAAATCAAGAAAAAGAGGAATTTTGGAAATTGTAGAGACACATGGAAATTAAACAATATGTTCACAAATAACCAGTAGATTAGTAAAGAAATTAAGAAAGAAATTTAAAAATTTCTTCAAATGCTAATGGGAACACAACATACCAAAATCTATGACATATAGCAAAAACAGTACCAAGATGAAAATTTATAGCCATAAATGGCTACATCAAAAAAGAAGAAAAACATCAAATAAAGAACTTAATAATCATATTAAAGAACTAGAAAAGCAAGAGCAAACTGAACACAAAATTGGTAAAAGAATAATAATAATAATAATAAAGATTAAAACAGAAATAAATGGATGTGAAATAAAGAAAATAATATAAAAGATCAATAAAATAAAAATTTGTTTTTTAAAAAGATAAATAAAACTGACAAAGCTATAGCCAGACTGAGAAAAAAAGAGGGAAAACTTAAATAAATAAACTCAGAGATGAAAAAGGAGAAATTACATCTGATACCACAGCAATTCAAAGGATCATTAGAGGCTACTATATGCCCATAAATGGAAAATCTAGAGGAAATGGATAAATTCCTAGACACATACAACCCACCAAGATTGAACCATGAAGAAATTCAAAACTGAACATACAAATAACAAGTAACAAGATCAAAGCCATAATAAAATATCCCAGCGAAAAATAAAGCCTTGGACCCAATGATTTCACTGCTGAATTCTACCAAGTATTTAACAAATTAATGCCAATCATACTCAAACTATTCTAAAAAATAGAGAAGGAAAAATTACACACTCAATCTATGAGGCCAGTATTATCTTAATATACCAAAATCAGACAACATATCAAAAAAAGAAAACTGTGGGCCAATATATCTGATGAATATTGATGCAAAAATCCTCAACAAAATACAAGCAAACAGAATTCAACAACAAATTAAAAAGATCATTCATCACGATCAAGTGAAATTTATCCTAAGGATGTAAGGATGTTTCAACATAGGCAAATCAATCAATGTGATACATCATATCAACAGAATGAAGGATAAAAACCATATAATCATTTCAATTGATACTGAAAAAGTATTTAGTAAATTCAATATCCCTTTATAATTAAAAACCCTCAAAAAACTGGGGAACATCCCTTAATATAATAAAAGTCATACACAACAGACCCACAGCTAGTATCACACTGAAAGAGGGAAAACCTGAAAGCCTTTCCTCTAAGATCGACACCTACCTTCACCACTGTTATTTAACACAGTACTGGAACTTCTAGCTACAGCAATCAAATAAGAAAAAATAAATAAATAAAAGGCATCCACACTAGAAAGGAAGAACTCAAATTATTTTTGTTGCAGATGATATCATGTTATATGTGAAAAAAATCTGAACAGTCTACCACAAAAAACTACTAGAACTGATAAACAAATTAAAGTTTCAGGATAGAAAATCAACATACAAAAATCAGTAGCATTTCTATATGCCAATAGTGAATGATCTGACAAAGAAATCAAGAAAATAATCCCATTTAATATAACCACAAACAAGATTAAATATCTAGATATTAACCCAACCAAAGAAGTGAAAGATCTCTACAATAAAAATGGCAAAACACTGGTGAAAGAAATCAAAGAATGAACCAAAAAAAATGGAAAGATATTCAATATTCATGAATTGAAGAATCGATATTGTTAGAATATCCATATTTCCCAAAACAATCTATAGATTCAATGCAATCCCTATCAAAATACCAATGATATTCTTATAGAAATAGAGAAAACAACCCTAAAATTTATATGAAACCACAAAAGACCCAAAATAGCCAAAGCTATCCTAAGCAAAAAGAACAAAACTAGAGGAATCACTTTACCTGACTTCAAATTATACTACAGAGCCATAGTAACCAAAAAAGCATGGTACTGGCATAAAAACAGACACACAGGCCAATGGGACAGAATACAGAACCTAGAAACAAATCCATACACCTATAGGAAACTCATTTTTGGCAAAGGTGTCAAGAACATACATTGAGAAGAAGATGGTCTTCAATAAATGGTTCTGGGAAAACTGGATATCCACATGCAGAAGAATGAAACTAGACCCCTATTTTCTCATCATATAAAAAATAAAACCAAATCAATGAAAGACTTAAATCTAACACCTCAAAATATGAAACTATTACTTGAACAGTTACTATTACTATTACTTTGGAAAACTCTCCCCAGGACATTGGTCTGGGCAAAAATTTCTTGAGTAATACCCTACAAACATAGGTGATCCAAAGCAAAAACAGACAAATGGGATCACATCAAGTTTAAAAACTTTTGCACAGGAAAAGAAATTACCAACAAAGTGAAGAGACAGCCCAAAGCATGGGAGAAAATATTTGCAAACTATCTATCTGAAAAGGGATTAGTAACCAGAATACATAACAAGTTCAAACAAATATACAGGAAAAATCTAATAATTTGATTTAAAAATGGGCAAAAAATCTGAATAGACATTTTGCAAAAGAAGACATAAAAATGACAAACAGGTATACGAAAAGGTTCCCAACATCACTGATCATCAGAGAAATGCAAACCAAAACTACAAAAAGATATCTTGCCCCAGTTAAAATGGCTTTTATCCAAAAGACAGGCAACAAGCAACAAGTGCTAGAGAGGATGCAGAGAAAAGGGAACTCTCATACACTGTTAGTAGGAATGTAAATTCGTACAATTACTATGGAGAAAAGTTTGGACGTTCCTCAAAACTAAAAGTAGAGCTACCAAAGGACCTAGCAATCTCACTCCTAGGTATATATCCAAAAGAAAGGAAATCAGCATGTAAAAGGGATATCTGCACTCCCATGTTTATCGCAGCACTGTTCACAATAGATAAGATTTGGAAGTAACCTAAGCGTCCATCAGCAGATGAATAGATAAAGAAAATGTGGCACATATACACAGTGGAGTACTATTCAGCCATAAAAGAGAATCCCACTATTTGCAACATATATGGAACTGGTGGTCATTGTGTTAAGTAAATAAACCAAGTACACAAAGAAAAACTTTGTATATTCTCACTTATTTGTGAGAGCTAAAAATTAAAACAATTGAATTCATGGAGGTAGAGAATAGAAGGATAGTTACCAGAGGCTAGGGAGGGTAGTGGGTGTGTGGGGAGGGAAATGGGGGTGATTAATGGGTACAAGAAGGAGTTGTAAAGAATGAATAAGACCTAGTATTTGACAGCACAACAGGGTGACTATAGTCATAATAACTTAATTCTGCATTTTTAAATAACTAAGAGTATAATTGGATTGTTATAACAAAAAGGATAAGTGTTTGAGGGGGCAGATACCCCATTTGCCATGATATGATTATTATGTGCTGTACACCTCCATCAAAGTATCTCATGTACCCCATAAATATATATACCTCTTATGTACCAACAAATATTAAAAATTAAAATTAAATCATAACATTACTTTGTACCCCATAAATATAGACAACTATAATTTGTCAATACATATTTTTTTTCTAAAAAAAAAAGGCAACAAAGGTAAGGAACAATTCTCCCACAATACAAAGAAAGTACAAAGTAAAAACTTGCTAAAAACCAAGACTATACATTTCTATTCAACCTCTATTATATGTCCAAATTCTCTATCCAAACACCACCAAAGTAAGCAGAGAGAATTCTACTGTCTATCGCTGTTGATAAACATCAACTTAATAAAAAGTTTACATTTTCTTTTCTTTTTTTTAATTTATTTATTATTATTATACTTTAAGTTGTAGGGTACATGTGCATAACGTGCAGGTTTGTTACATATGTATACTTGTGCCATGTTGGTGTGCTGCACCCATCAACTCGTCATTTACATCAGGTATAACTCCCAATGCAATCCCTCCCCCCTGCCCCCTCCCCATGATAGGCCCCGGTGTGTGATGTTCCCCTTCCTGAGTCCAAGTGATCTCATTGTTCAGTTCCCACCTATGAGTGAGAACATGCGGTGTTTGGTTTTCTGTTCTTGTGATAGTTTGCTAAGAATGATGGTTTCCAGCTGCATCCATGTCCCTACAAAGGACACAAACTCATCCTTTTTGATGGCTGCATAGTATTCCATGGTGTATATGTGCCACATTTTCTTAATCCAATCTGTCACTGATGGACATTTGGGTTGATTCCAAATCTTTGCTATTGTGAATAGTGCTGCAATAAACATACGTGTGCATGTGTCTTTATAGCAGCATAATTTATAATCCTTTGGGTATATACCCAGTAATGGGATGGCTGGGTCATATGGTACATCTAGTTCTAGATCTTTGAGGAATCGCCATACTGTTTTCCATAATGGTTGAACTAGTTTACAATCCCACCAACAGTGTAAAAGTGTTCGTATTTCTCCACATCCTCTCCAGCACCTGTTGTTTCCTGACTTTTTAATGATCGCCATTCTAACTGGTGTGAGATGGTATCTCATTGTGGTTTTGATTTGCATTTCTCTGAAGGCCAGTGATGACGAGCATTTCTTCATGTGTCTGTTGGCTGTATGAATGTCTTCTTTTGAGAAATGTCTGTTCATATCCTTTGCCCACTTTTTGATGGGGTTGTTTGTTTTTTTCTTGTAAATTTGTTTGAGTTCTTTGTAGGTTCTGGATATTAGCCCTTTGTCAGATGAGTAGATTGCAAAAATTTTCTCCCGTTCTGTAGGTTGCCTGTTCACTCTGATGGTAGTTTCTTTTGCTGTGCAGAAGCTCTTTAGTTTAATGAGATCCCATTTGTCAATTTTGGCTTTTGCTGCCGTTGCTTTTGGTGTTTTAGACATGAAGTCTTTGCCCATGCCTATGTCCTGAATGGTACTACCTAGGTTTTCCTCTAGGATTTTTATGGTATTAGGTCTAACATTTAAGTCTCTAATCCATCTTGAATTAATTTTCATATAAGGAGTAAGGAAAGGATCCAGTTTCAGCTTTCTACTTATGGCTAGCCAATTTTCCCAGCACCATTCATTAAATAGGGAATCCTTTCCCCATTTCTTGTTTCTCTCAGGTTTGTCAAAGTTCAGATGGCTGTAGATGTGTGGTATTATTTCTGAGGACTCTGTTCCGTTCCATTGGTCTATATCTCTGTTTTGGTACCAGTACCATGCTGTTTTGGTTACTGTAGCCTTGTAGTATACTTTGAAGTCAGGTAGCGTGATGCCTCCAGCTTTGTTCTTTTGACTTAGGATTGTCTTGGAGATGCGGGCTCTTTTTTGGTTCCATATGAACTTTAAAGCAGTTTTTTCCAATTCTGTGAAGAAACTCATTGGTAGCTTGATGGGGATGGCATTGAATCTATAAATTACCTTGGGCAGTATGGCCATTTTCACGATATTGATTCTTCCTATCCATGAGCATGGTATGTTCTTCCATTTGTTTGTGTCCTCTTTTATTTCACTGAGCAGTGGTTTGTAGTTCTCCTTGAAGAGGTCCTTTACATCCCTTGTAAGTTGGATTCCTAGGTATTTTATTCTCTTTGAAGCAATTGTGAATGGAAGTTCATTCCTGATTTGGCTCTCTGTTTGTCTATTACTGGTGTATAAGAATGCTTGTGATTTTTGCACATTAATTTTGTATCCTGAGACTTTGCTGAAGTCGCTTATCAGCTTAAGGAGATTTTGGGCTGAGACAATGGGGTTTTCTAAATATACAATCATGTCATCTGCAAACAGGGACAATTTGACTTCTTCTTTTCCTAACTGAATACCCTTGATTTCTTTCTCTTGCCTAATTGCCCTAGCCAGAACTTCCAACACTATGTTGAATAGGAGTGGTGAGAGAGGGCATCCCTGTCTTGTGCCAGTTTTCAAAGGGAATTTTTCCAGTTTTTGCCCATTCAGTATGATATTGGCTGTGGGTTTGTCATAAATAGTGAAAGGAGCTGGGCACATTCCTCAGCCCCGGGCTCAAAACTCCCTGAGCCTAGCACAAACACATCCCATCCTCCCATCCCACCACCATATATCTCTCAAACTCCCTGAGCCCAGTACAAACACCACCTGGAAAGTCTCCGATAAGGAGACAGCCGTTCAAGGTTACTGAAAGTGCAGGAGCCAAAAGAATTTCTTTGTTCCCCTACAACTTTCGGGCTATAAAAAGCAAATGCTCGCATTGTTCGGGGCCCTCTTGTATACTGTGTAAAGGAGGGACCAAGTTCGAACTTGTAGTAAAGATCCTTGCCGCTTGGCTTTGACTCTGGACTCTGGTGGTCTTCGTTGGGGAACAAACAGTCTGGGCATAACATCTGGGGGCCCGTCCGGGATTCCCCAAGCCCACCAGACCCCTGGTCAACGGATCTGCTAGGATCGATCTACTGATAGGTGAGCTGGCTCGTCTCCGTTTGTCTGTCTGTGTCTGTGTGTCTGTTCTGAATCTGAATCTCTGACTCGCGAGGTCTGAAACTGAGGCTGGCACAGTCCTGGCGGACGCGCTATAGGACAGCCAGTGGAGACCGGTGGGAGACGTCCCCTGGCTCTCTTCTGATTTAAATTGCGATCTGAGTTGCCGGAGCGGGTTCGCGATCCGGGCAACAGCTGAATCTGACCCCGGTCCCCGGGTGCGCGCTTGCAGTCTGAATCTGACCCCGGTCCCCGGGTGCGCGCTCGCTGTCTGAATTGCCCCGGTCCCCGGGTGCGCGCTCGCTGTCTGAATTGCCCCGGCCCCCGGGTGCGCGCTCGCTGTCTGAATTGCCCCGGCCCCCGGGTGTGCGCTCGCTGTCTGAATTGCCCCGGTCCCCGGGCTCCCGGCTTCCGGCGCCGCGCTCCCGGCCCGGACCCCGGGCTCCCGGCTTCCGGCGCGCGCTCGCGGCCCCGGTCCCCGGGCTCCCGGCTTCCAGCGCCGCGCTCCCGGCCCGGTCCCCGGGCTCCTGGCTTCCGGCGCGCGCTTCCGGCACCGCGCTTGTGGCCCCAGTCCCCGGGCTCCCGGCTTCCGGCGCCGCGCCTGCGGCCCCGGTCCCCGGGCTCCCGGCTTCCAGCGCGGATTTCCTTTACAGGGATTCCAACCCACAACCTAATTCTAATCCACATTCCTTTACAAAAAGAGACACAGAAAGTGAGACTGGGGAGAAGAGAAAATAAGTGAGAGAGAGACCATAGAGACGGGAAAGGGAGAAAGTGAGAAGGGAAATCGGAAAGAGAAAGGGGAGAAAACGGCAGACGTGGAGAGTCAGAGAAAGAGACTGAGTATAAAGGAGAAAGGACACGGGATGACAGAGAGACAGAGAGAGAGAAAGCGCGTGTGAATGAGATAGAAACTTAAAGAAAAGACCCTGTAAGTATGTCAATCAAAGATTTAGAAACGAAAAGATTAGAGAGAGAGATAGAGGGAGGGAGCAGGCGGAGGGGAGGTGAGCTCGCTGAAAGGGAAAGTAACTTTAAAAGGCTGGGGGGGCAGACGCGAGGGCGCACTTCGCAGACTAGGCCCCTCCCCAGCCGCCTGACTCCACGGTGGCTTTACCCCTTCGGGAAATAAAACCCCCAGATGACACAGGAATCCCCAAGCTCCAGTACTGGCCATTCTCCACCAGTGATCTGTATAACTAAAAGGCTCAGAGTGCTCGGTTTTCAGACAACCCCAAAGATTTACTGGCTTTACTGGATAGTGTCATGTTCACCCACCAGCCCATTTGAGATGATTGTCAGCAGCTCCTCCGAATCTTGTTTACCACGGAGGAGCGAGAGGGAATACAGGTAAAAGCTGGAAAGCTGGTCCCGGGGGACGACGGTCAACCGACTGCCAACCCTGACCTCATAAACGCGACCTTTCCTCTGACCAGGCCGGCGTAGGACTACAGCACGGCAGAAGGTAGGGGACGGCTACACCTTTATCGCCAGACTCTAATGGCAGGTCTCTGGGCAGCTGCTTGCAAGCCCACTAATTTGGCTAAAATATATTCTATTCGGCAAGAAAAGACAGAGAGCCCAGCCACCTACTTAAAAAAATTAATAGAAACTTTTAGACAGTACACCCCCATAGATCCAGAGGCTCCAGAAAGTCAGACAGCTGTTGTAATGTCTTTCATAAATCAGGCAGCCCCAGATATTTAAAAAAAAAAAAAAAAAAAAAAACTCCAAAAATTAAAAGACTTGGAAGAAAAGCGGATTCAAAACCTCCTTCAGATAGCCCAGCAGGTTTATAATAACAGAGATACTCTAGAAAAAAGGCAATTTAAGGCCACTAAAAAAATGACCAAGGTCCTGGCAGCAGTAGTACAGAAAGAACATCTACAGCCAGAGTACACCCAACCTAGGCGGCCCCCCCCAGGCATGATAATCTGAAAAAAGACCAATGTGCCTACTGCAAGGAGGCTGGCCACTGGGTAAGAGACTGCCTCGCTACTGCCCAACCCGGACCTGGACGCCCCACTCCACGACTGCACCGAGGTACTAGCTCAGGTGCACGGAGTTCGAGAAGACCTGCAGGATCGCCCACTTCCTGACGCCGACCTCGTCTGGTTCACTGATAAGAGCAGCTTCATGCATCAGGGCCAGAGATACGCTGGAGTGGCAGTAACTTCAGAGACTGAGGTAATCTGGGCGGAACCCCTGCCCCCGGGGACATCGGCCCAGAAGGCCGAAATAATAGCGCTCACCCAAGCTCTTACCTTAGGGGCGGGGAAAAAGCTGATGGTATATACAGACAGCCGATATGCTTTTGCAACAGCACATATACATGGGGCCATTTACAGAGAGCGGGGGTTACTGACGGCTGAAGGAAAAGAAATAAAAAACAAGCAAGAAATCCTAGCCCTGCTAACAGCCCTATGGAGGCCAGAAAAGTTAGCCATTGTGCATTGCCCAGGGCATCAGAAACTAACTACTCCAACTGCTCAAGGCAACTTTCTGGCGGACCAAACTGCAAGAAAGGTGGCGAAGGCTCCCAGCCAACTCCTTGCACTCCAGCTCCCTGACCCGGGCCCCCGGGACTTGCCATATTTCCCTGATTATTCAGAACAAGATCTCCAGTGGATTGACAAGCTTCCCCTGAAACAGATCCAGAATGGGTGGTGGACTGATACTAATGACCAAACCATCCTACTAGAAAAATTAGGACAACAAATGTTAGAACACATCCACCGAACCACCCACCTGGGTGCTCGGTGGATGATAGACCTGATCAGACGCTCTAAGCTCAAATTCAGACATACAGCCGAGATGGCCAGCAACATCGTGACAAGTTGCAAAGTCTGCCAGCTTAACAACGCCTACCCCCAATCCCAGGCTACAACGGGAACAAGGCTTAGGGGAACCAGGCCCGGTATCTACTGGGAAGTAGATTTTACTGAGATAAAGCCAGGAAAATACGGGTATCGGTACTTACTTGTCTTTGTAGATACTTTTTCAGGGTGGACTGAAGCATTCCCCACCAAGAAAGAAACTGCTCAGGTTGTAGCAAAGAAAATCCTGGAAGATATCCTCCCCAGGTATGGCTTCCCTGTCCAGATAAGGTCAGATAATAGGCCGGCCTTCGTTGCTAAGGTAAGTCAGGATTTGGCTTCCATCCTTGGGGCAAATTGGAAACTACATTGCACTTACAGGCCCCAGAGTTCAGGACAGGTAGAGAGAATGAATCGGACTTTAAAAGAGACCTTAACTAAATTAACTATGGAGACTGGCGCTAATTGGGTGGTCCTTCTCCCCTACGCTCTGCTCCGGGCCCGTAATACCCCTTACAGACTGGGCCTTACTCCTTATGAAATTATGCATGGCAGACCCCCACCCTTAGTTCCCGGCCTAAAAGATGATCTGCTCAAGTCCGAAACAGAAAATGTCTCTGAACTCTTGTTTTCCCTACAAGCCTTGCAGAAAATTCATCAAGAAATCTGGCCCAAGCTGAAGGAACTATATGAGACCGGTCGCCCGCCGACACCCCATCCGTACCAGCCGGGAGACTAGGTCCTGGTCAAGCGACACCGACAAGAGACCCTAGAACCCAGGTGAAAAGGACCACTCCAGGTACTCCTAACCACACCCACCGCCCTGAAGGTAGAAGGCATTGCATCGTGGATCCACTACACCCACGTCAAGCCAGTGGACCCAACCTCCGATCTTCTGGGACCAATCACGGCGGCGGCTGAAGCACCGGACACGTGGACTGTGGACAGAGCTAGGAACAACCCCTTAAAACTCACCCTGCGCCGGCAGCATAGCTCACTGCAAACATGCAGTTAGGTAGTCTAACCCTAACGTTAGTCGCCCTAGTGGCCGCTGGAGAAATCACAAAACCAGCTCATAATCCCTTTGTCTGGAGATTCTGGCTTTATGAAAACCGAACCCACCCTGGGCAACCTCATAAGCCTGGAAAATTATTGGCCAGTGCTGATTGCCCTTCCTCAGGGTGCAACAGCCCAATTCTACTAAATTTTACTGGTTTTCAAATAGCCAAACCTATGACACCAATAATATGCTTTGAGTTTGATCAGACTAAATACAATTGTAAACACTATTGGTGGCACCAAAATGCTGGCTGTCCTTATAACTATTGTAACATCCATAGACCCCGTTATTGGGTAAAGAGAAAACAGTTAGACCCTAAATGGCCCTTCTATCGTAGACAGGATAGAGACTTTCCATATACATAGATAGTTAGAGACCCCTGAAACTCCCGCTGGACCACACCTCAACATGGGGCTGTATACTACTCCCCCTCCTCCACATGGCCTAGCAGTCACCTCTATCTGTGGCGAGGCCTAGTGCAAGTACTGCCCCTAGTCCACGGGAATATCCAACGACAGGAAAACAGACTAACACAAGACTTACATCCTTTCTCCTGGTTAAAGTTATTACAAGAAGGACTAGAACTTGCTAACCTTACAGGACTTCATAGCCTGTCTGGCTGCTTTCTGTGCGCCACTCTAGGACGTCCACCACTAACCGCTGTCCCTCTGCCATGGGGATCCTCTACCTTTGCCCAAGCTAACAACCTCCGAAACCTCTCGTATGCTCCTATCCTGAACGTGCCCCTATACCTAAACCCCAGTCAGGAGAAGTTTCCCTACTGTTTCTCAGGAACCAATTCCAGCCTCTGCAGCATCACTGCAACGCCCCCTAATATCACCTTAAAGGCTCCATCAGGCATATTCTTCTGGTGTAATGGAACCTTATCTAAGAACCTACCTAGTCCTTCTGTTAATAACCTACTATGTCTCCCTGTCACATTAGTTCCCTGGTTGACTCTACTAACTGCTGGCGAGTTCCTAGGGTATACCGGTAACTGGACTAGTGCTGTTATTCACCCAGACCCTAGACCAAGACCTGCACGAGCCATATTTCTCCCCCTCATTGCAGGAATCTCCCTCACCGCATCCTTCATTGCGGCCGGACTGGCGGGGGGAGCCCTAGGTCACACCCTCATAGAAAGTAACAAGTTATACCAACATTTTGCCGTTGCTATGGAGGAGTCAGCTGAGTCCCTTGCCTCCCTTCAGCGGCAGCTCACGTCCCTAGCTCAGGTAACCTTGCAAAACCGGAGGGCCCTAGACCTACTCACTGCAGAAAAAAGGTGGTACATGTATATTTCTAAAAGAAGACTGTTGTTTCTACATAAATGAATCAGGACTTGTAGAGGACCGGGTCCAACAGTTACGCAAGTTAAGCACTGAAGTAAAAACACGGCAGTTTGCTTCAGCTGCAGACCAATGGTAGAATTCCTCTATGTTTTCTCTGTTAGCCCCCTTCCTTGGACCCCTGCTAAGTCTACTATTTCTACTTACCGTAGGACCTTGTGTTGTTAACAGAATTTTACAATTTGTTAGGGAAAGATTTGACACCGTACAACTCATGGTCCTCAGAGCCCAATACCAACCTGTAAACGCTGAAACAGAATCAGACTTATAAGACCCAAGATTGGCTCTAAAGATACCTGAAAAGAAGGGGGGAATGAAAGGAGCTGGGCACATTCCTCAGCCCCGGGCTCAAAACTCCCTGAGCCTAGCACAAACACATCCCATCCTCCCATCCCACCACCATATATCTCTCAAACTCCCTGAGCCCAGTACAAACACCACCTGGAAAGTCTCCGATAAGGAGACAGCCGTTCAAGGTTACTGAAAGCGCAGGAGCCAAAAGAATTTCTTTGTTCCCCTACAACTTTCGGGCTATAAAAAGCAAACGCTCGCATTGTTCGGGGCCCTCTTGTATACTGTGTAAAGGAGGGACCAAGTTCGAACTTGTAGTAAAGATCCTTGCCGCTTGGCTTTGACTCTGGACTCTGGTGGTCTTCGTTGGGGAACAAACAGTCTGGGCATAACAATAGCTCTTATTATTTTGAGGTACATTCCATCAATACCGAATTTATTGAGCGTTTTTAGCATGAAGGGCTGTTGAATTTTGTCAAAAGCCTTTTCTGCATCTATTGAGATAATCATGTGGTTCTTGTCTTTGGTTCTGTTTATATGCTGGATTATGTTTATTGATTTGCGAATGTTGAACCAGCCTTGCATCCCAGGGATGAAGCCCACTTCATCATGGTGGATAAGCTTTTTGATGTGTTGCTGAATCCGGTTTGCCAGTATTTTATTGAGGATTTTTGCATCAATGTTCATCAGGGATATTGGTCTAAAATTCTCTTTTTTTGTTGTGTCTCTGCCAGGCTTTGGTATCAGGATGATGTTGGCCTCATAAAATGAGTTAGGGAGGATTCCCTCTTTTTCTATTGATTGGAATAGTTTCAGAAGGAATGGTACCAACTCCTCCTTGTACCTCTGGTAGAATTCAGCTGTGAATCCATCTGGTCCTGGACTTTTTTTGGTTGGTAGGCTATTAATTATTGCCTCAATTTCACAGCCTGCTATTGGTCTATTCAGGGATTCAACTTCTTCCTGGTTTAGTCTTGGAAGAGTGTAAGTGTCCAGGAAATTATCCATTTCTTCTAGATTTTCCAGTTTATTTGCATAGAGGTGTTTATAGTATTCTCTGATGGTAGTTTGTATTTCTGTGGGGTCGGTGGTGATATCCCCTTTATCATTTTTAATTGCGTCGATTTGATTCTTCTCTCTTTTCTTCTTTATTAGTCTTGCTAGCGGTCTGTCAATTTTGTTGATCTTTTCAAAAAACCAACTCCTGGATTCATTGATTTTTTGGAGGGTTTTTTTTGTCTCTATCTCCTTCAGTTCTGCTCTGATCTTAGTTATTTCTTGCCTTCTGCTAGCTTTCGAATGTGTTTGCTCTTGCTTCTCTAGTTCTTTTAATTGCGATGTTAGAGTGTCAATTTTACATCTTTCCTGCTTTCTCTTGTGGGCATTTAGTGCTATAAATTTCCCTCTACACACTGCTTTAAATGTGTCCCAGAGATTCTGGTATGTTGTATCTTTGTTCTCATTGGTTTCAAAGAACATCTTTATTTCTGCCTTCATTTCGTTATGTGCCCAGTAGTCATTCAGGAGCAGGTTGTTCAGTTTCCATGTAGTTGAGCGGTTTTGATTGAGTTTCTTAGTCCTGAGTTCTAGTTTGATTGCACTGTGGTCTGAGAGACAGTTTGTTATAATTTCTGTTCTTGTACATTTGCTGAGGAGTGCTTTACTTCCAATTACGTGGTCAATTTTGGAGTAAGTACGATGTGGTGCAGAGAAGAATGTGTATTCTGTTGATTTGGGGTGGAGAGTTCTATAGATGTCTATTAGGTCTGCTTGCTACAGAGATGAGTTCAATTCCTGGATATCCTTGTTAACTTTCTGTCTTGTTGATCTGTCTAATGTTGACAGTGGAGTGTTGAAGTCTCCCATTATTAATGTTTGGGAGTCTAAGTCTCTTTGTAAGTCTCTAAGGACTTGCTTTATGAATCTGGGTGCTCCTGTATTGGGTGCATATATATTTAGGATAGTTAGCTCTTCCTGTTGAATTGATCCCTTTACCATTATGTAATGGCCTTCTTTGTCTCTTTTGATCTTTGATGGTTTAAAGTCTGTTTTATCAGAGACTAGTATTGCAACCCCCGCTTTTTTTTGTTCTCCATTTGCTTGGTAAATCTTCCTCCATCCCTTTATTTTGAGCCTATGTATGTCTCTGCGTGTGAGATGGGTCTCCTGAATACAGCAGACTGATGGGTCTTGACTCTTTATCCAGCTTGCCAGTCTGTGTCTTTTAATTGGACCATTTAGTCCATTTACATTTAAGGTTAAGATTGTTATGTGTGAACTTGATCCTGCCATTATGATATTATCTGGTTATTTTGCTTGTTAGTTGATGCAGTTTCTTCCTAGCCTCGATGGTCTTTACATTTTGGCATGTTTTTGCAATGGCTGGTACCGGTTGTTCCTTTCCATGTTTAGTGCTTCCTTCAGGGTCTCTTGTAAGGCAGGCGTAGTGGTGACAAAATCTCTAAGCATTTGCTTATCTGTAAAGGATTTTATTTCTCCTTCACTTATGAAACTTAGTTTGGCTGGATATGAAATTCTGGGTTTAAAATTCTTTTCTTTAAGAATGTTGAATATTGGCCCCCACTCTCTTCTGGCTTGGAGAGTTTCTGCCGAGAGATCTGCTGTTAGTCTGATGGGCTTCCCTTTGTGGGTAACCCGACCTTTCTCTCTGGCTGCCCTTAAGATTTTTTCCTTCATTTCAACTTTGGTGAATCTGGCAATTATGTGTCTTGGAGTTGCTCTTCTCGAGGAGTATCTTTGTGGCGTTCTCTGTATTTCCTGGATTTGAATGTTGGCCTGCCCTACTAGGTTGGGGAAGTTCTCCTGGATGATATCCTGAAGAGTGTTTTCCAACTTGGTTCCATTTTCCCCCTCACTTTCAGGCACCCCAATCAGACGTAGATTTGGTCTTTTTACATAATCCCATACTTCTTGCAGGCTTTGTTCATTTCTTTTTCTTTTTTCTTTTGGTTTCTCTTCTCGCTTCATTTCATTCATTTGATCCTCAATTGCAGATACTCTTTCTTCCAGTTGATCGAGTCGGTTACTGAAGCTTGTGCATTTGTCACGTATTTCTCGTGTCATGGTTTTCATCTCTTTCATTTCATTTATGACCTTCTCTGCATTAATTACTCTAGCCATCAATTCTTCCACTTTTTTTTCAAGATTTTTAGTTTCTTTGTGCTGGGTACATAATTCCTCCTTTAGCTCTGAGAAATTTGATGGACTGAAGCCTTCTTCTCTCATCTCGTCAAAGTCATTCTCCGTCCAGCTTTGATCCGTTGCTGGCGATGAGCTGCGCTCCTTTGCCGGGGGAGATGCGCTCTTATTTTTTGAATTTCCAGCTTTTCTGCCCTGCTTTTTCCCCATCTTTGTGGTTTTATCTGCCTCTGGTCTTTGATGATGGTGATGTACTGATGGGGTTTTGGTGTAGGTGTCCTTCCTGTTTGATAGTTTTCCTTCTAACAGTCAGGACCCTCAGCTGTAGGTCTGTTGGAGATTGCTTGAGGTCCACTCCAGACCCTGTTTGCCTGGGTGTCAGCAGCAGAGGCTGCAGAAGATAGAATATTTCTGAACAGCGAGTGTACCTGTCTGATTCTTGCTTTGGAAGCTTCCTCTCAGGGGTGTACTCCACCCTGTGAGGTGTGGGGTGTCAGACTGCCCCTAGTGGGGGATGTCTCCCAGTTAGGCTACTCAGGGGTCAGGGACCCACTTGAGCAGGGAGTCTGTCCCTTCTCAGATCTCAACCTCCATGTTGGGAGATCCACTGCTCTCTTCAAAGCTGTCAGACAGAGTCGTTTGCGTCTGCAGAGGTTTCGGCTGTGTTTGTTATTGTTTACTGTGCCCTGTCCCCAGAGGTGGAGTCTACAGAGACAGGCAGGTTTCCTTGAGCTGCTGTGAGCTCCACCCAGTTCGAGCTTCCCAGCAGCTTTGTTTACCTACTTAAGCGTCAGCAATGGCGGGCGCCCCTCCCCCAGCCTCGCTGCTGCCTTGCTGGTAGATCACAGACTGCTGTGCTAGCAATGAGGGAGGCTCCGTGGGTGTGGGACCCTCCTGGCCAGGTGTGGGATATGATCTCCTGGTGTGCCTGTTTGCTTAAAGCGCAGTATTGGGGTGGGAGTTACCTGATTTTCCAGGTGTTGTGTGTCTCAGTTCCCCTGGCTAGGAAAAGGGATTCCCTTCCCCCTTGCGCTTCCCAGGTGAGGCAATGCCTCGCCCTGCTTCAGCTCTCACTGGTCGGGCTGCAGCAGCTGACCAGCACCGATCGTCCGGCACTCCCCAGTGAGATGAACCCAGTACCTCAGTTGAAAATGCAGAAATCACCGGTCTTCTGTGTCGCTCGCGCTGGGAGTTGGAGACTGGAGCTGTTCCTATTCGGCCATCTTGCTCTGCCCCAAAGTTTACATTTTCTTAGATGAGTAAAACAACATCCTCTAAAAATAACAGTGGAAAGGGAACAAAATCTAGAAGATTCAGCAAAACACGTATCTGAATATTAAGGAAAAACATTGGTATTTTCAGAAGAATGCAAGATGAAGCAGCATCAGTGAAATAGAAATACAAAACCCAAGGAAAGCAATGTCTGAGATAAAATTGTAACTTTTTTTTTAAGGACCTCTAGAATGAGAATAACAGGTTAATAGGTTAAAATTAGTAAGGACTCCAAGGAAACCAAAATTATTTTCTTAAATAAAAAAAAAAAAAACTATGAATAAAGGCTAAAAGGAAAATGAAAATACTACTTAGCCTTGATGATTTGACAAGGAGTTCAATGGGTTTTGTTTCCTCGCTTTTTTTGGTTAACTTCAGAGTAAAGAACATAAAACATGTAAATATCTGAACAAGAAGCAAAGTGAGGCTGCCTTGGACCTCTCCATTGCACGTTGACTGTCAGAACACAGTAGGACAATGCCCAGAGTCTGGTGAGAAAACGTGTGACCTAAGAATGGCATGTGCATTCTTGTCTTTCAGAACAGAAGGCAACTGAAACCTGTCCTCTGATAGTCAGGAAATCAGGACAGGGAATCTCCCACTGCAGTCATCCTTCATTACAAAAATAAAAAACAACTAAGATTAGTTTTACCAAATTGAGAACTAAGCATTATTAAAATGAATGAAAAAGTTGGCGGTCAGTAGAAACAAATTAAAACAGATATATATCTTAAAAAAAAAAAGAGTGCAATATGTACAAATTTATTTGAAAAGAAAAAATAAGAAGAAAGTAATAACCTAAAAGCAGTCCAAATCTAAAATCAAAGAACATTATGAAGACTGGAGAGAAAAAGGACAGATCTAATAATCCTTAGACTTATGTGTCTGTAACTCAAAAATATTTCACTATTGATTCTGGAAATTCAAATTTTTGAAAAATTCAAAGGAATATAACATGATCACATGGGATTACAGTGGCAATGCAAAAGTGGTTTTAGTTAATCTGGACATCTAATTAAAGATGAAGTTTAAATGTACATTTTACTTTTATTGCCTCACCAAATTCTATCAAAATGATGACTTACTCTATAGTGAATAGAGTCAGTAAGCCCTAGCCATATACCAAGGGTTTTCATTAAGGATGTTAATGCTCACATATTAAGTAGGAGTGGACAATTATAAAACATTAGCTATTTGAAGGAAATAGGTACCATGAACAACATAAACAAACAAAATCTCCAGAAAATTAGAGGTAGCTGAAACAATGCAGAGAAACTAATTTAAAAGAAAAATCAATATTTAAAGGAAAAAATGATTTTTTCTTTGATTTTATCAATGATAGACTGGATAAAGAAAATGTGGTACATGTACTCCATGGAATACTATGCAGCCATAAAAAAGAACAAGATCATGTCCTTTGCAGGGACATGGATGAAGCTGGAAGCCATCATCATCAGCAAACTAGTAAAGGAACAGAAAACCAAACACCACAGGTTCTCACTCTTAAGTGAAAGCTGAACGATGAGAACTCATGGACACAGTGAGGGGAATAACACACACTGGGGCCTGTCGGGGAGTAGGGGGCAAGGGGAGGGAAAGCATTAGGACAAATACCTAATGCATGCAAGGCCTAAAACCTAGACGACAGGTTGATAGGTGCAGCAAACCACCATGGCATATGTAGACCTATCTAACAAACCTGCACATTCTGCACATGTATCCTGGAACTTAAAGTAAAATTTGTTTAAAAAGTAAAGAAAAACTAATGACTCCTAAATAGGCTAGAGTTGTTTGACCACAGGTTTACCAGGCAACAACCACCCATCTCTATTTTAATAGAGATGTAGTCAAGTTTCAACCTTAGAAAGAAGCTGAGAATGATCTTCCCTTCCTGTGTGAGTCAGTAGACTCACCTGTGCCTGGCACTGACATGATTAGCTCCCCGGTGTAAGGAGCATGTAGGGAACATAGAAGCTGTGCCAGCAAGGCACGCAGAAATCACCCTGACATGAGGGAACCTGTACGTTGCTCATGGTGGCTTAGTTTCTGTGTAATGAGAGGAACTGAAAGGGAGATGAGGTCTCCCAGGGAGGACTTCCCATGAAGCGCTAGGGAGCGCAAACAATATATTAACTCTAATTTGAAGACTAGAAGTCGACATGTGAACTCTCACACAGCTCAATATATAAGCCATAGTGTGAGGTTGCTTTTGACATTTAACAATCTTTGGACAAAAAAAAAAAAAAAAAAGTGTCTCATGCTGGTGTTTTTATTATCTTTTACTCCCAGCAGTGTATTATATTAATTAAAGAAAATATGGTTTTATGTTGGCATAGCCTTAGAAAGAAAAACAGATTCTAGATTTACAAAGACTTCAATTTGGCTTTTGTATTTAAATGTCTGAGAAAGAAAGCAATTCCTTCCAATATTCCTCTTCAGTGACATTATCCTTTAATTAACAAAATGCTTAGGGACATTGCTCTGCCGGGGGACTTTCAGAAGTTTTCTAACACCACTGTGTAATGAAACAAAGACAGTACCTAAGATGATTTAATTATAGTGGCATATCAGGATAGGAATATAGAAATATATGTATTTCTATAGGATAAATAATATTTTCCAGTGAAAACTAACAAATGAAACTACTCACTATGTATGAGAAGGTAGCAGTGTGTTACACACAGAAGGTATTTTCCGCTAAAAAGAACATATTATCAGTTCTAGTTATGCAGTTATGCATTAACCTTGTTGTTCTTGAAAAGACATGAAAGACATCCTGGATGACAGACGCCACACCACAGGTAGTGGGTTAGTAAACAGGAAGTAAACATCAACAACTAGCAAATACAAATGCTTCTCAACTTAGGATGGGGTTACATCCCAATAAACCTATAAACCTATTGTAAATTTAAAATATTGTAGACTTAGGATTGGGTTACATCCCAAGAAGCCTACTGTAAGTTAAAAATATTGCAAGTTGAAGATGCTTTTAATACACCTAACCTACCAAGCATCATCACTTAGCCTAGCCTATCTTAAGCGTGCTCAGAACACTTACATTAGCCTACAGCTAGGCAAAATCAGCTAACATAAAGTCTATTTTATGATTAAGTCCTGAGTATCTCAAGTAATTTAGTAAATACTGCACTGAAAGTGAAAAGGAATGATTGTATGGGTACCCAAAGTATGGTATTCACTGAAATGTGTATCAACTTTACACCAGTGTAAAGTTGGGGCATCAGGGACCATGTGTGCAGAGGAGTGAGCATCTTCAGTGTGAAATTAAGCACACCTCTGCACGTACTGTGTTCTGGGTGCTTCCCATGGAAGCCTGAGGCAGCAAGCAGCAGGGAAACCCATCTAATACAGATCTACGTGGGCCCACTGAAGTCAACGCTTGTGGCTAAATACAGATGCTTTCTGCTAGTTTGCACATTCTGCCCTATCTTAGATATAGCACGGAACAGGCAGCATTTTCTTTCACAGAGTGAGACTTTTTCAGCTAAGAGATGCTTTGTTCCAGGGAAGAGAAATTCAAATGAGAAGATAACTATGTAACAGAGAAATGACTCAGTACATGCTGGCATAGAAAACCAGTGGAATATAAGGTAGGCATTCATGTGAAGACTGTGCAGCAGTTCTGAAAACATTTTGATATGATGTTGTAAATGAAAAATCTGGATGAAATGAATGAAAAATATATATATACACTGTAAATTTGCATTTTGTGTATGTGTACTTCCAAGCATGTGTACATGCAGACAGATGATTGATCCACACATACATAGAGGCACAGTTAGATAATTTTTTTTAACTGTTGTCTGCAAGAATAAAAATCGCTTTGATGTCAAATTAGAGAGGATTTTCTTTCACTGTTTTCCTATGTTAGTATTGTTAAATTGTCGTTTAATTTTAAATGGGAGAAAATTAAATTGTCAACCAGTTGCTAGTTGGTGAGGTTATGATTCAAACTACTCTAATTTGTGATTCATATTAGTCTAAAGGAAGATGAAACCTTTAAAAACAATAAATGAGTTCCATGCCTTTTCGTATATATTAGTAATGCATTGGTTTTTATGAAGCACAGTCATTTATACATAATTTTTTAAGTGTTATATACATAATACTTAGAATTTTGATGGTGTCATAGCACTTCATAGTTATTGTTCACATGAATTCTATGATGGGGTCACTTAAGAAATGAGAAAACCAAAGGAAAAAACAGTTTATCCCAGTTGCATATATTAAAATGGAGCAAACTCAAAAAATGTTAGTTTGAAATGTGAAGAGAAAGGCTTTTGTCTTAAGAGTTTATATCCTGTTTATTATTTAATTGATAATCTAACACATGATCATAGCACAAGATTTGGAAAGTACAGGAAGGATTAAGAAAAAATAAAACTTACCTATAATTATATATCTAGATATAACAACTATTGACAACTATTAAGGCATTTTGATTCATTATGTTCTTTAATTTTACTGTATTCTGTTTATATTCTTGCTGTCAAGAAGTTGGTCTTTGGTCTAATTCATCACTGCCAAATTAAACTTTCTGTAACAATGAAAATGTTTTGTATCTGTGCTGTCTGAAACAGAAGGTTCTTGTACTCTTGAAATGTGGCTAGTGGCTGCTGAGAAAAAAAATTATAATTTGATTTGATTTTAACATATTTACATTTAATTTTAAATGCTACAAGTGGCTAGTGGGGCTATTATTGTGAACAGGTGCAGGTGTATTTTTTACTGTGTGGTGACCTGCCATCTTGTTTCTTTTAAGAGTTGGTTTTTGGAATTCTTAGTTTCAACACAAAGTGCCTACGTATGAATGTCTTATTTATTATACTCAATAACTGTAATGTTTCTTCAATTGAAGGAATCAACTGTCTTAGTACTAGAAAATCCTCACCTATTATTTCTTCAAATGGTGCCTCTCTCCCATTGTCTCTATTCTTTTGTTCAGAAATCTAATTAGATTTATATTAGACCTCTTCTATCCTCCATATTTCACATAATTTGATTTTCATATTTTTATTAGCAGTACATCATTTGTTTTTAACCCAACCATTGTTTTTCTTTTTAATAGCCATAGTTTTTAATCTTAGTACTTTTTTTTTCCAAATCTATTCTCTCTCATAATACCATGGTACTTCTTACATTTTCTTTGTGAGTGTAGTTCTTCTACATTACATTCTTTGTTCTCCTTTTTGTTATAGCCATTAATATATATAGCAGATAGTTGTCTTGTGTGTTCTGTAATGTTTGTTTAGGCACTCCACTTTAATGGGGTCTTTAAAAAAATGATATATGAGCTGTGAGACCATCCTTGCAAAGATTTGTATTTTCTTCTTAAAAGTGCCCATGGGTACCATCAAACTGGGGTCAATGTTCACGTTATATTCTTGGGTAGGGGGAGTTGTGGTTCTCAGATCATAGGTAGTTAAATTTAAACTCTCACAATTCTAGGAGTTTAAGTGCTAGGGTATAAGCTCAGATTTTCAAACTTCTAGGGGAGTTTTTTTTTTTTTTCTTTTCACCTCTAATCCTAGACAGAAATAAATGTTTTCCTATTTTCTTTCTATGCCAGTAGAAGGACTTTTCTAGATCCTACACTTTCAGTAAGGATGCAGCCAGCCTTTCAACGATACTAGCTTTATTCAGAGTTTCAGTTCAATGCTTCTCCTCATGCAGAGCTGCAGTCATAGCTCTTGCACCATCAGGGACATTAAAACCTATGCCTCCCAATCAGAAATCTGCGTATGCTTTGCCCCTTTCTTAGGCAGCAACACAAGCAATTACTCTGGAATGAAAGTGGGAAAACTGATTTTCCTCTGCTCTCACACCACAACAATCAACACAAAACTTCTGTGACCAAATGTATGGGGATTTCTCTCCACCAACAATCAAGCAATCATTTCTGCAGCAGACACAAGCTGAGCGTTCTCTAGTTCAGTTCCATTCTGACCCTATCTGCCTGCAGACATCGCCAGACCCCACAAGTTGAGGGCTCAGTCCCCAAGACCGCTCCCTTTCAGATGCCAGTCACAAGCCTCAGATTGTTTTACCTGAGCTTCTGCCCTTTTGGGATCAGCCAGGGATCCTATGACCCTCATCTTGGGTTTGATTAATTTGCTGGAATGGCTCACAGAACTCAAGGAAGCACTTATTTGCATTTACCAGTTAATTACAAAGACTATTACGAAAGACAGAAATGAAAAGGTATATAAGGCAAAGCATGTGGGAAGGGGTATGGAGCTTCCATCCTTCTCTGGGAACCACCTTCCAGGAACTATTATGTGTTCAGCTATCCAGAAACTCCCTGAACCCAGTCACCAGGGGATTTTACAGAAGCTTTTACAGAGGCATGGTTGAATAAATCGTTGGTCATTTGTGATCTACTTAACCTTCAGCCCCTCATGGTCCCCTGAGATTGAGGGGTGCGGCTGAAAGTCCTAAGTCCTCTAATCCTGTCTTGGTCTTTCTGGTGACCAGCTCTATCCTGAAGTGACCTAGAGGCTGCCAGCCCCATAAATCGTTAGCATAAAATGACATCAGTTTGGACATTCCAATAATTTTAGGAGTTGTAGGCTGGGAAATGAGTCTAAGACAAAAATATATATTGCACAGTGTCACACCAGGTTTGTTGGTTTTTTCTTTTACGGCACCTGAAAATTTCCCTTCTTTGTTGTGACCTCAGATGGGTACTAATATAATAGTTCTAGATAATTCTTATCTAGTAATGAGAGCATTTTCAAGTTATCCTAATATTCCATTTTAATCTATTTAATATCATTTTAAATGATTTTGCAGCAATATTTTGTAATTAACATAATTGTTAAATATATAGGAACAATATCTTCTTACTTATTTACTAGAATAAATATATTTCCATTTAAACCTTTATCCAAGTTTCTGTTATCTCCTTAGGTACAAATTCTCAGAAGGAAAATTATTAGCCCAAGCATTTTTTATATATATTGCCATGCTAAACTCCAGTAAAATTATAATGATTTATATTCCAAAGACAAGCATATAACAATGTCCACTCTACTATATCTTCATGAAATTGTGCACTAAATTTGGGGTGTTTAAAATGTTTATTAGCCATTCATTTTCATATTGTGTTTAATGCTTAAGTCTTATGCATTTTTGGGGGGTTTTCTTTTTTTGTTTTTGTTTTTGTTTTTTTTTCGGTACGATGGAGTCTCCCTCTGTTGCCCAGGCTGGAGTGCAATGGTGCAATCTTGGCTCACTGCAACCTCCAACTCTGGGGTTCAAGCAATTCTCCTGCCTCGGCTTCCTGAATAGCTAGGATTACAGGTGCCTGCCACCACGCTCAGCCAATTTTTGTATTTTTAGTGGAGACAGGATTTCACCATGCTGGCCAGGCTGGTCTCGAACTCCCAACCTTAGGCGATCCACCTGCCTCGGCCTCCGAAAGTGCTGGGATTACAGGCATGAGCCACCTTGCTCAGCTAGCCTATTTTTATTATCATTGTAGTCTTTTCCTTATCACTATACAGTAATTTACATATTATATCTATTAATGCTTTGTATTATTTGATCCTTGTTTTCAGTCTTTCAATTTTAATGTTTTGACTTACAGAAAAAAATTAAATTTCTATGTTTAAATATATCTGTATTTTCTAGTGAAAATTTTATATTAATTTAATGTCTAAAAGAAATGTCTGTATTGAATAAACAATGTGTTTATTTATTTGCTTTATTTCTAATTTTCTTTGAGGGACAGAAAATACCAATCTCAGGAAAATTTTGCAACTTTTTTCCTTTTATCGCTAATGTAAAATGTGTATACTACCTTTTTTACATTTTGATTTTCTCTTCTTTTACTGATTAAGTGATCCAATTGGAAAGACATTATTTTATTACAAAGTCAATATGATGCACTGAAATACTTCTTAAGTCAATTAGCCATTATCTACCTATTCTTTTTGTAAAATGTCATAATTAGACCCATCTATTTATTCTTCTGTTTAAAATTTCAGAAATTCAGGGTAAAGCCTACTCTATTCTCTGCAATACCAATTGGAATTACATTAAATCTATAAAACTTGCTAAAGGAGAGTAATAGTAAGGTGATTCAGCTTTTCCATTCAGCAAGATGGTATATGTCTCATTACTTATGTATTCCTTTACGCTAAAAACATCATCTAGATTTTAACATATAGGTTGACCATATTTCCTTCTAAGGTTATTCATTATTACCTTGCATGTGTTTTTTCTATTGTAATTAAGTTTTTCATATTATATAGCCTTGTATATATTTATTATTTTTTCTGGCCACTTCAGTTGAAATTATCTCTTAATTGATCTTCTTGGGTATTTAACTGTATGATATGACATAAAAGACAATAATTTGTAGTATACTTATGCTATTTTTTTTAACTATATCTTATAGTAGGAACTTAAATTCCAGAAAATGCTAAATAAAAAGGTTGATCATGTTATTCTGTTTCTTATTTTAATGGGAATTACTCTAGTACTTCACAAATAAATATGAGGAGTTGTATTTGTCATGTTTGTATGATAAACAGTCTTGTTTCTTGTGTTGATGATGTGAAACTCATTCTCCAAATATATTACACTTTTAAACTATTAGATAATTAGAGTCAAGAGTTAAGATCTCTTCCTTTTGATATATCCTCTCATTCTTTTTCTGGTTTTCCCAACAGATTTTGCTTTACACCTTATTCTATGTCTTTCATACACAGAATTTCTTGACTGCAATGACTTCACATCAAATAATATATTTTATTTAGTAGTGTCTTTGCCTCAAATGTGTCTTTTCTTGAATCATATTTTTAAATGTTAACGTATTTATACAGTTTTGTTTTGTTTTCATTTGCATAATGGCCATTATTTTTAATTTCACTGTAACGGTGTGTTGTGTCATGTAGAAAAAAATTATCTTTTTTAACTCAGTTTCTGAGTGTTTGATTTTTTTAAGGAAAGATACTCCCAATAATATTTATTATAAAAATATATGCCTGCTCTGATATCTGTCAACTTTCCTTTTAAAATATATATATAGATATAACTATGATATATATCATATGATATTTATATATGATATTTTATATATATATATTTTCCTTCTCCCTTTTAAAATATTTTATATTCTGTGTCATTGATTACGACTACTTTGTGGGTTTTCTCTAATAGTCAAAGGGTGGATAGTAAGTGCATGTGATTTAGAGTTTCAAAAACTTGGATTCAAAACTCCATCATGTTCTAGAAGTTTGACTTCTGGCAAGCCACTTAATTTTTCTGAATCTTAGATTCTTGTCATAAAATTAGGGTAACAACCTCTTTGTCATTATAATTATCAAATAAGATCAAGAATGTAAAGCCCCTAGCTTAATACTCACTGAATAAGAGACACAGTAAATCATGGCTAATGAGATTAACATTTATGGTGTTCAAGAGACATAAATTTCAATAATTTCAGACGTAATAGTACGAGTAAATATTTGACGGTGTCCATCAATAAGGCAACAAGCAATGGTGGCAACTGTGACAAACTGGAACCAACGCCAATCCAAATCCAAAATTTTAACGCTGTGCTGACCAAATAAAAATGCCACAGCCTTTCATATTTTAAGTAAATATCACAACATAAGATTTTCATCAGAAAACCTGTCTCCAATTTTAGAGACTTTTGTTAATCTTGCCACTACTTTAGCAGGACTTTAGTGTGCCAGACATGAGGCTGCTAGTTTTAAGTCAAATAATTATTTATTCTTATGCCCACTTCTCAACCGTGTTGATCAAATTCATAAAACAAATCTTAGCCTTAAATTCCTTACTTCACTTCCTTGTCTTCACTTCCTCTGGGACCTAGTCTATTATGCTGCAGCGTTGACAACTTGCCGAGACAAAAAGTTGAGAGTTATGACAGTAGGAAGAAGAGCCACAGAGAATAAATAATAATAATAATAATAATAATAATGCATGTGATTTCTGGCCTGTGGTCAATTTGTGACAACTATCAGTATATCAGGAGAACATGACATGCTCAGAGCCAAACTATAGTGGCCAATTTTGAAATATATTTAGACATGTATTACTCTCAAGTTTGAAGATGTGCATTCATGGAAATCCGTAAATTGAACAGGAAAGTAAAAGAGCACTCTTTTAGATGATATAACCTCAAAGAAGAGACAAAAATAGCTTAATATAATGAATGGATGAGTGCATGTGTTTCAATTAGGTAGCAATAAGCTATGGGCTTCATGGGCAGGAAGGTACATTTCAACCCTCTAAGTAGTGAAAAATTCCATTGTGCTGCTAATTACCTATTTAATTCTTTGAATACAAATGTGCAATTAACATTACAAATAATCAAGGTTAAAATATAATTAATGCAAGTGTGATTTAGTTATAATTAAACTAATTACACAGATATGTAGTATAATAAGGGACTTGCAGACCATTATTTGGATGTAAATTTATTCTTCTTTTCAAGAGTAGTTATTTGAATTTCATTTTCCAATTATTTTACAAATGATGAAATAGAATTATAAAGGAGAGAGTCAGTCTTCCAGGGATGAAGAAATAAACCTAATTTTGCTTTATAAATTACAATTCTTTTGTCTACACGTACTTGTAAATAGAGAAGTTAGAAATTTTTTTTTTCAAAACCCACCTCCAAACTCAACAAAAATATCTGACTTCTATGACTGCAGGGAAAAATCAAGGAAATACTTGAGAGAGATTCAATCCCATACAGCATGATTTCCTTTCAGAGTAAGTAGTATCACAACTCTCTTTACATATACCAACCTCAAACGCTTGCTCAACTAATAAATTTTCTCTACTTTCTGTTCTCAAACATAATTAGTTCTTAATGTTGAGATTTCACCTATTGACATAGATTAACCCAAGTAAAACTGCATTATCTACCCACAGACAGAAATAGATATAGCATGTAGCAACTTGGAGCAAGATAGATTTGATTTCAGATCTGCAACTTTCTTTATGTAAGTTAGTTGCAGTTAAATGACAATGGCATGTCTGTATCTACACAAGGTGGATTTTATGTGGTATAGCATTGAACCTTCATTTAAACATTTGAGTTATTATTTCTAGTATATGGATGAATAAATGACTAGAGGAGAATGGGGAGAGAATAAAAAAGGAAAATTCTAAGAAGTAAAAGAGATAACTAAGCACAAAGTGACACTTGTGATACACTCTAATTCTATCAGAATGAAGTCAGAATGATACAAGCAAACAAATACATGAAAACCTAATCTGTCACTTTCTGAGGACAGCTGAAAACCAATTATCATGAAAACTGAGTAAATAAATTCTATCTCTTTTTCTGTATGAAGTGTACCTCTGAGTAGCCAAATAAAAGACAGTTAAAGCACCTCTGTACAAAATTATCCAAACTAGTAAATGAGAACAAAAAGACTAGGTTAAAATGTCACCATTTTGCAATAGACTAATTCACCTAAGCATTCAACATCAAAACTGCTAACAGCTAAAAAAAAAAAAAAAAAAGACTAAAGACCAGCTATTATGTGCCTACTTTTTAGTTTTATATTATTACTATTTATTTATTTATTTTTACACAAGGGTTATGAGACTGGCTAATTTTTGTATTTTGGGTAGAGACAGGGTTTCGTCATGCTTCCCAGACTGGTCTCAAACTCTGGGCTCAAGCAATTCACCCACCACAGCCTCCCAAAGTGCTAGGATTACAGGCACCTCACCTGGCCCAGACATTATGTGCCTCTTGATGAAAGAGAACATCATCTCCTGTTTAGTCATGCCAAAGGATTGAACCCTAGTCTAACTAAACATCTGAATCCAGCTGCATGCAATTGAAAGAAATAGAAGAAATGAACATGTTAAATTCCATCATCAGTATGCAGTCAGCAAAGTTTGTAGGCCAACTCTCCATGTCCAACAGTCCAGGTTCTTCAACAGAGAGTTTGTAAAGAAATGAAAGGAATGGAGAAAGGACCTGTGAATTGAGTAACTTAAAGGCCCTATCAAGTATCTTATAAACACACAGGATTAAACTGTGGTGTCTAGGAATACACTCTTGAGTAATGAATTATAAAAAATCATTTAGATAGAACAGGTTGTGTTTGGAATGGAGTATATAGAATGACTTATAAGTTAGCTGCCAAAGTTCTATTTCTTGTCCTGAGTTTTGTTTACAAGATTGCCTTTAATAGTACATTAAGCTGTATTAAAAACAAAAACAAAAAGATGCAAATAAGAGTTAACCTCAACAGGGATGTGATTAGATGGAATTTATGGGGTGGTGGTCTGGTTTTGTTTCTTGAGGTAGGTACTGATTATATAATTATATTCACTTTATTAAAAGTCGTTGGATGTTCTTTTTCATATGTAAATTGAACTTCAAAAAAGTCCTTAAAATTATTTTATAAAAATATTGAAGGAAGAAATAAGATAGGCCGGGTGCAATGACCCACACCTGTAATCCCAGCACTTTGGGAGGTCGAGGTGGGTGGATATCCTGAGGTCAGCAGTTCGAGAGCAGCCTAGCCAACATGGTAAAACCCCATCTCTACTAATAATACAAAATGTAGTCAGGTGTGGTGACATGCACCTGTAATCCCAGCTACTCAGAAGGCTGAGGCAGGAGAATCGCTTGAACTCGGGAGGCAGAGGTTGCAGTGAGCTGAGATCATGCCACTGCACTCCAACCTGGGTGCTAGAGCAAGACACTGTCAAGAAAAAAAAGAAGAAGAAAGAAAGAAAGAAAGAAAGAAAAGAAAGAAAGAAAGAAGGAAAGAAAGAAAGAAAGAAAGAAAGAAAGAAAGAAAGAAAGAAAGAAAGAAAGAAAGAAAGAGAAGATAATAAGTATCTGAAAAAAGTCTTCTGAAGTTTTGATAAAAATACTGTATTAAAATCGTATGTCATTGTTAAATACAGTGAGTTCTAAGTTTCTCTTCAAAGAATCAGTATGTCAGTATGTTCAGTTCTATGATCTTCATTTTAAAGTTTAACTTCCTCATTCTCCTCATCTCCATGCCCCTAATTTCAGTAAACAACCTCCCCACCAGTTATAATCAGTAGTTCACATCTGTTTCCCTAGTCACCTGCTCAGTCCTGAGTCACCCCTGGTCACCTGCTCCATCCTGAGGCACTCTGGTCACCTGCTCCATCCTGAGTCACCTCTGATCACCTGCTTCATCCTGAGTCACCCCTGGTCACCTGCTCTGACCTGAGTCACCTTTAGTCATCTGTTCTGTAACTGTCTTTCCCACCAAAACAGCTCACCTTGCCACTCTGGCTCATACCCCTGCTCTCTTTAAAATAGCCAATAGGAATTAGCCTAGACTGTGTGGTCCAAACTTAACCAATAGGGGAATGACACAGCAGTAAGGGCTACCTGTGTCAGGGATAAAAACTCTTTCCCCTCCCATGTTCAGGTGTGCTCTCGCCATTGCTCCATCTGGGAGATGCATCCCTCTATAGAAGTAAAATTGCCTTGCTGAGAAAATTCATGTTAGAGTGCTATTTATTTTGTGACATTGAAAATTTATTTCTAACATCATTTAGAGAATAACAACAGTAATGTCACTTATTATGTTTTTAGGATCAAGGTAAAAGCTGTACAAAAAAGCATATTGGTAGTCCTCATAATTTGATTTTTTATTTTAAGATGAAAAACACAACAATCACTTAAATCAAAAAGTTAGAAATAAAACAACAAAACTAGATTGAGAAAAGCATGGTGGAGGGTTAAGAAGAATGACAAAGTTTGATAAATTTGAAAAGTAAAAATAATTTGAATTTCTAAATAAATTAAATATCATCCTTTTAAAAATAAAACTCAGAATCTGGAAAGTAAAACTACAGAAATAAAACACAAATATACAGATATATGTATAGAAAGGAAATACAAATTTTGAAAGAACCATAGTAATAACCCTGTATAAGTAATTTGCAATTTTAAATTAAATTAATGAGTTTCTAAGGAAACATAAATTGTCAAAATTACAAAAATGCAAAATATTTAATAGCAAAAACTGAAAATGAAGTTTTCAACAAATTAATTTTTCTTTTTAATAATAAATATAAAATCTATATAGACTTAGCATATGAAATTTAACAAAAAATATTAAAAATCTAACAAAAATGAAAATTTATCACAGAAAGCTAAGGACAGATGGATAATCAAGAATCTCCTATTCATAACAAATTTTTCAAAAGGAAAAGAACTAGAAAATACATGCAACTTTATATATGTTAAAGTTATTTTTTTTTTTTTTTTTTGAAATGGAGTCTCACTCTGTCACCCAGGCTGAGGTGTAGTGGTGTGATCTCGGCTCATAGCAACCTCCGCCTCCAGAGTTGAAGTGATTCTCCTACCTCAGCCTCCCAAGTAGTTGGGATTACAGGCACATAACCACCACACCCACCTAATTTTTGTATTTTTAGTAGAGATGGGGTTTCACCATGTTTGCCAGGCTGGTCTTTAACTTCTGACCTCAGGTGATCCTTCCACCTTGGCCTCCCATAATGCTGGGATTACAAGTATGAGCCACTGTGCCCGGCCTTAAAGTGATAAATTTAAAATATTCTTATAAGAACTTTTTATAAAATTGCAAACAAAATAATGCCTACATTAGATGAAAATTCATAGACAATTTTCAATCCATCATATTTCATAAATAGAAATATCACCATTAAATGAGAAAATGTATTGTCATTTAACATTGTTTTGATAGTTCTAGGGAAAGCAATAAGGAGAATGAGAATCAGAGATGTTACCATAGAGGAATAGGAGGCAGGGCTAGCCTGCAGTTCCTGCTCAAACAGATAGAGCCGCATGTGAAGACTCATATCGTGAACTTTTGCTACAAGAATTACCCTAGGAACATACCGAGAAAGCTGAGAGAATCCACAGACCCTTTGAAGGAACTGGATCACCACTGCTGGCTCAATGAGACATCAGAAAACCATGAGTCCACTTGCTTTCTCAGCAGGAAGGCTGAGTTCTCTGCGGCAAGTTCTCAGCCCTGGTCACCAACTGCCCAGAAATTGACTTGGTGCTGTTGGGAGGGCCACAGTGGGAGTGAGACCCGTCTTTAGGACTGCAGGCTGTATGGAAGCAGGATAAGGCCTGTGACTGCCAGCGTACTCCCACTTCCCTGGCAACCTGTGTGACTCAGCAGAGGCAGCCACAATCCCCTGAGGAACATAAATCCACCAGCCTGAAAACCACACCCCCATCCCCCACTGCTGCCACAGCAAGCCCCACCCAAGGAGAGTCTGAGCTCAGACACACCTAACTCTGCCCACATCTGACAGTCCTTCTCTACATGCCCTGGTAGCTGAAGACAAAGGACATAATCTCTTGGGAACTCTGTGGCCCCACCCACCACCTGATCCTTCTTCCACAAGGGCAGCTGATACACTCTTGAAAGCACCACCTCCTGGCTGGAGGCCAACCAATGCAAAACCAGCACACTAAACAAAAATACAACCAAGGAACCTCACAGAGTCCACTTCATTCCCCTGTTACCTCCATCTGAGCAGCTGCTGGTATCCACAACTGAAAGACCTGACGATGGATCACATCACAGGACTCTTTACAGACACTCCCCAATACCATCCTGGAGCCTGGTAGCTCTGCTAGTTGGCTAGATTCAGAAGGGTAAAAACAATCACTGCAGTTGGGCTCTCAGGAAGCCCCATTCCTAGGTGAAGGGGGAGAGCACCACATCAAGGGAGCACCCTGTGAGACAAAAGAATCTAAACAGCAGCTAGAGTCCCAGATCTTCCCTCTGACATAGTCTACTGAAATGAGGAGAAACCAGAAAAACAATTCTGGTAATATGACAAAACACAATTCTTTAACACCCCTAAAAGATCACATCAGCTCACCATCAATGGATTAAAACCAAAACAAAATCTCTGAATTGCCAGTAAAATAATTTAGAAGATTGATTATTAAGCTAACTGAGGAGGAACCAGAAAAAGATGACCTCTAACTTAAATAAATCAAAAATATAATACAGCACATGGAATGAAAAATCTCCAGTATAATAGATAACATAAATTTTTAAAAATCACAACTTCTGGAAATCAAGACACACTTAGAGAAATGCAATAAGCACTGGAAAGTCTCAGCAAAAGAACTGGAAAAGCAGAAGCAAGAATTTCAGAACTCAAAGGCAAGGCTTTCTAATTAATCTAGTTCATCAAAGACAAAAAAAAAAAGAATTTTTAAAAATGAACAAAGCCTCCAAGAAGTTTGGGATTATGTTAAACATCAAAACCTAAGAATAATTGATTTTCCCAAGGAAGAAGGGAAATCTACAAGTGTGGAAAACATATTTGAGGGAATAATCAAGAAAAATTTCTCTGACCTTGCTAGAGATCTACACATTCAAATAAAAGAAGTCCAAAGAACACCTGGGAAATTCACTGAAAAAGATCATCAACTAGGTTTTAAGAAACCCTCAAAACCATGCAAATAAGCACATAGTCATCAGGTTATCTAAAGTAAAGACAAAGGAAAGAATCTTAAGAGCTATGAGGCAAAAACATCAGGTAACCTATAAAGGAAAAGCTATCAGAATAACAGCAGATTTCTCAGAAGAAACCCTGCAAGCTAGAAGAGATCAGGGTTCTATTTTTAACCTCCTTAAACAAAATAATTATCAGCCAAGAATTTTGTATCCAGCAAAACTAAGCTTCATGAATGAAGGAAAGATATAGTCTTTTCCAGACAAACAAATGCTGAGACAATTCGCCACTACCAGCCCAGCTCTATAAGAACTGCTAAAACAAGCTCTAAATCTTAAAACAAATCCTCAAAATACACCAAAATAGAACCTATTAAAAGCATAAATCTCACAAGACCTATATAACAATAGCACAATGAAAACAAACAAACAAACAAACAGACATTCAGGCAACAAATCCTATGATAAACAGAATAGTACCTCACATCTTAATACTAACATTAAATGTAAATGGCTTAAATGCTCCACTTAAAAGATACAGAATGACAGAATAGATAAGAATTCATCCACCAAATTTCTACTATCTTCAGGAGACTCGCCTAACACATAAGGACACACATAAGCTTAAGGTAAAGGGGTGGAAAGAGATATTCCATGCAAATGGACACCAAAACCAAGCAGGAGTAGCAATTCTTATGTCAGACAAAACGAACTTTAAAGCAACTGTGGTTAAAAAAGGACAAAGAAGGACATTATATAGTGACAAAAGGACTAGCCCAACAAGAAAATATCACAATCCTAAACATATATGCACTTAACACTGGAGCTCCCAAATTTATAAAACAATTACTACTAGACCTAAGAAATGAGATAGATGGCAACACAGTAATAGTGGGGGACTTTAATACTCCACTGTCAGCACTAGTCAGGTTATCAAGACAGAAAGTCAACAAAGAAACAATGGACTTAAACTATACCCTAAAACAAATGGACTCAGCAGATGATTACAGAACATTCATGTGCTACAGAATATACATTCTACTCATCAGCACATGGAACATTTTCCAAGATAGACCATATGATAGGGACAAAATAAGTCTGAGTAAATTTAAGAAAATCGCAATTATATTAAGTACTCTCTCAGACCACAGTGGAATAAAATTGGAAATCAACTCCAAAGGAACCCTCAAAACCATGAAAATACATGAAAATTAAATAACCTACTCCTGAATGATCACTGGGTCAACAATGATATCAAGATTAACATTCAAAAATTCTTTGAATTGAATGATAATAGTGACACAACCTATCAAAATCTCTGGGATACAGCAAAGGCAGTGCTAAAAGGAAAGTTCATAGCCATAAATGCCTACATCAAAACATCGGAAAGAGCACAAACAGCCAATCTAAAGTCACATCTCAAAGACCTAGAGAAACAAACGAACTCATACCCAGCAGAAGAAAAGAAATAATGAAGATCAGAGTAGAATTAAATGAAATTTAAACAAAAAAAAATGCAAAAGATAAATGAAAACCTGGTTATCTGAAAAGACAAATAAAATTGATACACCATTAGCAAGATTAACCAAGAAAAGAAGAGAGAAGATTCAAATAAGCTTGATTACAAATGAAACAGGAGATATTATTACTGATACTACAGAAACAAAAAATATTATTCAATTATAGTATGAACTCCTTCACACATATAAACTAGGAAACCTGAAGGAGATGGATGAATTCCTGGAAATATGTAATCCTCCTAGATTAAACCAGGAAGACACAGAAACTCTGAACAGACCAATAACAAGCAGTGAGATTGAAATGATAATTAAAAAAACTTCCCAACAAAATCAATCCAGGACCAGACGAATTTATAGCTGAATTCTATCAGGCATTCAAAGAAGAATTGGGACCAATCCTATTGACACTATTCCACAGGATAAAGAAAGTGGGAATCCTCCCCAAATCACTCTATGAAGTCAGAGTCAACCTAATACCAAAATCAGGAAAGGATATAACAAAAAAAGAACACTACACACCAATATCCCTAATGAACATAGATGAAAAAATCTTCATAAAAATACCAGCTAACCGAATCCAAAAGCATATCAAAAAGATAATGCATCATGATCAAATGTGTTTGATACCAGGGATGCAGGGTTGATTTAACATATGCAAGCCAATAAATGTGATACACCACATAAACAGAATTAAAAAGAAAATTCACATGATCATCTCAATAGATGCAGAAAAAGCATTTGACATAATCCAGCATTCTTTATGATTAAAACCCTCAGCAAAATAGGCATAGAAGGGACATAACTTAAGGTAATAAAAGCCATCTATGACAAACCCACAGACAATGTTATACTGAATGGGGACAAGCTGAAAGCATTCCCCCTGAGAATTGGAACAAGACAAGGATGCCCACTTTCACCACTTCTATTCAATGTAGTACTGGAAGTCCTAGTCAGAGCAATCACACAGGAGAAAAAAATAAAGGGCATCCAAATTGGTAAAGAGGAAGTCAAACTGTCGCTATTTGCTGATGATATGATTGTGTATGTAGAAACCCCTAAAGACTCATCCAAAGAAACTCCTACAACTAGTAAATAAATTCAGCAAGGTTTCAGGACACAAAATTAATGTTCACAAACAGTAGCTCTGCTGTACACCAAGAGCAACCAAATGGAGAATCAAATCAAGAGCTCAACTCCTTTTATAATAGCTGCAAAAAAAAAAAAAGAGAAAGGAATATACCTAAACACGGAGGTGAAAGACCTCTACAAGGAAAAGTAAAAAACACTGCTGAAAAAAACCATAGATGACACAAACAAAGGGAAACACATCCCATGCTCATGGATGGGCAGAATCAATATTGTGAAAATTATCATATTGTCAAAAGCAATCTACAATTTCAATGGAATTCCATCAAAATACCACCATCATTCTTCACATAACTAGAAAAAAAATCCTAAAATTCATATGGAACCAAAAAGAAGCCCACATAGCCAAAGCAATTATTAAGCAAAAAGAACAAACCTGGAGGCATCACATTACCTAATTTCAAACTATCCTATCAGGCCATAGACACCAAAACAGAATGGTACTTGTATAAAAATAGGAACATGAATGAAACAGAATCAATAACCCAGAAATAAAGCCAAACACAGCCAACTGATCTTTGACAAAGCAAACAAACAAACAAACAAACAAACAAAAACATAAAGCGGGAAAGGACACCATTCAACAAATGGTGCAGGGATAATTAGCAAGCCACATGTTGAAGAATGAAACTGGATCCTCATCTCTCCCCTTATGCAAAAATCAACTCAAGGTGGATCAAAGACTTAAATCTAAGACCTGGAACCATAATGATTCTAGAATATATGATCAGAAAAACCTTTCTAAACATTGGCTTAGGCAAAGACTTCATGACCAAGAACCAAAAAGCAAATACAACAAAAACAAAGATAAACAGATGGGACTTAATTAAACTAAAAAGCTTCTGCACAGCCGAATAAGCAATCAGCAGAGTTAACAGCCAATCTACAGAGCAGGAGAAAATCTTCACAACCTATACATCTGAGAAAAGACTAAGATCCAGAATCTACAAAGAACTCAAACAAATCAGCAGGAAAGAAACAACAAATACCATCAAAAAGTGGGCTAAGGACATGAATAGACAATTCTCAAAAGAAGACAGACAAATGACTAACAAGCATACGAAAAATGCTCAACATCACTAACTATCAGGCAAATGCAAATCAAAACACAATGTGGTACCACTTCACTCCTGCAAGAATGGCCATAATGAAAAAATCAAAATAATAGATGTTGGCATGGATGTGGTAAAAAGGGAACACTTTTACACTATTGGTGGGAATGTAAACTAGTACAACCACTATAGAAAACGGTGTGGAGATTCCTTAAAATACTAAAAGTAGATCTATTGTTTGATCCAGCAATCCCACTACTAGGTATCTAATGAGAGGAAAAAAATTCATTATATGAAAAAGATATTTGCACACACATGTTTATAGCAGCATAATTTGCAATTGCAAAAATATGAAATCAGCCCAAATGCCCATCAATCAACAAGTGGATAAAGAAAATGTGATATATATGTAAGTATGTGTATATATACATATATATACACCATGAAATACTACTCAGCCACAAAAAGGAACTAAATAATGGCATTCACAGCAACCTGGATGGAACTGGAGACTATTATTCTAAGTGAAGTAACTCAGGAATGAAAAACCAAACATTCTTATATTCTCACTCATAATTGTGAGTTAAGCTATTAACACACAAAGGCATAAGAATGATACAATGCATTTTAAATATGATACAATTAATTTTGGGGACTTCGGGAGAAAGGCTGGGAGGGGAGTGAGGGATAAAAGATTACACATTGGGTACTATGTACACTGCTTGGGTGATGGGTGCACAAAAATCTCAGAAATCACCACTAAAGAACTTATTCATGTAACCAAGCATCACCTGTTCCCCAAAAACCTATTGAAATAAAAAATAAAATTTAAAAAAGAGACATTACTATAAAGTGTAGAAAAATATTTCATTAATTACTGATAAGCACATTCTCTTCCAATAGAATATAAGGATTAATTAAAATACTTTTACAAAAGAATTCTATTTATTTTAGCAAGTTATTGTAAAAAAAATGTTAAATGTTAGTTCTTTCCAAATAAATTCATAAATGCAACATAAAGTCAATTAAAATTCCAGTGAGAAATTGTAGACACAATGCTTTACAGTTCTTTCTTTACATCCACAGAACAGTGTTTAATCGATTTTTATGTGCCATATTCATTGCTGCAAAACTAGTGTCGAGAACATCTAAGCACTCTTAAAAATAAATATCTCTCTGGATCAGAAACCGAACAGAAGGCTGGAGGTCAGGTCTCAACCTGTTGGCTGGTGGGTGCTGGGTTTAAATTCATAAATACAGCTGTGAATTTGACTACCCATCAAGTTACAATGAGTTTGTTGTAGTGGGAAAAAAGAAAAATAGATGCCTGGGGCCTTTTAACAGAGTACTGAAAACAGAATGGGATATGAGGACATCCATATAAGGAGGCACAGCACAGGAGCGGTGTGTGGAGAACAAATCGCCAGAAACTGGCTGGGAAATTAAAGATCTAAGATTTTAGTTTGTGATATTGAGCCCAGTTTGCTGTTAGGATAAACTTGACAGCACACAAATCAAAGAGCAAATTGAGCACAGAGAGGTTTAGAGCAGGTGATTACTTCTTGCAGTAGAGAGAAAAATCATTAACATTAGTCCTGATCAGAGCAGGGGAAAAGGGAAGACACGCTACCATACAGGTGCAGAAAGGGCCATGAAGTCACCATGCCCTGAATGTTCCCAACCAAGCGCACAGTTTAGAAGGAGATGAAGAATCCCTGTGAAACGGGACTGAGGTAAGAGTGACATACAGGAGTGCATGAGTGCATGTTACCCACAGAGGCTGTAGGGATCATCTGGCCTCAGGCAGCCTCTGAGTGTGCAGGGTGCCCAGGGACCTCGCGTATGTTAGAGCAAGGGGAATAAACATCTTGCCTACTCCTCTAGAGGCGGCTTTCTTGGTTTTTAATGTGTTCACTGTCCCACCCTGAAGGAGTCATGATCACCTGAAAAAGGAAGTCTGGGTGGTAAAAAGAGGGAAACCATCTGGCCGCTTAGGCTGATGGGCACATTTGAAGCTTTATCCAGAGGATAATAAAGAAGAACCACCCCTTTGCCATTTCTTGCTCCCCTTAGTTCCATGTGCAGAGAGGAGCTAGGCACTTCCAATCCACTCTGATACGTCCCAGGGAGGTCTGCCTGTGGCTGCTCTGTGATAAGACCTCCTTGACCCTTTACTCCAGCTGGAAGTACTGAGCTCAGTTCATTCATATTTGGAAACTTTTCCCCCCTTCAAAGAAATTGGAAGGTAAATTTGGAGGAAAATGATGTTTTCAAATTTTATTCCACAGGACTGAGGGAATGCTGGGGGTTCTCTGGGCTTGTTATCTCTTTAAGCAGCAAACGTGATGAAATCTGGATCTTACCCCATGGGAGTCCTGATGATAGCATGTCCTGAAGTTGGAGAAACTTCACCATTCAGCATTTTGAAAGTGGTGCTCTTCCCAGCTCCATTCACCCCTAGAAGTCCAAAGCACTAAGAGGAAATAAAGTTAAGTAAAGCACACTCAATCAAACAAGCTAAATAAATAGAACAAGTTAAATAAAATCAAAATTATATTAGAAACAGCACTTGCTTTTAGCCAACTCTGGGTTGACTTTGTTGGTTTGTGTTATTTGTGGAGTTTTAAAATGACAATATCGTATAAAACACTGTATAGATTACAAAGTCCTCTCAAAATCATCATGGCACTTGAGTGGTATAAGAATTTCAGCAGTAATTTACAGACAATAAATTCATGTGTGGAAAACTCAAGAGGATGAGAGTAAATGCCAACTATCCCAAATTATGCAGAGATAATATAATATTCTTTGGAAGTCACATCATTATAATTATTACTCTGATTTCATTTTTGTATATTTTAAAGTTTTGTTTTTTTTGTTTTTTGTTTTTTTCTTTTTTGAGTCGGAGTCTTGCTCTGTCGCCCAGGCTGGAGTGCAGTGGCCGGATCTCAGCTCACTGCAAGCTCTGCCTCCTGGGTTCACGCCATTCTCCTGCCTCAGCCTCCCAAGTAGCTGGGACTACAGGCACCCACCACCTCGCCCGGCTAGTTTTTTGTACTTTTTATTAGAGACGTGGTTTCACCGTGTTAGCCAGGATGGTCTCGATCTCCTGACCTCGTGATCCGCCCGTCTCGGCCTCCCAAAGTGCTGGGATTACAGGCTTGAGCCACCACGCCCAGCCTAAAGTATTTTCTTAAAAGATTCCATCTTCTACTGTATATACGTGTGTGTGTGTGTGTAGTGCTCATAGCTTTCTTATGTATCTTCTTTTTCCATTGAAGAGGCTGTAAATTCCTGTAAATTCACTCCTAACTCAGAGTCTAGGCTAATTCTGATATTAATTCTATATTCTGACATTGAGCATAGAGTTAACTCAGTTCTTGATCCAATCTCGCCTTACAGCCAGCGTGAAAAATGGCCTTCTTGCTGTCTTTTCTACACTTTGTCTCTATCATGTGCCTCATCATATACTGTGCCTGAGAGTCCACCTTGGTGACTGTGTCTCTCTGGTTCTGTCAATCTCCTGCCAAGACAGGTGTTTTCTGATGGCTAGGAGCTGCGATCTACGGATACAAACTGGCTTCCTGGCTTCTCAAATCTTGGAAAGTGACTGCTTCTGGATTTTCTGCCACCAAGCATCACCTAACCATCACATAACCCTGTTTTGGACCTCTGGATTTCACAACTCCCCTGAGTTGCTACCTGCTTCAATTACCATGTTTTCCCCACTTGCCCTGCATCTCTCCCACCATCTGCAAGGTGAGTCCGTCTCCCTCCAGGCCTACCCTGTCCATGTCCCAGGGTACACCACCATCAGCTATCCAAATTCTACCAATGCTTTAAGGCTTAGCTATAAACCACCTTTTTAATAAAGTTCTCCCCACGTACCCTGTCCTCCCACCTTTCCTTCCCTGCCTACCCAGCCACCGTCTCTGGACAATACCACTCACGTACCTTTCAGTTATTTTTAGAAAATACTTTAATATATACAAAAATGAAATTGGGAAGATAATAATTATTATGATGCTGTGCTTCCAAAAAATACTATATTATTATATCATTGTCCCCGCCTTGGGACAATGCTCATGCTCCCATGTAACATAGTATATGCTTATGATATTTTGTTTCCTAATTGATTATTAATTTCTAAATGGAGAAGGACATATAGTCGATGACAGTTCAGGTAATGACGAACTGCATACACAATGGTCATCTTACAAGATGACAATACCATATTTTAACTATACCTCGTCTATGTTTAGATACACAAATACTTGCCATTATGTTGCAATTGCCTACAGTATTCAGCACATGCTATACAGATTTGTAGCATAGGAGGAATGGGCTACACCATACAGCCTAGGCGTATCATAGGCTATGCCATGTAGGTTTGTGAAAGTATATTATATAATGAAATCACCCAATGACACATTTCTCAGACTATATCCCCATTGTTAAACAACACAGGACTGTATCTCAGTCATTTCTGTATTTTCCACAGACTCTTGCATAGCACTCTCCATCTAGGTCATTAAACTGTAACGCTTATAAGAGCTTAAGAGAATAAAATCCAACTTTAAATGGCATCTTGGATCATTTAAGAAACCTGGAGCATCATTCTTATCAATGTTTTACAAGTTTCTCTCTTAGCCCTGTTGGGACTCAGAAAATAATACCCCAAAGTGAAGGCCTCAAAGGCAGCCTCAGAATCAAAAGTTTTTCTCTGACCTTCCCTGCCCTGCTGTCTCCGGCCCCTCTTTCTCCCCTGAGGCGGTCATAGAAACTAGAATCTCTTTTCCTCAAAGCCAGCCATAAAACCTAAAAATATTACCCTAACTTCTCCCCCCTGACGTATTTTTCAGTGCAAAAATTAGCCCTAAAGAAGTTATCTGACCTACCTTGTTTGACTGTAGGTCATAAGACAGACCTGCATTCCAGAGAGGGTCCTGCCCCACACCCAGAAGGAAGCAGCAGAAAACCACACACCACCTGTTCTCACTTATAAGTGGGAGCCGAACAGTGAGAACACGTGGGCACAAAGAACAGAGAACAACACACACTGGGGCCTGTCAGGAGGATGGGGGAAGGGAGAGCATCAGGATAAACAGCTAATGCACGTGGAGCTTAATACCTAGGTGATGGGTTGACAGGTGCAGCAAACCACCTTGGCACACGTTTATAACTATGTAACAAAACTGCATGTGCTGCATGTGTATCCCAGAACTTAAAATAAAATTTTAAAAAATAAAAATAAAACATCTAGATAGTATCTCAAAAAAAAAAAAAAAAAACAAAAACAAAAAAAAAAACATCTAAACAGAGAGGCCTTGCTGGGCTTCCCCTCTCAGTCTAAGAGCATTAATTGGGTCATACTATTTTTGTCCAGCCATATTTCTACATGGCTGTCCGTATTTGGTTGAACCTAAGCATAAATATAGACAGTTTCCCTGTATCTTTCGATCTTCATTTCAACTCTTATTTTCTCTAAATCTGAGCTGCTCTTGTAGCATGTAAAACTATAATCAAATAAATTCATAGGTTTTTTTTCCTGTTAATCTGCCTTTTGTCAGTTGATTTCCAGTGAACTTTGGCCCCCCCACACTACTTTGCTTCAAACTACTATGGAAAGGTACTGGCAAAACTCTAAATAATCATGAATTTTAAAGGAAGGGTTAAAAAAATAGTTCAATAAGATGGGTAAGATTGAATAGCCAGTCTTAGAGCAGAAGCTAACAACTACTAAAAAAAAAAAATTCTTTCTTAACATTTTGTCCTCATCTACCAGAAATCATAGTTCAGAGAGTAAGAATACGCCTGCATTACTTCAGATTGGTTTCTTGGCTTCTCTTTACCTCAGAATAGTCATATCTGAGACACCTACTGTCAGATCACAAGTAGAACATAAATACCAATCAGATAACAATATAACCTATTTTGAATTTCTCAGGAGCTGGGAACAATATGAATGCAAGGTGCTTTTTTATTTTTAACAGTTAATTGAAGGCAATCACTTCCAGAACTGATTTCCCTTTACACATTAAGCTCAAATCAGGAACAATTTATATGACTTCTGTCAGTTCTGATTGAACATTATAACTAGAATTAATGTCTTACCTGTGAGAAAAAACTTCCTGAGCTATTGCTATGGTGGGTGAGTGCTCTTTACCTTTTCAGAGTAGCATTTTGCCAGATTGGCTTAATTGGACACTTAGAGTATTGATGTCCCAGTAAGAGATAAAAGTGGTCCTTAATTAGATTAAAAGAAAAATTTCCTCAGCAAAAGTTATCCCATAGCCCAAGTCATAATTAAAACTATGCAATCACATGAAATTTTTAAAATTATAAAATGAAATAAATCCTATCAATCAGCCAAGTTTTTACTATGAAATAGTCAACAGACCTTCTTTTGGTTCTGCTCCTACTGATTTTGTAGGAATTTCCAAAATTTGAAGGCTATTTTTGGCTCTGATTTCAAATATTCTGAGAATAACACAAGCAGATCAGCAATTAGAGTTGCACAGGTTCACAACAGAAGAAGATTAAAAATAGAAGCTTCATTACCTCTCCTTTTGGTATGCCCAAACTAATATCTTGCACAGCAATAATCTTCTGGAAAGAGCGTCGATAGTGTTTACTAAGGTTGTATAACACAAGAATGTCTCCACTGGTCCTTCCTTCAAACACCCTCATTTCCTCTTTTTCAACATCTATATCCTTGGAAGATTTGACTATGCCTTGGAGAGTAGATTGACCCCTGGGAAGATGAAATCAGAGTGAATTCACACCTGGCAAATGATACCGGAATAGTCTAGAAGAGGGAAAAGGGTCAGAGATTTGTAAATAATGGAAGATACTGCCTTTGGACTTCTGCACAATCAACTTTGTCCAGAGCACCCCAGTTCTGCCATCCTGATTATCAGGCAAGAATCCATTTTTATTGTCTAACATAAATGAAATATACATGTTCCTAAAAGATATTGAAATGGATTGACACTAAACTACAGCTAGTTTTGAATTTTATGAATAATAAAGTCATGCCAGACTTTTATACTAAATGTCAAAATAGCTTATCACAAAATTATTATAAGGCATTTACCTAATAAGCACTTTTACTAAAAGAGCCATTTAATAAATTAGACTGCATATAAAAGTACTCAAACATTGTAAGTTTATAGTATATGTTGAATCATATAAAAGGATTATGTAACCAGCACTTGCACAATACTTTGCAAAAAGTATTCAATAAGTATCTATCAGAGTAATGCAAATTTCATTTTCAACTCTTATTTTCTCTAAATCTGAGCTGCTCACTTTTTAATCTTTATAATTTTCAATCTGACACATTTAACTTTCAGATAAATTTCAATTTCCCCTGCAAACTATAATACGCCATTTTAACTATTAAAATATATTTAAAATATTAATCATTTAAAATATATTTGATGATTATATTTTAATGATAACCACTGAGTTAGTATCATAACCAAAATCAGTTACCTGGCTTTGACAATGTAAATTGCCATGTAGTATATCATTATATTATCATTGGGAGAAGCTAGGTGTAAGGTACATTAGCAACGTTCGATAATAATTTTATAACTTCTTCTGATTAAATTATTATAAAATAAAAAAGGTATCAAAAATAAAATCCAATATTCATGGCAAGCTCCCAGTATCCCTGGCAACTTTTCTTTATTATTTTTCCACACCTGAAATCACCATTTGACAAATATATAATTTATTCTACACAGAACACAGATGATGAGAAAAATAGCTAGACACTCAGAATTCTATCTTATATGACCTCATTTATATAACGTTCAAAGGCATGAAAAATGAATCAATAAAAATAAAAATAAGGATTACAGTTACCTAGGGTGCAGCTATTGATAGAGAAGTTTACAACAGGCCATCTGAAGTGTTGGTAGTATTCAGTTTATTAGTGAGAGGGGGTTACATGAGTGTGGTCAATTTGTGAAAATTCATTGAATTTTACACTTTTCTGCTTGAATGTTATTTCCCTTCCCCAGATGATGGTGTGTTTATTGACCTTCCCCCTGTCCTGGACTTCCAGAGGTCTTCACACTCCAACAGGAAGCTGTGCCACCTGTATTCCCTCCTGCCTGGCAGAGCAGTACTCACAGCAACCCACATTAGCTTGCTCATCCTCTCCTCAGGAGGATTACCGGGGAAGCTTTATGAACAGCTCCTGGGTCTCATCCCCAGAGCTTTTCATGGCAGAGTTCCAGGAAGGGGCCCAGGTGTGCACATTCATTTACATCTCCTCAAGGCATTCTGGCTGGTGGAGACAATTGACTGAGGTTACTTCTGATCCACCCACTCACAACAATCCAGTGTCCTAACACAGGAATCCAACTATGCCCAGCAATGTGCCACTTAGGTATCCTCTAATTGAAAATGACTAACCAATGATCTCTATATTAAATAGGAAGAATTCAGATGGGACCTAGGTATAGTAGGATTTTCCAGATATGCAGTATATCTCACATCTGAACCGTGTGGCTGTTCCAACCCAGCCAGCACGTAGGGTATAGAGAGCAAAAGTGCAGCTCCAGGCAGGAGACAGAAAAGGCAGGAACTAGGGTCCAGGTCCTAATGGAAACCTGAATTCTTGGCAAACAACCCAAGGCCAGCAGCAGGACAGTGGGACAGCTGGACAGGAGCCAGCGCAGGTTAGGGAAGGACAGCAAGGAAGTGGGATCTCAGCACTCACGTCCAGCAGTGGGTGCAGGTGACAGGGGCCCTGCTTAGGCTGGGAAGGCAGGATCTATCCATTCCCAGTTGCACAGGGCAGGGTCTTCCTATTTTCTTCCAAGATTCAATTATGAGTCGCATATCAATACTATAAAGCAACATAGATGTGCCCTAATAGAGAAAGAGGGCGTAACAGAAACACTGAGAAGGCATCAGCCCAGCCCCAGAGTCAGGGCAACAAATATCCCTGTGGGGATGGCAGGGGGATCACAAACACCTTCACTGAGCAGAAGGCACCACACTTGACAGGGGGGTGGGGAGCTTGCTAAGAACCTTGGGCTTTACCTTTCAAACAATGATTAGTGGTTTAGTTAGATCTGGGTTTTAAAAGTGAATTGACTGGGTCATGCAGTCATTATGACAGTTATCCATAAAACGGTAGTAAGCAACTAGTGTCTAAATTCACTTAAATTTCTTTGCTCTGTAACTTTCATGTAGAGAAAAAAACTGACTCTTTACTGTGGATAACAAGGACATTATTCTAAAATACAATTCAACTTATACTTACAACTCCAGAAAGTAAAGGTAATACAGATTTTTTTCTTTAAAGAAAAATCTTTTGATACTATAGGAAAATGGAGTACCCTGAAATCTGCCAAAGGGGATCCTACATTCTAGGTTTTTAAAATAGACTAAACTAGTAAGGGACATCAAAGAACAAATTATGTTTAAAAGACACTCCGTATTTTACTCCAGGTTCATTCAGCTATTGGAAATCTGCAGACTCCCGGGTGACGTGGCCAATTCAAAAGCACATTGGGATTTATATTCAAAATTGTGCCTACTTTCCTTTATTAAAAGGGGTTATGTAACAAAATATGTCAGGAAATGGCTGAAAGGAAAAATAATTCTATGAGGGGATCACCATAAATCATTAATCATGTGTCTTTATAATCCTTAATAGATTTTCTAGTGACATGGTCTTAATTGGTAATTTCTCCAAAAAGGATTCCTCCCTCAAGTAGAGGTCAGAAGGAAATACATAGCTCTTGGAAAGAGCAGGCCAATGAACCCAGACACTTGGGTATGGAGGGGAAGCCATACCATTGTGGACCCTACACAGGAAAACACATTGCTTCCTTATGTAGTTCAAATGTCTTATCTGACAATATTTCAGATATTCTTGCAAGGCCACATTAAATCCTATTTATAGTAGTAGGAATGCATGTGTGTGCATGTGTGTGCATGCATGCGTATAAACCACATTATACATCTACATGTCTACATATGCCCCGTGCTACTGACTTTCGACCTCACCTGACAAAGATGAGAACACAGCAGCATAAGCAACAAGATCCAGCAAAGGACATACAGAAATCTGTACTGAATTTTCCTATCTTCCTGCTCCCAGAGTTCTTGGCATTTAGTCGCAAAAATAATCATTGCGGTATCAACCAAATTTACCTTAGCTGCTTCAACGTAACAGAGAAATTCAGCCATTTCAAAGTGAAAATACACTGAGACAAATAACTGGAAACATTATCTCACAGCTTGGCCCCTGATCTTTTGAAATTTTCTTTCCTGGTGTCAGTAACTCACACCAATCAACATGTAAAAAAATAATAAAATCTTAACGCATTAGAACTATGTATAATGCTGATCAGATACAGTTTTTATTTTACAACCTCCAGGATGAATTTTTCTCTTCCTCTCTTTTTGTAGGAGTAAGTGCAGCTGAGAATGAGCCCTTAGGAACCCACCTTGGCCATTGCAGAAGGTCCCAGTGTAGCAGAACTCTCAAGAGGAGAAGTATTGTGCCCTGTGTGGCCAGTTCCACAAAAATCCAGCCCAGAAAGTCCATCTTAAAGGGACTCACATAGGAATCAATGCCGAAGCTGTGGGTCAGGTCATATTTGATCTGATTATAGCAGAGTTCTATCAGTCCTTGACCAAGGCAGAATTGAGGAAAAATAGTAAAGACCCACTTGAGGACATCATAGATATTTTGTAAATTCTGTACAGTGAAAAAAAGAAAAAAATCCAATTAAAAGCTATTCTCTTTTTCATAACATATACCAATAACTTCTTTTTCTCCTTAGTTACTCTGTGTTCCAAGTCTTCCCTATCCCAACTACTCACTGATATTCTCAGACAGCCATCAAAACAAAGCAGATCCTTCTTGAGATATTAGATCTACTGGTATTTACCTTTCAAAGTTTTCCTTGCTTGAGAACAGTGATGATTTTTACATCTATTTTTAAGGAAATCACAATGATCTCTACACAAGTATGAACAAAAGTGTTAGCAATATATGAACACTGCGTTAACAAATAATCCATACATAAAAGGGGGATGCAGCTGCACAAACTCACAGAATAACCATCCATAAGTGTTCGATTTAGGATTATGTGAAAATTTTGCAAATGATAATTATACAAAGAAATAAATTAGGAAACACAAGTGTTTGCTCACCCTACATCCCCCTCACTCCAACAGGAAGCCTCACCAGTGGGAAAGAGAGATGTTCCAGATCTTGTGTTTGAACTTAAAATGTGTCATCATATAAACTGTGATTTGGTAACAATGAAAATGATTTCATTAACACTATAGTTTGTAAACACAATGGTTAAATACTGGTTACACTAGATATTAAGACTTACTGTTGACCTTTGTGGAAGATGCAGTGGCAATTCCTCAAAGATCTAGAACCAGAAATACAATTTGACTCAGCAATCCCATTACTGGGTATAAACCCAAAGGAATATAAATCATTCTATTCCAAAGATACATGCAGGCATATGTTCACTGCAGCACTATTCACAATAGCAAAAACATGGAATCAACCCAAATGCCCATCAATGATGGACTGGATAGATGGATACACCGTAGAATACTATGCAGCCATAAAAACGAAGGAGATCATGTCCTTTGCAGGGACATGGATGGAGCTAGAAGCCATTATCCTCAGAAAACTAATGCAGGAACAGAAAACCAAACACTGCCACTTACAAGTGGGAGCTGAACAATGAGAACGCATGAACACAAGGACGGGAACAACACACATTGGAGCCTGTTGGGGGATGGGGTGGGAGACAGAGAGCATTACAAAAAATAGCTAATGCATGCTGGGCTTAATACCTAAGTGATGGGTTGATAGGTGCAGCAAACCACCATCACACATGTTTATCTATGTAATAAAACTGCACATGCTGCACATGTACCCCAGAACTTAAAATATTTTTATTTTTTTTAGACAAAAGACTGATCTGAGAATCCAGTCACCTTCCTTGGTTTCCTTCATTAATTCTATAAGAATTAATGTCACAAAGCTCCATAACCTACAAATGAAAATTTGAAATTATTTGAAATAAACATTTGAATAATGTTGCTTCCTAAGCAAATAATATCAAAATAAAAGAGCAAAGGAAAAGAAAGACCCAAACAAAAGCAATAAGCTACTTTTTATTATTTTTTACCAACTGATGTACATCCATTTTCGGCAAACACCTCATTGCTGTTGATTTTTTTTTACAAGTAAGCAATACTGTTTATAAATAAAAGTAACAATGCCTTTCCACTTGCCACACAGGTAGAACCTTATGAGTGGAAAGGTTCCTGGTCCGCTTCCTCTTTGGATATGGACAATTCTCCTTCCTTTTTCTTTTGGAGCTAAATCTCACTTCTGTGACTCCACTCCCCAGGGCAGCTCTCTGCTTCCAAGTTCCTCAGCACTAGGATTATCTACTATGAGTCTCTTTTCAGTTTCACCATGGTTCATGGTTGACATTCTCATGGTTCATGTCATGTTAGAGATCCGATGAGGGAGGAGGAAAATTGTACACTATCTCTACTGATTTCGATTTTCTTCTCAAGCTAAAGCCAATTAATTGTTCTGCAAGTTTTCTCTTTAAAGTGTAGACATATTAATATAAATCAGTGTCAATAATAAATCTGTAAAAAATCACCAAAATAGATTATTACCTTCACTGAATGCATAATCGATGTTTACAGAGTTCACCGCTTCTATCAAAATAGGAAGCACAATAATAAAAACTAATGTTAGCTATCATTGGCAAATCTACTAAGTCTCTGAAAGTGCAGCCATGAGGAAGTAGACTCATCCCAATTAAACAGGCATCAGCCCCTGTTTGATTTTAAATGAGAACTGCAGCACATGCTTCAAAACTAGGAGCTCAGTAGCTTTTCCAGGTCATTTTCTCAGCCTCTGAGTTGGCCAAACATTTGGGAACTACTGAGGAATCAGACTCCATATAAACAGCAAGGAATCAGGAGAGAACAGTGTGGCCAGAGCTGAGAAAAGAAAACAGAATGAAAAGGATTGCAATAACGAGGGCAGAGGAAAGTGCAAAATCTGAAGTCCTTACCTCCAGGTAGCACCGGGGATGCTGAGGGGCTGAAAGATGTATTAAAGCAGAGGCAAAGACCCAGGTAGGCCTCACTAAGGGAGGAGACAGGAGTGAAAGGAATGTGGCAGGACGAATGGGTTCAGCTTGACCTAGACACCTGCTGGAGATGACACTTAAAAAATGACTTGCCAATCAGAACGGCCTATTGGAGAGTGGCGCTGATCTCACAAGGAGAAATTCTTCCTGACCATGGGCCTTATGCTCAGGAAAGCCCTTGGCTGCCACACTTGGAAAATAGCAAAATTAAATTTGTTCCAGAAATCACAGAGAAGAGGGCAGAATCCCCCAGATCATCATTCAGACATGCTGTCCCCTGAGAGCATGATCAGCTGTGGTATGGCCCATCCTACCTTGTAGAGTCTGACCCTAACAATAGTGAACATTGAGAGGGCGTGTTTCAATGACTCACTGTTCCGCCATTCATCCGTAATTCATCAACAGTCTCTGATGAAAATGCTGGGGATATGGCAGTGAACATCTTCATGACTCTACCTTCAAGAATGGAGTGGCTGAAACAGCACATCTTTTAACCAATTGTTGCTAAGCCTTTTTATAATGGCTTTTATAATGGCAACATGTTTTTTGTTAATTAGAATCAATTTATCTTTCTGGAGTTTAAAGACAGTGGATACCAATGCATTTCCATTGAATTCCAGTTGGAAAAGCAACAAGAGACATGAGTTAACACCGTCTTTGCACTAGAGGTGCAGAAGTGTAGAGGTGATGCTACAAAGCTACTGACCTTAGCTTTGGAGATGATGGCTAGCAACCGGGGCATGACGGTTATGAGCATGGTACAAAGGCCAAAGATGAAGTTTAGTGAGACATAGGAAATGAAAGCCACGTCTGAACTGGAGAAGATTCTGGACATCAGGTACATCCACGGAAGAGTTGCATATCTGAAAAGTAAAGTAAAAAGTCATGTTTGTTTTACTGTAATATTTATAGTAGTTTTCTCTTATCTATGGCAGATACATTTTAAGACCTTGGGGTGAATCCCTGAAAATGCAGATATTACTGAACCTTATACACTATGCTTTTCCCCATACATGCAACCTATGATAAAGTTTGATTTATAAATTAGGCACAGTGAGAGAGTAAGAACAATGACTAATATAAAATAGAACAATTACAGTAATATGCCAGCATGCCTACTCTAGCACTTTGGGGCCATCTAGTAAAACAAGGGTCTCCTGAACACAAGCACTGCCAGGCTGTGACAGTCAATTTGGTAACTCACTGACTCCCAGATCTGAAGTGAGGATGTGCTGGACAAAGGGGAAATTCACGTCCCTGCCAGGACAGAGCAGGACAGTACAAGATTTCATCATGCTACTCAGAGCATTGTGCCCTTTAAAACCGATTAATTGTTTATTTCTGGAATTTTCCATTTAATATCTTGAGACCACAGTTGACTGTGGGTAACTGAATTCTCTGAAAACAAAAATGCAGATAAGGGGACAGCCATAAGACTGAATTATAGATGCAATTTTATTGGCCCAGCAATTTTTCCTCACTTGGTGAACAGAAATGAACTTTACATAAATACATTCCATGGTATTTTTCGAAGACAACACACTCTTCCTGGGGCTTCAGAGGACTCTGCAATGCAATAGAAAGAACACAGGATGGGGTCACAACACACGGGCTGTACATGGGCCTGAACTCGTTGGCTCTGTGGCCTGGAGAAAGTCAGCTGACTTCTCCAACTTTTCTTCCCCAAAAGGAGCTTCTTTGCTCTGCTTCTCGTCAGGAAGGCAGGAATAATACTTAGTTGTTATATTGAGAATTAAAAGATACCAAGAATATAAAAAGCTGCAGAGCTACATAAAAAAATAAGGCCTAAAAATAAACACTGAAAGCCTTCTTCCAGCATCCATTGCACAGAGGTACCATCTGTAACTCCTCAGAGTGCCCTATTCTTCCTTTAGCCCCCAGCAACCCAGGAGACAGCACTGTAACCATCATCTCACAGGCAAAATAATGGGGATTTGCAGAGTTCAGACACTTGATCAAGCTTTGCAGGTGACAAGTAGGTGAAGCTGAACATGGGGTTCATTTCCATGTGGCCACAAAACCGGGAAGTAAGAAGCATTGCTAAATATTGAATCCTAGAAGCAGTCCCCACATGTGTCAGATGACATCAGGATCTAAGATACCACCCAAACGTCCCTAAAAGGAAAACATCTCATTTTCTTCATTCTGTCTCCACCATTCTAGAGCCAGGTTTCACTCATGGCAATTTCCCTCAGCTCCTTCCTGAAATAATACCACTGCACCCAATAAAGGAAACACACTTTGAATGATGGTTTCTAATATCAGCAGAGAAGTCACTGATTTTGAATCACAACTTTCCCGAAGGATTCTCATGTATCTGGAGCTCCAACAAGTTCTCTGCTCACTCAAGGTAAATGTATCACTGTTTTCTTATGGTGAATAATTGGCTTAACATGAAACATTTCAGTGCCTGCAAAATGTCTGAGATTTTCTTAATATGTTAACAAGTTCTGAAAAGCATGAGACTTCAAAATGATATAAGAGATTCCAGGCCTTCAAGTTAACTCTTAGTCTAGTATACACTCCCTTTCATATGATATCTATGATATTGGAATGCTTTCCTGGGTTAAAAGATACATTCTCATAGTTCATTAGATATATATAATATGATATATAAAATCATATAGTGTTTTAGACACTCAATAGCAATCTGCTTCAAAATGTGGGCATGAAGATAATTCTTTCAAAGCACAAAATGGAGGCAAGAGCTGTTCTAAAGCAGTTGCTGCATAAGATAATCAACTAATTAAATCAAAATAATTACCAGAGAGGTAAGTCATGACTTCTTAGGGCTGTACATTATCAACACCTCTGTCTGAAATAAACTACCACAGACAGAATTCAAAACCCAACACATATTCACCCACGCCACACACCTCCCCTCTTTCCTTTATTGTCCCTTCTGAGACAAAAATCAAGTGCTACACTCTGTCATGCGACTGTTTTGAGAATCAAATGAAATCATAGAATTGCAAGTAATTTTGCAATGAAAACATAAGCAGTAGTAGAAGTTTGTGAGCCAAATTTTGGGGCAGCTGTAACTGCCATAAAATTCATTCTAAGAGTGAATGAAAACCCTCTCCAACTTATAACTACCGATTCTAACTCTACATTCTGGAACAACATGTGACAAATTGCTTTTCTTTTCCATGTGACAGTCCTTTAAATAGCTGAGGATAGCCATGTTATTCCGCTTAAACCTCCACTACAAAAGACTGGGTCTTTCTCTGCTCCTTTAACAACACGATATTCAACCAGCTCTCTCTGTTAAATTTTGCATTGTGGAACTTAGGGGAGTTTAGGTAAGGCCACCTCACAGAGAACATGATGTGGTTGGCCTGGCACAACACACAGCAAGATTATCATCTGCTTTGATCAGCATCTCCACATTCAGCAATACAATCTAAGGGTGCAGCAGCCTCCCTGTCTTGCTGTGGAGCCCGCATACCCGATCTGCACTTGAGGGACTAATTAGCACCTCAACACTAGGCTCTACTTCCTTTGAGATGGTTCGGCATCTGTACTTTGTTATTTATTACATAAGGTTTCCATGCTGGGTTATGTCATTTAAATATTTGACAAGTGGATCAAAGCGTTATTTAAGAAAAACAAAGAATCAGAGACATAGTCCTAAATGAAGTTACACAAGAGTTCCTGTTGCTAGATGAATGAAGAGTCTTTCAGTGTGGTTTTCAACTGGCTACGATTCCATCACTTTTTTTACTACATTTTCATTAGTTATCTTTCAAATGCTTGGCTCAAATGAACATATTCGCAGTTCCAGTCTCCTTTCTTATAAGAAAAAATGAAATTGGCTTAGAGAGCATAATTTATTTTTTTGTGAAAATTACAGTGAATTTCAATAATCTCCAGGCTTTTATTAAAATATAATATCATTTTAATGATTTTAAAATTTGCTAGAGATTGACCTACTCTTCACAACATCATGGAATTTATGTGGGAAGAAAATTCCCCTTTTGAAAACCAGCCACTTCCCCATGCTCTGTGAATTTCCCAAGAGACCAAACAGGATTCTGTAATCTCATCTTTTGGCACTAAATATACATCAAATGTGTTCTTAAGGTTTCAATTTTTATGTAAGCTAGGCTCTGTTTTCTTTCATTCATTTCAGATGTTACTTCCCTCTTTTGGATGCTAATTATCTCTGACTCTCCCTTTTGTAGTTTAAATAACAAACTGTCCTTGATAGAAAGAAGAAAAACAATAAAACTGCTATTGGGCATATTTGTCTTGTTATCTCTTAAAAGAATCAATTCATGTATACTATCCCTTATTCTTTTTTTTTTATTATTATTATCATACTTTAAGTTCTAGGGTACATGTTCATAACGTGCAGGTTTGTTTCATATGTATACTTGTGCCATGTTGGTGTGCTGCACCTATCAACTCGTCAGCACCCATCAACTCGTCATTTACATCAGGTATAACTCCCAGTGCAATCCCTCCCCCCTCCCCCCTCCCCATGATAGGCCCCGGTGTGTGATGTTCCCCTTCCCGAGTCCAAGTGATCTCATTGTTCAGTTCCACCTATGAGTGAAAACATGTGGTATTTGGTTTTCTGTTCTTGCGATAGTTTGCTGAGAATGATGGTTTCCAGCTGCATCCATGTCCCTACAAAGGACACAAACTCATCCTTTTTTATGGCTGCATAGTATTCCATGGTGTATATGTGCCACATTTTCTTAATCCAGTCTGTCACTGATGGACATTTGGGTTGATTCCAAGTCTTTGCTATTGTGAATAGTGCTGCAATGAACATACGTGTGCATGTGTCTTTATAGCAGCATGATTTATAATCCTTTGGGTATATACCCAGTAATGGGATGGCTGGGTCATATGGTATTTCTAGTTCTAGATCCTTGAGGAATCGCCATACTGTTTTCCACAATGACTGAACTAGTTTACAATCCCACCAACAGTGTAAAAGTGTTCCTATTTCTCCACATCCTCTCCAGCACCTGTTGTTTCCTGATTTTTTAAAGATTGCCATTCTAACTGGTGTGAGATGGTATCTCATTGTGGTTTTGATTTGCATTTCTCTGATGGCCAGTGATGACGAGCATTTTTTCATGTGTCTGTTGGCTGTATGCATGTCTTCTTTTGAGAAATGTCTGTTCATATCCTTTACCCACTTTGTGATGGGGTTGTTTGTTTTTTTCTTGTAAATTTGTTTGAGTTCTTTGTAGGTTCTGGATATTAGCCCTTTGTCAGATGAGTAGATTTTCAGATTCCTGCCTTTAGGCAGCCATTAATGCCTGGACTTGCTCTTAGGTTTCAGTTCGGGATTCGGCTTTCCTGAGTTTGCCTTTGGGCTCCCTGTACCCACAGATCCTTAGAGGGACAACAGGCGTGAGCCATTTCTGCTGCCCTCACCCAGAGATTGCCAGGCACACAGGAGACAGTGGTTCCCCAGACCAGGTCTCTCACTGCCCCTCCTGTTACAGTGGGGGGTCACCAGTTCCACTGGCTGTGCTCCATGAAGAAAGAGCTACCTTCTAAATCTGCATCCCCATGGATGTCACCCGGTGACCCTGATTGACTTCCCTTGGGGGCTCTTCTTCCCTGGAATTAGCTATGACCACAAATACAGTCTGAGGTATCTTTGACATCTTTCCAGTCCCTGCAACCTAAGAGTTCTTAACCAGAAGTGTGTAACCCCTATTGCCTATGATTGTGCTTTAACAGACCTGTGAATCTCCAGAAATTCTTTGAAAAATGTGGTAGTTATGTATGTGAAGAGAATTCTTAGTTTAATTCAAATTCTTTTTTTTTAAATGAAGGTATTCAAATTCAAATTCGTAAAGGGTTTCAAAATCAAAACAACATTAATAAAAAATTCTAAAAGCATGTTTTTAAGGCTTTCTAACCATTTCATCTAAGTTTTAACTCAGTTTTTGAGATATACTCTCCTAAAATTCAAAAAATAATTTTATAGCAAAGTTTATTTTACTCGAACTAGAGGGAGACATGACAACACTATCCATTCAATTGGATCAATAAACTGAAATCAAACTGTGTTCTTAGAGCTGGGTACACACACATATAGATCTTTATACACAAGTCCATAAATTTCTAGTTAAATATAATAAACATATGTCTACTATAAGCATGCTTTATAGCTTAGGATATTACATCTTCTAAAGAGTAAAATAATTCTAAAGAGTAACAATAATGGCTAAAATTAATTTAATGATTATTTAATTTGTACCAGTCATTGTCCATGATATTTGCATAAACTATTTAATTTAATCTTTATAGCAAAAGACATGAAGTTTTATAGAGAAAAAACTGAGCATTAGACAGAATAATTAGTATTACCAAAGCCATAGAATTGGGGTTAGTGAGTAGTAATATCAATGTTCCCCCAAAAGTTTGTCTGTCTGTCTTGTTTCTCTCTCTCTCAATCTCTCTCTCCCTCTCTCTCTTAATCTCTCTTTCCCTCTCTCTCTTAATCTCTCTTTCTCTCTCTCTCTTAATCTTTCTCCCTCTATCTCTCTTTCTCTCTCTCTCTTATCTACCTACTTCCATCCATCCACCCATCCACCTACACATTCATCTAGTAATAGTACATATTTGTTTAAGTAAAACTCTGTCTCTAATTAGACGTTTTGAATAACTAGGCCACTTATATAAATACAAACTGTAAATATCATTTTATTTGCAATCCTCTTAAATAAAAGCAAGTTGTTTTATCTTTTAAAATAGCCTTGAATTATAATAAATTAGTATGATAATTATTTTCCCTACTAAGTATCTCTTATGTAGTTAGCCTGTATATAAGCACACATGCATGACACATAAGAAGACGTATATATCCTGATACCAGGTAGATATAATTTTGAGGCCACTAGCAATGATCCTGACTAGTATGCATAAATCAGAAATTCATAAAATGACTTTTCTCCATTTGCTATTTTTTCATCTGAGAAAAAAAGTGATAGAAATTAGACAAAACATTTTCAAACTACTAATATTATAGGAGAGGAGAAAAAAACGCCAGACAGCTTACTGAGAGAACCTCCACAAATGCAATCTCCCAGCTAACTGGATTATGTATTTGAGCCCCTGATTAATGTCAAAGTGAGAATAATAGAGAATCCATTTCCAGCTGCACAAGTTTGTCAAACAGCTTGAGGGTCTGTCTGAGACAGGGCAGAGCTATCTTCATCACGACCAGGTCAGCCCTTCCTTCCTCCACAGGGCATTCATCATCCTACTCAGGCTTGTTTGCTCCGTGTCCCTTGCAGAAGCAACATAATTGCTTCAAAAGAGAGGAAATCATGAAGTCGACAGCAGGTTCAAAGCCATCCTGAGGGTTTTCTTTTTCAGAAAACAAACCGTAATTCTGCAGCAGCATTTCTCATCACATACCCGAAAAGTGACAGCAGGAGGGCCGTGGCTGCCAAGTTCTCGCGGAAAGTAAAAGCTGTTAACTGGAAGGCGACAATAACAGCAACACACAGGCAGACGGAAACCAAGTAAAAGAGCTGAGAAAATAAAAAGAAATAAGGGAGAGCTGTTACATCAGATGGTCATATTGATTATCATATGCTTATCCTGAAGTTTCCTTTCAACTTCACAAATATATTTCCTATTTTGCACATTAGGAGTTCTGTAGCCATGGAATTAGTCCTGGAAAGTCACTTGTTATAACCTGAGTTGTATCCCCCCAAAATTCATATGTTGAACCCCCAGTATTTCGAGATGTGACTGTATTTGGAGACAGGGCTTTAAACAAGTGATTAAGGTAAAATTAAGTCAATTGGGTGAGCCCTCATCCAACATGACTGGTGTCCCTAGAAGAGATCAGGATGCAGTCACTCACAGAGGGCTGACCATGTGAGGACACAGGGAGAGGATGGCTGTCTACAAGCCAAGGAGAGAAGCCTCAGAAGAAACCAACCCTGCCAACACCTTGATCTCAGACTTCCAGCCTCCAGGACAACGAGAGAATCAAGTTTCCCTGGTGAAGGCACCCAGCCTGTGGTATTTTGTTATGACAGCCTGAGGAGACTACTACTGTCATGCATACCCATCTCCTTTGAGGAGGGTCAAGGAATCCAATCAGCTTTCAGGAAACACAGCCTCCTCCCACACATGTAGAACCAAGGACAGACTCCTCACACTACCTCTCTATCCAGCCTCACCTTAAGGTGCTCCCCACAGGCCAACAACAGCCATGGCTTTCTTTGGGGCTGTCACACAACTGGCTCCTTCTTCTCTTAGAGCCTCAAGTTGCAGAGCTCTTCCTGCATGTCATCCATGGGGAGGGCCCCTTCTTACCTCACAGATCTCAGCTTAAGTTTCACTGTCTTCTTTGACCTCCACATTTGAAGTCATTCTCCATCCCATCATTCTCTTTCATTCTATCAATAGACCCAGTCATGGGCCAACTGTATCTTGTGCATTTATTTATTTGTTTGTTTACTTGCTTGTTTTCTGCTTCCTCTCATGAAAATCTCTTTGAGGGGAGCAATCTTCTCTGTTTTATGCATGGTTTTATGCCCAACACCATTTGTGGGGCTGTGATAGAATAACATAGACCAAGTGTCTTATAAACCACACAACTTTATTACTCACAGTTCTGGAGGCTGGAAAGACCAGAATCAAGATGTTGGCAGATTCAGTGTCTGGCAAAGGCTGGTTTCCTGGTTCAGACTGTGACTTCTCACTGTGTTCTCACACAGAACTCTCTGAGGCCTTTTTTACAAGGGCACTAATCCCATTCAGGAGGGCTCCACCCTCAGAACCTAATTACCTCTCCAAGATCCCACCTCCAAATACCATCACACTGGGGTGATCAACATATGAAATTTGGGGGGACATAATCATTTAGTCCATAGCAACCTTGTACACACCTTGACCTACAACAGATCCTCAAAAATTTTATTAAATCAATGATTGAATAGAATAAGCAGAGAATGATTGGATGAAGATGGAAACCATCCAAACAAGAAGCAAAGAACTCTCTCTGTCCTTAATCCCCAAGGTCAAACATCACAGAGTAAAGAAAAGCCAGGCTGACTGGGAGGCATAAAGAGATAATAAACTAAGGATGCAGAAAGGAAGCAAGATCCTGGGGTTTTGGAGACTTGGAAAGCCCCATGGTGTCCTATAAGCATGGCCCCCTGTGTGTTGTGATTCTCTCTTGCCACACCCTTCTTCCCTGTTCCCTGGGAAAGTTGTGGCCCTTAGACACTGTTAAATGACAGATGGAAGAGAGTCAAGTAGCCAGCAGCAGTGTGTAGCGTTGTGAACAAAACTGGACCAGGAGACAGAGGCTGGCACTGAGAAGCCATCTCTGTACCAACTAGAAGTAAAACCTCGTACAAGTCACTTCCACTTACCTGCCTTCAAGTGTCCCTCAGTAAATATAAGGATTTAAAGACCCATAATTTGTCAATCTTGGTTAAGATTCATAAATCACCTTGAGCACCTAGTAAAACACAGACCTCCAAGTCCCCCTAGTCCTATTGAATAGAATCTTGAAGGATAGGCCCTTGGGAATCCTTATTGTTACCAAATGTCCCAGGTGATATCTATCACCAGGCAGGTTCAGGGAAACTTCTGATTAAATTAAATGAACTCCTGAAATGTTCGGTAACTTAGGTGTGATCCCTATAAAGTGTACTTTCAAAACAAAACAAAACAAAACAAAAATCCAAGTTACACCATCAAAAGGAAATAAATTAGCTAAATTCTAAGCCAGCTTAAAGAAATAAACCTTACAGGAAAGCAACATGTTAATATGTGGAATTTTGTGCAGAGTGTAGCACAGCTGGGACAGCACCTGGTGTGTGGAAGGTGCTCAGTAAATGGTAGCCCTCCAGCCTTCCACTGACTTACATATGGCTTTCTGTATCACAGGATGAATCATATGTATGAGGGCAAGGACATCACTTTCCTACAAAATAAAGACAGCTCCACCAGATAACAATAACAGTAGATATTGACCACTAAGAACAACTTATCATATAAGATGCATTTTTTTTTAGTTAAGATAAATGTCCTGAAGAATAGGGAACACCTAGACAAAGCATCCATTATTGTCCCTAAGGACTAGAGACGCTGATCTGGAGGGTTTCCACTGGGGAACTGAGTGCATTCCAGAAATGCTAGTAATACCTGCCGTACCTATTAGGCAATGAGGCACAGGTCTCACAGAAGCGGGTGTTAGGCATGCAGATGAAAGATCATTTCTAGTGATTTTCATCATCTCACCTACTAACCCGTTGAAAAAAGCATAGTAAAGGTGATTATCTCCTCATCTCCTCAGGAAGAAACTTTGCATCTTTGTGAAGTTCTATAATTTCCGAGTTCTCCAGCCTGAAGCTTGTCAGTCTTCCCATTAGGAACCAATTCTATGGTGATCAGTAAAGGTAACTTAATCTGAAATGCTCTTATCAATAACATGACCCCTTTTTGTGGACACTCCGAGGCAGCCAGGGCCCCACACTCCCCTACATCCCTCCATACACACACACGATTTAGATCACTATTGTGGAAGCGCACAGAATCTCATTCCCAAATCATACCATGTCATATAGGAAGTTTGTGAACCAGTACATTCTGTAGCCAAGGCCACTTATGTGCTGCAACCTTTTGGCTCCAATCACTCTGTCCCTCACCACGGAGCTGCCGATGGATGCAGACAGGATGGAGAATCCCAGCACGATGCAGAGGGCCACTCCACACTGACGGATGCTCTCCAGGCTGCGGGCAGAACACAGCAGCTCTCAGGCGCCAGAAGAAGAACACAAGCCTTCTTTGCTAATAACAATCAGCAATGATGACAGCAGTGAAAACTGCTAATTAAAAATTCATAATCAGCCAGGCATGTTGACTAAGGGCATGGATTCCCTCATTAAGTCCCCTCAGCCACCTTTTGAGACATGGATGACTAAGCTCAGTTTACAGAAGACATAACTGAGGAGCACAGTTTGAGGGCATTTCAGAGCTTTCTTGTGTCAAAATCTGCTCTTCACCATTGAGCCTGACTCCCAATTAAGATGAAAGATATCCTCTGAGCAGCATCCGGGTAAGCTGTGACCTTTTCCCACACGGGGACTGCTTTGCAATGCAGTAGCATCTGCCAGAGAGGAGCCTTCACTACAGCTCCACACTGTACTACTGGCCCATCTCTGAATTTAGTCACATGAAATGCCAAAGAGATTTTGCAATAGATTGAGGTGCTTTGTAATAATATACACTGTACATTTTCTTAGTAATGGTTTTACCTGGAGCACTACTACTTTCACTCAAGTCAATTGCTGCCTCCTCTCAACCCCTCCCTTCTTTAGGAACAATCAGACCACAGATGGTCTTTCAGGAGGCCGACACGATGGAACTCCTCAGCACAAGTCATCTGCTGTGCCATGCCTTCTGCTCCATTGTGTCGCACTCTACAACAGATGTCAGCTAGCCTACTCTTGGAATTCTGGAAGGTGTCAGACACTGTTAAAGCTAGAATCCTGAAAATCATTATGGGAATGTGAGGACAAGCTGCAACCCAACCCATGCTTCCTGCCGGTTCCTGCCAGATTAACAACTTGAGCAGAGAATGCCCATTAAGCAGATTTGTATTCTCCAACTTAATTTGGTAGGTATTTTAAATTATTTTAAAGTATTTTTAAATACCTATTTTTACTATTGACTTTTAATTAACAGTTTGTCAACCATATCACAGAGAAGGGAGATGGGGGAGAAAGAGAGAAGACAGGTGGAAGTGTGCTACCCTTTACAAAGACAGTGAGAACTGGCACAGATTTCTGTACCTGAAGAGCTCTGGCCTTATCCCCGCCCATGTCTCCATCTGGATCTTGAGGAAAATCTTGCATGAGAAATATTCAAGGAGGCATTACTATGTTGACCTACATGAATACAATGTTTATGATTTTAACCCCAAAAACTCTTTGGAAGGTGTACAGCCACATAAGCTTCTGGTAAATCATTCCCTTAGAATAATTTCTGCTTAGAAATACAGTTGCATGACATAATCATCTGTTTTAAGCTCAGTCAATGCACCGCCTCTCTTAATAGTCATTTTTCTCACTTTGCAAAGAAATGCTCAAGTCCTGTGGGCATTTCTTACTAACTGTATAAGCCATCTCTTGGGGCAAATACAAAAGAGAGACCAAAGTCATCCCTAAGTAACCCACAGATTTTCTTCCATAGTCAGAGTGACACACCCCTCAGCATTCTGTCAACTCACATCCTGTCCTCATTCAGCAAGGCCCCTCCATATGGGTGGCTGTAGAGTGTTATTCCTGTGAAAGACAAATTGAAAAGTAAGCCTTCAGCCTGCTCATGGTGAATCGCGGCTCATCTACAGGCTACGCAGATTCCCTGTGCCATCACGATGTATCCTGCTTGCTTTGCCCATGCCCCGGCCGATTAGCAGAAAAGAATGGCAAATGGCACTGTGAAATTCAGCAAATATGTGCTGGGATTTCTGTCACTGATGTTGTTGTCAAACATAACCAGTATGACTTGTTCATGCTTTACATGACAGGCACTGTGTTTACAGGTTCTCACATTTTATTGTCTAATCCTCATAAGTATCCCATAGCCTATGTTTGCAGAGAGGAAACTCACTTAGGCTAAGTAACAATATGCAAATAAGACTATTTCATATGTATCAGATCAATATTCACTTCTAGATGAAGCCAGGTCTAGATAGATAGAAAACTGAACTGTTCCATTGAACCAATTTTGGTTTAGGAGTTGTTTGTTTTGTTTCTCTTTGCTTGCTTTCTTGGGCTTGTGCATGTGTGTGATGCCAGCAGCCAAAATGAAGAAATTGCCATCAGCTTATCAATTAAAAGGATTTTATTATAAGAGCTGTTTATAATATCACCGAGTGGGATAGTGCTTCCCTAGAGAATTCTAGTCAATATTGTGTTAAGAAGAATTCCATAAATAAAATCGGTTCGTGTTTTATCTTGGACATTGTGGACTGTGAGAGTAATCAGGTTTCCTTTTCCTAATTGGTTGTGTCAGTGATTGGAGTCAAATGTGTGGCTTGTATGTGGAGGCCATTACCAAAGGCACAAATCCTTGCTCCATTTCATTTTGCCAGTCCTAGATTTTGCTTATTTTTCTTTTGGCTCACCTTTAACTTACCTTATCATCTGTATTTTAATTTAGCCTACCACCTGCATTTTAATTCATCTTATCATTGGTATTTTGCATTGCCTTATGAGAGCATATTAAATTCTTACTGAAACATCATGGGGTATAAGTAAACATACATAAAAGGTACAGAGTTGGAACAGGCTACAGTGCTCCAAAATTCCAACAGTTTTGCCACCAAGCATCAGGACTTCTCTCCCTTTGCCACCTGCTCTTCTCCCCAGCTATGCCAGCCTTTTTTTCCTTCCACTGGGGACTCAGCTACACACTAAGGCAAGTTCTGGCTCATAGAAGCAACAACAGTAGGAGCTATTGGTTCAGCAAATCCACTGTACAGTTTTCCAGAATAATTTTTTTTGATTATAAATTAATACTGCCCAGATATTCCGGTCCAGGCTCGCAGTGTGTGTGCCTGACACCTGCTGCATCGTCTGCTGGATCCTGGACTTACCACATTCATCATGAACTGAATTATGGTCTTGAACCCTCACCTGTCTGGACCAGTAACACCCACCAGTCTTTCTCCTATGTGTCTTTCTTTCACCAAGCTTGACTTCTAGCCTACTTCTCATGGGGCCTGCCAGTCCTGTCCTTCCTAGCTAAAGTGTTGACTCACAGGCAGCTTCTCACTTCCTGTGCAGCCCAATGTCAACCAACCTTGTCAGGGGGTTGGAAAAAGTCAAGTGACATTAGATAGTGTTTATAAAGTATCAGATCCTGCCAAAGTATGGCCCGTGCCCCACTGGTGCTGTGGATGGTGGGAGTATATTTGCAATGTTGTGTGCTCTTCCAGATTCTACAAAAGAATGAGAACATTCTAGATTAAGAGGATCCCAAGAAATGTGGTTAGCTAAGTACATGTCTTGGAATTACATTATTTGAGGAACACAGTAGAATACTGAAATTGTTTAACCTAAATACACACACACACATACACACACACACACACACTCTGGGGCAAATATCCCCATCATCTTCCCAGTCACCCAGGCTCAGAAAACACTAAGTCCTCCCATCTCCCTGCTCTTCTTAACCCCACACGTCCAAGAAGTTGCCAAGTCCTGTTACTTTCACCTGAACTCCATCCTCACTGTGCCAGGCCTCACTCACAAACATGTGCATGCCTGCTCAGCTCGCTTCTCCACACACTCATGAATCCCCTCACCCAGAAAGTCTAGAGAACTTCCAGAAAGAAATAGAAAAATATAGAGCCCATATTCTTTACCTAGACACAGATCTCCTTTAAAGTCAAATCCAATCTTTGTATTCTCCCACTGCTCCCATTTGAAAAGCTGGATTGTTATCATTTCCCCAAACTCTATGGCTGCAGGCATGCGTCGTCATTTCCTTATGCTTCCTGTCCAACCCTGCTGACACCCAACTCCTGCCTCATGTCTGTCCAACGCTGAATTAAATTTCCTTTGTTTTCAATTATTATTGCTTTCATTTTGTTTGTTTTGTTTCCAGCTTTATTCAAGTATAATTGATAAATAAAAATTGCATACATTTAAGGTGTACAATGTAATGTTTTGATATATGTATACATTACAAAATTATTATCACAATTTTTATCCTGCTGATGGGAATGTAAATTAGTACAGCCATTACAGAAAACAGTATGGGGTGTCTCAAAAAATTAAAAATAGGTCTACCATATGCTCTAGCAAACCCATTTCTGGATATATGTCAAAAAATAAAGTAAAATAAAATACTATCTTGAAGGGATATCTGCAGGCCCATGTTCATTGCAGCATTATTCACAATAGCCAAGATATGAAAATAACCTGTGTCCCTTGATAAATGAATGGATACAGAAAATATAAGATAGACAGATATTCATGCACATAATGGAACATTACTCAGCTTCAAAAGAGAAGGAAATTCTGTCTTTGAGACAACATGAATGAACATGAAGGACATTATGTTAAGTGAAATAAGCCAGTCAAAGAAAGACAAACACTGCAAAATCTCATTTATATGTAGAACTTTTAAAAATCAAATTCACAGAAAGGGAGAGCAGAAGGCTGTCACCAGGGGCCAGGGGAAAGAGGCAATGGGGAGATGTTAGTCAAAGGATACAAAATTCCAGACATAAGATAAAGGCTGGGCATGGTAGCTCACACCTGTAATCTCAGTCCTTTGGGAGGCCAAGAAAGGAAGATTGCTTAAGCCCAGGAGTTTGAGGCCAGCCTGGACAACATGGAGATACCCCATTTCTACCAAACAAATTGTTTTACTTATCAGGGCATGGTGGCATGCAATTGTCGTCCCAGCTACTTGAAAGGCTGAGGTGGGAGGACTGCTTGAGCCCAGGAGTTTGAGGCTGCAGTAAACCATGACTGGACCACTGCATTCCAGCCTGGCCAACAGAGTGAGACCTCATCTCTCTCAATAAATAAATACACACATAAGTAAATACATAAATAAGTTCTGGAAACCAGATGTATAGCATGGCAACTATAGTTAATAACGTTTTGCATACTAAAACATTTGCTGAGAAATTAGATCTTAGTTATCCTCACCGTGCACAAAAAGAGGATTAATTAAATTTTCAGGAGTATGAAAATTTAAAGGAGGTAAATGAAAGGTAAAAAGGAGGAGAGGAAAATCTCAAACGCTAAGTCCTTTCATACTTGTGAGCAGAAAGAAAGGGTTAGTAGCCAGAAATACACAAAAATTAGCCTGTAGCCATGTACTGTATGCTGTTTAGGACATTAGACTGTTTGTATAAATTCTGATAGAGCAACTATGTCACATCAGAAATATTATGCCTGTTTACAGAAGCAGTATCTGAAGCACAAATATTTAGGAAATCTTCCTATAGACTAACAGCTGTGACACAGCTGAGATTCAGACCTTGGTCTGCAGACACCACAATCATTTTCCTGCCAGCATATCATACATCTTTCTTCAGCACACATGTCTGGTTTTCCGAAGACTATAGCCATACAGTGGGAAAGATACAAGGCTGGAGGCTGAAGGCCTCTGTTCTGTTCATTCTGCAGTGAAAAGCTGCCAAGAGAACACTGCTGTTTCTGTGGGGAGCTCAATAATAAAATGTTAAAATACCAAGGTTGGATCTTCATTTGATCAAGTGGCATAAATACTTTTCCTTACCTTAAACCATGACAGTCATTGCTGAAAGATTAAAAACAGTGCTCTCATATTTGCTTTCTGTATCCTAGTTCCTCTGTTATGAATTTATTGCCCTTCATTTTAGCACATTTCCTGGATTTGTGTCATTCTTTTAGGGTTTTAATCTAGGAGGCGAGAGTACATCTGGTCTCCCATCTCGCTGGTGAAATGATTGACTGCTCCTGTAGTTAGTAATTCCCCAATGTGCCAGATCTTCTACTGGATGTTTTCATAATATATTTTCTCATTCAGTAATCTGATGGTGAAATTGTGTTAAGGAAGCTAGTATACTATGCACAGTTCTTTGTAAGTCAGCTTCAGCATTTTAGAATGGTAAATTATTATAGGAAAATGAAATCCCATGAAGTGGTCTAGCTTGGACAGGCCCTTGTGTTCCAGAAGCAGAAACAGAATCAGAGGAATGTAGTGACTTTTCCTGGAGTCTGGAACTTGCTCCTGACACAGGCAGAACCCACGTGTCTGGAGTCCCAGGTCTGTGCCTCTTTCTTCAAATCACCTACTAACATACAGAGCACTGATAATCCTGCCTGTACAATGAGCCGCAATGGATCCCAATGACAGCATAACATAGAAATGAAAACCTCAACTATGACAGCAGAAAAGAGCAGCTGATAAATTTCACATAAAGAACTTCAGGAGAGAGCCCACTGATGGCAGCCATCCTGCCTTCTCTTCCAATTTTTTGCACATAGCTATAATCCTCCATGACCTCGGTCTCTGCCTAGGTCTCAGAAGTAAAAAACCACTGGTGCAAATACCAGAATCCCCCAAACTACAGTGGCTGCCTCTCCCTTCCTAGGTCCCTTACTCATAAATAATTCAGAGGGGCCACAGATTTTCAATTTGGCACTGGCTTTAGAGTCCTATAATTTACATGATTGTCACAGAGTAAATATTTAAAGACACTCTGTTGAAGAACACAGTGATCTACAGTTCCTCTCAGAGGGCCCTCTAGGGAATCCTCATGGCCTTGGAATGGGGCCTTTCTGCTCAGTACTCAGAGCTCCTGGACAATTCCTAAGCACTTTGGGCTTAACATTCCCATGTTTTCCCTCTGAAATTAAAAAGTATCTTTCAAAGCTAAGCCACAGAGAATGAGTGGGCCTTAGACCACAGTGTTTAGGAAAATAATGTCATCAAGTAAGTAGAGAAAACCCTGGACCTGCTGTCAGTCTTGAGTTCACTCCCCACCTCCCTCCACTGGACATTGACCACCACCTTCTATAAGGCAACAGCCTGCCCCTGTCAGGCCAAAGGTTAAAGAATCTTCTGACTTTGGTATGATTTTGGTGGTGAAAACCAGGGCACTGGACAGTAATTGAGCTTCACCAAGGGCCAAATAGAGATTTGATTCCTCTTCCTTCACAGAACTGAGAATTCATTCAACATGCATCTTTTCTCTGCCCATTATGCCATAGCAGTTTGATGGGAGGGACAAGTAGGCCCTCCCTGGGAAAGCACAGTGTGGTGGGGGTACTACAGCCTACTCACAGGACTATGTCCTGTATAAAGTCACCTAGGATGTTGTGTGCACCAGGGTGGGAGGAAGTTGAGGAGCTTTCTAAGGAAGGGTAGATTCCAGATGCACAGGATACCTCAGCATAGGGCTGGAGTGCAAGGAAAGTGCAATCCTGCAAGGCTGCCCTGGAGCTTCAGTGGGAAGACTGGAGGGGTGGCAGAGAGGTGCAGGGTGAAACCCATGTAATGTTTTGGTTTAGGAACACTGGGAGAACTTTTCATTTTTATATTGCGATTTAGCTTGTCAATCACTACATTAGATGTTTTTAGAATCATAGTCATTCTTTGAAAGCAGCTGTATAGAATTAAACATATATAAAAATCAAGCTTGGCGTAAACCCAGGAGGCGGAGCTTGCAGTGAGCTGAGATCCGGCCACTGCACTCCAGCCTGGGCGACAGAGTGAGACTCCGTCTCAAAAAAAAAAAAAAAAAAAAAAAATCCAGCTAATATATCTTTAAATTGGTGCTAAAAAGATTTTACTCATATTTTTCCAAAAGGAAGACAGACTTGGAGTTATGTAAATAAATAACAGGTACTTTCTCAAAAATAAGAGTAATGAATAAAGAAAGAACAAACAAGACACAGGTGGAAGCTTACTCTCCTACTTAAGGATCCTTGGTTGTCCTAGATCCCTGAGCAAAAAGCAGCAGGTAGGAGCAACTGCAACTGCATGGGCTCACCCTCACACTACCCTGCACCTTCCCATGATACCCCTTGTTCTTTAAAATGGTAAAATGTTAGAAAGCAGAGCTCTCTTCATGGATCCAAAGAAAGAGAGGATAGCTATGCCCTGTCTCATAAAGAGGAATCCCACCAGACGTGATGGAGCCTACTGTAAAGGAAGTGTAACCAAGGGTTGGTGAGTGGGTGCAGGTAAGGAAACTGAGGCATAAGCATACTCTACTAACTTATCTGAGGTCAAGCATAATTGGTGCCAGAGTGAGAACTATAACCCTGATTTTCTGGATACCAGTCTAATCAATTTCCTATGAGACTAGGAAAATCATTTATAGTCTTTGATATCCTTGCTATAAAAAACACGTTATTGCAATGGACAATCTCTGTAATTGGGTTGTTGATTTCATTGTATGTTGAGCACTCAGTACTCTAGTTAGATAACAATTGTACTGTAATAGAATCTTGAGACAATGATGTTGGTAAAAGGTACAAAGTTCCTAAGTAAAAGGGGCATAGTTTCAACACCAGAATTGAGTAGAAGAAGTTCACTCAAGTCTTTACGACATTACTTCACAAGTTTTCAGAAATGACGTTTCAAAATGTACATGTTGAGTACACTTGAATAATTTTTCTTTGTTTGCTTGTTCTTATCATTTATATTCTGGCTTTTCTTTCCAGGAATTGGCCCACAGTAATGTATGAATGTACAAAATTAGTTTTCTCATTTAGTGTTCTCATTATGGCTACATCTGTTATGGTTTCCAGACTCTGTTTATTTGTCTTTGGTAAAAATGCACATCTGTGTTTTTGTTGAATATCCATTATGATAGCAAGATACTTAACATGTCTCCAATTCAAGTACTCACTTTTGGGTTCATTACTCCTATAAAATGTATGTCTTTAGAAGTATCAATGCCCAGATGTCTGTAAGCATCTACATCAAAAGGAAAAAATTTGTCTTACCATCAGTATATGTGGAAAGTTTATGTTGTTTTAATTGATTCACTATGAGATATCACTGAAATATGGAAGGGTAAAAAGTTAATTCAATCTAACAAACTATTAAAAGAAATATATGAGCTCTTCTGACTACATGGCATTTTGATGACTTTCTCTCTCTCTTCCTCATCAATCTATCCTGAAAAAAATGTATTTTTCTCAACACTAAGATTAATTATTACTCTTATGAGTAATAGATTGCAATTGTAGAAGGGTTTTAAATTTTAAAATAGGGTGAAGAATAAAATTAAAATAACTTATAATTCTATCCAAAACCAATCGGAAGTAATCACTGTTTGCATTTGGATCTTAATTATTTCTGTTGAGAATTTTCTCTACATGTAACGATTATTATTAAGTTTTATATTACATATCTTCAGTTTAATGAATAATTCTTGATCTTCCATTAATTTTTTACCACACGCATACAAACCTTTGCATAATCTATGTCCTTCACTACAACCAGTGCTCACCCAAGTTCTTTTCTTCCTTGTGTGCATTCAATATTTTTCATGATCTTCATTTCAGTTAATATCTCAAGTAGCTATCTCCTGGCATTCTTTTTAATGAACAATATGTCTACAATATATTTTTGAGCCATATTCTACATGAGCATATCTCTGTGGCCCATGTGCTTTATAGGAAACATCTTCACTAGGTGCAGAATGTGGGGAGTATAGCTTTTTCTTTCCATATTCCATAGGTGCTATTCTATTATTCTTGCCTTTGAGGTTGTGGTTAATATGCCAGAGATATTCCCTCTAGATGGAGCAGCCCCAGTTCTGCCAGGTCCTCATTTTTCCAATGAAAAACTGCTGGACATAACACAACAAATAGAAATAGGAAGATTCTGGGATGCAAACAAGATGGTGGTGCCCTGAGATGCAAACAAGATGGTGGTGTTGTATTGTCAACAATACAACAATAATACCCTGGCTTCCTGAACAAGGCATTGCTCAAGTCTCCAAATTGAAACTCAACAAGTACAAATAAGAAAGACTCCCACAAATAAAAAAACCAAAGGACCCAGAAAAGAGTAGTCTAACAATAGAACTACTCTTTAGCATCTGCCTTACTCTAGGCAAACACCACCAGCAAAACTGTTCCCACCCTCTCAGGTTTCAGCAGGGCCCTTTGGGTAGTGAATCTTCCACTCCCCACCTGACAGAGACAAGGGGCACAATGGTTTTCTCGCTGGGATCCTGAGGCAAGTTGAGTCTCCATCCCTACCTGGTAGCAATGAGACTTCACAAAGCAGAGTGAGACAGGGCTAGCTGTCACTCTACTTCTCATGTCACGAGGGACCAGTGAAGAACTGAGCCTCCACATCTACCTGGCAGCAACGAGACTGAACCCAGAAGCGCAGAATACGGCTACTCAGTACCCTGGTTCCACCACTGCCCCGACCCCAGTGTCAGCAGGGCCCAGAGGGATGCCAAGCATCCATTTCCATCTGGCTTTGATCAGATGAGACTAAAGAATACTTTCAAAGTGAGCTAGCTGGTACTTCACTAACTGTCTCCAGCATCATCAGGGCCCAGTGGGGAGCAGAATCTACTTCTCGCTCACTTAGAGGCAATGAGACAGCATGAGTCAGTGCCTCATTTACCATAAATGTGTCAGTGAGGCTGGTGGGCAATCTGATCCCACTCATCTGCACAAAAGCAGTGTAAGTCAGTTTTCTACCTTTGCCTAGTCAGGATGGTGTCATCGGGCCCACAGGGGATCAAAACATACACATCTAGGTGGCTCTCATATGATTCCTCAACAGAAGGATTGCCTGCTAGGAAAAGGGATCCAGAGTCACATACTACAGTTTCCAAAATGTCTAGGATACAACTGAAAATAATCCTTCACAACAAGAGCCAGAATATTACCAGTTGAGAAAGATAATAAACAGATGGTAATGTCAAAACGAACTGAATGTCGGAATTATCTGACAATGTGTATCATAAAGATGCTTCAAAAAGTAATGCTGAATTTTCCTTAAATATGAAAAACAAATTAAAATCTCACTAGAAAATATAAATGATTAAAAAACAAATGAAAATTCTAAAACTAAAATATACAATGACAGAAATTAAAAACCCACTGGATATGCTCCACAGTTGAGTGCAGCTAAACAAATAGAGACTCCATGGACTCGAGTTGAAAACATAAAACTTATCTAATTTAAATAACATAGAGAAATAAACTTTTTTAAAAATGAGACTCAGGAAAGAGACCTGTGGAAAAACAATACAAGAGCTAATAATCTCATTACCCGATCTCAGAGAAAAAGGAAAGAGTGAGTGGGGCTGAAAAAGTGTTCAAAGATGTAACAGCTGAAAACTTCCCAAGTTTGGCAAAATAAAAAAAAATAAAAATAAATAAACCTAAAAATCCAAGAGCTAAGTAAATCCCAAATAGGATAAAACCAAAGAAAGCCACACCAAGATACATTATAATTAAATTTCTAGAAACTAATAAGTCAACAACAAAAAAAATTCTTTAAAGCAGTCACAAAGAGAGAGGGAAGAAAATACCAACTAGAGTAATAGTTGGATTTCTAATTTGAAACCATGGAGGCCAAAAGGAGGCAGCACATTTTTTAAGTGCTAAGCTTTTCTTTAATTGTCAACCATGAATTCTATATTCAGTGAAAATACTTTCAAGAATCAAGGTGAAATAAACATTATATCCATTGAAAAAAAAAAGCAAATTTGTCATTAGCAAATCTACTCTTAAAGAATAGCAAAAGAAGTTACTTAAACACAAAGGAAATCATAACAGGAAAAGGCTTAGAACTTCCAAAAGGAAAGATGAACATCAAGATGTATTAAAAATAGCAGCATACATAATAGACTATCATTCATCTCATGAGTTTCCTAAGTCACATTTGGTGACTTAACTAAGAATTAGAACACCATCTGATATGGTGCTCGATGTATAGGAAATACTTAAGACAATAATATTTTAAAGGTAAACAGGGTAAAAGGACCTAAATTGAAGTAAGCTTTCTACATGTCACCCAAGATAGTAAATAACAATATCAGTAGACTGTGATAAGTCATACATATGTATTTTAACACCTAGAAGAACCACTAAGAAAACTAAAACAATGTATATACTTAAAAATACTATAAATAAACCATGATAGAATCCTGAAAAAAAAATGCTCAAGTAACTCATGGAAAGCAAGAAAAGAGAAACAGGAAACATAAAACAAATGATGGTGTCAAACTTACACCCAAATATATTAGCAATTACCTTAAATGTAAATGATTCCCAAACACCAATTAAAAGGCAGAGATAGGAAGCTCAGTTTAAAAAATATGACCCAACAATATACGCTCTACACAAAACTCACTTTACGCAATAAGCTAGGTTGGAAAAAAAATAATGGAAAAGATATAGCATGTAAACATTAATCAAAAGAATAAGAAAAGGAGCGACTACGTTAATATCAGATAAAATAGATCTCACAGCAACTACATTTACTAGTGACAAAGAGGAACACTACATATATGCAAAGGATTAATCTACCAGGAAAATATAACCATCCCAAATGATAAAAGGCTTAATCCACCAGAAATACGTGACTATGCCATATGTCTGTGAGGTACCAATGTGAGGTACACATTTGACGTGCACCTCAGAGCTTCAAAATACATAAAGCAAAAACTGATGGAACTGAACAAAGAAACAAAGCCACAATTTGGAGACTTTACTACTCCCCTCTCAGCAAATGATATGTGTCAGTGATGATCTTCAGTGAAGATTCAGTAATCTTCAATGACCAGGGAAGATATGGAAGAACAAAACCACATAATCAACCAACAGAATCTAATTGACATATAATATACATTTCTAACAACGAGTAGAATACTTTTTTCTTAATCACCCATGGAAGCTTCAAGATAAACAATATCCTGACCATAAAATGAACTTCAACCAATTTAAAATAATTGAAATAATGCAGAGTATGGTCACTGACCATGATGAATCAAACCAGAAATCAGTAACAGAAAGACCACAGGAAAATCTCAAAAACTTAGAATTTAAACAACATGTGTCTAAACAATCCCTGAGTCAAAGATGAAGTCTCAAAGGAAATTATAAAAAATGTCAGAGGCCAGTCTTATTTTCATTCCTTTGAAACTAATGTGCTTTGACTCATTGCTTTGTAAAAACTTTTTTCTTTATCCCTGAACTTTAGAAAATTCACCAAATTTGTCCATCAATCATTGCTACTGCCATAATACCTAATTCACAAATTTTGGTAGAATCATGACAAACTCTTCCAATCCATTGGTACAGAATCATTTTGTTGTTTGATTTTGTGTTTGATTCATTTTCTTCTTACATCATTGTTTCTTTCTTTGTGATTCATCTGCTTTTTTTCTATACCTGACTCCTCTAGCTTTTCCCCTCTGATCAGTTTTACTGTGTCACCTTTTCCCTGTGTGTTCTTAGAGAATACTGCATGTTTGGTCTTTAAGTCAATAATTCTAAGTGAAGGAGAGAGGTTTGTAATCAATTAATAATGTTATTCACTGCATCCAACGAAAATTCATATTTCTGTCTTCGTCTAAGCTAGCTCCTTTTTTGTAACACACTGCAGCTCCACCTGGCATTTTCTTATCTTTTATCCTCCCTTTCATAGAGTTCACACATTTTCCTCTATTTATGCAGATATAAACACACCATGAGATGCTCCCCATGAAAACACCCTCTCAATATATGCAATGTCTTCCTCTCTGTGGTTGGGGGATCAGTCCTTGTTCCACGCTGGGTTTGATAACTGGCTTTGCTGTCCTTTTGTTTCTTACTCCTTCTTGATTCCAGCAAGGGCAAGCTAGTACTGATGCTTTTCATTGCTCAGAATCCTCCCTTACCAGGGTGCCCCTTTACCTTCACTTGGGTACCACCAGATCTTCTCTCTCAATATCTCCAAAGCTCTCAAGGGCATGTTGAAGGTTATGGATGCCAGCCAATTTCCAACAGCCAATGCTGTTCATTCAGTAGGTCTATTACAGATCAGAGATTTTCCCCTGTTCTCATGCTCATACTCTCTTGTTATGATTTGGAGATTTTAGCAGGTTTCTCATTTCATCAAAAGCAAAGCAGGAAAAACTACCATGCATGTCATTCACTGCTCCCAGGTTCATTTCATCTCTGTCCCATCATCCTAGCATGCAACATGCACCACCCTTCTCCTTCCCCACTGGGGTTTGCAGCATACTAATGAGTTGTGGCCCTCCAGGGGATTACAAAAGAGATATATAAATGTGGAGAAAAGAAAGACAAGAGCTCTTTTTTGTTTTAATACAGAACAGTCCTCCCCTGACACCCAGTAGCCAGGTATCTATCAGGTTCCTTCCTAGCAGTGAGAAGGTGAGTGTGGATATCTCTAAACTGGCTACTAACTTATACTTCTGTCTGTTTTCCCACTTCAATGGTCAAAATATGGATCAGCTGGGAAGTTTATCAGTTTAACCCAGTGGTTCTCAGACTTGGTTACAATTAGAATCACCCAAAAACATTTAAAATGCCTGCTGTTAAAGACTTACTCCAAATCAACCAAATCAGAATCTTTTTGGGTTAGCGACAGAAATCAGTATTTTTTAAACGCTTAAGTGATTCCAATGAGTAGACAGTTTAATGGCCACGGATCTAGCTTGTTCATGACATTGCTGAGGTTAATTCCTCTCACACGGTGGCACGTCATTACTAGCACTCCAAGGTTTGGATGAAATTTCAATAAGTAGTTGAAGAAGTTTAACCTTTACAATTGCTATCATCACCACCCACAACCACCCCCAATAACACAAAATAAAATAATACCTATCCCCTTTCATTATTACTCTATCAGAGGAAGATACCTTCTTATTTACTTAAGCACTATCTATTTAATCTTCTGTTTTCACTTATTCTGTTAATCTTATTAAAAGAAATTTCCTCTTAGGTTCATTATGTCTTATTTAACATTTTAATTTAATAAAATTATGCCAACTTAAAAGGTCCTAGTAATGAAAGAAGCAAGTATGTATTTTACTGCGTATTTATCTTTATTTTAGAAGGTAATTATCATAATGTAAGGTACTATAGTAACCCTAAAATGTAGTGCAAAAGCAAATTCACTTAAATGACATATTTATTAAATACCTATGAATAAAGACTTTAGAAAACACAAACATCAGTAGTATAAACACCTTCCAAGAAGGGTTTACATTCTTATTAACAAAGGAATGTAAACAAATAATGATAATGTGAAGTATCAACTGCTCTAATGACTGTCTTAGTCTGTTTTCTTTTGCTATAATAGAATACCTCAGAATGGGTTATTTATTTATTTATTTATTGAGACTGTCACTCATGCTGGAGTACAGTGATGTTAGCTCACTGCAACCTCCATCTCCCGGGTTCAAGCAATTCTCCTGCCTCAGCCTCCCAAGTAGCTGGGATTACAGGTGTCCACCAACACACCCGGCCAATTTTTTTTTTATTTTTAGTAAAGACAGGGTTTCACCATATTTGCCAGACTGGTTTCGAACTCCTGACTTCAGGTAATACACCTGCCTCAGCCAACCAAAGTTCTGGGGTTACAAGAATAAGCCACCATGAGACGGGGTAATTTATAAAGGGAAAATGTTGTTTTTCACAGTCTGGAGTCTGGGAACTCCAAGGGCATGGCACCAACAATAAGTAGCCCACTCCTGAGACACCGGCATTAATTTATTCATGACAGTGGAGCCCTCATGACCCAAGCACCTCCCAAAGGCCCGTCCTCCCAACACTGTTACACTGGGGACCAAGTTTCCAACACACTGACTTTTGGGAGACACATTTAAATTACAGCAATAATCTAACACAGTGTCTGGGAAATATCTGTCATTATATGAATGCTTGCTAAAAATAAATATATGGATGAATTTCATAAGCAAATAACTGTGGGAGAAGAAAGAGAAGCCACTAATTCATCCTGCAAGGATGGTGAGTATTCCAACAGAGGTGATGTCTGAGATGGGCCTAGAAAGTTGAGCAGGAAGGCTTAAGGTGATGCAGGAGAAGACAGGCAGTCTCAGCAGAGGCAATGCAGCTACCAGGCTCACAGGGACGGCAGGGCAGTGATGCAAAGGCCAGCCACACAGAGGGGAAAGTGAGGGGCCATAAGGGAGAGACGGGGCTGAGATGATAGGTCAGGAGCAGCTAGCACATGCCCATTTAGAAGTGTGATCTTTATCATGAACACACATGTGAGGCATTAAAAGTCTTGAATATTGGGCAAGAAGGACGAGGTTTACAATTTTAGAAATACTTTTCCCAGAGAAATATCAACATCTTGATTGTGCCTTTATTGCTGAATCAATATAAGTGGAATCTTGACAAAAACGCTTTCAGAAGAGTGCAACCAGAATAGGAAGATGCGCAGACATAGACTATCATCAAAAAGTACACAAGGTCATCTGCAGTGGGCACATAGAATTGGATTTGTGTTTTGTTTTTGTATTTTTAGTATTTCACCCCAGTTGGACATTGCTGGGAAAAGTTAAAAGAAAGTGAGTGGGCAAGTCATGTAAATATAAGGGAGAGAAAATTCCAGAAATGGGAACTGTGATGTGAAATGGGAGAACAGGTGGCATACTTAGGAGAAAGCAAGGAGTCAGGTGTGGCTAGAGTTGAAATTTCAGCAAGGTTGCGATTAAGTGGTTTGAGATGAAGCAGGAGAGGCTGCAGGGCCCAGACCAGGGAGGACCTGCAGGTCATAGGTAGGAACTGTTTCTTTCTTTCAAGAGATATAGGAAGCCAGAGGGGATGCTGTAATCTGACAGACACATTCCATGGGTGATGGTGGGCACTTACGCAGAGATGAGACTTTTGGGGTAGGGAGCAAGGGTGGCCCCAGGGAGCCACAAAACAAGCTGGTGAAAGCGTCCAGGTAGGAGTGCATGGACCATGGGCCAGGTGAGCAGTAGTAACATACTGAAAATGTGCACATTCAGGATTTCAATGGCAGAAGAGATAAGATTTGCTGATTTACCATGGAATATGCAGGACAAAACGCAATCAAGATTAGGATTTTGGCCTCAACTGACTTAAATTTCCTTGAGATTCTGAAAAATATTATATGACATGTGACTAAGTTACTAATGTGAGCATAAAGAGGGGAAAAAAGTCTCTGATATGAAAATATATTCCATGCTTTTTTCATCCCTTACATGTACTCCCAAATCCATGCCTTTCCCCCAGGCTCTAGGCTGTACTTGCAAAACTCTCCTCATCATGCAAGGAAGTCTTGGCATCTTTTGCACTCACTTAAGTAGAGAACATCCCAACTGCAGTCATACTCATACAGGAGGAAATGATTTACCTTGGAGATTCACTTCTCAAACCACATCTATTTGGTCTAGGCCAGTACCAGCCTTTCGATACTTTAAAAACTGACTCCAGTTGAATCATTATAATATTCAGATTTACAATGAGTTTTAGGTTCAAAATTAGGGGTTCTGAAAAGCTGCAAATTTACTCAACAGAGAGAAAGGGCCAGCCTGGGTTTTAAGAAAATAGCTTCTTATCAAGTGGCCTGCATCAGGATTCAGAAATCTCTAATATCAGAATGTGTACATCTGCTGAAACCTCATCAAAAACCATTGTGATGAGAAGTGTGAAATATTGTCCGTGTAGTACAATGATCCGTGCATTCACTTGTTATAGCCTGAATGTCCCCTGAGCCTGGTGCTGTGGGACTGCTGAGACCAACAGGGAGCAAAACACAACTTCTGCTTTCACGGGATTTATCGAAGCTCCATACTGGGGCAAGGTTTGTTTCACTATAATTATTAAGCTAATAGTTCTAGCTCTGTCCATTTCCCATAGGAACAAGCACACATCAAGGAATGTAATACAATATTTTCTTCAGAGCCCTGCTTGTGGGAGTTCTTTATCAATATTTTGATAATAACTCCCAACACACCCTCCTGTGGGGCTATGTATTGTATATTCCCAATTTATTGCACAAACCTTCCTTTCCCATGATGATGCATCAACAAGTCAAATTAGAATTTATCTGTTTAGTCTCGTTTCGGAAAAAACCTCTCTCTGCTTAATTCCTTCTACTTTAATTTTCCATTTCTGAAACACCATTGAACTAGCCCTCTGGAGGTCACCAGCAAAACCTCTGCATTCTCATTCTTCTGGATGACCCTGAAATATTTCATTTTTCCTGCCCATCTGTGTGAAATTCTGCCCCCCACTGGCCTTCGTGCCAAGATCTTCTTACCTCAAGGGATACAGAATTTTGTCCTCTTCCCTCTGTTCTACCCATAGCCCTCTTCTGTTCTGAGCCTGTGTCTGACCCATGCAGGATCTCACTTTACCAACACTTTTATCTATCATTTGTTATTAAGGTTAGAACTTAGGTTACCTATGACTGCTCTACTGAAATTTTCTCTCCAGTTTTCTGAATCCTACCGCACATTTTCATCTATATATGTGAACCAAACTAGCATCTCTGATCCTGCACAAATCACCTCACCCCTTCCTTGAAAACATATCTTCTCCCTGACATTTCTTATAATGTCATCAGTACTGAACTTTAAAATGCTCAGGTTTATATTTTAGCCTTTCTTAAAATCTTGTTTATTCCCATCCCTAGTGCCTCAATCTTTTCTCCCATCTGTCTGAAATTTATCATTTCTTTTTCCTCTGGATTCATCCTGGCCTTAACCTCAAAATTGTAAGCAGTATCCTTCCAATAGGTCATTAAATTGCCACCAGTCTTCTTCCTTTAATCAGCGGCTTCCAGATCATTCTTCCTAACATATTACTTATATGATGTCATTCTCATTGTCACATATTGGTAAAGCCTGTCTATTACTTACCAAACTCCATACTCTTCATCATGCCAGTCAAAGCCAAGCAGCATTTTATCTTAAACAATCTTTCCAAAGTGATCAACAATTATCCCTCTATGTTCAGCTTTATGATGAGGTCAAACTGGACTCTTCTACAAAAGCTGAACATACACTATGATTGTTATTGCATTGCTAAGACCTGGAATGGCTTTCTGACCTCAGTCAAACTTCTGCTCATTGTTCAAGATCCCATGTTAATGACTTCCCCTCTGTGAACCATGCTGTATTCATGCCCAGCAGAATGACGTCTCGGTTTGATGTCGTAGAAGAGCAAGAGTTTGTCATCAGGTAGAGCTAGAATCCAATCATGGCCCCATTATTACCTTGCTCAGATGTTTTCTGAAAATCAGTTTTCTAATCAGTAAAGTAGGCAAATATTGTCTATCTTACAAAATAGACATAAAAATTAGATTAGACCATGGATGTTAAATATCTAATGAAGTTCTTGATACATTTCAAATATTTTATAAATGTTATTCTGCTGTCCCTACTCTGTATGACTATTATACTATTTTTTTACTTCTCTTAGTCACGTACATTTTTAACTTTTATATTACCTATTATCATTCCAAAATAATTACAGTACCACAAAATAATTAAATTTACTTTGTTAAAAAATTGGTGTAGAAGGAAAAATAAATATGGAAAAATAAAGTACGATTGAAATAAAGTGAGAGTATATTAGAAAAATTGTTTAGTGTTGATGTCTATGTGAATTAATGTTTCAACAAATATATTTTGTCAATAAATTGTGGTGGACATGGTCTGTTGCTTATACTTCTTGTTTCTTTCCTTTCTTTAGAAAAGAAACTAAATTAAATTAACAAATTATAATTTATCCCACCCAAGTGCAATAAATAAACATTTACTTAAACCAATAAGTTAACTCTGGATACCAGAAACGGACCCGTGCCATTTACCAAAATAAGAAAGCATAGATAATGAATCAATGATCAACATAAATAATTGATGAATTGAGGGCTCAGCATAAATCAAAATGTGATGTTCATCTTCCCAATGATAAGGAGGAGGGACAGTCTGTATTCTCTATCACAGTATTCCATATAATATTGTCTTTAAAATATAAAAATTTTCTTGCTTCTGTAAGATACTAAGTCACAGAATAAAATAATTTTAGGAGAGAACTCTCCAGTCGCATTTTGTTCCCCTCATCCTGCAGATGAGGTTACAGGTTCAAGAAAGTAAAGACATTTAATGACACACAAATAAAGGGAAAGAGAGCCTACAACTTTGTATTGTGTTTAGACATGGATTGGCTGCCAAGTAGAAACTTTCTCATTGCTCCTCACATTTCTATTCAGAACCTTTTCTGCTTCTTTCACTTTTAAAAGCATTCTCTTTTTAAAGTAGTGAATTATAATGCATGAAAAATAACATTACCGTATTGTCGCCAGTCCACAGTAGGGGGTAGGTGCTGCCACAAAATAAGGTTGTTTAGATGATTTAAGTAGGAAGGTAGGGAATGAAAACCCTTCTGATTATACCACACCTAAAAAAAGAAAGATAATTTAATGGCTCTCACAAAATTAGTTCTTAAGTCTGTTTGTCAACTATTCTGGGATATAAAGAACATATGTGTCAATTAACTTCCAAGGCACCTGAGTGCAGGATTCAAAGTAATGTTCCTGCGTGGCTGACAGTGAGCAGTCAATTCCAGTATGCTAATTTTATATTTATCTCAAGCATATAATTTACAGCTAAAAATAGATTAATTTTCCCCAGAACAAATGTGAAAGTTGCTCTATAATTATATTCTTACAAGAAAAAAGGAACCAAAGCCTATCATTTTTTTTCTTTCTCAGTTAGTAAGCTAATGAAATTTGACCTGCAAATTAAAAGTGTGGAAGATGATCAGAAAAAGAATGATTACTTTCAAATTAATAACTGAGCATGGAACATTATTTCTCAGAATAAACTGAACTGAACATTTACTGAGAATGGAGAATAAAGTAGCATGCCTGTCAAGAGAAAGGTGAAAATAAGAGAAAGACAATGTTATTAAAGCTGGAATAAGAAGCATCATAAAAAACACTAATCAAACCATCAGTATCTATATTTCAAAGTATCAGTATTTTAATAAAAATGGAAATATATTATTAATTTGGAAAGCAAGTGAGTATCTTCAAGAACTGTGATGACTCCAACTGATGCATTTTGGTCTTAATTCAATTGACTGAACAGCTCATTTCTCTAGAAGAGTCTGCCTTTTGTGACAGATAATCCACTTGGTAGAATTAGAACTGCACCACAGCAAGTTAAGGCTTGGAGGAACCTATTCAAGTTCTCATAGTTTATGCAAACTTTGGACTAGATCTCAAATCCCTTCTAACTTGAGGGCTTCCAATCTATTTTCTTTCCACCCCTTCATGCTATAACTAATTATTTTTTGACCACAGTCTTGTGTGGCAGCTATTGTGCTCGTGGAAACAGTTAAGTAATAAAATATTGATCATATAGTTAAAAAACCAAAAACAGAATAAACAAAAACAAAACCCTAAGACACAAGACAATTGTTCCCCAATTCTTTCTCAAATAGCCTGCCTCTTCAGGCAATTCAGAAAGCAGACCTCATCTTTCACACCACTCGTTTTAAATATTTTCTTAAGTTCCCAGAGAAATCCTTGCCAATCATTTTTTTAAACCCCAAGGGGAAGAAGTGAAACTTGAGACCCACTAACTACAGAACTGTGAGTGTTCAAGGCTATGCCTAAACAGAGTGGGATTTTGTGACCAAAAAGAAAAAGAAAAAGAAAATCTAAAGCAACGTAGACACACAATTCTCCAAAGTAGGGTAAATTCCAAGTTCCTTTGATGGAAAAGTCAAAAGTGAACTGAAGGAGTTTATGTCATATATCAGAGGTGTGTCCACGTCACCCACCCACACAGCTCTGTACTGTCACCCTCTGGGGTCTCTCGCCCATGCCACCCTGCCCCCTCACACACACACACCTGCACAGGCACTAGCCAGATTTCTGGAAATGATAGAAGCTTAAGATTCTGTTGAAGTTATGGGACAGGCTAATCTGGCAGAAAAGCCCACTGCCTGTGGAAAGTGGAACCTCCCACTAGCCCTGTCTGTGACCTCCTTCTCCCCCAAGCCTTGATTCCCTTAACTGCTCAAATGAAGGGAAAAAGATAGAAGACACAATGATAGTCCCTGCCCTGAATTAAGGTTTTTTAATTTTGTTTTGTTTTATTATTTTAATTTTTGTTTTAAAAGTAGAGTGATTAAAAAAAAAACTTTAAAATGACACTACACTACAGTACAGAAACAAAAGCAGAGCTTCTTTGACAGAATGGAGCTAGAAAGACAGGAGGCTGCCTGCTCAGCCTCCTTAGCTTCACCCTTTGTAGACTCTGAGACCTCTGTTTGTGTTTTGTTTTTGTTTTTGTTTTTTTGAGACAGAGTTTTGCTCTTGTTGCCCAGGCTGGAGTGCAACGGTGCAATCTCAGCTCACCACAACCTCTGCCTCCCGAGTTCAAGGGATTCTCTTGCCTTAGCCTCCCGAGTAGCTGGGATTACAGGCATGCGTCACCACACCCAGCTAATTTTGTATTCTTAGTAGAGACGGGGTTTCTCCATGTTGGACAGGCTGGTCTCGAACTCCCAACCTCAGGTGATCTGCCCACCTTGGACTCCCAAAGTCCTGAGATTACAGGTGTGAGCCACTGCACCCGGCCAAAACTTCTGTTCATGATTGCATTAAGGGCCCTAGTTCTTCACCATCTCTGTATCCACATGCTTTACTATATGACTTTCATGCCCTCCCAATCTGATGCTGTGCTTGACCATGTGACTTGCTATGGCCAATAGAATGTGGCACAAGCAGAGGTTTGAGAGACACATGTACGTTCCTGAAGGCTCCCTTATGCCTCTGCTATCACTATGGGAGCATGGCCAGACTAATCTGCTGGAGGATCAGATGCAACAGTGGAGCTGAGACCTCCACTGTCATCCCAGCTGAAGCCAATAGCCAGCCAACCACACACATGTTCATTCCTGGCCAAGATCAGCCCCGCTCATTCTGTATTAGAAAAACCTCACAGACCCATGAGCTAAATGAACGCCCATTGTGGAGGCCACTGAGCTTTGAAATTGTTGTTGTAGAGCATTATTGTAGCCATAGAATACCAACATAGTGATTTACACTGGAATAAGGTGTTACTGTACCAAAAACTGAAAATAGTTGGCATCGCTTTTGAGAACAGCAAGTTGGGGGACAAAGAAACAATCAGAGAAGCCTGGAAATACATGATAAAATACTTAGGAATACTGGAGAAAAATAATAAAAAAACAAACTGCTATAAATAGCTGAAAAAAGGACGATGCATATTACAGTGTGAGAACAGTGGGTAATATTATCACCTGTATTAACTTCAAAGATGGAAATGGTGCCCAATAAACATTTTGACCTGGGTATGGAGCTCTCTAGAGAGAATGTTGAAAGACATGGCCTCAGAAGAAAGATCAAGTCAAGGGTGCGATTGTAAGAACTTTGTTGAGATCTTCAAAGAATGATGCTGCTTAGAGACTCTCTCAGGGGGACACAGGGCTTTTAGGAACCTAAAGGGTGTTGTCCCCTAGTATTCTGGCATTCCCCAAATGCCACTAATTAATTTTAGAGAGAGCAGCATATCTCAACAACATCGTGAGAGTAGCTTGTGGATCTCAGTTAGAAAACTAGAAAACCTAGAGTGCTTTATAGGAAGCTGTATCAAGAAGGTACCCCAGGCTGGAATACAAGTAAAATGTAAATAGCTCTCTAAGAACCCAGCTGTCCACAGGCAGGAAGCAGGCTGAGAGCTACTCAAAAGGTATATTTTAAAGTATCTTCACACACAGCCATGGAGGGCAATGGAAGGGAAAGCACCTCACAGAGTAGAATTAAGGGCCAATGCAGATGATGAGCTGGGGGACATTCCCAGGACGCAGAACCAGGGCCTGGCTAAGGAGCATCCCAAATTCCCCACAGCTAGTGCAGCCTGGCACCATCTGTTATGCACAGCCCACAGCAGCACAATCCCACAGACTCATGAGCGAAATGTATGTTTACTCTGATGCTACTAACAGTTTGCAGTTGTTTGCTATATAGCATCATTTTGGTAATAAATGATTGATTTGCAGAGTTCCAAGGAACAGATTTTAAAATGTTCTGGAACTCCTGATCCGTTCCTTTATAAACTGGCCTTTACTTGAGAAAGGTTTTATAAATTCTTTAAGTAATAAATGCATACTTTGTGATGATCTTAAAGTTAGCATTCAGGACTTAAAAGAGTTCAGAGAAAAAGCTTTTCTTTCCTTCTTTCTTTTTCTTTTTCTCCTAAGAATGGTTTTCTAAAACTAGGCTGTGTTCTGGAAATAAGCTGTGGGATTTCCTTCCCTACCAGTCCATAAGTCATGAAGTGATAAAGACCAATAAATGAAATAGGAAATTAATCTTCTTTTAGGAACATACTATGACACCCCAGAACAGACCTTTCATCTCAGGAATAACAGCCCCTCAGAAAAGTAACTAAGTAGCTATAAGAAAAAAAAAAAACTCAGTGGATATTCAAATACATTAAATTCCATGGGAGAACAGAATTATGCAAAAAAAAACAAAAGGGAAAATGTGTTTGGTTTCTTTAACTGAAGTGTGTAAGTTCTAAAGAGTGTTTTGATTAAACAAGCTAAACACTCAAGATGTGAATGATAGAACTCATAAAGGTCGCACAAGAGACATTCTACAAGATAATGAACCATACATTAAGCCTATTCATATGCAAATTTTCCATGTTTTCCTTCAGAAAGACTATGAAACTCATATCATCTGTGTTGGTGAATGTAGCCTAAAGGCTGAAAGAAAAAACTGGTCATTAATTACAGAAAAATAAATGCAATCATTTGATGCACTATCAGCCGCCAGCAGTTCTGGTGAGTATGTCAAATAATAGATTGCCCTTTACACCCCACAACAACGTTGAGTTCCTTGGCTTGCTGGAGAGGAGCTCAGCCTCCAAAGGGTCAAGTATAATTCACCTGCATGCTTGTGCCTGTCAAAGAACACGTAAATAACATTAAAAACTCAGCAATCACCACTCAAATGTGTCAGTACAGAAGACTCATCTAAACAAAGACAAAAAAGTTACAGACGTGAGGGGAACACACAAATCCCCAGCCACTCATCACTGAACAAGAGGTCTGTGCCTTAAACACTTCAAAGCAAAGACACAACCATCTCCTATGAATATGTAAGAAGGGTTTAGATTGGGATAGACTAAAAAGTCGGAATATTTGTAGAGGAAATGAACAGATTCCTTCTGCTAATTAGGTGTATTTTCATAACAGCCACATAATATGTTCCAATATATGTCAGCAAATATATTTTAAGTTATTTTTCTATCAAGTTATTAAAAATGATATTTTCATATTGAGCTTTAAATCTTCATGCATGTGTGTTGCCTTGAGAAGGAAAAGAGATTTGAACAAACCTCAGCTTTTGGAGAGATTCCTGAATCATCCACACCATGACTGAAAATTTTTCCCAGGGATTACATTGTAATGCATGACTGTTAAAATTTTGTTTAGGGATTACATTGTGAAGTATGACTGTCTCGTCAGGGATGACATTGTGAAGTACCTGTAAGAATTTTTATTTCACTGAATAAACCTCCAACATGGGCTTATCTTTATCCCAATAAGCTTCTTCAGGTTCACATGAACCATGAAAGTCCCCACTACAGAAAAGACAGAGTGCCTTCCTGGGCTCATGGAGATTGTTCTTGTTCTCATAGTTCCACAATGGGTTCATGAGTAGACACAACATCCACACACTACAGAATGAAATGTCTATACTGATGTCCTAACAGGAACTCACACTCACTCTCCCACAGTGGATTTAACTTCTTCCCACAATCTACCCTTCTCCGATTTCTCTCTCAATCAAACACAATACTATTTCTCTAGTCATGGAGACTGAATGCTTTGAATCTTTCTGCTTTCCCCATTTTAACGTAGTGTTGACTTTTTTCCTTAAACAACAACTCACTGTTGGGTTCACCACTTCTCTATTCCTACTGATGGATCAAGGCATCTTTCCTTTATCTCAGTCCCCATTCTCTCACATCTGAAGAATCCCCCCACCTAGCCTCTCTAATTCCAAGGGGACCATTCCTAATTCACAGGAATAGTCCTGGCAGGGCTTGAAAATCCAGGACTCCTAAGAGTAGCTCTGTGTAACTACTGCTTTCTTTGTGTCATCTCCAGGCCTATTTATCCAGCCTTCTGGAAGATAAGGCATTTACATGAATGGAAGAACTCCTTGGCCAGCAAAGAAACTAGTGATATTTCCAATTATCACAACTATGGATACTTTAAAAATAGATTTTTTCCTCCACTTTGTATTTACTAGGTGAAGTCCTGTCTTAACAAAAAGCAAAAACCTATTTCTTCCATTTCTAATGAAAAACAAGTCATTTTTTTCTCAAGACAATGTTTACATATAATTTTTCTTAATGCTTAGTAACAAATGCTGGGATTTAATCTGGTCCTTCCCAACCCTGTGCTCAAAAATATATTTGAATGTTGAGTTTTCCTAAATACTTTCTAAAACAGGAAAAAAAATAAAAAGAATATGATTACCTTTGCCAGAGTTTGGGTTTTTGATATGTTTGCATTTGCACCTCCAGCTTCACTGGGGATTTGTACTCCAAAAGACCAACCTCCAAGCCTGTTAACAATGAACATTGTGTTAGTGCTTCAACCACAGAACACCAGGACTGCTAACCAGAGGGTGTTCATTACTAACCCCACCAGGTACAGCAGTCTTAGGACAGTAGCCAGCTGAGCATCTGTGATCTGTGACATGAACACACAGGCAGAAGCGCTGTGCTAATGGAAGTTGCCTGGCTCTCAAGCCAGGCAAAATGGAAGGCACTGATAATTGAGAAGGTCTGGATAAGGCTGGCCACATTAGAAAGTGTACTTGTCACGCCTAACTGTCTTGTGAGGACATACATGCCGTGTAACAGATAGGGCTTGATCATCACCACTGTAATTATTTTAATTAATGGTCATTCCCTCTACGAAACCACTATTCAGACTTTCTTGGGCTAGGTGTGGTGGCTCACGCCTGTAATCCCAGAATGTTGGGAGGCCAAGGCAGGTGGATCACCTGAGGTCAGGAGTTCGAGACCAGCCTGGCCAACACAGTGAAACCTTGTCTTTTTCTGTATTTTGTAAAAATACAAAAAAAAATTTAAAAACCAGCTGGGCATGGTGGCAGGCGCCTGTAATCCCAGCTACTGAAGAGGCTGAGGCAAGAGAATCTTTTGAACCCGGGAGGCGGAGGTTACAGTGGACATCATGCCATTGCACTCCAGTCTAGGCAACAGAGCAAGCAAGTCTCTATCTCCAAGGAAAAAAAAAAAGGAAAAAAAAAAAAAGAAAAACAAAAAGTGTTTTTTTTTTTTTTTTGAGACGGAGTCTCGCTCTGTCACCCAGGCTGGAGTGCAGCGGCCAGATCGCAGCTCACTGCAAGCTCCACCTCTCGGGTTGACACCATTCTCCTGCCTCAGCCTCCCGAGTAGCTGGGACTACAGGCGCCCGCCACCTCGCCCGGCTAGTTTTTTGTATTTTTTAGCAGAGACGGGGTTTCACTGTGTTAGCCAGGATGGTCTCGATCTCCTGACCTCGTGATCCGCCCGTCTCGGCCTCCCAAAGTGCTGCGATTACAGGCTTGAGCCACTGCGCCCGGCCTAAAGAATTTCTTAATAGTGATCATAATCTTTTGAGGCATTTCTGGTTTGTTTTCCCTACTCTATTTCTTTAATCTTCCACTCAAATCTTGCCTGGTTCAGGAAGGCATTCCAGACAATTTCAGGTGGGTTGGATGTTCCTTGTCTTTTGAGTTCCCACAATACCCTACATTTCCATCCATTGTTATCAATTACCACACGGGATTTTATTGTCTATTTGCCAGTTTATCTTTATACAGCTCTGTGAATTTTTCCTGGTTGGGAATTATATCTTTTTTTTTTTTAATATCTCCATGAGTTGCACAGTATGTTGTATCTATTAAACTTAAAAAAAAGTTAACATTTAAAAAATATAATGTTAACTATTATATCAATAAAGTTTGTCTTCCACCCACTAGATAAAAGGAGACTGAAGAATAGTTTTCTCTTCTATCATAGTGTTCTACTCTCAGCAAAAATTCAGGTAAAGGAATAAGTACACATTCCCAACTGGCTCAATTGAATACATTCATTCATTCAATAGATACTGACTGAACATCTTTGATATGCCAGATAATATTCTACATTCTGGGCACACAAGCGCCCACCTTCAAAAAGCTAACCATCAGCTCATGCCTGTAATCCTAGCACTTTGGGAGCCCGAGGTGGGAGGATCACCTGAGGTCAGGAGTTCGAGAACAGCCTGAGCAATATGGTGAAACCCTGTCTCTACTAAAAATACAAAAAAACTTAGCTGAGTGTGGTGGCAGGAACCTGTAGACCTAGCTACTCTGGAGGCTGAGGCATCAGAATCGCTTGAACCTGGGAGGTGGAGCTTTCAGTGAGTCAAGATCGTGCCACTGCACTCCAGCCTGAGTGACAGAGTGAGACTCCATTTCGGGAAAAATAAAAAGCTAATCATCAGAGTTAGAACAGAAAACCAGAGATTCTAGTGTATGTTGAAAGACATTAAGAGGTGGAGGCAGGCAAACCCCAGAGGGGCAGGTAGAGGGCAGTAGGGAGTCCCAGACAATAAGGTCAGCCTATGGGATGCCTTCGTACATGAAGCAATATAATACATTTGGGGGACATGGGAAAATTACAGTGGGCAGATGTTATTAAGATTCAAAGCAATGAGAAGCACTCACTGCTGATCTCCCTCATCTGGATTCACCCCCTTAGTCTCAAGGAAATTCAACACAACACAAAAGGTTTCCCAAAAATTGCCCAAGAGGAATTTCAAGATGCTAATTGTACCCAGGTTCCCACATTGAATGCTGCATAATAGAGATAATTCTAAAGTAAGGCCTTGCTTTCATTATGCTGTAAACTTATCTGCTCTTATCCCTAAAGCAGTAAAACTGCTTCTGGCTCTGGTGCTTCTGCCATTGACAAATCTCAACTGATAGGATTTCCCCTAGCACTTAAAAGAGTGAAAGTCAGCAGTAAGGAATCTTAATAAGGTCCATGGCATCTATTTAGAATTTTTATGAGCACCAAGGTCAGTCTTAGATTTTTGAGTTTTGAAGAACATTGGCATTTAAAACAATAAGTTTTCCACAGTAATGCAAATACAACAGTAAAGACCCAGCAAGAGATTTGAACACACCTTGGTTTTTCAGATGGCGCCAGCAAGTACTCCTCCATATTGAAGCCTGAGAGATTCAACAGTGTGTGGCCCAGGTGGTTGGTCAGGTAGGGAGCACCGGAACTTCTATTCGGACACTTCTGAAATTGTTTTCAAAAAGAAAAAACAAAAACTTTTTTATAACTCACAAACTGGTTCACTGACATTACTCGAAACTACATGTGACTCTTCTCTAGCTTTCAATTTTTAACAAATTATCTGTAACCTTTCATATGTTCTGATTTCTAAAATCTCTTTCAGGGTCACATATATTTGAGAATTATGCCAGATATCCACTGTGACTTTTGCGGTCAATTATATCTGAGAACTTCAAATCCTTTTCTGTATGTAAGTTTGGGCAGATTTACAAAAACTAAAAAGGAAAAAAAAATGTTTTCACTGGGGTGATCTTGCATTTGACGAACCTGAAAGAGAGTCAGAGACAACTAGTGGGAGGAAGGTAAGCAGTATAACTCAAAGGCATGTGTCTCTTTCATAAGGGTCTAAAGTAGAAATCAAACAGCTTTTCTCCAGCGACTCACCAGCATGCCAACAACACCAGCTCTGCATCATGGAATAATCACCTAACAAGGTAGGAGGCGGTGGTCAACACAACACAAAACCCAGGCCACGGGAGGCTGCGCAGTGATGTGCTCTGCCCTGCCACAGAACGGCTTTGGAGTTAATGTGCTTTGTTTCCATTTCTCAAACACTTTCAGAAAAGATGATATATTAAAATAGGAAACGACTCTGTCTCTGAGTCTTTTGTTGTCAAAATGCCAGGGGTTTGGTCTTGCTGCACAGAAAGCCAATCACTGAGACCATGGGTGTTGCCAGGGAGGAAGCCTTTAACTGAGTTCTGCAGCTGCGGAGAATGAAAAAGTCTCAAATCCATGTTCTCAACCATCTAAAACTGGTGGGGGTTATATGGAGGGGAAAATGGGAAAACAGGAATGAAGGAGGGGTAAGGAAGCAATCATGATGCATGAGGGGTCTGGAGTCTCATTTTCTGAATTCAGGGATCCAATGTATTTCAGTCCCTTGCCTGAGGATCAGTTTCTTGAGGAAGAAACTCGGGTGGTGAAACAAACGTAAGTTTCAAGTTTTAAGACCAGGGAGGGTCCATTTCCATGTTTATTCAAAACTCCATAAATATTACTTGTAAGATACATTTGGGCCAGTTTCAAATTCATTACAGCTTTGGAAGCTTGTCTGCTTATTTGCAAAATGAAAACGGAAACAAGCTTACCTAAATGCTTGGATTTGCTGTTAGGTTCAGATACACATGAAAGAACTACAGCAAAGTAAGAAGGGCGATAGACATTTAAGATACTGCTTTCAGGGTGTTGAAAGAAAGGCTTGAGGAAAGATACGAAAAAGAATAATAATTGTTGTACATCATAATTCAGCAAAACTCACTTATTTGTGGAATCTAACAAAGTCAAACTCATAGGAACACAGAGTAAAATGGTGATTGGCAGAGAGGATATTGGTCAATGGTTACAAAATTTCAGCTAAACAGGAGGCAGAAGTACAAGAGATCTATTGTACAACATGATGACTACAATTAGTAACAATGTATTGTACCTTGAAAATTGCTGAAAGAGCCAGTTGAGGTGGCTCACACCTGTAATCCCAGCACATTGGGATTACATTCCTGAGTTTGAGACCAGCCTAGGCAACATGATGAAACCCCATCTCTGATAAAAATACAAAAATTATCAGGGTGTGGTAGCACGATCCTGTGGTCCCAGCTACTCGGGACGCTGAGGCAGGAGAATGTCTTGAACCTGGGAGGCAGAGGTTGCAGTGAGCCAAGGTGGCACCACTGCACTCCAGCCTGGGCCACAGAGCGAGACTGTCTCAAAAAAACGAAAAAAGAAAATTGCTAAAAGAGTAGATTTTAACTTTGGGAGGCCGAGGCAGGCAGATTACAAGGTCAGGAGATCGAGACCATCCTGGCTAACATGGTTAAAACCCCATCTCTACTAAAAATACAAAAAAATTAGCCAGGCGTGATGGCGGGTGCCTGTAGTCCCAGCTACTCAGGAGGCTGAGGCAGGAGAATGGCTTGAAGCCGGGAGGTGGAGCTTGCAGTGAGCCAAGATCGCACCACTGCACTCCAGCCTGGGCGACAGAGCAAGACTCTGTCTCAAAAAAAAAAAAAAAAAAAAAAAAAGAGTAGATTTTTAGTATCCTCAACACACACAAACACACACACACAAATAGTAATGTTGGGATCAGGAAAAAATACCCCAGAATATGGTGCTTTCACATGCTGAGCTGAAGAAGTTTCAAGGTGTCTCGGACCTCCCTCCTATCCACCTTCTCTCCCAAAGCACAGGACGAAGTTGAAATTCTTTACCTACCTAAGATCTAGACCCACCAAGGAGAATGTTTTATTTCTTCTCCTCCCTGTAAGACCAAGAATGTAACCAAACCTAAACAGACAATGTCTACTCCCAGATCCATTTATTCTTTATTGTAATCTTTTATTGTCCCAGTACAGAATTCGTCTTCTCCCTCCATGACCTGATTTGCCAGGACCCAAGGCCCTATACTTTCTGTAAACTTGAGATGATACATAAACATCTGAACTTCATTGGGGGATAGATAATAACCCTGTAATTCTCCTCCTGTACATGTTAAAAGAATTCATGTGCCTTTTCTCCAATTAATCTGCCTTTTATGAGCTGAATTTTTAGCAAACCTACAGAGGATGAAGGGCAAGTTTTCCTGTGCCCCTGCAATAAGTACATGAGGTAATGCATATATTAAATAGCTGGATTTAGCCATTCCATAATGGGGGTGTGTGTGTGTGAGAGAGAGAGAGAGATTTTATATATATATATATATGTTATATATATAAAAAATATATAAAAATCATGATATATGTATATATCACATCATTTTATATATAATAGATATAATATCAATATGGTATGGTGTAATCACAAATATAGATAACTTCTGCTTCTCAATTAAAATAAATAATCAGCCAAACTGGATGAACATAACAACCGTTAAAGTTTTCCTACCTCTAGCTTTCCTCTCTCCAACTCAATTTACCACCCCCTATACCTATCAAGATACATCCTTCAAAATGGTGTTTTCAGTTAGATTATTTCCTTGCTAAAAAAAATTCCAATTCTTATCAAGAATTCAGGTCTACTAGAAAATGTCCTTGGTCTCATTCTAACCATTATCTGTGTAGGTGTCCCCAAATACACCCTCTGTATTAAACTGAATATTGACACCCCCGCCCCCCACCAAAATATCAGGCCCTCATCTCTGGACTCTTTAAATGCTACTTAGTATCTTGATGATGTTATTAAGTTGCAGATCTTGAGTCCAGAAGATTATCCTGGATTGTGACAGTTCGCCCTCATGCAGTCACCTTGTAACTGAGCTGCTTAGCAGTTTAGCCTCAAACCTCATTTTAAAATGTTTTATCCTTTCCCTCTTCCTCTTTCCCCTCCCCAGTTTCAAGATGTAGCTCTGAGATAAACTTTACAGCCTTGAAATGTTTTCTTTCTCTTTCCTTTCCCACTTCATGCCCCCATGCCTTATGCACATTTATTTATCTAGATGCTTGTTAAGCACACGCCGTGCTCACTTATCCGGTCATATAATTCCTTAAAAGTTTCAGGGGACTAGACAACTCTGAAAATCTGTCCCCAGCGAAAGATTACTTCAAGGCTGGAACCCATTCCCAGCTGAAGATTGACTATAAGATTGACTGTGATTAGTTTGTAACCTGGCAGGATCCACGATGGGGTCAGCCTCTTCACCAAATGAAACAACAATTCAAGATGAGTCATTGGAGTAAGTAACCCCTCCTGGGACCTCCTAGCTCCCCCTCTCCCCAACCCCCAAGCTACCACCCCTGCCTCTTCCGCATTCCAAACCCTTTCTTTAAAAAACCCTGTGTTCCCTCCACAAATTACAGCAGAATTGCTGTAATTTCTGCTCTTCCCCTTGCTGGCACAGATAATAAAATCTTGCTTACTTTTAATCAGCTTGTTATTATTTTGACCTCTTTCTACAAGCAGTGAGCAGCCAGGTCCTTTTGCTGGTTACAACCTGTGCCACTGTGAGAGGGAGACAGAGGAGGACTAGACAGAGAAAGAAGGGGAGAGGACACTGTGACAATGGAGATAGAGATGTGTGTAATGTCACCAGAGGCCAAGGAATTCCAGAAGCAAGAGAAGCTGGAGGAGGAAAAGGACAGATTGTCCTCAAGAGTCTTCAGACACCTTAATTTCACTCCAGTGACACTGACTTCAGACTTCCAGCCTCCAAGAACCATGTGAGAATAAACTCATGTTTTCTTAAGTCACCAACTGTGTGATAATTTATTACCTCAGCGACAAGAAACAAATCTGCCCTCCACCTATTCTGTGTAAAGCCACACTCACTCCCGATGACATGTTTTGGGTCATAGTATTGCTATCCATGGGAGCCCAGGCCCTGAAAATTCCTGTTTGTTCTTTAGAGTTAGCTCAATTCCTGTTCCCCTTTGAGCCTTTTCTAATGATGTCTCTTCCAAATCACGTTTTCATCCTCAGAAGAACTAACCATGGAACTTTTTTGTAGGTTTGGAGAGAGCCACAGCATCTTTGATAAAACATGAGGAAATCGGTCAGGCACGGTAGCTCACACCTGCAATCTCAGCACGTTGGGAGGCCAAGGCGGGTGGATCACAAGGTCAGGAGTTCGAGCCCAGCCTGGCCAAGATGGTGAAACCCCATCTCTACTAAAAATACAAAAATTAGCTGGGTGCAGTGGCACATGCCTGTAACCCCAGCTACTCAGGAGGCTGAGGCAGAAGAATCACTTGAACCCAGGAGGCTGAGGAGGCAGGGAGTCCAGATCATGCCACTGCCCTCTAACCTGGGTGACAGAGTGAGACTCTGCCAAAAAAAAAAAAAAAGAGGAAATTGACATGCCCTTGCAGACCCAGGGCTTCCAGATAGCACACATGTATTTAAGGGGAGAGAAATATTTTTTCCTTCTGGTAAAACACAGTCAGCTTGGCTCAACATGAACACTAAAGACCAGAGAACTGGCCATGGGTATATAGGCCTTCCTTCCACACATCTTTGAGTACATTTCCTTTGAGCCATCCCTGAAGAGTAACCACACCCATTGCTTAGGACTTTCATTAATTCCACCTCAACTCCTTCTCTCCTGAGGTTCTCTGATTTCTAACGTGTGGTCCAGTATTTCTCAAAGTGCATCCCGAAACACACTGGTGCCACAAAAGGGAAGGACTCTTCAGTCAAATTTGCAGAAAATGCTGCATCTACTCCACTGTCAATTCAAGGACAATTTCATTATCACCAAATAGCTTCTTAGAAGAGCTGTGGCAAAGATACCTGCTTAATACTGCTTTATCCAACATCTGTGAAACTTACTTGACTATGGAACTCTTTCATGTAAAACATTTCTTTCTCACATATTACTGAAATCTCACAGTTCGTGTGAGTTGAAGTGAATTTAGGAACATAAACACCAATCATTCTGATATTAACCCAGTCTAATCCCAATAGACCTTAGGTAGCTGGTGGTACTAAAAGCTACTAGTATAATAGAATGATCAAATCAAGCCTAGAGAATACGAGTGTGGTGTGAAAAATTAGAGATCTCATGAGTGTTGAGGCATAGAAAACAATCTCCCAAAATATGCTGCTTGTGCATGCTGGGCATATCTATCAATTGAAAGGCCTCAGAAATAAGCCTCAGAATCAAGGTCCCTGGAACCTTGTCTTGTTCCTCCTCCGTTCCAATTCTCTTTGGAATTTCCATATCTGACCAAAAAACTCCTTACCAAAGGAAACACATAGGTCCTCAATCCCCTCCCTGAAATCTCATTATCTGTTTCAGAAAAGAAGAGTGAAGAATGCAACGATTCTTGGATGGACTTTTTCACAAAATAATGCCTTGCTTTTGGGCTCACTCAAATTCCAGGAGAATCATCTACAAGTTAACTTCTGTCTCCCTGGCCCATTCTTTCTCTATAACAACCATTTCCTGCCCCTCAAAAGAATTATCCGCACTTCCCATCTTCTCCTTCCCCTATGAAAAGGGTATAGAAATTTCTATACCTCTTTGGTGGTTTGAGGTAATTACTGTATGATGTGATCCTCTCATGCACATTAACACGTTTGTATGGTATTTCCCAGTTAACCTGCCTTTTGTCAATTGATTTTCAGTGAAGCTTCTGAGGGTGAAAGGCAAATTTTCCCTTTACCCCTAAAGTGAATAAATGGAAAAACAAGTCCAGGGAAAAAAAACAATAATCATGTCTAAAAAAAAAAAAAAAAGATAACTGATCACTGCAAAGGATCACCAAATGTCAAATGTAGCTGAGTTTATTGACAGCTGAAGCCAAGAGGGAAATATGGAGAGTTCCATTAGCTCTTCCACATCAACCAACACTCTTGAGTGTTCACTAAAGGTGCTGTGTCATTATTCCCGCTTACATGTGTATCTTTAGTCTAAGAGAAGAAAGCAGACTAGTTACTCCAAAAGCAAGCTTTCTAAAATCTCCAGAAAAAAGACAAACAAAAAGGCTTTTTATCTGAGGAATGTGAGCTCCCTTTAAATAATCAGGCCCAGAGAGGCACTGGAGTGAGACAGCAGTCACACTCCACCCCATCCCCCTTGAGCTAAGCAATCATTTCTAAGCAGCTCACTATATGGACCCCAGGCTGAGTGCCACCACCAGAGCTATAAAGTAACTTAACAATGCCAATGAGAATCCCTGACAAACAACTTTTGTAATCACCCACTCTCCTGATTCATTCTTTTTTCTTTAATAAATTATGAGAAAGAAGGAAGGGAGAAACTGGCTAGGCAGATAGTTAGGGCAAGGTCCTCAGTGGCATTTATTTTCTAACAAAGAGCAGCCTGAAAGCTCGGGCTGCAAGCATAGATACGGAGATGAATTCCCACACAGAAAGGGGCCTCCCGTGTAGTCAGCAAGTTTCACTGACATACAGTGGGCCCCAGTGAGCACATTCCTTTCCTTTTTGGACATACTCACGTAAGGAAGCTTGCAGAGGGGGCTTGCTTGGAACATGGCTGCAACACTATAGAAAAGAAGAGCTACCCTCGGCCAGGCACATCTACCTTGAAGGGTAATATTGTTTGGCTCTGTGTCCCCACCCAAATCTCATCTTGATTTGTACTCCCACATGTTGTGGGAGGGACCCCAATGGGAGATAACTGAACATGGGGTGGTTTCCCCCTTACTGTTCCCATGGTAGGGAATGAGTCCCATGAGATCTGATGGTTTGATAAGGGGAAACCCATTTCCCTTGGCTCTCATTCTCTCTCTTGCTGCTACCATGTAAGAAGTGCCTTTCACCTTCCGCCGTGATTGTGAGGCCTCATTAGCCATGTAGAGCTGTAAGTTCAGTAAACCTCTTTCTTTTGTTAATTGCCCAGTCTCGGGTATGCCTTTATCAGCAGCACGAAAATGGATTAATGAAAAGGGTTCTGCCCCTGATTCATGCACAGTAGGAGGAGATAAGCAATATGGAGTAACTTAGGTTAAGGATCTGCATGTGCACTAAACAGATAGGGTAGGGACTGCCGGGGATTCGCGTCTTATGGAAATGAAACACCTAGTTCTAACCAGTTTTTTGAGCCCTATATAAATGGAGCACCCTTACCAACTGGCTTTCTTATTAAAACCCTTGCACTTCACTGTAAAATGACAACCTTTTTTTGAGATCCCTCTCTGCAGCAGAGAGTTTTTTCTCTTCCTTTCACTTACTACATTTCTGCTCTAAGCTCACTCCTGGTGTGTCCATATCCTTGATTTCCTTGGCCATGAGACAAAGAACTTCAGTTGACACCCTAGACAATAAGGCCATTTCACTTGAGCTTCCTTTTTGTTCTCGGGAGCACTTCCAAAGATAACTTGGAAGTGTGTCCCACATAGCTGTCCTCAACTTTGACTCAAATAAACTCTCTACCTATATTAATTTGTCTCAGTTTCTTCCCTTAGGTGGACAGCTATTAAGGAGAACTGCATCTCATGAGCCACTAAATAGGAAAGCCCTGTAAACATGTTCTCCAAGTGGCCATTTCCATTATAGATGCTCAGTTAACTTCAATGTATTTTTTCTTTTCCCTTTTTCCTATAAATTAGACCTGCCATCATACTTGCTTATTGATTGTGGCTAGCAGGTCTATGCCTTTTATTAATTAGAGTCTGAGATTTTCTTTGAGATGAGTTCCAATCAGTTTTCCAAATAAATTTCAATTTATTCTCCTTCACAGATTAGACAGTGATGCCTCTCACCTTAATAGTGGCACACCTACCTCCACATGTTTTTGTATGAATCAACCACAATCAGAGAGCTAAGGGGCATCCTAGCTGTTAATATCTAGCCCAAATAAAAGTACGGCAAGAGCCTTAAGGTCATGCTGCCTTGAAATTTAGAAAAATTTCCTTCCATAGGGCAATTCTAGCTTCTTTATTATTACTTGAAGAATATTCATTTTCTTAATGAATGCCAGGGGAATGTTAATGACCAAAGGCAGCAGGCAATGAAGGAGAGGGGCCACTGTCGATCTCTACGGCATCTGTGTTCTATAAATATTCACTTTATGTGATGAAACTTTCCCCAGAAACAGCTAATCCAGGAAACCAAAAAGTCATAGAGACGTAGGTACAAATATGAACATTTTGATAGATGGAGTAAACTCACTTTTTTTAACTTGAGTTTTAGACTTAAAAGGATCAAAAATGCTGCAGAGACCTACCAGGCAGCCACATGAATCCTGGAATTCTGGGTGAGAAAAGGGATGTGTGTGCCAGCATGAAGAATTCATCCTAAAAAACAAAGGAGAGAATTAGAATGATCTTTTAGATTTACAAAGCCATTGTATTTCTGTAAAGGAGAGTTCCATCAGACTAGAACAGAGTTCACAAGATAATCATCTCTTACTGCCAAGAAGGCAGAGCTCTTACATTTGTTTTCACAGCTTGAGCTGTTAATCTGATGACAATGTTTTATTACAACGCCGGAATTTCCATTATATTACATGGGGCTCACTTTTCTCACTGTACTGAGTGTATCACAGGGCTCCCTAGGACTTTCACCGCCGGGCTGGGGCTCCTGGTGGAACTTGAGGCTAGGCTTCCAGTCTCATAACCAGGTACCAAGTAGCAATTAATAAACAGCAAGACGCTAATTCCTTTTTGTGGCATAACACAGTAATTTAATCATCACTTAAGGAAAAACAATTTTTAAATTTCCACTTTAAACCTTTCTGATTAAACTTTCTGTTGCAGAAATATGGTGCAACAGAAACAGTTATGAAAATCTTTTGTAGCAGTGGTTCAAAAACACATTTGGATGTCACAGTTTCCCTATTGTTTCTATTTCCTTATGAGTCCTATACTTTAAAATATTTGTTCTAGCATTTGTAAATCAAAATTTTTTTGTTTGTTTGTTTGAGACAGAGTCTGGCTCTGTCGCCCAGGCTGGAGTGCAGTGGCCGGATCTCAGCTCACTGCAAGCTCCGCCTCACGGGTTTGCGCGGTTCTCCTGCCTCAGCCTCCCGAGTAGCTGGGACTACAGGCGCCCACCACCTCGCCCGGCTAGTTTTTTCTGTATTTTTTAGTAGAGACGGGGTTTCACAGGGTTAGCCAGGATGGTCTCGATCTCCTGATAATCACTCTTAATTACTCAAAAATTGGAAAAGATATTTTTACCACCATCCTTACTAGCCCTGCTTTTCAGAAGAAGAGGTGGGGTCCAGAGAGGTGAAGCAGCTGTCGAGATCCCAGCTCTATGCAAAATGTGTGCTGCTCCAATGAGAAAGCCAGTACGATAACACCAATTAAAGAAAGCCCGGCCCAGTGAAAAGAAATTTGTCATTTCTATTAACCAGGTTAGCAAAGTACAATGTATATGTAATTTTTGAAACAACAAAAATAATATAAAGATTTCTCCACACTACTTTTTTGACTGACTAGCTTATAGGGACTCCAGTTTGAAACCTAAGAGTTTACATGGAAATAATACCTAAGGGAGTTACGTATTTAATCAAAGTACTGTATCTGATATGTACTATAAAAAAATAATTCCATTTATACTTCTGAAACTCAGCAGGCCTTTCTTTCTCAGATGCCTTAGATGATGGTTAACAAGTGTTTATAATTTAATATATGACTTCAAAATTTCAGTCCTCTTTTTCTCTTCCAAATCCTCCCTTATTCTTCTCCTAGCTCCCTTTTATAGAGTAAAACTACGTGTCCATGACAGGTACATAATGGCCCATGACAGGTAGTTTTTTGAGCACTTCTCAGCCTCCAACAACTTTTGTGTTCCAACAGATTCACTAAGAAGCTGTGTGAATGTCCATTAAAGGGAGAGACAGAGGGGATGATCTATGAGAAATCAGATGTTTCTACATAATCTTTCTGTTAAAGTTTAGGAATCTAAAAATAAACTTTGACTTAGCAAAGCATTTCCCTAAAGTGGCCTACAGGACACAGCTGCAGAGAGGCTGCTGGAGCCCAGTCATTTGGTCCTTCAGGTTTGGACACACTGTGTGAAATAGCTCTCTCTACTACAGGGATGCCTGGAGTTTTCAATCACCTAAGATGCATTTTTTTTTCTTTTTTTTTTTTTTTCTTTTTTTTTTAGATGGAGTCTCACCCTGTCACCCAGGCTGGAATGCAACAGAGCACAGTCTCGGCTCACTGCAACCTCCGCCTCCTAGGCTCAAGAGATTCTCCTGCCTCAGCCTCCCGGATAGCTGGGATTATGGGTGTGCACCACCGTACCCAGGTAATTTTTTGTATCTTTAGTAGAGACGGGGTTTCACCATGTTGGCCAGGCTGGTCTCGAATTCCTGACCTCGTGATCTGCCCACCTCAGCCTCCCCAAAGTGCTAAGGTGCATTTTAAATCTTGAAGAGAGAGGCAGAAGCTCTAAGGACCTACTGTCTTGAGAGTCGCTTTCTGAGGCAGGAACTTACCTTAAAAGAACAAAAGCTCTCCACAAGAGCTACCCTGCTGTTGAGGTGACTGTTTTTTCTACAGAACTGACAGCACACTGAGGCAAATGAAGGAAGGCAGAGAGAGGTTCAGCAAGTTGCATGGGTCACACAGCCAATAAGAGTGGAGCTGAGATTTGGATTGAGGCAGACTGGTCCCATATTACCCCTCTGTCATGATCCCTGGTATGCACACACTGCTGATCTGTGGCCTCAACTTTCATCTTTACAGGCCCCTCAGAGGGAGTCTGTCACCAGCCATGACAGATTCTGAAGATCCCACCTTTTGGCTAATAATGAGCCCTCTAGATTTTCCTGAGTACCGAGATGATCTATTATATCGCTGCAATCTAATAACTTTCTTTTTAATTACAAAAATAAACCTTACCCATCTCCCCACTTGGCTTTTTAAGTTTGATAGAAATATGAGATTTGCTATCACTTTTGTTCTATATTAAAGCATTAACAAGAATGGGTGAGGAAAGTGACCATTTTGTGTTAGAAATAGTAGGAGAATTCGACATTGAAGTGCCACCAGATGTAAGCCTTGTAAAATGAAGCTAAATATGTATATCTACCCATCAGCTTCTAAAAGTTGACAACTTTAACACATTTTAAATTTTAAATTATGCATCACTTACTACTGTGAGAAAACTCATATTTTAGATCAGATTTACACGACAGTGGATTTTTGTAGAGCTCTTCATTGTCTTCGTATGAGAGGGAGGAACAAATCAGAAGTTCAACATAGCACCCTTGAGTCGACACTCAGAGTTGAGTATCTCATCAGAAAAACAACCTATCAGTAGAATCTAATCTATTATTTTTAAATGTTTCCTCTAGTTAATTGTCAAGTGATTGCCCAAGTCTTCCAAGGAGGTAAAATGTAGATATCAAATTCAACAATATTTTACACTTACAGAAGGAAATCTACAGGTTTTAAGTAAAACTTTTTGCTTTGATTTGGGGTCCTAGTGAATCAAGCCCTATTTGTATAACATGGACATAAATTATTATTAATATAAGTGCTCACAGCATCTTTTCATGTACCTCGCTCCCCTAGCCTTTTGTTATGCTGACCATAAAAATAAATAGAAATGATTAAACATAGAAATGAGTTAAGGATAGATCAGGTAGATTTCACAAAGAAAAGGGAAAACACAAAAACATAAATCCAGGAAGGTAGAAGAAGAACAGACAGAGGAGAAAAATAATGAGGCTGATCTGCAGTCTGGGCTGGAGGGCAGGAGCTCGCGGAACAGAGAGAGGGGAGGAGGAGAGATTGGGACTGTATTGCAATCCATGTAAAAGGAACTGGAAGTAAAATATGTGTCCAAACAAAATGTCCAATATGTTCTGCTGTCCTTTAATTATTGATTCCACCTTTTGTTTTTTCCCCTTGAAGGAGAAGGACTAGATAAAAGAATGTTTTTCTTTTTCTGACTGGTTCTTCTTTGATCCCAGGTTGGGCCAGGGCTGGACCTAATGGGGCCCTATGTTACATTTCAACTTTTCAAAGGTAGATGTATTTTACACCCTGTGTATTCCATCAGAGAGGAGAAAAATAAAAACATTACCACTGAAGCCTTAGTTAAATAAATTACTTTGTTTTGCAAAGACTAGAGTGAAGCAACATAATTAATTATCTATTAATTCTTTCTTACTGAGAACATTAATAGTTTTTCAGTCTTACACTAATTACCAATATGACTAATGGGCAAAATATGTCATCACAAATTAGAAAACATATTGCCAATGTTGTATTATTGTTAGATTTTTATATTTACTACTTAAAAACATACACTTCTGGCACTTAATAAATCATTATGGCTTTTATCACTTGCCTCATTTGCTCTACCCAGAACTGTAAATTCCTTGAGACCAGGGCCATATTCCGTATTAATCTTAGTTCCTACAGCAGCACTTTACTTGTAGTAGATCTTCAATATATAATAATTGAGCAAAGTAAGAGGGAAATAAGTGTTTATACAGAAAGGCCTCCCCTATCCAGGTTTCATAGAAAGGTCGTCACAATAACCATGATTAAATACTAAAAAGATAATTTTCGAAGTAATTCACCCCAGATTGATGTACAGTACTGACCTTTAAATCTTTTAAGTTAAAAAAAACTATAATTAATTTTTTATATGTACAAGTATTCTCTAAAAGTAAATAACAGCTAATACATAATTCAGACTTAATTGTTACTTCATTCTTTTCAGCTTTGGGTTTTATTAAACAAATTGAATGCTATTAATTAATAATTTATTTTGCAATAACATAAAGCACGCATGTACAAGGGAGAAAAGGGATAATTATGTAGCTTATTTTGGATCATTTTATGTGGTGATACCCATTAGGCCCGTTCAGTAATAACCTACTCATTTGGCTAATTTTTATTTTTTATAATGTAAACTTGTGGCATGAAATAACCAATCATGGAGAAAAACGATCCTCCCAGGCTACAGTGTTACCAGTTGGGAGTGTTCACTTTTGCAGAGAGCACCTGATACTTACTGGTCTGGGTTTACATCTGCACAGGGCAGATCTTGATCTCTAAACTTTCGCAGAAGAACACGGGTGAGGTCCAAGTCGTCGCCCCCACTGCTGCTGTTCATTGTGAGACAAAGGAAACAACGTGGGATTATTAGTGGCTCCCAGTAGAGAACGGAGAACCAGCTGCTGACCTCACATTGTGCCCTAGTCAGGCTGATCCATCTAATGATTCCCAGTAAGTGAGATAAAGCTAATTTTCCACTGTTTTTATGGTAATGCCAAACAAGCAATAAAATTGGAAAATTTATTAAAAGTATAGTTTTGCTATGAGATATGCATATTTATAGACTTGCATTCACAGTACATTATTTTCCTTAATATTTTCACTTAATGTTATAACACAACCATTTTTCACATATTTGCATGGTTTTTAAAAACACATTTTAAAGGCTACATCATATCACATTGTGTTAATATATTAAAATCTGCAAAACTATGCTCTTAAAGTTGGAGCTCCAGTTGGGTCTGAATATTTGTTCTGTTACATAGTCCTGAAATAAAACAATTTCTAAAGTAAGAAATGGCGTTTGGTTTCTATATGTGAGCTATATTGAGCTACATTTTCTTAACAAGAGGTCCTCAACACAGAATCCTATGTGTGCTTTAAGTACACATTAAATTTCACTGGCACACATCTCAGAAGTCTATTTGTAGTTCAAGCAGCATTACTGAAAGCCAAAACCACCAATACTGAATTTCCTTACTGAAGACACCATCAGCAATAAGACTATTCATGTCACTGTGGGGAGCTGTAGAAACAAACCCTATATTAAATTTCACACCTCAATAATAAGACAATCTTGAGAAAATGTAGAGAAAAGGACATTTTAAGATTTTCTAAATTGGACTGAAAGAGAATGAGCTCATTTAATTAATTAAAATTCTAAATTGGTATTTAGAAAAGAGTACAGATTCATTACTTTTCAGAATTTACATTGTGTTATTTATAAAATACTTTTTGAGTAAGAATCTTTGCAAACACTTGTCTCAAAAATTTAAAAAATGATGTATAAGCAGCATTATAGATTATATAGATATACCTAGTGACCTCAATTCTTTTTGGAAAGAATTCTTTATAAATTAACAAATATACATAAATGATTCCTTTTAAAGAACTTAAAATACTAGCTACATTGAAGAAATGCAAGCACCAGAGGCTGGGAAGAATAGGGGAGCAAGAGAGATTGGTTAATAGGTACAAACATACAGTTATAAAAAAATAGGTACTAGTGTTCAGTAGCACAGTAGGGTGACTGTAGTTAACAACAATTTATCCTATTTTCAAAACAGCTGGAAGATTTGAAATGTTCCCAAAGTAAAAAATTATAAATATTTGAGGTGATAGATACCCTAAATACCTTGCTTTGGTTAATACCCTGCTTTGGTTAATACCCTGCTGTGGTTATTATACATCATATGCATGTATCAAAATATCACATGTACCCCATAAATATGTACAATTATTGTGAGCAATAAAAAGTTTTGTAACTGAAAATTCCAAAAAAGAAAAAAGAAATGTAAGCAACCACAGAGTAATCTGCAACCACTGATTTCTCTAATTAATTTTTTGTTCACAGACAATAAATAAATGAGCCCAAAATATCTTTCTGAATTGCTATTAGCATTAAAATGTAGAAAGGTCTGAGGTGGAAATGTAGGAGTTTCCAACCACATCCTGAAGAACAAACATAAGCTCAGAATGAGAAGCAACTTCTCATTAGGCTACTGTTCAGTGTGACCCTACACATAGAATGGAACATTACAGACTCCCAATTTCTTTAATTCCTTTAGTGAGCTCTGTAACATACCAATCTGATATTTTCTTTGCTCAAAATTTATCAATGGCTTCTTGTTACCTATGCGTCTTGAAATAGTATTTGAATCCCTCCACAATCCTAGGGCCTGTTGCTCAACATTTCTTCCTGAACAGGGCACCCAGCCCAGCCTAGCCAGCGCAGCCCAGCCCAGGAGAACCACTGTTTGATTGGGCAGATCTGCTTTTGAGGGTGCTGATCCCTCTGAGTCAGTATCTCCAACATCCTGGACACTTGATTGGAAGCCATCTCCAGCCTGACCTGGAAACCTTGGTTGGAACACCGATTCCACGACAAGTCCTCCCTGCCTCTTCTGCTCCATTTGTCCTGCCTGGTGGCCTTAGTACACATCTTCACTGGAGTTGAACTGGAGGCTTACCCTTGTTCTCATTACCGGAATGAAGCAATCCTTGAGGAAAAGGCACAAGGCTTAGGATAGGTGTTAGAACTCAGTAGGGTCTCATAAATGATGTGTTGAACAAGTTGTGATATGTTAAAAATGCATTGAATTCATTGACCTCATCCTTAATCTCTATCCAATTATTTTACTTCCCTAAATCTGGCCCTTTCTGAACTCTTACCATTCAAACAAAAACGAAATTTAATTGAAAAGATATTGCAATGCATTACATCAAATTAGTATTATATTTCTGCTGAGGAGGACTTTGTTTCCAGAGAAACTTAAAATGCAAACACCTCTGTGGCATCCAAATCCAGAAATAAATATTTAGAGAAAAACACTATCTCCCCCACTGCATAAAATTTCATAAAGATTTTTAAATATTCGTATGGTTTACAACTGTCCTAATATAATTTCCTACAGCTATGGCCAGAAACACACAATGGTGGAACATGCTGAAATTTACAACAAAGTTATGTCTCATAAGTAGGCAGTGTGACCTCTGTATAAATAGCCTTCAGGTTTCTAACAAAGTAGGAAATACAAGCTTCTTTTTAAAGTATCTTTGTCACCACAAAATTCAAATGCTTTTTCCTAAACTATCCCTCTTTTGTTGCCTTCAAACTCCCGGCTATATTTTAAAGTACATCCCTATGTTAGAAACACTTGACATCTGTCCTTACTAGACTCTAGAAATTGAAAATTACTACCTGATTCTAAAGGAAGTTCATAAACGGAATCACTCTCTCTAATAATCATCTCTTAAAATTTAATGTGTACCAGAGTGACCCAAGGAGCTTGGCTGAACAAATGCACACTCCAAATGGGCCTTCCTGGTTAACAAGTCCCCACAGCACTTCTGATTTAGATGAGGATCACACCAACCTTGAGAAACACTGGGGCATCTGGGAAGACAGCAGCCTGCTCTCTCCCCTTCCTTCCTTCCTTCTTTCCTTCCTTCCTTCTTTCCTTCCTTCCCTACACTCTCACCTCCAGTCTTTCAACCCCTCCTGATCTAACCAGCTTTTGGTGTTGATAAATTTCTGGTTCCAGGTGAGGTCTTGGGCTCTGTGGGATTTACTGCTGGCCAAGCAAATTCAGGGCCATCATCCCCACAGGCCAGGCCACATATGAATGCAATGTGAAGAACAGGAGCAGAGCATCCAGGGGAAAGGACCAGAAAGGACCCATTCTGGGAAGTGTGCCCCTCAGAGACCTACAAATCTCCAGAGACCTCAGCCTCCCCTCTCTCGCTGAACCTCAGTAGTCAAGAAAAAGTTTAATTAAAGGAGCTGATGCCTTCTATTCCTAAATGAGACAGAGTATAGGAAGCAAAGGTCCCCACTTCCCTGAACAAAACAGACATTGCTGGAAGCCCAGCTGCTGCTCTACAGAGGCAGAATGTGCTTTGACTTGGAATTTCATCCAGTTGATAGGCAACATCCTTATCTGATCTGTCAAAACAGCAATAACAAACACATGTCCTGGGGTCCCAGCAACCAGAGAAAAACCCAAAGAGTGCCAATACTTATGAAAAATAAAGGTGCTGCAGGAATACACACTTTAAAGTTAAAAACAAAACAGAAAAACCAGAGAAGCACATGCCTACACAGGACTTTCTCAAACCAAGAAGAATGGCTTCCTGAAGGTAATATTAGAGGTAGAAATTGAGTAAGATGATAGCCACTGTATAGATACAAACAGTGATGTATAAGAAATATCCACACAAAAGGAGGACAAAAAGGAAAAAGAAATCCTCAAGGAAAGATAAAGAATTAAAAGATGGATTTGGAAGACCCTAACATGAGATGTGATAGGAATTCTAAAAGGAGGTAAAGGAAAAATAGGTGTGAAGAAATTAGATTAATAATAGAAGAAAATTACCCTGAACTGGCAGGATGCGGTGTCTCATGCCTGTAATCCCAGCACTTTGGGAGGCCAAAGTGGGCAGAAAACCTAAGGTCAGGAGTTCAAGACCAGCCTGGCCAACATGGTGAAATCTCGTCTCTACTAAAAATACAAAAATGAGCCACGTGTGGCGGCACACGCTTGTAATCCCAGCTACTCGGGAGGTTGAAGCAGGAGAATCACTGGAACCCAGGAGGTGGAGGTTGTAGCGAGCCAAGATCACACCACTGCATTCCACCCTGGTCAACAGAGTGACATCCCGTACCCACCCCCCTAAAAAAATTACCAAAAAAGAAAAAAAACTACCTTGAACTGAAAAAAGACTTAAATCCGCAGTTTTGATGAGGAAACAGTAGGGGGAAAAATCCTTTACTCCAAGGATAAAGAAGAAATCTTACACAATTCCAGACAGAAAAAGTTACCTATGAGCGGAAGAGACTCAGATAGACTGCTGAAATCAGACTTCATACCTGGAAGCTACAAAAATAATCCCCCTCATATCACTCCCCGGATTTTAGAACTCCTGAATGCCTCCCTGCACTGTGTTTGCAAAATAAAGTGAGTTCTCCTTAGAATGCCTTATAGTACCCGCCAGAAACCATCAAGGCTTCTGCTAGACTTCTTTCATTACTTTTCACATTTACTCACACTTCTTCCTTTAGAGAGAGTACAAGAGAAGAAACTTTCTCTCCTCCATGTCTGGAAAACACCTGTTTATCTCAGAAGAAGCAATTTAGGGGGCATAGCCTTAAAAAACCTTCTTTGACACCCCTAAGCAGATCTCCTCATGTGGCTTACGCACAACCCCTGCACCAAGTATCTACCTATAACACTTGCCCATCTGTTTGTATGGATCATTTCTCTGCTTGACTGTAAACTTTCTGAGGGTAGAACTCATGGCCTTGTAAGTGTTTGTGGAACGAGAATTAGAACCAGGAGGCCTGAAATGGATTCTGGGTCTGTTTGTGCCAACCAAGGAGTTCACCCAACATCTGTGAGTTCACTCTCTTCACAATGAGAATGTCGTCATCAGGGATTCTCTCTCTCTCTCTTTTTTTTTTTTTTAAATTTCATCCCACTAAGAGGTATGACTACCAGCAATTCACAAATTACTGAATCTCAGGTGGGTCGAGCTGAAGAATAGTTCACCCAGGGTGAGGGGCCCTGAAGTACATCCTAAATGCATGGTTGGGTAGAGCATGAAGGATATACATTCAGTCATGGGTAAACATTTTAAAAAATGCCTACTCAGTGCTGGACTTTGTCCCCATATAATGTATACATAATTAAGTCAAGCAACTAGTTTCAGCTATTTTGTTTACCATCTATTTTTTCATACTGGACTGTAAAGGGACCATGGGTGAGTTACATTGAGAAGGCAGCTTCTGTGCCATGACTGAGAGGAAGAATGTTCTTGGGGTGTCCAACCGGACATGCAAAGTCAGTCCAGAGTTTCGATGTTCCATGACCTGGATGAAGCCTGGTATGAAGGCAGACCTTGCAGACGAGGGGAGGGCAACCAGGAAATGAGATCAGAGAGGCAACCAGCACTTTGTATGTTATTCTGCCAGAAAAAAAGGCTTCCAAGAGCCTACTGGTGAGTGTACTACATCCCCTCCATCCCACTCAGAAGCACAGATGATATATTAGGTCCATCCTAGTATTTACTAAGAATAAGAAGAAAAATAACTTTCATTGTATTTCTTCCAAACAATTGTCCAATTGCTTTCCATTCGTCCTCTCACTGAATTACTGAAACAAAGTGAAGCAGTCGCTATCATCTCACGTGATAAAGATGCCACATACATAAAAGGAAGTTGTACATATATGGGGAGAAGAATGTAAATAATTGAAGATGTTCTCTATGAATGTTAACATCACTGGTTCATCAAGGATACATTTGTCACATCCCAGTGACGATTTTGCAAAACCTGGTGGATGATTTTGAGATGACAGAACACCAATGAATATACACCAACAATCACTGTCAGTCTTCAATTAATTTAATTTCTGTTATCCTTCTACATATAACAGAAAACCGTGAGTTTTACAGAACACCAAGAGATTCTACTGTAGGCAAGTGGCCAAGAGATTGGTCAAGTTTAGTGGTATTTGTTAAGGAAGACGTTGGAGGAAATGCTGTGGGTTGAATGATTTCCCTCCAAATGTCATGCCCACTCAGAACCTCGGAATGTGACCTTATTTGGAATGAGTTTATCCAGATATAATTAGGTGAGTTCATACAGAATTAGAGTGGGTACCAAATCCAATATGACAGGTGTCCTTCTAAGAGGGAAACGTGGACACAGAGACAGGCAGGAGGAAGGCCACGTGAAGATGGGACGCTGAGACTGGAGTGATGCTGCCACAAGTCAAGGCATGCCAGGGATCGCTGGCAGCCACAGAAGCTAGAGAGGCAAGGAATGATTCCCCCCTGGAGCCTTCAGAGAGGACATGGTCCTGCTGACACTGATTTCAGACTTCTGGCCTCCAGAACAGTGGGAAAATACATTTCTGTTAAGTAACCCAGTTTGTGGTGCTTTGCTATAGCAGCCCTAGAAAACTAAAAAAGGCACCCAGTTTCTGCTGGCATGCTAACAGGAGAAGGGGATGGTGACAGTGGGCACTTACTGGCTACATACATCCACTGGCCCTCTTGGGTTCTTAAAGAACTGGTATAACAACCAGGACTTGGAGTCCTACACTTGCTCCGTCTAAGTCTTTTTCTGGTTGGAGAACTATGAGAAAGAGAGAGAGTTTGGGGGTAGGAACAAACTCAGCAGACAGTGGGCCAGGGTCAGGTCCATGTTCAAGGAGGACTCACAGGTTTTTCTAATGCAGTGAACTTAGCAGTGTATTTAGGAGCATCTCCTCTAGTAAGGACTAAGAGCCCCATCCCAGAAGATGAGGTCATGGAGTCTAAATATTCTATATTTTTGATGTGTAGAGAGCTGTCTTTCCATGCTCCATTTGTTTGTCTGCTGCCTGTCCAAGTTAATTTCTGGAAGACATTTTTGGTACATTTCATTTTCATTATTTCAATTTAAGAAGGATTTAATGAAAGTAACCATTTCTAGACATGTTGGCAGGAACTAAAGGTACAGATATAAAGGAGGCTTGATCCTTACCCTCCAGGAAGTCTCCCTGAAGGAAGCAAGGCAAGAATCTCCAGCACTAAGTTAAGCCACAGTGACGTCCACGCAACAATGACAGACATTCAGTTGAGAGAGCAGCCACAGGGGATCCCTGGAAGGGGACATCCGAGCCAGATTTTGGAAGCGTTCTTATTTTGCTGGGAACATTAGAGTGGATACAGTGGGAGTGGCAAAGGACTGAGAAGAGGAAGGTAGTTTCCATTTCCTTAAACAGGGAGAGATGCAGCAACATCATATATGATTGTGTCATTCTGAAGTTCAGAGAATGAGATAAAGGGAGTGGCAGAGGCTGCAGAGGCACCAGGAGGACCTGTAGGGTATGCTAAGATGTGCCAATATCATCCCTTGGACAATGTGGAGCTGCTCAAGGTTTTGAGCAGGTCCATCAGGTCTTACCAGCCTCAGATGTCTGCAAGCAGGGGCAGCTGTGTTCACACTGTATCTCTCAGAGCTGCACCACCCTCCTCTAATTTCTCTGGGGCTGCCCTATGCTGCTCACCTCCACCCTGAACAGGCACAGAGGCCCTGCCACCCTTTTCTCACACTTCTTAGTGGGGAGGGAGAATTTCTGGAGCACTCTCAAAACAGCAGTCAGAGAGCAAGTTGATTCAGAATAAAACTGAGTCAGAAGCCTGAGTCATGAATGGCTGACCAGTCCCCAAACCAGCACAGATATGCTCCATACTCCTCCCCCTTCCTCACAGTCTATAAAGTCAATGTGCTGTGGAGGTCTGGTCACAAAACAAGCATCTTTACAGCCCTGTGGATGTCATGCCTTCACTCCCCACCTGGCCACCAAAGCACGTGAGTTGGAGACCACTGGAGACTGAGTTGCCAAAGCCCCAGGTTTGTTTGGGCCCAAGAAACTCAAACCCTCTATAAGCTGCGGGGGTTGTCATCTGTTCCCATCATTTGTAGAAGGATTCAGGTAGAAGAGAACCTCTCTGGAGCATTTCTTCTGGTTTGTGCTTTTATGAAGATTTGTATTCTGCAAGAAATTTTTAGCGAATTTAATGTAGATATATAATTGCATTTTCTCAACTCTAACATTTTAGAAGCATGGGGCTCTATTGAGAATTATCAGAACACTAATAAGATTTATATGTACCTTCCAAATCAGCACAAGGCTAATGCGTTCATGATTTTTGAAAGCTACATGCAGGCCCGAATTACACACCTATCAACAGGGAGTTACCCTAAGGAGAAAGCAAGGGAGTGTAATGGCAATCCTAGATGCTTTCCCAAGGAGACGGCTCACGGATGTTATAAAATGGGGCTGTCCCACATTTGGAGCAGCAAGGATGGGTGCTGAGTGACCATGGGTGGCCTGTGTACACAGGAAGTCAGGAGGACTATGAGATGTGAAAATCTGGGCCCCTTTGTGAATCATTCCTGTGCCAAGATTTAGACCATGGTGCTCAGATTCAATAAAGAAGGAATGGCCACATCATTTATCACTCATACGAGGACACTTAAAGTGGAAAGAGGCAAGTTTAATACAAATGCAAAACAACAGGGGTTGTCTTCAGAGAAATCAAGGTACACACTCAGAGAGGATCCAGTATGCAGAAGAAAAGTCCTGAATGTCAGTGGAGAGTTCCTAACAAGAGCAGTTACAGCGGCCATAAAATGATAAAATGATGATAGTTGTTCTTCTCCCCCACTAATTTTTGACTAGCACTATCAAACATTACTGATAATAGCAAAAAGCAAGAAAATGTTCCATCAATGTGGATGCTCTCTGGTAGCTTTTTACTTTTTCCTCATAACTAACTAAACTACCATTCTACTAAAATAAAAACTGAGAAAATGTAAGCTCGTTCCTTTCTCTTTAGACAGAAATTAACCATTAGAAGTGGGGCACTTGCAGTCACTGATGGATCAGGTACTATAGCCTGTGCAGGCAGGACTCCTCTGTAAGGATGAGAAAATAAACCTCCAGATACGTGAATGCCTCTGTTTCATAATTCAAGTAACATTATCAAAAATGAGAACAAACAAATATCTTACTTTAAAATAGTAACTCTTAGAAACAGAAAAAAATATTAAAATATCTTAATTCTCAGACTCAAAATAATTTTGAAGTGCATTACTTCTATAACAAATGAATACTGGGAGAGTGGGAAAAATGCTTTCAAATGAAAAATATAATCGTCAAATTAATAATGCAGTAGAGAAAGTGAATGGCTATTTGGAGTCAAGTGAAAATGGTATCAGTGAAATAAACACCATGTAGAGAAATTCTCAACAGTCTCAGAAGAAAAAGACAAGAGGTAAAGCTGAGAGAGGGGAGGGGGTGAAGGAGAAGACAGTTAGAAGCAAAATATGATGTGGAAATACATGTATAGATGATGCTTAATATGTTCAACATGTAAAGTAAAATTTTAAATAACCAAAAAAACTTTGAATATTCAACTTCAATAGTAATCAAAGAGCTGCCTAATAAAGCAATGAAATATCAGGTTTGGACTATCAAAACTATTAGTTGGAGTTTAGAGAACTGAACTTCCTTTCTCCCACTAAACTAGGGGTTTTGGCTTGTTCTAATTACACATATAACTACCACCTAGAACAGTACCTAGCATGTAGTAAGTGCACCATAAATATCTGTTGAAGAAAATAATCACTGACTTTATAAGACTGTTAATTGGCACACATTTATAAGGGTAATTTGGCAATATCTACCATAAAAATACTGATGCCTTTGCCCTCCAAAATTCTAACAGAAATGTATGATGGTAAGAATAAGTAGTCACATAAATCTAACTAAACAAAGATTCTTATACAGCATTGCCTATAATAGGAAAATAAAAACAAATAAATAAACCTTTATATGACCCCAAAAAGAGATTGTCTAAATAAATTAATGTGCCTCCAACAACACACGACTAAAGAATCATTCAGTAGTCAGGGTACTGTAGTTTTCATGAGTAAAGTGGTTGTACTGATATATAAGAAGAGATACAAAAATATTATGGAGTGCAAAAGAGTTACATAGAGTATTATAGTGTAATCTTATTGTGATAAAAACACAAATGCATGTAGATACAAGTATTATGTATATCATGCGGCAGATTATCCCAATAGGTTTACAGTAGATATCTCTGGTAAAATTACGTGTGATTGCTTTTTATTTTATTTTTTGGCTAGCCTGTGCTTTGTATTATTTTCTTCAAGAAACATATTTTATAATCAAAAGACTCAAAATAGTGACAGTTCTTTTATAGTTGAGGAGTGTGACAAGAAGGGAACAAACTGAAGAGTTTACCATAGATTTTTACTTTGTACCTGTATTTGTTTAAATCTAATTCCAAATTACACATCACTACAAAAATTACACAAATATTACTAGGCTCTTAGAGATTAGTTGGTTATTTTAATAAGCATATATATATGACAAAAGCAGGACTGACACTCCTCTTAGTTGTTTTCATGATGAAAAGCCTAGCCAGTATGCTTGTGCAGTTGTAAACCAGTCATTTGTCTCCCCGTCCCAACTGTGAAAAATTATAGCCACCTTGAAGACGATTCTGCATGTTCAATGTAGTAATGTCTGGGATCACAACCGTGACCGTGTCCGGCAGGAGGCGGGCCTCCCTGACTCTGCACAGATTGTCCCAAATCTAGAGAGGAGCTGGCTAAACTAAGGCAAAGGAACTTAGGGGATGGGTTTCCATTTTAGGTTCCCAACCCTTGTGTATGAATCTGCAACCGAGAAAGCTCTGAGTTCTTTAGTTAATTCATTTGGTCGCAAAAACCCAGGCTCTTCTGAACGCACCGGCAACAGATCCTGCTCGACTGACCCCAGCCTGGGGAGGCTTAGGGCTTCCATTCCGTCCGTGCTGTCAGAGAGGCGTGTGCAACCGTGGGGCTGTTGTCCCAGAAACAACTGTGGAGGGTCTTGTGAAATATACCACATATATCTAATACGTTCTAGAATCCTATAAATCCCGGTGTCTATCCAGCCCTCCTGTGGGGCAGGGCGTGCGGGCCCTCTGCAGGTCAGCGGGTGACCACATGAGCCCTTTCGCGCAGGGACTCGGCCACCATGAGGAGGGGTCAGAGGCTCAGGATTCGGAGGCCAGGCAGCCTCATTAGCCTTAAGCGCCTGCCCTGAGACAGCCTGAGAGGAGCAAAAGCTTCTCCAAGGATCTCCTCGTGAATTCAGACCTCGGAAATAATGAAAACATTTACATTTCAAGTTTTTATCTAGAATTCTCAAAAGTATCAAAGCTATTGCAATTCATAATCTACCTTGACATAATTTTGAAATCAAAGGAACGAAAACAACTTACCTGAAAAAGTAGGTCTCGGCCCGCTGGTAATGTCCAGGTGTGAGTCTGAGGGGAGGGTACTCGGTGGCCAGGGGTCTCACCATGAACAAGCCCATGGCCAAGGCCACGAAGAGGACTGGCAGCAGCAGGTCGGCGAGGGTGCTCTTCCCGGCGCGCAGCGTGTGGCGGAGCCTCCAGGCCAGGAGCGCCGCCACTTGTGCACGGAGCAGAGGGAGGCCCCGTACAGGTGCCGGCCGTGCTGGGGAGCCGCCTGCGGGACGGGCGGCAGGAAGGGCGGCTGGGTCAGCTCCGCAGAAGTGACTGCACTTCTTCACTTGCCTTCTCAGTGACCCTGCAGCATCTCGCAGCCATGGGAATGCCACACAGGCCCACCCCATCAGGGCTCCCTTGAGGGTCCCCTTTATGCACACATAAAGTGCGGAAACAGGGCCGTGGGCGGGAAGCCTGCAATGCAAGAGGAAGTCTCTCGCGACAACGCGTGGCAGGAGCAGGGCATGTGCGCTCCGCTGCGCTTAGACTGGACGACACACCTACGCTGCCCCTTTGCTTGCTCCTCCCCTCTTCCACAGTCCTTTTCCTCTCTGTTCTTAACTCCAGGTAGTTCCTGGGAAAACCCCAGATTACGTGCGGGTCGGGATTCATTCAGGGAATAACCCCACGGCCTGCTTTTCCTCAGTTCCACAGTCCCTGCTCCCCTGCGCCTTCCACTTCCCCGCAGGGCATAGGAGAGCCCGGCGCCTGCCCCCTGGGCCTCGCTGCTCCGGCTTCCCTGCTCTGTGGGACACAGCGAATGTGAAAACATCCTCAGCTATCACAGCGGTCCACAAGCAAAATTCGAAAGGAAAGCGTGAGTTGTGCATCACTGATCTACTGATCATCCAGCCATGCTCCCTCAAGAATGATCCTTTGGGACCTCTACCAACGAATCTCAGTAAATCTGGAGTTGAAGTTGCACGTTCCAAACAAGCTGTGGAGAGCAGCTTTTCTGTCCACTGTGAGGATGAGAAGCTGGGAGCAGAGGCAGACGCAGCCTATGGACTGCAGTCTTAAACCACGTCCAAAGCAGGACTCACCCGGATCAATCAGCTGTGGTGATAGTTTTTCCCAGTGATTGATTCTAAAGTACTCCAGAAAATCCAATACAAACTATTTCACAAGAAAGGTAGTCTTATAAAGAACAGATGTACTAAACAGATTGTACTGCTCACAAATACCAAACTGAAACACAGTTAATAGAGAGCAGCAAACAAGTCTGAAGATCCAAAAGAGAACATTTTTAAAGCTGTACTATGTGAAAGAGAAATCATTTGTCATAGCATTGAGAAGAGAGTTGTAGAGGCGTCATGGGGATAACAATGCATATCTGAGAAAACTCCTTCATTTGGGATATTTACTGAGTGCCCAGTATGTGCAGGCGCTGGGCTCTTTGGTTTCTGTCCCCCACATAGGGGTTGAGATGAAAATGTAAAGAAATAACCCAGCACAGTGTAACAAAGTGTCAGGCTGGAAAGAGTCAGTACCAAGGAGTGAGTCCTTGGGAGGTTGAGGAAAAAGAGAAACAGGCCCAGTGGCCCGGACGTTCAGGTGGAATCCTTGAAATCCCTGGGAGTTTACAGGCAGAAAAGAAAATGTGGATGTCTAAAGATCAAAACAGGGAGGTATAAATAGGCCTGGCATTCTCTGTGAATAGCAAGGGAGCAGAATGTGGCACATATGTGTAGCAAGTGGCAGGAGATGAGAGTTAAAGGTGGTCAGAAACCAAGACAAGAAAGACCCACACACCCATTTTTAAGGATTTCAGGGTTTGTGCTGGACAGAAGACTTTCAAACCCAGGAGTCGCTTGGGCTGAGTCACATGTTAGACTTCCAAATTATAAGGCAAATTCGTGTTTAATTTTAATGAGTAAAGTTCTAATGAGGATGAGGCATTAGGTGGTTAAAGCAGTGGTTTCTAAACCAGGCTACATATCAGATTCACCAGGGAACACTTTAAATGCTGGTTGCCAGGCCCTATCTCAGAAAAAAAATCCCGATCTCCAGAGACTCAGAGTTAAAAATGTGTTTTTATAACTTCCCAGAAGATTAAAATTCTCAGCCAGGCTATGGAACCACTGATCTAATGCATTTATCAATGGTGATCCACATACAGCTCTCATAAAGCAGTTATTAAGTCAGTATATAGAGAAATTATACTGCTAGGAAAAAGTATATCATTAAACTAAATTTGACATATATATATATGAATGATCTATGAATTATCTAACTCAAGCTAAAATAACTGGGATGTTTTTGGGTGCCCATCCCTGGATTTCTAAAAGTAATTATTGAGATAATTACTTGATATCTTCACAGTCCTTTGACTAAGAAGCTCTTTCTCTGACAAGGTAAAATGCCATACTTTGTTCAGACTTAAAAGGAATTGAATAGCCACAGTTTACCAAATGTCACAACCCACAAATTAGCCTTTATGTAGCAGCTTTTGACATTCACATCTAGCCACCCATTCTTAGCTGCCTGCCAAATTGTGCACTTTCTCATATTTGTGTACAGCAGGGAAATGGCTGTAAATACCTGTTTATTTGACAGAAGAGATTTTTGTTAAGTGATACAAAACTGACATGACTAAATGGGTATCAGATATCTACTTAGCAATTTACTCTGGTAACAGAAAAGGTATAGAGCAGACTCAGAGAGTGGTGATTTACGTGCATGCTGACCTGGCTCATTGAGAACAATCATCAGAGCCACTGTGGGGTGGGGAACATTCAATTTTTTAATCCTGGATTTGAATCTAATCTCAGCCAGGATTCTGGAACATTATTTAACCTCTCTGAATGTCATCTCCTCACTTGCAAAGAAGAGATTTGTAATATTTTCCCTCTATGTAATGAGAATTATTATTAGAACAATTATTAAACTGCCAGAACAGGCGTAATGTTGACCTGGAGTCATAGTAAATGTTCATCAGACAGCCTCAATAAGTCTGTGGGGAAAGATGTTTCTCATATTAAGAAGAATAAATTTTCTCCACCTTCCCATATATGTTAATTGGACATAAATGAGAAAAATAAAGGGCTAATATAGTTTATGGTTATGAATCAACCACCAATCAAATATTCATGGCTTAACTCATGAAAGTATTCACATGAATAATTTAACAGATAAAATTAAAATGCTGGGCTAAATTGTTATGAATTGCCTTCTTTGACTTATGAGTGCAATTATATTCAAGGACTCTAGTTTCATCCATAATCATGCAGTCCCATTTACCCTGACCATCAAATTGCTTGGGAAGAATGTCCAAAGAATTTTTTTTCTATTTTTGATCAGTTGGTTGCAAGTTTTCAAACGTTAACACCTATGAGAAACAGCTTAAATATCAAAGTCTCAGCAAGCATCCAAGAATATGATCTCCACACTACCCAGTTCATCCAAGTGTTCTTCAAGATTTTAAAATAAAGCTTTGCAAACATAATGCTTTCAAGTCAATAAAATTAAGATGAATACTCTAAAAGAAAATGGGCACACAATGTTCATTAATATACAGTTAATAAAAGATTTACAAAATAGCCAATATGTAAATATTGTAATCTAAAGCAATAATTTAGTATTTAAACTCATCAGTATAGTAAAGATTAAAGATAATGTTAACATCTAATATTATTGAAGGTTAAGGAAATGGATCTTCTTATATACTGCTGGTGGGAAAACAGATTCGTGTACTCTTTCTATGGGAGACAAATATGGATCACCTTTGATCTGCTTAATCTCAATACAAGAGTTTTATTATAAAAAATAACATTTCATCACATACATAAGCCAGGTGATTTGTTACATCTTGCCAGGTGAGGTGGCTCACACCTATAATCCCAGCACTTTGGGAGGCCGAGGCGGGGAAGATTACCTGAGGTCAGGAGTTCAAGACCAGCCTGCCCAACATGTTGAAACCCCATCTCTACTAAAAGTACAAAACTTAGCCAGGCCTGGTGGTGCATGCCTGTAATCCCAGCTACTTGGGAGGCTGAGGCAGGGCAATCTTGAAACAGGGACACAGAGATTGCAGTGAGCCAAGATCGCACCACTGCACTCAAGCCTGGGTGACAGAGTGAGACTCCATCTCCAATAAAAAGAAAAAGAAACAGAAACAGAAATGAAAGAGAAAAAAGAATATAATAACAAGAGGCAAGAAACAACTTAAATGTTTAATATGTAGGTATTAACTGAACAAATGACAATACAATGATGTAGTAAAATATACTAATCTGCTTAAGATAATAGTATAGATAAATACTCATAGAGAATGTTTATTACATTTTGTAAGTGAATAAAGCAATTTAAGATGAAATTATATAATCTTTTGAAAAATGAACATGAAAGGTGGCTCAGTAAAATGAGTGAGAGGGGGAATATGACCCAGGTATTAACGGCATGTATTAACAAAAAATGAGAGAGGGTTAAAACATCACATATGAAATTATAGGAAAATACTCATCATATATCAGATGAAAAATGCTGCGAAGTAATACATATAGAATGAAGATAATTTGCTAAAACTACTACTATTAAACTGTAAAAATTAGTATTTTGATACTATGCTTTTAGTGTAAAGTTGCATTTTATCCAATAATTCACAAACCCTACATGCCATTTGATAAAATGGAAGCTTTTAATTTAAAAAGTGAAGGTGGTATAAGTATTTTATAACCTACTTAAAGCTTTATATTCTTGTGGTGAGATTATGACTCCTTTAATCTTCTTCACAATTTTTTGGGTTTTTTCAGCACTTAATCATCTTGTAAACAATAAATCACTTTGTAAAGACTGTACACTTATTCAGGAAATAAAGCATGGTTTTATGAGATAGAAACAGTATAATTCTCTGTTCAGTGAGTTACAGGATTCTAGTGCTGAAATGGATCTTTGAACTAATGTAGATCAAAAGGTTCATTTATTTATAAATAAATCCAGTTCAAGAGAGGTTGTGAAAGGAGTTAAATTTGGGGAATTAAATTCAGTGAGTATTTACTAGCGCAAGTGCTATGCTAGGTGCTGGGTTAAAGATTTGAATAAGGGTTTCGAGAAGTTCTTGGTCTTGTAATAGAGTCAAACTAGTAAAAAAAACATGTCAGTGAAACCTGAACAACACGGTGAAATATACATAATGTCAGATCAGAGGAAGCTTCTTCAAGGAGTTGACCAATGCCAGCAATTCAAAAATAAAAAGATGTTTGTGACAGGTAGGGAGGGTAACCAGAGTGTGAATAAATAGAAGGAATCTCATGCAAAGACATGGATTATGGGACAGAAATGTGCTAAGCTGATTACAGAAAGGGTATGAGGGCTATTTTCTGCTGACCCCAGTCATAATGCTGGATTTCAGAATAATTGGCAGACATGAAAAGACATAAATTATTGTATCTGTCTCACCAAGTCAGTGAAATAGAATCAGGTGAGCTGCATGGAAAACTTAACAGTGCTACAGGTTTCCTTGGGAAATGTACTTTTCATTCAATAGGCAGACACCATTAAGATGGGTACTAACTTTGTAAATGTCTCACAGGGGAAGTCACACACTCTAGCATTAGGATGCCTGAATTCCAGCCCTGGCTAAGCCTGAAAACACTGAACATTTTAGACAGGTAATTTCTTACCTGTTAGATAGGGTACTCTTCACTCTTCAATCTTTGTTCTGGTATAAATATATCTATATATCTTTATATATAATATATAATTATATATAGTTGATTATATATTTATATATTATATAATATATATTATATAAGTTGATTATATATTTATATTATATTATCTATATTATTATATATTATATAACATATAAATATATAATATAATGTATATAAATATACAACTATATAATACACAATAATATATTATTATGTCCATATTATATATAATATAAATATATAATCAATATATATTATATAATTATATTGATTATATAATTATATAATATATATTATATAAGTTGATTATATAATTGATTATATAATTATATAATAATTATATAATTATATAATAATTATATATAATTATTATAATTATATTATTATATAATATAATTATATAATAAGTTGATTATATAATTATATTGATTATATAATTATATAATATATATTATATAAGTTGATTATATAATCAATATAGATTATATAATTATATAATATATATTATATAAGTTGATTATATATTATATATTGATTATATATTGATTACTTATATTATATAATTATGTAATATATAGATTATATATGACATTTATCCAAATCATTGCTAAATTGTCTTATTCAAAACATTTTTGTTTCCCCAAGTAGAGAGCCAATAAAATCAAGCATCTTCTTTTTAAGAAAGAAAAGAAAAGGGAAGAGGAGAGGAGAGAAGGAGAAGGAAGGAAGGAGAGAGGAAATAGAAAAGGGAATAGAGAGAAATCAAAAGGAAAAGAAAAGAAATAAAAGAATGTTTTTATGGCATGTGAGTGCTTACTAACACAACATAAAACCTGAAAAACAATTATTTATTCAATATGGCAATACAGACATATACAAATTTTAAAACTGCTAGGGGCTTAACACGGTGGCTCACGCCTGTAATCCCAGCAATTTGGGAGGCCCAGGTGGGCAGAGTTTGAGACCAGCCTGGCCAACATGGTGAAATCCTATCCCTACTAAAAACACATAAATTAGCTAGGCGTGGTGGTGGGTGCCTGTAATCCCAGCTACTCAGGAGGCTGAGGCAGGAGAACTGCTTGAACCTGGGAGGTGGAGGTTGCAGTGAGCCAAGATTGCACCACTGCACTCCAGCCTGGGCGACAGAGCAAGACTCTGTCTCAAATAAATAAATAAATAAATAAATAAATAAATAAATAAAGCTAGGTTAATTAAGTATATTCTTAAAAAGTAAAATCAATATTAAACTTAATTATTTAAAGAAGCTAATAAGTGGAGGCTACATTTATCTAAACTGTTTTATTGATAATCTCATAATTATATCTTAATCATTTATGTGATACTTTATCTGTTCATTTCTTATAACCACTATACTGCTTTTTCAAATGTAATTTTTCTTTAAAAAAATAGGTAAAAGAAAAATGCTACGTGTCATGCCATTAAAATTTCCAATTCCTGTGTGGCTAATTCATCATTGATTTGGTTCTTTGCAATGCCCTATGATTGTAATATCCAAAATGTCAAAAGATCAAATTACTATTTCACAAGGGAATAAGGTCATGCCTTAAACCCAGCCACATTTTTTGAATAAAGGTTGCTGAAGCACTTTTGATTAAACCTGTACTGAAAAGACAGTGAGTTGACATTTGGGGAATCACGGATATTGAATGGGTGGTGCAAACCCAGCAGTATCACTAAAGTGCTTGTACTACCTGGGCAAGGCACCTAAACTCTAAATATGCACCAAAGACAGGTCTTCCTGCAATCTCTAAACAGATTCACACTTGAGTTTCCAAACCTGAGCTTCCTTCGCAGTTGTCATTGATGGTTAGGGAGAGAGATACTTTTGCTGCACCGTAATTATGATCTCAGCCTTAACCCTGCTCTCTGATTTCTATTTTGGTCACATTTGGGAGGCAAGGTTCTACGGGGGCAGCCATGTGGACTCTGCTGTCAGGCATCTGCCCATTGGAAGTCTGGCTCAGACAGCTCCTCTTGGAAAAGTTACTGATGATAATGCAACTAGGAGCCCTTACAGTGATCTGAGCCAAGAAAGGTGATCTGGCACAAGTCAGGGTCAATAAATATAGCTAAAAAAAGAGAAAAATTTCCCTACTATCAAATCTTCTCTCCAACCTGAGCCCGTTGTTCATCTCCCTCACTGTTCCTATCACCTTCCACTTATGCACTCAGGTCCTTGAAACCAGAAGGAGTGGAGCTCAATTTAAATTCATCTCAATATCTTCAGCTTTAATCTCACTCCCCGGCCCAAATGAGATGCTCCGTAAGATGTGATGAGTGATTGAATGGATGGATATTGACGAAATATTGTATTCAGCATCCCTATCTGTGTGTTGCCTTCCTGCGATGCGGCTTCTCTCTCTCCTAGATACATTCTTCCCCTCCTCAGAAAACCTAATACCACCTCTGCAGTTCCTTTAACCTCTTAATTTCACTCTCAACTTTGACAGCCGCACCTAGTGGGCCTCATTCAGGAGCAGTTTTCAAGTCACTAACAGGGGCTTCAATGCAATATGATTTTCAGAGTATAAACAAAGTTAGTTAACAAAGCAAAGTCATGATTTTGTACCATGGTCTGAAGACAGATAAATGCAGCGGCTCATAGTATTCCCAAGTATCTCTATCCACTAGGGAGAAAGAAATGAGATTATGGCAGTAAGGGGGAAGATGGAATTAAAGGAGCCAGTTCAAGATGCCCTACTCAACTCTCCTAGACGGCAGTGAGGAGGCGGGTGTTGAAACAGGATTGAAGATGCTTTCAAGGGCCCATTTATCCTTAGCTTCCTGGAGGTAGATATGTTAGTGAAAGTTGCTCAGAACAAGTCCTGTCTGAATTACCCACTTTTGAGGCAATGACTACATTTAAGATGAGTTAAGCTCATCTTTTGTTAAATATGTCACAGGAATATGATATTCCAGTACAGAAGATGAGGTTTTGAACTACTTATCATTAACCTCAGGAACTTTATTTAGTAGCTCTGATCTGCATGGCTGCAAGAATTATACATATTTTCTTCTCTTTTCACTGCTCCTGACAGAAGTTGCTGCTTTCTGGCACCTGCCACCAGCATTTATCCTGCCCAAATCTATTTCAATTCCATTTTGTTTTGGCAGACTCTTTTCTGCAAAGCACCCTGCCATTCTCTCTCTGCTGCTTTTAGCTAATGTGGAAAACAAACTTTCTTTGGCCTGTATAATTGGCGGCAGCCATGTCCCTTCCCACCTTGCTTCCAGGGAGGGTGATTTTTGAAATTTGAGGAAATTTGGATAAAGAAGAAAAGACAGCACTCTAGCATTAGCACCATGGTTAAGCCTAGGAGACACACAAAGAATTTGGAACAGCTCTCTGAAGAGGCAGAGAGTTCGAGTAGCCCTTCATAGGATGGGCTGTGCAAACAGAATTGTCTTAAAAAGCAAAGGAGAGGTTGCAGACCCTTCAAATTAATCACTGCCAAAATTGCTTTCCATCATCAGAAGAAGCAGTAATTAGGAATGAAATACAGAAGATTAAATTGTGGGAGAAAAAAGGAACAGAATTGTATGTAAAGGGGTATGTAAATGCAATCTCAGGTCTCACATCAGGGAATAAGGTTTCTATTTAAAACAAGGGCATGACAAAGCATTATATAAAGAAAACAATCATGTCTCCCCAAATTCCTCAGTATTAGATAGATTTGTGATCTTTCACATAAACTTTGAGCTTAAAGATACTCTAATAGGATGTTTCTCATAATAGTGGTCACAAACCATCCAAATCAAGGAAATTGGGGTGCTCCTTAATGTAAATGCCTAGGTCTTTAGAATCCAAATTTGTCAAAGTTAGGCCTAAGAATATGCCATCTTCATAAGTACCCAGGTGATTTTTAAACCTTCTTTAAAAAGGCTCCTTCTCTTAAAACTACATTCCAAACACAGTAACCAAGGCAGTGGTACATCAGTTGGACCACATCAGTTGGCCACATCAGTGTGGCCAACACTGTGGGACTGTTAATTCTATAGGTGGGATAGGGCCCCCAAACGCCAGATACGTGCAGTGATACATGGATTCCAGAAGCCCTAGAGTAAAACCCAGGTAAGGCCAAGTGGTTACCACTTGCCTTGATATGCAGGTCTCCCTTCTCATTCAGCTGGTCTGTTAGTCAGGCAAGCAACCTATATTCCAAGTTTATTATGACAGACACTGCATTCCCTGCCAGAAATACAGCCACACATGAGACAGCTCCAGTGGATTTGCATTCTTTCACTGGGCAAAGATGTGAAACACTCGCAATTAGCTATTTAAATACAACCTGCCACAGGTGCTGTGACGCATAAGAGGGGGGCATGAGCATTTATCAGGAGGGATCTAACTCGGTCTGGCAAGATGAAGACGACTCTGCAAATAAATCACATACTGAAGAATGAACAAAGATTAGCTCAGAGAAGGGGGAAAGAGGAGACAACATTCCAGGCAGGGAGAAGAGCTGTTGTAAAGATTCTGGGGGCAAGAAGGAGATTGATCTGTTTAAGAAACTAAAAGGAGTCCAACTGGCATAGACAAGGTGCAGTCAGGATCCAGTTCTTGTATCATCTTAGGAGTCCATGAGCTGAATTTGAGTCCCAGAAGATGAAAAATCATTAAATATTTGGGAGGGAGAATAATGTGATCAAATACTTATTCTTAAGACTTGGCTAGGCCGGGCACAGTGGCTCATGCCTGTAATCCCAACCCTTTGGGAAACTGAGGTGGGTGGATTGCCTGAGGTCAGGAGTTCAAGACCAGCCTGGTCAACATGGTGAAACCCCATCTCTACTAAAAATACAAAAATTAGCCGGGCATGGTGGTGGGCACCTGTAATTCCAGCTACTCAGGAGACTGAGGCAGGAGAATCGCTTGAACCCAGGAACTGGAGGTTGCAGTGAGCTGATATCTCGCCATTGCACTCCAGCCTGGGTGACAAGAGTGAAATTCTGTCTCAAATAAATAAATAAATAAATAAATAAGAAAAGGAAAAAGAAAGACCTGGCTGCAGTGTATAGCATGCCCTGATGGAATCTAGGGATGGCTACATATGGAGGGCAAGAGGAAAAAGCTCGGAAAAAGCTCGTGAATAACTCTGTCATTTCTGGTTTGTAAACTAGGTAGAGAGCAGCAATATTCTCTAAGACCAAGAATGAGCCAGAGAAAAGTTTTCTGGGTTAAAATCATGAGTTGGACATAAATGTGTTGAGATGGAGGTACCTGGGAGGCGTTAGAATGGAGTTGTTCAGCAGGCAGTTATAGACAAGAGAGGTGATCTGAGCTGACCCCAGATGTGTGAGCAGCCACACCATGGAAATGATGAAACCTCAGTCAGGGACAAAATGACCCCTGGGGAGAATAAAGAGAGAAGAGAGCTCAGGGACTGGGTGAGCATGGTAGAACTCTAACAGATGAAGGTCAGGATGAAGGAGGAGGTGAGGTGAGGATGCATACTCAGAGGAAGACAAGTGATGTGTCATAGGGTCCAAAGAAATAAAGTTTTGCCCAAAAAGAGGACGCTGGATACAGCTTAGAGATCAAGGATGATGCCTTTTGAAACTAGTGATGTACTGGACACCAGTGAAATTAAAACAGGCCTTTTGAGTGGGATGGTGGGAGAACGACACATATCTGAGTTGACCGAGGTTTAAGTGAGAGACGATGATGCGAGTCACAGCTTGTCTCCACAACTCTTGAGAAAGAAGTTTGGCTGTAAAGGGGAGAGAGTTAGGGAGGTATCTGCAAGGAAATGATTTGAAGGATGGGTTTTGTTTCTCTTATGCTGCTACGTCTCTAGCAAAAGAAGAGCCATGAGCATGTTTAATCCCTAATGAGAAAGATTCAGGACATGGGGAGGCATTGAAAACAGAGAGCAATGATTTCTTCCTTCAAAGGTGGGAAAGGATTCATCTTTGCAAAGAAATCAGCCTCACCTGGGAAGAGGGCCCTACTCTCTCCTGTAACAGGAAGGAAAGAGGATGCAGGTGGGAGAGAGTGGGAGGTGGATGGATTTACTCACTCTTATTTTCTCTCTGAAGCAGGAACCTCCTCCTCCAATGGGAGTGAGAGGAGAAGAAACCAGAGTCATGAGGAGAGGGGACGTTTGAAATTGACTTGGCAAAAGAAGAGAGAGTTGGCCAGGGAAACATGGCTAGATTTCTGGGCAGTGTTGAGAGCTCTGTTACTAAGAATCTACTGTAGAGCCTGCAAACTCTAAATGATAAAAATGCTAAACCTACTGGAAAAAACTGAAAACCACGCGATGAGTAACAACAAATCAGCTAGGTGAAACCTATGAGAGGAGCATGTACTAAATACTGGAGGAACATGTAGGACAGAGTAAATAACTGCTCAGAAGAGCTGAGAGGCTTCCAGAGGAGGGATGGTGTAAACGGAGGATGCGCAAGTGCTGTGCCATGGCCAGTGCCCATGGGGGCCAGCTTTTACTCTAGATCAAGTCAAGTGGCATGAACACACAGAATGCCCCATCCCATTGTCGAGTGGCTGGGCTGAGGAATCAACCAGCTGAACTCTCAAATTGCCCATGTGTAAGCTCATCAAGGAAATGACTTCCTCAGTTGTATTAGTCAGCTCAGGCTGCCAAACAAACTACCACAGCCTGAGCTGCTGAAACAACAATCATTATCTCACGGTTGTCAGCACCAAGAAGAGCAAGGTGTGGGCAGGGTTGGTTTCTCCTGAGGCCTCTCTCCTTGGTTTGCCGACGGCTGTCTTCTCCCTCACGTGGTTTATCTCTATGTGTGTGCATCCCTGGTGCCTCTTTGTATGCGTAAATTTCCTCTTCTTATAGGGATCCACCTATTTGATGTCATTCAGTCTTCATTACCTTTTTTAAAGTCCTAACAATAGTCACATGCTGAGGTACTGAGGGTTAAGACTTCAACCAACAGGGAACACAGTTCAGTCCGTAACATCAGTGCACAGCTAGAAAGCCACTAAAAGAGAGAATAGCCCCATAACTTATGATTGTAAGTAGAATTCTCCCTTTTCCACCACACCAAAGCAGTGTATCTCCAGATGTGATGTATGGACTAACAGCATCTCCTGAGAACTCGTTAGAAATGCAAGTTCTCAGGCCCCATCCTGTACCTCCTGACTCTGAAGATTTGGGGGTGAAGCCCAATAATCTGTGTTGTAACAAACTCTCCAGGTCATCATTCAGTTGTGAGATCACTCAATTTCTCAGGAAGCTGACTAGTTAATTCAGTGATTTATGTATAATCTAAACATTACACTAAGTACTTAGTATATACTAGACATTATAAATACAATGATTTATGTATATTGGGCCTTGGAAAAGTCTTTTCAAAAAATAAAAATTATTTAAAAAGGGACCCAAAGAAACTGCAGTGGCAGATGTATAGCCGTAAGAAAGAGGATACATACAGGCATTGTGCCTGGATGGGAGTTTCATGCTGAACCTGTTGAGGGTTTGGGTAAATCAGGTAACATCTCTAAACCTCAGTTTAGAGGTTTACAAAATAACTGTGAGATAATGAATGTCTGTTGTTTAAGCCGCTCAGTCTGTAGTAGTTTGTTTGGCAGCCTGAGCTGCCAATACAACTACAACTTGGGGAAGTCATAATACAACTGGGGAAGTCATTTTCTTGAAGAGCTTACACATGGGCAACGTGAGAGTTTGACTGGTTGATTCCTCAACCCAGCAGCTCGGCGGTGGAATGGGACACTCTGTGTGTTCATGCCACCTGACTTGATCTAGAGTAAAAGCTGGCCCCCATGGGCACTGGCCATGGTACAGCACTCACACAGCCTCTGTTTACACAGTCCCTCCTCTGGAAGCCTCTCAGCTCTTCTGAGCAGTTATTTACTCTGTGCTACATGTTCCTCCAACATTTAGCACACAGTTCTCTTGTAGGTTTCACCATGCTAATTTGTTGTTACTCATTGCACAGTTTTCATTCTTTTTTCTCAGTAAGTTTAGCATTTTTATCATTTACAGTTTACAGTCTCTATAGTAGATTCTTAGTAACAGGGCTCTCAACACTGCCCAGAAATCCAAATCACGTCTCTATAACATCCAATAACAGAGATAGGAAAGTCTGTTTGCAAACTGACTGTAATGATGAAGTGAAGAAAATCCAGATCACGTAAAGTGCCTATCATAGTGTCCGATCCACTTCAGGCAGCTAATAAATAGTTTCTTTCTCCATGAAGAAGTGACTTCCACACTCTGCAGTGCAGAGACAAGGAGAAAAGTGCAGTTGCAGGCATCGGTCTTCATAACTCATTTGCTACTCGGGTCCCTATGATTAAAAAGTATATATTTTATATTTTATTTTGCCTTCATCCATCCCTCAGAAAAGCAAGGAGTGAGTTATTTCAGAGCTAGCCCTTAAAAGACTGTTTCTGAAGACATATGGCATCTGTAGAGAGAAGGGGTGCCCACAGGCAGGTGCAGCCCAGGAATAGGAATCAATAACAAAAGAGTAATCTTTGAGGGCACCAACAGGAGGAGAAAGGCTTTTGTAAATGGTTACTGTAGAAATTGAATTTCTCCAGCGTAGATCACATACACACACAACACAAAAAGCAACTAAATCACTTTACTTAGAAGACATTAATGCACACTGTGTCCAATATCCTGAGCTAATGTTGTGATTAAGTTATATCTACTAAGTAACATAAACTGGACTTAGGTTGAGGCCTCATGTGGAGTTTTATAGGAGGAATTTGCAGAATATAATAAAATTGGCAAACGTAGGCAATCTCATACCAAATTTGTTTTAATGCATCCTGGACTTACTTCTTATTTGGTAATGAAATACTTAAATTGATTCTTAAATAATATACATTCCAAGTCCCAGATTTATAATTTGAATGATAAATAAAATTACATTTTTATATCATATTTTATAATGGCAATAAAAACATAATTTTTCTTTCTTCCGGGTTCTTTCTTAAATTCAAAACATCACTCTTTTTCATATAGCATTAGCTTTTATTGCACGTGTTTTATTTCCAAATTATTTACATGGGTTTTTTAATAATGTTCTCTAAATTCAGAATATAAAATTATCATTTTTAAAACAGATGTATAGGCATAATAAAGAGGATATATAGAGGATATATAGAGGCAATACATCTTCAACATAAATTATCCTAAATTCTCATGTTGACAAAATGTTTATGAGAACCTAATAATCATATTTTCATTAAATTCAATCTTACATATAAAAGTTATTAACTAATATTTTTTAAAACTGCACACTGAGAAATTAAAGCTTTAGGCAAAATGCTAATAATCAAAAAAGAAATAATGTGTATGTCCAGTTTAAATAAATTTTGACATAAACAGTGGAATGTAGAGACCAATTATGATACATGCAGGGAATATTACTGCATAGAAATTACACAAGCAATTACATAGATGAATTTCAGAGACAAAATACATACATAGAAAAAAACAGACTTTTACATATATTCTGTATGATTCTTTTTATATAAAGTTCAGAAACAGGCACAATTATTCTAAAGTAATTCAGTTACCCTTGTGGGGAGGGATTTGACCTGGAGAGGATGTGAGGGTGCCTGCTGAAGTACTGGGAATTTTCTAGCTCAATCTGGGTGGTGGTTACACAGATATGTACCATGGAAAAATCCATCTGATTGTACAATTAACATCTATGCCATTTACTATAAGATGTATGCAGTTTATGTTAGTGACAATAAATTTAGAACACTATTCTTAAATAAATACGTAATTTATGTGTAAAGGTAAGGAACAACATTGTTACAAAAGAGGAAATGCAAATGGCTAATAAATATGAAGAGAGGCTTAAGTTGTGGATTTTCAGTTTAGCTTGTTATAATACTGTTTTGGTAGGAAGAAGTCTAAAGTAGTCCCCAGTGACACAAATCCCTGGACAATCCCCTCCCCTTGAGTGTGAGTGAGACCTTGAATACAATAGCTGTTATTCCCACAATTAAACTACATCATATGACAAAGGTGAAGACATTTTACAAATCTCATTAAGAATGCTAATCAGTTTTCTTTAAATTAATCAAAACAGATTATCCTGCTCACTTTGAAGCAGTAAACTGCCAGTTTACTTCTGATAGAGCTCCTATACAATTGTTTATGCCCAAGGGTGAATCTATCACTTTAGTATGATTGTGCCTGTTTTTGAGCATTACGTAAAAGGAATTACATAGCATTACAAAAGTCTGTTAATTCCATAAATGCATTTTTTGCTTATCTTATTTCTATGTAGTAATATTCTCCTGCATATATCATAATTGGTCTCTATACTCTTTACGTCAAAATTTATTTTAACTGGGCATACACATTATTTGCTCTTTTGGTTATTAGCGTTTTGCCTAAAGGTTTAATTTCGGAGCATTCATTTCCTTTTATATGTAAGAGAGAATTTAAAGAAAATATGATTATTAGATTTTCGTAAACATTTTATCACATAACTAAGACCTGAGGGTGACTTCTCGGAACTGAGAGCAGCCCCCAGCTGACAGCCAGCCAAAAAATGGGCACCTCAAGGAACTGATTCCGCCAAGGACCTAAACAAGTTTGGAAGAGACCCCTGAGCTCTAGATAAAAATGCAGTCCTAATGATACCTTTATTCAGCTTTGTAAGCTCCTAAGCAGAGAACTTGTTGGACTGTGCCCAGCCCCTTGACCAAAAGAAACTGTGAGACAATAAATAGGCATTGTTTTAATCTGTTCTGATGGTAATTTATCAATAGCAACAGAAAACTAAAATAAATTTTGGAAACTGGAAATGGAGAAGTGACATAACAAATACTTAAAAATGTAAGGGTAACTTGAAATCATGGAAAGGGTTTGGATGAAAGAGTTTTTGGAAGTATGCTAGAGAAAACCTAAACTTCCTTGGTTAGATCATTAGTTTAAAAAAAAAAAACAAACAAACTTAGCAAAATTGTCTCCTGCGGTTACGTGGTTATGTGGAAAACAGAATTTGTTAGCAACAAAGTTGGATATTTAGCTAAGGAGATTTCCAAAAAAGAATTGAAGGTGCTGCCTCGTTGCTACTGGAACTTATAGTAAAATGAGAGAGGAGAGAGAGAAAATGAGGAAAGAAATGTAAACAAAAGTAAACAAAAAATAGGTAAATAAACTGATAAAATTTTGATAACTCTCAGCCTCAACAGGTTAAAAAAAGAAAAAGTAGTAAAAGTCAAGAAAAGCTATTGATAACATGGCAGAAAAAAAAGACTGAGTATGTGACTATAGAACCTTCTGCTCAAACCTCAAAAAGCTCACAAAATGCCAGTATTTAGTCAAAAAATTGGTCCCCTAAAAAGATTAAGAGGATAGAGTGACATCAGCAAGATGTCAGATTAGGAAGTCCAAACTCCCCTGTCCCCATAGAAACACTAAATAAACAACTACAGACTGACTAAAACAACTTTACAAGAGCTCTGAAAGTTAGTCTAAGATCTACAGCCACCAACCAAACTACCAATCAAAAACAAACAAACAAAACACACTGAAATGGTAGGAAAAATTCTGTGGTGTTTTACTTGACTTTGCTCACCTCTTCTCATATTGGTGGGGTCAAAGAAATGGCTCAATTCCTGATCTCTCCTTCAGGGCAGAAAGAACAAAATGCAAATCGTTTTCAAAATTCTTGCCTGGCTGTAGGTGCCGAAAGGACTGGTATCTGTCTCACCTGATTCAGCAAGCACACAAGAATAAGAGCATAGTTTAGATCTAAGATTGGAAACCATGGAAGGCATTTGGTGGGCATTAGAGCACATGAAAACTAAAGGAGGAGTGCAGGTGTATGGGTGCCTGAGGCAAAAAGATTATGGATAGGGGAATGCATTAAAACATTTGAGGCATTGGGATAAAAGGTGAGACTTTCTGAAAAGCTAAGGCATTTGAAAGTGGTGAAGGAACATCAGAAGAAATAGGTAATAGCACACATTTACAGAGGCTCAGATAGGCTACGTGCCCAGAAAATAACTAAGAAGACCATAAGCCGTTACCCCAGGCTGAACTCAAGACTCAAGGGATCACTAATTAGCAGAAGTATTCCACACCAATTTGCAAAGATCAGGAGAAGTGGCTATTTTATCAAGTGCACAGCTCCCAACAAACGATTATTTAGACAAAGAAAAACAGGGAAATCCGACCCATTAAAAGAAGAAATAACTTCTAAAAACAGTCTCTAAAGAAACACATACTAAATAAAGATTTTAAAGCAACTATCAAATAATCTCCAAAAGCTAAAGGAAAACACAGATGAAGAACTAAAGAAAATCAGGAAAGCAATATATAAATAATATATAAACCAAAGACATAGATTGGCAGCATTGACTAAAAATCAGGATCCAAATGCATGCTTCTATCAGAGACACATTTTAAGTCTATGGATACACATAGATTAGAAGTAAAATGATGGGAAAAGCCATTTCATGCAAATAGTAACCAAAAGACAGAAGGGTGGTTATTCTAATATCAGATAGAATAAACTGTAAGTAAAAAGTAGATGCAAAAGACAAAGAACATTATGTTGACCCTTTTATAAAAGAGTCAGTTCACTAAGAAGACGTACCAATTGGAGATGCATAGGTACCCCTCATGAGAGCTCATAACATATGAAGCAAATATTGGAAGAAATGAAGGGAAAAATAGCACTACAGTAACAGTAGGAAACCTCAATACCTCACTCTCAAAATTGGTTAGAATAACCAGACAGAATATCAACAAAGACACAAAGAATTGGACAACCCTATAGAACTATTGTACATAAATGACATAAACAGATCATTCTACTCAACAACAGAATACACATTTTTCTTAAGTGTATATGAAACATTCTCAAGGATAGATCATATGTTATACAACATAGCAAGTCTTAATACATTTTAAATAAGATTGAAATCACACAAAATGTATTTTCCAAACACAGTGGAAAGAAACTAGAAATCAACAACAGAAAAACACCAGAAAAATTCACAAATATGTGGAAATTTAAAACACAGTCAAAAAAACAAATGGATCAAATAATAAATCACAAGAAAAGTTAGAAAATACCCTGAAACAAATGAAGTGAAAACACAACATACCAAAATTTCTGGGTTGCAGAACAAGCAGCACTAAGAAGGAAATATATAGCTCTAAATCCTTCTGTTATGTAAAAAGAAAGACTTCAAGTAGACATTCTAACATTATTCCTTAAAAAATAAGAAAAGAAGAAAAAATCTAAACGTAACTCTAGCAGAAATAATGAAGTAAATACTAAAGCAGAGATGAATAAAATACAAGGTTGAAAAACAATAGGGAAAAATCAATGAAGTCAATAATTTGTACTTTAAAAAGATCAACAGAATAGATAAACCTTTAGCTAGATTGACTAAGACAAAAAGAAAGAATGTTCAAATAACTGAAGTCAGTAAAGAAGGTTACTGCCAATTTTACAGAAATAAAAAGATTATAACAATAGTATGAACAACGTGTACCAACATACTTGATGACCTAGATAAGATGGATAAATTCCTAAAATACACAAACTTTTAAGACTGAATCAAAAAGCAATTGAAAATCTGAGTAAACCTATAGCTAGTGAGGAGATAGAATCAATTATTAAAATATTCCCACCAAAAAATAAAACTGAAGCTAAGATGTCTTCACTGGTAAATTCTACCAAACCTATAAAGAAGAATTAGCAACAAGCCTCCTAGAACTCTTCGAAAAAATTGAAGAGGAGAACAAACTTCCTAATTCACTGTATGAGGCAATGCTAGCCTCACAGAATGAGTTATGAAGCCAAAGGAACTACCAAAATAATAATTAAAAAAAAAACTACCGACTAATATTCTATATGAATATTGATGCAAAAACTCTCAACAAATACTGGCATACCAAATTCAACAGTATATTAAAATGATTATACATCATGACAAGGGAGGATTTATTCCTGAAAGGCAAGGATGAGTCAACAAACAAAAAAAGTCAGTGTAATACCACACATTAAAAGGATAAAATTTTAAAAACCTATGGTCATTTCAATTGACACATAAAAAACTTTTACAAAATTCAGCACTTTGTTATGATAAAAAACACTTAACAAACCAGAAATAAAAGGAAACTACCTAAACATAATAAAGGCCATTTATGAAAAACCCACACTCAATATTGTACTCAATATTGAAAGACTAAAAATGTTTCCACTAAGATTGGGAATATGACAAAGATGCTCACTTTCACCACTTCTATTCAAGATAGCACAGGGAGTCCTAGCCAGCTCAATTAGGCAACAAAAAGAAATAAAAGTCATCCAAATTCAAAAGGATAAAGTAAAAGTATCTCTGTTTGCAGATGACATAGTCTTAGATGTATAAAACTCTAAAAAATACACACACATACACATAAGCACAAAATGTTAGTACTCATAAACAAATTCACCGAAGTTTCATGATACAAAATCAATACACAAATATTAGTTGCACTTCTTCCATTAGCAATGAACAATCTGAAAAGGGAAATTAAGAAAATCATTTCATTTACAATCACATAAAAGACAATAAAATACTGAAGAATTAACTCAACCATGAGGGCAAGCAACTTGTACTCAACACTACAAAATGTTACTGAAGAAAATGAAAAAGACACAAACAAGTGGCAGGATGTTCCACTTGTGTCTATGTTCATGGACTGGAAAACTTAATATTTTTGAGATATCAATACTATCCAATGTTATCTAAACTAATCAACAACATTCTTTAAAAGTTTCTAGTGACATTTTGGAGAAAAAGAAATATTAATCTTAAAATCCATACAGAATCCCAAGGGACCCTGAATAGCTAAAACAATATTGATAAATATGAAGAAAGTTGGAGAATTCACACTTTCTTATTTCAAAGTTTACTACAAAGCCAGGGCAATCAAAAGAGTGTGGAACTGGCACGAAAACAGACATAAAGACCAATGGAATAAAACAGATAACTCAGAAGGAAATAGTCACATATATGGTCAATTGGTTTCAACAAATGAGCCAAAACCACTCAGTGAGAAAAAGTCATTTCCATAACTGATGTGGGGAATACTGGATATCCATATGCAAGAGAATAAAAATGGACACCTACCATACACAGTATAGAAAATTAACTCAAAATAAATCAAAGACCTTAATGTAAAAGCTAAAACTATAAACTTCTTGGAAGAAAACACAGGAAAAAACTTCAGGATATTGCAATTGCCAATGATTTTTTGAGTTTACCACCACAAGCACAGGCAACAACAACAGCAAAATAGGTAAGCTAAATTCCATCAAAATAAAAAACTTCAGTACAAGAAAAAGCACAATTAATAGAGTAAAGAGGTAGCCCATGGAAAGGGAAAAAAATTACAAATTATATTTCGAATATGAGATTAATATCCAGAAAACATGAAGAACTTCTACAACTCACCACAACAAAAACAAACAAAAACCAACCCCATTCAAAAATGGACAAAGGCCTTACTAGAGGATTCTCCAAAGAAGATATGGTAATGGTCAATAAGCACATGAAAAGGTGCTTAACATTACTAGTCATTAGGGAAATGCAAATCAAAACCACAATAAGATACCACTTCACACCCATTAGGATGATTATTATTTAAAAAGTGGAATAACAAGCATTGGTGAAGATGTGAAGGAATTGGAGCCCTAGTTCATGGCTGCTGGGAATGTAAAATGGTGCAATAACTGTGGAAAATGATACGGCAATTTCTCAAAAATTTAACATACCATAGGATCCAGTAATTCCATTTTTGTTATATGCTCAAAAAAAGTAAAAGCAGGGGGCTTGAGGAGATATTTGTACACCAATTTTAATAGCAGCATTATTACAGTAGCTTAAAGATGAAAGCAATACAAATGTCCATCAACAGATAAATGGATAAATGAAACATGATACATACATATACTGGAATATTATTCAGCCTTATAAAAGAATGAAATTCTGTCACTTGCTACAACATGGATAAACTCTGAAACTCTTACTCTAAGTGAAATAAGCCAGTCACAAAAGGGCAAATACTGTATGATACCATTTATATGAGGTAGTTAAATTCATAGCCACATGGGCTAGAATGGTGGTTTCCAGGAACTGGGAGATGGAGAAATGAGGAGTTGTTGTCTAATTAGTACAGAGTTTCAATTTGAGAAGATAAAAAAGTTCTGGAGATGGATGATGGTGATGGTTGCCCAACAATGTGAATGTGCATAATGCCACTGAGCTGTACACTTAAATATGGTTAAAATGGTAAAATTTATATTATGTATATTTTAGCACAGTAAAAATATATATCTTATATATAATACATACATGTATTATATATTTATATAAATATATGTACAATATATTATAAATTTATCATATATAAAAACACATTTGCTAATTCATTTGATATTTTCTACTACTAATAAACGTCCTAGATGAAAAAAAAATTTTTTTGAGTACCGTACTTATTTTTATTTTTCTTTGTTTTTAAATTATTTTCACTTGCTAAAATTCACATAGTGCAAATCTACGGGGGCTATAGAATCCTTCAGCTACTCAGTTTCCTCCCCTGGAGGCAAACTCCATTACCAGCATCTTTTTACCCTTCCAACGATATATTACGTGCATGTGTTTGAACGCACTTGGTAGATTTTCTTTTTTTTTAACCTGTCGTAAACTATTATTTGTTTATTATTATAGTTGACAAATAAAAATTATATCTATCATGTACAACATGATGTCTTGAAATATGTATACCTTGTGAAGTGGCTAAACCAAGCTAATCAACATATGCAACACCTCACATACTTTTTTGTGGTGAGAAAACTCATCTATTCTTTTAGAGATTTTCAAGAATAAAAAACGTTATTACCTACAGTCACCATGTTGTACAATAGATCTCTTGAACTTACTTCTCCTATATAACTGAAATATTGTATCCATTTACCAACATCTCCCCACCACATCCCCTCCCAGCCCCTAGTAACCACAATTCTACTCTATTTCTGTGACTTCAACTTTTAAAAATTCTGCATATATGTGAGATCATGTAGCATTTGCCTTTCTGTTCTTAGCTTATTTCACTTAAAATAATGTTCTCCAGGTTCATCCATGTTGTCACAAATGACAGAATTTGCTTCTTTTTTAAGACTGAATAGTATTCTATTATGTACATAGGCCATATTTTCTTTACCCATTCACCCATTGATGAACACTTAGGTTGATTCCATGTCTTGACTATTATGAATGGTGCTGCAATAAACATCAGAGTGTAGATATTTCTTTAATATACTGATTTCATTTCCTTGGATATATACCAAGTAATGGGATTCCTTGATCATATGGTGGTTTTATTTTTAATTTTTTAAAGAACTTTTATACTATTTTCTATCATGGCTATACTTATTTACATTCCCACCAACAGTGTGGAAGAATTCCTTTTTCTTGACAACCTCCCCAGCATGTGTTATCTTTTGTCTTTTTAATATTAATTATTCTAACAGATATAAGGTTATATCTCATTGTGGTTTTCATTTGCATTTCTCTGTTGACTATTAATTTAGTATTTTTTCATATATCTGTTGGCCATTTGCATGTCTTCTTTAGAGAAATGTCTCTTCAGGTTGTTTGATCATTTTTTAACTGGGTTATTTATAATGTATATAGATTTTTTTTAATTATTATTATACATTAAGTTCTACAGTACATGTGCACAATGGGCAGGTTTGTTACATACATAAAATTAAAAAATTTTTTAAAAGATCAAGTGTGTCTCACAGGTCTACTCAACCAAACCAGAGGACCTCTAGGAAGCTTTGTGGTGTGGTTCCCTCTGCCATCTATGCAGAAGCCAAAAAATAGAGAAGAGGTTATTTCAAAACCACCTGGCTTTTGTCTAATGGATGCATATTACTGAAACCTAAGAAAGTTTCACAAAGATTTTTGCGAAAATTACTTCATCATGTATAGTGCCAGCACTGTCTAAAAAGACCAGGAAGAATACAAGAAGGAAAGAAGACTATAAAAGATATGAAATAAGCCTTACATCTGGAAGATACAAAATTGTGATGATTTATGTACCTAACAGAGTCCCCAAAGACATAAAAACAGAAGTCAACAGATGTAAAGGGAGAAATAGGCAATTCTACAATAGTAATCAGAAATATCAATACCCAAATTTTATTAACAGATAAAATAATTTACAAAACAAAAGACTTGAACAACCACTACACACAAACTAAATACCAGATGTCTATAGAACACACCACCTATCACAACAGATGAACATTCTTTTCAAGGGTACATGGAACTTTCTCCAGCATAGACCATAAAACAAGCCTTAATAAATTGAAAAGAAATTTTTGTTGTTGTTGTTGTTGTTTGAGATGGAATCTCCTTCTGTTGCCCAGGCTGGAGTGCAGTGGCACAATATAGGCTCACTGCAACCTTCGCCTCCGATGGTCAGAAGTTTGAGGCCAGCCTGGCCGACATGGTGAAACCCCGTCTCTGCTAAAAATATGAACCCGTTCTGGTTTTCTTCAGGTCACAATAAAATGAAATGAGACTTTAATAACAAAAAGGAATTTAGAAACTCACAAATATGTGGAAATCAATACAACCTAAATAAAAAATGAAAAATTAAAAGAGAAGTTAAAAATACTTTGAGATGAATGAAAAATGAAGATACAACATATCAAAACTCACAGGATACAGCTGAAGCAATGCTTAGAGAAAAATGTATAGCAGTAAATGCTTATTATTATAAAAAACAGATCTCAAATTCATAATGCAAACTTCCACCCGAAGACACTGGAAAAACAGAGCAAACTAAATATAAAGTAAGCAAAAGAAACAAAATAATAAAAATTAGAGCTGAATTTCATGAAATTGAAAAGAGAAAAATCAATAAAACCAAAAGCTGATTCTGTGAAAACATTACAAAAATTGACAACACTTCAGCTAGATTAACCAAGAAAACAGAGAAGACTGAAATTATTAGAAGTGGAAATGAAAGGTGAAACATCACTACAGACATTTTTTTTTTCTTTTAGACAGAGTCTTGCTCTCTTGTCTAGGCTAGAGTGCAGTGGCACAATCTCGGCTCACTGCAACCTCCGCCTCCCAGGTCCAAGCAATTCTCTGCCTCAGCCTTCCAAGTAACTGAGATTACAGGCGCCTTCCACCACGCTAAGCTAATGTTTTGTATTTTTAGTGGAGACGGGGTTTCAACATGTTGGCCAGGCTGGTCTTGATCTCCTGACCTCATGATCCACCCAGCTTGGCCTCCCAAAGTGCTGGGATTACAGGCGTGAGCCACCACACTTGGCAAACATCACTACAGACTTTAAAAAAATAAAAGAAATTATAACTGATTACTATGAACAATTGTACGCCAACAACATAAAACAGCATATTGACTGAAATGAAATGGACAGATTCCTGGAAAGACACAAAACACTGAAACTGATTTGAAAAAAATACAGACAATCTAATAGTCCTACATCAATTAAATAATTGAATTAATAATAATAAAAAAACCTACCCACAAAGAAAAGCCCAAGCCCAGAAGCCTTCACTGGTGAATTCTACAAAACATTTAAAGAAGAGCTAATACCAATTATTCACAAACATGTCCAGAAAATAGGAGAGAAGGGATCACCTCTCAACCTATTCTGTGAGGTGAAGATAACCATGATAACAGCACCAGACAAAGACATTGCAAGAAAAGAAGATTGCAGACCAATGTCTGCTATAAAGATACAAAAATGTTCAACAAGATACTAGCACAATAAAATCCAGCAATATATGACATGACCAGGTAGAATTTATCCCAGGAATGCAATGTTGTTTTAACTACCAAAGATCAAAAATATACCATATAAATACACACATAAACAAAAAACATATGATCCTCTCAATAGATGCAGAGAAAGCATTTGGCAATATCCAACACCTTTCATGATTAAAAGCACTCCACAATTAGGAATAGACAGAAACTTCTTCAACTTCATAAAGGTCATTTATAAAAACCTCGTTACCATTCCACTTAACTCACACAATTCCATAATTAGAAATTCTTCCAGCTCTAGAAATAAAATCTGCCCAATTTTAATAATGGACAAAAAATCTGAATATGGATTTCTCCAAAGAAAATATACAAATGGCCATGAAGCCTATGAAAAGATATTCAACATCATTAACCATCAGTGAAATGTAAATAAAATCCACAATGAGATACACACTAAGGTGTGTGTCACATCCACTAAGGTGTCTATAATCAAAACAGCAGATAATAACAAAGGTTGGGAGAATGTGGAGAAATTAAAACCTTCATATACTAATGGTTGGAATGTAAGGTGTGATCACTTTAGATGACAGAGTAGCAGTTTCACAAATGATTGAAACATAATTCAGCAATTTCACTCCTAGGTATACATGTAAGAGAAAACATATCCACAAAAAAATGTGTATATAAATGTTCATAATAGTATATTTGCAATAGCCCCAAATAACCCCAAATGCCCATCAACTGGTGAATGGACAAACAAAAATGTGATATATTTATACAATGAAATATTTGGTAATCAAAATAAATTGAGTACTGGCATACTGTAACATGGATGAACCTCAAAAACACTGTGCTGAGTGAAAGAAGCTAGTCACAGAGGGCCACACATACTAAGATTCCATGTATATAAATTGTCCAAAACAGGCACATCTATTAGAGATTGCAAGTACATTAGGGGTTGCATATAGCTGAAGGGATGGGGATTTCGAGGAGTGATTGCTAAGTGACATCAGTTTTCAGAGTAATGAAAATGGTCTAAGGTTGATTGTGGTGATGAATGCAGAACTCTGAAGAAACCAAAAGCCACTGAATGGTCCTGTTTAAATGAGTGAATTGTGTCATGTGAATTATATCTCAATAAAACTGTGGGAAAGAAAAAGATAGGCTTAACATAATCATTAGGCGAATGCAAATTAACACCACAATGAGAAACTACTACACATCTATTTTAATGGCTAAATTGTATGTTTTTCAAATCTGATACTACTAAGAGCTAAAGAGGAAGTACAGCAATAGCAATTCCTACAGTTGTCAGGAGGATGCAATTTGGGAAACATCATAAAAGGTTATAACATATTTAATTCTAGTTATTTATTCACGAGTTCATGTGCCTGGCGGACTGAAATCTCTGAAGGAAGGCCTTAGATTTATTACCCTCCACATCCCTAGAGCTCAGCTCAGCGATCCTTGCTGAGTTGCTGCTAATAAATATGCCAGGAATTGGATTGAACTGGAGCTTCAGTCACACACCTAGACACCAAATCCAGATTCTGTTCAATCATTAAAGCCTATAAAGGAGGCTGCATACAAATGCTGAAGCCATGATTTGGTCCCAAATGGACAGAGGTTGCATGAAGGCAAAGCCCACATCCGGGGCTTTGTTAAGCCGTGCAAATCCATTACCAGAAGGGTGCCTGCACATAAGAGGCACACCACACAGGTAGGCCAGACCAGTTTGTGATGAAAGTAAAAGAAGATGAATGGTGGTCATTACTCTAACTGTATATATTGAGAAATTTTTTATACTAAGTCAAGTCCTGAAGAAAAGATAAATGTGTCCCATAAACACACAGTTGTTTTTTTTCAAGCCAAGATAAAACTCAAAGTTCTTTGCCTCTGACCTGTATTTACTTGCCCCCTCACTATACGCTCACATCTCCTTACTAACTTCAGAACCTTGCTATTCAACTTTTAAAACAAGGGATGTTGAATAAGGCTGGTGTCATTGTTCCTCCAGCAGAAATGCAGGAAGCCATTCTGTACTTACAGTAGCCAGGCAGATGTCCTGCAGGCCTGTGGTTCTGCAGCTCTGACTCAGTCCCCAGGGCAAGGTGAGATTTCTTGTTGGAATCTTGCAAAAGCATCAAAAACACCTTTTGGGGAAAAAAAAAAAAAAGCCAGGTATTATTTTATGTTTCTATACACATCGCATTTCTTTTCTACTGCCTCAATTGCCTAATCTATTGTGACAACATATGCCAAACACACCCTATATGTTTCACTTTGTCATCCATTTAATTGGCATAACTCTAAGACTACTTAGTTCTCAGCAAAACAGGCTACCCATAGAATGCAAAGATGAATGAAACTTGGCTGTGAACTCCCAGACCCTCACAGGCTAGTGGAAGCTGGTCAAATGCATAGGCAGTGGTAGGCAGGGAGGGGACAGATAGTAACACAGTGTATCCGATTCAACTTAAGTTTGTGACTCACTGTACCAACATCTTAGGAATTCAGAGGTGAATCAGACAATAAAATTGCAGTGCTCAGTTTACTCACAGTAGATGGGATCTCATGCATAAAAATCCCCATTAAATGTGTGCTTTCCATGGGCTGTGATATATGATGTCACTAAGGTAGTTAATTAAATAACTTGCTTGAAGTCATTTCTTGGTTAGTAGTGGAGGCAGAAGTCTAACCTCAATTTATTCAAAGCCAAAGACTATGACTAAAGTAGCAAAATTAAGATGAGAAAGCAGAAGTGTGAGCCTACACAAAGGGAAATGAGGTGGGTTGGAGACATCGAGGCCCTTGAGCTGCACCTGGATCGCTGGCAGGGATTTATGGAGTGATGGAAAAAGAATCTCTAAAATAAACACTGGGCAATGCACAAGAAGCATAAAAGTCAAGGAGACATAGCTTTGCAGCAGCACAGTCCTAACTGCTGGAGCTCCACTCTTGGCAAGATGTGGGCCAGCTCTGTGTCTGCAGGCATAGGATTGCACCACCCAGAGTGTTGGCTGCCTTGTTGTATTAATAAAACAGAGATGATGATCACAGTATCTAACGTTGAGTAGATGATAGCTGTAAAGTGCCAGGCATAGACTCTGGAAGCATTCAGTAAGTCTTCTGTTATTCATGTGGTTAGCCAACGTTTCCTGAACACCCTCTGTGGGCCATGCACCAAGTTAGGCACTGTGCATTGCCACTCTCTCCCTTGGCATCATCTGTGCAGGAGCTTCCATCACCCCTTCCTCTGCACATATCCATAGAGATATTGGTCCCTGGCCCAGGCCCCTCTCCAAGTGACTCCTGCTGGGCCAGTGTCACTGTCCATCCAGCTGGTACCTCCCACCCAATGCACTGGGTAGTGAAGTCCAATACCTGCATACACAGATATCAGCCCACACTGAGCACCCTGCCTCACTTCTGATTTCTCTACACAACCTCACCATTCTGATTCCTCTAAATAAGCAAAAAGGCATTGACTGTCTCTAGATGTTCCTGAGGAGCTCCCAACCACCAGGAAAGATGGGTGAAAGCACCAGAAAGAAGAAGCCATGAGCAAGCAAGCCTTCAGGAGAGGCATGCAATATCTCTGCACGTGGTTAATTAGCAAAATCCTACTGAGCAAAATCTGCAAGCATAGCACTAGTGAAAGGTCAGATGCAGCTACCTTCCTGTGAAAGATAACCCTTTGCTGATTCCCAGTAAGACTCCAAGGAAAAACTGCAAACCTCACTACTATTGCAAATAATAACATGAAGAATAATGATAAATAACATTTCTGAGTGTGCGTCAGCCATGTGACCTTGGACAAATTATTTTACCCCTCTATAACTTAGTTTCCTCACATGATAAATGGTAATAAATAAGACATATTATAGGATTGTTGCAAGCAGTAAATGCATTTATGTATAAAGTTATAAAAACGATGCCTGGCATGTAGCATGCTGGCAATGTCTGGTCTTAACAGTAGCTAGATAAGGATGAGTAAGTGTAGTAGGGTGTATGTGCTATGTTTCATCATGTAATTCTCAGATCAATCTGATGAGACAAGTACTATTATCCTCGCTTAAGATGAGGGCATTGAGGCTTACTGCAGTAAGTCTTCACCTAGTGCATTTATAGGGAATGAAATAGGAAACAATAGAAATAGTGAAAATCAAGACTTATTCATTGACTAAAGATTTTCCTTTACATCTTATTCTAAATAGAATTTTCATTTAATGGTCACATTTAACTATGATTATATGAAGCATACCTTGATAATTAAGGCATTATTGATAACAATATTCATCTGTCCTTTTTAAATTTTCCTTTTCTAACTCCTCTCATAAAAGGCCATAGTTGCATGTGGTGGGGTGGAGGGTGTGTGGGTGTGTGTGTGAGTGGGTGTGTGCAAACATGTGTGAATCTGTATGCACATGTTTGAATGCACACATTTGTGTGCGTGTGTGTTGGAGGAGGAAACAGAATAAGGACAGAGTTTTTGCCCTCAGTGATCTCACAGATCAGCAGGAAATACAATCACTTATGGTACGACACTAAGTATCTGGGTACAATGTGTCTGAAAATTCTGGAACGTTGCCTGTGAGTAGTGAAAGGCAAGCCTAAGACAATCAGAATTTTATGAGTGCCATCAAGTAGCAGCTCACCTTAACTGCAGGCACGCTGTCCAGGAGGTTCTGAGAATTTGACAAAATGTCAAAGTAGCCCCGTTAACAGAGAGGGCCAATAAAGGTTACTCTTTTCAAAAGCAATATGACATTGATCACTGTAATCAAAGATTTCAAGTCTTGATGGTAGACTTTGCTTTTGTTATTTTGCACTATAATTCTCACACTGAATCACACAGTTAGACAACAATTGTAAAACTCTCCTTGGCCAGTATTTCAGGTAACCCTAGCATCCAGAATAGAACATTACCTAGGGATTTAATGAAAGAAAACTTATAAGAAGGCTCCTAACATTTCACCGACTTCTGAACATAGTATTTCCACATTATATCATTTTACAGTAAGTCCTCACTCAGCATCATCAGTAAGTTACTGGTCACAATGGCAACTTTAAGCAAAAGGACATACAGCAGGTCCTCAAACAATGTCATCTCATTCAATGCCATTTTGCTACAACGTTGATGAGGGGGGAAAATTGTTTTGCTTAAATTATTAGTTTCCAGGAACCCATCAACAATGTTAACTGAGGTCTCACTGCATTCCTTCTTATCTGATACATACTTTCCAGCAATATTTAAATCAATATTTCTACTGAAAGGCATTCTTCAGGTTTTTTAAAGTAATTCAAATAAAGAAACTTAAACTCTGTTTCATCTCAATAATTACGAGGAGATGCAAAATACTGCAAAAATATTCTCACTGAGATTATAAAAGTTCTGGTCAAAACATATAAACAATCCTCCAAAAGAGATAGAAATAAAGGTTAAGCAATTGCACAGGAAGTTATCTGAATGCAGGCTAAACATCTAATGTCCTGGAAACACATTCCAGTTTAAGAAGAATGCTGCGTTTGTGCATTTAGTATGGAATGACATTATTTATACATACGTCTTCCTCCTCTTTTGGTGGTATTTTCCATCATTGTAACTGAACATAGGCCATAGGCCAATTCAAAAGGACCAAATAAGACCTACACCTTCCGACTTTCATACAAAATAAGTAGAATATTGTTTCCAATCTTATCTAATGTTTTGAATTTCACGGAAATTACAAGCTTCTCAAGTCAAAGGACAATCAAGTTGGTCAAACTACTCATTAATTTTTAGGTAAATGTATCACGCAAAGTAAATAAGAATAAAATAAGAAATGATGAAATGAAGTCTCAAGGGCACTAACTAGCATGAAAGTAATTTAAAATGCAACAAAAATATGGCTTTAAAAGCAATGCCTATGGCATATCTACTCTTTCTTTTCAAGGGACAGTAAATTCAAAAGTTTTGGGATTCTTCATTTGAGGATCTACGTCTCCTTAATTTAAAAGAGCTTTGAGGTCTAGGCATTTATGACAGCCCAGTGTCATCTCTACACTGATTGTGCTATCAATCCCTCAGCCATGAATCCTATGCCCCATCCTTTTCGGTTCTCCGTTTAAAGGGTATTGTCAAGAAGCATGAGACCCCAGATATGATCTACACTTAAAGTGTCAGTTTGATGGATTGTGTCCTGGAGATGGTCAGTGCAAGGTACTTTTTTGCTTAGATGCTAGAGAAATTTATTAAGCTGATCAAATTTTTGTAAGACAAGGACAATGGAACCCAGTTGAGTGATGACATGAGCAGAGGAAGAATTTCCAAACTTGACCTACATGTAACATAAGATGTACTCTTTCCGTTTCCCCAAAGCAATTGTTTTTCAAAGAAGCAGAAGATGAAAACACATGGACAACTTAGATGATAAGAAACACTAGAGACACTAGCAATTGCTCTCTAAATATGGGACCTTGGGCAGGGCTGTCCCCTGACATGCTAACACAATGCATGCAGCAAGATTTGTTATTTTACAGGAGCTTGTATGATTTCCTATCACTGCTGTAACAAATTACCACAAATGTGGTGGCTTAAGACAATGTATTTAGTATCTTACAGTTCTGGGGGTCAGAAGCCTGATATAGGCCTTATTGGGCTAAAATCAAGAGAGAATACACTCCCTGGACTTTCCTAGCTTCTAGTGGCTGCCAATATTCTTTGGCCAATGGCCCCAGCCTCCATCTTTAAAGTTCATCTCTCCAACTGCTGCCTCATCATAACATCCTTCTTCCTCTCTGACCTTCCTCAATCCCCTTTAGATGTATCTTTTTGATTACATCAAGTCCACTCAGATAATTTGGGGTATCTCCTGCCACAGTCCCATATGGGTAACATTTACAGGCTTCAGTGATAAGAACGTGGACATCGCTGGGGGACCATTATCTAGCGTATCCTAGAACTATCACACCGTCAACACACCTTTGAAACAAGGGCTGTTGATTTGAGGTGTCCCTGGAGACTACAGAACAGTAGAAGTTGGAAAGTAGTGTAGAAAATTTTGGAGTCCAACACAAAATGAAAAAAAATCCAGTTTCTGATTTTTGGTCAACTCATTATCTTTTTGGTCTCTTAGTCTCTCAGTTTGCTTATTCGTACAAGGGGAAGATTAAAAGACATGTTATAAAAGGTCAATTATAGTTCACACTCAGGCTCTGTGACATCCTACAAGACCTTGTTATAAACAGAATGCAAAGAATGGGTCACAGCACTCCAGTGGAAGGGCTGATAGCACAGTCAGTGTTTACAAGACACCAGGCTGTCTGCATAAATGCTTAGACCCTGAGGCTGCTCTAAGTTAAGAGGACCTTAGCCCCCAAATGAAGAATCCTCAAAATATTGAATGTATTGTTCTTTAGGAAGAAAAAGAAAAAAGAAAACAACAACAACAACAAACAGGATGTCACATAAAAGAAAAAGGGAACAGGTTCTCAAAAATTACCTGTTTCCTTCTCTTCCTTCTTCCCTCTTTCTTCCTTCTTTCCTTTCCTTTTTTTTTTTTTTTTTTTTTTTTTTTTGTAAGGAAGACACCAGTTTAGGGTTTGGGGCCGACACAAAGTGGCAGCTGGAGTGGGGCAGGTTCCCACAAGAGGGCATGTGACCAGAGCAGCAAAGCAGCGTGGAGAACTTGGAAGATGAGCTGCACACAGGAGGACTGAGGGAAAAGGTAGCATAGGAATGAGTAAGTTGAGTTTCTTAGTATCAGAGAAGGGCGGTGCCAGTAAGGCAAGAGGAAACACTAAATGAATGCTACGTAATTGGATTGGAATTAGAGATGCCATGTGGAGTTGAACTCCTAGTTTTCTATTTATGGGCAGAAAGAGAAGCAAAAATAGAGGTGGATCTTTTACTTTATCCATGAGGAAACCTCAGAGCAGCAACACCCCAGCCGTCATGAGTATATTGAGCAGCCAGGATTTCTTGGAGAAATGGCTGATTCTCGAGCCAGGGCTGGGAAAGAATGGTAATCCTAGAACATCTTGTTTTGTCAGGAAGCAGGAAAATGCTCAAAGAGTAGGAGGCATGAGTTAAAGGGCACGAAAACCAGCGTGAAGGACCTCCCACCGGCTCAACTTGGTATGACATGAGCCTCAAAGTAAATAATGACTCTACTGAATTGTAACTCATTGAGTAGAATAGGATGCTATGAGTGGCTCCTGATATAAATAGGTCAATGGAGTAAAGAGAAAGTTCTTTCTTACTGGACAATGCCAACTAAAACACATAGAAGAAATGATGGAATTAGAAAAATTACCACTTGGCAAGTGCCATAGTAATAATTTTTAATTCTGGCAATGAACATTAGAAGATGCTGAAACAGGTGGGTGAGAAAAGTGGAATTTAGAGAGTCTCAAAATATATCCTCAAGAAAAAAAAAAGGAGAGAAAAAAGGAAATTAACTTAAGAGTGGGAAAGCCTGGCAGATACCACTTTCCACTTTACCTGGGATAAAATATCACCCCACTAGCCAGGGCGCAGATCAGCCTTGTGCAGCAGGCAGCTAGGAGCAGTAGGACACAGCATCACCCCCGGAGTGTGCCAGCTAAAAATTCATAACCTGACCAATCACAGCAAAATAGGGCAAACTCACATTGAGGCTCATTGTGCAAAATACGTGCTCTGGACTCTTCAAAAATAGTGAGGTCATGAAAGTCAAGGAAACTGAGGAATCCTTGCAGATTGACAGTGACTAAAGAGGCATGCAACTGAGTGCAGCTCGTGATCCTGGACTGGATCTTTTTGCTCTTAGGGACATGAGGGGCACAACTGAAACTTAAATGGGCAAAGATAGTACAGGAATTCTTTTTTCTTAAAAATCGTTCTTAAAAAAAAAGTCAAAAAACAAAAAGATCAAGCCCTACATCTGAGGCCCAGGCTTGACCTCTTAATGCTGCATAGGATGGGGCAGCTGAGTTCATGCACCCAAGGAACTAGCATGCAGAACCTCCTTGGCAAAGGTACAAAGGGAACCCACTAATCCGTATTTAGCAAGCCGGAAAGAAAGAAACTTCCCATCTCAGGCAGGCTCACCAACCTTTCTAAAACATTACTAGAAACTTCAAAATTATTTTAAAAAATACACTGCAAAAATTTACTCTGTTTGCATTATGCCAGAAAGTTTTGTCTTGGCTTCAGAGGTTGCTGCAAATATATTCCGTAGGCAAAGCTAAGACTTCTAGCTCTCTATGGTCCCATCCCACACAAAGTAAACATTGTAACTTGCCAGTATTGTCCTTAGGTCCAAGCATTGGAGTAGAAAGTACAGATGCCTTAATGAAACTGGTGACTATGGTGATTCCATTTTAAATCTTAATTTCACTAGCTTGTAGGTAAGTTTGGGAGATAATAATTTATAGTAAGTGTATTGCAGTTTAGAAATAAAATATGCTTTTTAGCTGAAGAGCTAAACTGGAGAGTTCATTGACAGGTGCTCCTCACTCCTGTTAAGTCATCAGGCAAAATGCAGATGAAGGAAGAGAAAAGCAGCCTCAGTGCTACAACAGCCATGCTAACTCTGGATCAATAACAGACATAAGAAAGGAAAGTCAATGCTCGCCAAGTGTGAAGAGACAAAATTGGTTGAGATAGACATTTTATAGCCTCTGCCAAACAAAAGAAGGTTCTCCAAAAGCCCCAATCTTTTTCCAATTTAAGATGCCTTTCTCAAACAGCTCTAAATATACTGTTTATATTTTGTTAGATCTCATATACATTGTATATATTCTAGATTCTTTGCCCATGGTTGCCCTTAGATAATTTCTTTCTTAGCATCTGTGTGTGTGAGAGATGTGGAAAAAGAGAGATAAGTAAAATCTAGTAAATCAATATTTACTTAAGCCCTATTATGTGCAAAGCACATACTAAATGTAGAAAGTAGAAATTACTGTAAGCAGTTGAAGAAACACGTACTACATCTCCAAAGTAATTGAACAACTTGTTCTGTTGCTCCTCCCTGACTTGTGAGGAGTTCTTGCTGTTCTGGGGGTGACTAATAGCAAGAACATGAATCCTGAATTTAAAAAATTGCAGAGGCAGATTACATGGAAGAATTATTCTTTTCAGAAGGTGGTGGGGATGAAACTCCTCTGTACTTTGATTGGAGCGGTGGTTCTACAACTCTATACATTTGTCAAACTTGTAGTGGATTTTACTGTAGGAATTTTACATATGAAGTACATAAACATATATTTTTTAAGAAAAGAAGGCAAAGAGGAGAAAGACAGATATTTCTGAAAGGAATATGAATGGATAAAGTACAAATATAAATATTTTATAAAAGAATGGTGACTATTAAACAGAAATAGAGATGTTTAAGGAATATAGCATAATATGGTTTGGATCTGTGTCACCACTCAAATCTCATGTCAAATTGCAATCCCCAGTGTCCAAGGTAGGGCCTGGTGGGAGGTGACTGGATCATGGGGGTGGAGTTTTCATGAATGGTGTAGCCCCATCCCCCTTTGGTAGTGTATAGCGAATGAGTGAGTTCTTGTGAGATCTGGTTGTTTAAAAGTGTGTGACACCTCCCCACTCTCTCTTGGTCCTGCTCCTGCCATGTAAGATGCCTGCTCCCTCTTTGCCTTCCACCTTCCATCCCCAGAAGCAGATGCTGCTATGCTTCCTGTACAGTTTGCAGAACCTTAAGCCGATTAAACCTCTTTTCTTTATAAATTACCCAGTCTCAGGTATTTCTTTACAGCAATGTGAGAATGGACTAATACATAGCATAAAAAGAATTTTTAGAAGTTATTCTGTAATGCAAGGTATATTGTAACATTAAAATATAGACAGATTAAAATACAACAATGTCTAATCTGAAAATACACCACTGCACATGTTTTTTGGATATAAATAGTAGAAAAATATTGATCAGTCCTCATATTTATGTCACAATCTAGCAATATGTAACCTGCACTCAGTGTTAATTATGTGATTTGACGTAAACAAAAACTGTGTGTGGAAGATAGGGAAGATAAACCTACTGTAGGGATGAGAAAATGAAGTTAACAAAGAGTTCTTAAAACTCAACAATAAGAAAACAAGCAGCCCAATTTTTAAAAAGTGTGCCAGAGACCTAAACAGATACCTCACTAAAGAGTATATTCAAATGGCAAATAAGAATATGAAAAGTTGCTCTGCATCATATGTCATCAGGAAAATGCAAATTAAAGCAGCAGTGAGATACCTCTACACACCTATTAGAATGGCAATAATCCAGAACCCTAACAGCACCAAATGTTGGCAAGAATATGGAACAACAGAAGCTCCCATTCATTGCTGGTGGAAATGCAAAATGGTGCAGGTACTTTGGATGACAGTTTGGCAGTTTCTTACAAAACTAAAGACACTCTTACCGTATGATACAGCAATTGCAGTCTTAGGTATTTACCCAAATAAGTTGAAAACTTATGTCCACACAAAAATCTGCACACAGATATTTATAGCAGTTTTGTTCATGATTGCTAAAACTTGGAAGCAACCAAGATGTCTTTCAGTAGGTGAACAGATAAATAAACTACAGTACATTCAGCCACTGGAATATTATTCAGTGGTGCAATGAAATAAGCTATCAAGCCATTAAAAGACACAGAGAAAATTTAAATCCATGTTACTAAGATAAAGAAACCAAATTGAAAAGGCCACAAGGGTTGTATGATTCCCAACTCTGCAACATTCTGGAAAAGGTAAAACTACAATGACAGTAAAAAGATCAGTGGCTGGGTCTGGGGGCAGGAAGGAATGACTAGGCAGAGCACAAGAGATTTTCAGGGCAGTGAAACTGTTCCACATCATACTATAATGGCAGATCCATGGAATTATACATTCATCCAAACCCACAGAACGTACAACAGCAAGAGTGAAGCCCAGAGGGCTGGATGGTGATGTGTCCATGTCAGTTCATCAATTGTAACACATGAGCCATTCTGCAGGGATGTTGATAGTGGAGGAGGCTGGGGGCAAGGGAGGTAGAGGGACACAGAATGCACAAATTGTGCAATTTTTCAATTGAGCACAAATTGTGCTCAATTTTGCTGAGAATCTAAAACTGCTCTTTAAAAAGTTTTTGAAATTAAAATAAATGTCCAGCCTAAGTGATTTGTTCAGGTTGCCCCTGACAGGAAGTGATGAAACATAAATGCAAGTGTCAATGTTCTTGTCCTGACTCCTAGGCTCTTCCCATGGCAACCATGGGTTGAAGAAGCTATGGGGCAGCAGGCCAGTTAGGAAATCCTAAATGTGACTAGAAGGCACTGGGTTTCTTTTGAAATGAGGAAAAGATTGAGGGACATGAAAAAAAAGCATCTAGGACACAAATGCGTGTTATCATTTTGGGACTCTGTCATTTGACCCCATCACAGATCTTCAGGGTTATCCCCATGAACCCAGTAATCGCACTTCTGGGAATCAGTCTATGGAGAAGCTGGAGGACCCTGTTCTTCGGTCTCGTGTGGTCTCAATGGCAAAATCAAAACTCAGGAAACAACCAAAGTGTCTTAAAGCAGGGAGGAGAGGAACTACATAAGGACACATTTTTATAAAAGAAATGATGTCACCATGAACATCATGACTATAGGAAAAATAAAAACTGTTCAAGATAAATATTGGGAAATGGGTAACTCATGACTATAGGAAAAATAAAAACTGTTCAAAATAAATATTGTGAAATGGGTAACTCTTGTTTAAAAAAAAAAAAAGAGGTATATGCAGTGAGATTTCAAGACTGGTTTAGAATTCGGGGCATGGAAGGACCGAAGTACAGTAAGCTCTTAACAGGCCCGAGTTCTGTAGAGATGAGAGTGGGGAAGGGGCAGACATCACAAGGAGAAGCATGGACATGGGTCTGGGGGAGGTGGGAGGCTGGGCCTGTGGCTGGTGGATGAGGAAGCCAAAGGGAGCAGCCTCTAAACCCCAAGACACACCCAGGTTTCAGCTCCAGCCTTGTCCTCGGTGAGTGCCTGCAGGAGGCTTTCCTTGGTCCCGGGGCACTCCCTGGCTGGGGATCCTCCCACGGCATCTCATGCAAGTCCCTATCAAGCGGAACGAATGTCGTCTGTCTGTGTGTCACGCTCTGCGCTAGAAGTTTCTTCCCTTCAACCCTATGTTGTGGTTCCTTCCATGATTCCCAACCTACAGGTAAGGGTGCCAAGGTAGGGGAGTCGTTCTGCAGTGAGAGAGCACCATGCATGATCAAGGATGCAGAGCACTCCCCGCGGCCCTGCAGGCTCTGTCCAGCCCCAGCTCTCTCAGCACCCCAGAGGGTGCAGGAGGAAACATGGAAATCTCAGTTTCTATTCCTAGGTGGAACCTACCAGACATAAAGAATTCCTTATATTTAAGACTGGTAGGAGCAACGGTGGCCTCTGTGGCCACAGTGACGGTTCTTTAAGTTGCAACAGGTCGCAGCTTTGTAGGGGCCTAAGTAGATTTTTACATTGATTTATCTAGTTTTTACTAAAATAACACTTATAAAGGAGATAGTGGCTTTAAAAGATTTTGCAGATAATACGAGTAACACAAGCACAGCAAACATGAAACAGCACAGCTGACACCTTCTTATTTCTGTGGGCTCTTCATTTTAGCCTCAGATGTGACTAAGAACTCAGACAGACCTAAAAATTAGGGAGGAAAGCAGGATGTAGGCAGGAAGGAGGAAGGGAAGCAAAAAGAGAGAGGTAGGGAAGGAAGGCAGGAAGGAAGGGAATTACTAAGAAGAATACTGAAGAATCTTATTTACATATGCTATGGTTATGAATAAGCCTCTCCCTAAATGTACATTTTACCTTGAGATATTATTGATTGGTCATATATGCCACAATAATTAACAAAACATTTTAAAGCTAAGCATCTACGCAGGACATAAAGGCTCTCCTCACCAGTTTTTGTGTTTTTTTTTTTTTTCTGTGATGTTTAAATTCATAAAATATTCAAGCAAAATGTTCCACAAAATTTCACTCTTCTTAATAATAAAAATTAAGAATATTACCAAGGTTTTCTCTTTCATTAGCGACAAGCAAAATGCCACTTATGTAAAGGGAAGACCCACTCTTCCTGTCGCATGTGTTTAATTGTAAATCAGTAAATATATTGGAGGTGAACACTCATTATTTCACTGATAAGTGTGCTTGGTCCATATTCCCACAGGGTCTTCCTCCCTGACCTGAGAGTCCAGTGAGCTTATGAATGTGTTCAATTTATCTGTACAAGATGCCATACAACTAGTAAACAACCAGATTAACCTGGTGAATGATTAGAGAGACAGACATGAACATAACAAGTCTGGGCTTTTTTGACAATTTCTCTTTATAATCCAAAAAATATTATTTTATTTTTCTTTTCCAAGGGACCCAGGATGGCAAAACTACCCCTGGAAGCAGCACCTCCTTCTGTCTGTAGGGAAACTGACTCATGCCAGCTGACAGCTCTCAACTAGTCAAACGATTAGCCTCCAATATAATATTTGGACTTGTCATTCACATTTAAGAAGACAGTGACAACTGCGGTGCCTGACATAGCTGCATTCAAGTACGGTGCTTTAGTTAGCGGCAGGTCTGTAAACCTACATCTGACTCATGCAATCTTGGGAAAAGAGGCTTAGGAAATTCCCTCTTGTTCTACATTGGCCCAGGGAAGACTGCTGTCTCCCAAAAACTCCTAGAGGAAAGGTACCTTTTGGGGGTATAGATGTTATTTAATTCTGGGGTAACTCCAAAGCTACGGCAGCAACGTCTCATGCAATCCCACTATAAGTGAGAAAAGCCATTACCATTTTTGACAGATTTGTTCCAGGAATTCAACCGTTATTGTTACTCCTTGGGAAACCATGCAAACTGTTCAGATTTTTCCATTTTAAAGATCAAAAACCTGGTGCCAGGTGCAGTGGCACACACCTATAGTCTCAGCTACTTGGGAGACTAAGGTGGGAGGATCTCTTGAGCCCAGGAGTTCCAGACCAGCCTGAGCAACACAATGAAACCCAGAACATATATATATGTTTTATTAAATATGTGTATTATTATATGTAATATATGTATATGTATGTATATTATGTGTAATATATGTATATTTTATTAAATAATAAAATATTATTTATTTCATATTAAAATATAGCTGGATGAGTCTTTGGAAAGGTCTAGCACATCATTCACTTAGAAAACATTTATTAAACAACCACGAGTGCCAGCAACTGTCCTGGGCACTGCTGGTACAGAGGTGGGTAGAAAAGACACAAGCACTCACAGGTCTCAGCTTCCATGGGAGAGACAGAGATGCATACATAACAAGTTGGGAGAACTGTCGTGAAGAAAAGCTTCAGAGTGCAGTGAGGGCGGGTGGGGGGAACACGGAACAGAATTGATGCTGAGGAATCTGGGAATCCGCTGCAGAGGCGCCGTTCATGTCGAGACTTGAAGAATGAAAATAGGAGACAGCCAGACAAGAAAAGATGCAGTGATCGCATCCTTTGGCTTTAGAAAACAGCTCATATTCATCATGTGTGTTTATTAGGCTGCTTTTTGTTTGTCTCTTGCACTCTAACTTGCTCTATTAAAACGCAGTGGGAATTGATGGACTCCAGTCCTGATGATGCATGGAATACAGAACATCAAACACAAAGGCATGCGCTCATTTAGAGAACTTGGCTAACTATCAGAAACCCTAGGTCTAAGCAGAGCTCACCATTTATGACCTTCGTGATTTGAGGTAAAGAAGTTAGCCTATGTGAGCCTCAGCTAACTCAACCTTAAAACAGGGATGATAAGTTACAGAGTTTTTGGGGAACCAAATACATTCTATGTATAAAAGCATTTTGTAATTTTTTTTAATGTTTCACAATCTTTTATGACTATTTATTCCAGACAAAACTTGTGATGGGGGCTATCTACTTGGGACCACACTGATTTATCACACAAAAGATTGCCTTTCCTCCTGCATCACTAACCCAAGGAATCAATTCCAAAACACAACTGAATGTTCAGACTTTGACTTTTGCAGATTTTTAAAAATTTTAACTTGCAGCACTTGACTTTTTGAAAATCTGCAACATTTTCTATAAATAATAGTAATGCAAAATTAAGGCTCAAATACTAACCACACAGAGAGCCAACCTCCAGAACCCCAAACAAGGCTTGCCTTACGTTGGGTCACACAACACAGCAACGTCCTCCTGGAGGAAATGCCTATTTCTGCCTGTCGTTAAGTGTACTCTATGAAGAACCTACATGGAGTAGTCTCATCCACCTCAGATCCAGGTAGAGAAACGTGGGACCTGGGGGGTGGGAGCTTACCAGGCGTCTGCAGTGTTCCCGTGCTAAACCCGCTCACATTACGGATACCCAGCATGGGGCCAGAGGCTTCCAGACAGAAGCAGAAAGAGGAGGGCAACTCTACATGAAGAATTACAACCAGCAATCATCCACTACTGACAACTGTTTAAACACCTCATGATTCTGAATTAAAGACACCAAGCTTCTCAACTATAAGAATGCTAAAAGAGGTGGGCACAGTGGCTCACACCTGTAATCCCAACACTTTGGGAGGCCGAGGCAGGTGGATCACGAGGTCAGGAGTTCAAGACTATCCTGGCTAACACGGTGAAACTCTGTCTCTACCAAAAATACAAAAAATTAGCCGGGCGTGGTAGTGGGCACCTGTAGTCCCAGATACTCGGGAGGCTGAGGCAGGAGAATGGCATGAACCCGGGAGGGGAAGCTTGCAGTGAGCCGAGATCGCACCACTGCACTCCAGCCTGGGTGACAGTGCCAGACTTCGTCTCAAAAAAAAAAAAAAAAAAAAGAAAGAAAGAAAGAATGCTAAAAGAATGCCATTTCACTTAAAGGACAATCGTCACCTGTCAAGTGTGTTAAGTTCAGTTATTGGTGTTTACTATGCTACCAATCAGAACCCAAATGTAAATAAAAGTGTACACTTTTCTCCGTCCCCTCCCCTTTACCCACATCTCTTCATTTAATGTGGAATGGCCAAAAAAGCATAAATAATTAAAGCATGCTTCAGTTTTCTCAGTACCTCTTCTAAGGTGGTGTCTGAGATCCCATAGCCCGTCAGGTGCAGCTGACGCAGGTTCTCATCCAAGGCCTGGAGGAGCCCTTTGAAGCAGGCCTTGTCTGTGTCCTTTGGAATGGCGTAGGTCAGCTCACTTCCACTGCTGTCTTTGAGAAATGCTTGTGGAATATAGATCTTTATCAGGGATGTAACACGAGCCATGTCTTCCAGATCATGGGCCTCCAGAACAGAAAGCTATCCATAAAAAAAAGGAAAAATGAAACCAGTAACGAATGTTAATCCATATATACATAAATTGATTTCATGTATATCCATAAGCAAATTATTTCAAAACTCCATTTCAAAGCTTAAATGAAATATCACATTTAAGCAATAAGCATCTCCATGACATCTTGTATTTTTTTCTTTCTTTTTAAAAAATATAAAGCTGCAGTGATAAACCTGGTGAGGCCACACCCATATGCCCCCCAACATGCCCATCTTAGCTACTGGGCATGCCATGGCCAGCCTCCAGGGGTTTGTATTCATGAAGTGCCCCCCACCCCCTGGGAGGGCCACAAAGAGATCCTGGGCCTAGCATTGAACAGCAGAAAACTGGGTTGAAGGGAGTCTTAAAAGGGAGACAAGAATTCTCAGTCAAAGAAAAAAGGAGCCACCTGGGGATGATGACATTCATGCTGAATTAGAGAGGAAGCAAACAGGAACCTTGACTCAGAGGTGAGGGAAGACTTTTCATGGGCCACCAAGGGTCAAATACAGTCATCAAGAGTGGAGAGGTGACTTCCCACACACCCTGAATCCCAGACACAGAGTCACTGCTGCCTGCCCCCAGTTGACACAGTTAATGACTACAGAGGTGACACAGGTTTGGCCTCCCAGGCCAGACTCCACTTGCTCTATCCCCTCACTACTGTCTTGTATCCTGGCAAAGTTTTAGCCTCCAGGAGGGGAATATCGTTGTCAAAAAAATATTTCTAGGCCAGGCACAGTGGCTCACGCCTGCAATCCCAACACTTTGGGAGGCCGAGGTTGGTGGATCACCTGAGGTCAAGGGTTCCAGACCAGCCTGGCCAATATAGTAAAACACCATCTCTACTAAAAATACGAAAATTGGCCGGGCCTGGTGGCATGTGCCTGTAGTCCCAGCTACTCGGGAGACTGAGGCAGGAGAATTGCTTGAATCCAGGAAGTGGAGGTTGCAGTGAACAGCGAGACTCCAAAAAGAAAAGAAAAGAAAGACAGAGAAGGAGAGAAGGAGAGAGAGAGGGAGAGAGAGAGGGAAGAAGGGAGGGAGGGAAGGAGGGAGGGAGGGAGGGAGGAAGGAAAGAAGGAAGGAAGGAAGGAAGGAAGGAAGGAAGGAAGGAAGGAAGGAAGGAAGGAAGAAAGAAAGAAAGAAAGAAAGAAAGAAAGAAAGAAAGAAAGAAAGAAAGAAAGAAAGAAAGAAAGAAAGAAAGAAAGAAAGAAAGAAAGAAAGAAAGAAGAGAAAGAAAGAAGAAAAATATTTCTAGAATACCTAGGTCATGTACTTCCTGGCCCTGACACTCACAGCAGCTCCTGTTATGCATCAGGTAATTCTGACTCCTCATGTATTTTCTCCTGGCAGTCAAAAGGCATACTTGGGTTCCCAGAGGCTTGCTCCCTGCGCAGGCCTGGGGGCACTCATTTTGGCATGTGGGCCATCATGCACAGAAGGCCTCCACTGAGACATTACTACTATGTAACTGTCGTCACTTGTTTCTCATGCCACAGACAGGAATGGGACTTCAGTGAGATGGAATGGTTGCACTCCTTACCTGTCTCGTGAGTGTCAGGCGGAGCCCCTGGCCATACGCCTCCTTCAGGCAGAAGGGAGGACCGCAGCACCTGAGCCTCCCGTACTGGAGGATGGCCACACGGTCACTCAGCGCTTCGGCTTCATCCAGGTGGTGGGTTGTGAAGATGATCGTGCGACCTGGGTCCAAGAACAGGGCACATCAGGACCAGGAGGACCTTCCCTCCTTTCCTCAGGATGGTAGATCCAGGGCACAATTTAAAGATCCTCACCAATTTTCAAACTGAAAAAAACTGAAGTGTGTCCTGCAGGAAGGACTTAGTCAAGCCCACTTTGCCAATTCGAGGCCCTGAAACTCTTTCCTCTACAGTAGTTCCCACGGATCTCCCATCCCCACCTCCATGAATGAAAGTGGGTGCTCTGCCAGGCACGGAGGGTGAAACTGTGGGGCAAAACACAGAGTGGTTGTACACAGTCCCCTGTTCTCTCTGACTTAGAGTCAGATCACTGCATGAACAGAGAGAATAAATTTAAAAAAAAAAAAAGCTGGGTGGATGTCTCTCTCCTCAGATACTAAAGTCCTCTCTTCCTCATTTTTTTTTTTTTTTTTTTTTTTGAGAGGGAGTCTCACTTTCTCACCCAGGCTGGAGTGCAGTGGCACCATCTTGGCTCACTACAACCTCCACCTCCCAGGTTCAAGCAATTCTCCCACCTCAGCCTCTGGAGTAGCTGGGACTACAGGCGAGCGCCACCACACCTGGCTAATTTTTTTTTTTTTTTTTTTGGTACTTTTAGTAGACACAGGATTTCATCATGTTGGCCAGGCTGGTCTTGAACTCCTAACCTCTGGTAGTTCACCACCTCGGCCACCCAAAGTGTTGGGATTACAAGTGTGAGCCACTATGCCTGGCCCTCCTCTTTCTTCTTTGGATGACCAGGGAGATGTACGTACGGAGAAGGCTGTATTTTATGGAAGTGCAATTGAACAAGAAAATCATAGCACTGGGTTAAGGCAGAATTCAATCATAAAAAAGAGGTCTGAAATGGCCATGGTATACATTGATACCCTTTGGAATCAGGGATAGTGTAACCACATGTATTCATTCTTCCAAGTAGCAGCGTCGGAACATGCAATGCCTCCCTGGAAAAGCTAACAGCAGCCATGACTCTCAGAGAGGAGAGTACGTTGTGGGTGACGGGCACAGGGAGCCAGGGTGGAGGGGCACTTGGGTGTTCCTGGCAGGAAAGACATCACCGAGCCCAGTGGGCATGGCCTCCTTTGGCAGAAACAAATACTACGTTCAAATGTTTTCTCTAAACATTCTAGCATCTTGTCAAGTTTTACGACTTTTGCTTGGAAAGAAAAAGCCTCAGATTTAGCTTTAGCAGAGCAGAGGCCATAGAAACTAGAAGATATTTTGATGAAGTTGATACAGTTATATAAAAAGATGTTGCTGCTTTTAGCTTCGACACTCCCCATTGGCTTCCACTGAGCCCCAACCTGTTCCATTTTAATAAATAGAAACACATTGATTGATTCTTGCTCCTAAGATAAATGTTCAAAGAGAGAAGGCTAAACATGGCTTTAATTCTACTCAAGTAAATGTTTGAGGTGGTGAATACGCTAATTACCCTGATTCGATCATTACACAACGTGTTCATGTGTCAAAACATCACGCCGTAACCCATGATTGGAATGTAGATGGAGCTCGAGGCCATCATGCTTAGCAAACTAATGCAGGAACACAAAACCAAATACCGCATGTTCTCACTTATAAGTGGGAATTAAGTGATGAGAACACATGGAGACAGAGAGGGAACAACACACACTGAGGTCTACCAGATGGTGGAGGGAGAGGGGAAGGAGAGGATCAGGAAAAATAATGAATAGGTACTAGGCTTAATACCAGAGTGATGAAATAATCTGTACAACAAACCCCTGTGAAACAAGTTTACCTATATAACAAACCTGCACATGTACCCCTGAATTTAAAAGTGAAAAAATAAAAACAATAAACATATGCAATTATCATGTGTCAATTAAAAACAAAATACAAGTAGAAAAAACAACAATAATAGAGACAGCTTAAAAGACTAAGACTTTCAATATATTTAAAAAAAAAAAAAAAAAGGATGCATTTACAAAGAAACTATGGAATGTAGACCCAACAGCAACAGAGCTTGAAGGTCCACAATGACCAGTTCTTGCCACATATATGTCCCTGTCCCCAAGTCCAAGGCCAAGCTCCTTGCATGTTAGACCTTTGAGGCTAAGAAAATTTGCATAATCCTTGATCTAGGATTAAAGGCAGTTTAGATACTCTGATTAGAGCTATCATGTAGTTCAGATGATATGTTCCCATACAATGAAGTCTAAAAATAAAAGTCAACTAGAATCTAAATTCCCAAAAGAGAAGCAAAGAGTAGAATGGTTGTTGCCAGGAGCTTGTGGGGCGGGGAGCGGGGAGGGAGGCGAAGGAGGGAGATGTTAGTTAAAGGATACAAAGTTTCAACAACACAAGATGAACAAATTCTAGAGATCTATTGTACAGCATGGTGACTACCGTTAGTAATAATGCATTATACATCAGAAAATTGCTGAGATTAGATCTTAAGTGCTCTCAACAACAAAAGGTAAGTATGTGAGGTGATGCACATGTAAATTAGCTTGATTTAATCATTCCACAATGTATAGGTACATTTTTCCCTTGGTATCTGTGGGGCATTGGTTCTAAGACCCCTGAAGATACCAAAATCCCTAAGTAAAATGGGGTAGTATTTGCACATAACCTAAGTATATCCTCCCATATACTTTAAATCATCTCTAGATTATATATAATACCTATTAATAATATAATGTACTTACCATTTAAATAGTTGTTATATTGGGAGGCCGAGGTGGTGGATCACCCGAGGTCAGGAGTTAGAGACTAGCCTGGCCAACATGGGGAAACCCCGTCTCTACTAACAAATATAAAAATTAGCCAGTTGTGGTGGTACGTGCCTGTAACCCCAGCTACTTGGGAGGCTGAAGCAGGAGAATTGCTTGAACCCGGGAGGCAGAGGTTGCAGTGAGCCAAGATTGTGCCATTGCACTCCAGCCTGGGAGACAGAGCAAGACTCTATCTCAAAAAAAAAAAAACAAAAAACAAAAAAACAAACAAAAAAAAAACTGTTGTTATACTCTATTATTTTTATTTGTTTTTTTGTTTTGTTTTGTTTTGTTTGCTGTATTATTATTTCTTATTGGTTTTCTTTCCCTGAATTTTTTTTTCTTTTTTTGAGACAGAGTCTCACTCTGTCACTCAGGCTGGAGTGCAGTGGCACAGTCTCAGCTCACTGCAACCTCCACCTCCTGGGTTCAAGTGATTCTCATGCCTCAGCCTTCTGAGTAGCTGGGACTACAGGCATGCACCACCACACCTGGTTAATTTTTTTGTATTCTTAGTAGAGACAGGGTTTTGCCATGTTGGTCAGGTTGGTCTTGAACTCCTGACCTCAGGTGATCCACTTCCCTTGGCCGCCCAAAGTGCTGGTATTACAGACATGAGCCACCGTGCTAGGCCTTTCCCTGAATATTTTTGATCTGAGGTTGTTTGAACCCATAGATGCAGAATCCATGTATATAAGGAGTCAACGGTGTATCAAAACATCACTCTGTACACCACAAATACACAATTTTCATTTGTCAATTATACTTTAATGAAGCTGGGAAAATAAATAAAAAATCTTTCAAAGAATTTAAATTAGGTTTGCAGGGATTTGACCCTTGATGACTTTTTAGTGGCTGTTAAGGAACTCCAAGACATATCCAAAGCTTTAGAGAGCTATATATAGATATAGACATTTTTTTTTTTTTTTTTTTTTTTTGAGATGGAGCCTCGCTCTGTCGCCCAGGCTGGAGTGCAGTGGCACAATCTTGACTCACTGCAACCTTTGCCTCCCGGGTTCAAGTAATTCTCCTGCCTCAGCCTCCCAAGTAGCTGGGACTACAGGTGTGTGTCACCATGCCCAGCTAATTTGTGTATTTTTAGTAGAGGTGGGGTTTCATCATATTGGCCAGGATGGTCTCGAACTCCTGACCTCGGGTGATCCACCGTCTCGGACTCCCAATATAACAACTATTTAAATGGTATGTACATTATATTATTAATAGGTATTATATGTAAGCCTCCCAAAATGCTGGAATTATAGGCATTAGCCACCACGCCCTGCCTCAAAGAGCAATATTACTGTTTTCCCCAAGATACTGCTTGATTGTTTCTCTCTCTGATTCAGATGATATGTTCCTCCAAAAGTTGCGCTTCCCACATTCACCCCTTGTCTATTTTAATAATAATAACGATAACCTGTCACTGATTGAGCGCCCACATGGCAGATACAGAGCTGTGCACTTTCACATACAACTGTGCACTCTCACATCCTATGAGATGGTACAATTGTCTCTATTTGCAAATGAGAACACTGAAGCTCAGAAGCATTTGATCATTTCTGCAGGGTCACATGGGATTTGTAGAGCAAGTACATACCCCAGGACAGAAATTTAGTTGAGATGTGCCAGTTTTCACTGGTATTTTTTGCTTCCTTATTTATTTTTCCATGGGAGACACAGAAATACTGGTACCAGGGCTGATCAAGAGCCCTCACTGTACATAACTAAGCAAGAAACACACACAACATTCCAGGTAGACTGAGTCCCCAGTGCACTGGTATTCTGACAGAAGAGCTCTTTCTTCTCAGCAGGAAGTGTTTGTTTCTGCACAGCCCTTAGATCTGTCTCACAGAGTTGTATGATTACCTAGAGGTTTGGGCTGCTTCAGAAATGGCTATACATTTTGATTCTTGAAAACACATTTTTCTTCCAATACCGCCTATCTAATCACTTACATGCTATTGATTTTTGCACTTCAATCAGTGCAGGGACGATTTCAAAAAAGTCCTCCAAAGACAAAAAAAAACATTGCTAACTAGTGAAGGGCAGTGAGAAAATATTTGGTTTGTAACAACAGAAACTGAAGAAAACTGTCTGTTTCTGAGACTTTCCTTGTATCTATTTTTCTGTCTAAAATAAGCTTTGTGCTCATTACAAAAATGTTCTGTCAGCTAAAGCTTTGAGACTCCAGCTCTAATTTTTAAACTAAACAAGAGTAGTGGGCTTGTGGTATTTAATTTGCACCGCAATTCACAGGTGCAGAAACAATGTAATCTATTTGTCTGTCTCCCATTGATTTTCTGCATCAGTCCCCAGCCAGGGTAGCGCACAAATTGTTTGATCCAGTTTCAATCGTTTCATCTCAAAATTTAATCAGTCTTTTGAAGTGGTGGTCAGTTTTCCATTTCCACCCTTTCTGTATCTTTCCCCAAGGGGCACTCAGGTAAATGGAGTCAGGAGTCTTGGTGATCTCGTGGCAATGGGGAAGGGTTCAAATCTTTGGGTACCATGTGGTCAGCATCCTCTGGTGTCTGGGTGCCAACCAAGACCACATGGCACTGTCCCCCTCCCCACCTTGGCATTTGTAGCTTGTACTCCAAAGGGGTCAGACCAGAGCAGAGTGCTTCCGGGCTGTCTAGGCCTCACAGCAGGTCCTGCTGACTGCAGATGGCTGAATCTCTGCCCTGGCCTCCAGCCAGCTAGCTCCAAGGAGTTCCCTACTTCCCTGGCAGCATCCCTAGCAAGCCCTGTCTTTCAGTGTCAAAGTTCATGGGCGTGAAAAGGTAGGGAATACCAGCCCTCGGTGCCTCACTGGGTCCTGGAGTTCTGCTCAGCCTCGTGAACTCTGATGTGGCTGAGCCATGATTGAGGAGCCAGCATCGCAGATGTGGCCTGCACTTCTCTAGTGCAATTGACCAGGCCAGGCCAAAGCCCAGAGTGGAACAAAAAGTCACATCTGCTTGCTCAATTTTCCCACTTCTATCTCTGTCTTCTCCTTCCATAATTCCACCAAAATTGTGGGGCAGAAAGAAACAGATTGTTCTTCTATACTCCTTTTAGTTATTTTTCTCCTTTCTGACTCTAGCCTATGGTTAAGCTTTAAGTGACAGAGTGGAGTGTCTTTTCTACTTCAAAGGTAGAATTTGATGGTCCAAGACATCTGGGCTCAGCCCTCTATATGCTAAGAGAAAGGAGAGCTCTTTCTTGTTATTTTTCCTTTATTTCTTCATTTGCAAATCCTAGTTCACCTCCAGGGAAATGGAGACCTTAGGTCAAGTCAGAAGAAAACTTTTATACTCAAAAGGCGAAAGAAAAAGCAAAGTAACATTTTATAAGAGTCTGTATTAATCCTGCCACTGATGCTTCTACACTTGTTTACCAGCACCAAGACGTGTTTCACTGTTGCAATGTTTCTCTCCAAAAGGGAGAATTCTCATCGAAAATACATAGAGCAATGCTTCCGAGCTGTCAGGATTGCAGAAAGAATCAGAAGTTGGAAATTAGTAACTTCCCATCAAATGTCCTAAATTGGAAAGAAACAATAATAGATGCGAGAAATATGGACCAGAGGCTCAACGGCCACCCTCAGTTCAGGAAACTTTCTCTGTAGCTACAAGTAAATCAACTGCCATCTCTCTGAGCCTTCATTTCTTCATCTGAGACAAGGGATGTTTGTCCTATGATCTGGGATGCCTCTTCTAAGAAACTAAGCTCCCAGAAGAAGACCATTTTCCTTGAAATCACGTGTGATAATATATAATGTACATAAATGTCATTGCTGTTATTGAGTTAAAAGCTCAAACACAAAGTAAGCAATTCTAAGCACTATAGAGATGTTATCTAACGAATATATCCCTATAAGTGATTTAAAAACTATGTTTTTCTGAAAAGGATAATGTAGCCTCATTGGGACACAACTAGGTTCTTCCATACAATAGCGATGCATTTCCTGCAATACAACATTGTGGGAAGAGAAGGCAGAATAAGGCTCAGTGCCTACCTTCTCGGTACTTGAGCAGAATGTCCCACAGGCTATGCCGGGAGCAAGGGTCCACCCCACTGGTGGGCTCGTCCAGAACCACGGTCCTCGACATGCCCAGGAAAGCAATGCCAATGGACAGCTTCCTCTTCAGGCCTCCAGACAGCTCTCGAGTCTGTTTGTGCTGATGCTGAGTTAAGTCCACATCATGAAGAGTTCTGAAATTAGAAGAAAGCATCACTCTTCTCCCTGAACACCTTAAACCGTTGCTTCTAATTTCACTCCAGAAATAATGACTAACAGTGACTGAAATCATTATAAAACACAAATATATCACAGAGGCGTGGATGCTACACACATATGTGAGTCTCACCACAGCAGCATGGACTTTCTTCAGGTTCAGATGGAATCACACCAAGGGACTAACCGTGATGCACACCAGCAATCTCTGTCCAGAATTGTGCTTGGAAATACTTGCATTGTCTCCTCTCTGGAGAAGCATGTCTCTCATTTCACTCATACCTCCTGCCAGGGAGGGCCCTGCATCCCTCTACAAGGTACAGAGTATAGTGGAATGGCTGATGCACCAGTGTAGTCAGAAGATGCAAGGCAGGCCCAGCTCTACTGTTCATCAGAGAAGCCCTTCACTCCCTGGCCCACTGTCCACTAAATCTGGATCACCCAACCTTCCTGATTAACGCAGATGTTCCAATGAAATGCCATGTGCAAAGTATAAATTATCATTTGCTATTCACGTAAGAACAAGTCTCCTGTTCTGTTGCAGGGATCTTTTGGTCTTGGGAGTTCCAGATCTCAGACACCCAGTGCAAAGCCTTCCCCATGTGAAACTTTACCCCCCTTCCAGGGATCCACTCTCTTTTCTCATAAATAACTTCCCTCACCACTGTGCCCCTGTTAACTCTGCAGGAATACTTACTGCCCTCATCACCTACTTATCATCTTACTCATTGTTAGAGACCCAGTTTAAACAATGCCTTCCGGAAACCTTCCCTTGACGGCTCAAACCAAAGTGGAGTCTCTCCCCTGAGCTGCAGGCATGTTTCTACCTTCCTGATAGCCAGCAGCTAAAGTCATGGTGCCATTCTGCAACCAGAGAGAAGGCTAGACAGTCAGAGGAGGATTTGACAGGTTCCAGACAGTTGAGCTTCAAGAATAGTTGGGGCCTGGAACATTCCAGAATCCCAAGCAAAGAATTGGGTGAATCCCATTGTCTGCCTGATGACTAAGTAAGTATTTCATGCAAATACTTCCCATCCTGACCTAGAAAGAGTTCAAGCCCACTTCTTAGGGCTTAGTGTTCACTCTGTGCACTTAATGTTTCATTCAAATCTTATAGTGCATTTTCTGCTGGTTAAATCTCAACCTAAATTTATAGTAGTAATTTATGCTCCTGTTTTTCAGGTGTTCCCAGTGTGGACAACACCCTATTGAAAAGAGGAAGACAAATGTTTTCATTTCACCAGGTGACTGTCTAGCCCTGCAATCTCCCAACACATTCTCAGCTGCGAGATTCCAATCTAGTAGAGGAGGTCCATCTATTAAGCCAAACTTAGCACATTAACCAGAGATCAGTCAGCAGAGAAGACAAATAGACAAGAAAAAAAGTCAGTAAGATGTCAGATGTTCTCAAATGTGCATGTTCTGGTTACCTTTTTATGTTCAACCTCAAACCCCTCCTTCTTCATTTCTTTCATTGGCACTACTTGGGATGTCTATGGTATCCTCTTGGGTGGCCCCATGCTGCTGCCTCATTGTGCACCCTAACTAAGCTGGAAGCCTACCTCCTCTTCATATACCTGGCATTGAACTTCAGGAATACTTTTGGCCCCCTGCCACTTTGTCCCCACCTGTGCAGTCCTTCACAGAACCTCCACTACACAGGTGTCAAACAAGATGTAAGCAAAAGGAACCAACCATGCTTCTACAATCAAATTTACGCAAAGAAGCTGGGGCCTGCTCTCTATTATATCTTATGCAACTAGTTAGCATTAAACTGACCAATCTGGTTCACTCTGTATTTTTACTTCTGTTTTTAGTGGAGGCCTGTTTTTCTGATGCACTTTGAACTTCAATATACAAACACGTTTTATGGACAATTTTGCTCCCCATCGTGTGTGTGTGTGTGTGTGTGTGTGTGTGTGTGTGTGTGTGTGTGTTTTAAAATTCCTGAAACCAAGAGTGGTAGGTGATAATGATAGGGTGGAGGGAGTGAGGATGAGCCTGTTTCATTCGTGTGTGTTTTATAAATTCTTGCAAGATAGCACAAATGGTCTATAACATCATAGGTGCTGGTTGCATATTGGATATAAGGGTAGGGGTATCAAAGAGCAACAAAGCACAGGTCCTTCTGTAGGAAATCAGAGTTGTCTAGAGAAATCATGTGTATATATCCAATTAGGACACAATGAGATAAATGTTACAGGTGAAGTATAAGCAACGTGCTATGGGAAGCTCACAGGAGATGGTGAGTCATTGGTCTTGGAGAGGTCCAACTTAAAGTAGAACTTTCTATCACATCACAACACTGCAGAATCTATAATTCTGAAGAATATCATTCATTCATTTCATAAATGCTTTCCCACAGAGGAAATCCCAGTCACTTTGTTTTATTTTTTTAATGTTAGCTCCAAGCTTGGATAATCATATTTAACATTTATTAGACATGTATCATACACTAGGTACTATTCTAAGTGCTTTGTGTGTATAAATTACTATAATCCACATAACCTCCAAATGAGGGTCTTCTCATCATTAGTACCACATTGTATTTGGAAAACCCAAGAGAGAGATAGTATATGTTGTCAAAAGCTTTCTAAGTGGAAGAGCTGCATTCAACCACTAGCACTCTGAAGCCAGAATACACACTGGCATCCACCAGGTCCCTGTGACACGCATCATATGCACCTGTTAAGTGTCTCACTCCCCACATGGACTGGAGCTTTCCCAAGAACAAGCCCCTTTGTCTTAGTATGTCTGTTTTCCCAGAACCAGGCTTGGAGGCTGAAGATAATTAGCACTGATGGCATTTTAATCAGTGAATTTAATATCCACTAAGGTCAATGGAAGTAAAACTCCTTGACTTATTTTGCACAGAATGACACATTCCTAGGACTCTAAGCTACTGAGGCATTGGCTGGGGTCAGCAAAACAATGTCTGAACACCCATCACTGCAGCAGGAAGAGAACCCCATTGCAAAGCGCAGTCATTTCCACTCTGCTGGTTTCTGGGCATTGTTCAGATGCTTACAGCAGACTTAAAAATTAAAGAAGACAGCAGTTTGTAAACACTGGCCAGAAGTTTTTAATCTGTTGAATTTTTTTTTTTTAATTTTAAAGTTATTTAGAGGCTAGGGTTTTTCTAGTAGTTATTGATCTTATACATACCAAAAAGAAGCAAATAATTTTTGCAAAGTTACATTTCCAAATTCCTTCTCAAAAGGACAGGATAATCCTCTAATTGAGAACATTGCTAGGCAGCAGGGAAAGGAGGAAAAGATATTTTCTCCTATTAAGACCCAATCATGCACCAGAGAATGTATTTCAGATGCTGCTCTTTAATCATCCATTCATTTATTCAAGGAATGTTTACTGAACCCCTACAATGCCAGGCACCTGCCACCTGCTAGGGCTAGAGAAATAAATCGAATCTTATCCTTGATTCAAGAAATTCAAGGTCTAGTGGAAAAGACAGGCAAGAAATTATAATAAGAGTAGAAGTAAGTAGGGTAATGATAAAGTCCCAGGTGCTATAGGGATTCCCTCTGACTCCAGAGAAAGTGGCATATGAAATTAGTCAGATGGGTAGTGAGAGTAAGTGAAGTGGGAATGCTTGAACAGTATGTTCCAGGAAAAAAAAAAAAAAAAGAGGAAAGCACTTGCCAGGACTTGGGGGAGAAAGACTAGCATATGCAAGGAACAAAGAAATTCTGTCCTTGAAGTACAGGGAAAACCATACAACGATCTCAGATAAGACAGGAGAGAGAGGCTTGAGCCAGGACACACACTCATCATAAATCCTGTTCTATAACTGCTATTTCTTTCCTTCACTTGGTCTCCATGTGGGGCAGTTGACTCCTTTTGTCTCACTATGACCTTCCCCACCTCTGCTAAAGCCCCCAGCCTTGAATCTCAGGTCATCTGAGCCTATCATCCACCGTTGGGTGGTGGTGTCACTGCTGTTGTCATCTACCCATCCCTGAATCTGCTCTTGTGCACTGTCTCTTTCTTCAGCTCTACTCTTATCATTATTCTTAGAGATTTTATTAGTATTTGATGTAGCATCTCCTCCCTTCACTCCACCAATCCCATTTACTCACAACCAAGTAACATCGTAGACCTTGTAATTTCTAACAAACACAGCTTCTCCAGGCTCTCAATTCCATGCCTCCTCTTCTGACCAGCTAACTTTATAATCACTTCTGTGCATGCACTCTTTGCCTTGAAAAACAATGAAGCTAATGGAAGCACTCACAGACTCAGCCCTTGGTCCTTCTATTGGAAGTGAGCCTGCTGTGCTCTCAGGAGAGACAACCCCTTGTCTCTTGTTTAAATCCCTTTCCCTGTCCTATACAGAATAGTGTTCCAGCAAGCCACTTTCTCTGTAGCTCAATCCAATTCATTCTCTACTGGGGCATTCTCATCTGTGTACAGATATGCTGCTGTGATTCCCGTCTTTGAATTCTTTGAATGGAAGAGGAGCACTTTTTCTCGTGACCTCACTTTTTCTTTTTGACACTATCATATTTCTTTGCTTTTTTTGCAGCAAAACTCCTAAGATGTGCTGCTGCCAATTTCTCTTCTTCCATTATCTCTTTAATTGACTCTAATAAGACCTTCATTCCCTTCATACTACTAAAATTGCCTTCTGGAGGTCACTAGAGCCCTCCACATACTAAATCCAAAGGCCATTTTTTTAAGTCTTCATTTTACTTGACCCTCAACAGTATTTAAGGTCTGATCACACCCTCACCATTAGTGGACTTAGTTCACGTCTTTGTCTTCCGCCTTTGCTACTAGTTTCTCTTTCTTGCCTGTTCGGCTGGTTTCTCCCCATCTCTCCATACACTCCATGTTGGAGTGTCCAGGGATCAATATGCTTTGTCCCCTCTTCTACTCGTCCTTCACTTATGCCCTCTGTGATCTCATTACTATCAAACAAATGTGCCTCCAACCTGAGTTGCATGGTGAACTCCAGAACTCTAAGTGGTAACGTTAACTACATAACAATATCACACTGACTTAAAGGTCTGACAAGTTTCCTCTCTTGACTATGCTTATCTTCTCTAGGCCAAATTAAGGGCAAAACAGTAATGATCTGAATCTTGACACATGTTTACTCTAAAGATTCTAGCAGGGATGCTACCTCCCTTGAACTCGCATTTTAATGAAGCTACACATTAAGGAAACCAAGTGGTGATACAGGAGACTAATAGGGAGCATGTTGGATCTAAATCAGATGTTTGCAGTTTTCTCTTTCTCTAATTGAAGACTACTGTCCTAAAACATGATCTTATTCTGATTTCTTTTGTGCAAATTGGCTTTGTTGCTAGGTAACACGCTGTGCGCTGATAATCATTAAGGTTGCCTGGCACCCAAGTAAGATGAAGCAAATGTAGCATTGTTAGGTGTTTGATTTAAGCTCCCAATCTCAATCACAATAGAGTTTACTGTGGTCTAGGGTAGATGCATCTTTTGAAATTACAATAGGTGACCTATGACTTGTTTTAAAACATCAGGTTGGATACAGACAATTTGCTATCTCGTAATATACAGTCTATAAGATACCTAGCTATTTCTCATTAAGTACCCACTCAAATTCAAGACAGGTTTGAATAGTACAAACTAAATATTTTCCCTGTACTTCCAAGTGTCCACTGTCATTAACATTATTACTATTTCCAGCCATTCTCTGAAGACAGCATGAGATGTGAACCAGCCACCTTCCAGTAGAGAATGCCCTCCAGTAGGGATTATGACAATAATGTGAATGTTGAGCAGGGGACAAAAGAAAAAAAAAGGATTTAAATAAAATGTGTAGTATCATCCATCACTTTAACAATGGACTTCTGTCCCTCAAGGACTTTTTCCATCAATTCAGGCTTAATTTGCCCATAGCCCTCACAGTGTCAGCATCCATCTAGAAGGAGATTTGGCTTTTTCTACACATGCACTTATAGTATACATGGTATCTAAACACAGCCACAAATTTCAACTTGAGATCATCTGCAGAAATACTGATCCCATCCAAGTATGGGGAAAAAAAACTGTGTAATGCAGTGGTACATTTCTAGAGAACCAGTTTGTCACTTTCCAACGCTGCTCTCCACTAAAAGATTTTCAGGAGTAACATGAGCGTGATTTTCCCCAATGCCCTCCTTTAAGACCCTAGCCCCTAGGTAATATGTGCCTCTGCCATATTCTGGGTTTGTGATCTTGTTTTGTTTCATATCTCCAACAGAATGTCCATAATACTGCCTCACTTGGCCCCTCTAGGATCCAGTGTGTGTAATCTGACCTTACTCAGGTGAGATTCCTTTAAGAGAAATGCTCCAGAGGCAGGTTCCACAATGCACCAGGGATCCTTCATCCACACGTTCCCCACTGTGGGTTGCTAGTGACCCACCTGCCCTGCCTGCCAGGTTCTGAGAGTGCATTTTAAAGCTAATGCATTCACTAGCCCCGGGGAGAGCAACTGTTAACCAATCACCTTCACCTCTCAGACTCCTGGAATCCCCAATGGGTGTCCATACTCCCATTAGGGCATCAACGCTAGAAATGTGCTAGAGAATCTGTCCTCTCTCCGCCCGGTCGGTCTTGTCTTCCCAGAGGCCATGCCCACATGCTGCAGCATAGTGGCCAGCTTGAAGGAAAGGCAGCAGAAGGCACTCTGCATCTGAGAGTTCTGGGTCAGATCCTGGCTTCCCTCTACGAGCTGTCAGGCACCATCTCCCGGAGCCTCTGCCCTTCCTGTATCCCAGGGAAAAGACACTTGAATGAGACCACTCATGTAAGTTCCTGGCACATATCCACCATAGTGGCTGGCACAAGAAAAGGTATTAAACAAACGAAAGTCCTCATTTATAAAACATAGGTAGCCATTGCAGAGGTGAGACTGGAAGCAGAAGGCCCCTCTGGCCATCTGAGAGAGCCCACAGGGTGCTTCTTTCCCGCCCTGGCCCACGTGGCCCGCACAACATCCCAAGGACGCGGTGAGAAGGGATCTGGTCCTTGAAGGATCTCAGGATTTGGGCACACCAAGGAAACTGAGGTAGCAGTGGAGAGGAGGGTAATAAATAAGAAAAACCAGCATGGGCAGGAGCACAGGCTGGCAGTGCCCTGGTGGGAGCCTAGCACCACAACTGGCCTCAGCATCAGACACCTCCAGGCTCCGTAACTCACATCTCTAAGACAAACTCATCACTTTCCTCTCATCCACTTCTCAAATAGGCTCTCTCTATACACACAGCTAACCCTTGAACAATGCAGGGACTCGGAGCACCACACTGCACACAGTCAAAAATCTGTGTATAACTTCCAGCTCCCCCAAAGCTTACCTACTAATACTCTACTGTTGACTGGAGGCCTTACCAATAATGTAAACAGTCAATTGACACCTCTTTTGTATGTTATATGCATTACAAACTGTATGCTTACAATGAGGCAAGCTAGAGAAAAAAATGTTATTTAAAAAGGCATAAAGAACAGAAACTATATTTGCTATTGTCTAACTGAAAGTGGATCATCACAAAGGTCTTTATCCTTGTCATCTTCACATTGAGTAGGCTGAGGAGGAGGAGCAGGAAGGGGAGAGCTGGTCTTGCTATCTCAAAGGTGGGTGAGGCAGGTCAGGCAGAGGAGATGGAAAGGTAGCAGAAGAGGCAGGCACACTGAGTGTTACTTGTATTGAAAACATTTGAATATAAGTAAGATCTGCAGGGTTCAAATCTGTGTTGTTCAAGAGTCAACTGTATGTTGAAAAACACTATGCTTGCCTGAGCCAGACATCTGGGGATTCCCATGGACACCCCCTCCTCTCTTACTCCCCATTGGGTTTGCATCTCCCTTTCCTCCTCACCCTCCTGGACCTCTCTTGGCCTAATCTTTTCTTAATGCAGGAGCCCCCAGCTCTCCCCGCGACTTGGGCTCACTCCAGCCCACCTCATTCTCCACCTGCAACTGGAGAGAGTGTGTGACCTACCATTGGGTGGCCACTGTAACCAAGTGCTCAACACTCTCCAGAGGCCTCATGCCCATGGACAGCCTACAGAACAAAACCTAAAATCTTGCAAGGCTTAGGAAGCGTCTATAATGTTGTCCAGCTTCTCCAGCCTGTCCTGTGCCTGCAAGAAGGAGGCCGGTGGACCCGCTAAGCTGCACATGCTGTAACGTATTGCAGCCCACCCACTGCAGTCAACCCCAGGTCATCCTTACTCATCCTGTAGCCTGCTACTCAATCATTACCTCTGCTATGACCCCTCAGCATACAAGCAGGGGCAGCTGACTCCCTGCACCCACTTCACACACACCCCAGTAGAGCTTATTCAGCTTCACTGTTTGCACCTGAGGTTTCTTTCTGAACTCAAGGGGGTTGAGGGATAAAAGACAACAAATATGGTGCAGTATATACTGCTCGAGTGATGAGTGCACCAAAATCTCACAAATCACCACTAAAGAACTTACTCATGTAACCAAATACCACGTGTACCCCAATAACTTATGGAAAATATACAAAAATAACAATTGAAAAAAAATCCAGTTATTCAACTCAAAGAATGCTTAATATACTACAGTGAACCAAACAGACTACGTCCCTGTAGTCAAGGGGTTTGCTATCTGGTGGAAAGCAACAAAAGACAAATACACAGAGGCTGTCATGAAATGATAAATGTCTTAAATAAGAGCCAGAGAAATAGAGAGGACTCAGGAGGGTGAGCAGGAAGGTGTTCTGAACAGAATGCTCAGGAAGTCTGCTCTAAGATAGTGTCTGAGAAGAGCCAGGATGGCAGTGAGGCAGGGTGCACGCCGAGCCCATCACAGCACAAATGCAGCAAAGGGCCTGTTCCGTGTGCTCAGGGAGCCACCATAGGACCAGTGCAGCTGGCACCACACAGTGAAGGATCAGGTAAACCAAGATAGACTGACAGGGCCTTATAAATTTATAGTCCAAAGGAGGAGGGTTTTGAGGTGGAAGGGGGCACTCATAATAAATCTGAGACAATAGACACAAGAATGTAAATTACACAATTGTAGGCCTCCATATCTTTAGATTATACCCCGAGTGATGTGAGTCCTTGAAGGGCAGTGGGCAGAGAAGGGCCAGGACCTGGGTACATTTCTAAGGAGCACTCCATGTGGAGTGGTGAAAGCAGGGGACATCAGGACACTAGACAATGGTCTGGGGAGAACAGCTGGGGGTTGGGTTTGGGGGCAAGCCAAGCTTTGCAAAAGTGAGCCAAAGGGGCTGGAGGAAAGGGGAGAAGAAGCCGACAGCAGGCAGGAAGGCCAGCTGCAGCCCTGGCATCTCTGCAGAGACATGATGCAGGGTGATCTGCAACAGCAGGGATGGAGAAGCAAGCAATGGCAGATGAAGAGGCCGAGCAAAAGGAAGGGTGGAATGGAGCATTCTCATTACAAATGTTTTGCTTGGTCTCTGGTCATATCGCCAAAGGCACATGGAATGTGTGACAACTTTAAAACTCATTCCTCTTTTTCTCAGTGTTCCAGGGCTAGAAACATCAAGGTAGAGCTCCACCATCCTGAAGCATGTAGTGGAAAAAGTGGTAAGGAAATAAGGTTACACCATACAAACTAACGACCAAACCCTGTGAGCTTTCACCTTAATTAAATGCAGATTGTAAATACTTATTTATAAATGTAAAGCTTGCAAAGATATTGTAAAATAACAATAATCTGTAAGAATTCATTACATTCACATTTTCTTCTTAGGAATGTGCAGTCTGTTACCAGTTATGCTTACACACTTGCCTCCAAGGGCCCCTTCCCCACACGCTCATGCCATGATTGAATTTCTGCTTTGCAAAGTCCATCCACTGGAATTGCTAAGAACGTGGCACTAGCTCCAGGAGGCCAGAGCCATACATCTTCCTGATGGGGCAGAGCCCAGCGCAGGACAGATGGCCTGCACACTTAACTACCACTGTTTGCTGAATCGATGACCCCAGCACTGGATTAACGTTCCCACCTCCAGCTACTCTCCTTGACTTTCATTGCTCCACTTCCCCCTCCGATCCATACTGTAATCCATAGACATCACCCTCAAACGCCACTTTGTTCTCTAATCAGGAACCTACTGTCTCTCCCTTTTACCTCTGATCTAAACTTCTATCAGTGTCCAATGAGACAGAACACAATGCCTCGCTTTTCTTTGCTTCCCATCCTGGATACCCTACTTCCTTTCCACCTATCCCCATGTATTTCCACCTCTCCCCACATATTCTCAACTCTAAATCTTCCTTGTGCTATTCCACATTCATATAGGGTTCAGCTCTCCATGCGGACCCACCAGTATCCTACCCATTCTTCGTGGCCCTACCAGTACTTCTCTGCTCCCTGCCTTGTGCAACCACTTAGTCAGCATGACCTGATTCTTCTAAATTTGAATAGTCTTCAAATACAGGCCTTCCTGGCCCATGCACCACAGTGGCATGACCATAAACCAGGCTGTCACCACCTCTTGCCTACATTGGCCACTCTGTATTCAGTCTCTCCCATGGTACCTGCTATGATCTGGCAGGAGTGAGCTTCGAGATCTCAGGCTAATCACAATCCCCCACTCATGAACACCTACTTGCTCAATGAAGTTCAAACTTCTTAGCATGACTAACAAGGCTCTTTTTTTCTTAATCTTTGTGTGTGTGTGTGTGTGTGTGTGTATGTGTGTGTGTGTGTGTGACAGGAGGGAAGGAAGGAGTTGAGGAAGACCTAGGGATCAAAGAGAGAGAAGGCAGACTAATCAGTTTCTTGACAACCAGTTTTCCTGTTGCCTTTTAATTCTTTTCATTTCAGGACACCCCTAGGGACCTTTTGCTCTAGATACACAAAGTTTCCATCAACAGCCTCTGTGCTTACATGTGCTCATCTCTTCCCCACATCGAAGACAAATCAAATCAAATTCAATGCCTTCCCACAGAAGCCTTTTCTGACATTCTCAGTGTTGGTGGTTGTGTCATAATTCCATAGTTAACAACCATTTGCTAATTATTTCCTCTTATAAATGTAGACACAGATGATTTTTTAAGTGTCTCTTTCTAGTGTCTTCACTTCCTTACACAATGGGCAGAGGCAGGAGGAACAGAGACAACTGTTTACTAACTGATTGACTTGCTGATGCAGCTCCTTCTTGGTCAACTGTGGAGACTTTATGGAAGCAAAGAGCAGCAGATGTTCCCGGACGGTGAGGTTGTCCAACAGGATGTCCTGCTGCAGACACACACCCAGCTCCATTCTGACCCTCGACAGGTCTGTCTGTAGGTTCTTGCCATTGATGATGATGTTTCCAGAAGTGGGAGAGTAGAGCCCCGTCAACATGGATCTACCAGAGAAAATAAGACAGCATGGAGAATATGCATTGCTGATACTGTGAGCGTCAGCAATCCAGTCAGCTCCAGGATGGCGCATACATCCTGCCAAGAGCACTCACCCTCTGCTGTCCTGGTTTTTACACAATCAGTTAAAAGTCGTGAGGAGCTTGAGGGCACGTTGTCTGGTTGATCTTGAAAATATGAGTTTAACATAATGTTTATGCTACCATATGAAATACAAATGCTCCTTGACTTCTGATTGGGTGATGTCCCAATAAATCCATCAAAAGTTGAAAATATTGTAAGTCAAAATGTATTTACATGTAATCTACCTAACATCACAGCTTAGTCTGTCTAGCCTACCTTAAATGTGCCCAAAACGTTTACATTAGCCTACAACTGGGCAAAATCAACTATCGCAAAGCATATTTTATAATAAGGTGTTGAATATCCCTTGCAATTTATTGAATATTGTACTGAAAGTAAAAAGCAGAATGGCTGTATGAGTCCTCAGACTATAGTTTCTACCTAGTGTGTATTACTTTCACACCATCATGACATCAAAATATCATTAAGTTGAACCATTGTAAGTCTGAATTGAGATCATAGAGCATCATAGTTGTATGGGACTTTAAGACGATAACATTCAACTTTTTACAGATGAGGAAACATGCTAAAGAAATGACATATATACCTAAATCCTCATCATTAAATATAAGCAAAACAGAGATGCAAAGCTAGGCCTCAACCATGGAGCCAGTCTTCCTTCCACTGCTCCCGGGATAGTCTGTGTGTGTTAAAACCACAAGAACTCAAGCAGCCGGCCACCACAAGCTCACACAACCAATTGCCTAGTTCTGCTTCCTTGCTTCGGGAAGTTTATTATTTAAGTTTTAAATTGGTTCCTTATTTCTGAAAAGTTAAACATGCCCCTACCACAGGACCTAGCAAATCCGCTCCTTAGTATTCACACATGAGAAATTAAATGTGTGCCGACACAAAGCTGTATGCACAAATGTTCACAGCAGCTGTGTTCGCAATCACTGACAAAGAGAAACAACCTCAATTGCAACCCATAGATGAAAGCATAAAGAAACTGAATTGCCTCCATACAGTGGATACCACTCAGTTGTCCCAAGGAGCAGGCTGCTGGCCCACCACCACCATGCCTGGGTCCCCAAAACAGTCCGCTGAGTACAAGAAGCCAGACATGATCCCATTTACAAGAAATTCTAGAATAAGTAACCTAGTTTTTAGTGACAAAGAGCAGATCAGTGGTCACCTGAAAGCCGGGGTCAAAGGAGAGCACAGGAAACCTTGGAGCAGCATAGAAAGGTTCTGCATTTGTGGTGCTTATTCCAGCACTAACCAAATGTGTCAAAACTCATCAAACTGTACACATCAGCAGATACTGTTTACTGCACAAAAATTAAACCTCAATGAACTTAAAACTCTTTGCTACATTATTTTCAAACCTATCTGGGGGAGACTATAAAATAGTTTATACACATTCCCTAGAAGTCTCAAAGATGGTTGTTTTAAATAGTGAAGATCCAGTCTTTGACTGATCTCTCAGCCTTTCATCTAAGAATTGCCGGGTGGAGGCAGCCACTTAGGATGACTCAAAACGTACTACAAATGTACACTAAAAGCAACACAGTCATTGAACCTTAAATCATCGAGAAGCTCCAAATGTAATTCTCATCATTCTTCTAAACAAGCAGCTCAGGTTTTCCTTGTAAGAAATGTGTCTTAGTAAAAGCAGGGTGAGAGGAGCTGTCTGGCTGAGTCATTATTGGTGTAACTTGTGGTTTCCCAATTTTCAAACACTAAAAAAAAAACACTCAGACTCATTTCCAAGTCCATTTCTGTATCCGAGGAACGAATAAAAACTGTCCATTTTCTTTCTTTCTATTTTTTCAATATGAGATTTCTGAAGTTTCATGTGTTATTGTTCTACCTTTCTTATTAAGTTTGAGGCAAAGCCCTTCTCATTGTTTTAACTAATCACATGCTACATATTTAGTGAGAAAAAGAACAAAAGAGAAAGTGATTTGTTCAAAAGAGATATTTCATAATTTTAGCAGTTGAACCTTAAACCTTCACTTCCACAGCCAGCCCAAGGCTGTGAGTGTTTGAATTCCTTGTTTCTCTGGGAGGACATGATGTGATTCTTTAATCAAATCTAAAGCCATTGGATCCTAAGCCAAACATCCACCTTTAACGAGAAAAGAACCACACAAAAACCAGAATATGAAAAAGAAAAATAATCAGGTGTTTAAAAAAATTGCAAATACCACTGTGATATTCCTCTTCCTACAGATATGCAAGCAAGATGATACTTAATGGGACAAACGCTGAAAGTGCCAAAGGACTTGCAAAGACTAAAGTACAACATGGTAAATTATTTGTAGAAAATACAAGAATTAAGGCTTTTAAAAAGCTCTCCACTTCACCCCTTTGACAGGGCCCCAGGCCTACAGTGCACCTGTGCGGTTGAGGACACAGGGCCTCTCTCACATGGGCACTCATGAGGGGCTCTGCCTTTCACCTGTGTCTCTAAACTCTGTACTGAGACTCAAAATTCTTAAAAAAGGAAAAAAAATCAAACCACCTGTCTCACAGGAAAACTGAAATTTTAAGAATCAAATGCCCAATGTTTGATAAGGGTAAAATGGGACCCACATGATAGTGGTTTTCCCGGCACCATTTGTCCCCAGCAGGGCGGTGATTTGGTCCCTGTAGAAGGTGAGGCTGAGGTCTTGGACTGCAGCCTTGCGGCCCTCATATTCCTTGGTCACAGACACCAAGGTGACTCCCGGGGGACTTCCTTCAAGCTCTCCTTCCCTGTTTTGCTGTGATGACCCTGTGAGAGAGATGAAAATTCATTGTGAAAAGACTTCAAAAGCCCTGAAGATCATGCTCATATTTATTAATTCAGTGTTCTGCTTTGAAATTGAATTCCAGCTCTGTGAAGCATACAAATCAACTCAAAAATCTTTCTTTAGCAAGAACAAGAAGCAGACTACATAATGGCAAACATTAAGTGATATCACTGATTACAAAGTTTTGAACCCTTACGATAACCATTTCATAAAAAAAAAATAAAAATAAAAACACACACATGTATTTTGGTTTAAGTAGAGAAAAAACAACAGGCAGATTAGTTACACATAAAATATTCATGAGAAATAGTCTCCTGAGGAGGTGAGAATGGATAGGTGCTTGTCGATGTGTTCCACATTTTCTAAAAGATTCATAATTCAGAAAAATATTTAGATTGTTTAGAGTACAATGTTGACTTGTAATCTAAACCCACCATGATGGGAGCTTGTTTATCTCTGAGTGATGCATCTCTGTTTCCATGGAGATAGCCTATGAATTCATCCTTTGGCAGAGGTGCCCTGTGCCTGCACCTGCAGGAATAGGCCATGACTCTGGAGTGCAGAGGCACAGGCACAGTCCTGCCCCTATCTCCTGAGAACCACAATCCCTATTTGTAAGGGACAGCGATATTCTCCCTCACACAGGAACACTGAATATACCAGCATGGGTGAGAACACTTAAAAATTTTAAAGTGCTTTACATAGGGTAGCTGCCCATCTTTGCTTTTATTTCTTATACGTATTCATTTTGGGACTAACACTTCAATTTTACTAAATTGTAATATGCACACAAATGCACATAATGCACACAGGGAAGGACGCTAAATAATAAATAATAGGAACTCCCTGGGGTTCCTGGATTTCACAGAACAATCACTGTCAGGGCATACTGCCTCACATCTGTGCCTTGTAGCTGTTTCCCAGCCCAAGACAGCCTAAATATAAGTCTTTCTACGAATCAGCACACACTTGCAAAGGCTGGACCAGAAAAACAATAAAAACAAAAAAACAAAATGGATCAGAGGAAAAATACATGCATCTAATAATTCTACTCCTTACAAACCTTTACTGTCAAAGTTCTCATGGAAGAAGAACACACTGGAACTTAGAGAATATTGCCTTTTTTCAACCAAGACACCCACACTCTTCCAATATGAGGCAGTAAAGGGGAAATACCATGGTTTCCGTAGACCAAATGTTCCTGAAAGAGGAGACAATTAAAATTAGTTTAATTTTTTTATTTAGATGAAGGTACTGTATTAGAATATCTTAAGTAATTAATATAAAATGTCATTCCATGTTAGTATTTTTAATATATGTCCCATATACAAAAAAGTGATATCCCAAGGCACAGCTATTAGCTTTGCAGTGGAGCCCTAACTCTCCCTTCTCAGTCTGATCCACGGCCATGTGTTAAAAGCCCCTCTCATCCACTTCCCCCAAGACATCTGTAGAGTAGGAGTTCAATAAACGCTTTTTGGATAATTGCTGAATATTCCCAGAGTAAAGTGCCACCTTGTCCCGCACTGCCCTTCTATTTTGTCATTGTTCTTCTTTTGCCTACCTTTGATGTTTGCAAGAATTCCTAAACAAGGGGAAGAGCATGAGTTAAGTGCATGAGGGGATTAATCAATTGAAATGTCCACAAAGAAGAATAATTCATAATGCTAACATTTCCATATGAAACATATTATCATTCTTCAAAAGTATTCTCCAAATTCATTTCAGCCCATTTAACATTCACTTTGCCCTCATTACATGCTGAAATGAGAAGGGATTTCATTATTAACACTTTCCAATTTTCTTTTAACACATCCTTTCTAGTTTAAGTTTGATGAATGCAACTTACCTAAAGGCCTAAATTCTACAACTGATTAGAATTAAAAAGGCCTATAGAAAGACTATTATAGCACTTTGATCATCAAGCAGAAGAGAGATATGCAAGCCCTTGCACTTTCTAATCAAAAAATAGAAAGAGATGTTCAGGCACTCAAAGGAGAGCACATGTATCCATTACTTTTTGAAAGTAAAGGGAAGGTTTGCAAAATTTTTCACCCATTCTATAGAATGGGAGAAATGTCTGTTTACTCTGTCAATAGTTTCCTTTGCTGTGCAAAAGCTCTTCAGTTTAGTTAGATCTCATTTGTCAATTTTTGCTTTTCTTGCAATTGCTTTTGGCATCTTTGTCATGAAATCTTTGTCTGTGACTATGTCCTGAATGGTGTTGACTAGGTTGTCTTCCAGTGTTTTTATAGTTTTGAGTTTTACATGGTATTGACTAGGTTGTCTTCCAGGGTTTTCATAGTTTTGAGTTTTACATTTAAGTCTTTAATCCGTCTTGAATTAATTTTTGTATATGGAAATAAGGAAGGTGTTCAGTTTCAATTTTCTGCATATATCTAGCCAGTTATCCTCACACCATTTATTAAATAGAAAATCCTTTCCCCATTGCTTGTTTTTTTAGGTTTGTTGAAGATCACGTAGTTGTAGGTGTGTGTTCTCATTTCTGGGTTCTCTATTCTGTTCTGTTAGTCTGTGTGTCTGTTCTTGTACCAGAACCATGCTGTTTTGGTTACTGTAGCCCTGTAGTATAGTTTGAAGTCAGGTAGTGTGATGTCTCCAGCTTTGTTCTTTTCACTCAGGATTGTCTTGGCTATTCAGGCTCATTTTTGGTTCCATGTGAATTTTAAAACATTTTTTTCTAGTTCTGTGAAGAATATCAATGGTAGTTTAACGAGAATAGCATTGAATCTACAAACTGCTTTTGGCAGTATGGTCATTTTAATGATATTCATTCTTCCCATCCATGAGCATGAAATGTTTTTCCATTTGTTCTTGTCATCTCTGATTTCTTTGAGCAGTGGTTTGTAGTTCTCCTTGTAGAGACCTTTCACCTCCCTTGTTAGCTGTATTCCCAGGCATTTTGTGTGTGTATGGTAATTGTGGATGGAAGTTTGTTATTGATTTAACTCTGGGCTTGACTGTTGTTGCTGTATAGGAATGCTTAACTATGCATCTGACAAAGGTCTAATATCCAACATCTATAAGGAACTTAGATAAATTAAGCAAAAAACAAACACCCCATTAGAAAGTGGGCAAAGGACATAAAGAGACACTTCTCAAAAGAAGACATACATAGGGCCAACAATCATATGGAAAAACCTCAACATCAATGATCATTAGAGAAATGCAAATCAAAACCACTGAGATACCATCACACACCAGTCAGAAAGGCTGCTATTAAAAGGTCAAAAAAAATTTTTTTTTTTTTTGAGACAGAGTCTCGCTCTGTAGCCCAGGCTAGAGTGCAGTGGCCGGATCTCAGCTCACTGCAAGCTCCGCCTCCCGGGTTCACGCCATTCTCTGGCCTCAGCCTCCCGAGTAGCTGGGACTACAGGCGCCCGCCACCTCGCCCGGCTAGTTTTTTGTATTTCTTAGTAGAGACGGGGTTTCACCGTGTTAGCCAGGATGGTCTCGATCTCCTGACCTCGTGATCCACCCGTCTCGGCCTCCCAAAGTGCTGGGATTACAGGCTTGAGCCACCGCGCCCGGCCAAAAGGTCAAAAATTAACAGACGCTGCTGAGGTTGTGAATAAAAAGGAATGCTTATACACTGTTGGTGGGAGTGTAAATTAGTTCAACTATTGTGGAAGACAGGTGGTGGTTCCTCAAAGACCTAAAGATAAAAATACCATTTGACCCAGCAATCCTATTACTGAGTATATATCCAAAGGAATATATATCATTTTATTATAAAGACACATGCACACGCATGTTCTTTGTGGCACTATTCATAATAGCAAAGACATGGAATCAACCTAAATGCCCATCGATGATAGACTGGATAAAGAAAATGTGGTACATATACACCATGGACTACTATGCAGCCATAAATAGGAATGAGATCATGTCCTTTGCAGGGACATGAACGAAGCTGGAGGCCATTATCCTTAGCAAGCTAACATCCTTAGCAAAGGAACAGAAAACCAAATACTGCATGTTCTCACTTATAAGTGGGAGCTGAATGATGAGAACACATGAGGGGGAACAACATGCCCTGGGGCCTTTTGGAGGGTGAAGGGTGAGAGAAGGTAGAGGATGAGAAAAAATAACTGATGGGTACTAGGCTTAATACGTGGGTGACAAAATGATCTGTACAACAAACCCCCATGACACCATTTACCTATGTAACAAACCTGCACATGTACCCCTGCACTTAAAAGTTAGAAAAAAATAAATAAATAAAGTGAAGAGAAGTTGTTGAGCTGGTGTCAGGAGTAGCACTGTTGTTTGTGGGCTGAGTTGTGTCTCCCCAGGTTTCACAGGTTGAAGTTCTAACCCCCTGTACTTCAAAATGTGACTGTATTTGGAGACACGGTCTTCAAAGAGGTAATTAAGGCAAGATGAAGTCACAAGGGCGAGGACTAATCCAATGTGAGTGCTGTCCTCATGAATGAAAATTTGGACGCAGATACACAGGAACAACACAAGGAGATGATGCCATCTGCAAGCCAAGGAGAGGCCTTGGGAAAAACCAGCCCATACACATACCCACATACTCAGGCCTACACCTTGATCTCAGACTTCTGGCCTCCAGGATTGTGAGACAATACATTCCTGTTGTTTGAGCCACCCAGTCTGTGGTACTTCGCTGTTGCAGGCTGAGAAAATTAATGCAGGCAGGCGTCCTCCAGGAACCTTGCAAAGCAATAACCATCCCTCTGTAGGAAGAGGATGAGTAGCAGCTGGATAATCAGGTCATATCACAGCCAGCATTCCACTCACTCTGTTCCAGGCACTGTCCAGGGTATCTGGTTGTATTAATTCACACAGTCCTGTGACCACCAACATGTCAGGTACAATTATCACCTCTACCTTCCCAATAAGAAAAGGAGGAACAGAAAGGCTTGCCCAGTGATGCACAGCTGGTGGCTCCCGAAGCTACACACTGGTTAGCCTCTCCTCTAGCATCTCCTGCCTGTCTGAATACGCAAGTGCAGCCATGAGGATGCTTTGGGTTGCCTTTTACAACAAGAAAGAAGCACAGTTTCTTATAGCACCAATTGCACAATAAGCCCCTGTTGATACATACATGAACAATGAGTGTGTGGAAATCAAAGGAGATAGAAAGCGAGCAAACACATCAGGAAGATTATTCTCACAAAGCTGCAGGTCTTGGGCTGAGAGGCCTCCCAGGCAACCACACTCAGTCGCAGCTTAAGTGGGCACCACCCTTAGCAAGGACAGTAGGCAATGGGATCCGGATGCCTTTAACTGTTTATATATTTGAATTAGTAATTAAAATTCCTGGACTCTAGATGTCACAATGAAAAAGTGGGAACTTACATCTGAACATAGAAAAAGCAAAAATTATTTAAACTTGCAAAGTAAGAGAAAGGTGCAGGAAGTTATTACTTTCATTTGATGAAATATTGAGCAGCCATTAACAGTACTTTCAAAGATGTGGATAAATGCTTATGACAAAAATATTTTTTAAAAACATAGAGGGAAATTTACATATATAGTATGAACCCAACTAGGTACAGAAAACTGTCTGGAAAAAGCCTGGGAAATGTAAGTTCTGGTTAGTGAATTCAGAGATAATTGAATTTTTTTTTCTGCTTCCTCAAAAATTTTTCCTGTTTCTCCATAAACTTTTCAAACATTTTACAATAAACACATATCCATCTGATGTATTACAGCTCAAGTTTTCAGAACCATAGGGGAGAAAAGAATATTTCACACATGCACATTCTAAAGGTGAAATAAGGCACAATTTGCCTGTTCCAAATGAAGTCATTGAACACCTTCACATTGTGAGTGTACGCAAGGAAATCCTGAAGCAAGCCTCAGCTCTGCTTCACTTCAATACAAGTGGAAGTTGTACAAAGATAAATATGATTTCAAACTTTGGGCCATGACTAAAAGCGAGGATCACCATACATGTGTGTGTGTGACACACACATACCCACATACACACGCACACACACAGGCATTCACACACATGAGTACACGTGTACACAAGCACATATTCATGCAGCACATGCACACATGTACACACACACAAGCGTGCACACATAGGCAACTGCAACAATGTCAGGAGTCACCAGTTTCTTGCAATGGAGCTAAGTCATTACTCTTTATTAGTTGTGTCCTTGTTTTCTCACTTGAGTCTTTGGGAAATGACACCTTACTGCAGCCCTGACTTACTGTGGGAGATGCTTTGCTGAGAAATGAATAACTAAGCATTTTGTACAGAGGTAGGAGGACAGACTCTGGCTCATCTCCCAGGGCTCACAGTTCCAGTTGTCAGCCCAAGAATGAGCAGGACAGGTGAGGCCTCAGCACAGTGACGAAGGAACACAGCAGAAGTCCCCTAGATCTGGAACATCGTATCCCTTGCCCTTCTGTTCTCCGGTTTACACCTTCCTGTTCCAGGGAGATGTCAGTCATCAAACAGAAATCAACTAGTCACACCCTCTAGTGGTATGAGGGACACACAGATGAATCAGGCAGAGACTGCACCTTCTTAGGACCTTCATTCTAGTACAGATGACCAAAAAAAAAAAAAAAAATCATTGAGAGAAAAACGCGAGACAATATTGTAATTGTAGGGTTTCCACCTATGCAAAACAAAAGCAGGCCCTTCAACCCAAGAAAAAGGAGCGAGAATGAAAAGACAGAGATGCTGGGAGGGATGCTAGATTCAGAAAATACAAACACAGGATGTCCAATTAATTTTGAAATTCAGACAAACAACAAGTAATGTTTTAGTATGAATATGTCCCCCAGATTATTTGTAGTTTATCTGAAATTTGAATTCATCCGGGTGCCCTGTATTTTATCTGGCTACCCTGTGTGGGTGTGCTGGGTACACTGGAGACTGCCCCCCAACTCCCCATCAGCACACGGGAATAGAGAGAGAGAGAGGCATGAATCTGCAGCAGAGCAGGTTCAGGTGGCCTGGGAGCCACTGAGGATATTAGTTATTCTCTAGACATTTTGGAGGTGGGGAAGACTGTCATGCAGGGGAAGGACATGGTCCACTTGGTCTATTTTTTACAAAGATAACTTTGTGTCAACACCGAGGTAGGATGCAGAGGCGAGGTGCTGGGGTCGGGGATACCTAGAGGAGTGGGAAGGAGTTACAAGGGCACTGTAACTCACTGTAAGTCCAGATCAGGCACAGTGAGGCCTGATCTAAGGTAACGGCTTCAGGAATGGGAAGTAGAAACAAACTACGAAAGACATTCCAGAGTTAGGAAAAAATAAATTAGAAATAAATTGAATATTAAGGTTTGCTTTGCTAATTAAACCATCTCAACCGTAATCCGTCTGGACTTTTAAAACCTCCTAATTAATCTACTAATCTAACTAAAGCAGAGAGCAGCCAAATGCAAGTTGGCATGGAGGCCGTTCAGCTCTTTGGCTTGCCTCTGCAATAGGCTTTTGCTTATAAATCCAAACTTGGTTTATGTGCACACTCTAGAAGCACATACAACCTGCTCACATTACCAGATGTAATTGGGCACATTAATATGTGCAAAGGCCCTCCATTTACACCAAGCTTTTCTCCTCAAGGGGAACTGCCTGCTGGCTTATGCAGGCCAGGAAACTAATTCGCATTGCCCCGCAAAACTGACAGTGATAAAAGAAGAAGTCAATGAAATTAGACAGATAGAGCAGAATCAAATTTAATTGGAGGCATATAAAAAGAGTTTATGCAATGAAAACTCTTCGCGAGGACGAGATGTTTGCTTGTGAGCTCTTGACTCAAGCGTGGAGACCTCCAGTTGATGCTGAGCCCTGCAGGCCAGAAAATGATTTGATGCTGGATCTATAGAGTCTCCCAGTCGACAGCGGGGCTGAGAAATGCTGGGGTCATACTCACTGGGTCACTTTATAACAAAGAAAGAAAATGGAGAGAAAAGCATTTGTTTGGGGTATGGGGGGTGTGTGTGTGTGTGTGTGTGTGTGTGTGTGTGTGACAGAGAGCAAAAGAGAGAAATTTCTCACGTGTCTCCTACCTCCCATCTGGAGACACCCTCCTACCCACAGGAGACTTTGGAACAGTGTTTTACAATGTAGATTTTATTATTACTCAAGTATGATGATGCCAACCAATCAGGAACTAACTGTCATTGCAACTATACTTTGTTACTCACAGACCCCAAGAGAAGGAGGCATGACACCCCACACAGGGTCACACAGGGAAGCACCAGTGTCAGTCAGGAGACAGGGGAAGTAGGGAGGGGTGTTGTGGGAATGTGAACAAAGCCTTTACTGTGGTTTCCAAGGGAAGCAACATGTGAGGAAGGGCAAGTACATTTCTAATTAACTAGTGTGAGTAATTTCCTCAGGCTCTTGGGGAGAGAGTCTGTGCCTAGTTGGCTGGTACCTTGCCCTGGGCTCATCAGGCCAGGTAGACAGTGGCCCTGAGTGTGAGCACCCCATAGTAGTAGGGGTGTGGGCTCTGGATTGGTTTGCATGTGAAAGGCACATCCACAGGGGAGTCCTTCACTATGGCTAGGAACTGGCTATCCCTGGAAGGAACAGTCCCTCCAGGGTCAGTAACTGCACACCCTCAACTCCAGTCAAAGCCTCAGAAATACAGAAAATAAAAAAGTAGGATTAATACAATGGGGATGGTACAATTGCCTTTAGGGTGCAGATGCCTGGGTTAGTCAATATCCTCCAAAGTGCAACAAAGAAATGTCCTTGACTTGCCTTCTGTGAGCCTGACCAGTTGTGCAAATGCAAAGTGTTGCATGGTTATTGAGCCTAGGACATATAAACTCAAAGTTTCTATGCAGTTTCAGTATACACTAAATTTGTCAGAAATTCAACTACTGTGTAAACCAGTGGAAGATTATTGTTTAAAGTAGAAATTGTTCATTGTTTTGGAAAACCATGCCATCAATAGTGATGTCACTCACTGCTTTCAAGTTTGCAATGCAGTATGACTGTATCAATCCTCAATCTGCCCCATTATACCCAAATACATGACAAAAGATGTGAAGATTGCTTGTAACAAACTTAAAACCAGATATATTTAAATTAGTAGAAATTCAGAAAATGTACTAAATTGTATTAATAAGGGTTAGTAACTATGTTACATTGTCATTCTATATATATATATTTTTTAAAACTGTATAGCAAAATAAGACCATCTGGTAAAAATTACACATTGAAATGATTAACATGAGGCTCCCTATTACTTTTCAATCTTATTTTGATGCTGTTCCCTTGGCTTCTCTATAAAACCCTCTCATATTATTAATATTATTCCTTTGTCCAATCAGTCCTCTATTTCCTGTCACTACTAAAGAATAGATCTCCAAAGTCTTTAAAAGACTGGAGGCTGAATGGAGAGACTGAAATGAGATAGAATCATAAGACAGGAAATGGATCTTCTGTTATGTTTTGTCATTACCTGCCCCATGTGTTAAACACAGGGAATTTCCTTATTACTTTTAAGTAAGACCCAGGTCATTTACAAAAATATCATTATTTTATTCACCTCATTAGTGTATAATATTTCTTCCCACATTTTTCCTACTTCAGTTGAAGTTATTTTCATCTTTTAATCACATACCAATAAATCTGATCTAGTATTACTTAACATTAGCTTTACTTCTAGTGTCTACATTTCTCTTTACTTGTGCATTTTCTTTCCTTTTAGTACCAAATGGCTTCCAACCATTTTCCTTCTTTTAAATCCGAACTTATTCCAAATAAAAGTAAGCAGCTGAATATCCCATTCTATGTTCTAATGAATTCTTGCCTGAGCACTGATAATTTACATGTTATCTTATTATAAATTACTTTCTATTTCTCTTTTATACTAAAATTTTAAAATTACATTAATTTTAAGACTCATACACAGGTAGTTTTCATTATCTATAAGTTTCATTTCAAGAGAGTAAAGGAGGTAATATAAAATATTTGTCTTAAAAAGAAGGTATTGGGTCTGAGAGCTCCTAGAAATTACAACCCTCTTTATGGATCTGAAAGCCCATCAATAGTGTCTGGCAATTTTATTCCTTGTTATTATCGGCAGACTTTGTCAAAGTGGAAAATAAATACTTCGGGCAATTTGGGAATATGCAAATTGCCAACTCTTATTTTTAGCTTTCGAAATAAAAGAATCTGAATTCTGTGATAAATTCAAAAATCTTTATTGACATATTTATTCAGCTCTATGCCTTTGTATTTTTAAATATGTGTTATAAATATGTTCGAGCTTTGATTTTTTTTAATTCTGTAATAGACTCTGATCTTTTTTCCTAACTAGCTGGTAGGTAAAATTAGTGTTACAATCACAAAGAGAAAATATAAAACCCACCACTCTAAATTCACTAAACAAAATGTTGAAACTAGTGTCTGCCATTCAGAGGTAGATTGAGGGCCTCCTGTATTGCTTCCCTTTGCAGGGTGTAGGATCCAATGTAGCTGGGAATCGTAACTCATTAGAGGTCACAGAACACTTTGTGTGGCCTGATGAAAACATGGAGACATTCCCTAGAAAAGGTACATCCGAGTGAACTTAAGGGAGACTTGCGAAGTAAAATCAGGAGATCTTTTTCTCCAGTTGGATGTGGTAGGGTAAGAGCTGACTCTGAAGCAGCTCAATTTTTACATATTGGGTAGATGTTAATCATGAGCCATGTTGTGAGACTGCAGGATTGTGGCGTGAGTGTATGAAGATGGTGGATTGTTGGTTTAACCTTAACCTAATGGGAGGGCAGGGAATTAGGAGTCTGAAGAAATGGAAGGACAGGAGGAGATGAAAGAGGGAACAGAAGATGATGGTTTCCCCAGTCGAATATACGTGAGTTCCAAATGTGGCATGGTTCAGATGGCCAAGGTACTTCCAAAAGATTACCAAATCCAGTATTTGAATCTCCTGGTCCCCTGAGGAAAACGATTTTTTTAAATTTCTTCTGAGCCTCAAGTTAACCTCACTGAACTTTTAGAAAGAATTTCTTCTTAAAAGCCACCAGCTTAGCTGAACATCCCCTGATCCACAGGATAGGGAATGACTCAATACTGTCCCATTGGTGGGGACATTCTCACCATCACTCAGCTTTTCTGAGTTCAATTACCTTCTTCCATGAGTGTACCCCCAATTCCCTTTTCTTCCCTTCAAATATGACCTAGACAGTGAACCCTCTGCACACCAGACATCCACCTCAAGGCTCAGTCTCTTTTAAAACTTTTCAATTTAGAATTCCACAGTGGGATTCAGAGCCAAAGTCTCAGCTGAATACAATGTTCCTTTGCTTCACTATAATGTAGAAAAATACTACCCCTAGGAGCCTCTTGCCTTAGATGCTGATGGTTGAGGGAGAAATCAGATCATTCTGGGTCCCAGGACACATTTTATCTTCATCTCAACATTGCAGAGAGTAGACTTTTTTTGCTGGTCTTTTGCATTTTAAATTGATATCACAGATGTATTTTGTAACATTACTGTCTTATGTTATTTTTGCTTCTTCTCAATAGTCAATTGCTTCTCATCCAATTTCCTAACCCTTGGCCTTCTCAACTCATTTTTTTTTATCTCTTATTTGCTAGAATCTTATTTCTTAAGTTTTGTTTTCTTAAATTTTATTCAAAGTATCAAGACGATGCAGTCTAAGTTTTTCCTAAATAAATCACGTTTCCAATTTATGTTCTCTCTCTACCTCTTGAGGGCCATATATTCCTACTTTTGTGTAAAATGATCTTTTCAGTGACCCATATTATTTTTATGTTTACCCATCCCTAAATGATTCATGAGCTCTCCAAGTCTGGAATGTGTTTTCACAAACAGAATGAACAGTGTTTGTTTTCCTTCTATCCCTCCATTTTCATTTGTGTAAGATTAGAATCTTTATTTTTTTTACATTTTTAATTTTAATTTAGTTAGATGCTATTTGCCTTGAAAAGCACAGACCCAGGTTGCAAGTAATTTCAGTAAGAAAATACACCACCATTAAAGTGTTATCTCTAAAAAATAAAATAAATAATTTTAAAGTGCTATTTCTGCTCTTTTGGACCTGAACCAAAAAGGTAAAGTATGCATGCCTCTTTTCCTCCCAAAACAGCTAAGAAAACCCATTACCATTAGTGGTTTTTGTTTTTTTTTTTTTAACCATTGATACACTTGTCCTCCAGACCTCTGGGGAATGCCTGCCACACCAGGAAAAAAGTGTGCCACATTTGGGAAACCCCATATCCGTGACAACACTGAAAGCCCTGTGGTTGAACATAGCCCCTCACTCCCAGCCCACCCTATCTAGCTGCCTTTAGGCTTTGCCTGCTTCTCCCCAGGTCCTGCCACCTGCCGACCTGCCACTGGCTGAGCGCTTGGCCCCTAGACCCCCACTAGAAGTGACTTTCTGCCCAAGGCACTCTGAGCACCCCCACCCCCACCCCACCTGACCTCTTTGCTTTCTGGGAGCCTGCAGCACCATGGGCCCCCAGGCTCTCTTGCCCCTCACCCCTCATGCGTGTTGGGAAACACTCTATCTAGGAAACCAGGATATTTTCTGTGTAGACTGAAATCCACTTGTTGGGAGCTGTTTGGTGGGCCTAGTGAGTTTTCATGCTTATTTCATCCTGGCTAACCCCTCACGTGGCCTTTCACCTTCCACTCAGGAAACAAAAGCATCACATTTTTTCTCAAAAATGTACAGCTCCTTTTAAAATATATTCTAAGACTTCCCTTTCTGGATCTTCCTTAAAAAATAAATGATTATTCTAATATTTGTGCATATTAATTCAAACTGTTTCTAAAATTTATTTTGTTATCTTATAAAGTGCAAAATTCTTACCAGGAATCAAGTTGCTCAAGTACCATCCACACAAAAAATAAAGGCTTGAATCCAACAGAATCATCCAGCAAACCCAGCCAAATGTCATGCCCCCTTGTTCTGCAGCCTGGTACATATTATTCCACTGAATCCCTAGCAGGAAGAAAAAGGTCAGAGTTAGAACTGCACAAGCTCTTTTACAGTAGATTTTGTCACAATGAGTTCATTACTTCTAGAAGCTCAAGTAAAGTTGAATAGAACTAAAACAAAAAGAAGGTCAATACCACTGGCCATAACTCTTCAAATGAAATGTTAACTTGTGCAATCTTACACCTATTTCAATGATACCAGGTGGGGTGATCATTAACTACATTTTAATATCTAATACTTTAAAAAGTTTTAAAGGTCACCTTACTCCTATCTAGTTTTATTTACTGAGTAGAAAGGACTTTGTATTTAAGGAAAATAAGCATTCAAAAAAAATTTTTAAAGTCTCCTTGAGAACCCAAATTCTAAACTGTGTAACTCTCTGTGCTCTTGGAAAATACATAAATAGGATATATAAGAACTAGGGTGGGAAAGAATTATTATTTTCTTGTAATATGTTTGTGATTTATTTCTGGATTAACATATAATTTAAGAAAAATATTCCTCTTTCTAAATTTCCCTATGGTACCAGGCTACAGTTCAATAAAATACATTTTTTAATCATTGTGTGCTTGGAATTTAGACCAAAACATTCAAATGGTCTAACAGTGACCATTTTTTGTTTCTATCATCTTGATTCAATTTATTCTAAAGGTTAGTTAGAAGAAATCATTCAGGATTACTCATCTGTAAAAGAACATTTTAATATGTCTTACTGAAAAACTCTAAGAACTTAAAGACCAGTACAAATTAACTGGCTAATGCAACAATAGCTAGAGTCAAATTTTACTTATAGCATGTGTTTTACCTCTGTTTACAAAAACACTCCCTCCCCCCACAAAACCACACTAATATCTATGAAATATATGTATGTTCTGGTTTAGAATTTTGGTTGTCAAATTCTCAATATAAGCAAAAAATGCTGCCAATAGATTTTTAGAAAATCATTTTAGGCTGCATTGGTATGAGATAATTGCACTCTATTTTATGCTGATTAGACTTATTTCTGGATCCTGATCTTCAGGAATGATCTAGTAAATCTAGGAGTAAAGATGAGAGCCAACAAATATGTGGATGGTTGTCATGTGAAAGGAATAATTAGAAAGGAGAACCTAGAAAACACGGATAGAGGATCTAGGAAGACAGATCCCAGGTCAACAATCATCTAACACAGTGGTACTATCCTTTTTGGTACCAAGGACCAGTTTCGTGGAAGACAATTTTTCCACAGACTGGGGGATAGAGGACGGTTCCAGGATGATTCAAGTGCATTACATTTATTGTGCATTTTTTCTATTATTATTACATTGTAATATATAATAAAATAATTACACTATTCACCATAATGTGGAACCAGTGGGAGCCCTGAGCTGGTTTTCCTGCAACTAGATGGTCCCATCTGGGAGTGATGTGAGACAGTGACAGATCAACAGGCATTAAATTATCATAAGGATCATGCAACCTATTGCATGTTTGTGAACCTTTGTGACACATGCACCTATGTGAACCTTTGCATGCACAGTTCACATAACATTCAGGCTCCTGTGAGAATCTAATGCCCCCACTGACCTGACAGGAGGTGGAGCTCAGGCAATAACGTGAGCAATGGAGAGTGCCTGTAAATACAGATGAAGCTTCTCTCCCTTGCCTGCTGCTCACCTCCTGCTGTAAGGCTCAGTTCCCAACAGGCCATGGACTGCTCCATGGCCCAAGGGTTGGGGACCCCTGATCTAACAGATGAACACATTTGCATACCCTACTCTTGGAAGGTTCAGAAGGTCACTCACCTGACCCGACGTCAGGGGTGGTATAAGGAAGACCCGAGCATTGGCTGGGTGGTTGACCTGGATAGTGTCTGAAGCAAGGGATGCCATGATTATTCTTAAATGTTCTCAAAACTGGGGCTACCAGACAATGGGAGGTGTATACAACAGTGAAACCAGATATCCGAATCTCATTCTGAATGCTCTACTTGATAATGAAGACTTCCTACTGGATCACTTGCAATATAACTATTAATTTCCAAAAAGGTGATTCACTGAGAGTTACTTTTTACACATGCATGCTCTTACCTGTCTCTTGTCCTTCCAGGAATGTAATAAAAAATACTCCTTGTCCAAAGGCAGTTGTGGAGAGAAGGCACTGCCCACAGATTGATGGAGTGAAAAGAAAAACTGCACGTTAGTGTTTGATTGGGACACAGAAAATCCACAACACTTAATTCAAAGAGAGAAGTCGTAACAACTTTTCATTCTGATGATGCCCAACCATCGCTTCAGGCAGTCATTTAAATATTTTAATCTGAAAAACATAGTGGAATGTCAGTCCACTCTGAAAAGCATGATAACAAGCTAGTTTTTAACATTAAAAGGAATTATTTCTCTTTACTGAGATGCTTGAAGTGTCATAAATCCAATGCATCATACACAGAATGTGTAACACAAAACAGTGAAAAATGGAATAGAGCAATTTACCATTTTTTATTATTAAGTGAATGCCCTGGAGCATACTGCAGGCTGTCTGATGGAATACATACACTATTCTACACTAGAAAGAAGGCGTATTGAAGAAAAATGTTATTTTATCTCAGTGGAGAGGTCTTATGTTAGAAAGAAACCCCATTAAAAAAACTCTTACATTAAAAAATACAATGTATCAGAGTTAGATATTTTTTATTTGCTAAAAAGCATTTGAATATGTAAAAAGAAAATCAAATTTTATATGCATAGAACCCACAAATATAAGAACCGAGGTAAAATTAAAAACACCACCATTTGAAAATTAGGTCAGATCGTGGATGACTCCTTTTCTATGTACAAGGAGTATATGGGGAAGGACCGTGAATGGTCCCACTTGTGTTAATTATTCTGAAAACATCTACTTAACACTAATATGAAATTATTGGTTATGAATTTTTACAAATGTGACATAAGCCAATCAACACCAATGAACACATATCAATAGATAAAACACTGATGGAATATAACCACTTTTTCATTCTGCATGTGTATCTATGTTGTGTGTACATGGTTAGTAGAAACCAGAGAGCTTTGAATCATTTATTGAAGTTGAAGAAAACTCAGTTGGCTTTCATGTAAATATTTTACTCTAGGCCCTAAATGAGCAGAGAAGGTGTTCTGCTCCCAATAAGTGAGTGAAGCACTGGGGCTTTCTCCTGTGCTGGACAAAAGGACTTTTAAGGGCCTTTAAATACCCCGAGCAGCCCTGTGATCTAGGTCTCCTTGACATCTCCCCAAAGTCTCTGTTAAGACTCTGTCATATCTCTCAACAGACTGCAATTTTAGGAAGTCACTTGACCTACTGGAGAGAATAGTCTTGAGTGCAGCGCAAGTGTTTACAGTGATGCCACTGGCTCTCTGAAGAGATCATTTTAATAGGGATGGTTCACCCTCGCTTTGATTGAGTTCCTACTATGTTTCAGGCACTGTGCTTGCCAGCAATTGTCATCAAATAATGACTACGTTTTTTATGTTCTACGTATTTGATGTCACAGACCTGAAAGTGTTATCATACTTTTTTAGGAGGTACATTTTAAATGGACGAGTGACTCTGACGTTGCTAACGGAGAGATTTTTCTACTCAATGTGATGTAATTCATAATGCTTCAAGAAAAAATGCTGATTTTTTGCTTCTAAAATATCTTTAGAAATCTATTATTTTCCATGCATGAAAGAAAGAGAAAATAAAGTTATATGCTTCCTTAAGAATGCCGCTTATTTTCCAGAGTCTGCAGAAAGTCTCTGTTACGTAAAAACTGGATATTCTTAATGGGCTGCTGTCCAGCAAAAACACTGCAGTTTCAATGGTTTACATTTGTGGATAAGATTTTAAAAAGCAGATATCAGAAAACCCATGTGACAAATTGAATATGACAAATTGAAAAGGTGAGGGTGGTTGGTCTTGTTTTGTTAGATAGATTGCAGTTTTGTTTTATTTTGTATTTTTACAAAACAACTTACTTACCAGAAATGTCTGAATGACAAAACTTAATTGGTTATGTAGAACCAATAGAACTATGTAGGGCAGAAAGCTGATCATGTACACCAGGCTGGTGCAAAGGGCCGCTGTATTAGCTTGGTTGAAAAATGCACTCAAGAGGTAGCTCAGCATGACGACTGACATCCCAAAATCCAAGAGAAAGAGGAAAATAATAAAGGCATTGCTGTGTGCAAAGATGCCACTTGTTTTCAGAATGATGGCCAGAGCAGCACTGCTTACGGTCAACACAACCATGTTCTCCAGGAACCAGGCCAGGAAATGGGTCATTGGATGCACTCCCATCATCCGCAGATACTATCAAAAAGAGAACAAGCCCAAGGTTACCACAGAATGCATATTTGAGGAAGAACAAATCAGATAGTAGGAGAAAGGAGGTGGACCATGGCCAGGCGCAGTGGCTCAAGCCTGTAATCCCAGCACTTTGGGAGGCCGAGACGGGCGGATCACAAGGTCAGGAGATCAAGACCATCCCGGCTAACACGGTGAAACCCCGTCTCTACTAAAAAATACAAAAATCTAGCCGGGCGTGGTGGTGGGCGCCTGTAGTCCCAGCTACTGGGAGGCTGAGGCAGGAGAATGGCGTAAACCTGGGAGGCGGAGCTTGCAGTGAGCTGAGATCTGGCCACTGCACTCCAGCCTGGGCGACAGAGGGAGACTCCGCCTCAAAAAAAAAAAAAAAAAAAGAAGGTGGACCAGTGGAAAGGTAAATCTGCTTGCTTGCAAATACCACCCTGTAAAGGGCCCTGGGAAGGACATTGCCTCCTCAAGCCTGGTATTTGATTTTCATGAGCACTTGTATCCTGGAACTTAAAATTAAGTTAAATTTTTAAAAAAGAGCCATTTGTGACAAACCCATAGCCAATATCATACTGAACGGACAAAAGCTGGAAGCATTCCCCTTAAAAATTGGCACAGGACAAGGATGCCCTCTCTCGCCACTCCTATTCAACATTGTATTGGAAGTTCTGTCCAGGCCAAACAGGTAAGAGAAAGAAATAAAGCATATTCAAATAGGAAGAGAGGAAGTCAAACTGTCTCTGTTTGCAGGTGACATGATCCTATATCTAGAAAACCCCATTATCTCAGCCCAAAAGCTACTTAAGCTAATAAGCAACTTCAGCAAAGTCTCAGGGTACAAAATCAATGTTCAAAAATCACAAGCATTCCTATACACCAACAGGAAACAAGCAGACAGCCAAATCATAAATGAACTCCCATTCACAATTGCCACAAAGAGAATAAAATGTCTAGGAATACAGCTAACAAGGGAAGCGAAGGACCTCTACAAGGAGAACTATAAACCACTGCTCAAGGAAATAAGAGAGGATACAAACAAATAGAAAAACATTCTGTGTTCATGGATAGGAAGAATCAATATCATTAAAATGGCCATACCGCTCTAAGTAATTTAGAGATTCAATGCTATTCCCATTAAACGACCATTGGCATTCTTCACATAATTAGATAAATCTACTTTAAAATTCATATGGAACCAAAATTTAAAAAAAGAGCCTGTATAGTCAAGACAACCCTAAGACAAAAAAACAATGCTGGAAGCATCACACTACCTGACTTTGACCTATACTACAAAGCTACAGCAACCAAAACATCATGGTACTGGAACAAAAACAGACACATAAACCAGTGGAACAGAATAGAGATCTCAGAAATAAGACGACACATCTATGACCATCTGATCTTTGACAAACCTGACAAAAATAAGCAATGGGAAAAGGGTTCCCTATTTAATAAATGGTACTGGGAAAACTGGTAGCTATATGCAGAAAATTGAAACTGAACCCCTTCCTTACACCTTACACAAAACTTCACTCAAGATGGAGTAAAGACTTAAATGTATTTTTTGTTTCAATTTCATTTAGCTATTCTCTCATCTTTCTTATTTCTTTTCTTCTGCTAGGTTTGGGTTTCCATTGTTCTTGTTTCTCCAGTTCCATGAGGTGTGACCCTAGGTTGTCTATTTTTGCTCTTTCAGACTTTTTGATGTAGGCATTTAATGTTGTGAACTTTCCTCTTAGCATCACTTTTGCCATATCCCAAAGGTTTTGATAGGTTGTATCACTATTATCATTCAGTTCACTTAGTTTTCATCTTTATTTCATTCTTGACCCAATGATCATTCAGGAACATGTTATTTAATTTCCATGTATTTGCATGGTTTTGAGGGTTCCTTTTGTAGTTTATTTCCAATTTTATTCCACTATGGTCTGAGCTATATATGACAAACCCACAGCCAATATTGTATTGAACAAGGAAAAGTTGAAAGCATTTCCTCTGAGAACTGGAACAAGATATGGATGCCCACTTTCACCACTACTATTCAACGTAGTACTGGAAGTCCTAGTCAGAGCAATCAGACAAGATAAAGAAATGAAGGGCATCCAAATCAGTTGAGAGGAAGTCAAACTGTTGCTGTTTGTTGATGATAATATCATATACCTAGAAAACCCTAAAGACTCATCCAAAAATCTCCTAGAACTGACAAGTAAATTCAGCAAAGTTTCAGGATACAAAATTCACGTACACAAATCAGTAGCTCTGCTATACACCAACAGTGACCAAGCCGAGAATCAAATCAGGAACTCAACCCCTTTCACAATAGCTACAAGAAATAAAATAAAATACTTAGGAATATGCCTAAACAAGGAGGTGAACCACCTCTACAAGGAAAACTACAAAATACTGTTAAAAGAAATCATAGATGACACAAACAAAGGAAACACATGCTGTGCTCATGGATGGGTAGAATGAATATTGTGAAAATGACCATATTGCCAAAAGCAATCTGCAATCCAATGCAATTCCCATCAAACTACCACCATTACTCCTCACAGAACTAGAAAAAACAATCCTGACATTCATATGGAACCAAAAAAATAACCCACACAGTCAAAGCAAGACTAAGCAAAAAGAACGAATCTGGAGGCATCATATTACCCGACTTCAAACTATACTATAAGGACATAGTCACCAAAATAGCATGGTACTGGTATAAAAATAGGCACATAGACCAACGGAACAGAATAGAGAACCCAGAAATAAACCCAAATATTTATAGCCAACTGATCTTCAACAAAGCAAACAAAAACATAAAGTGGGGAAAGGACATCCTATTCAACAAATGATGTTGGGATAATTGGCAACCCACAAGTAGAAGAATGAAACTGGATCCTCATCTCTCACCTTATACAAAAATCAACTCAAGGTGGATAAAAGACTTAAATCTAAGCCCTGAAACCATAAAGAGTCTAGAAAAATAACATCAGAAAAACCCTTCTAGACATTGGCTTAGGCAAATACTTCATGACCAAGAACCCAAAAGCAAATGAAATGAAAACAAAGATAAATAAATGGGACTTAATTAAACTAAATGGCTTCTGCACAGCAAAAGAAATAATCAGCAGAGTAAATAGACAACCCACAGAGCGGGAGAAAATCTTCACAATCTATATATCCAACAAAGGACTAATATCCAGAATCTACAGAGAACTGCAAGAAAAAAACAAATAGTCTCATCAAAAAGTGGGCGAAGGACATGAATAGACAGTTCTCAAAAGAAGATAGATACATGGCCAACAAACATATGGAAAAATACTCATCATCACTAATTATCAGGGAAATGCAAATCAAAACCACAATGTAATATCACCCTACTCCTGCAAGAATGACTATAATTTAAAAAATCAAAAAATAATCTATGTTGGCATGGATGCGGTGAAAAAGGAATACTTTTACACTGTTTGTGGGAATGTAAACTAGTACAACCATTATGGAAAACAGTGTGGAGATTCCTTAAAGAACTAAAAGTAGATCTACCATTTGAACCAGCAATCCCACTCCGGGGTATCTACCCAGAGGAAAAGAAGTCATTATATGAAAAAGATAGTTGCACACATATGTTTATAGCAGCACAATTCACAATTACAAAAATATGGGACCAACCCAGTGTCCATCAATCAATGAGTTAATAAAGAAAAAGCATACACACACACACACACACACACACACACACACACACACACACACCATGGAATACTACCCAGCCATATAAAGGAATGAAATAATAGCATACAGAGCAACCTGGATGGAATTAGAGACTCTTATGCTAAGTGAAGTAACTCAGGAATGCAAAACCAAACATCATATGTTCTCACTCACATGTGGGAGCTGAGCTATGATACACGAAGGCATAAGAATGATTCACTGGACTTTGGGGACTCAGGGTAAAGGGTTGGGGGTGGTGACTGATAAAAGACTATACATTGGGTACCAGGAACACTGCTCGGGTGATGGGTGCACCAAAATCTCAGAAATCACTACTGAATAGCTTATTCATGTAACCAAACACCACCTGTTCCCCAAAAAACCTATGGAAATAAAAAAAATTAAGTTATGATAGTTTAAGTTTTATAACAGTATTACAACAAAAATAGCAGGGCCTCTACATAAAAAAATTCTAAGCATAAATTAAGATGGGAAGTCTGCTGCTGTGTTTTTCTGGGTTTGAAAAAAGTTGCTGAATGAGGAACATTGGCTTTGTTCTTGCAATCTTGTATGGCTATTCTTTGACTTTCTTTCATGCCAATGGAAAATATCTGTTAAACTCTGGCATTGCTTCAGACTTCAACATAAAATCATCTTTCTGGAACAGGGACTCAGCTATTTTGTACACCAGAACCCCAGCAGAGGAGAGGGAAGCAAAACAGAGAGGCTCAGGTTAGTTATGGGACAAGATCCATTTCCAAAGTCCCCAGCTTCCCCATCTTTGTCTCCCAGGTGAGGTTTAAGGATATTTACCTCTTCTATCTGGATCTCCTGCTCATACACCAATTTTCTGACCATGCTGGCCACAGACACCATCCACGTCAGCATCAGTATCAGTGGAAAAAAGAAACCAACGTTGTTCAGGAATCTGTAAGGGGATAGTTTAGTCAGCATCCAGAGGCAAGCAAAATGACTCTACTAATATTTTACATTTTTCTTTCAAGTTACAAAGCACTTTCAGGAGCGATGTCTCCTTTGGTCATTTCTACATGCCTATGACTTAGATAGGAGGGCCATGATTGGTGTGCTGATTTTGTAGGTGTGCAAATTCATGAAGGAACTCATGAAGGAGACACAACTGGTTCAAGGTCTCTCAGAGAGCCATAGTCCAACCACAATACTCTGTGACACTTGCCATAGGCAGAGCAGGTTGGAGCAAAGCAGGTCATTAATCCATGCCTACCATTTCCCCAACTTAGTTGGAACCATTATCTATCTTCAATTATTGATATTAATTGATCATAGATTATCATCTACAAAATATGTGAAAATTGGCAAGTGAAAGCCTTCCTGTCTATTTTCCCAACACTCACATTTCAACCCACTCTAACTGGGCTCCATTTCTAATATACACTTGAAATGACTCTTATCTAGGGCATCAGTGACAGTCATGCCTCAAAATCCAATGAGAATTATACAGTCATTTTCCTTCTTAAGTTCTCAGACATGTTTGATGACTTTGGTCATTCCCTTCTCCTCTCTTTCCTCTTAGCTTCCAGAACAACTCCCAGCTTTCCACCCACAGCTTGGCAACTTCTCTTTTACCTGCCTTTAAATGTAGGCATCCTTACCTCAAGTTGGACCCTCTGTCTTCCCACCACATACTCTCTGAGCTCTAAATCCATGTAATAATTATTTATTCAACATTGAGACCAACCACAGGTACAAGCCACGTTACTGGGCTGGTGTTACATGAATGAACCAAACAGTAAAAGGCCCTGCCATTAAGGATCTTTCATTCTAGTATGTTGGCAAGGTGAGAAGGGACGTAAAATAATCCAATAAACACAGATTGCTATGTTCTGTCCCTGCCAAAACTCATGTTGAAATTTAATTGCCCATGTAATGGTATTGAGAGGTGATGCAGCCTTTAAGAAGTATTTGGGTTATGGGTTCTCCACACTCTTGGATGGATTAATGCAGTTCTCATGAGACAAGATGAGTTTCCAGGGTATTGGAATAGTTCTTGAGAAAGCTGGCTGTTATGAAGCAAGTTTGCCTCTCATGTATGAAGCACACACCCTCTCCCCCTTAAACTTTCCGCCAGGAGTTGAAGTGGCATGATGCCCTCAGCAGAAGCCGACCAGACAAGCTGCCTAATCTTGGATTTCCTGCCAGAATTATGAGCCAAATAAACTTATTTTCTTTATAGACTACCCAGTCTTGGGTATTCTGTGATAGCAACACAGAAAGAACTAAAACAGAGACGCATAATGTCAGGTAGTGTTAAACGCTATGAGGAAAAAAGAACCAGTTTAACCAAAAGTGAGAAGGAATGCTATTTCAGACAGGGTGATTAGCTGAGCTGACAGCGGAAAAAAAATACTCGAGCAGAAAGCGGATGCAGTAAAGAAATGAGTCACACAGGTATCCGAAGGGAGACTGCTCCAGGCAAAGGAAACAAGGGCAAGGACCCGAGGTTGGAGCAAACAGAACACAGGTCAGGAGCAGCCAAGGCCTTCATGCAACAGCAGCAGATGGGGTCAGAGCATGAGCAGAGGACAGATCATGCAAGGATCTTTCATGTCAGGGTAAGTTCTATATTTTTTTCAGTCAATAAGAAAGTACATTGAAAAGACTTTAAAAGGAAGAGAGAGAGAGAAACAGAGAGGTGGCATAGTTAGGTGCACAGTGTTTTTAAAAAGACCACGAAATGCCATGTAGACAATGGGGTACAGGTGGGGAAGCCTGTGAAGCGAGGGTTCAGAAGGCTACAGCAGACTCAGCAGTCTAGATGAGAAACAAGGGGTCCCCAACAAAGATTGTGGCCCTGGAGACAGGAAAATGTCCAGATTGGACACTTGCCCTGCGGAAGTAGCCTCTCAGAGGCCCTCCAGAACTTCTCCTTCATAGTATTAATGACAGCATGGAGGACGTTCAAAAATTTTGATGTCTGCAAAATCTAAGCTCCTTAAGGAAGACCTCCCACTGTATCTCCTTGCTCTGGCAAGGGCCTGCCTCATAATGGAAGCCAAATACTTATTAATAAATACATGAATGTGTAACAAAGAAAAGGAAATTCGCTTCTTTGTTTTTATTCACTTTTCTGCTTAAGGCAACTTTTACAAGCTGTCAACTTGGCAGGTCACGTTTGAAAGTTAAATATGTGCTGGGTGCAGTGGGTCATGCCTATAATTCCAGTGCTTTGGGAGGTCGAGGCAGGTGGATCACCTGAGATCAGGAGTTCAAGACCAGCCTGGCCAATACATGGTGAAACCCTGTCTCTACTAAAAATACAAAAATTAGCAGGGTGTGGTGGTGCATGCCTGTAATCCCAGATACTCAGGAGGCTGAGGCAGGAGAATCACTTGAACCCGGGAGGGAGAGGTTGCAGGGAGTTGAGAAGAAAGAAAGAAAGAAAGAAAGAAAGAAAGGAAGGAAGGAAGGAAGGAAGGAAGGAAGGAAGGAAGGAAGGAAGGAAGGAAGGAAGGGGAAAGTTAAATATGGTTAACTTCTATGCTATACAATGACTGTTTGCAGAAGGCAGAGTCGTTTAAATTTCCAGTTTTGAGACTTTCTAGGTTTTTTAAAAAGCATTATTTTTTGTAGTGGTCAGAGCAGGTAGCAGTCTATGAAGAGGAAGTGCCATAAACTCCATATACTTGTCTATCCAGCAAATGCCATTTGTTCTCCCAAAGTAACACAATTTACCACAGAGAGGAAGCTTAGATCACTTGTAAAGTTAGACAACTAATACTGAATTTATTTGGAGGGTTGAAGAAGTTTGTCTATTTGTTTGCATACTTTTTTTTTCTTAATGGTAGTGGACTTGATGACTACTGAACTCTATTCTTGCAGCAACTTGAATCTTACAAAAGAGTCCATAAGTATCATGCACAAGCATTATCTAAGATTCTTTTCTAAGTTGTTGATTCAGAAGTTACCTTATGTCAGACTTCTGAACCATGTGTGCATTCTATCAATCCCTTAAAGCTTTGTAAAGGAGAAAGTCTTGAGAGGCTTGGAGATGGATCAACCTAGCTCTGAAGATCTTGGAGCACCTACCTCAGATACAAGAGAGTACCCAGACACTCTGCACAGACATGTCAGACTGAGGTCATTTGGTAGAAACAGAATAGCCTAAGAAATTGGAGATGATAGATTACAAGACATGGCTATGTAACCCAGCCAATTTCTTATATGCTCCTGAAAATTGGTCTAAAATCAAAAAGAGAAGAAAAAAAGACAAACATTCAATTTTTTATAAATGTTTAGAAGAGACATGAAGCATTTGAAATGGTGCTTAAAAAAATCAAGTTCATGTGAGAGTCACACAAAAATGTGAATAGGAGAGAATTCTGTAGCAAAATCCCACCTTCTGCAGATCTCAAAATGCATCATTGAAAATACATTTCTTGGTTGGATGCAGTGGCTCACTCTTGTAACCCCAATATTTTGAGAGACCGAGGCAGGTGGATCACTTGAGCCCAGGAGTTTGAGACAAGCTTGGGAAACATGGTTAAACTCTGCCTGTTCAAAAAAATCAAGAAATCAGTCAGATGTGGTGGTGCATTCCTGTGGTCCCAGCTACTTGGGAGGCTGAGGTGGGAAGATCACTTGAGCCCAGGAAATTTGAGGCTGCAGTGACCCATGATTGTACCATCACACTCCAACCTGGGTGACAGAACAAGACCCTGTCTAAAAAAAAAAAAAAACAAAAAACTTCTTAAAAGCAAACAGCACACTCTGAGAGGCAAAATATATGAAACAGATTATGTTAGGTGGGTGTCAAGTTGCATGATAAATTGGATAGCTTTGTCACTGCCTTGATCTTGTTACTCATTATTGGTCTTTTCAGGTTTTCTATTTCTTAATCGTTCAATCTTGATAGGTTGTATGTATCCAAGAATTTGTCCATTTCTTCTAGGTTTTTCAATTTGTTGGTGTATATTCATAATAGTCGCTACTGGTCCTTTGTATTTCTGTGGTATCAGTTATAATGTCTCCTTTTGTGCTTCCAGTTTTATTTAATTTGAGTCTTCATTCTTTTTTCTTAATCTAGCTTAAAATTTGTTGATTTCATCTTAAAAAAAAAAACACCTCTTTGAAACTATTAACAGAGTACAGACAACCTACAGAATGGAAGAAAATATTCGCAAACTATGCATCCAACAAATGTCTAATATCCACAGCTTATAAGGAACTTAAACAATTCAACAAACAAATACCCCAATAAAAGCAGGCAAAATACAGGAGCAGGCACTTCTCAAAAGACATACACGCAGCCAACAAACATGAAAAAAATCTCACCATCAAAAATCACCAGAGACATGCAAATCAAAACCACAGTGAGATACCATCTCATACTAGTCAGAATAGCTATTATTAAAAAGTCAAAAATAGTGGGGGGTGCCCAAGATGGCCAAATAGGAACAGCTCCAGCCTCCAGCTCCAAGTGTGAGGGACACAGAAGACAAGTGATTTCTGCATTTTCAACTGAGCTACCAGGTTCATGTCACTGGGGCGTGTCAGACAGTCGATGCTGGTCCATGGGTGCAGCACGATCAGCAAGAGCTGAGCAGGGCAAGGCATCGCCTCAGCTGAGAAGTGCAAGGGGGAAGGGAATTTCTTTTCCTAGCCAAGAGAAATTGAGACACACAACACCTGGAAAATCAGGTAACTCCCACCCTAATACTGAGCTTTACCAAGAGTCTTAGCAAACGGCACATCAGGAGATTATATCCCACACCTGGCCCAGAGGGTCCCACACCCACAGAGCCTCCCTCATTGCTAGCACAGCAGTCTGAGATCTAACTGCAAGGTGGCAGTGAGGCTGGGGGAGGGGTGCCCGCCATTGCTGAGACTTAAGTAGGTAAACAAAGCTGCCAGGAAGCTCGAATTGGGTGGAACCCACCACAGCTCAAGGAGGCCTGCCTGCCTCTGTAGACTCCACCTCTGGGGACAGGGCATAGCTAAACAAAAAGCAGCAGAAACTTCTGCAGACATAAAAGTCCTTCTCTGAAAGCTTTTAAGAGAGCAGTGGTTCTCCCAGCACGGAGGTTGAGATCTGAGCATGGACAGACTGCCTGCTCAAGTGGGTCCCTGACCCCTGAGTAGCCTAACTGGGAGACATCCCCCACTAGGTGCAGACAGACATCTCACACCTTACACAGTTGGGTACATCCCTGAGATGAAGCTTCCAGAGCAAGAATCAGACAGCAACACTTGCTGTTCAGCAATATTCTATCTTCTGCAGCCTCTGCTGCTGATACCCAGGTAAACAGAGTCTGGAATGGACCTCAAGCAAACTCCAACAGACCTGCAGCTGAGGGTCCTGACTGTTAGAAGGAAACTAACAAACAGAAAGGACACCCACACCAAAACCCCATCAGTATGTCACCATCATCAAAGACCAAAGGCAGATAAAACCACAAAGATGGGGAAAAAGCAGGGCAGAAAAGCTGGAAATTCAAAAAATCAGAGCACATCTCCCCCTCCAAAGGAACGCAGCTCATCACCAGCAATGGAACAAAGCTGGATGGAGAATGACTTTGATGAGCTGAAAGAAGAAGGCTTCAGTCGATCAAACTTCTCAGAGCTAAAGGAGGAACTATGTAACCAGCTACAAAGAAACTAAAAACCTTGAAAAAAGAATGGATGAATGGATAACTAGAATAATCAATGCAGAGAAGACCTTAAAAGAACTGACAGAGATAAAAACCATGACACAAGAACTATGTGACAAATAAACAAGCTTCAGTGACCGACTCAATCATCTGAAAGAAAGAGTATCAGTGAATGAAGATCAAATGAATGAAATGAAGTGAGAAGAGAAGTGTAGAGAAAAAAGAGTAAAAAGAAATGAACAAAGCCTCCAAGAAATATGGGATTATGTGAAAAGACCAAATCTCCGTCTGATTGGTGTGCCTGAGAGTGATGGGGAAAATGGCACCAAGCTGGAAAACACTCTCCAGGATATCATCCAGGAGAACTTCCCCAACTTAGTAAGGCAGGCCAACATTGAAATTCAGGAAATACAAAGAACACCACAAAGATACTCCTTGAGAAGAGCAACTCCAAGACACATAATTGCCAGATTCACCAAAGTTGAAATGAAGGAAAAAATGTTGAGGGCAGCCAGAGAGATAGGTCAGGTTACACACAAAGGGAAGCCCATCAGACTAACAGCAGATCTCTCGGCAGAAACTCTACAAGCCAGAAGAGAGTGGGGGCCAATATTCAACATTCTTAAAGAAATGAATTTTCAACCCAGAATTTCATATCCAGTCAAATTAAGTTTCATAAGTGAAGGAGAAATAAAATCTTTTACAGATAAGCAAATGCTTAGAGATTTTGTCACCACTAGGCCTGCCCTACAAGAGATCCTGAAGAAAGCACTAAACATGGAAAGGAACAACCGGTACCAGCCATTGCAAAAACATGCCAAAACGTAAAGTCCATCAATGCTACGAAGAAACTGCATCAAGTAACGAGCAAAATAACCAGTTAATATCATAATGACAGGATCAAGGTCACACATAACAATATTAACCTTAAATGTAAATGGACTAAATGGTCCAATTAAAAGTCACAGACTGACAAATTGGATAAACAGTCAAGACACATCAGTTTACTGTATTCAGGAGACCCATCGCACATGCAGAGACACATATAGGCTCAAAATAAAGGGATGGAGGAAGATCTACTAAGCAAATGGAAAACAAAAAAAAAGCAGGGGTTGCAATTCTAGTCTCTGATAAATGGACTTTAAACCATCAAAGATCAAAAGAGACAAAGAAAGCCATTACATAATGGTAAAGGGATCAATTCAACAGGAAGAGCTAACTATCCTAAATATATATGCACCCAATACAGGAGCACCCAGATTCATAAAGCAAGTCCTTAGAGACTTACAAAGAGACTTAGACTTCCATACAATAATAATGGGAAACTTTAACACCCCACTGTCAACATTGACAGATCAATGAGACAGAAAGTTAACAAGGATATCCAGGAATTGAACTCAGCTCTGTACCAAGCAGACCTAATAGACATCTACAGAACTCTCCACCACAAATCAACAGAATATACATTCTTCTCAGCACCACATCACACTTATTCCAAAATTGATGACATAGTTGGAAGTAAAGGACTCCTCAACAAATGTACAAGAACAGAAATTATAGCAAACTGTTTCTCAGACCACAGTGCAATCAAACTAGAACTCAGGACTAAGAAACTCAATCAAAACCACTCAACTACATGGAAACTGAACAACCTGCTCCTGAACGATACTGGGTACATAATGAAATGAAGGCAGAAATAAAGATGTTCTTTGAAACCAATGAGAGCAAAGATACAACATACCAGAATCTCTGGGACTCATGTAAAGCAGTGTGTAGAGGGAAATTTATAGCACTAAATGCCCACAAGAGAAAGCAGGAAAGATCTAAAATTGACACTCTAACATCACAATTAAAAGAACTAGAGAAGCAAGAGCAAACACATTCAAAAGCTAGCAGAAGGCAGGAAACAACTCAGATCAGAGCAGAACTGAAGGAGATAGAGACACAAAAAACCCTCCAAAAAAATCAATGAATCCAGGAGCTGTTTTTTTGAAAAGATCAACAAAATTGATAGACTGCTAGCAAGACTAATAAAGAAGAAAAGAGAGAAGAATCAAATATGCAATAAAAAATGATAAAGGGGATATCACCACCAACCCCACAGAAATACAAACTACCATCAGAGAATACTATAAACACCTCTATGCAAATAAACCAGAAAACCTAGAAAAAATGGATAATTTCCTGGACACTTACACTCTCCCAAGACTAAACCAGGAAGAAGTTGAATCCCTGAATAGACCAATAGCAGGCTCTGAAATTGAGGCAATAATTAATAGCCTCTCAACCAAAAAAAGTTCAGGACCAGAAGGATTCACAGCCAAATTCTGCCAGAGGTACAAGGAGGAGCTGGTACCATTCCTTCTGAAACTATTCCAATCAATAGAAAAAGAGGGAATCCTCCCTAACTCATTTTATGAGGCCAACATCATCCTGATACCAAAGCCTGGCAGAGACACAACGAAAAAACAGAATTTTAGACCAATATCCCTGATGAACATTGATGCAAAAATCCTCAATAAAATACTGGCAAACCGAATCCAGCAGCACATCAAAAAGCTTATCCACCATGATCAAGTGGGCTTCATCCCTGGGATGCAAGGTTGGTTCAACATATGCAAATCAATACACGTAATCCAGCATATAAACAGAACCAAAGACAAAAACCACATGATTATCTCAATAGATGCAGAAAAGGCCTTTGACAAAATTCAACAGCCCTTCATGCTAAAAACTCTCAATAAATTTGGTATTGATGGAACGTATCTCAAAATCCTAAGAGCTATTTATGACAAACCCATGATGAATACCATACTGAATGAGCAAAAACTGGAAGCATTCCCTTTGAAAACTGGCACAAGACAGGGATGCCCTCTCTCACCACTCCTATTCAACATAGTGTTGGAAGTTCTGGTTAGGGCAATCAGGCAAGAGAAAGAAATCAAGGGTATTCAGTTAGGAAAAGAAGATGTCAAATTGACTCTGTTTGCAGATGACATGATTGTATATTTAGAAAACCCCATCATCTCAGCCCAAAACCTCCTTAAGCGGATAAGCAACTTCAGCAAAGTCTCAGAATACAAAATCAATGTGAAAAAATCACAAGCATTCTTATACACCAGTAACAGACAAACAGAGAGCCAAATCATGAATGAACTCCCATTCACAATAGCTTCAAAGAGAATAAAATACCTAGGAATCCAACTTACAAGGGAGGTAAAGGACCTCTTCAAGGAGAACTACAAACCACTGCTCAGTGAAATAAAAGAGGACACAAACAAATGGAAGAACATTCCATGTTCATGGATAGGAAGAATCTATATTGTGAAAATGGCCATACTGCCCAAGGTAATTTATAGATTCCATGCCATCCCTATTAAGCTACCAATGACTTTCTTCACAGAATTGGAAAAAACTGCTTTAAAGTTCATATGGAACCAAAAAAGAGCCCGCATCTCCAAGACAATCCTAAGTCAAAAGAACAAAGCTGGAGGCATCAGGCTACCTGACTTAAACTATACTACAAGGCTACAGTAACCAAAACAGCATGGTACTGGTACCAAAACAGAGATATAGACCAATGGAACAGAACAGAACCCTCAGAAATAATACCACACATCTATAGCCATCTGATCTTTGACAAACCTGCCAAAAACAAGAAATGGGGAAGAAATGGTGCTGGGAAAATTGGCTAGCTGTAAGTAGAAAGCTGAAACTGGATCCTTTCCTTACTCCTTATACGAAAATTAATTCAAGATGGATTAGAGACTTAAATGTTAGACCAAAACCCATAAAAACTATAGAAGAAAACCTAGGTAATACCATTCAGGACATAGGCATGGGCAAGGACTTCATGTCTAAAACACCAAAAGCAACGGCAACAAAAGCCAAAGTTGACAAATGCGATCTAATTAAACTAAAGAGCTTCTGCACAGTAAAGGAAACTACCATCAGAGTGAACTGGCAACCTACAGAATGGGAGAAAATTTTTGCAATCTACTCATCTGACAAAGGGCTAATATCCAGAACCTACAAAGAAGTCAAACAAATTTACAAGAAAAAAATAACCCCATCAAAAAGTGGGCAAAGGATATGAACAGACACTTCTCAAAAGAAGACATGTATACAGCCAACAGACACATGAAAAAATGCTCATCATCACTCGCCATCAGAGAAATGCAAATCAAACCACAACAAGATACCATCTCACACCAGTTAGAATAGCAATCATTAAAAAATCAGGAAACAACAGGTGCTGGAGAGGATGTGGAGAAATAGGAACACTTTTACACTGTTGGTGGGACTGTAAACTAGTTCAACCATTGTGGAAAACAGTGTGGTGACTCCTCAAGGATCTAGAAATACCATTTGACCCAGCCATCCCATTACTGGGTATATACCCAAAGGATTATAAATCATGCTGCTATAAAGACACATGGACACATATGTTTATTGCAGCACTATTCACATAGCAAAGACTTGGAATCAACTCGAATGTCCATCAGTGACAGGCTGGATTAAGAAAATGTGGCACATGTACACCATGGAATACTATGCAGCCATAAAAAAGGATGAGTCTGTGTCCTTTGTAGGGACATGGATGCAGCTGGAAACCATCATTCTCAGCAAACTATCGCAAGAACAGAAAATCAAACACTGCATATTCTCACTCATAGGTGGGAATTGAACAATGAGATCACTTGGACACAGGAAGGGGAACATTGTGGGGAGGAGGGAGGGGTGGAATAGCATTAGGAGATATACCTAATGTAAATGATGAGTTAATGGGCACAGCACACCAACATGGCACATGCACACATATGTAACAAACCTGCATGTCATGCACGTGTACCCTAGAACTTCAAGTATAATAATAAAAGAAAAAAAAGTCAAAAATAATGGATGCTGGCCAGGCTATGGAGAAAAGGGAATCCTTATATACTGTTGATGGTGTTGATGGGAATGTAAATGCATTCAGCCACCGTAGAAAGCAGTCTGGAGATTTCTCAAATAAAACAGAGCTACCATTCAAACCAGCAATCCCTTTAGGGGGTATACATCCAAAAGAAAATAAATTGTTCAACCAAAAAGGCACATGAACTCACATGTTCAACACAGCACTATTTACAATAGCAAAGAACTCACATGTTCAACACAGCACTATTTACAATAGCAATAGTAGAAAGCAGTTTGGAGATTTCTCAAATAAAACAGAACTACCATTCATACCAGCAATCCCATTAGTGGGTATACATCCAAAAGAAAATAAATTGTTCAACCAAAAAGACACATGAACTCACATGTTTAATACAGCACTATTTACAATAGCAAAGACATGGAATCAACCTAGATGCCCATCAGCAGTGAACTGGATAAAGAAAAGGTGGTACATATACACCATGGAATACTATGCAGCCATGAAAAAAGAATGAAATCATGTCCTTTGCAGCAAGATGGACGCAGCTGGAGGTCATTATCTTAAGTGAATTAACACAGGAATAGAAAACCAAATACTGCATGGTCTCAATTATAAGTGGGAGCTAAACACTGCATACTCATGGACATAAAGATGGCAGCAGTAGACACTGGGGACTATTAGAAGGGAGAGAAAGAAGGGGACAAGAATTGAAAAACTATTGGGTACTGTGTTCACTACCTGGGTGACAGGCTCAACTGTATCCCAAACCTCAACATCGCACAATATACCCATGTAACAAGCCTGCACATGTGCCCCCTGAATCTAACATTAAAATTAAAATTATATTTTAAAAATCTGGAAAACATATTTAATATCCACCAATTAGAAGCTTCACTAAATAAAACACGATACATTCTACATTCACATAATGAAATATATTTGGACAGAAAAAATAATGAGGTCAATATAACCTAAGATGGAGAACTCTCCACTAGGTATCATTAAGTAAAACAAATAAGTACAGAAAAGACGTATAGTGAGCTAATGTTTGAGTTTAGTGTATATTGAATGAACTTTGAATAAATTATACAAAATGGTACTTATGCATAGAAAATTCCTGGAATAGGCAAAAAAAAAAAAAAAAAAAGGTATTCTTATTTATTGTCCTAGAGAGAGGAAATTGTGGCTCACTATCAGGAATGGGAGATTTATTTTTAACTCTACCTTTTTGTATTGATTAAATGTTTTACCACAGGTTTTCAGAAAACAATGTATTTATAAATTTTCATGGTCTTTTAAGAAAACAAATCTTGTAAAGAATTTCCTGAAGTCACTTATCGCAATATAAAACAAAAACAAAACAATAAAAGCACCAGCTTTTTGTTTTGTTCATCTTTTTTATTTGCTTTTGTCTCTATTTTATTTATTTCTGCTCTAATATAAAGTCTTTCATCAAAGAAAAGCCCAGGACCTGATGGCTTCACTATTGAATTCTACCAAACATTTAAAGAACTAATACCAATTCTACTCCAACTATTGAAAACATTGAAGAGGAAAAAGTGAAGTCAAATTCGTTCTATGACGCTGGGATTACCCTGATACCAAAACAAGACAAGGACTTAACAAAAAATAAATAAATAAATAAATAAATAAATAAATACAGGTTTATATTCCTTAAGAATATAAAGGCAAACATCTTCAACAAAACATTAACAAACCAAATACAATAACACATTAAAAATGTTGTTAATCATAATCAAATGAGATTTATCCCAGGAATGGAAGTATGGTTCAACATACGCAGATCAACAAATGTGGTACAACACCTTAACAAAATGAAGAACAAAAATCTTATGAGCATTTCTGTAGGTACTAAAAGAGAACCTATTTAATAACAATCAACATTTTTTCACGACAAAAACTCTCAAGAAACTGGGTATACCAGAAACATGTCTCAAAATAATAAAGAATAAATATAACAAATCCACAGCTAATATCATACTGCATGGGAAAAAATTAAAAGCCTTTCTTCCAAGATCTGGAACAAGACAGCTTTTCCAACTTTTGTTTAACAGAATGCTGGAAGTCCTATATACAGCAATTAAGCAAGACTAAGAAATAAAGGGCAACCAAATAAGAAAGAAGTCAAAGTCAAATTATCTTTGTTTACTAGATAAAATAATTTTATATTTAGAAAAACCTAAAGACTTCACCAAAAACCTGCTAGAACTGGTAGATAAATTCAGTAAAGTTTCAGGGCACAAAATCAACATACAAAAATCAGTAGCATTTCTATACATTAACACCAAATGATCTGAAAAAGAAATGAAGAAAGCATTCCCAATTACAATAGCTAGCAAAATAAAAATATCAGGAATACATTTAACCAAAGAAGTGAAAGATCTCTACAAAGAAAACTATAAAATATTGATGTGATGTGAGAAGTTAAAGAGGACATAAAAAATGAAAAGATATCCTATGCTTATCGATTTTTAAAAATTGTTAAAATACCTACACTACCCAAACAATCTGCAGATCCAATGCAATCCTTATTAAAATACCAATGACATTTCTCACAGAAATAGAAAAAGTATCCTAAAACTTATATGGAACCACAAAAGACCTAAAATAACCAAAGCTATCCTGAGAAAAAAACAAATGAAGCTGCAGGCATCACACTACTTAACTTCAAAATATAATACAAAATGATAGTAATCAAAACAGCATGGTACTGGGATAAAAACAGATACATAAACCAATGAAACAGAATAAAGAACACAGATATAAACCCACATATTTGTAACCAACACATTTTCAACAAAGGCTCCAAGCTCATACATTGGGAAAAGGACTATCTCTTCAACAAATGATGCTGGAAAAACTGGATAACCATATACAGAAGAATGAAGCTAGATCCTTATCTCTCACCATATACAAACATCAACTCAAAGTAGATTGAAGGCTTAAATGTAAAACTCAAAACAATAAAACTACTAGAAGAAAATATCAGAAAACTGTTTCAGGACACTGATTCTGGACAAAGACTTTTTGTGTAAGACCTCAAAAGCACAGAAAACAGAAGCAAAAACAGATAAATGATGTTACATCAAGCTAAAATGCTTCTGCAAACAAAGGAAACAATCAGCAAAGTGTAAAGACAACCTACAGAATGGGAGAAAATATTTGCAAAGTATCCATCTGATAAGGGACTAATAGCCTGAATATACAAGAAACTCAAACAAATACAATAGCAAGAAACCCACATAATCCAATTAAAACATAGGCAAAAGATCTGACTCGATATTTCTCAAAAAAAAAAAAAAAAAGACCTATGAATGGCCAACAGTTATACAAATATATGCTGAACAACATGAATCATCAAAAAAATGCAAATCAAACCCACAATGAGATACCATCTTACCCTAGTTAAAATAGCTACTATCAAAATGAGAGAAAATAATAGACACTGGCAGGGATGTGGAGAAAAGTGAAAACCCATACTCTGTTAGGTGGGAATGTAAATTAGTAGAGACACTGTGGAGAATAGTATGGAGTTTCCTCAAGTAACTAAAAAATATAACTAGAATATGACCCAGCAATTCCAATGCAGAGTATATATCTAAAATAAAGAAAATCAGTATATCGAAGAGAAATGTGCACTCCCATGTTTATTGCAGACTTATTCACAATAGCTAAGACATGGAGTCAACCTAAGTGTTCATCAATGGATAAAAAGATAAAGAAATGTGGCATATATAGAAAATGGAATATTATTTAGCCATTACAAAGAATAAAATCCTGTCATTTGAAGCAACATGGATGGAACTGGAGGACATTATGTTAAGTGAAATAAGCCAGACACAGAAAGACAAATATATGTTCTCGCTCATACGTGGGAGCTAAAAATAAATTGAACTCATTGAGGTAGAAAGTAGAGTGATGAGTTACCCAGACGCTGGGAAGGGTAAAGGGGAGGGGAAAATAATTAGAGGTTGTTTAGTGTGTACAAATGGAAGGAAGGGATAAGTTCTAGTGTGCAATAGCACACTAAGGGAACTGTAGTTAACAGTAACTTGTACATTTCAAAATAGCTAGAAGACAGGCTTTGGAATATTCCTAACACAAAGAAATGATCGTTGAAGTGATGGCTATCTCAATTACCCTGATTTGATTATTACATATTGTATGCATGTATCCAATTATCACAAGTAACTCATCAATATGAACAACTATTGTGTACAAGAAAAAGCAAAAAATAAAAAATTACATTGAGTAGTGTGAGAAGCCTTCTCCTAGACCCTATTTCCAGGGAAAGAGAAGATGGAGGTTATGTGAGGAATCCATATGTTTTCAGGAAGCACTCTACCTTTGTGGCAATGGAAAAGTAAGCTTTTGAGCTGTATGGTCATTAGTGGCACCTGGTCTTCACCACCAACAGGATCCTCTTGCAGATACCTGGGCAGGAATATCCAATTCATTCCAGATGAGTAACAACCATGGTAAGAAAAATTTAGCACAACATTTGTGCAAGAAATAAAAAGAGGTTGAGAGTTGCATAATTATTAACAAGTGAAAAACTCATGCCCAAAAGTTGGTCTCATTGAACAGATGATAATAGTGAACATACTTTTTGTCATCACTTTAAATATATTTAAACAATTTAAACAAGGCAAGCCCCTCTATAAGAAACACCACACAGCACAATCATAATAATTGAGTTAATGAGATGGTAAAGTAGCAGAAAGATATGAAATGTGAATTGGAAGAACTTAGAAAAAATATACGGAAAAAACTAACCATCAGACAAAGGAGAATAAAATTGGAAGAAACACAGGCGAAAATGATGCTGCACAAAATACAGTAAGGGACGTAGAAAATAGGTGCAAGAAAAGCAACTAAAGGAAACAGGAATAGAGTTTTTTAAAACATAAAAATCTATTGATTAGAAACACAGGGAAAAGAAATGCAGGCATAAACTCTCTGAAAAATAAAAACTAAATATTTCTAAATTTGCAAAGCTGGAATACATCAAGAGTCTCCATTAAAAAAAAATTAAAATCTACACATCCAAAGGATGTGTCTTGTCATCATGGAAAATTGTCCTAGAATGTTCAACAATGAAACACACTCTTATAAATTTATTGAGTTTTCAAGTTACTGGCAGCTTGTCAAAATTACCAAGTCATATAAAAGGGGAAAAATACCAACGTGACCTCAGATTTCTCCATAATAACATTTAAGACCAAACACAATTGAGCTACTATTTTTACAGGATACTTAAGGAAGGAATGAGCTAAGGGTTTTATATTCAGCCAAGATGTCCTTCAAATATAAATGCTACAAAGAGTTTTATGTATATAAGAATTCAGGTTATATTATCTTATCAGAGCTTCTTAAGGAAATTACAAGATGGCAAACTTCATCCCACCAAATAATGACTGGTAAATTACAGTGAAAGGGCTAATGGTAAGCAATGAGTACATTTTCCCGTAAAAGCAAGACTAAAGCAAAACTAGGAATTAAGGTTACAAGACAGATTGCAAACGCTACTATTCCCTGAAATGCAGAAATGATATGAAAAACAAATGGAAGGATAATGGGGAATGAGTCAGAGAGGATGAAAAAGTTGGTGCGTGCCAAACTCAAATACTATTTTTTAAAATATTGGCAAATGTAGAATATTAGTATAAGTGTCTTTAACAGTACAAAAGATGACATTAAGTAAGATTAACAATACCAACTAAAATGGCATGATGGACAAGAGAAAATATATGATGAAATAAGAGAACATATTTTAAGCTTTTTATTGCTTGTGGTAAAAAAAGCAAGGGTTTATATCACTTATATAGTGTTATAACTATAAGGTAACCACTATGATAATAAGAAAACATTACTAAATATTAGCTTAAAAGAAAAATTATAAGCATAAGAAACACAAGATAGAGGTAAGACAATATATATACATTTATAATTGCATTTTATACTATCAAAGAATTAATGCCACCTATATAAGCTACATAATGCATACAAGAGACACACCTGAAACAAAATGCTTCAGAAAAAAATTTAAATGAAAGGATGGGCAAAGGCATATCCAGCAAATAGAAACACCCAAAGGCAAAAAAAAAAAAAAAAAAGAAGAAGAAGAGGAAGAGACAGTGAAGAAGAGAGAATAAAAGCAGAGTTCACCATTTCAATACCATACAAGCTAGAGTTATGTCCACAAAGCATTAAAAGACACAATTATTCATAGCAATGCACACAGTAACAAAGCACAAATATTCAAAAGCCAAACTCCACAGGAAAAAGAGAGAAGGACAACCAAGGGACTATAATTTACCTATCCCAGTCTAAGACAGACCAAGAGGACATAAATTAAGGATAGAAAAATCCTACATAGCAAAATTAATGCAGATCAAATTCTCTGCCCTACAATAGGGAATTAGAAATTATTTTTGAGTGCCTACTAATCATTCACAAAAGTAGGCTATATATTACTTGATACCAAAACAGAAATAACAAGGATCATATTTTGACTGCAATTCAGAAATTAAGATTTAGCAACAGAATTTGGCAATGTAGCATATGATGCAATTTTTGTATTTCGTCCATCTGGTATGTAAAAACATGCTATTACAGAGTAGATTTAATTTGTATATTTCTTGTTACACGTAAAATGAGTAAACGTAGTTTTTCATATTTTTAAAATTCTTGATAATTTCCACCTGGAAATTAAAAGAAGCTATTTAAACAGCTCTTGGGTCAAAGAGAAAATAAAAACCTGTACTGCACGCATCTAGAAAACAATAAATTGTTAGCTACATATGAGATCTGTGGGGCATAAGGTAGGAGTTGAAGAAAAATCATTACCTTAGGTACCTACGTATTATATTTAACTACAAATATTTAAGAAAAAAACTAAAAATAATGAATTAAAATTTAGTCTCAAATTATAAAAAGAATATATTGAAGATACATAAAAGGAAGTAATAAAAATAAAAGCAGAAATAAGTTAGATGAGAAAAAAGAGAGAATTTATAAAGTCCAAGTATGGTTCTTTGAGAAAATAGAAGTCAAATAAGAAAAGAATGAAATAACTTGCACTTCAAGAATTTTTAAAATGAGGAAAAAGACACCATGTTAAAAGAGGAGCAACCACACGAAGAGAGGAAATGAAGAAGGATGAGTAGGGACAAAGGGAGAAGAGAAAATTATTTCATTTTTTGACTTTAATTCCTCTCTTCTAGGATCTTAGTAATTGGAAAGTGTTCGTATTAAAGTTGAAGCATTATGTATTATGTACCACCACCACCAACTGCACTGAGTACCAAGTTTTAAAGAGGTGCTCTGATTCTCGTCCTTTGCAGTCTCCACTAGAGCAGGGTGACAGCAGAGCAGATTTAAGTCATTCACAGTTTTCTTGCCTTTTTTTTCTTCCAAACAGGATCTCACTCTGTTGCCCAGGCTGCAGTACAGTGGCACGATCTGGGCTCACTGCAGCCTCAATCTCCTGGGCTCAAGCAATTCTCTCCTCTCAGCCTCCCAGTTAGCTGGGACTACAGAACACAACACAATGCCCAGCTAATTTTATTTTCTGTAGAGATGGGGTCTTGCTATGCTGTCCAGGCTGGTTGTCTCATCTTAATATGGTCATAACAATCTCTGCTCTCAAAGCTTCCTTAAGGCAGGACTACATCCCCTACTACATATGTCATGCGATTACAGTGCATGACACGTAGTAAGCACTCCATAAATAGTTCCCAAATGAATATGTAGCACAAAAACCTTCAGCCTAACTCTTGGCAAGATTTTGCGATTTCTAGTTTGTAAAACATGCATCACAAGGACAAAGGATGGAGGGACTCATCCTGAAACAAAACATAAATAAACCAGTAAGTGTAGTTTTAGAACAGGATATTAAGTGTGAATTATTTTCTCTATTTTCTTCACTCTTGATTATCACTTGTTTATAGAACTAAAAATAAAAAACATACACACAAAGGTCAGGGATGCCTCAGTAACCTCAAAAACAGGATTCTCTCCTTATCAGAAGAGCATGAATCAAACTAAGAAACTAGAATATTCTCTGTATGTTTCCCCTTTTCTGGAACCCAAATCAAAGAACTATCTATAAATTGTACCATTACAAAATTAAACTCTTACTTCTTTAAGCCTTTCTAAAGGGATACTCTGATCTTCATAAACATTAATTGTCACCATTGCTTTTTCTACAGGTGGACCTTTTTGGTTCCCATTTTAGTAACCCTTGCTCATGGTATTTGATCTGTTAGTTGCCTGTCAGCACTATCAGTGAGTGCAATGAATCACCCTGAGAAATCAGCTGGTTTTGGTTTTTTTGGTTTTTTTTGGTTTTTTTTTTTTTTTTTTTTTTTTTTTTTGCTCAGGATGTAGGACTTTGAGGCAAGTGCAAGGAGGTGGCAAATTTTCGGCCACCACCTTTCAGCCTGGCCTCTGCCCTGCCCTCCTCCTGCCCCTCTCCACTGGTCCCCATCACCACTACTGCCCAGGAGCAGTCCTCACCAGCCCTGGGGAGACAGGACATAGCTGGGGGCAACTGCTGAATAGGACCAGTGCATTTGGCCTCTGCTTTCTCTCTCTTCCTTTATCCTCCCTTCCCTTTTCATGAAACCAGAGGTGCAGACTCATGTTGCCCCTGTCACTTGCCAGCTGTCTGTCTTCTGCTGCCTTCTGCAACACAGTCAGTTGGAGTCTGACGTGATTTGTGAATTGGAGGAGATTAGAGGTCCGGGAAGGTGAAGTAAGGGGCATTTAAGACTCTAGTGTTCCTGACTCAGCCATTGCCAGAGCCGTGCATGAAAGTAAGTGCACCTCCCTAACTACAAACAAAGGGGAATGTTGGCTGTCATTCATTTTATTGTTCCTAGTTTTTGTAACTCCCTTGGGAAAGCCAGGGAGAAAGGAAGATGCTCGCGTGCATCCTCACCTCTCTGAATCTAACACCATCCAAGACCATCAGACCTGTATCGACCTTCTGCATCAGTAGGTGGAAGAACTTTCTCACAGTTGAAGCTGCTCAAGAATGGAGTGGGCTGCCACTCAGAGCACCCACCCACTCACAGTGCCTGGTGTTTCCCCCCACAAGTCTCAGGGTCTCCTCAAGCAGGATGCTTCACTGCCCACTACAAGCCAATGCGCTCGGCAGGCAGCAGTTAAACCGTGTACGAAGTGAGGAGACTGACACCCAAAGCTGGTGCAAAACTGGCCCAAGGTCCTGCGAACCAGCAAGTGGCAAAACTGGCATCCAAATGCAGTTTTTTCATCCCAGTTCTGTCATCATTCCAAGTCTGAGACTCTAAAGGGATCCAGAAAGCTTGAAAGAGATCAGATAAACTTAGAAGGTGAGATGCACTGTCAAGATCCAATATGTCTGAAAAAGGAGACTTTGAGACCTTAATTCAGAGTCCCAGATCATAAAAATTCTACCAAGAAATTCTGCTATATTTTACTAGGTAGAGGAAGGCATGAAACCAATTGTTATCAACCCAGTGCTGCCACTTTTAAAGCATCTGTATCTCTCTTTTCACCCCTTATTAGTTATGAATGTACACTAGCTATTGCATTAAGCAGTGAATTTCTTGACCTCAAGAACTGCATAGTGCTCATCTCTGCATCCATCCCAGCATGGAATAATGTGTGTCATACAGTTAATGTGAAAACAAAATGTTTTTACATAGATGAATACAGGAATAACTGTATGAGTGAATGAGGAAGCCCCTTGAAATAATTTATCAGAGGCAGAGCAAACAGTGGATCTAAATGAGCTTGTTTTGGAATTTGGCTAGGACTATTCTTCATTGCACACTACAGTGCCATTTATGACAAAACAATCATCACCTCTGGCCCTCAGGCACTAAACATACACTGGACCCCATTGTTACCATCAAAACACCCCACACACTTACAAACTCCCACCAACCCAGGTTAAGAAGTACTGCTCAAATCTGAGCTCTGGCTAGGATATAAGAAAACATGCCAGACATTCTTTTTTTTTTTTTTTTTTTTGAGACAGAGCTTTCTCTTGTCACCCAGGCTAGAGTGCAATGGTACAATCTCAGCTCACCGTAACCTTCGCCTCCCGAGTTCAAGCAATTCTCCTGCCTCAGCCTCCCGAGTAGCTGGGATGACAGACGCGTACCACCATGCCCAGCTAATTTTTGTATTTCTAGTAGAAACCAGGTTTCACCATGTTGGCCAGGCTGGTCTCGAATTCCTGATCTCGTGATCTGCCCTCCTCGGCCTTCCAAAGTGCTGGAATTACAGGCGTGAGCCACCATGCCTGGCCGAAAACATACCAGACTTTCAGATACAATGGAATGAAATGGCAGCCAAGTGACCAAGGCTCCTGCTTAAAGTGCTTAAAAGTAGCAAGTGGCAATTAATACTTTATTTGGGGAGTGAGGGGTATTAAGATGCTGTGAGACCTTGGGGGAAATAACTTACCCTATCAGAGTCCCAATTTCTTCTGTTGTACTTTTAAGGTTCTTAGAGGATAAATGAGATGATTTTTTTAATGTGATACAAAATTTTAAGAGATTACTTCGCTGCTGTTGAAGGAAAGAATATAGACAAATTGGAGAAACGATTTGCTGAGGTTTTAATGAGAAACCATCCTCCTCCGCCCAGCAAGGAGATAAGTTTATAAGAGCTGTGTGGGGCTTGAGAAAGTGAAGAATTATAAAATTTAACGAGGATTTTTCTTCTCCTTCCCACTACAGTTGGTATCAACAACAAATTACCTGCGTTGGTGGGACAGCACAGAGCCTGCGGGCAACAGAGGAGGCTCCAGCAGTTCTGAGCACTGGGGGTTATCAGGAATGGGAATTTCTGCTGAGAACAACGACCGTTGACTAAATAGAAGAGAGAGGTGTTTAATAAAGTTACCTGAAGTAGAGCCCAAGGAAGAGAAACAATCAAAATAAATAAAATGAGAGATCCTCTCACTGGTCTGTTGTGGATCAAGCTGATTTTTTTTTAAGCAGGAATTCAACATTTCAAGCATGAGTGGCTATCAACCCTTCACTCTACACTTCGCCCAAGACACATCAAAGTCCAGATGCAACGCCTCGTGGGAGCCATCACTCAGCCTGACCCAGCACGCTCCATTTCTCCTTCTCTTGAACCCACCCCAGGGTGGTGTGAATTGAAGCAGCCAAAAAGCAATAGAGGAAGTAACAGGTGCCCTTTCAAATAAATATTCTTTGTGCATATAAAACAATTCCAGAATATTGTTGTGGTTTTCATTTTCTGAAAACTTTTTTAGTAAGTTGGCTTATTCTTTGAAGCAATACTTTAACAATTGAATTCCTTTATATTCTTGAGGTACACACTATAGTTCCAATCATAAAATTACTGTATGATAACTGCCTATGAATCATGGAGTTGATAGGAACATGAAATTTCAAAAACTGCTGCTGCCTATCTAACTCTACAGTCTCCAGCAACATTTTCCAATGCATGCCTTTAAGGACATTAGTTCCATGAGCCGCTGGTAGATACTACATGAAAAAGAAAAGGAGGAGAGAGATCTGTGTGCAAGAAGAGTGGAAAATTTTTAGTTAAATAGAGTTAAACAGGTTTTGTTACCACAGATGAATTGCCATGTTCCCACCTATAGTAGGTCTCTCCACTTGTTGAGGGGAAGTAGGTCTCTTCCCCTTGACTAATTCAGGACACAGCTGTCCCCCGGGCTTATACACTACCAATTTTCCCATCTTACTGTACTATTCCCCAGATAGCATCTTATATTTAAAAAAAAAAAAAAAAAACAACCTTTTCCCAAAGAAGAAGTCACTGCCCATTTCTTCCCATTGAGAGCTGTCTGAATTCACTCTCCAATTCTACCCCTCCAAGTCTCCCTTCTATCCACTCTAATTTGGCGGTCATTCTCACCACATCATGGAAGCTGCTCTCTATGAAGTCCTGGATGATGTGAATCCAGTGGTCCATTACCTGTCTTTACCTTATTTCACCCATGACCCACATATGACACACTTGATCACTCCCCTTCCTAGAGTCTTTTGCTCAACTTGGCCTCAAGGACTCCACACTCTGTAGGTTTTTCTCCTGCCTCAATGATACTTTCTCAATCTCCTCTTCTCCTTGACCTCTTCATGGGAGGGCCCCACACTTGGTCTTGGCCCTCTCTATTTTTCTATCTATACTCCTTCCCATGGTAATATCTTAGAGTTCTAAATGCCATCAAAATGGGGGAGACTCCTAAATTAATAGATCCAGGTACATTGTCCCAGCCTCCTGAATAAATCTGCCTACTTAACATTTCCTTTGGATTCCTAAATGGCAACTAGATATGGCCAAAGCTGAGTTTCTATCCTTATCCTCCGAACCTCTACCCACGGTTTTTCTATCATAGTTAGAGATAATTCCAGCAATCCAGTTACTTGGACCGAAATAGGGGAATCTTCCTCGATGTCTCTCTATCACACATTCACAAAATCTTTTGGCAATTCTGTTGCCTCTACTTCTTGAATGCAACCAAGAATCTGACCACTTTTTACCAGTTTCTCTGCTACCACACTGGACCAAACCACCATCATCTCTCACCTGGGTTATTACAACAGCCTTCTAAATGATTTCTCTGTCCCACACATACCCCTACAAGCTCTTTTCCACACAACGGCTTGAGCAAGACTTTTACAGTATAAGTCAGATGATGATATCACTCCTGCTCAAAACTCTCCTTCAGGCTTTTAATACCACTCCAATCACCTGCAACCACACAATCTATGATCAGCTCTTGGACTTCATCTCCCACCCTCTCACCCTTGTGCAGTCTGATGACTTTTCACACATACCCTAGGCCACTCCTACCACAGGGCCTTTTCATGGGGGGTTCCTCTGCCCTAGAACACACTTCCCCTTGTGCTTCTGCATCCCATCAAGTCTTTGTTAAAATGGTACCTTCCTGATAGGGTCTACCCCATCCACATTAACAATTCCATCTTCCCCTCCTAGTGTTCCCTGACCCTGCTCATCCTATTTCCCAACTCCACGGCACTTCCTGCTTCCTATCATTCAATGCAATTGTCTTCTTAATTGTATTTGTGGCATCCCTGCTTCCCTGGACTGTAAGTCTCACCAGAGCAGGGATTTTTACCTATTATCTTTACTGATTCGCCTATTTTCCTTACTGGTTTACTTATTTTCTTTACTGATTCAGTCTAGAGACTGACAAATAGTACATAAATGTCATTGAATAAATTCATCAATTAATGAATATGTAGCTCATTTAGTAAGCTGGAGGAAACTACTAAAAAATGTTTAACAAATGTTGTCTACAGGACAAACCGTGCTTTAGGATTTTTACTCAAGTGGCTGAGTCCTTTCAAGATCTCAGACTGTGTTTCAATCACTGCAGGTACTCTAAGCCCTCAAGAAAGGGAGACTTTGAAACTAGCGATGAAAGAAGGATGTAGCACAATGAGAAATCTCAAAGATTTAAATATTTCAGAGAAGTAAAATACTTCTTCATCTTTCTCAGAGAAGTAAAACAATACTTCTGAGGAGTTATGTTGCAGTGTCCCAGTAGTAAAATAAGAGGTAATTCCATGACACCAGAATCATACCTGGGCATTCCACTCATTCCAGTGTTTTAGGCTGGAATGTTTCTCATACATCAGAATTTATCCTGAAGGGGTGAAAAAGATACGTCTCCATCCATGTGCCTCAATGCCTCCTTTCTAGCTCTCTCACAATGTCCGTTAGCCATACACTATGATCAATAGGAATTGATTTGTGGGTTTTTTTGTTATTTTTTTCTTTTTTTTGAGACGGAGTCTTGCTCTGTCACCCAGGCTGGAGTGCAGTGGCATGATCTCGGCTCACTGCAAGCTCCACCTCCCGGTTCACACCATTCTCCTGCCTCAGCCTCCCGAGTAGCTGGGACGACAGGCGCCCGCCAGCACGCCCGTCTAACTTTTTTGTATTTTTAGTAGAGACGGGGTTTCACCATGTTAGCCAGGATGGTCTCGATCTCCTGACCTCATGATCCACCCGTCTCGGCCTCCCAAAGTGCTGGGATTACAGGCATGAGCCACTGCGCCCGGCCAATCAGTAGGAATTGAAAACTGATTATTCAGGCCATTTCTAGCTTTCAATCAATACATTTGTAGGAGTGTATGCTGTTCTTCCCATCGTGCCTTCTTGGGAAATACCCTGTGTCAGAGTGGACAAAGTAAACCCCCAGCCTCCTCCTGTGAACAGGAGCAGAGGGAATTGTCATCTTCCCATCCACGTAAGCACAACCCCCCTCTTTCATGGGTGGAGATCATAGCATACTTTGGAGCTAGGAGACTGTCAGAATGCGGTAGATTTGAGGTTTACCTTTAGAAAATGAGCATAATAAAACATTGGCTTCTCTCAGTATCTAATACAGATAATTAATTCTCAGACCTCTCAGGTGTTTGAGCTGAGGATGAAGTGTTTGTGCGTGACAACTAGCCAACAACAGCAGTTTCCTCGGGTTCTGCTCCTGCTGCTATCACCTCCAAGAAAAATGCTTTAGGAGCAGAAAATCACTGGTTGAAAATGTTCAAAGTCAAAAATATCATCACTTTGAAAAGAAAGAAATGCTGTCATTTTACAAAGAAAGAAGTTAAGAGGCTTACTAACAGTCCGACTAACAAGGCAGCCCCTGAGTGAAAATGTCGCCTTAGTCTCTTTTTTGCTGACCTTTGGTTCGCTGCACCACACTAGGCTATCCAAGATAAATCCAGTCAGGTGATCTTCAGCCTTTATCCTCCCACTGTGGGAAAGTTCTTCCTGTACCACCAGCATTTTCATAAAAAAAATGTGTGGATGTGCTCTTATGTATGCGGCATATTACTAGATGGGAAGGAGGGGTTAAGACATCAAGTCACCTGTCCTTACATGTGTGTCGCCCAGTCACGTAGAGAGGCGTTCCTGATTTCTGCTTGGTGGTCCATGGCTCTACCCCAGTCAGGGGTGGGAGGTGCCATGAGTTGTTACTGGCAGTGTCTCGATGAAGGATGAGTACTTGTCCCTGTTCTCATAACTAATAGAACACGCAAACCTGTCCCTTTAGTATTGTAAGAAGGTGGTAACTTCCTGAGGCCCTGCAACAGAGCCAGCATGCAGGGACTGCAAATGAACGACCTGTGTTATCCAGAGCCAGGCCAGCTGTGGGAGCAGGATGCTTATGAGAACAGTATGTACCATGAGGAAAGTAAGAAATCCAGGCTGAGCCCCACAGCCCACAGCAATACGGCTCACCCCCTTTGGTGAGCTTTGAAGTCCTTTCATTGTCTGACTCTGCCAAGGTGTCCAAGCTCACCCTCAGGTTCACTGAGCCCCAGTCCGACCACAGCCTCCTGTCCTCTCTGCAAACATCCCCTGCCTGGCCTCCCTGATAGATGCTTTAATGCCTCCATCATGTCCCCTCCAAGTCCTCTTGTGCAGCTGCTCCAGCCCTTCACTGAGCTTCCCCTCTATTCCTGTAGATGTTACCAGCCAAATTATACAATTGACCTCCTAAATGTTCTCGTATTACTTCATGGGTACCTAAGCCATGATCAAGGCCTGTATGGAATCCCTCGCCACCCTGCCCAGTATACAGCCTATGTCTAAGGATTTGCACTGCAGAGAAAATAACCTCCCTCAGTTTTCCCAAGATTAGATAAGTGGAGTCTTTTGTTGGACATGCACAGCCCTTGTGAATGTTATTCATCAAATATATTTTAAGTGTATTTAAAACTGTAGATGATGCCTGATGTCAAATTTAAAACTTCACTTGATTGTATTAACTCAACCATTATATTTCTTCTACCTGAAGATTACAAGCATATGAAAAAAAATGAACCTTACAAAATTAAAAAGTGGGTGGTGAACTTTTTTAACAGCGCTTTTTGAAATAACCATAGAAAAACTCAGAGTTTTCTCTCCTCAGCTTGCCAAATGCAAGGCCCTTCTCACTGTCGGTGGTTCCAGCCCCAGGCTACTCACAGATCGCTGGTATGGCAGGGGTAAGGGGCCGCCTGAGTCTGTGCTGCTGGTTCCAGGACTTCCTGCCCAGTCTGCACCAAAATGATGGCTCTTTCGATCATGTCTTGCAGTGGGACAAAGATGTAGTTATATTTGAATCCATCAGCTGGTAGATTCTGAGGGTGGAACTTCCAGGAAGGGTTTTTTACCACATCTGTTCGCATGCTGTATAACACATTGGTCCGGATTGTATAGGAGACATGGGGTGGCAGTTTGACAGACTCTGATCTGAAGCTCTTGCCGAGTAAGGAATTGTTGAAAATGATACCTAGTGGCAGAAAAGGAAAAGTGAAGCATTACCACACTGCAGGGAGTGGCTCTAACCACGTCTACACTGGGCAAGACAAGAAAGTTGCAGGAGCCTGAAACTCACAGCCCTCCACTCCTGCAGACTGAGAGCCCGAGCCCCCAGGGGCAAAGCTGACTTTCAGTCACACAGGCAATTGGTGGTAAGCCTAAACCAAGATCTCTTAATTCCCTGTCCAGTGCTGCTTTGTATTTTTCATAAAGGCAAACTGTGGTATAATCAACACAAAGAAATTATTTGTTAGATGATTTTTGCAGGGATTTCTTCTCTTGATTGCAGATGTTAACTCAATGTGCAGAATCCATCTCTTTGGGGTTACTTATCATTCATAACTTAAATACATGGATTCTATTTTATGCCACATGGATTCTTTGAATTGCATTCATAAAGCCTATTACAGCTAAATCATGTCCGCTATTAAATTCATATGTAGAAGTTCTAACCCCCAGTACCTCAGAATGTGACTATATTTGGAGATAACATTTAAAGAGTAATCAAGTTAAAATGAGGGCCGTTGGGGTGCGCCCTAACTCAATATGCAGGTGTCTTTATAAAAAGAGGGAAACTTAAACATAGAGAAATACATAGAGGGAAGATGGGGTGCAGAAACCCAGGGAGAAGATGGCCACCTACTAGCCAATGACAGGGGCCTAGAGAAGATCCTCTCCTCATAGCCCGCAGGAAAAACCAGTGGATGTCTCCATCTGGAATATTTAGCTTCCAGAACTCTGAGACAATAAACTTCTCTTGTTTTAGTCTGCGATACTTTGTTACAGCAACCTTAACAAACTAATAGAAAACTTCTATTAAAAATAATTAAATGTATATTCCAAAAGAATATGAGAGCATCACCATATTTATCTTGAATGGGTGAACAATTAAATAATGGAGTAGAGTTGACCATTGCCTGCTCTCCGCCCCAACCAGGATATCAAGATACTCTGATCAAAGTAAAGGTGATGCAGGAAATTAGAGTATAATTTTAATCAGGAATAATATGATTTATGAAGTGAGATTTAACCAGAACATGATGTCATAAAATGGTAAGAGCAGAAGCAGTAAATAGCAATGGTCCTAGGATGGTGAAAACGTTATTAGTCACTATGGCATAAGGTACAACTTTTTATTAACCAAGGCAAATATTTCTGTTTTATTTTATGTTTTATCTAAGGCAACTAATTCTGCTTTATTTTATGTTTTATCTGGAAAGGACTTCTTTTCTTTCTGAGCTATCGTAAGACACCTTTAGGGAGAAACTCCCAAAATGACAACTTACAGGAGTTGGCACCTTGTTGAACGTATTTTTTCGTTGAGTACTTACTGGCCAAGAAGCTGTTCTGCTGCAAGAGTTCATGTGCTTTAGTCTCCAGGATGTCGACAGAATGCACAGCCTGGAAACGGTTCAGCGCCACGCAGGAAGAGAGATTGACCAAGATGCTGCCCAAGAAACGGAAGTGTCCAGCGCCTGCGTGGTTAAACATCTCATCCAGCAGCCCTCCTGAGGAAAGTGAACAGATTAGGACAGATCAACTTCTGTTTCTTCCCAGTGCTTACCGCTCATATAGTGGAGATTGTGCAAATGAATTTGAAAATGAATATGAATTCTTCCACTAAAAATTGCTCAAAAGAGTCAAATTTTAGTCATATGCGAAATTTGCCATTTACTTGCTGAGTGTAAAGTCCCCCTTTTATACGCATGTTCTGTAACACTGATACTTACGTGTACATGAGGGAAAAAAACAGTTAAAGCACAAAGGGTAATACAGCAGCCTAAGGAAACACAGTTGGAGACAACAGGATAAACATCAGAGGGAAAGTCTACATGTGTTAGGAAAGACCCTCTCATGGAGAACTCAGGGAAAAAAAGTTTCAGCCTGGAGTCATGTAATTCTAAAAAAAAAACATGCTTTCCCTGAAGCAGTCATTTTGGGAAAGTCATTTTATTACATTAATTTTGCAAAAGCAATTATGAAGGAGCATTGGCACTGAGGAAACCAAATCCTGGTATAGTCTCTGTCCTGGATCTGTGCATTGGAAATGGAAATAGAGGAGCAGAGTAAAGTAGCAACACCTTGGCTATGAATGCTGACATCAAACATTTTCAGGGCAAAGGACTGAGGCTATCTCAGTATTTTCACTCTGGTTTCAGGAAGGAGCTGGAAAAACCAAATGATCTAGAACAAGGCCGCGTGGGAATGCTCAGAACATGACCTCAAGAAGAAAAGCAGCAGGAAAGATGGCAGAGTCTGTGGGTGGTGGAGCTGTGTGGGGAACCAAGCTGATCAAGTTTGTTCTGCAGGAGGCCCTGCCAGCAGAAGATGCCCAGGGCCACCCCATCATATCAGGTGAGGCGAATGTGCCTTCACCCTCAGTGGTACAAGAGGAAGTGATCCTGCTCATCTAGTTGGTGTGACGTTCACAGCAAAGGAGTCTCCACCCACCCTAGGACCCACTCCTTAATGAGATCAAGGGCTTTTTTTTTTTTTTTTTCCCCGCTCAGGACTTTATCAAGAAAATTTAAAAATTAATTGAGAAAAACTGAACACACCTGAAAGCATATCAGTGTGTTTTTAGAAACCCACAATGTGCACAAAAACACACAGCAAATTATAAAACTCTGTAGACAAAATCATTGTGGGGCAGTTGTCAGTTGCCAATGATCACTTTCTCAGCTATGGGAGCTGCTTAACCCAGTCTCAAGCAGTGGGGAGACCTCAGCTTCTGACACATAATCCTCTCAAAAAGCTCTCCTAAAGGAGCTCGGTTACAACTAGCCTCCACCCAACCCCAAATCTATCAGATTGGCCAGAACCATCCACTGTCTGGGAAATACCAAGTCAGAAAGAAATGCAAGCATGTTTAGAATCTTCCAAGATCAGGCTTACAAATTCATATGACACTTAACATTTCTTGGACCTTTTACTTGTACCAAAGAATATGATGTACTTTGGGACAAGTGTTGAATGACTAACATTCCAGTTCTATGTTATTCTGCTATTGAATATACAAATGCATTCTCTATCCAACAATGTTTGTTGCTGGTGATTCCTGGGAATGTTACAGAGAAGGGATCCCAATCCATACTCCAAGAGAGGGTTCCTGGATCTCGTGCAAGAAAGAATTCAGGGTGAGTCCGCAGTGCAAAGCAAAAGCAAGTTTATTAAGAAAGTAAAGTGGTGAAAGAACAGCCACTCCATAGACAGAGTAGGATAGACGTTCCCAAAAGTAAGAGGAGGAACACATCCACCCCAGGTACAATGCTTGCAGATATAGGGAAATATGTCCTACTATAAGGATTTGTGATAAAGGATTAATTTTCTCAATTACCATATTTTGCAAGAATTGATATTATTCAGAATGCTTTTGTTGTCCAGATATAAGGATATCTGGACGCACCCAAGTCTAGGGCTATTTCGTAAACGTTATTAATTTGTTCCCTAACTGTAAACATCTGGAGGCTAGGAATGCCTAACTTTCTGAGAATGCAGCCCAGCAAGTCTCAGCCTCATTTTCCTAGCCCTCACTCGAAATGGAGTCGCTCTGGTTCCAACACCTCTGACAGGCACACTGTAACATTCCACACCAGACTTCCAAGTGTCCACCTAGGAAATATTTTGTGGAACCGAAGTTCTCTAGGTGTGCCTCCAGTGTCAGCCCTTGACTTTGTTCTTCTCCTCTGTGATCTGGGGGCAGCCTCTGCCTGCAGGTTCCATCACTTGCCCTCCATTGTATGATGACAGACAACAATCTATACCTGGCTCTGTGTGCAGGCACTGCTTCCTGCTGGCCCTCCTGTATCTCACTGATCTCCTGAATGCTCAGCTTTCCAAATGACAGTCAGCTGCTCCCTGTGCTCACTTCCACTCTCCATCGAAGCTTGGAGCCTACCTGCCATCCCAGGCATTTGTCACCAAACATGGCAGCATCAGTCCCCACTGACGGCTGCCTCTGTGTCTCATGCTCACTTCCCTCCTCTACTGGTTTCCCTGCTCCCAGATCCTCCTGGCATCCAAGGTTTCTGGATTAAGTCTGGACATTGCTTGCTTGGCACCCTACTCAGGTTTGAAAGGGGTGTTGGGGCTCTGTAAAGGGGGGCCAGCCCTGAACAAGAAATTACATCAAGATCCATCTCCATCATTCTGAGGTCTGTAGAAAAATCAGTTGACCTGTCCTAGCCTCAACTTCTTCCCTGGTAAGGAAAGATTAGTTTCCATCCACCAACTTCAGATGGCTGAGAACATGTAAGCTTCCAAACAACATCAAGGAGTGTGGGGCTCCTTCTGCCCTTCATCCCCTCAACCTGCATTGAACAGTTTCTCAAAGAAAAGACTGTTGTTGTGTTGTAACTGCTGTTATTATATTCCAGTAATTTTCAGATCTCAGGCCAAGACATGAGTGTAAGGATTTGGGAAGGCTGGATTTCTGATAATGAAGCTTTTGCTAATTATCTACAATAATAGTGAAGTATCATTGTATGAGTGTCAGTCTCGTGCCAGGTACAATTCTGGGCACTTGTGTATTGTCTCACTGAATCCTTATATCCACAAGGAATTGCTAGTGGCATGTTCATTTTAAAGTATAGGAATTAAGGGACAAAGAGTATAAGCAACCAGTAAGTTTCAAAACCATGATTCAAACACATGCCATCTAGCTTTGGGGTCCACCTTCTTACAAATACACCAGGCTGCATTTATATTGAGTGGAACCATATTAAACTTCTGCTTTCTGTGTGTCAAAAATATTTAAACATCAGGAATTCCAGACAGCCCTGCCTAACACATAGTAGAAGAATTACATGATCTGGAATTCAAAGAATTGGGTTTTTGATTCCACAGAATATTGTAGTGCCTTGAAAAAGTCAGTCTCTAAGCCTGGGATTTATCATCTATATTTTAGAAAGAATGAAAATCTTGGTACTGTTTTCCAGAGAGAGATGAAAAATATAAAAAAGACATAAAGCCATTTCGTAAACTCTAAAGCAGAAAATCAATTAACTATTGCCATCGGAGCTCTCACACACATCTCATAGAAATCCTCCCATAATTCCCAATTTGGTAGAGCCTGAAGGGCCTGGTTAAGTTAAGACCGTCAAACTGAATTCATAGAAGAATAAAACAAGCTCACTGGAAAAATCAGTGAAAAGAAAATAGTTCAAGCCACAGTTTTCAAATCGCATCAATAGCAGAAACACGTAATTGCACAGCAGTTTTCATTTCTCATTTAGTTTTATAGTCAACACTTTCTAAGGTTTAAGGCAGAAAAGGACCTTTGGTGTTTGGATGACACAATCAAAGAGGAGGTAGAAGGATCCACAGCGTAGCATGTTCTGCCTCAGAGTGTCATGAGTCCCCCGACTACAGTTTGCAGTGTAGAGCAAACTGGAGACATTTTTCTACTGCATCTGTATGTTGCTGACCATTTGTTATTTGGAATAGGCTGCACTATAAGCTTGCCTAGTAAGCGTGGTTAGACAATTTAACTGCATAAAATGGCAGATGTTAAACACAGTGAAGAGTGACTTGGTCTCACGATAGTGTGACTTTCATTATCTTCCAGTAGCAGAATCGAAACTGCTTTGGAGAAGGCTTTAAGCTTTCTTATCATGCATATAATTGGGAGACATAGGTACATCTTACAGCCATGCATCACTTAAACATGAGGATGCATTCTGAGAAATGCAGCATAAAAAGGCAGCATTAGGCAATTTCATTGTGTGTGAACATCACAGAGTGGACTTACACAATCCTAGATGTTACAGCCTACTGCACACCTAGCTGTATAGCATAGCCTATTGCTCCTACAAACCTGCATAGAATGTTATTGTACTGAATACTGTAGGCAATTGTAACACAATGTTAAGTATTTGTTTATCTAAAATCTCTAAACATAGAAAAGGTATAATAAAAATATGACGTGAAAGATTTTATATGGTATTAAATGATACACTTGTATAGAGTACTCATCAATAAAGTCTGCAGGCTGGAAGTTGCTCTGATGAAGCAGTGAGTGGTGAGTGAATGTGAAGGCCTAGGACATTACCATACACCACTCTACACTTTACAAACACTGTATATTTAAGCTACACTAAATTTATTCTTTAAATTTTTCTTCAAAAAAAAATTAACCTTAGATCACTGTAACTTTACGCTTTATAAACTTTTTAATTTTTTAACATTTTGACCCTTTTGTAATCATACTTAGCTTAAAATACAAAACACATCGTACAGCTGTACAAAAATATTTTCCTTATATCCTTATTCTTTGAGCTAGCTTGTTTTACTTTTCAGGTATTTTTTTTATTTTTTAGTTTTTTTGTTAAAAACTAACACACAAAACCACACATTAGCCTAGGCCTACACAGGGTCATTATCATCAATATCACTTTCTTCCACCTCTACCTCTTGTCCCACTGGAAGGAGGTCTTCAGGGCACTAACACACATAGAGCTGTCATCTCCTATGCTAGCAATGGATTTTTCTGGATACATCCTGAGGGACCTACTTGAGGCTGCTTTACACTTAACTCATATATATATATACACACACATATATACACACACATATATATGAAATACACTCCAAATTGAATTAAATACATATGCCAATAACATAGTAGTTACAGTATGATGATCAAGTATTACGTGCTGTACATAATTGTGTGTGCTAGACTTTTATATGACTGGCAGTGCAGTAGGTTTGTTTCCACCAGCATCCCCACAAACAAGTGAGTAATGTGTTGTTCTACAATGTGATGACGGCTACGAAGTCACTAGGCAGTAGGAATTTTCAGCTCATTATGACCTTATAGGAACATCATCATGTATGCAGATCAATGTTGACTAAAACATTATTATGTGGCATTAATTACAAATTAGAAAAGCAGCTCCACACAAAAACTCTTAGGTCTTAGGACACTAGGCAGATCTCCCTCCTCTGGGAGGAAAGAAGCAATATCCTTGTTGGGTAACAGCTCCTGCACAATGCACTAGATATAATAAAAATAAAATGTGGTCTAGTATTGACTGCATGTTCCATCACTTTGGAGACCTCGACTACACTCCCCAACCTAAATGATGAGGGCACTGCTATGTGAGAAAGATGGATTACAGAGGACAGGAAACGAATGGGCAAAACCCCTGGTGAGAGTCCTACAGTCACGGCTCTTATTGGGTCGCTTCGTCTCACAGTATACAGTAAAACTGGGCCAAGAAAAACACACAGGGCCCATGGAACAAGAGGCGTGGCAAAGAAACACAGGCTACTTTAAGTCTGAAAGGGCCAAAACAATACTGAGGTTCACATATAGGTTGACATAAAACAACATAGTATAAAATTCTACAGTAATGTGAGGCCAAGCTCAAGATAGTAATACAAGTTGATGATTGTTCCTGATTCAGTGTATACACCTGAGGACTCATCAGGTGCGTCCTAGACATGGCAGGCATCAGCCAAAACAGACCAGAGGATTTAACATTCCAGTGTGTCTCCTCCTGACATTTGTTTTCAAGAGGTGACTCCATCCTATTTCTCTAAATGAGAGTTTATCAAGCTAGGCCCTACAGACACTTTGGGCCCATAATTCCTTGTTGTGGAGGGCTGCTCTGTGCAGTGTAGGATGTTTAGCAATACCCCTAGCCTCTACCTGTTAGGTGGCAGTAGCTGTGACCAGCTGTGACAACCAAAAATATCTCCAGACATAACCAAACACCCCTTGGAGGACACAATCATCCTCAGTTGGGAACTACTAATGTGAACTGAGTCACAATAACTTCTACTCACCAAAACACTTCTACTCACCAAAACACTTTTATGCCTCGCTCATAATGTCACCAAATTTTAAAGCAAACCCTCCAACATTAAAGAGAGAACTCAAAATAAACAAATAGAAAACAGTAATAGTAATTTTAAAATAAACTAAAGTTAAAATAGCATTATTTTTATAGAGAGGTAAAAATATCAAAGAAACGATGACAAGAAAACTCCCCTTAATTGAAGAGCCATCGTCTTCAGATTGAAAGGCCATATTGAGGAAACCCCCACTTAGAGTAATGGAAGACAACGTGGGGCAGATGAAGCTTCCTGCCAAGAACAATCAGAAAATATGAATAACCTTTAAAAAATCTATATAAAGATTTTAGTTTAAAAGTTTAAAAAAGTCTACACATTGGGTGCAGTGTACACTGCTCAGGTGATGGCTGCACTAAAATCTCAGAAAGCACCACTAAAGAACTTATCCATGTAACCAACCACCGCCTGTTCCCCAAAACCCTATTGAAATTTTAAAAAAAGAAAATCTATATAAAGACTTTAAAGAAGTACCAAGGCAGCAAAAGCTCAAAGGTCAGAGATGCAAGAGAAAAGGGAACTTTGGGAAGCCTAGTATTTGGTCCTGCCAAAAACTGAGAGGCTGAGTCTCCAGTGGTCCCTGGGACTTTGAACTCAGGATCTACATGGTCCCTAATTGATATCAGTTTTATAGGTGAGACCCCCCACCCCACCCAAATAGGGCATCTATCCAGGAATACAGGAAACTGGAAATTTCCCTACTAAGGCTGAAGTGTACCTCCATCAATCCACTCCATCCCCAACTAGATTAGGAGAACGTGGCCCTGCCCTAGCTCTCTGCCAGAAGCCAGAAAATAACATTATCTAGAGGAAGATAGCACTATCAGGAGACTCAAATTTATTTCTACAATTTTCCATTTATAATATCTGGTTTCGATTTTCTTAATCCTTAATATTCCTGGAGACAAGGCAAGAAAAATAACCAAAAAACAAGAGAAAAATAGACTTAAAAATACCCACAAAAGACAAGTATTAAAGCTCACAACATGCACTTCCAAAATGTGACTATTGTGTCCAAAATTAGATGAAAATAGACTTTCACCAGGGAGCTAAAAACTATTCTAAAATAATAAAATTTAAATTTTAAGTGGAAAATGCAACAACTTAAATGAAGAACTTCATCGGTATGTTTAATAGCAGATTAGACCCAGCTGAAGAGAGAATGTGTTAATTTAAAAACTAGTAAGAAAAAAAATCACATACTAAAGCATAAAGAAAAAATAGGTTGGAATATATAGAAAAGGATATAAGAAGTATTGAACACTGTGAAAACTTGTAATCGTGTTTAAGAGACTGATTAGAAGTTCTGGCCAGGGCAATCAGGCAAGAGAAAGAAATAAAGGGTATTCAGTTAGGAAAAGAAGAAGTCAAATTGTCCCTGATTGCAGATGACATGATCATATATTTAGAAAACCCCATCGTCTCAGCCCAAAATCTCCTTAAGCTGATAAGAAACTTCAGCAAAGTCTCAAGATACAAAATTAATGTGCAAAAATCACAAGCATTCTTATACACCATTAACAGACAAACAGAGAGCCAAATCATGAATGAACTCCCATTCACAATAGCTTCAAAGAGAATAAAATACCTAGGAATCCAACTTACAAGGGATGTAAAGAACCTTTTCAAGGAGAATGACAAACCACTGCTCAGTGAAATAAAAGAGGACACAAACAAATGGAAGAACATTCCATGCTCATGGATAGAAAGAATCAATATCGTGAAAATGGCCATACTGCCCAAGGTAATTTATAGATTCAGTGCCATTCCCATCAAGCTACCAATGACTTTCTTCACAGAATTGGAAAAAACTGCTTTAAAGTTCATATGGAACCACAAAAGAGCCCGCATTGCCAAGACAATACTAAGTCAAAAGAACAAAGCTAGAGGCATCACACTACCTGACTTCAAACTATACTACAAGACTACAGTAACCAAAACAGCATGGTACTGGTACCAAAACAGAGATATAGACCAATGGAACAGAACAGAGCCCTCAGAAATAATACCACACATCTATAGACATCTGATCTTTGACAAACCTGAGAAAAACAAGAAATGGAGAAAGGATTCCCTGTTTAATAAATGGTGCTGGGAAAATTGGCTAGCCATAAGTAGAAAGCTGAAACTGGATCCTTTCCTTACTCCTTATATGAAAATTAATTCAAGATGGATTAGACACTTAAATGTTAGACCTAAAACCATAAAAACCCTAGAAGAAAACCTAGGTAATACCATTCAGGACATAGGCATGGGCAAGGACTTCATGTCTAAAACACCAAAAGCAACGGCAACAAAAGCCAAAATTGACAAATGGGATCTCATTAAACTAAAGAACTTCTGCACAGCAAAAGAAACTACCATCTGAGTGAACAGGCAACCCACAGAATGGGAGAAAATTTTTGCAACCTACTCATCAGACAAAGGGCTAATATCCAGAACCTACAAAGAACTCAAACAAATTTACAAGAAGAAAACAAACAACCCCATCAACAAGTGGGCAAAGGATATGAACAGACATTTCTCAAAAGAAGACATTCATACAGCCAACAGACACATGAAAAAATGCTCATCATCACTGGCCATCAAAGAAATGCAAATCAAAACCACAATGAGATACCATCTCACATCAGTTAGAATGGCAATCATTAAAAAGTCAGGAAACAACAGGTGCTGGAGAGGATGTGGAGAAAGAGGAACACTTTTACACTGTTGGTGGGATTGTAAACTGGTTCAACCATTGTGGAAAACAGTATGGCGATTCCTCAAGGATCTAGAACTAGAAATACCATATGACCCAGCCATCCCATTACTGGGTATATACCCAAAGGATTATAAATCTATACTACTATAAAGACACGTACACACGTATGTTTATTGCAGCACTATCCACAATAGCAAAGACTTGGAATCAACCCAAATGTCCATCAGTGACAGACTGGATTAAGAAAATGTGGCACATATACACTATGGAATACTATGCAGCCATAAAAAAGGATGAGTCCGTGTCCTTTGTAGGGACATGGATGCAGCTGGAAACCATCATTCTCAGCAAACTATCGCAAGAACAGAAAACCAAACACTGCATGTTCTCACTCATAGGTGAGAGTTGAACAATGAGATCACTTGGACTCAGGAAGGGGAACATCACACACCGGGGCCTATTGTGGGGAGGGGGGAGGGGGGAGAAATGGCATTGGGAGTTATACCTGATGTAAATGATGAGTTGATGGGTGCTGACGAGTTGATGGGTGCAGCACACCAACATGGCACAAGTATACATATGTAACAAACCTGCATGTTGTGCACATGTACCCTAGAACTTAAAGTATAATAAAAAAAAATAAAATAAAGGACTGATTAAAAGACTGACAAGACTGATTAAAAACAAAAAGGAGAGAGAAAGAAGAGATACAAAATTATTGGTAATGAAATAGGGGATATTTCCACATATCATTCAGATGTAATTTTACTTTACTGAGTAAAATCACTCAGGAATTTTTTCTCTCATTCTCTTTTTCAGGACGACACTGATTAATATGAACCCACAAAACATGACAACAAAACAAAAAGGAGGACATAGAGCCCAGGAATCATGGTATCCACCCCAGGAGAGCAGAGCAGAGAATTCCTAGGAAAGCAGCTGGGTGCTGGCAGGAGCAGGCAGCCTGCCCAGGTGGAGCGTGGTAGGGGGTCTGGGTGGCATTTGCACAGACAAAAGGACTCAACATAAAAATGATGTGTTGGCACACAGGAGGTGGGAGCAATGGAGAACAAGTGCTTCATGTAATAGCAAGAGAGCATAAAACTCTAGGAAAAGGGAGACATGGTAAATACGGGAATGTCATTATAATGCATAGCCTGGCTCTGCACTGAACAACATTTATCTCCTCATACTGTTCTATGACAACTAAAATGGTCATATTAGCATAGTGGGAGCAACTGATCAGGGAAATGATGTAGTACAAAACTAAATCTGCATCTTTCAGAACAGGAAATCAATTGATAATTCCTGTAACAAATAAATCAAGAAATACTGCCACAGGTATATCAGTTAGATATGTAACGACTAATCCTAAAGAAATTCCTAAGTTTAAATTCATACTATGGAGTGAAATGGAAGGCAAAGCTAGACGAAGGGACTTTTTCTTAGTAACAGTCAATATTTATGGATACAAAAAACTTTTATAATAATCTTAATTTTTTGCAATCAGGTAACAAAATTATATGAACAGTTTAATCATTTTTGTGAAAATACATATACTTATCTTCATATGAGTACATATAAATTCATCTAAAAAAGAACTCTGAGGCTTTTAAAATAGCTATCTGTGGTGATAAGATTATAGGTGGATTTGTTTTCTGGCTTATTTGTATTTTCTAATGTTTCTACAACGGACATATATACTTTTTGTAATAAAGCAAAAAGTTATTTTTTGAAGTTATATAATGAGACCAGGCTCAGAGGCTCACGCCTATAATCCCAGCACTTTGGGAGGCCAAGGCGGGAGGATCACCTAAGGTCAGGAGTTTGAGCCAGCCTGGCCAACTTGGTGAAATCCCATCTCTACTAAAAATACAAAAATCAGCCGGGCATGGTGGTGCGTGCCTGTAGTTCCAGCTACTGGCGAGGGTGGGGCAGGAGACTTGCTTGAACCCGGAAGTCGCAGGTTGCAGTGAGCCGAGATTGCTCCATTGCACTACCGCCTGGGTGACAAGAGCAAAACTCTGTCTCAAAAAAATAAAAATAAAATAAAAGTTAGATAATGAATAAAAATGACAGCATGATTAGGCAAATAATCCCAGAAGTTGCATCAATATATCTTCAAATAGTCACCTCAGTTTCCAGATACTGATTATAGGATGAAGAAAAGTGAGTATGACCTAGGAATAAATTTTAAAAGGGTGCATGCAGTAAGGTGAGTTCATTTGTTAGCTAAGTTACAAAAGGAGATTTGCATGCAGTCAGTGATCAATTCCTCACCACCACCCCACCCGTGAACGCCTGACCCCACTTTGTGCCTGCTCCTGGAGGGCTGTACAGGGTGGGAGAAAATAGCCAACATTCACCTGGATGAGATGGTCTTCAACCTCCAGCATCAGGCAGGAGCAGAAAGAAGAGAGGATCACACTTCATGGATCTCAAAATTCCATGTGAATCTCATATTCTGTGTCCCAACACACTTGTAGGAAAAGTTCTAAATTTCTAGGGAACTTTCTCTTAATTTTACAATGGAAGCTTACATGTGGGAAAACCTATTCAAAAGTAGTGTCGGCTAAGCAGCAACGTGTTGGACAAACGTGGCTCAGGTACAATTCACACTCTAAGACATCTGCATTAACACTAGCACCACGGTAGATGCAAACTCAGGAGACAACTGTGTTCCACACAGGATCTCTCGGACCCATGTAAGTCCTTGGTTCCAGCAACAGAAGATGGGGACACTGTTATAAGCTTTCCAGTGCTACTTCTTTTTTTAAAGGTGTTTTAATTAATTGAAAAAAATTATGTAATGCATTTAAAATACAAAACATTTCAAAATATGATTAACCTTTCTGAAGTAGTTTTAAGTATTACATTCACCAGAAATTGTTTTAAAGGGAAGTACTATATTATGTCTCATAAACTGTCTTGCCTTCTTCTGACTTTCATATGTAAGGCGATCCGAAACCCTTTCCCATGCACAAGCAGAGTGTGACGGAGTCAGGGACCTGGAACAGCCTGACACCCATCCTTCCTCTGACTCCAGGTCCCTGCCAACTGGGTTAGGCTGCTGAGAGTTTCTCTGGCAGGGCCCTGATTGCTGATTTTGCCACAGTGTCGCAGTTTCTAAGCACAGTCATCTTCTCTGCACTGCATGGTGAACAGGAATAGTTTATGCCCTTCTGGATTATTTCACGGAACTGGCTCTCCTTGTGTGTCCAGCAAATGTTTGTTAAAACACCTAAATGAATTCACAGATTCATCAATCGCAGAGGTACAATAAATGTTTACTGATACGTAATGTTTTTATCTGAGTTTCTCATTTTCAAATCTATTCAATGGCTTTCAAGTTACTTTTAACTCAATAATAATAATTTCTTTTATAAACTTATTTTGTAATTCACAATTCTTGTGTTTGAATCAGGCAACTTCCTTTTTAACTAGGTTCTTTAGTAGTTAAGTACTGAATCAGTGAATCAAAAAAACTTCAGGCATGAACAAACTTTGGGGTGTATTTAGTTCAAGCCCTTCAGGATCCAGATAGGAAAACAGAAACTGAGAGAGGAAAAGCGACCTGCTGGAAGTCACTTAGCAACGTCATGGCCCAAGGGGGAGGACCCACCTAAGTGGCAGAGCCATTTAGGCAGAAGAACACTACCACATCCATCAGCACACTTACCGTATGTCTGGAGTTTTTCAGTAAGTTTGTCTACATCAATGTGCAACTGCGTTTCTACAAAGTTTCTTACAAATTTGTTTCTCAGGGCCTCCTAAAGAAAAATAACATAGCTTAACAAAAATAATTGCATTATTTCATATTATTGAATAATACCTATTAGACTTATTCAAAGTTTCATTACAAAGGAACAAGGCATATAAACTGAATCCACGTAAAAGAAGTTTTAAAACACCACAATAAATAACGGGATAACATCTTATTAGGACTTTACCTTGAAAAACAAAATCAACAATTACAAAAATTTATGTTGTAGTTGTAATTATGTATTAATACTAAAAACAAAGAATGAATTAAGTGGTTTGTTTTTGGCAAAATTTTCTAACGAACCTATATAGTGATCTTTTACTTTCTATAAGATTCTTTCCTTTCCTTTGCATGGCCTTCCTCAGAGGCCAGTTATAAAGAGAGGGTCATCATTATAACAACTCTGAGGAAGGATTTCAGAATTTCCCAAACCCTCTCTCAATGCTTTGCTACTCATCTTCAGAAACATCTTTCATTGCTTCATCTGTACCATTATTCTTTCATTACTATTGATGGTTGTGACTTTGCCTCATTTGTCAATGATTGGAGACAAATCGTTTACTCTGGACAGTTCTCCAAGATTTTTTCATCAACTTAATGACATCTTGCCCCTTTATTGTGCCAATGATATCCATGTACTTGCATTGCACTGCCCCACACTTACGACATACAAAAACCAGCAAGAAGCTGAGAGGGAAAGATGCTGATGTATCCAGGCTCTGCCTCAGGATCAATGACTGGGAATTAATTTTGGAATTTGCCAATTTCTTAGAGAATATTTGTATGCTATCCAGATTTTGGTCCAGCACATAACCTGATAACACGGGAGCTCCAGACAAGAATTCTCAAATAGTATGTACCCTTTGTAATTAGCTCTTTTATTTCTCACATTCACCTTATTACATGTGATTTTTTTTGTTTTTTTGATTTTTGTTTTTTGTTTTTGAGACGGAGTCCCGCTCTGTCGCCCAGGCTGGAGTGCAGTGGCCGGATCTCAGCTCCCTGCAAGCTCTGCCTCCCAGGTTCATGCCATTCTCCTGCCTCAGCCTCCCGTGTAGCTGGGACTACAGGCGCCCGCCACCTCACCCAGCTAGTTTTTTTGTATTTTTTAGTAGAGACGGGGTTTCACCGTGTTAGCCAGGATGGTCTCAATCTCCTGACCTCGTGATCCACCTGTCTCGGCCTCCCAAAGTGCTGGGATTACAGGCTTGAGCCACCGCGCCCGGCCTACATGTGATGGTTTTAACTAATCTTGTCTAAGGATGACAAGACTTTATTATGAAAGTTTGGTGTTTGCTTTTCTTTTTTGGAATCTTATTTATCTTCCTTCACTGGGCATTTGCTATTTGCCAGTCAATGTGCAGGGCAGTTATTATGCATCATGTCTTTTAATCTCAACAACATCCCCGTGAGGTTACTGTTGTCTTTTACTGATGGAGCAGGGAAGCAGAGCCAAGTTAGGGCTTTACCCAGAGGCTCTAATCACTCCATCGAGTGGCGGAACCAGGCCTGGAACATAGACATCGACTACTACAAACCCAAGGCACTGCAAGTTCCCTTGAGCATGATCCCAAAGCTAAGAAATAGAGGAACAATTTACACCATCTTATCCTATGGAAGATAAGTTCTTCAATTGGTTGGACATGTGACTTTGATTTCTGACATGGCCACTTAGTACTCAGGTACACCACAGACTTCACAAGGAGCTGCCCAATTTTTGAGGCCGAGTTAGGCACTGCTTTATGTTCTCCTAGATCTTTGTATACTCTCGACTTGGCGCTTATGATATTGTGTGATATGTTATTGCACACAATATATATAGTTGCAGCAGAGACCTTATCCAGTCTAAAATACTGTCTGTCCCATTAACTGCAAAGGTTCACTGATGTCTGTATTAACAGATTAATCCATGCACAAGCAAAGTAAAGAAGATTACAATACTAGCTAATACATATGGCCATGGTCGCTGTGAGAATGAACATCGCAGACCTCCAACTGCAGGAAACGGAAATGGCAGGTCCCACTGCTGCACTCTGAATCCATGGCACTTTGCCCTGAGGCCATGTCTCCCATGGGCTGTCCCTCACCAATGACCACCACATCAGGCCCACTCCCAGAAGCCACAGGACTCCACTGACATGGGACCCTTACCTTGATAACTGACTTTAGCTCTGTGACTCCCTCTCAGCCTTATCTGATGTCCATTAAATTGCAGGGTCCACCAGGATGCTTCCACCCGACCCTCTCCCTCTCTGCTTTCCTCAGGGTCAGACTTGCATCACCATTGACAACCTTGCTTCCAGCCTGTCTAGCTTCCTCTTCCTTTGCTCAGCAGCCATTTCCCAAAATAAAATTATTGCACATGTAATCCTGTCTTGGCATCTGTTTCTTGGAAAACTCAGACTCACCCAGTAGCATTTTCTCTGTGTCAAAACCTATTCCAAAGGCTCTATGTATCCTGACCCATTTATACCTCATAACTACTATCACTTCCTCATTTCTCAGGGAAGAAACCTAAGGCACAGAGAATTTCAGTGACTAGTCCAAGATCACACAACTGGTGGCAGGGGTTGAAATGGGAATCAAACTCAAATGATTCTAGCTCCTGAGTCCATACTCTGAACTACTTACCTGGTGGTTAATGAAAAATTAAACATGAATTAAAATGCAGGCATATTTTCTCATCCTATCAGAGTTAAGGTAAGTTGAAGTTACACAAATGCCCAAAAAATTATTAGGTGATCTACCTGAATTAAAGTTTTACACTAATGATTGTCAGGCTCTAATAGAGTTAGGCCATTCTAAACTGTAAGTTGTTCCTTTTTAAAATATTAAGTTGTCAATACAGAATGAGGAAATGATCATTGATTGTTGAATAGACCTACAATTCAAAAGTATGCAAACAATCTAAAAAACATTAAGCTTAATACAGAATTTAAAGAACTGCTTACTATTAACAAATTATTAATCATTCTCACGATTACACCATCTTGCATGGGTAAACTACTGAAAATTCACAAAAAGTTTTCACACATCTCTAATTTTACATCAATTATATGAGTCAACTAGAACCGCCATGCCTGATGTGACTCTGTAGAATCTTCTACAGGGCAGCCCTGATGTCTTGGACATGCCCTAGCAGTAGCTCCCTAGCCCTCGGTGGCAGAGACCAACCACTCACCTGCAGCTGGTTGAACATCTGGCGACCTCCACTTCTCTGGAAAAGGCTGGACATTTCCAGCAGTGTTTCTGATAAAGCTTTTAGCTTGTCCACAATATAAAAGGTGGAATTAGCCTGCAACATCAAGCATATTTGGATATGTCTCTTATTCAGCTGTTATATTAAGGTAAATCTTCCAACAAGGATGGTATGTGACATGGCCACCAGAGCAAAGACCTGCCTTCAGGCCAGTTGATGCCTTCCTCAATAACATGAAAAGTTCCAATGCCCTCATATCGCAGGTGAGTCCTCTGAGACCTCTCTCCTTGACTCTGTCCATCCAGGGGCTACTTGCCTGTTCACCGCTGTCTCGCCAGTGTTAGAGTCACTGCTGGGTAGAGCCTATGTCCCCAATATATGTTGACCTAATTAATCAATGCTTGCCCACATTTCCTCCTCAAAAATACATTCTCAACTAATACTTGTTTTATGGTACCCAACACTATTGAGGATAGAATAAAATTGGTATATTTTTTCATTTATTGCTGCTGGCAGAGGACACCGGCATAAGACTTTTATAAAGTAATTTGGTATCAGAAAAATACAGTCACTGATCCATAAAAAATGCACATGCTTTACTCTCTCAAGATAAAAGGACTCTATCCTAAGGAAATAGTTTAAATAAAATATAAAGCTATTTCCATGAAGATGTCTATTGCAATATTATTACATTTAATACTGAAAGCAGTCTAAATGCCAAAGGGACAATGTTTAAGGAGGGTTTCAGAGTCTAACCACATCTCCCTAGGGTCACTAGGAGACCCTCACAGTGGCACAGGAGCTGAAAAGCAGCCAGTACAGCAAACAGAGAAAAACCTTGAAGTCTCAGCTTCAGCCTTCAATAAAAACAGGGATAAAGATTCTTGTAAGTATTAAGACAAATTAGTATTCCAATACCTTGGCACCAGGCCTGGTACATAGTAAATACTCAGTAAACACCAGCTATACCAGTTAAAAAGGTTGAATAACATTATTAATGCAAGAAATTTAGAAGATCTGTAAAATATTTTAAAACTACAAATAAAGAATACACACACACAGACACACAGACACACATACACACATTAAATTCCCCACCCAGAAGACCTCACATTTCTAACATTCTAGTAACAGAAGGTAGCCTAACTGGGCTGCCTCTCTGGAGGGACCAGGAGTCCTTTCAACAAACCAAGCTGGCTCTGCAACACCAAAGGGGGGATCCGCTGGGATGACACTGATAATGAACAGCCAGGGAAATGGTTGTTCTTCCCCTGAGGGTAGAGGAACCACAACAAACACCCAGGAGACAGGGCAAGGAGTATTCCACAATGACAAGTGACCTGGCCTGAAAACACTGGCTGCCCCACAGCAGGATGGCTCCTGAAGCAATAAAGACCTTGGATCCTAAGAAGTCCCCTTCTTCTCCAACTGCTGGAGGCTCATCTCCCCAACATGGAGGCAGTTGGACTGGAGAAATCTCATCTGTCCTTTCATACAGCAGCATCAGGGAGTCCTTGATGCATCAGATAAACCAAAATTAAACTCTTATTGGAACCACAGCGCACAAAGTGGGCCAAGATCCGTGTGTTAAGCCTAAGTACAATGACTACCCACAAAAATAAAAGATTTTTACATAGAGCTCAAAGTCTCCTATTATATTGTTCAAAATACCCATGATACAACTGCAAAACACCATGATAAAAATAACCAAAGAAAAGACAACTTGAATTAAGAAAAACAATCAATTGATGCCAATAATGAGACAAATCAGATATTGGAGTGACCTGGCTAGTATTTTAAAGCACCCATCATGAATAAAAAAATGCTTCAACAAGCAACTGCAAATTGTCTTGAAGCAAACAAAATAGCAGAAAATCTCAATGAAGAAAAAGAAGTTATAAAAAAGAACCACATGGATACCACATGGACAATGCAATAACGCAAATACAAGAACTCGCTAGATGGTCTCAGTAGAAGAATGGAGATGGCAGAGGAGAGAACCACTGAACCTGAGAGCTGATCAGTGTGTGGCACCTAATCTGTGCAACAGGGAGAAAGGAGATTGATAGGAAAGTGAACAGAGCCTCGAGTACCTATAGGACAATAATAAAAATTTTGATATTGGTGTCACTGGACTCTGAAAGAGGAGAGAAACTGAGTGGAACTGAAAGAGTACAAGAGGAAATAATGGCTGAAAAACTTCCTAAAACTGTAGAAATACAAAAACCTACAGACTCAGGAAGCTAAGCAAACACTAAATACGATAAACTGAGAGAAATCTACATTAAACCACACCATAATTAAACTTCTAAAATCTGAACACAATAAAAGCTTTAAAGCAGCCAGAGAACCATGACATGTTACCTCGAGGGAACACCCACTCAAAGGTTAGTAAATCTCTCATCTGAAAACCTGGGAGCCAGAAGAAAGTAGCCTAACATTTATCACGATGTAAGAAAAGAATTGTCATTGTGAATTCTGAATCTAATGTAAATATCTTTTAGGAATGAAGATAAAATAAAGACATTCTCAGATGAAGAAAAACTTTAAAAAATGAAAATATGAAAAGGAATCTTGGAGAATTGAGAAGGAAGAAAAAACAACAGAAAGAGCAGAAATGTGGGTGAATGCAACAGACTATACTGTTTTCCATGAGTTTTATGAAATATATTTGATGATTAAAACATAAATAATAACACCATCTGGTAGTCAAGATGATGATATTTAAAAGCAGAGAAGGTAAAGGGACCTAAGTCGAAGTGGATTTCCACACCTGGCTTTAAGTGGTAAAATCTCAATGCCAATGAACTGTAATAAGCCATGTATGTATGTCTGTATTGTAATATCTAGAGCCAGATGTTCTTTGTAAGAACATCATACAAAAAGATACACTCAAAGACAGTATCAATAAATCATTTTTTAGGATGAGTATCCTAAAATCATGTCTTAGGGTGAGGATGCTCAAAAATGTTTAAGTAATCCACAGGAAGGCAAGAAAAGAGAAACAGAAGACACGATAACCAAAAGCTGGGAACAATCCAGATGTACCACAGTGTGTAAATGGCTGAAGAAACTGTGGACCATGCATACCAGGTAATGTTATTCAGCAATAAAAATGAATGAACTCCTGATATCTGCACAACATGGATACTACTCCAGGGAATTATGCTAAGTTTAAAAAGTCAATCCCAAATTATACATACTGTATAATTCCATGTATACAACAATCTAGAAATGACAAAATTATAGAAATGAAGAACTGATTGGTGGCTGGCAGGGATCGGGGACTTGGTGGGGAGTGGTGTAGGAATTAATGGCTGTGGTTATGAAAGGTAAAGCAAGAGACTCTGCTGTGATGTGACTGTTCTGCTTCAGTGCCGGTGATGAATACACAAACTTACACAGGTGCTAAGGCTGCATAAAACTGAATACACACATGCACACACAGTAAAACTGGGGAAATCAGAAGACAAGTGAACTGTATCAATGGCAGAATCCTCTTTGTGATACTGCATTATAGGTGGATTCATGAGATGTTACCATTAGGAAACCCAGTGAAGGGTACACCGATCTTTCCTTGTTGTTTCTTACAAATGCATGTAAATCTACAACTGCCTCAAAATTAAAAAGTTAATTTTTAAAAGAATATGGAATTCTAAATGAATAAGTGCTCACTGATCACAGATGGGATCATTTGAGTATCAAAAAAAATAAACAAATAAATAAAGACTGCAATGGACTGAAATACATTTACCATGTTTAAATCTATGAATTCATAATCATATTGTTTAATTAATCACCTTCAGAAGATTACAGCAAACTAATGAGGCTCAGAGCTCATAATCCCAACTAAAAGTGTGTCAGGATTCTCAGATATCCTGTGATTAAAGTCTTATTTCCATTTTATTTAATTAGGAAAAATGTCTTGGGCTTTCATTTCATTTATACACCACCTACTAACTTTTAATTGTAGAAAATGATTTATTCCTCTCTTGCAGTTATTCTTTCTTTTAAAATAGAGGAAAAATATCAAAATGTGACTAGGTCATAGCACAAGATATTAGCTCTGGGTTTATTTGTTCTGTTGTATTCATTATTTTTTGTTGTATCAATTATTTTCTTAGTTATATCACCCTCTTCCCTCCTTATTCAGACCTTTTTCTTATTGCATCGAAGGGGAATGAGGTAGAGGAATTTGAAGATTTGAAAAGGAAACAAGTAGATATATTCAGAGTAGATAAAAGAAAAATATTTCTTTTTCACTTGGCCAAAATCAGGCAGGGAAAAACCCAGTGATAGAGCATCCCACACTTCGCCTCAATGCACTTCATACTAACAACAGCCTGCTTCCTTCCCATCTCAGATAAATGGATGAATGAATGGTTGGGAGGATAGATGAATAAATGGATGAATTTATAGATGGATGGATGGACAGATAGATGAAAGGATGTGTGGATGGATAGATGGATGGATGGATGGATGGATGGATGGATGGATGGATGGATGGATGTGTGGATGGATAGATAAATGGATAAATTGATAGATGGATATATGTATGTATGGATGGATGGATGGATGGATGGATGGATGGATGGATGGACAAACAAACAGATGAATGAATAGATGAACAGATGTGTGTGTGGATGGTTGAATAGATAAATGAATAGATGGATGGATGGATGGATGGATGGATGGATGGATGGATGGATGGATGTGTGATGAATGAATGAGTGTATGGGTAGATAGAAGGATGGATGAATGGACAGACGAATGGACAGATAGATGTGTGGATGGATGAATGAATGAATGAATACATGGATGAATGGATGGATGTGTGAATGGATGAATAGATAAATGGATGAATGGATTGATAGATTAATGGATGGATGGATGGACAGAGAGATGAACAAATAGATGAATGGATGGATGTGTGGATGGATAGATAAATGGATGGATGAATGGATGGATAGATAAATGGATGGATGGATGGATGGATGGATGGATGGATGGATGGACGGACGGACAGATAGATTAATGGATGGATGGATGGATGGATGGATGGATGGATGGATGGATGGATGGATAGATAGATGGATGGATGGATAGATGGATGGATGGATGGATGGATGGATGGATGGATGGATGGATGGATAGATGGATGGATGGATGGATGGATGGATGGATGGATGGATGGATAGATGGATGGATGGATGGATGGATGGATGGATGGATGGATGGATAAATGATCAATGGATGAATAGAAAAATGGATGGCTGGATAGATGAATGCATGGACAGATGGATAGATGGATGGATAGATGGCTAGATGGATGGATGAATAGATGTGTGGATGAATGAACGGGTGGATAGATGGGTGGATGAATGGACAGACAAATGAAGAGACAAATGTGTGGATGGATGGATGGATGGATGGATGGATGGATGGATGGATGGATGGATAGATGGATCAATGAATAGATGTGTGGATGAATGAATGGGTGGATGGGTGGATAGATGGGTGGATGAATGCATAGATGAATGGACAGATAGATGTGTAGATGGATGGATGAATGGATGGATGGATGGATGGATGGATGGATGGATGGACAGATAAATGAATTAATTTATTGATAGATAAATGGATAGATGGATGCATGAGTAGATGGATGGATGGATGGATGGATGGATGGATGGATGGATGGATGGATGGATTGGAGGAAAAGAAGAAGGCTGATCTGTTGCCCCTGAAACAAAAGGGACCTGTGCCCTGAACTTCCCATACAGAGGACATGACTAGACAGGGCATTTAGAGGGCACACAGCCAGTCCCCCAGGATTAATTGTAGAAAATGATTTATTCCTCTCTTGCAGTTATTCTTTCTTTTAAAATAGAGGAAAAATATCAAAATGTGACTAGGTCATAGCACAAGATATTAGCTCTGGGTTTATTTGTTCTGTTGTATTCATTATTTTTTGTTGTATCAATTATTTTCTTAGTTATATCACCCTCTTCCCTCCTTATTCAGACCTTTTTCTTATTGCATCGAAGGGGAATGGCTGTGTCCACCAGGACTGGCTGTGTCCCCCACTTACTTCCAATGCCCTAGGACTGGCTGTGTCCCCCACTCACTTCCAATGCCCTATGTCCTCAATATGGCACACAAATTCAATGGAACATTAAATAACTAGCTTAAAAGACTTCCTGGGATTTTATCTTGTATACATTTTTTGCACTGTACCAAATTCCAAGCCTTCAAAAGGGTTCTACTCTGTGCCCTAGAAGCCCGGTTTCAAATGCAGAGGAAGCATCATTATTGGTTCTTCAGTGTGGACCCCCTGAGTTTATCTATATGTTTTCAAAAACAGGTGCATATGTTGGTATTCTGTTTTTCTTCACTCATACTATCCACGTTCTTCTTCACTTTGCCTGAAATTCTCTTGAAGATCAGTCTGTATCTGATTCAATCAATTCTGTATTGATGTCCAGTCTCTGTTTCCCATCTCTACTGCTTACAAACAATGGCACAATAAATATCCTTTTTTGCATGTGCTGATAGCTGTCTTTGTAGTATTGATAGATATTCCCAACATGGCCTCAAAGATAGCACAAAAATATACTCCCAACAGCAAAGTATTAGGAGTGACTCTCTCCTAATACCTCCAAACAATAAAATATATCAAATTTTGAGCCTTTACCATTTTTATATGATATCTCATTTGTGGATATCTCATTTTGGGGATTTGCATTTCTCTTACTATTACTTAAATTTGAGCATCTTTTCATTTGCTTAAAATACATCTTGGGTTTTTTAAATTATTTTTTTAACTATGTATTTATAATTTTTCCTCATGTTCTAATGTGATATTTCACTAATAAATTAATTAATATTGTATCTAATAGACCACCAATTCCAAGCAGACAGGAAGAGGAATGATGGAAAATCGCAGGTATCCAAGGTCAGTAAAAGAGGAATATCTGTGCTTATCTGAGGGTTTGGATATTATCTAGTCTCACAGAAAAAGCACATTCACAGGTCTACTGATACTGCAGTCTTAGAGAACTGCTATTTTATAGGAGATTATATCAAACAAAGCCACTTGTAAAATGTAATTAATTCTACTCAGCAACTTTGCTGAGTTTTGATAAAATGTTCCATATTGGCCACTTTCACCCATCCGAGAGCCTCACTGAACCACTGACAACTTGCTTTCCAATAACTGATTCGATGCCTACAGTCAGAAAGTGGATTGCAATGAATTTTGTTCTCTCTCTGGGGCTCCCTGGGAAAGACCTTGACCTGCCTAAAGGTCCCACCAGTGCCCTTCCCCATTGCTCTGCACTTGTAAGTAGCCCCACATATGTGCAGAGCCTGTGCACTTCCAGCCTGTATAGGTTTATGTAGACTCCAGGCTTAGGCAGATTCCACTTCACTGGCATTTTTCATCTTTAATAAGTATCGTGGACCCAAGAATTTTTACTTCTATGGAAGTTAGTTATCAGGCTTTGTGTCCATTTAATGACAACATTAGCAATAGCCTGTGCATATTCTTCACTTTGCCTGATATTCTCCTGAAGATCAGTCTATATCTTATTCACCAAACTCTGTATTGATGGCCAAGTTGTTTCCCATCTCTACTGCTTACGAACAAATAAATATCTTTAAACTGTGTGACTTCATTCTCGTCCTCCCAAAGGTGAAGGCAGCCAGAATTCTGGGGATGGGTGAAATTCCATGCATTGCTACACAAAGTTATTTTAAAAAATGAGGTCAATTAGGTACCCAGTATCCCAAACTGATGATAGTGAAGGAAGCTTTAGTATACAGGATCCTTATTATTTTATAACAAATACTGTAAATATGGCCAATGAAAGTAAATTGGCTGCAGAGTCTGCCAAATTTGGATTCAAGCCATGAGCTTCTGTTTATCATCTAATAAACTTGGGAATGTAAACGTTCCCAATTCTTACTATTTTAATCTATAAAAATGGATTTAACAATGTCTACTCCCTGGGATTCTTGTCAGAAGTAAATGAGGGAGGACTTGGGAAAGTGTCTGATATGGTTTGGCTGTGTCCCCACCCAAATCACATCTTGAATTGTACTTCCCATAATCCCCATGTGTCATGAGAGGAACATGGCAGGAGGTAATTGAATCATGGGGGCAGTTCCCCCATGCTATTCTTGTGATAGTGAGTAAGTTCTCACGAAATCTGATGGTTTTATAAGGGCCTTCCCCCTTTGCTCAGTTCTCATTCTCTCCTGCTGCCCTGTGAAAAGGTGCCTTCCACTATCATTGTAAGTTTCCTGAGGCCTCCCAAGCCATGCGAAACTGTGAGTCAGTTAAACCTCCTTCCTTTATAAATTACCCAGTTTCCCGTATTTCTTCATAACAGTGTGAGGACGGACTAACACAGTGTACATGATGGCTCCTCTAACCTTACAGAAGTAAGTGCTCAATAAAGAGTGATTCAATCTGCATTTAAAACAGTAAAATTATTGATGTTAGAGTTCGGGAACTATGAGCAAATGTAAAACTCTATCTGTCCTACTCTGTTGCTCCAGATCCAATCAGAATCCACTATACCAGATAGATGAGACTGACAGCCAATCTCTGCCCATCATAACCTGATATTCCAATTTGGCAGCTTGAGGCCAGCTCCTTCCATAGGAAGCAGTCTTCCCCATGCCCTTATCACTGGGACTCCACATCTCCTTCATACCACAAGCAGTTCCTCTGAGGCAGAAATAGATATACTCACATGTGAATTTCTACTTGGAGAATAGAGTAAAATATGACAGAAAAAATAAAACATTGGCCTTAGAGTTAAACAGTCTTTGTTTCAAATCCCATCTCTGCCTCCTCTTGACAGCTCTTGATAAGGTTACTTACCCCTAAGACTCACTTTCTTTACCTGCAAAAGGTGTATGACAATTGCCAACCCCTATTGTAGGTATAAGGCATAAATGAGGTTTCCAACCAACATTAGTTCTTAGCAGTGTCAGGATTAGAGCAGGTAATTCTTCCCTCTATTCAATATATGTTTGACAAATTAAAACTTACATTTAAGAACTCACGTGCTTTATGGAAACTCTTTGTACTTCAATAGTATAAAACAAAGAAACCAATTTACAGCTGGCCAGTTTTTAATTTACCTTCTCACAACTTGAAATTCACCCTTCATTGCCTGTTCTGCAATAATAAAGTTGGGCCTTTTAGACATTCTCCCTTGCCAATTGATGCAATGTCAAGCTTTGCCAGAAGAGAGCTCTGGAGGGACAGTGGAGGAAGAGGGATTTTCTCTTCCAGATTCCGGCATGCTGCTTCCAACAGGCTCCCAGGGAGCAAGCTCCCGGATTCCCGCACATCTAGCTTCTCTGAACCTCAGCTCCTGCAATGTGTACAACCAGCGGCACATGGCACCTTCTCATAGGCAGCATCCACAGCATCCCAAAGAGTGGTGTCCCAGGGATTTCTGCAGGTCTGGCACGTCCCTCTAGATGACTTCCTCAGGCATGCCCTATAGCCTTGCAGAGTTGAGAAGTGTAGAACTTCTCCTGACACCCCAGAGTGCAGATTCATGGCAATTACCACTCACCTCAGTGATTTTCTCTGCCATACTGTGGGCCATGGTTGTGCTAACTTCAGTAGGGTCTGGATATCAAGCCTGGATGGGGAAGCTACTTCTAGTTCTGTTTCTTCCTTGGGTTCTCTGCTCCAGTTCTAGGGGCAAGAGTTATTCCCTTTATCTGCCATTGTTGAATTATTTAGAGATCTCTTCACTATTGATAGCCAATCTGACGTTACTCCAATGCCTTTTTATAGTAATAATTATTCACATTAAACTTAACCAGTTTTCTCTTTTCTGCTTGAACCTTGACTGATACATTGGCTAATAACAAAATGGACACTGCACTCAGGAAACAGCAAAAAATGAGATGCCATGAAAAGACCAAAAAGAAAAAGTAATCAAATTTCTTAAATATGTCAAGATCACTGAAAGTACCAAAAGTGACAGTTTTAAGCACACTCTGTATTTTTTGAAAAAGAAAAAAAAAAAAACAAAAAACAAACCTGTTGGGATGTGATGTTGGCAAAGGTATGAAGAAGCCACAGAAGCTAATCTAAGGGCATGAGGGAGGTTAAGGCAGAGATGCCAGTGCTTTGATGCCTCATGTAAGGTAGGGTTCTGCACAATAGCCACAGGGTGGTCATAGTCACCAGTAGGTTCCTGGTTCTCAGTCCTTGGCTCATGTACCCAGCACCAAGCCCTATTTACAGAACATACCTAGACTACAGGGAAATCTAAAAGTTGGCCATTATGGATCAGTTTTCCCGCCACCAGATGCAAGCCATCCTCAGTCTGCAAAAATTTGCTCAGGCACAAATTAGCAGGCCTCCCAAGAATAGGCATGTCTAAGTTACTGCTTCAGTAACTTCAGAGTAAACTATTGTCAGAATAAAAAAGGCATTGTTGGTTCTCTGACAGAGGAGGTCTCCAGTGACCAAAGGGAAGGGGAAAGTAACGTTTAGCTCAACTTTTAGGGAAAATTTTTAATTCAGAAAGCAATTTGAACCATATCTTCTCCTCCTCCAAATGGCTTTGCAACAAAAATCTTCATACATAAATGCAGTTTAACAAGCTATTTACAAGCAAACACTGTGCATCATTGTACTGTGCTAGGCAGTTAACACAGATGAGTGAGACTGGACCCTGTCCTGGTACGTTCCCAGGGAACAAATGCCATGCATTGTGAACATTCAAGGTTCAGTGAAGAATTCATATAGGTCCCAAGGACAGGTGGCTGCTGAGAGATGACCTGCAACTGGTTTCCAAGTGCTTCCTACTTTTTTGTTGCTTGTTTTTTTGTTTTTTGGTTTTTTGGGTTTTTTTTAGTATGCAGTCCTATGTTCCTGTAGTAATTAGCATACTAGCCTCCCTGGGCTACTATTTTTCAATATGATTCCATAACCAGCTGCAAAACCATAAGGACAGGGTTTGCAAGTTTCATAGACAGCTCTAATTATTTCCATTTACAAATGGTAAAAGATCATTCCAAAGAGGCACTGTTGTGGGCTGGCTGAATTATGTGCTTTCCAAATTCATATGCTGAAGTCTCAACCCTCAGTATTCCAGAATGTGGCCTTGTTTGGAAATAGGTCTTTAAAGATCCTATTTAAATAATCAATTAAGTTAAAAAGAGATCACTGGAGTGGACTGTAATCCATATAACTGATGTCCTTATAAAAAGAGGAGATTAGGGCACACACACAGAGGGACAACCATGCAAGGACACAGGGAGAAGACGGCTGTCTGCAAGCCAGAGGTCTCAGGAAAAACCAGCCCTGCCAACACCTTGATCATGGTCCTTCAGCCTCCACAACATTGAGAAAATAAATTTCTGTTGTTTAAGCCACTCAATCTGTGATATTGTGTTACAGCAGCCTGAGAAAACTTATACAGGCTGTATTAGTCTGTTCTCATGCTGCTAGTAAAGACATACCTGAGACTAAGTAATTTATAAAAGAAAGAGGTTTAGTTGACTCACAGTTCCACATGGCTAGGGAGGCCTCATAATCATGGCAGAAGGCAAATGATGATCAAAGTCATGTCTTACATGGTGGCAGGCAAGACAGCTTGTGCAGGGGAACTCCCATTTATAAAACCTTCAGATCTCATGAGACTTATTCACTCTCACGACAACAGTATGGGGAAAACTGCCCCAATGATTCAGTTATCTCCTCCTGGCCCTGCCCTTGACACGTGGGGATTATTACAATTCAAGGTGAGATGTGGGTGGGGGTACAGCCAAACCATATCACAGGCAGTATATCTAAGACTTCAAAATAATATGCTGGGCCTGAATTCCAGCTCCGCCACTTGCAGGGTGTATGTGACCCTGGTCAAGCTAACTTATCCTCTCTCAACCTTGGTTTTCCTAGCTATAATGGGGATATTAGCACCTACCTACAGTGGTGGTTGTGAAGCATACATGAGATAATCTACATACGGTGCCTGGTCCAGGCTCATAAATGAAATTAATGACCATGGGAGATAATCTTCTTGATGGCACTCACTACTGCTAAACTCAGACAAAGCTATTGCAGATCTGCAAAGCTAAGACCTGGCTCTGACAGGGGGCAGAGAGCTTAGCATATAGTCTACTCTATCTCCCTTATATATTTAACACCAGAATGTCTTTGGCTCAAGTGGGTACAAGAGTCAAATAATTATTGTTCTTTAACTTATTCAGTAGCCACTGCTGAAGGTATTCCTAGCATTCTTCTAGGTGCTGCAGATGGTGGTCAAGAAGACAGACAAGCTCCCACCCCTCATGAAGCTTGTATTACAGCAGGAGACAAACAATAAACAAGTACACCCGTAAGTCAATGAGATAATTTCAAGTAGTGATAAAAGCAAGAAAATAGCTCCACTGATAATCGCCAAAGACTAGAAAAAGACCCACCTGCCCTTTAGTGGGTGAATGGATGAACAAACTGCAGTGAATCCACACCACAGAATACCACTTGGCAATAAAGAGGAGGCAACTGCTGATACACACAATGACCTGGGTGAATCGCAGCCCTCGTACTGAGCAAAAGAGACCACTTTCAAAGTTACAGATGATGATTCCATTATAGGGCATTCTCACAAAGAAAAACCTATGGTGACAGAGAACAGATGGGTTTAGGGTGGGAAGACAGTGTGATTACCAAGGGACAAAATGAGGGATTTGGTGTGGGCTCGGGCAATGGAACTGTTCTGTGTACTGATCCAGACAAATGTGAGAGCTGTTGACTGAAAAAAAATCCGCCGAACTTACTCTATGTTAATGTAAAAACAAAGCAAAAACACACAGTGCCTGTCAGGGGGTGCTTGAAGAGAGAAGATACTTCTTAAGAAGGTTGGAGGATGAGCTCCAGGAACAAAGAAGGCAAGAGAAAGACAGCTGGAGCCCCCCACAGCTGGAACTTGAGGTAGGAGCACTGGCTGCCCTGGGCATTGAGAGGACAGGGAGAGAGAGCTTGGGGAGAGATGTGGCTTGGCTGCCTGGGTCACTGCTGGTGGCCCCTCGCTGATCTCTGCCACCTGCTGAGGCCAGCCTGAAAGAAGGAAGGACCTCTCCAACACAGTGGTCAGGTGAGGACATGCCTCTCAGGCACACTGGATCTCAAGGAAGTGTGGCATTTAAATTCCAGATAGGTGTGGGCTGCTGCCATGTCTGCAGTGATACACAAGGTTACTGAAGAGCTTTGCCGTCTTGAGCAGCATGGGAAGACTTGGAAACAAACGTAACTATCAGAGTCCCTCCTCTGTGGATGGCTTCCAGACAGAGGATCAGGCAGGTGCCCATGGTAGGGCTGCCATTTTATGGGACCTGCTCTGTGTCCTGATTGATGTTATACATACAGACATACGATGCCACAAAGCCAAATATCTAACACTCCACTGCTTGGGGCTCCTAAGAAAATGTAATTCTCTATTTCCTGTAGCTGATCCAGTTTTTACCCACTGGGGATGGTGAAAAGAGAACAAAGTCTTAAAATCGCCTGCTGACAGCTGACAGTGGCTCCCTGTTCAAACAGCATCTTCTGAGGGATTCAGGCTCTTTGGGGTGAATGCTGAAACCCGCTGATGTTCTCCAGGGGTAGCCTGGTGACAGTCAGGGGTGGAGGGCCCAGGACTCCCACAGCCATGTGCCTCATCTGCCTATCTGTGGTGCTGCCAAGGCCCACATCTTACCTGGAACCTCGGGGTCTGGCACTGCCTTCTCCCTTGCTGCTTCCTTCTCACCTCAGCTCCTGCTTTCTGAGTCTTAGCCATCTCCTCTGCCAGCCTGGCCTAGGCCAGCTCGGTGGTGAGGCCACCTCGCTCTCATGGCAGCTGGTTCATAGCAGGTCCCCAAGGCCTGCTGGCTCAGGACATGGATGTCAGGGAAATCTGGCTCCCTTCTACTCCATGCTCAGAGACACTAACTCAGGTATCCTTCCTCTGCTCAGCCACACTGCTAGGAGCACATGCTAGCTCAGGGCCGGCCTACACAGGGACTATCCCCCAAGACGCATGGGTAGGGCCAACGCCCTCAGCTTGCAGCTCCTCTATCATCCCACAGCTCCTCTTTGGGACCGTCACCAGGAGAGGAGAAGCCAGGATGCCCACCTGACCACTAACTTCCTCTACTTTCATCCCTCTCTTCCCAGGGACTCCCACCTGCTCCCGTCTGGCTGGGGTTTCTCAACCTCAGCACCACTAACATTGTAAACCAGATTATTGTTTGTTTGGGGGTGGGGGCTGTCCTGTGCATTGTAGGATGTTTAGGAGCATCCCTGGCCTCCAGCCTCCAGATGCCAGCAGCGCCTTCTACGTGTGACACTAAAAATATCTTCAGATACTGTCACACGTGCCCAGTTGGGTAAAATTTCTCTGACCCCACTCTGGTTGGAACCACTGGCCTCTACCATCTCTTTCTTCTTTCTGAAGTGACATCTGTCTTCCCCACTCCCCAGAGGCAACAATGGCAGAATGCATTTCTTTGAATAACATTTTTAGGGGAGGAGATCCCATTGGTTTACTATTTTCTGAATATTATTTCTGGTATTTTTTACACTTCCAAATGGCACTGAGAGAGAGTTATGATTTAGCCCAGTTTCACAAAGGAGGACACTGAGCACGACAGTTCAAATAACTTGGCCAATAGGGAGAGAGCTAGATGAAAACAAGACGGTCCGCTTTCATGGGCTTATACATTCTGTAGGAGCCCAAACTAAACCTACTTTGGGCAGCAGGGGCCTAGAATGTGCCTCGTGATTCTCACTGAAGTATCATTTCAGGCATGCTACTTATTCTTGGGAAAACAATATATCCTTTTATCTGTTTTTCTTTCATAGGCTCCGTTCAAGCTCACATTGTGTCTACACATCGCTCTTCAATTTTTCATCAGCCTAGGCCAAAACCAAACACAACTCTGACCTACAAAATAAAAAGAGCATACTAATGCATTGGAGGAATCTCTTGACCAATAACATGGAAATACCATCAATTCCTTTGCAAATACTGAGTCTGACACCCTTAGAAGTATAAGTTAAATTAACTCCTGTTAAAATAGTTGATCGAGAGGCTGTTAAGCTAAGACGGCTGTAGCACCTTGAGTTCCTATGTAAGCAAACCAAAACCCAATGCAATGCAAACAGTAAAACAAAAGTTAAAACTAACCAATCAGAAACCTCCAACTAACCTCCAACTAGGGACTTTTGACTTTAACAAATATATTTTCTCCCTCTTGCTGCAGCAAACACTTTATATATGCTTCTTCTATTACCCCATATCCCATGCCCCAACATGGTCAGTGGAGGGTTGAATTGTCTAGCATTGCCTAATTCATGAATAACCGAATGCTCAAATAAACTTACTGAAATTTTAATGTCCCTAAGTTTATCTTTTAACACTCTCTAGAAATTTTGGCCATCATTTTTTTTTCTGGTTCATGAAAGTGCTTGACTTCCACTGTCTTTAAGGCTGATAGATGGAGGTGCACACAGCTCCGTGGAAGGGTATGGATGGATGTGATGGGTGCAAGTGTCCAGGGCAGGGGATATCAGAGCCCAGAAGGGGGAAGGCCTTACTAATGGTCCCTGAGTAATTCTGATGCATCCTCCATGAAGAGCCATCGCCCAGATGACTGAAAATCACAGATCTACTCAAGTCTTTCATGTCAGAGACAGAGAAGAGTCCTTCAAAGAGAATGCAATAAGCCTAAGGTCACAGAGAGTTAGGAAAACGGGGACCAAAATCCAGCCTTCCAACACACACACACGTTTCTTACTACAGCATCATGCTTCTGGGTGCCACCTGTGCTGTTACAAGTCAAACCAAATGAAATTACCAACTTTTATAGATTTTTTTTCCTGCAAAAATGGCAACTTCAGATGGTTCCACCTAACAAGAAGTAATGGAGAGAAAAAGACCATGTCTTAAATAATTTATAGCATGGGCCACTCCAACACTGTAGATAATATTGCTTCACATAGCCCAAGTGGCAAAGCTACAAGCATCTCCCAGCTCTGCGGGACTTTAGACCATGAGTGTAATGACTAGAAACAATTTTCATAAAACCAAATAGCCGTGGCTGACTGTTAGGATAATTCATCCCAGGTACAATGCCGTAAAATCAGCTTTATAAGTGCAAAACCAGGACACCTGCATACAAAGTTGTTAGCCATTTTAAATAAGTGAAAAAGACATCAACTCTTAACACTGCCTGTAAGATCAAAAAGGGGCTAAGCAAGAACCAGTGAAGTCTGGTGATTTTTCAAAAATTCTCATCCTTCTCAGAACACACATGTGGGGCTTAGCACCTCCCCACACCTCTGTCCAGGCCCAAAGTCCTCCCATCTCCACCTCACAGGGGCTTATACAACCCGTCCTTCCAAGTGCTTTGCCCAGTCTTTCTTTCCAGGGAGACCAGCTGCCCCACCCAGCCTGTGCCTCTGCTGCACTGAATGGTCCTTACAGCATAGTATATCTAAATTATTTCTTCAGCTATTTGCCTTCTCTTCCCCACAATAGGGTGAGCTCTTTAAAAGCAGAGATCATCATACTAATTGTTATACCGCAGAATACAGCATAATATGCAATGCTGTACTCATATATTAATAATATTAACATAATAATATAGCATATCATTTTTTAAAGTCATGGCCTATTTTTAAATTTTGACTTTAAAATAGAGCTGTGATATGGAGCCATTTTCTGTGAAATTCCTTAAATATCCAAAACCCTAAAAAACTTACTACACTAAGGAAATTCGAATAATGGTGCAGAGGCTCCAGTCCCGGGATGGTAGCTGTGAGGCCAGAGGTCCTGCCCAACAGAACAGCTCACACCAAGCATATATGGCGATCAATGCCGTTCCATGTGAAAGTACAGACTTTAGGCAAATACCCCTCCAAAAGGACACTTCCAAGGTTTTTTTTAGAAAGTAGAAAGACTACACCTCTACAAAAAAACAAAACTAAACTAAAAAGTTAGCAGGGCGTGGGGGCACACACCTGTAATCTCAGCACTTCGGGAGACTGAGGCAGGAGAACTGCTTGAGCCAAGGAGTGCAAGTTTGCAGTGAGCTATGATTGCACCACTGCACTCCAGTCTGGGTGACAGAGCCAGACTCCGTCTCTCCAAAAAACAAAACAAAACAAAAATTTAAAACATTAAATAAATGTTTTAAAGTTCAAATACCATTCAGAGTAGGCAGAGGTAAATGCAGCCCCTGAGGTAGGTGGCAAAGTGGGAAAGGGAACTTACAGGAAATAGTGCTGTGACCTCACACGGCAACCATGGGTCAGGAGCATGAAACTCGTGAAGGCAAGTTTGATAAAAAATGACTTAACTGCTTATATGATCCCCTGCCATATGATCACAGTTTCCAGGTTATTAATACTACTTGAGGCTTGGAAGTTTAACATGAATAGTACAGATATCTTCTCTTCTGTGTTTGACAATAAGACAAAATTATTCCTATGTCTTTGGTAAAATGTCCCCTTTCCAGGTGCCCAGCTGGCAAGAAAAGACTCCAGGAAAATACAACACAATTATTTAAAAAGAAATTGCAAATATTAGTAATAACAAATCCTGCAGTAAACAGATTTGAGAGGTTAAACAATGTAAGAAAAGGAAAATAAGCAGAGCCATCTAGTGTCTAACTTCCTCTTGGGTAAACCCTGCTTTGGTGTCTTCATCTCACCTTATTCTCCAAAGGGTGAAGCAAAACCTCACAATGAATTCAGAAACATCACTAACCAAAATACTAACTAACTGCTAATACATCAGTTTGTATGTACCATGTCTGATTCTTTCTTAATTGTTGGATGCACCAGGCAAAACAGATTAGCATTTGTTCTCCAAGTTTTCCTGGAATTACTCCAAACAGTCCTCCTCTCAGTCTCATTGTCCTTGACTTTTAAAATTAGAGTTCTGTAAGTTCACTGCATTAATTATTCTAAATAACAACTTCAACCCCCAAAGTGTCCTCTAAGGGAAGGAGTCAGCAAATCCAGATTTAATAACAACGACAGGAAAAACACTCAGGCTAAAATGAAATAGATCCAACATAAGAGCCTTTTACATAATCCAAGGCGCATAATAATTATGTCAGACATTTTTAAAGATTCCTTCCCGATTTAGGAAGGTCTATATGATTCCCATTCATTTTAACTTACCTTTTGAATGACCTTGTTAATTTCTGGAGTGTTTGGTGTATATAGTATTTTTCCATGCAATATGGGTTTTAGGAAGGTCCACACCAAAGCACCATTTGGCAATTGTAGAATTTCCTGATAAAGCTTCAAGCAAAATGGTGCTGTTGCAATTAGAAAGAGAAAAAATACATTACTAATGATACACAATGCCTAGGTTAATAGGGAAATACATTCACATATCCAGGATGCCTCATTTTCAATGATAGACATATTTTTTTCTGACACGACTCTGAACTTTGGGGGTGCTATAGTTTGAATGCCTGACCTCCCAAACCTTAAGCTGAAATTTGATCCCCAGCATTGGAGGTGGAGCCTAACAAGAGGTCTTTAGATCATGGGGGCAGATCCCTCATGAATGTTTTGGTGCCACTGTCATAGTAATGAGTGTAGTTCTCACTCTATTAGTTCCCAAGAGAGCTGCTTGCTAAAAAAACAAACACACACAAAAACAGCCTGGCACCTCCCTCCTCCCCTTCTCTTGCTTCCTCTCTTGTCCTGTGATCTCTGCACATGGCAGCTCCCCTTCCATTTCTGCCATGAGTGGAAACAGCCTGAGGCCTCACCAGAAGCAGATACTGGTGCCATGCTTCTTGCATAGTCCACAGAACTGTGAGCCAAACAAACCTCTTTTCTTTACAAATTACCCAGCATCTGGTATTCCTTTATAGCAACACCAAATAAAGACAGGAGGTAAAACAAGATTTTTTTCCCCTGTTACAGTTTTCAGCAGCTCTCATCGCATAAGAAACTTCATGATACTGTGTTCACTTAAGTGACTTCAAAGGCAGGAAAGAATGACTTACATTTTCAAACTAAGTAATCAAAAAGAGTGTTAAATAATGACATGGACACTTGAAAATGAAAACGACAATTAGAACAATAAATCTGGTTTTTCATCAAGAAAATTCTCATTTCAACAGTCACAATATTGAGATCAGAACTGAGCTTTTCTTATGAAGTCAGCTTTACAAGTTACTACTGAATTGTCTTTAAGGAACCCATGCAGAACTATCAAACTTCCTAATTTTGACATATTAAATTGCCTTATTTTCAGGCAAGTACTGAATCCCTCTTGGTGGCTCTCATGAATCTTGTGATACTAGTTGATTTCAATTAAAGATTTACTTAGCTAAATTGTCTAAATCAATGGTTACCTGATGAGGGTAGATATTTCATCACCATAATGAGTAGGAACTAAATCTTACAAGGTTTTAAGCTAGCGAGGAATACTTCAGTATAACTATTTCTTTACCCATCTAGAGAACATTTAAAATGAAAATATTATTTTAGTTTTATAAGAATAAAATGAAAATATTATCTTAGATTTGATACTGTGATTTATAAATACTCAAGGTATGATTGTTGTGGTTGTTTTAAATGTTACTTTCATCTTCCCAAACTCCCCATTTGAAAGGAAAAAAAATTATTTGACAAGTACAATAAAATTGATGGAAATACTTCCCTCTAAGGTATAAATTAAGAATATGACTACATAATACATTTTAAACCATTAATTATAGAAGTTGTTCTTACTGAAATTTAATGACTTACTGTTTACATTACAAGCTTAATATGAACAGGAGCAATTTTACTGCAGAAAAAAAGCATAGTCATGATATGTACAAAACTAAAAATTTTAACTCAGAAATCCCAACATGTGACCTACAGAAACTATGAGATGACAGATGTGTGTTGTCTTACGCCATTAAGTGTGCAATGATTGTCATGCAGCATAGAAAATCGATACACTAGGATACCTTTATACCCTTATGCTAAGGTGCCAATACTCGTCATCTCCATTGCATCTCACAACAAGCTTATGAGCTAGGTGCTACTGTTTCCATGTTATAAATGAAACCAACATGATGCAGAAACATAAAACAACGTGACCAAAAATGCACAACTGATGGAGCTGAACTGTCTAAACCCCAAAACCTCACCAGCATGTTTATTCTGCCTTACTAATAAAAACGTTTCCACTTAAATTGGGGCCAAAAAATGACATATTAATTTGCATTCATTTGTACCTATCGTGCATATTCACTTGTACCTGAGCTTCACAGAGAGCAAATTTGGAGGTGGCCACAGACAAGTTCTCTTCATTATTATAATATAGCCATTTGCATGGACCAAAGCAGTGCTCATGGTCTTTATGCCTGGACCCTCACCAATAGTGGTTAGCCTGGGAAACCAATGGGGTTGGGGTTTCAGGTGTTTTAGACACTTCCTTGGTGACACAGTTCCTTAGTGACCCAGGTGAGAGGATTTGTTTGTGCTCAAAGACACTAGGACTGTTCAAAGTCAGCTGCCATGCCAGCATTTGGGGAGGTGGAAGCAGAAGATTTTATGCCAGTGTATAGCAACCTTATACACAGACAGAATACTTAGTATAAAGTAGGGCCAATTATCAAGATACAAATGAATCTAAACACATATATATATTACTACTATCCTATCTTACTTGAATCTTCAGGGATGTTGAATTTTTCTTTGTCGTCTTCCAAGAGTTCGTTAACTCTGGGCAAATTAATGAACATATTAGAATCGCTAAGGAATGATGCTTGGTCCTTGCAAACCAACTTCATCACAGACTGGAAAGAACCAAAGGCTGAACTTCTGGCCTGGACATTTTGTGAAACCTGAGAAAATAAGAAAACTAAATTGCAACTACATTGTGACTTTAAACAATTCCTTCACATACCTCTGAAAGTCTAGTTCCTTCCTCCACTGAATGTACAAGATATTCAACAAGTCAAAAGAATCGAATGTCTGCTTTAGAGTTTTCTGTCCTTGGGATACCATTTGAAACACTACAGTAATTTTTCTGGCCAACATACCTGGTAGAAGAGGGAAATGTCATACCTACACACACACACACACACACACACACACACACACACACACAGATAAGACCTTACTATTTGTCCAGTAATAAATTATTAATCCATAAAATATTACTAATTCAGACTAATTACTAGTCTTAATGTGTGTCTATGCTACCAAGATATCCAGATATTTTATAGCTATACAAATTATCTATCACATGATGGACTTACAATATGTCTCCATGGCAGCTCTGAGAACATTGTTATCTTGCTCCTCATCCTGCACCTCCAACCCTAAAAATTCTACACTCCTCCTCATTCGTGCCCAGTCAGTTGCATCCCAGGCAAAGAGAGTTCAAACAAAACCTAATATCAAGCCACTAAACTAAATCAAGTTTGTGTTTGCATTTGCAATAAATGATTTGTAATTTGTAAACCAATTATTTATAAGGAAATAAATGTTTTAAGGTTTTTGAAAGCAATTTGCTCTCTGAATTAAGTTAAACAGGCCCTTGAAATCTCATCTGTGCAATAATTGAGTTAGTAATTTCTTACTTCATAGATAATGCATGTACTATCCCAATCTCCACACTGGCGGAATGTGGATCAACAGTGTCAGTTTCATGCAGTTTTTGGAGAGATGCCAGGCCTTATTCTATGTTATGCTGTTGCTTCCAGAGATATGAAGAGGTACTTCCATTCCGGTATTTTGCTCTCTAATGCAAATTTTAGATGTGGGAAGATAAAGGAAAAAAGGGGCAAATACAAAGAAGGGGCAAATTTGAATATTTCCCTAGGGACAAAGATGAAGCACACACCTGTTGAAAGTCCAGTGTTTCTAGCAAGGCAGTGATTTTAAATGTGTGAAGAAACCCAGGAAGATGCTCAAAGATGTGCTGGGCTTTGGCAAGCAAGGAGCTGAGGCTGGAAACTACATCCAACAAGGAGTTGAGCAAGTCATTTGCTTCAGAAGGCATCAGAGTCTAAAGGACAAAACAAAAACAAAACAAAACAACATGAAATAACCAACACTGTATTTTCACCCTCACAAGCATCTTTTGAGCTGGGAAAACTTGTTATTTGATTATTTTCTGTCTCGAACTTCAGAGACGCCTTTGCTGTACTATATGAAAGTCCTCTTCGTTGGAGTATATATAGCTCAGGTGTTTTGGAGCACACTGAATTGCACTAGCATTGTTAAAATGTAAACTAGAAACAAATGTGATCTATCATTAAAATTCAAATCATTTGTCAAATATTTCTTTGTATCTTTGTAGTGACCAAGGTGGAAATTTGAGAAGAGGCTCAAAATACGAGCAGTCCTTATATGTGAAGCAATTTACATTAATCTACTGCTTTACTGTATTCATAACATTCACACATCATCTCAGTCCTCCTAATACCTTGCGGATGTCCAATATAGTGTTCATTTTGTGGATGAGAAAACTGGGGGTTGAAGAGACTAAAAGTCTTCCTGAAGTCTCACAGTTAGAAAAGTTTAGGGATGGGAATTTAACCCCGATTCTTTAAAAATGTCGGTACCCTTTGAAGCTTACTTATGCTATAACCAACTGAAATGCTCTGTATTTTACATGTTTGTTTGTGTTTTTTTTGCATATTCTCAGTTCTACACTGGAAGCAGGGCAAGGCTTTTCTTCTGTCTTGATCATTTATGTAGCTACTGGGAATAAAATAGAAGCAGGAAATATTAGTTGCTCGATAAATATTTGTTGGATGAATGGATAAATGAGGAAATGCCAGCTCTTTGCACAGAGCAGGGAAAATCACAGCTAATTTCCACCGACGGTCATTTGCATACTGAATTTTCTGTTTTCCAGGCTGGGGCAGAGGAACCCAATTGTCACTGCTTCTTATTTTTGCTCATTAGTGTTCTAGCTGCTAGCTCTACAGATGACTTCCAGGGCTCCGAGATCACAGCTCCATCTTTCACAGAAGCACTCTGCTTCTAATGATGGAGTTCTGTCCATTCATACTACAGAGACAACTCTAGCAGGAGAAATGGTGTGTAACTTTTGTCACTTTTTCTACTCATCTTTCTAATTACAGCTGCCCTTTAAAAAAGTGGCACACAGTGACTGGTCCCTGACTTATAGTGGGGAGTGACAGAGATCCAGCGCAGCTCCAACAGACCAGATTGATGTGTCAAATTAATATAGCAAATTGTGCTTTGCTGAAGGCTTCAGAAATTCATTGTCAGCTGAGTGAATCAGAAAGTACATGGACTTGGGAGTGAGCTGCACCTGCACGTGACCCTCACATGGAGGTGGGGCTGCCCTAGCATCCTGAGCAATATCTCGTATTTCATCAACTTTCATAAAGCCTTGCATATAGACGGTACCGGAAAAACAAGTGCTGTTGTTATTAATGATGATGTCATTTTCACTGTGTCTGGGAGACTGAATCTAACCCACTATCTTATCCTTCAAAAGAATCTTCGTACAGATGATGGCCCTTGTAGAAGTAATTATGTGGGCCTCTACAAGCACTTACTTCAAATCGGGGACCTTTGTGCACATAACAAAGTGGCCACTAAAGTACCATCGTGCCAATGGGAGCTCTGTTTCCCACAAGGCAAACTGCAAAGTTGGAAGAGAGGCTGTGGTGAGCAAAGGCAGAGCTAAACCATAAGCACGTTAGCGAGAAATATGAATTCCACCAAGATAGAGGTGGGTTTGCAAATTATGGGTACGCAAGAAATGTTTATCCTCCTCTTTATGGGTTTAAAATGTAATCGTTCTGAAAACAAGTATTTGTTCTCTGTGTGTGTGTGTGTGTGTGTGTGTGTGTGTGTGTTCCAACATTTACCCCCTGGACTCTTAAAGTAATAGAAAGTAAGGAAATTATGCGTGGCTGAAATGGCAGATCTACCCTTTGCTGACTCTAAAACTATTCTCCCAGACTCGGGGTGCCTACAGCCACCTTACCATACTACAAACCCTGCAGCCCCTCTAATGAACCCAGAGGTTATGAAATACTTCCCTAAAGGGAAAACAATGGTACTTGGAGCAAGATCAATGCCTAAGGGTAGGAAGGGAAGCTTCTGGAAACTTAAGTAAAGATTCAAACAATGGAGGCCAGAAGGAGGAGAAGCTTCTGGAAGGGGCAGCTTGAGAGTGGTGAGCTGTGGTTAGGAGCTGGGTCACCCTTACATGGGTTCCGGGCCCGTCTGGAAAGTGCTGGGCCTCCTCACTTCCCACTCTCCACTCTCTCCTGCCGACATCATCGTCTTTGACCTCCTCCAGCCCCTCCCTGCCCTCACACTGCTGCTTGTCAGAGGATCACAGGGCAAGTACAGAGCCGGCACACACAGGGGATTGGGCTTCCTGTGCTGCCAACCCCTCCACATTCTCTCCAGGGCGGGCCCTGGCAGAGCTGGATGCTTCCCGCTGACTGACAGAGCCATGGTGCGGGGAGCAGCACCTAACTTGGGCCGCTCAGGAGTGGACCATGCGCAATCCCAGCCTCCTCAAACATGCTCCAGGAAGGTGGCCCTTACAGAGGAGAGAACCCCTGGCATTAGGAAGCGGTGGTGCGTTTTTGCAGTGGGTCCTTCCATGGTGGAGCATGGAGACCACCAACAACTCTGTCCCAATGCCCTGACACCTGTCTCCAAGGGCCCCCTAAAGGGTCTCCTGAACATCCCTTTATTACAACAAAGTCTTCTTGAGCCCCACTCTGGAGTCAGCAAACAGGTGACACTAGAGGCTGGTGGAGGCCACTGCAGAGTGGCCGGGTGCTCCTCTCCCACTGCAGCACCCCCAGGACTACCCTACTTATCTGCAGCCACCACAGCAGACTCCCGCAGAGGACCGCCCCGAGCCAGCATGCTCCCCATACCTTATAAATGAAAGCTCGCACATCCAGGTTTTGACTCAGCAACACAATCAGAGGATATACTTTTGACGCCGGCAGGCCACAGAGTTCCTGCGTCGCGATCCGAGATTTTTCCCCCTTGGGAAATGTCAGCAGGAGACGAAGGATTTCATGATCACACTTTCCAGACAGAGCTACTGTGAGGGCACTGAAGAGAACCTGTTTCAAAGCACAGAGATCAGAAGTGAGGATACCTATGACATCGTGTGCTTCACCACCTCAGGCTGGAGCTTCATCAGCATGGAGTCACCCAAGATTGGATTTCCCGGCTCCAGGGACTTACCTGCAGATGCGGGGAGCCCAAACTGTGGTTCGATTCTCAACATTTTGATGGAAATGTTTCTGAAGTGTCCACATCATTCTCTGACTTCTTATAAAATTTGCCCTCGCTTGGGGTCTTTGGATCACCCTTCTGAAACTCTGTCCCTCTGCTCTCCACGAGGCTCACTCGAATGCTCACCAAGCCCCCGACCCTCCGTCGCCAGCCTCGTAGTTAGCATCTGTGTCTTGTTTGTCTGATATTAAGTCTTACCCTGGGCTTTCAGTTTATCAGCTTCCACTTTTCACTGTCATCAGTGTGAAGCTGATATTTTTTGCCTCCTTCATTTTTAGATTGAAAAACAGGATTGCCAAGCTTGTTATATGTATTTTAAAGCAAGTAAACTCAGAAGGAGGCACTGAGGACAACTTATATTAGTCTCTGGTTTATTACTATCATGCATCGCAATTAAAGCCTTTGACATACCTCTTCATTTGGGCATACTTTTCAGTTAAGGGCATTTGTGAGATACCAAATTACAAAGCAAAATAAAACAAAAACCATACTTCCTGCTCCACATTTTTGCTCCTGATGGGCATAATTGCTGTGAAGCATTCAGACCAACTGAGGCCGAAGTGCATGAACCCATGTGAATAGGAACCATGCGCACTGAATAAGAGCACGGAGAACTCAATAGATGCCATAAAATGTCCCCAAAATACATTAAGAGATAGATAATGGTGTAGTAGTCAAGGTCCTCCAGAGAAACAGAACCAAGAGAATGTGTATGCATGTGTGTGTGTGTGTATGCAATCATGTGTCTCATGATGACAAGGATACATCTGGGAAATGCACTGGGTAATTTTTTAATTGTGTGAATATCATAGCGTGCACTTACAGCATCCTAGAAGATACAGCCTACTACATACCTAGGCTATAGGGTATGGTCTATTGCTCCTAAACTACAAACCTGTACAGTGTGTCACTGTACTGAATCCTGTAGGCAATTGTTCCACAGTGGTATTTGTGTGGCTGAACATATCTAAACATAGAAAAGGTACAGTAAAAATACAGTACTATAATCTTAAGGGATGACCATCCTATATGGGGTCCATCGTTGACCAAAATATCATTATCTGGTACATAATGACAAACTGCATATATGGTGGTAGTCCCATAAGATTATAATGGAGATGAAAAAATTGCTATCTTCTAGTGACATCAGCCATTGTAATGTTGTAGCCCAGTGTATTATTCAAGTGTTTGTGGCAGTGCCGGCGTAAACAAACCTGCCGCACTGACATTCATAATAAAAGTATCACACATGTAATTATGTACAGTACATAATAGTGACAAGGATAATAAATGACTGTATTACTTGTTTATGTACTAACTGCACTATATTCTCGTTATTTTAGAGTATACTCTTTCTAGTTATTAAAAAAAAGTTAACTGAAAACAGCCACAGGCAAGTCCCTCAGGAGGTGTCCAGAAGAAGGCATTGTTGTCACAGGAGACGACAGCTCCATGCATGTTATTGTCCCTGAAAACCTCCCAGTGGGACAAGATGTGGAGGTGGAAGACAGTGGTATTCATGATCTTGACCTCATGTAGGCCTATGCTAGACTGTGTGTTTGTGTCTTAATTTTTAACAATACAGTTTTAAAAGTTAAAAGTAAAAAAACCTCAAAATAGAAAAAGCTTATAGAATAAGGACATAAAGGAAAACAGTTGTACAGCTGTGCAATGTATTTGTGTTTTAATGTAAGTGTTATCACTGAAGAGTCCAAAGGTTTTTTAAAATTTTAAAGTTTCGGCCGGGTGCAGTGGCTTACACCTATAATCCCAGCATTTTAGGAGGCCAAGGCAGGCAGATTGCCTCAGGTCAGGAGTTTGAGACCAGTCTGGTCAACATGGTGAAACCCTGTCTCTACTTAAAATACAAAAAAAAAATTAGTCAGGTGTGGTAGCATGCACGTGTAATCCCAGCTGCTCGGGAGGCTGAGGCAGAGTAATTGCTTGAACTGAGGAGGTGGAGGTTGCAGTGAGCCAAGATCACGCCACTGCACTTCAGCCTGGGCAACAGACCAAGACTCCGTCTTAGAAAAAAAAGTAAAATAAAATGTATAAAGTAAAAAATGTTACAGTAACCTAAGGTTAATCTATGATTGAAGAAAGAAATTTTTTTTATATATAAATTTAGAAACACACAGTATTTATTGAGTCTACAGTGGTGTACAGGCATGTCCTAGGCCTTCACATTCACTTGCCGCTCACTGACTGACTCACCCAGAGCAACTTCCAGTCCTGTAGCTTTATTCCTGCCAAGTACCCCATACAGGCATACCATTTTTTAATCTTTTATACCATATTTTTCAGTACCTTTTCTATGTTTAGAACAGGTATCGTAAAATATGTTCTTGTGTTTTCTATGTTTTGATATACAAATACCACGGTGTGACAATTGCCTACAGCATTCACTAGAGTAACCTGCTGTACTCTAGAGTGACATGCTAGAAAGTAATTAAGACAAATCTTCTATGGCAAATGCAGAAAGGACTCTTATTGAGCCAGCTTGGGTTGCTGCTCATGAAAAGCCAGGGCGATTCCCCTGAGTTGGGAGTTTGGATGAGGCCCATTTTCAGGGATGGTTTTATGCAAAAGCCTATTTTGTGGGATTGATCAAGGAGAGGTTCCTCTTGCGAAAGCAAAGGGTAGATGTGTTTAGGTTTGCAGACTAGGAGCAACAGGCCATATCATACAGCCTAGGTGTGTAATGGCTGTACCAGCTAGGTTTGTGTAAGTACCCTCTATGTAATGTTCACAGAATGGTGAAATCGCCTAACGATGCATTTCTCAGAATGAACCTAGTCATTAAGTGACACATAACATATATACACGGAGAGAGATTTACTTTAAGGAATTGGCTTATGCAAATGTGGGAGCTGGCAAACCTGAAATCTGCAGGGTAGGCCAGCGGGCTGGGGACCCGGGAAGGAGCTGACATTGCAGCTCACGTCTACAGACTGCCTGGAGACGGAAATTACTCTTCCTTGGGGGACTTTGTTCTTTTCTTTTTGCCTTCAACTGATTGGATAAGGCTGACTCATATTATGGAGAGTAATCTTTACTCAACGTCTACTGATTTAACTGTTACTGTCATCTAAAAAATACCTGCACAGGGACATTTAGAATAATGTGTGAGCAAATATCTGAGTACTGCAGCTTAACCAAGTTGACATACAAAATTAATCATCACGAATGGCTCTGATACTTTACTATGCTAGTGTGCATTTTGAGTCTTTAAGAAAAAATATTAAGTATCTTCATCACTAATTTACCAAGAAGACATTTTTTCACATAGGACTTGCATTGTGCAAACACACACTGGTGAAATTTTCCTTAATGCCACTGTTTTCAATCACGCTGTCTCTGGACAAAGGGGAAGCTCTCAGGAGGAGGTTGGGAGCACAATATAGGCATCTACTCTTTGCTTTCACAAGAGGAGCCTCTCTTTGATCAATCCCACAAAATAGGCTTTTGCATAAAACCATCCCTGAAAATGGGCCTCATCCAAACCTCCAACTCAGGGGACTCGCCCTGGCTTTTCATGAGCAGCAACCCAAGCTGGCCTAATAAGAGTCCTTTCTGCATTTGCCATAGAAGATTTGTCTTAATTACTTTCTAGCATGTCACACAGTGGTCCCCATGCAAGATCATATTTAATACATTTTTTAGAGTGTAGTCCCAGGACAAAAAATATTTGTTCTGAAATTGTTTACATCTCTTTTTACCAAATAGAAAGGATCCCACGCCCTGTCATGTGGAAGCTCCGCAGTCACAATGTACAGAAGCAACAACCCCAGCAGCACATTTGCTCCCTCTCCTTTCCTGTGGTTTTCCAAACATTACTATTTATCTTTTAAAGATTGTATTGTGTTCATTGTTCCTGTTTGAGAGTAGGTAGGAGGGGAGGAAGTTTAGAAAAACAAAGACAACACTGAGTTGTGCTTGATTGAAAACATCTTGTGTGATTTCTATTCAAAGCAAAACAGGCACCTTTTATCTCAGGCTTTGCATAGGCTAATGCTGCAAATTATCAGAAACAGAATGCCAGGTTCCTGCTGATTTTCCTATGTGTCCGTGTTTGGCTTGGAAAGCTGGAAGGGGGCTAGGATCCAGGGCAATGCCTCTCTGCCCTGCGAGCCTGGCTCATACACACTTGGCCACTTAGATAATTATCTGGGTATTTATGTGGTTTAAAAATGACAAAGATCCTTAGGAGAGGCATTTGCATTTTTAGCAAGAGCTTTGTTTATTGGACATCTGCCGAAACCCAAATTGCATTCAGAGGAGAGCACCAGAGATGGCCTCCGTGTTGCCCAGCTGCTCATTGTAGACTCAGCGGTTGGGAAAGCATGGGAGGAAAGGCTGCCCTTAGCCCAGCTGTGACCAGAAAGGAAACACAGACAGTGATTTGAGGGAACTGGAGATGATGGGGAGAGAGATTCTGCCAAGTTAGAATTTGTAAGACAAGAAAATGAAAGGAGGGCAGGTATTTAAAAATAGACCGTACACACTTCAGAGAGGAGCAGTGTGGCTCTCTGCCATTGGAGACCCATTCGAGCTCAGAGCTGCTCATGGGATAATGAGGCAAGTACAAGAGATGAGCATCGGAGGGCAGGAGAAGGCTGCGAGAACCTGTCCAGAAGGACTGAAGCCACACTGTGGCAAGGTGGTGGATCCTGACTCCAGCTCTTACTATCTGACTTCCTAAAAGCTGCTTAACGTCTACAAGCTTCAGTTTCTTTGTCTATACTACTAGGGCTGACAATAAAAGACAAAGGACTCCAAAGGGTTGTTAGGAGAATTAAATGAGATGTAAAGCATTCACCTCAGGGGTAGTGTATATAAGTGCTCAAAAATGACATTACTACTAAGAAGCCTATCAGTCACTACTAGCAAAAGCACAGTTTTGACTTACAGGATATTAAAGGGAAAAGATGAATAAGAATTAAGTGGGTTTATTGTTAAGGATGATGACTACACTTAAGAGAACTAATTAATTCCTTCTGGGTTTTCATATTCCTAAAGAGAACCATCTTCACACTGGAAGGGTAAAACAGGATGCCTAAAAGCTCTGTGGATAAACACCCTGGCAGCTGGCCTCTAGGTGCCAATGGTGTCCATGCCCAGTGAGGCAGGCATCATCTGGCTGCAGTTCCTTTTTTTCTCAATTTTTATTTTAGGTTTATGGGGTACTTGCAGGTTTGTTACATGTGTAAGTTGTGTGTTGCTGAGGTTTGGTGTGTGAACCATCACATCACCCAGGTAGTGAGCATTGTGCCCAATAGGTGATTTTTCAACCCGTTTTCCCCCTTCCATCCTCCCCATCTAGTAGTGCCCCTCTAGTAGTCCCTCATGTCTGTTGTTCCATCGCTGATCATTAGAGAAATGCAAGTCAAAACCACAAGGAGATCCTATCTCACACCAGTCAGAAAGGCTATTATTAAAAAGTCAAAAAATAAAAGATGTTTGTGAGATTGTAGAAAAAGGGAACATTTATACACTGTTGGTGGGAATGTAAATTAGTTCAGCCACTGTGGAAAGCAGTGTGGGGATTTCTCAAAGAACTTAAAGCAGAACTACCATTCAGCCGGGCGCGGTGGCTCACGCCTGTAATCCCAGCACTTCGGGAGGCTGAGGTGGGCGGATCACAAGGTCAGGAGATCGAGACCACGGTGAAACCCTGTCTCTACTAAAAATACAAAAAATTAGCCGGGCGCGGTGGCGGGCGCCTGTAGTCCCAGCTACTCGGGAGGCTGAGGCAGGAGAATGGCGTAAATCCGGGAGGCGGAGCTTGCAGTGAGCCGAGATCGCGCCACTGCACTCCAGCCTGGGAGACAGGGCGAGACTCCATCTCAAATAAAAAAAAAAAAAAAAAAAAAAAAAAAAAAAGAACTACCATTCAGCCTGGCTGTAGTTCTTCAGTGAGGCCACGACTGCTGTCCGGCCACCCTCTCCACCAGAACTGTCTCCATTTCCAGTTCCCTCTCTCCCTGTTTCCTCTTCATGCCTTCAGAAAGAGTGACATTTCTACTATCTACAGTTTTTAAGAAGTCATGATGGAAATAAAAACTATCCAGGTTTTATTTTGTAAAGTAGACTTTAGAAATTACTAATAGACGATAACGTCAATTCTGGAAGAATTCTGATCATGGATTATCAAAAAGATTATGTGTAAGCCCTTGAAGAAAAAGAAAATTACTGAAAACCATGTCGATACAGTCATGATCAACGAGCCATGTCAATATAAAGTCATTTTCCTTTAACGATGAAATTATTAGGCTAATAACTTACCAAGACACCCCAGACAGACCTGTTGCAACTGATTTAAGAGCCCAAACAAATAAATAGGTGTTAGGTGATACCTTCCTACGCCATGGTAATCTTTCTGCACTAACCACTTGGATGAAAATATAAGATACTCTCATCTTTTGGTGACTGATGAAGTTGAGAGAAAAAATGATACTTGCAAATTAAAGTATCAGAATTTGATATTAAAAAACACCTTGAAAGAATATCCAATTAACCAAAACAGCATGGTATTGGTTATAAAAAAAAAAAAAACAAAAAAACAAAAAAACAGACACATAGACCAATGTAACTAACAGAAAATAGAGAGTCCAGAAATAAGGCTGTACAACTGTAACTATCTGATCTTTAACACACCTGACAAAAACAAGCAATGGAGAAAGGATTCCCTCTTCGATAAACGGTGCTGAGATGACTGGCCAGCCATGTGCAGAAGATTGAAATTGGACTCCTTCCTTATGCTATACAAAAATCAACTCAAGATGGGTTAAAGATTTAAATGTAAAACCCAAAACTATAAAAACCGTGGAAGACAACCTAGGTAATACTATTCTGGACATAGGAATGGGCGAAGAGTTCATGATGAAGATGCCAGAAGCAATCTCAAGAAAAGCAAAAATTGAAAAATGGGACCTAATTAAACTAAAGAGCTTATGCACAGCAAAAGAAACTATCAATAGAGTAAACAGACAATCTACAGAATGGGAGGTTTTGCAAACTATGCATCTGACAAAGGTGTAATACCCAGAATCTATAAAGAACTTAAAAAATTTTACAAGAAAAAAAGCCTCATTAAAAAGTGGGCAAAGGACATGAACAGATATTTTTCAGAAGAAAACATACATGTAGCCAACAAGCATATGAAAAAAATCTCAACAATACTGATCATTAGAGACATGCAAATCAAAACCACAGTGAGATACCATCTCACATCAATTAGAATGATTATTATAAAAAGTCAAAAAAGTAACCGATTCTGGCGAGGTTGCAGAGAAAAGGGAATATTTATACACTCCTGGTGAGAATGTAAATTAGTTCAACCATTGTGGAAACCAGTGAGGCGATTCCTCAAAGAACTAAAAAGAGAACTACCATTTGACCCATTACTGGGTGTATACCCAAAGGAATATAAATCACTCTACCATAAAGATACCTGCATATGTATGTTCACTGCAACACTATTCACAATAGCAAAGACACGAAACCAACCTAAATGTCCATCAAGCGCAAACTGGATAAAGAAAATGTGGTATATAAACACCATGGAATACTATGCAGCCATATAAAGAACAAGGTTATGTCCTTTGGAGGGACATGGATGGAGCTAGAGGCCATTATCCTCAGCAAACTAACACAGGAACAGAAAATCAAATACCGCAAATTCTCACTTATAAGTTGGAGCTAAATAATGAGAACACATGGATACAAAGAGGGGAACAAAGCACACTGGGGCCTACTTGAGGATGGAAGTTGGAAGGAGGGAGAGAATCAGAAAAAATAATTATTGGATACTAGGCTTAATACCTGGGTGATGAAATAATCTGTACTACAAACCCCCGACACGAGTTTACCTGTATAACAAACCTGCACATGCACCCCTAAGCCTAAGATAAAAGTTTACTTTTTAAAAATAAAAACGAAAAAATATTGTGCCAAAACTAGCAAGAAGTATTTTTGCAAAGATCAATGCCAATTGGGGAATTAAGTTTTAAAAATATTTACATAAGTGCAAGTAGGAGAAGAGGAAACCCATCGGCAAGCAGTAATTTTCTTAGAACCATTAATTTATAATAAATTGAAGCAATAACATCATGTGATGGAAGAATAACACAGTTCAAGTTCAAAGACCTGGGTTTGATTTCAGGCCCTCTCCCAGCTGTGACTTCCACCACACCACATGCATCTGTGAAAGAAGAGAAATGCCCTGCTCAGAGGGAGTTAAATGAGACACAAATGCCCTTAGCACAATATTCATTTCTCAGGATTCTTAATGAGCAAATAAGGTAATGTGGCTTTCATAAACCTAAGAAACGCTAGCTGAGTTAATGGAAGGAGAGTAGCTGGAATTTCACTTCATTTTAGTGAATGTTTAATGAGAACCCACCATATTTACTGAGAATACTCTGGTAGAACAACAAATCAAAGAAGAGAAAAGCCCTACTCTAAGAGCACCAGAGAACGAGATGGTGGTGGATGGGTGTGTGCATTTCATTCTGGGAACCCTGGATTACAAGGACCATAAACCCCAGCGTCATGATGTGGTGACAGAGCCAGACAAGCAGTCTAGGGCATAGGAAGGACTCTCTCTAGAATGAGACGCTGCACACAACAGATGGTGTCTTCCAGGAAACTTCAGGCCAAACTTCTCGTGATCCCAGAAACCCGTAACTCTAGTCACACATTAATTACTTTTTGTCTTCAGAGAAAGGAGAGAAAAAAAAAAAAAAAAAAACAGAATAAGCAGATTTTGACCAGTGTCTGCTCTGAAATGAGTTTCACCAAGAACTATCTGTTGAAGCTTTTCAGGAAACAAACTTCATGTATTAAAACAAAGGCAATGTGTAATGTTTCCAAACTCCTAAGAGGAATCTCTCCCTCCCCATAAATTGTGCCCAGCAGCTCTGCTCATGACGCAACCAACAGAACCAGCCCCCAGGACCGGCCCCAAGTGAGATAAGGAAATTTGACCAGATTCACTAAACTCAATCATTTCTGCTCAAAAGAAACAGAAAAACAGATTCAGAATACCATTCCATTTGAAGGAGCCTCCCAGAAGAGATCGGAACTTTCAGGGGAAGCCCTCTCCCTTCCTCCTTAAGATTTGTGGGGCGGGGAGGACAAATCCACTGAGGATTGTGAAAAAGTATTCCTCTTCCAAGCAAAAGTCCTCTGAACACTGCCCAATTGTTTAGCACAGAAAATAAAGGGGCAGAAGGCCGACTTGATTGCTGTCTCAATCTATATGGGTCCTGACACTTTGACCTCATTGTTAATTTTAAAATAATAAAAATTTGGCCCTACACAAGGAAGGAAGTCATTGTTGATTCGAATGTGTGCCTGAAACATGGGAACACGGCATGAAGTGGATGGGTGCTTCACAGGGCAGGTGGACAGGATCCAAGCCCAGGACAGAAGGCTGGGCTAGATGGGCTCCAGTGTCCAGCAAACCCCTGTGATTTGTGGTTTTAATTGGGTGATGCTGACATTAGAGAATGGAGCTCTGCAAGAAAAAGGAAATTCCCATAGGTGGGTGCCCATGGCAGGTTCTCTGCAGCCAGGGAAGAGGGCAGGAAACAAAAATGAGATGGTATCCATTCATCTGCTGCCTTTCCCTCCTTCTGCTCACTCCTGCCTCTGGTCTTTTGATAGGAATGTCCCTAGCTCTGTGACTCTCACATAACTCATTATATGCTCATCATCATTCCAGTCTGACGTCCATCTTCACTGATTCAGGGAGGCTTCCAGGGACCACCTGTCCTCATTGTTGTGTTCTATTTGCATGATAGAACTTTCTGGTCTCTTAACACCAGTCTTCATTTGTTTGCATATTTACTGTGTCATCCCCCATAGATCATTGGCTCCCTTGGAACACAGACTTTGAGCCCAAATTTTTGGGACCATTCCTGTCATGCAGAAACATCCTAAGTGAATAAAGGAAGAAATGAATGAATGAAGGTTTCTGCAATTTTGCCAGGGCTTTAACACCACAGCAAAGTATTCCCTGCAGGCCACCAACAGCCTGGACTAAGAATCTGATGTGATTATTTGCAAACTGACTAAAGCTATGGTAGAGAAGCCCAGGAAGAAAGACAAGAAAAGGATGCTAGAAATAATATGGTGCTACTGAAAACCTGACAATCTAGAAAAAACAAATATCCAAAGTGTCACCTCCTAACCTAACATGAATTCCTTGCTTAGGATCTGTAGATACACGTGAATTTATGGATATACTTAACCGTCAAAGCAAATAATCTCATTACTTATTTGAAATGCAAGAATGCAGCTTTTTAAATACTCCTCCCAATTACTTAACTGTCCAGCTGTTTAGGCGGTCTTAATGATTCATACTGACAAGGAGGTAGAGAAAGATACACAGAATGCAAGAAAAGCACTGCAAAACCATCGACACAAGACAATACCACATTATCACAGGTGCCTTCTCTGTGCACAGCCCTCCCTTAATAGAACAGCAGTGACACCCAGTGGCCACTTGTTTCATCAGGCAGTGGTCATCAAAAATAGTTGAGCCCAAACCCAAAAAGTATCATAAAACTGAATTTGAAAGGGGACCCCAAAAGTTAGCTAATCTGACCCTGGTCTTAAAACATTCCCAGGTAGCTACTCCAATTACTCCAGCCACTGTTTCTTTCCCCAGTTACTCGTTTCAATAACTAAAGATTTTAAACCAAAAATCTTCATTGTTTCTCTACAAGGCATCATGCGAGGTAGGGAAGAGACAATTTCAGCACTGCCCCCAGCTTTCCTTGGCTCTCGCATGTTTAATAAGCTGAATTCGACATTTTCTCCTTGAAGATAAATACTAAGTGCCTTATTATAAGTAACTTGGTGACATTGTCATTTGAATTTTGGTTTCCCAGCTTCTGATCTCTTTTTAATTTAGATTAATTCTTCATTAGTCTACCCGTCAAGCTTGCAATAAGCCCCAATTAACCAGAACTGACATGAAATTAAATGTGTGTTGGGGCCCAGTTGATGGTCAATTGCAATGTTCACTTATGAATCAGCTCCACGGTTACTACTTCTGGAAGGTTCTCTGTACAGGAAGGTAAAACCCCAACTAGAAGTGCTGAAAGCTGTCTCAGAAAATCTCCTGCTAAGGATCCAGGTGATATCTGCTGTGGACAACATGAAATGTCCCTGTTCCCCTTTTCCACAGATAAACCATACGCCATGTAGCCCGGATGTTACTTATTCCTTGGTTTGTTGCAATAGCTCTTTGATTGTTTTATCACATTTTTCAGCTTGGAGATGACACTGCCTGCCATTGCTCATTTGCTTTCACAGCGATTCACTACGGTAGCACACAGTCAGACTGCGCCCAGTCACTCTCCACTCAGAGGAAGTCATAGTCGATTCTTAGATATTTTTAGCTGTTTTTGGTTTGGGGTATTTTAAGAATTTTGCAACACCTGCTGAACCAAGCAGAGACTCTTCCCAGGTGTCTTGCGTCAGGGCTGGGAATCAACTGAATAAATAATCACCAACTTTGTTCTAACTCCAAATAAAGAAAATATTATGGAATTTAAAACCCTAAGATTTTGGCATGGGACAATGACACCCTTTGGTTCCTTGCTTGTTCTTTTGTCTCCTTTCTGCCTCCAATTATATCATTCGTGCAGCAAACCACTCCACTAGCCAAAGGAGAGGAAGGGAAGAAGGAAGAAAGGACAACACAGTGCCAGTAACTTCAGGCTAAGGCTCCTCCAATGAGCAAAACAGACAAGAAGCAGCACCACACCTTGGAGTGGGAAATATTTGCTTCTAGAATGCTATGGATAGTCTCATTTGAGATGTGGATGGAAGAGCGAAGCTCCTCAGTCAACTTCGTGATATTCTTCATCAAATCTTTTATTTTCACATCTGCAAAGTAAGGAAAATAAGAAATTTGTATAATAAAGGCTGAGGAGATTATTGACTGCAAAAACAAAATTTGATATTACAACCTGGCTAGGATAGTTTCTTTCATGCCATTCAACCCATAAATCACTAAATAAAGTCATACCTTACTCCCCCAAGAATAACTTAAATAATTTGTATAACAATAAACCAAAATGTCAGGTTCTGTGGTATTTTCTGGTTACTGGTCTACTCTCTCTAAGGCCTGAATGTTTCAAGAACATTTATTTTAGAAAGAACTTCTTCTGGCCGGGTGCGGTGGCTCATACCTGTAATCCCAGCACTTTGGGAGGCCGAGGTGGGCAGATCACAAGGTCAGGAGTTCGAGACCAACCTGACCAAAGTGTTGAAATCTTGTCTCTACTAAAAATACAAAAAAAAAAAAAATAGCTGGGCATGGTGGCACATGCCTGTAATCCCAGTTACTCAGGAGGCTGAGGCAGGAGAATAGCTTGAACCCAGGAGGCGGAGGTTGCAGTGAGCTGAGATCGCGCCACTGCACTCTAACCTGGGTGACAGAGTGAGACTAAAAAAAAAAAAAAAAAGAAAGAGCTGCTTCTTAGGGAGCAGTGACCAAGTGCTATAGGAAACTCACTTGTATACATGCATCTACTCATCTCACTTTTTTAACGAGAGGGGTCATTTAAGTATTTGCCAGAATTCTTCAGACATGGCATGTTGATGCTACAAGAAACTTCATGGATTGATAGAGTGAACAGCCAAGGAAACAGAGACACACAGGCACCAATTGCTTGTCCAAGGGGGCAAGGCCAGAGCAAAATCCAGACCACAGAAGCTTCTCTTTGTTCCTCTGCTTCAATATGGTACCCTAGGATTTCAGGACTTTCTTTATAAATGCCAAATACATCAGACCAGCCAAGTTCTAAATGATTATGTATCACATATAGCATAAATTTTCTGTTGTATGTTTTATTTTAATAATGTATTTGCATGAGAAACTAAATTTAATTTTTAATCAAGCAAACTTGGAAAACCACATACTTACCCTCAGTTACTGTGAAATTGCTCAGAAAAGTCATGATGGGATTCCCTGATGACCAAGTTTCCTCGAGGCTTTTGGCCAACCTAAAATAGCAGAAAATTAAAGCTAAATTAGGCAAGATAAAACATCAGAAACAATATTGGAATGAATAATACTGCCTCAGCTCCCAGGAGATGGGCTGGATAACAAGATCACATTTCCATAAAGTTCCTCCAACAATTAGACGCACATGTCTCCCGACACCATCTGTATGTGAATATCCATTAATACTACCCACACTCCAGTATTTCTTTCTCAGAGCTCCTGCCAAGCGAGATGAACCAGGGGAATGAAGATGCATAATAAATGGTTTTTTGCAACTGTGAAAAGAATAGATAGGATAGATCATGGAACGTATGAGAAATTAGGATAGCCAGGGTCAGATGAACATAATTCTTTCTGTGAAAAAGTCATTTGCAGAATTCAAAGTTCCTTATTTCCCCTTCTGGTGTTTTATACTTTCAGAACACTATGCAAAATTGATCAAATATGAATGTAATTTGAAAAATATTTGCCACCGGGTGCAGTGGCTCACGCCTGTAATCCCAGCACTTTGGGAGGCCGAAGCGGGCAGATCATGAGGTCAAGAGATCGAGACCATCCTGGCTAACACGGTGAAACCCCGTCTCTACTAAAAATACAAAAACAAAATTAGCCAGACAGGGTGGTGGGGCCTGTAGTCCCAGTCACTCAGGAGGCTGAGGAGGGAGAGTGGCGTGAACCCAGGAGGCGGAGCTTGCAGTGAGCCCAGATAGCACCACTGCACTCCAGCCTGGGTGACAGAGCGAGTCTCTGTCTCAAAAAAAAAAAAAAAAAAAAAAAAAAAAAAAAAAAAAAAAAGAAAGAAAAAGAAAAGAAAAGAAAAATAAGAAAAATATTTGCCTGCTCATATAGAAATTATTTATTTATTTATGAGACAGGCTTTTTATCTGTCAGCCAAGCTGGAGTGCAGTAGCACAATCACTGCTCACTGCAGCCTCAAACTCCTGGGGTCAAGTAACCCTCCTGTCTCAGCCTCCTATGTGGTTGGGATCAAAAATGCACTGCACCAAATCCTGCTAACTGTTTTGTTATTGTTGCTTTTACTTTTTAGAGACAGGGTCTTGCTATGTTGCCCAGGTTGGTCTCAAATTCGTAGCCTCAAGCGATTCTCCCACATCAGCCTCCCATTAGATGGGATTACAGGCATTTGCCACCAAGCATTGTGGATTACATTCTTTTATCTAATATCTTGGTCACCAATAAAGTTAGCCTTCTGATTAATGCTGCTGTTACATTTTACCACTCAAAAATTGTCATGGAAAACTTTGATGTTTGGAGAATACATATTAATATGTACATTAAGAGTATTTGTACAGACTACTGTCTGAAATTCACATTTTAAAAGTGCTAGACATCTTCTCTATGAATGGAAGTACTGGGGAGGGCATGAAAGAATATCAGAGCATACATGTGCAAGTGCTGCTGCACCGTCTCCAGCCTCGGCTGGCATGTGCAGTCCTGGTCAGTGGCATTTTCCAAGCTGTTCTTGAAGCTTTCCAAGGTGCTAGAAAGATTCTTGCCAAGACTTTCACAATTTAGCTGATTGGGCAAGGACCATATCTTTTCAATTTCCTAGAAAACATAGCAATGATATAGGTTAGAAACACACATACTTATTTGTAAGATTTTAGTTTATATCATTAGTCTCAGGAAACACAGAGAACAAACAATCATGTCAGTTGCTTCTGTGCATTCCACAGTAGGAGAAAGAGCCCTTGGCTGTGGTAATACAGAAGCCCAAATTTTACTCCCGGCTCTGCTGCTAGCCAGCCAGGCAAGACAGCATGTTCTTGAACACATAAAAGAGAACATGCAATTCTCCACCAAATGGCCTGGCTCTTAACTTCCCGAAGTTCTGTTCTTAGGAACACACACAATTCAATGGCAGAAAAAACAAATAAATCCATTTTTTAAAAGGCCAAAGAAGCTGAACAGACGTTATCCAAAGAAGACATAAAGATGGGAAACAGGTGAAAGAAAAGGTGCTCAACTTCACTAATCATCAGGAAAATGCATATCAACCACAGTGAGCTATTACCTCATACCTGTTAGGATGGCTGTTACCAAAAACACAAGAAATCATGACTTGGTGAGGGTGTGCAGGAAAGGGAAACCTTGTGCCCTGTTGGTGGAAATGTAAATTGCTACAGCCATTATGGAAAACAGTATGAAGATTTCTCAAAATATTAAAAATAGAACTACCATATGATCCAGAAATCCCTCTTCTGGGTATAAAGCCAAAGAAAATGAAATTACATCCCAAAGAGATTTACATTATTCACAAAAGCCAAGATATAGAATCAGCCAAAATGTTTCTAAAGAGATGAATGAATAGAGAAAATGTGACATTATATACAATAAAATATTATTCAGCCATAAAAAGAAGGAAATTATGCCATTGGCAGCAACACGCATGGACCCAGAAGATAAGCTAAGTGATGTAAGTCAGCCACAAAAAGAAAACTACTACACAATCTCATTTACATGTAAAGTCAAACTTTTTAAAAGTCAAACCCACAGAAACAAAGCATAGAGTCGTGGTTACCAGGAATGAACGTGGGAGGAATGAAGATGTTGGTCAAAGGGTATAAAGTTGCAGTTATGTAGAATGGGCACACCTAGAGAAGTAATATACAGCATGAGAATTATAGTTGCCAATATTGTATTACATACTGAAATTTGCTAAGAAAGTAGATTTTAGGTGCTCTTAACACACACGCATGACACACAAAGATAACTCTGAGATGACAGATATGCTCGTTTGTTTGTAGTAATCATGTCACTTTGTGTGTTTATCTAAACATTGTGTTGTACATTTTAAATATATACTATTAAAAATAAATATGAAAATAACAAAATTTTAAAGAAAATTTAGGCTTTTCAAAATTCACAGCCACAAATACAATGATTAAAAAGAAATCATATGTGGCTATTCATATGTGAGGTGGATAAAACCTGGATTTGCCCTGCTCTGAAGGTCAGCAGTGCAGTCTGGGAGGCTCCTGTTCTGCCCGCTGCAGGTGGAGAGGCTCCTAAGACTCTGGGGAACATCTGGAAAGACTCTAGAATTAGGTCCCCAACCTCCGTATCACCAGCCCCCACCTCTGAGATTTCATGGACATCTTATCAGTATCTTCCTGGAAACAATCAGTTTTTTAAAAGACCAATCATTTTGCCAAAAAAGAAAATCTTTAGAATAATACCTATTAATTGACAAAATGCAAAACACCATACGTGGAATTAAATGACAAATACAGGTAATTTAAAATTTAAAACAACCTGAAAAATACCACAAACATATAACATCTATGTCTATAAACATACACATGAATCTATACACTTTCCCTAGACACCGCTATTCTACCATAAATACTTTAGTTTACATCATCAGAATTTATTTGCTTCATCACATTTTATTTATATCACTCTATTCTTACTGATATTGGAAGCCTAGTTCCATGTTGCACCAATTATGGGAAGGTATCATGAGTAAGTCAACACTTAGGTAATATTTCTGTCAAAATAAAACTTTAAATTTTTTTTCAAAACCACTGTCAGTTTCTCTTGCAAAGAAAAATCATGAACCATTCAAGGGACCAAAGGGAGCTAACAAATATATGTTCCAAGAAAATGTGAAGACTGCTGAAAAGTCAAGGTTGGGAGCTGAGCTCTGGAGGCCGCCCCGAGATGGAGCCCCTGGCACAGCTGAGGTAGATTTAGTGGCGGTGAAGACTTCTCAGGAACTGATGAACATTAATCCATGATCAGAGCACTCGTGCCACTGTCACCACCACCTCAACCAAACCTCAGAATCTCACTGTGGGGGGAACTAAACCAGCCAATAGATTATTACAAAACCTGCAACTTCTTGACTCCAATTCATCTATTATTGTCATTCATTTCATAAGTTTCTTTTATTCCCAAGCGATTTGGGAGTGGAACTTGAACAGAAATCTTATAGGACTATTCATTCATTCATTCAAAAAATACTTATGGAGCACCTGCCAAGTGCCAGGCCCAAGATAGGTGCTGGACTGAGAGTTGTGAACACAGGAGACAAAACTCCTGCCTCCATGAGGTTCACACTCCAGTGCAGGAACACTACCCGCAGACAGCCATAGGGGCAAACTGGTCAGCATGTCACAGGTGACCTGGAGGAAAATAAGGTGGGGTTGGGGCCGTGCTGTAGGTGCAAGAGGAAGGACTTCTTAGCATCATTAGGGAAGCACACTGCAGGTGAGGGAGCAGCAGGTGCAAAGGCTCTGAGCTGGGTGCAAAGGAGCCAGTGAAGTGGAGAAGAGAGTGCTTAGGAGGGCAGAGAGAGGGATGTGCCCCCCAGACAGCAGGACCTAGCAGTGGCCTCCCTTAGAAATCAGACACTAATTCCAAATAAGACTGGAAGATACTGGGCACTCTCAGCAAAGGAGTAACACCGTCTGATGATGTTTTGGAAGGATCACTCTGGCTACTGCATTAGGGATCGAGGCAAGGGGAGGAGGAAGGGAGAGCTGGTTCGGATCAGAAAGGTGCTGGTGGAGGGGGTGGAACATGGCCAGATCATGGAAACATTTGGAAGGTAGAAGGGAGAGTTTTCTAACTGAAAAATAAAAGAAAGAAAGACTAAACAAGTATGCCAGGGTTGTTGTCCCTGGCATCTGAGGGAAAGAACACCAGGGGAGGGAAAAATTACATGGAAAGATGAAGAGGTTTTTTTTTTTTGTTTTTTGCATGAGTAGAGTTGAGGGGCCTGTTTAACATCTGCGAGGGAATGCAACTGAACACACGAGCATGAAGGTCAGGGGAGGTATTGGCTGGAGAAGGAAATTTGGAAGTTGTCAGGAAGTAATTGGAATTTTTAGGTTGCAAATGAATCTGGATAAGATTACCTAGCATGTGAGCATAGACTGAGAAGAGAAAGGGTCTAGACACAGTCTGGGTCCTTCTGCCACACACAGGAGCCAGGCATGCAATTGGAGACAGCTGGTGAAGGATGCGAGAGGAGCCCGGGGAAAGTCCCGGGAGCTGAGTGACGTGGGGCTGGGCGAGGCTGAGTCTGTGTCAATGCCTGGCTCAGACAGGGAGAAGAGGAGTGAGACTCCGCCTGTGGAGGTTGAGGGGCTGGGCAGGTGGAGTGGTGTCTGCTGTCTATGTTAGCCGCACCCGGCCTATCTGGTTCAACTTTTACATAAGAAATTTGCAGCCGGGCGCGGTGGCTCAAGCCTGTAATCCCAGCACTTTGGGAGGCCGAGACGGGCGGATCACGAGGTCAGGAGATCGAGACCATCCTGGCTAACACGGTGAAACCCCGTCTCTACTAAAAAATACAAAAAACTAGCCGGGCGAGGTGGCGGGCGCCTGTAGTCCCAGCTACTCGGGAGGCTGAGGCAGGAGAATGGCGTAAACCCGGGAGGCGGAGCTTGCAGTGAGCCGAGATCGCGCCACTGCACTCCAGCCTGGGTGACAGAGCCAGACTCCGTCTCAAAAAAAAAAAAAAAAAAAAAAAAAAAGAAATTTGCGAGTTTTTTTCAGTTGCCATGGACCCTCAGGTTACATAACCCGAGCATGCCCAGATGAACCAGTATGCAACCACAGCGGGAACCGGAGTGCTCGGACTGAGGAGCGGGGACTGAATTAAGAAGCGGACACTACATGGCAGGATCCAGGATCCAATTGCATTGAACTCTGGCATCACCCAGGGCAGGATCCAGTCAATCAGATCCTCATTACACGATGTTGATAAAACCTAACCCAGTCCCCAGCTCGGAGGCACTACTTTGGGAACCATCCCTGGTGTTCTCCTTACTTAAATCTCATTGCTAAATCCTCCTTGGTTGTGGTCATTGGGTTGATACCTGCCAAGCAACTGAACCCCTGCATTGTGTCAGTAACACCTGAAGGAGTCTGACAGGGAGCGGTCAGCTCAAGCCAGTCTCCATTTTCTATCGTGTGGCAGGGCTCAAGGATACAGACTTCTTTCCTTTTTTCACCTAAGTTTCCGCTGCCTGCTCTATCGCAGGAGACACAGCCTCCTCCCTCACCCACTGCCCCTAATGTGCACAGACCCCATTTGTTGTCTGAATGTAACCACAGCAAAGCAGAAAGGAAAAGGATGGCAGCAAACTCAGGCAGAGCATCTGCAAGGCAGAGAGATGTCTAGGTCCAGCCTCAAGACTCCAAGCTACATGCACGTTTCTAATAACATGCATAGAAGCCCTTGGAGTTTCACACTCTGCATTTTGTTTTTGTTTTTGTTTTTTTTCTGAGTGTGAAGTTCTCTAAACCTTCTCCAATTCTCTCACCCAAGCATTTCACAGGCTCAGTGTTCTTCTTGCTCCAAAGAGATCCCTTTTTGTAGCATACCAATGCACAGATACAACTAGGTCAGAACAATAGATATAGGTGAGTATCCCCTTAGGGGCCAACTCGCTCCTGAGAACATAAATTGAATTAAACCCATTGCATGAGGGCTCTGCCATGGAGTATTCCCTTATAGCAAAGAACCTCTAGTTCATAATTTGTAACTGCATGCAAATTAATTTTCATTCAATGCAATTATAATGTTCCTGCTCTGGATGTTATTCTTAAATTTCACAAAATAATAGTTTTGACATACAGGGGATTATAAAGTAGAAAAGTGCACATTCTACCCCAGTAGCAAGGACTACTGGAAGAAAAATTCCAAGTTTCTTCAGCACAGGTGTACCAGGCTCCAGGTAAGGAGAAGCATCTAGGACAAAGGTTGAGATTGACATTCATCAGGCTATACTTTTGGGATCTGGTAAAACCACCATGTGTAAAAGGCAGCACCCATCAGACTCTCCTTCTCCGGCTAGATCAGGCCTGGAATCAGCAAATAGGGGATAAATGTGCACAGGTGGACCCAAAGGTCTAGATCTAAAGAGGCAGTAGGAAGCCCCCACCCAACCTGAAGTTCCAGCCACATTCTCCAACTCAGATTATCCCAAGAGATACAGTGGGCACTTGCTGTCATATCTGAAATTTAATTTCTGCTGCCCATTCATCTCTTTATTGCTGCTTTTTACTGTTTGGAACAAAGGGTGGAAGAGGGTAAGGAGGTGACAGCCCCAAAACTTTTGTCATATCAATTTGATCAGCTGAAACTTTCTCTTTCAATGGGAATTCCATGTTGCTACTGAGAAACCTATATTTAAAATAATTATTTAGATACTGAAAACTAACAAATGGCATTGTGCGCTTGGCCCACCTTTGTTGGGCACTTCATATCCCACAGCCTGAAAAAGATTCATATTTCTAAAAGTCTCACATACTTGAAACCCTTGAACCACAGACCCATCCTAAAAGCTTTGCATCCTGAGGTAAGCAACATACTATTTTTGTCATTAAAGACAGGAACTTCTGCTCTTCAGCAAAACTAACTCAACTGTTACCAGCCAGACTTGTTGACAATCATATAACAATTTGAACTATAAATACAGTCTTTGGGTCAGTTGCTTTGAAAGCTGGAGTCTCTTGACTATTTTATTATTATAACCTTCGCTTACCACTAAAAAATTGTCTGTCTGTGAGGGGCCAGGCATGGTGGCTCACGCCTGTAATCTCAGCACTTTGGGAGGCCGGGGGGGCAGATCACGAGGTCAGGAGTTCGAGACCAGCCTGGCCTACATGGTGAAACCCTGTCTCTACTAAAAATACAAAAATTAGCCTGGCGTGGTGGCAGGCACCTATAATCCCAGCTACTGGGGAGGCTGAGGCAGGAGAATTGCTTGAATCAGGGAGGCAGAGGTTGCAGTGAGCTGAGATTACACCATTTCACTCCAGCCCGGGCAACAGTGCAAGACTCTATGTCAAAAAAAAAAAAAAAAATTGTCTCTGAGGATTTTTTTTTCTGTATCCACATTTAATATCTGACAAAGATCTGCACAACCTGGAAATAAGAATTTGATCTTCTAAATAAATCAATGTGAATATGGGGTTGTACAGTCAGTCATTGCTAGGGACTGCTCAGGGCTTCCTGCTGACATGCACAACTCCTCCAAAGGCCACAAGACATTGATTAGGGACCAGCAGCTCTCACTCCCTCCTGACACTTCACCAAGGCATGGCATTCTACACCCTTGCCGTGCTGTGGGAGTCTGGCATGGCTATCTCTCATCTCCCTCGGCATCATCTATTTCTCTGCTTTCTGTGATAATCTCATGCTCACAGATGTATGCATCACAAAAGCAAGAAACAACATTCAGAACCAGACCTAGAAGAAAGACAGGTCTTCGCTGCTTTGTTGGAAAGACATCACCACTGTCCAAGCTTGTCAGGAAGATCAGGCCTGCCTAGGGGCCCAGGGGTCTTTAATTCTAGGACAAAGGAGTGGGCCCCAAATAAAAGTCACATTCTCTGACTTAGCTGTAGTTGGAGACCCTACATGGGATCCTATTGGGCATGTGTCCAATTTAATATAAAGGAAACTGCTATGCTGGTTCCCATTCAGCCATCAATTTTTGGTACTAGCCGGTGTATTCAATTAGTTAGAGCCAGTGCTGGGCTGGTAAATATTTAAAAACTAACTCTCCAGAAAAAAAAAAAAATCTGATTTGGAGCACTTGCCAATTTCCATGGTGCAAATGCTCCCACATGGCCCAGTTCAAGCTGCCACCATAACGTCACTAAACATAGAGATGGGAAAAACTGTACTTAGCACAAGACTGCATAGTATTTCCATCATGTGGATACAACAAAAGCAAATCATCTCAGGAAGATAGATAACAGCAAAACATACTAAAATAATTAGGAAGTGATGAATCTTGAGTAATTATTTCTTATGTTTCTAACATGATTTATTTCATCGTAAGTTTATGTAATTTATTTATTATGATATCTATGTTTAACAATCAGCTTGCAAAATTCCCAAAAATTTAACAATCAGCTCTCATAAATCAATGCCACTCAACCCCAGCACACCACTGGGAGAGGCCAAGAGGGAGGAAGCATGAGCAGTCATTCTGCGAGCCCGACTTGCAACAAGACTGTGTGTGACACCGTTGCTGTAGTTATAAGAACCAAGCAGCAAGGTTTGAATAACTTGACTGCCTTGCAAGGGCCTATAGCCATGAACATGAAATTCTCTGAAATATTAAAGATGACAAACCTGGAAATGGTCTTGCGCCAAAGTGACCCCTTGTATAGCAGATAAAATGAGATGCCTTATCCCACTTTGCTTGCAACTCAGAGTAGCACACAAAATGTCCTTGGTCCAGGAAGGGTTTTCTGCCAGAGGAAACACACAGAGAAATAAATAATAGACAGTCCTTTCCTGAACTAGCCACTCTCACAAAATCACTTTATAAAGATTCAAAGTGACACAAATTCCTAAACATTCCTTAAATCATCAAGATGAACATTCAGATGATGAGGGTAAAGCTGTGCCTTTTGAGTTCCAAATGTAATAAAATAAAGATTTTGGTTTTCTGGGCCTAATTGATTTTGTAAATATTAATTTTCTCTACGTCCCCAAACTGGCTCCTTTCCCTGTATCCCCTACAAGTGGGGTACTCATTCACCCCAGTTTGCCCAGGACAGACTTGCTTTTCACTTATTCTTGCGTGGTTATGAACGGTGCCCTCTGTCATTCTCAAAAGTGCCCCCGTTTGAAGGATGAATTACGCACTGTCTATGTGTGGTCTTCTCCATGCCCCATGCCTCACAAGTCACTTCCTGGAAGCCAGTCATGACTCTCCTCCCCCTGGTCCTCACAGCCAACCAACCTCCCCATCTGCTCAGGGTGACCTCCCAATGTCTCTCCATCTGTGTGTCTGTCCAGCAGCCATAGATTATGCCCAGGAAACTGCTATGCTCTTAACAGTCCCACTCCCACCTCACCCTTCCAATCTGCCTTATGCTTTGAGCCACAGGGCTCTTCCTCAAAGGAGATCCCCCACTACAGGAATCTGTGCAAAGGCTCCACGTTGCATCCAAAGTCTTTCCACAATCTCAGATGCCTCCACCTCTCTGCACTCATGCCCTGTCTCCCTCCTGTCTCCTCAAGGCCATCGGATACAAGGCACCACTTCTCCCTTCCTGAACCTACCTATCTTTTAGAGCTCTGCCTCCAGACACCCACCTTTCCCAGGCTGCGCAGAGCCTCTCCATTCCCTGCTGCATAGATGCCTGTGTGCTCACCTCCCTATGTGGTCGCCCACTGCACGGTAAATCCATCTGCACAAGACCTGCCACCACGAGCAACTTTTCTTATCACTGCCTTCCTGTCATTGTGGCACCTAGCACAGGGCTTCGCACTTCCTAGATGCTTGGTCGTGACAGAAAATAAAATACATTTTTAAAAGAAAGAAAATCTTTTTTTTAATTAAAGAAAAAATGTTATCCTGACTCTTAAATTATTAATAATAAATTGTTTCCCAAAAGTCCTTTAGAAAAACAGTTCTGGGTCAGGCGTAGTGGCTCACGCCTATAATCCCAGCACTTTGGGAGGCCGAGGTGGGCAGATCACGAGGTCAGGAGATCAAGACCATCCTGGCCAATATGGTGAAACCCCATCTCTACTAAAAATACAAAAATTAGCCAGGTGTGGTGGCAGGTGCCTGTAATCCCAGCTACTCAGGAGACTGAGGCAGGAGAATTGCTTGAACCCGGGAGGCAGAGGTTGCAGTGAGCCGAGGTGGCACCGCTGCACTCCAGCCTGGTGACAGAACAAGACTCCATCTAAGAAAGAAAGAGAGAGAGAGAGAGAGGAAGGAAGGAAGGAAGGAAGGAAGGAAGGAAGGAAGGAAGGAAGGAAGGAAGGAAGGAAGGAAGGAAGGAAAAACAGTTCCAGCATATTACTAAGTGAAAGAAGCCATCTGAAAAGGCTACATATTATATGATTTCAACTCAATGACGTGCTGGAAAAGACAAAAATTATGGAGACAGTAAAAAGATCCGTGGTTGCCAGGGGCTAGAGGGGAGGGACGGATGAATGAGCAGAGCACAGAGGATCCTTCAGACAGTAAAACCCTGTGTGTTATACTATAACATTGAATGTATATCATTATATGCTTGTCCTAACCCATAGAATGACAACACTAAGAGCGAAGCCCAACGTGAACTGTGGACTCGGAATGATGCTGTGTCAGTGAGGGTTCATCAACTATAACAAATGTCCCACTCTGATAATGAGGGAGGCAATGGTGGGGAAGGGGGCATGTGGGAAATCCCTGCACCTTCCATTCAAGGTTGCTGTGAATATGAAACTACTCTAAAATATAAAATTTATTAATCAATAAAACAGTTTTCAACCACATAAAATGCAGAGTAGATACCATATACCCAAAGTCATGCTTTCCAGAAGCAACCCACCATGACGCCCTGTTTTTCTTTTCTCATTAATCTCATTTTACCAATTTTGAAGACAGATATCTTTATTGCAGGAAATGTAAAATGTTTCTGTTAAGTAATCTCTTATTAAAATTTGAAATGAAGGTGATAATGTGCTGTTAAATATCACAGCACTTATCTTTAAGCATAAACGTATCCTCTTGTCCAGGAAAGACACAGCAATGTGTTTATAAGTTATGTTTTTCAAACCTAAAAGAGCAGAGAATGCACCCTGAAAAAGCTGACATAATGTATGGCATTAGGCAAGCTGTGGGCTGTGTCAGCCCCTTGCTTCCTCAGTGTAAAACAAGAAACGTGGAGTTGACAGTGACCATGCCCAGCATTCCTGCAAGGTTAGGTCAGGGATGATATGATCATGGGACGCAGTGCTGGGCTGTCAGGCCATCTGGTCTCCATCTGCCTCACATCTAACACATCTTGAAGCCTGTCCTCAAAGTCACCACCCTCAAGGACACCTGACAACTGTCTTGACACTAGCAAGAGCTGGTTTTGAGCCTTGGCTCCTCCAACTTTCCCAGGTACCCTCTTTCTCCACCTCTCATTGCCTCGTCAAATCCCTGGCTGCAGCCCTTCCTACCTGCTATGGCCCCTCTTCTTGGCTCCGAGGACACATTCAGACCCACTCTGGCTTTCCAGATCTGCCAGCACTCTCTGGACCCCTTCCCTCTCCTCCCTTCAGCCCCATGGACCCTCTCAGGTCTCTTCAACTGGAAATGGGCTCTGACCGCTTTACTCTGAAACCCTGGGAAACTTACACTCACTCTCACTCTCTGGGCCTCAATTTGTCTATTAGGGAAACTGAAAGATTAAAGCAGCTGCCCACTGAGGTTCCTTCTGTTGTATGAGCTCTCCTGCAATTGTCCTTGGCATCCTTAAAGCATTAGATCAGGAGAAGGAAAGTGACAACTTTCCTACTGGAGATACTAAGCTCAACTCTGTGATATGATGAAAATATAGTGCATTTTCAACAACAATAGTAATAACAGACCTGACTCTTCTTCCCTTTATATGATGGGAGAGGCACCCATGTTGGTCAATTCCACCCCATCCTTTTAACTTTATGGGATCTGTCACTGCCCTCCTATTCTACAGGATGGAGTAACAATTCAATAAGGACAGTGGGGTGGCAGTTTAAATGTTAGTTACGCTTGAGTTTCCTTGAAATAAAATATAAAAATTAAAAATTAATTATCTGTTACTAATGTAATCTCAAGTATGCTATATTAATTTAGCAGCTGCAACACAGAATGGCAAAATAAACATAAATTCATACATTAACTAATGTTTAATTCATTTAAAAACCATTACATTAGCTGACTGTGAAATGTCAAAATAATTATGTCTTCAAACATGGCTGAATTCAATATGCCAGAGAAGCATTCAAGAACGAGGAAGAAGTTTGATTTGAATTTTACCTGAGCACAATTCCACATGCTGAAATCATGTACTGACCATCCTAACTTGTACTTAGATTGTAACATGTTATTGCTTTCTATTTGACAATAGAAAGCAATATTCCTAATCACCAATGTTCATAACATCTAATTGGAAATACAGATTATCTTAAAAGAAAAAAAAAAATGCAAAACCCCTACACAGCAATTGGGGTTTCATTTTTAAATCAAGCTTGTCTCACTTCTCCATCTGTTTTTTCTTTTCCATGTTTCTTAGACCCAATGACCAATCAATTCTTCTGTTCAAAGAACCATTTGTATTTCAAAAAAAGAGGTGAGTGAGCAGATTAGAACAAACTCTGTGATAGACAGTCTGTAAGTCACCAATTTTTGCTTATGAACTAGCTCTGTGAGCTGAGAAGTACTTTTCCCAATGGCAGGCAGGGAGATGCATGGGAAACTAGCATGTTCAAGGCATCTCCTAAGGGCAAGCCCCTTGGAGGTGACTTAATTTATTTAATCCTCTCACATAGGTTGAAATACGTGTTCCCCTATGTTTTGTTCAAGGCTCACAGAAACTCAGTAGCTACCCTGTGTCACTTAGCGTGAATCGAGGAACTCAGCCTGTTCAATGTCAAAGTGCCTGCTTCTTCCATTACACCACTTTTCACGACATCACTTATTGTAACAGTCATGTTTAACTATGCCCTTGAAGACACTTGGAGCAATAAAGCCTTACCAGACATGACGGTGTGTAATCCTAAGTGGTCTATCATGATAGTAAGGAGGCAGCCTTACAGACCACGAGTCCCAGCACACTAGCTTCAAGTCCATCAGTGATTGTGTAGATTAACTCAAATAGTGACAAGTGCCCAGCCTAGTGCCAGCCCTCATGCATTGACCTATCCAATCCTTCTACACATATTGATTGAATGCCTATCATATCTATGTCAGGATGTTTCCTAAGCCCTGGGGAGATATAACAGTGAACATGGCAGACACACATCCTCACTGCGCAAGTCTCACCTGAAATGTCCTTACCCAGAGCTGCACTCCCAAGGTCTTCTCCTCTCCTCCACCCCTCACTCTCACCCTCATGGCCATACGTTAGCTTCTTTCTAGCACTTATCAATACAAAGAAGAATTCATCTTCTTTGAGTTAGTTTTGAAAAATGGATTTCACATACTGGATTTGTCCAAGGCTCACTTCTTCTCCATAACACTCCCCAGCAGATGCTGGTCCATACTCCTGGCTCGCAGACTCAGTGGCCCATACCCACCAGTTAACCATCCTGGGGCCAGTGACCCTTCCTCTCTGATAGTGGATGTTGGGAATACATCCACTGTGCCCCTTCCTGAGTAAACCAGACTCTTCTCTACGATATCCTCCCCAGGCCCCCACAGTTTGCTCAGTCTTACAACATAGGCCCAGAGTATGCCAACTGCCCACCCACTACTCATTGCTGAACACTCCCCCATGAACAGTTTTCACATTTAGTAATTCCAGTGAAACATGACCTAAGTATAGAAGGGCTCCTGGCATTTATTCATTCATTCAACAAATGTCAATCAGCATTTCCCATGTTCTAATCCCCATGTGCCAGGTTTGGAGTGATCAATAGACAGGCACAGTCTTCGGGTCCTCACGACTGTAGAAGAGACACATGTTCATCATCAGAACAGCACACGGTGGTAAGAGCCATAACAGGGAGCTAAGGCCATGTGACCCCAGACAGGGTAGGTCAAGGAAAGCTTTCCAAAGGATATAAGACTTAATCTACAAATCATAATATAACAACCTGATAGTAATCTAAATAATAATAATGATCCAGGAGTAAATCAGGGGAAGGTAGAAGAATGAACATGTGGATCAGATGAGCTAGGGGGCAGGGAGTCTGGGGCCAACCATGGTGGAGCTCACACAGGATATGGAGGTAAGCCCCACTCAGATGACCCCTCACTTTTCTCTTTTCCTCTTGATCTGATCGGATCCACCCTTAGCTTCCCCATTTCTACTCGCTTCCCCTCCTCTTCTGGGCTTCGATTCATGTTGTCAAAACCCACTGCCATCAGCTAAGGCAGAGCACTCAGGCCCGACAGCCCACTGAGGGAACTCTGAGCAGCCCTGCTCAGGAGACTGGGCCAGAGGATGGCAGCACCTCTGTGCACCTGTGAATCACTTAAACAACTGTGGTCCATTCCACGGACTCAAGTGTGCTCTAAAATTCAACACTCACATTTTCAGAAAAGCCCTAAGATCCTCCAGTTACCCTCTAAAGCGGCTCGTGGGACTCTCCTTCAGCAGTGGCATTGAAAGGAGATTGCACTGAAATGTGCAGGAATGGATTTGGCAAGGATCATCTTACTAGATGAATTAATTCATTTACAATATAGTCACTATTGCTGGACACTGTGCTGAGTATTATGGAGACACAGAATTTAACAAGAGACTGATCCTGTTCCCAGTAAGCTTACAGACTGTAGCAGGAAGACACCAAAAACTATGATACCAGCAATAAGTGTCATGGCTGTAGGGAATTCAGGTTACTGCAGGGACTACTCAGCACCCATCAGGAAATGCACAAAGAAGGTTATGACACAGTTTCTATCTTCAAAAAATATTGACTGCAGCAGAGGGAGGAGATGTAAGAAAGAAGACAGTACAGTACTGCATGTGATCAAAGTCTCTTCGAGGTCTTTGCCAGTAAAGGAGATGGGGGAACACTTCTGGACAAGATACCCCAGCTCTAGGCCACAGAGTATTGCTGTAGTTTAGGTCAAGGAGACAAGGGAAGCACATTCCATGAGCAAAGACAAAAAGACCAGAAAGCCCAGCAAAGGGGCAGGAAGGGGCTGTTCAATTTGGCTGGAGCAGAGACCCAGTGGTGGGAATGAGGTTGGGAGAGGCAGATTCCTCAAGGCCTGGTTGCCAGACTAAGACGGCTGTGCTTTGTTCTAAGAGAAACTCAAGTGCAATCTACTCATCTCTCTGACACCTGAGTTCTGAAAACTGGCACAGGGCAATTGCAGAGCATTTGTTATATGAGCAGCCCACCTGCAACGATGGTGAGCACACGTATGACCATCATCTTCACTTTCTGCAGGATCTCCATGGCTTCTGAGGGCTTCACAGGCTGCTGGAAAACTTCACGCATCTCAACAACACTTAGAAAAAATATATAAACAATGACATGAAAGGGTAAAAATGTGCATCCAATGTGCATTTCTGCTGTGTAGGCTAAGTTATAACACACATGTAAGAACCTCCCTGCATAATCATATTTTCTTCGTAGGAACATAAGAAAACACAGATAACACAGTCTGGACCTTTAGAAAACTTTCGGTCTCCCAAATTAGTGCAAAGCATCAATTTTGTGGCGAATACACTTAATATTTGCTTTTCTTTCTTATTTTGGTCCATTCTTTTGAAATGCAAAGGTAAATGTTGAAAGGGTGTCAAAACATGATCATACGAAGAGCTAAGGTGTAAACTCCCTCTGTGGAGAACTGAAAAATTTGAGATAAAACCTGAGATTGGTGGAGAATGGGGTTGCCAGGACCACCTCAGCTCAAAAGACAATTCAGAGAAGAGCACTAAAGTCAAACAGGGTATAGTTGGGGATCAGAGCACTAAAATCAAGCAAAATATAGTTTCAGATCAGAAGCAAGGAGGAGATGAGGAAGGAAGCTCTGAAAACTAACAGTCAAATTCCAAGGTAGCAATAGTTATTTGTGCCAGTGGCTACCTGTTTCACTAACTAAAGACATCTTTCCAACTCATAGAACATGACTGGATTCAGGGTACAGCTCTGTAGTAATAGAACCGACAGAAAATAAGTCAGCTTGCCTGGCAAATGAACCAAGGTTGACATGGCATCTCCAATCTCCATGTGGGCCAGAGAGGAAGGCAGGGAGAAACAGAGGCCAGGGACCACCCTAACAGTATTGTCACCCAGAGAAAGGACAGGTAGGGACCACTGCAGCATCTCTGGGACTCTGCACATCAAGAGGCACAGGGTCTCCAACCTAAGGCAAGAGACTGCTTCCAGGGCATGACAACTAGCAAGGCTGGAGCTTTTAAGAACAGTTTTCTATTGACATAACATTCAGGGATGGGAGGGCTTGGAGGTGGATCAAACACGTGAAGTTTGGCAGAATCAAAAGAGGGCAGAAGCCAGCAGCTGCCTGGCCCTTTCCTGTGGTTAGCTACAACTGGAGGCATAATTTTCTGTGAAGCAAGCAGCTTCATGTTCCTGTGTGTATACTGAGTCATTGGACCCTTGGCTGCCAGAGGATATGAATAGAAAAATTGTTTATGCAGCTAGTCTTGGGATGAGTGAATAGAATAAGAGGTTTTTGCTTCTGAGAATAAAATAACTAACTTTTGAAATATTTTGAATAAATTATAATTATATTTGAATGCCAAATAATGAGTCAAATTGTGAGAAAAATGACTGGACTTGAATTGCTCTATGTTGAAGCCAACTTCAGAGTGTAAAGTTGAAGTCAAGAAAACTACTTACCCTGGTTCAATGTAATTCCTGCATGGTTCTATTTTACAGTTACTGTGGTAGGGAAAAAAACAAAGTGAATTCGGCTTGCTTTTTATTACCTTTGATCTGTCAGTGGGATTTGTTGCCAGTATTTAGTCAATACAAATAATCCTCTCAGGTATTTCTCCAAACAGGAAAATGGTTTGAAACTACAAGGAAAGTCAATTATCTCTTTCTTGGTTCTCTCTTCTTTTTCTGATGTGACATTCTTTCCAGTGGTTGCTTTAATGAAAATCTCAAAAAGTGGCTGAAACAAAGTTCTTGTGGAAGTTGTCCATTCAGAGTTGTTAAACAGAAGCCCTTTCCTCCAGAGAGCTGTTCTACTTGAAACATTATGGATTGCTTTTTCAAGTTGATGATGAGTTATATTCCGAATCAAAGGTGTGTCAAAATATAAACTTTTACTCAAATCACCTTCATAGTCACTTTTAATTCCACTGGAGGCCTCTAAAACTCTTTCTATGGTTTTCAAAAGGTTATCTGGATGCTGAGTAAATGTCATCAACAAATTAGAAACATTCCAATTATCCTTCTTTAAGTTTTTCCAAAGAGCTTCTAAGGTGAGACCAATCACCATTTTCAAGACAGACCCTATTTCTGTGCTGTTTTGTGATAATATTTTATCCAAAAAAGGGATCTCTTCATGAATTATTTCCCATTTTATATCTTGAGGGTCACTATGAGTGGAAATTGGATTAGGGTATAAGAAGTCCATTTGGTTGGTGATGTTATTTATAGGAACTAAGCAACTCAGAATTTCTTCCCACAAGTTGACAGAATCCATAGAAAATGTTTGAGTTTCATTGTTAAATGCTACCACAAGACTCTTCACATCTTCCAAGTTGATTTTCACAGATGTTAAAAATTCAGCAATTTCTTCCAAAATATCAGAAAAGTCCCTAGATTCATTCATATATGACAGCATGCTAGGTGACATACTGAAAACATCAGAGTTTGATGATATATAAGGTTCGACCCCAATCATTTCAAAGGCCAAGTCAAGAAATGGCACCAACAAATCATTTATCTTTTCAAATGTGAAATGATCTATTTTTTTCAAAGTAGCTATTTCTTTCACAAGATTTTGAACACTTTGTTGCATGATGGAATAGAGAGTGACAAAGAATTTCACACTGTCCTTGGTATTGGAGACAAAATGAGTTTTAAAAACTGTGGCCATCTTCCCTGAAACTTTCTTGACCAGCTTAAGAAGTTTCACAATGGAGTCCACTGATGTGGCAAGATCTCTCAGGTCAGCACTGTCATTCAACAGCATGACCAGAGTCCCAGACATTTCTAAGAGGGGTTCTGGGACACGACTTTCTTCACCAGCTCTTGAAAGAGGACCAAGTAATCTCTTAGTAAGTTCTAATGTTGCTCTGTTTCTTAGAGGGAATGAATTATTTATAAAGAAAAGCAAATCCGTTAGATTAGCAAGTATAACTTCTTGGAGGGTAGGATACGAAGCATAGAAGTCCTTATTAGGAGCATTTAAAATTGTATTCAGAAGCCTTGCCATCTCTGTTGAACATTCTCTTACAAGGTGAAGAGCTGCCCTAAGATCCTGATTGAGTTTGAAGAGGTCCCCAGACGTATTCCCATGGAAAAACAACAGACTCACCATTGTGAAAAAGTCTGTAGTATTTTCAGTCCCATTTTTCACTGGCGTTTCCCAGAGAAGGGCATTAAATAAATTTTGCATGAACCTCAGTCCTTGATGACTATCAAAATAAAATTCTCCATTGTCTAATATAAGTGAACTTTTTATTAGGTGATATATAGTCTCCTTTAAACTTGAAAAAATGTACATCAATCTGTCTTCTTTCATCAGGGCAAGAAATTGATCCAGTTTCAGAACTTCTAGAATTTTATCTTTTGGGACAAAACTGTAAAAAAAAAAATATATATATATATATATACACTTTTAATTTTGTTTTTAATACATTAACAGTGGAAATATTAAGATATAGAGTGATATATATTATTTTATTTGTTTTATACTAGCATCATGGGAGGATAATACTGTGTAAAAGATGACATGCTAAAATAATTTCAGATGAAACTCAATATTTTGTTGCCAAGAAATGAAAACAGTGAGGAATTTCATTAACAAATTCTATTACAGTATTTTGAACCTGGCAACTTAAAAAGCCACATACTTTTGCTTACGAAAAAGGTTAAAATGGCTTTTACTTAGGAAAGAAGGTAAAATGACTACAATGTGATTCTTGATGTAAGAGATAAGTCTCTGAAAAGTGGTTAGCATATTTATACTTTTGTGAGCTTGAGAAGTACTGAGTACTAGCAAATTGCTTAGACAGATGTATCAACGTGACTAGGCTGAGTAATAGCCCCAGAAGTCCCTTTCTTGTATGTTTCTCATCTGGGTGGGCTATAGGGGAGATTCCTTCATGAGAGACGGAGAATAGATGGGAGTTATAACCATTGTGTAATGTAAATACATCTTCTCCCAGCTATTCAATCAAACACTAATCTAGGTGTTGCTATAAAGAGATTTTGCAGATGGAGTTAAAATTCCTTATCAGTTAACTTTAATCAGAAGGGATACTGTCCTGAGTGGGCAGGAAAACTCTGAAAGAGGACGTAGAACCTCTGTAACTTAGAGGTACAAAACCACCGCTGGGTATTCATAGTCAGTGGCTCTCCCTTCCCCTGGTCTTCCTTCCTGACCGCCTGTGGACAAGGAGCTTTCACTCACGCCCGGGGCGCCCCTGCCTGCTGTGGGCCTCCCTTCCTGACAGTCGGCCTTACTGATTGCAGACTTATTTAGCCAGCCCCAAAATTGTGTAAGCTAATTTCCTTGGATTAAATCCTTTGATGGTTTTTGTTACTCTGATTGAAACTTGACTAAAGCAGACGTCATGGAATAAATTGGAATTTCCCTCCAGCCTTTTCACTGGCAAACTTCAGATGAGATTTTTGAAGATATATGAAAAAAAGATAATGTGACTATCACTTTTTATGTCTGTAAATGCAAGCATCACAGTAGATTCATTGGGTTGAGAATATTTAAGTCCTTAGTTGGTGATTAGACAGTTAGTATAGCGATTCAAATTATGGCAATCCCGTATATGCACGTACAGCTATGAAAACTAATTTTTCAGATCCATACAAAATGGAATTCATAATTGTTTTCATAATCTAAAAATGTAAGAATAATATGTGATTAATTACCCTGGACTGGGTTTATATTTTACTAGTTAGATGACAGTAACCAAAATTCTTTTACGTTGACATTTTGATAAAATATTTATTAAGACAAATTTACATCAAAGATATTTCAAAAGTATTAGATACAAATACTGTTTTTGACATGCCTATACTCCAGAAAATAAAGTAGTTTGAGATATATCACAACTGCATACACGACACAAAGCAAAAGTAGACTCACCTCATCTCTGCAATAACATCTTTGTGGAAATCTTTCAGCAGAAGAGATATTTTGTTCTCAGAATCTTCCTTTAGCAAAAGGGATAAGAGTGTTTTCAAAAGTTGTTCCATGAAACCTACTATGCTTCTTGGAGGGAGAACTGTTTTCCTACTAGTTTCTGACTGCATATGGTTCAAGATAAGGTTAATGAAATTCATTATTTGAAGGTCAGTATCACTTAAGTCCCAAGCTGCTTCTTGAGAATTCCCAGCTAAGTTATTGATTGAATTAATTAGGATGTTTTCAAAAAGCAACTGAACACCTGAGAAATTAGTCAGCTGTTCTTGATTTAGCAGATAAGTCAGAAAGGCAACATCAAAATTGCCTTCTCTAGATATATTTTTTAAAGAGCCCCAAAAAGTAGTAATAGCTTTGGTTAACAAAGCTGTATCTTCAGTTGAGCTCTCATTGGTCACAGGAATGAATAGTGTTTCTATCATTCTGGAGTAATCCTCATCTGCATATTCCTGAAGCCAGTTTTTTGTGACCAATAGAAAATCTTCAATAATTTCTAATGTCTTCAGTGACTGTGAATCCAGGATCTCCAGGAAACGGGCAAATTGCAAAGTAATGTTTTGAAGAGCCACTGAATTTATACTTTTGATATCTTTGTTCATTTCAGAGAGCAGGTGTCTGACTCTAAAATCTTGGGTTAGGTCTTTCACGATTTGTTGAAACTCAGGCCATAGTTCTTCAAAGTTGTAAGTTGTTTCATTCTTTTCAATAAAATTTGATAATGCTTCTGAACTGCTACCTGTGAGATTTGCATTCAGGAGCATCATAAATGAAGACAGTAGATTATGAGTAATTTTTTCTAGGCTCCAGTCTTCAGAAATCAATTGTATTGTCCTTTCCAAATTCGAGAAAATAATATTTTGAACAGATGTCTCTGTGTCTTCATTAACGTTAAGGATCTTGTTTAAACTAGCTAGTTTGTCAAGAGTATTTTCACCTGATATAACTCTTGTAAAGTTGACATTTTTAAGTTTTTCTATGATTTGCAAAGCAACTTGCTTTATGGGACCACTAGGACAAAGTCCAGAGATGCTATACCTAGTTTGATTTATTGAAGGTGGGACAAATGGTAATATCTTATGCCAAAATTTCTGCACAGTTTTCACAAGAGAAATGTTAACATGGAAGACGTCAGCGAGTTCCAGAAGAATAGAATTCCAGTCCACTAATTCATGAATTATGCAGACCACTTTCCTATTTATTTCCATTCGGGAGCTTTCATTTGAACATGGTGAATCTTCACCTTGGGGAGACAGGTGGAGATGATCGAGTATACTGGCCACTTTGCCATAAAAGGAAGAAGACATGAGCCCATGGACACTGCAGGGGTCTACCTTTGAATTCTGCTGAAATCCAGAATTTGTATGATTCCAGCACCAAACCACAGGAAAACAAGTTAAAGTCTCTGAAATAATATCTGGCTTATCTGATATTAATTCAATTATATCCAAAAGAATTTTTATCACAATTGTGAAGTCTTCCTTGGTGATATCTGAAATGGTTATGCCATGAAGGAGTATGAAGCTGTAGACATCCTTGAGGCCTTCAGTGATGTTTTTACCAAGTACTCCCTGTAGGAGCCTTACAGCATGAGGAAGCACATAGTATACATCTACCACAGCATCCACAGCATCTTTAGGAAACAGGCGTGAGAGTTGCAGCAGGTGATTAACATTCCAAGAATGCGAGCTGTCTACAAATTTTTTCATCAAGTCAACAAGCAAGTTGACCTCTAACTTGCCAGTTCTCACACTACTGATATTCCTAAAGAAATCCATTAGGCTTGCACTAATTTGTTCAAGTTGATCCACCAAAATGTCTATGTCTGCCTTCTTAAGAGTACGCATGACAGAAGTTACCTTCTTCAAAACTTGCATATAACCTGTATTTTGTGGACTAATGTGATGAACTGCAGGCATTAAGGAGGTGAACACATCCCTCATCAGTTGAATCCCAAGACCCATGGCTTTCATTATTTCAGGTGAAATTATTTTTGGTGGATTTTGGAGGTCATGAGATAACTTGAAGGCAAGGTAACTAGCTAAATGATAAATGGAATTGCCTACACTGTTTACATCTTTTTCTTTTGGACTGGTGGCAAATATGTTTAACAAGTTTCCAGTTTTAGAAGAGGAATTATTTTCCAGGATGTTAGAGTAAATACCTCTTACAAGCTTCTGAAATTCCTTCCCCAGTGTTATTAAATGAAGCCAAATATTTTGAAACTGATTAGGAATTTCATCTGACATTTCTATTGGTCTTAGAATTAATTCAGTAAAATATTTCCAATTGGATTGAGATGCAAAATCAAAGTCTGTTGTTAAATTGTTGATGCTCATCCTTACTTGCTTTGTGGAATCATTTAAAAGAGCTAATAAAATCTCAAATTTAGGTATCTTCTCTTTTTCAAAGACTGTAGTAAGTACAATATTTAGAAAGTCAGTTACGTCTTTCAAGTAAATATTTACACAAATTATATGCAAGCCATTTGATGAACAAAGAGGTTTTTTTACATTTAACACCCAAGTTATAATTTTCAATATAGAGTTCACTTTATTTTCTATATGTCTGAAATTCCCCAAAATATTTTGAAGATGGCCTTGTGAAAAACTGGAGTTAGACACCAAATACAAATGGTTTATGACATCTAACCACACAATGCATCCTTTCAGCCTGCTAATTGTGCTCTCAGAGGAAAATGTGGAATTTATCATGTCTAGAATACGTAACATCCTCTGTGAGGTATTTACATATAGAAAGCCATCTTCTAAAATAGACTCAGTAACATTTTGGAAAATATCAGCACAGGAAAACAAATCTCGATCATGTGATACATTTCTAAGAAATACTATTGCTTCTCTTAGCTCAGTGATGATATTTTCAAATTTCTCTCCATAATTTGTGAGATTATTTGAAAGAAAGTCATTTATCGAATCTACATTTCTGTCTATATTTTCTGAGGTACTGCTAAACTCAATGAAAACTTTGAGCAGAGAATTTAAAAACTCTCTGCTTGTACTTGTGTTGAATGGAAATGTCTTCAACTGATGCAGGGCAGTTTCCATGGTGAAAAGGGATTTCTCCACTGGCTCCAAGTTAAGTTTTTTTACTGAAACTAACGCATTACCTAAAGCTACCAAAAAATCCCTGAGATCCAGGAAGTCCTCCCAATCATGGAAGTCATCGACTTGAGTTACATTTTTAAACAAATTTAATATGAGTCTAGCAACATTATGTGTGGGAAATATTCCCTGGCAGCTTTTGGAGACTTTCACATGATTTTCCAGTTCATCCAAAAGCTGAGTGAAACCATGATGAAGAGATGTGAAAACATTCAGGTCAAACTTAAATAATTGAGATATGCTTTCCCAGATTTCAGTCCACATTTGAAGCCATGAAATGGTACAGTGAATGGACATAAACTTGTTGAACACACTGACATTTGCTGAGAGGTTTGAAAAAATTTGTGCCAATGGAAAAACAAATGAAGCCTCCTCACTTGTTGAATAATTTACGGAAGAAATGTGTTTATTGTCTGAAATCAAGCACTCATTATCAAATAGGCCTTCTACTGAACTGTTGAAGAATTGGCTCATGTATTGAAATAAAGAAAGACGAAAATCTTCATCAATTATGAGCAGCTGTTTGAGGCCTGTCAAAGTAGTGTGGATCACTTTCAGTTCTTGGCCCTCTGTAGACATGAAGGACTGGGCTTGAAGCTCCAAAAAGTTAAAAATTGAAAGCAATTGCTGACAATAAGATACATTAGAAATTCCCCCAAGAACCTCTGCTGCCTTAAATAAAAATGCAAATGCTTTACTGATGCTTTGGAAATTAAATTGTTTTATGATAGCCAAAATGTGTTTTGAGATTTGTATAAGGAAAGTCAGCGAAGAACCTCTACTCTGAATATTCAAAAATTCATAAATGTATTGGTTAAATGAAGAATAAATTTGCAGAAGTAAAGCTGAATCCTTGTCCTGAAAGACATTTAGGTATTTTTGAGTCAAAATTTTATCAACTTCTTGTTTTTGAGGTTCAGAAAGGGCTGAGAAAAAATCAGATGCATTCCTGATAGTGTAGATGGTGTTCAGAACTTCTGAGACCTCTCCCTCCTCCAAAAATCCAAATTCATGGAGACTCTTTATTATAGTCTCACTTAGACGTACAAAATCTATGTTCATAGCTGGTGATTCCGGCCAATCTGAATAGAACAACTGGGAAAAGTTAAAACTTGTACTCAGAATCTCATTTTCTGGAACAGAAAAATTTAAAAATGTAAAGAAGTTTTCCAGTTTAGCTCTTTTTCCTTTTGAAATGCCGTAGACCCATAATTCTAGTAATTTGGGATTAATTTCAAAAAGTATTAATTCCAGGAATCTCAAAAGATTTTTTGGTTCCTTCCTTATCCAGTGACTTTCGAGAGTTCGCATTTTCCATCTCACTTCTTTGCCAAGTTCCAAGAGTTTCTGAGCATCAGTGGCAGATGGGTCTCTCTTTAAACTTTCCAAATGATTTGTCCACAGAGAATTTATATTCAGAATATCCTCCGTGAGAGATGGGAGGTGATGGAAATTGGGAACGATGGAGGAGTCAAACAGATTAGGCAACAATAATTTCTCAAAAAATTCCACAAATGATAAAAGAAAGTTCATTTGTTCATCCTCAAGGGTGTGCAACTTCTTTTCTGTCATTAGAAGGTGCTTTGTGAAATTTAAAGCCCTGTAATATTAGTAGAATTATTTTAATATAAAATAAAAAATAAATGTGATTTATCACATTTCCAAGTTAATACTCACTTATTGATAGTAAAACACAAATGAAACATTTAATAGACAACATGTTTTTCAACAGAAATTAAACTAATGTGAGCATTTGGAAGTGTTTTAGAAATCCACAATGAAGTTATATACATTTAGCTTAAAATGTTTCCTACTACCAAAAAGAATGTATTCTTAATTATTTTCCCCTGGCATATTTAACAATAATATGTATGATTATTAAAGACAAGTTCGCTATTTATGTCAGAAGAATCCTAGGATTTAATTCCATTTCAAAATGTCTTAGCATATAAAGGTAGTACAAATAGTGGAGTGCATTAGAAACCACGCCTGTATGGTTTAAGGAAGGTGTGGGGATTCCCTGTCCTGGAAGGCAATTCCAGTGCTCTTTCAACAATACTATATACATCCTACTGTTAGAAACTCATTATTATATATGGGGTAATTTATTTCCAGGTGTTTAATTTTAAAATACAGAGTTCTCAGAAGAGCAACTCAGTCACTGTAAGTCCCCTCTTGTAATAGAAACCCACACTTGCAGAACTAACTTCTACTGACTCAGAAGTTACAAATCCACTTTTGACATTCTTGGGGTTACATGTGTTTCAGAATTCAGGATGTTCATCCTTTAGAAACGCAGCATGGTACAGGTATCAGATATGTATTCATGCACCTCAGTGAGGGCTGGGGCAGCCCTGATCATCAACATATTAACACTTCGGCAGTGAGACCTGTGAATGATCTTGCGGAGCAAGAAAATACTCTTGAAACTGCTTCACATCAGTTCATGCTAAATCTCTGCTGAATGAGCTGTGATATCAACCATAAGAAAAGCCTCTATTTTCAGACTTTGTAAGAGTTCAGAATTGTGGGTAAGGAATTTTTGACCTTTATTGGCTATTTATGCCTTAAAGAGTAAACTACTTCCGAAGTTTTTTAACCCTCTGCTCCTGTTATATAACACACTCTCTGACATAGGACAGACACAAGACCTATCAAAGGCAAAATGCTGTTTACCTCCCTGATAGCTGACATCTGAGCACCCCATACAAAAAATATAGGCTTAATTTAGTTAGTTGTTATTTTTAGGACAGAATGACTTCTTTGAAATAATTCCTTGGGGAAAAAAAAGAAAATCCCATCAGGAAAGAGAAAGTTCTATTAGGAATTCAACATAAACCTTGCCTAAATCCAGCCCTCCCTAAGAATAGATGCCTAATTATCATCCAAGTCATTGTGCCTTGATAGAGGAGAACATAAAACTTTCTTTATTTGGAGAGGGTTATGGAGTAGCAATAGAATAATAAATTGAAGTAGAAGTAGTACTACTAATAGTATTATTGCCACATGTTTTTATATTACTTTAGTAATTTAGCTTATAAAGCACTTTCACAACTACAATCTTAGTTAATTCCTACAACAGCCTTTTGAAGTACACGTCATTATTTCCCTTTCATGAAAAAAGAAACTTTTTAGTTTTTTAATTGGCAGATTCAAGCTGTTATTATGTAGCATGACTAGGAGACCACCCAGGTTTTGTCATTTCAGGTTCAGCTTTGTTAATATAAATTGTGCTTAATGTTCAATGATTTTTCATTCATTAATTCAACATCTAATTACCTACTACTATCCATGATGAAAGACACTGTGCCAACTGCTATGAGTCTACAAATATAAAGTTAAATGTGTCCTTGTGCACAAATAGACTAGTTTTGTGCTGGTTTTCCAGGGCTGTTAAATTTCTGAGGCTCTCAGGAAAGAGGAATTAAAAATCTGACATAGGCAAGGAATTGATTCTCTAGAGGGTCCATCCCATTGTCCTTTCTTCTGTTCCTACTAATAGCTGGGCTTAAGAAGTTCCATAGGAATGACTAATCCCCATTTTAGACAGATACAGCAGAATGGTTCTCCAACTTTGCTGTGCACTGGAACCACCTATAGAATGTGTGAAATATACAGAAACCTGGGTCCTGTACACAGAGTAAAATTTCCTATGTCTAGGGCAAGGGGCAAGCATTTTTATTTTTAGCGATCTTCACAGATTTAATCCATTCTCAAATTTGAGAGTTACTGCTCTTATGCAAAACTTCTCTCCCGTCATGTTCCAACACACCCCACAGATAACAGAGTATACCTTTAAACTGGACACACTGTTCATAACCATACATAAAAATCTGCATTTCAATACATGTGCTGAAATAAGACAGCAGAAAATAGTCTGACAAATTTAGTTCCAAAGACCACTTCTCCCTCCCAGGAGTCTTTGAAACTAACAGAATCTATAGTATTGATTTCCTGTTTAAACTCTAGGCAACTAGCTAAGACAATTTTTCAAAAACAAATGCCTTATTTTTGGAGCATCTATTACAAATCGTGTTATTATTGAAGGAAAATCTTCTTACTACAATCTGTATTTCCTTTCAAAATCCATTGATTCATACATTCTATTAAGCAACTTGAAACTTGAGTCATACATTCTATTAAAGAAATATTTATTGAACAGCTCACATGAAAGATTGTGTCAATATCTAAATCAGGCTCATAAATTTTAAAGAATATATATCCTATAATTAGATTTTGATTATCTTCAGATGATAATTAAATCAAGACCTAGAAGTTGAATTCTGATAACTTACCTGGATATGGAAGCTGTTGGAGACTTGAGTAGATTATTCAAAAATTGAAAATAATTATCACTGATGATTTTCCAATCCATGTTTTCTTCAAAACAAGGAGATTCCTCAGGAAAAGCTAAATGAAAAGACATTTCCTACATTAATTATAAACTGGTTATAAGAGACAAATCTAAAAAAGTAAAAAATGCTAGAGTAGTTCACCTAATGTGATTGAAAATGTTTAAAAAAAAAAAAAGAAAAAAAAAAGGACAATTAGGAATCTTTCTAATTTGACTTGTGCTTCCAGACAAGATGAAGTACCAATCACTGGCCATTGAGCAATGTAAGACACTGATCCAGGAAAGGCAGTAGATGACAGGGTGAGACTTATGATTATGCCAGCTTGCTGCTTTAAGACAGAGTCCAGGCCATGGCACAAGAAGGAGAACTGAGCCAGAGTCCAGTGGACATGCTGATTTGGGAAAAAGCTTAGACTCTGAATAACAGCTAGAAACCACAGGATGGAGTGCCAGAGAAGACTGCACAAGGCAATGAAATTGGCAGTGTGCTTCTCTCGACTATTCAGATGAGTAATAATCAACACATGCATTTGAGGAAACTACCTGAGACCATGGAAAAAATACCCAAAAGAATTAAAGGTGGCCAGGTGCGCTGGCTCATGCCTGTAATCCCAGCACTTTGGGAGGCTGAGGCAGATGGATCACCTGAGGTCAAGAGTTCAAGACTAGTCTGGCCAACATAGTGCAATCCCATCTCTACTAAAAATACCAAAAAATTAGCCGGGTGTGCTGGCGGACGCCTGTGATCCTAGCTACTTGGGAGGCTGAGACAGGAGAATTGTTTGAACCTAGGAGGCAGAGATTGCAGTGAGCCGAGATCACGCCACTGCACTCCAGCCTGGGTGACAGAGTGAGACTGTCTCAAAAAAATAAATAAATAAATAATAATAAATGATTTTTTTAAAAAAAGAAAAGGATTAAAGGTAACAGTTTCTGGTGGTCAGGACCAGGAATATACTTTGTTTCTATCAGCCAGATTGAAATAATCCATAATTCATTAGTCATTGAGTACAGTACAAAAAAAGGGTCTTGCTTCAGGAGTGGGAAGTATTTAAAATCAGACTGAGCACTTTGCCAGTCCTGCCTAACAAATCTTAAAAATGAGATCCTAAAGAAACAAATTATTTCAAGCAATTTGTTTCAAGATTATTTATAGGCATGCAAGAATAATTAGCACAAAACAACGTTAAAATTTGTAATATTTGGAATTCAATAAAAAACTACCAGGCATGTAAAGAAGCAGAAAAATATGACCCATAATAGAGAGAAAAATCAATCAATCAAAAATGACAGCAATTATAGAACTAGCAGAAAGGAACATTAATCACATAAATGTTTATGTTATTTAGTTCATACTATTAGGTTGATGCAAAAGTGTATGGCAAATCTACTTAAAAGCAATTACTTTTACGCCAACCTAATGTATAATTTACATGCTCAAAAAAACTCACAATTTGTAAGACTGGATAAAACAAGATCCAATTGTATGCTACATGCAAGAAATGCACTTGAAATATAAGGACATAAACAAGTCACAAGTAAAAGGATGGAAAAGGCATACCACCCTAACACTAATCAAAAGAAAGCTATCAAAGTAGGTTTCACATGATAACATAATTATCATCTCATGATGATGAAAGTATCAATCAAGAACATATAACAATTCTAAACGTTTGCGAACATTACAACAGAGCTTCACAACACATGAAACAAAAACTAATAGAAATCTAAGAAGAAATGGAAAAATGTACAATTATAGTCAAGACATTTCAAAGCTGCTCAAGACAAAATATCAGTAAGGATGCAGAAGATTTGTACAATACTAGCAAGCAACTTGATGTAATTGCTGTTTATAAAAAAACTGCCACCCAACAACAACATAATACATATTCTTCTCCAGTGCATATAGAGCATTTATAAAGGTAGATCATTTTCCAGACCATAAAGCAAGTCCCAATAAACTTAACAGGATTAAAGTCCTACAAAGAATGTTCACTGGTTAAAATGAAATTAAATTGGATATCAATAACAGAAATATTTCTTGAAAATCCCAAATATTTGAAAAATAACAACACTTCTAAATAACTCAGAGACAAAAAAAGAAATCAAAAGGAAACACAGAAAGTACTTTGAACTGAATGAAAATGAAAGTACAACATGCCGGTATTTGTGGGATGCCTCTAAAAAAAGTATTTAGGGGCAAATGTATACCACTAAACACCTATATTAGAAAACAAAATGGTCTCAAATTGATGACCTCATCTCCCATGCAAAGCAATTAGAAGAGTCAGTTAAACCAAAACTAAGTAGAAAAAAGAAAGAAGAGTGGAAATCAAGGAAGTAAAAATAAAAACATTCAAGAAAAATGAATGAAATCAAAGGCTGGTTGTTTGAGAAGATCAATAATAAGACTGATATGCCTCCAGGCAGAGTGATCAAGAAAAAAAGGCACTAGTTATCAATATCGTCTATGAGAAAGGTGTCGTTACCACCTTTAATTTGATTCTATACAAATTAAGAGAATAATAATAGAATACAGATTTAAAAAAAAACCCTTATGATACTAAATTGAACAACTTGAACAGCCCTAACCTATATTAAAAATTGAATTTGTAATTAAATATTTTCTAATAAAGAATCCTAAAAGCCTAGATGGCTTCATTAGTGAATTCTACCAAACATTTAAGTGAGATCCAATACCCATCCAACACAAACTCTTCAGGAAAATTGAGAATAAGAGACTACTTCTGAACTAATTCTATGAGGTTATGATTACCTATCAATATAAGACAAAGACAAATTAAGAAAAGACTACTAAAGACCACTGTCCCTCAGAAAAACTGATTCAAAATGTAAACAAAATTTTAACAAATTAAATCCAATAATAGAAAAAAGGTAATTATTTTTATCAAGTAGAGTTTATCTCAGTTATGCAAGGTTAATTTAACATTTAAAAAATCAATGCAATTTACTATATGATTAGAATTTTTAAAAAAACTAAATTCAAAAAAATTTTTTTAAATCATCTCAATAGATGCAGAAAAACATTTGACAAATCTGACATCTATTCCTGATTAAAAACTCTTGCCAAATTAGGAATAAAAGAAAACTTCCCTAACCTAATAAAAAGCATCTATGAAAACCTATAGCTAACATTATACTCAATTGCCAAAGATTAAATGCTCCTCTTCCAGGATCAAGGAAAAGACAAAGAGGTTACCTTTCATCATTTCTATTCCATATTATACTAGAAGTTATAGCCAGTGTAGTAAGAATAAATAAAAGACATACAAAAACAATTAAACCATGTTTATTCACAGATAACATGATTTATAGGCAATCTGATGAAATCTATAAAAATACTAAAAAGTAAATTTAGCACGTTTGCAGGATACAAGATGAATATACAAAAATTAAATGCATATTTGTATATACATTTATGTGAGCAACAAATTACTGAAGACTGAAATTTTTAAGAATCAAACAATTTATAAAAGCACTACAAGTATTAAAATCTTAGGAATAAATCTGAAAAAAAGATGTGAAAGACTTTTAGAATGAAAACTACAAGGATTTGTTAAGGAAAAACAAAGAAGACAAAATAAATGGAGAGAGATATACCATGAGCTAGAACACTGAAAATAATTAAAAAGCTAATTCTCCCTTAATTCATCTATAAATTCAATTCAATCCTGGTTAAAATTCCAGCATAATTTTGAGAAACTGACAAGCAGATTCTAAAATTCATATGGAAAGGCAAATTGACCTAGAACAACTAAAAACAATTTTTTAAAAAAAAGAACAAAATTAAAGGTCTAATACTACTTGAATTTAAGCTTTACTATAAAGCTATGATAACCAAGACAGTTAATTTTGGTATAAATATAGACAAATAGATCACCGGGATAAAATAGAGAGTTCCGGAAAAGACCCACATATTCATACAACTACTTTTTGACAAAAATACCAATGTAATTCAATGGAAAAAGAATAGCCTTCATAAGAAATTTTGCTGAAGCAATTAGGTCCCCTTATGCAAAAGTAATCATAATAAACTTCAGTATATGCCTACACCACATACAAAAATTAACACAAAATGAATTATAGACCTAAATTTAGGACATAAATCTATTAAACTTATAGAAAAAATACATAGGCAAAAATCTTTGCAACCTTGTGAGTTAGCAAAGGCTTCTTAGCTACAACACCAAAAGCAGGATCTATTAAGAAACAAAACGAAAAAAACCCGAAATATCATCAAAATTAAAATTCTGCTCCTGGGTTACTTTGTTAAGAAGAACAAAAAGACAGTCCAGAGGCTGGGAGAAAATATTCGCAAAGCGTATGTCTGATAAAGAGTTTGTATCCTGTATATACAGGAAAATTATAAACTGAATAATAAACAAATAATCCAGTTTAAAAAGTAGGAAAGATTTGAATATACAATTTATGGATAAAGATACAGATGGTATATAGGTCCATGAAAAGATAGGTGTTCAAAATTATTACTCATATAAACAAAACACACCTATTAGAATGATTAAAATGTAAAAGACTGATCATAGCAAGTGTTGGTAAGAAAGTGGAGGTATTTTAACTCTCATGAACTGCCAATGGGAGTGTAAAAGAGTACAGCAACTTTAAAAAACAGTTTGTGAGTTTTGCAAAAGGCTAAGCATACAACTCCCACAAAATCAAACCACTTCAATCTTAAGGAAAAGAAAGTGTATTTCCAAACGAGACTTGTACATGAATGTTCACAGCAGCTTTACTTGTAAAGTCAGAAAGAGTCAGCAACCCAATTGTGAATTGTGTGAATGGATTGACAAACTGTGATACATCCATATGATGGAAGAGTACTCAGTGATAAAAGGAATGAACACACTACAACATGAATGAATCTCAAACTAATTAATGCGAATTAATTATGTTAAGTAAAATAAGTTAGACAAAAAAGTACATACTGCATATTTCCATTTATATAAATCTCTAGAAAATAAAAATTCAAATACAGTGAGAGAAAGCAGAGCAATGGTAGCCTGGTGACAGGGCAGGAAGCCGGAATTGACAATAGAGAGGAAGCTTTTGGGAGTGATGAAGATGTTCACTGTCTTAATTGTAACGACAGTTTTATGGATATATGTATATGTCAACACTGATGTGATTACTACACATTGCATGCCTGTATGAAAATATTTCATGTTACTCATAAATATACATGCCTACTATGTAGGCATAATAATTAAAAAATTTAAAAAGCCCAACAGTATCAAATAATTTTTTAAACAAAGTACATAAATAAATAAAATCTTCCATATCAAATTCCCTGGCCATTGGTTGTAATGCCTCAAAATTGACACTCATTTTGGTGAGGAAGAAAAGGATACTAATATTAATTGCATATGCCTACAATACTGTGCTAAGCATTTTACAAACATCATTTGATTTACTCTTCATAAGAACTCAGTAAAGAAAACTATGTAAATTTTTATTTTACCACGGATAAAAGTAATTAAGAATCTGTGTCAGATGCAATATTTGCTACCAAGTCCATCTGCTTCCAAAACCCATGTCAAAACACCAAACAGTTCATGTTTTATCTGCATCATAAAACTGCACTCCATAAATTTAAGTAACCATAGGATATCATATTGACTAGAATAAATGGTGTCTTTGTTATACCACATTCTTATCATATGCAGTTGTTTTGTTTTGTTCTAACAGGAAAAGGAGGAAATAAAGAACGTATAACCTAATGATAAATGCGTAACAACAGCCAGTGCTTCTCAAACTTTCCTGTGCTTACAAGTCATCTAGGCATCTTCTTAAAATGCATACTCTGATTCAGTAGGTCTGAGATGGGGCCACAATTCTACATATCTAACAAGATCCAGATGATGTTGACACTGTTGTCCAGGTATCACACTTTGAGTAGCAATCATGTAAGCAAATCAGGTGTGCATGATACACGCAACACAAGCAAAAGAGAACACATAGTCTCTTGATTTACTTTGGTTAGTGTTCATCTCACCTTACCCACGTCTCTATATCATGATGAAAAATTCTGATGATACATTCATTTACTCAAAGCTAAAATATTTCAAAGTTCAACATGGAAAGATTTGTGTGCCTGATGTGTCTGAGGAGACTATATCAAGCAAGTATTTGAACACTCTTCTTTCAGTTGCTACCTGTCAAATTCCACTCATTCCACAAGTTCTGGTTCAAACAACTCAAATTGTTATCTGCTCTGTACACCAGACCTCTATGCTGACATATACCTCTAAATGTGTCTATATTTCTACCAGCTTTGACTTTCTTAGGACTCCCCTATCAAGCTGTGGAATATCCAACGAAAAGAAGAGCCAAAACACCACTGAAATGAGAGTAGATAATATAAAAATATATAACCATGTAGATAAAATGAATAGAAAAGGAAACAACAGCAGTTGAGAAAGAGTTAGAAGGAAGAAAGCAAATGGACAAGGAGTATATAGCATAGAAGAGAAGGAAAAGTTTAAGCTTAAACTTCAAGAAGAAGAAATCAAAAGAAAGTAAAGTTAATTTCCTTCACAGAATCCCCCAAAGTCTCATGACTTAGAGGTATAAGCATCTGACTATAAGCAGGAGAGGTGGAACTAAATATATGCAGATGGGTTTAGATAAAATTATGAGAAGAATAAATTCTAACACATTCTCTCCATCCCAGCCAGGCATCTACTCCTCTCCTATGTCAGTAGAAAGCTAGGGATTGACTAGTCTGAAGAAGTAAAACCAGACTGACACAGAGCTTCCAGTAATAGGCACAATTGATGGTATGGATGTCACAACATTACTGGAAATAGTGGGGATTAATTTAACCCGTTATTTTTGAACAGTGATATTTTCGTCACCTCACGTTTTGTTGTTTCCCATAATGCTGGCAGTCAGTTCTATTCCTTTCCATCTGTGTGTTGTTAGCAGGTATTTGAAGAATTCTATTTTGTAAGCTTTGGAGAAATTGAACTACCTAAAAGAAAAGATGTGCAACTACACCAATAACTGAGAATCATCTCATGGGAGGTTGGCTTACTTCCTGATTATCCTAGAATGATGTCTTCCACTTTACAAGCCATCCCCTTTTACATGGCACTTTCCATCACCATTCTAGTGCCTTATTCTTAAATATGAATGAACAGTCTAGAATCATTACAAACTGAGGAAAGATTGCACATAAAAGATCACACAAATGAAAAAAAGAAAAACCCAGAAGAAGTTAGGAATTCATACAGGGGGTTCAACTGATGGCTAACAGGAGTTCTGAAAAGGAAAAAACAAGGCAGGGTTTGAAATTACCAAAGAAATAATGCAAAAACATTTTCCAAAATGTTTATTTTTAAGTATCATACTAACTTAAGTCTTCATACAATTTCAGAATATTTGGACTAAAAAAGAATTCTAAAGTTTACCAGTGAGAAGGAAAAGGGGGTGGGGAAGCTACATTAAAAAAAACATTAGAAATTTTATCTACGGATCTTATCAACAAGAACCTATAAACTAAAATAAAGTTATTCCCAAACTTTTTGAAGACATGACATATGATAAATAAAAATATTTATCAGGCATACTGGAGTAAATAGGGTTGCTCACAGCTAAAAGCTATCAGCTCAACCTAAAAATTTCAGACTGAGAGAGTCAATATACTGGCATATTGGCTTCAATATAACATGGTACATGAGGCAAACTAATTTCAAATTTATGTTTTTATGTCCAACTAAATTACCAATCAAAATTGAGAGGGAAAAAAAAAGACATTTTAAGACATACAAACTCTAAAAATCACTTACCTACAAAGTGTTCTCTGAAAAAGTTTCTGGAAGATATGCTTCTCTAAAACAAGAGTGTAAACCAAGAAAGATAAAACATAGAATCCAGAAAACAAGCTCCAACACAGAAAAGCAGAGTAGGGACTTTTCAGGGATATAGGTAAAAGAATCACCAGACAGTAACCCCCGGCTCTAGGGGACCACAAAACTACAATTGGAGCATGAAGACCCTAGAGCATTAAGCCAACAGGAAAAACAGAAGAAGTTATTTATACAGTTATAGGTCATCTAACATTTTTTACCATGTTAATATTGTACAGATTTGGCAAGTGTAGGTTAAATTGGTGATTAATGCATAGAAAACTGTCAAATGAAAATAATGAGCCAATTATTAACTCAAGAAAAATAGAACAGTGTGCAAGAAAGAATATGTGATCCTGGTTCCCCACAAAATTAAGAAACGAACACTATTATCATTGACGTAGCACTCTAAGCCTGCAGCATTGAATTAACAAAAATGTGATAAAACTACATTGGTAAGATGTTAAAGGGGAAATATGTAAGGAAATGAGAAGCATGTAAGAGAAGCAGTCCTCACTTTACACAGTGGAAAGTCAAAAATAATAGCTCATATAAAATGTCAAGGATTAGTTGAGGAGGCATATTAGTTAGAAATAAAAAGGTAAAAGTACTGAACTGAATGAGTCTGCCTCTTAAAAAGTAGGGTTGGAGAGGGAGGGACAGAGGACTCCTGTTCTTCATTTTGTCTTATATTTGACATCAGTGTCTATGTACTAATTTGATACAAATTAAAAACAAATTTAAAAACATAAATATGTATTTAACCTTTGAAGGCTAATTTGGACCCTTGTAACTCTCACCCATTAGTTGTGGTGCTTCTCTCTATAGAAACATAAAACAAGATTTATCTTTAAAGCACCTGGCACAAATTGTATGGCCCATGACACACCAAAGAATCTATACTTTAATGTTGATCCTATATTAAATACTTATGCAACAGCAAAATAAACTATTAACCAAGTAAACAGGCAACCTACAGAATGGGGAAAAATATTTTAAAACTATGCATCCAACAAAGGCCTAATATCCAGAATCAATAAAGAACTTAATCCAGTGAGGAGAAAACAACCCCATTTGAAAGTGGGCAAAAGACATGAACAGACACTTCCAAAAAGGGGACATGCAAGTGGCCAAAAAAAATATTTAAAAATCCTCAACATCACTAATCATCAGAGAAATGCAAGTCAAAACTTCAGTGAGATATCATCTCATAGCAGTCAGAATGGCTATTATTAAAAAGTAAAGAAACAACAGATGCTGGCAAGGCTGCAGTGAAAAGGCAATGCTTATACACTGCTGGAGGAATGTAAATTAGTTTTGCCATAGTTTAAAACAGTTTGGAAATTTCTCAAATAATTTAAAACAGAACTGTCATCAACTACAAATAAAGACCCTGCACAAAGCCTCTTTCCTCTAAAAATATCCAGAAAAGAAGCCAACTGACTGTATTCAAATTACACCACAGTTAAAGAAACATCAGCTGACACAGATGAGAAAGAACCATAGCAAAAACTCTGGCAACTCAAAAAGTCAGATTGTCTTCTTTCCTCTACATGACTGCACTAGTTCCCCAGCAAGTGTTCTTAACCAGGCTGACATGGCTGAAATGACAGACTTCAGAAATATGGATAGGAACAAAGATCATTGAGATAGAGGAGAAAGTTGAAACTGAATCCAAGAAATGTAAGGAATGTAAGAAAATGATACAGGAGCCTAAAAATAAAATGGCCATTACAAGAAAGAATAGAACTGATCTCATAGAGCTGAAAAACACACTATAAGAATTTTATAATACAACTGCAAGTATTCACAGCAGAATAGACCAAGTTGAGGAAAGAATAACAGGGCTCTCACACACAAAGGAGAAATAAGTCCCTTTTGAGACAAGCAAATGCTAAAGGAATTCAATACCACAAGACCTGCCTCACAAGAAATACTTAAGGGAGTGCTAAATATGGAAATGAAAGACAGTTACTAGGCACCACAAAAACAAACTTAAGTATATAGATTATTAACACTATAAAGCAACCACACAATCAAGTCTGCATAGTAACCAACTAACAACATGATGTCAGAATCATATCTGCACATATTAATATTAACTTTGAATGTAAACAGGCTAAAACTATGCATGCTGCAATTAGAAGACACAGAGTGGAAGTTGGATAAAGAAGTAAGACTCAACTGTATGTGTCTTCAAGAGACCCATCTCACATGCAATGACACCCGTAAGCTCAAAGAAAAGGAATGGAGAAAAATCTGCCAAGCAAACGGAAAATGGAAAAAAGCAGGGCTTGCTATTCTAACTTTAGACAAAACAAACTTTAAACCAACAATAATTTTAAAAGACCAAGAAGGACATTACATAATGGTAAGGGGTTTAATCCAACAAGAAGAGCTAGCTTTCCTACATATATATGCATCCAACACAGGAGCATCCAGATTCATAAAATGAGTTCATAGAGACCTACAATGAAACTTACATAACCACACAATAATAGAAGGAGAATTCAACACCCCATTGACAATATTAGATCAAGACAGAAAACTAACAAAGATATTTGGGACTTGAACTTGACTCTTGACAAAATGGGCCTAACAGACTTCTACAGAACTCTCTACCACAAAACAGCAGAAAACACATTCTTCTCACATGCACATGGCGCATATTCTAAAATCAACCACATTATTGGCCATAAAGCAATCCTCAGCAAATTAAAAAAATCACACCAAACACACTATCAGACCACAGCACAGTAAAAATAGAAACTAATACCAAGAAAATTGCTCAAAACTATAAAATTGCATGGAAATTACACAATCTGCTTCTGCATGACTTACAGGTAACAATAAAATTAAGGCAGAAATCATGAAATTCTTAGAAAACTAATGAGAACAAAGATACAGAAAAGAATCTCTGGGACATAGGTAAAGCAGTGTGAAGAGGGAAGTTTATAGCACTAAACACCCACATTGAAAATTTAGAAAGATACAAAATTCATAACCTAACATCACATCTAAAGGAACAAGAAAAAAAAAGAGCAAACCAACCCCAAAGCTAGCAGAAAACAAGAAATAACCAGAATCAGAGCTAAACTGAAGAAAATTAAGACACACACACACACACACACACAGAGACACAAAACGTACAAAAGATCAACGGGTGCACAGCTTGGTTTCTTGAAAGAATAAATAAGATTGATAGACTGTTAGCTAGGCTAATAAGGAAAAAAAGAGAGAAGATCTCAATAAACAATCAGAAATGAAAAAGGGGACATTACCACTGACCCCAAAGAATTTTTTTTAAAAGCCTCAAAGACTATTACAAACACCTCTATGCAAACAAACTACATAAACTAAAAAAAGTGAATGAATTCCTGAAAACACACAACTGCCAAGATCAAACCAGGAAGAAACTGGATCCCTGAACAGATCAATGAGTTCTGAAATTGAATCAGTAATTTAAAAGACTACTAAAAAGGTCAGGCATGGTAGTTCACACTTATAATCCCTGCAATTTGGGAGGCCAAGGCAGAAGGATTGCTTGAGTCCAGGAGTTCAAGACCGGCTTGAGCAGCGTAGCAGGACCCTGCCTCTACAAAAAATTTAAAAATAAGCTGGGCGTGGTGGCACATGCATGTAGTTCCAGATACTAGGCAGGTTGAGGCAGGAGGGTTGCTTGACCCTAGGAGGTCGAGGGTTCAGTGAACCTTGATTGCATCACTTCACTCCAGCCTAGGCAACAGAGTGAGATCCTGTCTCAAAAATAAATAAATGAATAAACTCACAGGTGAATTCTACCAAATGTATAAAAAAGAGCTCATACCATCCCTATTGAAACTATTCCAAAAATTGGAGAGGAGAGACCCCTCCCTAACTCATTCTATGAGGGTAGCATCATCCTGATACCAAACCCTGGTAGAGACACAACAACAACAACAAAAACTTCAGGCCAATATGCCTGATGAACATAGATGCAAAAATCCTCAAAATATATTATCAAACCAAATCAGCAGCACATCAGAAAGTTAATCCACTACAATCAAGTAGGCTTTATCCCAGGGTTGAAAATTTGGTCCAACATATACAAATCAGTAAATGTGATTTATCACATAAACAGAACTAAAAACAAAAACCACATGATCATCTCAATAGATGCAGAAAAGGCTACTGATAAAATTCAACATCCCTTCATTTTAAAAACCCTTAACAAACTAGGCATTGAAGGAACATACCTCAAAGTAATAACAGCCATCGATGAAAAACACACAGCCAAAATCATATCAAGTGGGAAAGAGCTAGAAGAATTTCCCTTTAGAACTGTAACAGGACAAAGATGCCTACTCTCACCACTCCTATTCACCATCATACTGAAAGTCCTAGCCAGAGCAATTAGGCAAGAGAAAGAAATGAAAGGCAGCCAAACAGGAAAAGAGGAAGTCTCCAAACAGGGATAGTTTTATCCTTGTTTGCAAGATGATACAGTCCTATACCTAGAAAAACCCATAGTCTGCCCCAAAGCCCCTAGATCTGATAAGCAACTTCAGCAAAATTTCAGAATACAAAATCAATGTACAAACCAACAACATCCAAGATGAAAGCCAAATCAAGAGCACAATCACATTCACAATAGCCACAAAAAGAATAAAATACCTAGGAATACAGCTAACCAGGAAGGTGAAAGATCTCCTCAATGAGAATTAAAAAACACTGCTCAAAAAAATCACAGGTGATACAAACAAATGGAACAACATCCCATGTTCATGGATAAGAAGAATCAATATTATTAAGATTGCCATATTGCCCAAAGCAATTCACAGATTCAGTGTTATTTTTATCAAACTACCAATGGCATTCTTTACATAATTTGAGAAAAATGTATTTTGAAATTCATATGGAATCAAAAAAGTGCCAAATATCCAAGGCAATCCCAAGCAAAAGAGCAATGCTCTACGGATTACATTACCCACCTCCAAACGATACTACATGGCTACAGGAAACAAAATGACATGGTACTGGTAAAGCAATAAAAACAAAAAATAAAACACATGTACCAGTGGAACAGAATAGCGAGCCCAGAGCCCAGAAATAAGACCATACACCTAAAACCATCGATCTGTGACAAAGTTCACAAAAACTAGCAATACAGAAAGGATTTCTTAATCAATAAATGGTGCTGGAATAACTGGCTAGCCATGTGCAGAAGATTGAAGCTGGATCCCTTTCTCACCTCATATAAAAAAATCAATGCAAGATGGATTAAAGATTTAAACGTTAAACCTAAAACTATCAATATCCTGGAAGATAACCTAGGCAATATCATTCCACACATGGGAACAGCAAGATGAAGATATCAGAGTTATTGCAACAACAACAAAAAAATTGACAAATAGTACCCAGTTAAACTAAAGAGCTTCTGCACAGCAAAAGAAACTATCAAGAGGGTAAACAGACACCCTACAGAATGGGAGAAATTATTTGCAAACTATGCATCCAACAAAGGTCTAATATCCAGAATCTATAAAGAATTTAAATGAATCAGCAAACAGAAAATAAACAACGCCATTAAAAAGTGGGGAAAAGACATGAACAGACACTTTTTAGAAGAAGACATGCACATGGCCAATAAGCATATGAAAAAATACTCAACTGCATTAGAGAAATGCAAATCAAAACCACTATGAGATACCATCTCACTGCAGTCAGAATGGCTATCATTAAAAAGTCAAAAAGTAACAGATGCTGGTGAGGTTGTGGAGAAACCATAACAGTTATACACTGTTGGAGGGAAAGTAAATTAGTTCAACATTGTGGAAAACAGTGTGGCCATTTCTTAAAGAACTGAGAACAGAATTACCCTATGACCCAGCAGTCTCATTATTCTGTATATACCCAAAGAAATGTGTACCATTCTACCATAAAGACACATGCACGCATATGCTCATCACAGTACTATTCTCAATAGCAAAGTCATGGAATCCACCTAGGTGTCCATCAAGAGTTGATTGGATAAAGAAAAGGTAGTACATATACCCCCAAGAAACACTACACAGCCATAAAAAAGAATGAAATCATGTCCTTTGCAGAACATGGGTGTAGCTGGGGGCCACAATTCCCAGCAAATTAATTCAGGAACAGAAAACCAAATACCACCTGTTCTCATTTATAAGCGGGAGCTAAACACGGTGTACATATGAATATAAAAGTGGCAACAATAGAAATTGGGAGCTAAAGATTAGGGAAAGAGGAGTGGGTAAGGGTTGAAAAACTAGCTATTGGGTACTATGCTCACTACCTAGGTGATGGGATCATCACATACTGTCTTAAGTATTAATTCCTTTAATATTACGAAACTTATTTATAGATGAGGAAACTGAAGGGATTTGCCACCAAATCACATGGCTAATCTGTTGCAAAGCCAAGATTAGAAACTAAGTAGTCTGATTCCAGCATTCAAGCTCTTTAACACAACACTACTCATGCTGAGAAAGCTTCTCAAGGCTGAACTACTGAGTCACAGGCACAGCCTTTCTCACTCAGAGGTTAGTGACATGACAGCTTTGAATTCTAAATTGAAAAAAACATTTCTGTATGTAGCAGACTAGACTGTTGTAGTCCAACTCTTCCACTAAAAACATCCAGAAAAGTGAGAACAATATTCGTAATGGTTTTTAAGGCATCAGAGAGCCACTGGGGCACTGGGAATTTGTGTGCTAACATTACAGAAGAGAGAAGACAGGAGAGATGAAGTCCAACATTTGAAGCTACTTTTCCACTGCGGGCAATTGTTTCCAAAACAAAAATGAGGGAAGAGAGGCTGAGAAAATAATAACTTTCAAAAGTCTCACAAGACTAGGAAAGAAACTGAAATTCACAGACAGCTAAGGAAAAATTGCCTTTGATAAACACCACAACTTTAGGTTGGTACCCTCAGAGGGCTACACCCCAGTAGTACAAGAAGACAAGAAACAATCGAGCTCTCACAAAGTTTCATAGCATGCTCAAAAATAGTTTAATCCCTGACTGAATTAAAGCAATATGTCTCCACTCTCACTGCCTATCAGAAACAAAACTAAAGCACCTCTGCAAGAAAAAAAAAAAAAAAATCATGCAGAGTGTGACACTATCTCCACATGTAATGTCTGAAATGCATTTAATAAAAAGATGTATGTAGAGTGCTTTGGGTGTGCAAGGCAGGAGAATCTCTTAAGGCCAGGAGTTCAAGATTAGCCTGGGCAATACAGCAAGACCCTATCTCAAAAATTAAAATTAAAAAATTAGCTGCAAATGGTGGTATATGCCTGTTGTCATAGCTACTTGTGAGACTGAGACAAAAGGATCACTTGAGTCTCATAATTCGAGGCTACAGTGAGCTATGGTTGTACCACTGCATTCCACCCTGGGCAGTAGAGTGAGACTCTACCTCTTAAAAGAAAAAAAGTTGTATAAAAAACAGTAAGAATTGGGGAAAAAATAGGAAAAGCATACAACAGAAACCGACACCCAGAAAATAAAGTTATTGAAGTTATCAGGCACAAAATATTTAGTAAAACCTATAAAATAAAATGAAACTTCTAGAACATATATTAACTGAAATTAAGAATTAAAGGAGTAAGCTTAATTAAACACATTCTGCAGAGAGAATTTCTCAACTAGAAAATAAATCAGAGAAAACCACCCAGACTGAGGCACAGAGACTGAAGAAAAAGAAGGAACAATACAGAATAAAGAAGAAACATTTGGGAAACACACACAAACACACACAGACACACACACATGCACACATAAGTAGAGTCCTGATAAGAAAAAAAAAAAAAGAAATTGAGGTAAAAGAAATATATAAAGACATAGTAATATGAAATTGTTCAAAGACGATATAAATATATAAGTCCATACATCTTAAGTCCTCAAGATGGATAAATATGAAGAAATATTACAGGTGCTGTAGCTCATGCCTGTAATCCCAGCACTTTGGGAGGCTGAGGCAGGTGGATCCCTTGAGCTGAGGAGTTTGGGACCAGCCTGGGCAACATGGCAAAACCCCATTTCTATAAGAAATACAAATTAGCCAGGTGCTGTGGCATGCACCTGTAGTCCCAGCTACTCAGGAGGCAAAATCAGGAGAATCACTTGAGCCTGGAAGCAGAGGTTGCAGTGAGATGAGATTGCACCATTGCACTAGAAATCAGTTAAGAAGATGCGAAAACCAAGTAAATCCCTAATAATCCAAGAAAATGTCACACTCATTGTGAAATTTTGTGACATTTTTCTCACTCACTCTTCATCCCCTTCATGGCACAATATGCCACTGTCAGGAAGATGTGTATCAATTCCAAGTTCCTCCCTCAGTATACGAGGGATAAAATGGAACTTGCTGGCAATATTTGGCTTGCCTAGGGGCTGCCAAAGTGACTGGTTTCTATCTTGCCTGATGTAGAGCACAGATGAGAAAAGTGGCATAGTTTGGATGCCAGGTTGGAGGCCACTGAAAGCAGCAGTCAGTCACTGTGGCATGCTAGAGCTGCAGGGAGTCAGCAGACCTGTAGGTGGCTAGGAGTGATCAATGATGGACATAGGAATATAATAAACATCCAAGGCTTTTGAGATGAACCAAGAGACTGAATAAATTAATATATTTTAAAGCATATACTATGTATGCAGGGAAGTGGAATAAAAATACACATTTAGGTTTGGGGAATACACATCCTTAGAAAAGACTTAAAAGGACCCTGAATCTTTAAAACAGTTTGGGCAATGAAGGTCTTCCCCTGTACAAAATCATTCTACAAAAGCTGGGGAAAGTGGAAGTTTTTTTCAAGTGTCCAAATCTCAGCAGAAGATAACAAGACATACCAAAATAAAACAGAGTAACAGGAATGATTCAGAGGAACAAGATAAATCTCTAGAGACTGTCCGCTAAAGAAATGCAGGCCTCTGACTTACTTGATAAATAAATTGAAACAACTACCTTAAATATGGCCAATGAACTCAAAGAAAACACAGAGAAAAACAACTAAACTAAATCTAGAAAATGGTTTATAAACAAAGTGGAATATTAGCAAAGACAGAGATTACAGTCATATACCACATAATGAAGTTTGCTCCCGTAAGATTATAATACTATATTTTTACCTTACCTTTTTATGTTATATATGTTTAAATATACAAATACTTACTATCATGTTACAATTGCCTACAGTATTCAGTAGAATAACCTGTATATGTTTGTGGCCTAGGAACAATAGGCTAACCATATAGTCCAGGTATGGAGTAGGTTATACCATCTAGGTTTGTGTAAACATACTCTATGATGTTTGAACAATGGCAAAATTGCCTAACAATGCATTTCTCAGAATGCACCCACATTATTAAGTGATGCATGGCTGTATTTACAAAGAGCCCAAAAGAAAATATGGAACTAAAAAATTGAATAACTGAATTTAGAAATTCAAGCAAAAGAAAGAATCAGCAAACTTAAAGGTGGGTCATATGAAACAACCAAATCAGAGGAGCAAAGAAAAAGAAAATGAACACAGCCCAAAGAATTTATGAGACACCATCAAGCCAACCAACATACACAGGCAGAAGAGGAGAAAAAGAGAAAGGGGCAGAGAGTGCATTTAAAGAATTAATGGCAGAAAACACTCCACATTTGAAAAATAAATGGATATACAAATGTAAGAAGTTGAAAAACTTCAAGTAGCATAAACCCAAAGAGACCCATAAGAAGGCACATTATAATGAAACTATCGAAAGTCAAAGACAAAGGGGGAATCTTAAAAGCAGCAAAAGAAAAACGACTTACAACATACAATGGAGCTTTTATAAGATTACCAACTGACTTATCTTACATGCCAGAAGGCAGTTGAATGACATATTTAAAGCGCTGAAAGAACAACAACAACAAAAACCTGTCAACTGAGAACACCATATTTAACAAATTATTCTTCAAAAGTGGAAGTAAAATTAACACTTTTTCATATGAATGAAAACGGACAGAGTTCCTTAACACTAAACTTTTCCTACAAGAAATGCTAAAGGAAGTCTTCCAAGTCAAAACAAAAAAATGTTAGGCAGTAATGTAAAGTCATTCAATTATATAAAGTTTTCTAGTAAAGATCAATACATGAACAAATATACAAACCTATTATTGTAATTTTGGTTTATATCTTCATAACTTTTATAAAGCATAAAAATATATATCTAAATACAGACAAAGGGCAATGAGAAGGGAATCAAATCATAAGTCAATTAAACACACACTAAAAAGGAAGTAATGCAGGAAATGTGGGGTAAGAAAGCTGTAAGACAGTCTAAAAACAAATGTCAAACTGGTAAAAGTAAGTCTTTCCCTATCAATAATAACTTTAAATGTAAATGGATTAAGTTCCCCTATCAAAAGACACAAATTAGTATAATGGATGAAGATATAGGATCCAACTTCATGCTGTCTTCAAGAGAAGCACTTTGGATCTAAGGACACACATAAGTCAACAGAGAAAGAGTGAGAAAAGATATTTCATGAAAATAGTAACCAAAAGAGAATAAGACATCCATACCAATATGAGACAAACAGACTTCAAGTCAAAAACTGTTACAAAACACAAAGAAGGACATTATATAATGATAAAAGAATCAATTCACCAAAACAGATAAAATAATTATTAATATCTATGCACCAAACATCAGAGCTCCTAAGTAAATGAAGCAAACATTGACAGAATTGAAGAGAAAGATAACAGTTCTACTATAACAGTAGGAGACTTCAGTACCCCACTATTAGTAATAGATAGAACAACCAGACAAAACATCAGTAAGAAGAAAAAGGAAACAGAGAAATTGAACAACATTACAGAAAAATTAGACCTAACAAATATGTACAAAATGTTCCACTCAACAGCAGCATAATACATATTTTTCTCAAGTCTACATAGAACATTCCCCGAAGATAAACTACATGTTAAGCTACAAAACAAGTCTTAATATATCTTAAAAGATTTAAATAATACAAAGTGTGTTTTCTTATTACAATGTAATGAAACTAGAAATTAGTAGTAGAAACAAAACTGAAAAATGTGGGGAAATTCAATAATACACTCCAACAAATAGGCCAAAGAAAAAATCACAAGGGAAATTAAAAAATATTGTGAGATAATTGAAAATAAAATACAACACACCAAAAGTTAGTGAGACATAAGTGAAACAGCACTAAGAGGAACATATAAAGCTGTGAATGTTTACATTTAAAGAAAAGATCACAAATTATTAACTGAACTTCATGCCTTAAGGATGTAAAACCCAAAGCCAGCAGAAGGAAGGAACTACTAATTATTAAAATAGAGATAAATGAAATATAAATGAGAGAATCAACAAAACCAAAAGTTGATTATTTTAAAAGATCAACAATATTGACAAATTATTATCCAGATTGACAAAGAAAACTATGAGAAGACTCCAATAACTACAATCAGACACAAAAATGGGCATTATAACTGGTTTTATATAAATAAAAAGGATTACTGGAGAATACTATGAACAACTGCATATCAAAAGTTAGATAACCTAGAGTAAGTGAGTACAATCCTAGAGCGACCGATCTACCAAGATCGATTTACGAAAAAACAAAAACAGAAAATCAGAACAGACTAATAACTAGGAAGGAGCTTGAGTTAGCAATAAAAAATCTCCCAACCATCAAAATCCCAGAACCCCAACAGCTTCACTGGTAAATTCTACCAAATATTTAAAGAAAAATTAACATGAATCCTCCTCAAACTCTTCCAGAAGAAAAGAAAACACTTTCAAATGTTATGAGGTCAGCTTTACCCTGAGACCAAAACCAGACAAAGATAGCACAAGAAAGGAAAAGTATAGACCAATATCCTTGATAAACACTGATGCAAAAACCTCAACAAAATGCTAGCAAATGGAATTCAATAGCGAATGTTTATAGCAGCATAATTCGCAATTGCAAAAATATAGAGCCAATCCAAATGCCCATCAACCAACAAGTGGATAAAGAAATTGTGGTATACATATATACCATGGAATACTATTCAGCCATAAAAAGGAACAAAATAATGGCATTCGCAGTGACCTGGATGGAATTGGAGACCATTATTCTCAGTGCAGTAACTCAAAAATGGAAAACCCCAAACATTGTATGTTTTCACTCATAAGTGGGACCTAAGCTATGTGGATGCAAAGGCATAAGAATGATACAATGGACTTTGGGGACTAAGGGGGAAAGGGTTGCGGGTGAGGGATAAAAGACTACAAATTGGGTACAGTGTCTACTGCTCAGGTGATGGTGCACCCAAATCTCAGAAATCACCACTAAAGAACTTTTTCGTGTAACCAAATACCACTTGTTCCCCCAAAATCTATGAAAATAAAAAATAAACACAAACACAAAATAAAACAAAAACAGAACTAAATAGCAAAACAAGAATTAATTAAAAGGATTATACATCATGAACAAGTAGCATTTATTCTTATAATACAAAGATGGTTCAACACACAAAAATAAATCAATGCAATATACCACACTAACAGAATGAAGGAAAGAAAACATATAATCATCTCAATTGATGCAGATAAAAAGTTTGACAAAATTTAACACCCTTTTATAACACTTAACAAACTAGGGATAGAACACTACCTCAACATAATAAAACCATAATGAAAAGCCTGTAGCAAACATCATACTCAATGGTAAAAGACAAAAGTGTTTCCACTTCGAGCTGAAACAAGGCAAGGATGCCACTTTTGCCACTTGTATTCAACATAGTACTGAAAGGTCTAGCCACAGCAATTAGGAGAAAGAAAGGGAAAAAAGGGAAGGGAACAGAAGGGAAGGGAAGGGAAGGGAAGGGAAGGGAAGGGAAGGGAAGGGAAGGGAAGGGAGGGAGGGAGGGAGGGAGGGAGGGAGGGAGGGAGGAAGGAAGGAAGGAAGGAAGGAAGGAAGGAAGGAAGGAAGGAAGGAAGGAAGGAAGGAAGGAAGGAAGGAAGGGCATCCAAATAAAATTATTTATTTTCACAGATAACATAAACCTATATATAGAAAACCCTAAATATTCAACACACAAAAAAACTGTTAGAATTAATAAACTAAGTCAGCAAAGTGGCAAGATACAAAATCATTATCCAAAAATCAGTTGCATTTCTATACACCAACAATTAACAATTGTAAAGGAAAGCAAATCTATTTTCAATAGCATCAAAAGAGAAAAAATACTTAATAATAAATTTAATTAAAGTGGTGTTTCAGCTAAACATTGGGGCACCAACTAGGACTAATACTACCATTTTATTAGATTATGCCAATTTTTAAGGCAAAAACAATTCTAGAGCAAGAGTATCATTTCCTAATGAGAAGAGTTCATCCAGTAAGAATATATATTTATCGTAGATTTTTTGCACGTAATAATATAACTTCAAATTATATACAGCAAATTCTGATAAAACAAAAAGAAAATAGACAAATCTACTTGTATTTTGTATTAGTAACTGATAAAAGAAGCAAATAAGACACAAATAAGATATGAATGATTTGAGCAACACAATTAATATAGTTGACCTAATTAACAATATAAACTACTCTATCCAGCAATGATAGAATTCACATTCTTTCGAGGAGCACATACATTTATCAATGAACATATAGGCCATAAAGCATATCTCAACAAATTCAAAATATTAAAACATTCAGAATATGTTTTCTCATTAAAGGGAAGTTAAGCTTGAATTTTTTTTTTCTTGAGACAGAATCTTACGCTGTTGCCCAAGCTGGAGTGCAGTGGTACGGTCTTGGCTCACTGTAACTTCTGCCTCCCTCCTCTCATTCTCTTACCTTCCCTCTAACCTCTAGGTAGGGGAGAGAGGGATGGTGGTTGAGTCAATCACTAATGGCCAATGATTTAAGATATCATGCCTACATAAGGAAGCTTCCATAAAAACCCAAAAGGGCAGTGTTCAGAATGCTCATAGGTTGATGAAGACATGGAGGTGCTGGGAGGGTGGTAGGCCTGGAGAGGGCATAGAAGCTCCATGCCCCCACATACCTCACCCTATGCATTTCTTCCATCTACTGTTCCTAAATTATTTCTGCTTAATAAACCAGTAACCTAGGAAGTAAACTGTTTTTCTGCATTCTGTGACTTGTATCAGCAAATTATTGAACACAACAAGAGGCTCATGGGAATCCTGATTTATACTCAATTGATCAGAAGTGAGAAGGGAAGCCTGAACTTGGGGTGAGCCTCTGAAGTAGGGGCAATCTTGTGGCACTGAGCCCTTAACCTGTAGGATCTGATGCTAATTCCAGGTAGATAGTGTAGGACACCCGATTATGGTCAGTGGAGAAATGGAGAATTGCTTGTTGGGGAACAAATCCACACCATATGGTCACAGAAGTATTGAAAGTGTTCAGTGTGTGTATAGAGAAAAGCAGTTTGTGTTTCATTCTACAAGATCATGGGGTGTTGTCCCCAGTGGGAGAGTCAATCTTAATGCTAAGTAAAGTGAGAAGGGCCACAGCAGAAAATCTGGACTCTTGTAAGTAGGATCATGACTAGTCTGCATATAGAAGTATTTATCACCCAAACTAGGACAGTCTTGAGAGTAAAAGGAGTCACTATTATAAATTTTGCAGGAACAACATGGCTCCGTCAAACCAGGACTTCTGGTAGATCTTGTCATAATTGACGAGAAAAAATTATAATCACAATGCCAAATTGTGCGTGGAGAGCGACCCATTTTAAGCCCCTCTTTGTTAAATAGGATAGACTCTCAGGAAATTATGTTACCTCACTAAAGTGGGAAAACATCCCCCATTCCTGTAATTTAGGCTACTGACTTACCCAATAGTCTGTTCTGGAAACTGTCTTGCATATTTACATAATGGGCCACTTCGCAAGTCTTCCTGATAAACTTTATGAAGTCTTTCCAATAATATGCTTGTTCCAGGGAAAACTGTGCTTTTTCAAGTGTATGAAATATCCTGCAGTCAAAGAGAATCCAGAGAAAATTAAAATTTAAAAATGATCTTGCAGATGACAGTTAGATCATTATAAATTTTTCTAAAAACAAATACATGCAAATGCATGGCAGTCCACTTATGTAAGGAAATAGAATCTTACATAAGTGGTAGAAATAGTTCTACTAATTTTTTTAGTTTGTTTACACACTCCTCTACTTTGACTTGAAAAATGAGGAAAGCAATTTATGAGAATACATAAAATATAAGACAGAACAAGTCAACAAGTAAAAAAAGAGGAAAATTAAAGACCATAACAGGAAGTGAACTTAAAGATTAAGAAAATAAATATTCCCTATTTGACATATTTGATGAAGAACTTCCTAGCAGTCAAGGAAAATGGAAATTGATCACACATATAAGTCACAGAGTCATAAAATAAAAACAAGGCAAATTTTATGTACAGTTACAGCTCCCAAGAGAAGCTTCCTTTTGGTAGTTAATGCATGATTTCTGAGTAATGACACAAACAAGAACTTCAATCACATGCATACCTTGGACTTACCAGGGATCCTCAATTTCTAATGAAAGATTAAGTCAGTGGTTAAACATTAAGGGAATCATTTCATATTTTACAGTTTTTAGATGCTTTCCCACAGTACCAGTAGTTTAATATTTTTAAAATAAATTGAACCTCTTTCTATTCAAAATATAATCTGCCATATTGATTTATCATTTGTGTGGAAGGTGCAGTTGAAATCATTTTGATGTCCCAATTGTTTATAAGTTTCCCACAAACATGTACTTACACTGTGGAGACAAGCTGGGGCTTACAGTCACTAGAAAAGACATTCTCAGGAGAGGTATCGGCTCCCAGCAGCAGGAAGAGCCGAGTACAGGAAACGCTTGCTTCTGACAGCTGCGTCTCAAGTTCCTGCCAGTCCAAATATTCTTCAGGTATTAAAACTGACATATTTGTGCGCCAAGTAATGACCTCTTGCAAAATACGATCCTTAACAAGAAAAGAAGATATTGCTTATAATAAATAATCAATTCAAATGTGGGTATTTGAGATGCGGCCTTTACCTTGTATCACTTAACAAGGGGTCCACTCAAACTGTACATCAAAGATCATGCCCTATGGCATGGTAATTATCTAAGTTATAGTTCCAGACTTGAATCTTTACTCATGTTCAGCTTAATAAGTCCAAAAATAAAACTTAATGCAATAATAAAGTGAATATTTTATTTCTTGATAGCTTGACACTGAACACAGTGTCATAGCTATCTGTGTTCGCTGGTTGTGACAAGTAGCCCGTGAATCAAGACCCCCTGAGAGTCTCATTCTTAGTACCACCTTCCACAATTCCTCTAGGCTGAGATCTGGCTCACACAAACCCATAAAAGGCAGCAGAAGTGAATTGTGCCAGATTGTGCCAGTTCCAGTTCTACCTTCTCTGAGGAGTGGCAGCTTCTACCCTCCCTCCTTGCCTGACCCTGTGTGCAGGATCCCTGGATAGCCATGTCAGAAGTCTGGTTACCCTGCTGAAAGGCCATATGCAGAGGATACCTGGAGAAGAGACATCTTGAGTCTGAGAGGAGAGTGAGAGGCCCTCATCTCAGTATCCTAGCTAACCAGACTCCAGCCCTCACAGCCACTGACTGCAACTACATGAATGATGCCCAGTAAGGCCAGCAGAAGAACCACCCCCACTGAGCCCAGTCAACCCATAGTCAGAAGAGAAAGAAAAGAATGTGCTTTGTTTTAGGTCGCTGAACTTTGGGGTGATTTGTTAGTGATATGTATCCCAGGCATCATCAGAAAGGCTATCTCAAATATATGGAACCTGTAAATATATAGTTCCCTGCTTTGTATGAGACTACAAGTTAGGCTTTACAGATAAAAAGAAATTTGGGATGGGATTTCTGCCAGGAAAGAGCTGACATCCAGTCACAAGAAATGTATTTGCAAACAGGTAATTTTTTTTGTGCCTGCATGCATTCACATACACTATTCTTCTTTATTTTTTTTTTTCATTTTTTTTAATAGGGTCTCACATTGTTACCCAGGCTGGAGTGCAATGGTGTGATTATGGCTCACTGCAGCCTTGACTTGCTGGGCTCAAGCAATTCTCCCACCTCAGCCTCCTGAGTAGCTGGTATTACAGGTGTGTGCCACCACATCTGGTTAATTTTTGTTTTTGTTTTTGTAGAGATGGGGTTTGGCTATATTGCCCAGGTTGGTCTTAAACTCCTGGGCTCAAAAGATCTGCCCACCTAGACCTCTCAAAGTGCAGGGACTACAGGCATGAGCTACCATGCCCAGCCCTTCACATACACTTTTCTGCCTGCCTAGCATCCTCTCCTGACTTCTCTTTGCTTCCAAATCTTACACCTCATCTAAGGCTCATTGACTTATTTGGGAAGACTCCTAAATGCTGAGCTCCAAGGCTCTCATTGTTGTCTGCCCTTCTCTACCAAGATAGTGTCTTCTTCATGTTTGTACTCCCTTCAGCATACCGTCATGCCCAGAGTAGATGCTAAGAAATCATTGATTGAAATAAGCACACCATTCAATTACTATCCCAATTTTCATGTTGCTGTGACATCATTTATATTTCACTAGTTTCATTCTTTCACTTCCTTTAGTTCCATATAAGGAAGGATATAAAACTATAGGTAATACTGAGAAAGAAAAATGAACTCTAAAAATATAAATATTATAATTTTAATTCTCAGGAAGAAGAATATGGGCTGGAACTTGACAAAATAATCTTTCCAAACAAATCGTTCAACATTCTGCAGTCACACTTGAGCACTCAGCAGGGGTAGCCCATTGTCCTGGGCAGTTACATGAGGGGAACATGACTTGTAAAGCCTGTAAACCACTCAAAGCCACAGCTTTGCTGGGAATGACTAATCACCAGAGAGACTCCTCTGCTTTTCTTAGCATGTGCAGCCAAGAATGAAGCAGATCAAGGATCCAGGAAGCCAGAAAAGCAGAAGTGGCCTGTTTTGAAAGTTTGAGGAATTTCAAGTAGGTTTTGGCCAGGCTGGTGGCATATAACCCTTCAGTCAGACAGAAGGGCCAGCACTGAAGGGCGGCTGAAGTTCAGAGAGCCAGCTTCCTTTAAGTGTATGGGCTCATGGCAAAACTTTCCTCATCAAAACTCTAGGTTAAATATTAGCATCTTTGGTGAATTTAATCTTAAACTGGTGCTCTTAGAAGAGCTAAGATGGTAGAATACTTACAGCATCCTCTACTGAACCAAGTAGCTTGTTTAAAACACTAGTCTCAGAGGAGTTACAATAGCACACCAGTCCCTGGAGACCATCCCATATGCTGGAGTTTCCAGGGGGCAAAAAGACCTCCTTCTCAGAGGAACCACCATTTGGGCAGACAGCATTCTTCGCCAACATCTAAAAGATTAATAAGAGTGGGAAGGAGTAACATTTGAAGAGGCTTAGATACCCTCTTCATGGGCTCAAGAACTGCAAATACAATAAGCAATGATAAACATTTTAAACACAACACAAGGTTTTGGAAAACCTGCATATTGTTCCCTTTTTTTACTAGCACAATTCACAAAAGGAGCAAAACTGAATATTGCAAGAGCTTCTTGAATGTTTTATTAAAATTGCTTATTTATAACTCTTTGCTGTGCTTTACCTGTTTTAGCTCCCAAAAGAACACATCCTTTTCCAGTTTCAATTGGTCAAGTTCAAACCATTTAAAATCATTAGCTGATGTCTCCAGGCAAATGAGGACTTCTGCAAAGTAGACAAATTGATCATTATTCACCTAAGGTAGGTAAGCTTGACTCCTACACATGGCCATGAATCAATAAACTGGATCCTGAAAACATGGATTTTTAAAAACTTGACCTATTATTATACATGTTCTTCTCTTCCTTAGAAAGGAAAACAGGAGTCATTGTAATATCATTTTATCCTTTCCAAAGACTAGTGAGTATGGGTTATCAGTTACAGAAGAGTTTTGCTTCTAAAGCAACAACCCCCTCACATTTTCCCTCTCCTCCCTGAGAAAATGAAACGGCTGCAGCCCATCTGGGCAAAAGTGCAAACCCGACTTCCTCAGAAGAGGGCCGAAGGAATAATGCTCACCATAGTCAAGAAAGTTCAAAGAAGGGCATTCTGCAAACCCAGGGGGAACACGCTCTCCCTACCAGACACCAAGGAGCAGCGGTGGGAGGAGGCAGTAGAAGGAACAGAATACAAAAGATTCGCTTATTCACAATGCACTAAGGTCCCTTTCCAGCCTGAAAACCATGGATGCTGCTGTGAATGTGAAAGTCAACCCAGCCCTAGGACACTGCTTGTCATAGGCCACAGGATGGGCTTAAGGAAAACAGAAGGATGCGCTCTTCACAGTGCCCTCATTGTTTATTTAGCCTTGGTGTGTTGTATTTTAAATTCCCTAGAAGGCATCAGAACAAAGCATAAATATGCATACGACACCAGCAAAGTTATCTCCCAACTTTACAATGTGTCAGGCAGTTTCAAGTCCATTTTCCAATAAATTTCATGTTTACTCTTAGTGAGTCGGGGACAAAGAACACCAGAGCTAGCTTACCTTGGACAAAATGTAAATTCTGAGCTATCGCATTTCTGAGAGCTCCATCAAGCTGAAGAAATCTCTTCAGTGCCGGCCACTGGGGCAGGTTTTGCAGCAAGCTTTGCAATTTCCAGAGATGCTGTAATCTGAGTGCAAAAATAAATAAACGAAATAAAATGAAAGGTAGTTCAAAGTGCCAACTAGGGAAATAAAAATTCCATTCAAACAAAAATATTCCACTACTTTGAGAAGTGTGTTCACCAGACTGAAAGTCACACTTCATCACACAACCAGGTTCTTGATGAATTGCATTGTTTGAGTCACCCGATTTGGAGATTCTTTTGGTACTGAATATGGATTAAGCATTCTCTTTACTCCAAAATGGAAAAGTATATTCCTAGTAGTGTGTAAAAGAAGTGAGGGTTATGATAAAGTTTCACATGGGATCTAAAAACATTTGCCTTGAAGCCTATAGTTAATGAGACATAGAAAAATATTTTGAGAAAAGTTTCAAAATATAAAGATGGTGTGTGGTGGCGGACAGGACCCATTGCAGTGGTCCCAACTTGGGCCAATTGGCAATGCCTGTAGGATTCTCCAAAGTCAAAGGAAGAATGACCAGCCAGGCAGCTCAATACAAATAGTCCCTGGAGTGTCAGACTAATGGGCTCCAGACATGGAAGAAATAACTGAGAAGAGAAGCTGGAAAGAAAATGAGTTTGATAATGTGAAGAACCTGAAATTGGAAATAAATATGGGAGAGGGAGGAGCAAGACAAAGTCACACTGTGGGCGGCAGAACTGCCCAAAGCAGGGGACTCCAGGCTTTCTGTGTCTTTGAGCAACTACATGGAATCCTCACCCTTGATAAACGAGGCAAGCTACAAAAAGAGAACAGCAGAAAGAGATGTAGCTACTTGAAGCCCAAGCAAAATGTTCTACTGGCTGGAGCCATCCCACAGCTTTGAGCGCCTGGCATCCATTTGGACTTCTGTGTCATAGAGGTCAGTCTCTTCACAGCACCTTGATAATTTGGGGTTGAACACAGGCTTGATAAATAGTTGCTGCTATTCTCTAGCTGGAGAGCTGATGGACCTGACCACTATAGAGGGAATAGAGAGAGCGAACAAGGTCCCAGTGATAATTCTCCTATGAGACACCAGCAGGAAGTGGTACCCATCCCCAAGTCATCACCCTACAATGCGAAGCAATTGCTCCATCACAGCCACATGCTTAAGGTTTCTGGCTGCTGACCAGAATACTGACACCTCGTGCTATAGTGAAGCTGGAAGCGTGGCTTTTGGAACTGGCCGCCTGCAGAATGAACTGGGCTTAGGTTAGTCGTTGCTCTGACTCTTTGGGTTACACTGAGAAGGAAGCAGAGTGGCTCCTGGAAAGAACTAAAAAGTGAGAAAGAGATTATCTTATTTTCCCCAAGGAAAAAAGAAATGCTGTGTGGCTTGGAACCTGGATCTTACTGTCAAGTCTCTTTAAACTCTGACAAGCAAGGATACCACATGGCCGGACCTTAGGGACTATTCCCCCCACCTCTGTGAACAGACACTTCACATTCACAACAACGTGCGACATTGAAGGGCGAGTCCTTGCTGGAGGGCCCAGAGGCACCTCTGTGAGTCCTCGCCTTGCCAAAATCCAGGCTATCCAGGTGAAGAGCTCCCACACCTCAGCCACCCCGAATGCAGGGATGTGGGCAGGAACCAGACAGAACCTGGAGAAGAAAAGGCAGTCTGTAATGACATGAAGAACTCAGTAGAAAACTGAGAGTCTGGTGTGATTTCCATTTCTTTCGGGTGAACATTGCAGCCTAGGAAAAGAAAAAGATATGAACAATTGGCTGTGGAGACAGGGTAGGAAAAAAAAGATGGGGTTTCTTGGACCAAAGCTAATGACAAAAGATACACAGTTTTCTGCTAAGGGTGCATGTGAATCTCAGAAAGATGTAAAGATGGCTGAAGGTGGCCACGTGTGGTGGCTCACGCCTGGAATTCCAGCACTTTGGGAGGCCAAGGAGGGCAGATCACTTGATGCCAGGAGTTCAAGATCAGCCTGGCCAATATGGTGAAACCCTGTCTCTACTAAAATTGCAAAAATTAGCTGGGCAGTAGCGGCTTGAGCCTGTAATCCCAGCTACTCAGGAGGTTAAGGCAGGAGAATCACTTGAGTCTGAGAGGTGGAGGTTGCAGAGAGCCAAGATCGCGCCATCCTACTTCAGCCTGGGTGACAGAGCGAGACTCTGTCTCAAAGCAAAACAAAACAAAGAACAAAAAAGCAAAGCCAGTGTTTGAGCCTCACCTTCCTGGCACTGAGAATGTGTGGAAATTATATAGGTGGGCAGAAGAATGAGGGCTATCCTAGCTTCGTACCTAGAGTGTGGTGTAGTCTTCAGCTTCCCCAATCTTTGTAGGACTAAGAGCCAGATACAGCTTCCTGGGGCTTCAATCCCCTGGCCTGGCACAGAGCAGGCAAAATCCTAGGTTAAAGTGCCAGGGGGCATTCGAGATTTGTGGCATAATTACTTAATGTGGTGTTTCTATTAATGTGCATTAAGTAACAGACCAGCAGGGAGGTTTTCAATATCCCCAATGCAATGTCCCTGCATTTGTTCATTTATGACAGATGTTTTGTCCCTGCCCTTTGCCTAGATCACTGCTTCAAGGCATCCTTGCTGGCTCCCTGCATCTATCCTCCTGCAGCTTCTATGGCTCTGATGGGGAACTGTATTGCTGCCTCTAGCACCATCACCTCATGCCCTAGAACATCTCTTAAGTAAAAGTTAGGAAATAGGACCTTTGAAAGCAAGATCCTGTTTGCTAACAGTTCCAGAATGTGTGAAAGAATTCAAAGTGTTTAGAATTGCTATTTCTTAAGTAATCATAATAACACAATATGGTCCTATCCAATTCTGTCATCACAACTCTCCTTCATGGTACACAGAGAGCAAGAATTTGTGTGACCTGGTTTGAAATGAACATTTTTGAGATAATATTGAGAAATCATATTGTTCTTTTCCAAAGAGAACCTTAACTTCAGAAAGATAATAAGATTCAAGTTACTACAAACTGCCACACCTACTGAGGGAAAAGATCTAGTCGGCTATTTTGGTGAATAAATTGTGGTTATCTTTAAAAAGGAAGAAACAAGTTCCATCATTTCCTACTTCTAAAATATTTCTAGACCTTATGTAAATGCTTCAACTATACAAAATCTTTAAGTAAATATAAAAACATATTTTTAGAAGAGGAAGATTCTAGGAAAAGAGCTACTCATGTAAGGTAGTTCTGTACATAAAAATACCTCTGAAATGTACTTATTCATTTTTAAACAAATGCCAAAGACATAAAATCTAAAATCCAGGAAACTGACATCTTCTCAAATATTGTTCCCATATTCGGTGTATTGCAGCCTCTGAATAGGCATCCAGAGTGCTGCCAAGACTTCTACCCTGGCGATGGTCCACAATGAAAGCCTCTGATTTCCCATTTGCTAACTAGAAATTCATTGTTTAGCTGTAGTTTTACACAATGTGTTCCTAACACATTCTGTATCATCATGCACTCTTTAAAATTCTGCATCATCCACTTAATCAATAATCAAACAGGGAAATGCGCCTTACATCTTTGGAAATGTATGATTATCTTTTGGGCCATCTGCTGCCAAGCTATCATTCAGCAGGGGCAGCACAGTGTGCAGAGTTTCCACCACCTTCCAGGGCTTGCTCTCTTTTTCAAACTGATTCCTGAGAGCCTCCAAACTATGGCCCATGCCTGTGAGTGTCTTCTGAAGCAGACTACCCTGTTGCCACTGATCAAACACCTACAAATTCGGAAACAAAAATACTAGCATTAATAACAGCAAATTGGAAAGAATAGTATTTAGTTAAGAAATTTTAACAGACCGCTGTAGATGACAGACAACCAATCTTTATTTTTTGGTAAATTAAAATGTCTGTTAGCAATTGCATCATGATTTAATTTCTACTCAGAAATTAAAGATTTCATGTTGCAACAATGGAGGCACACAACTTTATAATCTCTGCCTTATTTCTCTTTTTTCCCCCAAAGAGAAAAGAAAAGAGAGAAGGGAATAACATACACCTTCAAACAAATGAAATATAATTTAAAACATAAATGGACATATTTAGGATAACATAAATATATTTACATATTTTTAAGTATACACCAAAGTTAATACATAGTTACTAAGTGCCATTTTATGACATGGACATGGGGAAGATGATACTGAAGTCAATTAGCAATGTGGTTTATCATCAACATTACACAAAAATAGATCATTCTTGCCCAAGCCTGATAGCATGGGGAGGTGCCTGATGTGCATGTATGTGTGCTAACTACGCCTTAATTAACCAGTTATGTTACCCAGATAATGCACAAAGCAAGAGTGTCCACTAGACCATTGGATGCTGGTCATCTCAACAGTGTCCCTTGATTATTTTAGTGCTGGATGACTGTAGTGCCACGAAGCAGACAACAACACCTATATATTTTTAATGATGTTTTATCCACTATTTGAGATTTTGGCCTTTATACATGACACATATTAGCAGGGGACAAAGTTAAAGAGGTGTGTTCTTTAAGGAAGAACATTAGACGGAGACAGCAAAACCTGATAAAACAAATGGGAAGTGACTGCCAGGGGAGCTCTGCCTCACAGTCTCCAAAACCTCCCCAAGAAGCACAAAGCTGTGAAACAGCCAGGGTCCCGTGAGCTTCTGAGACCAAGAGCAGTCTAATCACTCAGGCACCCTGCCCCACACCAACATCTCTGTAAAGACAGACTAGAGCCTCCCTTCGTGTTGTCAAATTATGGTCACTGAAATCACAGTCACTGTTTGTGCACAGAGCTTCTGGTCAAAACCAGAGTGAAGGGACAAGGCCAGTCCAGAGCTCAAAGTGCTAGAAGGATGCTGAATGCTAGCATGCAAACGTCCAAAGAGCTGGTCAAAGTACTCCAGGGCAATCTCATGCACCAATAACGGAGCATGGGTCTAGGAACTTCTGAGTTGCCAAGGTGTGTGTGTGCAAGCCTAGGATGGACTGTTTGGTGATGAGTGTTGAGGGCCTAGGCCTATGGAGCTGGAGCCAGCTGATGCACATGGGACAAGGTGCACTCAATGGCCAGGATGTGGGGCCATTTTATGTCCCTTTCCTGGGAGGGACATAAAATCCAACAGTAAGCAACATGGCAGGGTCGGGGAGGAGAATGGATTTGGACACTCAAACTGACACACCTTTGAACAGAACATATAGACAGGGGACAGCACCTGTTGGTAGACTCTCAGCCAGCTGACTGCATGGACAAGATAGTTTTTGGCTTCTGACCACTTGGGGTGGCAGTCTCCAACGTAGCGCCATTTCTCAGCTTCATCCTCTGATGTGCTGGACAAGGCTGAACACACCATCTTCTCCAAAGAGCTGTCTGTGGGAATCTGACAAGAATATGAAAAATCATTTAGATGTAAAGCTCCTTTCCTAGAACCTTCCTCTTCTAAAAATAACACCACAATCTTGCCATAGTAAAAGTTCTTACATTTGCTTGATTGAAGAAGTAATATGTGATGATATCCACGTGATTTACCTTGAGGGAAGACTTGGTAGTTTAAAAAAAAAAAAAGTTACATTTTTCAGTTTTATCCGCAAACAATGGGAACAGCTGTTTCTCCAGGCCAAGGACATGGAAATGACATCAAATCTTGTTTCTTTTGATTCTCAGGCCAAAAGTGAACATGGGTCAGCCCAGTTTAACTGATACTTTGGATTAACAAAGTTGTTTTGCCAAGAACATTTTCTTTTCTGATTATCAAACGTGGATAAAATTGGAAAGATTCAAATTGAGGTCCTGGTTCAGAAACTGTTTAATATTTTTTAACCGAATCTCCTTTATTTTATACATGAACTTCAACACAGTTCCCTAACACTGCTTTGTAAATACTCATGTTTGTGTTATAATGATGCACATTCCCCTACAACAATTTTAATGCCATCTTTAAGAGATTCTGTTGATGACTGCCATGGTCTAAATGCTTGTGGACTCCCCCCTCCCAAAATTCATATTTTGAAATCCTAGCCCACAAGGTGATGGTATGAGGAGGTGGGGCCTTGGGGAGCTGGTCAGATCATGAGGGTAAACTCTTATGAATGGGATTAGTACCCTGATAAAAGAGACCCAGGGAGTTCCCTTACCCCTTCTACCATGTGAGGACACAACGAGATAAATTTCTGTTGTTTACAAGCCACCCCATCTATGGTCTTTTTTTATAACAGCCTGAATTGACTAAACAATGGCAATAGTCAAAAAGCTTAATTTTAGTCCCATGTGTTCACTTTTAGGTTCCTTTAGGATCAATATTTAAAATATTAACCTGTGGCTGTCAAAGCACAGGGTCCCTGATGTTTTGTTTTGGTTTTTTTCCCTTAATTAAAAATAATCAACAATACCATGTATCGTGTTAGAGAGATAAGGCCTAGTCCCCACTCAGATGTTCACAGTCTATGAGAGGCAGATGTGCAGTCATCAGGTTCCCTGGGACATGCCCTATTATAGAAGGTTGAAGGAATAGAGGCAGAGGCTGAAGTGAGGTCATAAGAGCTCCACAGAGGATGTGAGGTTAGATAAATCATTTTCCAAATTGGGAAGCAGAGGCAGGGAAAGAGGAGGACTATTCTCTTGCAAGGGCAGCATGTGCTGAGTCTCCCAGCAGGCAATTACACTTTCAAATGGTGGGAAGCAGGCAATAGTCCCCAAGATGTCCATGTCCCAATCCCAAGAGCCCATGAATATGTCATGTTATATGGAAAGTGAGATTTAGGGCTGCAGATGAAATTAAGGCTGCTTGTCACCTGGCCTTGATATTGGAGATTATCGTGGGTAACCTGGTGAGCCCAATGTAACCACAAGGGTTCTTACTGGAGAAAGGAGGCAAAAATGTCACTGCCCAAGTGATGGTATGTGGGAAGGACTTGACCTGCCATTGCTGGCTTTGATTATTGAGAAAGGGGCTCAAACTCAAGGAATGTGGATGGCCACTAGAAGCTGGAAAAAGCAAGAAAACGGAATATGCCACCCCAAAATATGTTTCTTTGGCATATGGATTATTTTGAGCTAAAGACAAACTGAAAACCAGCAGAGGCAGGAAAAACTTCTTACCACTCCATGACTGTTTAAAAATAGAGTATAAATTTCCTTTTGGTAAAGGAAATTTAGATTTATAAGGAAAATTTACATTATTAAGATAATTTTCATCTGTAAAGATGTCTCCTACCAGAAAGAGAGCTGCTTCTCCAAATAACTCTGATCACCTGGGAGATATCTCTGCAAAACAAGATAACTTATTCACTGTACCTTTCCTCCTTTCACCTTCCCATAAGTTGCCTTGCTACCTAGAAACCCAAAACCCCCTTTCCTTTGTTTAGATTGACTTGGGTGGTGTATAAGCCTTAATCATCTGGCTGCTTCCTTAAAATACAGATGATCCTTGATCTACAATGAGGTTACTTCCTTATCAATCCATCACGACTTGAAAATATCATAAGCCAAAAACACATTTAGTACACCTAACCTCAAAACATAACCAAACTTAACCTAGCGTACCTGAACTGTGAACAGAACACATGCATTAGCCTACTATTGGAAAAATAATCTAACACAAAGCTTATTTTATAATAAAGTATTTATTAACTCATGTAATTTATTGAATACTGTACTGAAAGTGAAAAACAGAATGGTTGTCAGGGAACATCTATATATTTCTCTTTGTGAACTCCCATACATACCTACATAATAACTGGTTTTCCTCTTGTTTATCTGTCTTTTATCAGGTTAATTCGTGAGCTCCAGCCATTGAATATGGAATAATAGAGAAAAAAATAATTTTTCCTCCCCTACAACAGTTTGTCCCCTTGACCTCAAGAAGGACTTCAGCCCTGTAGACACCTTGATTCTAGCCCAGTGAGATCATTTCAGGGGTTTGACCTCCAGAACACTATGATAAAAGAAAATGTGGGTTTCCTTAAGGCACTATGTTGGGGGTAACTTGTTATAGCAGCAACAGAAAGCTTACATATATGATGTACAATTTCCATGGAGCTTTGTTGATATACACAGTGGTATTTTCTGATCATTTTCCTTTTAATTCTAATCTCAATATATTTAACATTCTAAGGTAAAAGTTTTACATAGTTTACTCAAACTATAATATAATGAGAAAACAGATCATAAAGATGGAGAAAACTAGAATAAAAGCCAACCAACTGGGGTTTCATATTCCATCTACATCAGTATCCATGAGAAAACCCAAGGGTCACAATTTCAAGTCCTGTGGTAGGTAGATAGTTCATAAAATTGTGAGATGATTAATAAAATTATGCTAGGGATACAAGAAGCACAAAATTTAGTATACTGTGGTGAAGCCTAAACCTACCTGGCAGAACTGATTTTTCAAACACCAAACCAGCAAGAGGGTCTGCTGGCTGCAGCCCAACCATCTAACCCTCCAGACTGAGAGCACAGATCTAGAGTCTAAATATTGAAAGCAACAGTCTGAACACAAACTAGCTGCACTGAAATGTGAAAAGTGCTATCTGGGAAGACCAGGTTGTGGGGAACTCACACAGAAGTGAGCAAAATCTACACACCCAGCATGGACTGAGATCCTAACAGAAGATAGTGGGTCCTCTCCAAACATTCCTAGCTCAACACTGACCCAGGAGCTGCACCATAAATGCTCTAACCCTGCAGGTGGAGTCTATGGACCAAAGCTCCAGGTGCATAGTTCTTGGACTTGCACCATGCAAAGCAGAAGTGCCTACAAATGGGCCAGAGTGACAAAAGGGACTCTGTAACTAAAAGATACCTCCCAGAACCTCAGCAATACCAGCAGTGAACTGGGTCTTGGGGATCATCCAGTCCAACCCCCTTATTTCACCTAGTTTGGGAAGAGGCTCAACTTTGGTGAACCCAGCAGGCATTCATGACCCACAGATCCTACTCTTCTAATGAAAATTATCTCTTTACCTGGAAATTCACCCACTTGCATCCCCACTCACTACGGTGGGGATGCGCCATCTTCCTACCTGGACCCCACTAGCGCTGTCTTCAGAATCTCACACCCTCACTCGACCTGGCCTCTCCCACTGCTAGTTCCCAGAGCAATCAAGTGTCATATTACTTCCAAGCTGCCTTTCCATTCTGGGATAAAACTACATGGTAAGAGGAAAGAGACACTTCTAGAAAAGCTGGAGACAGCAGGGGTGTCTTCTGTGTAAGGAGCTCGGGTTTTAGGGGAACTCTCCTGTCTGGCTGCCTCTCCCATGGCACCCGCTCACTCTGCCCCAGCAGCATGCTCTAGATCCAGTCTCCAGGAAAGACCCAGCGGTGTGAGAAGCAGTCAAGCGTGTGTACCTCCTTTAGTTCAGCTGAATAGTTCAGGATCTGTTGCGTATGAAGATCATCAAAGCCAAACTGGGATTTGAGATCATACTGGACTTTCTGTGGATCCCACATTATATTCTGCATGGACAGGTGGTAAACTGGCTCTGCTGGAGCAACAGAAGATTTACACCATCAGTTGTTTGAATATTTTGATATGTCTAATGTAATTCAGAAAAAAAATACCTTTTTACCTCTAAAGGAAGAGCAAATGAAGACCAAACACCATTGGGGCATCAAATAGAAAAAGCAAACAGAATAAACACTTGCTGCTATAGAGAGAATGGTGAAGTGTCCCATGCTCCCTGGCACAAATGGTTGCAACATTTCCAGAGTGTAATTTTAAAACATATTTCAAGAGCTTTATAAAATTCAAGTCATTGAACCCAATAATTTCACTTCTAAAAATCTTTCTCAAGAAGCTTAATCAGATATCTGAACAAAAATTAAGGTGTGACAATATTTTAAAGGTTCTATACTGATAAAATATTGAAAACCAACTAAGTGTCTAATATCAAGGGAAAAGATAAATTATAGTATATTCATAGCATAAAATACTATGGAGTCTTTAAAACTATATTCCCAATAATTATTTGAAGTCATAAGAAAAAGTTCCCCTAACTCAAGTTATCAACGTATAAAATTCATGAGCTACCAAAAAAACCCATGGCACTATCTAGAGGTGACACATTCAAAATATAAATCCAAGACTCTCAAGGTACAACAAAATCTCTGGGGAGTATGCCTCAGCAACTGCAAACATGAAAACACATACATTTCAAGCTGTGTTTGAACCTTGAACCTTCATTTAGAAACTAGATTGTTGCAGATCATGATTCAACACTCATTGACTGAGCCCCTTCACCTGCCAGCCACTATTAAACCATTTTCACATGCATTATCTCATAGGATCCTTATAATTGCAGTGAGGTCTACAAAAAAAGCACAATCCATGACATTTACAAAGACAGACCAAGTGAACGGGGACTTCAGGAAGGTATTAAAGATGGGGAAAATCCCAGAAATACAAGACTTTTTGTTTCCAGTCTGATTGCCTTTACATGGCATCATGGGAGGAAAAAAGATTGGTATCTGAGATTAAAACAAGCATGTACTGTATGTTGAAGAGGTACTAGGACCTAGACTAAGAATATACCATGGGAGGTCTCACTTAGTCCTCCAACAACACTATGAGGTAGGTGCTGTAATTGTCCCCTTTTTCTTAGAGTCCTACTTGTTAGATTAAGCCTCCGATTCAAACCCGAATGATCTGGCTCCCGAAGCTGAGCTGTAACTATTAATCTCCACTAGTCTCAGAAGGTATGAGAATTACTCACAGTGTTCCAGAAAGGAGAGAAAAAATAGTGACATCAGTGTGGCATATTTATAAAAGTACAAAATCTTTCTCAAAAAGTGACAGACAATTTTGATTCAGAAATTTGTTGCTAAACAACAGAGAATTCAGAATGTGTAGATTAACAGTTTCAGTGCATAACATAATTGGACCAGTAGCCTAAAGCCACATGAGGCCACTCAGTCCTTCCTCTTCACATTGGAATTGGCTCATCAGGCAAAAGAATTTATCTTGGAGACAAGAGACATGAAGACAATTTTTAGTTACCTCTCAAAGTATGTTTTGTAATAGTGTTCCTTAGCTTTGACTCGCTGGAGAGTTAATAGAAAATTGTTTATTTTAATTACATTCTTAACAGTAATTACATTTTCAATTGTAAGGCAAATTGGTTGTTGTAATTTGGATGATGTACAAAAACTTGAGCTTCTAAATGAGTTTGTTAAATTAAGGTCACTGGGAAGATTTCGATGAGGTGTTTTATTCATCTCGCACCACCCTCTGGGTTTTGTTCTCAGCATAAGAAATAGTTGCCAGTGGAACAAATCTAACCTGAAAATGGAGTTAAACATTAATGAACTAGCTTTTCTCTTACAGAAAGCTAAAAAAAAAAAAAAAAAAACACCAAAAAAAAAAAAAACCTTTCTATGTGGGTCTCACTGTGCTGAGTCACAAGCAACAAGAAGAAAGAAGCAACAGGTGGAATTTGGGGCGATAGAGAGTTTTATGTTAGTTTGCTCCATGAAGCAGCAAAATTCTGAATGGGATTATAGAAATTTCTGTGTATAACAATCTCATTATACAATAGTTCAGGGCTGGGCACAGTGGCTCACGCCTGTAATCCCAGCACTTTGGGAGGCCGACGCAGGCAGATCACCTGAGGTCAGGAGTTTGATACCAGCCTGGCCAACATGGTAAAACCATGTCTCTACTAAAAATACAAAAATTAGCCAGGCGTGGTGGTGTAGTCCCAGCTACTTGGATGGCTGAGGCAGGAGACTTGCTTGAACCCAGGAGGCAGAGGTTGCAATAAGCCGACATCTCACCACTGCACTCCAGCCTGGGCGACAGAGCAAGACCCCATCTCAAATAATAATAATAATAGTTCAGGAGACTGAGACCTCAGGAGAAAGTGGCTGATGGAAGACTTGATCCCAGGATCCTGAACCCCAGACCTGCGTGCCTCCAATCCACTCCTCACACCTGCCCAGAAGTGTCTTTCTATAATGCAGATCTAATTCTACTGCTCCCATGTCCACTGGTATTTTGGCCTGAGCTCCCTTTCTATGCCACCCCCTGCTACTGCCCACTGTACCTCAGACACACTGAATGTCAAACATTCACGGCTCTCAGCAAGCCCAAGTAGCTCACACAGTCTTCTCTCTTTCCAGAAATGCTCCCTCATCTCTTTGATAAAGTCCAAATCACCCTTCAAAACTCCTCCTTGAAGCTTTTCCTGAAGCAGATGTCAAATCCTTACTCTGTTGTCTTTGTTTTTTGTTTGTTTGCTTGTTTGTTTTTTATTATTGACATATCTCTCTCCTTTACTAAACATGACTTCCTTGAAAGTAAGAATTATGTCTTTTTTTTTTTTTTTTAAGTTCCGGGATATAAGTGCAGAACATGTAGGTTTGTTACATAGGTATACATGTGCCACGGTGATTTGCTGCACCTATCAACCCATCATCTAGGTTTTAAGCCCCGCATGCATTAGCTATTTGTCCTAATGCTCTCCCTTCCCTCTCCCCCGAGCCGATGACTGGACCTGGTGTGTGTTGTTCGCCTTCCTGTGTCCATGGGTTCTCATTGAAGAACTATGTGTTATTCAGCTTTTTATTCCCACTGTCTGGGGAAGTGCTTGGCTCATAGGAAGTGCTCATTGTTTATTCAATGAGAGAATAAATAAATAAATGAACAGATGGATGGGTTGGTGGGTTGGTGAGTAGATGAATGGGGAGGTAGATGGATGGATAGATGAATGGATGAGTGAGTGGATGGATGGAGGGATGGATGGATGGATGGATGGATGGATGGATGGATGGATGGATGGATAGATCAATGGGTTGGTGGGTTGGTGAGTAGGTGAATAGGGAGGCAGATGAATGGATAGATGAATGGATGAGTGAGTGGATGGATGGATGGATGGATGGATGGATGCATAGATCAATGGATTGGTGGGTTGGTGAGTAGATGAATGGGGAGGTAGATAAATGGATAGATGAATGGATGAGTGAGTGGATGGATGGATGGATGCATAGATCAATGGATTGGTGGGTTGGTGAGTAGATGAATGGGGAGGTAGATAAATGGATAGATGAATGGATGAGTGAGTGGATGGATGGATGGATTAATGTATGAATTGATGGACAGATGTATAAAGAGGTTTATGGGTTGTTTCGTGGGTGAATGGGTAGGCAGATGGATGGATGGATAGATGAATGGATGTGTGGGTGGATGGATAGACAGATGAATGGAAAAATGGATGGATGAATGGATGAGTGGATTCCAACTTTGTTGTTCTCTCACTGTATTTTCCTTAGAGAAACAGCCAAAGATAGAAAAACAGAGAAAAGAAGGGAATTAAAAGTAAAATGCTCAGGCTCAGTTGGCAATTCAGGAAATAATAATATCCTGGGTCAAGAAAAGAGCTATATAATTCCATTCCCTCCCCTGTAGTAGGGCTGCTTATTTAGTTAGGGACTCTGTAAGTCCACATCAAGCTGCCTCCTCTTACTAGCTTTGTCATTTTTAAAATATTTCCTCCCAATAGGAGCTTAGAGAAGGGAAAGATTAAAATCACAGAACTAGTGATAGGTCTAATATTAGAAGAAATAAAGTCAAAGAATTTTAAAATCAGTTAATTTTAACTTTCAGATATCATTTATATTAGCAATGACTGCAGAATTTCAACAGTGATAGAAAGTCAAATTCAGTTTTGAGTTCCAAATTTGTATTCTGTTTTTGTCTTGTATTAACAGAAACAATTGATTCTTTTTTGAATTTGAAATTTTAATTAAATCATTTCAAACATCATTTTAGCTCTATGTCAACTGTCAATGAATTTAAGTAGTGAAACGTTTTGAAATATAGCAATAGCTACAAGGCACCCATACCAGTTACTGCTACTCCATGTCGCTGTAGAAATGTCAGTGTCGAAATGGTCACATTCAATACAAGTTCAGAAACCTGGGAAAAAGTTTGGTTGAGTGGAAGCCAATCTAAATCTTCTAGGGATATTAAGGAACTAGAACCAAAACAAAACAAAACAAAAAGCAATATGAGTGGGTAGTTAGCAAAACAAGTAGCATCAATTCTAGGTTTACTTACATCCCATGGACTGGGCCCCTAGTGCTGTTGCAAGATGTGGCTGGACCATTTACATGTCAGCATTCTTGGTGGCCTTAATGTGACCCTAACTCCCTGAACTAGTAACTAAATGTAAGAGGTAAGGTCTTCTCTTGAAACACTTGAGAACTTAGGCCATCTTCCACTCTGCCTTTGACACAGAGCTCAAGTTTGCATTGGCTCTGCCATAAATGTTATTTTATACTCAGCCTTGATTCTTCCTGCCATAGGGCAGCTGATAAGGCCAACCAGGGTGCAAAGGGCTGCTATGTTAGAAAAGCAAATAAACAGTCATCCTGGCTGCTTCAAGTTCAGATAATCAGTCTAATATTTGGGGGGCAATACCATGTACCTCAATCCTCCACCCTGTCTTAACCTATGGATCTGAATAGGTCAAGGGTTGATCAGTGTCTGTTAAACTCTTTCAAAGAACAAGGAGCTCTGGTGAGGGAGAATCTACATATACGTGATAATAATTTTATTTTTAAAATACTAATATTTTATTTTATAAGTAAATACGCTTAGATTTGTAGATTAGAAAATGCACTCAACAGAAGTTGTAATATATCTGCATTTTAGCAACATGAGACCAACACAATCACAAGCTGTGCTTCCAAACAGATTATTTCCTTGTAGATTTTCATCTGGAAAAATCTTTTATGACAACTTTGTGTATTGAAGAGTATCCCAGGATTATAAGATATATCATTGAAACCTGGTACCACTTGCAAGTACTTGTCTCTATGAATGCAGATTTTCTTGATGTCATGCCACTGAAGCAAAATATGGAAATACAATTTATACTGAAGCTGATATGGTTCAACAACTGTCATCAGTATCTTCTCATTTTAAATTTTGTGTCTCTCAGAATAGCCCAATTATTTTCATTGTTCACTGCTAACACAGTCAGAGCTTTGGGCAAGAATAAAAAGGGAAGCATTTCAAATATGTTCAAATATTTAAGTTATAAATCAAGCTAACTAACTATCAAAATATGTTCCATTTTCCTACATTGGCAAATAGATCTTCATAACAACTTTGAAAGCTACATTCAAATTTAGAATTTTCTGATCCTCAGAGTTATGCACCAGAATGTGGGAGTTTGGGGAGCACCTGTCCCTAGCCCCAGCCTTCAGCCCATTCCTCTCCTATGTGCTCCCCATCCTCAGCTTGGTCTGTACCTCAAGAGGCCTCAGTGCGCATAGGTAGGTCCTCCAGCCTACAAAGCCCAACAGCACCCATGCCTCCCACCCTACACTCCTGCCAATGGCTACAGCCATCCCTAGACTACCCTTGGGCTGGAGGAGGCACAGTCCAGTGGTAAGACTTGCCCTCAGAAGGAGGGGCCAGGAAAGAGGCTTCACCAGGCTCTGGCCATTAAACTAGGGAACTCCAGGGTGAGAGGGAATCAGGGTGTGTGGGCTCTGTGGACACATCTCCTTCACCCCATGGGCATTCTGAGCCATGAGCTGAGGCACAGTCCGGGGAAGGCCACAGTGGGGACCTCCCCAAAGCATAGCCCCCAGGACAGGGCCCTTTTTGTCCTAGCCTAAGGGCGATGTGGGTTGCTCTCACCAATGGCAGATAGAATAAATAACAGTTAAAAATCAGAAAAGAATATAAATCTTTGCTAATGAAAAATAATAAAACCCATTATTCATACAATGGGTTTACACAAAATAATTCAATTGTTTATAAAAGAGGGCCATGCTGATTAAAGCATGAGAAGCCCACCACGGGAAGGGATGTTCCCAAAGGTCACCCCATGTAACATAGGGGTCAGATCCAGCATAGGAGACCAATGTCCAGTTCACTGAATTACACAACTGAAGCAACTGAACTTATCAGTTCTGAATGCTATTTTGGGCAACTATGGCATAATTTCTTAAGAAATTAGTTGAAATTATTACACTCAAGCCTATCTCTAATAATGAAAAACTTAGAAAAACCCAAAAATCCAATGCCAAATTTATTAAGTAAATTATGGCATATAGTACTTTACCAGAATGATATATGCTGCAGCCATTAAAAATGGCCATTTATAAACTATAACAACATATGAAACATTAAAGTATGGCGCTAACTTTTTAAATCAGGGGGCACACGCTCTGAACAACATCACTGCCCATATATAAAATATGTGCACCGACAGATGAGGGACAGACGTGGAGGTGCAGAAGCTCCTGTCGTTTCAAGGTAACACTATTGTGAAGTTTTTTTAAATCCAACAATTACTAATTTTTATTTCCCATTTTAAAAATAAGGTTAAAAAAACAACATATCAATACTTAGATAAGTTTTTTCTTTTTCACTTACTTCAGAACAGTCTGGAGAAGGTTCACTGCAATATCCATGCCGTCTTCCACATGATCACGGTTTGTGTGTAGTCTCGGCAGTAACAGTAGAAAATCCCAGATATGAGGCTGCTGGTGGAGGCTTTCCAGTTTCAATATTACCTCCTCGGTCTTATTGAGATCCATCTGATGGGGGAAAATACCAAAAGTTTCCCTCTAGAGTTTTATTAATAAAGTAAATAAGACAGAGAGACAGATGCTGCAAAGGTACAAAATTGCAAACGTTCTCCTGGTAGAAACTCACACTTTATACGTCACTACATTAAACAGATTTGCCACTATGTTGAACACAATGTTAAAACTATCCCGGTCAGTTGGAGGGTTTTTTTAAATGGCTTAAAAATATGGACAAGGGGGAGAAAAAGTATGGATGGGGTAAGAAGAAAAATAAGGCCAGTTTTTGTAACAAGCTGTACCAACTTCCACAGTTTTTGAAGCGACAAAGTCTTTGACATAGACCCTGGATAAGAATGTAATGATCTGTTCTTTACATGTAAATGATAAAAGAAAAGAGAGTAATTCAAATATGAACAAGAAAACCCAACATTTCAGTGAGCACTGGTGGCTTGGTCAAAAGGCAAAGGCAGCTGGCCCCACGGTAAAGAGCTTTTGGATTTCTGTAGATAACCGAGGCTTTCTTATTATATGCCAAGAATGGCTAAGTGCAAAAATGGAAGGAACATGGGTTGCCAGTGCCTCACTGAGCCTGCATGTTCTCTCTAGGTAGAAAAACACCCCAACGCTCCATGACATCCCAGTAAGAGCTCCCCTACACTCTGTGTTCCTAGCTCCACAGTTGCTGGCTCTCTTCTCACCGCCTAGTTCCCATTCCTTCAATAAAAGTGAATCTTCCATTTTAGACCACTCATAAAAGTCACAGCATTTATCTTTCAGATGACATAGAGTTAAACAAACAAAAAAAAAAGCTTTCTCCAGAGATCCAGCTACTCCAAACAAGACACACTCCCTCTTCACTCTCAGTGGAATGAAGAGAGGGTCTCAGAACTCAGCAGGGTCCTGGGAAGCTCCCGGAATGAGCGCCTTCCATTTATGGAGGATTCTGGTTCTGACTTCCAGCACACTACCATGTTTTCAGCATGACTTCAGCCACCATTCTCAATAATTTCCATATCTAATGATCCTCAAATCCCTTCTGTTACTTGATCTCCCTTCCATCCAGTGATATTTTCTTCCACCTGCTTGAATCACCCATTTCTCTGGTCAAAATCTTGATTTTCATTATCAATATCTACAACTTTATGCACCTCACTTTTTGATGACCAACCCCACTCCTTTTCTACAGTTCCCCAACTCTAATGACTCTTCAGCCCTACCAGGCCCATATTCCATTCTGCCAACACCTCTTTCTTGTCCCCATTGCCCTCATGCACCTGGTCCATCCCTGGATGACCTTTCCCTGGCATACCCACTCAACTCTTTTCTCCTCTCACAGTCTATCATATATTCCTCTGGCAAAAAAAAAAAAGAAAAAGAAAAGAAATCCATCTCCAGTCAAATTCAGTGGTTCAGTCTTCAGGCTGAGCTCAGTCCTCCTGCTCTCCCATCCCTCAAGAGTATTGTCCAGCAACTCTCTTCTCTTTTCCCCTCTATTGTTTCATTCCTATCAGCATGTTATTATCTGCCATCTTAAAAAACACAACCTATTCCTGCCATAAGTGCAAAAGCCCAAATGCAATCATGAGCAGACATCAGACAACACCAAAATTGAAAGATAGTCTACAAAATAAGTGATCTACTCGAAAATCCTGATGAAATAAAGACAAAGAAAGACCGTTCTAGAACAAAGGAAACTAAAGACAGGACAACTGAATGCAATACATGATCCAAGATGTTCTTTTGCTGTTAGGGACATTATTAGAACAATTGGTAAATCTGGAAGAAGTCTGTAGGTTAAATAACTCTATTATATCAGCATTAATTTTCTGATTCTAATAATTGTACTGTGGTTATGTACAAGAATGACCTTGTTTTTCAGAAGTACACAATGAAGTACAGTCAGTCTTTCATATCTGTGTGTTCTGCATCCTTGGATTCAATCAACCATTGATTGAAAAAATTTAGGGAAAAAAATGAATAGTTCCATCTGTACTGAACAGGGAGAGAGGGAGGGAGGAAAGGAGGGAAGAAAGATGGAAGGGAAGGAGGGAAGGAAGGAAGGAAGGAAGGAAGGAAGGAAGGAAGGAAGGAAGGAAGGAAGGAAGGAAGGAAGGAAGGCAGGCAGGAAGGCACACACGGTGGTTAACGCCTATAATCCCAATACTTAGGGAGGCTGAGGCCAGAGGATGGCTTGAGCCCAGGAGTTTGAAGCTCAACGACAGAGCATTTTTTGTCTCTAAAAATAATAATAATAATAATAAAGGAAATAAAGAAGGAAAATAAATCCATATCTCTTGTCTCTGTTTAGGTTCCCCTGCAACAAGGACTTGTATATAGGTAGCTTGTTCAGGAAATGGTACCAGGAAGAAGGAGCTGAGGAGGTGGAAAGAATGAGATAGGAAAAGTCGCAGATATCAAGGGCCTCCACAGACCACGCTGGCTTGAATCCTCAAAACCTCTCAGGAACAAAGGTGCTGCCCAGAATAGACCCATTGCTGGGGGAAGTTGGACCCACCTTCTCCAGTTGCCCAGGACTGAGATGTTTTCTGGAACAAGGGACTCTCAGTCCCAGGCAATGTGAGTCTGGTGGTCACCCCAGCTGTGGGTTGCAATGAAATTGTTAGCTCCCCTGCCCTCTCAAGCTGAACTGACTTCAAGGAAGAACAGAAAGCAAAATACTCTCAGCACATGTTTGACATTCGCCCCTGTGACCAGGAGTCTGAGCTCTCGGGGAACTGTCCATCTTAGCTGGGGAGAAATTAGGGAGCCAGCAGGGTGGGAGCAGACACCAAAGACCTCTGCAATGCCCAGCAGCTTCCACCCCATGCTTCACTGCTTCACAGCCTACCATCTGGCGTCATATACACTCTCTGTCTCCACTTACTTGCCCCCATTCTCTCTCTCTCTTTTTCTTTCTTTTTTTTTTTTTTTTTTTTTTTTTTTTTTTTTTGAGACCGAGTCTTGCTCTGTTACCCAGGCTGGAGTACAGTGGCACAATCTCAGGTCACTGCCACCTCCGCCTCCCAGGTTCAAGCAATTCTTCTGCCTCAGTCTCTCGAGTAGCTGGGATTACAGGATTACAGGCACCCACCATTACATGCCTGGCTCATTCTTGTATTTTTAGTAGAGAAGTGATTTTACCACATTGGCCAGGCTGGTCTTGAACTCCTGACCTTAAGTGATTGGACTGCCTTGGCCTCCCAAAGTGCTGGGATTACAGGCATGAGCCACTGAGCCTAGAGTGCCCCTACTCTCTTTTAAATCCACTCCAATCAGGCTTTCACCCTCATCATTCCATCAAAGCCTTTCTTGTCAATATCACCAATGAATTCCATGCTGCTACTCCCAGTAGCACTTCTCCATCCTCTTGTTACATGATCAATCAGCCACACTTGAGACAATGGATCATCCCCATCTCCTAGAAAATCACCTTCCTGGGCTTCCATGACACCCCACTTTCTCAACTTCTTCCTCCTTGCTTGACACTCTTTTACAAATGCAAGTGCTCGGTGCTCAGTCCACTTTCTCTGCTCTGTCGACACACTCTCCCTTGATGGACTTTAAGTGTCATTTATGCACCAACACTTTCTAAATTTATATATCCAGCCAAAAGAGTTTATCTCAGCTCCAAGCTGGAAACTCCCACAATGTCCTTGGCAATGCCACTTGGATATTTCACTAACATCCCCCAAATCAATTTCTGATTTCCTTTTTACCTCCCCTCCCCTTGGAAAAACCTGTTTCAGTCTTTCCCCACCCGCAGTAAACAGCCACTCCATTTTTCCAGTAACTGAGGTCAAACCACATAGAGTCATCCTTGATTCTTCTCTTTCTCTTATAACCTACCTCACATTCATCAACAGATCCTACTGATTTTAGCTCCAAAATATATCAAAACCACCATCGCATCTCACTACCTCCCTCACTAACTGTGCATCTGTTCTAAAAGACTTCCATTTGTTGCACAGAAGGATGAGCTGATTCCCTACATGGACTCCCACTTCCGCTCTGACTACTGTCAGTCTCTGCTCAACGCAATGTCCAAAGAAATCCTCTGAAAACATAACTCAAGTCCCACCATTCCTCTGCTCAGATTATTCAGATAGCCATTTCACTCTCAGTGAAAATCAAACAGTATAACATCTTCATCAGAATTCTATAAGAAAAAAGCAACCTAGAAATCTTTCATTGTAACAAATAGAACTGCTTTCCTGTAGCCACTTTTCTTCCACTCCTTGTACTGAAATGTTTTTACATCAGAAACATACAATGGATATGATAATGTCCTCTGGTTTTTGCACTTGATCTAATAACATACTCATTTTCCACATACTATACTTACTATTAAGTAACTGTACTAAGAAGGCCATCAAGGTCACTTTATCTTGGAAATTCAAATTATCCATCATTATCAATGAACATTTTATGCATACAGCTTTTTATTTCTATTGTATTATACATAACATTAATTTTCAGAACAATTACAGGGGCAAAAAAAATCAAGTTGCTTTTCCAAAAATTATTATATCTTTTTTTTTATTGTCACAACCATGTGAGATTATCACTAAGCTACAATATCACAAGCATCAGGTATTATAATTTCTTTTTTAAATGCTAATGTAATCATTTAAATGATGCTTTATTCTATTTTTAAGTTCTTTCATTATTCGTAAGATTTTGAGTGTGTGTGTCCCATATTTTCCTTTTGACCTGTTGCATCAGAAAGCTCCTAGTTAAGATGAGTGTTTGTTCAATCCTCTTTGCTAGTGTCATTATTTAATGGATACACTGACATTCCTGCTTCATTCCAGGATTCATTAGCTGGCCCCTATTCTTTTACTTTACTCCGAATGGTTTTATGGCATTTTTTTTTTTGAGCTATCTAAATCTTTCTTAGAATTAAACAGATACAGACACAGGTGCTTCTGTTAGTGCAATGTTACTACAAAACCCTGTACAGTCAGTCAGTGTCTGGTGCTGCAATATGAGCAAGGAATAATTTTTAATATTGTCAAGGTTTCACCTTAACTTGAGATTTCTCAACCGGTCTACTGATGTTCTGGGTCAGATGATTCTTTGTTGTAGAAGCTGTCTTGTGCTTTCTAAGATTCTTAGCGACATCTCTGGCCTCATCCCACTAGAGGCTAATATTACCCTCCCCATTGGTCCACAGTTGTGACAACCAAAAATGCATCCAGACATTGGCAAATATCCTTTGGAGGTCAAAATCATCCCCTGTTGATAACTAGTGCCTTAACTGAGGGCTTCGTGCCTCGAGGGAATCACCGCTTATGTACCAAGCACAAATCTCAGACCATCCCTGGGATCAGACAGACTCTGTAGCCATCTTACAAAGCAACTCTGTGGATCGCCCACCACCTGCTGGCCTCAGGTTTCACCTCTGCTTTTCACAGGCCCAGAACCTTGCTTCAGAAAATTCAAACTTGTCTTTTAGACCATATTTACAAAGATCTTAGCTCTCTCAAATCCAGCTTCTACACAATTGTCATACAAGTCAAGTCATTAGAAATAATTCTTTAAGAACGTAAACTTCAGTGTTGTAAACTTAACCATTCTGTCTCTGAAGACTAATTTTCAAACTATTGTTAAGATACTTACTGTAAAAAAACTGGAACCATAAGAAGAATCTATAATAAAGAAGATTTAAGAGATATTAGTTCAATCATCAATGAAAAAGCATGTGCTAAATGCCTACTTTACTTCTAAAGTCAATTGGAGTATTCAAGAGCCCTGGCCCAAAAGCCAAATACACCAAAATTGAAGAATAAATCTATCTTCATAAGATTTATCTGAAGAAAGCTATCATAGTAGATTTCCAAATCTAAGTATATTCATGGAAAAAATTTAACTGGTAAACCAAATTTCCACAATTTGCCAAAGGGTATTGTATTATTTTATTAGTATCTAATTTCACTGGGCATTGCAAAAATTCAGGATAGGATAGAGGGAATAAATGAAAATTTTTTATAAAAGAAAAACATGAAGGAAAAACTTGAAGAGAAAAAAGTGAAATTATAATTTTTCAGATTATTGTAAGTTACATATACCATAGAAAATGGTTCAAATAATAGAAAACTAGAAATAAAGTGGGGACTTCATCTCAAAACAAATTGATTATGTTTTCAACAGCATGTTAAAAACCTTATTTGAAGATCAAATTTTATAAAAGTAGAATGATCCCATAATAGAGTGTAATATAAGAACTCCATCATTTGGTGTTTGAAACCGTTCTGGTCTATTGTTGATACATTTTGGGTCCATTGTGAAATCAGCCTTCAGGGAGGCCATGGCCAGCCCTGCCGCATCCTGGACAAAGGTGCTATTTTGTCTCTTCAAAATATCACATAATGCCATCTGCCTTGGGAAGTGCATTCTTCATGTTACTGCCAAACTCTTTATTTCATGGTTTTGTATATACTCCATGAAGAAAGAAAAAATTACATAGGAATTATAGTTGGAGCTGTATACTTAGGAGTATCAGATTTAGCAAATTTAAAATGGAGCACCTCCAATTAAATTTCAATTTCAGATTAGAAATAAATTATTTTTTATCAAAGTATGTAACATTTGGGACATACATATAGTAACAAATTTTTGTTATTTAAATTTCAAATTTAACTGAATGCCCCCATTTATTAACAAATATCACAGTAGGCAATGACTCAGGGATGTGAAGAGAGGCAACTGGCTGCCTATTTCTGAGGTGCAAACTTCTCCATTTGTAAGCCAAACTCTCTAAGATCTTTATCCATCCTAACTTTCCCTACTGTAGATTTATAAATGAGATGAAGCCATTTATAATGTGGATATTCTTTATAATGAACAGAAATTGCTTTTGTTTAGGGAATAATTCACCCCAATAATCCAAAAGGCTTGTACTCAAAGTAAATAAATCATCCAAGGCCAGTCTTAAAGTGTTACTTACGTGGAAAAGACCAATCCAAATATACAAGAAGGAAGAAACAAATTGGGAATTTGTGTGTGTGTGTGTGTGTGTGTGTGTGTGTGTGTATGTTTGGGGAAGGTGGAGACAGATTCTTAAAACAGAATAAGAAAGCAAGAAAGGAAGACAACAGCCGAAGAGTGTAAAGGAGTAGGCAGAGTGGTGAGAAGGTAACTGTGGAGACAAAGTCAGGATGGTCTGCAGCCCTTTGAAGGTTGTGCAGGGTGTGCACGGCACAAGGTGCCTTCCCAGGGGGTTGAGGAGAGAGAATGCAGCTCCACCCTCCACAACCATCTACAGGTGCTGGCCTCATCCGTGAAAGACTCACAATGACAGCTTAGCACAGGCAAGAGTTCAGCGTTTTTTAAACATTCTGGGTTCCCACAGCCTCCACAGCTCTCCCTAAGCTGTGTCCAAGTGGGTAGTGTCAGTTATGAGAGATTTACTTGCCTGGAGTGTTGGATCTTTCTGCCCAAAGTCTTTTTAAGTTTTTTGCCTTGTTCATCATTCTGTGAATTTCCTCGGCCAGGTCTTGTATCTCTTTTAAAAAGGCCAGGTTGTTGACTTTCTTGGGGTCAGCTGTAGTTTGGAACCTAGACAAACTTTAAACAGAATAAATACTGCAAATGAAGCTCTTTGACAAGAATAAGTTTCCTTGGCATTTTTTAAGATTTGTGATACCAAATTGTTTTCAATTAAACTTGGTACCAAATTACACTCCCATCATCTACCCTGAGAGCCCATTTTACCTGACCCTCATCCAAAAGAGAAATCGTTATTTTAAAAATCTTCACAAATTTAAAATTAGAAAATTGTCTTCATTCTCTGTATTATCTGAAAGCTCAGCCATTTTATGTTTATAAACCTTTTTAAAAAAAATTTATTTGACACATATTATATAGCATGCCCTGCACATCGGTGATGTGCAGTGGAATAAATACATCAGTGAACAGTACAGACATGATATGATCTCTGCATGAGGAGGAGACAGAGACAATTATGGGGAATGTTTTAGTTTTTTAATTCCACACCTTTATTTTACAAATTAGAGAACATAGTGAAAATGAATTAACAGTTGTCAACATGTAAATCTACCATGAAAGAATAACAAAGCTTACATCACAAAGAGTTACAGTAAATCTCTTCCACAAATATTATCACTTAATTCTCACAATCTATAATGAAGTCAAAGCAGGTTCAACATTTATTGATGAATAAAATAAATTCAATAACTTTCAAGTCAGCTATTTAGAGATGAGGAAATGTGGCCCAGATAAACAAAGTGAATTTGCTAAAAGCAAACAGACTGTTTGCAGCAAAACTGGGTCTGGAGTCCAGAGAACTGAGCACTGGCTCAGATGGCCTTCTATTACAGGTGGTTGCTACATACACTCAACAGAAATCTCACCTGGTTTTGTTTTGTTTTGCTTTGCTTTAAAAAAAAAAAAAAATGTAGAAAGAGGATCTTGCTATATCGCCCAGGCTGATCTTGAACTCCTGGCCTCAAGTGATCCTCCCACTTTGACCTTCCAAAATATGGGATTACAGGCATAAACCACCATGCCCAACCAGAAATCTTACCTTTTAAGTGTGGCCTTCAACTTGAGTGGATCAGAATTTCAAAAGCACAACAAGAAACTACTTCTCTGCTGAGGCCTCATATTAAAGGCTAAAAATGACCTCTGAAAGCTGTGAACCATGATTCAAACTCTCTTGCTTCACCCAAACATGAGATCTGCCTGGGAAACCATAGAATTATCAGATTATAGAAATCAATGTAATTCAAGATGAGTTTCCCTGGTAATAATGAGCAGGTTTTACGTTCTTTTTCTAGTTATTATCTCAAAAGTACCTCAATTTGTCCTTAAGACCAGATTAGGAACTATCATTAACATAAGAAATGTTTATAGCAGAAAAATGCATAGAAAATCCTTGATTAAATGTTAATTTGTGTGTGTGTGAGACAGAGAAGGTGAATTCCAGAGCGGCAGGGAAATCTCAGAGCTATAATAGGATTTGGGTGGACAGTAGTTTCCTCCTTTCTGAGTACAGGTCTTTATTGAGACTTTTATCAGGTAGTGCTTGACCTGCCAGGCTAGGAAAAGACTTGCAAAGTGAAGGTGGGGGATAAAAGAGATTGCAGTGGGGAGGACAAGAGAAGGCCACTGAGCAGAGATGACTGAACTTTCTCAGCCCTCAGACTGACACTGAGAATCACCCCTTCAAAGAGCCACGACCGATACTGCACCCAGAGATATCCCTGCAATTCTGTGAAGGATCCACTTGAGGTTGTCAGAAGTGAATCGGGCCTTGGAAATCATTATTCAGGTCCCTTCCTCAGTTTGAAGATGAGAAAACTTAGACCCAATGAAAGCTCCCTTGGAGTCAAAATGTTTTTAAAACAATGTCACACTTGGGAGATTATCTTTAAAATAAGATCAAAATATTACCCACCTAATAGGGTGGTGTGAGGATCATCCAGCACCCAGCACTGCATAAATAAGCATGAAGAGGTACGGCAATGGTGAGACTAATACTGAGATATGCACATTTTCAGCATAAGGACTATAAGAATAAGCAAGGAATGTGAAGCAATATGATTATTCTTTCTATCACAATTTTTGTTAATTTTTGCTTAGGCAAGAAGGACAAATTCTTACCAAATGAGAATTATTTCTAAGTAGATCCAAAGGCAGAAATAATTCTCCTAAGAAGGCTGTTATGGCTGACTCACATTACTGCTCCCATTTATCTGTGCCAGAGAGGAAGGATTGGAGGACAGTACTAGGTCAATTCCATAACTTTGCTCTTGTGAATGGTGCTACAATAAATACACAAGAGCAGATATCTTTTTAATATAATGATTTATATTCCTTTGGATAGACATCCAGTAATGAAATTGTTGTATACAGTGGTAGTTCTATTCTTAGTTCTTTGAGAAATCAAAATGTTTAAAACAATACCAAAAAAATATTAACTTAGGAATACATTTAATGAAATATACATAGAACTGAGGGCTACAAAAACATTCCTGAGAGAAATTCAAGAAAGCTAAAATAAATGGAGACCTATATCATGCTCATGGATTGAATGATTCAATATTTTTAAAATATTAATTCTCTCAAAACTAATGTATAGATAGAAGGTAACCCTTTAGGACAACTGCATATTCACATGCAAAAGAATGAAGTTGTATCCATCCCTTCCTCACACCATACACAAAAGTCAACTCAAAATGGATAATAGACTAAAATGTAAAAGCTAAACTGTAAAACTCTTAGAAGAAAATATAGCAGTAAATATGATTGTAGATTAGGCTGAGCCTTTTAGATATGACACCAAAAGCACGAAAAAGAAACAACAAAAGAAAAAACAAAGAAAAAACAACAAAAGAAAAAAATAGGTAAGTTGGACTTCATGAAAATTAAAAACTTTTACTCCAAAAACACAATCACAAAGTGGAAAAACAACCAGAAAATGGTGGGGAAAAGATGTGGAAGTCATATATCTAATAAGGGACTTGTCTGTAAAATATATGAAGAATTCTTACAACTTTATAATAAAAAGACAAATGATCCAATTAAAAGTGGGCAAAAGATTTGAATAGACATTTCTCCAAAGAAGATATACAAATGGCCAAAAACCACATAAAAAGATTGTCAACATCATAAACCATTAGGGAAATGTAAATCAAAATCACAATGGAATAACTCCTTATATCCACCTAGATGGCTACAATCTAAAGAACAGAAATATAAATATTGGTGAGAATGTGGAGTAATTGAACCTTTATACCACTGATGATGGGAGAGCAAAATGGCAGAGCCACGTTGGAAAACAATCTGACAGTTTCTCAAAATGTTAGACATAGAGCTATCATATGACCTAGCATATACCCAAAAGAGAAACAAAAACATACATTTTTTTAAAACTTGCACGTGAATATTCCAGCATTATCCATAATAGCCTAAAAGTAGAAACAACTCAAATGTACTTCAACAGAGGAAAAGATAAAGAAAATGTCCTATATCTATACAATGGAATATTAGTTGATCATCAGTTTTAAAATGAAGTATTTTAGATGCTACAACATGAATGAACCTTAAAAACATTGTGCTGAGTGAAAGAGGTCAGTCACCAAACAAAGCCTATAACTTATACAAATTCTATATGTAGGAAATGTCCAGAATGCTAAAATCTATAGAGACAGAAAGTAGTTTAGTTGTATGCCCAAGGTTAGGCGTGGGGGAGATTGGAAGGAAATGAGAAGCGTATGCTAATAATACATTTAGATTTTCTTGTTGGGTTGGTGAAATTTTTCTAAAATTAACTATGATGATGGTTGCCCAGCTCTGTGAATAAACTAACAATTATTGAATTGTGTACAGGCCTACCTTGTTTTTTTATGCTTTGCTTTATTGTCCTTCACAGATACTGTATTTTTCGCAAATTGAAGGTTCATGGCAAACCTGCATTGAGCAAGTCTGTCAACGCCAATTTTCCAAGAGCATGTGCTCACTTTGTGTCTCTGTGTCACATTTTGGTAATCCTCACAAAATATTTTAAATCTTCATTATTATTGTATCTGCTATTGTGTTCTGTAATCAGTGATCTTTGATATTACTATCATAATTGCTTGGAGTTGCCACAAACCATGCCTATATAAGATGGAGAACTCCATCAATAAATTTTGGGTGTATTCTGACTGCTCCACTGATTGACCATTCCCTCATCTCTGTTCTCTCCTCGGGCCTTCCTGTTCCCTGAGACACGATGATATTGAAATTAGGCTAATGAATAACCCTACAATGACCTCTAATTGTTCAAGTGAAAGGAAGAGCCACATGTCTGTCACTTTAAATCAGAAGGTAGAATTATTATTATTATTATTATTATTATTATTATTATTAGAGACAGAGTCTCACTCTTGTCGCCCAGGCTGGAGTGCAGTGGCACAATCTCAGCTCCCTGCAACCTCCGCCTCCCGTGTTTATTAATTATTAGGAATGATTAAGTTCGGTGAGGAAGGCATGTTAAAAGCTGAGATAGGCTGAAAGCTAGGACTCTTTCACCAAGCAGTTAATAAATGCAATTCACTAACAGTTAATGAAGTTGTGAATGCAAAGAAAAGGTTCTTAAAGAAAATTAAAAGTGCCACTCCAGTGAAAACACAAATGATAAGAAAGTGATATGGAAAAAGTTTTAGAGGTCTGGATAGATGAAATCAGCCACAACATTTCCTTAAGCCAAAGTCTAATCCAGAGAATGGTCCTAATTCTCTCGAGTTCTATGAAGCCTGAGAGAGGTGAGGAAGCTGCAGAAGAAAAGTTTGAAGCTAGCAGAGGTTGGTTCATGAGGGTTCAGGAAATAAACCATCTCCCTTACATAAAAGTGCAAAGTGAAGATGTAAGCATTGATAAAGAAGCTGAAGCAAGTTTTCCAGAAGATCTAACTAAAATAATTGGTGTAAGTGTCTACACTAAACAACAAATTTTCAGTGCACATGAAACAGCCTTGCATTGGAAGATGTTATCTAGGACTTTCATTAACTAGAGAGAAGTCAATGCCTGCCTTCAAAGTTTCAATGGACAGGCTGACTCTCTTGTTTGGGACTAATACAGCTGGTGACCTTCAGTTGAAGCCAATGTTTATTTACCATTCCAAAAATCCTAGGGCCCTTAAGAATTATGCTAAATCAACTGTGTCTGTGCTCTATAAATGGAACACCAAAGCTTAGATGACAGCACCTCTGTTTACAGCATATTTTACTGAATATCTTAAACTCACTGTCAAAACCTACTGCTCAGAAAAAAAATGTTTTCAAAATATTACTGCTCATTGATCATGCAGCCAGTCATCCAAGAGCTCCAATGAAGATGTACAAGGAGATTAATGTTTTCATGCCTGCTAACAAACATCCAGTCTGCAGCACGTGGAGAAAGAAGTAACTTCAAATTTCAAATCTTATTATTTAAGAAATGCATTTCATAAAGCTATAGAGTCATAGATAGTGATTCAAATGTATGGATGATTTTGAGTGGGTTCCAGACTTCAGTGGAGGAAGTAACTGCAGATGTGATGGAAATAGCAAAAGAACTACTATTAGAAGTGGAGCCTTAAAATGTGACAGAATTGTTGCAATCTCATAATAAAACTAATGAATGAGGAGTTGCTTCTTATGGATAAGCAAGCAAAGTGGTTTCTTGAGATGGAATCTACTTCTGGTGAAGATGCTGTGGACATTATTGCAATGATAACAAAGGATTTAGAATATTACATAAAATTAGTTGGTAAGACAGTGACAGAGTTTCAGAAGATTGACTCTCATTTTGAAAGAAGTCCCACTGTAAGTAAATGCTATAAAACAGCATCACATGCTACAGAGAAATATTTCATGAAAGAAATAGTCAATGATGCAGTAAACTTCATTTCTGTCTTGCTTAAAGAAATAGCCACAGCCACTTCCATCTCCAGCAACCACCACCTTGATCAGTCAGCAGTCATCAGCAACAAAACAAGATCTTCACCAGGAAAAAGATTGGCTCAGATGATCATGAGCATTTTTTAGCAATAAAGTGTTCTTTTAATTAAGGTGTGTACATTTTTTAGACAATGCTATTGCACACTTAATAGACTACAATATAAACATAAATTTTATATGCAATGAAAAACTAAAAAATGTATGTGACCCACTTTATTGCAATACTTGCTATATTGTGATGTTGTGAAACTAAACCTACAGATCTGAGAGTCCAAAAACAGTCCTTCATACTATTAACAAATCAATTGATTTTAAACAAAGGTCCCAATGTATTTTAATGAAATAGAATAGTTTTTTCAACAAATGCTACTAGAATTGTATATACATACTTAAAAAGATAAACCTCAAAAGTTACCTCACACCATAGAAAGAAATAAACTGAAAATAAATTGTACCTGTAAACAAAAGCTAAAATTATTAAAAGAAAATACAGGAAAAATTCTGAATGATCTTCAAAAATATTAGGCAAATATTTCTTTGTTAAAGAAAAACACAAAAAGCACAAATCAAAATAGAAAAAATGATAATTATATTTTATCAAAATAAATAATCCCTGCTCTTCAAAAGACAGAGCATAAATTAGAAAATAATATTTACAATACATGTATAATATGCATACATATGATTAAAGACTTGTGACCAGCATATGTAAAAAAAAAACTCTAAGAATTCAATAAAACTAAAAATAAAAAATCAATTGTATAAAATATTCGAACACTTTCCTCAAAAAAATATTGAAATGGCCAATAAACATATAAAAAGATGCTTAACATCATTTCTGATGAAGAAAATGTAAATTAAAATTACAATTAGAAAGCACAATACAACAGTATAGAGGCTAAAATTAAAGAGAACAACATAATAACAAGCGTTAACAAGAATGTGGAACAACTGGAATTCTTATGTATTGATGTTGGGAGTATAAAATTGCACAACACTTTGGCAAATAGCCTGGACATATATTGTATAGCTAAACATACACTAAACATTTATCCGAAGAATTCTACTGCTAGGTATTAACCCAAGAAAAATTAAAATATTTGTCCACACATTTATTTTTTTAATGTTCATAACATTTAAGATGGAAAGAGGCCTTGAAGAAGTTAGGACAGTCTTGTGTTGCCTACCTCTTCTCACTCAATCCCAGGCAGTGCAGCATGGAGAAAGATTCTGTGTGCTTGAGGGAGGGACAGCAAACTGAGTGTGAATCTTTGTACTGAAAGTCAGTGCTGCCCTGTCACAATAGAATGCAAAAAAAGGCAGAATTCTACTGGTGCCCACAGAGGGAGCATTTAGACCAGCCCTGAGCCAGATGAGAATCCTGTGCCCCAGCAAGAGGTATCCAAGTCCTGGCTGACCTCACTACAGGCTGATAAAGTGGTTTGGGATCCCAAATAAATTTGAGTGGCAGTCAGGCCACAAAAACTGCAGTCCTTAGATAAGCCCTGGTATTCTACTGGTTTTGAAGGCAGGGGAATTGCAGTGCCGATGCAATACCAGCTGTAGTAGCCATAAGAGTGCTTACATCAACCCTCCCCAACTCCAGGCAGTGGAGCTTGGGGAAAGACTTCTGCTTGAGGAAGACAGAAGGAATATTACAGAGGACTTTGTCTTGCAAGCTGAATACCAGTTCAGCCACTGTAAAATAAAGTAATAGGCAGATTTCTGAAGCCCCTGATTCCAGGCCTTTTCTTCCCAATGGCATTTCTAAACACATCTAGGCCAGATGAGAATCTGCTGCCGTGATGGGATGGACTCAGTCCCAGCAGGATTGGCTTCCTGCTGAGTAAGGTGACCTTGAACCTTGAATGAACATCAGCAGCAGCCAGGAAGTAGTGGCCATGGGTCTCAGGTAAGCCCCAGTACTGTACTGGTCAGGAAGAACATGAGCTTCAGTTGTGATCCAACATGGTGCCATGGGAGTGCCTGCATCACCCCTCCCCCAATTCCAAACAGCCCTGTGTGGAAAGATACTCCTTCTGATTACGGGAAACAGAAGGAAGAGAGCAAGAGCCTTCAACTGGTAACCCAGAGAATGCTCTCTTAACTTCCCTAAGTCCAACAAGGCTGATTACCTGGGAGCCTCCAAGAGTTGCAGTATTCTTGGGCTTAGGAATGAAGCAGCTAGTGCTGAAACAGCTGCAGTGACCACAGGCTTAGGTCACAACATTTATTCCTCTTTGAATTCTTGGAAAGTCCTCTCAAGAAGGATGAGTACAAACAAGCCCAGACTACAAAGATTGGAATAAATGCCTAACTCTTCAATGCTCAGCCATTAATGAACATCCACAAGCATCAACAACATCCAGAAAAACACGACCTCACCAAACTAAATAAGTCATCAGTGACCAATCCTGGAGTGACAGAGATATGTGACCTGTCAGACAGGGAAATGTAATATAAATATAATAATATAAATAAAATAATATAAATGCACCCAACTCTGGAGCATCCATATATAAAAAGCAAATATTAACAGAGCTAAAGAGAGAGACAGATCTCAATATAATAACAGCTGGAGACTTTGACACCCCATATTTTGCATTGAACAGATCATTCAAACAGAAAAGCAACAAAGAATCATTGGAGCAGAGTCTTGCTCTGTCACCCTGGCTGGAGTGCAGTGGCACAATCTCGGTTCACTGCAAGCTCTGTCTCCCAGGTTCATGCCGGGAGTATGGACATTTTATTAATTTTGATTCTTCCAATCCATGGACATAGAATATCTTTATATTTTTTGTGTGTTCTCTTCAATTGAAAAACTGAGAAAAAAATAATAAATTCCTAGATACTTGCAACGTACCAAGATTGAACCATAAAGAAATCCAAAACTTGAATAAACCACTACCAGGTAATAAGAGAGCAGTAATAAACATTCTCCCTTCAAAGAAAAGCTCAGGACCCAAACAATGGCTTCACTGCTGAATTTTACCATTTAAACAAGAATTAATACCAATCCTACTCAAACTAATCCAAAAGGTTGAAGAGGAAGGAATACTGTCAAACTCGTTCTGCAGTGCCAGTATTACCCTGATACCAAAACTAGACATCCACACAAAAAGTAACAAAAAAGAAAACTAGGGGCCAATACTTCTGATGAACATAGATGCAAAAATTCTCAACAAAATACTGACAAAATCGAATTTAATATTACATTTAAAAGATCATTTATTATGACCAAGTGGAATTCATCCATCCCAAGGACACAAGAGTGATTTAACATATGCAAATTAATCAATGTGATACATCACATCAAAACACAAAAGACAAAGACTATACAATCATATCAATAGACATTGAAAAAGCATTAGATAAAATTCAACATTCCTTTATGATACAAACTCTCAAAAAACTGGATATAGAAGGAATACAGTCAAGCACAATAAACCCCTTATATGACAAAATCACTGTTACTATCATACTGAATCGGGGAAAACTGAAGATCTTTTCTTTAAGATTTGGAACAAGAATGCCCACTTTCACTACTTTTATGCAACATAATACTGGAAGTCCCAGTCAGAACAATCCAGCAACAGAAAGAAATAAAGGACATCCAAATTGGAAAGGAAGAAGTCAAATTATCCTTGTTTGCATATGACATGATCTCATATTGAGAAAAACCTAAAGACTCCACCAAGAAACTATTAGAACCGATAAACAAATTCAGTAAAGTTGAAGGATACAAAATTAACAAAGAAAAATCAATAGCATTTATATACACTAACAGTGAACAATGTGAAAAAGAGACCAAGAAAGCAATCTCGTTTATAATAGCTACCAATAAAATAACATACCTAGGAATAAACCTAACCAAAGAAGTAAAAAATCCTTGCAATGAAAACTATAAAACCCTGATGAAAGAAATTGAAGAGGACACACAAAAATTAGAAAGATGCTCCATGTTCATGGATTGGAAGAATCAATATTGTTAAAATGTCCATCCTCCCCAAAGCAATCCGCAGATTCAATACAATCGCTATGAAAATACCAAAGATGTTCTTCATAGAAATAGGGGGGAAAAAACCATTTTTTAAAATCCTAAAATTTATATGCCACTACAAAGACCTAAAATAGCCAAAGCAATCCTGAGCAAAAAGAGCAAAGCTGGTGGCATCACATTACCTGACTTCAAAATATACTACAAAACTTTAGTAACCAAGTCAGCATGGTATTGTCATGAAAACAGACACATAGATCAATGGAACAGAACAGAGAACCCAGAAATAAATCCACACATTACAGTCCTTATTTTTTACAAAGGCTCCAAGAACATTCAATGAGGAAAGAACAGTCTCTTCAATAAACGCTGCTGAGAAAAGTGGATATCCATATGCAGAATGAAACTAAACCCCTATCTCTTGCCACATTAAAAAAAAAAAAATCAAAATTGATTAAAGACTTAAATCTAAGACCTGAAACTATGAAACTAATAGAATAAAACATTGGGGAAACACTCCAGGATATTGGTCTGGGCAATGTAGTCCCAGCTAATCAGGAGGATGAGGCAGGAGAATCGCTTGAACCCGGGAGGCAGAGGTTGCAGTGCTGGGCAGCAGAGAGCCAGACTCTGTCTCAACAACAAACAAAGTCTAGGAGGCGGAGGTTGCGGTGAGCCGAGATCGCGTCATTGCACTCCAGCGTGGGCAACAAGAGCAAAACTCCGTCTCAAAAAAAAAAAAAAAAAAAAAAAAAGAGCGTCAAGAGAGTGAAAAGCAAACTGAGAAGCTGAGGGGAGGCGGCAGCAGGTGATAATCAAGTAAGGCTAGGAACCAGGCAGTATGGTTGTTGCAAAAGAGGCAGAGAGGGTCACATGATCCTCTGGGTATCTGGGCATGTTTGAGAATGGACAAAAAAATAAAAATATTGATGACCACCAAATGAGACCAGTAGGAAATGGCTGGAAACGTTTCAAGAAACTGCAAATGAAAGGTCACCCAACCAAAGCCGAGAAGGCAAGGCACCGGGTGCTGTAGACCAAGGGTGGGCGTGCCCCGACATGGGTGTGGCAATCAGCCTCCCGAAGGTAGTCAGACAGTGAAAGGGAAGTGAGGGGCGGGTTTAGACGGCATATTAGCATTACAAAGCATTTTAAACTAAACAACATAGGAGTGACCACTAACACTCGCAAGAATATCCAGTTCTGTTTCCTGCAGTGCTTCATGTTTCTGAAATCCTCTTGTTAAAATGAAGGGGAAACCCCCCAACAAAAGCAGGAATGAGGAGCTGATTTTCCTAATCATAAACTACATCAGATGGTACCTGGGATTTCTGTCCAAAGTGAACTTACCTAAGGAATTAGAAAGGTCACAGAAACTTACGAACTAAATTAGCTGTGACACTTGCTTTCAGATTTTTTTGTTTTTGTTTTTGTATCTTTGGTTTTTGTTTGTTTGTTTGTTGTTTTTGTGGGGTTTTTTGGAGACAGATTCTCATTCTGTTGCCCAGGCTGGAGTGCAGTGGCGCAAACTCGGCTTGCTGCAGCCTCTGCCTCCCATGTTCAAGCAATTCTCCTGCCTCAGCCTCGTGAGTAGCTCGGACTACAGGCGCCCGCCACCACGCCCAGCTAATTTTTGTATTTATAGTAAAGATGAGGTTTCACTGTGTTGGCCAGGGTGGTGTCACACTCCTGACCTCGTGATCCGCCCACCTTGGCCACCCAAAGCACTGCGACTACAGGCGTGAGCCACTGCACCCAGCTGCTTTCAGGTGTTTTTAACCGAGACAATTACCACAAAATAATCAGGAATGAGTCTTTATTTATGGGTTTGAACTTCAGTTGAATCCACAGTTGCTCCAATATGAAAACACATGAAATCTACTTAGTCGAGTAGCCAGGTCTATTGACAGCATGCTTCACTCTTCCTTGTCTCCTTTCTCCCTCTCCCCTCTTTCCTTACTCCTAAAAATTTCCTTTCCCTATTTTATTTTGTATTTCTTATACCTCTTCCTTGGGCGCTACTAGTCAAAGTGGGGAATTTCATTCTTGGTTCTCAAAGTTAAAGGCTTTGCAATGCTGGTGAACTATTCACCTGACTACCACTCTCAGAATGTTAGGTGAAGAATCTCACCAGGTTGCTTTTATAATCCCTGAATTTCTGCACATTGAAGTGAGGATGTTGACGTGGAAAAGCACAAAGAAAACAAAGGTAGATTACTTCCTGGTATCAAGTAATTTTGGGGTTTTTGTTTGTTTCAGACTGAGTCTCACTCTGTCACCCAGGCTAGAGTGCAGTGACACGATCTTGGCTCACTGCGACCTCCCCCTGGGTTCAAGCAATTCTCCTGCCTCAGTCTCCCCAATAGCTGGGATTACAGGCACCCGCCACCACATTGGCTAATTTTTTCATATTTTTAGTAGAGACAGGGTTTCACTATGTTGGCCAGGCTGGTCTTGAACTCCTTGTCTCAGGCAATCTGCCCGCCTCAGCCTCCCAAAGTGCTGGGATTACAGGTGTGAGCCACCACGCCTGGGCTTCAAGTAGTATTTTTATAATAGTTACAGCCACAGTAATAAGAATTTGTTATTATTAACTCCCATTGGTTGAATGCCTCTGTGCCGTGCATTGTGCTAGATGTTTTCTGTATTTGTTTTTAACATTCACAAAACTTAAAGTGAGTGAACAGATTCAGAGAGGTTAATTAATTTGCACAGATTCACAGAACCAAAGGTAACAGAGCCAGTATTGTTTAGCCTCAAAATCGTATCCTTTCCACTTCAACATCATTTAAACTTCCCATTCCAAGTAAGGAAGAGAGGTAAGAAGACTTGAAATAAAGACTCTGCTAAGTCTCAAGCTCTTTTAATGCTTCCAAGAAAAACAGTTTTGTATATTTCCCTTCTCCACACATTCAAGAAAAGGCCATTGAACTTTTCAGGGTTATGACTTTGCAGTATTTTCAAATTAGCCTCTTTATAGCATATTTCTATATGATTTGTCTCAGAAAAAGTAAGCACCTACTATGGTCTGAAAGTTGGCATCTCCCATGCCCAACTTTTCATGTTGAAACGTAACCCCTAAGATGATATAGGGGAGGTGATTAGATCATGAGGACAGAGCCTTCATGAATAGGGTTAGTGCCCTTATTAAAGAGACCCTGGAGAGCTGCCTCATCCCTTCCATTATGTGAGAACACGGCTGGAAGGTGTCATTTATTATGGAAAGGGTTCTCACCAGATACCAGATCAGCTGGCACCTTGATCTTGGACTTCCCAGCCTCCAAAACTATGAGAAATAAATATTTATTTCTTATAAGCCACACAGTTTATGGTATTCATTATAGCAGCCCAAATGAACTAAAACAACACCATTTATAAATATTGTACCTGATGTGCCGAAAATTATCTGGAAACTTTTAATTTTCCTCTTGTAACTTTAAAGGTGGAGGATAAAGATCATATATGTCAACATTTGCTTTACATTTAAACATCTTAGATTATTTAATATTAGTAAATACAGATTAAATAAAACTCAGATCATTCATACCTGTTAATGCAAACTCTCATAATCAACTAGTCACTTGCTTCCCTTCCTAACTTCACCTGGGAGAAGTTTCCAGGGAATTCAGGATCCCCCAAGTGAAACTCCCTCACTTCGTCTCTTCTTCTCCTTCTCTTCTTGAGTTTTAAGGCCAACTACAGTGTCAGTTGCATAGCTTAGCATTCAGAGACTCAGAGAAAGCAACTTACCTGTCCTGTAGTCCATTTAGGTGGTTTATGACAAATAAAGCAGTACTGCCCAGTTTTTATTTGCTGTCAGCTAGGGACAGGATTCTGGTCAACTAATAGCACAGTAGAAAAAACCCAGTAGGTAGCTCAAAAAATAATTGTTCTAGGGGCATGTGGCACTAAAATGAAAAGTTGGCTAGACAAGTAATTTTGAAGTCATAATTTTAACCTACAGAAAACAAATTATCACATGCAAATAGCATTTGCTAATCAGTTATTACCCTGTGAGTCCTGCAGGTGGCAGTGGAAAGATCTCCTGCTGGAAGCTAACCGTTAGTTGGAGCCAGAATTATGTGACTCTGAATTTAATAAAACTTTAATTTCTATACTTCTCATGATCTCTGACCTATCCCAAATTATTGAGGCTTTACAAAAAGCAGAAGCCTGTCCTACGTGTCAGCTTTCTGAGATTTTTGAAAAAGATCTTTGTGCTTCTCTTACCGAAAATGATGCTCCATCGACCCTTCATAGCTGAAGTTCCTGCACCTTGATCCAGTGTTACAAAGAAGGCTTTGAACAAAGGGGATAACACCACGGCTGGGCAGATCTCGGGGCTGCAAATAACCTAGAAATAGATGCAAAGAAGAAATAAGTCCATATACCTGCTACCAGACATGGAATTCCTGTTGAGTTGAAATTGTAATATAATATATTATTATATTATTAACCTTGCTGTTAATTTAAAGGAGATCTAAGGACTCAGACAAAAAAAAATCAAATAAAATGAAACATCTTTATATCTAACACCTTTCTTCCAGGGTCAATACTCATGTTTCAAGGCAGAATGGCTCTGAGCAGCCATAGCTACAGGATTCACGAGATTCCCCATTCACCGAGTGGAAATACCTCTGATGCACAGCCAAGCTTCCAGACACGGCTCTCTATGAACAAGCTGTGAGCAGGAAGAATAAAAAGGATGCTTCTTCCCATCTCATATAAAAATGTAGGAGTTTTTAGTTTTAGCAAAAACTTCAAGCTTAATGCCAGTTGAATTCTGAATGCTTAAATATAGTTGTTAAATATTGTGTAATACAAAAAAAAAAAAGTCTTTCTACACTGAATAGGACTTTTCAGGACAGACGTCACTAGAAAATAGTCACCTCTGTGGATAACACGCTGTTTACACATCCCCAACCATATCCTTCCTTCACACCACCAGGAGAGTGGGAGTAGTGAGGATGCTGATGGCTGCAACAACTTGAAACTTGCGATTACCAGCCGGGTATGGTGGCTCACACCTGTAATCCCAGCACTTTGGGAGGCCGAGGTGGGCAGATCACCTGAGGTCAGGGGTTTGAGACCAGCCTGGCCAGTGTGTTGAAATCCCATCTCTACTAAAAAAAAAATACAAAAATTAGCTGGGTGTGGTGGCAGGTGCCTCTAATCCCAGCTACTCAGGAGGCTGAGGCAGGAGAACCACTTGAACCCAGGAGGCACAGGTTGCGGTAAGCCGAGATCGTGCCATTGCACCCCAGCATGGGCGATAAGAGCAAAATTCCGTCTCAAAAAAAAAAAAAAAGAAAGAAAGAAAAAAAGAAAAGGAAAGCTACAATAACCATCATAATCTAATACGATGTAGCTCATGAAACCCTGCTGACAGCCTTACTGCTCACATCTAATTTGGTCAGGGAGACAATCCAGGACTTAGAGACTCCCTATGCCCAGCATTCAGCACAATGCCTGTCACATAGAAGACACTCACTAAATGAATGAATTGAAAAATACATGAATAGGTTTTTAGCTAAGGGAACAAATGGAGTTATTAGCAGACACATGGCTCAGTGCTCTAGAATAATATACCATAAAAGGATTTGGAGTTATATCCCAGCTAGCAATAAAAGGTGTATTTCCCTAGCATAATTTCTGTGTCCTGTTTTTCTGAGGAACACATCAGGAATGGAAGTCACCACAGTGAGGTGTTCAGTGGATCAGAGAATTTGAGGATGCTAGTTTGGGATACAGTGTATCTCCAAGACTAAACATTTGGCTTTGTATCTTTGGGCCACCTTGTAATACAAGTAAACAAGTGTGAACGTCTTGGACATCTCATGGAATACAATTAAAAACATGTTTTACAATGAGGATGCTGAGAATCACAAGTGTGTCTTTCCCCAAATCATACACAAACCCAAGAATGACTCCAGGTCAAATATTCATTCTACTGCACCTCACTACCTCCAGGAGCAGGCCTGGAACGGAGATGCCTGTCCAGCACCCCGGGATTGCCAGGGCCAGTCTGAAACCTGGAGCACTTTCCTAGGTCTCCCCAGGGTCCCTGACCGCTTCTTGTTTTTCTCTTTTCCAGTGTCTGAAAGTGAGAACACAAAGGCAGCGCTGCCCTGGCAACTGTTTTCACATTCATATGTAGCTCGAGGAAGCAGCAGCGCCCTGGGCTTGTGCCTGTCCACCTGCATGTGCAGCCTGCCCACACCATAGGTGATCACAAGCCTAACTTCAACAGCACAAACAGAATTTTACTGGGACAGACATATACATAAAACTTCTCAAGCTTTAATCTCTCGAGGTACTTAACAGGAAATTTCATTTTACTATGCAAATAATCTTAACTTTGGAAGATTATTTATTCTTAGTGAAAATACCCATATATGCAGTCTTTGGCTTCATTCTAAAATTGTAAAACCCACATCACCTTTCCTAAGGTCCTTCTCAGTCACAGCATAAGAATGGGGCCAGCTCTTCCTGTAACAGGACAGACACAGAACATCTTCCACACAGTGGTGACTTCAGGGGTCAGCAACAGTGCCCAGAGAGTGCATTTCCTTGGCATGGCTTCTGTGTCCCATCTCTCTCTCCAGGAACACATCAGGAATGATGGCCCCACAGAGAGTGCTCAATGGGTCAGAAACTGAGGACTTCAGCCCTGGACACATTTTCTCTCCAAGATTAAAGACCTGGCATGGTAACATCAGGTCACCCCAAAACAGTGGGAAGCATGAGGGAGGGGGATGGGCATTTTTTAAATCATCTCCATGCCAGGCCTGGTGCTGAGTGCATGCTCCTGACCGGCTTTCTCTCCAAGCCCTCACAGCAGCCCTGGGAGCCAGGAGAAATTTGCTGTCTTTATAGAGAAGAGGTTCACAAAGGTTGCACGCCATGCTCATCCCCACAGAGCTGATGGGGGGCTTGATGGAGCTTCAACTTGCAGTCCTTGATCACTTTTGACTCCTGAGCCCCTTTGAGACTCTGACAAAGCCTTCCCTTCTGTAGGAAAGCTCATCTGCATACCTCTGGGAAATATTTCCAGTGTTTCTTTGGGCCACATCTTTGTTGGACTGCACTCCTGATACAAAGCAAGAGCTTGATAAATGTTTAAGGGATGGATGGAAACTTTGAGGATAAGGAACATCATAAGCTGCTCTTTCCATAGGGCAGGACTGAGCTAGTACCACACTGGATGGCAGACTTAGTGCTCTCTATCATTTACAACTAAATCATTCACAATTTTGCATTAGCCACTATCATTTTGAGGCTTCTTATCAGTCTTGATACCATGTTATCCTCTGGTTGCATGCAAGCTTTTTCTGCCCTGTTTTGCCCATTTCTCCTGCATAGTACTCCTGGTTTGTTTTTTTTGTTGTTTTTTTTTTTATCACTTACCTTTCCTTTTCTCACCCACTTTGCTCTTCAGGCTGTTGCAGCCTGGCCCTCCTCATCCTATCCCTCCAGTGAACTGCCCTGGAGAACTTGTCAGCCTTTATCTACTCCTGCAGCACACAGCAACAGCACCTGTCACTCTGCCATGCCTCCTTCTTTCAATGCTTCCCAGGCAGACTCCAAATCTCTGTTTGCCTTCCAGCACTCTGGTTGCTGCTTATTGTCTCCTCTGTTTATCCCTTGAATGCGCTCTTCCTGAGGCCTATATTCTGGAAGTTTCTCCTTCTTAGGTGTCCTCATCTATGTGATTCCAAATTCATAATCTGATTGATTAGGTGGCTCACCCTGACAATCTCAAGAGTCCCTCAGACTCAAGATGGTCATGCTGAGCACAGCTCCCCAAATCCCCTACACGTCCTGTGCCCTGTCAGTTTGGTGGGAGTGCACTCTCCACTCAACTGTTCCAGTCAAAGACCTCCCTGTCCTCATGCGTCCAGACAGTTGTTTCTGCCCATCTTACCTCCTTCATGTCCATTAAATCTGGCCTCTTCCCCCTGCTTCAGGGCACAACCATCTCTTGCCTGGTTACTCCAGAGCTCCACAAGTTGATCTTGCCTTCTGTAGTGTTGCTTTCCACCCACCCCTAATTCAACCTTTTCCAGTATCCAGAATGTGACCCCTAAATGCTCATTTTATTATGACCTTGCCTGAAACCTTCCAATGGCTCCTTCATGTTCTTTGAGAGTTCACCGTCCTCAACATCATACAAAGCCCTTTATTTGACCCTGCTTACTTCTCCAGCCATATCTCTGCCTTTTTTGGTTGCACTTTAGGCTTTTGTCCATGCTGTCTGCCCTGCTTAAACAATTTCTCCTCTGCACTCCCTTGTTCTGACAAAGTTGCACATTGCCTCAGATGCCTTTCCTTAGAATGGATTGGCCATCCCTCCTGTGTGCTCACACGGCTCCCTGTGTAAAATCCCATCATGGCAATTTTCCCACTGCATTGTAGTAGTCTGGCCCTACAATGAGCTCTGTAAAGGGAGGGAAAATGCCTTGTCCACCATTCTATTCTCAGCAAGGCCTGAAACACAAAAGGCGCTCAATACATATTTATTGAATAAATAAATAATAAAGTAGAAACCCTGAAAAGCTTTTATCTTTTCCTAAATGCTATTTTACTCACATGGTTTTACATTTTTCCATTCTGCAACACACAGGAGAATCCCCAAACAACAAAGACAAACTGATAGGAATGGTCCTAATATGTGTAAAACCTAAATATAACTGACACACTATTTTGGTAAATCCCACACTTAATAATCCCTCACTGATGTAATGATTACAGTGTCAACCACATTATACATACAAGTGGTATAGCCTGATAGAGACAAAGCAGGCCATTATTTCTCAAGGAGTGATTTTGTTAAGGTTTCAACGCAGATAAACAAAATGGTTCATCTGACCACTTTCCTGAGGCACAGGAAGTTACCAGTAATAGTGTAGCAGAGCATCACCATCACAACTGTTAATGTCATCATAGTAATCACTATCATCACCATCATCATCATTTCCATCATTACCTTCACTATCATCACCAACAACACCATCATCACTATCATCACCAACAACACCATCATCACTATTATCATCTCCATTGTAATCATCATCACAATCATCATTACCTCCACCATCATCTCCATTATCATCATCACCACCATCATTGCTATCATCTCCATTATCATCACCATCATCACTATCATCTCCATTATCATCACCATCATCACTGTCATCTCCATCATAATCACCATCATTACTATTATCTCCATCATAATCAGTCTCATCACTATCATCATCTTCATCATCATCACCATCATCACTATTTTCCTGATCATCTCCATCATTATTACTATCATCTTTATTACCATCAAGATCACCACTATTGTCATCACCATCATCACTATCGCCTTAATCATCATTACTATTATCTCTAGTATTATCACCATCATCACTATCATCCTTTCCATCATCATATCTCCATCATCATCACCATCATTACTATCATCTACATCATCATCACTATCATCATCTTCATCATCATCATCACCTTCATTACTATCATCTCTATCATCACCATCACCACTATCATTATCTTCATCACCATTATAACTATCATCACCATCATCATTTCTATCACCATCATCACCATCATCTCCATCATCACTATCTTCACCATCATCATCATATCATCAGCATCATTATTTTCTCACCACCATCATCATCACCATCAACATTACTATCAGTATCATGCTGATAAACAGTGAACTGCATCTCCCACTTATACTTCTTCTACTCTTTCTATATTTATAATGGCTATTTACCTATTCCCAAACTGTGTCAGTTTTAATTGGAAGAATAAATCTGTGTGCTAGATTGAGTGAACCTGTGTAAATATCACTCTTAAAAGACAAAGCCTAAATTGTGGCTTATTGACATATACTCCAAATATGTTGTTATTGTCATAATGAAACCCTATCTATTCGTTTTACTCATCATTCAGAGTTTATAAAAAACAAGAAAGAGTGCTATGAGTTTTTTTCTCCAAAGATTAATTCAAAAAGTATATAAAAAGTAAAACTTACAAATGTCTCTGTATCTGGGAGGTTCTTGAAAACGAAGTACTGTCAGAATTATAAACAGGATACAAGGCCAGAAGAATTCAGCAAGGAAAAGGACCTAGAAAAATTTTTTAAAAAACAATACCACTTGAATAAATTGTAAAATATTACAATATTTTCATCTATTGAAGGAGGTCATTGTAATCCCTGCTTTGTGTCTCAGAACAGTCATTTGGGACAGGATCCCACAGAAAAGGCCTAGTTTATTTATCATTGCACCCAGATCTGTGACTGTGTCATCTCCTTGTTCTTCTCCCATCAGACCCAGCTTTGCTTCTTTCCTTTTTCTGTACATTTTTATTTATTGCAGAACTTATGACATTAGAGAAATTAAAGAAATAAATAACTTCACCCATATTTCCCATACTTCAACATAGCAACTATTTTTATTTTTCTAATTTCTTTAACGTTTCTGACTTTTTTACCCAAATAGTAATTTTGCTGGCTTTGGTGGTAGCATCCACTTCTCATTTTCCTTCTTTTTAATGCATATTTTTCAATATTGCCTCATGAGGTTTATAACTATCAGCTTACTTGTTGCATAAAATTCTTACCTAATGAATACGCCATAATTCACACATTCTTCTATTAAGGAACATTTTGTGTATAAATAATCTTTCATTTGAATTATTGTCTTAAAATTAGAATAAACTCCTAAAACTAAGATTACTGGAGTAAAATCTCTTGACACAGACTACAAAAGAGCTACTTGAAATGATTGCAATAATTTGTACAACCTTAAATTTTCAAAGTTAAAAGAAAATGAACTGCCATTGACACATGGAATTTAATCATTTGAGGAAAAAATCACCAACTATAAGGTATAGCTCAAAAAATTAATAGAAAAGCCTCAATTATCATAAAATTAATTTTACTGTCATCGTTCTTTACTTTTTTTATGGTGGATAATCTTGTACTGAATTCAGATGACATCATTTTACAAATACAAAAGTTTATAGCCAGACAAAAAATAGGCAAGCTATCGAACAAATGCACAAACAAAAACCTAAAAATCTGCAAGTTAAGAATGCTCCATCAAACACCGAAGAGGATGTCTTACTCTTTCAGATTCCCAGTTATAATGTTTTGAACTAACATGAACTTCTGGTCACTTTGGTTTCTTTATTCTTTGAACTGCTATGGTCATATCCCATTACAGTAATCCTTCCCTGTAGGCAGATCTAAATGTGACCAGATGAGTGGCCTAAAGCCATCAAGACAAAACACAGGTGGAAAAGAGTTTTTCCATCCCTGGTGTAATTAAAGAAGAAAAGAAATCACCTTCTTTGGCCGAGCATGGTGACTCACACCAGTAATCCCAACACTTTGGGAGGCTGAGGCAGATGGGCCACTTGAGGTCAGGAGTTCAAGACCAGCCTGGCCAACACGGTGAAATCCCATCTCTACCAAAAATACAAAAAAAAAAAAAATTAGCCAGGAGTGGTGGCACACACCTGTAATTCCAGCTACTTGGGAAGCTGATACAGGAGAATTGCTTGAACCCAGGAGGTGAAGGTTGCAGTGAGTCAAGATCGCAACACCCTGCATGCCAGTCTGGCAACAGAGTGAGACTCCATCTCAAAAAAAAATTAAAAATTAAAAATAAATCACCATCTTTGAAATAATCCATGAGGAGGTATTTCTTGTGCCAAAAAGTGCATCATGATTAAAAAGTTCTCTGACACAGTCCTGAAACCCAGTTTCACACATTCTGATAACAAAGAAAATGTCTGCAGATTGCCCTCTGGTTCAAGGGACCACAATTAAACTATAAAGAAAGGTCAAGGACACTCAGGAGATAACTATTTATTTAAGTCATTTTGGTCATTCTCTGTAACAAATTAATAAGTTACAGGAGTATTGGGGTAGGGAGGCGGTGGGGGAAGATTCTATCATTAATTCTGACTGAATATACATAAGCAAAATAAAAAATATACCTCATATTAAATGATAACTTGATAGCATTAAGAAGAATAAACACATAATTTTTTTGGGTTTTTTGTTCTTTTTCATTTTTAATAACATATGATAGCTATTTTTAAGACAAGCAGTTATAAAGAAAACAGAAAATGGTTTATAGACCCAAGACTCATATAACCTTTGAATTATAAATATGTAAACAAACATATGTATGGTTGAGAAATTTTAAAAGAACACAAAAATTACAACCATTCTCCTATAGGATAAACTATCTATTTACAAAATACATGTATATGTATTATGTGTTAGAACCAATTTTCTATAACAGCATTTATAGTTCTACCTTGTTACTTTTAAAGACTACATAATATTCCACTGTAGGATTTTATTTATTTAACCAATCGCTTCATCATGAAAATTTGCATGTTTTTCTCTTTGGGGCCAGTGATATTATGAGGTACTTTTTGTTTGTTTGTTTGTTTATCAATTAGGGTGGTATTTACTTAGAAGAGAAGCATTTCCGCTTGACATTGAAAACTCTCTTAGGAGTATTTCTAAATGTTTTACATTACATGACACTATTAAAATATTACAACTAGGAAAATTTTGCTCAAGTTTGCAACAGTTTTCTTGAAAAGGTAAAGGCCATCAAAGTCAGACACATGTGTAGCATGCATTTTGGTCCAAAACCACCAAATATATTACTCTATTATAGTTGATTACAGATAGCAGAACAGCAACATACTAAAACCAATGCACATTATGAAATCAAGTAGATGCAATTCAGTGAATCCCAACTTTTAACTTCATGAGGTTTTATTTTACATATTTGGCTGACTTTTGTAAGTATATCCATGAGGTACCATTGCTAAATGGGATTACTGCACTAAAGTGTATATGATTTTTAATGTAGATTTTTAATTTGGATGGATATAACCAAAATGCCCTCATTAAAAACTAAACCAATTATCATTTACTCTGATTACACTTTCAATAACACCTAGGATTAACAAACTTAATTTTTTGTCAAGCTGATATGCAAAAACATAATAATAACTTTAATTACTTAGATCAAGCATTTTTCATAATTTAAGCATATAATAATTCGTTGCCTATTAATTCTTTGTTCTTCCAGTTTCCTATTTTTCAATTAAGTTGTTCTTTATTTTTACTGACTTAAAAAGCATCATTTTCTATTTAATTTTTTAGGTAGAGAATTCAGCCTTTTCATGGCTTATAGTATTACAAATATTTTCTCCAATTTTGTATTTGCCTTTTTATTGTCTAAATCGTTCATGCCATTAATTTATCGATCTATTATTTATAGTATCCGGATATTGTTCCCTTCACACCAAGACAACATCATTTAAAGGACCCTGCCAAAGCCAAATTAAAATAGTCAGTAGCAACTCTAAAATCACAAACATTTATCAGTCCAGTCTTAAAAATCAACAGTCTCTAGTTTCAAATGAAAATAATATTGGAAGAAAATCTTATCGTTGAGATCTCTAAGGATCTTGAAATAATAACAGAATTCCAATTAAACCTAAAAAACAGTATCTCCGAGTGTTTTGTTTACAAGCTGGTCACTGGCCCTTCTGAAAAGCACAAGTGAAAAAATATCTTTCATTGTTCTGAATCTGAAGTTGCTCCATTCAAGAGAAAAGCAGCCAGACACCAGTTCTGCTGCGTCATTTTCCATTGTGCCTGAGTGAATCACCCTTTCATAAGACTATTTCTCTCCGGGGTGCAAAGGCAGCCTTCCCTTTCTCATCACATTTTTATGTGACGTTTTTCTTCTTATGTGTCATTATTATCCTTGAATCTTGCTTAACATTTTGAATCTTATCCCTGTTAAATAGGAATGCTGTCTGATTAATGCTAGGGTTTCACCGTATCTCCCACATCGCAGATCGTCCAGTGCTGACTTCTTAACACCAGGAAGTGACCCAAGCAGAAGCAGAAACTGGCACTTCTGCTATCCAAATGGCACTGACGCAGATGCTGCCACAGGCTCTCCTCTCGAGAAAAATAACCGTCTGGTAAACCTTTTAGCAGTTAACAAAATAATGCCCCCACTACCAAACCACCACAAAGCCCTCCTACTCTTCCAGGAGAGAAGCTCCGACCAGCAGAGTGTGGAAGTGCTCAGTCCTGTACCCCGGCGCTTCCCATCCGCAAGGCACTTCTCACCACGAATTTCGTGGATGCCTAGATCCCTGTTCCACTCCCATTCCTCTCACCCTGTGGCCCGAGCACGAACATAAACCTTTCCATCGTTCCGTCAACACAGCTGAGCCACAGTGGCATTTGGGAAGACATTAGCAATACATACAGATGAACATGTACACAAAAAGGACTTCTGCGTAAAATGATACATTGAAACTTCCTCACAGACTTTTTCTTCTTTCAGACAAAATGGGTGGGGTGGGGGAGAGAAAAGAAAATAAATTAGAGGAGGCAGGAATAAACTTGTATTTGCCTAATACAAAAAAACTACCAGAACGGAAAAAAAAAGAAAAAAAGAAAGAAAAAATGTTTCTAGAGCAGATTAGATAAGCTTACCATGCCTCAACCGGGACTCAGTTGACAATCTCTAAAGCTATAACAAAGTCCCCTCACAATCCTGGTAACTATCCCCAGTACCCATCCATGGAGATGAGCACCCCAAAGGAGTCTCCTTATCTCCTGCTTCTAATAGAGGAGTTGGAAAAACTGCTACCGAGAATGATCAAATAAACAAGGAAAGTGAACAATGAGGCTGACTCTTGGGGAAGCCTCTAGGACTACATACAAAATGTGAGAAGAATCCAAAGCTGGAGAACAATTTCCGCAACTAGATGAACTGAACATGGCATAAAATGTTGAACAATTTTTCAAAGGAGAGCACAGAGCCCAACTGGTCTAATAAAGAAGGTTGTATTGCATCTCAGATGATTTCCCTCACTCTTCTCCCTGGCCCTCATGACCATTTCCAATCTTCTCCTTCTATAGATGATTAGAGCATACAGGATATGCTCAGGGATCACACTAGATATTGAGGGAGAAATAAAACTCATCCCTGATTTATTGAAAAGAGAGTCAAGAACAAATATAATACCTGGGCTGAACTCCCCAACCATGGGTGGCAATAAAACAAAGTGCACAGCTCCTATCTAAACATTAGGAAGGAAAGAAACCAACAAAAACAGATAAAGCAAACCAAATAAAGTTATAAAGCATGCCTGGATAAGAAACAACTCAAATAAAATGAAGAATTTCTTTACAAGTGCCTCATTAAGAAGAACACTTTAATAAGGACAAATATTCAGAATACAAGGGCTCAAAAAAAAGATATAAACAAATAAGTGAAAAAAGAGATTGTGGATCTAAGGAAAAACAAAAAACAAAAAAAATCATCACTGTGGAATGTTAAATGATTTACAAACCATAAAAAGAAAATACATACTAGTTAAATTTCAACTTTTGGAATAAGAAACAGCTTACAATAACAACAATGATTTTTAAAAACCTTTTAAAGGCAAAAATATTAAGACACAAAAGCTAATATATTTGAAAAACAAAGACTATACAACATAAGGAAAATTGGCATCCCCAAAGTAAACAATCCAACAAATGGAATAAAATATTTTTTGAAGTTATTCCTCAAAGATATAAGATAGCAGAATTTCCCTGAAATAGAGAAGATTTCATCTGCAGAATGAAAGCATATACTGTATTTCAGAAAAATAAAACAAGTCATAGTTAAACTATGGCCATTAAACTTCAAGCTATTGAACTTCAGAAACAAAGACTACTACAGGTGTCTAGACAGACAAAAAAAAAGAAGGCAACTCACTAACAATAAGAGAAAAAATTCAGTCTGGCCTTAAACATATCCTCAAAACATTCCACGTTAGATGCGAATGCATCAATATTTACAAAGTTCTAAGAGAAAAAAGTAGGATTAAGAAAAATGGCAACCAACAAAATGGCCTTTAAACAACAAATTTTGCAAGTACATATGTATATATGTTTGTGATATATATAGAGAGAGAGGGATTGATATATTTGATTTCAAAAAATGCTATATGTTATTTAGAATGGATACAATTAAAATATAAGGACATAGAATCGTTAAAATTAAAGAGACGAAAAAGATATGGTAGACAAATATTAAACAAATTAGTTATGTTAATATCACACAAAGATTTTAAGACACAGAATGTTGTTATCCTTGTCAATATATAAGGATATCAATCAATGATTGAGAGGATTAATACATAACAAAAAGATTGATACCAAAAAACTATAATAATGTAATGCATGTGTATACTTAATAATTTAGCCTCAAAATATATAGCACAACAATTGCACCGTATTACAATATTATATTACAGGAAGAAAATTCTGAATTTACTTTCACAGGAGGAGAATCCAATACCTACCTCACAATAACTCTCTACAATAGCAAGTATTAATCAAAAAAGGTGTTTTAAAATAACATATGATTTGTATTATCAACAAAAGATAAAGCATCTGGGGGAAAATTTTAACTAAAGTATGTGCAATTATTTCATGAAGAAAATTATAAAACTTTATTGAAAGACAGCAAAGAGAAGCTAAATATATGAACAGATGAATATCATTACTGCATTAAAAAAAAACTCCATACCGGATGGGCACGGAGCCTCACACCTGTAATCCCAGCACTTTGGGAGGCCGAGGCGGGCAGATCACGTGAGGTTGGGAGTTCAAGACCAGCCTGACCAACATGGAGAAACCCCATCTCTACTAAAAATACAAAATTAGTCGGGCGTGGTAGTGCATGCCTGTAATCCCGGCTACTCAGGAGGCTGAGGCAATAGAATTGCTTGAACCCAGGAGGCGGAGGTTGCAGTGAGCCAAGATTGCGCCATTCTGCTGCAGCCTGGGCAACAAGAGTGAAAGTCCATGTCAAAAACAAAACAAACTCCGTATCATAAAAATGTTAATCCTACCCAGATTGATCTATAGGCTTGATGCAATTCTAATGGAATTCCTAAAAGGTTTTTGTTTGTTTTACTTGTTCTGATTTTGCTGCTGTTATCATACTTAATGAGCTGATTCTAGAATGTATTTGGGAGAACAATGATCAAAAATACCCAAGACAATTTTCATCAACAGGTTGAAAGAACTTGTCTTTTCACATAACAAAGCTATGTAAAATAATAGTAATTAAAACACCATGCTATTAGTTTCTTAATAAGCAAAGTAACCTTTGAAACAGCCTAGGAATAGAGCTGTGCATATTTGGAAACTTGACATACGAGAATGGTGGTTGACAAATCAAAAGGAGAATAATTTCTTCTGCAACAAATTGTGCTATAAAACTGGTTATTCTGAAAGTAGAGATGGAGGGGGCAGGGATAGATTAGGTCTTTGTCATCATCACATACAAAACTCTAAATGTGAAAAAAAAAAAAAAAAACAAAAAAAACTTCCAACCTAGGCAACATGGAGAAACCCCACCTCTACAAAAAATACAAAAATTATTCAGGCATGATGGTGTGCCCTTATAGTCCCAGCTACTTGAGGGGCTGAGGCAGGAGGATTGCTTGAGCTCAAGGAGTTGAGGCTACAGTGAGCTGTGTTCTCACCGATGCACCCTGCCTGGATGACAAAGTGAGACCCTGTCTCAATAAAAAATAAAAGAAACTTTCTTTTTATTTTTTTTAGATAATCTTGCTCTGCCAACCAGGCTGCCATGCAGTGGCACGATCTCAGCTCACTGCAACCTCCACCTCCCAGGTTCAAGTAATTATTCTGTCTCAGTCTCTCAAGCAGCTGGGATTACAGGCATATGCCACCATGTCCGGCAAAGTTTTGTAGTTTTAGTAGAGATGGGGCTTCACCATGTTGGCCAGGCTGGTCTTGAACTCCTAACCTCAAGTGATCTGCCCTCCTCAGCGTCCGAAAGTGCTGGGATTACAGATGTGAGCCACCGCACCCAGCCAAAAGTAAAAGAAACTTTAGAAAAATGTTCAGAAGGAAACATACAGTTTTCTTTATATTTTGTTTATGCTTAAATAAGACACAAAAATCATAAACAAAAGAAACAAGCTATTTACAAATTTAAAATCCCTGTTCTTCAGAAAAGCCATCTGAAGAGTGGATAGACCAACCATAGACTTAGAAGGATCCATTTCAACATATATAACTGACAATGGAGTGTCTGTAATACCTACAAATACCTACAAATCAATGAGTAGGAAATGATAGAATCAAACACAATCAAAAGAAATGATCAGATAGGAGCAAAATATGAACACCTTATATGATGCGCAGTTTCAGTAGTACTCAAGCAGATGCAAATTAAACCCCAATGAGATCATCATTTTATATCCACCAATTCGGGAAAATGTAAAAAGTCTGACAATACTCATTGTCAGTTACCATATGGATAAACAGGAACTTTGGACAGCAATTTGACAATATTAGTAAGCTAAACCCAATAATTCAATAACCATGTAGTAAATTGAACCATATTAATTTTGTTAGATTAGACTGGTTTCAACCTTAAGAAAACCATATGATTTAACCAAATACACAGTTGTTAAGAAGGGATTATATACGTGAACCAAGCGGTATGCTCAATGCTCAAAAGTGTTTACACAGCATTCATCGTTTTTGTGAAAGAAAAAAAAAATTGGAAGTCATGCAAAACCCATCAATGGGAGAATAGATCAATAAACTGTGGTGTACTAAAGCCATAAAAATAAGTGTTTTCACTCATTCATTCATTTGGAATTGTGTACTACGTCAGGCACTGTTACAGGGACTGGGGAAATAGCAGTGAACCAACATGACCTAGTTTCTGTCCAGAAGGATAGAATGAATGTCCTTGTGAAACTAAATGAAGCAGAGCCATACACAACTCCTGAATGAGGCTTTCCTGGGAATTCAGACGTGAAGACCAAGCCCTATCCTTAAGTAGTTCGTCCACATAACCATGGAGCATTTGCAAGCACTTGCTCATTCATTATTTCATCCTCACAACAACCAGTGAGATAGGTAATACTGTGCCAGTTTTACATCTTGCATGTCATAAAGTTATTATTTCGTGCAATATCTTGGAACTAATTTGTGATGGTACCTGGACAGAAGCTCAGGCCCACAGATTAAATATGTAATTTTCCATCTGTCTTGAACAAACAATTTCCAAACTGAGTTTAAATACGTTTTTAAATCCTCCAAGTGGCTCATGCGGTATGTGATTTGGTTGCAACTAAAAACCACAAATAATAAAACGCTTAGGTACAAAAATAAAATTGTAAATGAATAAGAAAGAAAGAGAGCCTTTCAAAGGGAGGAGCTAGCCAGAAGATCTCATTGTCTGAGAGAAGAGGAAAACACCGTAAGTTTAGAATATCAAGGAAGCTAAAGTAAAGCACATAATTAGTCTGTTGCCCTTGTCTCTGGAAACAAAGGGCTTTGAAGGAAGCATGAAATTCTATTGTGTCTCTTTGGGGCATTTGGGGCCTCCAGATGCCAACCTCTCAAAAGAGGGGACTTTCCCAGATGTATTTTGAAGTTCTTATTGTTAAGCACTGCAGGAAAACACAGTCCAGTGTTCACACAAGGGGTTCCAACAAAGCACAAGTCAAAGCTAAGAGAGAGTCCAAGTGCCAAATAGCAATATAGTTACAGTTGATCTGCCTAGATCCTTTACACTTAGAAGTCCAGGCTTCCAAACGTCTCTCCATCAAAGTCCAAAATTCCTTCCCCAAGTAAACTTTTTGCAAACCTTTTAGTTAGTTGGATACTGACAGAAAGAAATAAACCAATTTTTCTTCTTTCTCTCTTTTTTTGTGAGAAGTAGCGTTGTTTTTTGGCTTTCTATTGAAAAATAATTGCTTTTCTTTCAAAATGCATTCAATGAACACTTATTTAGCACTTTCTCAAACATCGAGCTAGAGACTTTGGCATTATAAAGATGAATGAGGAATAATTTCTCCACTCAAGTACTCAAAGGAGACACACAAATAATCAAAATGAAGTATGAACACTGAAAGGAGATGCATATTGGTATAACCTTTCAGGAAGTCAAGTAAGCAAGATGTTTTAAAATTGTGAGATGTGCATGCTCTTCGACTCGAAGATTCTCATTTGATAGATTTTTCATGAGGAAACAATTGGGAAAGTATCTAAAATAGGTATAAAAGAGTTAATTTAATATTGTTTCAATTGCAAAAAAAACTACAAATTAAGCATCAATCGTTAGGGTATTGATATAGCATTTTCAGCTAAACACAACTATTTTTAATGGAGCTAAATATATACATTTATGGACATTTTTTGAATCCACAATTATGATGATCGAGTTAGAATGTTTGCACTAGTGACTTAGGACGTAGTGCTTTTTCTGCCATGGCTGAGTGCAGGTACTCTATGGAAAGCCACAGCCACAAGGAAACTAGCAGGGAGGTAGGTATACAGGACATCAAGCAGTATACTCCTTCCACTGGCACCCTGGAGTCAGCCAAGAAGACTCCAGGGAATGAGGAAAGAGGAATGGTGAGAGGATGCTCTCATCCCAAGCTCCTATTTATATTTAAATGGAAATATAACCAAAATACCAATTGAATAAATTATTAAGTCAAAATGTCTCTAAAATATAATTGGTAAGTAAACATGTTTTTAAAAACATATTTCCTAAGAAGAAAGAAGAGCTATGAAAAATTCTAATGCTACAAAATATTAGAACATAGTATGACATTTCAGTGCTTTAAAAAATGTAAAATTGGTGCAAAACAGAAATGTAAATATACGCAGTGGCATGGGAAGTCCAAAAAGAGGCCCTACTACTTTTATTTTATAACAAAATGACCTTTTATGTACAAGGAGGTAAAAAAGAGTGATTTAACAATGACATTAGGCTATTTGAATGGAGACTTTAAAAAAAAAAAGATAAATTAAAACATTATACAACTCAAAAGTAAATGAAAGTGTAAAAAAGGGTAAATTTAATTTTAGTAAAACAAAAAGAGAGCAGAAAATTGATCAAAGTTATGGATGAGTGAAGTGTAATTTCAGCAGTTTTGAAATTACAAAAGACATGTTTCAAAGAAAATGAAAAGATATTTTAAGATATACGAATTGTCAAGTCTGAACACTAAAAATAAGAAAAAAAGAGGATAACTAAACAAAGAAATACTTGTCATGCATGTAATCACCAGGCTTCTAATGACACAACTGGAAAGAATTCGATGGGCAAGTTATAGAAGGAAAAAATAGAGAAAAAAGTTAATTCTTACACTAACTCCTTAAAATAGAAAATCAAGTAAGCCTTAATACATGTACTGTTTGCAAGCACAGACCACACTGAGTCAAGGACAATACAACACTGGACGCATCGACTGGCTTTACATGAACTGTGCATCCCTTCTGAGTAGACGCCAGTCAACAGATGGCATGAACCCAAAAAGGGTTAGTAATTCGAGTTCCCTTTGGATTTAGCCATATTACTACTTAGAATCTGGGGTTTTTTGTTTGTTGGTTTTGTTTTGTTGGTGGTGGGTTTTGTTTGTTTGTTTGTTTCATTTCATTTTGTTTTGTTTGAGATGAGGGCTCACTCTGTCACCCAGGCCGGAGAGCTGGAGGGGGATCGTGACTCACCACAACCTAGAACTCCTGGGCTGAAGCAATCCTCCCGCCTCATCTTCTCTAGTAACTGAGAATACAAGCGTATGCCACCACATCTGGCTTAGAATTTATTAAGAGATGTCCAGCATCTGCTGGGCATGGTGGCTCATGCCTGTAATTCCAGCACTTTGGGAGGCCAAGGCAGATGGATCACCTGAGGTCAGGAGTTCGAGACCAGCCTGGCCAGCATGGTGAAACCCCATCTCTACTAAAAATACAAAACAAACAAAAAACAGCCAGGCATGGTGGCTGGCACCTGTAATCCCAGCTACTCAGGAGGCTGAAGCAGGAAAGTTGCTTGAACCCAGGAGGTGGAGGTTGCAGTGAGCTGAGATGGCGCCATTGCACTCCAGCCTGGGTGACAAGAGAGAAACTCCATCTCAAAAAAAAAAAAAAAAAGATGTCCAGCATCAATATAATGTGATGTATCAAAAGAATAGTATGTTAGGATAATCGAATTACCACCGGAAACAAGGAAATCCCGCAACAGAAGCAGTAAGGGCAGCGCCTAACCCCACCTGGAATTTGGGATTCACACCACCCATGCCAATGTGTGTTGTAGACACGGAGTTCAAGGCTGTGCTGTGGCAATACGTCCAGTAGTTCCTGACACCCCTAGCATGTGCAAGAGTGTTTCCTAATTCTCATAGTCTGGTGGCATTTGTTCCTAGCTCACCCGCTCCAATCTTCATCAGATACATTCAGAGTGCTGTATTGGTGTTGTTTACTCGAGAAACCTGTCCAGAAGCGCCAGGGGCTCAGGCATCAGATAAAATCGAGTCTCAGCACAGCTCTGCTGCTTCCCTTCAAATGGGCCTGTGCAAGTTAACCACCCTTCCTGGCTCATTTTCTGTAGCTGTGAAATGGGAGTAAGAAGTTCTGTCATGCAGGGTGTGTGAAATCGGACTGATATCCTGGTCTCAAGTGCATGATTGTTGGCAGGGAAAAAGAGCATACTCTGACACCATCTGGCTCAGCCGATGTGACAAAGTGCAGAAGGAGAGAGTGTGCTGTCAGGGCCTGCCAGGATCACAGCACAGCGCTATTTTAGCTTCCATCTGGGATCTTTTGTAGCAGCCCCCGTGAGCTGCCACTCAGACGTCATTCCGTGGGTCCGGAACAGGGCACCGTACCTCTTGGCTGCTTCCCTCTCATCCCTAAGGAATGGTTATTTTCCAAGTAGGTGGGCACAAGAACACACAGGTTCAATTCTCCCAGGAGCTCCAAGTTCAAACCTGGAGGATGACAGGTGCTTTCTGGCCGGGACAGCCCCAGAATCAGGTAGGACCAGGCACAGGTGCTACCCCTCAAGGGACCCCTCTGGCATAGCCAACAGCAGGCAGCTGGGGAGGATTAAATCATCCCTGACAGGAATGAAGCAGAGAGAGGAGAGGACACTCACTGACCTCGGGCAAGGTTTCCTTGAAAAGAGCCCCCAGAGTTCCAAATTGAAAAAAGAAATGTGCCTTTCACAGGACCAGTTCCCCAATCAACAGCCTCAGCCTCCAATACAATCTCATAAAAACAAGGCTTAAGGCTGCCTTTGCCTCTGGTCTCTCACATTATTGTTACTGTGATGGTTTTGTTGTTGTTTGTTGTTTTTAAAACCTTTCCTGTAATTGAAAAACCCTGGCCTATCTGGGCCAAAGTAAATAATTATGCCAGGGAACTGCAGGCTTCCCAAGGAGAGCTGCATTCACAAGTAAGAAGGAAAAGCCTCTTGGGAAAATAAGTCTTTGTTTTATTGTTATTATTTTTGGTTTTCGTTTTGCACAGAAGCCACGTAAATCCACCATCCTAAATAAAATCTCCCAAACCTAGCTTTTTGATGATCTTGTCATTTTCTCTCCAATATGCTGGTAACAATTTCAGCAAAAGAGTAACCTAGAGAGAATTATTTTCTCTTTTCAGCCTAACAGTCAAATTGGTAAATGAGAAACTGGGTGACTTGTCTTTGAAATCCAGTCAGTTTTCCATACCTTTAGAAGACTGGATACTCTCACATTCTTTTTTTCTCATTTTATTTTATTTTATTTATTTTTACTATTTATTTATTTATTCTCTTTTTGAGATGGAGTCTCGCTCTGTCGCCCAGGCTGGAGTGCAGTGGCTGGATCTCAGCTCACTGCAAGCTCCCCCTCCCAGGTTTACGCCATTCTCCTGTCTCAGCCTCCCAAGTAGCTGGGACTACAGGCGCCTGCCACCACGCCTGGCTAGTTTTTTGTGGGTTTTTTTTGTAGAGATGGGGTTTCACCATGTTAGCCAGGATGGTCTCGATCTCCTGACCTCGTGATCCACCTGCCCCGGCCTCCCAAAGTGCTGAGATTACAGGCATGAGCCACCACACCCGGCCACTTCTTTTTTATTTTTTTGAGACAGAGTCTCGCTCTGTCACCTAGGCTGGAGTGTACTGGTGTGATCTTGGCTCACTGCAGCCTCTGCCTCCCAAATTCAAGTGATTCTCCTGCCTCAGCCTCCTCAGTAGCTGGGATTACAGGCACACACCACCACGCAAGGCTCATTTTTGTATTTTTACTAAAGACGGGGTTTCACCATGTTGGCCATGCTGGTCTCAAACTCCCAACCGCAGGTGATCCGCTCACCTCAGCCTTCCAAAGTGCTGGGATTACAGGTGTGAGCCACCACGCCCAGCCACTATTCTCACATTCTTAAACTCAGACAACAATGCAGGACAAAAGAGATGCTTACTGCACAGCCAGACTCTTAATGATACGCTGAGACGCTTTCACTGTGCAAGGAGTTCCCTCACTGCCCTTCAAAGTTGTGTTTTTATACTTGGTTGTTTATTCAATCACTAGTGCTTTGAGAGAGGGTGTAGGAGGAAAATAAAGCTAAAATTAAAGGTTTAGAAGCAAATTAAGATCAATTGAAATTAAAGAAAAGGCACTGCTGATACCATGGTTGTGAATGGGGAAAACCAGGCCAACCAACCCCAAACAGCTTAGTAGAGTCCAGCCCATGCCAAAAAATATATATATAAAGGGAGGTTTGCTTTTCATTAATTCGATTTCTGAACTGCTTTTCCTAGATCACTGCTCTTAGTAAACCTGACAAACACTCAAATGGCCCGCAGTGGCCTTGCAGTGAGGCAGTTTCCTACCAGGGTCCAGTGCAAGGTGAGTCCTGAAGGCCAGGGCAGCCCAGGCCAAGCCCCAAGATCCCACGGGCTCCCGATTTAATGACAAGTGGGAAGATCATCAACTTTATCTTCTCATCTAGCCAAACAGAAGTTGAATTCCTCTACATTTTATGAAAGAGCCCTCGGTGGGAGCTTCGAGCTATCAGGAGTTCCATCGCACCTGCACTGCTGTATGACTGCAGCCAGAGACAAAGAAGCCATCTTGTCAGTCATCCGCGTGGCCTAATCGCAAGAAATGTGTCACTTCTGTGTAAGTGCTGGAAACGAGAGTAGTTCAAGGGCTCCCACACCACCTGAGGACCCTCTCGCCTCTCACTGCCAATCTTGTTCCGCAGTGCTGGAGTCTGCAGCTGAGCGGGTTTGTATATGGAGCGCCCCTGGGTGTGGGCCGCTGCTGAGAAGTGGAGCAGAAAGTGCACTGGCTCGCAGGTGGCTGCTCAGCAGCAACCCAGCGCCACTTCTGACCCGCAGCTAGTGAGGATGCCCTGACCCCAAGGACCTCTAGACATAGGAGCAGTTCAAGACTAGTTAGTTCAAGACTTTTCCCGGCTGGGCGTGGTGGCTCACGCCTGTAATCCCAGCACTTTGGGAGGCCGAGGCGGGCGGATCACGAGGTCAGGAGATCGAGACCATCCTGGCTAACACGGTGAAACCCCGTCTCTACTAAAATTGCAAAAAATTAGCCGGGCGAGGCGGCGGGCGCCTGTAGTCCCAGCTACTCGGGAGCCTGAGGCAGGAGAATGGCGTGAACCCGGGAGGCGGAGCTTGCAGTGAGCCGAGATCGCGCCATTGCACTCCAGCCTGGGCGACTAAGCGAGACTCTGTCTCAAAAAAAAAAAAAAGACTTTTCCCAACTCTGACTATGAGAGAGATCAGGCACCTCACCTCACCTTTTACTTTCTGGCATCAAATTTGACAACAAATAGTTGATGAGCTATAACATGTAACTATGCAAAACCAGCAAAAATCCAACCTCTAAAACAATGTCCAGAAGAAATAAGAGCTACTTTACTTCTGAGGCTTGATATCTGTAAATTTTTTTCAATTTCAGAAAAAGACAGAAACTGTAGCTAGCAGGATTAGTGTTTGCAAAATAAAAGTATTCTTTGTAACACCAAGTTCAGTTTTTAGCACCTGATTTCGGTAATAGACAAAAATCTCAAAGAAATGAGATTTTTTGTTTTAGAAAAGAAAAACACACACACACATATACACACAAAAGCCCTGAGGTTTGAAGTAGTTGAAACTTTAGAATATGTTTCTTTACATCTTAAAGGAAAAAAAAGTGATTTCCAAAGTAGTGATCTTGGAAAGCTCTCTCCCTAGCCCCAGGGTAGATTGCTAGGAGGTAGATGGGCAGCAGCAGAGCCCAGCAGGGATTCAGCCTGGGTTTGGGTGAGCTGACTCAGGTCTCTCTAATGCTGGTGGGAGGGATGGCATTTGAACTCAGACACTCTAATAGGCTTCCGCGTATTCTCCACAGGCCAGGTCAGAGGATGAACCCTGGTGTGACGCCATAATTCTTATTCATAACTAAAAGAAAGTATGCATTTTATCACTGTGGCCTTTTAAATCAAGAATGCGGTGCTTTATGTATGGTGGACATCTGGGTATCTGTCACTGGGTTCTGGGGTGTGGTTTCCATGGGCAGAAGGATGTTCCTAGTAAAACTGTGGCCAGTGTAGTTTTGTTGTTTCCATTATCCTCTTCCAGCCCATAGCTGGGAAAGAACCATGAGTTTTTTAAAACATTGATGTCCTTGTATTAATCTATGCTTCAACCCTCTTCCACTAGCCCAAGTCTTCAGTAAAATTGGCCAGCCAAACCCAAAAAGCTGATATCACTTACAGGATATCAGCTTTCCTTAATGGAGTAAGGGATCAGAGTCCTGTCCAGTTGGGTGGGGAGGGAAAGGAGTGAGTAGCAGTCACAGGAGGCAAGATTCAGAACAGAGATCCAAGGTGTCAACAGATGTAGGGTCCTGGAGACAACAACCACCCTATGAATGGTCACTGCTCCATGATTTGAAGGATAGATTAGGGGAAGTGTGCCATCCACAGTACACATGCTACAGGCTCACCTGCTCTGTTCAATATTAAAACATGGGAGAACCCAAATAGACTGCAGAACTAAGAGCTATCCAAGGAGCTTACATTGGCTTACATGATTTTCTTGTTGTTGTTGTTGTTTTGTTGTTGTTTTTGTTGTTGCTGTTGTTAATTCTTTAAGATAAGAATTAGCTGGTGAAGGTAGCGGGAGGGAGAGTATAGGGATATATTTATTAAAGGATACAAAATTACAGCTAGATAGGAGGAATAAGTTCCAGTGCTCCATATGACTGTAAGATGACTATATAATAACAATGATATATCACACCTGTAATCCCAGCACTTTGGGAGTCCAAGGCGGATGGATCACCTAAAGTCAGGAGTTCGAGACCAGCCTGGCCAACATGGTGAAACCCCATCTCTACTAAAAATACAAAAATTTGCTGGGCATGGTGGCACGTGCCTGTAATCCCAGCTATTCGGGAGGCTGAGGCAGGAGAATCGCTAGAACCCAGGAGGCGGAGGTTGCAGTGAGCCAAGATCATGCCATTGCACTCCAGCCTGGGTGACAAGAGCAAAACTCCATATGAAATAATAATAATAATATATCATATAGCTTCAAATTACTACGAGGAGAATATTAAATGTCCCCAACACAAAGAAATAATAAACATTTGACATGACAGATATACTCATTACCCTGATCTGATCACCATACATTATTTGTATTGAAACATCACTATGTACCCTATGAATATGTGCAATTATTATGTCAATTTAAAAAAATTAAAATTAAAATAAATAAAAAGTAAAATAAGTAATGAATTAGATTGGTTTACAGTTAGAATAAAATGTAGAAATTAATAGAAATTCACGTGGAAAAGCATGGCTCGAAGCCACTGAATATTTGACAATGTTGATGGCATTGCACTGGAACTATCCATGGGGACTCCCCTGAGGCATCGTCAACTGCTCTCCACCTGCCCAAAAGCAATGTGTCCTTACCTTGACCCAGAATCTTCCCCAGGAAACTTATTCAAGAGAAATGATCCAGGAGAAGGTGTATCCTTTGTGCATAATGATGTTATTCATAACAATAAGGGCTGGAAAGTACTTTAATCTTCAACATAAGGAAATGGTCAAATACTTATGTGTATCCAACTGATTAACTATTATTCAATAAAACCATTAAATAAGAAGACCACACAGCAACTTTTAAAATGTTAGGCTTCAATATTAAATGGGAAAAAAGCTATGACTTTAATCACATAAAAATATTGCATTGTGTATGCCTAAGGATAAGAAAAGATCACAAAAGTAAGTTAATTAGGATAATAAAATTTTAGATGACCTTAAATGTTTATCTTTTGTTTTAGTGCTGTTTTTATAATAAATAAAAACCAAGAGGAAAAAATAAATGGTATTAAAATAATGGTAAGAAACTATTTTTTCCAAGAATAGTAGAATTTTAACAATCTATAAGGCTAGGTATTAAGTATGATGGGTACTATTTATCCTTTATTCTATTTTTTTAAATTTTTGTTTGAATCTATAATAAGATTTTTTTGAAGAAACTATAATCATGAAATATAATAAAGATTTTTAAAAAGCAAATGTAAAAGCATATGCTGATTTGCTCTTTATGAATGATACAAATTATTAAATTATCACATGTGTGCTGACACTATGGACATCTATTATGCATCAATTATTTTTTTTTTAAAAAGCTAGGAAAAAAACCAGTAAATGTAAAAACAGACAAGTTTCCTTCATCTAACAAGTAGTTCCTGGCTTTACTCACTAAATAAACATATATTTGAGGCCATTTATTCACTCGGGCAGTTTGGTTTTCCACAGTTCATGCCAACACCTCACTTCCATAGTTCAAAAACAAAGAATTTACAGATTATCATTGCACAATGGGAGAATGCTGTGAAAAATAGGTCAGTTTAAAGACATTCACCCACAGGGGCTTGCCCTCAATATTTCCACTGAAATAACATTAAGATATGTAAACATATTCACATTTTATCCCCCTGGAGTTCTGTTCTAACCCAATTGTGCAAGCCACAAACTGAGAGTTACCCTGTGCCTCCTCCCCTCACAGCCCACAGTTCATGTCCACAGATGTCTGAGGCCACCCATTTCTACCATATAAGAAAATAGCTCCCATACCAGGTACTGTTGCAATCACATGTACAAACTCATTTAATACAAACAATTTCATTTTACAGAGAAGAAGACCAAGTTAAGAAATTGCCTGAAAAAGTAAACTAGTAAGTGGCAGAACTGGGATGTGAACCCAGTCAGGCAGCTCCAAATTCCATGCATGGAACCACTTGTGTTGTTTCCACTCTGTTGCTATTCTAGGCATTGCTATAATGAATAACCTTGTAAAAATATCACTTCCCGTTTGTACAAGGACATCTGTAGGATGTATCCCAAGAGGTGGTTTCATTAAATATTTAATTGCATTTTTTGTTGCTTTTGTCTGAACAGACTATAGCTCCTTGCGGGCCGGGAACTCACTTTTCTTGTTCACCCACTATCTGGCACATAACAGAGATGCATAAATGCTTTATTCCTTCCTTCTTTTACTTATTCAACAAATATTTACTGAACATCCATTGTGTGCTAGGCACTGTTCTGGGTGCTGGACAATATATTGGTGAACCAGTTGGGGAAAATGTCCAGTTCTCATGAATGTAACATACTAATGTAGGATCCAGAGGCAATTGGCAAATAAGAAAATCTGTACTGTATTACAAGGTGATAAATACTAAAGAAAAATAAGGCAAAGAAAGGCGGGATGCAGGAGATACCATTTTAAATAAATAGTTATCAAACAAATAAAACATTCTGATGAGGATGTTTACCTTAGCAGCAAAAGTAATTGTGAAAATTTTTTAAAACTCAAGTGTCCATTAAGGAGGAGTAGGCAGGCTGGCTACCTCGGTCACCGAACTGTTTTGAGGTTGATAAGCATAAAGCGGAAAGAGCAGTGCCTGGGAACCAACTTCCACCTGTAACACTCTTTCATGGGAAACTAGGCTAATTCCCTAAAACAAACTTGCATGTCAATGAAATACACTGTTTATAAATGTAAAACTACCTACACAGACACGAACACATTAACAATCGATGAAGAGCGTCTCACTCCTTTATTCCTGAACTTAAAACTTTTGTACAAACTTTCAACTGAAATTATTTTGACCCTGAAGATCACATAAAAAAGAAAACATCTCCTTTAACATGTATTTTATTTCAAGACAGAGAAATAGAATATTCTGGCTCTGAGATTCAGCAAAATGTAATTCAATGTCAATTACTGAATCTCTTCAAACCGAAGCATTTGTCAGCAGAAAAATCCCGTAGGTTAACTATAGACCTTAAAATCAGAAATGATGTAGGTAAATTACTGCACATCTACTTCTCCTAAAAATGACATTTATAGGTGTTAATGTTTATATAGTAGCATCAGGAATAAAGTTAATCATAATAATAAGCAATTGATTTCTATTTCATAAAAACATTCACTTACAGGATATTTGCTTAAGTACTCACACAAGTTTGATTTGAACAATTCCAATCTGCTTAGAAAACCTTGCTAATGTAATTTAAATAAGTTCTATAACACTAAAGATGTGACCCTACAGAATAACACTGCGTGGACGCGTCATGCCCTGCTCTGGTGAGGCACATTGTGCAGTCTTGTGCTTTGGAGTCAGTACCTTTAACATTCTGTTTATGCATTAAATGCACCAATGCTTTGTTCCTTAAACCTGAGAATTCACTGGTCAGTCGTTACAATGAATGCTTAGAACACAAATTATAGTTCAATTCCACTTGTTTTTTGTTTGCTTGTTTGTTTTTTAGAATTTTTCTAAATTTGCCCTTTTCTGATAAATTATTCAGCTTTTATTTCATGCTGGTCATTAAAGTGTTCAGCTACTTTGACCCTTGGGACAGGTTTTGATTTAAAATAATCCAACCCTCCCAAATTCCCTGCAGCGTGGGTGTTTGTACCTGCCAGGAGGCAGAGGCAGGCAGACAAGAATAGACCCTGATCTCACTTCAGACCTCACTGGAACCCTATGGAAAACCAAGGCAAGCACTCACCGGGTTCCTGAGTCTGCAGAGCCAATTCTTCCACAGCAGGGCTTGGAACTGGCGCCCGGCGTGCCCCATGCCTGCTGCTCCCTGCTCTCAGTCAGGAAGCCTGCCTGTAAGGATGGTGCTTATATCTGCTGGGCTCAAGCGAAGGCATGTTGCCTATTAGTCAATTCTAACAAAAGTGAGTGATGCAAGAGAGATTACTGGTGACTGAATAAAACAGGCATCAGATGTCCCCTCTTGTTTTGCATCTGCTGAGAAATCTTTTCACTAGCCATTCAGTGTTTCGAGAGGGTTGAGTTACAGAAAGCTGCCTTCAGGGACTTTTTTGGGCATACACACATACACACAGAGGGCGCCCTCCCTCTCCAAGAACCCACACAACTAATCTGTGCGACAAGAAGTAATGCCCACATTTATCATTTACTTCTCTTTTTTTCTGGATATTAATTAGATGGAATTTTCCATTATTCTTCTGAAGCATTGGTTATTATACTAATTTGCCAAAATCTTTCAATTTTGGTGGTCCCATGGCAGAGAGTTTCACGGGAAGGAGATGGAAGCAGTGCAGGTGTCTGGGGGAGTTTGGGGAATGGGTGAATCAAGTTCCACTCTGCTACTGCACCTACACTTCATACTTCTCCTTCACCCATTTCCTCCAAAGGGATCAGGATCTACGTTTCAGATGGTATCAGGTGCAGACGTGACTGGACTCAGCAAGTGGCCTGTGGATTACCTCTGAGTCCTGTTTGATTACTGCACACTTGCACTTTCTAAGTGGCATGATGGATTCAGCTCACCAGCTGGTGGCTTCATAGTCCTGGAAGCCAGGCCCTCTTGAGTTCCTGTTGCCCCCAGTTGTGGTCAGAAGAATTTCAGGCAATGCAGTCTTGTGGTCTTCTATTTCATAAAGCAATTTTCACAAGCTGTGAATGCTCGATAAATGACTTTTGCAATAGTAAACAGGGAATACAGGCTTCAGCAAAGAAATTGACTCAATTATTTTGTAAACTTATTTTTTAAAGGAGGCCTATTTTATTTTATTTTTTGTTACATGACTGGCAGCGCTAGAGTGAAGGCCATTACTTAGCAGGATGGGGCCCAGCACCCATAAGTGGATTTGCCTGATACCCTTATGATGTTCTCCCTTGACCTGTGACTTCTCAAAGGTCTTTGGGGTTGCCTAAGTATTGCTACTCTGGTGCTCTTTGCAGATAACATCTAGAACACCTTACATTACAAGTAATTGTCATAATTTTTAAAAATCTAGTATAAGAGAAAGCCTCCAACCATAAGGTTTTTCTCATTTTATGTTCATAACAGCCAGTTTTTATGCTGCTATGCCAGAATTATGCCAGAGGCATAAAAATTATTTCATCCATTGCTTTCATGGAACAATGCTGTGTTAGGGTTTTCAGATAAACAGAATCAATGGGTGATTGATTGACTGATTGATTGATTATAAGGAATAGGCTCACACAATCATGGAGGTGGGCAAGTCCTAAGATCTGCAAGGTGACTTAGCAAGTCAGAGACCCAAGGAAGCCAATGATATAGTTCCAGTCCAAGTCCAAAGATCTGAGAACTGGAGAGCCAATAGTATAGTTGCCATCCAAAGACTGGGAAACTTGAGATCCAGGACAAGCTGGTATTTCCATAAAGTCTGAAGGCAGAAAACAAACAAAAAAAGCCAGTGTCCCAGTATGAAGCCATCAGACAAAAATAATTATCTAACTTAAGGGAAGGTCAGACTTTTTGTTCTATTTAGGTCTTCAACTAATTGGATGAGACCCACTCACACTAGGGAGGACATCTGCTGAATTCAGTCTACCTGCTTAAATGTTAATGTCATTTATAAACACCCTCACAGAAACTCCCAGAATAATGCTATGTTTTGTTCTATGTTTCAGCCAAGAAAACAAACAAGCAATTAGAGTCCTTCCTAACTCCTTGAGCAGCCACATTAAATGCAGAATCACTGCTTAGTGAGCCCATATTAGCAAATTTGGCCTGATCCAAATTATGTTCCTTCCATCATTATCCCACACCCTTATATCCATTTCCACACATATTCCCCAGATTTCTTTTTTTTTTTTTTTTTTTTTTTTTTTTGAGACGGAGTTTCGCTGTGTCGCCCAGGCTGGAGTGCAGTGGCCAGATCTCAGCTCACTGCAAGCTCTGCCTCCCGGGTTTTTACGCCATTCTCCTGCCTCAGCCTCCCGAGTAGCCGGGACTACAGGCGCCCGCCACCTCGCCCGGCTAGTTTTTTGTATTTTTTAGTAGCGACGGGGTTTCACCGTGTTAGCCAGGATGGTCTCGAACTCCTGACCTCGTGATCCGCCCGTCTCGGCCTCCCAAAGTGCTGGGATTACAGGCTTGAGCCACCGCGCCCGGCCAATTCCCCAGATTTCTGCTTGTATACATTAGAAAACTCAAATTGTCCATTTGATGTATAGCACACTTCCTCATGGCTTACACTTTATATCTCCCCTTTGGGTGCTGCTGGGACTTGAATCTAGTTATAGGTCTGAAATGAAAGAGGAATGGTGGTGGGGGTGGGTTCTGAGGAGAAGCAGAAGTGCCTTGCATGGCAACTGCCTCATGTTAGGACATTACAGTTTTCTTAGGCAAGGCAGGGTTAATCTCCTCAGACATGGGGTAAGAGATTGCTTCCACTAGGACTGGAAAAACTGCCTGCACTTGGGTGTGGAGACTTCTTCCACGTAATAAAGAAGATATTATTTAGGGGCTCAGTGTCTCTAGCTTCATTAAAGTCTTCCCACATATCTCCATTCCAACTTTTAGCACCCTATTCCCTCCAAGTCAATGCCTTTACTTTGATAGTAGACACCCTGCAATACTAGCAGTCAACTTGCATTGTGATTCAGCCACTTGCAAGATGAAATTCTGGTTTGATTTTCTGCAACCTCAGCCCTGCAGCTACAGGAAGTAAGTGTCTATTTCAGGGACACGCATAGAAACTTTCAGGTCATTTATACAGCACTTCAGCTGGGAATTTGACCCCTAAGGTCATCCTTTTCTTTTTCTACTTTGTCCAGCAACATTAGAAACAACCAGTCAACCTCATTTTACTCATGAGTTTGACAAAAATGTTGGAAAGTATCAAATACAAGGTCATCCAGTCCCTTGCTTCTTGTGTTTGATTAGAAGTATCTAATGGTGATATTTTGTGCATCTCTATTGCCACATCATGTCATGGACCACCAATTTTCTCTTTACTAGAAACAGAGTCAATAGTCTTTAAATCTAATCAGATTAGAGATTCAATCACAGAAACCTCAGAACCTATTTAAGTTTATCCTTAAGATTCTCTTCCTCCAGAATTGTTCTTAGTACCAAAATCTGTATTAGGGTTCTCCAGAGAAACAGAATCATATGCATATTTATATATATAAAGAAATTTACTATAAGGAATTGGCATAAGCAGTTATGGAACTGGGCAAGTCCCAAGATCTGCAGGTGAGTCAGCAACTTGGAGATAATGGTGTAGCAAGTTGGAGAGACAATGGTTTAGCTCTAGTCAGACTCTAAAAGTCTGAGAACCAGGAAAGCAAACGGTGCCATCTAAAGGCCAGAATGTTTAATATCCACAAAGAGCCAATGCTTCAGTTCAAGGCTGAAGGCAGAAAAAAAGTTGAGTTCGCAATTTAAAGATCATTAGGCAGGAGGAATTCTCTTACTTGGGGAGGATCAGCCTTTTTGTTTTATTCAGGCCTTCAACTGATTGGATGATGTCGACCTACATTAGGGAGGGCAGTCTGCTATATTCAGTCTACAAATTCAAGTGTTAATCTCATCCAAAATACACCAACAGACAAACCCAGAATAATACTTGACCATATATTTAGAAATCCTGTGGCCCAGCCAAGTTGACACAAAATTCATCATCAGAAATGCTATGAGTTTGGTATTTGCATTTTTTAAAATTCTAGTTTGTGCTTTAGTTGCATATATTTAGTTGTAGGGAGATGGTAGCATTTTTGTTAGGTTTTGTTTTGTTTCTTTCCTGTTCTTTTTTTTTAATAATGTCAATTTTTATTTTAGATTCAGGAGTTACAGATGCAGGGTTGCTATCTGGGTGTATTACATGATGCTGAGCTTTGATGTATGATTTCTCTCATCAACCAGGCACTGTTCATAGTACCCAATAGTTAAGTTTTCCAACATTTGCTCCCTCTCTCCCTGCCCCTCAAGTAGTGCCAGTTTCTACCGTTGCCATCTTTATGCCTAAAAGTACTGAATGTTTAGCTCCCACTTATAAGTGATAACATGCAGTATTTGGTTTTCTCTTCTTGCACTAATTTGTTTAGGATAATAGCCTTCAGCTGTATCCATGTTTCTGTGAAGGGCATGATTTTATTCTTTTTTATGGCTGCATACTACTCCATGGTATATGTGTACTACATTTTCTTTATCTGTTCCCCCACTGATGGGCATCTTGGTTTATCCCATGTCTTGCTATTGTGAATAGTGCTGCAATGAACATATAAGTGTGTCTTTTTGATAGAACAATTTATTTTCTTTTGGATGAATACCTAGTAATAAGATTGCTGGATTGAATGATAGTTCTGCTTTCAGTTATTTGAGAAATCTCCAAACTGCTTTCTACAGTAGCTGAATTAATTTACCTTCCCACCAATGAACAGCCTATATGTGTTCCCTTTTCTCCAAGCCTGTCCCGCATCTGTTGTTTTTTGACTTTTTAATAATAGCCATTTTGACTGATGTGAATTGATATCTCATTGTGGTTTTTATTTGCATCACTCTGATGGTTAGTGATGTGGAGCACTGTTTAATATGTTTATAGGCCTTTCGTATGTCTACTTTTGAGCAGTGTTTGTTCATGTCTTTTGCCCACTTTACAATTTTTTTTTTTTTACTTGTTCAGTTGTTTAAGTTTCTTATAGATTCTCTATATTAGACCTTTACCAGATGCATAGCTTGCAAATATTTTCTCCCATTCTGTAGGATGCCTATTTATTCAGTTGATAGTTTCTTTTGCTGTGCAAAATGTGTTTTGTCTAATTAAGCCCTACTTGTAAATTTTTTGGGGGGAGTTGCAGTCTCTTTTGAGGACTTAGTCATAAATTATTTCTGAAGGCCAATGTCCAGAATGGTGTTTCCTAGGTTTTCTTCTAGTATTATTATAGTTTGAGGTCTTACATTTAAATCTTTAATCTATCTTGAGTTAGTTTTTGTATGTGGTGAAATGTGGGGGGCCAGTTATTTTCTTTGGTGTATGGCTAGTCAGGTATTGCAGGTGTATTCCAGTAGCATTTATGAATAGGGAGTGCTTTCCTCATTGCTAATTTTTGTTGACTTTGTCACAGATCAGATGGCTGTAGGTGTGCAGCTTTATTTCTGGTTCTCTATTTTTGTTTCATTGGTCTATGTGTCTGTTTTTGTACCAGTACCACACTGTTTGGTTAGTATAGACATGCAGTATAGTTTAAAGTGGGATAATGTGATGCCTCCAGCTTTGTTTTGCTTAGGATTTCTTTGTCTATTCAGGCTCTTCCTTGATTCCATATGAATTTTATAATAGTTTTTTCTAATTCAGTAAAAAATGACATTGGTAGTTTGATAGGCATAGCATTGAATCTACAGATTGCTTTGGGCAGTATGGTCATTTTAAACAATATTGATTCTTCCAATCCATGAACCTGGAATGTTTTTTCATTTGTTTGTGTCATCTATAATTTCTTTTAGCAGTGTTTTGTAGTTCTCCTTGTAGAGCTCTTTCACCTTTGGGTTGGGAGTGTTTCTAGTTATTTTGGGTTTTGTGGCTATTGTAAATGAGATTGTATACTTGATTTTGATATTAGTTTGAATGTTATTTGTGTATGGAAATGCTACTGATTTTCTACATTGATTTTGTATCCTGAAACTTTATTGAAGTTAGTACAAGTAGCCTTTGGAGTTTCTAGGTATAGAATCATATTAATCATCAACAAAGAGAGATAATTTGGCTTCTTTTTTTTCCTATTTGGATGCTTTTTATTTCATTCTCTTTCCTGATTACTCTGGCTAAGACTTCCAGTACCATATTGAATAGGTTTAGTGACAGTAGACATCCTTGTCTTGCTTCACTTTTTAAGAGGAAAGCTTCCAGGTTTTGCTCATTCAGTATGTTGGCTGTGGGATTGTAATAGATGGTTCTTATTATTTTGAGATGTGTTCATGTGATGCCTAGCTTTTTGAAGGTTTTTATCATAAAAGGATGTTGTATTGCATCAAAAGTTTTTTCTGCAATTATTGACATAATCATATACTTTGTTTTTGATTCTGTTTATGTGGTGAATTGCATTTGTTGACTTACATATGTTGAATCATCCTTGCATCCCAGGAGTAATCCCTACTTGATTGTAGCGAATTAACTTTTTTGCTGTGTTGCTGGATTTGGTTTGCTAGTATTTTATTGAGGATTTTTGCATTTATATTGATTAGAGATATTGACCTGAACTTTCCTTTTATCATTGTCTTTTCCAGATTTTGGTATCAGAATGATACTGACTTTGCAGAATGAGTTAAGGAAGAACCATTCCTTTGTGACTTTTTGGAATTGTTTCAGCAGAACTGGTATCAGGTCTTCATTGTAGGCCTGGTAGAATTCAACTGTGAATCTCTCTGGTCCAGGGTTTTTTTGTTTGTTTTTTATTAGTAGGTTTTTTATTACTAATTCAATTTTGGAACTCATTCTTGCTGTTGGACTGTTTAGGGTTTCGATATCTTCCTGATTCAATCTTGAGAGGTTGTGTTCCCAGGAATTTATCCACTTTTTCTAGAATTTCTAGTTTGTGTGCATAGAGGTGTTCATAATATTCTCTGAGGGTCTTTTGTATCTCCGTTGGTTGCAATGTCATTTCTGATTCTGCTTATTTGGATCTCTCTTTTTTTCTTTTATTAATCTAGCTAACAGTCTATCAGTCTTGTTTATCCTTTCAAGTTGCCAACTTTTTATTTCATTGATCCATTATGTGGATTTTAGGGTCTCAATTTCAATGGGTTTTACTCTGATTTCAGTTTTTTATTTTCTTCTGCTAGCTTTGAAGTTTGCTTTTGTTTTTCTAGTTTCTCTAGGAACAATGTTCAGTTGTTAATTTGAGATCTTTCTAACTTCTTGATGTAGGCATTTTTAGCACTATAAACTTTCCTCTTAACACTGCTTTTGCTACATCCCAGGGATTTTGGTATGCTATGTCTCTGTTTTCATTTATTTCAAATAATTTTTTTTTAATTTCTGCCTTAATTTCATTGTTTACCAGAAGTCATTCAGAAACAAGTTGTTTAATTTCAATGTAATCGTGTGGTTTAGAGCAAGGGTCCCCAACTCCCTCCAACTCCAGGTCACACAGCAGGAGGTGAGCAGCAGGCAAGCAAGCATTACCACCTGAGTTCTCCCTCCTGTCAAATCAGTAACAGCATCAGAATCTCGTAGGAGTGCGAACCCTATTGTGAACTGCACATGTGAGGGATCTAGGTGGCATGCTCCTTATGAGAATCTAATGCCTGGTGATCTGAGGTGGGACAGTTTCATCCCAAAAACATCCCCACTTCCCCCAGTCTGTGGAAAAGTTGTCTTCCACAAAACCAGTCCCTGATGCCAAAAAGGTTGGGTACCACTGGTTTAGAGAGATTTTCTTGGTATTGATTTCTATTTTTATTCCACTATAGTCCAAGAATATGCTTGGTTTGATTTCCATTTTTTAACATGTATTGATATTTGCTTTATGCCCCAGCATGTGGTCAATCTTAGAGTATGTTCCATGTGTAGATGAGAAGAATGTATATTCTCTAGCTGTTGGGTGCTGTATTCTGTAGATGTCTATTAGGTCCAATTTGTCGAGCATCAAGTTTAAGTCCAGAATTTCCTTGTTAGTTTTCTCCCTCAACGACCTAATGTTGTCAGTGGGGAGCTGATGTCTGCAACTATTGTAGTGTATTTTTCCAAGTTTTTTCATAGGTCTAGAAGTACTTGTTTTATGAATCTGGGTACTCCAGTGTTGAGTGTACATATGTTTAGGATAGGTAAGTCTTCACATGAAATTCAACCTTTTATCATAATGTAATGTCCTTCATTGTCCTTTTTTACTGTTGTTGGTTTAAAGTCTGTTTTATCTGATATAAGGATAGCGACCCCTGCTCTTGCTTGTTTTCTGTTTGTATGATAGATCTTTCTCCAACACTTTACTTGGAACCTGTGTGTGTCATTACATATGAGATGGGTCTCTTGAAGGCAGCAGATGATTGGGTCTTGTTTTTTATCCAAGTTGCCACTATGTGCCTTTTAAGTGGGGTGTTAGACTATTTGCATTCAAAGTTAATATTGATATGTGAGGTTTCGATCCTGTTGTAAAGTTGATCACTGGTTGCTTTGCGGTCTTGATGGTGTCGTTGCTTTATAGAGACTGTGGGCTATGTACTTAAGTGTGTTTCTATGGTATTGAGAGGTGAAGCCAGCTGGACTTCTGGGATGGATGGGGACTCGGAGAACTTTTTTCTCTTACAAGAGGATTGTAAAATGCACTAATCAGCACTCTGTGGCTAGCTAGAGGTTTGTAAAACGCGCCAATCAGAGCTCTGTAAAAACACACCAATCAGTGCTCTGTGGCTAGCTAGAGGTTTGTAAAACAGACCAATCAGTGCTCTGTAAAATGGATCAATCCATGCTCTGTAAAATGGATCAATCAGCGCTCTGTAAAATGGATCAATCAGCACTCTGTAAAATGGACCAATCAGCAGAACATGGGCTGGGACAAATAAGGGAATAAAAGCTGGCCACCCTAGCCAGCAGTGGCAACCCACTGTGGTCCCCTTCCATGCTGTGGAAGCTTTGTTCATTCGCTCTTCACAATAAATCTTGCTGCTGCTCACTCTTTGGGTCAGTACCACCTCTAAGAGCTGCAACACTCACCATGAAGGTCCAGAGCTTCATTCTTGAAGTCAGTGAGACCAAGAACCCACCGGAAGGAACCAACTCCAGACACAGTATTAGGTATCATTCTTTGAGTTCTATATTTAGAACTCCCTTAAGGACCTCATGTAAGGCTGGTCTAGTGGTAGTGAATTCCCTTAGCAATTGCTTGTCTAGAAAAGATTTTATTTCTCTTTCACTTATTAAACTTATTTTGGCAGTGTGGTGTTATGATATACATTGGTTTTTGTCCACAGTTCCTGGATTATAACTCTCATAGCCCTTGTTACAATCTTTTCTTATAATGTTGGGTATGTTAGGCCTCAGGGACAGGACTCTTACTTTCTCCTGCCCTCCTTTCCCTGCGTTTCTGATTGTGGATCTTAAGACCCTCCCATGAGAGGGTCCCATCCTATATGCTGGGGGAATGAATGCTGATTTCATGAAGCTTCCAAAAAACCCAAGAGGACAAGGTTCAGTGAGCTTCTGGACGGTTGAACAGTGGAGGTTCCTGGAGGGTGGCACCCAGGGAGGGTATGAAAGCTCCATGCCCCTTCCCCCATACCTTCCCCTGTGTGTCTCTTTATCTGTATCCTTTGCAATATTCTTTATAATAAGCCAGTAAACATAAGTGTTTCCCTGAATTCTGTGAGCCACTCCAGCAAATTAGTCGAACCCAAAGAGAGGGTCATGGGAACACCAACATAAAGCTGGTCAGTCAGAAGTTCCAGATGCCTGGACTTGTAACTGGTGTGTACAGAGGGACAGTCTCAGGGACTGAGCGCTCAGCCTGTGGGATCTGACACTATCTGAGTAGACAGTGTCAGAGCTAAATTAAAGGACACTTAGCTAGTGTCTTCGATCACTATTGTGGTGTGAGAGTGGAGGGAACATGCAGTTTGAGAAAAGTTTTTCTCTACACAATTGGTGAGTGAAGTGGGATTTGTTGGAATGGCACTGACTCATGGAAACATGTGGCTTGGGAAGAGAAAGGACAAAGAGCGGGGGATGAGGAATATTTGATTCCTGGGTAGCCAGGCAGTCACTCATGTTATAAAGCCACAGCCATGTTGAGATCAATTACTAAAGGTGAAAGTAATGGAATTTAGAGATGGATCCTACTCCCCAGGAATTGGTTCACTGGATACATAAGGAAATGTAAACTAATAAGGAAAAAACAAAATATTCTATCTTTTGGTGACTGTTATCTATAATGGCTAAAATGAAAGGAAAAGAGGGTGCTGAGTCAGAACTTGAAGCTGGATCAAGTTCAGATGTGGGTCCATCTGAGCTCAGGATTCTAGCCTCAAAGTCAACAATAAAGGAAAAAATTATGCAAGGACAACAGAAAGTACCTCTGAGACCTGTGGTTACCAAGAAAATAATCAATATGAAGGAGGGGCAAACCAACTAACAATTGAAACCAAATGGTATAGTGTGAAGGAGTTGTTGCATTTTGTAGATCAGTATTATCAGCTTCCTGAGACATCTTTACTAAAATGGATTGTAAGAGTGATTAATTTAGGGACAGTATATTTGGTTTTAAATGTTATAGAGCAGAAGAGCATATTTGGATTGATGTGGAACCCACATCTCAACATTAAGCAATTGCAGACAAGTTTATATGATCCAGACACATAGGAGGTTATTCCTGAGGGAGCAGCCAGCCAGCCTGGCAGACTAGATAAAAGACACTGTAAGTTCTGTTTACCCCGAGAAGGGGGATGCAGAATTTCTCTACAGATACAGCTCTCCCCTAGAAGGACAGCTTTTCTGCTACTTTTGTATTTCCAGTCCTTCAGAATAGCTATCTCTAAATATGTCCAAATACATATATATGGGTGAAATATTTTGGTTTCCTTCACAAGCAAAAAAGTATTCCAAGCCATGAGGCAGAGGTGGCCAATGTCCCTTAGGATGGCACTCTCCTCACACAGTGCAGGGCCGCTGCCCATGGGGACGCTCAGCAAGGAACTTCCCAGCCCCCTTGCATTGGGCCAAGTGGCTTACTCTTGCCACTGAAGGTGAGGGGAATACCGTTGTCATTTCCAAGTCCGGGCCTTCAGTGTCAGGTAATGTTCTCCTCTCTCCAGTAGAGGCCCTAGGGGATGGCAGAACAAGATGGAAGCAGCCTGGGCCCTAGAACCCCACATGTGGCAAAACCCCCTGAGCAAAGAGCATCTGGTGGGCTCCTTGGTAAGCAGAAGCCAGCAGCCCTGAGCTAAGCCAGTGGTGTGTGGATGTTAGTGAGTTAAAGCGGCCAGCGTGGCAGAGTTCTCTAGGGAAATTCTCTTCCCTGCCTCCTCTCCTCCACCCTCCATTCTTCCCCCTGCCTTTCCCTCCCCTGTCAGGGCTCCCGCCTGCATAAGTGACCCTGAGTTTCAGCAATTCCACCTCCTGCCCTTGTTCCTCCAGCCTGGAGCCCCCATTGGCCATTTATTGCCCTAATTGCCGATTCCTGAGTCGCTTCACCACTGCCTGTCTGGCTTCTCGGCTCTTCCATCACCTACACAAGTTTTCTACACTAAAATTTATCTAGTTTTAATATGCAGTATTAACTTGTATTTTTCTTGTTGATCCTATTGATACATAGTCCACCAAATGGTTCATAAAAATCAGCTTCTAGGGGAATGGCCGAGTCAGGATTTGAGGCCAGCTTGCCATGGTCATCAGGAAGAAGCATCTCTCTCTCTCTCTCTCTCTCTCTCTCTCTCTCCACCCGCTCACTCCCGGCTCTCTGTCTCTCTCATCTCACTAACATGCCTCCCTGACACAAGTGGCTGAAAGATGACAGAATTTATCCATGGGAAATCCTGGGAACCCTGCTTTCTATCCTTCCCTTTCTCTGTAAATAACCATCTCAACTATCCACTTCCCCTTTAACACAGCTTAGAGGCAGGAAGGCCAGCAGGAAGAAGACAACTGTCCAAGGAGAAGGGAATAAGGGCCTTTGGCAGGGGCTGAGACATGAAAAAAGTACAAAGGAATGAATGATGACATCATTCAAAGAAGCAGAGAAGGAGGAGAAGCCAAGGGTGGTGAAAAAGTGGAGGTGGGAGGTTTGTGGCACAGTAAGTGGCTGGATTTCCAAGGGAAGTCAGGTTCTGGCACTGGAATCCTCCAGGTGGGAGTTAATGAACAGCATGTAGTTAATCCAACCTGTAATTAATGACCAGCATGACCTTGGCCATCCACAGCCTTATTGTTTCAATCAGTACTATGTGAAGAGAACACCATGGATGAAATGCGATTAAATACTTAATACAATCCTCATTCTCCTAATGCTGCCTGCTCCCAGATTCTTCCATCCCAAGATTGACTCACTTCTTGCCATCTTCCCTGATGTCAGCCACCTGCCTCAACAACCACCTCTTTTACAACTCTCTGCTCAATGGATGATATGCAAAGAGGAAAGCATTAAAAGTCCAAATGCAGCCATGACAATCAAAGGAGAAAGCCATGAAAGAAAGGTCATCAGTCTCTCTTCTACTATAATGCACAAAAGTGAAGATTTGCTAGTTCAACAGTGATTAGGAAGTGAGATATTTACTATGAAACCAATATCACAAGAAGAGTCCAAGAAGGAAAGGAGGGTGTTATGGACTGAATTGCCTTCCCCCAAAATTTAATGTTGAAGCCCTAGCCCCCAATGTGACTGTATTTGCAGATGGAGCCTTTAGGGAGGTCAATAAAGTTAAATGAGATCATAAGGTTAGTCTTATCTAATTTGGTAAGACTAGTGTCCTTACAGGAAAAGAAGAGACAGCAGGAGTGGACACACACAGAGGAAAGGCTATGTGAGGACATAGCTAGAAGGTGGCTGGCTATAAGCCAGGAGGAGAGGCCTCACCAGGAACCAACCTTAGTGACACCTTAAGTTTGGGCTTCTGGCCTCCAGAACTGTGAGAAAATAGCTTTCTCTTGTTTAAGCTGCCCAGTCTGCAGTATTTTGTTATGGCAGCCCTAGCAAACTAACACAAAGGAGTTAAAAAGGGGACCTGCAACCTAAACTTGTATTTGGGTGCCTGAAGATGAGTCTTGCTAAGGAATTTAAGGTTGATGCTCACACCTTACCTAGATCAGGGAATTCATTTGACCCTGAAAGGCACTGAGAAAATCATGGAGTTAACAGAAAAGTCTTTATATGAAAGGATCCAGAGGATGAAACTTTTCAGAGATCATGTCTAAAGCTGAATTTCCCTCAGAGGAGAACTGGTCCCTCTATACTCACTATAGAATCACAAATTATCCGTGTAGGACAGACCACGTGCCTCATGCATCAGTCATTGCAAATCAGAATTCCAGGTCTACTGGTGCTTTCTCATAAGACATCGCATATTGGTTTACAAAAGTAACAGTTGGCTTTATGACTAATAACAAAACTTGCTCCCAGTCTCTGCTCTTTTTTGCACCTCTACCACCTCCCATCTTTTCACCCTGAAGCCATTCTACTTGATTCTTTGAATGGAGGTTTGACTCCTTAGAGAACTGGATGGGGTAAGGGTACATGAAGCCCCACACAGACCAGGGAGGGAAGGAAGAAAGGAGGGCCTAATCCAGGAAAGAAAGGAATGAAGAACAAAAGTCCCAGCAGGCCAAAAACCAACTTATCTCTTTCCCAGGTACACTTAAGTCTAATGCTGCTTGGATTGAATAAGTTTCAAACATAACTTGAGTTGGTCAGAGTTGAATAGTTCCCAAAGAGCCCAGCAAACTGTCAGTTGAGCATGCAATGGACTTGAATGTATGAGATGATCAAGAAACACTTGACTGATTCCTTTGAAAGGTTATGGTAATGTGGTTTCAAAGTTATAAGTAAAATATTCCATGTTTTCTGATAAAATTGCCTCTTTGTTAAAAAGCTTTATTAAAATTAGAGGCAATAAGAAATTAGAAGTTTCATAGCTTAAAGAACTTTCATGATTCAAATGCTTCATATTTAATTGTAATTTATAAATCTTGAAAACAGTCGTCTCAAAGGTAATTTAAATAACTTACTTTTTTCTGACACTGAAATTCTCTCTTGCTAATTTCTGTAATTTCTCATTAATCTGAATTAGTTTCCCTTCTTACACTAATAAAAAAACATAATTTCAACTTCTGTCTGAAGAATGTCTGTTCAAAGGATAATAAATGGATAGCTGAAGCAAGTTGAAAAAGTTGAAACAAGTGGTTTTCAACTTTTAATGCTATTTAGTGTCCACTGAGCTAAGAAAATTTAAAAGAAATCCTCAAAAATCTACTAACAATTACTTTTCTCCATTGAAAGAAAAGTTGCCAGGATTTTAAGGGCATTGAGTAGAATTCTCCTTTTCATCCTTTGAGAAATCTGAGGTTTAAACCATGCTCCTTGCATCTTTCATTTAAGTAAAATTGTATTTCTCCAGGTGAAAATATGAAATGCAATGTCTGTTTACTCTGGTGTCAGAGCCTCTAGGTCTAATTTGAAAGCATAAGATGCAGAATCATAATGCAAAATCTAAAATTCTATTAGCAATAGGACCTAAAAATTACCGTTCCTTCAGTGTACGGATAAGGGAAGAGAATTCACCCTAAAGGAGTTGTTGTCAGGTTAGGGCAGTGAGGAGCTGATGCCTCCCAAATCAACATTCTAGAATCCTGAGGACCTCAGGAAGAAAGCATCGATAACCAAAGAGAGGGAACAACTTTACCAAAGCCAATAACAATGATTATATTTGTACAATGTCTTGCGATTTCCAAAATATGTTTAAATGAACCCTCTGTGATGCTCACCAAACCAATAAAATAGGTAGGAATTACATGTTTTATTTTACAAATGCAAAAACTAAGGCTTGACATTTCACTGAATGAACAGAGGCAGTTAGAATGAAACTTTCACAGAATCCCTCCACCAAATGGACCAGGTTGGCTTATCTTTACTAAGGTCATCTGCCTTCCCTCCTGACACAATGGCTTGACCCACCTTGTCCCTACCTAAAGACAGCTCCCTCTTGCTGCACTGGCTGCATCTCATACCCTTTGCAGGATCATCAGTTTTCCTCCCTTTAATGAGCACACAAACACGCTAAGATCACTACCATAAAATAAAAATCAGTTCCTCCGAGTACTGCACTGTATCTTTGTTTATTAACATCAGAATTCTTCAAAATAGTTGTCAATTTTCTGTCATCGCTTCTCCGCCTTTTAGCTAAGATCAAGTGCATATTCTTTCCATCCACAACTCTTCATTCTATCCACCTTAAATCCACAGCTGTCAAGCTCTGTCCTTACCACTCCACTGACTTTTCTTCTGTGAACCCCATGCTCCATGTTTCCACATCTAAGAGCCAGACCAAAGCTAACCTCTTCCTGCATGACCCCAGCAGTGGTGTTTGGCACAGAACTTCATTCCTTCCTCACAACTTTCTCTTGCCTCCCTTTCCACCTCTCTGGCCCAACCTTCTCAGTCTCTGCTATCATTTATTCCTCCTCTTTCCATCCTCTGAACTTCAGAGTGTCCTGGACTCAGTGTTTGCCAGTTTCTCATCTCACCCACACCTCAGCCAAGCTTATGGCTTTAAATACCACTCATGCACTCACTGCTCCCAAATTTGTACACAGGTCTGATCTCTCCCCTTACCAACATTATGTTGGATGGTCCTGAGCAATCTGCGGCATCACTCCACCTCACTGCTGGACTCTACTGAAATGCCCACATTTGAATTTAGGCTACTGTCATAGCAAAGGCCACTGACCCTTTGTTGCTATGACTTCTTATCCTGACCATGAGACCTCTCTCCCCTTTTTCTCAAAGACATAGAGAGCCCTCAGCTGTTCTTTGACATCCCCTGGTACCGTGAGTATCTCAGTGGGACTATCTCTGCCTCAGTGACCCCCTGTCATCTCTATTCTACCACTCTCATGCCATGATAGCACAGATTCCCTGGAAGGCTTTCACCACTCAGGGCTTCAGAAGGAAGTGGAGCACTAGCCTCCTCTACACTCAGGTCCCAAGTGCTATTTGGGGCTGTGTTGTCTCCACCTTGGAGATAACATGGTAGGGGAAACGAGTACAACGGGTACAAGCTCCCCTCTTAAAACTATTTCCATTCAGTTTTTCCTAATAATCTCATCCATTTGTATTTTAGACAAATGTATCCAGACTCCTAGGGAGTAAATTTTTTTAAATTTGATAAATATTCTTCCAAATTATCCTGCCTTATTTCTGGACCATGACTTTTTTACTTCAAAGCCAAGATTTAAGGTTCTGGTTCCAGTTAGGATGGATTAAGCCCATCCCACCCTATCTCCCACATACTGCAACTAATATGTCTTAAAATCGTATAGAAAAAAAGTTATTGAAGAATGTTGAAAAGTGAATAGAAACACAGAGACTGGACAGAGAAATCTAACTCAGAAAATAACCCAGATGGCAGTAAACTTTTTCCCCTTTTTCTTAAAATTTGGTTCCACTCATATTGCCTTACATAGAGTTTAGGGCAACCCAAATCCTGGAATTGTGACATATGGAAAAGGCTCCGAGGGAGAAAAAAAAATTAAAACACACACTCTTACACTCACCAGAGAACCTACAAAAGAGTCCCTGCATATGGACTCCCATGTCGTGTCTTCCAACCCTAGGTCTGGTGAGCACCCATAACAAATCTGGACTCCTGCAGTGATGACAGTGGTGATAGCAGCCCCACAGCCTCAATTACTTGCTGCTTTGCCCTGAAGTGGACGCTGTTATAGGAAGCATGCAACAGCACAGAAACGCTAAAGTACCAGCTTCCTAACTAGGGCACCAGGAAAGAGTGACCCTAAGAATTGCTATGTGTGAGGAACATCACAGAATAGAGGGAGTTAAAGACAAGAGCCTTTAGATCAGTGTGTAAAGTCCTGAGATTATCCCTGAGCTATGGAATGGACAAGAATCAACATAGCAAAGACTTTGAGAACTGAACTACAACACTGAACACTCCCCAGGACCCACACTGGCCCCTAGGTGGCATACATATAAAGCAGACAAACAGTACTGCAACAGTTTTGAAATTAACGTTGAATGCACAGCCTAAAGAAAATGGGTCAAGACTTGCAGAGCAAACCCAACAAAGTTAACTGCCTGTTAAAATAAAGCAAAACTGGCTGGGCACCATGGCTCACAACTGTAATCTCAGCACTTTTGGAGGCCAAGGTGGGCAAATTGCTTGAGCTCAGGAGTTCGAGGCCAGCCTAGGGAACATGGTGAAACCCTATCTTTACAAAAAAAAAAAAAACAAACAAAACAAAATAGCAAGGTGTGGTGGCACACACCCGAAGTTCCAGCTACTTGGGGACCACTGAGGTGGATCAACTGACTGCCGGAGGTCAAGGATGCAGTGAGCAGAGATAGCACCACTGCACTCCAGCCTGGACTACAGAGTGAGACCCTGCCTTAAAAAAAAAAATTCCCTCAGAAGATTTTATTAGAACCCAAAATCTTGTAACATAATATTTAAAATATCCAAGAGAGAATCCACAATTATGCAACATACATAAGAGCCAGAAAACCCTTTTTTATAACTCTCAGAGGAAAAGGCAATTAACAGATGGCAATCCCAAGATAATACAGATGTTGAAATTATTAGATAAATACTTTAAAGCAATTATTATAACCATGCTCCATTAGGTGACAGCAAACACTCTTGAAACAATTAAACTAATTCTTGCAAAGAATTAGTGGCTATAAAAAAAGAACCAAATGGAAAATTACGAAAATGAAATATAAAATAACAGAAATAAAAAATTCCCTGGAGAGACTCAATAACTGAATGTATATGAAAATTAAAGAATCAGGAAACTAGAAGATAGCGCAATAAAAATCTTCTAATATGAACAACAGAGGGAAAAAGATGATTGAGGAAAGAAAAGCATAGCCTCAGGAACGTCTGAAACAATACCAAAGACTCTAACATTGTGATCAATGATGAGCCTGAAGAAGAAAAGAAAGATATCAGCACAGAAAAAAAAAAAAAAAAAAGAATACAGTGATGCAACACAAAAAAAAAATTCATGAAAGAAAAAACTATAATTTGAATTTTTCAAATTCAAACATGAAGAGACATATCAGTGAAGAAGATATACAAATATGACCATGAAAAGATGTCTAACATCACTAGCCATCAGGGAAATACAAATTCAAATCAAGCTGGGATATCACTACATGATAAAAATTAGTGTAAGTACCAAATGGTAGAAAGGATGCAGTTAAATTAGATATCTCATACATTGCTGGTGAGATGACTAAATGGTATGCCCACTCCAGAAATAGTTTGGTAGTTGCTTTAAAAATTTAACATACAGGCCAGGCACGGTGGCTCACACCTGTAATCCAAGCACTTTGGGAGGCCAAGGCAAGTGGATTACCTGAGGTCAGGGGTTCAAGACCAGCCTGGCCACATGGTAAAACCCTTTCTCTACTAAAAATACAAAAATTAGCTGGGTGTGGTGGCACGTGCCTGTAGTCCCAGCTACTCAGGAGACTGAGGCAGGAGAATCATTTGAACCCAGGAGGTGAAGCTTGCAGTGAGCTGAGATCATGCCACTGCATTCCAGCTTGGGCAACAGAGTGAGACTCCATCTCAAAGAAAAAAAAATTGAATGTACAGGCCAGCAGCGATGGCTCACACCTATAATCCCAGCACTTTGGGAGGCCAAGGTGGGCAGGTCACTTAAGTTCAGGAGTTCAAGACCAGCCTGGGCAACATGGCAAAATCCTGTCTCTATAAAAAACAACAACGAAAAAATATTAACTGGGTGTGGTGGCACGTGCTTGTGGTCCCAGCTACTCAGGAGGCTGAAGTGGGAGGATTGCTTGAGCCCAAGAAGTTGAGGCTACAGTGAGCTGAGATCACACCACTTCACTCAAGCCTGGGCAACAGTGTGAGACCCTGTCTCAAAAATAATAGTAATAAAAATGAAAACTGAACCTACATCCACCATATAATCCAGCAATCATATTCCTGAGCACTTATTTAAACAATGAAAACATGTTCACACAAGATCCTGTACATGAATGTTCATAGCAACTTTATTAGTAATAGTTCAAAACTGGAAACAACCAAAATTTCCTTCAATAGGTGAATGATTAAACAACCTGTCCTACATCCATACCAGAGTATGACTTAGCAATGAAAATGAATGGATGGCTGGACACAGTGGCTCATGCCTGTAATCCCAGCACTTTGGGAGGCCGAGGTGGCAGGATCACCTGAGATCAGGAGTTCAAGACCAGCCTGGCCAACATGGTGAAGCCCCGCCTCTACTAAAAATCCAAAAATTAACTAGGCGTGGTGGTGGGCACCTGTAATCCCAGCTGCTTGGGAGACTGAGGCAAGAGAATCACTTGAACCCAGGAGGTGGAGGTTGCAGTGAGCCAAGATCACACCACTGCAATCCAGTCTGAGCAACAGAGTGAGACTCTGTCAAAAAAAAAGAAAAGGAGCAGACTATTGATACATGCAACCTAGATGAATCTCAAGGATATTACCGAATGAACAACAAGTCACATACTATATAATTCCATTTATATGATAGTCTCAAAATGACAAGAGTATCAAAATGAAATACATATTAGCAGTTGCCAGGAATTAGGAACTGGAGTGTTGCACGTGATTACAAAGGGCTAGCACAAGGGAGATGTTTGATGTGATAGAATAGTTCTGTATCCTGGCCGGGCATGGTGGCTCATGCCTATAATCCCAGCACTTTGGGAGGCCGAGGTGGGCTGGTCACGAGGTCAGGAGATCGAGACCATCCTGGCGAACATGGTGAAACCCCGTCTCTACTAAAAATACAAAAAAATTAACTGGGTGTGTTGGCGGGCACCTGTAGTCCCAGCTTCTAGGGAGGCTGAGGCAGGAGAATGGTGTGAACCCGGGAGGCAGCGGAGCTTGCAGTGAGCAGAGATTGCGCTACTGCACTCCGGCCTGGGCGAGAGAGTGAGACTCTGTCTCAAGATAAATAAATAAATAAATAAATAAATAGAATAGAATAGTTCTGTATCCTGATTGCAGTTAGATGAATCTGTATGTGTGATAAAAGAGCACAGAACTGTACATGCACATTGTGCTAATGTCAATTTTCTGATTTTGGTATTATGCCACAGTTACATAAGATATAACCACTGGGAGAAACTACAGGAAAGTTACATGGGATCCCTCCATGTCATCTTTGCAACTTCATGTGTCTATACTTAGTTCAAAATAAAAAGTTTTTTAAAAGGGTCATAGAACAGTACATCCAAAAGAGTGAACTATATGAAATTTAAAAAAAAAATTACAAAAACAAGACTTGCAGGCAGAGCTTCAGTCTTCTTCTGTTCTGGTGACCAGTTATGACATATGGGACTGACTCACAGAGAAGAACAGAATACCCAGATTAAAAAGCAAAACTCAATTGATCTGTCAAAGCAGTCTCCCCCTCTTTCCACAGAACTGGTATAGGAGTTCCCATGTGACTCTGTGTTTACCAAAAAGACACATAGGAAGAGGTGTTCAACTGCAGCTTCACTGAAAGTTTTTCTAACTGTCGAGAAGAGAACACCAGATGAGACGTCTTTGTTTTGGATGTGACATCTGTAACAGCCATGGCCATTTACCAAGCACAAAAACAAAGTCAATTCGCAAAGGAAGGCAGAGTGAGGAGAACCACAGGGAAATGGGATTGGGGCCCCATCCGACACCACAGTGATTCTGAATCCACTCTCCATCTGGAATCCTTGTAATGTGACATAATAAACTTAACTGTGAAGTCAGTCGAAGTTGGGATGATAACCTGGAGATGAAACCATCCTACATGATGAGATGGTAAGAACCTTCATTAACAGAGAACTCACTGGGATTTCCTTGGTTTTGGAAGTTGTTCCCAAACACAAGTGGGCATCAGAATCACTTGGAGGTGATTAAACCGTAGATTGCTCCGTCCCATCCACAGACTTTCTAATTCCTTAGGTCTGAGGACCAAGGATTGCATTTTTAACAAGTTCTCGAGTAATATTTACATTGTTCTTTCAGAGCCACACATTGAGAACCACTGTTTTGGACTAATTGCTTCAACTCTTTCCCGTGAATTCGAGCTTCCCTGCAGGGCAGTGAAATTGCTTGGCGGGAACACACCTGAACCTCATGTGATTCAAGGTAACTCAATCCTAAAAGCAAAAAGCATCAGGGAGTCATTTACTTTCCACACTAATTACCCCCACCCCAGGGACAACATCCTCTATGCCATATGATAAATAATTCTTACATGAATAAAATTATCACTAAACAAGCCATTCAGATTGTGATTATTTGGGGAGTAGCAAGAATAGGATTCATTTTGTGTGATATTGAATAAAAGTATCTTGCAGCTAAATCCTGAGAATGACTTGCTCACACCCATTTGGCAAACTGTTATCAAATAGATTCCCATGTTCTGAACACTCTGGTAAGAACTGCTTGCAAAGGGAAATGGTTCTCTCTCCTTAAACTCACAATTTAATAAATGGAAGATTTAAATATTTACACTATGACAAGGTATTCGCTAATAGCGGAGAACACAGGGTGCTTCCAGACCGCAGAGAAAGGAGGTACCCACCATCACAGAACTCAATGGAGCCCTGTGTAGGCTTCCATTTGTCAAACAGTCTACAAATACTTTTTATTTTGTGATTTTTCCTTGATCTTCACAATGACCCTGCAAAGCAGATAGGGCATGAAGATTTTTCTCATTTCAGGAAATCTTAGGTAAACTGAGGCTCTGGAAACAGAGCTCACTCACTATTAAAAAGCAGGCAATGATGCAAACTCTGTACTCTGACATAACCCTCTCCCTTATTCCCAGCCCCTTTGTAGGACATCCCTGTCAACTCCAGTGGTTCTCAGATAGTCTGGACTTTTAAGGATTGCTAAGGATCAAAGGATTGATGATTTCAGCAAACAGCTAGAGAATAGGCAGGACTGGCCCATTAGTCCTAAAACATCTGCTTTAGAAAAACTGAGAAATGTGGCTGGGCATGGTGGCTCATGCCTGCAATCCCAGCACTTTGGGAGGCAGACATAGTAGGTGGATCACTTCGGGCCAGGAGTTCAAGACAAGCCTGGCCATCATGGCAAAACCCTGTCTCTACTAAAAATACAAAAATTAACGGGGTGGGGTGTCACACACCTCTAACCCCAGCTACAGGTGGGAGAATCACTTGAACCCAGGAGGCAGAAGGTGCAGTGAGCTGAGATCACACCACTGCACTCCAGCCTGAGTGACACAGTGAGATTCTGTCTCAAAAAAAGAAAAAGAAAAGAAAAACTGTGTAATGTATAAACTATGGTGGTGCCATTTCGAGGGTAACTACAGATCAAATCTCTAACTTGAGGGTGGATTTCTGCTCTTACGACATGGAAAGCTGATAACCATCTTTTGAAACAGTAGAATTGGTTTTGCTTCAATGGTAGTTGTTTAAAACACACCTTTTTCTTCATTGTCTTATTTGTTTAAAGAAAATTAAGACCTCATTAAGGTGGCACTATTTCCATTATTATTCTGTATCACTTGAGAGTTTACACAATTTGTTTAGTGACCTTTTCCTTCATTTCTCAACAACCAGATGGTATTTTTTAATATTCTATTTCTTACTCTAGCTCTATAGTAGATTTTAATTGAAGTCTATTAATTAGTTACAAAGTTAATTTTTTTGGCTTTTCGTATTAGGAAATGAGAAAAATCCTTCCAGTTTTGCTAAATCTTTGCTAAACTGAATGCTATTGGAGTTTTCAGCAATTGTTTAAAGTTTAGAGGCATTTTACAGATATAACTTATTCATTGTTAAATTTTTTAAAGTTACAGGTTTAAATGTCACAGAAATATATTATGATCTATTTTTTTTAAAGAAAGGGAGGAAGGGAATGAGGAAAGGAGAAAGGGAAAAGGAAAGGAAAGAAAGGCAAGGGAGGGATGAATGGGAGGGGAGAGCAGGGAAGGGGAAGGGAAGGGAGAAAGAGGAAAGAAGGAAGGAAGAAGGGAGGGAGGGAGGGAAGGAAGGAAATAAGGAAGGAAGGAAGGAAGGAAGGAAGGAAGGAAGGAAGGAAGGAAGGAAGGAAGGAAGGAAGGAAGGAAGGAAGCCATCACAAACAGGGGGAAGGATTACAGGACTGAGGAGGCAAGCAGTTTATATAAAGCACACTGAGGATTTGTGAAAGTAATATCTAGCACTTCAATGCTTTACCTTGCCAAGGGCATTTCAAAACGAAAAGAAAACTGGGAAACAAAAGGGGGAACACACTCCTCTGAAACTGGGCTATGGTATAGACCAAATGGTCTACCCATACTCCCAATGAAATTACCGTAATCTTTCTTAATTTATGTGCAAGATTTAACTCTTTGAAGCCTCAATCATTTGATTGCTTGGGGAAAACAGTGTAATAGGAAACTCGGTCCAACGGTGGCTCATAAGGTGTACAAGTGCTGCCACATTGTAACCCTGGGTCCCCAGTTTTGGGGTAGCACTGTGAAAAACTACCCATTTGTAACTATTGCACCTTGAATTCCATGAAGAAGCCCAGCACCCGAAAAACAAAAACCAGTTGGATCCAATGATGCTAGATTTGGAAATGAACTTCAGTGAACTCCCCTCGTGGCCATACTAAAATCCTCGCCCAGGCAGGAGCTTACTCAACTTTTCCTATGCATGTGTTGTGAAGCATGATCAGCAACTGCACCTGCACTGCCTTTACTTTACCTCTACATACAATAACTCAGTTCACCAGCCCAGTAAAAGCCCTGTTTCCACCATTGCTCAGGGAAGCACTGCTTTAGGAACTATGCCTGGTGTCCTCCTTACTTGTTACAAATAATAAAACCCCTTGTTAAATCCTCCTTGGTTGCGGTCATTGTGACACAGGAGTTAAAAAGAAATTATTTAGGCAGATAGTGAGGGTAAGAGTCCTTGGTAAGGTTTTCCTTTAAAAAAAAAAAAAAAAGTAGCCCCAAAATAATTTCTTTCTTTCTTTTTTTAATTTTTATTTTTGAGACAACTTCTTGCTCTGTTGCTCAGGCTGGAGTGCAGTGGCACGATCTCAGCTCACTGCAATCAAGGGATTCTCATGCCTCAGCCTTCGGAGCAGCTGGGATTACAGGTGCACGCCACCACTCCCAGCTAATTATTTTGTATTTTTAGTAGAGACACGGTTTCACCAGGTTGGCCAGGCTGGTCACGAACCCCTGACTCAAGTGATCCGCCCACCTCGGCCATGGTGAACCACCAAGCCCAGTCAAATCATTTCTTCTTTAACAAAGAGCAGCCTGTAAAATTGAGCTGCAAACATAGATAAGCAAGCTGGGAGCCTGCACAGGTGAACTCCGGCAGCTGTGCCTGTAGGAAAAGGCTACCTGCAGGCCAAGCATGTTCAACATGGTGGCTCCATCTTCTGTGGGAAAGAGAATTTCTAGGGTGCCAGATGAGTTGGTCTCCCCTGTGTGAGACACCCATGGGTAGCCATGGGCGGCCTCTGAGAAGAAAAGCCTTCTTATTGCCTTCATGTCTTTATGCCTGAGAGCATAATCACTCTGCGGCATTCCACAGGTTGCTCAGGGAGATAACACTCCGTTGAAGCAGTGGAGTATAATCAAACGTCTTGGCTCCTCCTGAAACCTGCTCCCACCCATTTCAGTCCCAATGATAAGTTAAAGACCTTTTTTTTTTTTTTTTTTTGAGACGGAGTCTCACTTTGTCGCCCAGGCTGGAGTGCAGTGGCACGATCTCGGCTCACTGTAAGCTCCGCCTCCTGGGTTCATGCCATTCTCCTGCCTCAGCCTCCTGAGTAGCTGGGACTACAGGCACCTGCCACCACGCCCGGCTAATTTTTTTTGTATTTTTAGTAGAGACGGAGTTTCACCATGTTAGCCAGGATGGTCTCGATCTCCTGACCTCGTGATCCACCCACCTCAGCCTCCCAAAGTGCTGGGATTACAGGCGTGAGCTAAGTTAAAGATTTTAAGTAGTTTAGACACACGCTTTTGCTCAAGGAAATTCACAGAAACCACCGCTGCTATACATCTTTTTTTTTTTTTTTTTTTTTTTTTTTTTTTTTTTTTGAGACGGAGTCTCGCTCTGTCGCCCAGGCTGGAGTGCAGTGGCCAGATCTCAGCTCACTGCAAGCTCCGCCTCCCGGGTTCCCGCCATTCTCCTGCCTCAGCCTCCCGAGTAGCTGGGACCACAGGCGCCGCCACCTCGCCCGGCTAATTTTTTTTTGTGTTTTTAGTAGAGACGGGGTTTCGCCGTGTTAGCCAGGATGGTCTCGATCTCCTGACCTTGTGATCCGCCCGTCTCGGCCTCCCAAAGTGCTGGGATTACAGGCTTGAGCCACCGCGCCCGGCCTGCTATACATCTTATTGAATGACTCACGAGTTCTCCTTCACTGATTAATCCTTTTCCTCATCCCTTCCTCACCCTCCCATCTGCCCCAAGAACAAAGAGCTTGTAAACCAATAAATTAGGCGGAGCCCGAGAGCTCTGGGCCGTGAGCAAGCCTCTGACACTCTGGTCCCCTGGACTCGCCTTTTAAACTCTTATTCTGTCTCTAACTCCTTTGTCTCCGCTGGACTCAGGGTACCTGCTGGGTGGTGTGGGGCTGGTTTTCCCAACATCTTCTCTTTTCTTTGTCAACCTTGTGTGCAGTAAGGAGCAGGCAACATGGCACTGGCCAGGTAGAGAATCCAACTGCATAATAAAAGATTAGGGTGGGGTGGCCAGCTTCTTTGCATGCTATGTAAATGGCACACCTGGTCCAACCAATCTTTTGGCCCTATGTAAATCAGACACTGCCTACTCAAGCCAGCCTATAAGACCGCATGCACTATGCGGTGGTCCAGAAAACCCATTCAGGAGCCCCTCTCTTTCCGCAAGAAAGAGCAATTCTCTTTTCTTTTTCTTTTGTCTATAAAACCTCCACTCTTAAACTCACTTCTTATATGTTCAAGTCCTTGATTTCCCTGGTGTGAGACAATGAACCTCTGGTATTTACCCAAGACATCAATGCCACTTCAAGTGAACTGTCACCCACCAAGCAATTGAACCCACCCATTGTGTGAGTAAAAATCCCTGCCCAAAATATAATCCGTGGAAACCTTTACACAGTTATCAACTTGTTTTCCTTAAAGGCTGCTTGGAGGTACGGCAACTAGATTTTATTCACCTACCACCATAACCTTTGGCCATAAGTAAAATTCCCTTAGAAAAAAATAATTTCAACTTTGGGAGTTCCTCTCAAATGAACTCATTTTATGAGTGTATGGGACACTCGTTTTATTAGACAAATAATCCAGTCAGCATGTGAAATATGGCCCATTCTACAACATTTTCCTTGTGCCAATCACCCCCAGTCATCCGGATTAGTGGAACACACTGGTGACCAAAAGAGTCAAACTCTGTAAAATATTCAAAGAGATTTATTCTGAATGTTGACGAAAAGTGTCAAACTGTAAAATCTTCAAAGAGATTTATTCTGAGCCAAATATAAGTGACCATGGCCCATGACACAGCCCTGAGGAGGTCCTGAGAACATGTGCCCAAGGTGGTTGGGGGTGCAGCTTGATTTTATACATTTTAGGGAGACATGAGACTTCAATCAAATACATTTAAGAAATACATTGGTTTATTGGTTTGTTCTAGAAAAGCTGGACAATTCAAATTGGGTGGTGGGGTCTGGGCAGCTTCCAGGCTATAGGTAAATTTAAACATTTTCTGATTGACAATTGGGTGAGTTTGTCTAAAGACCTGGGATCAATAGAAAGGAAATGTTCAGGTTAAGATAAAAGATTGTGGAGACCAAGGTTCTTTTGAAGTCTCATAGCAACTGCCCTTGGAAACAATAGATGACAAATGCTTCCTATTAAGACCTTTTAAATGGTGTGAGACTCTTAGTTAACCTATTCAGAATTGGAAGGGCCTGGAAGGAAAAGGTCTAGTTATCTTAATTGATATTCTTTCCAGATGCAAATTTTCCCCACAAATGACAGCTTGCAGGGACATTTCAAAATGTGACAAAGAAACATGTTTTTGGGGTAAAATATTTTGATTTTGTTCCTTGTCTCATAATGTTATGCCAGAGTCAGGTTGGAAAGTAAGTCACAATATATAGGGTTAAATAAAACCCATCTAATGAGACTTTATAGTTTGTAGGGCATGACTCCCCAGACCACTTAGATAAGAATTTGGGCAAGATTAAAAAAAATCAAGTTTATGGCAAGGTTCGGTGGCTCACATCTGTAATCCCAGCACTTTGGGAAGCTGAGGGTGGATCAAGAGGTCAAGAGATCAAGACCATCCTGGCCAACATGGTGAAACCCCATCTCTACTAAAACTATGAAAATTAGCTAAGCATGGTGGCAAGCCCCTGTAGTCCTAGCTGCTTGGGAGGCTGAGGCAGGAGAATTGCTTGAACTCAGGAGGTGGAGGTTGCAGTGAGCCAAGATAGTGCCACTGCACTCCAGCCCGGCAACAAAGTGAGACTTTGTCTCAAAAAAAAAAAAAAAAAGCAGTTTAGTCCTTATGAGCTAAATATGAATGACCATGGCCTGTGACACAGCCCTCAGGAGATCCTGAGAACATGTGTACAGGGTGGTTGTGAGGCAGGAAATCTAGAGGAAGAGAACATAAGGCCAATTCACACTTCAGCTATGACAGGAAATATCTTCTGCCGGGTCTGTCCCGCAGACCCTGGATGAAATGAGAACTCAGACACAGGTATGCAGTGTAAGAGTAGCTAGGTGACTGCCAAGCTCTAGCGGCCAGAGAGCGCCCCGAGAAGCTGGAGCTGCTTGCTTTTATTCAGTGCAGGCATCATGACAAAAGCCTGGAGCAAACACAACCTGTAGGTAATTAACATTTATTGTTCCCCTTTCAGGTAATGTCATGTGTGTGGATGATCAAAGGTCAGTTCCTGGTCAACATACGTAAACAAGCCTGTTTAAGTTAAATTCCCTTACACTCCATTGTACCTACTCTTTGCCCTCTGCATCAGGGTTATAGAACAGCTGCCTTCAGCTATTCTTCCCATGGGGCTCTGTAGAACCTTCCGACCTTTCAGAAGGTTTGCATCCTTTCCCTATAGTTTTTCCCTCCACTCTGACCAATCCTCCACATCTCCCCCTTTTCTGTTTTTTGTTTGTTTGTTTGTTTGTTTTGTTTCATTTCGTTTTGTTTGCATCAGGTTTTGTTGATGGAAACATACAGATGTGCGCAGTGACAGGTTTGACTGGTGTGGCAGTTACAGCTCATGTTCCAGCTTTGCATCCTAGAACCAGTAAATAATATAAGACAAACATGAGTATAATCAGTATTATTCTTTTCCAATCAAGGAGTGATATGTAGTGTTACTTGGCACCTCAGTCCAATGTGTGCCATTACTGAGAGACCCCGCTGGGGTATGTCAACCCCTCCCAGCCAATCCATCACATTGTTTGAGGCTTGGAAGGGAGTGTCTGCCCAAGTAACAGGGCAGAAAAAAGCAGATCTTGAAGATGGGTCCAATAGAGTGTAGCAAGTACAGGGAGCAGGCAAAGCGAGAGACTAAAAAAGATTAATACCCTATGAGAGATGTAAGGTACAACAGAAAGCATAGCAAGGAACAAATTATCTGGAGTGAATGGTGTCTGTGTCTGGAGCAGGATTTACTCAGCCTCCTGAGTTGTCTTCTTCAGCAAAATGTCCGGGGCCTGTGTCATCCGAGGAAGCTGCATTATCCAGGGCTGTGGGTCCTGCAGGGTCATTTCCTTCATTTCTGGTACTGGGTTGGGTGTCCTAACCACGCCATGGTAAGGTTTGATGCCTCATACTGGAATCTGAAGAGGACCTGAGGGGGTCTGAACACAAGCATAACCTTTTTCCCATGTTAGCAAATCATTTGAACCACACTATACATTACTATTTACATCTTTCCATAAAACTGAAGGTTTTATATCTTGAGTGATTTTTGCAAAGTGCTTTTATATAGCTGATTGAAATTTATCCTCTAAATTTAAGAAATTAAGGGTAAATCAGGCTCGTGCCAATAGTGTTGTAGGATCCTTACTCATATTTCCCCTTTGTTGTTTTCTGAGCATATTTTTAAGGGTGGAGTGGGCAGGTTCTACTATGGCCTGTCCTTAGGGATTATATGGGATACCCATAGAAAGTTGGACATTCCATGTATGACAAAATTGTTGAAATTGTGAGCTGGTGTAAACTGGACTGTTATCAGTTTTAATCTCTGTGGGTGGCCCCTTAAACGTAAAAGAGAAGAAGATGTTTAATGACATATCAGCTGGACTCTCCAGGAAGAGCAATTAGGTGGGAACTGGTACCAATGGATACATGTGTATATCTTTGTTTTCCAAATTCAGGGACATGCATAACATCTGTTTACCATGACTAATTAGGTTCTAGTCCCCTAGGGTTGATACCTGTTGAGGAAGGGGACTTGCCTGCGAGCTGGCAATCTGGGAATCGCAGGATAATTTGTTTAGCTAGTCTTTGGGTTAACTGAAATTGTTTAGAAAAATTTCTCCAATTTTGGTGGAAAAATTAATGTGATTTGGTGGCTTGGCCAAGCAGTGATGTCATAACCTGCAGGTCTGCTTCATCATGACCATGAACTAGTGGACCAGGCAGTGAGCTGTGGGCCTGAATGTGTATAATAAAAACAGAATGTGTTCATTGAGCCAGTGATTGCTGAAGTCAAAGAAAAAGGGTGCACAGGGTAGGCTCAAGAGTGGACTTAATGAGGGCCGTTTCAAGGTTTTGCAATAAACAAACAAAGTAAGCAGAGTCACTAGCAATATTGATGGACTGAGTGGAAAAGGTTTCCAGGGCCAATATTAGGGCTCCAACCTCAGCTCTCTGAGTACTAGTAAATCCAGATCAAGTGAGGGAGTCATGCGGTTCCCACCAGATAGCTGCTTTTCCATTTTTACCAGAGCCATCAGTGAAAAGTGTTAAAGCATTAGGTATGGGGGCGTGAACTACCTTTGTAGGCATAACTAGAGGAGTATGAGATAAGAACTGGAATACTCTATCAGTGAGAAGGGGATGTTCTATATGGCCTGCATAATCAGAGAGTGCTATCTGAAGGTCTCCTATTAATCTTGTTTTAGTAGGAAATACTAATAATTGGACTGAATATTGTGGGTCTATGCAATCTAGTTGCCTCTGAAAAATAGCTTGCTCTATTTCCTCAATTTCTCTTTTTGAAGCAGGGGTTAAATACCTGGGGGAGTCCAGGGCTGCATTGCCCTTTAAGATAGAAAACAGGTTCTGTAATTTGTCAGTAGTTATGCCCAAGTTGGGGTGAAGCCAATTGATAACTCCTGGTAATTTTTGATAACCATTTAAGGTATGTAAGTTGTTAGTATTCAATTTAACCTTTTGAGGTCTTACTGACCAGGAAGTTAGTATGTATCCAGGATATTTCCAAGGGGAGGACATCTGTACCTTTTCAGATGCTATGATTAAAGCTCTTAACTGTGTATTCCTTTTGACAGAGGCATATAAACTCAAAAGTATTGCTCCATTGTGGCTGCCAGCAAGATGTCATCCATATAATGGATGATCTTGGAATTAGGAAGTTCTTTCCTACTGGGGAGCAAAGTCTGATTTGCATGACACTGACACATGGTAGGACTGTTCAACATTCCTCGAGGAAGTACTTTTCAGTGAAATCAGTGAGCTGACCTTTCATTATTGATAGCTGGTATTGTAAACGCAAATTTTTCTCTGTCCTGTTCTGTAAGGGGAATAGTATAAAAGCAGTCTTTTAAGTCAATAATGACTACAGACCAATCTCAAGGAATCACTGCAGGGGAAGGGACCCCCTGTTGAAGGGGCCCAGTAGGTTGCAAATTAACATTGATAGCACGTAAGTCATACAAAAGTCTCCATTTACCAGACTTTTGGGGAATGACAAAAATGAACGAATTCCAAGGGCTGTTTGATGGTTCTATATGGCCAGCTTTTAATTGTCCCTCAACTAATTCATGGGATCATTATTAACTTGTCTCCCTTTGAAGGCCACTGTTCTACCTAAATTGGATCTTGAGAGAGCCATGTCAGGGGTAGGGGAGAAATTACAACAGTGGCCATTATCAGAAAGGGGTCATATGATAGTTGTCTGCTATGGCCTCAATTAATCCTCTCATAAATGGGCTAGTGGCTCCGTTTTCTCTAATGCCTTTTCTTATTTCTTTACAAGTGTTGAAAGTAATGGGTTCATGTACCCGATTGACTTTTTTTTTCTTTTTTGAGATGGAGTCTCACTCTGTCGCCCAGCCTGGAGTGCAGTGGCCGGATCTCAGCTCACTGCAAGCTCCGCCTCCCGGGTTCACGCCATTCTCCTGCCTCAATCTCCCGAGTAGCTGGGACTACAGGCGCCCGCCACCTCGCCGGGCTAGTTTTTTGTATTTTTTAGTAGAGACGGGGTTTCACCGTGTTAGCCAGGATGGTCTCGATCTCCTGACCTCGTGATCCACCCGTCTCAGCCTCCCAAAGTGCTGGGATTACAGGCTTAATCCACTGCGCCCAGCCTCTGATTGCCTTTTGATCTTGCATCACTGGGCAGGCCAAGAGCTCCGCTTCTAATGCTGCTTGCCTAAGACAGGGTCCCATAACTGTGGTGTATCCCTTGTCTTTTTCCAATTAATTGGGGGAGGGGGCTCAGCGAAAATCTGTCTCCTCTGTGGCACCTTTACCTGGTAACAGCAGGGCTGAGGGAGAAGGAGGCAGTAAAGTAGATGATGACTCTTCCTCCCCTCCCTTTTTAGGCTCTTCTGTGTAAAGCAGGGGCCAAAGCAGTCCTAACTAAGGCCCATAACATTAAAGATGTTACTGGAACTCATTGTCCTTGTACATAATGTTGTTTAAGACTTTTTCCCACTTGTTCCCAGAGCTTTAAGTCTAGTGTGCCTTCTTCTGAGAACCATGGGTTATGGAAAACAACAGTTTGCATTAGGTCCCTTAATTGGGCCTCCAAGAGCAAGGCTTCGCTAGCTTTAAGCAGCGGTTTAAACACTTTTATATACTGTTGCTGTTAAGCTGATAACTGTTGTCCCATGATGAAATGCATAGCTTGAAAATCCCTTCAAACTTGGAAATCCCCAGCAGGCACCAATTATTGACTGTGCCATCACTTCACTTTCATTTTTGAAGGTTCCATCGCGATCCGTTGCAGCGTTCCTCACACGTGGCACCTCCTGCCAGGTCTGCCCCTGGTCGACAGATGAAATGAGTGCTCAGACACAGATATACTGTATAAGAGCAGCTAAGTGACTGCCCAGCTCCAGTGGCTAGAGAGCAGCCCCAAGAAGCTGGAGCTGCTTGCTTTTATTCAGTGCAGGCATAATGCCAAAAGCCTGGAGCAAATGCAACCTATAGGTAGTTAACATTTATTGTTCCCCTATCAGAGAATGTCAGGCATGCAGATCATCAAAGGTCAGTTCCTGGTCAACATAAGTAAACTAGCCTGTTTATGATAAATTCCCCTACACTCCCTTGTACCTACCCTTTGCCCCCTGCATCAGGGCTATAGAACAGCTGCCTTCAGCTATTCTCCCCCGGGGCTCTGTAGAACCTTCTGAACTTTCAGAAGGTTTGCACCCTTTCCCTATAGTTTTTCCCACCACTATGACCAATCCCCCACAACCCTCTGCATAAGGCATAGGCCAAGTAAATGACTTTGTAACTTTACTTCATCCTCTCCATTTACATAGGGCATACCCCAAGTAGAGAATATTGAAACTCCCAAAAATTCTGTAACAGGGCATTTGATTCCCTGTGCTCACGCCTGCTCCCACAGTGTGTACTTTCATTTTCAATAAAACCCTTCATTCCTTCCTTGCTTTGTTTGTGCATTTTATCCAATTCTTTGTTGAAGACATCAAGAGCCTGGACACCTTCCACCATTAGCATATTTTGCTGAGCCAGCCAGGAGGAAGATGTAAGCCCAAAGTTTGGGATTCATTTATCTCCCTATCCTTTCTGCTCTATACAGGGGCTCTCCCTCTCCCTGTCTCTCTTTTCCTTTCCAACTTGGGACCCTTGGTGGGCAGCACATAAACATGGAAGCAACTGCAGGTTTCTGGCCGTGGCCAGTGAAACTAAGGGCTTTCCATGTGGAGAAGCCTGACTGCCACCTTCCGGTTGGCTTAAGGAACCTGGGTCTTTTTCTTTTTATTTATTTTTTTTCCTTTCTTTCTTTTTCAGTCTTTCAGTGTCTATTTACAATTGCCCTGCCCCAAAGGGGGAAGGACTTTTTAAAAATATTTTCCACGCACTGTCCCTGATCCCTACATGAGGTGCAGCTTGGAGCAAACTCACACATGTTTCAGGGGACATCAACCTTCTTTTCCTATGCTAAATTCTTCCCTTATCATACTCAACTGACTGAGGAACAAAAAGGCCCACCCAGCATCCAGTTCACATTACAGTTCATGGCTGTTCTTATAAAGCTCATAGTAGGCTCTGGAGGGGAAAACCTGCATGTGGCACCACCTAAGGCCAGAGATGTCTGGCACTCTAAGATTGGACCCCACAGGAAGACGGTCCCAGGGGTCCAGCAGATGTCAACCTGCCCAAAGGGGCTGCTCTCATCAGAGGTTCTGAGGTCTAGTACTAACCCTCCTTAGAATTTTCTCTCGTAGTTGCCATGATGTTTGTCTCCAATATTGTTTGGAATCTGGAGTTTACCATTGAATGGAAAGTGGAATAGCATTGCATGTATCCAGGCTTTTGTGCTGCAGTTCTAAGCAGGGGGCCTGGTTCACGTGTGACGCCCTCCTTTGGTATGGTTTGGCCCCAGTGATCTTTGGAGTTTGGTGAGGAGCCTTTAAAAACCAAACTGCCAGGCCAGGCATGGTGGCTCACGCCTGTAATCCCAACACACTAGGAGGCCGAAGTGGCTGGATCACCTGAGGTCACGAGTTTGAGACCGGCCTGGCCAAAATGACAAAACCTTGTCTCTACTAAAAACACAAAAAACTAGCCAAGCACAGTGACGGGCGCCTGTAGTCCCAGCTACTCAGGAGGCTGAGGCATGAGAAAGGCTTGAACCTGGGAGGCAAAGGTTGCAGTGAGCCGAGATCATGCCACTGCACTCCAGCCTGGGTGACAGAGTAAGATGTGGTCTCAAAAAAAAAAAAAAAAAAAAAAGAATCAAACTGCCATGGAGACTGCTTTACCTGAAATTTTGGTTTACAGCCTTCATTGGATTATCTATTGGGGCAAAGTAAAACTGGCAAGCGTGTATTGCTATCTCATGGCTAAGGTTCCAAGCTATTGGATATTCATTTATGTATGTGTATACATGTCTAGATGCATTTATTTATATGTACACTTATTGTTATACATATGTTGTGTCTACCAAATTGGCTTATAAGTAAAAGAGCGCTCATAAATTAAGTCAGTCAGTCTAAGCAATTTTCAAGTTCATGTGACTTAAAGTATACCTTTACTAAACAAGCTGGCTTTAAAATTATTGGTGGGATAAAAACAGAAATGCCTTCAGAATTGTCAACATACATTTTGTCTGAATTTTATGTTTGTCTTTGCTATATATTTTTAAATGTCAGTGTTAATTCAAGCTGGTAGCTGCTTGGAGCAAGCTACTCAAAGTCTCACTGAAATAAATGCATATCTGGTTGCTTCCTTTGGGAAGGCTCATCAGAAACTCAAAAGAATGCAACTGCTCCTCTCACACCTACCTGTAACCTGGAAGCCCTAATCCCCCTCCCAGCTTCTAGTTGTCCTGCCTTTCCAGACGGAATCAATGTTCATTTTACAATGTTCATTTTACAATGTTCATTTTACAAAGTTGATTGATGTCTCATGTCTCTCTTGTTAAAAGTAAAAAAAAATTAAGTACAGTGCATGGGATAAATGTTTTAGGTAAACTTTTTTTGTAAATTAAAATCTTAAAGTTATTTTTAACACTCATTTAATATTTGGATCATTTCCAATTAAGAAATAGTTGTAATTATAGGGAAATATGTTTCTAAAATTATGGAATTGTTCTTATTTATAAATGCCCATATCTAACAGTTCAGGATTTCTTGCTTTTTAGAGTTTTGCTAAAGTTTTAGGTTACTAGGGATACAATTCTAATTAACACGCAATTCTGTATACAAAATGTGCCAGACAGGGTTATTAGTGGAAAAAAAATAATTTTGCCTAATTCAGAAGTTATCTAAAAATTAGCTCAAATTACAGATTTGAAAAGGTTATTTATGAAACAATGTAGTAGATGTGGAAAAAATTTAAACAATAAAATATTCTTTAAAACCTGATACAGAATTGGAAACATTTGGCTAATGAGCATTTTCATAATTAAATCTCTTAATCTTTATTAAAATAAAATAAAAAGTATTGTATAATGCATCGGCAGTTTAGCAATTATTTTTTCAATATAGTTAAACATGAAGCTGGATTTAGTGTAAAGCCAAATTTCACATACACACTTGGATTGTTTCACACTATGTTTACTGTTTTGTGTGGATAGTGCCAGAGTACTTACTGGTCATGTGCCTAAAGAGGATTTCTTTCTTTTTCTTTTTTTTTTTTTTTTCCTTGAGATGGAGACTCATTCTGTCACCCAGGCTGGAGTGCAGTGGCTCAATCTCGGCTCACTGCAACCTCTGCCTCCCAGGTTCAAGCAATTCTCCTGCCTCAGCCTTCCAAGTAGCTGAGACTACAGGTACACACCACCATGCCCAGCTAATTTTTGTATTTTTAGTAGAGATGGGGTTTCACCATGTTGGCCAAGCTGGTCTAAAACTCCTGACCTCAAGTGATCCGTCTTCTTGATTGCACAGAAGTATAATGATATTGGTGAACTTAAGGGTATTGAATTGTGTATCAGGAATAAAATATTCATTATGTGGGTTTTCAGGGACCCTAGGTAACACTGTAGCCTCCAGGGTAAATTAAGTAGGAAAATTTAGGATTGGTTTTCTGTTTATTTGTTTTTGCTTCTAGTTTTCATTCATTTGCTGTTTATTCTCCTCTGGCTTTGCTTATGTATCCATATATATAAAACCCTGATGCTTTTTAGTTTCTAGTGGAAGGCTTTTATTTGGTTCTATGAATAGTTATTTTGTTTCCTCCACATTTCCAGCAAGTCATCATTCATTTCATTTACCTGGAATTCATAAGCTACTTTTGTCAAGCTGCAGGAATTGATGGAGCACACCAGCTATAAACTAACTTTTTGGATTTTAGGCTTCTTGATACTTTAAATGGGCTGAGTATACTTTCATAAATAGAATTTGAGTCAGATTTCTCCCTCTGCCTAATTTCTCCAACATTTGTAAACTGTTTGTGAATATTCTTAATTCATGACAATGTGTTTGTTTGCATACAGTCAAGCAGGGTTGCCAGGGCCACCAGGGCTGCTCAGGCAGAGAACCCAGAAACCTGGCATGCCAGCAAAAGGGTAAGAATTTCTTACTAGTCAGTTTCTGGCCTCTTTCCGTCTGTGTAAACTGATTAAATGTGAAGAAAAAGTCACTGTTCATCTCCTCTGTAAACTTTTAAATTAATTGGTTTAATAATAATAAGAGATTAAATCAAATATTTTGTCAGAAATGTAGAAAATGTAACGCCTTTTAGCTCACATGACTTTGGCAATCTTTGGGAAATAAAGATGGTTTTAGGGCCAGGTGCAGTGGCTCACACTTGTAATCCCAGCACTTTGGTAGGCCGAGGCGGATGGATCACAAGGTCAGGAGACTGAGACCATCTTAGCTAACACGGTGAAACCCATCTCTATTAACAATACAAAAAAATTAGTCGGGTGTGTTGGTGGGCCCCTGTAGTCCCAGCTACTTGGAAGGCTGAGGCAGGAGAATGGCGTGAACTCAGGAGGCGGAGCTTGCACTGAGCCAAGATCATGCCACTGCACTCCAGCCTGGGCTACAAAGCAAGACACTGTCTCATAAAAAAAAAAAAAAAAAAAAAAAAAAAAAAGATGGTTTTAAAGATTATTGGTAAAATACAATTGTCTTCCAATTGTAAATATGTGGTCTAAATTATGTTCAAATATTAGGTTTGCTACATGCTTTAAGGTCATAGGCTGCTTTTCTGGTTTTTGAAAATTGTTTAACTCGCCTGCTTTCCTGCTAGGTAAGGCCTAGGTACATGTGGGGTTGGCCATGCCCTAGCTATGCTGGAAATAGTCAAACCTTATCAGAACATAACTTACTAGGTTTTACACTAAAGTTAAAATTGCTAAGAGTCACCATTGTAACATGCATTTAAGACTACTACAAACAGTTTTACATACAAGGTGTGTAAAAACGGTAGAATGTGTTCTTTTTGTAAAAGATTATAAAAGGTTTTTGCTTCTTTATAATTTCTGAGTTATCATCTGGCAAAATAAATAATTTATGGTAATATGGAATTCCAAAATAAAACTTCAGTTTCAAAATTGTCTTCCTAATGCCTGACTTTCTGGATGGATCAGAGGCCCCGAAAACATAAAGAGAAGAGGTAAACAGGATTGTTTGACGTGTTTAGGTACATGGGATTGCCAAAATGGTGTTCAATCTTCTTTAGGTTATATTTTTGTGAATAATCTAACATATGTTCCAAAATTGTATGGGATTTCTAAAATAGTATATGATATAAATTATAATTATGGTTTTTATGTTAAGTTATTGTAAACCACAGAAATAACCAAATTTCCTTGTATAAAGCTACAAACCCAAAAATTAATTAAATACCAAGAAAATATTTTGTCAGATTTTCATGTTAAGCCAGCTGACAGTGAAATTGTTTAAAATGTTTATAACCAATGCTTGACCCCATATTCCTGGGAAAACAATTAAGCTTCACATACATTTGGTCAGGCACGGTGGCTCATGCCTGTGATTCCAACTTTTTGGGAGGCCAAGGTGGCAGATCACTTGAGGTCAGGAGTTAAAGACCAGCCTGGCCAACATGGTGAACCCTCTGTCTGCTAAAAATACAAAAATTAGCCAGGCATGGTGGTAGATGCCTGTAATCCCAGCTACCTGGGAGGCTGAGGCAGGAGAATCGCTTGAACCCAGAAGCACAGTTTGCAGTGAGCCGAAATGGTGCCACTGCACTCCAACCTGGGTGACACAGCAAGACTCTGTCTCAAAAAAAAAAAAAGAAAGAAAGAAAGAAAAGAAAAGAAAAAGAAAATACCCAGTGGGTCATTTAAACGTTTTAAAGGGATCATTCGATTGTTATTTTCGATGCATATTTTCTGGTTGTAAAGCTTTCCCATGCAAGAGGGCTGATGTTATAACAGTAGATTATTATGCTGCAGTGTATTTTCACCGGGTAAAAAGGCTTTTTATGGTTTGAATCTTCTGAGAACATTGGAGAAAGACTTTCCTTGCCATCCACACTACAACAAAACTTCAGGACCTTGGACTTTGGGTTCATCACATCTCTCAGGGGGAGATGAGGCAGGAAAATAGGGTCTGGAGGCAGCGAACATAAGGTCAATTCACACTTCAGCTATGACAGGAAATAACCTCTCCATAGGGTGTAGGCCAAGTAAATGACTTTGTAACTTTACTTCATCTCTCCATTTACATGGGGTGTATCCCAGGTAGAGGATATTGAAACTCCCCAAAATTCTATAATGGGGCCTTTGATTCCCTATACTCAGGCTCATTCCCACACTGTGGAGTGTATTTTCATTTTCAATAAAACCCTTCATTCTTTTCTTGCTTTGTTTGTGCATTTTGCCCAGTTCTTTGTTTAAGATGCCAAGTACCTAGAGAACCTGCACCATTAACATTTGGGTGCAACTTAGTTTTTATACATTTTGGGGAGACATGAGACTTCATTCAAATACATTTAAGACGTACATTGCTTTGGTCCAAAAAGGCAGGACCACTGAAGGTGGGTGTGGGCGGCTTCCAGGTTATCGGTAGATTTAAATATTTTCTGATTAACAATTGTTTAAAAGACTTTATTGAAAAACCTGGGATCAATGGAAAGGAATGTCTAAGTTAAGATAAGGGGTTCTGGACAGCAAGGTTCCTTTTTTTTTTTTTTTTTCCCAGATGGAATCTTGCTCTGTCACCCATGCTGGAGTGCAGTGGTGCAATCTCGGCTCACTGCAACTTCAACTTCCCAGGTTCAAGCAATTCTCCTGTCTCAGCCTCCCGAGTAGCTGGGATCACAGGCGTGTGCTACCATGCCCAGCTAATTTTTGTATTTTTAGTAGAGACGGAGTTTCACCATATTGGTCAGACTGGTCTTGAACTCCTGATATCAGGTGATCCATCCACCTCAGCCTCCCAAAGTGTTGGGATTACAAGCGTGAACCACTGTGGCCAGCCGAACAAGGTTCTTATTTTGCAAATGAGTCCTCCAGGTAGTGGGCTTCAAAGAGACTAGATTGTAAATGATTCTTATCAGACTTAAAAAGGTGCCAGACTCTTAGCTGATTCTCTCCTGGATCAGGAAAAAGGCCTGGAATGGGAAAGGGGATTCTCTACAGAATGTAGGTTTTTCAAGAGATAACTTTGCAGGGTAATTTCAAAATATGGCAAGGAAATACATTTGAAGTTAGAATATTTTGATTTCTTTCCTTATCTGTCACGTAACGTTATATCAGAGTCAGGATGGAAAGCAGGCTATGTTAAATAAGCTCCTCTGAGGAGACTTTTTTGGTGTGTAGGGCATGACTCCCCAAACCTCTTAGGTAGAAATTTGGACAACAGAAGAAAAAAGGTTGGAGTTTAACCCTCAACACAAATAGAACACTCAAAACTCAACTGGTAAAAATATACTGAGATTTGTAGAATTCCTCGTCTGAAACCTGTTCCATTGGTTTTACTTTACCTAAAATCAACCCCTTTTGGTAAATCCCGACTGTCTCCATTTCAAATTATAACAGGCAGACCTATGAAATTATTCCCAGAAAACTGTGAATATATGATATTAAAAGAGAATATGTTGTATAATTGCAACAGTTTTATAAGGCAGCCAACTAGAAACTATAATTTAGTAAAAGACTCCACAGTGACCTCCTGTAGGATGAAAAATTCAAGGACCATGGACTTCAACCCGGAGATTTTGTCTATCGGAAATAAGACCTTTTAAAAGACTTCCTTCAGCCAAGATGCAAGAGAATTATCAGGTGCTCCAAACCAATCCTCATACCACTAAGCTAAAAGAAATTGACTCATGTCACCCATTTAAAGAAAGCCACTTCGACCGGGCACGGTGGTTCACGCCTGTAATCCCAGCACTTTGGGAGGCTGAAGTGGGTGGATCACCTACGGTCAGGAATTCGAGACTGGCCTGACTACCATGGAGAAACCTTGTCTCTACTAAAAAATACAAAAAATTAGCTGAGCGTGGTAGTGTATGCCTGTAATCCCAGCTATTCGGGAAGCTGAGGCAGGAGAATTGCTTGAATCCAGGAGGCAGAGGTTGCAGTGAGGCGAGATCGCGCCATTGCCCTCCAGCCTGAGCAACAAGAGCGAAACTCCATCTCAAAAAAAAAAAAAAGGAAAAGAAAAAAAAGAAAGCCACTTCACCAATTTGAACTTTGTCTCAACTGGTGATCTAAAAATATTCTCCAGAACCAACAAGAATGAGAAAAAGACAACATCTGAGATAGACAGCTTTCCTAAGACACTGGACTAGGCCTGTATCTATATAAACACTTACTATTAATAATCGTTAGTAGATGAAGTATATCTTTCTTTGCAAGTTCCCACTAAATTTCTTTTCTTGTTTTTATATCCCTAGTTATTGGACTTTCTTGCCACTATCAACAGCTATTGCCCACAGCAAACCTCTTCTTGCAGTGGGCTCAGGACTATGCTAGCAGACTACAGAAAAACACTTATTGGGTATGTGACCTCATGCCCCTCTCCAGTGGTTCTGGTGATTACCATGATGGATATCTCCTTTCCAAAGACAGATTAGATAGCATATCAGAAATATATCCACGTTTCTCAAGACCAGTGATCACTGCTTCATACTAGCATGACAAAAGATGACGTGCATCACTGGCCTGTTAATAATATTATACAAAGCAAAGCACACGGAAAGAGCATTTCAGTAAAAGAGACCAATTTGTTAGCTTTAGTGCTGGCACTGACCCAACTGAGAGATAAGGCAACTGAATTTGGGGATAGTATAATACAAATTTGGGACTGTTTTAGCTGGTTTACCCTCTCTTTTGGTCAGATTTAAGTTGGGAATGAAAGAATCACACTAAAGATACATGGCTCAATAGCACTAGAGATATGGGATGGATAACCAAGGAGATGTCTAACCACATCAGTATATCACAAAGTACTGATTGACACGCCCCTGAATGGACACAGTGACTGGGTATTTATTGGTTAGCTCTAAATGGCTCTTTCTTGGCTGTGTGGCACCAATCTGTGGTCACGTTTACACCTAGGATGGCTAGGACGCTGTTCTTTGGGTTATGCCTGGGCACAAGGTTAAGCAGTTAATATTCCTTCAAGGCCTGCAAATCTTCCTCATTTACAATGTCAGTGGATTTCTTCTGTATCCCATCAGTATGATCATTTAGCTTCCATATTTCTGCCCAACTGTGTATTGAGTATGCCATTTGGCATGTAGAGGCCCTAACCAACGATATAAAATGAGGCCCTAAATGATAGCTGCATGGCTATCTCATTATTAAACAATGACGTTGCTCTTATGAGAAGGGCTGCAGACATGCTCACTGCAGCCCAGGGGGAAACCTGTGCTATCATAAAGACTGAATATTATGTCTGTATCCCAGATGAATCCAATCATTAATAAGTTAATCACCAATATGGAAGCCCAAAAAACTAATCTTTCAGATCCAACATCCTCTCTAAAAGATTGGCTGAGCAGCTAGTTTGGATCTTGGAGAATTTGGTGGCAGAAGCTGTTACGTGTTCTCAAAACTATAATCCTTTGTTTTGTTTTGTCTTGTTTTTGTCTTTACTGCTGCTGAGGCATCCGTTCATGATGTAGTCGATGCACACTGAAAAACACTAAAATAATTGTCATTCAAAGAATTGCATTAATTGAAGTTGTAGCCATGCAGCCTGACTCAGGTCTCAAAGCCACTTACTTCATGTTGCTTTAAATTCAGCCTATACCTCATCAGCTTTAGAGCCTAACAAGCTCCTTCTTCTGTGAGACATGACACTCTAAGAATTAGCCTTCCTAGTGATGTGGAATTAAACTCCTGAACATAAAAGGAGCCCAAACCACTTGAGCTTATCTACGATACTTTCTTTGAAAGATCTTAATGAAAAGGGGGAAATGTTAAATTAAATAATTGAACTTAAAGCTGTTGTAACATTAAATTATTCTGATCCTTCAGGGGGTATGTCTATACAGTCTGCTGCATTTTTTTTCCTGTAAATAATTAGGAAGAGCAAACAGCACCAGAGATAAGACTCCCTCAGATCACTACCCCTCCTCACAAAGTAATAATCTTCCTTGGAATGCAGTAATTTGTAACCAATAAAATCTCTCTCACTATGCACTGGTCTTGCATGGAAAGTGTAAAATTTCTCCGTCTCTGCTTACATACATTGATATGGTTTGACTCTGTGTCCCCACCCAAATCTCACCTTATAGCTCCCATAATACCCACATGTTGTGAGAGGGACCAGGTGGGAGATGATGGGGGCAGGTCTTTCCCATGCTGTTCTTGTGATAGTGAATGAGTCTCATGAGATCTGATGGTTTTAAAACTGGGAATTACCCTGCACAATCTCTCTCTTTGCCTGCTGCCATTCACGTATGATGTGACTTGCTCCTCCTCGCCTTCAGCCGTGATTGTGAGGCTTCCTCAGCTACCAAATTGTACACAATTGGAACTGTAAGTCCAATTAAACCTCTTTCTTTTGTAAATTGTGCAGTCTCAGGTATGTCTTTATCAGCAGCATGAAAATGGACAAATCCGTATGTGAAACCATAACTTCTCCACTTTGGAATGCTGACTCCATTGGTTTGGAGTCGGCATTCTCAAGTGGCCATCCTCAAGCTTTGTGCTTGGATAATCTCAATGCCTAATCATATTTTCTGAAGCTTATTATGTAAAGTTGATGCTCCCTATTTCTCATATCCCTCTTCTTCTCCCTAGCACCTTACCCTGCTGCCAGGATCTCAGATCCAACCTATTGTGGCTAACAGTGTGAGACCCCTAGGGTTCAGGGACTCACTCCCAGATTTTTGACAGAATCTCTGGAAGATATTTTATTTCTTCTGATTCTTCAAAGAAAACCAAAAATTCAAGACAAACATTTTTCATCTTGAAAATATTATTGACCTCTGGAAGGTGTTCGTTGATATGTCACTGGGCCGATACAGTCTACCTCTTTGGATTGTTCACTAAAGATTCCCCAACAAAGGGAAGGAGAAAGGAGTGGATGTCAAGAAAAGAATGTTCCTTCCTGTTATTAAAGTTCTACCCTGAGCCAAATGCTGCTGGATACCAGAATCTTTTCTGTTTTGAATCTGGAAAAATACATTCAACCTGCCTCCTCTCTACTCAGTATCTCCCTCAGGTTGAAGAAGGATCACATTCTGTCTTGGTCATCTGCAAGCTCCATACCTAGAGATATGCTCTAGCTCTGAATCTCTCACCTTCACGATTGTACACACTTAAAAAGTAATAGTTTACATTTTGCACACTAACAATAGAGCTCTGGGAAGATACAAGTGCATTTGCTTTTACCAGTTTTTGCATTAAACTAGCCTCAGACATTCAGATTTTTTTTCACACAAATGTCCTGATGACCTTCCTCCAAGTTCATGCCAACCTATTTGGATACAACTGTTAATTAGTCGTCAGTGGTAGGTCCCAATTTCTATTTCAATTTCACAGATGAAAAGTTCTACTAACAAGTTCTGTAGTGGAGAAATCTGTTTAAATGTAAGAGTTTTCCAACCAGCAGTGGTATTCAAAGTCATTTAGAAACCAGTGACCAGCAGACACTCTATAAAGGGGCTAGAGAGAATATTCATTTTTCCTTGCTTCTTCACAGTCATGTTCAAGCTTGACTAGGAAGATGTCAACTTAGGGATGTAGGAGAAAGAATCCAGGATAACAATATATTTACAACATAGGCGATTTATAACAATACTTCCAGAGTCCCACAAGCAATCATTACACAAGAGATTGTAAGAGACTACTTGGACACTTTATTTTTATTAAATTAAAGTCACAAATTTTTAACAAAGGTTCTCCATTTAGATCACTATAAGATTCAAACCCTGAGGAAGCCTCATCTTCTCTTTATCAGCTCACTCCAGGTGTACGTTTATTGCAGATAGAGGCTCTATGGGCCATCAGAGAGGTCCTTATCAGTCACCTGATAACATTATGGCTGACTGTCATAAACAGCTAGGGTACTGACAAATTTTTGTTGACCTCACAGAATTTCTGAAAACCTTATATTAATATTACATATCCATACAAATATAACTTAAAGAAAATTCAACATCACATCTTATTTGGCAATGTTTTCTATGTAACTTAACTACCAAGTAAGCCTAAGTAGTTTAACATATGTCTTTTTGTAAGAGCAAAAAAATCTTTTAAGGTTTTCCAGGAGCCCCCCAGGAAAGATCAGTTAGTTCAAAGTTTAAAAAAAAAAGGTCACATTTAGAATTTGATTTTGAGATGTAAAAAAAAATCAAAAGGTTTTAATACTTAATTAGGATCACAGATCCTAGAATATAATCTCAGATTATTATATAATACTTAGCTAGCTATTTAAATAAAGTGTTAATAAAATATTGTAAAGGCAAATATACACAGTTACATAGGTGAGAAAAAAAGCTAGCTCTTTCTAATATTGAGAAGAGTCAGCTTTCTTAAGTAATGAAAGACCTGATAAAGACAAAAAGCACAGAAAATTATTTTTAATAAAACACAAAAATCTTTGTTTTCTAGGGAGATTACTCAGAGACAAAAAAAAAAAAAAAAAACCTTTCACAATTTAAGAGCAGACTAACAATCTGCAAAAACATTGCCATTCTAGCTTTATATTAGTCCCCTTTCGACACTAAGACTTATCATTTTTTACCTCATAGATAAATCCACTCAATCTTAGCAGCTCAACCATGCAAACTCCTTTTTTGCAAATTTTCTACAACCTTTTATATTTTTTTATATCCTCTCAGTTTTTGTCCTGTTTTTACTTCTTTTCTATTCTAGAACAACCAGTCATTCTCCTTCAGAATAAAATTACTTTTTCCTGCTCCAAGAAAGGAGAAAACAACCAAAAGGAAGCTAATTCCACCACCTGCAACATCCTGGAAAACCAGAGGTCCTGAGTCTGTCCATATGACAACTTCACTGCTAGCACAACCAGCATTCAAGAAACCCAGCACACTCAACAAAACTACAACCAAGGACCCTTACAGAGTCCACTTCACTCCCCTGCTACCTCCACTGGAGCTGGTGCTGGTATCTACAGCTGAGAGAGCTGAAGATGATTCACACCATAGGGCTCTTTGCAAATACTCCCCAGTACCAGGCTGGAGCCTGGTAGCTTCTCTAGATGGCTAGATCCAGAAGAGCAATAACAATCACTGCAGTCCAGCTCTCAGGAAGCCCCATCCCTAGGGAAAGGGGAGAAGCACTACATCAAGGGAGAACCCTGTGGGACAAAAGCATCTGAACAGCAGCGCTCAAGCCCCAGATTTTGCCTCTGACATAGTCTACCCAAACGAGAAGGAATCAGAAAAACAATTCTGGTAATATGACAAAACAAGGTTCTTTAACACCCCCAAAAGATCACACTAGCTCACCAGTAATGGATCCAAACCAAGAAGTAATCTCTGAATTGCCAGAAAAAGAATGCAGAAGGTCGATTATTGAGCTACTTAAGGAGGCACTAGAGAAAAGTGAAAATCAACTTAAAGAAATTTTAAAAATAATAAAGTATATGGATGAAAAACTCTCCAGAGAAACAGACAGCATAAATAAAAAACAATCACAACTTCTGATAATGAAAGACATACTTAGAGCAATGCAAAATACACTAGAAAATCTCAACAATAGCATTGAACAAGTAGAAGAAAGAACATCAGAGCTTGAAGACAAGGCTTTCAAATTAACCCAATCTGACAAAGACAATGAAAAAAGAACTTTAAAAAATGGAAAAGCCTTCAAGAAGTTTTTGGGATTATGTTAAATGATCAAACCTAAGAATAATTGGTGTTCCCAAGGAAGAAGAAAAATTTAAGTATAGGAGGCTGAGGTAGGCAGATCACATAAGGTCAAGAGGTTGAAACCAGCCTGGCCAACATGGCAAATCACTGTCTGTACTAAAAATATAAAAATTAGCCAGGCATCGTGGCAGGTTCTTATAATCCCAGCCACTCAGGAGGTTGAACCATTAGAATCACTTGAAACTGGGGGGTGGAGGTGGCAGTGAGCTGAGATCATGCCTCTGCACTCCAGCCTGGGCCACTGAGTGAGATGTCAAAAAAAAAGAAAGAGAGAGAGAGAGAAACAGAGAAAGAGAGAAAAAGAAAGAAGAAAGAAAAAAAAAGAAGAAAGAAAGAAAGAAAGAAGAGGAAGGAAGGAAGAGAGAGAGAAAGAAAGAAAGAAAGAAAGAAAGAAAGAAAGAAAGAAAGAAAGAAAGAGAGAGAGAGAGAGAGAGAAAGAAAGAAAGGAAGGAAGGAAGAAAGAAAGAGAAAGAAAGAAAAGAGAGAAAGAAAGGAAAGGAAAGGAAGAAAGGAAGAAAAGAAAGAAAGAAAGAAAGAAAGAAAGAAAGAAAGAAAGAAAGAAAGAAAGAAAGAAAGAAAGAAAAAGAAAGAGAGAGAGAGAAAGAAAGAAAGAAAGAAAGAAAGAAAGAAAGAAAGAAAGAAAGAAAGAAAGAAAGAAAGAAAGAAAGAAAGGCAAGCTAGCTTAGTAAGTCTGGGAAACTTATTTGAGGGAATAATCAAGGAAAACTTCCCTGGCCTTGCTAGAGATCTAGATATTCAAATACAAGAAGCTCAAAGAACACCTGGGAATTTCATCACAAAAAGATCATCACCTAGGTACATAGTTATCAGGTTATCTAATGTCAAGATGCAAGAAAAAATCTTAAGAGCTGTGATACAAAAGCATCAGGGAAACGACAAAGGAAACCCTATCAGATTAGCAGCAGATTTCTCAGCAGAAACCTCACAAACTAGAAGGGATTAGGTTCACATTTTTAGCCTCCCTAAACAAAACAATTATCAGCCAAGAATTTTGTATTCAGCAAAACTAAGCTCATAAATGAAGGAAAGATAGTCTTTTTCAGACAAACAAATGCTGAGAGAATTTGCCACTATCATGCCAGCACTACAAGAACTGCTAAAAGGAGTTCTAATCTTAAAGCAAAACCTCATAATATACCAAAATATAACCTCCTCAGAACATAAATCTCACAGGGCCTATAAAACAATACACAATGAAACAGAAAAAAAAAAAAAAAAAAACAAGATATTTAGGCCACAACTAGCATGATGAATAGAATAGTACCTCACATCTCAATAGTAACATTGAATGTAAATGGCCTAAATGCCCCACTTAAAAGATACAGAATGGCAAAATAGATAAGAATTCACCAACCAAGTATCTGCTGTCTTCAAGAGACTCACCAAACACATAAGAACTGACATAAACTTAAGGTAAAGGGGTGGAAAAAGATATTCCATGCAAACGGACACCAAAAGGGAGCAGGAGTAGTTATTATATCAGACAAAACAGACTTCAAAGCCACAACAGTTCAAAAAGACAAAGAGGGACATTATATAATGATAAAAGGACTAGTCCAACAGGAAAATGTCACAATCCTAAATATATATGCACATAACACTGGACCATCCAAATTTATAAAACAATTACTACTAGACCTAAGAAATGAGACACACAGCAAGCAGTAATAGTGGGGAACTTTAATACTCCACTGACAGCACTAGACCAGTCACCAAGACAGAGAGTCAACAAAGAAGCAATGGACTGAAACTATAACCTAGAATAAATGGACTTAACAGATATTTACAGAACATTCTACTCAACAACTGCAGAATATACTTTCTATTCATCAGCATATGGAATATTCTCCAAGATAGACCATATATGTGACAGACCACAAAACAAATCTCAATAAATTTAAGAAAACCAAAATTATATCAAGTACTCTTTCAGACCAAAGTGGAATAAACTTGGAAATCAACAGGAATCCTCAAAACCATGCAAATATGTAGAAATTAAATAATCTGCTCCTGAATGATCAATGGGTCAACAATGAAATCAAGTTATAAATTAAAATATTCTTTGAACAATAATAGTGACACAACCTATCAAAACTTCTGGGATACAGCAAAAGTAGTGCTAAGAGCAAAGTTCAGAGCATTAAATGCTTACATCAAAAAGTCTGAAAGAGCACAAATAGATGATATAAGGTCATACCTCAAGGAACCAGAGAAACAAAAACAAACCAAACCCCAAACCAGCAGAACAAAAGAAATAACAAAAATCATATCAGAACTAAATGAAATTGAAATAAAAAGATAAATGAAACAAAAAGCTGGTTCTTCGAAAAGATAAGCAAAATTGAGAGTTTGTTAGCAAGTTTAACTAAGAAAAGAAGAGAGAGAGAAGGTGCAAATAAGCTTAATTAGAAATGAAATGGGAGATATTATAACTCACACCACAGAAATACAAAGATCATTCAAGGTGACGATGAACACCTTTACACACAAAAACTTAGAAAACCTAGAGGAGATGTATAAATTCCTGGAAATACACAATGCTCCTAGATTAAACCAGGAAGAAACAAACTCTGAACAAACCAATAATAAGCAGAAAGGTTTAAATGATAACTGAAAAAAATGCCAATAAAAAAAATCCAGGACCAGATGGATTCACAGCTGAATTCTATCAGACATTGAAAGAATTGATACCAATCCTATTGACACTATTCCAAAAGACAGAGAAAGAGGGAATCCTCCCTAAATCACTCTGTGAAGCCAGTATCACCCTATTACCAAAACCAGGAAAGGACAGAACAAAAGAGGACACTATAGACCAATATCTCTGATGAACCTAGATGCAAAAATACTAAAAAGAAATGCTAGCTATCAGAATCCAACAGCATATCAAAAAGAAAATCCACCATGATCAGGTGGGTTTCATACCAGGGATGCAGGAATGGTTTAATATATGCAAGTCAATAAATGTGATATACTACATAAACAGAATTATAAACAAAAATCCCATGATTATTTCAACAGATGCAGAAAAATCATGTGACAAAATCGAGCATCCCTTTATGATTAAAACCCTTAGCAAAGTAATAAAAGCCATCTATGACAAACCCACAGTCAACATTATACTGAAAGGGGAAAAATTGAAAACATTCCCCCTGAGAACTGGAACAAAACAAGGATGCCCACTTTCACCACTTCTATTCAATATAGTACTGCTAATCCTAGCCAGAGCAATCAGAGGAAAGAAACAAATAAAGGACATCCAAATCGATAAAGAGGAAGTCAAACTGTTGCTCTTAGACGATGATATGTTCTTATACCTAGAAAACCTTAAAGACTCATCCAAAAAGTTCCTAGATCTGATAAACGAATTTGGTAAAGCTTCAGGATACAAAATCAATGTACACAAATCAGTAGCACCACTATACACCAACAGTGACCAAGGTGAGAATCAAATCAAGAACTCAACCCCTTTTACATTAGCTGCAAAAAATAAAATTAAATTAAAATTAAATTAAATTAAATTAAATACATAGGGATATACCTACCAAGGAGGTGGAAGACCTCTACAAGGAAAACTAAAAAATACTGCTGGAAGAAATCATAGATGACACAAACAAATGGAAACACATCCCATGCTCGTGGGTGGGTAGAATCAATATTATGAAAATTACCATACTGCCAAAAGCAATTTACAGCTTCTATACAATTCCCACCACAATACCATCACCATTCTTCACAGAACTAGAAAACACAATCTTAAGATTCATTGGAACCATAAAGGAGCCCACACTGCCAAATTAAGACTAAGCAAAAAAAAAAAAAAAAAATCTGGAGGCCTCACATTTCCTGACTTCAAACTATTGTAATGCTATAGACACCAAATCATCATGGTATTGGTATAAAAATAGGCACATAGACCAGTGGAACAGAATCAATAACCCAGAAATAAAGCCACATACTTACAGCCAACTGATCTTTGACAAAGCAAACAAAAACATAAAGTGGGGAAAGGACACCCTATTCAACAAATAGTGTTGGGATAATTGGCAAGCCACATGTAGAAGAATGAATAGAAGAATGAAACTGGATTCTCATCTCTCACCTTATATCAAAATCAATTTAAGATGGATCAAAGACTTAAACCTGACACTAGCAACTGTAAAAATTCTAGAAGATAACATCAGAAAAACCCTTTCAGACATTGGCTTAGACAAAGACTTCATGACCAAGAACCCGAAAGCCAATGGAACAAAAGCAAAGATAAATAGATGGGCCTTATTTAAACTAAAAAGCTTCTGCACAGCAAAAGAAATAATCAGCAGTGTAAACAGACCACCCACAGGCTGGGAGAAAATCTTCACAAACTATGCATCTGACAAAGGACTGATATCCAGAATCTTCAAGGAACTCAAACAAGTTAACAAGAAAAAAACAAACAATCCCATCAAAAAGTGGGCTAAGGACATGAATAGATAATTCTCAAGAGAATATATACAAATGGCCAACAAACATATGAAAAAATGCTCATCATCACTAATTATTGGGGAAATGCAAATGAAAACCACTATGTGGTGTCACCTTACTCTTGCAAGAATGGCCATAATCAAAAAATAATAGATGTCAGCATGGATGTGGTGAAAAGGGAACACTTTTACACTGTTAGTGGGAATGTAAACTAGTAAAACCACTATGGAAAATGGTGTGAAAATTCCTTAAAGAACTAAAAATACATCTACCATTTGATCCAGCAATTCCACTCCTGGGTATCTACCCAAAGGAAAAGAAGTCATTACATGAACAAGACACTTGCACACACATGTTTATAGCAGTACAATTTGCAATTGCAAAAATATGGAACCAGCCCAAATGTCCATCAGTAAACAAGTGGATAAAGAAAAGTTGGTGTGTGTGTATGTGTGTGTACGTGTGTGTGTGTGTGTGTGTATATATATAAATGGAATAGTACTCAGGCATAAAAAGGAATGAAATAATGGCATTCACAGCAACCTGGGTGGAGTTGGAGATTATTATTCTAAGTGAAGTAACTCAGGAATGGAAAACCAAACATTGCATGTTCTCACTTATAAGTGGGAGCTAAGCTCTGAGGATGCAAAGACATAAGAATGACACAACAAACTCTGGGGACTTGGGGGGAAGGGTGGGAGGAAGGTAAAGGTTAAATGACTACACATTGGGTGCAGTGTACACTGCTCAGGTGCTTTAAAGTAGCAGAAATCACCACTAAAGAATTTATCCATGTAACCAACCACCACCTGTTCTCTCAAAACCTATTGAAATAAAAAAATTAAAAATTAAATCGAATTTTAAAAAAGGATTCCTCTCACATTTTTGTAGCTATTTGCTATTTCCTCATATTACAATTTCTTGTTTCTTAATAAATTTGAATATATTTACCCTCTCTATATCACATGAAAACAAAGTATATAAATGCCTACTTCTGCTTAGTAATTAACATTTTAATATTTTATCTTATTTAGGAATGACCCAGACAGTTAATGAATATCTATGACTTAATTTAATTTAGCATAACCTTAAGGTTGCAAGTTACCAAAAGACTGAAAATTGTTTTCAGGCAGACATATTATAAAACATAATCATTGCTGAATAGTTCATTTGTACATTTTTAATCCCACTTATATTTATGTAATTTACTTGTTCTTAACAACTATATTTGTACTGTGCTGAGACCAGCTCAGTCGGGGAGACCCTAACCCAGCAGCGCTAGAGGAATTAAAGACACACACACAGAAATATAGAAGTGTAGAGTGGGAAATCAGGGGTCTCACAGCCTTCAGAGCTGCGAGCCTCAAACAGAGATTTACCCACATATTTATTGACAACAAGCCAGTGATAAGCATTATTTCTATAGATTATAGATAAACTTAAAGTATTCCTTATCACAGAGGGATAGGCCAAAATAAAGGGATGGGTCTGGTTAGTTATCTGCAGCAGGCGCATGTCCTTAAGGCACAGATAGCTCATGCTATTGTTTGTGGTTTAAGAATGCCTTTAAGCAGTTTTCCGCCCTGGGTGTTGCTTGCCCTCATTCCAGTAAACCCACAATCTTCCAGCGTGGGCATCATGGCCATCACGAACATGTCACAGTGCTGCAGAGATTTTGTTTATGGCCAGTTTTGGGGCCAGTTAATGGCCAGATTTTGGGGCCTATTCCCAACAGTACTGCTCATGAAAATTTCATGAGACATTAAACAAAAGTAGCCATCATCCTAAATTATTTAACTTTTTGTTGTTGACATATCAGGCAAGTACTAAAAAAAATCACAGAAGCTAGGAAATTACAGCAGCAAATATATGGTTCTTCTCTATTTGTTTTCCTCACTGCCACACTTAACATGCATCAAGCAATTTGTTCTTAATGTTGTTCTTAGGTTGGATTTATAGCTTTGTAATCTTAAACATCTAATAGAGATAACATAAGTTTGTTTGACTAGTAAACTAGGTAGAAAAGAGTGTATGTCTTTTTTATATTTAATACTAACAACTCTGGAAACCATACTTCTATTTTGTCAGCAATCTTAAAACTTTCTTTACCAAAGATTATCACAGATTATGTGAACTTAAAGAAACATTTGGACTCGTTTCTACATCTCTGAAAGTTTTAAGAATACTTAATCGGCCGGGCATGGTGGCTCATGCCTGCAATCCCAGCACTTTGGGAGGCCAAGGCGGGCAGATCATGAGGTCAGGAGTTCAAGACCAGCCTGGCCAACATGGTGAAACCCTGTCTCTACTAAAAATACAAAAATTAGCTGGGCATGATGGCACATGCCTGTAATCCCAGATATTTGGGGGCCTGAGGCAGGAGAATTTCTTGAACCAGGACTGGGAGGTGGAGGTTGCAGTGACCTGAGATCGTGCCACTGCACTCTAGCCTGGGCTACAGAGTGAGACTTCATCTTAAAAAATAAAAATAAAAAAATACTAAACTTATATAAGCACTTATTTTATTCAAGCTAATTAAATAGAATGCCTTTAAGGGATTTTATATATTAATTTCATATCATCCGAAGGTAGAAAAATATCATACTACATAACATACACACAAACACACATACATAAACAGACAGATGCAAATAGAGATTTTATAGCCTTTGTTTTAAAATTTTACAATACAATACAATAATACAAAACTCGCTAGTTTATATTTTTAAAATAGCTGGATTTAAGTTGTTTCTGGAAGACGAAACAAATCTGCTCAGATGGCTAAAGCTTCTTACCAATATTTGTGGAAGAAACCTTCAGGAATTTGTATTTGCCAGTTTTTTTCTTAATAGCCTCCCCTGACCCCACTTTTGTTTCCCTTAAATTTGGGGGAAGAATACAATTTTCCTGGAAGTTTGTAACTCCCTGAAAGTTTCAAAGAGATGGCTTTTGGGTCCAAGAGAAGAGAGAATAGAAGATTTACACCTCAATGGCAAAGAGAAAAGATGGAAGTTTCTTCAAGAAAGAATTCTGCAGGAATGGAAAACCAAACACCGTATGTTCTCACTGATATGTGGGAGCTAAGCTATGAGGACACAAAGGCATAAGAATGACACGTAGGCTTTGGGGACTTGTGGGGAAGGATTGGAGGGGAGCGAGAGATGAAAGCCTACACATAGGGTAGAGTGTATAGTGCTCAGGTGACAGCTGCACCATAATCTTACAAATCATCACTGAAGAACTTATGTAACCAAACATCACCTGTACCCCAATAACCTATGGGGAAAAAAAAAAGAAAAGGCAAAAACAAAGAAAGAGTTCTGGAACACATTTGCCTATGATCAGAGTTTTAGGTTAGAACTATTTAAACTTTTTCCTCTTTCCTTAAATGCAGGATGGCTACATTTCCAGGGTCCTGACTCTACAGTACCTGATGCATCTCCAGGTGAGTAGAGGAGGTTTGAGGGCTGATAAGTAGGATGGATGGGTTTTGAATCGCTTGCAGAGTCACATTTTTGTTTTTGTAAAGGCTCAATTTATGAGACAAGGGCAGTTCTTTGTAATTCCTCAAAGAATTGGATTGCAGCCCAAGTAATATCAAAGGGCTGACCTGTATCCAATTACATTATCTTCAACTTGCTCCTTTATATCAGGAAACAGATTTCCAAAGACATAGAAATCAAAAGATTCCTATGTCCTACTACCATTCAACCTAGCAATCCCATTACTAGGTATACACCCAAAGGAAAATAAATTGTTCTGCCAAAAAGACACATGCACTTGTATGTTCGTCACAACACTATTCACAATAGCAAAGACATGGAATCAACCAAGGTGCCCCTCAACAGCGGATTGGATAAAGAAAATATGGTCTGGTTTAAAGCGGAGAAACAGTTCCTTTCTTTTTTGTTGGGGAGGTGGTAGATATGTTAAGGAATTTCTCTCCAGTCAGTATTTATCTTCCACAATCTAAAAATAGAATCAGTCATCAAGAGAGAGCTGTTAAAAGAAAGTGTCCCATTTATCAGAGCTTTCTGTGTGCCGTCCTCCATGGCAGGATGATTTTAAACACACTGATGGGAAGAGGCGAACCTCAAGGGCAGTGACAACATCAGCTCTAATGCCTCTTAAAAATAAAGAACAGGCCGGGTGCGGTGGCTCACGCCTGTAATCCCAGCACTTTGAGAGGCCAAGGCGGGCGGATCATGAGGTCAAGAGTTCAAGACCAGCCTGGCCAATATGGTGAAACCTCGTCTCTACTAAAAATACAAAAATTAGCTGGGCATGGTGGCATGTGCCTGTAATCCTAGCTACTCAGGAGGTTGAGACAGGAGAATTGCTTGAACCCAGGAGGCAGAGGTTGCAGTGAGCCAAGATCATGCCACTGCACTCCAGCCTGGGCAACAGAGTGAGACTCTGTCTCGAAAAATGAAAGAAAAAAAAGGAAAGAAGGAAGGAAGGGAGGAAGGCAGGAAGGGAGGAAGGGAGGAAGGGAGGGAGGGAGGGAGGGAGGGAGGGAGGGAGGGAGGGAAAGGATGGATGTTGGCATTTCTTTGGTGGCCTGCTTGTCACCTCCAACATGTTAACTGATGAACACCTAAGAAGGCTAACTTTCCTGATTCTTTTCTTTCAAACTTGAACGAAGACCTATATCCTAAATGATAGAAAACATGGAGACCTCCAGACCACTGGGCCAAGATTGCCTTTTGGGCCCTGTAAGAAAAACATGGAAAGTCATTTTTAAAATAACGACCAAAGCAAAGTTACAGAATATGAAACATTGTTGTCAAATTTGCTTTAATACACACAAAAATATTAGTAAGTTTTGCTTTTATTACAGTTTGGATTTGAAGAATAAGATGAGTAAATATAACTTGATGGAAATCTTATAAAAGTGATTGTTTGGACATTGATTTAGTTCTTAGATTTGCAATGAAAAATGTGACAGCACCATGAAAAATGTTATTTTCCATTATTTTGGCTGCCTATGTTTTCTCAATTTTGTTACAATTGGTTTTACTTGGTTTCACTTTTTTCCTCCTGCTATAAAATTTGGTTATAACTGTAGCATGCATTTTTCAGTGAACTTTAAAAAAAAGAAAATGTGATCTACAGAGACTTGTATGCACTAGAGTGACCTATCCTGTCTAAAGGGACCCGTATGGTTTATGGACCTGTGTGGTCCATAAACCTGTTCTGACTATAGGAACCTGTGTGGTCTACAGGGTCATGTGTGGTCTACAGGAATCTGTATGATCTTCTCTCAGCAGCTCAGACCCACCTGGTATGCCACACCACTAGTCCCCTTCACTGGGACCTTCTCACATACCAAGTTCATTCCTCTGCCATGTATCTGGCAAGTTCCTCTGCTGGAGCCACAGGCTTCCTGTTCCTGCACTCCCCCATAACCAACTGGGTATCATAAACCCCAACAATAATTCTAAAGTAGCCACTCCCAAAAGAACCCTCTCTCATCTTCTGCCATATTGTCAGTTTTCATCACCCGTGCCAGGGTCTGAAGCTCTCTAAGCATCTGCTTACCCAGCACTGGAATCACAGCCCCACATCCACCAGTGACGAGCTGATGCAGTGGGAATCACAGCTTCGCATCCACCAGTGACCAGCCCACACAGGGGAAATCACAGTCACATGTCCACCAATGACCAGCCCACACAGGGGGAATCACAGCCCTGTGTCCACCAGTGACCAGCCCACACAGGGGGAATCACAGTCCTGCGTTCACTGGTGACCAGTCCACACAGGGAGAATCACAGCCCCACGTCCAATAGTGATCAGCCCACACAGGGAATCTCGGCCCTGTGTCTACTGGTGACCAGCCCAAACGGGTGGCCTGGTAAGTGGCAGCAACACAGTTAGTGGAAAGGTGATATGGAAGGGTCATGATGTTCTAGTTGAAAGCAAAGTGGGTAGAATTGTTTAAAACCAGATTAATTTTGAGCAGCCTGCTCTTACACATTGGTTGCTCCTAGGGAAATGCACACTTTAAAAATTACCTCTGACTGAAGGTCATTTATTTTGGGACCAGGGCTGGATGTATCTGTATTACATCAAAGACGGAGGATCAACACTATTAATATTTATGTGCCTCTGTTTTCACAAGACCCTGGTGCCAGCTCCTTATGGTTATAAGCTGAATTGTGTTTCCCCAAAAGTCAAGTATTAAAGTCCTAACACCTAGGACCTCAGAATGCAACTGTGGTCTACATGGAGTATTTAAAGAAGTGATTACATTTAAATGGGGTCATTGGGGTTGGGCTTGGTGGCTCGTCCCTGTAATTCCACCACCTTGAGAGACTGGGGCAGGGGAATCACTTGAGGCCAGGAGTTCAAGACCAGCCTGCGCAACATACTGAGATCCCATCTCTATTTTTTTTTTTTTTTTTTTTTGAGACGGAGTCTCGCTCTGCCGCCCAGGCTGGAGTGCAGTGGCCGGATCTCAGCTCACTGCAGGCTCCGCCTCCCGGGTTCACGCAATTCTCCTGCCTCAGCCTCCCCAGTAGCTGGGACTACAGGCGCCCGCCACCTCGCCCGGCTAGTTTTTTGTATTTTTTAGTAGAGACGGGGTTTCACCGTGTCAGCCAGGATGGTCTCGATCTCCTGACCTCGTGATCCGCCTGCCTCGGCCTCCCAAAGTGCTGGGATTACAGGCTTGAGCCACCGCGCCCGGCCCCATCTCTATTTTTAAAAGTAAATGAATGAATGAATGAATAAACAGAGTCATTGTGGCAGGCCTGATCCAATATGCCTAGTGTCCTTATGAGAAAGGAGATTAGGACGCAGACACGTACAGAGGGAAGACAATAGAGAACACAGCAAGAAGGCAGCCATTTGCAAGCCCAGGAGAGAGGCCTCAAAAGGAATCAGTCCTACCCACATCTTGATCACACACACAGACACACACACAAACACACACAGACACACATACACAAGCACACATACAAACACACACACAAGGACCATCCCCGAGTACTGTTCCTGGCATAGTTTGGGTGATTGTCCCCTCCAAATCTCATGTTGAATGTGATTCCCAGTGTTAAAGCTGGGCCTGTTGGGAGGTGTTGAGTGAATCCCTCATGAATGGCTTGGTGCCCTCCGCTTGGTGATGAGTGAGTTCACATGAGATCTGGCGGTTTAAAAGAATCTGGGACTTGCACCCGTCTCTCTTGCTCCTTCTCTCCCCATGTGACACATCTGCTCCCCTTCCCTTCCGCCATAATTGTAAGCCTCACCAGAAGCAGATGCCAGGGCTATGCTCTCTGCACCATCTGTAGAACTGTGAGCCAATTAAGCCTCTTTCCTTTATAAGTGACCCAGTCTCACGTATTTCTGTATAGCAGTGCAAATGGACCAACAGAGTTTCCATCCTGCCTGTCCTGCCTTTCTCCCAACCGCCACCTCCCTCTCCTCAGCCCCCCGACTAGGTGTCCTTCCTGGACCACACTATCCCGTATCCTGTCCCCAGTGAGAACGTCGCCTTCCAGAGGCCAGCCTGGCGTGGACAGGGTGTGCAGCATGTGAACCAAAGCCCAGAGCTAGCCCCGAGGAGTGATTCTCACGTGGGACTAGAAAGAGGGGACCCTCTGTGTCCCCGGTGAGAAGGAGGGCAGGGACGCAGGGGCACAGCCCTCAGACAACAGGTGACAACTGGCCAGGCACAAGGAGGGGTGCTTGAGGTTGAGGTGAGACTGGACTGGCCTCAGGGAACTGCTGCCATAGGAGGAAAATGGGAGCCAGAAAGAGGTCCCAGAGCAAATGGCACCGAGCTCAGCTATCTGGGGAAGAGTTTAAGTCTGTTCATGAGCCCCTCACACCTGTGCCCCTCTACCTGTGACCTCATCCCATCTTCACAAGGGCCCTGTCCGGTACATAGAATTTCGCAGGAAAGGAAACTGCTGTTGAGTGAAGGGAGGAACCTGCCAGCCAGGCAGTCCACCACTACGTCTTCTTGCCTCTGGCCCAGGGAAGCCGTGGGGCCCGACAGGGGCCCCTGCCTTGTCCAGACTCTGCAAGGTGCCTCTGCGGAGCTTCTGGAGTCCCTTCCACAGGAGCTATTTGCAACCCTGGGAATCGTAGAGAACTGCCAGCATGGATAAATGGTTTGTGTCCTCAGCGAACTATCTTCTGTCCTGCCTGGAAAGGCTTGACTGCCCCTGTGGGCCCTGTTGAGAGGCTGGCTCTGCTTCCATCTGCACTTCATGTTCTTTGCTCCATGTGGACTGCCCCCACTGGGACTGCCTCTGAGAACCGGTCACAGCACCTGCCAGCTTCCCTCACGGTGAGTGCAATACAGCAGCTCACGCCGATAATCTCAGAACTTTGGGAGGCCGAGGCAGGCAGATCACGCGGGTGGATCACTTGAGGTCAGTAGTTCCAGACCAGCCTGGCCCACATGGCCAAACCTCATCTCTACTAAAATTACAAAAATTAGCCTGGTGTGGTGGTACATGACTGTAGTCCCAGCTCTCAGGAGGTTGAGGCAGGAGAATAGCTTGAACTTGGGAGGCAGAATTTGCACTGAGCTGAGATAGTGCCACTGCACTCTGGCCTGGATGACAGAATAAGACTCTGTCTCAAAAAAAAAAAAAAAAAAAAAAAAAAAACCGTCTTTTCCATGTATAAGGGTAAAATGATGAATTTCTCTTGTGGGAGGTAGTTGCTTCCCTCCTCCCTCCTTAGGGTGCCTCCAGAATCAGCCGGGTGAGAGATTTTGATTTTATAATGCAAGGTATAGGGCTTTCTGCCCCCTAGAACTGGGAATACACGCACCCAAATGACTCAGGCGCCCTCGGGAGGCACACAGGGACTGTTACAAAGACATCCAGGCACCCTTCAAGGAGATCTGGGAGAAGTCCTCATTTTTCTTCCACTTCACGGTGTAATGTGAGTAAGAGTCTCTCCACATAGTCCCCTCCCACACGCGCGGAGTCTCAGCACACCAGCCTCTGATAACTGGGGCTTTCTGTCTCCTAGACTGGACATGGAAAGGCCTGCCACTGGTGGGATGGCTTTATTTCCATAACACACATGTTCATTTCATATCTGTATGGCAGTCATGATTTTACCCTTTTTAAATTTTCTTCCTACAAAACACTCACTGAAGGAGACCCTAAAGGAGAACTCTCACCAGCCCCCACCCCACTCCACTGCAGCACGGACTACGCCAGGATGCAAAGGACTGACATTTACGCCTGCGTTCTCCTCTCCTTGTGAAGTCCAGAGAACTGAGTGCTACTCTTTTCCTAGTAAGTAAACTTCTGCGTGGCTGTGTGTGTATGACAGTGTGTGCACAGATGTGCATGGAAACGCACAGGTGTGTATGTGTGCACATATGTAAATAACACACTGTGGCCGCACAGTCCCAACCCTCACACACACCTGAGCCCCAGGCTGTGTCCTCATCTGGCATTTGGGGATAACACGGTGGGGAGAGGGCCAGGCGGGATAGCTGATGGAAGTTCCACACAAACGGCCCGGCAATGATGGCTCAATAAATATTAGCTATTATTACAAGCTCACATATGCGGAGCTGATCCTACTCCATGAAAATTGGTCAGAAATCACTCTCCTTCATGTACGTGGTAACTGAAAAACTACTAAGCACCAGCAGAGCAGTACTATTTTCTTATACTAGCACTGCTTCCTTATTTGATAAGTTGAGCCTAATGCCTGGGTGGTGATTAATTAGATGCTATTCTACTATTACATACATACCAAGGAGTACTTAAATGTGAGTAAGCTGCCATGAAACCCAGAAGCCCAGATGTGAAAGTCATTCCTAACCTAGGAAACAGAACATCCTTGATGTCCTTGAGGGTCCCCCGTCCTCCCAAATGCACCCTGCCTCCCAACAGAGGCAACTCCCGATCTCAACTGGGACTTTCTCAATCCCTGCTGGAGTTTTTTCCCCTAGTCTTACCATGCAATGCACATAATCCTAAACAAGATATTGTTTAGTTTTGCCCATTTTCAAACTTTATATAAATGGAATCATGTTGTAGGTACTATTCTACAATTTGCTTTTTTCACTTAGAATGTTACCTGAGATGGTTCTGTACTGATGGTGAAGCTGTCTGCATTTATTTTCACCGTTTTCCATCATCTGAGCACACCAAACTCTATGCATCCATCCATTCTCTAGCACATGGATATTTGGAGACTTCTGGCTTTTGCTACTGAGGCCTTTGCGATTATGAACATTCCTGGCCATGTCTCCTGGGCCACATGAGTTCTCTCCACATGAGCCCAGGAGGAGTGGAATTACCAGATAATACATGAAGGACACCGGGCTTTAAAACGTGGCTTAGTGCTAGGTTTAAGGATAACGGTATGGGAGATGCACAGTTCATGCTCTAACATATTCCGCTGTCCCTATTGTCATTTATAAAGACAAACCATCATCTCATTGTTTCTGGTCAGGGTGCCATTGTCATCACTGTGATGAGACTGGACTGCGAGGAGGCAGCAGGAGGAGCGTGGCCACCTCTGCAATTAACACCAAAGCCCAACCTTTTACACAAGAGCGTGGCGGGCTTCCCGAGGTACACTATTGACTAACTTACTAGTGACGTGCTGATTTTCCAATTTACAAGGGGTTGGATAATTATTAACATTTTCTTTTCACATTAGTGGGAGGCACTAGAGGAAAACATGGCGTGAACTCGCTGACAACAATTTTTGAAATCCGGGGTAATTAGTTCCATCAGAACAATCCCAATTATGTTCCTAATTCTCTCTGCCTTGCTGAAAGCACCGAAAGTGAACCGTGTTGGCGTCATTATATTCCTGCTCAGAGGAGTCTTTATCACCAGCGCTGGGAATGGAGGAGGCATTGAGGAAGGGGCCATTGCCCAGGTTGTGGGAAGCGCACACAAGGGTACAATGATAGCAGCAGGCCAATGGTAGCAGCGTGGCACAAGGGCCTGAAAGTCCAAGAGTGGCCAGTGTAGGGTGAGGAAGGGGACCAAGTTTCTGGTCATCTCCTGAGGAATTCAAGTAACACGCATGTGAGGACATTTATAACGTCGGCTCCAGGGACATCTTGGTAGCCGAATGAGGAAAGAAAAGAATTTTCATCTGAGGAATTTGAGTCCTTTCAAATTATTAGGCCCGGAGAGACATTAAAATGGGACAATAAGCTGGACACAGTGGCTCACGTCTCTAATCACGGTGCTTTGGGAAGCCAAGGTGGGAGGAGCGCTTGAACCTAGGAGGTCAGGACCAGCCCAGGAAACACACAAGACCCCATCTCTGCAAAAAAATACAAAACTTATCCAGACGTGGTGGCGCGCACCTGTAGTCCCAGCTACTCGGAAGGATGAGGTGGGAGGATTGCTTGAGCCCAGGAGGTCAAGGCTGCAGTGAGCTATGATTGCACCACTGCAGTCCAGCCTGGGTGACAGAGCAAGACCTTGTCTCAAGAAAAAAGACATCAATCCCTCCTCCTTTTTAGTTATGTATTCTTCTCTTGGAACTGCTTGCTATTGCCACAGGTAGCTATAAATTAACCTAATGATGCCACACTGAACACTATAACCCACACCCTATGGCTTAACAATGTGTAGCCATTGATCAATGTCATTTCTGTAAACCAGTGAGAATTCCTGGCAGACAGCTGTGTATCAGCCCATTCCCTGTCCCTTTTGCCTTTAAAAATCCACTTGTCAGTGCTGCTAATCAGAGTGTTCATTCAGGGGAACTTGAATCTATGTTCTCGGGTTGCAGTCGTCAAGCTTGGATCCAGTTAATTCTCTACTTTTACCAGTTTTGCCTCAGCTTCTTCCTTTTAGGCCGACATAAACTAATCCAACAAGTTCAGTTGTCATATAAGTATAGTTATTATGTTTACTCAATCAGAACAAGATGTGTTATTCAACCGGCATTTCCTGCGTGCCAGGGACTGCAGGGTTCACCTTCACCTATAAGGTCAGAGATGCCGCCCCATTAAATCCACCTGGGGTGGCTGATGTGCCCTACCTCACATAGCCAGCAGAGGGCAATGCAGTGCCAACACCCGCAACTTGGCCATTGACACCTGTAGAAAGAATCTCATGTTCAGAAGTCACTTTACCTTCTGCCTTGTCCTGGAGGAGGGCGCTCAGGCCACAGGCTCTGCGACAGCTCCCACAGCGAGACAGACTTCCAGGCAGTGCATAGACAAAACACCTCAAAAAGAAACTAGCCCTTCTCTTACTAATAGCAGCCTCCTCTTTAGCCTTAAATTCTGTGTGTGTGGTTTTTTTCTCTGCTTTACCAAAGATGTCCTCCTAGGAAGTGGCAGGCCCACCTGGCCACACTTCCCTGGGTTGAGGTGTGGAAGAAATTAACCTGCAAGTCCCCTATCTGGGGCAATGGTCCGCACCTGCATCCTCAGCCTGCCCCAGAGCCTGGTGATAGACATCGTCTGGCTGGTCAAAGAAGAGAAAGGCTATCCCACACGGGGTCCTGCACCCACAGGGGCATGGTGACGTCCAGTTGAAGTCTGGGGGCACTTGGTAATTTGGAGACAGATGAGCGCACAACAGTAGCAAGTCCAGCCCCTGCAGCTCGTGCTGGAGAGGCCAGGAGCAGAGCCTTTAGCACACTGCCCCGGGTGCACGGATGACACACAGCCACATCCCAGGACCCTAAAGCCTCCTTGAGGGTTCCAATTTCTCCTGGACAGCTTCAACAAAGGGACCAAGAAAGGCTGAGGGAGAAATGGAAGGAGATGCACTCTCCACCCTAAGCAAATCTGTATTACAGACCCTAGAGCTTGAGAAGATGGAAGGGAAGGAAGTTTTTAATTGGGACAAGGGTCTTTCTTGCTCTTAGCACCTAGAAGGGCATGTGGGTTCAGTAGATGCTGAATGACCCTCAATTTGGGTTGAATCTCAGAATCACAGGGAAGGCACATTGAAGAGTGCACAGACCACATGCATGCACCCACACCAAGGTCCCCACACACCTCCCCGCACCTCTCCAAGTCACACAGCAAACTGCTAAGCAGAGCCCCTGAGCGTGGGAGTGTCCCTTACAGTCCACCAGGAAATAAGTCCATCTCCAGGACAGGAAATAATACTAGAAAGTGGCCACACTGATGTGGGGTGAGTTGAGAAGTCAGCCAGGACCCTGGGCAACCCGCAAGCCAGTGAAGACCAAAGACCCAACTGCCCCTGAGCTGGGGATCTAGGCCTGCCCAAGAAGTAGTTGCTGCCAGACTCATCTGAGACAGACAGAGGGGCCACCCTGGATTCTCCCCTCCACTATAAGGTGCAACCCAAAAGGAAGCCAAGAGACACAGAGTCTGAGAATGTCAGTGTGAGGCCAGGAATGAATACTAGGCTGACAAGCCAGGGACAGAAACAACAGGACAAGCTGTCTTGAGCCCAGGTGTCCCGTTTCCCATCCCTAGGTACTTGGATCAAGATATTAGCAGTGTGGACAGTGGGTGGGAGGATTGCTGTCATGTGACTAAGCTGGTGTGGATGGTTTTGGGAATGTGTGTGACTCTAACTTGGAAACTGTGTATACGCCTATTTAGGTTTGCATTATTTCTCAAACACCCCTGCTGTCTGTTTTATTGGTTTTCAGTCATCTCTCATTGCAAGTGGTGCATAGAATTTTTTTAATGTATCAGGAAATTAGTTTCCTAGCACTGTTGTCAGATTTCTCATTTAGTGACATGAAATCTGACTACCATTAGAATTTTAAAGTCTAAAAATTTTCCCTAGAAGTAGCACAAACATTTGGTAGAATGTTCTTGAAGAAACCCCAAATCAGGCTAACATAGTTGAAAATGCTCCAATGAAACTTCAAAAGGAAGAACATCTCCCAGGTGGTTAATCCAAGATTCTCTGTCTCTTAATTGCGATCTGATTTTCTAGATTCTTGTGTAAAGTATGCTCAAAGTCCACACAACAGGGGATTTTGGACAGTGCTTTTAATGGCCGTGATCCCAGCAGGTCTGTGGAGGTGCAGGGCAGCGCTCAGGCCTTGCTCAGTTTCTTCTTGATGAAGTAGCTCACCAGCCGCTGCGGCCTCTGCTGGTACTCGGTGAGCACATTGTGAGGGCTGCTGATCTGGTCCCCTTCCAGGCGGTTCAGGAGGGTGACACACACCACGGCCGCTGCAAAGGGAAAAGACCACATCAAGGCAAGGTGCCAGGGGTCTGACAGTTCACAGGGACGGAATGATGGACATGAGCTGTGAGGAGCAGCCTCTCGGCCTCCTCAGGAAATCAGGCTGCCCATGCAGTCAGGCGGGGCCAGAGGATGGAGCGCGGGAGGGAAGGCGCTGGTCCAGGAGCTCGGAAGGCTCCTCCTTCTCTGACACCACCCTGCCCTGTCCCTCCCCTATTCTTGTGCCTCTCCTTCTAAAAGGAATTCCCCATTCCCGGACCAGCTCAGGGCTGCAAGCACCACCTTGAAAGGCACATTTTGGGTGAGGTGACAAGGGGATTCTGCAGAGCTGTGAGTTGGCCTTCAAGGGTGGCTAGTACCTTGAGGGTAGATGAACCACAATTCAGAAAGTCAAAGCACTTTGGAAGCCGAGTTTTTTAGAGAGCTGGTGGCAGGCAGCCTCACGGGGCAGCAAAACCTTTTTGTCATTTTTCCTACGCAACGACACTGAGAATCCTGCATTTTGTCATGTGACAATCAAAGGACATTGAACACAGGGCTGTGGGGACGACATGTATGTTCAGAAAGTGACTTGGGGGCAGGGGAGACAGAAGCCAGAAATGGGTACTGGGGTGCCCCAGGAGGAGGGGCCCCAGGGAGGGGCTCCAGGAGAGCAGAAGTGAAGGAGGGATGCTGAGGCTCATCGAGTGCCGCCTACCTTGGAGGCCGCAGGCGCTGCACATGGCGGCAAACACCGAGGACTCCATCTCAATGTTGCGGACGCCGGCTGCGTAGGCCGCCTCCAGATACGCCTGCTTGTCCTTCTCCGTGTAGGAGCAGAGAGCCCCATCCAGACGGCCTTGCCCTGAGGCACACATGGAGACATGAGAACCACATGCATGTAAGAAGCTCCTACAACACATCAGCGCCACGATGCCCAGAAGGTCACAGGGACAAGCAAGACCCATCCAGGTCCTGCCTAGGTCCACTCAAATGGGTCATTATGGCCACCACGGGAGAGGTGCAACTGAGACAGCAGCTTGGCACGTAGAAATCCCAGCTCACAGTGAGAAGGCAGGATCAGGAGACGGACCAGGGCTCCCTGGCTGAAGGATGCCTCCTGGTATCCACGGCCTCACCTTCATAGAAGTCCAAGGTACACATGGTGTTCCCCACCACCGCGGTGAACTCGCTCAGCTCTGCAGAACACAGCAACAGCTCCTGCACCAGCTTCTTGTTCAGGTCCGTTTTCCGGATGACCCGCTTCCCCAGCACAATCTGCTCAAACTCTGCCTTGAAGCAGGTATCCACTGCCTGCTCTGTTATGACCACGGTACCGGGTTCCAGACCTGAGGAAAAAAGCAGACATCAAAAAAAGCAGGGTGTAAAACAACATAAAATAAAAGCGGGGCAGCCAGGGAGCACACAGCAGAGCACATAGAGGAAAGAAGCAGATCCACCCGCACATCCAAACACGAAGCATCCAGTACTGTTCTCAAATACACAGTGACCCATTTTCCCATTCCACTTTTTTTTAAGCTATGAAAGTAATTAATGCATGATCATTATGGACACTATGGAAGAGAAAGGCACAAAGAAGAACATAGAGGGCTGGGCGCGGTAGCTCACGCCTGTAATCACAAGCGCTTTGGGAGGCCAAGGCGAGTAGATCACCTGAGGTCAGGAGTTCAAGACCAGCCTGGCCAACATGGTGAGACCCCATCTCTAGTAAAAATACAAAAATTAGCCAGGCGTTGTGCTGGGTGTCTGTAATCCCAGCTACTTGGGAGGTTGAGGCAGGAGAATCACTTGAACCCAGGAGGCAGAGGTTGCAGTGAGCCAAGATTACGCCACTGCACTCCAGCATGGGCAAAAAGAGCAAACTCCACCTCAAAAAAAAAAAAAAAAAAAAAAAGAATAAAATAAAAATGGCCAGGAACCTTCGGGTACTTTGTCCCATGTTTCTTGCTTCCATTCGTTGCGATTTCCCACTGTCGTCTGTCACTGAACCATATACCATGATGTGTTTCATTGATCCCTGTTTCCTACCTTGTTAATATTCAAGATTTCAGGCAAATACTTGAAAAGTAAACCGGCAAAAGGCGGACTGGAACAGGATAATGAAGTCCCACACCCTAAACCCAGGTGAACTATGACCAACTCCTGACCTACCTGGCCTGCCTCTCAGATTGATGCATGATGAGGGTCCAGTTTCCGTGTTCTGGGCATGCCTTCCTGGAGTAGTTTCCTGCTTGTAGGGACACTACTCTGCTCCTTATTCTTTGTGTTATAATAATTTTAGATGGGATTTGACCATTGTCATGGATCAGGACTGAATGTTGGCTTCCCCCTCAAAATTCATAGGCTGAAATCCTAACCCCAAAGGTGACAGTTTTAGGCAGCAGGGCCTTTGGGAGATGATTAGGTCATGAGGGTGGAGCCTGCATGAGTGGGATTAGTGCCCTTATAAAAGGGACCCCAGAGAGCTGCTTGCCCCTTCTGCCATGTGAGGACACAGGGAGAAAACAGAGCTCTACGAATCCGAAAGTTAGCCCTCACCAGACACCAAGTTTGCTGGCTCCTTGACCTTGAACTTCGCAGCCTCCAGACTACGAGAGATCAATTCCTGTTGTTTATAAGCCACCTGGTCAATGGCATCTTGTCTATCAACCTGCAGGGACTACAATAACTATGATCCGTTTCTGATACTTATTTTAATGCAAAATTGGTTTTCCTAAACATGTGCGAGGGAACAAGAAGTCAGATCTTTTCCAGAGCTCCCAAGTCAGTTGTTTTCATGAAACATTAAAAAACACGGCCGACTGCAAAGACCTTTGCTTCGCTCCCCACATGTATCTGAACTCCTCTTTCCCTTGCTACTCCTGCAGCTGTTCTGGGCAATTCAGAGTCTCCTTGCAGCAGCTTCTCCCAGCACCAGGGCTGGAGCTAGAGGACAGTGTGGCTGATGCCTTGGCGAACCCACAGGGCCTGGAGTGTTCAAGCCCCTTGGAATTCCAGCATCATTCACATTGGGACGCACAGGCCCCCGCCAGTGTCAGCTGCCATCTTCACTATGTCCCCTGCACCTTCCTAGGAGCGCCTGGGACTCTTGTTCTCAGGTCTGTCCATTGCCCTGAGCTTCCCCGAGCAGCTGCCAACACAACCCAGATCTTGAGGTTTTTTGTCCCCACCCATTCATACTTTGGGGTTTGTGAAGATAGCGCATCACCTTTTATAATCAACTATGTCCAGGGGTTTTTGGTTTTTGTCCCTAGTTGCTCTTTGCATTTTTACAGAGCAGTTGAAGAAAATTCAAAATCTATACTACTCCCTCCAGAATTATGTGATCACTGTTTTAAAAATCACTCTAGAGCAAGAACTCAAGAACCATTCGCTAGAGTTCCTGGTGGAGGCCAGCACCCTCTGCACAGCTGTTAGTGTCAGGTGGGTGGCACTGGAGACTAAGTCTGCAGGACCCAGACAGCTCATGGCTGTTGGTGTGTTGTCCTAGGGACAGTTGCACTAACCTTGGAATTACAGTCACACAAACACAGATTGTATGCATCAATCTCTCTATATAACAAAAAGAAAAGAGACAAGATAACATATTCAAAAGATTTGGGTCTAAAGCAAGTCCCCTTTCAAGGTCAGGACACTTAAATTCTAGAATTTAAATTCTAGAATTGCTGTAAATCCTAGATAGTCCAGGTCCTAGACAGCCTGGAACAAGTACACACAGGACTAGCCAGCAGCGTCAAAGCTCAACTTTCTCTAGGGCACGTGCAGGCTTCTCCCCTGAGCTCCGAACACCTGGATGGGAGCAGGAATCGCTAGAACCGTTTTTAGCAGAAAGAATGGCACAGGGTTGGAACCCCAGAAAGCAAGACCACTTATTTAAAACAAATCTGCCTAACAGGCAATTCAACAACTTATTAGCTTTTGCTTTCTCGTTAAATCTCATTCTTTCTTTGCCCTCATTGTGGGGTTTTTTTGTTTGTTGTTGTTGTTGTTTTTGGGATGGAGTCTCACTCTGTCGCCAGGCTGGAGTACAATGGTACGATCTTGGCTCACTGCAACCTCAGCCTCCTGGGTTCAAGTGATTCTCCTGCCTCAGCCTCCCAAGTAGCTGCGACTATAGACATGCACCACCACGCCCAGCTAATTTTTTTGTATTTTAGTAGAAATGGGGTTTCACCATGTTGGCCAGGATGGTCTCGATCTCCTGACCTTGTGATCCACCCACCTCAGCCTCTCAAAGTGCTGGGATTACAGGTGTGAGCCACCACCATGCCCGGCCAACCATCTTTGTTTTTTAAAACATGTTGAGGACAGGGACATTTTAAGCTAATTTAAGGACACTTATCTGAGGTTCGTACTGCACCTCTCTCTTCCCCCCTTTGATTTTCCTGTGGCTTTTCTCATAAGGTGCTTCAAATCCCTGGATTAGGGAGGAGGAAAAGTAAGCAAAGGAAAAGAGAGAATGGAGAAGAAGGCGAATTAGAAAGAATAAGAGAGAATCAAGCAGACAAGAAGGCACAAATTGTGTAATCCCAAAAGGATGAGTTTCCCCCATATGCATGGTGTGGTGCCCTTCTGCTGCCTGGCTCTGGGGTGCGGGTTGGATAAAAACAACAAAACAAGCTTCTTTTCACACCTCCTGTTAACAAGCTTTCCTTGAACCAAGCCAAGAAAGGAACTCTTTGTCTCTAATCCCACACCACATAGAAGCTGCCTCGGCATGCCCCAGTCCCTCATCCATTCACAGGGCAAGAGGCCCCTCTGCAGACCTTACCTATCCCACCAGAAGTGCCAATGCGGATGATAGTGACGTCGGAGCACCGGGCATAGTACAGCAGCTTTATGAGCTCATGCAACATGATTGAGATAGAAGGAATACCCATACCATGCTGGAACCAGGGAGAAACACCCGTGTTAAGCCAAGGTTGTGACTTTGTCAATGTTCTGGTTGACGTTTCAAGGGATGTAATTCAATCTAACATGCCCATTGTCATAGTGATGGAAGATAAACTTCTCAAATACACATTTAAGAAGCAGTAACACTTTGGGAAACTTTAAAGTGTATGTAAAGCTGTCAAAGACAAAACCCCATTTGACTGACACAATTTGTCAAATAGGTAACAGCTGAGGACCCAGGGGCTCAGCAGGGAAGCAGCAGTCTGCTATTGCCAGGTAACAAACAGCTCCTTCTAGCATTTGAATCCCTGCATAAATACCCACCCTATTCCCCCACACCCCGCCACAGGTTAAAGTTTTATCTCCTTTCTCTTTTCTCCCTACACCCTCTGCTTCAGCCAAACTAAGTAATCAGCTGGTTCCTCAGCCCACTGGACACAGGATGCCTTGCTGATCTTGTACTTCTGCCTGTGCCTTTTCCTCTCTTTGGGGTCTCTGCATACCTCCTTCTCCTGCTCTCCTCTTCAGAGCACCCCCCCTAGTGTCACATCTTCCATGATGCCTCTCCCCGGATGGCCTCAGCACTTTCCAGGGGCTGTTCCTGTGGCAGAGCCATACAGTGGAGGCATCCCTGCTAGAATCGGTCACAGAGCCTTACACACAGGAAAGGCTTGCACACATTATCAGTAACGGAATAATGCGTTGGCTCCCCGATGTGTTCTAGCTGGTTGACACAGCTAGAGTCCTCAGCTGACTGGAGAGGTAGGGATGCACGTCTCAGCAAAAGGGGTTCCCTTTCCTTACTCTGCAGCTGTTCATTTATATTGCTCCTGACAAAGAAAATCAAAACTGAAAAATGAAAAGACTTCTATGGTAGAATCTGGAGATTTCTGTGTTCACCATGCTCACTGCTTAAATCAAAATGTGTTTTGAAGTAACTCACTGTGAGGTGGCAGAGGGGATTAGAGGCCTGGTACTTTGAGGCTCTCCTTCCATCCTGCTCCAGGCAGGGCACCCCCTACTGTCCCTCGTCTATACCCCAAGCACTCTAACTCCCTGCAGCTGCCACCCTCACACTGTGTAGACACACAGCTGTGTATTTGCATTTGTGTACTTAATCTCCCCTGGAGACTGAGCCTCAAGGGCAATAGCCCGGGTTCAATAATCTCTGAATCCCAGCTACTGTGGGCTCACCCTGCTCCCAGCCATTTACAGTAAACAGGTGTTAGGGGACCAGCTGTCTGTGTGTGCAGAGGGGTGGGGCACAGGGCCTTGCAGAGCCTAGAGACTGAGCACAAGGGAGGGCAGGTACTCACACTGACAGACAGCACCGGTCCTACTTTATACATGGCATAGCGGTCAGTTCCCGCACAGATGTTGGGATAGTCTCTACCTGGGCAGTCAAGGCCCAGCTCTGCACCAACGCACCTGATGAAGGCTTTCATCCGGGAGGGGCTTCCGCCAACACACACAAACTGCAGCCAGAGAAGAGAGACCCCCATTAGTGCACTGTCTATAGCAGAGGTCCTCAAGTGGGGCCCCTAGACCAGCAACATCAGTATCACCAAGGAACTTGCTAAAAATATAAGTTCACTGGCCTCACCAGGACCTGCTGAATCTAAGGGGCCCAGTAATCTGCTTTAACAAGCCCCCCTGGTGAGTGCTTAGGGTGGGCGGCCAAGCATCAAAAGGCAGTCAGCTCCACAAACGCAGGAATCCAGACCCTTGCTCTCTCTGAGGAGGTAATTCCAGGTCCTTTGCATCCTCAGCCTCCCTCAGTCACGTAGAAGGCAGCTTGTGGAGAGAGCCTGGGTTTGAAACAGAGGGAGCAACTCCTCACTGTCCCTCTGTGTTCCCAGGGCCCCACAAAATGGGCTACTGATCACTCTCTCACCTGGTTACCTGAGTGCCAAATGGCCAATGCTTGGGAAGAGCCAGTCGAGGCCTAGAAGAGGCTCAGGAAGTGACAGCTATTCTAGGTGAGGCTCTCTCAGAGAAGTAAAAACTTTAATTTGCAGAACGTCATGTAAGAAAATGTTGGTTTTGAAAAAAAAATTGTTTTCAGTGAGTAAGTTTTTAAAGAGTTTGAAGATGGCTGGGCACGGTGGCTCACACCTATAATCCTAGCACTTGGGAGTGGGCAGGCAGATCACCTGAGGTCAGGAGATCCAGACCAGCCTGCCCAACATGGTGAAACCCCATCTCTACTAAAAAATACAAAAATTAGCTGGGCATGGTGTCATGTGCCTATAATCCCAACTACTCGGGAGGCCGAGGCAGGAGGATCGCTTGAACCCGGGAAGGGGAGGTTACAGTGAGCTGAAATCACACCACTGTACTCCAGCCTGGGCAGGGAGAGTCCAGCTCAAAAAATTAAAAACAAAAAAAACAAAAAAAAACAAGTTTGCAGATAAAAGAAAATAATTATTCTCTAAACATAAAAAAGAAAATTCCATAGTCTGGAATAAAAATCACTGTGAATTAACTCAATAGGATGAATGAAAATTTAATGAATTAAAAGCACATGGAAAGTTGTCCACAATTGGAAACCAACACTATCAAAGAACAGGATGATTGATAAGACATAACACCATTGTTAAATTATGATCCCATGTAGCAGCATTAGATTCCAGGGTCCTGGCGTATTTTGATTTTTAATTCTATATGTCAGTTCATCTTTACCCATTAGACATTTCAAAGTCCTATGTTAAGATAAATCAGAACTAAGCAACTTAAGACTTTGTAGAAAAAATTAACTGGAAGCTGCATGAAGCAAAATAAGACATTAAACGCAATTAACTAAACAGAATATCAATATGTATCTTATATTACAAACAAGATACAATGACCTTTATTTACTATCCTTTGCTTCCCTAGGAAATTTTTACATCTTTCTCTTCTCTCAATGAAGCATTAGGAAGTTTATTTTATATATTGCTTCAAATACATAGGCATGCCCCATGTAACGATGTTTTGGTAAGCAAGGAATCACATATACACAACAGTGGTCCCAGAAAATTATATAATACCATGATTTTACTGTAGCTTTTCTATGTTTGGATATATACAGATACACAAATGCTTATCACTGTGTTACAACTGTCTACAGTATTCAGGACACTCACATGCTATAGGGGTTTGTAGCCTAGGGGCATATGGCCGAGGCAAGTAATAGGCTCTACCACCTAGGTTTGTGTGGTTACGCTCTACGTTGTCCACACAACGATGAAAGACCTAAGGCTGCATTTCTCAGACCGTATTTCCAGCGTTAAGCAATGCGGGACTGCTCTAAATTTGCAACAGGTGAATTAGGGAACAATTTGGCACTACTTAGGATAGTTTTACTTGGTGGTTCACATATTTGAAAGTTAAAAATTTGCAAAACTTTGGTAAACATTATGTCTGCATAAACCTGTTAGCTGTGGCCTCTCCAGCATTTGTGGGTTGGTCTACCTGCATAATATAGGGGGAGGTTGATCTTAAGACAAATTCCAAGGTGTCAACACCTGGCCTCTTACCTTCACATCTCCAAACAAGGCTGGGAAATTGTGTCTGCTAGTGGTGAGATTGAAATGATAGAGAATGTCTTCTTTCATTTTTGCTATGTTTGGATTTAAAAGTCTGACGGGACAATCACTGTTAAAAAACAAGAAAGTGGAAGGCTTATAGAACATCAGTGCCCATTATCACAGAAGTGCCCTATGTCACACACGAGGCTCATGGTGGGAGAGGCTCATGGTGGGAGAAGGGCAGGGCCAACCCTGGAAATAAGACAACCCTAACATTGACAAGGTCCCCACTTGCCTCCCCTCTGTTCTTCCCCCTTCTCCTTCCTCTTAGCCCCTGTTGCTCCCACGGCTCTGTTTGGAGGGCAATAGGGATGAAATCAGAAGAGCACACAAAAGTACACAGATGGAAATGTTCAATCTACCCATACAAGGAGTAGGGAGTATAGCCAGTTGCTCCTCTAATCAAGTTCATTCAATGTATAAACTTGACTTTATTTTAAAACTACTATGTTTACCATAGGAAATATGAACAGAAATAAAAACAAACTCTAATCCTACCTCCCAGAGATAACTTTTCCCATCTGCATACCTTCAATTTGTTTTTGTTTTGTTTTGTTTTGTTTGTTACACTAGCCACGTCTTCTCAGTACAATATCCAATAGGAGTGACACGATAAGACATCTGTTTATCTGCTAGAAAATGTACATGTGGCTCGTGCTGGTCTACAGCAAGCATCAGCAAGCTTTTCTTCATAAAAGGCCAGGCAATAAATACGTGTGGTTTTGTAGGTTGCATGGTTTCTGCTACTTCTCAAGTCCACCGTAGGCATGTGAAAGCAACTACAGATAGCACACAAATGAGTGAGTGTGGCTGTGTTCCAATAAAACCTTCCTTACAAAACAAATGCCCCAAGTCTAGATGAGTCCATCTCAAGCCCGTCAAAGTCTCCTAGAGCCAGCCTCAAACACACCTCCTTCAACAATGTATGCCTTCCGAGTCCTAGAGATGGGCGGGCTCCCTTACAGGAAACCGAGGCAGACATGGAATCCTGATGTCAGAGCAATTGGGGACCTCTTTTTCTTCCTTCTGAGTCTGACTTTCTGCCCTGAACCCCCTGGTCACGTCTCCTCCTCAATCTAACTCATGAGAAAAGAAAAAGATACAAGAGAGGCAGGGTCTCAGCTGCCACGGATTTGGAAAATAACTGTTACATAAGGGATGTACCCCCTTCACAGAATGGACATTGTCCATTCTCTCCCCACACGATGCTTGCTACACCTTATCTATATTCTAACCCTGATATACACAATTAATGTAATAACTTTACCTCCGGCAACAAAAACTTCTGGAGGCCATGACCACATCTTATTTATCCCTGAATCCCACAGAACACACCGCAGACAAGCAAAACAAGGTTGAGATGGACCCATCCTGTTTTATTTATTTTATCATTTTATCAAATCCCTATTTCTATCTGGCACTCATCAACAGCAGACACCCAGGCTGCAAACACACTGGTGGCCTACACCTGACCACTTCCTCCTTTCATGCCCGTCAAATGTTCCTTCCTGTCAATTCCCCTAGAGTGGGGCCCAGGTGAGCTCACACCTGAACATTTCCAAAAGGCTGAAACAGAAAACGTAAGTACAAAAGGTTATACACAGACACGGGGAGATCTTTGTATAAAGGGACGGGGGGCTAGGCGACTGTTTCCTGTAAGGGCAGCCAGAGACTGTGCTAACTACACCAGCGAATCCGCTGAAAACCCTGCTCAGGAAGGCACAGCAGGCTGCCTGAAGCACAGAGCCACACCCACCTGCCCCTAAGCCCACCTCTTCCTAACAAGCTGTGGGGCGGTCTCCAGAATCAGGGTTCATTCTACTCTGGGATGTGGGGCAAGGCCATTTATCAAGGGACCAAATCCAGAATCACGTGTGGTAAGGACCATCCTTGAACTTTTTTCTCAGAAAGCCTTTTTGATCTCCAGGCCAATCTGAAATTCTGACAATCCGCACACCCCACAGTATTTTAGGATCCTTTAGTGACAACTATTTTTCATGTAAGTAACATTTTCATTCTCCTTCTTCAGGATGTTAGGAATACACAGAGTACAACATAGACGGGCTAAGAGTCATGCTTCAAAATAACAAAACAGGATGTGATTAAGCACTTTGTCACATATTTCAAAATAAAATACTTGTCTTTTCTCCTTGATTCTGAGAAATGAAGAAGAAGGAAATAGGGTGTAACCGTGAAGACAGGCAATGATTTTAAAACATGAAAATGTGGCCAGGTGCAGTGGCTCACTCCTGTAATCCCAGTATTTTAGAAGGGATTACAACACAGGTGGATCACTGGAGCCCAGGAGTTCGAGACCAGCCAGGGCAACATGGTGAAACCCTGACTCTACAGAAAATGCAAAAATTAGCCAGGCATGGTGCATGCACCTTTAGTCCCAGCTCCCTGGGAGGCTGATGTGGGAGGATCACCTGAGCCCAAGAGGTTGAGGCTGCAGCGAGACATGATCACACCACTGCACTCCAGCCTCGGTAACAGAGTAAGACTCTGTCTAAAAATACAAATAAATAAAAATAAAAAAAGTAAATTTAACATGTGCCATAATGAACCAGTAGATGTCCCAATTTATCTTTTGAAGGATTTTAAAAGAACAAGTCAGACACATACTACTTGGAAAAAAATATTTCTCTAGTCTACACATAATTTCAAGTGACTTTATTCCGCTTTATTCTATCACTTTATTCATCTAGCAAATATTCATTGAGCATCTACTATGTAAAAGAAATATGTGAGATGAAAGAAATGAAAACTGTCTGGGTGCAGTGGCTCATGCCTGTAATCCCAGCAATTTGGGAGGCTGAGGTGGGCAGATCGCTTGAGCCCAGGAGTTTGAGATCAGCTTGGACAACACAGTGAAACCCTGTCTCTATGAAAAATACAAAAATTAGCCAGGTGTGGTGGTGCATGCCTGTAGTCCCAGCTACTCAGGAGGCTGAGGTGAGAGGATCACTTGAGCCCAGGAGGCGGAGGTTGCAGTGAGCTGAGATCACACCACAGCACTCCAGCCTGGGTAACAGGGCGAAACCCTGTCTCAATAAAAGAAAAAAAGGAGGTCGGGCGCAGTGGCTCACGCCTGTAATCCCAGCACTTTGGGAGGACGAGGCAGGCAGATCACAAGGCCAGGAGATCAAGACCACCCTGGCTAACACGGTGAAACCCCGTCTCTACTAAAAATACAAAAAATTAGCCGGGGGTGGTGGTGGGCACCTGTAGTCCCAGCTATTTGGGAGGCTGAGGCACGGCAATGGTGTGACCCGGGAAGCAGAGCTTGCAGTGAGCTGAGATCGTGCCACCGCACACTAGCCTGGGCGATACAGCAAGACTCTGTCTCAAAAAAATAAAAGAAAAGAAAAAAAGAAAAAAAAGAAAGAAATGAAAACTGGCTTCTGATTCCAGGAGTTTATCAGCAGGGAAAAGAAAGCAGGATCAACCTTTATATAAACTTGCCCAAATAGCTTAGGACAGGCACATGTGGAGACAAGAAGAGAATGAGACGGGGGAGACACAGGGGCCTGGGGTTCTGGGGAAGGGGAAGAGGGAGCGCTCTAGAAAATGCTGGCTGAATCTCGCACCAGTCAAGCATCCTGTGCTGGGTGTACTGCACATAAAGATGAGTACGATCCAGTTCCACTCATGGAAGGCTTTTGACTTGGGGTAGAAATGAAATTATTAATAGCTAGCACATATCAATTCATTTACTATTCTCAGTATAAACTAAGTACCATCAGTAACCCCATTCAAAGTCCAAGGTCGCAGCCTTCCTAAGAGGCTGTACCCCTGAGCGCTACACCTGACTGCCTTTCAGCAAGTGGAACATGATTAGCAAATAGCTGATGATAAAACAAGGGAGGGTAAAATAATTACTAAACAGAGGGAAGGGGAGGAAGCCCGCATTGAGTTGCTTGGCACTTGGTGTGCCGGCCCTGTTTTCTCCAGCCTTCATTTCCGCCACTCCCCTCCACCCCCACCAGCCTCCTGCTGGGCCTCAACCTCAAGCCATGAGCAGGAGGAGGGAGGAGGGGAGCTCCAGAAACTGGGGACAAGGCATTTTTGGCTGTCAATGACCGAAAGTACCAGGAAGACTATTAGTTCAATTAAAAAATAGTCACTGAGGTGGGGCACAGTGGCTCACGCCTGTAATCCCAGCACTTTGGGAGACTGAGGTGGGTGGATCACTTGAGGTCAGGAGTTCGAGACCAGCCTGGCCAACATGGTGAAACCCCATCTCTACTAAAAATACAAAATTTGCCAAGCGTGCTGGCTTGCACCTGTAATCCCAGCTACCTGGGAGGCGGAGGCACCAGAATCACTTGAAACCGGGAAGGTTGCAGTGAGCCGAGATTGCACCACTAACTGCACTCTAGCCTGGGCAACAAGAACAAAACAACAAAACTCCGTCTCAAAAAAAAAAAAAAAAAAAATCACTGCAGGGAATGTCCACAGGCACCAGAAACTCCAAAATGGACACTGGGTCTTCTGGGGAATGGAGGAGGAGAGGGGTATTGTCCATATGGAATTATGACCTGGGTATGCAGCTGTCACAGGCGAGACTTCAGAGAGGTCTCAGGGAAGTTACAGAGGAACAAAGGACCAGGAGTCCAGAGCAAGGATGGCCAGAGGTCACCACAACCCTGGGTGGTGCCAAGGTCAGACGCCACCAGGACTGGGGAGAGGCCATGGCGGCAGGACAGAAGGCCTGCCCAGGTAACCCCAGCAGAGGTGGGAGACAACTGGGCGGGGTGGGGGTGGTGAGAAAATAAGAATAATCAGCGGATTACAGTTCACATAGGAATCAGAATGAAGACAAGAAATTCTTGCTTTTCTAGCAATGCCTAAACACAAGCAGTGTCAAGCCAAGCATATCAGAAGTATGACAAACTGCAAAGAAATAAGAAGGCATTTAAGATTCAGAACCAAGGCAGAGCTGAGTGATAAGCAGGGGATTTTGGTTAAGGAGAGTGGCACATAGAGGAAAAACCTACTAGACAGAGATTTGAGCAGGGACTTGCCTGGTTTTCTGAAAAAACATGTCCTAAGAATCAAGAGCTGAGGCCCCAGCGCCCGACCCCAGAGTTCTTTAACCATCTAATTTACGGACCTCCTGAGTCATTAATCCCTCCAGGCCTCAGTCTCTTTCACAAGCATCAAATGTGTTAATATATGTCAAGTCCTTAGAAAACTGTGTGGCACAACATATGCTCTATAAACAACCCAACCCAACCCAACCCAACCCAACCCGGAATGAAATGGAGTCTTACTTGTGACTTTCAGGTTTCTCTGCATTGGCTCCTGTGGCCGCCATTCTGTCAACTGAGGCAAGACCCTAAGGAAAAAAAAATCACAGAATGGAGTGAATCCACTCAGTAGAAACCAAGGTTGTGCAGAGCCCCACTAATATGTAGAAAGTCAGTGCAATGAAGTGGAATTCCTTACACACCTGATGTAAGTGTGTGGACTGTGTGAGAAATAGAGAGGAGAATGTGTATGTGTTTATAGCGTTGCTAGTTTCAGAGAGGAGGTGGTGACAATGTGCCAAAAGCCTAAGTGGACAGGCACCTCACATCTCCAGAGAACCTGTCCCCTTTATGCCTGTAAACCCAGCACTATGGGAGGCCAAGGCAGGTGAGGTCAGGAGTTCAAGACCAGCCTGTCCAATATAGTGAAACACAGTCTCTACTAAAAATACAAAAATTAGCCGAGTGTGGTAGCAGGTGCCGGTAATCTCAGCTACTCTCAGGAGGCTGGGCAGGAGAATCGCTTGAATCAGGGAGGCAGAGGTTGCAGAGTGAGACTCCATCTCAAAAAACAAAACAAAACAAAAACCTGTCCCTTATTCCCAATTTCCCAGCCCAGCAAGTCAAGACTCACTGACCCAACACACCACACCTCTCTGCCTCCCTTTTCTTTTTTCAATAGAGATGGAGTCACCCAGGGTGGAGTGCAGTGGTGCCATCTCGGCTCACTGCAACCTCTGCCTCCTGGGTTCAAGCAATTCTTCTGCCTCAGCCTCCCGAGTAGCTTAGACTACAGACACCCACCACCACATTCAGCTAATTTTTGTATTTTTAGTAGAGATGGGGTTTTACCATGTTGGCCAGGCTGTTCTCAAACTGCTGACCTCAGGTGATCCACCCGCCTTGGCCTCCCAAAGTGCTGGGATTACAGGTGTGAGCCACCGTGCCCAGCCTCTGCCTCACTTTTCTAGACTCTCAGATGCTCTTCTCTAGCTTTCAAGGACAGCCAGGGGAGTGGGAGGAATTGGGTCAAAGGTGAGGAAAAGGTACCAGCTCCAGGCGGGGCAGTGGGGACAGGGGACCACCATAGGAGGGAGAGGGACTGAGGCTGACCTGAGTCAGCCCACAGCCCTGCCTCCACTGCAAAGCCCCATGAAGGAAAAACGTGGCGTACCTGCAGTCACTCTAGTAGGGCTCATTAGTCAGAAATCCCCAAGACCACTTCTCTGTGTGGAGAAGGGCAGGGTTTTGCCAGAGCTCTTAGAAGGAGGGTGAGACTCACGTTTTGAACTCAGTTAATAAAGCAACAAATCCCTGAATGCTCTGTAATGGCCAGGCCCCCAACTCCCTGGAAAGCCTTGCAGAGTGGACAGGATTCATGGCGAGAGGAGGAGAGTGAAGCACTGAGTCTACGGGATGATCCAAGCTCATAAAGATACCAGTAGGAGTTGTGAAGTGGAGCTGCTTTCCTGAGGTCAAGGCATTGTTTCCAGGACACGGTTCTCACCTTTGTAACTCAGCAGTCTCTTGTCACCAAGCTAAAACCCAAAAGGTCCCTTTTTGGACAATGGGATTTATTATTACCACAATATAGTGATCATTCCCAGCAAATCTTGAATGCCAGGGAAAATTACAGTTGTTAGGTGTGGAGCAAAAATGTTCCCTCCAATTGCTGCCTTAAATCTCTCCACCAGGCTTTCATTTTCCCTTAGCATTTACACAACACTTCTTTGGAAAGCCTACTGCAGTCCAGCTAAGGAGCACTAAGAAGGGGAATAAGGTGTGGTGTTGCTGATTTTTTTTTTAATTCAACACTATTTTTCATGTTTTAGAAACAGGGGCCATGCACGGTGGCCCACGCCCCTAATCCCAGCACTTTGGGAGGCCAAGTCTGGCAGATCACTTGAGGTCAGGAGTTCAAGACCAGCCTGGCCAACATGGTGAAACTCCATCTCTACTAAAAATGCAAAAATGTTGCTGGGTGTGGTGGCGCATGCCTGGAATCCTAGCTACTCAGGAGGTTGAGGCAGGAAAATCGCTTGAACCCAGGAGACGAAGGTTGCAGTGAGTCAAGATCGTGCCACTGTACTCCAGCCTGGTGAAAGGACAAGAAAGAAAAGAAAAGAAAAGAAAAGAAAAGAAAAGAAAAGAAAAGAAAAGAAAAGAAAGGAAAGGAAAGGAAAGGAAAGGAAAGGAAAGGAAAGGAAAGGAAAGGAAAGGAAAGGAAAGGAAAGGAAAGGAAAGGAAGAGAAGAGAAAAGAGAGAAAGAGAGAAAGAGAGAGAAAGAGAGAAAGAGAGAGAAAGAAAGAAAGAAAAGAAAGAGAGAAAGAGAAAGAGAAAGAGAGAAAGAAAGAGAGAGAGAGAAAGAGAAAGAAAGAGAAAGAAAGAAAGAAAGAAAGAAAGAAAGAAAGAAAGAAAGAAAGAAAGAAAGGAAAGAAAGAAAGAAAAGGAAGAAAGGAAGAAAGAGAGAGAGAAAGAGAGAGACAGAGAAAGAGAGAGAGAGAGAGAGAAAGAGAGAGAGAAAGAAAGAAAGGAAAGAGAGAAAGAAAGAAAGAAAGAAAGAAAGAAAGAAAGAAAGAAAGAAAGAAAGAAAGAAAGAAAGAAAGAAAGAAAGAGAGAGAGAAACAAACAAACAAATAAACAGGGTTTTACTCTGTTACCCAGGCTGGAGTGGAGTGGTGCAATCATAGCTCGCTGCCGCCTCAAATCACTGGGCTCAAGTGATCCTCCCATCTCAGCCTCCGAGTAGCTGGAATTACAGGCATGAGTCACACCACCAGTGTAAAGGGAATGAGTTTTAAAAGAGGTATCACGCCTTGGTCCCCGGTTCACCAGGGGCCAAATGAAGGACAGTGTAGGGATGAAGCTTCATGAATAGGCAGAGCTACCTCTCCCTACATGTGTGGAAGGAGGAGAGAGGAGCCAGAGCAGTGCTTCTCATCAAAAGGCCCTACAGGAGGATCCTGGGGCATTGGCATCTGGTCATGATTTCAGACCTTCTTCAGGATCCATTAAGCAGACCTACCGACTGAGGGAAAAAGTAGGATTTAGGGTCAGGCAGAGAGTCCCGGTCCTCAGGGCCAGTTTCTGTTGAGCAGGAACATTCCCCCATAAGAGTGGCTCCTCTGAAGAACATGCCCTCTTACAACCTCCCCCAAAACTCTGGCCCCTCCAGGCTGCTATTTTTGTCTTTAGGGGTAGGGAGCTAATGGGAGGGAGCAGCCCCCCAGTGAACTGGGCAGGGGAAGAGCTAAGAAGTGAGCTCCCTTGGGTCAACAGCTGAGAACATCCCACTGAATCAGAGACTGCTAAGTGGCTCCTGGAAAGCTCTCCAGAGAGAATCCAACCCCGTTTGTAGAAAAGGAAACCCAACCAAAGACAGAACTTCCTGTCTGGTCTTGCAGAGTAAGGATGTTTCTCTCTAGGCTGGGTTGCTTTTCTTTACTCTGAACCAGAGAAACCAAGGCCACATCAACGGAGAAATCAGCTCCCTTGTCCAGCCATTGCCTTCGACTGGCTCCTTCCTAGTGGGCTCCAGGGCCCACCTCACTCTCTCTTTCCCCTTGCAATCTTAGTACCTGTAGCATCCCCCCTCCTGGGTGTGAGTGTCCCAAGAGCTACCTTCTCTCCACTTTTCAGTCCTGCACTCAGGGAGGCTCTATTTAACCACACCCACGTAGGCAGAGAAAGTTGCAGATGTCTGCAATGCTCCAGTTGAAAAGACCCTGGTGTTGAGGAAGATGTCAGACTGGGCTGATTTTAGAAAACCTTTCTCCTAACATTGTACCACAATGTTCTCCAACTTCCGTATGGAAATGAAATTCAGTTTCTCAACAAGTCTTCTCTCACCTCTCTAGAAAGTCATGCTCTTCACTCCCCTCCCCACATAACAGGAGAGTTTTGCTGGTTTTACCTGGGCTGCAGATTCTACCTCCCAAGGAAATCCTAAACCTGGCTCAGGATTTGGTTCCCTGAGGAGGAGCCTTTTCAGTGATCAGCTGGGGTTCCCCTACCTATTACCAGCCAGATCCAGCTTACTAAAAAAAAAAAAAAAAAAAAAAAAAAAAACTGAAGATGTTTTTACTTTTTTTTTTTTTTACTTTTAACCCATTAAACTCAAATCAGATTGGTAAGTTACTTGCATAAATAGCTTAGTTTGTAAACATTTAAAATACTTTCTTGAACGAACATATTTCAAACGCAAATGTGTATGAGAGAGATCGGAGAAGGGAGAAGAATGTTTGGTGTTTATCTTTAGGGAAGAGGAAAACCTAGAAGTTTCATTTTCTGTTATATATTTGATTTTTGGGTTTTGGGTTTTGTTTTGTTTTTTTACAATGAGTTTGCATTAATTTTAAGATAAGTAAGGTCAACAAAAGTCCACTTTGACAAAAAGCCATGTAAAGAAAAACTAATTTGTCCTTCTTAAATGAAACATGAATGCCCACCAGTGCTGAAAGTATTGGAACCAAGAATAAAATGTGTGCTCGAGAAACCTGTGCTGAATTAAAATGGTCTGCGGTGATGAGGTTTAATGCAGAGGACCAGAAGGTCAGGGTGGCCTCTGAAGAAAGAAATAATGTACGAGTGGCTGAGAAGTGGGGAAAGCTTGGGCCAAAATGCAGATGGCAAACAAACTGAAAGGCGGAAGAGACAAAGGCCTGCCCTGGGAATGGCTCAGCAGAGCTTGTAAAAACCCAGAGTAAGACATTCTGTCTATTCAAGGAAGTCACAAAGTTTTTTAAAGACCCGCGGTTACAGCCAATGAATGGAACCACTGGTCTTTTCAACCCAGAAGACCCCAGGAAGGTAGAAAATGAGCCAAGGAAAGGCCAGGCAGGGGACGTTGGGGAAAGGAAACAGGGATGGAGAATCAGAGACGGAAGTGCAGAGACAGGTCACCCAGGCGCCTGGAAACTGCCTCCATGGCCTTCACGGGAAACGGCCTCTTTCTACTCCGGATCCCAGACTGTGCTGCTTTGAAACTGACCGTCAGAGAACAGCGGCTGGAGGCGGACAGACGTCTGCAGTGAGAGCCGCAGTGGGAGGCCCTCCAGGCGTTCCAGGCAGGGGCAGGAAGACTGCCAGCGAGTCACCCGCGACCTCGAGTCAACTCACCAAGCCCTGAACTGGAACAGGAGTCGAGAAGTGTCGACGAGCTGCGGAGTTCCTTGCTTCTCTTGGCCCTGTCAGGTCCAAGAACAGGTTGCCATATAAAAGAATCGTAAAGGGACCTCCTTCCCCATGCAAATTATGTCATATAACGCATATGACTGTAAAGTTTCTCTGCGGAGCTGCCAAATAACTCGATGCCAATATTTTATGCGGTAACATTTTGTTAAATGTTGACTCGATGGCCACTTGACTCCATCTTAACTGAGGGCTCCCGTAACAATCATCCTCCAAATGAAATTTTACCCCCTCTCCCTTTAAAAGGCGGTGGGGACCAAAACATCACTTGGTCACTGAAGTCACCAATTCCTTCCTCTCATCTGGGGCTCCCAGCAGTTTTAGGGGTTCCCGCACTCCCTGCCCGGGTTTGGGCGCGAGAAGCGCCCGCCTGCGCCCTGCGGGACCTGACCCTGCCGGCTCTGCCTCTACCCTCGCAGCACCTCGGCCTGGTGGGCTCCCCGCCCGGAGCCCCGCGCGCTCGGTCGCCGGGACGTGGCACAGGTGGGCACGGGGTGGACCCGAGGAAGCGCATCACGCCCGCGCGCTTCCCCCCATGCCCACCTGCCCCGCACACATGGGCCCCAGAACCTCCCGGCCGCGCGCAAGCCTCCCCGCGCAGCCTTCCCGGGTTGCTCTCTGCTCCTTCTCGCAGCTGAGAGCCAAGGTGCGCCTGAGCCTCCGTCACCGCCCCTACAGGTAAGTGGGCAAGTCGCCAAGGCAGGGGATGGGCTAGCCTCCAGGGAAGAGAGAATGGCGGGAACCGGGCCGCGGCGAACTCACCGCTCGGTCTGCGCAGAGACCCGCTACACCCGCTGCGCCATCCTTGCACCGGCGACAAACACTATGCTCCAGGGCAGGTCGAAGGGGCAGCTCTCGGGAGGCTCGCGGACGACGGGGCGAGGGTCTGTGCGCCGGAGCACTCGGAGCACTCGAATGAAGGAACCCCTTGCGAGGTGAAGCTCATAGGGAGTATGCGAGCGCCCCGCCCTACCCTGGGGTTACCGCTTGGCTCAGGCCCCGCCTGCCCTGGGCCGGCGGACTCGGCTGACCGCACCCTGGGCCATCCCGCTGACAAGCCCCGCCCGCCCCCACCTTCCTCTGCTCCTCCGACCCCGCCCACCCCCACCACCCCCACCACCCCACACCTCCCACCCTCTTCCCGCCTAGGTGCCGGGAGCCTCCGCCCTCACTTGCTTCTACCCTCTGCGGAGCAGTTGGGCAATTGTCAAAAACCAGCAGCCAGTTCTGTTACTCATTAAACCGCCCCTACTATAGAGGAAATCTCCTTATCCACGTGATCCTAGCCTGGGGTGGATCTGGGGCGGAGGAAACCCGGCTAGAAGCGGCTCTAGGAGTAACCCAAGGTCACGCCGCCAGGCAGGATCCCCGGTCTGTCTGTCTGGAGGTGGCCCCGCGGCTGGGGCCAGCGGAGACAAATGCCAGCGTGGAACCAGCCCCGGCCCGGTGGTCGGGGATGTGGAGCTGGCACTGTCACCGTGTGTACCCTCTATCTCTCTGGACGGCCTCCGCTTCCCCCGCGGAGAGTTTCTCTGGAACCTTCCTGATCCTGGGAGTTCCCCAGCTGGGGCAAAGCCAGGAGCTCGCCCGAGGAAGGGAAGTGACTCATTCATTTAGAGTCGCAGCTAAGTGGCAGAACTACCTCACACCGGCGCTGCACTCTGACCCCCAGCGGCCAGACCCGCCTCTCCCCGGCCGGTGCCCACTCTCCGTCTAAGACGTCTTTCCTGGTCCTCTCCCTGCTTCCCGAACGCGCACTCTGGTGAGAGCACAGAGCCTGGGAAAGAAGACGACCTAGCGGCCCGGGCTGCCCAGCACATCTGTTACTTGCTTCCTAAAGGGAACTCCAGTTCCTGAGAAAACATGGGGTTGGACCAGGAGTGGTGGCTTACGCCTGTAATCCTAGCATTTTGGAAGGCCGAGGCGGATGGATCACCTGAGGTCAGGAGTTCGAGACCAGCCTCCCCAAGATGGTGAGACCCTGTCTCTACTAAAAATACAAAAATTAGCCGGACTTGGTGGCATGTGCCTGTAATCCAAGCTACTAGGGAGGCTTAGTTGAACCCAGTAGAGGATGCAGTGAGCCGAGATCGCACCATTGCACTCCATACTGGGTGACAAGGGTGAAACTCCGTCCCAAAAAAAAAAAAAGAAAGAAAGAAAGAAAACAAAAGAAAGAAAACGTGGGGTTGACAGCTATGGCCTGTAAGCCCCCATGCCCCGGACATTACGTTTACCTTCATTTCCAAGAGGCTGCACATGAGCGGGGAAATCAAACCAATACCAAAGACTTCCTGTGTCAAAAGACAAAATTATAACCAATTTAGTTTAAAGATCTCAGTTGGCTTTATTTTTGGTTCTAGGCTCTGGCAGTGCGTCATTACATAGAAAAGAATAAGTGTTCCAATGAGCTGAGCAGAGGGATTTGGCTTTATAGACAGACAGGAAGGGCTGAAGAAGGCAGAAATGAAGATCAAAAAGCAGATGGGTCTTTTCAAAATTACTTTCCTTGTAAGGCAGGGACAGGGAGACGAATAATAGAGAATAACTGATTAGTCAACCTCAGGTTACTTCAGGCTACCTATTTTTGTGTGTAAGAATTAAAGCAGAGGGAACTTTATTATCATGTGGGCTTGTTAACCATGGAGGGTGTCCAGGTTCTTGGCATCTTGAACAAAGAATTGAACAAAACGCACAAACAAAGCAAGGAAGGAATGAAGAGTTTCATTGAAAATGAAAGCACGGCCGGGCACAGTGGCCCACACCTGTAATCCCAGCACTTTGGGAGGCCGAGGCAGGTGGATTACGAAGTCAGGAGTTCAAGACCAGCCTGACCAAGATAGTGAAACCACGTCTCTATTAAAAGTACAAAAAAAAAAAAAAAGAAAAAAAATAGCCGGGCACAGTGGCAGGTGCCTGTAATTTCAGCTACTTGGGAGGCTGAAGCAGGAGAATCACTTGAACCTGCGCGGCAGAGGTTGCAGTGAGCTGAGATCATGCCACTGCATTCCACCTTGGGTGACAGAGTGAGACACCATCTCAAAAAAAAGTAAATGAAAGTACACTCCACAGTGTGGGAGTGGGCCTGAGCATAGGGGCTCAAAGACCCCATTCCAGAATTTTTGGGAGTTTCAATATCCTCTGCTTGGGGTACACGCTATGTAAATGAAAGAGATGACGCAAAGTTACAAAGTCATTTACTTGGCCTACGCAGAGGCTATTTCCTGTCATAGCTGAAGTGTGAATCGGCCTTATGTTCCCTGCCTCCAGACCCTATTTTCCTGCCTCATACTGAAGACTGAAACTGGCCTGGTTAGGAAGTTGGCTATTCTCTCTCTCTCTGTTGATTTCTCAGAAGGTAGATTAACAACTTAGTTTTAGTTTTGTTACCGGAAGAGGGTCCCAATCCAGACCCCAAGAGAATATTCTTGGATCTTGCACAGGAAAGAATTCGGGTCCAGAGTGAGTCCACAGAGAAAAGTGAAAGAAGAAAGCTTATTGAGAAAGTAAAGGAATAAAAGAATGGCAACTCCATGGGCAGGGCAGCCCCTAGAGGTGCTGGTTGGCCTTTTTTTTTTTTTTTTTTTTTTTTTTTTTTTGAGACAGAGTCTTACTCTGTGGCTCAGGCTGGAGTACAGTGGCACCATCTCAGCTCACTGCAATCTCCGCCTGCTGGGTTCAAGCGATTCTCCTGCCTTAGCCTCCCGAGTAGCTGGGATTACAGTCTCCCACCACTACACCCAACTAATTTTTTGTATTTTTAGTAGAGATGGGGTTTCACCATGTTGGCCAGGCTTGTCTCAAACTCCTAACCTTGTGATTCGCCCGCTTCAGCCTCCCAAAGTGCTGGGATTACAGGCATGAGCCACGGCGCCCAGCTGCTGGTTGGCTATTTTTATGGTTATTTCTTGATCATATACTAAATAAGGGTGGATTATTCATGAGTTTTCTAGGAATTCTTCCTTTTAGAACATATAGAGTAACTTCTAGATGTTGCCATGATATTTATATACTGTCATGGTGCTGGTAGGAGTGTCGTCTAGCATGAGAATGCATTGTGATTAGTGAATAATGAGCAATGAGGATGACCAGAGGTAGCTTTCCTCACCATCTTGGTTTTCGGCAGGTTTTGGCCAGTTTCGCTGGCTTCTTTACTGCATCCTGTTTCATCAGCAAGGTCTTGTGATACCAGCCTGCCAACCTCCTATTTGATCCTGTGACTAAGGATGCCTAACCTCCTGGGAATGCACTCCAGCAGATCTCAGTCTCATTTCACCCATCTCTTATTCAAGATGAAGAGTCTCTGAGTCGACTCCTTCTGACATATTTCCTGGCTCTACCACCCTTAGGATTAAGGCTTCCCTTGTAAAAGGGAAGAGGGAATAACCGAATAACCCGCCCCTTTCTTGGAAAACTCATGAATAATCCACCCCTTGCTTAACACATATTCAAGAATAATCGTAAAAAGTACCCACCAGCAGCCCTTGGGGTTGCTCTGCCTATGGAGTAGCCACTCTTTTATTCCCTTCCTTTCTTAATAAACTTCCTTTGACTTTACTCTGTGGACTCATCCCAAATTCTTTCTTGCAGGAGATCCAAGAACTTTCTCTAGGGGTCAGGATCAGGACCTCTTTCCAGTAATAGTTTGGTGAACTGAAACTTTAACGTGGGTGACTTTATGTTTATTTTTATTTTTAGTCTTGTCTTTTGGGGCCTAGTGCAAGAGCTTAATCCAAAACAATGGCCTCCTATAATTTGTGTTTAACATTTGTCAGGTTAAAACCCTGTCAGTGTGACAAACTGGAAACAAAATTGTGTTGGGCCGCTACTAAACCACACTCAAAATGCCTGTGTCATCAATGTTTGCAAGCAGAGAGCAAATGCAGCCCACCGATGGTCACCTGGAGCAGCAGCTGCTAGAAGCAAGAAAGTCTGGAAGGGACCCAGGGCTTGCAGGCTCAGCCAGGCTCCCCCTGCTCCTCAACAAGGCCTTTGGGCTCTTTCAGAAATACAGTTGGCCCTGAGCTCTGAGAGGTGGGAAGGGGAGGGGCTGAGAGGCTGAAGGCCAGGCCACACCAGGCAGTGACACCCCACTGCCCTTGAGATTTCTCAGATCTGAGTAACTTCAAACTATTTGAAATTCTCCCAAAGCTAATGTGTCTGCCTAAAAGAAAGATGAGACAAAATTAACATAGAGAGTTTATTTGTGCTCAGATTGAGAACTGTAGCCCAGGACACACTTCCAAGTTGCCTTGGGGAGTGCTCCAAGAACAAAAAGGAGGCCCAAATTTTTCAAGATAAAAGAACAATTCAGGAGATGGGGTGATTACAGAGTTGTCAGGAATCCTCATTGGTTTATGGAAATAACATTGGTTAGTGATTGGCTACACAGTGTTGAATTATAGGGTGGATGACATCTTATGACTAATTGGCCTCAGTCTAGAGCCACATAGCAAGTGGCTTCAAGAGGTAACCATTTAGCTGAAGGGAGAGTGAGCCATGACTGTTGTTCCCTTCTAAATGTTCTCTGGGCCTGATAATTTAAAGGGGTTCACCTTCCTCAGGAAAAGAAATGTGTTTGGTGTTTGTTTGTTTGTTTTCTTTCTCAGATGATAATAACTGAGGCTTCTTCTCTTCTTCATGCAATTGCTCTTTTCTTTCCAACCCAGCAGCCATACAGATTTCTAGAACACCCCTCAGAGAGGGCAGAAGTTCAGGTGCAGTGTTTTCTAAACAGCTGCCTGGTCCATCCGTGGGTCATGAAACCCACGTGGTGGGTCACAGCTAGCGTTTTCATTGTCAATGAGATAGAATAGAGTGGAAAAGCCTCTGCCTGCTTTCCACACCGGAGCACGTACTTTTGTCACACAAACTATGACTCAGACACCACAAACCCAAACCAGGCCCCCAGGTCAGAGGCTGATTCACCTGGGGCCTGTGGTGAGACTACAGCATGACTCAGACCCCAGACTCCTGACCTACCCCCAGCTCAGAGAGGCTCACAGTGGCAGGCCCACTCCCCTGGCAGCCAAGTCCAGTCTAATAAGCCATCACTTTCCCAGGTTGCTTGTCCTAGTTGTCAGCAAAAAGAGTCAAACTCTGTAAAATGTTTGAAGAGATTTATTCTAAGCCAAATGTTGAGTGACCATGGCCCATGACACAGCCCTCAGAAGGTCCTGAGAACATGTGCCCAAGGCGATCAGGGTGCAGCTTGGTTTTATACATGCATGAGACAGCAATCAAATACACTTAAGAAATACATTGGTTTGGTCCAGAAAGGCAAGACAACTCAAAGCGGGATGGGGGGCAGGGTTCAAGGCTATAGGTAAATTTAGACATTTTCTGGTTTACAATTGGTTGAGTTTGTCTAAAGACCTGGATTGATAGAAAGGAAATGTTCAGGTTAAGATAAAAGATTGTAGAGACCAAGGTTCTTTGAAGTCTTACAGTGGCTGCCTTAGAGACAATAGATGACAAATGTTTCCTATTCAGATCTTTAATAAAAGGTGCTAGACACTTAATCTCTTTAAAATTGGGAGAGCCTGGAAGAAAAAGCTCTAGCTATGTTAATAGAGATTTTTTACAGATACAAATTTCCCCCACAAAGGACAGCTTTGCAGGGCCATTTCAAGATATGGCAAAGAAACATGTTTTGGGATAAAATAATTTTATTTTCTTCCCTGTCTCGTAATGTTATGCCAGAGTCAGGTTGGAAAGTAAGTCACGATATATAGGGTTAAATAAAACCCATCTCAAAAACCCGTTTGTAGGGCATGACTCCCCAGAGCCCTTAGATAAGAATTTGGCCAAGATAAAAAAACATCAGAGCTTAGTCCTCACAGTCAATGGCTAGCCTCCAAGGAAGCGGAGGATTCCCACAGGATTCCAGCTGCCCAGAGGCTGCACAGGCATATCCATGTTTACAGAAAAGATACAGGCCATGAGATATTCACACAAAACACTTAGGAGTCACAGCCAGCTACCCGACAGATGCCAATGGCTGACTGGTTCTTGCCCTCTGGGTCTTCACTTTTAGGACAGGAGGTGCTGGCAGGATGTGGCATTTCTCATGCAGGGCCTCTGAAACCATCTAATCTAGGAAACACCCTTGTCTCATGCCTCGCTGCCACACAGCTCCATTTGCACTGCAGTTTTCCAGGCAGCCTTCTACCTGACTGGTTTTGCTCTTAACTACTATCTCAGACTGAAATTCTTCACAAATTCCACCAGGGAATAATAAGGGTTCATTTCTGAACTGGGCTCAGCACACCATATGACCCATGGAGACATTTTCCTCGTGAGATTTGACACAGGGGTTGTTGGCCATGCCGCACCCCAGCTGATGACTCGGCAAGTTACCAAAACCCATCTGAGCCAGCCTCCTCATCTACCCAAGGGAAATAATATGGTTCTGCAGGATGGTTGGGGTCAGGGAAAAATGTATTAAAACTGGCAAATTCTTGACAAAATATGAAAAGTGAGATTCTTCCCACCAACTCTCACTCATCATATAGTAGTGCCCCGAGATACCTTCAATATTGCTGCTTTTTTTTTTTTTTTTTTTGAGACGGAGTCTCACGCTGTTGCCCAGGCTGGAGTGCAGTGGCGCGATCTCGGCTCACTGCAAGCTCCGCCTCCTGGGTTCACGCCATTCTCCTGCCTCAGCCTCCTGAGTAGCTAGGACTACAGGCGCCCGCCACCGCGCCCGGCTAATTTTTTTGTATTTTTAGTAGAGACGGGGTTTCACTGTGGTCTCGATCTCCTGACCTTGTGATCCGCCCGCCTCGGCCTCCCAAAGTGCTGGGATTACAGGCTTGAGCCACCGCGCCCGGCCAATATTGCTGCTTTTTAAAAAACTTCAGATTGGCTAAATCTTACATCTATGATGTCATAGATCAGCAGTCCTCAATTTTTTTGGAAGATATTTTTTCTACAGACGAGGGGGTATGGGGATGATGGTTTTAGGGTGATTCAAGCACAGTTCATTTATTGTACATTTATTTCTATTACATTATAATATATAATGAAATATTAAATAATTATGCAATCCATTATCATGTAGAATCAATGGGAGCCCTGGGCTTCTTCTCCTGCAACTAGACAGTGCCATCTGGGGGTGATGGGAGATAGTGACAGATCATCAGGCATTAGATTTTCATAAGGCACGTACAGCCTAGATCCCTCACATGTGCAGTTCACAATAGTGTTCATGCTCCTGTGAAAATCTAATGCTGCCCCTGATCTGACAGGAGGCAGAGCTTACGCAGTAACATGAGCATGAAAAATGGCCATAAATACAGATGAAGCTTTGCTCATTCACCTGCTTGCTCACCTCCTGGTATGCAGCCCAGTTCCTAACAGGCCATGGACTGGCTCTGGTCCACAGCCCAGGGACTGGGGACCCCTGGCAGAGATGACCCTTAAAGGCATGGTTATTTAAATTACTAAGGGGTTCACTGTTCATTTTCTGGAAGTGCCATAATCCAACTTAGGAAGCCAAAAAGCATGTGGTGTGGAAATGTCCAGGAGTCTGTGAGAAGACAAATGCTGTCAGATCATCCAGGTGCCTTGAGCTGTCCCCACGGGTTCCTTTCCTGCTCTCTGAACATATCCTGCTGCTGCTCCAGGCCTTTCCACTCAGTGTTCACTCACCCTGCAGGCATCTTCTCTTCCTTCCTCATTTAGGTCTCAACGTAAAGTCATCTCCCAGAGAGCCTTCCCTGAGCCCCGGTTCTTCTAGAGCCCTATCCCTGAAATTCTAGCCCATTGACCCCTGCAATTTTTAAATTGCATTTTAATTGATTATGAATTTTTAAGGAATAACACAGAGGGATCCCTTGTAGTCCTTACCTGGTTTCCCTCAGAAGTAATGTCTTGAAAAACTACAGGAGGGCGTCACACCCAGGATATGGCATTAACGTAATCCACCAATCTTCAGATTTCCTGTTTTTCTTGTACTCATTTCGTGCTGGCTTTAGTTCTATACAATTCTGTCACAGTGTGATACCATCGCAGTCAAGGTCCTCAGCAGTTTCAGGATCCCTCATTTGCCCTTTTTTAGCTCACCCATCTCACCCCAATTCCCCTTCACCCATTCCAACCCTAAGCCTGGCATCCACTAATCTGTCCTCCATTCCTAAAATGTTGCCATTTCATGAATGTTACATACATGGAAATATACAGTGTGTAACCTTTTGAAATTGGCTTTTTTCACTCCACATAACTCCCCAGACATTCACCCATGTTTGTGTATCAGTAGTTCATTCCTTTTTATTGCTGAGCCATATTCCATGGCGTGATGTGCCACAGTTTAACGACTCACTTGTTGAAAGACATCCAGGATGTTTTCAGCGTTAGGCTATTAAGAATAAAGCTGGTGTGAAATTTCATGTATGCAACTACCATACAACTCAGCAACAACTTTTCTTCCTTCTTGGATAAATGCCCAGAGTGCACTTGCTGAGTGGTATGGTAATTGCATGTTTAGTTCTATAAGAAGTTGCCCAACTGTTTTTCAGAGTGGCTATAATGTTTTATATCTGTTACCTAACTGAACTAGAGTCCACTCCCCTGGCATGGGAAGACCAGTTATCCACACTGAGGTTTGTAGGCACCAAATAAGGAGCATCAGCCAGCTCACACTTAAGTCCTGACCTCCTTGATGCCTGTCAGCTAAGGGTTTTGTTTTGGTTTGTTTTTGTTTTTGTTTTTGTTTTGAGACAAAGTCTCGCTTTGTCACCCAGGGTGGAGTGCAGTGGCGCAATCTCAGCTAACTGCAGCCTCCGCCTCCCGGGTTCAAGCGATTCTCCTGCCTCAGCCTCCCAAGTAGCTGATACTACAGGCGCCCACCACCATGCGGTACTAATTTTTGTATTTTTAGTAGAGACGGGGTTTCACCATGTTGGACAGGCTGGTCTTGAACTCCTAACCTCAGGTGATCTGCCCGCCTCAGCCTCCCAAAGTGCTAGGATTACAAGCATGAGCCACCACACCCGGCCAGGTAAGGGATTTTTAAGGCAAGGGTGATTTCAGGAAAGCACACGCTACAGGCACAATTTTAGATCAGTACATGGAGTTCACACATTGGTTTTGGCCTAAAGGATGGGCTATGAAATGGGGGCTTCCAGGTCACAGGTTAATTCAAAGATATTTTGATTTCCAACTGGCTAGGGAAGAGAAGCTTTGTTTTAAAATTTGGGGTCAGCAGAAAAGAATGTTACTTCTGGCTCATGGCTGTGACTTCCTCCAGATCCCTCAGGAAGAAATTTAGAATGAAGAATGATAGTCAGAGTTCAGTCCCCAGTTCCCCTTATCTGAGGTCTATGTGCTGGCAGATCCATTTGGTAGGGGTCTGGGTTCCTGAAAAACAACTCAGGAACATATGTGAAGCTATTATCTTTAACTTCTATAGGGGAACCAAACATCCTGTGATTCTAGCTTCCTCGGCTATTGTTCTAAGCTACTATTACCTTCTTACTTATCAGGTTGCTTATGTACTTCTCAGGGCTAGCTACATGTCTAGAATTTCCCTTGAAGAAACTCAGGGTTTTCCTTTATTGCTATGCTTGAAGAGTGGGGGACCTGCAGGCCCCTAAGAGGGGTGTCCTTGCTCCATCTCACATTCTCAAAAGCAATTTATGAGAGATCCAGGTTCTTTGCATCCTCACCAGTATTTAATGTTGTCATTTTTAAAAATGTTAGGGATTCTGATAGATGTTCAGTGATGTCTCAATGTCTCATTGTGGTCTTAATTTGCCCTTACCGGTGGCTAATGATATTGAGCACTTTTTTTTTTTTTTTCCTTTTAGATGGAGTCTCGCTCTGTCGCCCAGGCTGGAGTGCAGTGGCACGATCTTGGTTCACTGCAAGCTCTGCCTCCTGGGTTCATGTCATTCTCCTGCCTCAGCCTCCCGAGTAGCTGGGACTACAGGCACCTGCCACCATGCCCAGCTAATTTTGTGTATTTTTAGTAAAGACGGAGTTTCACCGTGTTAGCCAGGATGGTCTCAATCTCCTGACCTCGTGATCCACCCACCTCGACCTCCCAAAGTGCTTGGATTACAGGCTTAAGCCACTGAACCTGGCCAGTGTTGAGCATCTTGTGATGCTTATTGACATCTGTGTATCTGCGTTGGTGAAATATTTGTTCGTGTCTTTTCCCCATTTTCTAATTGAATGGTTTGGGTTTTCTGTTGTTGTTGTTGTTATTCTTGTTGAGATTTGAGTGTTCTTTGTATATTCTAGATATCAGTCTTTTGTTGAATACACATTTGCAAATATTTTTTTCCCTGTTTTTAGCTTGTCGTTTTATCCTCTTCATGTATTTGAGCTGTTATAGAGCATTTTTAAAATTTTTCAATTTTTCTTTTGAGACAGAGTCTTGCTATGTTGCCCAGGTTGCAGTGCAGTGGTGTGATCTTGGCTCACTGCAACCTCTGCCTCCTGGGTTCAAGCTATTCTCCTGCCTCAGCCTCCAGAGTAGCTAGGAATACAGGTGTCCACCACCATGCCCAGCTACTTTTTATATTTTTAGTAGAATCAGGGTTTCACCATGTTGACCAGGCTGGTCTTAAACTCCTGACCTCAAGTGATCTTCCTGCCTCGGCCTCCCAAAGTGCTGGAATTACAGGCATGAGCCACCGTTCCTGGCCTTAATTTTCAATTTAATTTTAATTTTTAATTCATATATTATCACTTTTGTGAATTATGCTTTTGTTGTCAAGACTGTCTTCTAGTCCTAGATCCTGAAAATTTCATTTTATGTTTTTTTCTAAAAGTTTAATAGTTTTCTACTTTACAGTTAAGTTTATGATCTGTTTTTAGGTGTGATGGTTGGGTGAAGTTTGTTTTTTTTTTTTTTTTTTTTGCCTATGGATATCCAATTGCTCTAGGACCATTGATCGAAAAGGCTTTCCTTCTCCATTGAATTGCTTTGGCATTTTGTCAGAGTTTAGTTAAGCTTATTTGTGTGGGTCTGTTTCTGAGTTTTCTATTCTGTTCCAATCATGTATGTGTCTATCCCTCTTCTGTCAATATTGTACGTTTTTCATCACTGTACTAGACTTCAATATAGAGTAGAGTGATTTACCTGTTAGATTCTTCTTTGTTAAAATGTTAAGCTATTCCAAGGCTTGTCCCTTTCCATATACTTTTTTTTTTTCTTTTTTCTTTTTATTTTTTTGAGACGGGATCTTGCTCTGTCTCCCAGACTGGAGTACAGCAGTACAATCATGGCTCACTGCAGCCTTCACTTCCTGGGCTTAAGTAATCCCTCTGCTTCAGCCTCACGTGCAGCTGGGACCACAGGTGTGTGCCACCATGCCTAGCTAATTTTTTAATTTTTTATATGGACAGTATTTTACCATGTTTCTCAGACTGGTCTCAAACTCTTGGTCTCAGGTGATCCTCCGATCTCAGCCTCTCATAGTGCTGGGATTACAGGTGTGAGCCACTACACCTAGCTAGCATAAATTTTCGAAAACACACGTCTATGTCTGCAAAAAAATAAGATAAAACAAAACATACTGGGATTCTGATAGAGATTGTATTAAACCTATAGATCAATTTGGGTAGTGACTAAGGCTCTCTTTTTTTGACCAAGCTTGAGTCAGATTCCTCTGAGTCCCCTTTCTGACTAGAACCTGATCTGTCCTTAGTCCATAGTCTATGTCCACTTAGTTGAGTTTTAGCAATTATTCTGCTGAGTTAATTTAGCAAAAGTCCCCTATGCTTGGTATCTGATCAAATTTCTAATTATTTGCCCTAGATACCGTATCACTTTGCCTTGTCTTCAGCAAGTAGGTTGATTCAGTTTAGCTAGAATCCCCTTAGCCTAGATGTTTCCTCCTAGTAATTTTCTGTCTACTGACCCTGTACAGCTCCTTGGCTGTAAATTCCCACTTATCCTTGTATTAGGAATTGAACCCAGCTGTAATCACCTGATGTGTTAGTCCTAGCTGTTGCACAGACAAAACCAGTTCACTGAGACCACGGTATTGCAGTAAAGAAAGAGGTGAATTAGAGCAAGGCAACTGAGCAGAAGGACTGGGGTTATCACTCAAATCAGTCTGAAAACTCAGAGACGGGTTTTTATAGATAACTTGGTAGGCAGGGGGCTAGGGAATTGGTGATGCTGATTGAAAAACTGAGCCGGCCTCTGCGTGTGGGCTACATGCCAGGTGGAGCCTTGAGTCATGGCTCCAGATGAAGTCAGCTGGCTGCCAGAAGGCAAAAATCTGAAAACCATCTCAAAAAACCAATCTTAGGTTCTACAATAGTGATGTTATCTACAGGAGCAATTGGTGAAGTCACCAATCTTGTGACCTCTGGCCACATGACTCTTGAGAAGTAAAGAATTATAGAAACTGTGCCTACATTTTAGCAGAGTTCAGGTTCTTCCCATGATCCTAATCTCATGGACTTTCACCCGTTTTCAGTCCCTGAGCAAGGAGGGGCTTAGTTTTAGGGAAGTGCTATTATTATCCTTGTTTCCGACTTAAACTATAAACTAAATTCCTCCTGCGGTTAGCTTGGCCTATGTGCAGGAATGAGTGAAGACAGTCAGCCCTCGGGACTAGAAGCAAGATGTTGTCAGGTATATTAGGTTTCTCTCACTGTCATAATTTTTGCAAAGGTTCTTTCATGATCTCTCTCTCTCCCATCATAGTGGTGTAAAAACCCATCATAGTGGTTTATACAGTAAACAGTGCCTATATCTGTAGCTGTATACAGTTATACAGTGCCTATATCTGTAGCAAAAGTCCTGAATAAAGCCTCTCTACTATCTTTAATAAGCTTCGTGAATAATATTTTTTCTTTAACAGTAGAAATGACATGTGTACTATGTTGAGTCTTCTAATCCACACAGTATGTCTCTCTCTATATATGTAAGTCTTTTAAAAACTTTTTCATCAGCATTTTGTAATTTTCAACAGGCAGATCCTGTACATGTATTGTTAAGTGTATACCAAAGCAGTCCATTATCTTTAGAGTGAACATAAATGGCATTGTGTTTTAAATTTTCAATTCTTACATCTTCATTGTTATATATAGAAGAGTGATTTATTTGTATGTCTGGGTCTTTTAAACTGCAACATTACCGGACTCACTTATTAGTTCTAAGAGTGTTTTTGTAGATTCTTTGTGAATTCTTACATGGACAATTATCTCATTTACAAATACAGTCAGTTTTATTTCTTCCTTTCCCACCTGTATGCCTTTTATTTTGTTTTTTTCCCTTGCTTCAGTGGCTAGGCCTTCCAATCCTATGTTGAATAAGAAGGGTGAGAGTGGACATCCTTGCTTTGTTTCCGGTCGTTGAAGGAAAGCAGCATTTCATCTTTCACTATTAAATATGTAGGGCTTTTTGTGGATGTTCTTTATCAAATTGAGGTAGTCCTTCTTGATTCCTAATTTGTTAAGAGATTTTGTCATACATAGATGCTGAATTTTGCCAAATGCTCTGTGTCAGTTTCTAGAATCATGTGATTTTTCTTCTTTAGCATATTTACATGGCAAACTGCACTAAACTAACTGATTTTTGAATGTTGAACCTCCTTGCAGACCTGTAATAGATTTCACTTGGTAATTGGATATAATTATTTTTACACATTCTTGAATTCTGTTTGCTAATATTTTGTTGAAGATTTTAAAATCTAAATTTATAAGAAATATTGGTCTGCAGCTTTCCTCCTCTATGCTGTGCTCATCTCATTTTGGCATCAAGATAATACTGGCCTCATGAAATAAGTTGAAAAGGGTTCTCTCCTCTTTAATTTCTAAAAGAAATTGTGTAAAATTGGCATTCATTCTTTACATATTTTGTTGAATTCCCCATTGAAACCATGTGGGAAACCTCCAGGTTGTGAGGAATTATGAATTCAGCTTTTAAAATAGGTATAGAACAATTCAAGCAGTCTATTTCATTTTGGTTGAGTTTTGGTAGTTTGTGCTTTTTGAAGAATTCATTTATTTCTTATAAATTGCTTAGTTTATGAAGGTAAAGTTGGTCCTACTGTTTTTTTCTACCATCTTTTTAATGACTGCAATGTCTGTTGTAGTATTCCCTATTTCATTATTGATATTGGTGTATGTATCCTCTTTCTTTTATTCTTATCAGTCTTGCTAGAGGTTTGTTGATTATATTGATTTTTTTTCAAGAACAAACTTTTGTTTCAGTGATTTCCTCTACTGTTTTTCTATTTTCAACTTTATTGATTTCTGCTCTGAGCTTTATTGTTTCCTTTTTTCTGCTTTCTCTGGGCTTATTTTGCTACTTTTGTATAGTTTTTTGAGGTGACAACCTAGGATATTGATTTGAAGCCTGTCTTCAATTCTAATGTGGGCATAGATTTTCCTCTCAGCATTGCTTTAGCTGCATCCCACAAATTTTGATGTAGAGTTATTCCTCAATTAGCACTGGAGATACATTCTGAGAAATGCACTATTAGACAATTAGATGATTTCCTCATTGTAAAACAGCATAGAGCGTACTTCTACAAACCTAGATGGTATACCTAACATATCTGGGCTGGGTTATATGGTATATCCTATTGTTCCTAGGCTACAATCCTGTACAGCATAGTACTATGCTGAATAGCACAGTCAATTATAACACAATGGTAAGTATTAGTGTATCTAAACATGTAAAAACACTGAAAATGTAATTAAAAATACAGTATTGTAGCCTTATAGGACCACAGTTGTATATGAGCTCTGTCATTGACAGAAACATTATTATGTGGTACATGATCGTTTTGTATTTTCATATGTCATAAGTGAAGTGAGTTTCTTATAAATAGCATATAGTTGGGTTGTAGTTTTCTGGGTTTTTGTGTTTTTTATGTTTGTTTGTTTGTTTGTTTGTTTGTTTGTTTGTTTTTTGAGATAGAGTCTCACTCTGCTGCTCAGGCTGGAGTGCAGTGGCGCAATCTCAGCTCACTGCAAGCTCCGCCCCCTGGGTTCACACCATTCTCCTGCCTCAGCCTCCCAAGTAGCTGGGACTACAGGCACCCACCACCACACCCGGCTAATTTTTTTGTATTTTTAGTTGAGACGGGGTTTCACCATGTTATACAGGATGGTCTCCATCTCCTGACCTTGTGATCTGCCTACCTCGGCCTCCCAAAGTACTGGGATTACAGGCGTGAACTACTGTGCCCAGCCAATTTTCTGTTTTTTTAATCCACTCTGCAAATCTCTCTTTTTTGATCCATGTATCTAGACCACTTATATTTAAGATAATTGTTGATATGTTAGTGATTAATCTGCCATTTCATTGCTCATGCTCTGTTTGCTTCAACTGTTTCTCATTCCTTTGTCTCTCTTTTTTACTCTCACATACCAGAATTGCTAAAATCAAAACAAAACAAAACAACCCAAGCAAACAAAAACTGAAAAGACCTAGTGATGGAAGGCTATGGTGCTCCTGGAAACACTCCAGAGCCACTGGCAGCCCAAACTTTCCCAAGGTGAGGCACACAGTTTTATAAAGTAGATGATGCCCATAACATTTTCTGAATATCTATCTTGCCTTGTCTCATGTTACTCTCACCAGTGCCATCTAGTTGCCTGAGTATCTCTCCATGAGGGAGTGGAATCCCAGGCCTGTCTGGAAGGGAGACTGCATCTCTGGCTATGTCTGGTTGGTGAGACTTCCCATCGACTGTGTTGCTCAACTAACTGGATGTTTTTTTAACAAAGGTTTTATGGTTTTGTTTTTCATGTTTTTTTTTTTTTTACTTTTTAAATTTAGAAAATAACACATATAGAGGAGAACCTAAACCACACATGTATAACATGACAAATTGTTGTAAAATATACCCTCTTGTTTTAACAACCAAGGTCCAAAACCGAAATAGTGTAGCTCCAGTACCCTGACACACTCCTTCCTATCGAGCCCTATTCATCCTCATGTTCAGGCAATCACAGTCCTGACTTTCTAAAACTCACTTCTTGATTTTCTTTACAGTTTACCTCTTTATTATAAATCCTAGACAATATGCTTTAGTTTTGCTTTTTCACTTAAGAAAATGAAATCATACAGTACTTGTTTGTGTCTGTCTTCTCTCCTCCGACATTATATATGTTATTGTACATATTGGTTGTTATTCATTTCTGTTTTGTGTATGATGAACATTATTTCATTATATAAATATGCCATTATTTCTTATCCATTCTGCTGTTGTTTTCAGCTATCAGCTATGGTCAAGAAAACTTTTGAAATATTTTAAATTTTGAAAATTTTCGAAAACATTTTTGAAAAAGTTTTGAAATCCTAGGATTATTGTTGGGTCATGAGATATGGCTATTGTCAATTTTACTGGATAATATCTATTTCTAGGATTATTGTTGGGTCATGAGATATGGCTATTGTCAATTTTACTGGATAATATCTATTTCTTAACATGGTCAAACCATCGGATACTCCTACTAGCAATATAAGGGAGTTGCTGTTCATCCAAGTCAAAGCTCAGTTTTGTGAGCTTTGACGGTCAGTTCATATGTCAACTTAGCCAGGCCACCTATTCTAGTCCACAGTTATTCAGTCAAACACTAATCTAGGTGTTTCTGTGAGGTATTTTGTAGATGTGATTAAGGTCCATAATCAGTTGACTTTTAGTAAGGGAGATTATTCTAGATAATCTTGATGGGCCTGATTCTATCCATTGAAACAGTTTAACAGCAGAATTGAGATTCCTCTGAAGAAGCAAAAAGTCCTGTGGACAGCAGCTTTAGTTTGCACCAGAGAGTTCCTATCTACCCTTCCTGATCATCTGCCTTATGAAATTCAGACTTGCCCAGCCACCTCAACAAAGGTGCTAGCTAATTCATGTATGTGGGGGGTGGGGGAGTGTATACACACCCCACACACATACATACATATAGGTACACACAAACACACACACATTATTTAATTCCCTAGTGGAACCCTGATTGATACTATGTGCTGTCCAAATACACCAGTATACAAAGGAAAATAAATGTAGGGGTGTAGGGGTTATTATTATCAGAGTCACATATGGTAGCTAACAGTGCTAATTTTTGCCTGTCTCTGTCTCTCTCTCTCTCTCTCACACACACACACACACACACACACACACACGCACACACACTCCACTTCCTCAGCAGTTACCAGCCTTCTTTGAGTCCTGTGCCAATGCTGGGAGGGCACCAAGCCCCATGGCACATACAGTTTTGTTCCTGGACCCCTGCTGGTGCACAAATATATTAATATATTTAGCTTTTTTTTTTTTTTTTTGGAGACAAATCTCAGTCGTCACCCAATCTCAGCTCACTGCAACATCCGCCTCCTAGGTTCAAGCGATTCTTCTAGGTCTCCCAAAATGCTGGGATTACAGGCGTGAGCCATGGTGCCCAGCCCTATTTAGCTTTTTTGAGCTTTGAATGAGGTATGATTTGGAGGGAACAAAATAAAATAGAACGAGGTGTGGTGGCTCACGCCCGTAATCCCAGCACTTTGGGAAGCCAAGGTGGGCGGATCACTTGAGGTCAGGAATTCAAGACCAGCCTGGCCAACGCGGTGAAACCCTGTCTTTACTATAAATACAAAAATCAGCCAGGCGTGGTGGCCCATGCCTGTAGTCCCAGCTCCTCAGGAGGCTGAGGCAGGAGAATCGCTTGAACCCAGAGGGCGGAGGTTGCAGTGAGCCGAGATGGCGTCACTGCACTCCAGTCTGGTCAACGGAGTTAGACTGTGTCCCAAAAAATTAAAATAAAATAAAATAAAATAGGAAAAAGTGGAAATGATAGCTACAGTGAAGGATACGTTGGTAAGTACAGTGATTTAACTATACTTCCTGCTTTTTACATGTATGAGTGCATGCCTTTCTACTGCACATTGTACACCTATTTACATGTGATATATACGGTGTAATATGTAATATACACTGTGTAATATACGATAATATACACTGTGTAATATATAATATATTATACACTGTGTATATGTAACGTAACATGTAATATACACTGGGTAATATACAGCTATGTAATATACACTGTGCATTGTAATATACACCGTGCATTGTAATATACACTGTGCATTGTATGCTATGTAATATACACTGCGCATTGCCAAGCAGTTTGGACATTTATTCTTTTCTGCTTATTTCTCCTCTGTTGCCTTCTGTGTCCCACACCACCTCACCCTGTGGCAGATGACTGTCCAAAGCAGGTCTATCTCAAAAGAAATGCTGGTGTGAGCTTTCCCTTGCACAACCTTGAGATATCAGAAAGCCTTTCTAGGTAACACCCTAAGTGGAGAGCTTGGTGTCCTTGTCCTGTAAACTACTTCAACTCCAGATCTGAGTGAGTGGAAAGAATAAGTGTTTTATACTCCACTGGCAAAGCACAAACACTGCACCAAATGAAAATAGAATTATTTAAGTAAGGGTTTTTTAAAAAGTGGCATCCAATTTGCATGTATCATGTGGGGTAATGCAAAGGCTGGGACACAGTCAAACAAGAAACGAAAGAGCGTAAAGTCCAGAGGTGGACAGACATCTGTCTGACACATGCTATGTGATAGTAGGGAAGTCACTTAACCTCTCTGAGTTTCTGTAACTCAACAGACCTCCAACATTTTTGTCTCAGGACCCCTTTACACTCTTAAAAATCACTGAAGACTTCAAAGAAATGGGTATGTAGGTATTTAGCTATTGATATTTATTATATGAGATATTAAAACTAATATATCTAGCCTATTTACTTATTAATTTATTTTAAAGTAACAATAATTAACCCATTACATTAGTATAAATAACATTTATATGAAACAGAACGATATCTTTACAAACCAAAAAACATGTGAGGAGTGGCATAATTCTACATTTTTACAAATTCTTTCACTATCCAGCTTAATAGAGACAGTTGAATTCTCAGGTCTGCTTCTGCATTTAATCTGAAATAGAATCATATGTCATATAGTACAGTAAACACTGCCGAATATAGGGAGAAAATAAGAGAAAAAGATAAATACAGTTTTTAAATTATTATGAAAATAGTTCTGACCTAGCAGAGTCCTGAACAGGTCTTGGGTATTCCCAAGCACCCCTGGGAACATGCTCTGAGAACCGCTGTTTTCTCTAAAAAGTGGATCTGAATCCTGTTTTCCCTTGAAGGGCTGCAGGTAGCTCACACTCCAGATGGCACCTGGTGTCTCACGATTGCTGTCATGTACAGATTAAGCTCTCACCAGGGCATTTAGACTAGGATGGCAGAGACCCAAGTGTCAGGTTTCATGAATTTTGACTCCCTTTTCTCAGAACTGGAAGAAGACCTAGCAATGCTGTTGTCCTTCCCACTTGACTGAGAGATGAGGAGCTTGCAACTGTAGCCTGGCACCACATAACTGATGACACGCCTTCTCAGGGTCCATGCTGAGTATTACTTGTGTATGGTGTGAAGTGTGCATCTAATTTTCTCTTTTTTTCCTTTTATCTATCCAAATGGCTGTATACTTGTCCCATGTATTAAAAACTTTATTTTCTCGGTCGATATGCGATGCCACTTTTATTATACACGTATTTATCTATGCCTGTAGTTGTGTTATTTTCTCATCTTTTCCACTGGCCTGTTTGTCATTCATGTGCCAGAACCACACTGTTTTATTATGAAGGCTTTTTGGTATGTTTTACTTTTCAGTAGGCCTAGTCTCCCTTGTAGATTTTCCATTTTAACTGTTTTCATTCTATTCTTGCATATTTTCTTTTCTGTAGGGCCTTTTTTTTTTTTTTTTTTTTTTGACACGGAGTCTCACTCTGTCGCCCAGGCTAGAGTGCAATGGCACTATCTCTGCTCACTGCAACCTCCACCTCCCAGGTTCAAGCGATTCTCCTGCTTCAGCCTCCTGAGTAGCTGGGATTACAGGCGCCTGCCACTATGCCTGGCTAATTTTTGTATTTTTAGTAGAGGCGGGGTTTCACCATATTAATCAGGCTGGTCTCAAACTCCTGACCTCAGGTGATCCGCCAGCCTTGGCCTCCCAAAGTGCTGGGATTATAGGCGTGAGCCACTGAGCCTGGCCTCTATAGGGGTTTTAGTATTGACTTTAAAAGTGTTATTCATATTTTTATTGGGATTGTATTAAATTTATAAATGAACTGGCATCCTTATAATATTGCTATCCTGGCTAAAGCAAGGGATGTCTAGTTCAAGACTTTTGTGTCTTCAGGAGTGTTTTAAATTTTTTTCTCATATAGATTTTCTTGTTGATAAATTTATTCCCAAATATTTATTCTTCTTTTTTGTTACTGTAAATGGAATTTTCTCTACCATTTTATCATCTAAATGGCCATTGTTTGTGTATACATAACGTGCATTATGTTGCATACCATAAATATATATGATTTTATTTGTCAATTAAAAAACATATTGCAGATTTCTGCATATTAATCATATATGCCAATAATACTGGTTTGTCTTACAGTCTGGGTTAGTTTTGTTATTTCTGTTTTAGGGTTTTCCAGATACACTCTCTGTGTTATAATTTTTAAAAGATACTTGGGTTTTGTCTTTGGTTTTTGGCACACAACTCCTAAAACCTGTGGAATCTCCAGAGTGAAAAAGAGTGTCGTTTATACGATGATGAGATGCCCTTTTTGGTTAGGAGCCCCTAGATTAGCTTCAGGATTAGGAAAAACCAAGGTAAAATTAAAGGATTAGAACTTCATACTATTCTTTCACCATGAATGGTTTTGACACCCTTGTTCAAAATCAACTGACTGTAGGCATATGGCGCTATTTCTGGACACGCAATTCTATGACATTGGTGTATATGTCTCTCCTTATGCCAGTACAACTATACCTCCATTAGTATAGCATTAAGTGTGTAGATTGTTTGCAGGAGTGTTGCTATCTTAATATTGTCTTCCAATCCATGACCACAGATGTCTCTGGATTTACTCTGTATTCTTTAATTTCTTTTAGTAATGTTTTGTAGTTTTTAGTGTACAAGTCTCCTCCTTATTTAAATTTATTTCTAAGTATTTTATTCTTTTTGATACTATTATAAATGGAAATGTTTTCTTAATTTGCTTTTCAGATTGTGCATTGTTGGAGTATAGAAATGCAACTGATTTTTGCGCATTGATTTTGTATTCTGCAACTTTGCTGAATTCATTTATTGGCCATAGGCCATATAATAGGGGTGTGTGTGTGTGTGTGTGTGTGTGTGTGTGTGTGTGTGTATTCTTTAGGATTTTCTGTATACTGCACTGTATAAGATCATTCCATCTGTCTCAGTTTGTTCCTACTGCTATAAAAAAATCTTCAACTTCTTAATTAATAAACAACAGAAATGTATTGCTCACTGTTCTGGAAGTTGGGAAGTCCAAGATCAAGGGGCCAGCAGATTCAGTGCCTGGTAAGGAGTCACTGTCTGCTTCAAATATGGTGGCTTCTTGCTTCATCTTCAAATGGCAGAAGCGGCAAACAGGTTCTCTCAAGCCTCTTCTATAAGGGCACTGATCTCATTTATGAGGACTCTGCCCTTATGACCTGATGACTTCCTAAAGTCCCCACCTCTAAATACTATCTTAATTGGGAATTTGGAGTAGGGAGACACCAATACTCAAACTGTAGAACCATTTGGAAATAGAGATAATTCTACTTATTTATTTCCAGTTGGTATGCCTCTTTTTTCCTTCCCTAATTGCAGTGCATTGTTGAAATAGGAGTGACAAAAGCCGGAGTTTTTTTTGTTTTTTGTTTTTTGTTTTTTTTGAGATGCAGTCTCGCTCTGTCCCCAGGCTGGAGTACAGTGGCGTGATCTCGTCTTACTGCAACCTCCACCTCCCGGGTTCAAGCAATTCTCCTGCCTCAGCCTCCCAAGTCTGGGACTACAGGCGCCCAGCCACCACGCCTGGCTAATTTTTTTATATTTTTAGTAGAGATGGGGTTTCGCCATGTTGCCCAGGCTGGTTTCAAACTCCTGAGCTCAGGCAATCCACTCGCCTCGGCCTCCCAAAGTGCTAGGATTACAGGCGTGAGCCACAGCACCCGGCCAAAATCAGGCATTTTTATCTGATTCTTGATCTTAGAAGGAAAGCTTTCAGCCTTTCATCATTAATTTTGATATTAGCTGCGGGTTTTTCATAAATGTCCTTTATCAGGTTAAGGAAGTGCCCTTCAATTCCTGGTATGTTCAGTGTTTACCATGATATTGGATATATTGTGGATGTATGCTATACATACATTTCTGGATGAATTTAGATGATTATGGGTTTTTTTTTTGCCTTTCATTCCCTCAATGTGGTTGATTAATTTAGCCAGCCTTGCATTGTTAGGATACATCCCACTTGGTCATGACATATAATTCTTTTAATATGCTAGTGGATTCAGTTTGAATACTGTTTGTTAAAGATTTTTGCATCTATATTCATAAGGAATATTGGTTAGTAATTTTTTTTTGCAATGTCCTTTGTCTGACTTTGGGATCACGGTAACGCTGGCCTCATGAGTTAGGAAGTACTCCTTCCTTTTCGATTTTTAGAAGAGCTGGAGAAAGGTTGTTGTTAATAACTGGTAACTAGTGAAGGCTACTTCCTTTATTGGGAGGTTTTTGATTACTGGGTCAGTATCTTTAATTTTTATAGATCTGTTCATATTTTCTTATTTCTTCTTGAGTCAGTTTTTGTAATATGAGTGTTCTAAGAATTTGGCCATTCATCTTGGTTATCTAATTCTATTGGAGTACAGTTGTTCGTAGTGTTATAATCCTTTTTAATTTCTTTAATGTTGGTAGCAATGTCCTTACTTTCTTTTCTTTTTTTGGTAGTATGAGTTTTCTCTCTTTTTTTCTTTGTCATTTGTCATTCTAGCTAACAGTTTGTCAGCTTTGTTAATCTATTCACAGAACCAACTTTGGTTTCATTGAGTCTGTATTTTTTCCTATTCTCTATTTTGTTGACTTTTGCTTTAATCTTGATCATTCCCTTCCTTCTGCTAGCTTTGGGTTCAGCTTATTCTTCTTATAGTTCCTCAAAATGTAATGGTAGGTTACTGATTCGAGATCTTTATTCTTTTTTCATGTATTTGTTTACATTAAAAAAGTACAACATGTAAAAATTTTTAAAAAGACTTATGGGATGCAGTGAAAACAGTGGTCAGGAATTATAAATTACTAAATTTATAATGAAAATTTCTAAATTTTCTAAATTTATAATTTCTGACCATTGCTTTCACTGCATCCCATAAGTGGTTTTTTTGTTTTTTGTTTTTTGTTTTTTGTTTTCTGTTTTTTTGAGACAGAGTCTCATTCTATCACCCAGGTTGGAGTACAGCGGCGTGATCTCGGCTCACTGCAACCTCCACCTCCTGGGTTCAAGCGATTCTCTTGCCTCAGCCTCCCCAGTAGTTGGTATCACAGGCATGCACTGCTGTGCCCAGCTGATTTTTGTATTCTTAGTAGGGATTTTACCATGTTGGCCAGGCTCACCTTGAACTCCTGATCTCAGGTGATCCACACACTTCGGCTTCCCAAAATGCTGGGATTAAGGTGTGAGCCACTGAGGGTGGCCCCCATAAATTTTTGCATATTGTGCTTTTGTTTCACTCATCTCAAACTATTTTCGAATTTCCCCGTGATGTCTTCTTTGACCAACTGGTCACTTACATATGTGTTGTTTAAGTTCCACATATTTGTGAAATTTCCAGTTTTCCTGTTATTAATTTCTGGTGTCAGTCCATTGTGGCTGGAGAAGATACTTCGTATGATGTCCATCTTACTAGCTTTATTGAGGCGTATTTTATTGCCTAAAATATGCTCTGTCCTGAAGAATATTCCATGTACACTTGAGAAGATTTTGCATTCTGCTTTAGTTGGGTGTAGTGTTCTGTATAAATGTGTTGGGTCTAGTTCTCATAGGTCCACACTAGGAGTATTTTTATTATATTTATTTTTAGAAATTTTGTAATTTAGGTTAGTACTTTCTCTTTCATCAAGGGCATTAAATACAAGTTGTGCAAGTTTTCAAAAATTTCCTGGTGGGAATTTTTAAAGTTTATTGATTTTGTGATTAATTTCCAGATTTATTGAGCTGTGGTCAGAGTAGTATTTGCACATTTCTGCATTATTGTGTCCCACTATAACAACTATTTATGTGAATATTCTGTGCATGCATTTGAAGGTATACATTCTATTATCACATCTTAACTTTTGATATATATCCATAAGACCTATCATATTGATTACACTGCTTAGGCCTTCTATAACCTTTCTTATCTTTTTCTGGTTGATCTGAATTGCACTGAGAGTGATGTGTTCAAGTATCCTATTAGTAGTCGACTCCTTGCATTTCCTGTAGTTCCTGCCTCGTAAAAGTGGTCTCTGTTATACTTGATACTTAGATATTCATAACTGTACTGTCTTTCCTGTGACTTTTGGCTTTTAGTATTAAAAAGTTCTTTGTCTCATGTAACGTTTATTGCTTGAATTTCACTTTGTATGACATAAATATTGCTACCTGTGTTTTCTATTATTTCAGTTTTCCTGGTATGCCTTTTCTCATCATTTCATTTTTAGCCTTTCTGAATCCTTTGTTTCAGATGTGTCTCATGTCTCCAGCATATGACATTTGTGTCTTGCTTTGTAAACCAAAATGAAGATCTTTTAACAGATGAGTTAAGCTCATTTACATTTATTGATATGACTTGCAGGTGTAGTCTTAATTCAGTCACATTATTGTAATTACTATGAGTATTATATTTACTATTTTTCTTTCTTTCTGTAATTTTTTTTAACTTACGTCTTTCTTAGTGCCCTTATTTCTGTTTTCTTATTTAATTTTTTACAATTTGTTTTGTCAGTTTCTAATGGTATTCTTTGAGTACTGTGCATGATCTATCCACCAAAGGGTTTATTTTAGATTTTTTTCCTTTTCTAAATTTTTAGTTATGTTATTTCTAGTTTGTCAGAATATAGAACATTTATATATTACTCTCTCATGTTTTCCCCACTTTTAGTTTTAGGTCCATAATTAACTATATTAAGTGCTCATCAGTAGTCCTTTTGCTGAATTTTCTTCAGTCATTTTTAGCTGAGTGAATCTCATCCTCTAGCTGGTGCTTCAGTAAAGGCTCATTCTTACATGTTTGAAACCATTCTTCTGTAGCCTTGATACTTGAGGGACAGTTTGGTTTGGTTCATATATTCTTTCATTGAGTTTCTTGAAAATGCTGCTTTAATGTTGCCTTGCATATTGCTTTTGAGAAATCTTATGCCAGATAATTTTGCTTGACCTTGTAAATTATTAGATCTTTTAGTTTAGAGGATCTGGGAATATTTTATTTCCAATAAAATCTTATAATTTTATTAGAATATGTCTTGACATTGTTACAGATAAGTTTCCCTGGTACATTGTGGATCTTTCCAATATGTAGATTCAAGTATTATTTCTGAAATATTTTCTAGAGTTGCAGTTATAAATATTAGTTCTGTTCCACTGTTTATAGCTTTTTCCTTCTTCAGAGAATCCAATTATACATATGTTTAATCTTCTTTCATTGTCTTCCATTTCAATAAATTTCCCTCTAATCCTTTCTATTTCATCTCATTTTCAATCCCTTTGTTCTTTTCTTTCTTTTCTTCAATGACCCACATTACATTTTTATTTTAATCTGTTCTCCTTGGGGCATCTTATAGTCCTTATTTCCAATAGAATTTTTCTTTTGATTCTTTTTCTTCTTGAAATTAAATAAACTCTCATTTGTTCTTTTTTTTTACAGGATGGAATTAATTTCTGTTCTTAGTTTTTAAACTTCCAAGCCAGAGTGTATGTTTGTTGTTGTGTGCACATTTTTAAAATCTGTAAATGCTTGCTTGAGAAGTGTTGTAATAGAGGTATCTTGTGTTTCATTGTTAACTTTTTGGAGAAAATATTTATCAGCCAAAATATTTTTATTCTCAGTTTTTGTCTTTGTCTTATTGTACTCTTAATAGAGAAAGACTTCTAGTATATTTTACTTTGTGAATAGAGTTGGCTACTGGGATGATTTATACGATTCAATTGTGCCATCTTCTATCAGTAGTGAGATGTAAAGATTTTTTTCTTGAGTGGCTGTTTTCATACATACAGGGAAGGAATTTTGTGTCCTTCCGTTTTTTTTGGCTTACTGTTGATAGAATCTTCCGTTTTCTCCACTTCGATTTCCCCTTCACCAGGCATTTTTACTACGTTCCCACATAATCGGGACTTTTCCTTCTGCAGCTAGTTTTACCTGCACCTTGTCTTCTCTTTCTGGAGTCTTTCTGGATCCTCCCTCATCTTCAGTAAAGTGTGTGGTGGGAGCTGTAGAAATGACTCTGCTGGAAGTTTATGTTTGTCTATTTACAGGTCATTTTAAGCTTATGGTGTCCTTTCTTTTTTAATTGTGCTGAAGAAATGGGCCATTGGTGGTTGTCTTTATATCATAGATGTATAAAGATTGGTACATCTACTCAATTTGGTTATTTGATCTGCTCAATTTTTAAATGATGTGTGGGGAGATTTAGCTGAGGTGGTTGTAATTAACTACTAGAAAGTCAACACCTGGAACAGCAGTGATACATTTGTTACAATTGAGGAACCCACATTGAGACACCATTATCACCCAAAGTTCATAGTTTATATTAAGGCTTACTCTTGGTGTTATAGATTCTATGGGTCTGCACAAATTTATAATGATGTGTCTCCACCATTGTAGCATTATACAGAGAGTAGTTTAGCTGGCCTAAAATTCCCTCTGTGCTCTGTCTATTCATTCTTCCTCCCCAATCCCCGTCTATCAGTGATAGTTTTACTGTAGCCATAGTTTTACCATCCCCAGCATGCCATATAGTTGGAATTGCACAGAATAGCAAAAGCTATCACAAAAGACTCTATAAAACTGCAACCTTGAACAAAGGGTATTGCAACCATACATAAAAAAATACTTCTGTGAGGACATCTGTCCAGCCACTGCCTGTTCAAACTTGGAGTGGCATCACCCTCATTATTGATCATTATAGTCAAGGATAATTATATCAAAACAATTATGTAATCCTCTCTCTTTTTGTCTTCCTTGACCTCCATGAATATGTGCACAGTTTACTATATGTGCATAGTTTACTATATCTACATTGAACTGCCTCATTCCCAAATAAATACCATTTGCTTTCAGACAGCCTCTCTGCTTGTTGTTTAGGTCGACACTGGCTACTGTAGGTGGAGCCTAAATTTGATCACTGGTCCTTACTCCAAATTTTGTCCTCATTTTTCCTAAACCACAGGTTTCTGTTACTATAATAATCTGAATAAAGAATTGAAGAGTTCTACACTATTGACATCTGTTCCTCATGACTATTTCATTAAGGCGGAGGTGTCTGGAAATGAGGTAAGAATTCATATAGAGGAAGGAAGAGAATAGGAAAGGGAAAAAACAAACTTCTTACTGTAATTGCATATGATTTTTATTCAATGCATACAGCCATTTGCATTTTTTTACATATTGCATACATTCTCCTGTAGCATATCAGTTTGATCAATGAATATAGATATATATGCTCAATTAAGTGTCTCATATAGAGAACTAATTTGAAACTTAAATTTTAGGTAAGCAAATGCATGATAAGTTTATTCTGGGAAAGAAGCTAAAATATCTGTGGCTTTACTTGGCTTTTTTAAAACATTCCCACATAAAATTATTGTTATTAATCAATTAATATACAAAACATAGAACTATATTTCAGCTAATTACTTAAATATAAACAATTTAACATTTATAAAACAAAGTAATTCAGCTTGGGAGTTTTTGTTAATTCTACTAAATTAAATATTAAAACTCAGCATATTTTTACTTAAAGGTTTATACAAAATAATAAATGTTTAATATTTTGAATCTCAGTTTATGAAAAAATAGCAAACATTTAAAAACAGCAAATGTTACAATATTTTATATTAAATGTTAATAAATTCATGGCATAATAAATTAAAATATTTTTCTTAACATAAACTGTATCACCATATTCTGGAATTAAATTTTTTTGTAACTAGAAAATGATTTCTGTAAAGATTGCAATACCAAATATTGGAAAAGGTTTAACACCTGTTCTGTAAGTTTCCTCTAGTCAAGAATCCAGTAGCAATGCCCGCTAAGAGTGGTTCACACAGTAGGAGGTTATGTTAGTTGATGACAGGGGCAAGTGATTGGTTCTGAGATACTGGGACATCAACAGGCCAGCAGGGCAGAGGGTACCAGAGGCCATAGTTGTGTTTGTTAGCCATGTGTTTCACATCCCAGAGAAACGCAAGAAACAAAAACCAACACCTGCCCCTTCTATGCAGCAATGTCAAATCTGCTACAAGTTAAATTATTCAATGAGAGTCTATATTAATAAAATACAAAAAGAGCCTCAGAAATATAGCTATAATATAGTCATGTCATATTTAGCCATTTTAAAATTATCCTAAATATATATTGCATCAGGATTTATTTGAGCTCTGCTGGTGTTGATGCAGATACAGATTCTTCTGGGCCTGCAACACAAAGTAAATAAATAAGTAGACAAAGATGACGTTTTCTATAAATTAAAAAACCTTAATTTTAAATATAAGAAAACACATAGTTCTGTACCTATTAATAAGGATTATTTCTGAGTCTACAGAAAAATCGAGCTTATGATCCTGGCATAAATCATACATTGGAAACACAAGACTACAACTTCTGCACTGGTAGACTAGAAGAGAGTGCCCCATTGGAAACAGTTTAATTCATGAGTTTTGCCTGTGTATTGTGGAAAGTTTCTGCTGACATAAGCACACTGACAAGAATTATTAAATAAATAGTATGAGCACAGCCTGGGCAAGGCGAGTAGGGAGGTGGGGCAACTCAGGCTGTCAGTCTTGGCATGGCACGTGTCCCTGCTCCCAAGTCTTTTGAAATCTTCATTAATGCTGACCCTCTCAAAGTACAATAGTGTACCAGTTTCCTAATGCGAAGCTTTAGGGCACGTCAAAATATCTAGGACAGCTAGAAAAAATTGCAATAAACAAGAATAATAATAATCTTGTGTCTCACAGAGGGAAAGAAACATTAAGAAGAAGCCTTAGGCTGGGCGTGGTGGCTCACGCCTAAAATCCCAACACTGTGGGAGGCTGAAGTGGGTGGATTGCTTGAGCTCAGGAGTTCAAGACCAGCCTGGGCAACATGGTGAAATCTCGTTCCTATAAAAAATACAAAAATTAGCCAGGCATGGTGGCATGCACCTGTAGTTCCAGCTGCTCGGGAGGCTGAGGCAGAAGGATCACTTGAGCACAGGAGGTCAAGGCTGCAGTGAGCCATGATTGCACCACTGCACTCCAGGCCCAGCAACAGAGCAAGATCCTATCTTAACAATATAAAATAAAATAAGAAGCCTTGACAAGATTAGTCTCCAGAAAGTTATAGCAACACATTCTAAGTGGAGAGATGTCTAGTTGGAAGGAAAAAAAAGGCACTTTCTAAATTGCCTATTGTTTATAAAGTTAAAACCATGATAGACAGCAGGGAAAATAGGAAAAAAGACGAGGAAATGAAATACAGGAAGGAAAATGGTGGTCAGACTGACAGTGGAGAGAGTGTGGATGTCAAAAGCTCTAGCATTAGCCTTGAAATCAGAGATACTGAGAGGTGGGAGCAAGCGTTTCATAGTGACACCCGCCTCAGCTATCCAGAAACTAAGCAGAGCAGATCCTCTTCTCCGCATGATGATTCTTCAGCTCTTAGGGGCTTTGCTGCTTATTTAGGCTTTCATTAATTTGAAAGCTTAAAAGGTTTCTTCAAAATTAAACAGATCTTGCTGATAATATAAACACAAAGATTACATAACACCTGCAATATAAAGTTTATACATTTATATGAATATCAAATGATAGTCCCTTGATCAGATATGTAATATTTTGTCAATGGTGAAGTAAATTCTATCTTCTTAAGACAATGCAGAATAATAAAACCCTTATCATATCTTATGAAGGTGATCTTCTGTACCTGCTGCATTTGTATATTTAACTTGAGGTCCTAAAGAAGAATAATTTAAGCCCAAGGTTAGCAGAAGAAAGATAGAAAAGATCAAAAATGTAAGAGTAATATTTTTATTATAAACAAAATTGACAAATATTTAGTTAGACTAAGAGAGAAAAAAAGAAAAGACTGAAAAAAATAAGAAAAGAAAGAGGATATGTTGCAACTGATACTGCAAAACACAAAGGACCACAAAGGACGACTGTGAACGATTATACACCAACAAATTGGATAGTCTAGAGGAAATGGATACATTCCTAGAATCATGCAATCCACCAAAGCTGAATCATGAAGAAATAGAAAATCTGAAGTCTAAGAATTAGTATGGAGATTGAATCAGGTAAAAAAAAAAAAAAAAAAAAAAAAACTCTCCCATCACAGAAAAGCCCAGGACATAATGGCTTCACTGGTGAATTCTACCTAACATGTAAAGGAAGAACTCATACTAACTCTTCTCAAGCTGTTCCAAAAAAATTGAAAAGGAAGGAGCACTTCCAAACTCATTTTATGAGGCCAGCATTACCCTGATACCAAAGTCAGACAAGGACACTATAAGAAAAGAAAATTACAGGCCAATTTCCTTGATAAACATAGATGCAAAAATTCACAACAAAATACTAGCAAACCAAATTCAACAGCACATTAAAAAGATCATAAAACATGATCATGCAGAATTTATCCCTGGTAAGCAAGGATGGTTCAACATATGCAAATCATTAAATGTGATATACCAAATTAACAGAACGAAGGACAAAAACCATACGGTCACCTTAATAGATACAGGAAAAGTGCTTAACAAAGTTCAACATCTTTTTATGATAAAAACTCTCAACAAATTAAGCATAGAGGAAATGTACCTTTACACAATAAAGGCCATACGTGAGAAGCCCACAGCTAATTTGACATTCACCAGTGAAAACTGAAAGCTTTTTTTCTAAGATCAGGAGAAATACAGGGGTGCTCACTATCACCACTTCTATTTGACTTAGTACCTGAAGTCTTAGCCAGAGCAATTAGGCATGAAAAATAAATAGAAAGCATTCATATTATAAAGAGACAAGTGAAATATTCTGTTTGGTGACAATGTGATCTTATATATAGAAAGCCCTAAAGACTCCACCAGAAAACTATGAAAACTGATAAACAAATCCAGTAAAATTGCAAGATACAAAATCAACAGACAAAAATTGGTAGCTTTCTATGTACTAACAACAAATGATCTGAAAAAGAAAGTAAGGAAACAATCCCAGTCTCATTAGCATTAAAAAATACTTAAGAATAAATTTAGCCAAGGGGGTGAAAGACCTATACACTGAAAACTATAAAACATGGATGAAATAAATTGAGGAAGACACAAATAAATGGAAACATAGCCTACATACATGGATCAGAATAATTAATATTGTCAAAATGTCCATACTACCCAAAACAATGTACAGATTCAATGCAATCCCTATCAAAATTCCAATGACATTTTTCACAGAAATAGAAAATAAATCCTAGAATTTGTAGGGAACCACAAAAGGCTCTGAATAGCCAAACCAATCTTAAGCAAACAGAAAAAAAAAAGCAGATATATGGAATCATGCTATTTGATTTCAAAATATATTGGAAAGCTAGAGTAAGCAAAACCTCATGGTACTGGCATAAAAACGGAAGTATAGATCAATGGATACAGCCAAGAAATAAACCCACGCATTAACAGTCAATTAATTTTCAACAAAGGTGCCAAGAACACACAATGAGGGAAAGGACAGTTTCTTCAATAAATGGTGCTGGGTAAACTGAATATCCACATGCAGAGACAGAAAATTGGATCTTCATCTCATTTAATATGCTAAAATCAACTCAAAATAGATGAAGACTTAAACAAAAGACCTGAAACTGTAAAACTGCTATAGGTTGAGTATCCTTTATTTGAAATCCTTGAGACCAGAAGTGTTTGGGATTTCAATTATTTTTAAATTTTGAAATATTTGCATACTTACTGGTTGAGCATCCCAAATCCAAAAATCCAAAATCTGAAATGTTTGAATGAGCATTTCCTTTGATTTCAGATTTTCAGATTTGGGATGCTCAACCTGTAGAAAAAAATATAGGGAACAAGCTCCCCAGCATTGGTCTGGGCAATGATTTTTTGAATAGAACACCAAAACCCAGGCAACAAAAGGAAAAATAAGTGGGACTACATTAAAAAGTTTCTGCAAGCAAAAGAAACAAACAACAAAATAAAAAGACAAGCCACAGCACAGGAAAAAAATATTTGGAAACTGTATAAGTTTCCGATAAGTCTGATAAGGGGTTAATATCCAAAATATATAAGGAACTCAACTCAGTAGCAAAAAAAACCAAATAATCCAATTTAAAAATGGGCAAAGGACTTGCACAGATATTTCTCAAAAGAAGACATGTAAATGGCCAACAGGTATATAAAAAAAAGCTCAACATTACTGTCATCAGGGAAATGCAAATGAAAACCACAATGAGGTATCATCTCACACCTGTCAAAATGGCTATTATCAAAAAGATGAAAAGTAAGTGTTGACGATAATATGGAGAAAAAGGATCCCTTACATACTGAAGGTGAAATGCAAATTAGAATAGCCATAATGGAAAACATTATGGAGCTTCCTTAAAAAACTAAAAATCGAATTCCTGTATGATATAGCAATCCCACTGCTGGGCATATATCAAAGGAAATGGAATCAGTATGTCACAAAGCTATAACTGCACTCCCAAATTTTCTGCAGCATTATTCACAATAACCAAGCTATGGCATCAACCTCACTGTGCATCAGCAGATGAATAAGGAAAGAAAATGTGGTATATACACGATGGAACACTATTCAGCCTTTAAAAAAGAAGTAAATTCTGTCATTTGTGACAACATAGATGAACCTGGAATACATTCGTCTGAGTAAAATAAGCCAGGTACAGAAAGACAAATACTGTATAATTGCAGCCATATATGGAATCTAAAAAAGTTGAACTCATAGAAGCAGAACAGAATGTGCTGCTAGGTGCTGGGGATGGGCTAGTAGTTGATGGGATAAGAGAAGAAGTTGGTCAAAGGGTACCAAGTTTCCCTTAGACAGGATGAGTTAAGTTTTAATGATCTATTTCACAGCAAGGTGAATAAAGTTAATAATAATATATTGTATATTTCAAAATCGTTAAAAGAACAGATTTTAAGTGTGATCACCACAAAAAAAAGCATAAGTATTTGAGGTAATGGATATTTTAGTTATCTTTATTTAATGATGCCACAATGTGTACATATATCAAAACATTGCATTGCATAGTTGTATGCAATTATTATTAGTCAATTAAAAATAAAATAAAAAGTAAACTAAAAAATAAATTGGAGTCTCCCATGGCTTTTTACTTACCTTTTCCAGTATGACTCTCACATGGCGAGTAATACAGTGTGTGCCTATGAACTAAAGTATGTTTTTGCTTGTGTAACACGTATAAAAGAACAATAGGCCAGGCACAGTGACTCACGCCTGTAATCCTAGCACTTTGGGAGGCCGAGGTGGGCAGATCACGAGATCAGGAGATCGAGACCATCCTGGCTAACACGGTGAAACCCTGTCTCTACTAACAATACAGAAAATTAGCCGGGCGTGTCGGTGGGTGCCTGTAGTCCCAGCTACTTGGGAAGCTGAGGCAGGAGAATGGCGTGAACCTGGAAGGCGGAGCTTGCAGTGAGCCGAGATCACGCCACTGAACTCCAGCCTGGGTGACAGAGTGAGACTCCCTCTCAAAAAAAAAAAAAAAAAAAGAAGAAGAAGAATCATGTTTTAACAGTGTAAGCGATCCTCTTTTTGCTCTCCCTAAGTTATGTTTCTGGAACTCCGATTTTTTTAAAACAGACATGGCACAGGCTTTGTAGTCAGAATGCATGCAGTTTGGAGAAGGACATTCCAGGCTGCCGAGAGGCTGTAGTCTCAGATTACAGGACTATGTCCATCGATTTTTTTGTGTAAGACTTTTGTCTTGTTTTGGTGCAGGTTACTTTATAAATACTCACTGTGAGAAGACTCTGTAATAAAAAACAAGTACATTCATTGTTCAGGTTAACGAAACAGACCAAGTATTAAAAGAAGTCATAATTACTTAAAGAGTTAATAAAAATTCTATATTACTTAAAACAACAATAAGTCATAAAACACTCTTGACATTGTAAAGTTCAATAGGGCACACTTTTTTCTTTTTTTTTTTTTTTTTTTTTTTTTTGAGACGGAGTTTCCCACTTGTTGCCCAGGCTGCAGTGCAATGGCGCAATCTTGCCTCACCTCAACGTCCGCCTCCCGGGTTCAAGTGATTCTCCTGCCTCAGCCTCCCGAGTAGCTGGGATTGCAGGCATGCGCCACCACGCCCAGCTAATTTTGTATTTTTAGTAGAGATGGGGTTTCTCCATGTTGGTCAGGCAGGTCTCAAACTCCTGACCTCAGGTGATCCACCTGCCTCTGTCTCCCACAGTGCTGGGATTACAGACATGAGCCACCGTGCCCAGCCAATAGGGTGCTTTTTACCAACACTGAATATGAACTTGTCACCATCTCATCCTCCAGGATAATAAAGGAGAGAGTCAGCCAGTAAGTGGCAGATCTTGCTCAACAAATACAGTAAGGAACAGGGTGTGGAATAAGGGCAAGCAGTGACCTCACTTACAAATAACCACACCAAACACTTGAAATGTCTGAAGAGGCATAACACGCCATCTTTCCTCTTAATCAAAGAACTCAAGCCTCAAGAGTAAAAACAAGTTTCCCAGAAGCAAATGGTCAATAATTAATAGAGCTGTGGATACTGAACATAATGCTCAATAGGTATTAAGATGGATGTGTTGAAAAAATAAGATGAATTCTTTCTGTACTATTAAAAAGAAAAATGAATGGCTGTGCACAGTGGTTCACACCTGTAATCTCAGTAGTTTGCAAGGCAGAGGTAGAAGAATTTTTTGAGCCCAGGAGTTTGAGACCAGCCGGGGCAACATAGTGAGGCCTTGTCTTGATGAAGAACAAAAAAGTAGCTGCATGTAGTGGTGCATGCCTATAGTCCCAGCTATTTGGGAGGCTGAGGTGGGAGGATCTCTTGAGCCCAGGAGTTCGAGGCTACAGTGATCTGTGATTGTGCCACTTCACTCCAGTCAGGACAACAGAGTAAGATTCTGTCTCAAAAAATAAATAAAATAAAATATTATAATAAATTAAAACTAATATAGTACTTTGAACATCTAATTACAGAGAAAGTTCTAAATTATTCAAAGTTTAAGATAATGGAGTAATTTTAAGTTTGAATTTTGACTTATTTTCAAAAATTTTTAAAAAGTGATCTCAAAAAGGACCAGTTGCTTATGCAAAAGTCTAAGCATTTTAGGGTCAACATTTTTTGGATCTGGAAGATTAAAAGTTGATATTATTTGGTATGTTATTTGTTTGTTATATCAAATGGACTATCAAACTTTTTGACAAATAAAATGTAAAACCCCAAAAGTCATGACTTCCGCTATTCATTTGAATAAAGAGGAAAGAGCAAAACATGTATTACCCTCTTGCTTATCTGTAACCTTGGTACTTCTATGTGTGTTTTCACATCGTTTTTGGGTTATTCATTTCTCATTACGAGAAGCATCATGCGATAAGAACATCAGCTGCTGCATCACAATTAACCAAGCCTCCAGTAAACACAGATGGCTGCCTGTGCCTCACCTGGGGCATCCTCAGGACCTTCAGGAGCCTCTGCGTCCTGGAGCCTCGCTGCATCCTGGGGACCTTCCGGGTCTCGTGGGGACTGAGATGACACTGACGCCCTGGAGATCTTCGGGGTCCTCTTGCCTGAGTCAGCTCGCTGCTGCTGCAACCACTCATCCTTATAACCATTGCTAATGAGTTTGGAAAAATTGGTAGGTGAACTGTTTTTTTGACCAGGCCTTAAAAAGAGTAAAAGTAATGTGAAACTTAAGCACAAGGGTTAATGATAAAGCAGAAGCAGTATTCCGTGAACACACTAAATAGGTGTCACTGTCCCTTCAAACCTAACAAACCTCTCTCTCTGCCTCTCCCTCTCTCTTTCTCCCTCTATCTCTCTCTGCCCTTTTGTATCTCCCTCTGCTTCTCTGTCTGTCTCACTGTCTCCATTTTTAAGCATAACAAGTGCATGTCAAAGCATCCCTTGTACAGGGATGAGAGCATGTTTAGTTCAGCTTCCAAAATCTTTCTTTGTGATAGTCAATTAAGAATTAGTAATAATTCTAGTATTTCACTGGGAAGCCTTCCTAAGAAAACACCACCCCCTTCCTTCATAGTAATGGATTGCTCAGAACTACCTTTAAAAACAAAACAAAACAACAACAAAAAAACTGCTGGGTACAGTGGCTCACGCCTATAATCCTAGCACTTTGGGAGGCCGAGGCAGGCAGCCACGAGGTCAAGAGATCGAGGCCATCCTGGCCAACCTGATGAAACCCTGTCTCTACAAAAAATACAAAAATTAGCTGGACCTGGTGGCGCACACCTGTAGTCCCAGCTACTCGGAAGGCTGAGGTAGGAGAATTGCTTGAACCTGAGAGCCGGAGGTTGCAGTGAGCCGAGATCACACCACTGCACTCCAGCTTGGGCAACAGAGTGAGACTCAGTCTCAAAAAAAAGAAAAAAGGAAAAAAGAGAAAAGAAAGAAAAGAAAGAAAGGAAGGAAGGAAAGAAGGAAGGAAGGAAGGAAGGAAGGGAGGAAGGAAGGAAGGAAGGAAGGAAGGAAGGAAGGAAGGAAGGAAGGAAGGAAGGAAGGAAGGAAGGAAGGAAGGAAGAAAGGAAGGAGAAAGAAAGAGAACAAGAGAGAAAGAGAGAAAGGAAAGAAAAGAAAGAAAGGAAAGAAAGAAAGAAAGAAAGAAAGAAAGAAAGAAAGAAAGAAAGAAAGAAAGAAAAGAAAGAAAGAGAAAGAAAGAAAGAAAGAGAAAGAAAGAAAGAAAAAGAAAGAAAGAAAGAGAAAAGAAAGAAAGAGAAAGAAAGAAAGAAGGAAGAGGGAGGGAGGGGAGGGAGGGAAGGGAGGGAAGGGAAGGAAAGGAAAGAACGGAGGAAGGAAGGGAGGAAGGAAGGGGGCTGGGCACAGTAGCTTACACCTGTAATCCCAGCACTTTGGGAGGCTGAGGCAGGCAGATCACTTGAGGTCAGGAATTCGAGACCACTCTGGCCAACATGGTGAAACCCCACCTCTACTAAAAATACAAAAAATTAGCCGGGCGCGGTGGTGGACGCCTGTAGTCTCAGCTACTCAGGAGGCTGAGGCAGTAGAATCGCGTGAACCCAGGAGGGGAGGTGGAGTTTTCAATGAGCCAAGATCGCACCACTGCACTCCAGCCTGGGGGACAGGGCAAGACTCTGTCTCAAAAAAAAAAGCCAGCTGTGGTGGCAGGCACCTATAGTCCTGCTACTTGGGAGGCTGAGGCAAGAGAATCACTTGAACCTGGAAGGTGGAGGCTGCAGTGAGCTGAGTTCGTACCACTGCACTCCAGCCTGGGCAACAGAGCAAGACTCCATCCAAAAAAAAAAAACAACAAATGATTACTTTCTTATTGGTTCTTTCTTGTCCTTATCAATGGTTACCCGCTGCTATTTTACTCTCTTACACAGGTTTGTCTCCAGTCATTTCTTGTTGTTAGCTTAGCCTTTCACCATCTACTGCATCTTCACATCTTACCCTGACCCACACTGAAGAGTGACAGGGCAGTTTGCCACGGTGGAGGTAGTGTGAGCTTTCAGCTCGAGCAGTAGCAACCCACCACCTGTTCTCTCTGAGCCTCCATCTCAGCACTTTGAGAGACAGAGGCAGGAGGATTGTTTGAGTGCAGGAGTTTGACACCAGCCTGGGCAACAGAATGAGACCTTGTCTCTACAAAAAATAAAAAATCAGCTGGGTGTGGTGGTGCATGCGTATAGCCCCAGCTACTTGGGAGGCTGAGGTGGGAGGATTTCTTGCGCCCAATCACTTTGTTATCAAAGCCACTCCTAATGCTTCATGTTCTCTCTCTTGCACATCTATAAATACATGTCTAGGTATACCTATATACTTACATATATATAAACACATATGAATACATGTATATTCCCCTCTCTATCAGTCTAGCTTGGTGCTGTCATGGCATTTGTCACAATGCAATGTATCTGATTATTTTTTCCCCATTGGACAAGAAGCTGTTTGAAGAATTAGTTAGGTAATTAATAACATTTATCCTAGCATTAAACTTGGATCTGGGAGAGTAAGAAGACACCTAAGGCCTCAGGGATTTCACTCTCCAGCTGGAGGATCAGCAAATGTCAGTGTGCCTGCTTTATCTTCCAATTGGAAACAGAGCCAGCACGCTTACAAGGTGCAGACACCTCAGTTCAGGACTTGGACACAGAAACATCAGGACCTAGTGGCCCCTACATGCAGGACAAGCAGCCCCGGCAAACTATGGTGAGGGTGGTATCTCGGAGGGAGCGGGTGCTTCAGGCAGGACACAGCCTGATGGAGAAGCAGGGCCTCCACACTGCCAACCTCCAGCAAGCATGACCTGGAAGGGCAGATGTGTTCAACAGTGGCAAAATGACATTAGGAAGGAACAGAAACCACAGTGAGGGGGCGACAGGCACAGCCAGGCCAGGCCGCAGACAGGGCTTCGGGAAGTTGTGTGGATGCTGTCACTGGCGCAGTCATTACCGGATGAAAGACGGAAAGCCAAACCCAAACCCAGTCCAGACAGTGCGGGCGTAGCTCAAGCACTTACATGGGGGGGAAGGAGAGTCTACTTCCTGTAGGGTCCTTAGGGCCAAGTTGGGTGTCTGCTTTGCTTAGGTACTTTGAGTCAATGGCCGGTAGCCTCAGCTGTGTGAGGAAACACGCAAAACCCTGAGTTAGTGGAAAGCACTCAACAACTAGAAGAAAACTCACCAATGGTAGCAAAGATACAAAGCTTGTAGGGCTGGACTTTCAATGTGGTCATTGTAAATGGTCACAATAAAATATAATTCAGCAATCATCTCATTCAACAAAATAGTTATGTAAAAGGGACAGTCTGTAACTCAAAAGCAGTTTCTATATTTGAGTAAAGATGCCATCTGCTCAGGAGGAAAAACAATGAACAGCTAAGAGCCTGGTCCTGAAGGAATTTCCCACACCTGGATGAAAACATATGTTCACAAAAGCACCTGTATGCTTTTGTAATAATCACCCAGAACTGGAAGCAACCCAGATGTCCACCAACAAATGAATGGATAAACAAATGGTATCATGATCAGCCAATGAAACTCAGCAACAGAAATGAATGAACTACTGATACTCGGAATAGCACAGCCACGCGTATGTAATGTAGATGCATAATGTACATGCATTACACCACATTGGAGAAGTCAAGCAGGAAAGACTCCACGCCGTATGATTCCATTGATTTCACATTCTGGAAAAGGAAGTGTACGAATTAAAGAAAGAGGAAAGAAACACGAAATGCGGCTTGACAGTCAAAGACAGGTTTTCTTTAGTTAAAACCTGAGAGGCGCTCCTGGCCGATTGTGGTCAGGGGCACTTTTTCTTACAGACTAAAAGTATATATTGGTTTTAGGGTGAGGGGGCTTCTGAGAAGCTTGGAATGTCCATGTGTGTGGAGAAGTTCATGGTGGGGTTGGAAACTCTCTGGGAGGAGGGGAGGTTATCTCGGGGCAGACATCTTTCAGCCCGGAGGGCGGTTAACTCGGGACTGGAATCTTCCTGGCTGGAGGGAGCTTATTTAGGGGCCACCATGTCTCTGGTCAGGGAGGAGTTTGAATGTTTCTGGTTGGAGATGTTACCTGTGGTTCATTGACCTTAGCAGTTAGGCTAATTCCCCTTGGATTTAGGCGGTTTTAATTAAGGTGGACTTTTAGAATGAGAGGCTTGTCCAAGATGGCGATGCTCCTGCTCTGTCCAGAAGAACTATAAAGACTGAAAACAGATCGGGACTTGCAAGGGTCTGGTGAGGGGCTGACCATAAAAAGGTGTAGAAATGCTGGGGGCGACAGGACTGCTATGTTCCTTGACGGCTGTGGTGGTACACAAGGGACACCTTAGTCAAAACCTGGAGAGCAGTTCTCTATAAAAGGTGGGTTTCACTCTATGTAAATTATTTCTTATTAAAAGAAATATAAATAAATGCTACAGGAAAACTGGAAAAAACCAAACCAAGCAAACAAAATCCGTGGAGGTATTGCTAACAATTACAGGAAGAAAAGATGGCTATTCAAAAAAAGGAAACAAGATCCCCCGATCACCCTGTAGGTGAGCAAGACCCCCATGAATGCTGGTAACCAACAGGCAACACATGTGCCCTAAGTCTTGTCAAGCGTCCACCACGTGCCCCATGTGGGGCCAGGGCACAGTTGAGGAAGCACTTTGTCGGCTGGTCCACGCCCAGGATGTGATCATCACGCATAGGTGACCTTCTTACCAAAGTGGTGATTGTGTTGTCTTATTAGGGCAATCGGAGTCCATCCCGATGCGGTGCTCATCCCCTGCACCTTACCCGACATCATGTCCCTCTACCTGTTAAATATTCAGCATGTGTATCTTTAACCACCACCGCTTGTCACCCTATCTCCTTCCCCACAGTGAGAGGCTGGCTTCCGGAACTTTGTGCAGCCCCTAGCACACCTTTTGTAAATGGATACTAACTTAGAAACCCCACTTGATTTGAGAGTGATATAGCATTTAGCATTTTAAGATTTCTGTAGATGTGAGCTGTAACCATGGTTAATATCCAAAGGTTCATTTGTCACTAGAGGCTGTAACTCAGTGTAATTGGCCACTTGCACAACACTAAGAGATAGATCTGATTCTTAACATGGTCCATTTTGCTGAGTGTCTACGGCAGTATCCATCTGTAGATCCAGCTACTCAGGAGGCTGTGGCAGAGGAGCCCTTGAGCCCAGGAGTTCGAGGGTGTAAGTAAGCTATGATAATGCCGCTGCACTCCAGCCTGGGTGACAGAGAGAGAACTTCTCTCTAATTAAAAAAATAAACAAAAAACAACAATAAAAGGTCCAGTGCCTTTGCACAGATCACGGAAACAACCCAAAATCCGAATCACAGCTGGACATGGAGATCTTAAAGAAAAAGCATGTGGCCCATTGCAGCCAGTTGACATTCTACTTGGTGTTCAGCTACTGAAGTCCCCAAAATAAACTGAGGGGTTTCCCTCCAAACCAAGAGGCAACAGTCTAGGAATCAGGCATAGATAGTTCATAACAACTGCCGCCTATGCTGAGACACATCCATTCTCTTCACTGTTCAAAATGATCACCTGTCAGGTGACAACAGTGTTCACTCTTATTCTCTGTATCAAACACTACTGTTATTTGTAATGTGAACTTCACCGTTTCACTCACAAACCCCAGAGTTGCAAGAACTGAGACTAATCTGAGATGTGGTGCTGAAGCCCCAGGCAATACTGAGCCCTTGGCAGAGCTGCAGGCCTGGCTCTTGTTCCTTCCAGCCCCAAGGAAAGGGGAGAGAAGGGCCTCTGATCAAGACTTCCCAACAACAGAGCCACCAATTCAAGATTGCTTCCAACTTTCTTCATTGCATTCTTAAAATACACATCCTCTGAGAAGCCTTCACTGCACGGCCAGTCACTCCTTTGAGATCAAATACACCACCAGGACTTCACATAGAAGAAGAGAATTCATCTTCTCTTCCTTTATTATCAACAAAGAGTATTCCAGAAAACGCCTAATACTTAAATAAATGAAAACATTCAGAAATGGGATAACTAAATATAAAATTCCTTTTCTGTATTTGCCAGATCAGAAGTGCTAAGCCAGTTTTCCTCTAGATAAGCATTAACTATCTGTAAATCATCTAGCAAAAAGGAATCTTACCTCTTAAAGTCATTATTCGTAAAAAGAAAAAGAAAGACCACAGTATGGTGGCTGCTTGCCTTTTAGTAGATCCAAACTTAAAACACAGAGCACGTGGCCGATGCCACGGGCAACGTAAGACGCCACCAGCAGCTAACATCACAGCACTTAATTACTCGGGGCCACAGAAGCAAAGCGGATGCGGATGCCATCTATTTATGGGCTCCCATCACCTTTTTTTTCTCCTTTTCAAGTTCCTCAGCCTCTCTTTGCCAAACTGTTTTCATGTCGAAGTCGAAGGGCCCTCTTCTGGATGCATAGCTACCGTTGGCCTGATCGGGGTTAAATTCTTCATGAACCATGTAATCCGGCATGGAGACAGCCCGCACTCTGCAGGGACAGACAGCAGTTATAGCCCGGTGCTCAGAGCCATTTCAGCTCCCTCCCTTCCTTTCATCTCCATTGCTGGCTCTCCCTCTCCCTCTCTCCTTCTGTCTCCCTCCCTCTCTCACTGTCTCCCTCCTTTCCTTTCTCCTCTCTCTCTCCCTCTCTTTTCCTCTTCCTCTTCTTTCCCTCTTTCTCTTTCTCTCCCTCCCTTATTCTCTTCTCTTCCGTCTCTCTTGACATCAGCACTACCCATCCTCCTTGAAAACACAGACAGGCCTTTCCCTCCTGTGCCTGCTAAGCAACACACCAACCCCTCCGGGGCCTGCCTCCCAGGAGGGCCACTCAGAAATCACAAGGTCTCGACATTAGTAAAACGAGATATACTAAAATATGAAATTATAAAACATATCTTCTAAAATAATTATTTATTTTAGAATAGCATCTACCACTTTGACCCCTTAAATTAACTAAACACCCCTAAACATTTACCATTTATCATGTTCATTTAAAATAATAATAACATGCTCTGTTTCCTGTTGGATGGTCATTTTTAATGTGGGCATTTAAACTAGCAACCAGTCTTCCCATACACACAGCGCATACAGAAGGGGCATCAAAGGCACTGGAATGCTTCAGCCTTTAGATCCCCGAAGGACCATCTGTACACATAACCAGGTTTGAACAGGGAAGAACACTGCATTCAAATTTGACACGGCAGCACAACCCCCCCAACGCAGTGTCTGAGGGGCTGCAGGGACCCCCCCCCGCAATGTCCCACTCCTCATTTGCACTTGTTCAGGGCTCCAGGATGCTGAGAAGAGGCCCAGCTGCAAAGTGGGCATCAAGGGCAAGGTTGAGGAGTAGGGTCCTGGGCACCACTGCAGCAAAGCACCTAAAGGAGGTGGCTGGGGTCCTCTGAGAGAGCGAGTGAAGAGGCCAGGAAGTAGCGGTCAGAGGCTGGAAATGCAGGCTTGGAAGGTGGCCGCAGATACCCAGTAAGAGAAGCCACGGGTGTGGCTGAGTTGCTCAGGGAGCACAGGTGTGAGAAGCGGCACCTCTCCCCAGCCCTCCCACTTCTGATACAGTCTGAGGGCAGTAAAAAGCCCACAGAGACAGATGAGCATTGAAAACAACAAAGGGAGGGACAATTTTTTTAAAAAAGCGTGTTAAGTTGTAGCTCCTGGGTTCCCAGATTTTCAGTGAAGGAAGAATTTCTCCTGTGCTTCCTGCTTTTCACATCCTCGGCCTGTCCCAGGACCTGGAGCAGGTGGTCTGCAGTCCAGAGGAGGACAAGGTCCCAGGAGGACGAAAAACACTGAAGGCCCCAGAAGTAGATCATCACTAGAAGGCTTGGACAATTAGTCAGGACATATGGGGTGGGAGGAGATAGCAAAGGGACAGGGGTACCAACAGTTTGGAAGAAAAAAGCAGAAAGAAGTGACGAAAAAGTCCATGAGGAAGTGTGGATATAGGAGGAAGGGGCATGCCTGAGGTAACGCTCTCCAGGAGCACCCCAGAGACATGAAGTGCTCCCACCTCCCCCCAAGAATTAACCGTTGGTTCAGGGCACCCAGCTAGAGCAGGAGCCACCCTCGGCTGCAAGAAAGTGAACAGCTGCTTAGAGTCCAGTAGCCACAGGACCACTGGGCACCCCTCAGTCAGAGCTCAGGGTCAAGCGTGCTCAGGAAACCCATCCCTCCACATCTGCCTGGGGTACTCGGGCTCTACTCTCACCTGAGGCTGCCTGCTCTGCTCTGTTCTTGCAAGCGCAAGCAGCATTGCAGGAGTGCCCCCAGTCTCCTGCTTCCCCTTCTAAGACTCTCTCTTCTTGCTCAGCTCATCCACTTTGATGTAACCTCTGTTAGCACAGAGTATTTCTTTTTTTTTTTTTTTTTTTTTTTTTTTTGGAGATAGTCTTGCTCTGTCACCCAGGCTTGAGTGCAGCAGTGCTATCTTGGCTCACTGCAACCTCTGCGTCCTGGGTTCAAGCAATTCTCTGGTCTCAGCCTCCCAGGTAGCTGGGACTACTGGCGTACACCACCACATCCAGCTAATTTTTGTATTTTTAGTAGAGATGGAGTTTCACCATATTGGTCAGGCTGGTCTCGAACTCCTGACCTCAGGTGATCCACCCACCTGGGTGTGAGCCACCCTGCGTATTCATTTTAAACTACAGAGGGAAACAGAATCCTGAAGACAAAAGCCGCACTGTGACCATGGCAGAACATTCAAGTAACACCAGATAACTACTTGTAAATATATCTATGGTAGTCCTATTTTCAAGCCCAAAAAAATGGGGAAATGGCCTGAAATGATTTTTCATTTTACCTCCCAATCCAAGAGAGGTGGTTTTGGAGATAAAGTTTGCATGTCCACAAATAGAAATTTCTTACACATTTCAAATATTATGGGAACAATGGCTCCTCATAACTCAATAGTGAACATAGAAATTTAGGATTTCATATATTTGTAGCTTTACCTAGTGCCTTTTGTCTTTAATGAGAACCCTTTGGGATAGGCTGCTATTTCCACGTCAGGAGGATGTGGTCAGTCCTACTGAGAGACAGGACTAGCTGGATTTCCTAGGCCGGCCAAGAATTACTAAGCCTAGCTGGTGAAGGTGACTGCACCCACCTTTAAACACCTGACTGGTAACTCAGCTCACACCCGACCAATCAGATAGTAAAGAGAGCTCACTAAAATACCAATGAGGCTAAAAGCAGGAGGTAATGAAATAGTCAATCATCTGTTGCCTGAGAGCACAGGGGGAGGGACAATGATCGGGATATAAACCCAGGCATTTGAGCTAGCAGTGGCAAACTCCTTTGGGTCCCCTCCCATTGTATGGGAGCCCTGTTTTCACTGTATTAAATCTTGCAACTGCACACTCTTCTGGTCTGTGTTTGTCCCGGCTTGAGCTGAGCTTTCGCCCGCCGTCCACCACTGCTGATTGCCTCCGTCGCAGACCTGCCGCTAATTTCCACCCCTCCAGATCTGGCAGAGTGTCCACTGTACTTCTGATCCAGCGAGGCACCCATTGACACTCCCCATCGGGCTAGAGGCTCCTCGTTGTTCCTGCACAGCTAAGTGCCTGGGTTTGCCCTAATGGAGCTGAACACTAGTCACTGGGTTCCAAGGGTCTCTTCCGTGACCCACAGCTTCTAACAGAGCTATAACACTCACCGCATGGCCCAAGAGTCCATTCCTTGGAATCCGTGAGGCCAAGAACCCCAGGTCAGAGAACAAAAGGCTTGCTACCATCTTGGGAGCTCTAAGAACAAAGACCCGCCAGTAACACTACAGCGCAATTTACCAAGAAGGAGCCCAAAGACACACGACTCTAGGGTGGCACAAAATGCCAGGGTTTCCAGAACTCTGGTTTTCTGACAACTTAGGCTATATCCCTCAAAGAGCGGGCTATTGTAAAAGAGAACCTGAAGTTGTCATATTACATGCTTACTATCAGTATTAGACATTTGTATTTTTAAAATTCAAATTGGGCTATTTTTTTTTTCCTGTAAAGATAAACAACAATGTGAGTGCTTTAAGATACTTACTCTTGCTGGTTGGCTGTTGGTGGCTTGCTGTGGTGGATGTACCAGTCTGGCAGGGAGTAGGCCACCGGGGAGCCTTTCCTGGTCCCAGGGGCAAAGTGCTTCAACAAATCTCAAAGAGAAAATGACATGGCTGTGAGACACCCCGTTGCCCCTACACAGACACACAGCATTGCCAGTGATAGGCTCAATTTACAAGGGGAACTGCAGGTCTCCCTGGGGTTGCCTCTGGGATCCAGGGGCTAACAGAGCATCCCTGATCCTCACCTGTCTCTGCACAGGCTGACAGTTGGGCGTCCTGCTTTGTGCTCAAGAAGGGAAATCCTGTATGCCTCCCCACATCTCACTCTTTGCAGATCTGGACAGAGCTCCTGGTCTTGAGCTGCATCTATGCAGGCCAGCATCCACCAGTTCCTGGAGGGGGCCCGTCCCTCCACTGCTGAGGTCTCCAGGGACTGCACATGCTGGCTCCCTCATCCTCAGCTACCCCCACACCATTCTCCTAGCATAGGACAGTCTGACTGTCCTCTGCCACTGTGGAGCTGTCCCTAACCCCACCCCCACCATTTCCAGAAGAAGCCACCCCTCCAGGTTTCCAGATGGGAAGTAGGATACAAGCCCCTGAAAGGTACCTGGGAGATTTCACAGTCACCTTAGAGCCAACCCTGAGAGGCACAGAGAGTACAGGGTCCTTCTCAGAGGCCCAGGCCAGCTCCCGACTCACCCACTTGCTTTCTAGCTCCCCACACTTCCCTCCTCTGGTTTCAAAAAGCAGGGAGTGGGAAGAACTGACTTTCCTGATAATAAGGACAGCAAAATGATAACAGTGCCCATGGCAGTAGCAGACAACTTTGGTTGACCTATTACTATCAATAATAAAATTTTAACTTTTCATTTTGTTTTTTTTTTTACTTTTAAAGCACTTTTCATTGTTAAATGTTTCAGACTTACAGAAACATTGCAAGAATAGTAAGAGTTCCCCTGTACCCTGACCTAGGCTCCCCAGATGATATTCTACCATATTTGCTTTATGTTTTCTCTCTTTGTCTATCCCTCTCTCTCATTATTATTTTTGTTGTCATTATTGTTTTCAGAATCATTGGGCAGCGTGTTGCAGACATAATGCCCAGTCATCCCCCTATATCTCAGCGGATGTTGCCAAAAGACATTCCTGACGTAATCATGGCACAATGATCACATTCAGGAAACTACTATTGATGCAATTCTTTTATCTGATTTACCGACATTCAGAGTTTGTCCCCTTAATGTTCTTTTAAACAACAGCAGGAGGAGGTGAATCTAAGAAAAAATGTCTAGGTCCTGTTCTCTGAGTGTCACACCTAGTCCATCAAACTGTTTAGTCCAACCTTTTAATATTAAAGCAAAGATGTCACCATTTTGCTTCCCATTTTCTTTCTGACAATCCCCACAGGAGTAATGGCAGCCAGAGGGGAAAAAAGGTTAGTGTCTCTCAAAGTCACTGACCCCAAGACTGGCTCTGAGACATTTTAGATGTGATCTCCCAACCCTCTGAGTAATTTCTGTTGAGCTCAAATACCTTAGTTTTTAGCATGATTAAGCAGTCCTTTCTCAATTAAATCATGTATCAAAATTTGATCCTCATCAACATCACACTGAAACTCATCTATGGTTTTCATTTTCGAAAACATTTTCATACAAAGGACAAGCCGCAATGAGAATAAACAACAGGAAACAAAACCTTTTCAAAAATTAGCCAAGAATTGGTAGCGTGCAAAGACAGATTCTCTCTTGGAGGCAACTTCCTGAGATTCTCTTTGTAATAAGAATATAAAGTGGGTGAGGGAAGGTTGGATCATCGCAAAGGCATTACTCAGAAGAAATATCCTACACAGGCAATTCTGTGAATTCGGCCTATTTATTCTAACATCATAAAAATTAGCTCATCCCTGGAGAGCATGCCCATCCCTACACCTAGTTAATTAACCTAAATTTCCAAAGGCCCTAAGCTAAACATGTAGACTCTATAGTAATATTTTTATATGGAAGAAATTAGGAACAAACGCCCCCCTCACCGCCCACGAGGCTGCCACATTGAACAGGGCAGGCGGGGGCTCACCAGGCCTGCCGCCTTGTTTCGCGAGCTTCACGTATTCCGAATCTGTTTCTTTTATCCAGTATCTCCGAGTCCCAGGCAGGTCCCTGCCGTGTGAGTCTCCCAAACTGCTGAGACCTGGGATCTGGGACGCCGGTGGGGCATCCACGGCCTTCTCAGAGCGCTTCACTGGAAGATGGTAATACCAATCTATAGAGGAGAGAGGCAAAGGGCCACGCTGTTGCTGTGTGCCAGGGTGGCCTCTAGTCCTCTACCAGAGTGTCTATGCAGACAGCCCCATCAGGTGGAGTAGTGCAGGCCACAGAGCCTAATAGGCTCTGTGGAAGCCTATTAGCAAGGAAGAAAATGCCCTCTTCTGAGTTCCTGATGTGAATGGTAACACAACCCATGCAATCCAGTCTCTACTGCCCACCAAGATGCCACCACTGGCACCAACCGAAGGGAAAGCTTTGAGGGCTCAGCCTCTTTCATGGGTGCTTTAGCTTCCCAGGGAGTTACCCAAGCCTCATTAGGTCTCTGTCTCTCTCTCCTAATCCTCCATAAAAATAAGACAACTGTATTTCCGGTTATGCTGGGAAATATACATTCCTGAAAAATCCCAAATCACTTAAATAAAACGTTATGGGTAAGCCTGTGGAATATATGGCTAAATGTTGACCAAGATTTGCTAAATTTAGTATGCTAAAAATACTGAAATCTAAGTTCTGTCACAGAAATAACAGCCTGTTTGAACACGTTTACCACTAGCACAAAAGTGACAAGAGGCGGAACTGGGGAGTGGTCAAAGAGACCTGTCCACCGAGCAAGGGTGCTAGAATCAGCTCAGCAGCCCGTCTCCACACAAGCGAGTACAGTACCTTCCCTCCACCCAGACTCCCCACGTGAGAGTTCATCTCACCTTATCACTCTCCTTCTCCCTCTCTCCTTGTCCCTTTCATTATTATTAATGTGTAATTACTGTTTTCAATAATAATGGCTTTGCTTATGCCTGAGGCCAAAGAGAGCAGTGAAAGGTGGCCAGAGGTCTAGATGGTTCCTGAAAAATGGTGGAAACAGGTGCCTATGTGTTATGGAAAAACTTCTCAGGTGGAGACTCAGGAATTCTTAAGGTGACTGGGTTTGGTTCCCTTGAGAAAGATCAAGTTGAAACACAGGGAGTGCAGATTGTGTGGTTTGTATTGTCAAAGGTCCCATGAAGAAGCCAGGCACAATCGAGTGGAGGAGGAGAGCTATTCTCTGTCCTTCTTCCCTTCCTGAGTGGAGCCCATGCAGAAAGGGGCTGTGGACAGAGAAGCTGAACATGGGCCTGGTGAAGCCATGAGGCTCCCTAAGGCCTTGAGCTGAGGGCATCCAGGACAGGCCCTGCAGACTGGCTTGGGACCACCCAGGAGACTCCCTGGAGTCCTACTGGGAGCTTCTGTCAAGTGAGTTGGCAAAATCCCAGGGACCTGGAGTTACCAGTGTTTATTGATGACCCTCACAGAGAGAAGAGATCCGGGGCATTCAGACACCTGGTGTTCTAGGTAACTATTTGAATCTGAAATTGATTAACCAGATACCCAAATATAAGACAAAAAAATCACACCTGATTGAGAACTTTAGAAACAAAACCCAGGAAGAATATCAGATACAAGAGATGCAATTAATGTGACACAAGCGACTGGGTGTATTTAGTAGCACTTATCAGAATGTCCTGTCACAGGGGCAGTATGTTCAGAGTCTAACACAATATCCTCTTCTTGGGTAGATATAATGTCTAATTTTATGTGTCAACTTGGCTGGACCATGGTACCCAGATATTGGTAAGGCATTATTTTAGTTGTGTCTATGACGTTTTTTAGATGAAAATAACATTAAAAACAGTAGAATTTGAGTGAAGTAGACTGTCCTCTGTAATGTGGGTGGGCTTCCTCCAGTCAGAGTAAAGCAAAAATAAAATGCTAAGCCCTGCGCCCCCCCATCCCCCAGCTGACTAAATGAATCCCCCTACTCAGCCAAGGGCATTCCAAAGTAAACCTGAAAAACTAGTTCAGGCCATAATGGGAAGGGAGGTTGCACGTGCCTCCTTATACCCTCCTTCCTTTGGAATTCAGGCACAGCAGACCAGCATTATCATTAAAACAGAGATCTTAAGACTGAAAAAACAGACTGTTTGTGGCAATCAGAGACCAAATTGCAACCTGACTGTAGTAGAGCATCACATGACAGATAGCAGGTCCTGAGAGAAATTGAAGTATTTTACCACAAAATAGATTTCTTTGACATAGTTTGAAATGGTCCTAAAAAGCTGTCTCTTGTGGGGAAAATCTGCATTCTGTAGAGAATCCGCTTCCCTTTCCAGCTCTTTTCCTGATCCAGGAGAGAATTAATTGAGTCTGACACCTTTTTAGGTCTGATAAGAGATGTTAGACAGGCGGATCACAAGGTCAGGAGATCGAGACCATCCTGGCTAACGCGGTGAAACCCCATCTCTACTAAAAAAAATACAAAAAACTAGCCGGGCTAGGTGGCAGGCGCCTGTAGTCCCAGCTACTCGGGAGGCTGAGGCAGGAGAATGGCTTGAACCCGGGAGGCGGAGCTTGCAGTGAGCCGAGATCTGGCCACTGAACTCCAGCCTGGGTGACAGAGCAAGACTCCGTCTCAAAAAAAAAAAAAAAAAAAAAAAAAGAGATGTTTACATCTACTCTCTCTGAAGTTGGCTACCTGGAGACTTCATCTACATAACAAAAACCCTAGTCTCTGCAACTCCTTATCTTAACCCAGTCACTACTTTCTATTGATTCTGTGCCTTTGGTTAATAACTTGCAACGAATTACCAATCAGAAAATCTTTAAATCCACCTATGACCTGGAACCAACTCCCACCCACATACACACACACATACTTGGAGTTATCCCACCTTTTCAAACTGAATGAATGTATTCCTTACATGGATTGATTGATGTCTTCCTATGACTTCTGTCTCCCTAAAATGGATAAAATCATGCTGTGACTCAACCATCTTGGGCACATGTTCTCAAGACCTCCTGGGGCTGTGTCACAGGCCTTGGCCACTCATATTCAGCTTAGAATAAACCTCTTTAAATATTTTACAGAGTTTGACTCTTTTTGTGGGCAATTAATTGAAAGTCTTAAGAGAAAAGAATGAGATTCCCCCAGAAAGAGGAAACTCTTCCTCCAGACTGCTCTGAAACTCAAACAGCAACATCAGCTCTTCCCTGGGTCTCCGGACTGCTGGTCTGCACTGCAAATTTCGAACCTGCCAGCCTCCACAATCATGTGAGCCAATTCCTTAAAACAAATCTCTCTCTCTCTCTTTACATCTATCTATCTATCTATCTATCTATCTATGTATATATGTGTATGTATATAGAAAGGTAGACATGGATATGCTGTTGGTTATGTTGGTGTGGAGAATGCTGACTAACGCAGTAGACACACAGGAAAATAGTACTGAATAAATCAATTCATTTAAGCATACAGAAATGAGAAGTAACCATCCTTTAAAGCTAAAAGCTTAGACATCGAATTTTTAATGGATGGTATTTAATACAATCTCTTAAGTATCTAAAGGACATTAAATAGCTGAATAAACACTATATGGTTTTGTAAAGGAAAGAAAAAAATTGGAAAAGGTTTAAAGAATTGCACAAAAGATCACAGAGAATCAATTTAAGAATGAATAGGATAATTTAGCAGCTTCATAGTCTGATCATATTCAGTTCAAATATTTTCTTTTTGAGAGAAGGCATTTTATTGTTGCTTTATTTTTCCACTCTGTGTTTTGATTACTAATTAATCCACAGAGAACAGTGTGTCTTCTACCTTCTTCTCATTACTGGAAGCTGTGAACAGGCACTGAACTCGAATCTGGTTGGCCATTTCTAAATGCAGGCAAAGGAGGCACTCAGAGAGCGAGGGCCCGGATCAGTAAGAACCAACCGTGATCACCTCATGCGCGCACACACACACACATACACACACACAGAGGGTTAAAGGGACTAAGAGTTATCACAGTTTTTATCATGCAAAACACATTGTTGGCACTTGTACCATATCAATCATTTACTATCATATAGATTTTTTTATATATAGCCTTCCCTGCCTTCTCGTTTGCCAAATATTAGTACCCTTGTTTCATCAGTGAGGAAACACAGTCTGTGACAGTCTATGAGATGAACTAAAGATCCCCCTGCTCTTCTGGTCTCTAAGGCACAAAGCAGTGTGTTATATGCTCACATACCCGCGGGGCACAGGCTCCTGCTTTAGGCTGCTGTGGCCTCACTTAACAGCAGTGGAGTCACTTACAAAGTGTGTGACCTTGGGCAAATTACTCCAAACTCTATAAAACGAGGGTAATGTTACCTTGTAGGGCTGTTATGAGGTTAAATGAGTTAGTATATATTAATATAAAGCACTTAGAACAGTGCCTGGCAGTTATTAGTGTTCCTTAGTGTTGTTCATACAGACAAGGCCACTAGAAGACACCAAGAAGTCACATAAAGGCTCCAGAGCCCACTGGGAAAAGGCAAATCAGCCAGGCCTTCTGTGCTGTTCCCTTTCCAATCCCCAGCATGGCCACACTATCTTCAATAGCGGTCACAAGGTAGCCCTCTGGGCTAGCAACATGCTTAGAGTATGCAGCAGGGCCACATATGGTTCACTTCTGAGCAGATGTGCTGGCTCCAGGGTGCCGACCAGCTCCAACTTGGCTGTCCCAGCTGATCCCCACGACTCTCTTCTCTACCCTCTTACAGTCTTTCCCAATTAAAAAAAAATAATAAAATAAAAAAAAAAAAAAAAAACAGGAAAAAAGAAAAAAGATGACAGCATCTCAAGATTTATTCTTCCTTCCCCTCTCCTCCACTTCAAACCCTGGCACATAAGAAGACATGAACCTCACTGAATTCCTTTTCCTGTAGCCAGACACTAAAACCAGAATGTATGTTTAACTTGCTTGGGGTCTAAAGTAGGAGCAAGGTCTAGGGATTCAATGAAATACCTAGGGAATTCAGCTAGAAAAGAAACTTCCCAGGTCAACATTCAGGAACGCAGTTGTGAGAACTGTATAGGGTTGAACTATGACAATGAAAACTTCCAAGGGATCCTGTTGCTCCAGATTGAACAAGATAGGTAGCCTTGGTTCTCTCTTGTTGAAAATAAAGAAAAACAAGACTTCCCCCACTCATATTTCTCTTTAAGTCTTGATTTCACACTCAGGCACAGGAGCAGTTTGTGCCTTTCTTTGACTTGTTAGTTTTATCACTTGGTCCTCCATCGTTCACACCCCCCTCCAGCCCACATAGAGGACGACGGGTCCACAGCGTGTCTAGTAAGCAGAGTGTACGCACCCAGCTCTTTCTGGCCGGGACGCGCTCAGGGCGCACTCACCGCAGGGAGCGTAGCGGTGCGTGGCGCCCTGAAGTTCCTTGCTCGTGTTCCTCATGGTCAGGCGCTGCACGCTGCGGGAAAAGACAGATGCTGCCGGACCTGGTGTTCGCAGGTGCTCTGGACGCTGCCTGCTTGACCCGCTGTCAGAAGCTGCAACTGCAAAAGCAAAATCTGCGCGCCCCCTCTAGGTCGGTCTGTACGCCTCCACCTGACACGCCTGCAGGCGCCTTGCGATCGCCTAGCGCTGGCACTTCCATGCAGGGTGTACAGCAGGGGGCAGGTCGACGCCAGGTAAACAGAAGGGAGCACATCACGCCGGTATACAGCAGGAACACATGCACGCCAGGTAGACAGCAGGGCACGTCCACACAGTGTACACAGCAGGGGCGTACGCACTCCGGGTACACAGCAGGGACACATTCACGCGGGGTATTCAGCAGAGATGCGTGCGTGCGGGTCACACAGCAGGGGGTACGTCACGTCGGGTATTCAGTACAGGCACGTCCACGCCAGGGATACAGTAGGTACAGAGAGGATAAACAACAGGTAACAAAGGGGCCGCGGGACTTGGGCAGGCTGGGAGACCCCGCCCTGTGCTCATCCCAACCCGGCGACAAGGTGGTCCCCTCCCTCCAGCCCCGGCGCGCACTGCCCGCACCGTGAGCTCCTCACAGTGGACAAGGCCGGGGCCCCTGTGGGCGCCCCCATTGTCCTCCAGCCCGCTCAGGCTCACCAGCTCCCCGCGGGTCTCCGTGGGTGCTGCCCGCGGCGCCCGGCGTTGGAGTTTTTACACGGCTGGCGGGCTGCAGCCAACCAAACCCAAAATCCCAGGGCGCTGCGGAACCACAACATCGGCGTCGCCAGGGCAACGGCTGAACGGCCAACCGGCGGGCGCGGCGGGATCACTGGCAGCCAATAGGGGAAGCCTGGTGGGCAGCGGTGGACCAATCAGGGCCGGAAGCGGAGCGCGGGCACCGCCTGTCAACTGCCCGGAGCCCAGAGCCGCACCAGGGCAGGGCTGCGCGGCGATGCCACCGGGAGCCGGGCGGGACTTAGCGGGGATGGGAGCAGGGCCTTACTGTTACAAGAGTGTGAGGGTGTGGGAGTGTGAGGGTGTGGGAGTGTGGGGGTGTGGGGGCGTGGGGACGTGGGCCCAAGGCAAGAGTCAGGCCTCAGTCCTCGTGCCGCTCTGGCTGGGAACCACAGTTACTGCAGAGAGGTCCAGAAAAATTGGGGACATGCATCATGTTTTCCAAAGTATAACTGTCTCACCCTAAAAACAAAACAAAACAAAACACCCCACCAGTATACAAAAAAAAAAAAAAAAAAGAATTTACTAATGAGATGCAGGAGTAATGAATGGTTCACTTAGTAAAGGAATCCTTAGTTTTAGACAAGTTTGCTTGCAAATTTCTCATCTAATGCGTTTTTTAAAGACTAATAAGTATTTGGAAATTGTGTGTCGATAAAATTATGTGAACATTCTTCCTTATATCTCATTTTTCGGGAATAATTCTGTTTTGTAAGTTGAGAGACTTTTTTTAAAGCTCTTGACCATATTTATATAGAATCGTGTTTAGAACTCCAAACACTTGGCTTCAGTGCGAACTTTTTGGTTGCGTGGATTTTGAGGTCTACAGAAAGTACAATGAATATATTACCAATGGTGCTTCATGGGAATGAAGATTATCGATCTGGCATATGCTTGGTGAGGTCAATAGACACCAACAGCTATGGCACAGTTCGGTAGGAAACACTTTTGATACCCAGAAAGCCCCATGCCACCCTGGCAAAAATAATAGGGCTAATTACCCAGCGGTAACCCCTTGTGAGAGTTTGAGGGGATAAGTTGATGCAGAGAACATTCAAAGAAATCCTGTTGTTCCAACGACTGCAGCAACAGTTAGTAGCCTTGGTTTTCTCTTGTTGAAATTTTTTTTTAAAAATCAAGACTTTTTGTGACGGTGGGTATTTGACAACTTGAACTGAACATGAGTCTGTTTCTGTTACATGAGTATAGCCTTAGAAATCTAGCAGGAGACAGGTAATATCAGAATTGGTTAAAGAGAAGATAGTTTTTGTGCAGGAATTAACTCTAATTCTGTGGTTTATCCTGCTGTAATATAATTTCATAACAAATTCTAAGCATCTTCAGTGGTCCAGTCATGAGTAATCAAGACTTCATACTGCAATGTCAAATGTTTGTTCCACTGCATATACAGGCTCTTAGGTTATTGCCAAGCATGACAAATGCTTTTGTTTGTGCAAGTCACGGCATCCTCTAGCTACGCGATTGTATGGTCAAGAGAAGGTTATTTATTTATTTATTTACTTAGAGACAGCCTTGCTCCGTGGCCCAGGCTGGAGTGCAGTAGCGCGATCTCAGCTCACTGCAACCTCCACCTCCTGGGTTCAAGAAATTCTCCTGCCTCAGCCTCCGGGGTAGCTGGGATTACAGGCACATGCTACCACACCTGGCTAATTTTTGTATTTTTAGTACAGATAGGGTTTCGCCATGTTGGTCAGGCTGGTCTCAAACTCCTGACCTCGTGATCCACCCGCCTCAGCCTCCCAAAGTGCTGGGATTACAGGCATGAGCCACGGCTCCTGGTCAAGAAGGTTATTTTTTTTAATTGATCATAATAACTGGAGCTGTCATTACCAAAGAGCATCTTTATTTCTCCATTGGATTAACAGAAGAGTACAGCATTCATCCTAGCTGATAACCTTCTTGACTAGCTGAAATCATAAGTTGAGTGATGATGAAGTGTTATCATTCTTTAGAAGAAACTTTTTATTTTATTTTTATTTTATTTTATTTTTTTTGACAGGATATTGCTCTGTCATCCAGGCTGAAATGCGTTAGTGTGATCATGGCTCAGTGAAGCTTTGAATTCATGAGCTCAAGAGATCCTCGCACCTTAGCTTCCGGAGTAGTTAGGACTCCAGGCCCACACCACCACATCTAGCTAATTTTAAAATTTTTTAGTAGAGACAATGGTTTTGCTATGTCACCCAGGCTGGTCTCCAACTCCTGGCTTCAAGGTATCCTCCTGCCTCAGCCTCTAGGCATGAGCCCCCCAATGCCTGGCCAATTTTTGACTTTTGCAGTGTGATTGAAATTACAAATATTTGCAAACCAGATCAGATAAGAATGTAGGTAATGATGCCATGCAAATTAAAACATGACACAATAATAATTTATTTATAATGAGAATATCTCAATGTCTTTATTTTCTATACTTTATGACATGATCATCTTTCTACCACATTATGGCCCTCAGTATTTAGAAAGATCCAACTTTCTCTGACATATATTTTCACTTTATGCCTAATTTTATTCACTTTACTTGTAGATATGCAGATAATCTCCTGCTTATGACCTTTTTGAGAAGAGGAAAACTGTATTTGAGTACAAATTCGGATTTTTCAAAGCCCTCTGGTCCTTCTTTCCTGCCTGGTCTCTGTTGGTTTACCCATGTTGTTGGCTGAAGCTGGTTTATTTAAACTTTCAGGACACATCTTCTGTTTGTGCTTTTCCATCTCTCCACTTTTGCCCTGCCTTGTTACTGTCTATTCCTATCTCAAGCAGCTGAAAACCCTTGTATAATTCCCCTCTCCAAACTTCACCTCTGTGGGTTCAGTCTTTCCCTCTAGAACACACAACACACTCTCACCAGGGTTTCACAAACTGGAGGGGCTTTTACATTTTGTGCTTTCTTTCTGATAATCTGAGTAATTTATAAGACAAGCTTTTCTTTTCTGATATATATTTATGTATTTCAATGTTATATAGCAGTTTGGGTTTTCAACCTCGTTGGAGAAACAAGATCATCTTCTTTCACACAGGAGAGAGACTGGATTTTTTTGACTCTGCAGTGCTCTGCATGTTAAAATAATGGCCTTTTTCTTTGTTTGAAATTTTTCCCGAGGAAAATGACACATTTTGGAGTTTTTCCAACTTTATTAAGATATAATTAACAAGCAAAACTTCTATGTTTCGGTTGTACATGTTAATTTTATACACATCTACATTGTGAAATAATTACCACAATCAAGCTAATTGACATATTCATCATCTCACTTAGTTACCTTTGTGTATGCGTGTGTGGGGTAAGAACACTTGAGATCTACTCTCTCAATACATTTCAAGTATGCAGTACAATATTGCTAACTGCAGTCAGCCTGCTGTACATTAGATCCCCAGAATGTATGCCTCTTGTAACTGAAACTCTGCACCTTTTGACCAACATCTGCCCATTCCCACTCCCTCTGCCTATCAGCCACTGGCAACTCCCGTTCTACTCTTCGCTTCTACAGATTTGACATTTTAGGCTCCACATATAAATTAGATCATACAGTATTCACCTATCTGTGTCTGGTTTATTTTACTTAGCATAATGTCCTCCAGACTCATTCATGTGGACACAAATAACACAATTTCCTACTTTTTATGCTGAATAATATTCCATTCTCTTTCTCTCTCTCTCCCCCCGCCACCCCCCACCCACCTTGTGTGTGTGTGTGTGTGTGTGTGTGTGTGTGTGCGCGCGCGCGCGCGCGTGTGCATAAATCACATTCATTCATCCATCAATGAACACTTGGGTTGTTTTTATATCTTGGCTTGTAAATAGTGATACAATGAACATGGAAGTGCAACTATCTCTTCAACACACTGATTTCATTTCCTTTGGATATATATACCCAGAAGTGGGATTGCTGAATCATATGGTAGTTCTATCTTTAATTTTTTAAGGCACTTCCATACTGTTTTGCATAATGAGTATACCAATTTCCATCCCACCAACAGTATACAAGGGTTACCTTTTCTCCGCATTCTTGCCTACACTTATCTTTACATATTTTTGTTTGTTTTAAGATTAACAAATTTTTAAAAATACGGTGTCTGGCTATGTCGCCCAGGCTGGTCTCAAACTCCTGGGCTCAAGCAGTCCTCCTGCCTCAGCCTCCCAAGTAGCTGGGATTACAGGCGTGTACCACTTTGTGCAACACTAGCCACTTATCTTTTTTATAATAGCCATCCTAACAGCTGTGAAGTGATATCTCATTGTTGTTTTGATTTACATTTCCCTGATGATTAATGATGTTGAGCATCTTTTCATATGTCTGTTGGCCATGTGTATGTCTTCTTTGGAAAAAAAAATGTCTATTCAAGACTTTTGCCAACTTTTAAATTCAGTTATTTGTTTTCTTGCTATTAAGTTCTTTTGTTGTGCAAAAGCTTCTTGGTTTTTGGTTTGATATGGTTCCAGTTATTTATTTTTGCTTGTGCTTTTGATGCATATGTAAAAAGTCATTGTCAAGACCAATGTCAAGGAGATTTTTTCTTGTTTTCTTCTAGGAATTTTATGGTTATAGCTCTTATGTTTAAGTCTTTTATCTATTTCAAGGTAATATTTGGGTATGGTGTAAGATAAGTGTCCAATTTAATTATTTTGCATGTGAATATCTAGTTTTCCCTGCACCATTCATTGAAGGGACTACAGGGTCCTTTCCTTATTGTGCACACCTGGCAAACTTATCAATGATTAGTTGGCTGTATATGTACGGGTTTATTCTTGAAAAATACACATAGACTTTGACCCAGAAATTCCTCCTCTGGGTATATATCCTTAAAGATATATTCACACATATGGATAATAACTTAAATACAAGATTACTATTGCACATTATTTTAAATATCAAACTGCCCATCAATATGAGACAGGCTAAACAGCCTATGGCCCATTCACCCAATGAAACACTATTCAATCATAAATGAATGAGGAAGATTATCTCAAACCATCAGAAAAACTTCCAAGATAAATGTTTAAGCGAAAGAAGCAAGATGGAGAGCACAGTCTATAGTAAGCTACCATTAGGAATGTGGAGAGATAAATATACATATAAAATGCTACATATATAATACAATGTCACATACTGTGCATGCATATCACATCTTTGAAAGGAAATAGTATAAATGGTAGCATAGATGCTAGGAGGGAGGGGAACCAATAGCTAGAAGGCAAATGCAGGGTGGAAAGGCCATATTTGCTGTGTACCATTTTGTAACTTTCAAATTTTGGACCAATAGGTAAAAAAGTAGAAACTTGGGGGTTTCTTGGGATAGATCTAGACTCTCAGAAAATAGATAGTAAATTGAAAAATAACACTTACAAATGCACCCAGAAATCAGATTAAGTAAAAAGAGAAAAGGGCAAAAACAAATATGAAGGAGCAGTTGAACTATATGGAAAGTAAAGGGGAGACACAAGTGTCAATAGGTGGACCATTCTAAGAAAATTGGGGCAGTGGCAGAGATGCAATATTTGAAGACCTGATGGCTGAAAAATAGTCCAGAACTGAAAAAAACACACAAGTGTCCAAACTGAAAAGACTCTCTGAGTTATAAGTGAGGAAAAACAAAAACTAGTATCAAACCTGGATACACTAAAATACAACTGGAAAATATGGATAAACAGAAAATCTTAAAAACTACCAGAGAAATTGCCAAAAAACACAAGAGAAATGAAGATCAGACAGAATTCTCATCAGCAACAATCAATCCACGAGGCCGTGGAGTAGTATCTCCAAAGTGCTGAGAGTGAAATGTCATCCTAGAATTTATGCCCCAAATAAACCAGCTCATCCTTCCACCTAACTATTCTGTTTCTAGGTGTATGTTTAGAAAAACCTTGTGATGTGTATATAACAACATGCAATGAGCATTATTCTTTGCCCAAAAAAAACTGAAAACAACATAAGTATACATCTATAGAAGGACGGGTAAATGAACTGTCATGTATATACAATGAAATACCATAGAGCAATTAAACTGAGTCGAGTTAATGTTTCAAGATGGATAATATTGTAAGAAAACCAAGAGTGGCATAACATTTAGTCTACATTTTAAGCATGAAAACAATATTATTTGTAGATACACGTTTACATAGTAAAGTATCAAAAATAATGAGAATAGAGTATATCAATTTTCAGGCTGTAGTTATCTGTGGAAAATAAGAGAGAGGGCTGAGATTCAGGATACCTGGGGGTCTACCATTATATTTCTGATATTTTCTTTATTAGAAAGGCACTGAAGCAAACACAGCAAAACATCCAGATTTGCTATAGAAAAGTGGTAAGTACATGGGAGGAGGGGTCTTTGTATTATTCAGTGGGTTTGACATATGGTACAATTAGGCCCTTGAAGCAGAGAGGTGGATGCGTGTCCATGCCCTGGCTGGACGTGGTGGCCATCTGCATTATGAGGTGTCACGGAGGATGATGCAACAGAAGACTCAGAAGCTTTACAAAATTCCTTCTTCAAGAAGAAACACCCGTGGAGGAAGAAGACATTAAACAAAACAAATTTAAAAACTGTATGTATAGCTTCATGTTTTTAATAAAATAGGAATGAGGACAAATGTTGCTCTTCATCCTACCAGCTGTTTGTTCTTTGGTAGGGGATCATGAGTGGAAAAGCAAAGGCAAGAAGGGCTGCCATGTTTTTTAGAGGTTGCTCTGAAGATGCCAGCGGTAGCACCAGTGGCAGCACTTTGCTATCAGAGGATGAAAACCCTGATACGAATGGGTAGGTAAACACGGCAGAATGGTGTGCCTGAAATTGTAGGTTGTATGTGTTACATCTGTCACTTGTGTCCTGTTCACCTGTTACCTGTTACCTGACAGACAGTGTTTTCCTCCTTTATAGAGAAAATCATTTCCAAATAGTTTCCTTTGAAGGTTTCTCTTGATCACAGTACTTACGCTTGATCACAATACTTCTATGTCAACAGTATCTGGATTAATAACAGCAGACTGGGGACAAGGATTAAGAAAGGAAAGCCATCCTGTTTAAAAGAATGAGCCGCAGCAGCAGGAACTTAAAACCATCCAGATAATTCACTTTTTTTTTTTTTTTTTTTTTTGTCATTGGCCTCGCTTGTATAGTCTTGGTGGTATGCAGAGCTTAGCACCGGGCTCAGGACTCTGGGCACAGAGGGGCATTTATTACATTCTTGGGTGATAATTGACTAAAGACTCTGGTAGGGGATGCATATTTTGAGTGAATCACCCTGTTTCCTCTAGTGAGAACATATGTGGGGATTATTGTAGCAGGGAATCCAAAGACCCTAAACCTATTTAAAAACGCCCTGCCCATGTGCTGCCTGCTGGAAAAACAAAAACTTTATTAGAAAAGCACTGAAGCAAACACGGCAAAACATCCAGATTTGCCATAGAAAAGTGGTAGGTATATGGGGTGGGGGACTTTGTATTATTCAGTTGGTTTGACATATGATACAATTAGGCCCTTGAAGCAGAGAGGCAGATGCGTGTCCATGCCCTGGCTGGGCGTGGTGGCCATCTGCATTATGAATGGTGATGAAATAACCTTCCTATTGGTAACAATGAAGCACTTGCACAGAAACAAAACTGTCAATAAAAATAAAAGGAATACTACAAAGTTATTAGTACAAGTAGAGCAGCATTTCAAAATTACAGTAATAACAAAATATGCTTGCCCCAAATGGCAGAATCCCACTGGCTGGGCGAAGGCACCGAAGGAATTTTGCAATGCAGAGCCTGGCAGCAAGTTTTCTAGTAGAAAAAAAAAATAACACTGGAATTAATCTTTGGTAAATATGGTAATGTGATAATTTTCATTTAATGCAGCCCACCAGAAGAGCTCTTATAGACCACAATTGACCTATGAACAACTTTTTTATACAGTGGACCCCTTACCGCTCTCCACATCTCCAATAATAGTTAAAAGGAAGAGGTTTCAGAATATACTTCCCTGGAGGGAAGAGAGTTAAGAAAATTCTCTTCTTAGTTGCTTTCCACACTGTCTCACACTCTTGGATGGCTAATAGGCATGACTGCTTTATGTAGGGGAGATAAGCTACTTAAAGATTCTGTTCCGGGAGAATTAGGTGGCCCACTCTAGTGAATACAGTTAACAAATGATCCATCTTAATGTGATTTTTCGTATGTTTTAAGTAGAAATTTTTAGTTTGCCAACTTGTAATACTTTATCCAGAAGTTTACAACTTTCACCTTAGTTTAATGTGATCATTTTAGCTTCCCTCCCCATCCGCCCTTTAGGGCTTTTTAAAAGGTTGGATGTGAAAAGGTTATCATTACAACCACTTTGTAAAACTGAGCAAAATCTACTGCAACGGATTAAGCATGTATCCTATGACCCAGCAATGCCTCTCTTGAGAATATACTTAAATGAAATACATACTTGTCTTCATCAAAAACCATGTACAAGAATGTTCATAGCTGCATTGCTTGTAGTAATATTTATAACTCCATTGTTTATCATAGCCCCGAACACCCATCAATGTTAGGATGGATAACCACATGGTATATTCACACAATGAAATACTATACAGTTATAAGAATGAATGAACCACAGCTATGCACAACAGCACAGTTGACTCTCACAGACATAAGGCTGGGAACAGGAGGCAGACAGATAGGGCCCATACCTGAATGGGTCCATTTATAGATGGTTCAAACCCAGCAAACCTACTTAATGGGGATAGAGCTCAGGAGAGCAGGTACCTTCAGAGGTGGGAGGTATAGGGTTGATGAGGGCACAAGATGGGCTTCCGATGGGCTTGGTGTATTTATCTGCTCGGGCTGCAACAATAAATACCACAGACTTGGTGGCTGAAACAACAGAAATTTATTTTCTCGCAGTTTTGGAGGCTAGGAAGTCCAAGATTCCAGCTGATTTGGTCTCTGGTGAAGGCTTTCTTCCTGGATTGCCTTCTCACTGTGTCCCCATGTGACCTTTCTTCTGACTGCACAAAGAGGGAAAAAGTTCTAGTCTCTCTTCCACCTCTTCTAAGGACAACAATCCTGCTAGTTTAGAGTCCCACTGATAACCTCTTTTACCCTTAATTAGCAATTAAAGACCCTATCTCTAAATACAGTAACAATGAGGGTAGGGCTTCAACAAATGAATGTGTGTGTGGTGTGTGTTTGTGTTGGGAGGAGGAGTGCAATTCAGTCCACGGAACTGAGTGTGCTCAATTTCCAGTCCTGGGTGAGGTTTCATGGATGTGTTCATTCTGTGAAGCATCACTGGGCTGTACAATTATACAGAAAAGAACACAAATCGTATTTGTATAGCATACTATACTTCAACACAGAGTAGGAAAAAAGGTCATGATGACTTCAAAGAATTTTATCAGATATTTGTTAATTGTCATAGTTTTTTATCTTAATACCGAATTTCCATAAAATTAGAGCCTGATTTTTCTTCTTTTTCTTTTTTCGTAGCTAATTCTACATTTGAGACCTCTAGAAAACTGCCTTTGTTTTTTTCTTATAAGCATTTTAAGAATATAAATAGACGTATACTAGCATAAGCATTGCATATGTGAAAGCGAGAGGTATGACTAAATCTATGTGCTCACATATATGCTGGTAAGTGTGTATCATCACGAAAATGATCTCTTGATTTAAAAAATAGTGGATTGGAAATTAAAGTAATTCATAGACTCAACCTAGATTAAGCAAGAATGAGAATAAGTAAGTTTGTTGACTTGGGAGTAGTGGCTAAAGTCCAAGTTAAATGCATGATGTTGTTAAATTCTTTTTCTAATCATTGTTTTTATTCTTTTAGGGTAACTCGATCATGGAAGATTATTCTAAGTACGATGTTTACATTGACTTTTCTTCTTGTAGGTAAGTCTTCCTAAGTAATGATCCTTAAAAACCATTTCTCTATATGTCTACCTGGTGAGAGAGATCTCAACAGAATGACTCATATTTGTAAATAAATGCCACGGAAAGTGCTGGAGGTGACCTGCACATTATCAAAGCTTTTTTGTTTGTTTTTTATTTCTGATTGTAAAGGTAATATTGGCTTTTAAATAGAAAATTTAGAAAGGACCTTCTTTTCTTTTAGAATTGTGGTTTGCTTTTTGCAAATTTTGTAGTCATATATGTTGCTTTAAAGGTAAGGATTTCTAATATATTTATTGCAAACATATTATACATTTTACCTTTTCTAAATTTAAGTGACTGCACTTGGGAGGTTTTGACAACCAGAGACTGTTGCTCATCACACAGTTCCCCAAAAAATCATTGCAGAATGTGCAGTGTGTAGTTTCATATTGAGAAATATCACAATCCACAACCCCTAGCACACTGGAAATTTGTTATTTAATATATTGACAACTTAAGGCATGGATCTCGCATTAAAATCAAAGTTTCAACCCAGTTATTGTTATAAAAAAGATCATAAAGCGTGTGATCTTTCTTATCTGACTTCTTTCACTTAGCATAATGTTTTTAAGGTTCATCCATATCCTAGCATGTTCTTCATTCCTTTTTGTAGCTAAATAATATTTCATTGTATGTATATACCACATTTTGTTTATCCATTTACCTATTCATGGACATTTAGAGTGCTTTTATCTTTTGGCTATTGCGAATAGTGATGCTGTGCATAAGTGTGTACATGTGCTTATTTGAACATCTGTTCTCAATTCTTTCAAGTATATACCTAGGAATGAGATTTCTGGGGAGGAACCACCACACTGTTTTCCTCAATGGCTGCACTATTTTACATTCCCACAAGCAGTGTAGGAGGAGTGCTATATTTTGGATATCTGACCTCCCAAATCCCATGTTGAAATCTGACACCCAATGTTGCAGGTGGGAGCCTAATGGAAGGCATTTGGGTCATGGGGACAGATTCCTCATGAATCACTTGGTTACATCCTTGTAGTAATGAGTTGTCACTCTATTAGTTCTTGTGGGAGCTAATTGTTAAAAAGAACCTGACTTCTCCCAACTCTCTCTTGCTCCCTCTCTCACCATGTGGTCTCTGCACATGCTGGCTCCTTTTTGCTTTCCACTATGAGTGAAAGCAGCCAGAGACCCTCACCAGCTGTAGATGCTGGTGCCATGCTTCTTGTACAGCCTATAGAACTGTGAGCCAAATAAACCTCTTTTCTTTATAAATTGCCCAACCTCAGATATTCCTTTACAGCAACCCAAATGGATTAAAACAAGAAGTCCGATTTCTCTACATTTCCACTAACTTTTTTTTTCCTTTTTTTTTTTTTTTTCATTACAGCCATCCTGGTGGATGAAAAGTCATGTTTCATCATGGTTTTATTTCTCTAATGACTAATGATGTCAAGCATCTTTTTATGTGCTTATTGACCGTTTGTATGTGTTCCTTGGAGAAATGTCCATTAAAGTCTTTTGCTCATTTTTGATTAAGTTGTTTGTCCTTTTGTTGTTGAGTTGGAAGAGTTTTTTATGTATTCTAGATACCAAACCCTTCTCCGATATATCACTTGAAAATATTTCTTTCATTCTGGGTTGTCTTTGCACTTTCTTTATACTGTCCTTTGATACACAAAGGTTTGTAATTTTAAGGGTGTCATATCGAAGAACCCATTGCTAAATCTTTTTTGAAGAGTTTTGTGGTTTTAGCTCTTCTAATATTTAGGTAATTGACCCATTTTGAGTTCTTTTTTTATATGATGCAAGGGATCCAACTTCATTTTTTGGCATGTGGAAAGCCTGTTGTCCCAGGACCATTTGCTAAAAATATTACTCTTTCCCTATAGGTATCTTTGAATGCCTTGTCCTCCTTTCCAAAAACTGAATTGGCTATAGTTGAGTTAGTTTATTTCTGGATATTCTAGCCCATTGGTCTATATGTCTATCATTATCCAGTATCATGCTGTTGGGATTTTGATAAAGATTACTTGGAATCTGTGGACAGCTTTAGGTAGTTTTGCCATCTTAGCAATACTTCCAATTCATGAACACAAGTTGTCCTTCCGTTTATTTAGGTCTTCTTTATTTCTTTCAGCCATGTTTTATAAATTTCAGTTTTGATTCTAAAGTAAATCTCTTGTAAGCAGCATGTAGTTGAATCATGTTTTTAAATTCATTCTGCCAGCCTCTGCCTTTTGATTGGAAAGTTTAATCAATTTTCATTTACATTAATTACTAATAAGGAATGACTTACTTCTGCCATTTTTCTATTTTTTAGAAAATCTATACCTTCTATCTTTTTGTTCATTTCCTTCTTTACTGCCTTCTTTTGTGTTTAATTGCTTTGTTGTAGTGTACTGTTTTGATTCTGTTCTCTTTCATTTTGTATTTTTTCTAGATATTTTCTTAGTGGTTACCATGGGGATTTCAACTAAGACCCTACATTTATAACAATATAGTTTAAATTTATACCAAATTAACTTTAATAGAATACAAATACTCTGCTCCTATTCAGCTCTGCTCCTCTTTTTTTTTTCCTCCTTATGATCTGTATTCACTGGGATTTACTCCTCTTTATGTTGTCAGAAATTACATCTTTACACATTGGGTACCCATAAACATAGATGTATAATTATGCTTTATAAATTTGTCTTTTAAATTATGTAGGAAATAAAAAAAGGAGTTACAAACCCAAAACAATAATACTGGTTTCATATTTACCTCTCTATTACCGTTACTGGAGATTTTGATTGCTTCATGTGGCATTGAGTTACTCTCTATGTCCTTTCACTACAGCCTGAAGGAATCCCTGTAGCATTTCCTGAAGGGTTGGTCTAGTGGTAGAGACACCATGAGCTTTTATTTATCTTAGAATATGTTAGTTTTTTCTTCAGTTGGGAGAATAGTTTTCTCATATATAGAACTTTTTTTCTTTTGGCACTTTAAATATGTCATCCCACTCTCTTCTGGCCTCCATGGTTTCTGAAGAAAAAATCAGGTGATAATCCAATGAAGACTTCCTTCTATATGACAAGGCATTGCTCTCTTTCTGCTTTCAAGATTCTCTCTGTGTTTTTGTCTTTCAACAGTTTGATTATAATAGGTTTCAGCATGAGTCTTTTTAAGTTTGTCTTACTTGAAATTTGTTGAGCTTCTTGGATGTGTAGATTCATGGCTTTTTATCAAATTTGGAACTTTTTCAGCTATTATTTCTTTAAATATTATTTTTCTTATTTAGAATTCAAAATTTTTTAAATTTTTGTGGGTACATAGTATATATACTTATGGGGTGCATGAGATGTTTTGATACAGGCATGCAATGTGAAATAATCATATCATGAAGAATGGGGTATCCATCCCCTCAAGCATTTATCCTTTGTGTTGCAAACAATCCAATTACAATCTTTTAGTTATTTTAAAATGTACAATTAAGTAATTTTTTACTGTAGTCACCTATTGTGCTGTCAAATAGTAGGTCTTATTTATTCTTTCTATTTTTTGTACCTATTAACCATCCTCACCTCCTCTGTCTTCAACACTACCCTCCCCAGCTTCTGGTAATCATCATTTTACTCTCTATGTTCATGAGTTTAATTGTTTTAAATTTTAGCTCCCACAAATAAGTGAGAACATGTGATATTTGTCTTTCTGTGTGTGACCTATTTCACTGAACATAATGATCTCCAATTCCATCCATGTTGTTGCAAATAACATTATCTCATTCTTTTTTATGGCTGAGTAGTACACCATTGTGAATATGTACATTTTCTTTATCCATTTATCTGCTGATGGACACTTAGGTTGCTTCCAAATCTTAGCTATTGTGAATAATGCTGCAACAAAAGGGAGTGCAGATATCTCTTTGGCATACTGATTTCCTTTATTTTGGGTATATTCCCAAAGTGGGACTGCTGGATCATATGTTAACTCTGTTTATCATTTTTTGAAGATTCTCCAGACCATTCTGTATAGTGGTTGTACTAATTTACATTCCCACCAACAGTGTATGAGGGCTCTCTTCTCTCCATATCCTCTCCAGCATTTGTTATTGCCTGTCTTTTGGATATAAGCCATTTTAACCGAGGTGAGATAACATCCCATTGTAGTTTTGATTTTCATTTCTCTGACAATCAACGAAACAGGCACCTTTTCATATGCCTGTTTGCCATTTGTGTGTCTTCTTTTGAGAGATGTTTATTTGAATCTTTGGCCCATTTTTAAAATCAGATTATTTAGGGTTCCCCCCCCCCAAAGAGCTATTTGAGCCCCTTATATATTCTTCTTATTAATCCCTTGTCAGATGGGTAGTCTGTAAATATTTTCTCCCATTCTGTGGGTTGTCTCTTCACTTTGTTGATTGTATCCTTTGCTGTCAGAAGCTTTTTAGCTGTGATCTCATTTGTCCATTTTTGTTTTTGTTGCCTGTGCTTGTGGGGTACTGCTCAAGAAATTTTTGCCCAGACCAATAACCTGGAGATTTTCCCCCAGTGTTTTCTTATAGTTGTTTCATAGTCTAAAGTCTTAGATTTAAGCCTTTAATCCATTTTGATTTGATTTTTATATATGGCAGGAGACAGGGGTCTAGTTTCATTCTTCTGCGTATGAATATCTAGTTTTCCCAGCACCATTTATTGAAGAGACCATTTTTTCCCCAGCGTGTGGTCTTGGCACATTTGTTGAAAATGAGTTTTCTGTAGGGGTTCTCTATTCTGTTTCATCAGCCTGTCTCTCTCTTTTTAGGCCAGTACCATGCTGTTTTGGTTACTAAGCTCTGTAGTATAATTTGAAGTCAGGTAATGTGATTCCTCCAATTTTCTTCTTTTTGCTTAGAATAGCTTTGACTATTTGGGGTCTTTTGTGGTTCCGTATAAATTTTAGGGTTGTTTTTTCTATTTCTGTGAAGAATGTCATTGGTATTTTGATAGGGATTGCATTGAATATGTAGATTGCTGTGGGTAGTATGGACATTTAGCAATATTGATCTTCTAATTCATGAACATGAGTTATCTACTTTTTGTGTCCTCTTCAATTTCTTTCATCAGTGTTTTATAGTTTTCATTGTAGAGCTCTTTCACTTCTTTGGTTAATTCCTAGATATTTGATTTTATTTGTGGCTATCGTAAATGAGATTACTTTATTAATTTTTCAGATTGTTCACTGTTGACATATAGAAATGCTACTGATTTTTGTACATTGACTTTGTATCCTGCAACACTGCTAAATTTGTTTATCAGTTCTAATAGTTTTTTTGTGGAGTCTTTAGGTTTTTTCCTAATATAAGATCATATCATCAGCAAGCAAGGATAATTTAACTTCTTTCACTGCAGTTTGGATGCCCTTTCTTTCTTTCTTTCTTTTGTCTGGTTGCTCTAGCTATGACTTCCAGTACTATGTTGAATAGCAGGGTGAAAGTGAGAAACCTTGCCGTGTCCCAGGTCTTTGAGGAAAGGCTTTCAGTTTGTTCCCATTCAGTGTGACACCAGCTATGAATCTGTCTGTCATTCATAGCTTTTATTACATTGAGATGTGTTCCTTCTATACCCAGTTTTTTTATGGTTTTTGTCATGGAGAGATGTTGAATTTTATCCAAATGCTTTTTCAGCATCAGTTGAAAACCATTATATGGCTTTTATCCTTCATTTTATTGATATGGTGTATCACACTGATTGATTTGCACATGTTGAACCATTCTGCGTCCCAGGGATAAATTCCACTTGGTCATGATGGATGATATTTCTAATGTGCTATGGAATTCAGTTTGCTGGTATTTTGTTAAGGGCTTTTGCATCAATATTCATCAGAGATATCGGCCTGTAGTTTTCTTTTCTTTTCTTTTTAATGTGTCTTTGTCTGGTTTTCATATCAGGGTAATACTGGCATTGTAGAATGAGTTTAGAAGTATTCCCTCCTCCTCTCTTTTTCAGAATAGTTTGCATAAGATTGGTATTAGCTCTTCTTTAAGTGTGTGATAGAATTCAGCAGTGAAGCCGTGGGGTCCTGGGCTTTTCTTTACTGGGAGATTTTTTATTATGGCTTCGATCTCATTACCTTTTATTGGTCTGTTCAGGTTTTGAATTTCTTTCTGGTTCAATCTTGATAGATTGTATGTGTCTAGTAATTTGTCCATTTCTTCTAGATTTTCCAATTTATTGGCATACAGTTGTTCATAGTAGCTAGTAATGATCCTTTAAATTCACGCCATACCAGTTTTAACGTCTCCTTTATTATTTCTAATTTCATTTGTATCTTCTCTTTTTTTTTTTCTTAATCTGGTTAAAGGTTTGCCAATTTCGTTTAATTTTTCTAAAAACCTTTGTCCCATTGATCTTTTGTATTGTTTACTTCAATTTTATTTATTTCTGATCTTATCTTTATTATTTCTTTTCTTCTACTCATTTTGGGTTTGGTTTGCTCTTGCTTATCTAGTTCTTTAAGGTACATCATTAGGTCATTTATAGTATGTTTTTCCTCTTTTTCAATATAGGCACTTAGAGCTATAATATTCCCTCCTAGTACGTCTTTTGCTGTATCCCATAGGTTTTGTTTATTTCTTCAAATATTCTTTCTGCCCCTTTCTCTCTTTCTCTCTCTCTCCTGTTACAACACACGCACAATGCATATGTTGATCAACTTCATGGTGTCTGATAGGTCTCTTGGGCTCTGTTCACTTTTCACTTTTTTCTTTCTGTTCACAGACTCAATAATTTCAACAGCTCTATCTTTAAGTTAACTGATTCTTTCATCTGCCTTCAATAGACTGTTGAGCCCTTCGAGTAAGTTCTTCATTTTAGTTATTCCTCTTTCAGCCTCAGAATTTATATTTGGTTTCTTTCATAATTTATTTTTATCAATATTCTCATTTTATTCATACATAATCTTCCTGGTTTCCTTTAGTTTTTTGTCCATGGTTTCCTTTAGTTTTCGAACATATGTAGAATAGCTGATTTAAAGTTTTTGTCTCATCATTCCAATGTCAGATTCCTCAGGGATGGTTTCTGCATTTTCTCCTTTTAAATGGGCCATACTTTCCTGTTTTATTGTATGCCATGTGATTTTGTAAATTGAGCATTTTAATATTATAATTAACAACTCTAGAAATCAGATTTTCCTATTTCCCAGGGTTTGCCTGCTGTTGCATGTTGAGGGCTGCAATCACTTGTTTGTTTAGTAACATTTTCAAACAATATATTTTTTTTCTTTTTTGAGACGGAGTCTTGCTCTGTCACCAGGCTGGAGTGCAGTGGCATGATTTCAGCTCACTGCAACCTCCACCTCCCAGGTTCAAGCAATTCTCCTGTCTCAGTCTCCCGAGTACCTGGGACTACAGGCGAGTGCCACCAAGCCCAGCTAATTTTTGTACTTTTAGTAGAGACAGGGTTTCACCATGTTGGCCAGAAAGGTCTCGATCTCTTGACTTCATGATCCGCCCACCATGGCCTCCCAAAACTATTTTTAAGACTGTATTTCTTGTCGTATATGTTTACTATTCCACTATCTCAGTGGTTAGCCACTGATTTAACACATATTTCCTTGAATTCCTGAATCCAGAGAGAGAGAGAGAAACGGAGACAGAGAGATTACTCTCTCAGTCTTTGCAGCTTGGCTCTAAGCTGGGACACTCCTTCAAGACTAAACCAGGCCACCTACAACTCTGCCTTAGCCTTCACTTCCTGCTTATACACAATCTACAGATCCACCAGAGGTGCAACCCAGTATCTTCTTGAGGTCATTTATGAACATGTATCCAGTCCTAGAAATGCACATTACATTCTCTCTTTCCTAGTATATGATGCAGCAGTCCTTCTGATCCCTTTTTCCAGCAAGAGACTGCCTCTTTATTCATGGGCCTTTGGGTCTGTCTGCCGCTTCCATCATCTACTGTCTTTTGTCCCAGTTGGGCTTGGGCAGTGTGTCTTTGAAGTTTTTCAATAGATATTGCCACTTCCTAGAAAGCTATGGGAGTGGAATAAACACAGGTCAGTTTCTGTGCCAGCCCCTCAGGGAACCACTAGATGGGTCAAAAAACATTGCCAAGGTATAAGAACAAGGTCTATATTAAAGGGATGTGAAATGCTGTTCCTATAGTTGCCACCACCAGGTTGGGAAATGGAAGATCATAGTCAGGTAAACAAAAATGCCACATGATCTGTTTCTAGAAACTAGCCCCCCTATCCTTAGTTATCTGGCTGCTGTAGGTTTTGGATTAGATTCCAGAGTTCTAAAAAATTTGATTCTGTCAATCTTTACCAGCTATATTGTTTATATGGAGGCTTGATTTTTTGTGTGTACTATTCCACCATTTTCCATGATGTCACCCAAGGATCTGATACTCTTAAGAGTATATATATTTTTCATGTTTAGGGAAATTCTTATGAATACATGTAAAATATTTTATGTTTCCAGAGAAACTCTTTAATCAGAGTTTGTCTTTTCTTTAACAGGACTCCTAAGTCATCAGTGGCTTAAAGAAACAGAGGTTCCTCAGAAATCCAGACAATTATATGCCATAATTGCAGAATATGGCTCAAGGCTTTATAAATATCAGGTGATGTTTTGTTAAGTCATTTTGTATATCACTCACTTGAAGTTTAATATGCTACAAGGCTAGTTCAACTTTCAATATGTTATCTTTGTTTTATATGAGAATATCTAATAAAGTTAATGTAGGAAATGGAATTCTATTAAGTGGTTTCTATGGTTTGATTGTGACCGCCAAACCTCATGTCAAAATTTAATTGCCATTGTAACAGTGTTCAGAGGTAGGACCTTTAAAAAGTGATTGGATCATAAGAGCTCTGAATTAACGCCATTATCATTGGAATGCGAGACTCAACTGAAGAGTGGGCTCCTAATAAAAGGATGAGTTTGGTCCCATTTCTCTCTCTGTCTCACATGTTCCTGTGTCCTTTCATCCTTCTGCCAGGGTAGAATCTTCACCACATGCCAGTGCCATGGTCTCAGTTTTCCAAGCCTCCAGAACTGCAAGCCAAACAAACTTCTGTCGTTTATAAGTTACCCAGGCTGTGGTATTCTGTTATAGCAGCAGAAAACAGACAAAGACAATAGCTTCATAGCTATGACATCCTAAAAATTCTCCACAGTTCCCCAAGAGAATCTCAAGCACAAATAAAATGGCAAATAAATCTTTATCATCAACTTCTGCCCGACACTGCCTGACACCAGACAGGAGTATGGCACTTCCCTTTATCCTGAAGCTAGTTAGATCTAAGTGGGCTTAGACTGAGGCCAGTCATTAAATGTCCTCTTTCTGATCCACCCCACCCCCAGCATTCCAGAATAAGACTTGCCCATCCTATGCTCAGAAACTCAGAAGACTGGAGGGAGGCAGGTGGCAGTGTAACCACCCAAAGGGTTCACCTTGCCTGTTGCCTTGACAGAGCCAATTTATCAAGACAGGAGAATTGCAATAGAGAAAGATTAATTCATGCAGAGCCGGTTGTGCAGAAGACCAGAGTTTTATTATTACTCAAATTAGTCTCACCAAGCATTTGAGGATCAAAGTTTTTAAAGATAATTTGGCAGGTAGGGGTTTGGGAATTGGGGAGTGCTGATTGGTCAGGTTGGAGATGGAATCATAGAGGGTCAAAGTGAAGTTTTCTTGCTGTCTTCTGTTCCTGGGTGGGCTGGCAGAACTGGTTGAGTCAGATTACCGGTCTGGGTGGTGTCAGCTGATCCACGCAGTGCAGGGTCTGCAAAATATCTAAAGCACTGATCTCAGGTTTAACAATAGTGATGTTATCCCCAGGAACAATTTGGGGAGGTTCAGACTCCTGGAGCCAGGGGCTGCATGACCCCTAAACTGTAATTTCTAATCTTATAGAGAATTTATTGGTCCTAAAAAGGCAGATTGGTCCCCAAGAAAGAAGCGGGTCTTTTCAGGAAAGGACTATTATCAATTTTGTTTCAGAGTCAAACCATGAACTGAATTCCTTCCCAAAGTTAGTTTGGCCTACTCCCAGGAATGAACAAGGACAGCTTAAAGGTTAGAAGCACAATGGAGTAAGATAGGTCTTATCTCTTTCACTGTCATAATTCCCTCAGTTATCATTTTTGCAAAGATGGTTTCAGCAGAAGCTATGACCAGGTCACTGCTGTTCTGTGGGAAGATGGACAGACATATTGACCTGTCTCCACCAGTATGCTGACCTTTTAACCCATAGTGACTGCAGTGACCCCAGTCAGTGACCTCGGGCCTGACTGATCAGATTCATACTTCATACCCTTTTCGCTGAGGGCCTCTGAAATCTTCTACTTCCCAGTTCCTCCAGCAACTGCCTCATTTCAATGTGTCTTGCCATGTGAAGTCCCCAAAGGGAGGAGACTGCACATGCATGATGCCCATAGCATTCCAGTCCAGTGAGGAAGCCTCCCTGGATGTTCATAGGTTGATGCCCGGGATAACTCCCATCTCAAACGTGCTACTCAGTCTGCATATGTTGACAATCTGTGAGACCCCAGTCTTAGACAAAAGCACAGCCACCTGGGAACCCCACAGAGAGAGTCAGCTCAGATAGCTCCTACTCCACGAGGTCCTCACATCAAAGACTAAGACCAAGCCCATGGGAACTGAAGCTGGATAGTTAGGTCATCACCAGAAAAGCAGAGATCAGCATGCAGAGTGGTCAGTGGTGGCTCCAATTATTGCCAATTTGTGCCTGAGCTTCATTGTGATGGTTAATTTTGTGTGTCAGTTTGATTAGGCCATGGAGCTCAGAGGTTTGGTCAAACACCAGTCTAGATATTTCAGTGAACGTATTTTTTAGATGTGATTAACATCTAAATCTATAGACTAAGTACAGAAGACTACCCTCTACAATGTGGGTTCATCTCATGGTCATTTTAAAGTCTTAAGAATAAAGAATGAGATCCCCCAAGAAAGAAGAGATGTTGTCTCCAAATAGCCTTCAGACTTGAGCTGCAACATCAACTCTTCCCTGGTTCTCCAGCCTGCCAGCCTGCCCTGAAAACTTCAGACTTAGCCCCTTGAGCCAATTCCTCAAAATAAATCTCTCTATATATACATTGACTTGGTTCCGTTTCTCTGGAGAACGCTGACTAATACACTCATAAGTTTATCTGGCAGGTTCTGTTAGTGCCTGAATATTGGGTGCCCCTTTGCCCATAGTCTTCTGCTGCAGATCTTTGCAGGGATGGTTTCTTTCTGAAATTCCAGCTAGCTCAAATGTCTCCTCATCAGACAGGCTTCTGTGACCACCCAAACCACCTGTGACAAAATCCAGGTGTAGATGCATCCCAGTTTGACCCCTGCTTTATCTTAGACACTCATCAATTTCTTTACCAGCTCTCTTTTTGCATTCTCCCCTTTTAACTAAAATGTAATGATCAAGGAGCTTGTCTAGAGCCTAGAAGAGTCCCCAGGTAAATGGAGGCTTAATAAATATATATATAAACAAATAAATAAATAAATAATCTGAGACTAATCACATTTTAAAAAGGCATCCTTCCCTTCTACCTTCCGATTTTAGACTAACCAGCATACTCAACAGCAAATTCAACCCTTTAAAAATGTCTAGCCAGCCCAACACGGTGGCTCATTCCTGTAATCCCAGCACTTTGGGTGCATGAGGTGGGCAGATCACTTGGCTCCAGGAGTTCAAGACCAGCCTGAACAACAAAAAAAATCAGCCAGACATGGTGGCGTATACCTGTAGTCCTAGCTACTCTAGAGGCTGAGGTGGCAGGATCACTTGAGCCTGGGAGGTTGAGGCTGCAGTCAGCTGTGCTTGTGCCACTGCACTCCAGTCTGGGTGATAAAGAAAGACTCTGTCTCAAAATATAAAATAAAATGTCTATGGCCGTGTTTCTAAGGACGGTATTTTTCGTGAGGTTGAAGTTGAACTATGATCATTTAATTTTTGACCAGTGTTAACCTGGTTTTCACATAGACAAGCACACTGTCAGAAACCACTGGAGACTGATTGTAACTTATTTCTATGTGAGTTCTTTATAAATCCCAAGCTACATGAAGTAGACGCTGTTTATCAATCTCCTGAGCTCAAGCGATTACAGGCATGAAACACTGCACTCGGCCAGTAATAGATTTTAAATATGCTCCCTTGCCTTTAGATATTATTTTATAATGACATTTAATGGATGATAAAATATTCCAATGAATATTTTCAATGAATACTTATTTCTAAACAATTGGATTGTCTCTAATTTTTTAAATATTATAAACATAAACATCCTATGGCTTAATCAATTTGCCTCTCATTGATTACCTACTTAGGATAAACCCTTAAAAGAAAAATAAGTAAAGAATATTTATAATTTTTAGGTGACTTTGTTTTCATATGGAATCCTAACGATTTGATATTACTTTTCAAAAAGCTGGATATATCGCCCCATATTCCACCATGGGGAACAGGATAATGGTAATAATTATGCCTCAGAAGGGATCCTAAGAACACTAAATATATATTACACTTTATCCTCGAAATTACCTTTCAGTAAGAGTATTACTAAATCCATTTATAGATTAGGAAGCTGGATCAGCACAGTGAAGGAAGGCAGCCTGTGGTCACACCACTGCATATTCCAGAGCTGAAATAGTCCTCCCTGAGGATCCAGATTTTGTTGAGACTGGGCCTGCCATTCAGACTAAGACTTTGCTCACTGCTACACTGAGAACAAAATTTTATTGTCACATGCCACTTTCAAATCACCAGCACAGTCTTAATCCATTTGTGCTATTATAACAAAATGCCATAGACCGGGTGGCTTATAAACAACAGAAATGTGTTTCTCACAGTTCTAGAGGCTGTGAAGTCCAAGATCAAGGCATGAGTATTCTATGTTTAATGAGAGCTTTCTTGTGTCTTCAAGTGGCAGAAGGTCAAAGGGCAAAAAGGGCCTAAACTACTTCCTTTGAGCTTTTTATTAAAAGCACTAATGCTATTCACATGGTTGATACCTTCATGACTTAATCACTCCCCAAAATACCCTTCCTCTTAACACCAACACAATGGGGATTAAGTTTCAACATGAATTTTGGAAGAAACATAGATAGATATTCAAGCCATAGCAATCACAGTCGTTAGTTCAAGACAAATGACTTCAAATTTCTTACTCCAATATTTAATTGGTTTCTATCTTAAAACCTGTATTAAGCAGCAAGCTTAGTTATTTACGCAGGACATAGTCTGTCATCTCTATAGTTTGTAGGATTCACCTTGAAGTTATATGGTTTAAAATTAGATATCTTATGGGACTTCACTGAGAAAAAATTTTAATGACCATGTAAGAAATTTGTTAACACATCATTGAATTTATCCTGGTTCAAATTACTTCAGCCATGTTCCAAGGCATAAAGCTTTGGGTCTCAGTCAACATTATCTGGAAACAAACAAACAAACAAAAAACAAATAAGACTGGGCTTTGCCCATGGCTATTTCTTTGCCAGCCTCTACCTGATGCTTTCATATCTCAGGAGGGTGTAAATTGACAGCACATGCAGACAGACCCTACCTTAATCCATGGTTAGGATAGGGCACAGGGGCTTTGTTGCTGAAAACAATATCCCTGGAGGCTGTGTCCTCTTAATGAGTGCTTTGGACATTTTCACATCTGATGAGGCTTTCCCTGAGGTAGGCTTTGTCATGAGGCCAACAGCCTACAGGGAGGGATGTTTTAGGAAGGTTCCTAGGACACTGAACCCCCATCTCATTGCCAGAAATGTTGCAGAAAGATCATCAACTATACACAAAGCAGCCTTTATAACACTTTTGATTTTCTTTTTTCACATTGTGGATGTGGTAAATTTTGGTCATTGGCCTGCCCGCTTTCCCACCCATTTGGTTGCTGTGATGCTCTGAAACAAATTTATAGCCCACAGCGAATAACTTTCAAGAATTTCAGGCACGAGTAGGTTCCAACCTCATCCTTCTTGCGTTACCTTACTTTTCCAATCTTTATTTTATCGTCACTTTGACTTCCTCACTTACTGTTTTGTCCTACATATTCTTATACTATATATGTTCCTATAGTAGAACTTGCCTGAAATGCTTTTGGGAATGAGGCAAAATAAAAATGTTTTTAAAATTGTGAAAAATTTTATTTTTCAAGGAACTCTCAAGTTCATTTATCAGCAAACTAATTGAGGAGTGTTTTCTATATGTTATTTTATGGCTAGAACAGAAAAAAGAAACAAATTGAAAACACTGCTCCTACTGACAGGGAACTTGCTCAAACACAATGTGAAAAACTAGAAGTGAGAATATCTACCAATGATAAGCTCCCGAATTCACATCCTTTTCAAAATAAAAATGATGAGGAGAACATATAAGAAGTGTAATTGCTCAGAACAAAAGTAAGGCAATATTTTTCCATGTGTCACACTACATTCCATTCTGACACCATTCTCACACATGACGCAACAGCACCATACAAGATACAACACATTTATAGTATGTGGCACTATTTTGGGCAGAGCAAACTGATAAAAAGCCAGTCTTTGAAACAGAAAAGCAGGCTAATCACTGGATAAAGATGGAGCATTATTTCCCAGATAACACATTGATGGTCACTGTAGGAGACTGAAAGGTGATCCCCAAAAAGATATGTCTACCTCCTGACCCCCAGAACCTGGGAACATGACCTTTATTTGGGAAAAAGGTCTTTGCAGATGTAATTAAGTTTCTTGATATCAAATTGTCCTAGATTACTCAGATGGATCCTAAATACAATGACAGGGATCTCTTTAGGAGACTTACAGAGGACAGAGACACAGAGAGGAGAAGAGGAGACCACATAAAGGCAGAGGCAGAGACTGGAGCGATGTAGCCACAAGCCTAGGAGTGCCCAGAGCCACCAGAAGTTAGAAAAGGCAAGAAACAGAATCTCCCTGAGGACCTTCATAGGAGCGTAACCATGTAGACACGTTGACCTCATGCTTCTGACCTCCGGAACAGCAACAGAATAAATTTCCATTGTTTCAAGCCACCTCATTTGTGGTCATGTGTGTCAAGAGCCCCAGGAAACTCATAGGGTCTCTTTGAGTTCTCTGTTGGGCACCTGAAGTATGAGCTTTGTTGCTACAAGAAAGTGATCATTAAAGGCAGAGGTGTCTGCTTCCCAACCTGGCAGGGAGAGTATGTGGATGAGACAAAATTCTGGAAACTGCTGTGGGAATCCTCCAAGATTTAAGTTTAAACCCAAGGGAATTGGTTGCTTGGGTCAGACTTCGTTTTCACACTTATCATTCCTCCACTCCGATCTACATTATTTTCTTGGCACGTAGTCAAAGATACTGCCTCTTAATTGATAAATCACTTGAGTAAAACATGTCAGGGTAGGGGAGTTCCAGATATAAAGAAAGGATGTCAGGAGCCATCCGTTCATGGGCATTGTTGACTATTTTTCCTAGAATTCTCTGGGGAAGAGATCTCCCTTCCACATTTGTCCTCCCCTTCTCACCAGCTTGTCCACTCAGTTGGCTTCTGAGCCCTTCAAGATTGGTGCCCCAAGGTGCTCTCTTTTGCCCTCCTTCCTCTGTTGATAATATTATTGACCTTCTCCAACCATCCCATGTTGGAATAGAGGCTGTGCATGTGTGCATATGTGAGTATGCATGTGTGCATATGAGCATGGGCATAAGTGTGTATGAGTGTGTATGTGGAGTGTGTGTGTTTGTGTGTGTGTGTCTCATGCTGGGTAAAGACAGATGGGAAGAGAGTGCAGGGCTTTGGAGGCTCCCAGGCTAATGACTTGTAGGGCATTTGAAATGTGAGCACCCTTAGCCGGGTGCAGTGGCTCACGCCTGTAATCCCAGCACTTTGGGAGGCCAAGGCGGGCGGATCACGAGGTCAGGAGATCAAGACCATCCTGGCTAACACGGTGAAGCTCTGTCTCTACTAAAAATACAAAAAAAATTAGCCGGGCATGGTGGTGGGTGCCTGTAGTCCCAGCTACTTGGGAGGCTGAGGCAGGAGAATGGCGTGAACCCAGGAGGCGGAGCTTGCAGTGAGCTGAGATGGTGCCACTGCACTCCAGCCTGGGTGACAGAGCAAGACTCCGTCTCAAAAAAAAAAAAAAAAAAAAATGTGAGCACCCAACCAACCACCGTCATCTGTGGCAGGGCCTGGAAGACACACAGCAGGATGAGCTGAGGAACATAGAGGTGCTGGCCACCCAGGCCCAAGGTCTTCTCAGTGACAGGAAGAGGCGGCTAGGCCATTCCCCCATTCTAGGAGAGGAACAGGCAGCACAGTAGCCTGGTACTGCAGACTAGAGTGCTGCCTGCATTCTGGCATCCTCTATCTCTCCAGTGTTTATGTCTTCCCTGACCACCTCCACAGCAGAAAGTCCTCTGAAGGCAAACGTTGTGTCCAAACGGTAATTTTACCTTTTCCTGGTTTCTTGTCTTAGTTTGGTAACCACCAAGACCATCCACACCAGAGACTATCTATACCACACATGTCACCAATGTTAGATACATTTCTGCAATTTTCTGATTGTGATGGCCAGTCTAGCCCAAAAGTAATCACATCCCTTTCTTATTTGTAAGTGGGAGTCTCCCTCCTTGTTCAGGAACAAGCCCAAAGAGCTCAGCATGCCCTCTAATGTCGCCACGTGCTCCTTGGGTTTTTCCACATTCACCAGGGGCGCCTCTCCCCTTTGTCTTCCCTTCCCTCTCTTCCTCCTCCCTCTATTTTTTCCTCTTCCAACCTCACTCTCTCCTCCCCATCAGACTGTGTTCAGGCCTTTACAGTCTTAAGAAACAGGAAATGATGTGCCCAACCAAGAGTTCCTGTTGAATGTCACTCATTAAATAGATTTGCATTACCTCATCTCCTTCAAATACATTCATGAGGTACAGATGAGGCTGGGAAAGAGGCAGGCCACTCAGAGGATGCTCCTGAGTTCCAGCCAGCACATCTATATATCAGGAGTCAACGTGCTATTTATTTCCCCTTTCTGAGGAAAAAAAAAAAAAAAACTCTACTTGAATAAGCAGAATTCAGAATGATTTATCTTTTTCTGTTGTTTTCAGGCCAGACTTCGTATGCCTAAAGAGCAACTGGAACTTTTAAAGTGAGTGAGATTTTTTTTGCTATGTGTCTCTTTTTGGTGTGATTTCAAATACTGAAATGTTTTTGTACAAAAAAGCATAAGAAAGAAAAGCTACTCCCTGAAATAACTCAAAATTTCACTCCCAGAAATAACTATTATTAATAGTTAATGATGTCATTCTTAGCATTTCTCTATGTATATATGCAGATGGAAAGAAAGGAGGAAGAAAAAGAAAAAAAGAAGATAGAAAAGATTAAAGGGTTAGAGGTGAATTAATCTACTCCTGCTGTGTTTAGTATTAAAAATAGTACATTTATTGTTATTTGGATTTCTCAGAAGAAGGAAACAACCCAATTAAAGTTGCCTCCTCTCACTTGTGCATCTACATAATTTAAAATTTTAAACACCAAACAGTAACATTTTTAGTACTTTAGAAAATTACTTGCCCCTTTATATATTTCTACTTCTATGGAGCATTCCTTAACAAAATACACACTGAGGTGTGCTTTCCATGTTATTTATGATAATTAAAAATGGAAAACAACCCTATAAGAAAAATAGACCAATGGTTAACTACATTGGAATATATTCATGAAATGAAGAATTATAAAGCCATTTAAATAATTCTAAAATAGGTTTAATCATTTGGAAGTGTAGTGGAGACACAAAATTATAAATATTATTTCTATTTTGTTACTAATTTTTTGCATGGAATAAAAACTGGTAGAAAGTCATTAAAATTTAACAGTGTTTATTTCTTCAAAATGCTTGTTTTTTCCCCAATTTTAAGCATGTATTGTTTTACAAATGGGGGAAAATACTAGATAAGTAGTGTTTATACTTTTTCAGCATAAAGAAATACCTATTCGCTTGACATTTTCTTATTCTCTCTACTAGTCATTTTCGAACTGTAAACACAGAAAACCCATTCTTGGGAAGTAAAATCTTGCATGCTCAGGCTGTCAATCTGGTAACCGGTTGCTGCCCACTGGCTGGATCCCCCAGCACCCCTTGCCCAAGGCACTTCCACTGAACTCAGGCTACGGTTCAAAAGCCACTGCTCTGTACTACACTGGAAATGCAAGGTGTTCCCAGTCGGAAGGAGGGTACCAGGGGGATTCAGGATTCACCTGTGTAATGTCACCCAGCTGGGGGACCAGCAAGGTTGATTGAGCCTTGCCTGTCGTCCTGTGCAGAGCCCGGCCAAGCACTAGGACACCCTCAGCCATGTGACCCCTGGATGGCCTCGGGTTTTTTTTTTAAGTGAAGCATGATGCTTTAGAGAAATGGGTGTGCTCTGCTCTCCCCTCACTCAAGAATGTATATCTTCAACAATATAAAGCACCTCATCACGTGGCAGGCTCCGAAGCCCAGCCACAGCTGACAACAGGAGCTTTACACTTTCTTCCTCTCATGCTGAGGTTCTCCCTTTACAGGAAGGAAAGCCAGACTCTGGAAAACAATTTTCATAAAATTCTACTTTTGATTGAACAAATAGATGTCCTGAAGGCATTGCTTAGAGATATGAAGGATGGTACGGACAATAATCACAGCTGGAACACCCATGGAGACCCTGTGGAGGACCCAGACCACACGGAGGTCCTGGATGAGGCAAAGCATGTTGGGCGGGATGGGGTGGTGGATAGTGAGGATGTGCAGGGTGACGGGGAGTATGTCCTTCCAGTGTCACATCCACTTCTTCTCCCAATGGGAAGTCCAGTGTTGACTGATATTTGGTTCGTGTACAGAAACCCACTGTTTCATAAATGCTGTGTCACAGAGAAGACATTCTATTGCATATGACTTCCTTCACACCAAAATAAATAACTCTTCTATTTTCCAGTAGAAAGAAAGAAAGAAAGAAAGAGAGAGAGAGAAAGAAAGAACAGTCTCTGAGCTCTATACACAAATACCTTAAATAGCAAAAGATTTGCATTCATCATCTTTGTAGCTAATGCAGTTAGTCTAGTCAGCATCAGATTCAGGCAAAACTGTGTTGGAAACCATGAGCTCTGTTTTGCTTCTTTCTCTTCTGCTGTCATTACTACTTTCTTTTTCTTCCCTAATGTCTACTTTTTGAAATACGCAGCAATCTGACACAGACCACCTGCCGCCCGCCAGGCCCCATTTCATCCTTGTCACTGTGAAGGTGTTACATTTAGGCAGCTTGAACTTAAACTGTTGCGCCTACTTAGGGTGCTTATGGTTTTGTTTGTTTGTTTGTTTGTTTGTTTTTGTTTTTTAGAATGACAGCATCCTTCAGAACCCAATATTAATTAGAGTCAGTGAAAAATGTCTAATATAAGTAATCATGTAATCTGTGTAAACTGCCTTGATTCCCAAGTAACTCTAGAATGTTCAAGTCTTTCAGTCTTTACTGCTAACCACAGGACACTAATGAGGGATGGAACACAGTAGGTCACAGCACAACCTCACCTCACACCTCACCGGGAGGGCACTGTGATGCAGTGGTTAGGGCTTCAGAAGGGACCGTAGGTCCACCATGCTGCGTGACCTTGTGGGAGTCCCTGAACACACCTTGGCTTTATTTACGTCGTATCCCTGAGAGGGACACTCCCAGGAGCCGTGAATATGTCAGTCCACGACGCATGCACAGTGCCTGGCTCAGAGTGCAGCTGATAGGTGCTCACTGCTATTCTAATTTTGCAAATTAGGTCCAAATCAATAAAACGAATGGTCAAAACTCAAGCAGTTGGCAGACATTGTTAACAGAAAACTGTTTCTAAAATTTCTACAGGAAATGTCAAACTTGGTCAATTATGTACTTAAAAAGTTGAGAGAAGACCAAGTCCAGATGGCTGATTATGCTCTGAAGTCGGCCGGTGAGTACAGAAAAAGTGAAAAGAGGAACATTTAAAAAAACAATACTTCAGGAGTGTCTCTACCCTCTACATTTGTTTATGAGGAAAACATGTTTATCTGGTAACTTGAGAGGGGGGAAATTAATCAATTTAGATAATAAAGAAGAGAATAGAAATAGTTGTCACTGATTGCTTTCTGTGTGCAAATGTTCCAGGGAATAAAGCCTGTGCAACTTCATTAACATGCATCTAAAAGAACCACCAAGAAAGCCAAGATGCCACAGTGAAGTTGTGAAAGGCACAAAATATTAGGACATTTTACATTATTATATACTAAAACGACTATGATAACCAATCTAAATGCATTATTAGGGATTAAATGACAGTGTTTAAAGGTTATATATAATGTTCCTAATATATTTCAATTAAGATTAATTCTTAAGGGCTAAGGCTATGAATCATTAACCTTAATCTTCTCTACCATGCTCTGCCTATAATAGACTACGAGCAATATGTGTTCAGTGAACAATGTGGAAGGAAAGAAGAAAGGGACAGAAGGAGAAAGGAAATATAAAACACATAGTAATGCTAATTTTAATCAATTGATACTCAAATTTATGCCAGGGAGATAAATTTCCAGCTTACATGAACTGGAGAGCATTTGGAACAGCATGATTACTCAGGCTTGAGAGTGTGTGTTTTTTGAGAGAGTGAGTTAGAGGGCAGAACTTTCCCGAACCTGATGCCCTAAAGCATGAGTGTTAAGGTAAGATGGGAGAAGGACCATAGTTCTTTATTTTTAATTTTTTAATTTTTTTATTTATTTATTTTTTTTGGTCTTGGCATTCTGATACACTTTTTAAATGTTTTCTTCTTTGTATTGATGTATTTACATCAACTGATGTAATTACAACTTCCATTTTGAAAAGCCTATGATGACGAATGTAGGTGCACAAGTAGCGCATGAAGAGTGAGGAAAAGAAGGAGATAATCGGGCTTCTCTGTAACCATAGATGTGGAAACAAATGTCAGTTCTGCTTTGGCTTTGGCCAAGATGGAGAAAGCCTGTTAAGTCCCTTCCCACCTGATTACAATGAAAAAAAAATCTGGACAAAATTCAAAAAGCAACTACCTGTGTGGACTGAAAAGTAAACAAAGCAGGCAGTTGGAAGAGGGGAACCAAAAACTGTAGTTGTGAGCCTGTGGGAGTTTCCTTTTTTCTTTTCTTTTCTCTTGCAGCGTAGGCTGAGGCAGGCAGCAATTACAGAGCTGCAAATGTGGCAGCAGGTTGGGCAGCTAAAACTGAGAGAGGCCCCATTTTTCTAGCCAAAGACGCAGAATAAAGTAGTTCTGTGGTCCAGAGAGTGTGGGGAGAAAGCCTGGGAAGGCAAAGCTGCAAAGAAGACGCCTGCTCTCCTGTCTGTTTGTGGCCAGCTTCTGGCCTCACCTCTCAGCTGCCCATTCGTGGGAACAGACTCAAAGCAGCAAAGTGGAGGCTTCGAGCATTTGGCAATGATGTAAACTATGACTCAAGTCTTGGACTAACCCCTGAGTGGTACATGGACATGACAGGCCTGTAGCAAAGGTTTTGAGGACTGAATTGAGATTGGAACCACCACCCATAAAAGGAGGGAGGACTCACATTTCTAGGCTGATTGATGAAGCAAATGAAAGCATTCCCTAGTGGATTTTTATGGGACTCAGAGTCTTACAATATAATATTCAGTATGTCTAGGGTACAAATCACAATTACTTGGCATGCAGACTCCTAGGGAAATAAGACCAACTACCAAGGGAAAAGACAACAGATGCCAACCTCATCATGACACAGATGTTCGAATTGTCACACAAAGCTTGAAGCAGCTAGCATAATTATGCTTTATGAGGTAAAAGTAAGTACACTTGAAACGAATGAAAAGATACCTATTCTCAGCCAAGAGAATAAAAAGAACCAGATGGAATTTTAGAACTGAAAAATACAATATCTAAAATAAAAATTGACTATATATGCTTAATAATAGAAAAACAAAAATAGAGAAAAAAAGTAGTGAAGTCACTCCTATTTAACACAGTATGAGAAGTCCTGGCCAAAGTAATCAGACAAGAGAAAGAAATATAGGGCATCCAAATAGGAAGAGAGGAAGTCAAACTATCCCCGTTTGCAGACAACATAATCCCCATAGTCTCAGTCCGAAAGCTTCTTAAGTTGATAAACAACTTCAGCCAAGTTTCAGGATACAAAATCAATGTGCAAAAATCACTAGCATTCCTATACACCAACAAAAGTCAAGCCAAGAGCCAAATCAGTAATGAACTCCCATTCACAATTGCCATAAAAAGAATAAAATACCCAGGAATACAGATAATTTTGGAGGTGAAAGATCTCTACAAAGAGAACTACAAACCATTGCTTAACGAAATCAGAGATGATACAAACAAATGGAAAAACATCTCATGCTCATGGATAGAAAGAATCAATATCATTAAAATGGCCATACTGCCGAAAGCAATTTATAGATTCAATGCTATACTTATTAAACTACCATTGACATTCTTCACATAACTAGATAAAACTATTTTGAAATTCATATGAAACCAAAAATAGCAAGGGCAATTCTAAGCAAAAAGAACAAAGCTGGAGGCATCACATTACCCAACTTCAAACTATACTACAGAGCTACAGTAACCAAAACAGCATGGTACTGGCACAAAAACAGACACATATACCAATGGAACAGAATAGAGAACCCAGAAATAAGGTCACACACAACTATCTAATCTTCTACCAATCTGACAGAAACAAACATTGCAGAAAGTATTCCTATTCAATAAATGGTACTGGAATAACTGGCTAGCCATATGCAGAAGACTGAAATTGGACCCTTTCCATACATCAAATATAAAAAAAACTGAAAATGGAACATAGATTTAAATGTAAAAGCCAAAACTACCAAAAAAAAAATTAAAAAATAAAAAACCCAGGAAGACAACCTAGGTATTGCCTATGAAGTTACTCCTGTTCAACGCAGTATTAGAAGTCCTGGCCAGGGTAATTAGGGAAGAGAAAGAAATAAAGCACATCCAAATAGGAAGAGAGGAAGTCAAACTATACCTGTTTGCAGACAACATAATCCTATATCTAGAAAACCCCATAGTCTCAGCCTGAAAGTTGTATGTACCATTCAGGACATAGGCATGGGCAAAGATATCATGACAAAGACATCAAAAGCAATTGCAACAAAAGTAAGAATTGGCAAATGGGGTTTAATTAAACTAAAGAGCTCTGCACAGAAAAAGAAACTATCAGCAGAGTAAACACACAACCTACAGAATGGAAGGAAAATTTTGCAAACTCTATATCCAACAATGGTCTAATATCCAGCATTTATAAGGAAGTTGCACAAATTTACAAGAAAACAAAACAACCCTATTAAAAAGTGGGCAAAGGACATGAACAGACACTTTTCAAAAGAAGACCTGCATATGGCCAAAAATCATTTGAAAAAAATCTCAACATCACTGATCATAAGAGAAATGCAAATCAAAACCACAATGAGATAACATCTCACACCAGTCAGAATGGCTATTATCAAAAAGTTAAAAACTAACAGATACTGGCAAGGTTGTGGAGAAAAAGGAATGGTTATACACTGTTGGTGGGAGTGTAAATTATTTCAACCACTGCAAAAGACAGTGTGGTGATTCCTCAAAGACCTAAAGCCAAAAATACCATTTGAACCATCAAACTCATTACTAGGATATCCAGAGGAATGTAAATTATTCTTTCATAAAGATATATGCATGCATGTGTTCACTGTAGCACTATTCACAATAGAAAAGACATGGAACCAACCTAAATGCCCATCAATGATAGATTGGATAAAGAAAATGTTGTACATAGACACTATAGAATACTATGCAACCATAAAAAAGAACAAGATCATGTCCTTTGCAGGAACATGGATGGAGCTGGAGGCCATTATCCTTAGCAAACTAACACAGGAATAGAAAACCAAAAACACATGTTCTCACTTATAAGTGGGAGCTAAATGATGAGAACACATGAACACATAGAGGGCAACAACACACACTGGGGCCTATTGGAGGATGGAGGGTGACAGAAGGGAGAAGATCAGGAAAAATAACTAATGAATACCAGGCTTAACACCTGGATGACAAAATAATCTGTACAACAAATCCCCACAACACAAGTTTTTCTATGTAACAAACCTGCACATGTACCCCAAACTTAAAAATTAAAAAGAAAGAAGTAGTGCAGTTGAAGATAGATCAAAAGAAATTATGCAATTCAAAGAATGAAAAAATGTTCGAAAAAAATGCAAACAACTTCAGAAACGTATAGGACACTATAAAAAGGTATAATATTCTTATCCTTGTAGTCTCAGAGGGAGATGAAGAGGAGACCAATGTAGGACAATAATCTAAAGAAGTAATAACCAAAAACATCTCAAACTTGATTTTAAAAAATAAAAAATAAATTTACAGATTCAAAAAGCATGGCAAATCAGAAACAAGATAAATTCAAGGAAAATGACATCCAGACACATCATAGTTAAATTGCTCAAAATCAAAGATGAAGAAAAGTATTTGAAAAAAGCTAAAAAAAAATGCATTATTACAGATTTCTTACCAGAAGTTAAAGAGACCAGAAGAGAAGGAAACTACATGTTTAAAGTGCTGAAGGAAAGGATCTAGTAATGCAGAATTGTAGATCCAGTGAAAATATCTTTCAGGAAATGAAGGCAAAATGAAGACACTCTTAGATGAAGAAAAACTAAGAAAATTCTCTGCCAATGAATCCGCTAAAGGAAGTTCTTCAGCTCAATAGAAATGACACCAAAAAGAAACTTGGGACTTAAAGAACGAAGAAGGAGCAACAGCCTCATCTGTGAGTAAAGATGAGGTGGCCCGGCACGGTGGCTCGTACCTTGTAATCCCAGCATTTTGGGAGGCTGAGGCAGGTGGATCACCTGAGGTCAGGAGTTCCAGACTAGCCAGGCCAACATGGTGAAATCCTGTCTCTATTAAAAATAGAAAAATTAGCTGGGCGTGGTGGCGCATGCCTGTAATTCCAGCTACTCCAGAGGTTGAGGCAGGAGAATAGCTTCAACCCAGGAGGTGGAGGTTGCAGTGAGCCTAGATCATGCCACTGCTCTCCAGCCTGGGTGACGAGAGTGAAACTCCATCTCAAAACAACAACAACAAAAGATGAGGTAATTTTTTTTCTTTAAGTACTTCAAAATATGTATGGCTGTTGAAAGGAAAAAATGTATGGCATTATCCGGGGGTGGAGGGCTAATATATGTAGATTTAATACTATGACAACCATAAAGGAAAAGTCAGTGGGTGAGATTTAATGGGCATCTATAAATGTAAAGATTTTACTTGAATGATAAAAAGTTAACTCTTAAATAAACCATGAGCTGCTAGGTATGTGTGTTGTAATCATGAGAATAATTACTTTAAAACACAGAGATATCCAAATGCTAATAGAGAAATCAAAATGGAGGCCAGGCACAGTAGCTCACGCCTATAATCCTGGCACTTTGGGAGGCCAAGGCGGGTGGATCACTTGAGGTCGGGAGTTCGAGACCAGCCTGGCCAACATGGTGAAACCCCGTCTCTACTAAAAATACAAAAAGCCAGGTGTGGTGGTGCACACCTGTAATCCCAGCTACTCAGGAGGCTGAGGCAGGAGAATCGCTTGAACCCGCAAGGCGAGGCAGAGATTGCAGTGAGCCGAGATTGTGCCGTTGCCTGGGCCCCAGAGCGAGACTCAGTTTCAAAAAAATTAAAAAATTAAAAAAAAATTTAAAAAAAATTAAAAATTTCAACTAATATTTACAAAAGGCAGGAAAGGGAAATGAAGAAAAACTGGGAGAGAGAGAGCGTAAGAAAGGCAGAGGGTAGGGGAAAAGGCATGCAAATTAGAAAGGAAGAAATAAAAATGGTTCTATTCAGAGACAACATGATTGCTTATGTAGAAAAACCACCAAAAAAATCTACTAGAATAAGTGAGGTTTACAAGTTCAAGGGTATATACACAATTTCTATATGCTAACAATAGAAAATTAGAAAATATTTAAAAGCAGCACTATTCATAAATGCAGTAAAAAACATAAAATACTTAGGTATAAGGGTAATAAAATGTGGGAACTGAGAGCTAAAAACTAAAAAATAATAATGAAAGAAATAAACAAAGATTTAAATAAATGGACAGGTATACCATGTTTATGGATTTGAAGACTCAATACCATTAAGATGACAATACTGTCCAGCTTTTCTATGGATTCAATACAATCCTAATCAAAATCCCAGCAGAATTATTTGTAGAAATTGACAACCTGTTTTCAAAATGTACGTGGAATGGTGAAGGAACTAGAAGAGTCAAATTTGTTTTGGGAAAAAGAGGGACAAAGTTGGAGAACTCACACTACCTGATTTTAAGGCTTACTATAAGTTTACAGTAATCAAGAGCATGTGGTACTCGTGAAATCAATGGAACAATGCAAAAAGTCTAGAAGTAGTTCACACCCGTGGTGAATAGATTTTTGAAAAATGGAAAAAAGGCAAGTCAGTGGAGCTGGAACAGGTGGACATTCATATGCAAAAAAAGAAAAAAAAATGCCTTGGCCCCAAACCCACAATTTGTAAAAATTAACCCCAAATGGGTCACAGTCTTAAATATAAAACTTAAAGCTAGGAAAAAAATAAGAGAAATTTTTTAGAGTTAGAAAAACTTTTCTTAAACACAACATCAAAAACTATGATTGTAAAAGGAAAATAATGGATAATACAGGGTTCATCAAAATTAATTTCTGCTCTGCCAAAAAACAGTTACGAGAAGGAAAAGACAAGTTACAGGCTGGGGGAGAATATTCGGAAACCACACACATTCTTGAATCCAGAATTTATAGAAAACTGTCAAGCCTCAATTAAGCAAACAGACAACCCGATACAAAATAGGCAAAAGATTTAGAAGACACTTCATTAAAGAAGATATATGCATATCAAAAAAGTATATGAAAAAATGCCTCACATTATTATTCATTAGTGAAATGTCAATTAAAATCTCAATGTTATATCATTACACACCTATTAGAATGCCAAACAGAACAAAACTGACCATACTAAGTGCTGGCAACAGCATGAACCAAATGGACCTCTCATACACTGTGGGTGAGAATGTAACCTGGCACAGCCACTCTGGCAAAGTCTGACAATTTCTTATGAAATTCAATATAACATCTTATTGACCCAGCAATCCCACTTCTACATATTTATCTAAGATAAATTGAAACATGTTCACATCAAAACTTGCCAAGAATATCTATAGCAACTGTATTCATAATCACCAAAATTGAGAATAACCCCATGTCCATCAACAAAGAATAACAGATGCATTCATACAACGGAATATTAACCTGCAGTCAATAAAAGGAATGAACTTCTTATACTCATTACAGCATTCATAAACCTCAAACGCATTGGCTAAATGAAAGTAGCCTTAGTGAAAAGGCTACATACTGTGACTGACTACAAGGGAGCAGCAAAAGAAATGTCCAGAATAGGTAAACATACAGGGACAGAAAATAAATTAATAATTGCCAAAGCTTGGGGAGGGATATTGGGGGAAATGGGGAATGACAGCTAACTGCTATGGGTTCCTTTTGGGGCTGACTAAATGATCTAAAATTGATTGTGGTGGCTGTGCCACTCTAAGAATATAATACAAAACCCTGAGTCACACACTGTGAATGAGTGAATTGTTTAGGATGTGAATTATATCTTAATAAAGCTGACTTACATTTCTTAATGAATGATAAAATGAATAAATATGAATTATTTTCAAAATTCCACAACACTAAAATTTTAATTTTTTTCTGGAAAGGATTATGGGGATGGGGTGCTCAGTCCTCACATTAGCAGGTGAAAGTGTAGATTCTGTCCAGCCACTTGGTCGAGTAGGAATAGTGAGTGGGCAGTCAGTATCAGCCTTCAAAAACGAAGTACACATAGGGTTTCCAGATAAAATGAAGGGAGCCCAGTTAAATTTAAATTTCAGACAAATAGTAAATAATCTTTTAGTATGAATATATCCCAAATATTGTATGTATATATCCCAAAGTTGTATGACTACAACTAAAAACTTATTCTTTGTTTACCTGAAATTCAAATTTAAATGGCATCTTGTATTTTTATTTGCCAAATCTGGCAACTCTAGGAACTCATTTACTATTTCAAAAAGTGTGTCATCTAAGAAAAAGTATGGATAATCAGCTGGGTGCGGTGGCTCATGCCTGTAATCCCAACACTTTGGGAGGCCGAGGTGGATGGATCACTAGGTCAAGAGATGGAGACTATCCTGGCCAATATGGTGAAACCCCGTCTCTACTAAAAATACAAAAACTTAGCCGGTGTGGTGGTGGGCGCCTGTAGCCTCAGCTGCTCGGGAAGCTGAGGCGGGAGAATCACTTGAACCCGGGAGGCGGAGGTTGCAGTAAGCCAAGATTGCGCCACTGCACTCCAGCCTGGCAACAGAGTGAGACCCGGTCTCAAAAAAAAAAAAAAAAAAAAAAAAAACTTGATGAGGCACATGTATTTTTAGTGTTGTGGTGTGTTATGCAAATGCAATTTGAAAAAGCCATTTGCATTTTCTTTATTTCTTATGTATAAAATACATTTTGCTTCTAAAATGAAGTAACCTGAAGGGATAATGTTTGATGAGTATATTTCATATTTATTTGATTAAAATTGAGTTCAATGAATCTGCATAATTGCTGCAAATGTAACTTGAAGGACATTTGGGGCGTTGTTGGTTTTCTGCTTTTTTTGTTATTGAGTGAATGGGGATGACAGGAAGTCTCATTTATCGCATGAGCTGTTGAAATATAGAGATCTATGTACGTTTTAGGTGATACAGAATCCATATAATGTTCTCATCTCTACTTTACTTGCCTCAAAATTCAATTTTTATCTTACATTTTGTGAAACTAAACAGAGAAAACTTGTTTTCTACAAAATGACAAAATTTCAGTGGTAGTGAAAACTGTCATACTTTTCCTATCAATTCCTAAGTATGAATTTTACCTCACTTATAATTTGCCCAGTAATAATTTTCTAGAGACACTGTTAAAATTCAAATGATGTGTTTTGAATGGTGTATGTTGTTTCTTTATTTTAAAACTTATTTTATAATTTTAGGAGCCTCCATCATTGAAGCTGGGACCTCAGAAAGTTACAAAAATAATAAAGCAAAATTGTACTGGCATGGGATAAGTTTCCTAAATCATGAAACGCCTCCAGATATTATTCTTCAGGTAAAGCTAAATTAAGAATCACTTATTTCTATTTTAGAATTTTGTTCTTATTATTTATCATGAAAATGTTAATTTTAAAATAGAGGCAATATAAGAGTGTCCGAACTTGTTACAGAACCTGAAATCATCTCATTACATTTTTTATAGTCAGTACACTGCATGAATTATGTCTTATTTTATGGTTAGTAAACTATGATTAATTATTTACTTATTTATCATTTTAAGATTAGTAAACTAGATTATTTTATTCTCAAATAAAACATATACATTCCGTGTCTTTTCTGTAAGTTGATTCTGTGACCATACTTTTCCATTGAAAACTTCAGTCATTCAACGAACATTTGTTGAAAGTACTTGTCTGCTAAGTGCCAGTACTGTACTGTGTTAAGTGCTATTCAGACCACATGTTCTTAAGTCTAATTATAACAGGAGAAATCTCCAAGTAAGATCCCCACCAAACTTTTCAGTTACATTCTAAAGGCAGTAGCCATCAACAGACAGCAGAGCACCTCTCAACTTTGATCCATACACCTGAAGTTAGTTGCAAATTTAGAATTTTCAGGGGTAAAACCCATTGATCTTATTCCAGTCTGTAGTTTATATCTACAAAGTAGTAGACCTCATTTTTCTTCTCTATCACCATAATCACCACCACCACTCCCATCTCCATCAACACCCTCATCTTCGTCACCACCACCACCACCATCTTTCTTCATCACAGCCTCCATGTCCATCACCATCACCACCACCACCATCACCATCACTGCCACCACAGCCACCATCACTGCCACCACCACCGCCACCTCCATCACCATCTTTCTTTATCACCACCCCCATGTCCATCATCATCACCACCACCAATGTCACTGTTGCCCCCACCACCACCACCATCACTGCCACCACTACCACTACCTTTATCACCACCTTCACCACTACTACTCCAATTATCACTATCACTATCACCACCACTACCATTACTACCATCACCATTACCTCTACCACCACCACCATTGCCATGACCACCATTGCCATCACCATTACCACTACCACCATCATCATCACCTCCACTGCCACCATTATTACCACCATCATCACCACAATGATCACTACAGTGGTCACCACCATCATCCTCACTACCACCATCACTAGCCTTACCAGCACCCCACTCATGCCCTCTAGCTGCCTTATAACAGGTTACAGTCTAGTTAGAGCAATGAAAGAAAACATGCTCATATGATAAAGGACTCTGATTGATATGAGCATACAGTGCTCTGGAAAAACAACCACACTAGAGGTGTCTTGGGAGTTTTCCTATTTTATAGGCATAAGAGAGATCTGCAGTCAATAGTGATTAGCTGATCAGTATTGTGGGAATGGATTCACATAACTAGTTAAGAGATTAATTCAGTGTTTTCTTTCCAGCCGGATGTCTACCCTGGAAATTGCTGGGCTTTTCCAGGTTCCCAGGGTCATACCCTAATCAAGCTTGCTACAAAGATCATACCTACTGCTGTTACCATGGAGCACATCTCAGAGAAGGTGTCTCCCTCAGGAAACATCTCCAGTGCACCCAAGGAATTTTCTGTCTATGTAAGAAGCTATCTAAATTTGTCATTCAGATTGGCCTGATAGAAGGTGGTTGGCTGGGAATTAGGGGCTGTCCTCTGAACTAGTACAGATAACTAGTTGTGTCACTTATTTCCTGGACTTTCGCTTTCTCACCTACAAAGAGAGAGAGTTGGACCAAATGATTTATATTATTCAACTTTTTTTTACTTTTATCAAAGTTATACATGTACATGTAAAAATCAAGTATTTCCATAAAGTTTGTAAAGAAATAGTTATTCCTCGTCCCACTTCTCCACATCTCCAATTCTCATTATCCCAGAGCTTCTACTTGCAACAATTTTAGATGTTTATTTGGGTACTTGCCTCCATGTTGGCTTTTACCATTACTTCTTGATTTTTCAGTTTTAGTTATGACATCCTCTCATGGAAAGTGAAGAGTATACTGATCTTTTCCATGGCACTTCCATCCTCCCAACATGTGTATGTCTTGATTTAAAAAACAAAACATGTTTCTGGAGAAATAATTCCAATAACAATTAATTCACCCACTTAAAGTACACCCTTCAGTGGTTTTGGTATATTCACAGAGTTGTGTATTCATCACCATAATCAATTTTAGAACATTTTTCTTACCCTAAAAGGAAACCCCATAACCCTTAGCCATCACCTCCTATTCCCCTAGTGTACTCCTCCAACCCCTGGCAACCACTAATCTACTTTGTCTCAATAAATTTACCATTCTATGCATTTCATATAAATTGAATCATTTATAATGTGTGATCTTTTGCAAATGGCTTAACTTAGCATACTGTTTTCAAGGTTCATTTATGATATAGTATGTCTCAATATTTCATTTATTTTTTATTGACAAATAACATTTCATTGTATGGATATATGATATTTTATTTATCTATTCATCAGTTGATGGACATCTGAATTATTTTCATTTTTTTGGTCATTATGAATAATGCTTCAATAAACATTCATGTACAAGTTTTTGTGTGGACATGAGTTTTTGTTTTGCTTGGGTGTATACCTAAGACTGGAATTCCTAGATAGCATGGTAAATGTAGGTTTAACATTTGAGGCACTGCTAGAAGACCGTATTATCTTTTTGTTCAAGCAATACTCAATGTTTTCACGGTGACTATGTGAACAAAACAGCTCTCAGTTGAACTATTTAGTGTACTTAAATACTACTTTCTTCCATTTTTTTATGTTTCTGACTGTAATAATTGCTTTACTTTTTTTTTTTTTTTCTTGAGACAGGGTCTCAGCTCTGTCACCCAGGTTAGAGTACAGTGGCACAATCACAGCTCACTGCAACTTCAAACTCACGGGATTGTTTTTTAAGTCTTTTAGTAGAGATAAAGGTCTCACTATGTTACCCAGGCTGGTCTCAAACTCCAGGGCTCAGGGGATCCTCCCTCCTTGGCCTCCCACAGTGCTGGGATTACAGACGTGAGCCACAGGTGCCCAGCCTATTTTTCTTTAATTTGCTTAGTTTTTCTGTATTCCTATTACTAAAACTTTCCCAAATTCTTCTTCAGAAGTACAAATATTCCCCCATTATGTTGATTCACATGAGATAATTTATAAATTTCTTCCATTCTTCATCCCTTCCTTCATTTTCTATTCATTTATTTTCTTTTTTCTTTTTCCCCGAGATATCCCTCTGGCGCCCTCAGCGTTTTGCTCCAGCCTTGTTAGGTAGGCCTGATGCACAACTGTTGTCATGGGATTTCATGCCTGCATCCTGAGGATTCAACTTATTGTCTAATTTATTATTTTTAAAAAGTGTTTATTTCCCTTTTCTGTTTTTTGTTCCACCTGCTGGAAGATCATATCAATTCATATTTTAACCCCTCTATGGAAATTTTCATTCCTGCTGTCATGATTATACTTTCTGAGACTTCTTGTTTCTATACATATTCCCTTTTTTAGAGCCTATTTTTTTTTTCTTTTATGAAGGCAGTACCTTCTCTTATGCTTCTGAAGATATTAACTGTAGGGTTGTCTCACTTTCTTCTGCTCGCTTCCGGGTCTGGATTTCCTAGCCCCACTTTTCCCCCTTGTGCGTATGGTCTGTTTCCTGTACAACGCTCTACTCCCATGTCTGTGATGCTTGTCACATGAATTGCTAGGCGGTGCAAAGCCAGCAGGAAGCTTTGCGCGCACGTTTGCGCTCACGATGGGGCTTATATGTCGTGAGTTTGCCCCGGGAATCATCAGGTCAGGCCATTTCGTTGGGAGTCACAAGTGTGCCATCAGGAGAGTTGACCCTGAGAGGACTCCTGCAGTGCACAGGAGGTACCAGCCTGGCCAACTACACCAGGAACTGCTGGGGAGAGGAGGGCCGCGGGGCCACCACTTTGTGCAGGGGTCATGCTCTTGTGGGCGGTTCTGGGGCGGTGCCGGCAGTGGTTTTAGAGATGGGAGGAAGAACAGAGCCCTCTGCTGGGCCAGGCGGGGCTGGAGGGGCGTGGAGGGGTTGTAACTGCTTTTTGAAATGACTGTCAGCTAAACCGCAGATTCAGGCTCCTTTCCCCCACACCTCCCCGCCCCACGTGGACTCCCTCTTCCGGCCTTTCTGGGAATCTGCCGCTTAAGTCCTGCACTGCTGGTTCCACCTACAGCCAGAGTAGTTTGTGTTCTTTCTCTCCAGCTGCCATTTGGTCATCTTCACTTTTTGGTGTTTGTTTCTTTCTTTGTTTTTGTTTTTGTTTTGGTTTGGTTTGGTTTTTGGTTTTACTGTCTACTCCCACTTTTGCCTTATAGGTTTATGCCTTACTTCAATTATTTGATCTTCCCATCTGGAGGAGGGCCCCGGGTTAAACAGCCTGCCTTACATGCCGCCCAAATGCCTCTACATTCCATATGTGGAGTTTCACAACAAAGGGCTGCTGTCCTTTCATAGAAGCCCGCACCACCTGCAAGTGGTGTCTGAAAAGTTGAGTTTGAGCAGCTAAGTTCCATCTCAGAAAGGTGAACATATTCATTGTTTAGAAAACTTATGGGTGAATCCCAAAGGCAGGGATCCTTTAGTAATAAAAACTGCTTCTCATTATTTTCTTCTACATTAGAGAATTTATGAAACAAGTAAAATCAAAACAAGGTGATAAAAGGGCTGGGTGCAGTAGCTGCTCCTGTGATCCCACCTCCTTAAAAGGCTAAAGCAGGAGGATCACCTGAGCCCGGGAATTCGAGGCCAGCCTGGGCACCGTGGCCAGACCCCGTTTTTTTGTTTGTTTGTTTGTTTTTCTTTTAACTTTTATGTTAGGTTCAGGGATATATGTTCAGGTTTGTTATATAGACAGTAAGTAGTAATACCCAACAGGTATTTCTCTGCTCCTCTCCCTCCTCCCACCCCCCCACCCTCAAGTAGATCTCAGTGTCTATTGTTCCCCTTTGTGTTCATGTGTTCTCATTATTTAGCTCCCACTTATAAGTGAGAACATAGGTATTTGTTTTTCTGTTCCTGTGTTAGTTTGCTATGGATAATGGCCTCCAGCTCCATCCATGTCCCTGCAAAGGACATGATCTTGTTCTTTTTTATGGCTGCATAGTATTCCATCAGATCTGTTTCTTAAAAAAAAAAAAAAGGAGGCGATAAAGAAGGTAAAAATAAAACTAGCACTCCTCTCAAGCTAAAGAGAATATATGAGGCTTGAGTCATATATACATATACAATTGTCAGTACATTATGTAACCATGATGTATCCAACTCTTTTAATAAAAAGTTATAGTTTGATATTAATATTTTTATTATAAAATGATTTAACGAATGTACTCTTTATTTTGCTGTGTTACTACAATTTAAGGAACCTAACAATAAACTTCAGATTCACGTAATGAATTAGTTTGCAGCAGTGCATTCTCCTCTCACAAATCTTCAATTTGAAGGGTTGAGAGGAAGAACAAAAAGCACAAAAGAAATTGCATACAAAGAAAAAATCAGTGTTTTTATCAGTCAACAGAAGCTTACTTTTTAGAGGAAATTATTTGTGTGATCAAAATCTAGCAATTGGCCTATGTTTATCTCATTTTGGAAAACATCAGTTCAATATGGGGACCCATTTTTATTTTATTCAAAGTATGCTTATTGCAAATACAGTTATCAGACCAGAGTTAATGCTGGGATTTTCTCTACATGTATGTATCTGTCTTTCATCTATCAGTTGTTTATCTATCAATCATCTATCTTTCATCTGTCTTCTATCTATCTATCTATCTATCTATCTATCTATCTATCTATCTATGTGTCCATCCATCCTCTGTCCTTCTAGTCAGTCCCGTGATCAGCCTTTGGCCTCACTGGTCCCTTGTTAAATGCCCTCTGGGTGCATAGATTAGTACTGGCATGATCACAGCACTGTGCCCCGGTGGACATCAGAGATATCTGGTGAATTATTTCTTCTTTTTGAAAACACAACTGTATCCATTCATTACAATCTCTATATCTGTTGCTTTCTTTATAGGGCATCACAAAAAAATGTGAAGGAGAAGAAATTTTCCTAGGTCAGTTTATATATAACAAAACAGGAACCACCGTTCAAACATTTGAACTCCAGGTAATGTGTGCCCTGGGAAATGATGTAAGTAGCTCTATCACTGGAAGAAATTTGTTGGGATTGCTTCCTGTAAAGTGATGTATGAAAATAATTATGACAAAAGCATGAGTTACACAAGGCTTATCTGAACTTCATTTCTTAGCTCCAAGTGCTTACAAGGATTTTAATGCAAAAGACAGACAAATGCAAAACCAATTTCTAAGTCAAATTCTTCCTCACCTGCTATCACTTTTTTATAATATATATATTTAATTTCTCGGTTCTTTCTCAACTATTCCATTCCCTGAATATTATTAAGTGTAATAGTTACTACCTCACCTTGCTTGAGTATAGGGGAGGAGGATGATGGTACAATATGAAGTGGACAGAGGCAGAGAGAAACTCAAAGGAAGAGTGGATAAAGATTTAATATCAGATAATACAAGTAAAACTCCTAATCCAATGGGGGAAAATATCAACTGTTAACTTATAAATCCCCTGAAACTCGCCAAGGCATATGAAATATATACTCATTTTTTTAATTAGCCACAGGGAGTAACTGAAGTGACGTAGAAGACATTTTATATCATGTAAAACCAAGTGTTTTATGACACTTTTTTTTATTATTATACTTTAAGTCCTAGGGTACCTGTGCACAACGTGCAGATTTGTTACATAGGCATACATGTGCCATGTTGGTGTGCTGCACCCATTAACTCGTCATTTACATTAGGTATATCTCCTAATGCTATCTCTCCCCCACCCCCCCAACAATAGGCGCCAGTGTGTGATGTTCCCCTTCCTGTGTCCAAGTGTTCTCATTGTTCAATTCCCACCTATGAGTGAGAACATGTGGTGTTGGGTTTTCTGTTCTTGTGATAGTTTGCTGAGAATGATGGTTTCCAGCTGCATCCATGTCCCTACAAAGGACACAAACTCATCCTTTTTGATGGCTGCATAGTATTCCATGGTATATATGTGCCACATTTTCTTAATCCAGCCTGTCACTGATGGACATTTGGGTTGATTCCAAGTCTTTGTTATTGTGAATAGTGCCACAATAAACATACGTGTGCATGTGTCTTTATAGCAGCATGATTTATAATCCTTTGGGTATATCCCCAGTAATAGGTTGGCTGGGTCAAATGGTATTTCTAGTTCTAGATCCTTGAAGAATCGCCACACTGTTTTCCACAATGGTTGAACTAGTTTACAGTCCCACCAACAGTGTAAAAGTGTTCCTATTTCTCCACATCCTCTCCAGCACCTGTTGTTTCCTGACTTTTTAATGATTGCCATTCTAACTGGTGTGAGATGGTATCTCATTGTGGTTTTTATTTGCATTTATCTGATGGCGAGTGATGATGAGCATTTTTTCATGTGTCTGTTGGCTGTATGAATGTCTTCTTTTGAGAAGTGTCTGTTCATATCCTTTGCCCACTTTTTGATGGGGTTTTTTTTTCTTGTAAATTTGTTTGAGTTCTTTGTAGGTTCTGGATATTAGTCCTTTGTCAGATGAGTAGATTGCAAAAATTTTCTCCCATTCTGTAGGTTGCCTGTTCACTCTGAGGGTAGTTTCTTTTGCTGTGCAGAAGCTCTTTAGTTTAATTAGATCCCATTGGTCAATTTTGGCTTTTGTTGCCATTGCTTTTGGTGTTTTAGACATGAAGTCCTTGCCCATGCCTATGTCCTGAATGGTATTACCTAGGTTTTCTTCTAGGGTTTTTATGGTTTTAGGTCTAACATTTAAGTGTCTAATCCATCTTGAATTAATTTTCATATAAGGAGTAAGGCAAAGATCCAGTTTCAGCTTTCTACTTATGGCTAGCCAATTATCCCAGCACCATTTATTAAATAGGGAATCCTTTCCCCATTTCTTGTTTCTGTCAGGTTTGTCAAAGATCAGATAGCGGTAGATGTGTTGTATTATTTCTGAGGGCTCTGTTCTGTTCCATTGGTCTATATCTCTGTTTTGGTACCAGTACCATGCTGTTTTGGTTACTGTAGCCTTGTAGTATAGTTTGAAGTCAGGTAGTGTGACGCCTCCAGCTTTGTTCTTTTGACTTAGGATTGTGTTGGCAATGCGGGCAATCCCGCATTTAAAGTTCCATATGAACTTTAAAGCAGTTTTTTCCAATTCTGTGAAGAAAGTCATTGGTAGCTTGATGGGAATGGCACTGACTCTATAAATTACCTTGGGCAGTATGGCCATTTCCATGATATTGATTCTTCCTATCCACGAGCATGGTATGTTCTTCCATTTGTTTGTATCCTCTTTTATTTCACTGAGCAGTGGTTTGTAGTTCTCCTTGAAGAGGTCCTTTACATCCCTTGTAAGTTGGATTCCTAGGTATTTTATTCTCTTTGAAGCTATTGTGAATGGGAGTTCATTCATAATTTGGCTCTCTGTTTGTCTGTTACTGGTGTATAAGAATGCTTGTGATTTTTGCACATTAATTTTGTATCCTGAGACTTTGCTGAAGTTGCTTATCAGCTTAATGAGATTTTGGGCTGAGACGATGGGGTTTTCTAAATATACAATCATGTCATCTGCAAACAGGGACAATTTGACTTCTTCTTTTCCTAACCAAATACGCTTTATTTCTTTCTCTTGCCTGATTGCCCTAGCCAGAACTTCCAACACTATGTTGAATAGGAGTGGTGAGAGAGGGCATCCCTGTCTTGTGCCAGTTTTCAAAGGGAATGCTTCCAGTTTTTGCCCATTCAGTATGATATTGGCTGTGGGTTTGTCATAAATAGCTCTTATTATTTTGAGATATGTTCCATCAATACCGAATTTATTGAGAGTTTCTAGCATGAAGGGCTGTTGAATTTTGTCAAATGCCTTTTCTGCATCTATTGAGATAATCATGTGGTTTTTGTCTTTGGTTCTGTTTATATGCTGGATTATGTTTATTGATTTGCATATGTTGAACCAGCCTTGCATCCCAGAGATGAAGCCCACTTGATGATGGTGGAAAAACTTTTTGATGTGCTGCTGGATTCAGTTTGCCAGTATTTTATTGAGGATTTTTGCATCGATGTTCATCCAGGATATTGGTCTAAAATTCTTTTTTGTTGTATCTCTTCCAGGCTTTGGTATCAGGATGATATTGGCCTCATAAAATGAGTTAGGGAGGATTCCCTTTTTTTCTATTGATTGGAATAGTTTCAGAAGGAATGGTACCAACTCCTCCTTGTACCTCTGGTAGAATTTGGCTGTGAATCCGTCTGGTCCTGGACTTTTTTTGGTTGGGAGGCTATTAATTTTTGCCTCAATTTCAGAGCCTGCTATTGATCTATTCAGAGATTCAACTTCTTCCTGGTTTAGTCTTGGGAGAGTGTAAGTGTCCAGGAAATTATCCATTTCTTCTAGGTTTTCTAGTTTATTTGCACAGAGGTGTTTATAGTATTCTCTGATAGTAGTTTGTATTTCTGTGGGGTCAGTGGTGACATCCCCTTTATCATTTTTTATTGCGTCTATTTGATTTTTCTCTCTTTTCTTCTTTATTAGTCTTGCTAGTGGTCTATCAATTTTGTTGATCTTTTCAAAAAACCAGCTCCTGGATTCATTGATATTTTGGAGGGTTTTTTGTGTCTCTATCTCCTTCAGTTCTGCTCTGATCTTAATTATTTCTTGCCTTCTGCTAGCTTTTGAATGTATTTGCTCTTGCTTCTCTAGTTCTTTTAATTGTGATGTTAGGGTGTCAATTTTAGATCTTTCCTGCTTTCTCTTGTGGGCATTTAGTGCTGTAAATTTCCCTCTACACACTGCTTTACATGTGTCCCAGAGATTCTGGTATGTTGTATCTTTGTTCTCATTGGTTTCAAAGAACATCTTTTTTTCTGTCTTCATTTCGTTATGTACCCAGTAGTCATTCAGGAGCAGGTTGTTCAGTTTCCATGTAGTTGAGCAGTTTTGATTGAGTTTCTTAGTCCTGAGTTCTAGTTTGATTGCACTGTGGTCTGAGAAACAGTTTGCTATAATTTCTGTTCTTTTACATTTGCTAAGGAGTGCTTTACTTCCAACTATGTGGTCAATTTTGGAGTAAGCGCAATGTGGTGCTGAGAAGAATGTATATTCTGTTGCTTTGGGATGGAGAGCTCTGTAGATGTCTATTAGGTCCGCTTGGTGCAGAGTTGAGTTCAATTCCTGGATATCCTTGTTAACTTTCAGTCTCGTTGATCTCTCTAATGTTGACAATGGGGTGTTAAAGTATCCCATTATTATTATTATTATTATTATTATTATTATTATTCTGAGATGGAGTCTCGCTCTGTCACCAGGCCGGAGTGCCAGTGTCACGATCTTGGCTCACTGCAACCTCCACCTCCCAAGTTCAAGTGATTCTCCTGCCTCAGCCTCCCAAGTAGCTGGGACTACAGGTGCCTGCCACCACACCCAGCTAATTTTTTGTATTTTTAGTAGAGATGGGGTTTCACCGTATTAGCTGAGATGGTCTCAATCTCCTGACCTCATGATCTGCCCACCTCGGCCTCCCAAAGTGCTGAGATTACAGGCGTGAGCCACCACGCCTGGCCTCTCCCATTATTATTGTATGTGAGTCTAAGTCTCTTTGTAAATCTCTAAGGACTTGCTTTATGAATCTGGGTGCTCCTGTATTGGGTGCATATATATTTAGGATAGTTAACTCTTCCTGATGAATTGTTCCCTTTACGTTTATATAATGGCCTTCTTTGTCTCTTTTGATCTTTGATGGTTTAAAGTCTGTTTTATCAGAGACTAGGATTGCAACCCCTACTTTTTTTTTTGTTCTCCATTTGCTTGGTAGATCTTCCTCCATCCCTTTATTTTGAGCCTATATGTGTCTCTGCATGTGAAATGGGTCTCCTGAATACAGCAAACTGATGGGTCTTGACTCTTTATCCAATTTGCCAGTCTGTGTCTTTTAATTGGACCATTTAGTCCATTTACATTTAAGGTTAATATTGTTATGTGTGAACTTGATCCTGTCATTATGATATTAGCTGGTTATTTTGCTCGTTGGTTGATGCACTTTCTTCCCAGCATGGATGGACTTTACATTTTGGCATGTTTTTGCAATAGCTGGTACCTGTTGTTCCTTTCCATGTTTAGTGCTTCCTTCAGGATCTCTTGTAGGGCAGGCCTGGTGGTGACAAAATCTCTAAGCATTTGCTTGTCTGTAAAGGATTTTATTTCTCCTTCACTTATGAAACTTAGTTTGGCTGGATATGAAATTCTGGGTTTAAAATTCTTTTCTTTAAGAATGTTGAATATTGGCCCCCACTCTCTTCTGGCTTATAGAGTTTCTGCCAAGAGATCTGCTGTTAGTCTGATGGGGTTCCCTTCATGGGTAACCTGACCTTTCTGTCTGGCTGTCCTTAACATTTTTCCTTCATTTCAACTTTGGTGAATCTGACAATTATGTGTCTTGGAGTTGCTCTTCTCGAGGAGTATCTTTGTGGCGTTCTTTGTATTTCCTAAATTTGAATGTTGGCCTGCCTTACTAGGTTGGGGAAGTTTTCCTGGATGATATCCTGCAGAGTATTTTCCAACTTGGTTCCATTTTCCATGGCACTTTCAGGCACGCCAATCAGATGTAGATTTGGTCTTTTCACATAATCCCATATTTCTTGGAGGCTTTGTTCATTTCTTTTTACTCTTTTTTCTCTACACTTCTCTTCTCGCTTCATTTCATTCATTTGATCTTCAATCGCTGATACTCTTTCTTCCAGTTGATCGAGTCAGTTCCTGAAGCTTGTGCATTTGTCACGTAGTTCTCGTGTTATGGTTTTCATCTCTATCAATTCTTTTAAGGAGTTCTCTACATTGGTTATTCTAGTTAGCCATTCATCCATTCTTTTTTCAAGGTTTTTAGTTTCTTTGCGCTGGTTACATAGTTCCTCCCTTAGCTCTGAGAAGTTTGATCGACTGAAGCCTTCTTCTCTCAACTCATCAAAATCATTCTCCAATCAGCTTTGTTCCATTGCTGGCGATGAGCTGCATTCCTTTGGAGGGGGATATGCACTCTGATTTTTTGAATTTCCAGCTTTTCTGCCCTGCTTTTTCCCCATCTTTGTGGTTTTATCTGCCTTTGGTCTTTGATGATGGTGATGTACTGATGGGGTTTTGGTGTGGGTGTCCTTTCTGTTTGTTAGTTTTCCTTCTAACAGTCAGGACCCTCAGCTGCAGGTCTGTTGGAGTTTGCTTGAGGTCCACTCCAGACCCTGTTTGCCCTGGTATCAGCAGTGGAGGCTGCAGAAGATAGAATATTGCTGAACAGCGAGTTTTGCTGTCTGATTCTTGCTCTGGAAGGTCCGTCTCAGGGGTGTACCCAGCCACGTGAGTTGTGAGGTGTTGGTCTGCACCTAGTGGGAGATGTCTCCCAGTTAGGACCCACTTGAGGAGGCAGTCTGTCCGTTCTCAGATCTCAGCCTCCTTGCTGGGAGATCCACTGCTCTCTTCAAAGCTGTCAGACAGGGAAATTTACCTCTGCTGAGGTTTCTGCTGCTTTTTGTTTAGCTATGCCCTGTCCCCAGGGGTGGAGTCTACAGATGCAGGCAGGCCTCCTTGAGCTGCGGTGGGCTCCACCCAATTCGAGCTTCCCAGCGGCTTTGTTTACCCACTTAAGCTTCAGCAATGGTGGGCGCCCCTCCCCTAGCCTCGCTGCCGCCTTGCAGTTAGATCTCAGACTGCTGTGCTAGCAATGAGGGAGTCTCCGTGGGCGTGGGACCCTCCGAGTCAGGTGTGGGATATAATCTCCTGGTGTGCCTTTTGCTAAGACCCTTGTTAAAGTGCAGTATTAGGGTGGGAGTTACCCAATTTTCCAGGTGTTATGTGTCTCAATTTCCTTTGGCTAGGAAAAGGAATTCCCTTCCCCCTTGTGCTTCTCAGGTGAGGTGATGCCTTACCCTGCTTCAGCTCTCGCTGGTCGGGCTGCATCCGCGGACCAGCACCAACTGTCCGACATGCCCCAGTGAGATGAACCTGGTACCTCAGTTGAAAATGCAGAAATCACCCGTCTTCTGTGTTGCTCACGCTGGGAGCTGGAGGCTGGAGCTGTTCCTATTCAGCCTTCTTGGGCATGCCCTCCTTTATGACACTTTTTGGCCAAATAGTGAGAAAATAAAGATATAACAATAATATATGTTAGAAATGAGCATATTTGTCGAGTTTCATATTTGATTATATATTCATATGCATTTGAACTCATATTATCTGTTCTTATAGTTGGCTTCATAGATCTGGTTTTAGACAACAAGCCCTCTCTCCCCTGCTCCTCAGCACAGCCAGCAAGGAGTGGAGAAGGGAGAAACAGTGGAACAGAGAGGTCACTTGGCTGCCATATTATCCTCCTCTCCCTCTACTTATCTTTTCATAAGCTCTTTATTCCAGTAGCTTATTTTCCCACTCATTACACTGATATTTGAAAATAGTTATGTTAGAAAAGAAAAAAGTATATAGGCCAGGTGTGGTGGCTCATGCCTATAATCCCATCACGTTTGGAGGCCTAGGCAGTTAAATTGCTTGAACCCTGGAGTTCAAGACCAGCCTGGGCAACATGGCAAAACCCTGTCTCTACAAAAAATTAATAAATTAGCTAGGTGTGGTGGCATGTGCCTGCAGTTCCAGCTCCTCAGGAGTCTGAGCTGTGAGGATGGCTTGAGCCCAGGAGGTAGAGGTGGCAACGAGCCGTGATCATGCCACTACATTCCAGCCTGTGTGACAGAGCCAGATCCTGTCTCAAAAAAAAAGAAGAGTATATAATTTTAAAATTTTATCAGTATTCATTGGGATTATTTGAGATGAATTTCTTTATGAGGCATTGATTTTCTTTTCTTTATTTTCAGCATGCTGTTTCTGAATATTTATTATGTGTGAAACTTAACATCTTTAGCAACTGGGGACACCCGAAGTATACTTGTTTATATCGATTCAGGGTCCACGGCACACCAGGCAAGCACATCTAGAAGAGTTGGTGCAGAAGGTCATGCCACATGTCCAGAATATTCAAGAACACTTGTTCTCTTAGATGATACTGCACACATAGGAATTGAGAATTAGGAGTGGGAAGAAAACCTCAAAGTGGTTCATACTTGCCTATAAAAAGTAAACAAATTTTACTAATAAAAAATATGGAAGTAAATTAAATATCCTTGCCATAGTTTAGTCTTTAAGGATGCTCCATGTTGTCAGAGCATTGAAAACTCATTTTTTATTTAGAAGAAGATTGTCTCATCATCAGTCTTTCTCATAATACCATCTTTGCCTTCACTGACTCATTTATTTACACCAGGCTTGGGTGTCCACTATCACCACTATCATTTAGTGCTGATCTGGAGGCACTGGTCAGCGCAATTAGAGAGGAAACCAGTAATTTTTAAATTAGAGGTAAAAATTAGTGAGGAGTTCTGACCATGACCATTTACAGATAATTTGATGAATTCCTTGAAATGCAATAGAGTCTATTTTAAAAGAATAACAAACAAGGAAAAACTGTTGTAAGTTAGTGGATGCAAAATTCCCACATATAAATCAATATCATTCATAAATAAAAACAACAACCAGTTACAGAGTATAACTTACAAAATCCATTATCATCTTTAGATAATAAACATCAAATAAAAGAAGAAAATAAAATATCTACATGAAGAAATCCCAAACAGCAGTAAATGACTAAAAGAAGACTTAAGGCCAGGCGTAGTGGCTCACAACTGTAATCTTAGCACTTTGGGAGGTCAAGGGTGTGGGATCACTTGAGCCCAGGAATCTTGAGACCAGTCTGGGCAACACAGCAAGACCCCATCCCTACAAAAAATTTAAAAATTAGCCAGACGTCTTGCATGTTGCAGCTACTCAGGAGACAGGTGGGAGGATCACTTGAGCCTGGGAGGTTGAAGCTTCAAGTGAGGTGTGTTTGAGCCACTACACTCCAGCCTGGGCAACCTGTCTGGAAAAAAAAAAAAAAAAAAGACTTCAATAAAATAAATGGAAAGATAGATATACTATATGCCATATCCTTCGATGGGAAATCTCAACTGTCAAGATGTCAATTTTAAGTTAATTTATAAATGTAACTTGATCTCAGTTAAAAACCAGAAAAATATGGCATTTATGGGACAGTTACAAGCTATTAAACAATTATTATTTAAAAAAATAATTTGGGCTGGGCATGGTGGCTCACACCTATAATCTTAGCACTTTCAGAGGCCAAAGTGGAAGAACCACTTGACTCCAGGAGTTCAAGATGAGCCTGGGCGACATAGTGAGACCCTGTCTCTATTAAAAATAAAAAAAATTAGGCGGTGCACACCTGCAGTACCAGCTACTTGGGAGGCTGAGGTGGGAGGATCACTTGAGCCCAAGAATTTGAGGCCGCAGTGAGCCATGATCACTGCACTCCTGACTGGGTGGCAGAGCAAGACCCTGTCTGAAAAAAACAAATTATAGGTGTGTGTGATTGTGGTACTACAATGATGCTTTATAAAATAAATCTTAACTTTTTATTTACATATTTAAATATTTAAAGTTGAAATGGTATATGTGGGATCTTTTCCAAAATAACATAAGGTGAGGAAATTAATAAGAAAATTCATGATTGGCCATGAAATGATCATTGAAGTTGGATGCTGCCAGTCCATGGAGCTTCATTATACTATTCTGTCTAGATTTATAAATGTTTGATATTTTCAATTAAAAAGTTTTTTAAAAATTAAGACATATATATTTTTAAAAACCCAAAGGGGGGGTATGTTTTAAATGAAATTGATTCTAAAGTTCATATGGAAGTATAAACTTAGCAAAAGGACAGCCAGAAAATCTCTGAAAAAAAATCAACAAAAAGAAATAGCTCTATGACATAGGTATAAAACAATAGTTAAAACTGTATGATACTGGCAAACCGATAGACCAATGGAACAGATAAACAAGTCCAAAACTACATTTACATGTATGTGGAAGTTGGGTGTATGATAAAGGTAGCATCTCAAAAGAGTATGGGGGAAAAAACAAATTACTTGGGACAATTATCTAGTCATTAAGAAAATAAAATTCCATCCATATTTCTCACTTTATAACATGACAAACTCCCAATATGGTAAAATATATACAAGTAGGTAATAAAACCATAAAAATATTAACAGGGAAACTTGGGATAATTCCTGTATGGCACTGAATAGAGGAATGTCTTTCTAAATATGACTCAAAATTTAGAAGCCACAAAAGAAAAAAAATTCTACTATATAAAAATCAAGAACCTCTGCATGGCCAACAAAACTTAAAATGGAAAAAATATTCACAATTGACATTATAAGGACCAACCTTTCCAATATATACACAGTCCCCTGAAAGCAATTGTAATATCAGTAACACATTAGAAAAATGGCCAGTGAACAGATCATCTAGAGAAGCATATGAAAGATATTCAAGCTTATTTACTTAAGAAAATTGGCAAAACTTATATTGTACCATGTTTCACTGATGAAATTAGAAAGATCCAAAAGTTTGATAATGTTTTATTTCAAGGCTTTGGGGAAACAGGATCTCTCACATATTGCTGGAAGGAATGCAAATAGGTATAACATTTATGGAGGGAACTTGGCCTATCTATAAAAATTAAAGATGAATATATCCTTTGACTGAAAAACTTAACCATGTGCAAAATGCCATATATAAAATGTTATTCATCAGCAATATTTCCCAGGAGGAAATGTAATGAGAGAGGTAGGAATGGGGTAGGAGGAAGTCCCCACATAGGCAGGACCAAAGTGTTTTACTGTATATTTATACTATTTTGTTTTTAAACCATGTTTTAAAAAAACATGGTTTTTAAAGCATGTGAATATTTTGCCAATTAAGGCATTACATGATATTTTAAATAGACATGTTCTTTTGTTTTTTAATACAATGGTCAAGGAGAAAATAGATATTCAATAAGTAAAGAGTGATAAATGTAATGAAAAGAAAAAAATAAGAAAGAGACACACGAAACCAGGGGACCTTAGCCAGGAGACTAGGGAAGCCCCCTGCCAGGAAAACAATTTGTGAGATAGTGGTCTCGGGCTACCCTCTGTATTAGATTCCCCTGGTCATATGAGAAAAATCAGTGGGCTTTCTGAAACACCCAGGAGCTGGAAAGATGAAGATAGAGAAAACAACACCAGGGTGCTGCCTCTGTATATCCTCTTGAGGATGTGGATATGATGGGGTGGTGTGAAAATGGAAAAGACCTGGGTGCCTTTTATGAGGCATAGTAATGCCAGCCCTCCCATTTTCAGCATGGAAAACCAGCACAAAATTATGATCCTCATCTCCTTCTAAATCACCCTTTTGAATATAGGGTCCACTTCTAGCGACCCTGGGCTAAGGGAAGCTCCAAACTCCTCCTGTTCATGTGGCCACACAGCCGTAGCCTACTTTCTGTCTCTTTGCCAAGCAGATTGGAAGCTTTAGCAAACAATTCTCTATGTAAATGTGTGTTTTCTACCTGCTAACAGGTAGCCCACCAAAAACGTACCACTTCATTGAAAAGGTGGCTTTTTATGAAACCATGAAAGCCATGTGCAGTGAAGTGGGGCTGGGAGTGGCAGCAGTGCTAGGGGTGGTCATTCTTTGACTATAATGGGGGCACATGTGTGACACTTTGGAGGAACTAGAAGTTCAAGAGCTGTGCAAAAATGGCTTAAGAGTGATGGGATGGCAGCAGACAAATGGAGTAGCTGGAAAATGTAGGCAGTGCTACCCAGGGAAGCAGACAAAAGATTTTAAACTTTAACCAAGGAGCAATGTTTTGTAGCCATTGAGGATCTAAGAAAAGATTGTGATATAATTGAAGTGGAGTTTAGACATATCACACTGGTTGGCATGTGGAGAATGGACCATAGAGGCCCAGGAGTAGGCAGGGGAGGTCAGTGAGAGAGTTGCTGCAATAGTCCGGGTGGCAATTAGTGGGGATAGCAGGATGGAGAGAGGCAAATGGAAATAAAAGGGGAAACAGAATCAATGGAAAGGGCCAGTAGGCTGGTTAGAATGGGATTCATTCTGAGTCACAAATAGCCACTGCTCTCATGGGGTAAATAAAGAATTGCTTCCATGCTTTCAAAGTGGAAGTCAGTTCGCAAGAGTCTTTTCCTTAAGGCAGTTGAACTAAGCCTCCTTCCAGCAATTACCCATGACATGCACCAATACTTGGCAAAGCCAGCTTTCTCACAGATAGTAATGATGCTGGCATCCCTTTGTGTTCCCTTGGCTTTCCTTAGGTTGAGGAATAAAGTATGGAATTCTATTTCAAGTGGTGGATATTAATTCCAGTAGGGTGGTGTAAATTTAGAGTGCAGGCTTGAAATCAGGAGATGTGAGTTAAAAATCAATTTCAAAGCTAGCAAGCACTGTGAACTTGAAGAGTGTTCTAGAAAAGGAATTTTTGGTTATAAGAAAGAGAAAGGCCCTACAACTAGTGCAGTAGTTGGGAGAGGTTCCAAACAAAGTTCCCCAAAGATCATGAAATGCAAGGACAGGAAATGAAATATAGCCAGACCTCATGAGAATAGGACCAAGGGCAGCTGTTCTCTGGAGTTGCACTCATGACTAGTATAGCTGTTCAATACCAGCCAGGTTCCTGGGAGTGGGGGAGCTGTTTAATGGCAACATACTTCTGCCTCCACACATCCCACATGCAAGCCCCCTGACAATGGAACTCTGCTGCTCCTCCCATCCAGAGGTGAAGTCTTGTTTCAATCATTCTTTTTTCTTTTCTATATCTTATGATGATTTGGCATTATAAAAATCTGGGGAGGCTGGGTGTGGTGCCTCAAGTCTGTAATCTCAGTACTTTGGGAAGCTGAAGGAGGTAGATAACTTGAGGTCAGGAGTTCAAGAACACCCTGACCTGTTGCAGGAAATCAGAGGACTAGAGAGACCAATGGGTGGAACAGGAGGATTTTGTTAAGGTGCACACCAGCTCAGCAGATTCGCAACCAAAAGGCTGAGCCCTGAACAAAAACAGGGCTTGACTTTTACAAGCAAGCTTACAGGAACAGAACAAAGACAGTTAATCAAACAGTGACAGGGCTCATAATCTTTAGCATAGCTTGTGACCTTGCAGCTGCATTGAAGAAGAAACAGGAACTTACAAAACCTTGCAAAATACAGGTGCTTATAAAAATAGCTATGAGTTACAGCAAGGGGAAGGGGCGACAGTAAAGAAATTTGTTTTTCTTAACCTAGCTCTGGGGGAATGTCTGGAGCCCAGTCCTTTGGCTTCCGACTTTCCAGACAGTGTTGTCAAGGTATTGCCAGGGCCCTGCCTACCACTGTCCTTGGAATGAGTGAGTTAAGTACAGGAAACTTGTTTTTCTCTTTTAACTCCTGCTTCAGACCAACATGGTGAAACCTTGACTCTACTAAGACTACAAAAAATATAGCCAGATGTGGTGGTATGCACCTATAATCCCAGGTACTTGGGAGGCTGAGGCAGGAGAATCGCTTGAACCAGGGAGGCAGAGGTCGCAGTGAGCCAAGATTGCACCATTGCACTCCAGCCTGGGCAACAAGAGAGAAACTCTGTTTAAAAAAAAAAAGTCTGGGGAGAGGAGGGAGTTCTAAGTGGCCAATTTTTTAAAAAGTTAAAAAAAATTAAAATACAAATCTGAAGAGATTGCCCCATCCAGGGCTAGCCAATTCTTAGAGATCACACATCTTTCATATGCTCACCCAACTGCTCCAACTACCTCCTTATCTAACTTTCACATGCCAAGCCAATATTTCTCCTGCCTTAAATCATCCAGGGCCAGGTAGCAGACAACTAGAGACCACTCCTAAGGCCCAGTGTCTGCCAACATTATTCAAACGGGCCAGTTCTAAATTGTTCACCCTTCCCTGCCTTGCCTTTGCCATGGAAATCCCCATAACGGCTCTGGCTCAGGCTGTCTGCTTGCTCCAACTTTTGCCACCTGATCTATCTTAGTCCGTTTGTGTTGCTATAAAGAAATACCTGGCTGGGCATGGTGACTCAGGCCTGTAATGCCAGCACTTTGTGAGGCCGAGGCGGGCAGATCACGAGGTCAGGAGATCGAGACCATCCTGGCTAACACAGTGAAACCCCGTCTCTACTAAAAATACAAAAAATTAACCAGGTGTGGTGGCAGGCGCCTGCAGTTCCAGCTATTCAGGAGGCTGAGGCAGGAGAATGGCATGAACCCAGGAAACGGAGCTTGCAGTGAGCTGAGATCACACCACTGCACTCCAACCTGGGCAACAGAGTGAGACTCCATCTCAAAAAAAAAAAAAAAATACCTGTGTAACTGACTCATGTCCAGATGCTGGCCACTCAGAAGTCAAAGAATGAGAACTGAGGTGTGGTAAAAGGAAAGCAGCTTTTATTGATCAAATGCTACCAGATGAGAGAATAGCTGGACTCAGCCTCAAATGAACCCTCTCAGCCTTCTGGGCTGAGTAAAGGGCTTTAAGAAGAAAAAAGGTGTGGAAAACTTAGAAGAGTAGTGAAAAAGAGAGTACATGGCTGCCTGTCTTTTTTTTTTTTAAGATAGAGTTTCACTCTTGTCATCCAGCCTGGAGTACAATGGTGCGATCTCAGCTCACTGCAACCTCTGCCTCCCAGGTTCAAGCAATTCTCCTGCCTCAGCCTCCCAAGTAGCTGGGATTACAGGCTTGCATCACCACACCTGCCTAATTTTGTATTTTTAGTAGAGATGGGGTTTCACCATGTTGGTCAGGCTGGTCTTGAACTCCTGACCTCAGGTGATCTGCCTGCCTCAGCCTCCCAAAATGCTGGGATTACAGGCATGAGCCACCGCACCGGACTTGGGCTGCCTGTATTGTTCCGATGGTTATCTTGAGGAATCACCCATCCTGAAGACCAATTTGCATCATCCTGCCTTTGGAATGGTAGTGGTAGGCTCAATGTTTCTAACTTCCTGTGAGCAGGAAGATTCTGCAGCTGGGTCTCTCTGCCTGGTTTGTTTCAAAATTGGTCCTGGGAATTTCTAAGCAAGCACATAATTAGATAAGCAAGAGCTGTGCACCAATGTGCCTGGCGGGAAAGGCAGAGAAACAAAGAATCTCACAGTACAAGGCTACATTTTGAAATCAGAAAGGAAGCAAAAAAAGTTTTAAAGTGCATTTCAAGGCTGGATTACTCTATTACATCTCAGGCTGAGTTATTTATAAAGAACAAAAGGTTTATTTGGCTCACAATTCTGCAGGCTATACAAGAAGCATGACATCAACATCTGCTTCTGATGGGGACCTCGGGAAGCTTCTACTCATAGCAAAAGGCAAAGGGGAACTGGCATGCAGGACACATGGAGAGAGAGGAAGTGAGAGAGAGAAAGCGGAAGAGGTGCCAGGCTCTTCGCAACAACCAGCTCTCACGGGAACTAATAGAGCTAGAACTTACTATTATCATGAGTATGGCAACAAGCCATTCATGAGGTATCTGTCCCCATGATTCAAATACCTTTCATTAGGTCCTAACTATAACATTGGGAATCATATTTCAACATAAGATTTGGAGGGACAAACATCCAAAACATAGCATGACCAAAAACGTGCTTTCCTGTGTGATCCTGAAGAGGGACTCTTCCTATGGCGTTGGCCCGTCCCATTAAGTCGTCATGCAGCCACTACTATCAATTAAAATAAAAAAAAACTTGTCTCTGTAAATTCATTCTCTCAGTAGGTGGCCAGCAACTTACAGCTCAGATAAAAAAATAAATAGAGATGGAGCTCAGCCAATTCAGAGTTATCTTTTAGAAACAGGGAATAGGGGTTGGATGTAATCCCAGCGTTTTGAGAGGGCAAGGCAGGTGGATCACCTGAGATTGGGAGTCTGAGACCAGCCTTGCCAACACTGCAAAACCCCATCTCTACTAAAAAGACAAAAATTAGCTGGACATGGTGGTAGGCACCTATAATCCTAGCTACTCAGGAGGCTGAGGCAGGAGAATCACTTGAACCCAAGAGGCAGAGGTTGTTGTGAGCCAAGATCGCGCCATTGCATTCCAGCTTGGGCAAGAGTGAAACTGCAAAGGAGGAGGAGGGGGAGGAGAGAGGAGGAGGAGAAGAAGAAGAAGAGGAAGAAGAGGAAGAAGAGGAAAAAGAAGAGAAGAAGAAGAAGAAGAAGAAGAAGAAGAAGAAGAAGAAGAAGAAGAAGAAGAAGAAGAAGAAGAAGAAGAAGAAGAAGAAGAAGAAGAAGAAGGAGAAGAAGAGGAGGAGGAGGAGGAGGAGGAAGAAGAGGAAGAGGAAGAGGAAGAAGAGGAAGAGGAAGAAGAGGAGGAGGAGGAGGGGGGTGGAGGAGGAATGAGGAGGAGGAGAAGAAATTGGGAATAGGAACCTGAGAAATTGTAGCAATCAGGAAGTGGGGAGTATATTAGTTATCTATTGATAATGATTGAGGCAAGTCTGTTCTCCAGTCCATTGTATCTAGACTGGCCCATGGATTGCTCTGAATAGTAGTTTGTGATGGAAGTAATGTTCTAGGAGCTCCGGTGCCTTAGCCTTTAAAGATCTTGTGGTTTCCACTCTCCCCTTGGACTGCTGTCCAGAAACCACCTTGTCAAGAAGTTGGACTTGCCTGCTGGAGGGTGCGAGACTATGTAGTGGAGAACAAGGTGCCCAGGCAACATCCTAGCACCAACTCTCAGGCATATCAATGAGGCCACCTTGGACCTTCCAGCCCAGCAGACCTTCAGCCAAATGCAGCCTCATTAGGGAGCCCAGGTGAAAGTAGCAGAGCAATCACTCAACCAACATCCTAAATCCTTGGTGAAGTCACATGTTTGGGGGAGTGTCTTACACATCAATAGGGAACCAACATACTTCCCACTCCCCAATTACTACAATTCCCCAGGTTCCTATTCCCAGTTTCTGAAAGGGGACTCTGAATCAACTGAGTTCCATTTCTATTTTTTTTTTTTTACCCAGGCTGCAAGTTGCTGGAAGCCTATTGAGAGAATGAACATGCAAATGGCCAGACCATATATGAAAACAGAACTGAACTCTGGCCCACAATCTGCAGCAACCTGACCAGAAAGCCAAGCCATTCTCTACAGTAACCGGCCCGGGTGCCGGCTTGCTACCCAGGAGACACACTCCGGGTAGGAGACAGACAACTCTCTCTAACAACTGATGCAGGAGGCCAAACAACTCCTCTAATAATTCACCTCAAATGGCCAGGATTTGATTAATAACTTGCAGATTCCCTAATTTTTGTCCCTGCTTGCAACTTAGGAATAACTAGAGATAGGCAAATATCCTCCCCTAAACAATCATGTGGGAAGCATCCCTTCTGGTGAGCCCCCTCAGCTTCTCCAGGCCGACAGCCTGAATCAGGGCTCACCCCCGGTGCCTTCCCTTTTCCACTATAAAACATTCCTAGTTCTCTGCCTGCCTTTGAGTCTCTGCCGAAATGCAAGTGATGATGGCTGACTCTGAATAAATAGGCTTTGCCTGTTCCATTTGGTTGGTCTTCATTTATTTCCACACTATCAATTGTTTTCCTGAAGGTCAAATGTAAATAGGGCTGGTCCAGTCAGCAGGAGCATGTGGGTCACTGGACACTCAGCAATCCAGTGATGCAGATTCTCACCAAGAGTGTGAGGTAGGGCATGCCATGGCCAACATTGCCAGTTCTATCTGTCCCCATCTTTAAAATGGGAATAACAGCCCAAGTGCGGTGGCTCACACCTGTAATCCCAGCACTTTGGGAGGCTGAAGCAGGCAGCTCACCTGATGTCATGAGTTTGAGACCAGCCTGGCCAACATGGTGAAACCCCATCTCTACTAAAAATACAAAAAATTGTCCAGGCATGGTGGCGGGTGCCTTTAATCCCAGCTACTCGGGAGGCTGAGGCAGCAGAATCACTTGAACCTAGGACTCGGAGGTTGTAGTGAGCCGAGATTGCACCATTGCACTCCAGCTTGGGCGACAAGAGCAAGACTCCATCTCAAATAAAATAAAATAAAATAGGAATAATAGTGCTTATTTTATGGGTGTTTATGTTATCTAAGTGATGGTATCAGTGCAGAGTGCTATAAAATGAGAGCTATCTATCTCATCCTACTGATCAATAATATTTAGATAGTGCTTTAAAGGCATCCAACAAATGTTGATCACCCTCCTCTTGAGTGGGGCTGGTCCCCTTCCTTAATCCCCATCACTTACTACCATGCCTGACACTTCTCATGTGCTCCACAAATGTTCATTTAAAAAAGTATCTATGGAATTTATTGAAGAATTTTTTTGACACCTTAAAGATGAAAAGAGTCTTTGAAGAGGTGCTTAAGCAAAAACCCATCTCTTAGAACAAGTACAATTCTCAAAAGACATTCACTCATGCCACCTCTAGGGTATGCTTTCCTTCATTTTACAGTTTTCTCATGTTAAAAAAGAAGACAAATACTGCCTTTCAAATTTGATGCGTAACAACTGAGCTAGTCACATGTTTCCCTTGGGTAATTTTTCCGACATTAACTGCTAACAACAGGGCTGCAAATTGCTGCCTCTTCCCCCAGGAACTAGAGAAGGCAAGTAAGTACCTGAAAGAGACTGGCCAAATACCTAGACAGAATTGACCATCTGTAGCTGTAGAGAGGTTATTTCCCTTACTTCCAACTACATGCATCCTGACTGACATTTTATTCGCACCACTATTTATTTCAGTTTCTAATACAAGATTAAGGCATTTACCTCCCCACTAAACAAACTTAACAAACAGCGTCAACACCGTTTCCCAAATCATTGTGTGACTGAATTACTAACCCCTGAGGTTCGGCAGTTCTTAAGTCAGAAGGCAATTTACCGTAGCTAGATAAGAACATGAATATACATTGCATTAGAAAACTCAGTGGTACATGGGGCTTCTAGAAATCTCTAGAGATCACATTCCTTGCCTCAAAATCATTCAGAAAGTACAGAAGTAGTGTCAGTATGTTTAATTATCAATTCTGAAGTTATTGAATTAATTTGCTAAGCCTATTTAAGAAAACTGCAAGAGCACATAAAATATTCCTTTCTTCTTCCAAGAAAAGATAACTGCAGCTTTATTTTCTATTTCTTGAGTCAAATTCCTATATGATTTGCGCATTTATCAATGCAGAATGTATATCACATCTTCTTAGGAAGTTTAAAAAATTGCTTTATCAGTTTTTACGACATAAAATTAAGCAATTTACAGTAAAGTTCAAGATGTTACAAAATATTGTTTACAAAGTTTATTTAGATACATTCTTTAATTATATTCATTTATCTACTAGCAACCACTTTATTTAATGCGATGTTCAATTCTTCAAATTACTCATTCATGAGGAAATTTAAAAACATGCTTTTTTCCTGCAGATCATATGGGGCAAATGAAAAATGTTGGCAGAACTTTTGTGTGTGTGTGTGTGACGGAGTCTTGCTCTGTTGCCTAGGCTGGAGTGCAGTGGCAGATCTCGGCTCACTGAAATCTCTGCCTCCTGGGTTCAAGTGATTCTCCTGCCTCAGATTCCTGAGTAGTTGGGATTACAGGCACAAGCTATCACGTCGGGCTAATTTTTGTATTTTTAGTAGAGACAGGGTTTCACCATGTTGGCCAGGCTGGTCTCAAACTCCTGACCTCAGATGACCTACCCGCCTCCGCCTCCCAGAGTGCTGGGATTACAGGAGAGAGTCACTCTGCCCCACCTGTTGGCATAACTTTGAAAATGATATATTAAGTTTGGTCTGGTAAACGCTCGCATGTGACAATGAAGATTAGAATTTTGCTTCATGTTATAGTCTTAAAATAGGCAAAAACTGCAATTTTTGTATTTTGCACCTTTTTATTATTATATTTTAAGTTCTAGGGTACATGTGCACAATGTGCAGGTTTGTGGCATAGGTATACATATGCCATGTTGGTTTGCTGCACCTATCAACTCATCATTTACATGAGGTATTTCTCCTAAGGCTATCCCTCCCCCAGGCTTCCACCCCCCAGCAGGCCCCAGTGTGTGATGTTCCCCTCCCTGTGTCCATGTGTTCTCATTGTTCAACTCCCACTTATGAGTGAGAACATGCAATGTTTGGTTTTCTGTCCTTGTGATATTTTGCTGAGAATGATGGTTTCCAACCTCATCCATGTCCCTGCAAAGGGCATGAACTCATCCTTTTTTATGGCTGCATAGTATTCCATGGTGTGTATGTCCAACTTGTCTTTATCCAGTCTGTTATTGATGGACATTTGGGATGGTTCCAAGTCTTTGCTATTGTGAATAGTGCCACAATAAACATAACGTGTGCATGTGGCTTTAAAAATAATCTAGGCCTGGCACAGTGGCTCATGCCCATAATCCCAGCACTTTGGGATTATAGCCGAGATCGCACCACTGCACTCCAGCCTGGGCAATAGAGGGAGACTCCGTCTAAAAAAAAAAAAAATTAACCTTGCCTGGTAGCTTGTGCCTGTAATCCCAACTACTCGGGAAGCTGAAGCAGGAGAATCCCTTGAACCCAGGAAGTGGAGGTTGCAGAGGTCCGAGATCACGCCATTGCACTCCAGCCTGGGTAACAGAGCCAGACTCCGTCTCAAAATCATCATCATCATCATCATCATCATCATCATCATCATCTGCATTGTCTTGATTCTATATGTCAAGTTAAAGACAACGGTCTAGGCTCCTATTTGCAGAGGGCATTAAAAATAACAATTAACATAGATAATCTTTAGTCTTTGAAAAACCAAATTAGATACAATTGTTGCTTCATTTCCCCCTCTAAAATTTCTTTCCTTTTGGGCCGGACGCGGTGGCTCAAGCCTGTAATCCCAGCACTTTGGGAGGCCGAGACGGGTGGATCACGAGGTCAGGAAATCGAGACCATCCTGGTGAACACAGTGAAACCCCGTCTCTACTAAAACTACAAAAAACTAGCCGGGCGAGGTGGCGGGCGCCTGTAGTCCCAGCTACTCGGGAGGCTGAGGCAGGAGAATGGAGTGAACCCGGGAGGCGGAGCTTGCAGTGAGCGGAGATCCGGCCACTGCACTCCAGCCTGGGCGATAGAGCGAGACTCCGTCTCAAAAAAAAAAAAAAAATTTCTTTCCTTTTAAAAAAACCTAATGACATTATTTATGCTAATAAGAATTTTATCGGATGTAATAAAGTTCATCTTGAGGCAAACTGCAGAATTACCACTTAACGTCAGTGTTCTTTAAGCATCCCGTCTTTACCAACTAGCCAGTAATATGTTAAATTTTTTAAAAAGTCATTTAAAACAGTTTTCAGAACCTTAATCAACCAAGATGCTTCAATACCAAAGTACCGGTACCGTCATCGGAGGCTAGAGGGTTTAAAGCTGCTCTACCTTAGAGAGGTATATTTAAGATAATATTGTTTAACCTTTATAAACGACTAATTTTATTTGGATATTTTTAAATAGCACTTGGAGTAGGTGTCACAAAATTCTTTCAAAACGTGAATTCTCAGAACCACCTCCCCAAATCTGGGGCTTGAAGCCACCGCCTCACTAAAAGCAGATCCCACATTACCCCGGAGCGCCGAGGCATACCCGGAGACTGGGACCCCACCTCCTCGGGGCGTGACCTGTGATCCTTGACCCGTGACCCCACCTTCTCTGGGGCGTGACCCCTGGCCCCACCACCCCAGGGGCGTGGCCCGGAGGCAATCCTGGCAAGAGCCGGGTAGCCCGAGCCGGGCGGAACCACTGTGCGCGCCGCCGTGTTTCCGGGCCGGGACACTCAGGGCGCGACACTTATCTGTTACCCACAGAGGCCGTCGCGGCTGCGGCAGGCGCGGCCATGAGGTTTCGGGCTAAGATCGTGGACGGGGCCTGTCTGAACCACTTCACACGTGAGCAGGGAGGCCGGAGGGGAGCGAGGGAGGAACGGAAGGAAGCAGTGAGCGCGCGGTGGGGACCGCGGAGGAAGATCAGAGCGGGGATGGGCGGTGGAAGGGGCAGCGAGATGGGCCGCGGGAGGGGCCGCGGGAGGATGGGGCAGGCATAGGGGTGCTGGTGGAGGCCGCGGGATGATGGGCCGGGAGTGCGCGGGTCGGATCGTAGGGCACTTGGGGTGAAGGCGGCTTTCAAGGGACGTTTCTGAAACTTGATTCCGATCACGCGGCTTTAAAAGCAAGCGGCCACTGCTCCCACAGACGGCTTTATCAGGCATTGACATTCCTTCAAGGCCCCATTCGTCCCTCCACCCTGACAGTGCCTAACCTTGCATTGAACTCTGTACTGCGGTACCCAGTAGTCAATAAGTTCGTGTTAAATGAATGAATGACTAGTAGGTGCCTGTTTTTTTATTTGAGCACTGATGATGTATGCTGTACATCTCCCCGGGTTTGTTGGGAGAATTGCGTGACATCATACTTTCCAGTGTGATACCAATGTAAGTGGTTATTTTTCCACCGAGAAGTTGCACCATGATGAACAAGAAATTCTGTAAAATAAGTTGGTCTCTAGGATACATGATGTGCGTTTTAGTGATTCCTTATTTTAACCCCTGCTTTAGGAATCAGTAACATGATAGCCAAGCTTGCCAAAACCTGCACCCTCCGCATCAGCCCTGATAAGCTTAACTTCATCCTTTGTGACAAGCTGGCTAATGGAGGAGTGAGCATGTGGTGTGAGCTGGAACAGGTGAGCAAAAACTTCTGAGAGGCCTGCAATCTGCAGATTGTCTCTGGAAAGACCACAAGTGCCCTGCCTCATCCCCCATGTTTTTCCCTTAGGAGAACTTCTTCAACGAATTTCAAATGGAGGGTGTCTCTGCAGAAAACAATGAGATTTATTTAGAGCTAACATCGGAAAACTTATCTCGAGCCTTGAAAACTGCCCAGAATGCCAGAGCCTTGAAAATCAAACTGACTAATAAACACTTTCCCTGCCTCACAGTCTCCGTGGAGCTGGTGAGTAGGAGAGTCAGGGTTTCAGAAATTTCCCACAGAAGTCTTGGCTTCGAAGGAATAGACATAGTTAGCCTAGCCTCTTTAGCAATAAATATTGTTGAAAGCTATTTGGTTTATTTAAATTTAAAGAGCTGGTCCATAACTATATTTTGCATTAGAGTCAGTTCCTCCTCATTTTAAAATAGTGTTGTTATCCTATGCATTCGGCTAGACTGCTGCTTTTTCCAAGCCATAAAACTTCCAGCCTCTCTATTTCTTGTAGTGGTATTGTCACCTTGTCTAGAAATCATGGTTTCTATGCATTTTCACCGTTGACACATTTTCTCCCCACTCCTACCCTGCCTCATCTGCTCTGATAACCTTTAAATGGCCCCTCATTGTTCAGTACACATATGTTTTATATGCTACTGCCAGATGAATTTAGTGCACAGCTGTCCTCCAAACACACAAATACACAACCTCATGCGCACACATACAACCCAGAGTTGCTCTTGTTACTCATGGAATGAGGTTCGTATTTCCTTTTTTTTTCCGAGACTGAGTCTCTCTCTTGTCACCCAGGCTGGAGTGCAGTGGTGCGATCTCGGCTCACTGCAACCTCCGCCTCCCAGGTTCAAGTGATTTTCATGCCTCAGCCTCCCAAGCAGCTGGGATTACAGGCGCCCACCACCACACCCGGCTAATTTTTGTATTTTTTTAGTAGAGTTGGGGTTTCACCATGTTGGCCAGGCTGGTCTTGAACTCCTGACCTCAAGTGATCCACCTACCTCGTCCTCTCAAAGGCCTCCCAAAGTGCTGCGATTATAGGCATGAACCACCGCGCCCGACCCAACTTTTCTTCATAACTCTCGACTCTGCAGTCAGGCAGTTCTTAGAGCTAATTAGGGTATTTCATGTCACAACATAAGTTTGGTATGTTTTTCCTATTAAGGAAAAGCAAGATAGTAACGTATAATATTTTAGGTCCAAAAGTGCAAGATATTTTGTTCTGCGAGTCTCATAGAAGCCCCTAGAAGTAAATATAGTTTGCCTTTTAACTGTTTAGAAACTGCAGCCCCCTGAGTGTCCTATGCCCAAAGAGTGGCCTTCTCTTGGTTGCATCAACATAGCAGGCTTGCTTCTTTCTGCCTCATGGCTTTACATGTGCTGTTTCCCCAGCCTGAAACCCTGTCCCCTTGTTCCTGTCTTCCCACGGCTGCTGCTTTTGGTGGTATCTGAAATGTCACCTCGTCAGTCTAAGGAAACTCCCCCACACTCACTCTGGTCACTGTGGTTTGCTTTCTCACGACTCTAATGAGCATGTCATGCAATTTCATTTGTTTGCATTTTTATTGATCTGTTTGTTCCACTGGAATATTGAGGACCTTTTTGTCTTATTTACCACACTTCCCAGTTCCTGAAAGTACCCAGAGTCTGTTCCGTAAATATTGGCACCATCAATATTGGTCGAATGGCTTTTCAGTGAATAAATTGACAGCATTCCACTTAGATTTGGCATTTCAACTTTTTTGTCCTCGGGTCTTTGGGTTGTTTTGTTGTTGCTTAATATTAACAACATAAAAATATTTTTAAATTAATTCTTTTCTTGGCAGTTATCTATGTCAAGCAGTAGCCGCATTGTGACACATGACATCCCTATAAAGGTGATTCCTAGGAAATTGTGGAAGGACTTGCAAGAACCGGTGGTCCCAGATCCTGATGTAGGTGATGCCTGCAATCCTGTTGTACACCCCACATTAAATGGCATGACTTGAATTCTCTAATTTCAGTTGTAGTCTTGCAGTATATTTTATTTTTAAAGGATTCTTAAGGAAAACATTAGAATATTTGCCTTTTGTTATTTACATAAAACATCTTAAAACATGTTGCATATGATAGAAATGTCATGCCATCCTATATGTAGAAAATGTCTCACTCAGCAACATCATTTAAAACACAACTGAAATGATACTTTGGAGGACAATTAGTATTCGTTAGTATTCTTGACCTTAGACACCAATTTGGGTTTCCAAGACTTGATCTTTTCCTCAGCCAGTCAGGAGCGATATCTGGATGCGCACGAAAGCCAAGAAGAGAGGAATTTCATGGTTTAGGGCTAATATGGGTTAACAGTCATGCTGATGGTTAACCCTAGAACCCCAGAAGGTAAAGATGATGCCAAAGGGCCCATTTCCTCTTGCTCACAATTTATTTAAGAAGAAAGTACAAAAATATGTTGGGTAAAATAATTACTTGACTTTTACTAGACGACTTCTACACTGATTTCGAAAAAGCCCCTGTTTTCTAGAGCACTCTTGGTAACAGTCTCAGGTGTGATGCAGTGACTCTCTGCCGTATTTTTGCACAGAGCGTGGAAAAGGCCCCTGAATCATACGTGTAAATGTCCCTTAGAGGAGGGCCTCCTGCTGAGTGCCTGAGTTTTATTCCCCCTGGACCAATATAGGGGCATCTCAGCTGAAGTGCCCTATTCCTTCTTGAGCCAGAAGAATGCCCGCAGGGACATGGTTGCTGAGGTAGCCAGAGGCAGGCATTCCAGTCTTTAATTTTGCTTGAGCATCCTTGAGTTAGTGAAATAGAATTGGTTTTCTTTTTATATTTTTAAAAGAACTTTATTCAGAAAATTGTAAAATAGTATCCCGTAGTTTTTGAGCATGCAGTGTGTTCCAGAGTTAGTTATGGAGCCCTTGTCATTACTAGAGTATATTAATATTTTTAATACTTGTGCTTTTTCTCATTGGTTTTGTAGGTTAGTATTTATTTACCAGTCTTGAAGACTATGAAGAGTGTTGTGGAAAAAATGAAAAACATCAGCAATCACCTTGTAAGTCACAACTTCTTTAGAAAAGAACTCTGAAGTATTTGGTGGGGTGGCGTGGGTGCTCTAGCTCACCCTGCAGCAGTCTACGCAGATGGGCACCTCCTAACCGAATTCCCACTCATGAGGACCTGGCCTAGTGCTGAGAGCCTGCAGATTGCTAGTTGGATTTAGAAACCTATTCCAGTACTTTTCAAGTCTCATTCACTGAGGAAAGCTTTTATGTTTGCCTTTAATCCCTTGTGTTTATATTTATAGTATATTAAGGATCTGTTCAGCCGTTCTGCCTGTTTTTCCTCTTACATTTTGGATGAAACATTATGTTTTGTTTTTTTTTTGAGACAGAGTCTCACTGTGTCGCCCAGGCTGGAGTGCAGTGGTGCGATCTCGGCTCACTGCAAGCTCCGCCTCCCGGGTTCACGTCATTCTCCCACCTCAGCCTCCCAAGTAACTGGGACTACAGGCGCCCGCCACCCCGCCCAGTTACTGTTTTGTTTTTGTATTTTTAGTAGAGACGGGGTTTCACCGTGTTAGCCAGGATGGTCTCGATCTCCTGACCTCGTGATCTGCCTCATGATCCCTCCCAAAGTACTGGGATTATAGGCGTGAGCCATGGCGCCCGGCCAGAACACTGTATCTTTTACCTGCTAATGTGCCCATATTTTTCTATGAGTCACTGATATGATTGACAGTGAGTTTGGAGTTTCCTGTCTGCATGCCAAATGTCTTTCAGTGAGCCAGGGACAAAGGTATGCCACACCATAGCAGCCTTTATTCCACGCACCCCTCACACCAAGCTAGGGGGCACTTTTATATTTCTGTTTATTTTCTGTTTATTTTGTGAAAGTCTCCTATGGCCACGTGGCTCGAAATGTTACAGTGTGTGACAGTGGTGGGAAATACGTGGATTATCCTCATTCATACCTGGGGTTATTCTGAGTTCTTCCTTCATTCACTGCCCCTCCCCCGCCCCCTGCTCCCTCCTACCCCACTCCAAAGAACACACTTGGTTATGTCCCTGAATCTTTTAAAAACCACTGTCCACCTGATGAAGCGTAAACTTTTGATCTTCCTAGTATACCAGGCCACCTCTGTAGCCACATCTCTGTTGTATTGCCAGACCCTCCCTGCAGAACCAGGCTGGGTTCTGGTATTCCCCGACAATGCCTCTTCTTTTCTGTTCAGTTCTTTGCCATTTCGCACATGGCTGCTTCTCTCCATCTCCCTGGAAGGCACTTAGCCATTCTCATGCTTCATCACAGACCTTTCCCCACCACCCCTCTGGAAGCCCCTCCTCCGTGGAGCTCAGCTGTCCAGTGTACATGGTAAATCACCTGCTAATATCTCTGAAGGTCTCCTGAACCACCAGCTTCTTGATAAGGGAAACCCCGTCTTAATCATCTTTGTGTCCCAGCTGCCCAGTTTGGGATTGCCACTCGGTAGGCAGCAGTAAGTGTCACATTTAATGAAAGAAGGAAGTGACTGGGCATCTCTAATGGGAAGGTGGACATTCTTAGTGTGTTAAATTTTTAGTGTTAAAATTTAGTGTTAAATTTTAGTGTTAAAATTTAGCTTCAAGAGGTCTTTGAAATCACAAAAGTATTTTGAAGCCTAGAAAATGTACATTGGGCTGTTTTTTTGTAGAGTTCTGCTCACTAAGAGCATTGCTGTCGTTGGACCTAACTCAAGGCTTTTCTTTCATAAATTCTATATAGAGCTCATTTTAATTTAAAATCTGTTTTCCATGAAGCAGTGTGCACTGTGCCGACATTGGTGTCACCTGTGACTGCAGTGATGTCGATCCAGTTGTCAGGCTGGCTTCATCTAGGGATACTCTGGGGACTTCCAGAGAAATTCAAAGAGGCCCAGGAGAGAAAAGACAGGGCGGTTAATTGAAGGATGGCATTTGTTTGTTCTTTCTGTTCAATGAAAATGATTCAGCAAAGTAGAGACGTAGAAGGGTAGCTTAGAATCATCAGAGGTGTTTTGTTTTCTCTTTTTTGGAGTTTAAAAAACAGACATTTTGTGGAGTGGCTACTACAATCTGGAATTACTAAATGGAAAGTTATCAAGTTACTGTAGCAAAGTACATAATCGATCAAGTTACTGTAGCAAAGTACATAATGAGGTCTTCCTGGGTATCCAGAATTCTGTGTCTGAATATTACAGGCAGTAGAATTAAGGAAAATGGTAGACTCAACACACTAAAAATGTCTACCTTCCCCTTAGAGATGCCCAGTCACTTCCTTTCATTAAATGTGAAGTGTGACTGATGGGGTGGGTTGTGTATGTGACTCATGCAGGAACAGAAAAATAAGCAAGAACTGGAGGGAATCGACATCATGTTCTAAGACATTGCTTCTAAGTTCTACCATGTGTGTGAATCCCCTGGGATCTGGTTACAGTGCAGGTTCTGATTTGGGAGGTCTGAGCTGGAGCCTGAGGCTCTATTGCTGACCAGCTCCTGGGGGATGTCAGTGCTGCCTACCTTCAGACCACATCACGTAACAGTACTTTGTGATTTGTGCCTGTATTACTCTGTTTTCACACTGCTATAAAGATAGTACCTGAGACCAGGGAATTTATAAACAAAAGAGGTTTAATTGACTCACAGTTCTGTCTAGCTGAGGAGGCCTCAGGAAATTTACAATCATGACAGAAGGCAAAGGGGAAGCAAGGCACGTCTTACATGGCAGCTGAAGAGAGAAGAGCACAGGAAAAACTGTCATTTTTAAAACCATCAGATCTCATGAGAACTCCCTCACTATCATGAGAACAGCATGGGAGAAGCTGCCCCTGTGATCCAGTCACCTACCACCAGGCCCCTTCATCAGCACTTGGGGATTATAATTCGAGATGAGATTTGGGTGGGAATACTGAGCCAAAACAAATCATATCAGTGCCATACTATATTGTACTTCAAATGTTATCTGAGAAACAGCTTTGCAGGGTCACCTTAATGATGGAAACCAGAGAGTCTGTGTTTAGAGTCATGATGTGGAAGAGGGGAGTCTTTGGAGCCACACACCTGGGTTCAGCTCCAGGCTGCACTGTGCAGTGAGTGCCCTAGTGCTGGGTACTACCCCAAATAGGGATAACAGTGCAGCTATGACAGGGGCTTCGTCACTTTTTATAAATTTAGAGACAATTTTTACTAGGTGCCCAGTATAGTCAGCATTCAGTAAACAATAGGTGACTATTTTAAGGAAATCATTGAAAAGATCTTACCCTGATACTTAAGAAATCAAGTGTGTTGATGTGCATCATATTCCAAATAACCGAATCATAAAATAGACATGAGTGACCAGTGTTCAGAGAATTAGTTGTTTGTTAATTTCTTCAATAAGTATTGACTCAAGGCCACCATGTGCTAGGCACCAAGTGTTAACATTTAGGAGGGAGTTAGAATCTAATGTTCTGTTACTGAGACTTTTAGGAATTCAAAGAAAATGCAAGAGAACACTTAAGCCTGAAGTGCATCTAGGACCATTGCAAGTTGCATTTTTGAATAAGTATTTATTTATTTATATCTAAAACCATTGTTTTTCAAAACAATGGGAATTTACAGATCTTGGGTGTGTGTGTGGTTGTTTGGAACAAATGAGCATAAGTCATGTGTTAACCTTACAGAGCCCCAGTAAGCAGTCCAGCATATTCACAAAGATTGTTTTATATATTTTATTTCAGTCACCTAGTGTTCCAGATTGTAGGAAAGCGGGTTAGGAAATATAACAATCTGTTTTTTGGATTAATGAAAGAAAAAGGTTGAAAGTGAGTATTTCTCATTCAAAGTAGATTATACAACAAGTAAGTCTGGGGCACTATTTTTCTATTAATGTGAAAAACTCAGAAATAAGAGCTCACCCAAGTTAGAAAAACTTTGTTTTTGGAATGAAAACTATTCAGAGTTCACCAATTTTAAGGAACAGGAACAAGGAACACTAAATTGTATTCAGTTAAACATGGACACTGATACAGAGCTGTGCAGACAGGATGCCTTCTCTCTTTTCTCTCTGTGGCACTGTGAGGATGGAATGGCCCTAAATAAGACTAGTTGCTAGATGACACTTTTATAGTACAAGATGGCAAAATGCTGTCTGGCAGACTACACACGGGCTTTCCAGAGACCTCCTAGGCTTTAACATTGAGCAGATATCAATGTCAAAAAGAGAAATAATATGTACTGGTTCTTTTAGGAGGAAGTTTCGTTGTAGGTGCGGGAGTGGACCAAGACAGGTTAGCAAAACCTCAAACCACACTGTGGCATATGCTTCATTTCTAGGTTCCATCCAATTAAAAGAACTGATTGGTTGTTGAGGTGGGTAGAGAGGAGCTTCAAAGGAAAGGAGCCCCCTGTTACAATATGGAGACAGTCCTAAGGCAGCAAGAGCAGGAGTAGAAGAGGGGCGCCTGATGGTATGTGAGGGAGAGGCAGAAGTCTGGTAGCCTGTGCATGTGGAGTTCAGCTCAGCCATCCTCAGTCCTGGTAACCCGACAGCAGCCCCAGACCCTTCTGGATTTGGAAATTTCATTTTCCAACATGTGAGTTTATTTTCTAAATAAATGGCTATGTTCTCAGGAAATTCTAAAGGCCTTAAGTCATATTAAATGTGTATTTATGACAAATGGTTTATTATATTTTATAAAAATAAGACACTGATTTCCACATTCTTTTCTCATTTTCCTCCTTCCTGTTTTGTAATGGTTATATTACGTCTACATCATCAGAGCATAAAATTTTATTACTACACATTATTCTGTCCTCTTCACTCCTATTGTTTAGTTTTGGTTCCAAAGGTCAAAATAAGGCTCACACTGTTTATGCTGTAAGTTCTCCAATGATTTTTTGGTTTTCAAAAGCTTATTCTCTAGCATATCACTCAGAAAGGACTCACAGGAATAGGATTCCATTGGTTATCATGTGTTTATAATGTCAGTTTGGCTCACTGCACTGCGTTGTCTGCTGGTGTATATTATTGCTATCAAAAAGTCTGATTCCATTCTGATTTTGTTTCACAGCTTGGATTTATTCATTTGAAGGTGGGGACTAAATACTCTGGGGATTTTTCCCATTTTCTTTAAATCCAACTGTCTTGACCGTCTGGGGTCAATTTTCCCAGGTGTGTGGTGTGTCCCTTCAGTAAGTGGGCCCAACTCTTCATTCACTTCAGGAAAGTTTTGAGCTATAGTTGATAGCATTTATTTTCCAGTGCTTTCTTTTTCTTCTGGTACTTAGAGGGCTTGGTTCTTCTCCACCATCTTTATTATTTTCTGTCAGATCCTTTTCATCTCTTTGTTTCTGTTTGGTAAATTTTATTTTTCTCCTTTCCATCCCAGTTTCTCTTACTGTTCTCTCTGTGGCACCTATTTGCTCTAGTCTTCTTCCTTCTAAACTAGTTTCTGTTTCTGAAAATTTTCCTTGTGTTTCTAATTACTTCCTGTGCTGTTAGCTGTGTTTTCATATGTGCATACTGTCTGGTCATCTCATGTCTGAGCTTCCCTAGTTCTGATTCATGTTGTTCTGTCATAGCTTTTATTATTGTTCATTTGTTTTAGTTGGTCTTGAAATAATAGGCTACTCTCTGCATCTGGTTTGCAGAGTGTCTTTAGTTTCTGTGCTATTTGGACATTATAATTTCTATTTTTCTTTTTTCAGAATATTACTATATGGAAGTCAACCACAATCCTTTTGTTGTTGCTGTTGTAGGTGGTTTTTCTGGTTATTTTAGGAGGAAGTTTCATTGTAGGAGTGAAAGTGGACCAAAATAATTTTCTAATTTAATGACTCTAGAATTCTCTATTCTTTGTAACCATAAAATATTAAAACATGCATCCTCACCACGTCCCCAGGACTTTCTGAGATCTGTCCCTCTTTTTCGTTCTTTTAAAGCTTCATTCCTTTTTTTTTTTTTTTTTTTGCCCGAGGTACCCATTCTGCTCAGTTGAGGCTCTTACTTCCCGTGGTTCCTTCTCAGTGCAAGACTCTCTCCTGCTGTGAGGGAGTTCTCATCAGCTCCACCCAGCCCTCCCTAGAGCCCTGCCCTTGTGCTGCTGTAGTCTCCTGGCAAGTCCTCTCTGAGTTCTACCTGTTTTCACATCTTTACTGTGTTCTCCATTCCGGGAGGCAGGCAGGGGGACTTCCCCTTTGGGATTTTTGGGAGGTTTCTGAGTTCTTGGCTCTTGGGCCTTATCTTCTCTCTTTCGCTGATAGCACGGGGATCTCAGGGCGCTCTGAGGTGTTTTGAGGTTTTGTAGGGTACTTTGTCATCTGGTTGTGTGAAAGCTGCTGCCCATGGAGTTTTTTTCCTTTTGTCTTCCTTTTCTAAGACTATGTAAAATACTCAATTTGCAGGTTATTGAAGCAAACCTAGATGGAGAATTGAATTTGAAAATAGAAACTGAATTAGTATGTGTTACAACTCATTTTAAAGATCTTGGAAATCCTCCTTTAGGTAAGTGTTCTAGTGGGTTATATTTTGCTTTTGATAAGTTAACTGTTTCAGATAACCTACCTATTGAGGTCTCTTAATGTAAAAAGGTTGAAATTCAGTTGACTTTGTTTCATGCTTGGGTAAAGAACAAAGGAATTGAGATTGGACTACGTATCTCTGTGGTGTAGTGGAGCAGTTAGCCACCAGGGGGAGAAGCTGTGCCACCAAGTAGCTGACCGATCTGTGCAGGGTCTCCATACTCTGTAGAATTTGGATCAAGTTAAATAACCTCCAAGATCCCTTCCAGCTCTTCAATTCCTATTCTACTCCTAAAGATTTCCATTTCTCACCTGGAATGGATTCAGAAAGGTAGATACATTTGTTCTTATATTCTCCTCCTTTAGTTACTTCCACAGGTAAGAAATTAGTGTAGCAGATGCAAAACTGTTTCACTTGATGACATTTCTCATCTCATACAAGGTAATAAGGGACGATAGAGTCAGTTCAGCAAGTGGGGAAAGAGGGGATGGTTGTACAGTCTGGTGAGTCATAAGCCAAGAGGGGGTTAGAATCATGGCTGGAAAGTGGGCAGCTGCACAGTAGCAGGGGCTGCCTCAGCAGGAAAGCAGGCAAAGGACCAGGGGAGAAACACCTGGGGATGATGAGAAAATCATTTTATGATACATTGGTGTTCCAGAACCAATAAAATCGGCCCTGGTCACGTTTAGCATTAAGTCACTACAAGTTTGCTTGAATATAAGCACAGATTTTAGCATAGAGTTGGAAGGAATGTTTACTTTCTAATTAAGAGCATCCTGTTCCGGCAGAGTGAAATCCATGTGGTTATACCTTTGATAATATTGTGTAAAGTGATTCATTCTGATTTTGTTTCTTTTAATAAACATAAGGTGGGACTTACCTTTGGTACTTTCTCAGAAGTTGAAAGGATTTTTTTTAATTGCACTTGAGAATGACAGGCCTTGCATTAGTTAATGTATATATTTTCACTCTTAAAATACATAGTGAGTGAGTACAAATAAATGCAATTTTCTTTGACCTAAAGAGGGAGATTGAGTTATATTTCAAGTCCCCTGTAAATAAAGATGCCTGGAAATTATCATAGTATTTTAAATAGTTAGGACCTAATGCTTAATGAATGACAACATTTACAAGTTGCAATATTTCTCCAGGATGCTAAAACCAGTGCTGAAGTGAATCACTTATTCAGATAAAATGCAAGTGTCTCCAGGTTTCCTGTTATGTGTGAAGATGTTGTATTTAAACGCATTCCTATCATTTTAGCCTCTGAAAGCACCCATCAAGACAGAAACGTGGAACACATGGCTGAAGTGCACATAGATATTAGGAAGCTCCTACAGTTTCTTGCTGGACAACAAGTAAATCCCACAAAAGCCTTATGCAGTGAGTGTGCTTCTCTCTTTTGTTTTTCATATTCTTTCATATTCTAAATACCTCACTCAACTCTAATCTAACAAATTGCATATAGTCTCATAAGTCCAAAAAAAAAAAAAAGCTCAATTATGTGGACTTTAGCTTCCTAGGACAGTCGGGTTTTTTAATTTTCCTGGACTTAGAAGTACCTAAGGTGGCAGCAGAGAAACAACCCCTGGGCACTCTGTTAGCGCCTGCAACCGGCAGCCACACTGGTTGATAGGTGGGTTGTGTGCTGCCTCAGCTGGCCAGCGCACCTGGAGACGCCCTCGGGAAGATGGGTGCAGATCATCTCACCTTCTCCATGGCCATCTAATTTGACCTACTCAGAGTGCCAGACACGGTTTGGCTTGGATTTAAGTTTTCCCTTGTGATGCCTTGTTTCCTTTCTGTGGCTATGCTGGCCTGCACTCGCTGCCCCATATCTATCCCTTGGCTGCTGGTTAACAGTTGCCTCTTGATTCTGGCTGGGTCCCGTCTTGTGAGGTCACACACCTGCTCCAGCGCTGTTCATCTGCTGACCACACATGAGAAGGTCATTACCTGCCAAGAGCTTTTCAAGGCATTTTTGTCACCTTCTACTGAAATGACAGCGACTGCAGCCTGGATTTGAAGTTCCACGTTTTGTAGAATAGCTCCCAGGCTGAGCTAAGAGGGAGGTTGGGCCAACGCTGCACCTCATCCCTTTCGGATCTGCAGTGTGCTGTAGAGAAGGAACAGAACATTCTAGGTGGCAATGTCGAGGACCAGCCCTTTTGAACGAGAGACATGAAGAGAATCAGAAGAGACCATGGGAGGAGCAATGGGTGTTAGGGAATTGGGGAAGGCATCAGTTGGAGTGATGGGCACAGAAGGAGATACCGCCAGAGAAGCAGCTCTGAGGGTAGAGATGGAGAAGCTAGATGAGGCCAGATCATGAGGAGTTTTGAAGTGAGGTACCTGTGCTGCTTTTTAAGGAACTTTGACATGAACGGTGTCATATTTCTAAGGCCAAGCATGGTGGGAGCTGTGTGGCAGTGCCGGGTCCTTAAAGGTGCTTCTCAGAACCTTGATGTGCATGGAGGTCACCTGGAGGTCGTGTAAAGGGACTCCTTGTTCATAGTTTGGGCTGGGCCTCATGGCTGCACTTCTCCCAAGCTCCTATACAATGCCCAGACCCTTGGTCCTGACAAGCACAGTGTGAATGGTGAGAGGGTGAAATACTCCTCGTCCATGTAGAGTGTGGAAACACGGGTTGGGGGGTCCCTGTGCTGCACAACATCAGTCTTTGAACTTGGTATTTTGGGGACCTTCTGAATCCAAGGCTGATGAGGAACACAGAAGAGTTCTTATCAAAGGTGGTTGACTAAGCCATGTGTCTTCTCAACATTCACTTTGGTGTCCCCATGTGTAGCAGAGAAAGGAGGACCAGCAAATTGTGATGTAGCAAAAAATTTTAAAAAAAAAACAACCCTAGGTTGAACTTCTCATACCTTCTTAACTTCCCAAAGCCCCTTTTCTGTCTCTATCAGTCTCCTTCAGGTGTCGAATCAGTTGTCCCCTCCTCTAGCTAGGTCCTGCCACCCTCAGTCTCTGCCTCTCCTGTGCCCTTGCACCACCTCTCTTAAAGAATGCTTGTCTTCCTGCTTGTCCTCTCCGGTCCTTTCCCCGACCTCCCGTCTCCTGGGACTGGCCTCTCTGCAGCCTGCTCACACATGGTTTCTTGTCACTCACTCATATGTGCTGGAGAGCTTTCCTCGGCTGCTGTGCTGCAGCTCCCCGAGCTCGGGGTGGTTGTCACACTGTGTGCTCCTGCCCGCCCTCATGTGCTCTTTACTTCCCTGCTTGGTTGCATGCCTGATGCCTTGGATTTTAGCCATCCCCCATGGCCCTCACGGGATTGGCAGGACTGTTGAGATGCAGGAGTCCATCCCATGCAGCAGTGTGTGACACAGTCTGTCCCAGGTGTTGGGGGATCCTGGCTCTCGACTCTTCTCAGCACAGTTCCTCCACTCACTGGTGAGGAGCTGCTCTTGCCCGCAGAAGGATGCTGATGTGGGTGAATGTGGTTTGCCAGAAAGCCAGCCTGCTGGGTGTTTTTCCAAGGGCTTGGGCCACTTCACTCTTCCTTTCCTCGCTGCAGGAAGCCACCAGTGCTGAACATCAAAGCTGATTCAGTACTGGTAGATGTGCTGCTTTATTGAATAATCTTCCAAGGTAAAATTTTGCCAGGTCAAGAAATAGCAATTTAATCCATTTAGAGGAATGAATATAATTTGAAAAATTAACTTATTTCAAGACTAGCATCTCAAAGTGTTGAGACCTTCTTTTAAATAGCTTTCTGGATTTTGAGACATACTTTTACTGGCTGTGATTTATAAGAATTTGTGGTTTGTGGAGTACTGTCCTAAATGCCAGTGATGCAGCCTCAGCTGTGGCAGTGAGAGTGAGAGACTGCGGTCTCCACAGCTGCCTCGGGGAAGACAGATGCCTAAAACAGGAGGCACAGGCTGGGAAGGCTGTTCTGAAAAAGTAGATATCAAAATGTGTGTGCTGCACTAGGTCTTTAAAATCATGGCTTTTCTCTTCCCAGATATTGTGAATAACAAGATGGTGCATTTTGATCTGCTTCACGAAGACGTCTCCCTTCAGTATTTCATCCCTGCGCTGTCCTAGCACCCTGTTGCTGGAGTTGGCATGCAGAGACTTTGTCAGGATGGGAGAGGCCGTAGGCGTTGTGTTCTGATCACTGGTCTGTGTCCTCACGGCACCGCACATCGACACACTGTACTTATTTGTCCCTCTCTAACATTTTAACTAAAAGTTGACTTAATGGCACACAGTTGGATAAACATATCACTTCGTGTTACTCATGTCTGTTTTGTTTTGTTTTTAAGACATTGAAAAGAAAAGCTAGAATTTATTTATTCAGACTTTAAAGAACAATTTCTCATTGACGTTGTGAAAATCCTCATGTATTTAGACTTGGTGTAGTAGCCAGAATTCGTGCAGCTGTTGCCTGGGAGCTGGGGGTACTTTCCCTCCAGGCAGAGGCTCTAGCTCAGCACGGCCTGTAGCGCACAGTCAGTCTTGCATTTCAGTGTGTTCACCCTGCTTGCTCCTGCCCCTTGGAGCCCAGTGACAGAAAGTATAGCCTCTGTCACCCCGCTGCCACTGCCTTGGTTACTCAGAGCGCTGTGGGGTGTCACAGCTGCAGCATTTGGGGTCCCTCTCTCTCTTGCTGAGTACTCAAGCCCACCTGAGTCCACTCCCCTCTTGATGCCTGGAGAGCTGGCCCAGCCAACACAGCTTTTCGCTGGGAGCTCCTTCTGCCATTCCAATTAGTTTCTTCCTGGGGCCAGTTTTGGGTTTAGGTTGTAATTCCTTATATTTCTTTCTTCCGCAGTGCATCGGATCTGTCGTTCTGGAAAGAAGACCCTTCTATTTAGAGTAGAAACAAACGAAACTTCTAAGGTATCATCTGTGTTAGGTGATGAGACCATATTTCTTTGATGTTTCTGAACATCAAAGCTGATTCAGTACTGGTACATGTGCTCATTCTCCCTGAAACATACCTATCATATTTCCTATTATAATTCTATCTCATTGTCCTGTGGAGGTGGACATGATCAACAATATCTTTTATTTTCTTGTTTTGTTTCGTTTGAGACAAGGTCTCACTCTGTCACCCAGACTGGAGTGAAGGGCAACAATCATGGCTCACCGCCTTGACCTCCTTGGCTCAAGGCATCCTCCCACCTCAGCCTCCTGACTACCTGGGACTACCGGTGTGCACCACCACATCCAGCTAGTTTTTAATTTTTCATAGAGATAGAGTCCCACTGTGTTGCCTAGGCTGGTCTTGAACTCCTGGGCTCAAGCCACCCGCCCACCTGGGCCTCCCAAAGTGCTGGGATTACAGGCATTAGCCATCACACCCATCCGTAAACGTTATCTTAATGTCACATTACAAAACTGAGGCCTAAGTTGCTTAGGACAAGATGAAGAAATCGAAGACTAGCTAACATGAAAATTTATATTTTGGCTTTTTCATGTTTTTTGGTAAAACCAGTGTATTTGAATGGTTCTTTTGATGTTTAATAATGGTTTTTTGTTTGTTTGCTTGGTTCAGTTTTTTTTTTTTTCCTTGAGACAGAGTCTTGCTCTGTTGCCAGGCCGGAGTGCCAGTGTCACGATCTTGGCTCACTGCAACCTCCACGTCCCAAGTTCAAGCGATTCTCCTGCCTCAGCCCCCCGAGTAGCTGGGACTATAGGCACGTGCCACCACACCCAGCTAATTTTTGTATTTTTAGTAGAGATGGCATTTCACTATGTTGGCCAGGATGGTCTCGATCTCTTGACTTCGTGATCCACCTGCCTTGGCCTCTCAAAAGTGCTGGGATTACGGGCGTGAGCCACCATGCCTGGCCTGTGTTTAATAATGTTTAAATAGGGTGGAATATTTTGTTAAATTAACATTTTAAAATTAGAAGACGCCATTTTAATTTTTAAACCCTTTCTCCTCGTTGTAACAAAATTAATTCCAGCTGTAGTGAGAAAACTTAAAAATCATGATACAAAATGAAACAATATCTGAAAGTAGTTTTATAAAACTGAAATTATTGTTAAAGAGAATGGTATTAGTGACTTAACCATTTGCTCTATATGATGTTTATTATCAAATACACATAATTTTGAAGATTTTAATGAATGGCTTAAGATTTTATCTTTGTGTAGAATGTGGCTAAAGAAACCTTAGTTGAGATTCAAGAAGTTGGTATCTGTTTCTGATTCCTATCACAACTTGCTACTTAGTGTCTACCAAGTCCTCCACCTCTTTGCTCCTCAAAGAGCTGTGAAAAATGATGGCAGGAGCCCATACAAAACCACAGACTTAGAGAAGGGCACAGTGCTGCTCTATTGAATGATCTTCCAAGGTAAAATATTGCCAGGTCAAGAAATAGCAATTTAATCCATTTAGAGGAATGAATATAATTTGAAAAATTAACTTATTTCAAGACTAACATCTCAAAGTGTTGAGACCTCTTTTAAATAGCTTTCTGGATTTTGAGACATACTTCTACTGGCTGTGATTTATAAGAATTTGTGGTTTGTGGAGTACTGTCCTAAATGCCAGGGTAAAATAAGGCAGTCCCATACCTTGCCTGCCCTGAGCTGAGGACCCCATGTCCTTTTGGTAGGCACATCTTTTCTCTCCTCCTTTGTTCTGCTCTCCCCCAGCATATACTTCCTAGCCCTAGGCAATTACTTGTCTAATATCTGTCTCTGTATATTTGCCTATTCTGGTTTTTAGCTGTTTTTTTTTTCCTGGGGGAGACAGGATCTGGCTCTGTCCCCCAGGCTGGAGTGCAGTAGTACAGTCACGGCTCACTGCAGTCTCAAACTCCTGGGCTTAAGCAGTCCTCCTGCCTCACCCTCCCAAGTAGCTGGAACCACAGGTGTGTTTTTTATATTGTTTTGTAGAGATGAGGTTTTGCCATGTTGCCCAGGACTCCTGGGCTCAAGCAGTCTGCCCGCCTCAGCCTCCCAAAATGCTAGGATCATAGCCGTAAGCCACCACACCCAGCAATTCTTTTTATCCAAGAATTTTATCAGCTGAATTTTGAAGTCATTCTGTGCCATATTGGAGACATTTAAGAATTTCACATTCCAGTTGCTCCTGGCTAGCATCCTAGTGGTCCTGTCGTCCTTCAGCGCTTCCTTGGCCCAGCAGGGAACTGCTTAGCCGTCAGTTCTGTAGGCTAAGTTTACAGTGAGGAACTGTGCCTGGTGTGAAGGAGCCCACTTTTGGGGACCTAGAATGTGGCCTCAACAGTAATCCTGGGGCTGGAATTCTGGTTCAGCCACTAGGCAAAGGTGTTTAGTGACATTCGTGTTCTTAGTGTATGTTGCCAATTTAGCAAAGCATCCATCATTTTGAAGAGGTAACAATTCAGTACTTTTTAAAACAGCTGTATTGAGATGTAATTCACATATCACACAATTCACCCATTTAAAATAGACTGTCTAGTGGTTTTTAGTATGTTCTCAGAGTTGTACAACCATCACCACTATCAATTTTAGAACATTTTCATCACCCAATAAAGAAACTTCTTAACCATAAGTAATCATTTTTCATTTTTCTCTCTTCTCTTGTTCTGTTCTCCCCCAGCATATACCTCCTGGCCCCAGGCAATTACTTATCTAATATCTGTCTCTATATATTTGCCTATTCTGGTTTTTAGCTCTTTTTTTTTTCTTGGAGGAGACAGGGTCTGGCTTTGTCCCCCAGGCTGGAGTGTAGTGGTACAATCACGGCTCACTGCAGTCTCAAACTCCAGGGCTTAAGTAGCCCTCCTGCCTCACCCTCCTAAGTAGCTGGAACCACAGGTGTGTGCCACTGTGCCTGACTAATTTTTGTATTTTTTGTAGAGATGAGGTTTTACCACATTGCCCAGGCTGGTCTCAAACTCTTGGGCTCAAGCAGTCTGCCAGCCTCAGCCTCCCAAAGTGCTAGGACCACAGGCATGAGCCACCACAGCCAGCATTTCTTTTTATCCAACTGTAATTATATATCCTTGACCAGGGTCTCCCTTACCCACTGCCCTCAAACACCTAAGCATCTGGTAACTACCATTCTACTCTCCTTCTATGAGATTTGCTTTTTTAGATTCTAAATATAAGTGAGATCGTGCATTGTCTATGCCCGGCTTATTTCACTTAATATAATGTTCTCCAGGGGTTCAACCATGTGGTTGCAAATGACCAGATTTTGTTCTTTTTTATTGCTGAATAGTACTCCATTGTGTTTATGTCCATTTTGTTTATCCATTCATCTGTTGGTCACTTAGGTTGTTTCCATATCTTGGCTGTAGTGAATAATGCAGTGAATATGGGAGTGCAAGATGTCTTTTTGATATACTGATTTCATTTCCTCTGGGTGAATACCCAGTAGTGGGATTGCTGGATCATATGGTAGTTCTATTTTTAATATTTTAAAGAACCTCCATACTGTTTGCCTTAATGGGGATACTAATTTACATTTCCTCCAACAGCATACAAAAACTTCCTTTTCTCCACATCCTTGCCAACACTTACCTTCTGTCTTTTTTTTTTTTTTTCCAAGAAAGGCCCAAACAAAGCTAATCTTTTGTCTTTTTGGTAATAGCCATTTTAACTGGTATGAGGTGACTGAGGTGATATCTCATTGTAGTTTTGATTTTCATTTTCCTGATGATTAGTGATGAACATTTTTTCATATATCCATTGGCTGTTTGCTTGTCTTCTTTTGAGAAGTCTCTTCAGGTCTTTTGCCCATTTTTAAATAGGCTTATTTGTTTTCTTACTATTAAGTTGTTTGAGTTCCTTTTATATTTTAGATATTAAATCTTTGTCGGATGTATAGTTTGCAAATATAATGTTTTCTCCCATTCTATAGATTGTCTCTTCACTCTGTCGGTTGTTTCCTTTGCTGTGCAGAAGCCTTTTAATTTGATGTAGTTTGATTTGCCCATTGTTTGCGTTTGTTGCCTGTGCTTTTGAAGTCTTGTTCATAAAATTCTTGCCTGTATAAATATAGTGAAGCATTTCCCCTGTGTTTCCTCTAGCAGTTTCATAGTTTCAGGTCTTACATCTATGTCTTTAATTCATCTTGAGTTGATTTGTGTATATGGTGGGAGATAAGGGTTTAATTTCATTCTTCTGCATGTGGATTTTCAGTTTTCCCAGCATCGTTTATTGAAAGACTGTCCTTTCTTTTCAATAAATGTGTGTTATTGGCACCTTTGTTGATAATCAGTTGGCTGTAAATGTGTGGATTTATTCCTGGGTTCTCTGTTCCACTGATCTATCTATCTATTTTTATACCACTACCATGCTGTTTTTATAACTTTAATTTTATGGTATATTTTGAAGTCAGGTATTATGATGCCTCCGGCTTTGTTCTTTTTGCTCAAGATTGCTTTGGCTATTCAAGGTCTTTTGTGGTTACATACGAATTTTAGGATTTTTTTTCTATCGCTGTGAAGAATTTCATTGGTATCTTGATAGGAATTGCACTGAATCTGCAGATTGCTTTGGACAGTATGAACATTTAAGAAATAATTCTTTCAATCCATGAACACAGGATAACTTCCCATTTATTTATGTCTTCAGTTTCTTTCATCAGTGTTTTATAGTTTTCATCTTAGAGATTTTTCACCATGGTTAAGTTTATTTATATATATATATAGTATCTATTTGTAGCTATTGTAAATGGGATTTTCTTGATTTCTTTTTCAAATAGTTCACTGTTAATGTATAGAAATGATACTGGTGTTATGGCTGTAATCCCAGCACTCTGGGAGGCCAAGACAGGTGAGTTGCTTGAGCTCACGAGTTTGAGACCAGCCTGGGCAACATGGCAAAACCCCTTCTCTACAAAAAATACAAAAGTTAGCCAGATGTGATGGTCCCAACTACTTGGGAGGCTGAGGTGGGAGGATTGGTTGAGCCCAGGGGGCTGAGGCTGCAATGAGCTGTGATTGCAACATTGCACTTCACCCTGGGCAACAGAGTGAGATCTTGTCTCAAAAAAAGGAAATAATACTAGTTTTTGTGTATTGGTTTTGTATCCTGAAACTTTACTGAATGTGTTTTAGTTTGAACAGTTTTTTTGGTGGAGTCTTTAGGATTTTCTATACTTATGATCATGTCATCTGTAAACAGGGACAGTTTAACTTCCTCCTTCCCAATTTGGATGCCTTTGCTTTCTGTTGCCTAATTGCCTAGTTACAGCATGTTCCTGTTCTGTAAATGTCCAATGAACTAGAGAATGATTCTTGGGTAGTTAATATTGTCAATGTTGATGAACTCTTTTCCTTCTCTGAAAGCAGCTCCTTTCTTGGAGGTTTCAATTCTGCGTGGCAGTTTGCAGCATTTCTAGTGGTACTGCTCCATATTTTATAGCTTTATGAAGAAGGTGTTTACTTTTTTTGAAATTACCTTGAGACATTTCAAATTGTGCAGAAAATATATGCACAAAAGCAAATGTCTTGCAGTTTGCTATAGCCGCTTATGCGTCATCTGACTCTTGAATAGCTTTTAATTCAGCTTTTAAATCTCACTTGAATTTGAGCAAAACCTTCATCTTTATTTGTATCTGGACAAATTACTTCAATTGCTTGACAGTAATGACCAATCAGTTTATTTAAAATGGTATCATTTAGTAGGACAGTGTTTTTCTCTAGTTTGAGCAACGAATTCAACCAGTCCTCTAGGTTGTTCATCATCATCATCATTTGGTTATCAGTTCCTGATTTTTTTTTTTATTTTATTTTTATTTGAGACGGAGTCTCGCTCTGTCGCCCAGGCTGGAGTGCACTGGCCGGATCTCAGCTCACTGCAAGCTCCGCCTCCTGGGTTTACACCATTCTCCTGCCTCAGCCTCCTGAGTAGCTGGGACTACAGGCGCCCGCCACCTCGCCTGGCTAGATTTTTGTATTTTTTAGTAGAGACAGGGTTTCATCCTGAGTTATTTTTACCAGTGAGTTTTATACCTTCAGACAGCTATTTTGAATTATCTCAGGAATATCATGTATCTCTGCCTCTTTAGAGTCAGTCACTGGCACTTTGTCTGTTTGGTGACATCATGTTTCCCTGACCTTCATCCTTGTAGTTATATATGGATATCTGAGCATTGAATATATAGGTATTTATAAACAGTCTTTGCAATCTGGCTTTGTCTGTGATTGTCCTTGTACAGTAGGTCTGTCCAGAAATTGTAAGCACACTGTCTTTTTTGGTCTTTAAGCCCATGAGTGCTACAGCCCGTGTAGTGCCAAATGGTGCCCTAAGCCCAGGTTCCCTACAGTTGGCTCTGTGATTTGTTTGCTGATTGCTGTAAGCCGCACCCCCATTCTTTGTTTCTAATTTACACCTAGTAGGCTAACCCTGCTGGCACCTGCAGTGCTTCCAGTGGGAAAGGACCATAGTGTGCCCCTGTGAAAAGTCTCAGAATGGTGGGGAAGGTGAATGCCCACCTCCTGCTCTTTTTTCCCACTGTAGAAATTGTGATTCCAGAGAAATTCTCCAAGTGAGGTGCTATGTGCGCTTGGGGGAGGGGTGTCATGATCAAACAGAACCATTCTCTTTACCCTCTGATCATGGTTTTTCTTGGCTCTGTGGTCCAGTGAGTTGTCACAGCTTCACTCTCAACTTCTGGGATAATCAGGGCAATAATCTTGCCACTGGGTATTTGCTTAGTTGAAATTATGTGGTGGGGACAGAAGCCAGTAACTTTAACTCCTCCATTTTGCTGATGGCTCTTGAATTCTGTTCTTTCATGTGGATTTTAATAGGGAGGGTCTAAAAGGAAGCTTCAGTTTGGGATTTTTAGAGCTTCTTCTAAGTACAATTGTTGAATCAAGAGATAAAAATGATGTTATAACTGGAAATAACCCCGAGATTAAAAAGGAGATAAATTAGCCCCATTGGGACAGTGCTATTGGGAATGTGAATTGATATCACTTTCCTGGAGTCTAGTTTAGTATTTATTTTATACAGAATTCCTGAAAAGATATGTGTCTCCTTTGACTCAATACTTAAAGGAATTTACACAAAGGTTATAATCAAAGATGTTCTAGAACTGTTATGCTGGAAAAACACGAAATATTCTAATTATGAATTAATTGGGGATCAGTGAAATAAACTGGTTTGATATGCTCTAAAAAATAATGTTACAGAAAAAAGTGTACTGATATGGCAAAATGTATATGACATAGTTTAAAAAGCAGATTAGATGTTGATATATACAGTATAATAGAAAAAGATCAGGAAGGTACACACTGACATTTAAATCTGGATATTTATGAGTGTTTCTTTATTTCAATCTTTGTAGATGTATGTATTTTCTAAAAATTGTATTACTATCTTTGTAATAAAGTAAATTATTTTTAAGGGACTAAATAATAAATATTTGTTATTTGAGTGCTTTACGTATTCACTTGGCAATTACAGTTTCCTGAACATTGGACTTCAGACTCTTCACAGCACATCCTTATTTTCATAAATAGAAAATTAAACTTATTTGTCACTTTGATATTATGCCAGGTTTAGAATACTGGAGTCTCAATCAATAAGGTGGCACCACATTGCAGAGTCATCTCTTTTTACCACGGGCCCAACATGGATGAGGATCAATCAGTATCTGTAAGTCTTTGCAGTGAGGGCAGAGTGACCACTTATTAAGTTCTAGGCTAAAGGATTCTGGGAGAGACCAGCCACACAGAGGACTTCACAAATCACTGGACAGTAAGGAAGATGACCCCACAGGGTAGCATGAGAAAATGTAGCTGCCTTCCTGGAATCTAGGTCGTATTCGCCTGTAGCACAAAATGAACCGATCTTAAACCATAACCAGCATATGTAGCTTGGAAAGATGCTAAATTCCACACCCTAAGACCTGGGAATGGATTTTGGCTCTTTCCAGCATCCTAGTCTTGGGCAAGTCATTCAGCCTCTTGAGACAGTTTCTCTAACAGTGACTAAACGTGCTGACCACCTGTGGTGGTTGGAATTAGAGAAAATAGCATGACTCATTGGCAGGTTTCTAAATTGGGAAGTGTAAAATGTGAGCATTTATAAGTGGTCTTAGTCTGTGTTGTCTGGCTATAGCTGATTCCCACAGACTGAGTCATTTATAAAGAAAAGAGAGTTATTACAGTTTTGGGAGCTGGGATGTCCAAAGTAAGGTAAGGGGATGCGTCTGGTAAAGCCCTCCTTGCTGTATTGTCCCCTGGCAGAAGGGCACAAGGCAGAAGTGTGTGCAGGAGACAGAAAGGAGGCAAGAGGGGCGGACCGTCTTTGATAACAACTCATTCTCACAGTAACAGCATTAAGCCATCATGAGAGCAGAGCCCTTGTGACCTCATCACTTCTCATCAGGCCCTACCTCCCAACACCACTGCAGAGGACCAAGCTTCTAAGAGGAATTTAGGGGACACACTCAAACCATAACATAAGCCTTACAAAACAAAACAAGCAAAAATTGGCTTTTTTTCTCAGTGAATATATGCTGCTAACCAGATGTTGCCAGTTCACAGCAGTACACAGTGCAGACTGGGTGACTTCCATGGCTCTTACAAGGCTCATAGAGGTTTGGTTGGCGTGTCTCAGCACACCATGACATCATCCAGTGACCTTCGAGCTCAAACCTTATAACTAGAAAGCCCTGCGTTTCTAACCTCAAACTATTTAAAAATTTAAAGGAATCTACATATATACACACTGTAACCACTTTTTACCATACTAGTTTCAATTTAAAATTATCTGTTTGGTTATCTTCCTTATTGAGAGAAAATTCTAGTGAAGTCTTCTGGGTGAGGATCTTCCCCTTACAGGGGAAGAAAACCAGATGACCAGACGAAGTGAGAACCAGAACTGAGTGGAGGGTGTCTACCTTGTGTTTTTGTACTTTTCTCTGTTCACTTCTTTCACTGTTTGCAAATAAACCCTGCCAAGGAGGCAGAGGACATAAGGGGCCCTCATGAGGGAAGTGCCTGATGGGATGCAGGACCTCCTCATTAACACTTCACCTAGTTCAAATTTGGCCTTCCCAAAGCAGCTCCTACCTGGGGCTTTACCAGTTTTTAGAGCATGCAGTCTTAAATCTAGAAAGAAATGCCCAGTGTGATTCTTAGATGTTTAGTGGCTTAACCTGTCCCAAATGACAGGTGGGCCTCCCTTCACACTGGACAAGTCTGAAATAACCAAGAGAAACAGTGGTGCTCCAGCTCAGCTCCGTGGGGAAGCTGAGAGGGACCATGCCCAGGGACCATGGGACTTGTCCTGGGTCTGCCTTGGCATGTACCATCATATGATCTGGGCTCACGTAAGTAGCAATGCTTTCCTAAGAGGATTCTATTCATACTTTATGAAATATCAGTTGTCTATATCAAATAATATTCAGTGTGGAGAAACCACTCCAGATGGAAGGACAGACTTTGATGAAAATAAGGTGGGCGGGTGAGGGTAAGGAAGCTGAGATGATATGGAGAATTGTATACTACTAAAAATATGTGCTTCAGAACCTAATACATTACCCCATATAATACATGTGTTGTGCTTTTCTTAACAATTTCACTGGAACAAGATAAATGCAAAGGTGGTTATGGCAATTCCCTATTTGTAACGTACTTTTGAGAGGGAAAAATCAAAGTGATCACCAAACTCTGTAGTGCTGAAAGATGATTCCTACTGCGATCACCGCATTCCTTCAGTGGAATTGCTGCATGTGACTCTGCAGACAGAGAACAATTAGGGTATGGTTATGTTCCCCTACACTCCAAGTGGCCAGAGGACCCAAGGCATTTGGGGGCAGCCTATCAAGGTGTTTAAATATCAAGCCATGGATACTTAATTTTATTTTGAAGCCAATGGAAAGCACAGAAGACTATAGAAGAGAGAGATGCCATTTATAATTCAAATTATTGAGGATGTATATAAGACAAAGTACCTACTTTTAGTCCCAGGTGTACTAAAAGCGTTTAGTCCCAGCAAATTTGTCTTTTCTAGTTTGACAGTAGCTTTAAAAGTGTCCCATGATGCCCTCCCACTGCAAATTACAGGGCACTCAGCTATTTTTCACAAAATCATACTTTAATAACTATGTTGTTTTTCTTTAGTGGAGCTACGATTGAGCCTCACAGATAGATTAACACATATTTCCCTGCAAATGAACATCACTTAGGACATACTCATCTCAGAGGAAATGGCCCAGAAGCATATTGGGGTGAAGGGAGGCTAAGGTCCCAGACCTTCTGGGCAGGAGATTTGCTTCTCAGGGGAAGCTTCTGGTTGGCTGCTTGTCCCAAGATGCTAATGGAGGCAGGGAAGGCTCACTGCTCCAGCCCATGGGGCGGAGCAAGACCAGTCCCCGTTGCTTCGGGATGCGTTTGTGGGCTTTCCACCTGCGCTCACTTCCCCACAGCCACCCCTGGTGTGAATGCTGATCAGCAGCCCCATGGGAGCAGCCTGCTTGCAGCCAGGCTGGAGGGGGCTGATCGCAGCCTTGCCCCTCCTCTCCCTGGTGCAGCCCGCTCTGGGGACCAGCTCAAAGGATGGTGAGTTTGACATTCTACCAAGATCTTATCAATTTTTCTTTCTTTTCGCCACAATTAATTACAAAAATTTGCCCAAGCACTGTGCTTGTTTCCGTGAGTATGATGGGACCCAGAGTGTGGGCTGGGGGTGGGGATGGGGTGGTAATAAAAAAAAGATGTAGAATATCTAAAGGTAGATGAGTAGAGGTCCACAAGCTGCCTCAAGGAACAGAATGGAAATGACAGTGACTGGCAGTCTTGCTAGGAAGGGACATGTCAGCCTGTGCAACTGCTCATGCAAAGAGAAGGTCAAGTGATGCTGACCGGCCAGGTGCTTTCCCGGGAAGCTCCATTTGGAGGTGATAAACTGAGGCAGGCAGATAAGATGATAATGATCAGAACCTGGGCTTGCATTGAGACCTGAGAAACGAAGTTGGTTGCTCATGATGATCATCATTCTAGTGTTATTCTTCCTTGTATATTTTATGTATACACTTGCCTGAGTTGCAAATGTAACTATTTCCCAAATCTGAAACCTAATATCCTTAAATGCCATCTATTACATCTTTAAGTATGAAAACCCATGTGAGAACAATTGCCGAGGTTTCCATCTGAAGAGGAACCCTGTGCTGTTGAAACTGCAGCTCTGTTTGTGCCTTTTTACACTGTGAACTGTGTAAACACCTGTGTTCGCTTTTCTACTTTGACTATTGAAAGTCTTGAGGCAGTGCTACCTACTTTCAGGTATCCGTTCTGAACTATGTACACGCTAAGCACCTTAAATCTGTGGAGTAAGGCAGGGGTTCACTAAGTGAGCTATTAGATCTAAGGAGCAGTATTAGAAACTAAGTATTAAATCTGAAATACAGAATGTGTGGCTTAAAAAACAAATTCTAAGGAGGTGGATTTTGTTTAAAACAATGAAGCCAAAGGGAAAGGCCTCCCAGGATCTCTTCCAGCCAGGGGGATTCTGTCCTTGCACACTGATTTCGTGCAAAGAAACGATTTTGCTTGTGTTTTTTTCCTCCTTTCATCAAGGTCAGAAGGAGAGTCAAAATCCTGATCGAATCTTTGTTTCTAAATCAGGAGCTTAGATAGTGATTTCTTAAAATGGGCCATATTTGGAAGCCATTTACCTAATTTCATTCAGAATATTTTTACTTAAAGCAGTTTTTAAAACTTGACGTTTTCCAGTTTGCTTGGCTGCATCCACGTCTCTCCTTAAGCGGCACACCCCTCTGTCCTCGGGAGGGAAGCAGTGAGTTTGGTTCTGCGTTGTGCTCCCTGTTGTACCAATGCAGTGCTCAGCAAACCCCAGGTGGAGGAGTGCGGCCCAAGAATGTAGATGAAGTGAGAACTCCTCCGCTGTCTGGATGCAGCTGCTCTGAGGACACAATGCTGGCCACAGGGGCCAGGAAAAAGACCGGAGGCTGCCCAACCCAGCGCTGGCCACGAGGGTGTTCTGCAATGATGGAAACATTGTATAATTTGTATCTCCACTACTGAGCCTGTGAAATGTGGCTAATGATGGAGAAGCTAAAGCTAATTCTTTTTTTTTGGAGACAAGAGTTTCACTCTTGTTGCCCAATCTGGAGTGCAATGGCAGGAAGTTGACTCACCACAACCTCTGCCTCCTGGGTTCAAGCGAATCTCCTGCCTCAACCTCCTGGGTAGCTGGGATTTCAGGCATGCACCACCACACCTGGCTAATTTTTTTTTGTATTTTTAGTAGAGATGGGGTTTCTCCAGCTAATTCTTAATTCTATTTAATTGTAAGTAACTTAAGCTGAGAGTGGCTATGAGACTGCCTCCCACGTAGGGCAGTGCAGGCATTTTTCTTTCCTCAATTATGTCACTTTCTTTGCTCCTCCTCATTTCCTGGCATCTTTGGTTAGCACTGCTGGCTTCAGAAACATCCCACACTTTAAATGTAGGCCCTGTTCTCAGGATGTCCAGCCCCACAAGGAGGCATGGGCAGCAACAAAGTCAGAGCATCCAGGTGTACATGTGGGTATGGATGCCAGCCCAGCAGGCAGGGTTGCGCAGGTGTCTTTACCCAGTGGACTCTGTTTAGATTTGACAGGAAAGTGTCAGAGCAAATCGCAGGGGCTCCAGAAAGAAGGAATTTTGTTCGTTTACAAACTGCAGTTGCAGTTTATCCTTTCCTTGGTCACAAGCACATTTGAAAGTGTATTGCTAATGAAATTGGAAAGGAGGCATTTCCCCCAAATCTGAGATTTACCCACAACAAGCACAGTGGGGACAAAGCCAGAGGCACTGCCAAGGCAGTGTGAGAAAAGCAGAGGTGACAGCAAGCCCCAGGAAAGACAGGTGTGTTAGGTCAACAGCAGGCCCCTTAAACCCCCACAGGGCTCTGGTTACTCACCTCATCTGCAGCAAAGTTCCAGAAAACACAGGATCCAAGGTCGGACACCCGTAGCTTGGATCATCATCGTTTAAGGGGTCCCCGTTCCCATCTGAGTAGGAGCTCGTGCCTGAAAACATTCCCACTCTTCTTGGTATCACTCTCTTCAGAGCAGAGAGAAAAATTATCTAGTTTTCTGAGTAAAACATTAAGTTTTCTCAAATCTCTATGAAGGTTTAAATGTTGGTATAAAGAACTAAGGCAACTAACAAATGCTTTAAAAATGTAAGAGAAAATGTTTCATAATGGAGAGAACTCAGTCTGACCCAACCAGTTGCAAACAAGGAGAGGTGCAGGAGGTTCGGAACCAGATCATTCCTAGGCTCTGCCAGAAGACAGAGTGTGCCTAGGGTGTGCCTTGCCAGCCTTCCATATGAATGCTCTTCTACTCTTCTGGAAGGTATCCTGTTCCCCAGTCCAGTTGTGGACAGTTACAGCTTTGTTTTTTTTTTTTTTTTTCTTTGAGACGGAGTCTCACTCTGTCGCCCAGGCTGGAGTGCAGTGGCGCAGTGGCGCCATCTCGGTTCACTGCAAGCTCCGCCTCCTGGGTTCACGCCATTCTCCTGCCTCAGCCTCCTGAGTAGCTGGGACTACAGGTGCCCGCCACCACACTGGCTAATTTTTTTGTATTTTTACTAGAGACGGAGTTTCACCATGTTAGCCAGGATGGTCTCGCTCTCCTGACTTCGTGATCCACCCGCCTTGGCCTCCCAAAGTGCTGGGATTACAGGCAAGAGCCACAGCGCCCGCCTTTTTTTTTTTTTTTTTTTTTTTTGAGACAGAGCCTTGCTCTGTTGCTCAGGCTGGAGTGCGATGGCAATGTCTTGGCTCACTGCAACCTCCACCTCTCAGTTTCAAGCGATTCTCCAGCCTCAGCCTCCCGAGTAGCTGGGATTATAGGCGTGAGCCACCGTGCCCAGCCAACAGTTACAGTTTTTAATTATCAGAACTCTCTCAGCTTCCATGTACAGTCTTTCCCTTGAGTAGCGATCTGTTTCAGGCAGCCACAAAGATCCCTACCTAAAACACACTTTTGTTTTATTTTGTTTTGTTTTTGAGGCAGAGTCTTATTCTGTTGCCCAAGCTGAAGCACAGTAGTGTGATCTTGTCCACTGCAACCTCCACCTCCTGGGTTCAAGCAATTCTCTTGCCTCAGCCTCCTGAGTAACTGGGATTACAGGTGCTTGCCACCACACCTGGCTATTTTTGTATTTTTAGTAGAGACAGGGTTTCACCATATTGGTCAGGCTGGTCTCAAACTTCTGGCCTCAAGTGATCCACCCACCTCGGCCTCCCAAAGTGCTGGGATTACAGGCAAGAACCACCACGTCTGTCGAAAGCACACTTCTTAGGAAGGAATTTGTCTGACAATATTAGAAAACAAAAGCTGTTTCTGATTGGGAAAATGTTACCGGAGTTCAGATTTTTGCCTCTGTGTTTGATGTGTGTCCTGATAAGGGTTCACAAGTATAGAAGCTGGAAGCATTAAGCTCTGTTTCTTTGTCTTCCAGAGGATGTAGGAAGAAGCTGGTCTGCTGACTGTGATACTCATGACCAGCTTGCACGGGACATGGCTGAGGAGGCAGCCCAAAACATTCCTGGTGACCAGGAAAGGTGAGTTAGCACTGTTCTCAGAGGGTTTGGTAAGGTTGATTTTAAAGTATGCATTCAGAATTTTTCTTTCAAAAGTCATCACCTCTAGGATGTAGGCTCACTCTGGCATAGGTGGAGGGCCTGTACCAGGAGGGTGCAGTTGGCCAGCAGGGTCAGTTCAGAGGTTGGAGTTGGTGTTGAGAATGGATTTTTTCCTGAAGGCTTTTTAGAAGATTTCTCAAAGCGGATGCCTTCAGTCATGAGAAGTGCTGATTGCTCTTCCTGCAAATGCAGGATACCTTCCAAATTACAGGACTTTCTGCTGCCCGGTAGTAGACAAAGTTAAGCTATCTGCTTGTCTGCCAGGTCCCTTGCATGGAGACCAGGAGAAGCCTGGCACAGGAAGAGATCATGGGGTCTTGGCCCATGGGTCTTATTTCTAAATCCTTTTCCCCATGCTCTGTGCACGCCAGCACCCATGTGTTGTTGAGGCTGGGCAGCCTGTGTGCTCTGCTGTTGGCTGTCTCATGGCAGTGTGACATGGTGCAAACCTCCATGCCCCCTTTCCTGGGCATGGGGCCAGCAAGGTGACCTGCCCGTGGGATGTGGTAAGAACCCAGGGAGGGTCCCCACTGTCCCCTGGCCTGACGTGATGGGAGTCTGTGCCTGTAGATCTTGCCCAGTGGGGTACCCCGCTACTGCAGGTCACTTTACCTCCTCACACCTAGATTTCTCATCCCGAAAATCTGAGTACCTCTGTTGTGACATCTGTAAACTCCAACGGGTCGTTATAAAAATCAGTATCCTTGATGAATGCTTGCTGTCAGCATTTCTGCCTTTGCTAGCTTACTGTCTTTGTGCCGTCACCATCATTTTATCAAAGAAACCCAAAGCAAACCAAGACGAGAAAGTGAGGCTGCACGTGTTAACAGGGTTGGCCACATTCATGCTTGGAAATTTCTTTGCCTTATGTCACTCACTGCTGCCAAGCTTTGTCTGATTTTGGCTATAATTTTTTCTGTTTTTTTTTTTTTGTTACCCCATTTTTCTTTTATTCCAAATGCCCGTGCTCCTGCAGACTCCCAGAGTCTTGATACTGGCCCAATTTGACCTTCACGCCTATCAGCCAGGAAATTGCAAGGAGTTACCCCTTTGTCCTTAGAAAGGAAAGAAAAGCTGAGGAGTGGAAGGGGCTGACTTGATGTTTTTTCCCCTGTATATTTCTACATCTTGTACTTGCAGAGCAACTAGTTCATGCACGTACTAGCCATTGTAATTGGTGTCCAGGCCCCATTTCTGAAGTCATAGCCTTTTGGGGTTTCCTGAGTCACCTAAAGCAAGACAGTGGCTGATCTGGTTCATAGAAACAGAAGAGGTTTTCGTGATTCTGCTGTATCCCTCATTTCCTGGAGTTAGGCCTGTAGTGTCTGTGTGTGTGTGTGGTATAGGACATGTGTGTGGGTACTGTGGTGTGTGGTCTGTGTGTGTAGTGTGTGGTATGGGTATGTGTGGTATAGTATGAGTGAGGTATGGTGTGTGTGTGATGCATGGTGTGTGCTGTGTGAGGTGTGTGTAATGTGTCGGTGTGTGTGGTGTTTGTGTGGTGTGTGTATGTGTGGTACATGATGTTTGAGTGTGTGGTGTGAGTGTGGTGTGCGTGGTGTGAGTGTGTGGTGTCTGTATATTGTGTGTGATGCTGTGTGGTGTGTGTGTGTGGTGTTTGAGTGTGTGGTGTGAGTGTGGTGTGTGTGATGGGAGTGTGTGGTGTGTATATTGTGTGATGCTGTGTGGTGTGAGTGTGGGTGTGTGGTGTATGCGTGTATGGTATGTGAGTGTGTGATGTGTGAGTGTGTAATGTGTATATTGTGTGTGATGCTGTGTGGTGTGTGTGTAGTGTATGCGTGTGTGGTGTGTGTGTGATGTGAGTGTGTATTGTGTACATTTTGTGTGATGCTGTGTGGTGTGAGTGTGTGGTATATGCGTGTGTGGTGTGTGTGGTGTGTGTGTGTGATGTGTGTGGAGTATGTGTGTGTGGTATGTGTGTGGTGTGTGATGTGAGTGTGAGTGTGTAGTGTGTATTTTGTGTTTGATGCTGCGTGGTGTGTGTGTGGTGTATGCATGTGTGGTATGTGTGTGGTGTGTGAGTGTGTGATGTGAGTGTGAGTGTGGTGTATGCATGTGTGGTATGTGTGGTGTGCGTGATGTGAGTGTGAGTGTGTGGTGTATGCATGTGTGGTGTGTGTGGTGTGTGAGTGATGTGAGTGTGAGTGTGTAGTGTGTATATTTTGTGTGATGCTGTGGTATGTGCGTGGTGTGTGTGTGTGGTGTGAGTGTGAGTGTGTGGTGTGAGTGTTAGTGTGATTTTTCATCTTCTCCCAGTTTTATCATCTTCCACCTGTGACCCCCACAATCCATTTCCAGCTTGAATGATTTGCATTTACATTCCCTGGTCTCTAAAACTCATCCAGCAGAAAACTTAGCACAGTCCTTCAAGGATGTTACAGTGCCTGGATCTTACCTTGGAGATGGTGATGGTAGAGTAGTTGGAATCCTATTCGAGGACCTTGATAAACAGAATCCCTACAGTGACAGTGAGTGAAAGTGTCTGGTCTAAACACTTAGTTGAGGCAGTAAAAAGAACACAGGAAAAGCCATCATGCAAAAGCCTGTCCAAGGTTATTTCCATCTGAGGGCCTGATGTAAGAGCCCAGCGTTGAACGCCAAGAAAGACCATCATTTTTCTGCTTCCCTGCCTAGTTCACTTTAAATTGGTTTGAATATGAGGTCTCTGCAGCTTCCAGCTTGCCAATATTTTATTTGTTGATATTGGTCAGCAAAACATCCTTCTTCATCCCGACTTGTTGATGAGGAAGTGTCTGCCCCTTTATGTGCTGAGGTGGACTAGCCCCAGAGCCTGCTCCAGCCCTCCCTGCCCCTGCCTTTATAACCAGGAGTGCCTGGCCAGAGCGGGTGAAATGGTTCAAGATAAGAGTTCAGCTCCAACGCTCTCATCTTCCAACTGCTCAAAAACACTCACTTTTTTTTAAACTTTATTTTATTTTATTTTATTTTTACTTTAAGTTCTGAGATACATGCGCAGAATGTGCAGGTTTGTGACATAGGTATACATGTTCCATGGTGGTTTGCTGCACCTATCAACCTGTTATCTAAGTTTTAAGCCCTGCATGCATTAGGTATTTATCCTAATGCTCTCCCTCCCCTTACCCCCAACCCCCAACAAGCCCCGGAAAAGACTCGCTCTTAAGGAATTATAAGAGATCTGTCATGTAATTCAAACAAATGACTCAACTAGTTCCCTTGAGGCATCACAGACTGTGTTTGAGCCATCAGTATCATCCCATTCCCCAATGGCCACAGTTAACTAAGAGGAAGCCAGGTGCCTCTGTGAAAATGGTGCTGATTCTGTGCCAGGGCCTGGGGGCCTGCCTCCTCCCAACACCAGGAAAAACAGCCTCCCTTGTATTTAAATTATCTCCCCCTTCCATTTTTTTATTTGAAAAGATTTCTGAAATCTCAAGGAATATTAGCTTTGCAGCGCTATCCTTGGCGCCTCTGTGAGTGGAGGACACCGCTGTTGGGGATGTGCTTTTCACCTTCTGAGAAGAAAGTTACTTCTCAAGGGCCAACTGTGTCCCAGGAACCAGGGCTGGTGTTTTCTGTGGGTAGCACTTGGAAGTGATCCCGTTGTGGGGGCGTCTGGGAGGGTCTCAGAACCTGGTGGGTGCCAGGGCTATCTAACCTTGTGTGGGCCCAGAGTGGCGGGCAGTCTCACAGCCATCGGCTGTGAGGCACACACGGTGGACAGAGGTTAGGTTGGTCCTTTCCTCAATTTTATTTGCCCACCAGATCATTGCAGAAATCCTCTAAGTCTGATCTGGTCTGGTCTGTATGATTCCAAAGCTGTCCCCTTTTCTATTATTATTATTTTTTATTTTCTCATTTCTCTGGCCTTTGGAAGACAAGCATAGTTGAGAGTAGACAAGGAAATCCTTGGAATTATTCAACAGTTTGAGGCCTTTGACCTAACAACCATCTTCATCTTCAAAATACAGCTTTGCACCTCCCTGCAAACTTTCCTCAACTATAAATAGTGTCCTCGTCTGCCCTCTGGTGGCGGCTTCTTGGGCATCAAGAACCAGACTTGTAAAAATTGGGTGAAACGGTCCAGTTTTATCTTTGTAGAAACCTTGTTTAAGATAAAGTAGATATCCTATAGACTTTATAGACATCCAAAATGGGTAAAAAAGAGAATTCTGAAGAGCTGAATGCATTTTTCAGGGGAAAGGTGGAACACAGCATCTAAGAACAAGGCGAACACCCTTAGCAGCTGGTTACCAAGCATTTAGCTAATACAGGGCGTCCCTTTCCGGAGTGACAGTCCTGGCAGCAGCCTCGTGAAGTAGGTGTGTGTCGCTCCTCTTAAACAGTGAAGGAGACTGACACAGTGAGGAAAGGTGACTGCCTGTGTCTAGAAGAAGTGGATGTAGAGCCTGCCCTTCTCCTTAGCACAGCAGCCTACATGGAGCCGGGAACTTGGCGATGGTTCCCATTGCCCTGTCGCTGGGAGTGGGCATGGAGGAGAAACCTGAATCACACCATCCATTTCTGGCTGAATCAAGATCAGAACCCGGGAAACCCGCACCTTAGATCAGGACTATTTCACTCACTGCGCTTGATCTTTCTCAAGTTGATTGGTGCCAGACACAGACACCTCAGGACCCAAGGAGCCACAGGCCCGAAAGGGGACCAGGGACCAGATGACAACCCACAGTGATCTCTGCTGACAAACATGAGAGCAGCAGACAGCTGCCAAGGCCTAGGGAGGGAAAGTCGCCAGCTATGCCAAGGGGCAGAGCTCTGGGGCTGACTTCAGCTGCAGCTTGAGCTCTAGAGGCACACCTGTAGAGAGCTTTGAAGGAAGGTGCCATAGAATTGACATCAGCTTTGGGTTTGCTGAGAACCAGGTTTGAACGTTGGCTCTGCCTCTCACTGATGGTGTGAACTTCGCTAAGTTAACTTGTTTTGCTGGGCCTCCATGATCCCATCTGCATTGCTGTTCTTGCATTGCTATAAAGAAATACCTGAGACTGAGAAAGGAGGTTTAATTGGCTCATGGTTCTGCAGGCTGTACAGGAAGCATAATGCTGGCATCTGCGACTGGGGAGGCCTCAGGAAGCTTACAATCGTGGTGGAAGGTGAAGGGGGAGCAGATGCATCACATGGCAACAGCAGGAGCAAGAAGAGGGGAGGAGATGCCACACACTTTTAAATGACCGTATCTCGGAGAACTCACAAAGACAGCACCAAGCCATGAGAGATCTGCCCCCGTGATCCAAACACCTCCCACCAGGCCTCACCTCTAACATTGGAGATTACAATTCAACATGAGATTTGCACAGGGACAACTATCAAAATGATATCAGCATCTTAAAAAGTAACTGCACGGAACCTCTCAAGTCTGTTGTGGAGATGAACAGGGAGGATGCCATGCAGTGCCTCCTGTGTGTCTGTGCTGGGGTCTCTCCCCAGGGCCATGGGTTCCACGCTCTTCCTTTCTGCAGCATGCCAGATCCCCATGGGCTGGAAGTATGTGCTCTCAGAGCTGCGAGTGAGCAGTGGGAATGGGGACAGTGAGGCAGGAAGAAAGGAGGAGGAAGAGGACCCCTGGGGGCCACCAGGCCTTGCCCTGGAAGGTCAGCTCTGTGCATCTGGGCAGGAAGCCCTAGAGGCAGCAGGAAGAGAGATGGGTCTGTTCAGAGGCTGTTTTAGTAGTCAGATGGGAGCTATATTTCAGTTAATCTTCCAAAACAGACCCTGAGTTTGGGAAATATGAAGTGAAGAAACCATAGATGCAAGTCGTTTTTTTTGTTCATTTGGCAGCCAATTATGTACTTAATACATTTGTGGCAGAAATATGGATATGGAAGGAAGAGTGGTCACAGGATGGCTGTGATTAAACGATTGTACGTAATCTTCCTCTGGTTATTTTCTTTCCCTTAGGTGTCTCCAGGCTGCCTGCTGCCTTTCCTTCGGTGGTGAGCTGTCTGTGAGCACTGACAAGACCTGGGGTCTTCATCTGTGCAGCTGTAGCCCTCCTGGAGGTGGACTGTGGGTCGGTAAGGCCTTGGGGAAGGAGGCATGGCCACCATGACAAGAATGTTGCTTTATTTCCCTGGTATAAAGAGGACATCTTCCACATGGGAATTTCATTTTCTGCTTTTAAGAAACAGAAGGAAGGTCAGAGTGATCTTAAACCTGCTGTTTTGTAAGTGCCTCTGACTTAAATAGTCCACATGCCAGGGTGGTATATTTTGAACTTCTTCACTGGGGCCCACCCCTGACTTTCTGCTTTAGGAGGTCTGGGGTGAGGCTGAGGAGTTCTGGGGGCCACACTTCGAGAACGACTGAGACTACAATGGGGCCTCCCAGAGCCCAGAAGGGGATACTTAGGTTACAGGAGGTGTCTGCATGGCCACAGGTGTGGGGCTTTCCTCCTCTTCCTTAACACAGAGAGTATCTCTGTTTTCAATTTTTAAAATGAAAAGTCTAAAGTGTTGCCTAAAATGTAATTGCCAGGATTCCTTTAAGTAGAAGGAATTTTCGAGTTTTCAACTTAGGCTACACATTTGGTAGACCTGAGAAACTGATTTTAAAAATTAAAATTTGGCCGGGCGCGGTGGCTCAAGCCTGTAATCCCAGCACTTTGGGAGGCCGAGACGGGCAGATCACGAGGTCAGGAGATCGAGACCATCCTGGCTAACACGGTGAAACCCCGTCTCTACTAAAATACAAAAAAAATTAGCTGGGCGAGGTGGCGGGCGCCTGTAGTCCCAGCTACTCGGGAGGCTGAGGCAGGAGAATGGCGTGAACCTGGGAGGCGGAGCTTGCAGTGAGCTGAGATCCGGCCACTGCACTCCAGCCTGGGCAACAGAGCTAGACTCCGTCTCAAAAAAAAAAAAAAAAAAATTAAAATTTAAAAATTTTTTACATTTCTGAAGAGACAGATTTAAATGAAGTGTGTGGGGGGCGGGCAGGAGGTGGGTGTGTGCCTGGCATCAATGTTGAAACAATGCAACGCCAACTCTTTTTGCAATTCTTATGTTAAGATCATGTGGAATTGGTACCTAAATGCCAGGGGTTTGCCTGATGTCCTGCTGCCGCTGCTTACGTACAGAGCATAATCATCACTGAGACAGCGAGGATTGCCAGGGAAGAAAGCTTTATCAGGTGCTGCAGATGAGGAGAAGGGAGATAAAGTCTCAATATGTCTCCCCAACTGACTAAAATGGGGGGGTTTATATAGCAGGGAAGGCAAGAAAACAAAAATTAAGAGAGGGGTGAGGAAGCAGTCTGAGGAACGAGGGGCCTGGCTGGATGCAGGGATCTGGTGGGTCCCTTTCCTGGGTTTCCTGAGGGAGGAACTCAGATGAGATGGATGTTAAGTCTCAAGTTTTAAGACTAGGAGAGTCGATTTCCATGTTTATTCAAAAACACCTATAAATATCAGTGCTGTGGGACAATTAGGCCAATTTCAGGATTAGTTTCACTCATTTAGTTTATTTTTCCTTTTGTTCAATTTTGCGATTTTGTGTACTTTTTATGATTTTTTATTTAATTTTTTCTGTTCTAGGGATATGTCCACTTTTTTTTTTTTCAGATAATTTGAGCACAGTGACTTTGATGACTAATTGGTTTCAGAGAAATATGAGTCACTTGACTATTCTAGCTTATTCCCAAACATTTTCTAAATATTTCTTCCTCTCAGATGTGTCCAGTTCAGGAAATTGCTTCCTACCTCAGTTGGCACATCCAACCTGCATGGGCGCTCAACGGCACTCGATGGTACTTGCAGCACATCACGTATTAGACAACCCTCGGAAGCACAGCCTTTGCTTTTTTCTCAGCTTTTATTGTCACAAGATATTAGTACACTGGACTCTTGACAGTAAATAGTGGCTTTGACTCACAGTGTTAACACTGGATTTGATATTGTCCTAGGCTAAACTTGAGAGTGTCCCGGGAGGCTAGGGGAAAGCTGCCTGCCGGCATCACTGCTGGGGTGCAGGGAGGAAGCCACGCCCCCCGTGAGGATGGCCCAGCCCTGGCCTGGAGCTCCTGGAGAACCTGCTGCTCTTGGCGGCCTGCAGGCCTTTGGGTTCCTTCTAGCCTGAGCAAAGCTGGCCAGAATAAGAGACTGGGGTTAAGGGAGGCCAGGCAGAAACAGGTTTCCTTGCGGAACTCAGGTCTGAGGGAAAAGCAGCAGGGTGCTCCAGTCTCCCCTTCACCTGCCACCCCCACTTCCTTCCCCTCCTACCTGGGGATGCAAGGCCCTCCCCGAAGGGCAGAGGGGTGGGGGCTTCAGGGAAAGCAGCTCTTGCACCCAAGGCAGTCGCCTGGCTTCTTGCTGAGAGTGGCTGTGTGCAGGGGCAGGTCTAGCAGAAATATTTTCTTTTAACTTTTATTATGGACATTTTCAAACATCCGCATGAGTAGAGAGAATGGCATCACAAACACTCAAGGACCTGTCATCGCCGGCGACAGTTGTCAGCTGTGCGCAGATCCTATTCCAGCTACTCCCACAGACCTGGGATGTGGCAGGGCCCTCAGCCTCCCAGCTGGGTGGACACGGGCCCCGCTCACTGCCCAGCCTTCAGCCCTCAGAGATGGGAGGAGTGAACATCAGCCAGGTCCACGCTACTGTCAGAGCCAGATTGCCCAGGTGGGAACATCCTGCTTATAAACTTTGGAGTGTCTTTAATGGTTTTCCTGTTTGTTCAACAGTTCCCCCACCACTCCTTCAGACTGTGGTATAGCCCCCTCTACTACACACCACTGAGCAGGACCCTTGACCCTCGTTATTTTATGACCGGACCGCTGGGTGTTTCTGGAACAGGCATTCATTGTCAGTGTGGCTGGTGGTCGTGCGTTCCCTCATATTGCTTAGTGTGGGCTACACCTAAGACATTGTTTAAGCAAGGAAATAGAAAGAAAAGACACACTGCAGGACACCAAAGCCCAATCTTCATGATCAGCCCGTTGTTAGGCCCGGGTGGCTTTGAACTTGTGTATAACTGAGGGCTTCTCCAGCTTTATTTTCTCACCTTCCCAGAACATTGCAGTCTTCAGAATCTGTTTGCTGGTTGTTGTTTTTTGTTTTTTGTTTTTTTTTTCTCTAGAGGTCTATGCTAATCGCGTGCTTCTTATGAGGGATGGGAAGTGTGACTGTCCTCGGTGTGCTCTGAAGACAAAGGCAGAAGACCGGGAATCACAGAGCCCATCCTCATTGCCTTCTGGGCAGAAGGTATTCCTGGATCTGGGGAAATTCGGCTTTTCTTCCTGAATACAGTACATGTACAGTACAGCTCGAAAGCACCTCCATGTTTCAGCAGGAATTTATCAGGGATTGTTTTCCTATCATGTGTGTTTGTGCCAGTGAAGCAAGTGTGACTTATAAAGTCTTAATTCAGCTCCAGAGTGTAGTTCCACAGATAAGAAGTGCAGGCAGGGGTAGCCCAGCCCAGAGGAGTAGGGGATAGCCCTCAGATGGGGAGTGAGGGGGTAGCCCTCAGGTGGGGAGTGGGGGATACCCCCAGGGTGGGGAGTGGGGGTGCCCCTCAGGTGGGGGGTGGGGCTACCCCCGGGGTGGGGAGTAGGGGCTGCCCCCAGATGGCTCCAGCACAGACAAGGCTTCCAGCAGCCAAAGCACCGAAACCCTGCTTATCTTGCACAGTGTGAGGAGCTCTTTGAAGACCCTATTAATTAACACTAGACAACCTGGAGGTTTGTGAATTCCCTTGCAGCACGACCCCCAGCAGATGCTGTTATGGCTACGTGTTTGCTTTCTGGCTTCCTCTGGCCGAAGGCGAGCCCTGGGAGGATGAAGCTGTCTGCTTTCCTCGCCGTTGCTTCTCTGGTGCCCAGCAGAGTGCCGGGTGCACAGTGCCGGGTGCACAGCAGGGGTCCACAGCAGGGGTCCACTGCTATTCTGTTAACGAAGTAATGTTACTTTCCCAAATGTACTGGGTTTTCATAAGCAGCTCTCTCACGTTATTTTATTATTTTTTCTTACAGAACATTTGGAAAACAACTAGTAAAGCAGCGTTAAGTGTTGTTAATGAAAAAACACAGGCTGTTGTTAATGAAAAAACACAGGCGCCTCTGGATTGTGATCACAGTGCTGATAGGTATGTCAATGTACCATGGCGAAATCTTGCTTTTCTGAACGTGCAAATGATATGAGACTTACAAAGAATTGCTCAGATGTGAAAGTGGATGCTTGTTCCTACATGGCCCGAGGGTGGGTTAGCAAATGCAGCTCTTAAATTGGTGGAAAAAAGAATGGTGTTCTGAAGTTAATTTGCTGGAGTAGACCAGGTAGTATGACAAACCCCCGAATGCTGGGAGCCGTACAAGGTGATGTCATACAAGAATTGTCATTGTCTCCATTATGAACTCTGGGAAGGAATATGGTGAGCCTTCCGTGTACAAGCACTCGACATGATGGTAATTGGTTATTTTATGGTGCATAACATACAGACTTTAAAACAGCATTCGATGAACCTTGAAGACATTATGCTTTGTGAGATAACCAGTCACAAAAAGACACATCCTTTATAATTCTACTTATGCGAGGTCCCTAGAGTGGTCACATTCATAGACACTGAAAGGAGAGTGGGGTAGTTGCCAGGGGCTGTGGTGGGGAGGAACAGAGGGTTGCTTAATGGGTACAGAGCTTCAGTTTTGCAGGATAGGAAAGTCCTAAAAATGTACTGCACAACCATGTACGTGTGCATACACTTAACACCACTGAACTGTGCCTTCAAATAGTTCAGATGGTAAATTTTGTTATTTTTTTTTTCGCCGCAGTTTAAAAAAACACAATAGCACCAGACAATACAAAATTCAAAGTAGGCATAATTTAAAAAAATAGTTGGCCTTCTTCTGGATTCTCTAATGTCACACTGTACCTGAAATCGATGGTTTTACTCCTTCTAATGGAAATTAAACATTGAATGATACAAAGAACAAATGTAACTTTTCTTTCTTAAAGGAAAGACATGGGTAAATGTAGATGTTTGTTTTCCTCATTATTATTCAGTTCCACTGTTTTCACTGATGCGACTTTTCCCTTCATGTTATTGTTCAAAGGCAGTGACTGGTAATGGCCCATCAATGTTGCCAAGAACAGCTAAACTGATCACAGTTCTTTCTGATCTACCTCCAATCCACCTGATCTTTACTCTTGATCTGCTGCTATAATATTGCTCCTTTTATTTATTTATTTATTTTATTATTATTATTTTTTGAGATGGAGTCTCGCTCTGTCACCCAGGCTGGAGTGCAGTGGCCGGATCTCCGCTCACTGCAAGCTCCGCCTCCTGGGCTTACGCCATTCTCCTGTCTCAGCCTCCCGAGTAGCTGGGACTACAGGCGCCCGCCACCTCACCCGGCTAGTTTTTTGTATTTTTTAATAGAGACGGGGTTTCACCGTGTTAGCCAGGATGGTCTTGATCTCCTGACCTCGTGATCCGCCCGTCTCGGTCTCCCAAAGTGCTGGGATTACAGGCTTGAGCCACCGCGCCCGGCCTTCCTTTTATTTATTTGTAAGATCCTCAAACCTGACAGGAAAGGAGGCAGGGCAGAGCATGAAGCTGGCACCGTGCCCTGGGAGACCACGAGCAAAGTCCAACCTGTGACCATGGATGCACCTGATTCAGCCCCTAGGTGGAAATTTAGGAAAAGAAGAATCCTTGACAGCCAGCTGTGAGGGCAGCCCACGCTGCACACCTGACTGTGTTCCCCACCATAGTAGTCTCCGAGTCTTTGCTGGCAGCAGTACTGGGGAGAATTGGATCCCCCCGACAGTTTGTGACCCAGAAACTTGGATGTGTGGGCCCAGGACTGTTGTTTTTTGGACTCCATTTTGCTAACAATAAGCCTACCTTTTATGGCCAGATTTGTCTGTCTGTCCCCCGGAAATATGATGACTGAGGCCCTGTGTAGCATCCATTTCAGGGTAGAGCATCTCTGTGTGAAATTCTTACTTCTTTTGGATTCTAGTGGGTAGACTGGTGCATCCCCTGGAGCCCCGGATAAGAAAACTCATTCTTTGCAGCTTGAACAGAATGATTTTCTCCGATGCTTGGGTCAACGAATGAAGAATTTCACAGCTTATTTTTGAGAAATTATTTCAAGACTTAGCTAAGGTGCAAGTAACTGTTCAATGAGAGAGAAATCTTCAAGTGGAATCAGCACTCCCTGTGTGCCGCCACGGGAATGTCATTCCTGTCCTCTGCTGAAACCTGGCAATGCAGGCAGGGCCTGTGAATACACACAGGAAACAAGAGCGGGGTGGGGTCTCCCTGTGTGGCAGCTCATTGACTCCAGCTCCCACCTCCTGCTTAGCTGCTGCAGTCTGTCTTGGGCCCTCACTGGTTACAAATTCGAAGTGCTTGGGTGAGCAAACCTCTGGCCTGTGTGCTTGCTTAGAAGGAAAGGGTCTTCCTTCCTAGCAACAGAAGACCTTCTTAGCTGTGAGCAGAGTGAACCCTGGTGGGGGTACTCTTGTGTCTGTCTCCTGAGGCCTGAGCACAATCCCCTCCACCCCCAAGCCGGTCCCTGTTCTGAGGCCCTTTACTTTTATGACTGAATCACAATCAATCCAAGCCTGACATTGTGGAAAGACACAGACATGCATGGACCTTAATCTGGATAGACACGAGTGCCTTTTTCTTTTTTTCTTTTTTCCCAGGACACAACTAAGACATGCAGGTTTGTTGCTGTTGTTGTTGTTTTCCTAAAGAGAATCACTACATTAAGAACTAAAGGGATATAAAAGGGAAAAATAGAAAGCAAGTGACTCGGATGATGACTGGACTAAAAATATGTCACATTAGGAACAGCTGAAGTGACTTCAGATGTCCCTCGGAGGACAGAAGAGCCGGGTTGACATGCCGCTGGAAGTGCCTGGAAGTGGGCTTCAGCTGACGGAGTGGACAGCATGTAGGCCCCCACACCACAAGCCCCAGAGCTGAAGTGTCATGAGTAGTGCAAGGTTACAGATAACCAGGTCCACTCATGTTTGTGTCTTTCCACAACGTCAGGCTTTTATTGATTGTGATTCAATCACAAAAGCCATGAGCTACATGGAGCTCTTGAGGAGGCAGTTCTCCGTAGTACTTCCCATTCACTTGGCAATCAGAGCCGCGGGCACACAGGCTGATGCCACTCTGTCAGTCAGTCAGTATTGCAAACCATACATAATAGTATACTTAACCTATAAATGTTATAGATTAAACATTCCACCGCAAACAAAGTAACCCTTAGCATCAATAAGAAAAAGCAATAGGAGAAAGGGTTAATGAACCAGTCCAGGGGGAGCCAAGAAGACAAAAGGAGTCCCAGTCTGAGCCGAATGGTTCATCAGTCTTACAAGAAAATCTTGGCCGGGCGCGGTGGCTCAAGCCTGTAATCCCAGCACTTTGGGAGGCCGAGACGGGTGGATCACGAGGTCAGGAGATCGAGACTATCCTGGCTAACACGGTGAAACCCTGTCTCTACTAAAAAAATACAAAAAAAAAAAAAAAAATTAGCCGGGCGAGGTGGCGGTCGCCTGTAGTCCCAACTACTCGGGAGGCTGAGGCAGGAGAATGGCGTAAACCCGGGAGGCGGAGCTTGCAGTGAGCCAAGGTTGCGCCACTGCACTCCAGCCTGGGTGACAGAGCGAGACGCTGTCTCAAAAAAAAAAAAAAAAAGAAAAAGAAAATCTTGAAGGTAGCAGAGCCTCTGGCGGCAGATGCCAAGCTGTCATCACAAGTGACTACAAGAAAGTGGCAGTTAAGATGGCCATTTGGAGCTGTTCACGCCTAATCTTGTATGGTCACAGGGCCCTCTGGTGAGAACCGATAGTGGAAGAGTGTGCTCGTGTCCTTATCTAATTGGATGCAGTCTTTATTTTTTTGATTTGTTTATTAAACCAAACATCTCCTTGTTGGCAGAGTGCCCTGTGAAAAGAAATGGAGCCTTTTTCTAAGGTGGAGTTAGTTATGTCATGGGTACTCCATACACAAAGGCTGATCATGGTGAAGAGAGGGTTGGGGACAAACGGGGCGGCCCAGGCAGTGGCATGGTGGTCACTGTGAGCGTCCCAGGGCCAGGACGTTGCGTTGGATTTGAGGTTAAGTGCAGTCCACATTGTTGACCTAAAGGAAGAAACCAAGGCAAAGTTAATAAATGGGGAGTTTATTTGGGCCAAGGTTGAGCACTGCAGCATGGGAAACACTGGGAAATGCTTTAGAGAACAAATGAGAGGCTCAAGTTTTAAAGAAAAAATGACGACTCAGGAGAGGAGGAGGCCATTACAGAAGTTGTTCCTCAGGAATTCTCATTGGTTTACAGAAATAGCATTGGTCAGTGATTGGCTATACATGGTTGAACTATAAGGTGGATGGCATTTTTTGGCTACTTGGCGTCAGTCAGTTTAGAGCCCACATAGCAAGTGGCTTCAAGAGGTCATTATTTAGCTCAAGTGGAATGAGACATAACTGCTGTCATATTTTAATGCCTCTCTGGGCCTGATCATGTAAAGGGGCTTGCATTCCTCAGATAAAACTTTTTTTCTTTCTTATCATCTAATAGTTTACTCTTCACCAGGGCAGGTCTATTCTCTGAGCTCCGTGTTAACAGACACAGACACTGAGCCTCAGCTGAGGCACTAGAATAGTGACTCTTGTGTAGGTGGGGACTGAGCTCCACAGCCTCTGACCCAGAGCCTGTGTCCCCTAGCGTGCCTTAACTCTTCTGCAGAGCAGAGCAAGCCCAGAGCCAGTCGGCTGCAGGCATCGGAAATACTCATCGTGGATTTTTCTCATGCAGGATTATAATGCTGGCCTGGCCTTGCCACAGCCTGAGACAGAGACATTCACCTCACTGGAGCCATGTTGGGGAAGGGAGGCTGAGAGTCAGGCTGGTCTTGCCAGAGGAGGAGCCTGGAGCTGTAGCTAAGAAAGGAACCACTGTGCCTCACTCCCTCCTGCAGGGCTCGCTGGGGCTCATCAGCAGGGTGAGGTGGTGATAACAGCTGAAAACAGGGTCCTATGACAGGGGAACACAAAGCTGACCAGCTAAATGGCCCTTGTCCCTGCTGGCCGGAGGCACGGTCCTTGAGTCCCATTCCCAAGCCCTGCCTCCCTGCCAGGCTTTGACTGCATAGGCAAGTAGTTGCCACCAGGCCTCCCGTGGTGCCCCCTCAGTCACTGCACCACAGTATGTTCCAGCCGAGTCCAGGCCCCACGGGACAGACAGAGCACATTTTGTATGTGACTCGCCCCTTTGGGTGAACTGTCTGAAGCAGTGTCCTAAGTGGGCGTGGATTTTAGTCAATGGTTTAATAAGCTCTACTCTACCTAAGACTTCTCGCTCGAGTGCCTGCAGCAGCCCCTCTGGTTTGGCTTCTAACCACATCATATCCCCATGGTCAGCCTGGGCCTGACTCCCAGGAATGGGCCTGCGATCACAGCAAGGGAATTTCCAGCAAAGCCTGGGGAACGGCATGATTCGTAATCAAATAAGCCAGATACATGACTGAAACATGACTGGGTTTCCTTTTCTTTCTGCACTTTCCTTCCCATACAGAATTCCCCACAAACCTTCCATTATAATCGCGAGGGCCTGGAGCAGTGGTGGCCCCAGGTTCCATCACAGGCGGCTGTGTGCCACTGGGACCACGGACAGCACATTCTCTGGCCTTCTCCAGGTTGGTATCTAACCCCTGCCATTGAATTTCATCAGAAAGCCGCTGGTGAGCATCTGGGAGACTCATCCGTACAGAGGCGGCCTCAGAGTTTGTCAGTGAAGCATATTTTGCCTTTCTAGGTCATTTGGACACTGCTCAGGCAGTTTGAAGGCATCACTAAAATTTGTCACCACAGTAAGGGAAAATAGACTTTACATTTTTGCTGTCTGTAAGAGCGCCATCTCTCAGCTGACAACCTTATAGAGTTATAGATGACCTTATGAAGTTACTAATTTTCTATTGGCTTAGCTGAGGGGATAACACAAACTTCCAATACTAAGCAACCCTGAAATTCCTGATCAAACATGTCTCATAGTTCTAGCTGGTGCCAGCTGGGCACTTTCTTGGCTAGTATGCTGGAAAGTGTGAATCATACCACTCATGACATAGCGCCAATGCATGGGGCCAACGTGTGGTCACCCACCCAAATAGCAGAGACCTCAGCAGCAGTGGGGCTCTTTATTAAATTGGCTTTTTGAGCGTGGAGGACATCAACTACTGATGCCGGACGAGGCCATTCAATAAATCCTGAGCTGTTCTTAAACTTTTAAGGTCCAGGGCACCTCTTCTGCAGCAGCTCCCTGCAGCCTGAAGATGGAGGCTTCCTGCTGTGTCCTGAGACTGCTGTGCTGTGCGGAGGACACAGCCATGGGGCTGCTTCCTGGGACTGTCATGATGGAGACCCCCACCAAGGTGGCCAGACCCACTACGACCAGCTCCCAGTGAGTAACCCTGTGGTCGATTTCCCATTTTCCCACTTCTCCCAGAAGGTAAGGTGAAGGAGGTGTGGAGGCCAGCATCACTTCTCCATCCCCAGTCTGGAGCCATCCATGCCTAATCGTTGGTGATTTTAGTATCTTCGTTGTTTGCTTTAATTATCATTGCAGTTAAGTCCAGTGACTTTCAAGTTATGATGGTGTAAACGTAATTGGCCACTGTTTGCCATCAGGGACCCATGTCACTTGGTTGCCTTTATGTTTCCTATCAATCACATACTGAGACTGAGGCTTTGTCTGACTGTGTATATTTTTTGTTGTTGTTGTTTGTTTTTGACAGAGTCTCGCTCTGTCACCCAAGCTGGAGTGAAGTGGCACAATCTCAGCTCACTGCAACCTCCGCCTCCCGGGTTCAAGTAATTCTCCTGCCTCAGCCTCCTGAGTAGCTGGGACTATAGGCGCATGCCATCACACCTGGCTACTTTTTGTATTTTTAGTAGAGATGGGGTTTCACCATGTTGGCCAGACTGGTCTTGATCTCTTGACCTCGTGATCCACCCACCTCGGCTTCCCAAAGTGCTGAGATTACAGGCATGAGCCACTGTGCCTGGCTGGCTGTGTGTATTTTTTTTTTTTTTTTTTTTTGAGACAGAGTCTTGCTCTGTCACCCAGGCTGGAGTGCAGTGGTGCGATCTCAGCTCACTGCAAGTTCTGCCTTCCCGGTTTATGCCATTCTCTTGCGTCAACCTCCCAAGTAGCTGGGACTACAGGTGCCCACCACCACGCCCTGCTAATTTTTTGGATTTTTAGTAGAGATGGGGTTTCACCGTGTTAGCCAGGATGGTCTCAATCTCCTGACCCCGTGATCCACCCGCCTGTGTGTATTTTTAACAGGACATGCACAGCACACTGGGAGAGGGAAAAAAAAAAAACATGGGAGCATGAGAATTGGCCATTAAGATACTTAAGCCATTTCTACCTCCATGATCTTCCTTTTCCTGCTTTCTTTAATCTTGCGTTTATGCCACGTAATGGTACCAATACCGTATGCTTTACTCAAGACCAGCTTTTAACACATATATGATGATCACGAAAGTCCTGTGTGATTGGAAGCTGAGACGAGTATCCTAGACTATTCCCAACTCCCCAACCGATTTGCAGCACAAGGAGCTAGGGAGAAATGTAGAAAGAATGGCACCCACCCTCACGGGGAGCTTTTCGCAAAAACACAGGAAGTAGTGACTTGTGGGAGATACCATCTTTCATGTCCATTAAATCAGTGATGAGAGAAACTCTACCTTTTACTATTAGTAATGTAGCTAGAGCAGTGACTCCAAAATTTTTGCTGACCTCAGATTCAACTGGGGGCTTGCTGGCCCCACCCCAGTTTCTGACCCAGTGGGTCTGGGGTGGGTGAAGAATTCGCATATCTCACAAGTGCTCAGGTGATGCTGATGCTGATGGCCCTGGGACCCTGTTCTGAGAACCAGTGGAAGTGAAGCCTTTCATCAGGTTTCTCAGACTTGGCTTCTAGCTAGTTGGACCCAGCCCAGGCTGCTTGGCTTCTGCCTTCCCAACCCACCTGGCGGTGTGGTCCACTGTCATGAAATTTGAAGCCTCTCCCTTTCTCCCACAGCTCCCACAGCCTTCCACCCGGCACTCCTCGCACCCCCAGCTTCATGGCATTGCAGTCTGGTTCTGAGATCCTCTATCCTCCTACTCAGCATCCTCCTGTGGCCATCCTAGCTCAAAATTCTGATAACTCCATGAACTCTGTTCTCGATTGCTCCCTGGAAATGGAAGCTCGGGCACCTCCAAATCTGGGATTCCGTGTTCATATGGCTTCTGGAGCGGCTGTCTGTCTGATGACGGATTTGGGGGACAGCTCTGGGGTTGAAATGAGGCTACACAACATGTCTGAGGCAGTGGCGGTGACTGCCTACCACCAGTACTCAAAAGGTAAGGTGCACAGTGTCCTTTTCAGGAGCCTGGGAAGGAGATCCTGAGCTAGGAGACCCAAGAGGCAGTGTTGGGAATCGAAAGAAACCACATTCCATTTCTCTGGACTCAGCCAAGCTTCCTGGCTCTAAGAATAGTAGTTCAGTGGTGCACTGCGGATGTAGGTGGGTTTGTGCAATGTGTTTTGCACTGTGACCAACTCTACATACTTCATCGCATTTAATCTTTCCACCTGCCTTGTGAGGTAGGGGTGGTGAGGCTGAGGGATTTGTCCTGAGGTCCCAAAGCTAATGTACTGGCACTTCATCCTACACAGAAGCAGAATTCTAAAAATAATAACTATTGAAAGATTACTCAAATTGTCCTTCAAGTACATGAACACACATATACACACACACAGTGTTGTATATGAATTCTTTTGCACTAAAATTTCCAACATTTTGTAGTCTCAACCAAAGTAAGAAAAAAATTCTTTACATTCCAGTGTTGGACCCATTCTATTCAGACAACTACTAAACCCCTAGAGATGATGATTGGGGGTGGAGGGTGAGTGGAGAGTTCTGATATTTTACCACTTATGGATCGGATTTAATTTTTTCTTTTTTTTTTTCTTTCATTATTTCTTCCTTTTTTTTTTTTTTTTTTTTTCTGAGACAAAGTCTTGTTCTGTTGCCCAGGCTGGAGTGCAGTGGCCCAATCTCAGCTCACTGCAATCTCCACCTCCTGGGTTCAAGGGATCCTCCCACCTCAGCCTCCCAAGTAGCTGGGATTACGGGTGTGCACCACCACGCCCAGCTAATTTTTTGTATTTTTAGTAGAGATGGGGTTTCACTCTGTTGGCCTAGGTGTTCTCAAACTCCTGACCTCAAGAGATCTGCCTGCGTAGGCCTCCCAAAGTGCTGGTGTGAGCTACTGCACCTTCACGCCCCCCTTTTTTTTAAAAGTTACTTTTTGAACATGTACGTTCTCATGGTGTAAACTCCCACATTCTAGAAAGATATATAATAAAAAGTCCTTTTCTATTGACCCACAGTCAACTACTGCCTTCTACTTCTTATTTCTTTTATGTGTATAAGCAAGTATAAATGTTGTTTCCCCTCCTTTCCACAAATGGAAGTATACCATGCACATGTCCCACTCCTTGCTCACTTAAATGCATATCCGTATCTAGACAGGCTCCCCTGTCTACACAGAAAGGGCTTCCCTGGTTTTTGGTGTAGTTGCTGAGTAGTCCATTAATTTAATGGACCAAATCTACTCAGCTATTTCTTTTTACGGGTGGACATTGAAATTGTTTCTGATCTTTCAATATTGCAAACAACATTGCAGTGAATAATTACATGTGTATGTCATTTAATGGAAAGGCAAGATTATTGCTTCAAATGCTATGTGCATCTGTAATTGATAGTTATTGCTAAATTGCTTTTGATTAGGACTCTTGTCCGGTTTACATTCCTGTGAACAATGTAGATATCAATATAATAGGTAAAAACAGTATCTTTCTGAAGTATTAAAATTTGCATTTTATTAGGTTCATCCTTGTCAGCTGCCAGTATATGACCATATTCAACCAAATAGAGCACTTTCACAGTTCCATCTAATATGGGGTTTCCATGAGCTCTTTTAGTTATTAAGAAAATTTGTCTGTTTAGTATACATTGCAAATTTTTATTTCTCAATTTGTCATTTGTGTTTTGGTTTTACTTACAGTTTTTTTTTCTTTTCATGTAGGAATTTTTAACTTTTATTAAGTATACTTTATCAACCCTTTATTTTATGGTTTCTGAGTTTTATGTCATAGTTAGAAATTCTTTCCTTACTCTAAGTTTATGGAACAATTCTCTCATGGTTTCTCCTAGAGTTTTTATTATTCTGTCTTCTCATTTAAATACTGAATGCATTTGAATACATATCCTGGCATAAAGCCTGCATTGTAGATTCCATTTGACTGTTTCCTGAATGGCCACCCATTTGACTCAGCGTCATTTGCTGGAAGATTCGGTTGCCACACTGATGGGGCGTGCTCCCTCTACCTACGCTGGCCTCCTCTCTGCCCTCAGGTGGTTTGCTGGCATCCCTTGTCACTCATCTTCTCTAGCACGGCCACCCATTCGGCTCAGCGTCATTTGCTGGAATTCAGTTGCCACACTGATGGGGTGTGCTGCCTGTACCAATGCTGGGTTCATCTCTGCCCTCAGGCAATTTGCTGGTGGCTTCCCTTGTCACTCATCTTCTCTAGCATTATTCTTGCCATTTTTGCTTGTTTATTTTTCCACATGAACTTTAGACTCATACTGACTAGTATAAAAATATCTTATTGGTATTTTTATTTAAATCATGTGTTGATAAAGAATGAAACTAAATAAAATTTTTGAATAGATTTGTTCTGAGCCAAATATGAGTGACCATGGCCTGAGGCACAGTCTCAAGAGGTCCTAAGAACTTGTGCCCAAGGTGGTCATGCTACAGCTTAGTTTTATACATTTTAGGGAGATGTAAGACATCAATCAATACATTTAAGATATACATTGGTTCTGTCCGGAAAGGTGGGACGGCTCAAAGATGGGGGTGGGAGGAGGCTTCCAGGTCATAGGTGGGTACAAAGATTTTCCGATTGGCAATTGGTTGAAAGAGTTAAGTTATTATCTAAAGACCTGGAATCAATAGAAAGGAGTGTCTGGGTGAAAATAAGGGGTGGTGAAGACCAAAGTTTTTATCATGCAGACAAAGCCTCCAGGTAGCAGCCTTCAGTAAGAATAGATTGTAAATGTTTCTTATCAGCCTTTACAGGGTGCCAGATTGAGTTAATTCTGTCCTGGATCAGGAAAAGATCTGGAAAGGTAAGGGAATTCTCTGCAGAACATAGATTTTCCCTGAACTCCTGGCCTCAAGTGATCCTACAGCCTCAGCTTCCCAAAGTGTTGGGATTATAGGCATTAACCACTGTGCCGGGCCTAAACATTTCTTTATATGGAATTTACATGTTTCTTGTATGATATTTTATTTTTTGCACTATTGTATTATAAAAGGAATATTTTTTCCCATTTTGTCCCCAAACTGGTTGTCATTGGTATATAGAAAAGCTGCTGCTCTTTGCTGTTGATTTGGGGTCCTCCTCTCTTCATAGGATGATTTCAAAGTGTCAAATATATTTTGGGTTAAAATAATTTGATTTAGGCCAGGCACGGTGGCTCACGCCTGTAATCCCAGCACTTTGGGAGGCCGAGGTAGGCGGATCACGAGGTCAGGAGATCGAGACCATCCTGGCTAACACAGTGAAACTCTACTAAAAAAGACAAAAAAATTAGCTGAGCGTGGTGGTGGGCGCCTGTAGTCCCAGCTACTCGGGAGGCTGAGGCAGGAGAATGGTGTGAACCCAGGAGTGGAGCTTGCAGTGACCCCAGATCACGCCACTGCACTCCAGCCTGGGCAATAGAGCAAGACTCTGTCTCAAAATAATAATAATAATAATAATAATAATAATAATAATACTTTGATTTCTTTCATGGTCTACTATCTGTCATGTTGGTATCTTATTGCTACAGAAAGTCTGTTTTGTCATTCTTAAGGCCTCTGTTTAAATGTTAATGCTGGTCAGTTGTGCCTGAATTCCAAAGGGAGGGAGGGTATTGTGGGGCATGTCTGAATGTCTGACCCTCCCTTCCCTTTATGGCCTGAACTCATTTTTCAGGTTAACTTGGGAATGCCCTTGGCCAGAAGGAGGGGTCCATTCAGTAGGCTGGAGGGCTTAGAATTTTATTTTTCGTTTACAAATGTTTAACATATAAATTAATTTATGTAGAGCCTTTATATTTAAGAGTCTCCCCCTGCATGAACTGCCCTGTTCCTGTCCATTTTTCCGTGTATCTTTCTTTAAAAGTATTTTAAACATTTCTGTTTTTTCTTTTCTTTTCTGTTTTAATAGAGACAGGAGTCTTACTGTATTGACCAGGCTGGTCTTGAACTCCTGGCCTCAAGTGACCCTACAGCCTCAGCCTCCCAAAGTGTTGGGATTACAGGCATGAACCACTGCGCCCAGCCTGAGCATTTCTTCATATAGAATTTACATGTTTCTTGTATGATATTTTATTTTTTGTACTATTGTATTGTAAAACGGATATTTTTTCCATTTTTTTCCCATTTTGTCCCCAAACTGGTTGTCATTCATATATAGAAAAGCTGCTGCTCTTTGCTGTTGATTTTAGGTCCTCTTCTCTTTCACTTAATTCTCGTGTTGTTTATAGTTATCTTGAAGTGTATTCTTTAGTGTTTTTCAGCTATGTAAACATATTAATTATGAATGGTGATGATCAACCTCTCATTTCCAGATTGACCCCTCCGGTTTCTTTCTCTTGTTTAATTACAATGGCTGATACTGCCAGAACAGTGTTAAATGAGATAGATGATGATGGGCATGTCAGTCTCAAGATCCTTCCAGTGTTTTTGAAATGCCTTTGCAGAATTATAAGTAATGAGAGATATCTAGCATGACTGATTCCATCTTGCTTCTAAATTCACAGACTAAATATTTTTCTTGCTTATTGTAATGCAGAGGCCAATATAACTATGAGAAGGATTTGGTTTATCATTAAACTTGGAGGCAAAGGAAACTGGCACCCTCCTTGTCTGAAGATTAAAGCCATATTCATAAGGCAGGGTTAAAATTATGATAGGGGTTTGGACTTTGCTAATGAGTAGGCATTAAACCATAACCTGCCATTGCTTAATCTGTGTTTCTATAGGTTGTCTATTGCCCCAGAGTCATGTAACTGAGGGTTGCAAAATGTGTAACTTTCCCAACTACTCCTATAGATAACATCACTATTGTGAAACCTAAAGATATGGTCTTTGAGATATTTTTTATATTTAACATTTAAGTAGATCAAGACACACTATCTAGTTCTAAGACTACCCCCTCACATCCCTGCCAAGGAACTAACTCAGCTGCACAAAGACAGTTTGAGATGCTCCTGTGATTTCTTCCCAATTGTTCAGCCAATCATTTGTTCCAGTTTCCCAGAACCCTGCTGGGAAAGTACTTTTTAAAAAGTACTTTTACAAAACCCCAGCCTCCATATTCTGGGGGAGACAGGTTTGAGAACTTTCTCCCTGTTCTCCTTGCTCGGCAGGCCTGTGATTAGTACATTCTTTGCTGCAACACCTGCTGGTCTCATTAGTCTTTTTTCAGGGCAGCGGGAAAGAAGAACCCATCAGGCTGTGACGTTTTTCCATTAAACTAGATACTAGATTTTTGACAGATATAATTCATCATGTAAAGGAAGTTTTCATCTTTTCCTCTCTTAATGAAGACTTAAAGAAAATAAGAGTTGTTGATTTTGTTAAATTCTCTCCAGCATCTGTGAAGCTGATTTTATAACATTTTTCTTTGCTTCTTTAGAATTCCAAATCTCATGTGTTATATTAGCCAGTATCTTACTGACTCATTCTTGAATTCCTAGGGGTGGAAAACACTTGATTTTGATGAATTACTTTTTTTATTATGCTATTGCATTCAGTTTTCTAACATATTGTTCATAGTTCTTCCTCATAAATGGTGTTGGCATCTAGTCATTGATTTTATTTATTTATTTTTATTCCTTTTTTTCTTTTGCCAGAGTAGGCACAGATTTATTGAAGACAATTCACAGAGTGGGAGCAGGCTTGAGCAAGTGGCTGCTCAAGAGCCCCCTCAATTAGCTTTTTTTTTTTTTTAATTTATTTCCATAGGTTATTGGGGAACGGGTGGTGTTTGGTTACATGAGTAAGCTCTTCAGTGGTGATCTCTGAGATTTTGGTGCAACCATCACCTGAGCTGTATACACTGCACCCTATTAGTAGTCTTTTTATCTCTCACCCACTTCCCACCCTTTCCCCCTGAGTCCCCAAAGTCCATGTGTCATTCTTATTCCTTAGCATCCTCATAGCTTAGCTCCCACGTATGAGTGAGAACATATAATGTTTGGTTTTCCATTCCTAAGTTACTTCACTTAGAATAATAATCTCCAATCTCATCCAGGTCGCTGTGAATGCCATTACTTCATTCCTCTTATGGCTTAGTAGTATTTCATTTTACATATATATATATCACAGTTTCTTTATCCACTCATTGATTGATAGGTATTTGGGTTGGTTCCATGTTTTTACAATTGCAAATTGTGCTGCTATAAACATGCATGTGCAAGTATCTTTTTCATATAATGACTTCTTTTCCAATGGGTCGATACCCAGTAATGGGATTGCTGGATCAAATGGTAGTTCTACTTTTAGTTCTTTAAGGAATCTCCACACTGTTTTCCATACTGGTTTACATTCCTACCAGCAGTATAGAAGTGTTCCCTGTTCACTGCATCCACACCAACATCTACTATTTTTTGATTTTTTGATTATAGCCATTGTTGCAGGAGTAAAGTGGTATCGCATTGCGGTTTTGATTTGCATTTCCCTGATCATTAGTGATGTTGAGCATTTTTCATATGTTTGCTGACCATTTGTATATCTTTTTTTTTTTTTTTTTTTTTGAGAATTGTCTATTCATGTCCTTAGCCCACTTTTTGATGGGATTGTTGAATTGTTTGAATTCATTGTAGATACTGGATATTAGTCCTTTGTCAGATGTATAGATTGTGAAGATTTTTTCCCATTCTGTGGGTTGTCTGTTTACTCTGCTCAATGTTTCTTTTGCCATGCAAAATCTCTTTAGTTTAATTAACTCCCAGTGATTTACCTTTGTTGTTATTGCATTTGCTTTTGGGTTCTTGGTCGTGAAATCCTTACCTAAGCCAATGTCTAGAAGGATTTCTCCAATGTTATCTTCTAGAATTTTTATAGTTTCAGGTCTTAGATTCAAGTCCTTAATTTATCTTGAGTTGATTTTTGTATAAGGTGAGAGATGAGGATCCAGTTTCATTCTCCTACATGTGGTTAGCCAATTATCCCAGCACCATTTGTTGAAAAGAGTGTCCTTTCCCCACTATGTTTTTGTTTGCTTTGTTGCAGATCAGTTGGCTGTAAGTGCTTGGGTTTATTTCTGGGATCACTATTCTGTTCCATTGGTCTATGTGCTTATTTTTATACCAGTACCATGCTGTTTTGGTGACTATGGCTTCATAATGTAATTTGAAGTCAGGTAATATGATGCCTCCAGATTTGTTCTTTTTGCTGTTAGTCTTGCTTTGGCTGTGCAGGCTCTTTTTTGGTTCCATATGAATTTTAGAATTGTTTTTTCTAATTCTGTGAAGATGGTGGTGGTATTTTGATGAGGATTCCATTGAATTTGTAAATTGCTTTTGGCAGTATAGTCATTTTCACAATATTGATTCTACCCATCCATGAGCATGGGATGTGTTTCCATTTGTTTGTGTCATCCATGATTTTTTTCACCATTGTTTTGTAGTTTTCCTTGTAAATGTCTTTCACCTCCTTGGTTAGGTATATTCCTACGTGGTTTTTGTTTTTGTTTTTTGATTTTTGTTTTTTGTTTTGTGGTTTTTTTGCAGCTATTTTAAAAGGGGTTGAATTCTTGATTTGATTCTCAGCTTGATCTCTGTTGATGTATAGAAGACCTACTGATTTGTGTACATTAGTTATGTATCCAGAAACTTAACTGAATTCTTTTATCAGTTCTAGGTGCTTTTTGGATGATTCTTTAGGATTTTCTAGATATATAATCATATCATCAGAAAACAGTGACAGTTTGAATTCCTCTTTACTGATTTGGATGCCCTTTATTCCTTTCTCTTGATTGCTCTGGCTAGGACTTCCAGTACTATGTTGAAGAGGAGTGGTGAGAGCAGGCATCCTTGTTTTGTTCCAGTTCTCAGGGGGAATGCTTTCAACTTTTTCCCATTCGCTATTATGTTGGCTGTGGGTTTGTTATAGCCGGCTTTTATTATATTGAGGTATGTCCCTTGTATGCCAATTTTGCTCAGAGTTTTAATCATAAAGGGATGCTGGATTTTCTTGAATGCTTTTTCTGCATCTATTGAGATGACCACGTGATTTTTGTTTTTAATTCTGTTTATGTGGTGTATCACATTTATTGACTTGAGTATGTTAAACCATACCTGCATCCCTCATATGAAACCCACTTGATTATGGTGCATTATCTTTTTGATATGTTGGATTTGATTAGCTAGTATTTTAAGGATTTCAGCATCTATGTTCATCAGGGATATAGGTCTGTAGTTTTCTGTTTTGGTTATGTCATTTCCTGGTTTTGGTATTAGGGTGATACTGGCTTCATAAAATGATCTAGGGAGGGTTTCCTCTTTCTCTGTCTTGTGGAATGGTGTTAATAGGATTGGTACCAATTTTTTAAATGTCTGGTAGAATTCTTCTGTGAATTCGTCTGGACCTGGAGTTTTTTTGTTGGTAATTTTTAAATTACCATTTCAATCTCACTGCTTATTATTGGTCTGTTCATGGTATCTAATTATTTCCTGACTTAAGCTAGGAGGGTTATATCTTTCCAGGAATTTATCCATCTCTTCTAGGTTTTCTAGTTTATGTGTGTAAAGGTGTTCATTAAGTAGCCTTGAATGATCTTTTGTATTTCTGTGGTGTCAATTGTAGTATCTCCTGTTTTGTTTCTTATTGAGCTTATTTGGATTTTCTCTCTTCTTTTTTTGGTTAATCTTGCTAGTGGTCTATCAATTTTATTTATTTTTTCAAAGAACCAGCTTTTTATTTTATTTATATTTTGTATTTTTTGTTTGTTTGTTTCAATTTCATTTAGTTCTGCTCTTGTCTTGGTTATTTCCTTTCTTCTTCTGGGTTTGTCTTTGGTTTGTTCTTGTTTCTCCAGTTCCTTGAGGTATGACCTTAGATTATCTGTTTGTGCTCTTTCAGACTTTTTGATGTAGGCATTTAGGGCTATGAAATTTCCTCTTAGCACCACCTTTGCTGTGTCCCAGAGGTTTTGATATGTTGTATCACTATTGTGGTTCAGTTTGAAGAATTTTTAAATTTCCATCTTTATTTCATTTTTGACCCAGTGACCACTCAGGAGCAGGTTATTCAACTTCTATGCATTTGCATGATTTTGAAGGTTCCTTTTGGAGTTGATTTCCAGTTTTTTTCCACTGTGGTTGAGAGAGTGCTTGATACAACTTCAATTTTCTTAAATTTGTTGAGGCTTGTTTTGTGGCCTATCATATGGTCTATCTTGGAGAAAGTTCCATGCACTATTGAATAGAATGTATATTCTGTGTATGTTGGATGGAATGTTCTGTACATATCTGTTAAGTCCATTTGTTCCAGGGTATAGTTTAAATCCATTTTTTTTTTTTTTTATCGACTTTGTCTTGATGACCTGTCTAGTTCTGTCAGTGGAGTATTGAAGTCCCCCACTATTATTGTGTTGCTGTCTGTCTCATTTCTTAGGTCTATTAGTAATTATTTTATCAATTTGGGATCTCCAGTGTTAGGAGCATATATGTTTAGGATTGTGATATTTTCCTGTTGGACAAGGCATTTTATCATTATATAATGTCCTTCTTTGTCTCTTTTAACTGCTGTTGCTTGAAAGTTTGTTTTGTTTGGTATGAGAATAGCTACTCCTGCTCGCTTTTGGTGTTTGCTCACATGAAATGTCTTTTTCTACCACTTTGCCTTAAGTTTGTGCGAGTCCTTATGTGTTAAGCGAGTCTCTTGAAGGCAGCGGATAGTTGATTGGTGAATTCTTTTTTTTTTTTTTCTTTTTTTTTTAAATTTAATTTAATCTTTTTTTAATTAATTAATTAATTTATTATTATTATACCTTAAGTTCTAGTATCCATTCTGCTATTCTGTATCCTTTAAGTGGAGCATTTAGGTCATTTACATTCAATGTTAGTATTCAGATGTGAGGTACCATTCCATTCATTATGCTATTTGTTGCCTGTATACCTTCGTTACTGGTTTTTTGTTTTTTAAATTGTAGTTTTGTTTTATAGGTCCTGTGAGATTTATGCTTTAAAGAGGTTCTGTTTTGATGTGTTTCCAGGACTTGTTTCAAGATTTGGAGCTCCTTTTAGCAGTTCTTGTAGTGGTAGCTTGGTAGTAGCAAATTCTGTCAGCATTTGTTTGTCTGAAAAAGACTGTATCTTTCCTTCATGTATGAAGCTTAGTTTTGCTAGATACAAAATTCTTGTCTGATAATTGTTTCGTTTGAAGAGACTGACCAAACTCTTCCAGCTTATAGGGTTTCTGCTGAGAAATCTGCTAATCTGATAGGTTTTCCTTTATAGGTTACCTGGTGCTTTTGTCTCACAGCTCTTAAGATTCTTTCCTTCATCTTAACTTTAGATAACTCGATGACAATGTGCCTAGGCAATGATCTTTTTGTGATGAATTTCCCAGGTATTCTTTGTGCTTCTTGTATTTGGATGTCTGGGTCTCACAAAGCTGGGGAAGTTTATTCCCCTCATTTATTGCCCCAAATATGTTTTCCAAACTTAGATTTCTCTTCTTCCTCAGGAACACCAATTATTCTTAGGTTTGGTCATTTAACATAATCCCAGACTTCTTGGAGGCTTAGTTCTTATTTTCTCACTCTTTTTTCTTTGTCTTTGTTGGATTGGGTTAATTCAAAGACCTTGTCTTTGAGCTCTGAATTTCTTTCTTTTACTTGTTCAATTCTATTGCTGAGACTTTTCAGAGCATTTTGCATTTCTATAAGTGTGTCCATTGTTTCCTGAAGTTCTGATTTTTTTTATTTATGCTATCTATTTCCTGGAGTATTTCTCCCTTCACTTCTTGTATCATTTTTTGGATTTCCTTACACTGGGCTTTGCCTTTTTCTGGTGCCTCCCTGATAATAACTAACCTCCTGTATTCTTTTTAAGGTAAATTGGGGGTTTCTTCTTGATTTGAGTTCCTTGCTGGTGAGCTAGTGTGATTTTTTGGAGGTGTTTAAGAACCTTGTTTTGTCCTATTACCAGAGTTGGTTTTCTAGTTCCTTCTTATTTGGGTAGGCTCTGTCAGAGGGAAGGTCTAGGGCTGAAGGCTGTTGTTCAGATTCTTTTGTCCTGTGGGTTGTTCCCTTGATGTAGTACTCTCCCCCTTTTCCTATGGATGTGGCTTCCTGAGAACTGAGCTGTAGTAATTATCGCTCTTCTGGTTCTAGCCACCCAGCCAGTCTACCAGGTTCCAGGCTGGTACTGGGGGTTGTCTGCACAGAGTACTGTGATATGAACCATTTGTGAGCTTCTCAGTCATGTATACCAGCACAGTATTTGGGGTGTCTCCTGGGTCCTGCAGGAGCAATCCACTTACTTCAGGGAGTCTGTGGGTCCTCTCAGCTTTCCTGATTTATTCCTGCAGTCATTCTGGAGCAAAAATTCACTACGCGAGCCTCCACACACTGCTCTGTCCATCCAAGTTGGAGCTGCAATCTAGTCCTTCCTCCCATCCACTGTGATCCCCCCTTCATTTATTTATTTATTTATAAAAAGTGGACTAAGACATCTAAATCTTAGAACCCAAATTCCAATTAATGAATAGGTCAACCCTAGAAAGAACTCAGAAGGTAACAGCAAGACCTATGATTCTAAATGCCAAAATCCTTAAAGGCATTTGCAAACGCATTTGAAAAATAGTCCAGTTTTCCTGTTGCCTCATTACGGCTTTTCTCCTCAATGACAGGTAGGTAGATAGGTACTGGATCACCTTCAAATGGCTGGTGCAGAACAATTTCTAGCCATTGATTTTTGTGCAATAGTTTTGGTCTTTGATATCAGTGCTGTGTGAAAGTTTTCTTTGTCTTTTATTTGTCCTGAAACAGTTTGAATAGCATCGGAAATATATATTCTATTTCGGAGAATTTCCTTTTTAACCCTCTGGGACTAGTACTTCCTTCTTACTGCTGTTGGAGTAGCTCATTGACACCTTCCTCTATTTCTTCTATGGAAATTCATCTGTTAAGAATTTCCGTTTCTCCACTAGTTATTTCTTTCAAGTTATTTTTTCTTGTATAATTATCTATTTAATCCAGGTTTTAACATTTATTTGCATAGAGGTGAGCAAAATAGGCTCTTATAATTCTTTTATTTTAATTGGTATCTGTATTTTCTTCTATCGTTTTTATTTTATTTTGTTTCATTTCTTTTTCTTTCCTTAATTGGTTGGGTAAATTTTCATTAGTCTATTTAAAGAACTAGCTCTCTTAGTTTCTTAAGTAGATTTTGTTTATTCCACATTTTCCCCTAGTTTATTAATTTCCACTTTTATCTTTATTTTCCTCTTTTTGCTTTTATAGTATTTTTTTTCTTCTTTTACATTTTCAGTTGGACATTTCCACCTACAAAGAAGCAGAGACAAAAAACATGACTTTAAAAGTTTACTTGTGCCAAAGTGAAAACAGCTGCCAGGAAGACTCAGACCCCAGTAACCTTGGATATGAGCTTATTTCTGCCTTTGTCACAAGTATGTTTTTAAAAGCAAAAAGACACCACAAGGAGTGGGCTGATATAAAGTTGTTTGTCAGGAATTTTCGTTGGTTTACAGAGATGACATTGATTAGTGATTGGCTATACACTGTATGGGCTATGGTGTCCTGTGTGTGGCATTGTTAGGCTAATTTATAGCCACTCATGGGCTAGCTAGCAGTTTCAAGACAGGATTCCTTAGCCCAAGGAGGGAAGTGGTATGTGATTGCTGTCTCATTCCCACGCGCCTCTGGGGACTGACCATTTAGAGGAGGTCTGCATTCCTCAGATAAAAGCTTCTTTTCTTTCTCAGATGCTAAATTAGTTATTATTTACATTTAAATTTTTCACATGCCATGTGGCCTCTTTGTGCACTGCTTTCATTATTAATTTCTAGTTTTAATGTAGCATGATAAGCAAATCTTTTCTCTGCTATTTTAACTTTTTTTTAAGTCCTGATGTTGTCTTTATGGCTTAAAATGTGGTCAGTGTTAGGAATAAAAATCCATGGCTGCTCAGGAGGTTACAGGGAGTTGCAGCCCCGTGTCTCTCCTATACAGTGAGCGTGAGCTGGCTCCAGCTATCTGCTATCTGCTGAGCCCCTCTGCTCACCCTCTTCTGTGGTCCTCATAACCACACCCCACCATCCAGTGGGAAAGGCTGATGAGGAAGAGGAGATGTTGGCGGGGAGAAAACAGAGAGAGAAAGAGGGACGAAGGGGAGAGAAAGGAAAACAGATGGAGAGGGAGGGAAAGAGAGAGGCAAACATTGGGTAAGATGAGGTTGAGAATCAGGGTTCTGGGTGATCCTCCCACATGGTTGGCCCTCTGTCCTCAGTAGGAAAACATAACCCCCGTTTTACCCTTTTCACTGGAAATCCCAATTCCTTAAACAACCCAAGTGGCCCAAGCCTCTTCCTTTGTGTCTTCTGCCCTGCCTTGCCTATGGAGGCCCCTGCAGCATGCGCATCACTCCCACCTCATCACACAGCCTCTCACAATTTGGGAGACTCTTTCATTTGCCACCTTTTGGAATCACTGTCCTAGATGTTTCTCTACAATGGACTTGGCTTTGCTGTGTGAATCATTCTGATCATTCTTATTTGAGATACGTGAGTTTAGTGATTTTGTCTTTATTGAAATGACAGATGTTTGTCATATTTTACAGTATGGGCCCTGTGTACATTTTAAAATACGTTTCATTAAATAGTCTTTTCTTTCTTTTGTATGTTCATCTGAGTTAGCCTTCTGATACTTGAAAGGTATGTGCCTTGTTTTAGTTGGCCCCTTTTATTTATAAAATGTCCTTATCCCTCTGTTTCTTTAGAATATTCGTTCATTAGCTACCATTAGCAATTATGAAATTAGCATATTCCTCATCTTCCTCTTCCCCTCTCTTCTTTATCACCAGTTTTAGTCATTTTTTTCTCTTATATATGCTTTTACCTTTCTTAGTTGCTCTGTTAAATCTTCATGTCTTTTGATTTCCAGCAATTACTTATGAGAGAATCTGTATTATTCCACAGCTCCCACCTCTTCTTCTCTTCCCTCACCCAAATTTGGTTTATTGTATGATTTCTACATTGTCAGAACATGAAATATTTACCCTTTTTTCCTACCACCTATGTATTAGTTTGTTCTTGCATTGCTATAAAGAAATACCTGACACCGGATAATTTATAAAGAAAAGAGATTTAATTGGCTCACAGTTCTGCAGACTGTATAGGAAGCATTGATGTGGGCATCTGCTCAGCTTCTGGGGAAGCCTCAGGAAACTTACAATCATAGCAGAAAGCTAACGGGGAACACACACATTACATAGGGAACACACACATTACATAGCCGGAGTAAGAGCAAGAGAGGGGGGAGGTGCCACATACTTTTAAAAGACCAGATCTCATGAGAACTCAATCACTATCATGAGGACAGTACCAAGTGGCAGGGATTGGGGGTGACACTAAACCATTTATGAGAAATCTGCCACCATCATCCAATCACCTCCCACCTCCTCACTGCCAATGCTGAAGGCCCAACTTTCAATACTGGGGAATGCAATTTGCCATGAGATTTGGTGTGGGCACAGATCCAAACCATATCAACCTGCTTCCCCACATTAGTCTTACTTCTGGTTCAGTTCTTGCTTGGCTTTTATTTGGCATAGTGTTCCTCTTTGGTTGTCTGAAGTTTGCACTCTAGTAGATTTTGTAGGAAGATTCATGGAATAAGCTTCCTCTAAGTTCCCACATATTCAAAACTGTTACGGCCATTATATTGGAATGACAGTGTGCTGACTCTGGACTCCTTGGACACATGTTCTTTTCCTGGGGAATCTGGTTATCTTTCCATTCTGTTCTCTCCTGTAACCGTGGTTCTCCAACTGTGGCCCAGCAGCATCATGACCACCTGAGACTGGCTTAGAATACAGACTCTCAGGCCCACTGCAGACCTGCTGAATCAGAAATTCAGCTGGTGGCCCCAACACTCTGTGTCTGAAGAAGCCTCCCTGAAATTCTCCATTCTGTCTTTCTTATTTGTGGTTATTCCAAGGTCAGCCTTCTTTTCCCCCCTCAACGATTAATATTTTTCTGTGATTGTCAAGAGAATTCTTTTCTTTTCTTTTCTTTTCTTTTCTTTTTGAGACACTGTCTCACTCTGTTGCCCAGGCTGGAGTACAGTGGTTCGATCTTGGCTCACTGCAACCTCCTGGGTCCAAGCGATTCTCATGCCTCAGCCTCCCAAGTAGCTAGGATTACAGGCATACACCACCACGCCTGACTGATTTTTGTATTTTTAGAAGAGATGGCAATTCACTATGTTGGCCAGGCTGGGCTAGAACTCCTGACCTCAAGTGATCCACACACCTCGGCCTCCCAAAGTGCTAGGATCACAGTTGTGAGCCACCGCGCCCAGCTGGTAATTATTTCTTTATTTGTAACTCCAGGAGCTTTGCCAGGACGTGTCTAAGTGCTGGCCACTCTGGGTCACCTTTCTTCAGCACATGGTGTACCTTTTAATGTGTCCTTTGTTTCAGGAAAGATTTCTTGAATTAGATCTTTACATTGTTTCTATTCCAATATGTCAGCTTTCTTTTTGGGAGACTGGCATACATCTATTAGTTCTCTTTTGTCTTTTCAAATCTTTTTTGTTTTTCCTTCTTCATCTAGCCCGCTCTCCTTATATTTTCCTCCACATGCCTTCTTTTGTGTTCCACACTTTCCATTCTCCATTATACTCTGAAATGTTGACTTTGTTTCCTTCATTTCTGCTCTCTGGTCTTGCATCTCAGAAGATAATGATTCCTCAAGTTGTTCAATCCTGTTCTTGTGTACAGTGTTTTTCTGATAAATCATCTTAATCTACTATGAGTATTTGGAATTTCCCCTCTTGACTCTTGTAGTATCTTGTATGTGCCGAATGGTATTTTCTCCCTTTATCCTTCCCTCCCTTCTTCTTTCCTGCCTTCCTTCCTTTCTTCCTTTCTTTTTTTTTTTTCTTCCAGCATTACTCATAATTTAAAGAGTTGCATTTTTTCTGAACTAACTGCAGGTGGAGTGTGTCTGTGTGTGTGTTGCGTACACACATGTATGTGTGTTGATATTCACAGCCACTGAGCCCTTTGGCAACTGAGTTCTCACTTTAGGACGTTTTCTATTTTCTTCCTTCAGTATGGTTCCTGCTCATGCATGCTTGATATTTGCCACTTTTAGCAGTTTTTGCATCCATTTTGTATTCTGAACATGCTAGCTACCTCTTAGTTTCACTAAACAAAAAGAGAAAGGGTTTTTATTTTTATTCACTGTTTTCTTTTTTATTTTTGGATTAACTCCTAGAAGGTTAAGTAGAAGGCTAACTATATCTCTATTTCACATCAGGACTTGCTCTATTACAATAATTTTAAGCATCTGCAACTTTGATACATATTCATTGGTTTCTTTTGTTGCTTTATGAATGAAGTAAGGAGTTGGTATTTGTATTAGGCCATTCTCCAATTGCTATAAAGAAATACTTCGAACTAGGTAATTTGTAAAGAAAAGAAGCTTAATTGGCTCATGGTTCTGCAGGCTTTACAGGAAGCATGGTGCCGACGTTTGCTCAGCTTCTGGGGAGGCTTCAGGAAGTTTACAATCAGTAGAAGGCTACAGGGTATCGGGCACATCACACAGTGAAAGCAGGAATGAGAGAGAGAGCATGAGATGCCACACACTTTTAAACAGCCAGATCTCTAGAGAAGTCACTCACTGTCGCAAGGACAGTACCAAAGGATGGTTCTAAACCATTCATAAGAAATCCACTCCCGTCATCCAGTCACCTCCCACCAAGCACTACCTCCAACTTGGGGTATTACAATTCGACACATGAGATTAGGGAGAGGTGTACACCCAAACTATATCGGTGTTACATCTTCTATCAGGGGTTAAGTCTAAAGTCAACTTGAGGCTAGGCATGGTGGTTCATGCCTGTAATCCCAGCACTTTGGGAGGCTGAGGTGGATCACCTAAGGTCAGGAGTTCGAGACCAGCTTGGCCAACATGGTGAAATCCTGTCTCTACTAAAAATACAAAATAATAATAATAATAATCAACTAGGCGTGGTGGTGGACACCTGTAATCTGAGCTACTTGGGAAGGTGAGGCAGGAGAATTGCTTGAACCTGGGAGGCAGAGGTCGCAATGAGCTGAGATCATGCCACTGCACTCCAGCCTGGGCGACAGAGTGAAACTCCATCTCAAAAAAAGTCAACTTGAAAGTAAGATATGCCTGGCCAGGCGTGGTGGCTCATGCCTGTAATCCCAGCGCTTTGGGAGGCCAAGGTGGGTGGATCACGAAGTCAGGAGATCAAGACCATCCTGGCTAACACAGTGAAACCCCGTCTCTACTAAAAATACAAAAACAAAATTAGCCAGGCATGGTGGAAGGCACCTGTAGCCCTAGCTACTCGGGAGGCTGAGGCAGGAGAATGGCATGAACCCAGGAGGCGGAGCTTGCAGTGAGCTGAGATCACACCACTGCACTTTAGCCTGGGTGACAGAGCGAGACTCCGTCTCAAAAAAAAAAAAAAAAAAGAAAGATGTATGCCTAAGATTTGGTCACAAAGATTTCCAATGCCAAATTCCTCTGAGTCCATGGAGTGCATTCTTAACTATTACATAAACTGCCTTTTCTAACTTGTGGTCGTGAAATCTGCCTTTTGACATGAAACAACACATAGCACACTCTTAGTTAAGTTCTGGTTCCTGTGAATGGGATGACCTGCATGGATGTCTATTTCACTTCCTACTTGTCATAAAATTCATGTGCAAAGTTATTTTGGACACAGTTATGAGAAGCAGTATTGTAAGAAAATTGGAATAAAATTATGAATGGTGTCTCAACATTTGAGATATAGCTTCCAAGATGAAAATACAATTTGGGAAAGTGTACCTGTTTCTTCTACATGTTAATCTGAGTTGTGCTTAAAGTAGGATACCCTTCTCTGGCCTCTGCTTATCATAGTATATTCCCAAATCCTCCTGCATGCTACCATGTTCACTATTCTTCCCTGGAGATAGACTTTTACTCTTTAAAATCATTCCCTTTTTTCTTCTTATTATGCTGCTAGTAGATCCACATATTATTCCACATAATTTGGATGCAGCAAGTGAAGAGAGAAATGACTATCTTAATTCCTAAGAAAGCATTACATATTCTAGGCCTAGAGCACATTGTTTAACCTTTCAAGCTTCAGCATTCCATTCTGTAAACTTGACTGGCCCTTTGGTAAACATATATTGTGTATGTCCTAAGTGTTCTGTGATGAGGTTTGGGGACAAGAAAGACAGAGAATGTAGTGAGTCTGAGAGGGAAGCCCAGCCCACGTTCCGTGGTCAGATGCCAGGTGAAGCCAGTGATTCTGCCTAGGTCATTCAAAGAGGCTCATGGTAGGTGCAAGTTGGCCAGATGGAGGCACAAAGAAGGATGTTGTAAACTGAGAGAAGACTGTGCATAGGGCCATATTTGTGATGGAGACTGGCCATATGAGCAGTGGAGGCTGGTTCTGTGTGGCTGATGAGTCAGGTGTGGGCCTGGTGGAGTCAAGGATGAGTGATTGGGACCAGCTCAGCTGAAGGGGAAAGGCTCAGCTACAAATTTGCTCCTGTGACACCTTAGGAATCAGTTAACATTTTGCAAGCTGGGGAATGACATGATCAAATGTACAGTTTAAGAATATTGTATAGGGAGTTGAGGTTAGAGAATTACTAATGTCTTTCCAGTTCAGTGGAATTGTATCAGTAGTCTATTGCTATGTTAACAAGCCACCCTAAACTTAGTGCCTTAAAACACAATCCTGTATTCGGCTCCCAGTTCTGCTGGGAGTTCTTCAGGTCTGAGCTGGTCTTACAGGGGTTCACTCACAGATATGCAGCCAGCTACCAATCAGCCAGGTGGCTCTTCTCCTGGAGGTGACTGACCCTCGGCTGGGGCCATGGAGGGACTCAGTCATGTGTCTCTCATCCTTCAACAGACTAGGCCAGGCTATTCACATGGCAATGACATGGTCCCAGTGACAATGAGAGGTCCCAAGACAAGAAAGAGAGGGCAAGCCCCAATGTGCAAGCACTTTGAAAATCCATTGGCCACATGATTAGCACTGATTTGAGGGGTGAAGCTATAGGCTTCACCACTTAATGAGAGGAACCACAGAGTCATATTACAGTTATATTGTAAGTGTGTGAAAACGGGTAAGGGTTTGGGGCCATTTTTGTCATCCACCATCATAGTTATTTGATATATTCCCATTTGGCTGTTTAAGTATTATTTGTCGGCCGGGCACGGTGGCTTAAGCCTGTAATCCCAGCACTTTGGGAGGCCGAGGCGGGTGGATCACGAGGTCAGGAGATCGAGACTATCCTGGCTAACATGGTGAAACCCCGTCTCTACTAAAAATACAAAAAACTAGCCGGGCGTGGTGGCGGGCACCTGTAGTCTCAGCTACTTGGGAGGCTGAGGCGGGAGAATGGCGTGAACCCGGGAGGCGGAGCTTGCAGTGAGCCGAGATCACGCCACTGCACTCCAGCCTGGGAGACACAGCGAGACTCCGTCTCAAAAAAAAAAAAAAAAGTATTATTTGTCTAGCTGTGGGATAACCAATATCTATTTTCATCCTTATGAATTTTCCTACTGCACAGGATTGGAAACATAATTCTCAAGGCCCAGGGGAAAATGAAAATGCAGGACCCCTTGCTGAAAATAATTATGAAGAATTTCAAGATAGAAGAGCATTAAATCACTCACATAGCTCCATTGCTTGTGGGGCTCTGTGCAACTGTATGGGTCACATGCCCGTGAAATGATCCTGCTGCTACAAGAGATAAGAAAGATCACCTTTCCTGTTTCAGTTCCCCTATTAGTCACCCCATTATGACCATTCTACACATGTTAACTGTTATGCCTGTTATTAAAAATTCATCAAATGTCTATTCTTTCTTATTTTTCCAGAAGGAGTCTATATGCTCAAGGCTGTTATTTATAATGAGTTTCATGGAACCAAAGTGGAGCTTGGGCCTTATTATGTGGAGATTGGCCGTGAGGCCGTGTCTGTGTTCATGAACTCCAGCAGTGTCCATGAGGATGAAGTGCTTGTCTTTACTGACTCCCAAGTGAATCAGAAAAGTAAGACCTATATTTGGAGTCTGAGCAAGCACCCCTCAGTTATAAATGAAGCAGGGCGTCTCTGCTTTACTTACATTGTTCAAGTTATAGCAGTTCTAAATTCGATACAACATCCTTCATTCATTCTTCCCTAATTCAGAAAATATGTCTTGCAGAATACTGTGTTCTAGGGGAACACGAAGATAAAGTCATACAAAGTCTTCATCTTAAGGAATCTATTACCTTAGTGAAAACATTAAGATATGCATAGGAGCAGGATGAGACAGGATATTAAAAATGCTTAGGAAGGAACATGGCTAAGGGGCTGGGAGATTTTAGGAGACAGGAACTTTATCTAACTGTGGGGACAGGGCATATCTGAAGTGGGAGCTGGCAGGCACGATGAGCCTTGCAGCACGGGCTGGAGGGACATTTTGGTCAGACAGCATGGCCTTGAGCTAAACACAGAACTGAGAAAGAATCCAGTGCTCGCTGAGTGTGCCAGGTGCACACTGATGCATTGATGAAAGACAAAATATCCATTCCACCTTATCCACTGCTAATACCTCACGCGTGTCACGCCACTTTATCCGCACAGCTACCTGTAAGGAAGGTATTCCCTTCATGTCAGTTTTGTAGAGGGAGGGACCAGAAGCTCAGAGACCAGTGGGGGTGGAAATGGGGAACTCCAGCCAATTACTGTAGAGAAGAGTCCCTACACTTTACAACAGAGCAAATGGGGAGCCAGCTAGTGGCACTCCCGAAGTGCAGCCTACGTGGATGGGATGATGGGGTCACATTTCCCAGAAACAGGAGAAAGGGAGATCCAATGGAGGGATGAGTCCCAGTGAACTCATCCATGTAAGAATTCTCTCCAGCTGTTCCACACAGTGGCTGTACCTGTTTACAATCAGACTAGTGAGAAACTCTCCATCCAAGAAGTTATGACATACATATGGAAGGACTTTTTTAACCTGTTTGCATACCCTAACTAGCCAGCCGGTCATTCATATTGACTTGTCTTATCTAACCCTGAATAAATAAGCAGCACGTCTAGCCAGTGCAAGAGCACAATTCTTGTTTCTCCAGTGGTTCCCTACCAGGATTTAGAATAGGAAGGTCCAAGTTTGCATCCAGCCCTACAGATTCATAATAGGGTATTCTTGGGCAAATCTGTAAACTGTATCTTTTTCTTTAGCACTTTTGATTATCAACTCAGAATTAATTTTCAGACATAGTTATTGAGACCATGTGATATTTATTTATCACATGATATCTATTTTTAGTCATATGATATTTATTTTTCAAAAACTCTGATGCATTGATGGACAGAATATTCATTCCACTTTATCTCTGTTATAAACAAGTATTTTCTCTTTATAAAGAGAAGAACAGTAGTAATAATAAATAACCCTCCTTTCTCCTTTTTTTTTTTTTTTTGAGACAGAGTCTTGCTCTGTCACCCAGGCTGGAGTGCAGTGGCGTGATCTCGGCTCACTGCAAGTTCCACCTCCCAGGTTCACACCATTCTCCTCCCTCAGCCTCCCAAGTAGCTGGGACTACAGGTGCCCGCCACCACGCCGGCTAATTTTTTGTATTTTTAGTGGAGACGGGGTTTCACCATGTTAGCCAGGATGGTTTCGACCTCCTGACCTCCTGATCTGACCGCCTTGGCCTCCCAAAGTGCTGGGATTACAGGCGTGAGCCACCATGCCCGGCCAAATAACCCTCCTTTCTTAATATCCTTTTATGATAAATGAGTTGCTCTAAATCTTCCTAGACATCACAGTACTCTTTCAGAATCTGATTCAGTGTTTGGTATCCACCTCCATATGTATGCACATACATATGTACATGCATGTGTGGTATGTATGTAGGGGGTATGTGTGGTATGTGTGTACATGTGGTGTGTATGTGTATGGTGCATATGCTGTGTATGGTGTGTATATGGTATGTATGTGTGTATATGCTATTTGTGTGATATGTGTATGGTGTGTGTACATGTATATATACATATATGCACAATCTTACATCTTATAGGACTTAAATGCATGAGGCTGATCTTTAGACCTCTATTTAAGAACTCCTGTGAAGTGAAGACTACTTAGTGTACACATTGAGAAATACTTTAAAAACAAGGCCATCGATCAAAGTAATTGACATATTTCAAAGGAATTAACATATTTAATACCATGTAGGGAGCTCTCAAATAGAGAAAAGATACAAAGAAAATTTTAATGACAGAAATTCTGTGATTAAGTTTATGTTTCCCAGGTATGTCTGATTTCAGAGCACACGCTTAGAATTTTGAAATTTATTGAGATTCAAAGAGGGAAAGTTAAAAATGAAAAATACTGACTGTGTGTTGCATGATAAAAGTGAATTAATTTTAAGACTTTTTCTCTTATCTCCTTTTTTTTTTTTCTCATTTTAGGCACTGTTGTTATACATCATTTTCCATCTATTCCTTCATATAACGTGTCCTTTATTTCTCAGACTCAAGTGGGTGACAGCCAGGCTTGGCACAGCGTGACTGTCTGGTATAGGATGCAGTGTATGTCTTTGTTTTAATTCCAGATTTAACAAAAACCTCCCTCGCTTAACAAAAACCTCCCTCGCGCGGTCAACTGGGATTAGGAAAACCATAGGCAGCACCAGGTTTTGTTATCAGCTCTGCCCGAGAGCCCCATTTGTCCTTGGACAGGTTCTTTGTTCACCACTGTTTGTTCTGGGACTTTTCTGAAACCACAGGCATTAAGGCTCCCATCTGAAGGAATGGGAAGGTGGGTTATCAGGACTATTATCTGCCAGCTCCATGTGCCACACCCTTTCTAGCAGACTCCCAAAAGGACTTGGCCCTGTGGCCTTAGGAGCTCCTCTTGTGCAAGCACTTTGGGGCCTTTGAACCAGGGCCAGCACTGCCTACCGTGTGCCCATAGCTGCATCCTTGCCTCCAACCTGCATGCGTATCAGAGCTTCCTCACCATCACTCAAGCCCATGACCAAGTGGGAAAGTAGAGGTACTAGTTTCTCTGGAGATTCCAGCCCTCTTATGTTGACATAGCTACGCCTTCTTTTCTTTTGCCACAGCCATCTCTGTCTACACAAATGGAACTGTGTTTGCCACAGACACAGACATTACATTTACAGCTGTTACCAAGGAAACAATACCCCTGGAATTTGAGTGGTATTTTGGAGAGGATCCACCAGTGAGGACAACTTCAAGAAGCATTAAACAAAGACTCAGCATCCCCCAATGGTCAGTAAAAGTAGCAGTCCTGCTGAGTAGCTGTTTGTACTGCAGCCTATACTCAGTCTGAAGATCACCATGCCACTACTGAAGGCATCTTATGGCTGTTACATTTGTATTACAATGGGCGACTAGGTCCTTCTGTGAAGCAAACTCAACGTAAGATTTAGGGGAAGATTTAGTTCATTTCTCTTCAGCTTGAACTAAGGGAAACGGTGTAGGGCTTTGAAGCAGACAGTCCTAGGTTCAAATTCTATCTCAGCCACCCATATGACCTAAGAAATTCTTCATCTAAGAAAGGGCAATGATGCTTACCCCTACTGCTTTGAGAAATGAATTAAATAATGAAGAGGGGGTAGTCAAAAATATCAACCCCCTTCTCCTCAATAAGATGAAAATCACTGGATACTTTGGTAGTTCTTACAAATTAAATGCTGCTTCCCCCTCCCCTGCCTTCCTCTTGAAGTATGGCAGACGGTTCCTCTAGATCTGACCCTGTTCTTGTCTTGCCATCTGCCTTCCCTGCCCTCCTTTCCCCATCCTGCAGGTATCGTGTGATGGTTAAGGCTTCCAACAGGATCAGCAGTGTGGTCTCTGAGCCCCACGTCATCAGGGTGCAGAAGAAAATTGTGGCCAATCGGCTCATGTCCCCCTCCTCAGCTCTGGTAAATGCCAGTGTGGCCTTTGAGTGCCGGATCAACTTCGGCACCGATGTTGCCTACCTGTGGGACTTTGGGGATGGCACCGTCAGCCTGGGGAGCAGCTCCAGCAGCCACGTCTACAGTAGGTGAGCCACTGCAAGGCAGCAGAGTGCTCTCTACAGACAGCGCGGGAATCAGTCTTAAGGCATCAGCTGTTGGGTTCCACATAGAGACCTGCCTGTCAGTCAGCATAGGTGACAGATGATTACACAGAGACGGATAAGACCTGTCCATGCCTCTCAAGGGGCTCCTAGTCCAGGGGAAAGACAAAGAGGAAAGAGATGCTTTCAGCACAGGGGCTGTGGCTGCAAAGGAGGCCTATGATGTAGTGGAGATGGCTCACTGAAAGTGATACCTTGAGTAGGAGCTTGACAAAGGGAAATGGGAAAGAGGATCCCAAACAGAGACAAGGGCCTGGGCAAAGGTGCTAGGTGAGGTGCCAACAGGAGATGTTTGGAGTGACTGGCAAGACATATATAGATGGGTGAGATGAGCATAGGCTGGCAGATTGTGAAGGGCCTTGATGTCATATGGAAGAGCATGAACTCTGTCCTTTAACTCTGCATTTACTGAGTGCCCGCTATGTGCCTGGAACAAAGCATCACGGAGCTATGATAAGGTGCAGACTGGCTGGATCACTCATTCCCACCCGAGCCTCTAGGGTGAGTGAGTTCTAGGACCCAAGTGGGTCGAATCCTTTCAGTGGGGAGACATGCATGGCCAAGGCTGAGCCTCAGGCTGGCATCAAAATTTTATGCTGCTATAGGGAAGTATCAAAGTGTGCAGAAGTATCTAGAAAATTAGGTTCATGTAGGCAGCGGCATCAGGGAAAGATTGTAAACTTCCTCCAATGCAGGATTTCCACGAGAACCCACACTGCAGCCTCTCCACGCTTTGTTGGGGACTGAATGGCCCCATCACTAACTATGGATTCAGGACTTTTTCATCAGAAATAGAGTTTCACATGAGGAAAGCATTGAGTAGCAGTGGATTGTAGACTGGTGCATCCTCAGTGGAGCACATGGTGGCCTAGGTACCTTGCGATGTACTCGGTAGCTCCAGGAGCCCTTTTGTGCCCTGTGGAAGTGACATGGTTTATTCGGTGCTTCCACTGTCATCTCTAGAGTGTGCCCTGGGCTCTCTGACAACCTGAGACAACCATCCAGTCTTCATTTTTATCAGTAGGCCCTACCTTTCTTGCTGGAGCTCCAGGAAGGCAAGTGATATTTTGGTCCTTGCAAACTAAAATTTGCGGTCTTCTGATGGGAATATTTTTCTGTTTCAAATTCAGAAGTCTTAAGTAATTATCCATGTTGCAACGTTTGCAGAATAACCATGTATTTCCTTAGTAAAGCACCACCTGCTGGGTCAGGAACTACCCAGCTCTCACCTCCAACTGTCCTGAATCCCTCCACAGCTATGACCCGCTCCCCTTCCCCGGAGACAGGCTATGGATCTATCCTGTCCTTCCTGAGTTTGTAGGACTCTAAGAAGTTGGTCAAGAAACCAGATCCATGGAGCAGAAATAGAACAGGAAGACCATCCCCAGAAACCCCCTAGTTGTGGTTTGGGGTACCCATCACACAGGGAAAATATATAGATCTGCTCTGTTGTCAAGAGGGGGCCAGGTCACGGCTGTGGGGACGGTTGCCCAAAGAAGGAAGCAACACACTCCTCACCTGGATGAATATAGCATGTGACATCAGTCTGGGTTTGGTCCTTGGCCTGGCCCAGGCAAGTTGGGGAACCAGTCTGTTGGTTAGTTGATGAAAGACCTCTGTGGAAATCAGTCTTGTGACCTTTGCCTCTTCTGTTCTTATTCATTGGGATGACTTGCTGTCAAATACTATAATTCTGCAGATAGGGGTGGGTATGAAGAGAATGAAAGCCTGACGTTCATCAATATAAATCTGTTAATTTCCGTGCTTTCCATCCTCCTAGGGAAGGAGAATTTACAGTGGAGGTACTTGCCTTCAATAACGTCAGTGCCTCCACCCTAAGAAAGCAACTTTTCATCGTGTGTGAGCCCTGCCAGCCACCCTTGGTTAAGAACATGGGGCCTGAGAAAGTTCAGGTAGGCTCGGAGTCTGGGAAATCCTCCAGCAGCCTTTTTTCAGCCTCCCTCTAAGTTGGGACCACTGTTTGGAGTGGTGAGAGTCTGGTGAATGAAGCAAGGCTTTGTCCAGTTTATCCTGCTGCAATTTGCACAAAGGAGTGCCTATAAGGGCTTCAGAGTGGGTGACCTGGACCCTCGGGGGAGGGAGGGCTACCCCAGTCTGGACAGGAGGAGACGGTGTCATTTCTGGGGTCTGGCGTGTGAATAAGTTCTTTATTCGCCTGCATTACTCTGACATTCAGCGCAGCTCAATTTAAGGAGCTCTTTTCTTTTCTCTTTTCTTTTCTTTTCTTTTCTTTTCTTTTCTTTTCTTTTCTTTTCTTTTCTTTTCTTTTCTTTCTTTCTTTCTTTCTTTCTTTCTTTCTTTCTTTCTTTCTTTCTTTTTTGGGACTGTGCTAAGAACTGTAGCATTTTCAGGAGAATGAAACATTTGAATATATATAACACCAAAATGAAAGGACATGATCGGTTATCTGTTGAACACCTATTCTGGGTTAGAAAAAATAGGGTTGCTTTTTTTTTTTCTTTAATTCCTTTGAGGCCTGTGATTTAGAGCAGATTTTCCTTTTCAGGGCAACAAATGACACACGGTAATTAAAATGCGTGACTGAGCTGCATTTGCTAAAATGCTTTCTATGGCATCTGACCCCAAGAGGTCAGCCCCCAGAGGGTGCTGGTGGAGATCAGCATGCAGAGACCAAGTGCCCAGGGCATTCTGGAGAGGGTCCTGGCCCTCACACAGGCAAGACCCCTGCCCACCTTTAGACCAGTGAGCACCTACACTGTTGAGGAGGTCTGCGTGCTAGCGGAACGTGTTCTCTGGGTGTGAGAGATGGACCCAAACAGCAAACGGACTAAAGCAAAAGGCACAGCAGGAAAAAAGCACAGACTCCAGGCAGGAGAGCTCTGGCTCCTGTCCTGACTCTGCTGTTAGGAAACGGGACAGAGTGGTTTTCTTGAGTTTTTCATCTGTAAAACATTTTTATTTTTATTTTCTTATCTGTAAAACACAGAAAACAATATTGATAATTTCGTTTTTTCTTTTTTTTTTTTTTGGTGGAAAGCGGGGGAACTCTGTTGCCCAGGTTGGAATGCAGTGGCATGATCTCGGCTCACTATAACCTCTGCCTCCTGGCTTCAAGTGATTCTTCTGCCTCAGCCTCCCAAGTAGTTGGGATTACAGGTGTGCACCACCATGCCTAGCTAATTTTTATATTTTAAATAAAGACAGGGTTTGCCATATTGGCCAGGCTGGTCTCAAACTCCTGGCCTCAAGTGACCCACCTGCCTTGGCCTCCCAAAGTTCTGGGATTACAGACCTGAAGGACCCTACCCAGTCATTTTTTATTTTATATGTTTTCCAAAAGTATAAGGGAAAAAAAAATGAAATCATCTGAAATCCAGGCAGCAGGCAATAGCCACTTTTGTCTGCTGTGTTTATTTTCAGTATTTTTCTAAGGCTTTTTCTATGTGGTATGTGTGTTTGTCACAAACCTGGGTTGCAGTGTGAGCATTTTCTTTTGTTATTAAGCAGCCTTTTGATTACATGATTTTAATGGTGTCCTAATGTTAAATCTTATGTATATGAATTATACATCATTTTATAATGTCCTCTGGTTGGACAATTTGTTGTTTCCAGTTTTCTTTCTTCTTCTTCTTCTTCTTCTTCTTATTATTATTACTATTATTATTATTATTTGAGATGGAGTTTTGCTTTTGTTGCCCAGGCTAGAGAGCAATGTCATGATCTCAGCTCACTGCAACCTCCACCTCCTGGGTTCAAGCGATTCTCCTGCCTCAGCCTCTCAAGTAGCTGGGATTACAGGTGACCCCCACCACATCTGGCTAATTTTGTATTTTTAGTAGAGACAGGGTTTTGCCATGTTGGTCAGGCTGGTCTTGAACTTCTGACCTCAGGCAATCTGCCCACCTTGGCTTCCCTCCCAATGTGCGGTGAGCCACTGTGCCTGGCTAAGCTTCCAGTTTTCTATCACTACAAATAACTTGGCAATTACACTGTCTGTACATTGTTCTGCAAGTGTATGGCCTCTTCACAGGAATAATTACTACAAGTTATAGAATTGAAGGACACAATGCCTTTCCCGGAATCTTGACAAGCCTAGAGATGTTCTTGTAGCAGCTCACATGTGTTGGCACTGAGGGACCAACTCTCACTCTCACTAGGCATTTCGTATTTTTTAATGTTTATTATTATGAATGAGCTAAAAATTGGCATCCTAGTATTAAAATTTGCTGTAACCCATGTAAGTCTGGGCAGTTTTGTGACAAATCTTAGAGTGATATCATATTTAGAATAGAAACAATAAAAAGTAATTGAAAAGTAATTTTAATGATAACTAAAGTCACTTAAATAATGTCAAAAGTAAACTTTCTTTTTTTTTTTTTTTTGCTGTTGCAAGATTTAATAGAGTGAAAACAGAGCTCCCATACAAAGGGAGGGGACCCAAGGAAGGTAGCCCTTGCCAGCTCAAATGCCTGGGTTTATATCCCAATCACTGTCCCTCCCACTGTGCTCTCAGGCAATAGATGATTGGCTATTTCTTTACCTTTAGTGAGCTATCTTTACTACCTGATTGGTCGGGTGTGAGCTAAGTTGCAAGCCCCGTGTTTAAAGGTGGATGCAGTCACCTTCCCAGCTAGGTTTAGGGATTCTTAGTCAGCCTAGGAAATGCAGCTAGTCCTGTCTCTCAGTTACCCCTCTCAACAGGAAAACCCAAGTGCTGTTGGGGAGGCTGGCCGACGACCACTCTAACTCCTTCCTGCTGAACTGGGACATAGTAGGGATTGTGCAGTTGAGATTTCCTCAGGAGGGGTGCCTTCGATGTCATTAACATTGAAGCCTGGGCTAGCAGGCTGGTCCAGGGATCCACAGTAGATCTTAGTCATGGACTGCATCTGGGGTTCCATTTGAAGAACAACATATAGCTTTACAGCTTCAATTCTGGAAGAGGCAAACTTAGCAAGGAGGTTAAAGATACAGGGTCCAAAGAGGAGTAACAATATTACAGCTGCAAGAGGTCCTAATGGGAGAATCCAGGGCATCCATTGGCTGAGGAGGCCCCAGCGTTCAGTGTTTTGAAGCTCCTCTGCTCTACGTTGTATTCGATCTCGAATTTCTTTAACTTTCTTGGTGATGATTCCAGATTGATTAACATAATAACAGCATTCTTCCCCTAAAAATAAACAGGTTCCCCCTCTTTCAGCAGTTAGCAAGTCTAAAGCTCTTTGATTTTGAAGGCCTACTGCTGCTAGGGAGTTAAGTTGATCTTGCAAGGTGACCAGGGAGTTGGTGACCCGTTCCATGTTACCATTTAGTTCTTGAGAGAGTTTGTAGTAGAACTGAGTAGAGGTTGTGGTACCGTCAACGCCAATACCTAGTCTGCCTAGCACTCCTGCTCTGATAACAAAAGGAAGAATGGGTACTCTTTTGTTGCAGGGCTTAGTTACGACATATTTGTATAAATCTTGTTCAGTGTAAATGGTCATAGGGGGCACTAAGAACGAAAGGAAGCACATAGATTCTGAAGAGCCATTCAAACAATGATAGGCTGAGGTACCACAGAAAAAAAATATTCCTGAGGGTAGGCTGACTATTTGTGTGGGAGGAGTTACCCACCTGATGCATTGGGAGTTGGTTGTGTCTATAGTATCGCTAAATTTTACGTAGGTGAGGTTTGAGGTATGAGTTATTTCCAGATTGGAAACAAGAGGTCCTACTAAAACAGAAGTGGTGTTTATTTCTGTGCTGAAGTTGTTCCATTGTTCAGGTACAGGGATTGAAATGTGTGACCTAAAGTGCAGGGGGAGGCACATCCAACAGTTAGTAAGGTTTTGGGCCTAGACCTCATGGAGTCCAGTGACGGTGGTATTAAATAGGCTTACCAGGTGAGTATGGGTACAGAGGGCTTCATGTAGTTTTGAAAGATCTAGTCCTTTATAGGGTCTAGGGGTACTATGTACCAGGGTCAGTTGAGAGATTACTTCCTTTACGTGTTTTTCTCTTGCCTGATCTTGAACTCCACCCCCATCAGACATACTGGTATGAGTGAAGTAAGTCCAACAGACAGTGGCTCCAAGTCCTCCAGGACAACTAGGATTAATCATTTTCCCTGTCCAATAATAAGTATTTGCATGCATGCAAAGAGTGGCAGAGTTATAGCAGTTACGGGGCATATGGGTGTGGGTGGTGAAGGTGGGGTTTCCCTTAAACTCCTATGCAATGGGGCATCAATATTTCCAAGAAGCTGGCTGGGCGTGGTGGCTCAAGCCTGTAATCCCAGCACTTTGGGAGGCCGAGACGGGCGGATCACAAGGTCAGGAGATCGAGACCATCCTGGCTAACACGGCGAAACCCCGTCTCTACTAAAAACACAAAAAATTAGCCGGGCGAGGTGGCGGCGCCTGTGGTCCCAGCTACTCGGGAGGCTGAGGCAGGAGAATGGCGGGAACCCGGGAGGCGGAGCTTGCAGTGAGCTGAGATCTGGCCACTGCACTCCAGCCTGGGCGACAGAGCGAGACTCCATCTCAAAAAAAAAAAAAAAAAAAAAAAAATATTTCCAAGAAGCCACATTCTCCATAGAAACTCTTGGTAAGGGGAGCTACTGCTCGTACAGTGGCATGGAGGGGGTGCAGTGAGAGTGAAAGGCGGTAAGAGAACAGTAAAGAGAAAAATATGACAAGGGAGGGCCATGGGGATTTATGATTTTAGTTACTTTCCTCATGGTTGTCTGACAGCCACAGGTCTCCTTTAGCATTGAGTATGCCGTTCACGTCATGAGATTCCACACAGTAAGATGTCTTCCCTGTATTATTTTAACTGCTTCAGATACTAAGACTGCTACTGCTGCCACTACCCATAAACAATGAGGCCAACCCTTTGCCACTACATCAATTTCCTTACTCAGGTATGCCATGGGTTGCAAGCTCATCCCTCAGACCTGTGTAAGGACTCCTAGGGCTATTCCTGTCTTTTTCTGTGACATATAAAGAAAAGTCTTGCCCCATTGGCAAGTTTAACACTGGGGCTTGGGTTAGGGCCTTCTTTAGGGCCTGGAAAGCCACGTCTGCTTCAGGTGTCCATCTTACTAAATGGGTATTGGCTTTCTGAGTTTCCTTAATTAGTGTATATAATGGTCTGGCTATTTTTGCGTACATGGGAATCCATATTCAGCAGAAACCTGTTACGCCAAGGAACCCTCTTACTTGCTTTAGGGTTTTGGGGTGAGGATGAGCCAGTATAGGCTGGACACGTTCCTCACTGAGGGCCCTGGTGCCTTTGGATAATTTTAGCCCTAAGTATTTAACCTGCTGTGAGCAGAGCTGAGCTTTTGGTTTGGAAACCTTGTAGCCACAGGTGATGAGGAAATTTAAGAGCACTCAGGTGGCTTGATGGCACAAGGTTTCTGAATGGGTGGCTAGAAGTAAATCATCCACTTACCGAAGGACAAGAGTGTCCAGGTATGAGAACTGGCTCAAGTCTTGGCTAATGCCTGGCCAAACAGATGGGGGCTATCCCTGAACCCTTGGGGTAAAACAGTCCAGGTGAGTTGAGACATGGTTTGAAGGATCTTCAAAGGCAAACAAGAATTGAGAGTCAGGATGTACAGGGATGCAGAAAAAGACATCCTTAAGGTCCAGGACTGTAAACCACTCTGCTTCCTCTGGTATTTGGGAAAGCAGAGTATAGGGGTTAGGTACCGCTGGATATAGAGGGACAACGGCCTCATTGATAATCCCGATATCTTGCACTAACCTCCACTGTCCGTTGGGTTTCTGTACTCCTAAAACTGGAGTATTGAAGGGGCTATTGCGTGGTTTTACTAGGCCTTGGGCTTTTAGGTCCTTAACAATCTTTTGGATTCCTTGTTGGGCCTCGGGTCTAAGGGGGTACTGCCTTTGGTAGGAAAAGGAGGTGGAATCCTTTAGTTTAACTTGAACAGGACGGGCATTCTTTGCTCATCCATATTGTTCTTCTGTTGCCCGGACTTCAGGATTAATTCCTTCCTCAAGCCGGGGACAACAAACGGGTATTCCTTCTCCTCTGTTCAGGTGTATAATGGCCCCTGCTTTTGCTAGAATGTCTCTCCCTAACAAAGGAGTGGGGCTTTCAGGCATAATTAGAAAAGCATGTGATAAGAGTAAAGTTCCCCAGTCACAGCTCAGTGTCTGGGAGAAGTATCTAGTGACTGGCTGTCCTAGGACCCCTCGGATAGTGACAGATCTGGAGGACAGTTGTCCGGGACCAGAGAGGAAGACTGAGAAGGCCGTGCCAGTGTTCAGGAGACAGTTAACTTCCTGGCCCTCAATGGTCAAGCATACCCGGGGCTCTGTGAGGGTGATGGCATGGGCTGGCACTTGCCTTGGGCACCCTCAGTCCTGCTGCTGGATCATCTGGTTAGTGGCTTCTGACTCAGAGGACCTTTGTCCCCTGGGGCAGTGGGCCTTCCAGTGATTCCCTTGACATAAGGGGCATGGACCAGGGGGCGGCTTATTTCTATTTGGACAATGATTTTAAAGTGTCCTTGTAGACTGCACAGGATGCAAGCCCTATTAGGCATTCGATTTGCCCAGCTTTTACCTTTTCCAGAGCCTCCAAAGTCTGCTTGCCTGAGGGTCATGACTAAAGCGGTAGCCTTTTTTTATCCTGTTTGTCCCGTTCCACCTGCTCCTCCTTATCTCTATTACAAAAAGCCAAGGTTGCCAAGTTTAATAGGGTTTCTAAGTTTTGCTCCGGGCCTAAGGCGGACTTTTTAAGTTTTTTTTCTAATGTCTGCAGCTGACTGAGTGATACATTTATCCTTTAAGATTAGTTGACCTTCAGTAGAGTCAAGTGACAGAGAGGTATGCTTCCTCAATGCCTCCCTCAGTCTCTCCAGAAAGGCAGTAGGATTTTCTTCCTTTCCCTGTGTTACAGTGGACATCAATGAATAATTCATAGACTTATTCCTAGTTTTCCTTAGTCCTTCTAGCACACAAGTTAGCAAATGTCTGTGGCACCAATCTCCGTGTCCTGATTCTGTGTCCCAATGAGGGTCTACACTGGGAACTGCCTGCTGGCCTGTGGGGAATTGTTCTTTCCTCTGTTATCATCGTATCATTGACCTGACTTAGATACCAGAGATCGCCAAACTCTTGGGCTGCTGTTATGGTAGCACTTCTCTGATTTGGGGCTAGTGTCTGATTTAGGAGTAACATTATATGTCTCCATGTCAGATCAAAGGATTGTCCTAACCCTTGTAAAACACCAATATAGCCATCAGGGTTATCTGAGAATTTACCTAGGTCTATTTTTAATTTGCTTCAAGTCTGAGAGAGAAAAAGGTACATGCTCTCTGGCTGGGCCAAATTTTCCTCCTCCCACTGCTTGGAGGGGGCATAATCGGGGAATATTGGCACTCTTTGGTTCATTGTTTACCCCTTTGTCTATCTCCTTTTGGACCGTTTGGGTTGAAGCAGGGTTCTTATTAGTTGGGGAAGGAGTTCGGGGGATGCTGGGTTAGGGAGGTAGACTCTGAAGGCTTTCTGTAGGGCATAAATCACACTTTTTGCATAATTGCGAGTTGTCGCTTAATGAAAAGGAAGTTTGTACCTATGGCACTTCACTCCATTTGCCTTCTTTTTTACAAAAGAGGTCTAGCTGTAAGATGGTGTTATAATTTATCCTCCCCTCAGGAGGCCAGGTTTCTCCCCCTTGAAGAGGATATGGTGGCCGGGTGGTACTGCAGAAGAATATAAGTCATTTCTTTCTTAGTGTCTGAGGGTTAAATTGGTCCCACTTCTCCAGAATACATCTTAGGAGCATTTTTGCCTTGGGGGGAACATTTCCCATCTGAAAAAAGAACACAGGGATGCCAGAACCCCTAGTCATTTTCCGATGAGCATTAGTCCTAGAGCGTCCTCTATGGTCCTAACGCTTATTCCTTTCCAGGGTGCGTCACCACCCATGGACCTCTGCTTATCCGATTAGTTACACTCACGGATGTAGCAGTCCTGCACCCCTTTTCCCGCCTCTCTTGACCACAAAGAAAGGGGTCCGGGCTGCTGGATCCTAATGGTCCCTTACCAGCGTGTCCAACATTGCCTTTGTGCTCAGGGGTGAGTCCTAGAGCTGGGCTGGGTTCCTGAGTATCTCATAACAACCCAGCTGCCCCATCAAGATGCATTCCCATATACAGTTCTTATGCAAATTCATTTCAGAGAGCGTGTAGGTAACCTTTTGAGTCAGGATTGAGATAGTCTTTTTGATTCTGTAGGTACTTTAAGGCTTCGCTGAGTGCAAACAGCTCCCATGTTTTAAGAGACCAATTATTAGGCAATTTTTCTAACTCTGCTTCCACAAGAGTCTCCTGTCAATTACTGAATACCCATTGTGGTTTTTTCTCAATCACCTGGGAGGAACCGTCTATCTATCATCCTGTCCTGAAGGGTGTTCCTCCTAGGTCTGGTCGGACATTTGTATGGTAATTAAGATTTAAATCCCCTGTAAGGAAACCTGCTGGGTTAAGGGAATTATCAGTGGTGAGTGTTAAATTACTTTTTTCTAACAGACTAGCCCCATACTTTTAAGATTTTTGAGTTAGTAAGCTACCTTTTGCTTTTTTTGACTTAGAATAATTCTGAACTGGTGAGGTGTGCTCACAATGAGGTTTCCTCTAAAGGTTATTTTTCTACTTTTCGCAAAGCAGTTACCGCTACCGACTGAATGCATTTGGCCCATCCGTGGGTTACTGGGTTGTCGAGAGCTGTATACCTAAATCGGGAGGGACACCAGGGACAAGACTCTCTGGGTTTATAGCCTAGATGCCTAAGGATGCACCGTAGAGCTTCCTTAGATCCCTTTGGAGATACAACTTGCTAGAGGAAATGAAAGTCTAAACCGTTAGTACCTAGGAGGCAGGGATCAGAGGAAGTAGATTCAGAGGTAAGGAGAATTTTGGGGCTATACTTTCAAGAAAGTCGTGGTCAGGACCCAGGAGGTATAAGTGAGAAGGAAAGGTAGGGGAGCACACATGGGCGACTGTTGAGTAGAGACTTCTGGCTGCGCCATGATCTCAACCAGCTAATGCCAGGAGTTTGGGACGACAGCTTTCTGCCTCTAGTCGGCCCTTGGCTTCCCCAAGAAAATTGAAAACGAAAGCTGGTTCTAGGCAGATGAAGGCTCCCACCCCAGAAGGGTTGGGGGTTGTTAGAAAGCCCTTCCCCGGACAGCCTCACACCTGAGTCTTAAGTCCAGCGGCCACACTAATCGTTTTTAACTGGCCGATAGGTGCCCAGTATTTTCCTCCAATTCTAAGGAAAGATACGGCAGAACAGCAAACGAAAGTGGTCCAATATTACCGCTTTTGGAGGTCCCTTCGTGGTCGCCAAATGTTACTGGGGATCCCTGCTCCCAGAGGTCACAAGATGGTGGTGGGGCCACTTCCAAGATGGTGGCAAGCCATGTGTTCTCTGACCTGGGGTTCTTGGCCTCACAGATTCCAAGGAATGGAATCTTGGGCCATGCGGTGAGTGTTATAGCTCTATTAGAAGCCGTGGGTCACAGAAGAGAACCGTGGAACCCAGTGACTAGTGTTCAGCTCCATTAGGACGAACCCGGGCACTTAGCCATGCAGGAACAATGGCAAGCTTCTAGCCCAATCAGGAGAGGCAATGGGCGCCTCCATGGATCAGGAGCACGGCGGACACCCTGCCAGATCTGGAGGGATGGAAGTCAGCAGCGGATCTGTGAGGGCGGCAAACCGCAGTGGTGGCAGCAAACCGCAGTGGTGGACGGCGAGCGAAAACTCAGCTCAACCCAGAACAAACACGGACCAGAGGAGAGTGCAGTTGCAAGATTTAATAGAGTGAAAACAGAGGTCCCATACAATGGGAGGGGACCCAAAGAGGGTAGCCCGTAAACTTTCATTTGTAATGAGCACCAAGATTTCTTAAAAGCCCATTTCTCAGCTGCCTCCAGGTTTTTCCCTTTCCGAATTTTTTTTTTTTTTTTTTTTTTTTTTTTTGAGATGGAGTCTCACTCTGTCTCCCAGGCTGGAGTGCAGTAGTGCAATCTCGACTCACTGCAAGCTCCGCCTCCTGTGTTCACGCCATTCTCCTGCCTCAGCCTCCCAAGTAGCTGGGACTACAGGCACCCGCCACAACGCCCAGCTAATTTTTTGTATTTTTAGCAGAGACAGGGTTTCACCGTGTTAGCCAGGATGGTCTCGATCTCCATCTCTTGACCTCATGATCCAACCGCCTCGGCCTCCCAAAGTGCAGGGATTACAGGCATGAGTCACTGCATCCAGGCTTCCCTTTCCAATTTTTATAGAATCTTCAGGAAAAAAAAAAAAAAAAGCCCCCCAGGGGGAGACCCTGAACTCAGCCTCTGCCCCAGGGTGGAGGCTCCCTGGCCAGGCAGAGACTCCATCCTGAGGACCCCTAGCCTGGCTTGCTCCTCCATGCTTGAGGTGAAATCTGGATCCAGCCCAAAGTAGGTGGTGTGGAGGAGCTTCAGAAAGACAGAGTGACTGGGAGGGATAAGGGGTGTGGATGGGCAGACACTAATATTTTCCCCCATAACCTTATTCCTCATTGGCTTATTAAAGTGAGCAAATATGCTTTTTATATATGTATCAGCTACTATTTACATTTAAAATTCTTTGTTATGGAAATTTTAAAGCATAAATAAAAGTAGAAAGAATAGTGCAACAAACCCATCACTTTCAAAGACTAGTAGGGTCATATCAGAAGGTTGCCAGAGCCAGGCCACGGAGAGTGCCCTAGGTCCCAGATGGGCTACTTGGAGCATCTAAAAGAGAACATCTACAATTGAATGAATAATGCTAATATTTTAAAAATAATTATGCTGAAAGAGAAGCTTCTCCTGTTCCCACCAAGCAGGCAGACACAAGTAACATATTGGTCACCTTTGAAAGTAACTACTGCCCCAACTTCTTACTCTGAATGTGGGTAATTAAGGGAAGGAATTAAGCATTTATGCTTATTTTCCTGACCAAACTATAGTTTAGGAAACCTCATAGTTCTAGTTGATAAGAAAACTTTTTTCTCCTCTCTCCTTTTTTTTTTTTTTTTTTTTTACAAAGGATCTTTTGTGCATCTCAAATCAAACAATTGCACAAAGGTATGTTTTAGAAACAATAAGGGAAATTTGATTATAAACTAGGCTTAGATTATATTAAGAAATTGTTATTAATTTTAAGGTGAGATAGTAGTATTGTGTTTATGTAGGAAAATTCCCTTAGTTTTTAGAGATTATATTTAGTATTTAAGGGTTAAATGTCATGATTTCTGAGAATGACTTAAGAATATTTCAGTGAAGAAAAAAATAGGGAAAGCAAACATCTGTTGTGTATACTGCAAATGATTTTCTTATTATATTGATTTAAAAAATGTATATACACACATATATATACATAGGTACCAAAACCCAGGAGCATAACATTTATATTTTTGACATTTGGAAGCTTAAATTTTTTATGTAATCAAATATCAGATATCTTTGCTATTTTTCCATTAATTTTCTGCATAGGAAGTTTTTTCTCATGAGTACATAAATATTTACTTATTATTTTAGTGTTTTTTTTTTTTTTTTACCTTTTATTTTTGTCTGTAAAATAGATGTAATATTTATTCTGGTGTTTTCTAAAGCCCAGACCTAAGAATACCATTTTGTGATTATGCAAACAAATAATTGGAGATCTACAGTTAAAACTAAGTTTCAGGTAAGTTACCAGTACATTAGATGTGGTGGACATTTTAATGAGACACCTTCTCTTCTCGATACTTAGATATGGAGGTCTCAGCCTGTGAGGCTGGGGGTGACGTTTGAAGCTGCAGTCTTCTGTGATATTTCCCATGGTCTGTCTTACACCTGGAACTTGATGGACTCTGAAGGGCTCCCTGTCTCCCTCCCTGCTGCTGTGGACACTCGCAGACAGACCCTCATCCTCCCGAGCCACACCCTGGAGTATGGGAACTACACTGTCCTTGCCAAGGTCAGCTCACTGACTTAGGGCTCTACCGGCCCAGTGAAACCCATGCTTCCCATCGCCCTGCAGCAAGAGCTCAGCATTTGTGATTCAACACCTGTTCTAGCCAGGAAAAGGGAGGCTGTTTAAAAAAAAAAAAATCTGGGTAGGATTTTAAGAGAAACGTGTTATTCTCCCAAAGAGAACAAATGATGTTCAAATGCTGGCAAAGCAATTGATGAAAAACTCCTTCCAATGTGTATAAGAAAACCTTCCTGAGTACCTAATTTGAATAAACCCTGTGCTGGTGCTGGGATGTAAGGAGAATACGTGGCCTACCATTTAGGGGCCAATCACCCAGAAAGGAAAGGGGATGACAGTCAGAGGGCAGGGCATCCAAGAGGCATTCACAGTGACTGCCTGGCACTTTGATTCTCAGCATGTGCTTGGTGCATTTTGGCTGGAAAAAATGGTGAAAATATGCGCGTTAAAAGAGGCAGAGGCCATTTTTTAAAAAGTAGACTTCAAGAAAGAGGGTCCTGAAAAGAGAATCTGTTCACAGACATAGAAAGGGATTGGGAGGGGCAGCAGCTTGGCAAAGGCTAGAAGAAGACCAGGGATAGTGAGCAGACCCTGGTGGGAGAGTCTGGGATGAAATGACATAGTGGGCAGGCCAGACTGCGGGGACCGGATCAGGGACCATCAGGATACCTGCAGCGAAAGAGCTTTGTTCTTTTAAGCTGTGGGGCACGCAGTCCTACTGAGCACAGTTCCAGCTGGTGCCTTGTGTGGCTGGCCACAGAGCTCCTTGGCACCCAAACTGCCCTGACCTTGCCTGAGGAAGCAAATCCTCCCAATCTGTGCTGGGATGTCACAGCAATGACAAACGCTGGAGTTGCCAGAAGCTTCCTCTCAGTGTCTGTACTTATCTCATTGTGAAATAGGCAGGTAACGATGGGCCAAGTGACAGCAGGCTGCAGACCAGGCTTAGCATAGCATTACTTCAGATGGAGGTTGTAGGAAAATCCAGAGCTTTCCCAGCAGGCTGTATACTCTTCTTTGGAAATGTTGATTGGGAACAAGTAGGAAACAGACTGAAGGATGGGATGTTGGGAGAGTGCTAGTGAAGGTGAGAAGTCACTAGAGGCTGAAGCAGGGGGCAGCCGGGGAATAGAGAGCAGAGTAGGGTCAGTGTCGGGGGACCTCGGGGTGATGGGTAGCATCTGACCTGACAGGTAGTTAATTGTAAGAAGCCAAGGTGAAATGCAAAGGAAAATCTGTAATACTGAACGAGTGAAGGAGGGTGAGTCTGCTCTTCATTTTCCTAATGAAAACAGCACTATTTGTACCTGGCTGTGTGCTGGGGGAGGGATTTGGAGATAAATAAGGTATTTGCACACTTCCGTGAACAACCTAGTAGGTGAGGTAGATAGAACCTGTAAACTAAAAATAAAATCCTAAGACGCCCCCAACCAACTAAACAAATCCCCTCTTGGCCAAGGGGACCCAGAAAAACCTTTAAAAATTAGAGTTCCCGGCCATAATGGGACTCAAGGTCAGATATGCCTCATTACACCCCCTCCCTTTCACAGTTTAGGCACGAGTAACCAGCATTAATGTTAAAATAGAGATTATAAGACTGACCGAACAGACTCTTTTTTTTTTTTTTTTTTTTTTTTTGAGACAGGATCTCACTCTGTTGCCCAGGCTGGAGTGCAATGGCTGCAATCTCAGCTCACTGTAACCTCTCCCTCCTGGGCTCAAGTGATCCTTCTGCCTCAGCCTCCTGAGTAGCTGGGACTACATGGGCATACCACCATGCCTGGCTAATTTTTTGTAGAGACGGGGTTTCACCCTGTTGCAAAGGCTGCTCTCGAACTCCTGGCTCAAGCAATTTGCCTGCCTCAGCCTCCCGAAGTGCTGGGATTATAGGCGTGAGCCATCACGTCTGGCCAGGACATACTCTTTATGACAAAGATACCAAATTATAAACAAGACCTAAGGTGATGCCAGGCAAGAGTGAAATCATGCAGTCCTACAATTAAAAAACAAACTAGGTTCTCATTGCCACGGGATTTTTCTCCCTTTTTCTCTATCAACTAAACAAACACTAGCCTTAAAATAAGCAATATTAAAACAATTACAACTCTACAACCACCAAACATCAACTAACTAAACCCTCCTATTCCTCAAGCCATAACTATAACTTTAATTAAACAAAAAACTAATTTCTATAACTTTTTCCTAATAAAAAACACCAACCATAAACTAATTCTGCCCAGTTTTATAGAGACTACGCATTTAAGTGCCTTCATGTCCGTACTTTACCTTGTAACATAAACAACCTAATTATAATATATTCCAATATTATCTCCACCCAAGAGTAAACATAAAACACATACATATGTTTACTTATTACACAAAAACACAATCCTCTTCCATAGATATCCGTAACTCCTATATCCTGTGAATATGGGATAACCCATTCAACTTAAATTCCTGTCTTACCCCTCCCTCCCTCCTCAAAACACTTACTTTCAATTTTTTAGCCAGAGACTACACTTCCTGCTTACAGATTACCATCCCTTTCTTAAAAAATAAAACTCTGCTTTCTAAATTTATAAACTACGTAATTTTTAAATTAAGCCCAACAAGCCATAGAAGATGTGTCCAGCCTGTGGGACAGGCCAGGCAATGGGAGCTCCAAGGGAGATTTGGCTGTGAGCCGGGAGCCAGCTCTGTGGTCTTCAGTGTCTTTACAGGGGATCCCTGTCTCTCTAAGTCTTGGAGACCTTCTGACAGATAAGGTAACTTCTGCTGTTTCTGACCTCACAGTCAGAGCCTCAGGTTTCCTTTGCTCCTGACCATCCCTGCATCTTCCCCAAGCAGCTTGCCGCTTGGTGCCTCCTCCAGCCTTTGTATATACTTGGAACATTCTCAGCAGCTCCTTGGAGCTGGACAGGCTGAGCAAGCAGAGATTGAAGGCGGAAATGGAAGTTCTGATCCTACAACTGTTCCGTAGTCTTTGGTCCTACTCAGGAGACTGATCAGCAGGGAGCTGTGTGCATCTGAAGAAAATCTAGAGTGAACAAGGCTGAGACCCAGTGAAAGAACAGCAAGTATTAGACTGTATTTTTTCAAATTGCATCAAATTTTTTATTTTTTGACAGTGTCTCATTCTGTTGCCCAGGCTGGAGCATAGTGGTGTGATCTTAGCTCACTGCAACCTCCCACTCTGGGCCTCCTGGGTTCAAGAGATTCTCGTGCCTCTGCCTCCCAAGTAGCTGGGATTACAGGTGCACGCCACCACACTCAGCTAATGTTTGTATTTTTAGTAGTGATGAGGTTTCACCATGTTGCGCAGGCTGGTCTCAAACTCCTGAGTGCAAGCAATCCACCCACCTCAGCCTCCCAAAGTGCTGAGATTACAAGCATGAGCCACCGCGCCTGGCCACATCAAACTTGTAAAAGAACAATGTGAATGCTTTATTTATAACATGTTCCGCTATTCCTCGGTTTAAAAGTATTTGTCTTAAATTTCATTTACACTTCCTAAAGTCCATGATATGTTTGCGGGTTAGAAAGAAGCAGCTCTAAGATAGGTGAAGGAAGTTGCACAAAAGCCAGGAGCCTGAACAATTCACTGTGGAAGAAGGAGGTTTAAAAACTATAAAATGTGCACACATGGAGAGTCTCTATTGTGTTCACAAGCTAGGAAATGCCCAACGTTGTACATTAACACAAGCTTGGACAGGAAGATGTTCGTGCTCTTGTGGACTCCAGTCACAGCTCTCATGTCGCACAGTAGAGTGGTTATTTTGACTAGCATGACTGTTTTAGTTGGAGCCGGGGATGCATTGAGTTTCCTTTCTAATTTTCAGATGAATGTGTTTCTCCAGCGAGTCACTGGCTTGTCCCTGCATGACATCCCCTGTCCTTCCTTGCCCCTGCAGGTTCAGATTGAAGGCAGTGTGGTGTACAGTAACTACTGTGTGGATCTGGAGGTGCGAGCCCAGGCCCCTGTCAGTGTGATCTCCGAGGGCACACACCTGTTCTTCTCCAGGACCACCTCATCCCCCATTGTCCTCAGAGGGACCGAGTCCTTCGACCCTGACAACCCTGGGGCAACTCTCAGGTGAGCACCACGCACACACACAGCTGTGTGGCTACTCAGACCGCGCATTCTGCAAATGCAGGCTCGGGGATGTTGGAGGTTATTAATAGTTTTAAATTTTAAGCGCATCCACTTTCATAAGTTTAACTGCTTTATTTAGAATCAAAATATAAGGGAATTGAGGAAAAGAGTGGAAGTAAAATGTGTGTCGCTTTTTAAGGTGGTGTTTAAAGAATGATCTGGGCCGGGCATGGTGGCTCAAGCCTGTAATCTCAGCACTTTGGGAGGCCGAGGCGGGTGGATCACGAGGTCAGGAGATCGAGACTATCCTGGCTAACATGGTGAAACCCTGTCTCTACTAAAAATACAAAAAACTAGCCTGGAGTGGTGGCGGGCGCCTGTAGTCCCAGCTGCTTGGGAGGCTGAGGCGGGAGAATGGCGTGAACCCGGGAGGCGGAGCTTGCAGTGAGCCGAGATCACGCCACTGCACTCCAGCCTGGGAGACACAGCGAGACTCCGTCTCCAAAAAAAAAAAAAGAAAAAAAAAAAAAAGAATGATCTGTTTTGGAACGTGAGGTTTGAGTGTCACCATTATTAAATTTTTGGTTGGTGAGATGCCGTGGTGTGTGGAAGGCTTGGTTTCCACAGGTTTCTCATCTCCAGGTGGATGGGTCTCTTGTTGCTGGAGGCTGCCCCCAGTTCAGGCCTTGTTCCTCTTCTCCATCCACACCCCTTCCCACCTATGGCCTCAGCCAGGGTCCTGATGTGGATCTATCCATGATCCATGTGCAATAGCCTCAAACAGGGATTCTCTGTTTAGACCACTCCCGGGACTCTGGACTGTGAATCCCAGCCTCCCTACAGCGCCCCCTCTGGACAGCCTCGAGACATCTCAGCCACACGCCTGCCTTCTGCACCCATAGAAGGACCTTTCCCATTGCTCAGGCCAAAATCTTCTTTCTTTTTTTTTTTTTTTTTTTTTTTTTTTTTGAGGTAGGGTCTCACTCTGTCTCCCAGACTGGAGTGCAGTAGCTTGATCTCAGCTCACTGGAAACTCCGCCTCCTGGATTCAAGTGATTCTCCTGCCTCAGCCTCCTGAGTAGCTGGGACTACAGATGCACGCCACCATGCCTGGCTAATTTTTGTATTTTTAGTAGAGATGGGTTTCCCCATGTTGGCCAGGCTAGTTTTAAACTCCTGACCTGAAGTGATCTGCCCACCTTGGCCTCCCAGAGTGCTGGGATTACAGGCCTAAGCCATCACGCCCGGCCACAGGCCAAAATCTTTAGCAGCATCTTTTACTTTTACTTTTCTTTTTTTGGCCCTCCCTTAAACATCAGTTCCACACCGCCTCCCCTACCCCCATTCATTCTGGTTTGAGCTGCCAGGGTCTTGGGCTTATCTCTGTAAGATCTCCTGGCCAGTTTCCACACCTCCATCCTCCCCTGCAGCCCTGTCTCCATGGCAGGGATGGGTTCTTTTGCTAGTATTATTGGTTTTTATTCTTTCTGATTTAGGGGATATGAGGCAGTTTTTTTTCCATGGATATATTGGTGGTGTTAAAGCCTGGACTTTTAATGTAACCATTCCCTGAATGCTGTACAATTCACCCAATAGGTAATTTCTTTTTTTTTTTTTTTTTTTTTTGAGACGGAGTCTCGCTCTGCTGCCCAGGCTGGAGTGCAGTGGCCGGATCTCAGCTCACTGCAAGCTCCGCCTCCCGGGTTCACGCCATTCTCCTGCCTCAGCCTCCCGAGTAGCTGGGACTACAGGCGCCCGCCACCACGCCCGGCTAGTTTTTTGTATTTTTAAGTAGAGACGGGGTTTCACCGGGATAGGCAGGATGGTCTCGATCTCCTGACCTCGTGATCCACCCGCCTCGGCCTCCCAAAGTGCTGGGATTACAGGCTTGAGCCACCGCGCCCGGCCCAATAGGTAATTTCTTATCCCTCACCCGCCTCCCACCCTCCCTCCTTTTGGAGACAGATTCTTTTAAAACAGTCAGAAGACTTTACTTCACAGTTCGACCCTCCAGCACCCCCTTTTTACTCAAGAGTAAAAGCCAACGTCCTCACACTGCCAATGAGGCCGACGTGATCTCTCCCAACCCGCTGCGGCTTCAGCTGTCCCTTCCTGCCTCCACAGCTCACTGCGCAGCCCGTTTGGCCTTCCTGCCCCTCCTTGGATTTACCCAGCTTGCATCTCTCTCAGCTCTTTACAGCAAGGATTCCCTCTGAAGCTCATCACTCAGTTCACCAAACGTCTGCCATCACCCCCTTCCTTTCACTCATTGCTCAAATGTCACCTTCCCAGTGGGGCCCCTGCTGAGACTCCAAAATGACAGATCCTGCCCTGGTTTGATGGCATCTTTCTTCACAGTAGTCACCCCTGACATGGAGCCTTTGCTCACTTACTATGGTCACTGCTCCGGAGGGCAGGGCTCTTATTTGACATATCCCCCATGCCTGGAACATAGTAGCTAGTCAGGGAATATTTATTTATAAAGCAATAGATGAGTTGTGTTGTTTTCCCAACCCCTGTGATCACATATATTTGCTGTATTGTAGGTGTGGGATTTGGTGTTTCTTGAGTTGAGAGGAGGCAAAAGGCTGCTTGGACTCAATGATTCGATTCATGCACATGCTCTGGGGAAAGCCCTCAGCCATCTGCCGACTTCCCTGCACCCAACCTAAGGAGACAGACACTGTGTCTTACTCATCTTCACATCCCCATACCCTAGCACCAGCACAGTGCCCCCAAAACAAGAGCTCCATGTGTGGCTGCTGAAATGAGCTGAATTTGTTCCCTGGGAATATAGAATATTCCAGCTAAGTCCCAGGGGCAGTTGCTCTGCACAGCCTGTGAGCTGGAGGCAGTGTTCCTGCTGAGTGGGGTAGTTCCTGAGCCATCACAGTGCCTCTTTATGCAGGCTCTGGAAACAGAAAGGTCTAGAATGAGGTGCCTGCACACCAGACAGGGAAATGCTCTTTAAAAGATCAATATCAGTTCACATTTAAGTGACACCTCTAGAAAGGGCTTATGGCTGCGGGATGGAGCCAGGCCTTCCTAGCCACGAACATTTCCGTGGCAGCGTTTCCTCCCTGCTGGAACTGCATGTTTGAGTGTGCATCCCTGCTAGAGTAAGGCTGGCTCAAGGTTGGGGGTGACATCTTCTTGCTTGACCCGGACGGAGCAGCCACGTTTATCTCGTTGGGTGTGGCAATTGTTATATTGCAGAAAGACGGTGAGACTGGGAGGAGAGATGCCTGAAGTCCATCTCACAGACCCCTCACTAGCTGTGCTACAGGGAAACACTCTGAGGCCTCCCAAATGCATTTTCTTCCTAAAATTGGGCTCACATGGCATTCTTGTCTGTCACGTGGAGCTGTCATGAGGGTGGGGTGCAGTGTTTGGGAAATACTTGAGGGCAGCACAGCTGTGTGACTTGGGAAGTGGCAGTGATGTGAGCAGAGGAGGTTGCTGTGCGCAGAGAAGGGGTAGGAAGCCTGGGGCAGCCGGAAACAAGGCTGTCTGGAGTCAGGCCTCAGTGAGTCGGGAGGGGTGGCCTGAGCCCACCCCAGATGGTAGTGCTGCTGCACTTTTGCAACCTCCCACCTCACTTACAGGAGAAAATGTGGGAAGCAATATCTCTTTCCCAACACCTGTTCCCTGTGGTCCCCCCTTCACCCAGAGAAAACCCATGCAGTGACACAGGGCAGTCCCTGGCTCTGCCTGATGCTCCCCTCAGCCACTCCAATGACTTCTCCAACAGGTATCACTGGGAATGCGCCACAGCCAGCTCCCCAGCATATCCCTGCTTCGACTCCTCCACTGCACACCAACTGGACGCCGCTGCTCCCACTGTTTCCTTTGAGGCACAATGGCTCAGTGACAGCTATGATCAGTTCCTTGTGATGCTGAGGGTCTCCAGTGGTGGCCGGAACTCTTCTGAGGCCCGGGTGTTCCTGTCCCCCTACCCTGACTCGGCACTCAGGTACCACCTGCCCTGCGTTCAGCACAGCTCAGCTCACAGGTGTTTGCTCCCACCTGGTGCTAGCATCCGTGAAAGGAATCTGCTGTGCACAGCAAGCAGTTTGGAGTTTGGCCATGCGGGATTCTCACTGCAAAGGAGGAGGAGAAGACTGTTCAGAAAGGGGCTGGGGAAGCAGTCTGCGCTCTCGGGCTGACGTCTAGGCAGCATCTGACAGCCAAGCAAGCTAGCTAAAGCTGGCACAGCCGGGGGTTCCGAGTGGAGCCTCAGTGGGAACCCTCCCATCACAGCACCTGCCCGAAAGATTGGGGACTGTCCTGGGGCTTGGGGCTGAAGCCAGGAGGCAAAGCCATCAAGTTCCCAGCCAGGGGTTTCAGGGCCGCTGCCCAGGCCTTCCAAGCATCACAGGGTGGAAGGGACAGCATTGTGGGCCAAGTTATGATGTCTGAGACTGTGAAAGGTGCAGAGGCAAAGAAGTGCTGTGCCCCAAACCCAGAACCCCTGTAGCACTGAGGCCAGAATAGCACCAATGGGTGAAGTGCAGCCCCCAGACACCAAACACAGGGTACCAGGACCGAGCCAAGTGCAGGGGTGTGCGTGGGTTGCAGCTGTTTCACAGCCTCCTCCTCTGAGGGGGTTGGGTCATTATGTAAGTGAGCATCAAGGATGGAGCAGGAGCCCAGGCCCACCTGCTTTGGACACTCTCCTGAGGGGGCTGCAAGCTGGCACCCACCCAGGAAGCAGTGCTGGGACTGACCGTCTGCCTGTAGCCCTGTATGTCACCTGGAAGGCCCCAGGTAGATCGAGCTGCTTCCATCATGGATGGTAGGGGCAAGGGGCCTGGGCAGCTACTATGGTCCTATTTGTGGGCTGGGTGGTTTGGGAAGGCTTCCTGGAGGAGGAAGCAAATCTGCTGTCCTCAGAGATCAGAAAGACTGCTTTGAAGGTCATGCCCTGGACTGGAATTCAGGGTTTCAAGATTAGAGCCATGAAAGTAAGGCTCAGTAGATAAGAGTGGGCCATGCCATGGTGGGCTCCAACGTCACACAGCCCTGCCCAGGGGTCCCCACAGGCCCAGACTACTGACTGTTATTTGAGGCTCCGGATGTGTATTAAAAGTGAAGAAATGCCAGGTACAAAGCTACAACAATTGGGGCACATTTAAATCATTAAATTTAACAGATTAAATACTTTTTTTCCAAAAATGTAATGTACTATATACCTCTGCTACTCATGAGATAATTACAGAATTTATTTTAAAATATTCTTTCAATACGTGCCAAAGCTATCGAGTGAACATCTTTTGATCCTGTCAGGAAGGTCCAGGCCTGTGTGGATGATGTCCCCAGGAGGTCCGTGGGCTGGAGGGACCTCTCTTTGCCCATGTCTGTCCACACCCCTGCCACCCCACTGTGCACCCACACGGATGCACCCTTTCACACATACACACAGCCTGGACCCAGTGCTGGGTGAGGATGCAGTGTGGCCCCCTCCAACCATGGCCCCTCAGCCCTGTGCTGGGAGCCGAGTGCTGAGGCCATAGTCTGAGACGTGGGCCGTCAGGTGCAGGGTATAGGATGTTTGCATGGGAGACACCAGGTACCACACACACCCCAGAGTGTCTACCGACCTGGCCGTTTAAAAACCTTCCTAAGTCCCACAGGAAATAAATCTGTTAAATCCCAAACCACCCCCTTGATATCATGAAAAACCATAAAAGTGCACTCTGGAAAGTACTGGGTCAGCAAAGAGACTAGAGGGCTTGACAGAAGGCAGCCGTGGAATGCAGGCCCGAGGGAGGTGGGCGCCGGGCTGTGGGCGTGGTATGTGTGAGCTGCCCACGACCCACAACCCTGCGCAGGGAAGAGGCGGGGCTGAGGCAGTGGAGACTTCTTTCTCTGTGAGCATCTGAGGCTGTATGGGAATCGCAAAGGTGGACGGCCATGGGGAGGGTTTGGATGGGATGGGTTTGCAGCTGGTAGAAGCAAGCCCTGAGGCGAGGCAGTGAGGAGGGGCCATGTGGTGGCAACCGCTCTAGTATGGAGAGCTGGGCCAGAGCCCAGGCTCTGGAAACAGAGGGACATTGGCCAGGCCCAGCTTTGCCCTCACTGCTGTGTGACTCGGACAAGCTGCACAGCCTCTCTGAACTCTGTAGGGTGGCAGCGTCCTTGCCTCACTGGATCTCGCAGTGTTAGAGCAGATCACGTGAGTGTCGAGCATGGCGCAGTGTTGGCCACTCCATATGTGCCATCATATGTGCTGTGACATTGCTATTGAATTCCCTTAATTAAGATCCAAAGTAGGGTGATTTAAACATGCTTAACATGAATTAATGTGACCAAAGAACCCTCACATTATTTTCCTAAGATCTCAAGCCAATTTATATATTTCAGATTCATCCACATCTCCTGGGTCAGCTTTAAAGACACCTTCGTCAACTGGAATGACGAACTCTCCCTTCAAGCTACGTGTGAGGACTGCGGTGAAATACTGAATCTGTCTTATTCCTGGGATCTCTTTTTAGTCAATGCCACAGAAAAGAATAGGATAGAAGGTAAAAAGGATTGATGGCTTTATTTTGTTGTGGGAGGTAAAAACTCAGGGTTATGTGAGAATGCTAAAATGTTGCAAAATACAATTGGTATGACCCAGTGTGTCTGATCTGTCTGGTGAACAGTCCATTGTGCTTCTCCAGCCCCTCTTGCCTCTACAGTCCTTATGAACACGTGTGAGGCACCAGCAGAAGAGGTGACACACTCGAGGGCTGCTTCTGACCTCAGTGTGATATGGAAGGCTGCGCTCAACATCCATGTAGGCAGTTTTTTTTTTTTTTTTTTTTGAGACGGAGTCTCGCTCTGTCGCCCAGCCCAGGCTGGAGTGCAGTGGCGCGATCTCGGCTCACTGCAAGCTCCGCCTCCCGGGTTCACGCCATTCTCCTGCCTCAGCCTCCCGAGTAGCTGGGACTACAGGCGCCCACAACCGCGCCCGGCTAATTTTTTGTATTTTTAGTAGAGACGGGGTTTCACCGTGGTCTCGATCCCCATGTAGGCAGTTTTATTGAGCTAAAGCCACAGTTCAGAAGGATCTGCGATGTGACACACCGCCCAGAGGGCTGTGTCCCTCACAACCTCGCCTGTCTTTTGCGCCAGCTGCACAGTGAGGAAGGAGCAGAGGAACCAGGGCAGAAACTTCCAGTCCTTGCTCCCACACTACCAGCTGGTGGCTTTAAGCAATTCTGAGGTTTAGTTTTCTTAGGTGAAAGATGAGGATCCTACTATTTTGCAGAGTGGTATCAGGGCTATATGCAATGTGTTGGAGTGTGCCAGGCACTGGTGTCAGGACACTGGGTGCTGCAGGACATGAAGGTCTGAACCAGGAGCGAGATGAGTTCTCACTCGGCAATATTTGTGATCAGAGAGGTGGCTCTGAATGGCAAACAGAGGAGCTTTATTTCTGAGCTGGAGAGCCAGCTCCTACAACAGAGCTGGTGCCAAGCCCCCACTGACCTTCATGTTTCTTGAAGATCCCCTCCGTGAGGCCATACAAAGCTTCCACAAGTAGAGCTTTGGGTACAGCTGGCCTCAGCGGCCACAGGGAAATGAAGACATAGAGGGGGATTGTGCCCTTCTTGGCAAGAGAGGCATTCCAAATTCTTTTAGGTAAATTGAACTTTTCTGAATCAGAGCCCATGCTGAATAGATCAGAGGAACTTGCAGTAGAAACACATCCAGTAGTTAGACTTTCAGCAAAGTGAATCATGGCCCCTAGATATGTCTCAAAGAATTGGGTTCTCCCATGGTTGCAAGTAAAAGCTTGCTTTATTGAGAGGTCATTTATATGCTCATGGCATTTTTTTCTTTGCTATTGATCCTTTATCATAAATTCTAACAGCAGTTTTGAAAACTGTTATACTAGATACTTGCTGTATTATTCCCTTCTTACACTGCTATAAAGGAATACCTGAGGCTGGGTAATTTATAAAGAAAAGTGGTTTATTTTGGCTTATGGTTCTGCAGACTGTACAGGAAACCTGGTGCTAGCATCTGCTCGCATGAGGCCTCAGGAAACTTTTACTCATGGTGGAGGGCAAAAGGGAGCTGCCACATTACATGGTGAGAGAGGGAGCGAGGCGGTAGGGCAGCTGCCATGCTCCTTTAAATAACCAGACCTCCCATGAACTCAGAGCAAGATCTCCCTCATTACAGCGAGGAGGGCACTAAGTGACTGGTGAGGGATCCGCCCCATGATCTAAACACCTCCCACCAGGCTCGTCCTCCAACACTGCGGATTACATTTCAACATGAGACTTGGAGGGGCACAACATCCAAACCAAATCACTTACTGGCAGGTAGGGGAGTGAGGATTAAGAGAAACCCCATGCACCCCAAGTTGTTTCTAGAATACCCATGAATAGGTCATGCCTGGGAGTGCATATGATTCAGCAGACCCCTCCCCCCTGACTTGGGAGAGCAAACGCAGGTGCAATCACTGTGAATCCTGCCTTCTACTTCCATACATGTGCTTCCTGCTGTTGGCCAACACGCCAACACAGAACACGCCAACACCACGCTCTGTGCCCTGTATCTCTTAGTGTAGGTTTTCAAATTCACAACAGATTTGTTTAAAACAGAGCATCCTTATATAGTCTGTAGACTTTTTAAGCAAATGTTTTATATTTTTGCTGCAAAATTCTAACACTGCCAAATGTTTGCTTAAGTTCCCTTCTGCAGAGTAGTGGGGCTGCTGGGCTCGCTGGGACTCGGTGCCATTTCAAAGTCATCACAGTCAAACCTGCTTCCCACTGAGCCTGGCACTGCAGATCCTGATGCAACGACCACACCATTCTCATGGGAACCTTCACTCGTGACCCTTGGCCAGCCTGCTCCTTCAGCTCCAAGGGGAACCCCCACAGAGCCCATGACTGGAGTCTACTGGATTCCTGCTGCGGAGGACTCTGCAGTCCTGGGGGAGGCTCCAGAGGAAGGTTCACTAGACCTAGAACCAGGACCACAGAGCAAGGGATCCCTGATGACTGGCCCCTCTGAGAGAAGTCAGCCCACCCACAGCCCTAGCCCTCACCTCTCTGGTAAGTGCCACTGTTCCTGCATGTCATCCCTCTCGTCTGGGCACCAAAGTTACCTCTGGAAGTAGTGAATCTGGTGGGTAAGGTATGAGATCACATCAACACAGGCCTTTAAATCAGAGAGCACCAGGTTCACACCCACCACTTGCTAATTGTGCAGTAGTCATCGAGTTTCGGATTCCTCATCTCTGAACTGGGAAAATGACAAACCCACGGCAGGTTCTGAGGCTGCAGTGAGGTCCCGTGTGTGCAGTGTCTATGATACAGTAGTCATTTGCTTCACACTGGCTTCCTCATCCTTCTCCCCTGCTCTGGGATCAATTGTTTCACTTTATCATTGGGTTTCAGGGGGACGGAAACCATTCTGGTACTTAAAAAATGAAGAGAAAAGGTAATAGTGAGAAAAGCTCTGACCTGGCACCTGTCTTTCCATCACTGTCCCCAGCTGGTGACCCCGTATGATTTTGCTGCTTACTCTTGGGTGATGGTGGTCTCATGCTCTGCACGCTCTTGTCAATTCAGCTGTGCTTCAGGCCTCCCAGTCTTGGCTTGGCTGGCTGGAGGGACAGCTGTGAGCGCCTCTGCCGCTGGGAAAGGAGGGCTGAGGGGACAGGAAGCGACATTTGCAGCAGGGCATTCTTATGTCCATTTCTCTCCTTCTAAAAGAAAAGAGCGAGACGTTTTCTCTAAAAGAACAGTAAAAGACTCTCTTGAAGAGAGGATGGGATGCTGGGTGTGGAGGCAGAGAGCCACATGTGAGCCTTGGTCTCAACTTACTCGCTGGGTTATTCTTAGAAACCACACACCGACTGGAGCTCCATCTCCTCCTCCTGGGGCCCTGGGGCAATGGCACCTGCCTTGCCCAGCTGTCGTGAGGGAGGAAAGACACCACCACTGAGGGTATTTTGTAATCCACAGAGCAATGTATGGAGTCTAGAAATACACTAAGGACAATGTGACCCATCAGGGGAGCTGCTATTAATTTCAGGGGATTCTGTGATTTTTAAAGGAAACATTATGATTTTGTCCTTTCATATAGATTTTGAAGCCTATTACAGTGATATTCAAGAAGCAATACCATCGGGAGGAAGACAGCCAGGTGACTGTGCTTCTGTGCCTGCTGCCTCTCTCCACTCAGCTCTCCTCCACAGCCTTTCTGCAATCTGGATTTCCCACCTGCTCCATTACACAGCCACTGAGAGCTCCACGGAATCAAGGGAAAAGTTGAAACTCTTACATGGCACAGTCTGAACCAAACCTTTATTTCTAGCTCCCTTCTTTCTGCCCTTCTCTGACCCTATGCTCCAAAATCCTGAGAGTAGCCCCAGACCCAAGGGTGGACATCCCAGCTCTTCCATGCCTTGGTCATGGGGTGTCGTCTGCCAAAAATGTCTTCCTCCACGTCCTTCCTAAGTTATCTGTTCAGCGAGCCTCCTCCTTCAGGTCTGGCTCCATTTCTCTCTAGGAAGTCTTCCTCAGGCTTGTCTTGTAAGGACCACCACCCCCACCACCACCCCCCCTCCACACACACCAGCTCAGTATTTATTCCCTCCTCTGGGAAGTAGGTGGCACCTGGCACTTAGTGGCTCTCTCTGTGTCTGTGTCTTCTGCTCTGGGCTCTTCCAGGAAAGCTTCCATGGCCAGCTTATGCTATGTTCCCAGACGGATCACAGTCCCTGGCATATTGGCACTCAGTAAACACATTGTAGAATGAATTGATGATCAGTGAATGACTTATTCATCTATCGAATGAACAGATGGATGATCAGTGAGTGACTGATTTATCTGTCTAGTGAAGAGATGGATGTCTAGTGAATGATTTATCTGTCAAATGAGTAGGTAAATGATTTATTTGATGAATGAATGGATAAATGGCTGAGGAGTGAATGATTTATCTATCGAGGGAATAATGGATGATGAATGAACGATTTATTCCTCTGATTTGCGTCAGTGTTTCCTTCAACAGTCCTCCTCAGCTGCTTCCAACTCCACGGCTTCTCCAGCCCTTCCCACGTTCCTTCCTGTGTGTCACGCTGTTCTTGGATGAGGTGGTCAGTCAGGTGCAGCCATAGAGGAGAGAAAAACAAAGAAAATACTCCCAGGTCCTAGAGAAAAGAGGCATGGCAGGCCATGCAGGGCTACATGGGGAAGCTGCAGGGAGGTCTGGAGGCAGCAGACAGGAGCAAGGGGAGTGCTTAAGCCAAGGTCTTTTTTGGGGTTTCCACGGGAAAGAACGGCAAGGCCAAGGCAGGGCTGGGTGATTAGTTTAGAAACAGTTAGTTTAATTTCAGCAGATCCTAGGCCTAAGGGTGGTCTCTAGTTGCCCAGGATGATTTGTTGGGGGTGGTTCTGGATTGATCAGTTTGCAAATCAAAGACACATTGCAGGCTGGGCCTTTTGTAAACTCTAAGAGTTGGCTAGCCCCAGCCCCAGGAGAAGCACTCTCTCCTTAACCAGAACACTTTTGTTTCATTTTGTTCTTCAGTATATCAAAACATCATCATACAGAACCTTTAAAAGTCTTTACAATACACACGCAGGTCTGTTGTAGAGACTCACATTGATACTCACAGTAGGTGCTTAAACAGTACAACTGAATGAATGAAGAAAGATCTGCCTTTGTATTGCATTTATAAAATTATTCCTCCTTACAAGAGTAATTCTGACCCCTCAACATTTGTGTTTTATTACTACATCTTGCTTCAGTGACCTTGGTTTCAAGTCTTAAAGGAGCCTCCTTAGCCTAAGTGAAGTGCAGCGACTCCTTCTTGCCTAGACCATGCAGGAACCCTTCCTCTGCTCTCGCTGCTTCTCTTCTTGCTGCCCTCTGTCATTTCATCACATGACAGCCAGAGGACTCTTTTCACCACAAACCAGGCTGTTGTCACTCTCCTGACAGTTCCCTCCAGTGGCTTCCCAGGGCACTCAGGACGAAAGCCCATGACCATACGCCCAGCATGATGTGACCTTGGCAATGCCTCCAGCCACGTTTTTCCTCCTCCTGCCCTCCTTCCCTCCCTCCCACCCTGCAACCCTAGGGAATATCATTCCCAAGGCATTTTGGTTTTACTCAATCTGGAAACTCCTTCCTTCAGATCTTCAAAGAGCTCCTTCTAGTCTTAGTCTTCAGAGATGACCTCCCTGAACTCCATCTCAAAGAGACTCCCTTTCCACACCCCTCTCTCTTCCTCTGCATACCCCACTTTGCTTTCCCTCATTAACTGACTTTATATTATTTATTTATGTGTTTTCTCATTTATTTTTCTGACTGCCTCACTATTAAACTCCAGATAGCAAGGACACCATTGATCTAGTTCACACTGTGTCTCCTGTTTCTAGACTAGTACCTGGACTTAGTAGACCATAATAAATCTTGTAGAAGGAAGGGAGGGAGGGAGGGAGGGAGGGAGGGAAGAGGCCATTGGTCCACTAATTACATGATAACAAAGTACATCTCTTGAATATGTTTAGCTGCTGAAGATGTTATATTAGATATGCAGTATCCAGCAATAGTACAAATAGTTATTAATATTAGCATTGAATCACTAATGCTTTAAGATCATCATGACTTTTTTTCTTTAATATCTATTGGCTTGGTTTATCTTCCTAGCGAAGGACACCAGCTTTCCAGAATCAGGACCTAGCTTAAGTGCCGAGGAGAGCCCTGGAGATGGGGATAACCTGGTGGACCCCTCCCTGTCTGCAGGCAGAGCCAAGCCTGTCCTCATGATTGACTGGCGCAAGGCCCTGCTGAGCCGAGCAGTATTCCAAGGCTATTCATCCTCAGGTATGAATGTCCTCTTTGTACCCTGCAATTTGCAATATTTCTAAAGCTTTTAGATATCAGTCCTCAATTTCTTCTGAACTTTTCATTTTATTAGATGAGTATTTAGAATTGTGGTACCTTTTCTACTTGTGCTTGTTCGTCTATGGACTATGGCCTGAGACTCTTCTAAGAAAAGTAAAGTTAGCATCTGTTGCTACCAGGAGCTCCCTGTGTGCAGACCAAAGGGGAAGAGGGGCGCTGCCAAGTGCTGCACATTCTGTGTGTGCAGACACCTTGGTGTGCACAGCCTTTTCTGTGACAGCCTTTTGTAGGGTGGTCAAGGATTTACATGAATTGATCAAAATGAAGTTGCTCCTGAAGAGCAATTGAATTTCTAATGTATTTTGCCAGCCCAGACATGCTGATTTTGCTCAATTTGTTGGATCGCCCCCTTTCGTGGTAATGCATGTGCTTGTGTCATCCCTACAGACCTCTTGAGGATCTGGATTTCACACTATTTTTAGATAATTTTTCCTTCACCCTTTCCTTGAACCATTTCGGGAAGTACTATTGTAAAATTGTGATTTTAGAAACTGTCCATGTTTAGATCATCAATCTTGTATTTCGGATCTCTCCTTTTTTCAGGGTAAGTAGTGTGGGGTCAGCCTCTCCCTGCTAAGGAAATAATCCAGTCACCACGGTCAGCAGTTACACCCAGGTTAAAAATTGTCCATAACCAGTATTCTGCAGACTTAAAAATAGCTTCAAAATTCCTTAATCATACTTTATAGTATGATTTAAAAAATTGCCAAATTAAACATGAACATAATTATAAACATATAAAATAAGATCTTAACAGAATTCTCTTGTTGCTTGGGACATTAGTGTCCCTGAGCCAGGGATGGATGGACCATCCTCAGTAATGCTTCTGTTGAGCAGGAGAGGCTCTTTATAGCAGGCACTAACCAACCAACTTTCCAAGCAGGAGTGGCATGTTTCACTAGTATCTATGTTAATTTCACCCCTGGGGGAAGAGTGGAGCCCATTCCCAAGGACTCTGTGTGACTTCTGTCCCCGAGTCCACTGACTGTCGTTTCCATGTAGCCACGTCTTTTCTGCAGGTATTACAGAACAGACGGTGACAATCAAGCCATACTCTCTAAACAGTGGAGAGACATACGTCCTGCAAGCATCTGTGGGTATGTTACATTGTCAGTTGCATTTATGAGAGGATGGGAAGGAGTCCTGCTGAATCTCTGTGAGTTTACTCTTTCTGAGGAATGGGGTGCAGGTCTACATCAGGGTAAAGACTGAGCAGTTGCCTTTTTAAAAAATTACCTATATATAGGGCTGGGTGCAGTGACTTACGCCTGTAATCCCAGCACTTTGGGAGGCAGAGGCGGGCGGATCACGAGGTCAGGAGATCGAGACCAACCTGGCTAACACAGTGAAACCCCGTCTCTACTAAAAACACAAAAAATTGGCTGGGCGTGGTGGCGGGCCCCTATAGTCCCAGCTACTTGGGAGGCCGAGGCAGGAGAATGGCGTGAACCCGGGAGGTGGAGCTTGCAGTGAGCCGAGATTGTGCCACTGCATTCCTGCCTGGACGACAGGGCAAGACTGTCTCAAAAAAAAAAAAATTACATATATCTCTTATTTATGCTAGACAGCTGGACAAGTTGATTGCTTTCCTGCAAATCTGTCCGTAATCTCTCTCCCTTTCTCTATTTAAACCCTAGAAAGGTGTTATTGCTTATTTTGTGCGGCTGATGTTCATTGAAATTCACCGCCTAGCCTCCTCTTACCCTTGCTCTGCATTCCTTCTTGCACTTCCATGCCTATCTCAATCTGAGATCATCGTTTAGGGGAACTGGTAGACATTTTCCCCCATTTCTAGAGGTTTTCATTCCATATGACAAGCACAGTGGACTTAACAATTTTGTTTTGTTTTGTTTTGTTTTTGAGACAGAGTCTCACTCCGTTGCCCAGGCTGGAGTGCAAAGGCACGGTCTCAGCTCACTGTGACCTCCGCCTCCCAGGTTTAAGCAATTCTCCTGCCTCAGCCTCCTGAGTAGCTGGGATTGGGATTGCAGCCGTCTGCCACCACGGCTGGCTAATTTTTTGTATTTTTAGTAGAGTTGGGGTTTCACCATGTTGGCCAGGCTGGTCTCGAACCCCTGACCTCAAGTGATCTATCCACCTGCCTCAGCCTCCCCAACCACTGGAATTGTAGCCATGAGCCACCGCACCCAGCCAACAATTTTTATCTATGGATAGGTTTGGTTCAACATCCACAGTTTTGCATTAGTCAAAACCCACCAGGAATTTGCAAACTTGAATTCTATGTGAACTCTTGTGTCATGCAAGTGGGAAACTCGAGGTTCACTTTCTCCTGAGAACTGACTGGGCTGGACTCAATGACATTCCTTGAGGCTCATCTTGATTCTCACAGTTTCTATAAACACCTGCCCCTTCCACATTTAGCATTTAACAACTAGCCTTGGGTCCCTGCTTCGGGTACAAGACGGGCAGCGTTTGCTTTGGTTTCAACAAATACCTTTTGCCTTTTGGCTGGACCTCTTTCTTTTACCTCTGAAATTTGCCTAAGTGATAAGTTTAAAGACAGTTCTCTTAGCTGGGCCATATCCCTTACTGGCGCAGGAGACACCTGAGAGCCTCTCCATGGCCCACGGACCTGGTCAGTGTCCTTGGCTGGCTGCCAGGTATGCACTGAGGCTCCAGGTCTCCCATCAGCCTCCTGTCCCTCAGCCTTGCACACCCTCACTGACTGCTGCCCTCCCTTCCCATGCTCTTTGGATAACACCAGACCCTCTAGTGACTCTAAGTCTTTCCCTCTGGTTATTTTGGCTGGAATGCCCATTCTTTTCCCCACATCTCTTCCTAAGCCCAGTATAAGACTGATATACCAAGACTGCTAGCTCAAATGTGTCTTCTTTTGTGGAGATTTCCCTGGTCAGCCAGGCAGGATTCATCATCCTTTTCTCTTGGGTTTTACTTTTGTTATGAGATCTGTCTTCCACGGTTGATGCGACTGTTAGATAGGATAATACAAGAACAGTGTCTAGTAGGGCATCTGGTATGTAGCAGAGGCTTGATAGATGGTACCTGCTGTTATGATGAGGATGATGATCATCAAGATTTTAAACCATTTGACATGTAAATTTCATTTCTATAATCCATCTCAAGAAAAATACATTAAACATTTAAAAACTATATGTATGAGAATAATCATTATGGGATGATCAATAATAACAGAAAATGGAAAATAAGCAAAATGTTTAATTGTTGGGGATAATAGTTATGCATATTTGGGTATATCTGTTCCATGGAATCTTAGGCAGCTATTCACAATAGTGATTTTGAATGCTCTATGTCAACATGGAAAATAGTTATGATATTAATATAGTTAATAAAACAAAATAGGCCTGGCGCGGTGGCTCACACCTGTAATCCCAGCACTTTGGGAGGCCGAGGCGGGCAATTTACCTGAGGTTGGGAGTTCAAGACCAGCCTGACCAACATGGTGAAACCCCGTCTCTACTAAAAATACAGAATTAGCTGGGCGTGGTGGCGCATGCCTGTAATCCCAGCTACTCGGGAGGCTGAGGCAGGAGAATCGCTTGAAACTGGGAGGCAGAGGTTGCAGTGAGCCAAGATTGTGCCATTGCACTCCAGCCTGGGCAACAAGAGCAAAACTCTGTCTCAAATAAATAAATAAATAAAAATATAAAGTTGTATCAGTGCTATACATTCAACTAAGCTGTACTTATGTGTGTATGTGGCTACGGTTTTGAAAGAATCCAAGAGAATGGAGAAAGTCTGCTTTGCTGGGTGATGGGTCTGTCAGCGTCATCTCTCCCCTAGGCTTTGGTTTCTGTCTGGGTGGTTGCCATGTGACTCCCAGGTAGGGAGCCACTTCTGTCTCCCCAGGGCCTAGGAGAGTACCTGCCCCAGCCAGTGAGTGTTTGTTAGATTAATGAATGCTATAGGCAGTGGTTCTCAAACCCCAGCACTTCAGAATCCCCTAACGTATGTGAAAACTATCACTGAGTCTCAGTTTCTGAGTCAGCAGGTCTGGGGTGGGGCTCAAGAATCTGCATTTCTGACAAATTCCCAGGTGAGTCCGATGCTGCTGGTCTGGGGACCCTACTTTCAGAATCCCTGCTATAAGGTTTATCTATAAAAACTTAATCCTATGCTGCTGTAATTCTCCATCATGGGTGAAACCCCTGCTTCATCTTTCTCTTTAGCTTCAAAGCACGGCTTACTGGGTAAAACTCAGCTATACTTGACAGTCAACCCGGCTCCGCGGGACATGGTCTGTCAGGTGCAACCCCACCACGGTCTAGAGGCACACACCGTCTTCAGTGTCTTCTGCATGTCTGGAAAACCGGTACGTGGACAACCCCATGTCTGTCCTGAGTGACCCCAGACAGTGGCACCTGGCAGTCACAGCAATCACGGGTGCTGTAGGAATGGACAGCGACGTCCTTCCTACCTGTGAAGGAATTCAGCCTGCAGTTGAATGTTGGAAAGTTGGTTAGGCATGAATGGACTTCCCCACCCACCAATGAGAGGAGTGCAAAGTGGCCCCCTGGTTGAGAAGGTTCAGAATTTCACAAAGAGACAAGGGCCTGCTCACCAGGAGACGTGGCAGTGCATCCACTGCCCTGAAGCCTGGTTAGAGCAGGGGCCTCCGTTAATGCTGCCCTGAAGAAAAAGGCAGGCACGTGACCCAAAGTAAGGAGAGGAGCCTGGCCCTTTCCCTCCCAGGTCACATCTCTAACACGGACTTACCCTCACTCTTTCTCTGAGCCATGGAGAAGACCATTGTGATTTTGTTGCTCAGGGTCTTGAGAGGGTGAAATGAGAGGATGGATTTAAAAAGATGAATGCAAACCAGCCTGCCCGACATGGTGAAACGCTGTCTCTACTAAAAATACAAAAATTAGCTGGGCATGGTGGTGGGCGCCTGTAATCCCAGCTACTTGGGAGACTGAGGCAGGAGAATTGCTTGAACCCAGGAGACGGAGGTTGCAGTGAGCCGAGATCACGCCATTACACTCCAGCCTGGGAGACAGTGCGAGACTCCGTCTCAAAAAAATAAAAAAGATGGATTCCTCAGGTGGTGAGCAGGCAGGGCAGGAGCCTGTGATATTGCGACCCTGGCACTGCCCTCTCCATCCTCTCAGCCAGGACACTGACCTCCCTGCCCTTCTGCCTGACCCCTTCTGTAGGAAGCCCCACCCTTGTCCTCCAGACAGCCCAGACCATGGCCTTCCCTTGAGGCAGCCCCACCCCTCCCTCCTGCTCCTCCTGCTGTGTGATGCCCAGCAGTGGGGAAGCTGAGGGGCAGCTGGGGCCCTTCACCCTGAGGGGGCTGTGACAGTCTGATCTGTGACTGTGGGGAGGTTCCAGGGCAAGGAGAGGACACAGACACTGGTGAAGAATCTCAGTGCTGTTCGAGGAGCCCTTTGGGCTCGGGGAACGGAGAGCCCTGCAGGGCCCAGGGCTCTGGGCAGCTGGGAGTGCTGCTTACCTGTCACCTTCTTCTTGGCTGTGAAGAACATCCTTGGTGCAATGAAGGCTCAGGCACGTGTGTATGTATTGGGATGTCATTCACAGTGTGTTCATTTATACTATTTTTGCTCCCATGGACTGGATCATAGGACTTCCATTATGAATTTAGTTACCAGATAGGAAACGCCTCCAAACACACTTTGTACCATGGGAGAGACAGCCAGTATTATTTTGTGTTGCCAGCTGGTGAGCACTTGGACAATTACAAAGGTAAGCCATGGTGCCAGCTGGGGTCACTAGCTGTGCCAACTTAGAGTTCTAAACCTTTTTTCCTGGTTTTCAAAAACTGAACTGTGTCTAGAAAATAAAATTATGTATTCACCTTGATCAGTTTAATGCTTTTCAGTTTAGGTTGACTACCTACCTTTTAGTGCAGAAAGAACATTAGTAATATCAATAAATTAAATCAGTTTTTTATATCTTAAATTTTAACTGAAATATACTGTATATGATAAAATGCCAGAGAATGTTTTTTCATATATAGGTATTTAAAATCAGGGCATTTCTTATTTACTAAAGAAATATGTCATATCTGGCGAATCTTGCATTTATTATAGATAAAACCGAATCAAGGTATTCCGCTAAGGAACAAAATGTGGGGTAAATGAATGTTGAGTTAGTATGTTAGTAACATAACCTCTAAACAAAATGAATCCCCCAGTGTTGACAACTTTCTCCTCTGACCCTGTTCCTGAGGTTGTGGTCACTTCTAACCCAGTCCCTTGGAACTGGTTTCAACTGAGTATAAGAGACATGCAGCCATTTAGGAAGGTGTCTTGTCATGCACAACCCCAGGCAAGTTAAATAAAAATCTTAGGGGGTGGTGACTTTTTACATTTCTGTTTTATTTTTTAAACATCTGGAGGATTCTGACGTGCAGGAAAGGTTGAGAGTCGCTGATCTAGAAGTTTCTTTGTTTTGGGCTGGTAAGATTATTAAGCCTGAAGTCTGAACTACTTCATTCACCTGATTTATTTAAGTTTCATCTCTCCTTTAAGCCAAGCTGAAGTGCCCCCTTCTTCGTGAGACCTTGCCTGTCACCTTCAGTTAGAAATACTTGCACCTTCTTGTAGATACGAGTCAATTATATTGAGAAAAACTTCTGAGCAGAGCATTTTGAGATCTTCATAATCATGCTCTGCTTTGTATCACAGTGACTTTATACTCCATTTGATCTTGAGTTTTTTTGAAGTCAAGCTGCATACAGGGTTATGTGAGACCTAGGCTGAGCAAATGTCCCAGGAGAAGGACCTTGGGCCAGGGCCTCAGCTCTGTGTTGGAAGTAAGGGTTTTTTAACATAAATTTACAGACCAAATTTTAGGTCACAGTCCCGGAGCAGTGTCAGGGTTAGTGATGTTACTCAAATCATTCACAACCATAGTATTTGTTTATAATTGTCAGTGTCAGTACAGTCAATTCCTATGAATACCTGAACCCAAAATTTATAAGGGGGCAAACATAAGCAAAATAAATACAATATAGTAAATAATGCACACCTTTTCTTGTCCTGTCTTTTGCATGAGTGAGTATGGCACAGACTCAGCTTGTCAAAGTTAGTGGAGTCTTGCCTAAAAACTGCTCCTTCTCTTAGACTTTCTATGTCTGTGCATAGGACCAACCTTATCTGTTAAGGGTATTTGTTAAAATTACTGCCTCCAGGGCCCACCTAGTATCCACTGACTCAGAGTCATGGGGAGAAGATGGAGTCCAGAATTTGCTTTTAGACAGGATTCCTGGCTATTGGGCTGCAACTGTCCGTAGACCACATCTTGAGAAGCACTGACTTCCAGAATTAAGTCCCCAATCCTTGGCACTGGGTTTCAGGTTGAGAATGTTGTTATGAAGATACGCAGGGCACACCTGGGCGTCGATCTTTCTGTGTGGTTCCCATGACGGTACCTGTGACCCTCACTATCTGGCCATCACCTGCACCCTGAGCCTGATCTGCAGGTCTCCTCACTACAGCCCTGCACCCCTGTTACATGAAGGAATTCCTGGGTCCCCCAAACAGATCTTAGGTCTTTTAAAAAGTCCCCTCTGTCAGAATTCTTCTTCGCCTTTTTTCTAGGCCTGTTAAATTTCTATATATCATTTAGAGACTAGTCATACTATAACCCCAAGCCTTTACGGTCCATTGCCGAGTTTGTATTTCACTCCCTGGGCTCCTTGTGGCCCGGAACCTGGCCCCTTTTCTAGCACTTGTCACAGTTTTAGTCATCCAGAAGATGCTGTCTGTGTGTGAAGAAGCATCTCTGTAACCCACATGTCCAAGATGACCCTCTTCTGACATGTTCCTTCACAGTCATGGTTTCCACTGAAATCACAGATGGAAAAGGCTCCAAGGTCCAGCCGTGCACTGTGGTGGTGACTGTGCTGCCCCGCTACCATGGAAATGACTGTCTGGCCGAGGACCTGTGAGTAACACAATGCCACGCAGACATCCTAGCCATTGTTTGTATTTCCTCCAGAGTTGGCTGTCCCCCAAGTTGTTAACAAGTGTCAAAAACGTGTCAGGAACTCATCTTCTCAAGATGGAGCAAATAAAAGAGTCCGGGTGCTATCACTGCACTCCTGCTAACTCATATTTGCATGGCATTTGTGCAGGTGCTTCAGAGCCTGTAAAGCTGCCGCCGCCGCCTCCTCCTCCTCCTCCTCCTCCTCCTCCTCCTCCTCCTCCTTCTTCTTCTTCTTCTTCTTCTTCTTCTTCTTCTTCTTCTTCTTCTTCTTCTTCTTCTTCCTTCTTCCTTCTTCTTCCTTCTTCTTCTTTCTTCTTCTTCTTCCCTTTTTTTTTTGAGACATAGTCTCACTCTGTCGCCCAGGTTGGAGTGCAATGGCACAATCTCGGCTCACTGCAAGCTCCGCCTCCCAGGTTCAAGTGACTCTCCTGCCTCAGCCTCCTCAGTAGCTAGGACACAAGCGCACAGGTGCGCGCCACCACGCCCAACTAATTTTTGGATTTTTAGTAGAGATGGGATTTCACCATATTAGTCAGGCTGGTATTGAACTCCTGACCTCGTGATCTGCCTGCCTGGGCCTCCCAAAGTGCTGGGATTACAGGCCTGAGCCACCACGCCTGGCCTCAATTTCTTCTCTTTTAAAAACCGTTTTTAAAGATATCATTTACATTCCACATAGTTCATCCATTTAAAGTATGCAGTTCCTTGGTTTTAATAATTTATTGAATTATGCAGCCTTCACCATAAGCTAGTTTTAGACAATTTTCCTCATCCCGTGAAAACCTTGACTTATTGACAGTCACTCCCTTTACCCACCACCCAGCTTCCTCCCACCAGCCCCAGACAACCACAGATCTGTTTCATATCTACAGGTTTGTTGATTCTGAAAATTTCATGTAAGTGAGATAATACAACATATGATCTTAAGTAACTGTCTTTTTTCGCTTCGCATATGAATGAATGTTTTCAAGTTTCATCTGTGTAGTAGAATGTATCAGCACTTCATTCTTTTTTATTGCTGAATAATATTTTATTGTTTTTGAACATACCATATTTTATTTATTCATTCATTAGTTGATGAATGTGTGGGTTGTTTTCACTTTTTGGCTATCATGAATCACACTGCTATGAACATTTATGTGCAAGTTTTTGTGTGAGTATGTGATTTCATTTTCCTTGGGTAGGTAACTAGGAGTGGAAACACTGTGTCATACGGTAACTACCAAATTGTTTTCCATACTGGCTGCACCATTATATTCCCACTAGCAATGTGTGAGGGTTCCAGTTTCTTGATATCCTAACCAACAATGGTTATTGTCCTTTTGTTCACAGCTGTTCTAGTTAGTATGAAGTAGTATCTCATTAAGGTTTGGACTTGCATTTCTCCAGTAATTGATGAGGCTGAGCATCTTTTCGTGTGCTTTGTATATCTTCCTTGAAGAAATGTCTACTTAGTACTTTACCCATTTTTATATAGGTTATCTGTATTTTTATAATTGATAACCTAATTAAAAGGTTTGTTTCTTGATTCTCAATTCTATTCCATTAGTCTAAATGTCTCTCTTCATACCAGTACTATGCTGCCTTGATTGCTATAGTTTAGTAGTAAATTCTGAAACTGAAAAGGCTGAACCCACTAACTTTGTTCTTTTTACAAGGTTGGGTATTTCAGGTCTCTCATATTTCCATATGAGTTTTAGAATCAGCCTGCCAATCTCTGCAAAAACAAAGCAGCACAGGCATGGCACAATGGCTTTGGTGCCAGCCAGCCTCTTCAGCCTTGCTCTGGCTGGGGCAGACTGGGGCTCCAGACACCTGCTGAAGGGGATAGAAAAACAAAACAAAACAGAAGCCAGCTGGGATTTTCATAGGGATTTGTCAAGTCTATACATCTGTTTGGGGGGGAATATCTTGTATCCTATAACCCTGTTGAATGTGTTTGTTAGTGTTAATGGTTTTTCACTGAATTCCTTGAGATGTTCTGTATATAAGATCATGTCATCTGTCACTAGAGATAATTTTGCTTCTTTCTTTCTAATCTGGATGCCTTCCATTTCTTTTTCTTGCCTGATTCTCTTGACTAGAACCTCCAGTTCAGTGCTGAACAGAGTGACAAGCGTGGAAATCCTGGTCTTCTTCCCTGTTTTTAAGGAGGAAGCACTCAGTCTTTCATCACTTCATATAAATATTAGCTAGAGGCCTTTCATAGACAACCGTTATCGGGTTGAGGATGTTCTCTTCTATTCCTAGTTTGTTATGTGTGTACTTTTTTTTTTTTTTTTTTTTTTTTTTGTTGAGATGGAGTCTCGCTTTGTCGCCCAGGCTGGAGTGCAGTGGCCGGATCTCAGCTCCCTGCAAGCTCCGCCTCCCGGGTTTATGCCATTCTCCTGCCTCAGCCTCCTGAGTAGCTGGGACTACAGGCGCTCGCCACCTCGCCCGGCTAGTTTTTTTGTATTTTTTAGTAGAGACGGGTTTCATCCGGTTAGCCAGGATGGTCTCGATCACCTGACCTCGTGATCCGCCCGTCTCGGCCTCCCAAAGTGCTGGGATTACAGGCGTGAGCCACCGCGCCTGGCCTGTGTGTGTATTTCATTATAAAAAAGTATTAGATTTTGTTAAATGCTTTTCCTAGGTCTATGGAGATGATTATATGTTTTTTGTACCTTAGTCTGTTAATTTGTTATGTTTTTGTCCTCTCTAAAATTTCTGTTGAAACTTTATCCCCAATGCAACAGTAGTAAGAGGTGGTGCCTGTAGGAGGTGATTAGGCCATAAGGGTTCTGCTCTCATAAATGAAATTAGTCACTTTATGAAATGGCTGGAGGGAACTAGCTAGGCCCCCTTTTGTTGTTCTGTCCCTTCTGTCATGTGAGGTCACAGCCTTCTTCCCCTCTGGAGGAGGCGGCAACAGGTGCCACCTTGGAAGCAGAGAGCAGCCTCACCAGACACTGAACCTACTGGTGTCTTGATCTCAGACTTCCCAGATTCCAAAACTGGGAAAATAAATTTCTGTTCTTTATACATTACCCAGTCTCAGGTATTTTATTATAATAACACAAACAAACTAAGACACAAGTTATATAAAATTGATTGATTTTCAGATGTTGAATCACTCTTACAGTCTGGGAACAAATTCCATTTGTTCGTGATGTATACATCTTTTTCTGCATGCTAGGTTTGATTTCTAGTACTTTACTGAGAATTTTGTCTATGTTCATAAAAGGTATTGGCCTGTAGTTGTCTTTCTTTTCCTGTGTTGTCTTTGTCTGGTTTTGGTATCAAAGTAATACTGGCCCCAATCAATTTGGAAGTATTCCTTTTTTTTTTTTTTTTTTTTTTTTTGAGACAAGATCTCCATCTGTTTTCTAGGTTGGAGTACAGTGGCACGATCATGGCTTACTGCAGCCTTGACCTCCTAGGCTCAAGCCATCCTTCCACCTCAGCCTCCCAAGTAGCTGGGATTATAGGCACATGCCACCATGCCCAGCTAATTTCATCATGTTGCCAAGGCTGGTCTTGAACTCCTGGGCTCAAGCAATCCTCCCACCTTGACGTCCCAAAGTGCTGGGATAACAAGTGTGTGCCGCCACACCTAGCTTCCTTTGCATTCAAATATTTGGAAGATTTTGTGAAGGATGGGTAGTGATTCTTCTATAAACATTTACCAGCAAAGTTATTTGGATCTGGCATTTTCTTTGTGGAAATTTTGAAATGACTAGTTCAGTATCTTAACTATTCAGATTTCTGTTTCTTCTTGAGTCAGTTTCAGTAATTTGTTTCTTTCTAGAAATTTTCCATTTCGTCTACATTCTCTAATTTTTTTGGCATACAGTTTTGTATGGTGTTCTCTTATAATCCTTTTTATTTCTATATGGTAGTAAAGATCAATTTTATTCCTGATTTTAGTAATTTAAGTGATCTCTTTTTCTCTCTCTTATTTTTTGTCTGTCAGTCTAGCTAAAAATTTGTCATTTTGTTGATGTTTTCAAAAAACCAGCTTTTGGCTTCATTGATTTTTGTTGTTGTTGTTGTTGTTTTTCTATTCTTTATTTCATTCATTTCTACACTAATTTTTATTATTATTTTTTCCCCTTGTGCTTGCTCTGGTTTACTTTGATCTTCTTTTTTTTTTTTTTTTTTTTAAATTTTGTTTCTTAAGGTGAAAAATTAGATTATTGATTTGGCATCTTCTTTATAGCCATTTATATCTTTAAATTCTCTTCCAGCACTGATTTAGCTGCACCCAATGTGTTTTAGAATGTTGGTGTTTTCATTTATTGATCTCAAAGCATTTTGTAATTCTTGTTGCAATTTCTTCTTTGAACCATTGATTATAATATTCAGGAGAATTTTTTACTTTTTCACATATTTGTAATTTTCCAAATTTCTTTTGTCATTGATTTCTAATTATTTAATTCCATCATGGTCAGAGGATATACTCTGTATAATAGCAGTAGTTTAAAATTTATTGAGTTTTGTTTGTGGCCTACTATACGGTGTATTCTAGAAAATGTCCCATGTGCACTTGAAAAGAATATGTATCTGATTTTGTTGGCTAAAATGTTCAATGGCTGTCTGTTAGGTCTAATTGATTTATATTATTGTTTGAGTCTTACGTATCCTTGTTGATTTTCTGCCTAATGGTTCTATCCATTATTAACAGTATTATTGTTTTGAGTTTTCTGTCTGTCCCTTCAGTTCTGTCCATTATTGCTCATGTATATGGAACCTATTGTTAGGTCCCTGTATGTTTACAATTTTTTAATCTTCCTGATGAATTTACCTATATTATCATTAGAAAATATCCCTCTTTATTGCTACTATCTGTTTTTGTCTAATTTCTTTTTTGTCTGGTATAGATATAACCACTCTACATGCCTTGCTGTTACTGTTTGCATGTCTCTTTCCATCCTTTTACTTACAACCTAATTTTATCCTTGGACCTAAGCTAGACTCCAGTAGACAGCATATAGTTCAATCTTGGTTTTGTATATAGTCTTACAATCTCTGCCTTTTGATTGGCTCATGTAATCTACTCACATTTAATATTATTATTGATGTGGTTGGATGGATTTATGCACGCCATTTTGCTTATTTTTTACATGTCTCATTATTGCTTTGTTCCTCTGTTTCTTTACTGCCTCCTTTTATGTTAAGTATTTTCTAGTATACCATTTTCACTCCTTTAATGATTATTAAGTATGTATTTTAGATATTTTCTTAGTTGTTGCACTCAGGCTTACAATATACACTTTAACTTACTAGAAACTACTTCAAATTTATATTAATTTCAGTAAGATGTAGAAACTTTACTCCTCTATAGATTCATTTCCTCTTCCCTTTTTGTGTCATGATTATTATGTATGTTACATCTATCAGTGTTACAAACCCAACAGTCCAATGTTATAATTATGGTTTTATAAAATATTCTGTCTTTTTATTTTTTCTTGAGACAGAGTCTCATTCTGTCGCCCAGGCTGGAGTGCAGTGCCATAATCTTGGCTCGCTGCAACCTCCGCCTCCTGGGTTCAAGCGATTCTACTGCCTCAGCCTCTGAAGTAGCTGGTATTACAGGCATGCATCACTATGCCTGGCTAATTTTGTATTTTTAGTAGAGATGGGATTTCTCCATGTTGGTCAGACTTGTCTCGAGCTCCTGACCTCAGGTGATCTGCCTACCCTGGCCTCCCAAAGTGCTGGGATTACAGGTGTGAGCCACTGCACCTGGCCAGTTTTCTGTCTTTTAAATAAACTGGAAAGGAGAGCACAAATATGTTTTTAGAAATTGCTTTTAATGTATATTAATCTTATTTAGTATTTTTGTTTGTCTTCATGTCTTCCTGTGGCTTTAAGTTACCATCTAGTGTCATTTCTTTATTCTTACATATAATAAAATATATAGTTTTATTCCCACCTCCTTTATTTGTGTTTTTTGTTGTTGTTGTTGTTTTGTTTTGTTTTATTTTGTTTTGTCTTGAGATGAGGTCTCACCCTGTCACCCAGGCTGGAGTGCAAAGGCATGATCTTGGCTCACTGCAACCTCTGCCTCCCGGATTCAAGTGATTCTCCTCCCTCAGCCTCCCAAGTAGCTGGAATTACAGGTACACACCACCACACCCAGCTAATTTTTTGTATTTTTAGGAGAGATGGGGTTTCACCATGTTGGCCAGGCTGGTCTTGAACTCTTGACCTCAGGTGATCCACCTGCCTCAGCCTCCCAAAGTGCTGGGATTACAGGCATGAGCCATCGCGCCTGGCCTTTGTGTTCTTGTTATATTACATTTCTGTGTGTTATGGGCCCGACAGTACTGCTCTATAGAAATGTTTTTATGGAATGGCTTTTTAAATAAGAAGAGAGAGAAAAAGGTAATTCATGAACTTAATTGTTTAACATTTCTCTGAGTTGCTATTCATTTTCTTCCTACTTTTTTCTTCCTGTTATTTATAATCTCTATTGCTCTGTCTTCAAGTTTCTAGATTCTTTCTCAAATTTACTTTTAAACATCTCTTTTGTTATAATTATTATATATGTAACTTCAGAATTTCCATTTGGTTCTCTCTATAACTTATAAATGTATAGTTTCTATCTCTTTATTGATAGTCTGTATTTGACTAATCATTGTTCTAACTTCCTTTGATTTTTAAAAATATGTTTTTCTTTCATTCTTTGAATCATGTTTATAATAGCTGTTTCAAAGTCCTTGCTAAATCCAACATTTGAGTCTCCTCATAGGCATTTTCTATTGCCTGCTTATTTTTCTCATGTTTGGGTCACACTTAATGTTTCTTTGGATGTCTCATAATTTTTCGTTGATAACTGGACATTTTAGATAATATGTTGCAGCCACTCTGGGGACTGGCCTGCCTCCTTTTCCTGGGCTTGTGGTCATTGTTTTTGCTTGTTTGGTCATTGGTTTATATGTTTATTAGTTTGGCAAGATGAATTCTGTGAAGTATACTTCCCCTCGTTGTGCAGCCAGTGATGTTTCTGCTCAGATTTATTTGTTCTTTTTATCTTTAGCTTGGGTTCCTAGGGTTTTAGTCTCCACGAATCACTTAGTGGTCAAGGGTGAGCTTAAACATATGTGTATAGAGCCCATGATGCATTTTCTAATCAATTAGAACATGATTTCTAATTAATTTACTTCTTGCAATGACCCACTGCGATGTGTCCAGATGAAAATTTCTATTTTATATATTTGGAAACTGAGGCTCATTTATTCTCTTAAACAATACTCTTGAGCTCATACAGCAGATAAATTGCAGAGCAAGGGCTGGAACTGGCCTTTGACCACATGCATAGGCCTCTTTTCACAATATTGTGTTATCTTTTCCAGTGCAAGTAAGTATGCTGTTTGTAAATAAGTAAATAAATACCCAATTATTGAAACCCGGAGTCATAAACTCTGGCCAGCTGTAGCACGGTGGTATCTCTGTCTGGCTCTGGAATACGTTCTTTCACTTGCCATGATGCTTCTATATTAGTAGCTGGTTTCTTGTGCCTTTTTTACTTCTGATAAAAGGAGTTTTTGTAAAATTTTATATTATGGCTTACTGTGTCTTTTTAGAGTTTCCGTTACACAGACCAATTCTCCTTTGCATCATTCTCTTTCTACCCTGACCTGTCCAAGAGGTATTTTTGCAACAAATCCCATCCCACTGTTGGTAGGCAGGGTGAAAAGTTTCGCCATGTGTTGGAATGGTAATGATAACTCTTGTGTTTCCTTCAGGTATAATTCCAGCCTGAAAAACCTGTCTACCCTCCAGCTGATGGGGAGTTACACAGAAATCAGGAACTACATCACTGTGATCACCAGAATCCTGAGTCGTTTGTCTAAGGAGGACAAAACTGCCTCCTGCCACCAATGGTCACGAATACAGGATGCATTAATTTCTTCAGTATGCAAATTAGCTTTTGTAGATCAGGTATGGCCCAGAGGAGGGTGAGTTTGTGTCTGTAAACCTTTATCAAGTGGCAAGGCTCCTGATTGGCTGGCTGGCTCACTAGCAAGTGGTCATGCTTATGAAACACAGGCAAGAAATGAGACCAAGAGGGCCAGCCAGCTCAGTTCCCATACATGGCTGTGGTCTCTCTAGTCAGCTGATATATATCACAAATGAATGCTGCTGGTTTATAAAAGAGAGAATGACCAAGTCAATCATTGTTACACATAATTCTGCTAAAGTTTGTTTAAGTACAACTTATGTAAAACAGTCTGATTTTATCTTGGAGAGTTAAGTTCACGATTGTGTGCAACTTCTGAAGAAATCACCATGTATTCAAATGTGACTGTCCTTGCTCACAGAATTTCTGCAACTGCTATCTTATCATTGTCAATAGAGAATATTCACATCTACAAAGAATACATCCTATTTCATTACAATTACAATTACAATTACTTCACTTGATGTAATTTTTTTCTCATTCTTCCTGACCCTTTTTAAAAATGTTGCTTAGCTCTGGCCGGGCGTGGTGGCTCATGCCTATAATCCCAGCACTTTGGGAGACCGAGGCAGGCAGATCACAAAGTCGAGAGATCGAGACCATCCTGGCTAACACAGTGAAACCCCGTCTCCACTAAAAATACACACACACAAAATTTAGCCGGGAGTGGTGGCAAGCACCTGTAGTCCCAGCTACTCGGGAGGCTGAGGCAGGAGAATGGCATGAACCCGGGAGGCAGAGCCTGCAGTGAGCTGAGATCACGCCACTGCACTCCAGCCTGGGCAACAGAGCGGGACTCCATCTGAAAGAAAGAAAGAAATGTTGCTTAGCTCTGTGCCTTATTTCATCAGCCCTCGTGTCAGTTCCCTGGTGGGGTGTGCTGAGGATATCCGGGGGCACATTGAGGAGAGATGCTGGATTTCCAGGAAAACTGGACACCACAGTAATGGTCTCTCTACAGAAGGTCTGGCCTCCAACTGGTCTCTTGGCCAAAAAGCAGGGAATCTGTGCTATTTCTACATAGGCAAAATGTAACTTTAACCCAAACAACCTAATTTTCCTCTCCCTGCATTTTCTTTTTGTTTTGTTGTTGTTTCTCCCGGTCAGGAAGAAATGATTGGTTCTGTTCTTATGTTGAGGGACCTCGTGAGCTTCTCTAATAAGGTAAGTGCAATTTTTTCCCAAGAATATTTTACTGCTATTTTATATAGTTTTGAGGGACATAATCAGTTCTTGAAAAATATACTGTCCAGAATCATATTTTGACACTTAGATTAGAAATGTTATTTTTCCTTTAAGAATTCATCTGAATAGCAAAGCCCATCTCAGATATTTTGAATATAGAAATTTGGAATCCAGTCCAGGAGCGGTGGCTCACACCTGTAATCCCAGCACTTTGGGAGTCCAAGGCAGGCGGATCACGAAGTCAGGAGTTCAAGACCAGCCTGACCAACATGGTGAAACCCCGTCTCTACTAAAAATATAAAAATTAGCCATGCATGGTGGTGTGCAACTGTGGTCTCAGCTACTCGGGAGAAATACTCTACTGAGACAGTAGAATCGCTTGAACCCAGGAGGTGGAGGTTGAAGTGAGCCGAGGTCGTGCCACTGCACTACAGCCTGGGCGACACAGGGAGACTCTGTCAAAAAAGGAAAGGAAAGGAAAGGAAAGGAAGGGAAGGGAGGGGAGGGAAGGGGAGGGGAGGGGAGGGGAGGGGAGGGGAGGGTAAGGAAAGGGAGAAAGGGAAAGAGAGAAAGAAAAGAAAGAAAGAAGGAAGGAAGGAAAGAAAGAGAAAAAGAGAAAGAAAGAAAGAAAGAAAGAAAGAAAGAAAGAAAGAAAGAAAGAAAGAAAGAAAGAAAGAAAGAAAGAAAGAAAGAAAGAAAGAAAGAAAGAAAGAAAGAAAGAAAGAAGAAAGGGAAGGGAATGAGGGAGGGAGGGAAGAAGGAAGGAAGGAAGGAAGGAAGGAAGGAAGGAAGGAAGGAAGGAAGGAAGGAAGGAAGGAAGGAAGGAAGGAAGGAAGGAAAAGAAAGAAAGAAATTTGGAATCCCAAAGTAGAAATGGATGAGAACACATACTGTCCATACTATGAATACTTTTGGCGAGGGGCTTGTTCTTTATTGGTAACACATGGCATTGGGTTTTCCCTTCGTCACATCTTCTTTTCTTCTTGAGTCTCTGGCACACTTTCCTCCCCGTCGGCTGATGCCTGCATTGCTGCTTGAGAGATGAGAAGAACACGCGTCATTCTCTCATCTACTTCCAGTCTGTGAATCTAACTGTGGCCATGCTCTGTCACCATAGAAGGAATCTCCAGTCCCTGCATGGGCTTCTCCCTTTATTTGTGTGGAGCTCTCCTCCAGGCTCCCCTCATTGTCCCTCATCTCAGTCTGAGTGAAGGGTGCCCCAGCATTAGACAATGTCCAACCTGCGTGGCTGCAGGTGGCACAGTCCTGCTCCTGCCCACCTGGCCTTCTCCAGAGCTCATCTCTTTTCATTTTTCACTCTTTGCTGCTGCTTCCACTTCTCTCTGCTGAATGATCCTGCACATGCTTAGAATCTCATTTATTTTTTTAAAAAAATCCCTCCAGTGAAATCAAACCTGCTTCCAGCTTGCACCTAACTTTCATGTTCCTCTTCACAGCAGAGCATTTAAAAAGTGAGTTCTGAGCCTGCTGTGGGCTATACTTGTTGCCTCTTGTGTGTGTGTCTTTTTAAGAGATGAGGTCTCACTGGGTTGCTCAGGCTGCCTCAAACTCCTGGACTCAAGCCATCCTCCTGCCTTGGCCTTCCAAGGACCTGGGACCACAGGTGCACATCACCACACCTGGTTTCTCATACATTTTAGATCATCGAACTCTGGCTTCCATCTCCATCTCCACACTGCCGCTGCTCCTGCCAAAGTCATAGCGGATCTCCATCTGGCCAAATCCACTGGATACCCTCTGCTCCCCATTCTCTCCCTCCCAGGGACTTTCTGTGGGGCTCACCCTGCTTTGGAGGACACACTCTTCTCTTGGCTTCATGACATGGTTTCTTGGTTGGCCTTCTTGGCTGACTCCTGTTGGCTCCTCCCATCTACAGTTACATGGTCAGTGCCTCAGGGCTTTGTCTTGGGCCACCTAGATTCTCTGTCCATACCTCCTCCCTATGTGATCTCATCCACTCCTTCCACTTTACATCCATCTGATAGGGACTCTACATCCTACACCTCCAACCCAAACTTGACTCAAGCACCCCAGACACACACGTATAACTATACACTCTCATTTCCACATGGGCCAAAACTGCACAGACCCAGCATGGCAGAGTGGGCTCCTCCCCCGACCCCTTCCAACTCCATGTTCCTCCTACTTTCCTCAGCCCAGGACAGGGCGGCGCCATCCATGCAGAATCCCATGTTAAAGCCCAGGTGTCATCAGAGTCCTTTCTTCCCCTCATCCATTCACTTATAACGAAGTCTTGTCTGTTCTTCCTCAAACACATAGCTAGAATCTTTCTATCTCTCCTACCTCTATTGCCCCCCACCTGAATCCAAGCATATGTCATTTCTCATCCAGGCTGGCATGTTCTCTCACTGTCCTGTCCTCCCTGCCTCCTCTCAGGTCACCTTAGAATACCTGCTACACACAGCAGTCGAGTCATTGTAAAAGCCTGAGTCAGTGAGTGTCATTCTCCTGCTCAGCACTCCCCATGGCTACTCATTGTGTGCAGAATAGAAACCAAACATCTTATGCACCTGCAGTGTCTAGCTCCTTCTTTCCTTCTATCCTCCTCTCCTGGCTTTTCTCCCCCTTCCTAGCCATCCTCCAGGAGTACTGCCTTGATCCTTTTCCTGCAGTGCCCTCCCCTTGACTTCTCAAAGAGTTGACCTTTCATTGACTCTCAGCACAAATGCTGCTTTCTTAGAGACGTTGTCCTAGACCCACCATCTGAAGTCATCCTTCCTGTTACAGGCTATCTCCTTCAATATTTTCACAACAGCAACTATCTCATTTATTTATTTATTGCTGGTCTTCCCCCACTGGAATGTCAACTCCCTGATACCAGGGACCTTCCTATTTGGCACAGAAATACCATATACGTGACACATGGCAGAAGCTCAGGAGAGAAGGGGAATGGATATAGGAAAGGTGGCTGGATGGCCCTGTCCTCCTTCCATCCCTCCTCCCTCCTCACTGAGGGCCGCTGAGCTCCAACAATCTCCAGTCTAGGTGGGACAGCATCATCATTCTCCTCTGTTCTGATTAGCTGTCTTCATAAACAACACAACGGGTCATATCATCTGTTTGTTCAGAATACTTGATGGCTTTCTAGTAGTTTGAAGACAAAATCCGATTGTTCTTCTTCTTTATTTATTTTTCAGACAGAGTCTTGCTCTGTCGCCCAGGCTGGAGTGCAGTGGTGCAATCTCAGCTCACTGCAACCTCCGCCTCCGGGGTTCAAGCGATTCTCCTCTCTCAGCCTCCCAAGTAGCTGGGATTACAGGTGCACGCCACCATACCTGGCCAATTTTTGTATTTTTAGTAGAGACAGTGTTTCACCTTGTTGGTCAGGCTGGTCTCGAACTCCTGACCTCAGGTGATCCACCCGACTTGGCCTCCCAAAGTGCTGGGATTACAGGCGTGAGCCACCACACCCGGCCCGATTGTGCTTTGTATCATACAAGGACTTCATACATTTTTACCTGACTCTCTGCACCTCATTGTGCACGCAACCCAACATAGGCAGCTTCACTGTGCAGGATTCAGGATGCCCCTTATGTCCTTGAAATGGTATGTTTTCCCGTAATTGGAGCAGGTTACTTCTTCCCCTGGAAAAAATATTACTTTCTCTTCAAGGGTAGATTCAAATGCCACTTTCTCCATGAAATCTTCACAAAGATCTGAAGGCAGAGTTCATTTTGTTTGAGACAAATTTGTATGTGACTTTGTTTTAGCACTTCAACACCTTTGATTTGTAATTTCTTTTGTACATCTGTCTTCCAACTTTAGACTGCTTAGCCTCTTAAGACACAAACTTAGTACAGTTAAGTTTTTAGTTGAAATAACGTTAGCTGCTATAACAGATAACCCTGAAATCCCAGAAGCTGAATACAACCGATGTTTTTTCTTCATCCGCACACATTCCACAGCAGGTGTTCAGTGGGTGGTCTCCCTTGTGGTGACTCAGGGACTCTGGCCCCGTCCATCTTGTGCCCCCAACACCTCCACTCTGTGGTTTCCTAAGTCAGGGGAATGGTGCATGGAGAAGGTATGCTGCCTGTCAGCCATGTGGCCCTGCAGGTGCACACCTCGCTGCATTCACCTTCCCCTGGTGAGCACACATGGCCTCGCCTGGACTCGAGGGACCTGGAAAATGGAATTACTTCCCAGCGATGACCCTACATGAAGCTCCAGAGCACAAATCTGGTAGATAGCAAATCATTCCCGTCACTGTCCCTCTCTCGTGCATCTCTGAACCCCAGGCTCTGCCACAGTTCTTAGTTCAGAGTGGGAAATAAAACCGAACATGATTGTCCTCTTAAAGTGACCATTTCTGATATTTCTGGTCCAAAAAGTAGGCATTGTGAAAGTGGGCATAATATATTCTTTAAAGCATTTGTTTAATTTAAATACTGTTCTTTCATTTTAAGTCCTAATATCCATGATAAGCTACCTCATGTAAAGGGCCTTTAATAGTGGTTTAAATGCATTTCCAAACTAGTGTAACCTTATTGTTGGTGAAAGAACTAGATTTTAAAAGGTATATCTAAGCCATTAGATATCATTGTGGTTAAATAAGCATGGCCAATAAAAAACAGAATCTCAATTTCATTTCATGGACACACATTATCTAGCAATTGCTAGGAGCTTCTAGGGTACAAAGAAGAAAAATATTAGTCTGTGTTTTAAGCATCGATGAATGAAGTTGCAAACAGATATACTTCAATAAATATGCTTAGTCCTATGATTAGGAGAATGACAAAATTCTTCACAAACACAAGCAGTGGTGCAGCTGACTTTGTCTCGTGGACATTTGAGGTTGGTTTTAAAAGATATGTAGTAGGGCCTGCTGCGGTGGCTCGCGTCTGTAATCCTAGCACTTTGGGAGGCTAAGCCAGGCGGATCACAAGGTCAGGAGTTCCAGACTAGCCTTGCCAGCATGGTGAAACTCCGTCTCTACTAAAAATACAAAAATTAGCTGGGCATGGTGGTGCACGCCTGTAATCCTAGCTACTTGGGAGGTTGAGGCAGGAGAATCGCTTGAACCTTGGAGGCGGAGGTTGCAGTGAACGGAGATCGCACCATTGCACTCAAGCCTGGGTGACAGAGCGAGACTCTGTATCAGATTAAAAAAAAAAAAAAAACATAGTAAAGAATCATAGTTTTGTTAGATGTGATAATGGCATTGTGGGCATGTTTTTAGAAAGAGTCCTCATCTATCAGTACTACACACTAAATTGTTCATGGATAAAAATAATACCTGAGATTTGCTTTTTGCTTTTAAATATTTTTTAAAAGTTGAGTAGAGAATAGAAGAAAGAATATTCAAGTGAATAATTGTTAAAGTTGGGTGATAGGCATATTATACTACTATACTATTCTCTCTACTTTTGTGTAGATTTGAAAGGGGACTACATTAAGAGTTCAGAAAAATCAAGATAAGTCCAGGCATGTCTGTAGTCCCAGCGCTTGGGAGGCTGAGGTGGGAGGATCTTGTGAACCCAGGAGTTCAAGTCTGCAGGGAGTGGCGCTTGTGCCACTGCACTCCAGCCTGGGGGACAGAGTGAGACCCCATCTCTAAACAGAGAGAGACAGAGAGAGAGAGAGAGAGAGAGAGAGGGAGAAGGAGGGAGAGAGAGAGAGGAGAAGGAAAAGAGAGAGAGAAAAGTAGGATGGATTTTGCTAATCCAAACGAAGGTAAAGGTACTGCAGGTAGGGGAATCTCTAGGCCATCAAGAAAAAGCCTCAATTCTTTGGGAACAATAAGAGATTCAGGTGGCTTGAGATTAGAATGCACATAGGTAATGGGGAGGGAGAAGGCTGTGGGAGGAGGTAGGGGCCAATTTGTGAAGGGATTTGCCAAGTGGTTGTGGGGTTTAAACCAAGTAACATCATTAGAGGCCATTTACTTTCCTTTGGTCAAGAGACTGAATATCAGAAAGCAACCTGTTTCTTAGGAAGTTGGCCAATAATCACCTAAAGACAAACCTGGACTTAAATCCAGTTATCTTGGCCCGTAGTTCAATCATTTTAATTCCTTATAATAATCAAAGAGGCAAGAATATATGCATCATACTCCGTGAAGCATTTTATTGACATCTTTTTGGTTCGTGCAGCTAAGCTTTATGAGTGCAGTTCTCATCTTCAAATATACCCGGGCGCTCCTTGCTCAGGGCCAGTCCTCAGGGTCATTTGTGGTTGACAAAGGAGTGAGGCTTGAACTCATCGGTCTCATATGTAGAATCTGGGAAGTCTCTGAGCAAGGAAACTCGAAGGAGGAAGGCTATCTACATGAAGAAGGAATTATGGTTATCTCAGATTTATTGTTGGTAAGTCACACTTTTTCTCCATCCATAAAAATACTATTTCCCTCTCCCAGGATGTTAACCTGTATTTGTAATTGCTTCTCAAAACCAAAAACAGAATCAGTTTCTGAAGTACTGTGTTTATTTTTCTGGGTGGCAGTTTCGTATTTGGAGACTTTCATTTTGAATTTTAAATATTTCATGGTAATAGTATAAGGTTTCCAGTGAAACCTTGCTTCTATTTTATCCTTTTTTGTTTTGGTAGGTTTTCATCTGGGATACTTGGGATGTTTGACTCAGAAACATTATTTCTCAGGATGCTTTCTGGGTTTTTTTTGAGGAATGATGTGAAGTAATGCAAATGATTTATTACACACAGTAATTCTTAAAGTAGCCCTGCTGATACATAACTGCTTAAAAAGGCCAAAGTTTATTTACTTATTTCTGCTCTGGTAACTTTGGAAATTGTCTCTGAGATTTTTTTATTTTTACTTTATGAAATGGCCAATGCTTTCAAGAAGAAGTAAGTGAATAGGCTTCTGGCCTTCCTCTCCTGCCAATTTAGCATCCCTCTCCAGTCTTGCTGGTTTATTTAACTGACGGCTACTGTAACATTTGGGAAATTAGCAAGTAAATAGTCTATCTGAACCTACTAATAATCATCACCATTACTCACGAGTGTTTAAGAACATTCGTTGCCTACGTACCCAGCACTGAGTCCTAAGGCCTGCGCTCTTGCTTCCTGCCATCCAGTCTAACTTGAGATGGGCTATCTTTTTAACTACTTTTCCCCTCTCCCCTGGTCTGGATTCAAGACAGTTCGCACATTTGTGTTATAAACACCCCACTCCCTGTACTCTGTGTTTCAGGGTTGTCTCCCTTTGAACCACGTTAGCACTGGGCAGATGGAGTTCCGGACGCTTTTTCATTACAACCTTCAGAGCTCTGTCCAGAGCCTGGGATCTGTCCAGGTGCATTTACCTGGTGACCTTGCTGGGCACAATCCTGCTGGGGCGGAGACACAGAGCCCATGCTACATTAGCCAGCTCATACTCTTCAAGAAGAACCCATATCCAGGGGGCCAAGCTCCTGGGCAGGTACAAGCTGACAGATGACCTGCTACTTCTAATGACCATTTCAAATTTGCAGTAATTGGGCTTTAATGACAAAAAAAGAGACTAGGTTGGCATATTTGCACCTGATTTTTGCGTGTTTGCACCCTCTGAGTGTCAAGAGGGGCCACTTAGAACATGTTGCTGACTCTACTCCTCTTAGAAGATTAGCTTCTTCAGAAAACTCCTGGCAAAACTAGATGTCACTTGTATCTGGGTCACTGGGCCCATTCGGTGTTTCCTTGAGGCCTTCTAATCCATTGTTAGAGAACAGAAGGCTCTGGGGGGTTGCAGCATGTGATGCAGTGATTATGCAAGCATTGTGGCCAATCATGTCTTTTTTTTTTTTTTTTTTTTGAGACAGAGTCTTGCTGTGTCACCCAGGCTGGGGTGCAGAGGCGCAATCTCAGCTCACTGCAGCCTCCGCCTCCTGGGTTCAAGCGATTCTCCTGCCTCAGTCTCCTGAGTAGCTGGGACTACAGGCGCCTGCCACCATGCCCGGCTAATTTTTTCTTGCATTTTTAGTAGAGACAGGTTTTCACCATGTTAGCCAGAATGGTATCGATCTCCTGACCTCGCGATCCGCCCACCTCAGCCTCCCAAAGTGCTGGGATTATAGGCATGAGCCACCGCGCCCAGCCAATCTTGTCTTTAGATCAATGAAGATATGGTTCTAACATCAAATGTGGAGTATACCTGAATGACACTTAAGAAGGGGTTGCTGAGGACATGGCAGTGCTTACCCCCATCCTCCCTGCTCACCGGAGAGGCACAGCTGGGCTGAAACTGCAGGGTGGCCCCTGGCTCCCTGGGAGGTCAGGAGAAACAGGGGACCACAGTGAAAGGGGGATGTGAGGATGGGGAAGTCAGGGAGGATTGTCCCAGCTACTTGGCAATTTTGTAGACATCCACTCGGAAGCTTTGTGAATTACCCCAGGGTCACCGTAAGCGAGTTTGGAAGGGCAGAGAGCAAGGATTCTCTATATTTCTGTAGCCCCAGAGCCCAGTCTGGCTCAAGTACGTGGCTCATTTGGTGACCCAACAAATGTCTGATGGATGTATGGACAAATTAATGAGATACATCTTATTTTGGTCAAAAAATGCTCATCTTTTACAGCATTTGCTTTTTTAAATGGAAATGGCTAATCAGCATATGAAAATAATTCAAACTAACAAGCAATAAAAAACACAAATTAAAATGATTTTTTTTAACTTACAAAAGTGCAATTACTTAAAAACACTTACTGCTTGTGGAGGTGCAGTGAGTAAACCATGGCGTTCGTCAGTGTGACCTTTTGGAAAGCACTTTGTCAACTAGGCATCCAGCAACAACCTGGCCTACACTGTTACACTTGTAAAAATCTATGCTGGGGAAATGAGAAAAGATTTGTTCAGAGCAAGATGTCTTGTCTTATTTATTTACTCAAAACAACATTATTTATGATAACTCAAATAGAAATGTACCTAAGTGTTCAACATAGGGATAGAGTTCATATACAGTTAATTGATATTATGTCAATTAGGGAATTTTAGTAATTTGGGAAGACTGCAAAAATATAGACAACTGAGGCTGGGTACGGTGACTCATGCCTGTAATCCCAGCACTTTGGGAGACCGAGGCGGGTGGATCACCTGAGGTCAGGAGTTCAAGACCAACCTGACCAACATGGTGAAACCCCCGTGTCTACTAAAAATACAAAAATTAGCTGAGCGTGGTGACACACGCCTGTAGTCCCAGTTATTTGGGAGGCTGGGGCAGGAGAATTGCTTGAACCCGGGAGGCAGAGGTTGCAGTGAGCCAAGATCACACGACTGCACTCCAGCCTGGGCGACAGAGCAAGACTCCGTGTTAAAAATATATATATATATGTGTGTGTGTGTGTATACATCTCTCTATATATAGATACAGACGACTAAATTGTCTGCCAAATATGTACTCTATTACATAGCAAAATTTGATACTCGACATCCTGAAATATGATTTGCTTGAACAATGGGACTATAGAAAACTGTTCTTCACTCTTCTATATACTTTTCTATACCTTCCTGATTATCTACAATGAGCAGATATTTCTTTTGTAATAGCTTTTAAAATAAAAAATACTTCAAAATACTTTAGAAATAATTGATTTTAATAAGAATGATGCAAATGAAGCATTGTATCCACTCCAATCCTGCCATCCTGACTAGTAAAACTGGTTTATTTTTGTATGCTAACCTCTAATATCAGACATACAATTTTATGTAAGTGTAATACAGCACCACGATACTTTAGTTTGCTGCTTTTCTCACTTAAGTCCACTGCTTGCTGTCATTTGCTCTGAGATGGTCTTTGTTCCCCAAGATTGGTGGAGTTGTGGGCCTCAACCTCTATACCTGCTCCAGCAGAAGACCCATCAACTGGCAGTGGCTAAGGAAACCCGTGATGGTCGAGTTTGGGGAGGAAGATGGCCTGGTAAGGAGAGCCTTTCTCGGTATCTCTGCTTCATTTAGGCTCTGCTGGCTGATTTTTAATGTGTTTGTTTTACCAAAGGCAAATTTTGCTTAACTTGTTTTCTTTTTGATGACAGGATAATAGGAGAAATAAAACAGCATTTGTATTGCTTCGGGATAAAGTGAATCTCCATCAGTTCACTGAGCTTTCTGAAAACCCGCAGGAATCTCTACGGATAGAAATTGAATTTTCCAAACCTGTTACAAGGGCATTTCCTGTCATGTTGCTAGTAAGGTGTGTAGATGGTGACAGCTACAATGAGAATGAGATTGGAGTAAGACATATTGTCCTTAGGAATGTTTCGTGAAAAAAAATCAGTGAATTAAATTGTGTTTTTAAAGCAATAATAAGGCTTATTGTTTAAAGAAATTGTTATCTATTCTGCCGCTCAGACAGTAAGCTTCCTGACTTTGGTTTTTGAGTTTGGATTCCTGCTTGTTAACATTATTAGAGTGAGAAGCATTATAATTATTAGTGATAATGCATACAGTCTCATTTAGAAATCTAATTCTCTCAGCATAGGTCTGAGCTAGATTTTTTTTATTTTTCCGAAAGGAAAAAATGTGTTTAAATTTATATATCTAAGAAAACTTGATAAAATAATTATTTTTCTCAGGGATGTTGAGTTCACGAGACTTGTATAGGCCTCAGTTAATAAATAAATTACCTGGGAAGGTAATTGACTATTGGGAAGGTAAGTGACTATTGAAAAGATTCTTTGAAATTCTACAGCAAAGGTGCTAATGGAAACCAACAGTCTGCAGAGTTGGCTGGAGGTCTGGATGGGCAGGGCCTTGATCACTTTCCTTCTCCGAGTCCCCGTGTGTTTAGTCTATGTGGCAAAGATGCTCACTGTTCTACTTCTCCTGGTTGGTTAGGTGGGCATCTCAACTAGATTAAAGGGTTCTCGTGAACAAGGCTGTATCTTATGCAGGCGCTGTCCACACAGCCCTTAGCACACAGTTTAATCTCTGCTTATTGTCCTGACCCTCATTCTGCCATCTTAGCTAACCATTCGATGTCTAAAAGTGGCTATCTGCTTAGAGTTTGGATTTTAATTTAATTCTTTAAGTCACATGCAGAAAAAGTAAATCAGTTCTGAGGAATTTCTGAGTCTAACTACTAAGACTACTATTTAGCTTTGTGTTGCTATCTTCTATCTACAAACAGGTTACGGTAAAAAGTTAATACAAACATGCAAACATATGTGTGTGTGCTACAGTGCCCCTCCCTAACCACGTGTAGCCAGTGCTGTTTGTCTTATTCCTACAGACTATGCTGGCCGTTCTTGTACTTGTTTGCTACTGAAGTGTTTGTTATTTGGTTTGGTTTTTTGTTTGTTTTTGAGATGGAGTTTCATTCTTGTTGCCCAGGCTGGAGTGCAATGGTGCAATCTCGGTTCACTGCAACCTCTGCCTCCCAAGCGATTCTCCAGCCTCAGCCTCCCGAGTAGTTGAGCTTACAAGTGTGAACCACCGCGCCCAGTTGATTTTGTATTTTTAAGTAGAGATGGGGTTTCACCATGTTGGTCAGGCTGGTCTTGAACTCCCAACCTCAGGTGATCCACCCACCTCGGCCTCCCGAAGTGCTGGGACTACAGGTGTGAGCCACCGCACCCGGCCAAAGTGTTTGTTTTTAATGAGATGCAGGGTGAAAGTGTTATGTAGGAGTTTTTACTAAGAGACCAGGTGGCGTTGTGGAATTAAGCACATTGACCCTTTTTAGTCCCAGGCTACCTCCTTGCAGTGACAAGGGTATTTTGCACAAATTGAGCAAACTCTTGATAGAAATTTGACTAAAATCTTTGAGAGAGAAGAAAAAAATTGAGAAATCCCTATTTCGTTTTTATCTCCTAGGTTCTCTGAGAAACCTACTCCCTCTGATTTTCTTGTGAAGCAGATCTACTTCTGGGATGAGTCAATTGTGCAGATTTATATACCTGCTGCTTCTCAGAAAGGTCAGTGGACAAGGCGCCATCTTTTCCAATTCTGTTGGCATGATTAAAACATCCCCTATAACCTTTGTATGTATAGTGGTGTTTTTCTTTATTCATGACAAAAACATCAAAATCCTTTTTCTCTGCTTGCTTATAAACAAACTGCTCCACTGTGGATACCCCACATGGAAACTGCCCATAGTGAGCACCATCCTTGTGACGCAGTGGCTGCTGCTGCTCCCTGCCCTGCCCATCCCTCCCCAGCTGGTCTCTCCTGCCTCCTCCTGACCCTCAGGGCTCTGTGTGTGCTCAGGCTGAGTCTTCGCCTGCAGCACCCTCCTGCCTTGCTTCCCTCAAACTTACCTCTGCTGAGCTTCCCTGACTGCAGAGTTGACCCAGGACTTCTGAGACGTCTCTGTATCTCACGTTATCAACAGGGCACAGGACCCCCTCTGAAGCAGTGTGGGGGCAGAGTGTGAAGTTTGGAGCTCACCCCTTCTCCATGTTCTGCCCCTGGTGGCTTAGGATTCTGAGCCTCCCCAAAAAAGCAAGAAACTGAAGCTCAGTGGGCTGAAGTGGCACCCACAGGCAACTCACCATACACGCGCTTTACATTGACTTCCACAGGCCCTGGCCCTGGAGAGGAGCTGGCTTCTGACTGTCAGTGAGTGGGCCAGACCCACTGTCTCTACATTTTTATTGGGATATAGTTATTTTCCTCTGAGAACCAGTATTTGTTTCTTTTAAAAATGAATCAAACTGTATTGCTCACCAAATTCAAAATCTCCATGGTATTTTTTAATGTTGCATTTCGTGTGTTCTTTTTCAGTTTTTATTGTAATTTCAAGTTGATGGAAAATTAGAAAAATATGTACAACATATACCTGTATACTTTTCCTTGAGATTCACCATTTGTTGATTTCTGCCTCATTTGCCTTATCTGCATGTGTACAGGTGTGCACACGTGGGTGGGGGATGTTTTTGAGGGGGAGGACAAGCCATTGGAGAGAAAGTTAGTTGCAGGCCCTGTGACATACCACCCCTAAATACTTAAACATCTCATGAGAACAAGGGAATTCTCTACAAAACTCAGTACACTATCATAAGGAAAAGAAATCAATGTTAATTCAAGAATATCTATTCTGTAATCCACAGTTAAATTTTTAAAATCCCCCCAAATGCCTTCTATAGCTCTTTATATTTTTAAATCAGAAGTAGGTCAAAGTTCATGAATGCATTTTGTTGCTGTGTTTTTATATAGTCCCTTTAAAAATCTACAACACACTCCCAATTTTTGCCTTTTTTTTTTTTCCAGACTTTTTTTATGAGCTTAGGTTAGTTATTTTCTGAATGTTGTACATTCAGGAAATTGCCTGACTGTTTCCTCATGATTAAATTCAGCTCACAGATGATTGGCAGCATATTCCATAGGCGATGGTGCTAAGCTTGGTAATTTGCTTGGGGAAAGAACCTCCAATCTCTCCATTTTCCCCTTTGAGAGATGATACTTGTGAGACCATCTTAGTATCTTCTTCCCCTACAAACTGTCACCCCGTGATTTTAAGGACCTGTGGGTGATATAGGTACACAGAAGGCTACAAAATGGTGATTTGCTAATTCCACCATGAATTAACTGGCATTCTTCAGTAAAGAAGAGCTTCTGTCTCTCTCTATCTTACTCTTGCTCTCTTGTCTCTATGGTGCATAGCGTTTCTTAAAAATTCAATGTGTTTAGTTCACCTCCACTATTTTTCTTTTTGATGCACAAATTATTCCAGTGGGAGCTCCTCCAAGATGCTACCTGAGGTTTTTTTGACATGACATCATGATCCTCAAGTGCTTATCTACTTTCTGGGACACCAGGGTGTCCTGGCTTATCCTGTGTTTGGCCAGCCCTTCCTTGGAACTGGCCATGTCCTCTGTGAGGCTTGGTTCATTGATGGGAAATGAAATTAGAACACAAGCACTGCGCATCACATTTGCTCATTGCTATTGGAGCATCATTGATTTAACGTGTGTGTGTGTGTGTGTGTGTGTAAAATGCATTCATGACAATGCCTTAATTCGAATCCAACACCCAGGGTTCCTTCTTACTTTCTCCCATTGTGTGTTCAGATCCCCATTCTCCTACAGTGAGAATTCCAGTTGCCAAAACATGAGAACTTGAGAGCCAGTTTCCAATGACCTAAATTCACTTTGCTGTATCCTACAGTATATATAAAATCGTTTTAGAATTACAGCACCTGTACCCTTAACAATCACAAATCTACCAGATAAAGTTCAATATTTCTTTCTAGATTTTTTGGTTTAGTTTTGACTTTACGTTCTTACATGATATATTACAGTAAGAGCACATAGTCAAAAGTTAGTTGAATTAATTATTTTCTCTGTGGGGTTTTGCTATACATTTTATATACAGCTATGTTCACTTTTTTGCATGTACTTAATGCTAAGGCTTACTTTTATCCTTTTGTTTTGTTTTTGTTTTTGTTTTTGAGTCAGAGTCTCGCTCTTGTTGCCCAGGCTGGAGTGCAATGGCACGACCTTGGCTCACTGCAACCTCCACCTCCCGAGTTCAGGCGATTCTCCTGCCTCAGCCTCCCGGGTAGCTGAGATTAAAGGCATGCACCACCAGGCCCAGCTAATTTTTGTATTTTTAATAGAGACAGGGTTTCACCATGTTGGTCAGGCTGGCCTTGAAATCCTGACCTCGGGTGATCCACCCTCCTTGGCCTCCCAAAGTGCTGGGATTACAGGCGTGAGCCACAGTGCCCAGCCCCATTTTTTAATATTAATTTATGTTTTGAATTTGTGAGACATTTTATTGTTCAAATGTCTAAAGCACATTTAAAGATGTATGTATTCAGAGCTAAATCTTTTAACAGCCTTATTCCTCTACCTTGTTCTCACCTAGTCCTTATAGGTGATTGTTTTCATTTGTTTCCTTTATTTTATTTTATTTCAGTGGTTTTTGGTTACATGAATAAGTTCCTTAGTGGTGATTTGTGAGATTTTGGTGCACGCATCACCTGAGCAGTATACCCTGTACCCTATACATAGTCTTTTATCTCTTACCCCCACATCCTTACCCCCAAGTCCCCAAAGTCCTATTATATCATTCTTATGCCTTTGCATCCTCATAGCTTATCTCCCACGTATAAGTGAGAACATACAATGTTTGGTTTTCCATTCCTGAGTTACTTCACTTAGAATAGAGTTACTTCACTTAGAATAGAGTTACTTCACTTAGAATCTCCAACTCCATCCAGGTTTCTGCAAATGCCGTTGTTTTGTTCCTTCTTATGTCTGAGTAGTATTCCATGGTGCACACATAACATATTTTCTTTATCCTCTTGTTGCTTGGTGGGCATTTAGGTTGGTCCTGTTGTACTAGTTTACATTCCCACAAGCAGTGTGAAAGCGTTCCTTTTCACCACATACACACCAACATCTATTATTTTTTGATTTTTAAAAATTATGGCCAATCTTGCAGGAGTAAGACGGTATCTCATTGTGGTTTTAATTTGCATTTCCCTGTTACTTAGTGATGTAGCATATTTTTTCACATATTTTTTAGCCATTTATATATCTTCTTTTGAGAATCGTCTGTTCATGTCCTTGCCCACTTTTTGATGGGGTTGTTTTTTCCTGCTGATTTGTTTGAGTTCCTTATAAATTCTGGGTATTAGTCCTTTGTCACATGCATAGTTTGCAGATTTTTTCTCCTACTCTGTTGGTTGTGTGCTTACTCTGCTGATTATTTCTTTTGCTTTGCGGAAGCTTTTTGGTTTAACTGGGTCCCATCTATTTATTTTTGTTTTCAATGCATTTGCTTTTGGGTCTTGGTCATGAATTATTTGCCTAAGCCAATGTCTAGAAGAGTTTTTCCGATGTTATCTTTTAGAATTTTTATAGCTTCAAGTCTTAGATTTACGTCTTTGATCCAGCTTGAGTTGATTTTTTACATAAAATGAGAGATGAGGATCCAGTTTTATTTTAATACATGTGGCTAGCCAATTATCCCAGCACCATTTGTTGAACAGGGTGTCCTTTACTCACTTCATGTTTTTGTTTGCTTTGTCAAAAATCAATTGGCTTTAGGTATTTGGCCTTATTTTTGGGTTCTCCATTCTGTTCCATTGGTCTACATGCCTATTTCTATGCCACTGGCATGCTGTGTTGGTAACTATGGCCTTGTAGTATAGTTTGAAGTCTGGTAATGTGATGCCTCCAGATTTGTTCTTTTTGCTTAGTATTGCTTTGGCTATGTGATTCCATATGAATTTTAGGATTGTTTTGTCTAGTTCTGTGAAGAACGATGATTATAATTTTTTTTTGTTTTTTTGTTTTTTTGAGACTGGAGTTTCACTCTTGTTGCCCAGGCTGGAGTGCAATAGCACGATCTTGGCTCACCACAACCTCCACCTCCTGGGTTCAAGCGATTCTCCTGCCTCAGCCTCCCGAGTAGCTGCGATTACAGGCATGTGCCACCACACCTGGCTAATTTTGTATTTTTAGTAGAAATGGGGTTTCTCCATGTTGGTCAGGCTGGTCTCGAACTCCCGACCTCAGGTGGTCCACTCGCTTCGGCGTCCCAAAGTGCTGGGATTATAGGCGTGAGCCATTGCGCCCTGCCTCGATTATTGTAATTTTATGGGAATTGTTTTTCTGATGTTTCTTTTTGGGAAAATAAGCCCATGCATACCCACATTATTTCCCCTTATTTCTTACACTCATTTGCATTGTGCTTTTCTTAGTTAAATTACATATTTAGAAATCACTTCATATGTATTTATTCATCAATATCTTTTTTTTTTAACTGCTGTGTGCTTCTCCATTGTATAGATGGACCATAGTTTATTCAGCCAGTCTCCTATGTATTTGCATGGAAGACTTGTGCATATACTGTATCAAATGTAGTAGGAGGAGTGTATCTTCAAGTTTAATTCCTAGGTAGGCTGTTCCTGGGTTGAACAGTAAATGCCTATGTGATTTTGGTAAGTATTGTCACATTCACCTCCAGCAGTGTCTGACGCTGCCTGTTTTCCCACTTCTTTGCCAACAGGATGTATTTTCAAGCTGTTGAGTTTTGCCAGTCGTATAATTGAGAAACGTTCATTTTAATATGCATTTTATATGAATTAAGTTGGGTATTTTTTCATATATTTAAAACCATTATCCACTTTTTTTTCTGTGAATTGTTCGTATATGCCCATTTTTGTATTGAGTTTGTTTTTTCTTGATATTTAAGAGCTCTTTATATGTTAGGCTATTTTTAAAATAATAATTTATCCACCATTTCTTGTAAGACTCTTAGATTTTGAGCCATAGTTCAAAATTTATTTCTTACGTCCAAATTATAAAGGAAGTCATTCATGTGTTCCTCAGTACTTGCGCAGTTTGTTTTGTTTTTTCTCTTTTATTTAGATATCTGATTTGCTAATATTTATTATTATTTTTTATAGTATGAGGTGCCCATATTTTTACAAACGGCTAATGTCTAGTTGTCCCAACACCATTTATTAAAAAGTCTTGGGGCAATTTTTAAATAAATAGAGTATTAAATACTTTTGCTTCTAAACATAAAAAGTAGGCTAAACATAAAAAAAAAAAATGTTAGGCTAAAACTCCACAGGTAATTGTGCCGTCCTTACCAGAATGGGTTCAGACTCTGGGTATACCAAAATTTCACAGGCTGGCTGACAAACTGGCAAGGAGTAGGAAGTGGGCTTGAATGGCAGCTAAAGAAACTGACTCAACCCTCTTCCATCCCCACTAGGGTCGGGGGTGGCCTGTTCAGGGTGTCAGGGGGCACTTGGAACATAAGGCATGCTAGAAACACTGTTTTTCTTCCCAATTCTCTACCGTTCCTCAATTCATATCTGCATCCAGGAGCTTTGACTGGGTGGATTTAATCCAAATTTAAATGCTCCAAGGACAGGAAATGTCTAGAATTTGATGCTGTCTTTCAGTTCTTGCTCATCTCTAGTCCTTGTCCCCACCTATCTGCCTACTTTCTCTGCATTTAAAATGGAGAATGCTTTTCTGCAAACCTCAGGTTGTATTTTTAATTTATGTTTTCTCTTTTTAGATGTCAATGTAGGCTATTTATCCTTATTGGATGCTGATTATGACAGAAAACCTCCAAACAAATATTTAGCGAAGGCAGTGAACTATACGGTACATTTCCAGTGGATCCGATGCCTGTTTTGGGACAAGAGAGAGTGGAAATCTGAACGTTTCTCTCCACAACCAGGAACTTCTCCTGAAAAAGTGACCTGCAGGTATAGACACATTTGAGAAAGAATCTGAGATTTTTAGTAAATGACTGTCTTGTCTTCTGCGTTTGGCCCAACCCCCAGAGCCTTTCCTGAACCTTGTCCGTAAGAAACTGGAGCACCCTTGGTTTGTACAACTCTCCAGCCTATGTCAGTTCTCTTGTAGCCGGGTCGTGTGTCAGCCTTGGTTCTCCCACTCTGTGGGCTCCCAAGGAGCAGGGGCTGCTCTATAGACTGTCTTCGTGTTCCTCCTTCCCATGGTGACTGTCATGCAGGAGGTGTTTAGTAAGTGTTGAAGATGTGAGTCAGTGGATGAGTGGTAGATGAACCCATCCGTTTTCTTATCACAGAAGTGCCGACATCCATTGAGTATGCAGTTTGTAGTCAGGCAGGTGGGACCCTCAGCTCTCACCATGCCCCCATGTTGCCCTGAGGGTCCCTCATCTTCAGAGGACCCTCCACAGCCTGGTGGTGAAGGTGTGCTTTCAGAGGCAAGAAAAGTCTCTGCGCAAAGATGAGCAGCCTCCTCAGAAATTTCTGGGTATATGAGTCATGTCACTAAATTAGAAATTATTTGTCTTCTAGCTGACTAACAATTCTATGAGAGACTCAGTTCATTCTTTTTTGTTGCCCTTACCTTTTCATTAGGAGAGAGATAAACAATTATTAGGCATATTTAGAAATAGAAATAGTCATTTCTAAATAAGCCATAGGACACTATATTTTGTGATTTCCTGCTAGGAGGCAAATATATCCAAATCATACCATATCAGTGCAATTCATAACCGCTTATTGATTTTCTTATGTTTTCTTATGTTGCACTCTTAAATTTATCTGATGCCATTTCTAGGAGTACATCCAAACTTACTGGTAATGGCCCAATATTTTGCTTCAATATTAAATTATTGATAAATGCATTAATGCAGTCATTCATTCTACATTACATAACTACTCTCTGATAGGCACATTTTTGTGAGCCAAGGGTACAAAAGTGAATAACAGGCCAGGTGTGATGGCTCATGCCTGTAATCCCAGCACTTTGGGAGGCCGAGACGGGTGGATCACTTGAGGTTAGGAGTTTGAGACCAGCCTAGCCAGCATAGCGAAACCCCATCTCTACTAAAAATACAAAATTAGATGGGCACACACTGGCAATCCCATTTACTTGGGAGGCCAAGGCACAAGAATCACTTGAACCTGGGAGGCAGAGGTTGCAGTGAGCTGAAATCATGCCACTGCATTCCAGCCTGGGCAGCAGAGCGAGACTCCATCTCAAAAAAAAAAAAAAAAAAAAATCAATAACACATAGGACCTGCTCACAAGCTAATGAGGGTGAGATAGACTGTACTTTTAAAAAAGGAGACAGTGTTTACAGTGATTGTCAGGGTTGAATGTTTGTAATGCCAGGAACTGGCGCTTAGGCAGAGAAGTTGGCCAGAGCTTGACTAGTGGCACAGCTAGGCTGTGACTGGGACCCAAGAGCCTCAGGCTGCAGCCATGCTGTGGAGGGCTGTCATGAAGACCGCCATCTGCTCTGAACTCTTATGTCTCAGGACAGCCTCCATGGGAGCCATGTATCCCAACACACAGATGTGAAGAACTCTGGCACAAAAGAAGAGTCCCTCGTTTCTAACTTAGGTTTCAGGTGAATCTTTTAAACTGGGTCTTAGTCATAAAGTTATCATTATTGCAGTCTTTCTTCCTTTTCACATTCCTTTAACCAACATGCCTTCGCACTGTCAATAGCTGCTCTCTCCACACATTCTGTATCCTCATCCGCATTTCCCTCCTAGCTACGATCGCCTTGCGGCATTTGGTCTCCTAAGGAGGAAGCTGAAGGCCAGTTTTGAAGTGAGTGACATTTCCAAGTTACAGAGGTAAGTTCTATTTCCTACATAAAGACTTCATAGACTTTATTTGTTTTATGGTTCACTCAGGATGTCCACATATAATTCCAGGGGTGCTTGAAATCCATGTTACTTACTATCATTGTGTTTTTGAAATACGCGTGTTAGTGGATAATTGTCTTTAAATATTCTTTATAATTATCTTTAAATATTCTTATAGTTGAATATATACATATATATTTTGTCTCTCTATACTTAAATTCACTGATGAGAGATTCATAAACACAAGAAAGTCAACATACTTTTCGTATTTTTAAGTTTAGTTTTAGTTCAGTGTGAATTTGGTCAATTATTATTGATAGAGTTGATATCTACAGTGACAATACTGCCTAAAGGGCTTCTCCTGGTTTATGTTTACTGTCATAGCCTAATTATTAATAGCTCCCTCTTTCTCTCTCTGGAGTGTCTCATTTTAGATAATAAATTTAAAATGTACACTATTTTTATAGCCACTTTTATATGAAATGGCTATATTTAGACTCAGATATGGGTGAAGTGAGTTTAAGCTGATATGGACAGGAGCCTTCCCTGTCTTATTTATCAGTGTCACCCTACATTTAATACAATGCTCAGAGTAAATATTTGCTGAATGAATAATTCTCTTCTCATTATATTCATGTAATAGGAAGCTCTACTTTATTATTTCATCAATCATATTACTTCATAGACTAGTTGATGGATCAGATAATTAGTAATAAGACATTAATTGCTAATGCAACAGATGCTGGATACAGATAAGGTCACTGACCATTCAGTGATCAGGGCTCAGAGGACAGCAGCCTCAACCGTGGTATCTGCGGCATTGATATCGCTGGGGCTGGAGCAAACCATGGGAGAAGCAGCTCTGGAAGGTGTCCAGGGAGAGGCAACATCTGAAGTTCTACAGGGGCAGTAGCAAGTGGGATATCTGGCCAGAATCTTGAAGATTTCAGAGTATTGTCCAGGTGGAAGGATGTGAGCACCCTGCAGAGCTCATGGGGCAAAGCTCTGAACAGGCTCTATCCTGGTGGGGAGAAAGAGGGCAGGTGAGAAACTAAGAACAGAGCCCAATCCTCAGATGAAATCAAAGCGCAGAATGGCAGGGGATGGGGCGGGCAACATCCCCATGTGGCATAGACCCTGGTGCCCACCCTCTGAGATCCCATCAGAAATCTATGAGACTCCAGTTAGGTTAGAGTCCCAGCACAGCAGCTTGATATGAACGTCATTCTACAGATCTGTGGGGGTTCAGTGATCTCTCCCCAGCCAGTGTTGGTGGCTGGGAACAGGTAGGTGGAGGCTGCAGGTAGGGAACAAGCAGCAGCATCCACAGGGGCAGTGGAAGGCACAGGCAGGGGCTCCAAAACATCACCAACATCTCCTAGCCTTGTTCTGGTAGCAGGAGAGGGAGAGAGGGATAAACATAATGCCACTTGTATGTTTCAAGAATTGTGTGTATTTATATTGCTTAATCTTTACAATAGCAGTGAGATTGGCATTCTTAGCCATAGTTCACAATGAAAGTTCCTCAGAGCCAGCATGGCACAGCCTCTTGGTACAGAGGCTGGTCCATTACAAGTTTTCTTTGACTCTGGAGTCCATGCTTGTGGGGTGCTGCTCGCTGGACCATGGGCCAGTTCCCTGCCTTCAAAGCCCTCCCAATTCAGCTTCCAGCAAGTGTAAAAACGTATCAATGAAGCCCAGCAGAGACTTTTGTGTATAAGGGGTTAGGGGTGGCAATCAGTCTTTTCCTATATGTCTATTTTCATGAGCAATTTTCTTTATATCTCTCCTTTCGTTTATAGCCACCCAGAAAACTTGCTTCCCAGTATTTTTATTATGGGTTCTCTGATTCTTTATGGATTTTTGGTTGCTAAAAGCAGACAAGTAGATCATCATGAAAAAAAGAAATCTGGTTACATCTTTCTGCAAGAAGCCCCCTTGCCAGGCCACCAGCTGTATGCGGTCATCATTGACACCGGCTTCCGAGCTCCGGCCAGGTTGACCTCAAAGGTAGCTCGAGCATCTGGGGGTACTCTTTGATGGTGTCTAAGCAATGTCAGCATCAGAAGTGAGGATCTGGTGATTTGGCTTCCCTGTCTGTTACCTGTCACAGCAGGCCCATCTCATTGCTGAGGCAAGGCTTGCCTGCCCTTTCCAGGGCCCTCCCTCAGCCTGCACGTCTGTCAGGGTGAAGAACAGACCCCTTCACCTTCTGCAGCTGTTCCAGTCCCTTCTCCTTCTGTCTCCACTGTGGAAAGCAGCCCGGGGAGATCTGTTCTGTCTCTGAGTGGATCTTTGAGACTCTGAGAATGAGACGTACTATTCTGAGCTTGGGGCAGAAAACGACAGTCCCAGAGAAGCTGGTGGAGGATGAAGGTGGGGTGGGAAGCAGGATGCGGTGGAGGAGGAGGAAATAGTCCAGCACTGGGCCCAGTGGAGCAGCGGTGCCGCGGTGAGCTGTGGAGGTGAGGTCTGCAGGGGCGGAAATGGAGCCTGGGCAGAGCCATGTGCAATTCGAAGTGCGTGCGACACAAATCCCTCAAAGAGAGGGAGGCTCCCTCTACCCTTGGAACTCACGTTCCCATTTCCCAAGGGAACCGTGGTTACTTTATGGAATCCATAGGATTGGGGTGTGGATGAGAAAGAGTTAGATGGGAGGATGAATGAGATGGGGTGCCACAGTGTAGTAGGATAGATGGGGACACATTTTTAAAGCTTATGTGGTCCTTACCATAAACCCTTCATCTACCAACTGTATATTTAAATTGTCTATCAGATAAACATACATGTATATATTCATGAGCAATGCATACACATAGGAATGTTCTTAACCTAACAAAGGAAGATTTAGTGGTGAAGCTTTAGATGGTTTCTAAGGGATGTCTGCTGTCAGCACTGCAATTTATCATTGTGCTAGAAATCCTGGTAAAAACAATAAAGCAAGAAATAAAACAGGAATATAAGATTCCAAAAGGGAGAAAGAGATGGTTCTTTTTTTTTTTTTTTTTTTTTGAGACAGAGTCTCGCTCTGTCACCCAGGCTGGAGTGCAGTGGCCGGATCTCAGCTCACTGCAAGCTCCGCCTCCCAGGTTTACGCCATTCTTCTGCCTCAGCCTCCCGAGTAGCTGGGACTACAGGCGCCCGCCACCTCGCCCGGGTAGTTTTTTATATTTTTTAGTAGAGACGGGGTTTCACCGTGTTAGCCAGGATGGTCTCAATCTCCTGACCTCGTGATCCACCCGTCTCAGCCTCCCAAAGTGCTGGGATTACAGGCTTGAGCCACCATTCCCAGCCAAGAGATGGTTCTTCGCACAGGATGAGGTTGTCTACACAGCAAATGAAGAAGCATGTTCACGCTAATGATTAGCACTAATAGCATTTAAGAAACTTGCTGAATTTTTGATTGAGAAAAAATCATCAAAATAATCTCTATAAAACAGCAATGACTATTTATAGCATGGAGTTGAAAACAAGAACCTCTTTGTCACAGTAAAAAATGGTGGGGTGCCTAGAAGTGAATTCATCAAACCCCACATACAAGACCATCATGAAAGAACTATCCCCAATATGCATAAGAGATCTAAAGAGCTATGTTTATGGATGAGAAAGCCAATTTTCCTTTGTCATTTCTCCCAAATTAATCTATAACATTAATAATAATAGTGTGAATGAAATTCTATTAATATACTCACTTTACAGATGAAAACCTAAGGCATAATCAGGTTAAATCCAATTAAATCTATTCATAATTCTAGGAAGGTGTTTTGTGGAACTTGGAAAACTGATCCTAAAATTCAGGTGGAAAAGAATACAAGAGAATTGCAATACCAGTCATGCCGACTCTCAAGAGAAGAACAGAGCAGGGACTCCCTACCCAATATTCAGGCTTATTTTGAAACTGTAGTACCTGAGATCATGTCGTGACCTCAGGAGAGGTACTGAGGAGGGATTTCTGGGGGAGACTAGAGGTCTTACAAACCACAGGAAAGGGGGCACTGTTTAAAAAATATTTTGGAACAATAGCTGTCCTTGTAGAAAAAAGGTACTATTGAATCTTTACATCATACACACAAAAAATAAACTCCAGAACATTAGAGAGAGAAAGGTGAAAACACAAAGTTTAGAAACTAGTCAAAGAAAATATACACTTTGGAATAAGGAAGGATTTCAGAAACAGAAATTTCTTTCTTAAATGAAAGTTTGATAAGTGACATTACATCAGAATTGTTCATTTCTGTGTGACAGAAGACAGCAGTGAGGAATGACAAGCCCAGCCAGATTGATGTGTGCCTCCCCAGGGTATGCCTGCAGGTGCATGGGTACCCTACTCCGGGTCTAGGCTGCTCTGGCATCTCCCTGCCAAGCCACAGGGAGGAAAATGGCGTACCCACTGTGGTGCTCTCCTGCTCTCATGAGAAAACAAACGCCCTCCCGAAACCTAGTTGGGATCTGGCTTTTCTAGATCAAGAAGGTGAGGAAATGGCCAATTCTACCAGGCTCCACTTCAAGGCCCTCCTCTGCTCTCTCCAAGGAAGTCTGGGACTGGGCGTGCCCTCTCATTCCCTGGCTCCAGGCTGTGGCACTCCACCATGCAGGTGGTTTTGTGGAAGGGTAAAACGCTGGGAGAAAGTGCGAGGAAGCCCTGCCCAGCATTGCATGGCGTCTGCTGTGAAACAGCCTGAGTTCCCACCCCTGTTCTTTGTTTTGAGGTGTACATTGTTTTATGTGGTGACAACGGACTGTCAGAAACCAAGGAGCTCTCCTGTCCAGAGAAGCCCCTGTTTGAAAGGAATTCCAGACACACCTTTATCCTGAGGTATTCCAAAATATTTCACTGCTAGATTTGGGAAAGAGAGGCCAATCAGAATTAGTGCAGCCTTATCACAAATACAAAACAGACTACATAACATTGGTCTCTAATAGTGAGCATCAATTTATATACAAACAATTTTATGATGTATTTTTACAGTTTGTTATTCTGAGTAGATTAAACAATAGGTTTATGCGAGGCAAGGAAGGAAGGAGGGTGGGGGAAGAAGACTTACTGATTTTACATATTAGTAAAGTTCATAATCGTGTTTTCTATGACACTAAACCTTCTGACCTTAATCAGGTTTGTCCCCAGTTTGGAAGAGCGAGGACACGTGGTGTCACAAAGATGGTGGGGTTGGAGAAAGAGGGAGTTTAACAAGATAGGATGCAAGTACCTGGCGTTTTAGAAAATATGAAAGGACTGAACTAAATTATTTTTTCTCCTGGTAAATTTCATGCATGATATTTATTGGTTTGGAGTATTATGTCTTCATTAAGAGAGAAAAGGTTAACTTTAATCCACACCAGAGACAAACAGATGAACGAGATTTGTGTGACTTTGGTTTGGGAAAGCTGGTGGATATTGAAGGCCTGAGTGCAGGGTCACTGTGCGTGGTGGGATCTCCCATCCTCTGGTCGGGTTCCAGGGGGCTTCACATGTCACTCTGCATGTCAGTCACCTTTGACATGTCCCATCCCCCCTCTGTGGGCCATCAGTGCCTTGAGGGTGAGCACTGGGGCTGATGGGATGCCAGGACCACACTGTCACCCTCCCAGCTGATGAGACGCTGCTGTGTGTGCCTCCAGCACTCCTGCCCAGCTGGGCCTGCTGAGGAAGATCTGCCTCTGGCACGACAGCCGTGGGCCTTCCCCAGGCTGGTTCATCAGCCACGTGATAGTGAAGGAGCTGCGCACAGGACAGGGCTGGTTCTTCCCTGCCCAGTGCTGGCTGTCTGCCGGCAGGCATGATGGTCGCGTGGAGCGGGAGCTCACCTGTCTGCAAGGGGGACTCGGCTTCCGGAAGGTAGGCCCCCTCCAGGTGGCCTCTCATGGCGCACCTGGCCGACTGGCAGAGCGTGGCACCTGGCTCTGCTTCGCTTGCCACAGTTGTGTCTTTCAACTCCTCTAAAGTGTATTCCTCTTTTCTTAGTTAATTACCAATATATCAAAATATTAAATGATACATTCATTAAGTGGCCATCCAAGCATGGATTAATTACCCTTCCCAATTATTAATTATTGCAGTAATGCTTCTCTGTAATTGTAATAAGAATGTAAATTTCTGGAATTTATGGTTCTGGTGGTCTGTGATGTCCAGAGGCCCATAATTAAAGACTATTCAGTGCCCTGTGTGTGTCCCAAACAACCTAGATAACTATCAATAGAGTAATTACAGATATGGTACAGATGTGATCATGGCCAGGATGGCAGGAGATGGCCAAAGTGACAAAATAACAGATAACCTCACAAACTAACCATAGAAGTTGTGGTTTTTGCATGTCCTTTCCATCTTTCCCTATATACAAACAAATTTCATACAATTGTGATAATCTTTTTTTTTTTTTTTTTTTTTGAAACGGAGTCTCGCTCTGTTGCCAGGCTGGGGTGCATGATCTTGACTCACTGCAACCTCTGCCTCCCAGGTTCAAGTGATTCTTCTGCCTCCGCCTCCCAAGTAGCTGGGACTACAGGCACATGCCACCACGCCCGGCTAATTTTTGTATTTTTAGTAGAGATGGGGTTTCACCATGTTGGCCAGGATGGTCTTGATCTCTTGACCTTATGATCCTCCCGCCTTGGCCTCCCAAAGGCTGCGATTACAGGCGTGAGCCAACGTGCCCGGCTGCATTTTGCACTTTCTTATTCAACATTTTAGAGTAGATCTCTTCATGAATTTTTAAAACATCATTTCAGGGCTGTATAATGGCCCACTGTGCATGACCATTTGCTGAAGACCTGTTGGGCATGTATAGCTTTCTTTCATTTATTATGGTAATGGACAACATTGTGGGAACTTTCATGTGTGACTCTCTGTTCCTGATGAGCACTTCCTGAAACTGGGTCTCAAACAGTGGTAAGAGCCAGTGAACTCAGACAGTCCCCAGTGTCGCCGGACCTTGCCAGGCCACTAGGCTTTCTTTCCAACCTGCCCTGTTGCCACCTGCCTTGATGAGAGGCCCGGGCTCAAGACCTTGGCATTTTCAGGCCTGAGATATTGCTAAGCTAGTAAGAAACATGATCATAAAGGATTTGAAACAAGTTTTCAATCAGTCACAGCATGTGGAAATTCTTCAACATCTAAAACTGGGGCTTCCCCTTAGATGATTGTTTCCTTGTGAGAATGACTGTTTAGCTCGGGAACTGTAGTTAACAATGGGAGACATACATCACTTATCCTTAAGCTATTGTGCTTGACAGCTTTTTGTGAGAAACGTAGGCTTATTAACTTAGTCACATATAAGCACTTGTGTGTGCTGCGAATCGAGCATTGCTTGTTGGCTAATCCAGTTACATAAAGAAGATACATTCTTGATTTTTCTGGTATTTGTATCTGTGCTCTGCTCATATTCCATAAGAGCAGTTGCAGTTCTGTGTATAATTTTGTTTTTTCTAGAACAATGTTGAGCCCCAAGCATTATTGAAATTGAATTGGAACTTAAAATTCAGTGCGATTCCTAAGCAACTCATCTCCTGCTGTGTGCCAGACATTGTGGGCTACTGAGGACAGAGGTGGAGGCGACTCAGCCCCACTCTCAGTGCACTCAAAGTCCAGTTGAAATTAAGCATATTGCCCCGGAAAGTTCTGAGGGTGGCGGGGTTTTAAGAAGTCTCTTAGGAACATGCAGGAGAACCAAGGAGAGACTGATCAGAAGCTCTGGAGAGAAGGTCTCCGGAGGCTGGGCGTGAAGGCATTTGAGAGCCAGGCAAGTGAAGCCGGGAGAAGCATGTGCCAAAGCTCAGGAGGTGCCAGGGGAAGGCCAGGTGGGCCAGAGTCCAGCATGATGGGAGTGTGGCTGGAGCAAGGGGGCTGCCAAGGAGGCAGAAGGAGGAGCAGCTTCCAGAGGCCTAGAGTGAGGTGCTGTTCACCTGCACCCACGGCCCACCTAGTACCCAGCTAACCAGCCAGGATAGCAGAGCCAGCGAGTGTGGGGAGTGCAGTGCCATCTACCTGCACCACGGCCCACCTGATACACAGCTAAGCAGCTGGGATGGAAGAGCCAGAAAGCTCGCCGTCTCTGCTCAGAAGATCGCGGTTTAACAGTCAGGACTTTGCTTTATTGACAGAAATGCCCATGTCAGGGAACACTTCTCCTGCTTTCCGTTTCAGCTTTTCTATTGCAAGTTCACAGAGTACCTGGAGGATTTCCACATCTGGCTGTCGGTGTACAGCAGGCCCTCCTCCAGCCGCTACCTGCACACACCACGCCTCACCGTGTCATTCACCCTGCTGTGCGTCTACGCGTGTCTCACTGCCCTGGTCGCTGCTGGAGGGCAAGAGCAGGTGAGGGCCGTCGCTTTTCCTTACAGCAGCTTCCAGATCCCAGACTACACTGTGGCCCCTTTTTGCCTAAGAAATCAACAAAGCTCACAGTCCTCTGAGAAAAGTGTAAACCAGGGAAAGCAAGCCTGGCTGCCTGGGGACCGGAGAAGGAGCAGGAGGGCTCTGCCCGGTGTGGCACTGGGTGGGCCTGCACAGCCCTGACTCTGCTGGCTCGGTGGACAGCTGCTCTGTGGGAGCTCGTGCCCAGGCCCAGCAGTAGAACTTTTCCAGAGAGCCTGGCAGTCAGTTGTCTTTGAGAATCATCTTGAATTTTTTTTTTTTAAGTTGGCAATTCATTTAGATTTTGAACAAGTCCTCTGGACAAAAGAACACAGAGCCATTCTGATGGGCACATTTTCCCTCAAGATGCCAGTTTGCACTGGCAACTCTGGTCAGATTGTTCCTCATGAGATGTAGTAAATTACTTCGAAATCAGTGTCGGCAGTTAAAATGGAGACCGTCCCTTTCCTGAGGAAAAACAACACAGCAGGACGTGGGCTGAGGGAAAACTGACTTGTTTACTATGACAACATCATGGCCATTCATGCACCTGGCCCACCGGGTTCACTGCTGGGTCGTGGTGCGCCTGGAGAATGTGGTGACAAGGTCCGTTTCCGAGGAGGGGGCCAGCGACCCATCCATGTGACAGCCAGGCATAGTGGCTCCTTTATGACACCAGGTATCAGAGAGATCCAATAACAATTATGGATTGGTGAGATTGAAAAAATAACAATGCATAGAATTTGTAAAAAGAGGATAAACAAGTATCATCAAGTAGCAGGAAGGGAACAGCTCTGTCCGGCCGGAAATAGACCAGGGCCCGTGGTGAGGAAACCTACGGTCAGTCTCTTCTTTGAGGCTGACATGTTGTCTGACGTTGGGCCACTGACCACTTCTCTCTGTTCATTGGTACCTTGTGGGTGTTGATGCCTTGCCGGATTGTAGCCATGATTCAATCCATGGAGCACGTGCCTGGTAGAGAGTGGGTGCGTGGCAAGCATTTGTTCAATCCAAAAGGATTTGTATAAGAAGAAACAAAATGATTGCGTGTGTTTTTTTTTTCACTCCTGGGGTATAAGAAGCCTTTGCTGGATTCCTTCTGCTTGTATCCATCATATCAGTTCTATATATAGATCTATTTTTTTCTTAGAACGATATTGAACATGATGCAGTATTTAAATTGAATTGTGGCCAGGGTGGTAGCTCATGCCTGTAATCCCAGCACTTTGCGGGGCCGAGGCAGACAGATCACCTGAGGTCCGGAATTTGAGAGCAGCCTGGCCAACATGGTGAAACCCTGTTTCTACTAAAAATACAAAAATTAGCTGGGCGTGCCTGTAATCCCAGCTACTCGGAAGGCTGAGGCAGGAGAATCACTTAAACCTGGGAGGCAGAGGTGGCAGTGAGCCGAGATCTTGCCACTGCACTCCAGGCTGGGTGACAGAGCAAGACTCCATCTCAATCAATCAATCAATCAATTGAATTGTAACATAAAATTCATGGTTCATGAAGAGAGCACTTTTATTAAGTGTAATGTATGTATTCACATTACATATATTTGTAATTACACCATGACTGTTTTAAGTTGGACTCCTATCAGGTTGATGTAACGGCTGCTGTTGGTTTGTTGCAACCCCAGTTGGATGTCAGCCCCACCCTTGGATCCTTCAGGGTGGGTCTCCTGTGTACCCTCCTGGCTTCTCCAGGGGCCCAGCTCTTGTCCCTGCTCTTCAGGCTCAGCAAGGTACCTGCGACTTGTCCTCATGGCCCTGTTCTCCTGAGCAGCCCCTTCATTGCTGGGGAACACACTTGGTGAACCACCTCTTTCCTTCTGCAGGAAGCCCCGGGGCCTGCCCGAGCAGAGCCACACTGCCCGCCTAGAGGAGAAGCACAGGCCGAGGCACCCCGGGGTAAATGTGTATTAAAACTCTCAGAAACTCTCCGTGGGGCTGAGCCTTTTGCACCAATGTACTAAGTAGAAATTGTATCTTCTGCTTTCAGTTTGCATTATGTTTGTTATGAGTAATGTTGGGCATCATTTCATGTGTTTAAAAGTCATTTTATTTTCTGTGGTCTGTCCACTTTCTTTTCCCACATTTATATGAACCTTATAAAATCCTTTCTTTTCTGAGTGATATATAAATACTTTTCACCAGCTAAGTAAAGTAGGTCTTTGTCAGATGGATAGTGAATCCATTTTCTAGTTGCTAGTGCCATTTGTTTTATTAATTAAACATTTTTCTCAAGCTGCCATGTTTCCTTAAGGCAGCCTCGAGTGGGTGTGAGGGTTGCCCAAGCCAATACCAGGACTGAAGCATCAACAAAAGTCCTCGTTCTAGTCTTGTTCTCTCAGAAGTACTCATTCTGGCTGAGTCAGGAAGGAAGAGTATTTGCTGAAGAAAGAAGTATCCCTGCTAATCATTAAACATATCCCTGTCTAAATGTATGATCCCAAAACATCATACATTGGACTTTTATTTTTTTGAATCAGGTACTAATTCCTGCCGAAGGATACCAGACACACAGGAGCCATGCAAGGTAAATCAACCATTACGCGCAGCAGCTAATCCTCTAGCATGAAATGCGAGCAATTAGATTTCTCTGGCATCCTCCTTTGGCTATGGTCTGGCCATGGATGGGTCAGGCCCAAGGTGAAATGGACACAAGAAAAGATCGATGCAAGACCTGCTGTGCTGGCTGGGGGCCGTCCTCCCTAGAGGGAGGTCTGTTTCCCAGGACACATGCCACAGCAGCCCGGCTGTCCAGGTGGGTCAGAGAGAAGGGGTCTCAGCAGAGGCCTGAAACAGGAAGGAAGCGCAGCCCAGCAGAATTCGGAAAGCCCCGTGTGTCTACTCAGTAAATACCGGCAGGACCGTGGGAGAGACACTGTGGAGCAGCAAGGCTCGGGGTGATCGCTCTGTGAGCTTCTCCACCTCCTTGTGAGGAGGGGGCTCAGAGAAGCTGCCCCAGTGCTGGGAGCTCCATTCCAGGTCTCAAAGAAGCCTGTGACATGGGGCAGTTGAAGGGCAGCTTCTAATGGCACCGCTGCGGTACCCCATTGCTATAGTGCTTTTCGGATCTGTGTGGTGTGACTGCCCCTTTGCTTATGTGGGATTCTGCTCTGTGGGACACATGAGGGCACACACGATGCCGGGTTTGCCAGGTTCTAACTCCCTGGCGGCAGCTCCGCCGCTCCTGTTCCTGAGGGTGGTACTCTCGAGCCGCTGCTTGAAACACGGTGTGCCCCCTATGCCCCAAATACCATGCCAGAGCTCTGCGCCCTCCCCACTTGGAGGCTTTGTTCAACTAGTTGCTCTTGGCTGAATTCCCCTCTGTGGCAGGGTCGTGCCTCCCAGAGAACCAGGTGCAATCACCCTGACCGCATGGAGCTGCTATTAGGCCACCAACATTTCCCCAGGCGCGGCCACCGTCCTCCGAGGGGTATGAAGGAGCCGGCTCTCAGGCCGCCTGTGCTTCCTCCCTCAGAATTCTTTAGAGGCCTGAGCACCACACCCTGCCCATGTCAGGCCCGTCCTCTGAGAAGGCGGCAAGCCACACCACTGTTGAGCGTCATGTGTGAAGCCCTGTCTGTGGAGACATTAACCTTGGCATGACCTTGTCATTCTAGCATCCTGCATCAGCCATTGTCTCTGGGAGTGGCAGGGCCCAAAGGAAGGCGGCAAGTGATGATGGCACAGCCTGTCCAGCCCCTAAGCTGGAGGCCCACGGGGCTGACCACAGCGGGACTGCTTTGATGGGGAAGAGCCACTGCTGCCCTCCCTGTACTCAAGGTAACTGGCTCGCAACCACAGCCCCCTTCCTGCCAGTCCAGCAGACCTGCCGCCATTGGGAGAGGTGGGGCAAGCAGAGCCACAGTTGGGCCAAATGTCACTGAATACTCTAGTCTCATCTGAAAACCAGGCATGGGCCCACCCAAAACTGAGGCGTCCAACTTTCCTCCAAAGTCTTGGTGCTTTCTGGCAGGTACTTAACATGGTCAGATCTTTTTAAAAGTCAGTAATATGCTCATAACCTTTTTAAAGTATTCTGGAATGTGAAGCTTTGCATTTTTTAATGCCAATGACAGTGAATGATAGTCCCAGCTTCCAATTATGCTGGAATCTCAGCAGTGAACTGGTAGAGGCAGGGATTACCCTAGAACAACCAGGGCCGTGCCCAGGGAGATTGAATCCTGCTGCAATCCTAGGAGGGCAGCCAAATCATGGCAAAGGGGAGACTGTGGTGGGCCTGGCCTGGCAGGGGTGTGTGACTTTGGGATCCTGGAGCCATGTGGTACGTGAGCAGATGGTTTAATCGAGGCTCCAGCTCAGCCCAGGTCCTTGTGTACTGGATTCAGGTGCTTGTTCACAGTGACTGGCAAGGTCTGTGCATGCAGCTATGTCTGGTTGGACCCATGCTGCACAGCACCTAACACAGTGGGGCACAAAAGATCCTTTCTGTGAGTGAACAGGCTTCAGGCGGGTAAGCCTTCAGTGTAGGCACAAGTATCAGCAGTAGATCAGAAGGGAAACTCATCCCAAGGACCAGCGACCCTCCCAGACAAGCTGGACACATGGCCTGGGCTGGAAGGGAGCACTCAGGAGTACAAGGCTCACACTGGCAGACCAGCCACCGATGAGGTTTTGGAGGAGGTGTGGCTCAGGACGACACCACTGTCCCAGTCACAGCTCACCTTCCTTGTTTTATGTTCAGCCAGTGTCCCTCGGTTTGCCTAATACCAGCTTCCCAGCAAGAGCTCCTTAGTTGTTGAAAGGTATTGTGCTCGATTGCCCTAGGTTGACGTGGCATCCTGCCTCTAAGAGCAGTCGCTAGAAAATGGGCTGAGATGGCTGCACCTGGAGGTATGAAGAGCTATATAGGGCAACCCTCTGGTCCTGTACCTGGCCCTGGGGAAATCACACAGCAGAGAGGGAAGGATGAAAACCACAGGGGACCAGTCACAGCCCTGTCCCTCGTGGTGTGTGGGACCTGATCCAAATCAGGGCAGACCCTCAGATCCCAGGTCAGCCTGCTTAGTTGTTTGGGGTCTGAAATGGAAACTGATCCCTCTGCCTCTGATGTTGGGGATCCATAGGTCTGTTCAGAAAAAGAGGCCCCCAAAAGCCTTCTGAGGGCACAGCGAGGCAGGAGTTGCTGCTCCCCACCCCCACTGCCACCCCAGACCCTCAGGTGAGCACCAATGTCCCAGCTCAGCAGTCGGGCAGGAGTTCCCTTGTTCTCAGCCTGTGCATTCTATTCAGGACCTCAAGGGATTGGAGGAGGCCTGTGGCTAGGAAGGCCCTCTGCTTCACTCAGTCTGCTGATTCAGATGTTAAGGTCACCTGGAAACACCCCCAACCCCGAACACACTCAAAAATCACATTTAACCAAATGCCTGGGCACCCTGCAACCCAATATAGTTGATGCCTAAGATTCACCACCACACTCCGTGTGATAGAGATGCCAAGGTCTCTTAAGCTGCCTCGTCTCTGTCCTACTCTTCCGCAGCACCCAACAGTGGTTTGGAGGGACTAATGCCCTGGTGGTCGAGGGCCCCTCAGCCTTGGTGGAGCTCTGCAGTGTGGGCCATTTGTGGGACCACTTCTCTGGCCTGCAGTTTGGGGACAGGATTTCTAGGCTACAGGTAAGCTGTAGAGGTTTTCAAACATCCTCAGGTCCTCAGATGGAAAGTCTCGCATTTGTAAATAAATCCCCGCATTTCTGGGAACTCATCGGATTCAGGCTCCAGATGTCGCTATTGCTATTTTCTCCCTCATTTCTCCCTCCCACCTCCTGGGGTAGATAAAATCATATGCAGATCCCAATGGGTGGCTTGGCCTGGTCAGCCCTGCCACGGCAGAAGGCCTGGATGGAGTCCAGATATTAAACAAGAAGCTGCAGGACGCCCGCCTAAGGAAGGAAGGAACCAGCTGCCGAGCTCCTGAGAGGAGCCAGTTCCCAGCCAGGAGCTCTGGCTAGAATATGCTGCTCATGGTCTCCCATCATTTGAAAAAGCATATGCCTTTGGGACAGGGATTATGATGCATGTGTCACAGATTCTGATCCTGTCACCCCGGCACATGCTGCCTCTCTGGCTCCCGTCCAGCTTGGACTCGCCATCGGAGACCGCAGGGTCATTCAGTGTGGCTCCATGGCCCACGTCTTCATAAACCACAAAGAGTAGCCACAAAGCCAAGGCCCTTACTTCCCGTCTCTTCCATCTCAACTGTAGATGTTGAATCACTCTGTGAGAATGGGCAGGTACTTAGACCTCTCTTGTGCCTCCGTTTGCTCATCTGTAAAATAGGAACATCAGAGAGCTTAATTCTTAGGGCCTGGGGAGGAGCAGCTGAAATATGAAAGCTGTCCTGTTAGCATCATGCCTGCCCCAGCGGAGTGCCCGCCGGCATCCAGCTTTGTTGTTGTTGCTGCTGTTATTATTATTATAGCCCAACCTGTTTTCTTCCCCCTTCCCCTCTCTGTGCTCTGTTCCATCTGCCTGTTGGGTTTTCCTTTCTCTTTCCCACTCGGCAGCTTCAGGGAGGTCAATGTCCTCTTAGCAGACAGGGGTTCCCCACCGATGAGCAGAAAGACACTGCCCACGTCCAGCACCACTCCCACAGCTGGCTTCCTGCCATGGCGAGGCCATGGGCCCTCATCAGGCAGTGTCCCTGTGCTTAGGCAGCAATGACTGCTGGGTGGCCTGCTGCCCTAGAGGGTGCTGACCACCACACTTTCCCTGGGGGCAGGTTTGGCCAGGAGCAGTGTGTACGGTGGCTGCATCTGCTGTCCCTCTCCGTGGTCTGCTGTGTTTTCATCACCCAGCCGCTTATGGTAAGAAACATCCTCCATGGTAGAAGTGCCTTCCATCAGGACGGGACCTAGACGGGAAGGGGAAATAGAGGCTTCATTTTGGTGGTGTATGACTTTTCTTTATACCCTGATTTCAATTGTGGTGAGAGAGAACCAGGAGCCAGGCTCTGTGCTAAGCTGCACATGGGCCTGTTCTTTAATCCTCATAAACATCTTCGAGAAGTGAACCACTTTAACCCACATTTTTCATTTGAGGAAATTGAGCCTCAGAGAATTTAGGTCTCTTGGGCGAGGTTACACCTGGTGAGTAGCTGGGCTGGGAATCCAAGGCAGTGACTACTGGTGTCTTTAAAACTGGGAGATGGAGTCCTGTTCATGATTAGGGGACAGGAGGACAGCTCTGTGTGGAACGAACACGGGCACAGGGTGGCTCTCTGCTCTGTCATGTTTTTCCTTCCAGGTATGCCTCATGGCCTTGGGTTTTGCTTGGAAAAGAAGAGCTGACAACCACTTTTTTACTGAGTCTTTACGTGAGGCTACCAGGGATCTGGACTCTGAATTGGCAGAACGTTCCTGGACTCGCCTCCGCTTCTCTTCAAGCTGCAGTATTCCTGACTGTGCAGGCGAGGTTGAAAAAGTAAAAAAATGACCTATGCAGTGCAAATTGAGCTTTAAAAAACTGCTTTATGTTCTATCACTCATATCTGAATGTAGGCTTTGAATTCAAATTGGGTTGCATCTTTGGAGACCCATGGGATGTCTTAATTTCTTATGTTTCTTTGCACACACATATATGATAGATGAACACATAGGACTTATTTTTTTTTTCACTCCCATCCTAAAGAAGTTAGAGCATCAAGACAATTAGCATATTTTAAAATACTGAAGCAAATGAGAACTCTAATTCTTGGCCATGATTTTGGAGAACTTTTAGGCCATTTGCCCTTCAGTGGACCCGCAGAAAAGGTACTCCTCCCCATCATTCCTCCCTCCCTGACTTCATCCCTTCGTCCCTTCCTCCCTCCCTTTCTTCCTTCTTTTATTCAGTTTTGCCTATTGTATGTGTAGCATTCTGTTGGGCAGTGTGAATGATGTGAAGGAAGAGAAAGGTCTATTGGCCACTGCAAAGAAATTCACAGGCTCATTGATTAAGTGCACATGAAATGCATGTGCGATTCTGTACTCTTGTAATAACCACAAGTCACTTATGACCAAGGACCCAATCCCAGTTCATTTAGAGTCAGACCCTGGTCTGGGCCTCTGCTCATCTCCGCCCTCCTCCTCGCAAAGGATCCTGATAAACTTCATGTCTGAGGACCTGTCTGAGGCCTCTCAGCCCTGCCTGAAACCAGGGCTGCTGCTGCTGAAGATAGGTGGTGCACACAGGTTATGTAGTCATTGTGCTATTTTGCATCTACATTGTATTTACATTTGTCATATCATTTGTTCCTTATAACACCTTATGAATTAGGCAGCATCACTGCACCCCATTTAAAGATGATGTGAAACAATTAGGCCCAAGGTATACTGCAATAAAGGGGAGTCTGGGGCCCAAACCTGGCCCACCTTGCCCTTTCCTCCTGCACCCCTGCCCTGCAGCACCTTAGCTCTTGAGAAGCAGCATTGCCCTGGTTCCCTCATACCTGTTGGATCTCAGCTTTCCTTTGTGCTTCGAAGGCTGTCCTTCCTCTTCTCCCCTCGGGCAGCTATGCCCTGCTGTGCTGCAAGTTTGTTCATTTTCTTTCTATCGTCCCAGCCTTGGGGGTGAGGCTCCTTCAGATGAATTCAGCCTAATCCTGAGGGCCAGGCTGTGTCATCTCCAAACCTACGCATGGCTCATTAGCACCTTAGAATCGGGATGCCCCCCACACCCAAGCCTCCCCACGGATCTCTCGGCCACACATGTTCCCTTCTCAGAACGGCACAACAGCCGAAGGGAGTCACTTAACTCCCAACACCCTGCATGTGCAGCTTTATATTGTTTGCATCCCTGCTGTCGAGTTCCTAGAAGCCCAAGTCTCTAGGAGGAAGGACTGTCTCTGATTCCTCAGATGTCCCCAGTGCCTGATCCAGTGAATGTGTGTTGATGAATGAATACCTACAATGAGTTCATTTATCTGGCTACTGTTATGCCCTGTCCGTGAACAGAGTATAAAAGTAAAAATGATTTTGGAAGAAAGAAAAGAAAGGTCATTTCTTGCTAAGACTATACTTTAAAATGATTTTTTCATACCTTGAAAGTCTCTGAGAGAAAATACTGTGCCCGTGCCCAAGATAATTGCTGCTGTAATTTGGCGGTAGTAGACACACCCCTCGTGTACAGCAGCTCTTTGTAATAGCCCAACTGCAATCCCTGCCAAAAAAGCTTGCCTGGGACATGAGCAGATTTTTAAAAATGGGTCTACCCCCCGTCTCTGATCCCTTCCCCAACAACCTGGTCTATGTTATTCATACAAAGTGCCTCTTTGTTCCCAAATGCCAGGCTGAATGTACAGCACAGCAATGACGCATTCCTTGGCTTGGCAGGAGCACCAGGGGCCTCTCTCCTTCCACCCGACAGCCCACGGCTCACCGGGCTCTTGTCCCTGACAGGTCTTGGCTGCCCGACAACAAGCTCGCCACCTGCGCTGGGCACATCCACCCTCCAAGGCCCATCTGAGGGTCACCAGAGAGAGGATGAGGAGAGAGAGTCGCACACAGGCTGCCCTGAGGTGGGTGGCGGCCTCTGTTGGGAGGGCTTGCTCCACTCCAGCTCCCTTCTCGGAGGGGGTGCCCCACTGCTGCTGGTCCTCCTGGGAGATTGTTCTCCTCGAGGAGTCGGGAGTGGAGGTGGGGACCACCTTGCTGTCCCCAGAGCTATCCTTATCTATGTAACAGCCTGTGCTGCCCAGCAGATGGGAGGAATTCAGGGAAACAGAATTGAAGTCAGAAAACTCAGTTCCACAATTTGCCCATGATGAGAAATTGATTAAGAAAGCTTCCTCCTCTGGGCCTCAGCTTCATGCATCCAGCATGGATTCACACACACAGTTGGATTTCATCCCACCCATACGTGTGCTTAGCACATGGTCTAGGGCTTCTGCTTCTCCAGCTGGGACACACAGGGATGTGGAAGCTTGTAAGATAAATGCAACACCTCTTCTTAGGGCATGGATTTAGCCCAGTGACAGGTATTTTAAAATATTTAATATTCAGATATGCACAGCTGGTGTTCATAACATATTTTAAATTTTTTTAGATAAAATACAAACCTTAATAAATATCATGCTGTGGCAAAGCTCTCCAACTTCTACCTCCAACACATTTCTCTCAGTGGTACCATCCCCCTCCAATCATGGTGGTGCTGGATGGCAGCCACTGCAAGGAGCCTTCTCTAAATGCTAGCCAAAATCCCTCTTCAAATTCGAAACACAAATTTGGTCTCCTGCAAATCTTTCTGGTGTAGTTTGTCAAGGATTTGGGAATTTCTGATAGTTTTTAAAAAATGGCATGTGATAGAAGCACCTCCAACCATCTTCCTTAAAAAGCAATCCCTTCATACCATGTGGCACACCATTAGCTTCCCCTTAAATATTTTCACATCCCTTTCCAAGGAAAAGAGCTGTGGTTGTGTTAGGATGTCACATTTAAAGGAGAATGGGAGAGGAATTCCGGGAAGATGGAGCGGTGGCCAAGTTTTTTACTCTTACCAAATCTCCTCATAAAAATAGAGCAATTAGGATAGCAAAAACAAAACCCATAGAAAACATGCACAACAAAATTACATGAGTTGGCCGCCGCCACCACACACACCCCCAAAGGCACTCAGGTGGGAACCAACCAGAGAGTGCACCCACCCTGTAGCTCAGCAGCTACAGAACATGGTGGAGGGAAGGATAGGGTACATGATGTATCTGAGAATAGGAGAACCCCAAGCTCCTGTAGGTGTTGTTCACTGGGAGGGTGGTGGGCACATCTGGGAGGAATTTGCACAGTCACGTTTACAGGTGAGTGCAAGGTCTGGAGGTCTGGAACTGCTGGGCCAGCTCAGCCCTCAGAACTAACCAAACCCAGCTCTGCCAGGACATAGCCCTCTGGGGTGGGGTGGCTTGGAGCACTGCTGGGGGAAGCATCCAAACCAAGCAGAACAGGCCCAGAGAAAGCATCTAGGAAACAGGCAAAACTAGTAAAGTATTAGGTTACAAAATTAAAAGACAAAAACCAATATCATATTTATATACAAGCAAAAGTCAGAGATTTAATACAAGACCATATTCAACAAAGCAAATAATAAAATAAATACAACAAAATACACTTAGGCATAATCTTAAGTTTCTCTAAGATTTCACTGAGGAAAACTTCCCTATGACTCAAAATCCAGACACAAAAGGGGAAAATAAAAATAAATTGGATGATTACATAAAACTTGAAGAGAAAAAAATAACTCCTACATTAAAAGAAAGTAAATTTGTAAAATAAAATGACAGCAACAAACTAAGAAAAAATATTTGTAACAAAGTTTTAATATTCTCTCTTTGTTTTTTTTTTTTTTTTTTTTTTTAGACAGAGTTTTGCTCTTGTTGCCCAGGCTGGAGTGCAGTGGCTCAATCTCGGCTCACTGCAACCTCTGCCTCCCAGGTTCAAGTGATTCTCCTGCCTCAGCCTCCCAAGTAGCTGGGTTTACAGGCATGTGCCACCACGCCTGGCTAATTTCTTGTATTTTTAGTAGAGACAGAGTTTCTCCATGTAGGTCAGGCTGGTCTTGAACTCCTGAACTCAAGTGATCCACCCGCCTCAGCCTCCCAAAGTGCTGGGATTATAGGCATGAGCCACCACTCCCAGCCTAAGGGATCAGCAACTCTTTAAAACCTAAAACTGGACTGGAAAAGTGAACAGAGAGTTCACAGAAAAAAAGAAATTCAAATGGCTCTTTCACTTACAGTAAGAGAATTGCAAATTAAACTGTGAAAATAAAAAAAATGTGGCCGCATACTCTGTCAGTGAGGCCATGGCAAATAGAGACTTTCACACAGTGCTGGTGTGAATGCAAAATGGTACGGCCACTATGGGGGAAATTCGAAGTCTCTACACAACGATAGATTCATTTACCGTTTATCCAGCATCTCCAGTTCTTAGAATCGCTCTTAAAGACACATTAAGGAAAACATGAGCAGACCCATGCACAAAGCCATTTGTGTGGGAACTTTTGTAATGAGAATAGCCTGGAAAGAACGCACATGTCTTGCTGGAGGGACAGGAACACAGTGGAGTAGTGTCCAGCTATGTAGAAGCATGAGGACTATCCCTCCAGACTCCCAGGGAGAGGCCTGTAGGAGTCACTGCAGGAATGAAGCTGGGTGGAGGAAAGCAGGCGTGCTGTGCTGCCCACTGCTTAATGAAAGGGGACATGAATATGCGTGCCTGTGGATCTGCTCACCCTAAATAAAACAAGGGAAAGTCAATCCAGGCACCTTTAGGAAATATTAGTCGTTACTTATGGGGAGAGAAGGAATACGATTTTTAAAAATCTGTGTTAAGGTTAAAAATTCGAATTTATAAGCCTAGTCTCTAAGTACAGAAAAGAACGAAGGGAAAACACCCTAAAGCTGTTTTCACCAATCGTATTGTTAGTGGAGCGTTAGTATCTTTATTCTCATTGTTGATTTATTGTGGGGTAAAGGAAATGAAGAATTCTGTTATTTTCTAATTCTGTCATTCCTGGTGTCCTTTAAAAGTGGAATTCTTGATGTGAGAGAAAGAAGGTACGGATCTGAGTTCAAGGAAGTCAAAACTCTGTAGTCCTGAATTTGAATTGCAAGTATAGGTATGGAATCATGTGGGTTTTTTTTTTTAAGGAAAATATATATATATATTTTCTAGATCTTTCCAGCAAGAAAAGACCTAGAAACAGCCCAGAAGCAACACACACTTTTAACACCTAGATTTGGTCTGCCAAAAAGAAATAGGAGTCACTGGGATTCCTGATTTGAAGACGGTGATGGAAAATGTTTAAGATGAGCCTGGAATCTTTCTTAGGCAAGGGAGCAATTAATAACTGCTGGAGTCATTGTCAGAGGACCAAGAAGCCAGTTTAAAGAGGTTCAGATTGGTCAAACATGGGGTAATTAGATATCAAGATTAGAAACTACTGAATTGAAGTTCATGAAATCTATCTAAAGCCATGAGCTGGTAACAACACCCGCAATGTAATTGATCAGTGTTGGTGGACACCCAGAAACCAACTTGATAAAAGCCAGTGAAAGTCTGCCTTTCCTATACAAACTGTACCCCTGGGAAACCACATCACAGGAGGGGGGATATTTCTCTTTAGAGAGGAATTCCAGCTAATGAATGAGGACTAGGCAATAGAATTAGAGCCTGACCATTTTTGCAGTTTTAATGAAGTAATGAATCTAGGCATTGCTCATTAACAGTGGTCAACATAAAAGAGAGGAGGGAGAGAGAAACATCAGACATTCTGTGTCTGCTGGTGGGAAAACACCATCATCTATGAGGCAACCTACCCAAAACAGTCCAATCTTAATCTGATGAAATGATTTTGCCAACTTGTAGTTTACCGTAAGAGTATGTTGACACCTCCATCGAAAAGCAGGACTCTGAGAACATGCTCAACAAATGGATTGCAAAGAAGCAAAAATAAATAGAGATGATACCCATAGACTGGAAGAGACATGAGGAGAAAAGCAATTAATGCAATTTGTCATAGTAACAGACTAAGAAAAGCCATATGATCATCTCAATAGAGGCAGAAAAAGCATTTGATAAAATTCAACATTAATTCATCCAAAAAAAAAAGAACCTCTCAGCAAACTAGGAGTAGACGTAGGAATAGAAAAGAGTTTCCCTGAACTAATAAAGGGTATTTATGAAAACTCGACACCTAACATCAATCAATAGAGAGACATTGAATGTTTTTTAAGATAACGAACAAGGCAAAAATGTCCTCTCTGATCACACATATTGAACATCATTGGAAGTCCTAACCAATGCAATAGGCAAGAGAAAGAAATTAAAAACGTATTGATTTGAAAGGAAGAAATAAAACCATCTATTGGCAAATGACATAAATCGTCTATGCAAATAACTTACAAAAACAAGCTTTCTGGAACTAATAAGTGAATTTAGCAAGTTTGCAAGACAAGTCAGTATACAAAAGTAAATTATATTCCTATGTACCAGCAATGAACAATTGAAATTTAAAAAGGAATGCCATTTACAACAGCACCAAATAAATTAAGTACATGGACGTAAGTCTAAGAAAACGTGTGCAGGATCTGTATGTTGAAAATCACAAAACTCTGATGAAGGAAGTCAAGAAGATCTGAATAAATGAAGAGATAGACTGTGTGCGTTGATTGGAGGACTCAGTAATGTTCAGGTGTTGATTCTTTCTGCAGTTTCAATGCAATACCACAAGATTTTTTTTTTTTTTTTTTTTTGATACAGAGTCTCACTCTGTCGCCCAGGCTGGAGTGCAGTGGCGCGATCTCAGCTCACTACAACCTCCATCTCCCAGGTTTACGCCATTCTCCTGCCTCAGCCTCCTGAGTAGCTGGGACTACAGGTACCCGCCACCATGCCCGGCTCTTTTTATATATATATATAAAAGTATATATATATACTTTTAGTAGAGACGGGGTTTCACCGTGTTAGCCAGGATGGTCTCGATCTCCTGACCTCGTGATCTGCCTGCCTTGGCCTCCCAAAGTTCGAGCCACTATGCCCAGCAAAATACCACAAGCTTTTTTACAGATATTGACAAACTGATTCTAAAATTTATATGGAAAGCAAAGGAACTAGAATAGCCTAAACAATTCTGAAAATGATGAGCGAAGTCAGAGGACAGACACTATCTGGCTTTAAAACATACTATACAGCTGCAGAAACCAAGGCAACATGATGTTTGGGGACAGATAGACATGCAAATCAATGGAACAGAATAGAGAACCCAGGAATAGACTTACCCAAATATGCTCAACTGATTTTTTGGCAGAGGCGCAAAGATGATCCAATGAAAAAAGAATAGTCTTTTAAAAATGGTGCTGGGGGCCAGGCATGGTGGCTCATGCCTGTGATCTCAGCACTTTGGGAGGCCAAGGCAGGTGGATCACCTGATGTCAGGAGTTCAAGACCAGCCTGGTCAACATGGTCAAACCCCATCTCTATTAAAAATACAAAAAATTAGCTGGACGTGGTGGTGGGTGCCTGTAATCCCAGCTACTCAGGAGGCTGAGGCAGGAGAATCACTTGAACCAGGGAAGGGTAGGTTGCAATGAGTTGAGATTGTGCTACTGCACTCCAGTCTAGGCGACAGAGCTAGACTCTGTCTCGGAAAAAAAAAAAAAAAAAAAAAAATGGTGCTGGGAAAACTGGATATTGATATGCAAAATAAATAAACAAATAAACCCCAACACACACCTCACACTTTATACAAAAATTTCCTCCCAGGGATTTTTTTTTTTTTTTTTTTTTTTTTTTTTTTTTGAGACGGAGTCTCGCTCTGTCACCCAGGCTGGAGTGCAGTGGCCGGATCTCAGCTCACTGCAAGCTCCGCCTCCCGGGTTCACGCCATTCTCCTGCCTCAGCCTCCCGAGTAGCTGGGACTACAGGCGCCTGCCACCTTGCCCGGCTAAGTTTTTGTATTTTTAGTAGAGACGGGGTTTCACTGTGTTAGCCAGGATGGTCTCGATCTCCTGACCTCGTGATCCGCCCGTCTCGGCCTCCCAAAGTGCTGGGATTACAGGCTTGAGCCACCGCGCCCGGCCCCTCCCAGGGATTTAAAAGCCGAGTTTCATTTAAAATCTTTTGGCCCGGCATAGTGGCTCACGCCTGTAATCCCAGCACTTTGGGAGGCCTAGGCGGGCAGATCACTTGAGGTCGGGAGTTCGAGACCAGTCTGACCAATATGGAGAAACCCCGTCTCTACTAAAAATAACAAAAGTTAGCCAGGCGTGGTGGCACACACCTGTAGTTCCAGCTACTCGGGAGACTGAGGCAGAGGAATCGCTTGAACCCAGGAGGCGGAGGTTGCAGTGAGCCGAGATTGCACCACCGCGCACCCGCCTGGGTGACAGAGTGAGACTCCATCTCAAAAGAAAAATTGCAGATTGAAACATTCAAATACCTACATACAGGGTCTGTATGGATGCTAACTTAAAAACTCTTCTTACAGAGACATTTCCATGGACATCCTCATGCTTCTTCTGCTTTTGGGTATAATGTATGGGAGGTTTTCTCAAGATGAATACTCCCTCAATCAAGCTATCCGGAAAGAATTTACAAGGTAGGAGGTTTGGGTAACTCCTCTAGATCTGGGGCCATTGCACTAGTCCATAGCCTGTGTGCACCTTCCCCATATTTCACAACCCACGTATGAAATATAAGGAAGGTTGTCACAATTTCCCTGGTATTAATAAAACCCCCTCCATTCGCAGACTTTGGATACATTCTTAGCATTTTCTTTGGGGTAAATAGTGAAACGAGGATATTTCAAGGAATTTTAAGTTCTGCACCAAAACAGGGTCTTGCAGTTTCTTTTTTGCTGGAGACATCAGTTTTCTGCCAAAGCCTATGGTTGCAGTTCATAATAACTGACATTCAAGTTCAAACAGTTTCTTTTTTTTTTCTTGTTTTTTTTTTTTTTTTTTTTTTGAGACAGAGTTTTGCTCTTGTCACCCAGGCTGGAGTGTAATGGCGCGCTCTCAGCTCACTGCAATCTCCCAAGTTCAAGCAATTCTCCTGCCTCAGCCTCCCAAATAACTGGGATTACAGGCATGTGCCACCACGCTCGCCTAATTTTTTTGTATTTTTAGTAGAGATGGGGTTCACCGTGTTGGTCAGGCTGATCTTGAACTCCTGACCTCAAGTGATCCACCCGCCTTGGCTTCCCAAAGTGCTGGGATTACAGGTGTGTGCCACTGTGCCCGGCCTTCAAACAATTTCTAACACCTCTCAAGTTCTTGATCATTTCTCCAGTTACTCATTTGCTACTTCCTCCTTCTTTCTATAAGTAGTAGATGCTGACCATAGGTAAATCTAGCAGAACTGAAAAGTGAAAAGCAGAAAAATTTCCGTGATGCCACCAGGCAGAGGCAAGCATGATAGCATTTTGTTGTGTCCTATTTCTTTTCCATGTCTCAGTGCTTCTAAAATTGGGATGCATATTGTCACCAACAGGTGCATTTAATGTAGTCTTCCTTTTTTGTTGAGAGTTGTTCTTGAATCCATGGTTAGGCTTTATTTTTACCTGCCACAAATAGTCAGTCTGATAGTCCTTTCAAGGCAGTGTGGCTTTGAATTCTAAAGTGCATGATATGAAATAATATTGGTTCTTTGCTATGATTGCAATGCTGGTAAATACAATAATTCAGTGTGTTCCAGGAGTTACCTTATTTTACTCTGGTGAATATTTAAAGACGCATTTATGCAACAGCTCTATGAGTGTGTTGCCTTTGACTAAGTAATTCAATTTGATATAAATACGTTTTGGTGATATTTTTTGGCAGAAGTGAGTGGCTGGAAAGTCCGTTTAATTTTTATCAATTATTTCAGAACCCATCTATCTTTATTTTTTGTAAGAGAGAGGGTTATTCATATGCAGCAAGATAATGGCTAATGGATATTGTCCCCTTTGTCAGCGTTGTGAACCACTCATAAGGTAAGTCCTGGAAGTCCCAGTGCTATGAGTCTGGGTGTTCTGTAGCTCAGTAATCCAAGTTTTTTTGTTTTTGTTTTCTGCTGAGCATTCTAGTAGTGAAATTAAGTGGAATTTTCTGCCTCCTCATTTGTGAAACAAGCAGTTATTTCCATCCACGACCAACTTTTCAGCCCTCCTATCTGTGCAAGTGCAAGCCTGTGCCAGTAGGTGGCGCTGTGTGCAAAACAAAGTGATAATTTGGTCCTCTCTGAAAATGGAAATCCAAACATGAAAAACCTCTGACTTTTGCTAGTTTATTTTTTATCTCACATTTCACAAGTCAACATCATTTGCCATATTTCTCATGTGAATTGTTGCTTCTTGATAGTCAAATCAGAAATATCGCAGCTGAGATAATATTTGTGAGATCTTAGGTGCGGATGAGATTGATGTGCCCACCTCCACAACTCCTGTGGATTTGCATAGACCTTATGTTTCCCACAAGGATGCAAAAGCCCACTGCCTCTGGGTGCTCTGGCCGCCAGGCAGGGATATTTGTGTGTCCCAGTTGGTAATGGAATGTTTAAAGTGGACCCTCTCCATCTCACCACCTAGCCCCCAATACCTAATCCTGAAACATCAACAACTGAGGGTTTGGCATTTACTAGCATTCCAGATAGAGAAGCTAAGTAAGCCCAGGAGGGGAAATGGATGAAACAGAGTTCAGAGATCAGGGCCCCAACTCATGTTTGGTTGCTAGGTGACTCTGGCAAGTGCTTGGACTTAGCACCTTCATCTGTAAAGGGAGGGAACTGGACTACTGAGTACTTATGTCTTAAGAAGTCATTGCATTCTTGGATTTCGCCATATTTAAGTTGTATTTGAAGTGTTTCTGGACTTATGAAATACTTCATGAAATTCCAAAAAAAAATACATAAAACAAAAAATAAACCAGCAAATAAAGCACCAATCAATGAAGCAAGCGTTCTATCCAAGTGCCATAAATGTAAGCAGCTGGTTTTATCTTTTGCATTGTTTAGCCAGCTTTGTGGGCTTATTTTATGTAATTGTGGTAATTAATACAGACAGGGCCAGAATACTCCTGGCTCATTGGGTTCACTACCTGCACTTTGGATGTGCCAGGAATGAGGCGTGAGATGTCTACAGTCTGGCCATTGGGTGATTTGGGTTATTTTCAGGGCTTTTTTAGTTTCTTGATGTTATTCCAATAGGGAAGCAAGTGTCAAGAAGTGATACCATTTCCCCGAAAGTGGTACAAACTCAGCATGGCTATAATGTCTATACTTTATTCTTTAAAAACACAGAATATGGAGCATATTAGTTGCTACAAATGTACAATGTTTGTCTGTCAAACCATCTTGCTTCCCACAGCAGAAGCTCAACACTTTCCTCTGTTGAAAACTCACCTCCAGCCATCCTTTGCCTCTTTCCTACCCTCCCGCCCTTTCACTGCATCTCTCTGCCCCCTGGTTCATTCATTCTTTCCTTTGGCATGAATATTTGCAGAGATGTATCTGCTCACCTTATGCCTCCCACCTGTGTCTCCATCTGTGTTCTCCTTTCCTGATGCCTCTCTGTTGCTTCATTCCATCCTCCGGGTGCTCTGGCAGGCCTCCAACTTGCTCTGCATTTGATAGTTTGACAAAACTTGTAGAGAAGTCCAGAGTTAAGAACCAATACCCAATAAAAGACCTGCAAAGATTAAGTTCTAGAGATGTACAAACCAATAAAGATCAAATACTTGAAAGGATAAGAGATCATTTCTTTGTAAGAAAAAGGAAATAAAACCAGTCAGATAAATTAATTCACTAGACTTTTACTCATACATGCTATCGAAATTTTTTTTTTTGAGACAGAGCCTCACTGTTGCCCAGGCTGGAGTGCAGTGATGTGATCTCGGCTCACTGCAGCCTTTGCCTCCCGGGTTCAAGGAATTCTCCTGCCTCAGCCCCCCAAGTAGCTGAGACTACAGGCGCACATCACCATGCCTGGCTAATTTTAGTGTTTTTAGTAAAGACGGGGCGTTAGCCATATTGGCCAGGCTAGTCTCCAATTCCTGGCCTCAAGTGATCTACTCACCTCGGCCTTCCAAAGTGCTAGGATTACAGGCCTGAGCCACCGTGCCCAGCCATATGGAAATTTTTGAACACATTTATAGTATATATAGATTATTGGTTGAGGCTACTGCATCTCTTTATTACTGTATATACTGATGACATTTATTTGTCTTTGATTTTTTTAATATTGTCCAATTATTGTCATGACTATCAGGTTTTAAAAAAACTTTTTCTAAATTATCTGCAAAATTATAGCATTTGCCAACCAATTTCTATGGTGTAAATCTTCCCAGCATGGTTTTTTTGTTTTGTTTCATTTCGCTTTGTTTGTTTGTTTTTTGATGAAGGCTCACTCTGTCCCTGAGGCTGGAGTACAGTGGCATGATCTTGACTCACTGCAACCTGCGCCTCCTGAGTTCCAGCGATTCTCCTGCCTCAGCTTCCTGAGTAGCTGGGATTACAGGCATGCACCATCACGCCCAGCTAATTTTTTGTATTTTTAGTAGAGATGGAGTCTCATCATTTTGGCTAGGCTGGTCTCAAACTCCTGACTTCAGGTGGTCTGCCTGCCTCAGCCTCCCAAAGTTCTAGGATTACAGGTATGAGCCACTGTGCCCGGAACCACCATGGTCTTTTACACCACCAGTGTGACATCACTGAACATGGAGTTGGCAGGAGTTGTGCAAAACTGGCTCTCACAATGAGAGTCAGCTCCAGGCCTGCTGTCTACAGCCCAGCTTTGCTCTCAGGCCTCGTTTACCAAAGCCATGGCCATCATCTGAATGACTCACAGTGTGTTCATTCTTTGGAGTAATCTGGATCTGGTGCTTGACCAGGCATTCAATTGTGTGTACTTCTTTCTAACTTCTTCTCACCTTAGGACAAAATTCCTTTTCGCGAGAACTATTTTGGTCTCCCCTTTTTGTGGAGAGAAACCAGGATGAAACAGCCACATCAGAGCCATTTCTGTTTGCTCAGGGCATGTTGATGAGCACCCCATCCTTTCCATTCTTCAGTGACTCTTCATGGGAAGCCATGTATGAGAAAGGTTTTTAGAGTTAGGTGAGAGGTACTTTGCTTTCTCTCAGGAACACTTGATTTTATTCTTTTGCCTCTGGCTGTAGCTCAGAGCCAAATGTACACCCTGCCGCTGCCGTGTGCAGCCTTGGCCTATGCATGTGGCTTTATGGCAGTGTCTGAGCAAACTAAAAATGATAAATTTTGTTCATTTGACATTATTTCAATGCTCCTTTAAATCAGTTCCTTGGTGGAAAAAAATGAAGCCTATTTGTAAGCATAATAAAGAAGTTAATTGGAAAGAAAACAGACTAGTGTTTGTGCCAATACTGCACTTCATCTGTGCCTTCACATCTGCCACTCACAGTCACACGCTGCGCCCAGTCGGCAGTCAGTGCAGAGAGAGGACTGGGTCTTGGTCTGGGTGTCCCAGAGCCTCCCCTGTCTACCCTAGCCCCGGTGCTCCCTCTGCACCAGCCCTGTGGCCCCCACACCTTCCCACCCTTTAGGCTTGTGGAAGCCCTCGCCGTCCCCTCTGCCTGGAATACCCTCCCTCAGATGACCACGGGCTCCACCCTCACCTTCAGGTCTTTGCTGGACGTCACCACCTACTGAAGCCTTCCATGGCTGCTTGAACACCTGCTCACCCCACCACTTGCCTGTCTTTCCTGCTTTTTTTTTTCCCTCCTTCATATTTGTCACAGCATAGTATATGTTTGCTTATTTATCTTATTTGTTGCCTGTTTCCCCATAGGAGGGCAGATAATTGATTTTCTGTTTCCCAGTGCCTAGAAGAGTGCCTGACACCTAGTAGTTGCATGGTAATGTTTGTTGAGTGACTGACTGAGTGAGCAAATGAACAAGTGCTTCATCCACCATTCTCTCTTATCTCCTGCTACTAAGGAGCAAAGTGAGTTCTAGGGTTTCACGCTTCACGCTGCAGGCAGCTTTAGTTTAATTCCTGCGGAGTACCTGAAATCTGAATGAGAGAAAAATTGGCAAGGAAACATGCTTTTTTTCTCACGTTTAAATGTTCTTGTTGATGCAGAAGCAACTTTTTATTTTTGTTCTTGCATTAAGAAATGCCAGAAACTCCTTTGGTGGCCTGAGAAACATCACTGACTGGTGGGACTGGAGTCTGACCACACTTCTGGACAGCCTGTACCCGGGAGGCTCCCCAACAACCCGTGTGCCGGGGGCTCAGGTGAGCTTTCCATCTCCTCTTCATCTCAGAAAAGCCATCCTGAAGTGGGTGAAACAGTCACTAATACTGAACTGCAGCACTGCGTAGGTTCTTGAATGAGCATGCAGGTGTAAGGCCAGTGGCTCTCCAGCGGGTCCCAGCAGAGCATCCTGTTCCTTTCCTGCCGGAACCTGTTGGCCCCATCCCATTACACCCTGCTGAGCTGCACAGGGGTTCTCCAGATTCCTGTGCTTCCCAGGCCTGAGATAGACACAGGGGCTATGGCAGAGCCTCAGGAGCCCTCAGGCTGATGGGGTGCGAGGTCAGGAAATAGAAGATTCTAGTTCCGTGTGCTAACTACCCTGACAAGGAAACACAAGAACCACACCAAAACAGAGGAAGTGCAAGGAAGCTTCCAGAAAGAGGTGAGGCTGATCCCAAGTTCTGAAAAGTTAATATGCATTTTGCATAATCCCATTCCTTGCTCATCTTTTATTTTCAACCCCTTTCCCACGTTTAAAAATGAAATACACTGGGCACGGTGGCGCACACCTGTAATCCCAGCACTTTGGGAGGCCGAGGCAGATGGATCACGAGATCAAGAGTTCGAGACCAGCCTGGCCAACATGGTGAAACCCTGTCTCTACTAAAAATACAAAAGTTAGCTGTGTGTGGTGGTGCGTGCCTGTAATCCCAGCTACTTGCAAGGCTGAGGCAAGAGAATTGCTTGAACCCAAGAGGTGGAGGTTGCAGTGAACCAAGATCATGCCACTGCACTCCAGCCTAAAAATACAAAAATTAGCCGGGCATCGTGGCACGTGCCTGTAATCCTAGCTACTTGGGAGGCTGAGGCAGGAGAATTGCTTGAACCCTGTGGGTGGAGGTTGCAGTGAGCTGAGGTCGCACCACTGCACTCCAGCCTGGGTGACAGAGCTTTTCTCTGTCTCTAAATTTAAAAAAGAGAGAGAAATATATTTATATATTTGTCCACATTCCTTGAGCAGTTTATTTCTAATTTTATTTTGTTGTATTCTATATAGTCTCTTGGGTTTATGATGCTGGAGAAACTTTCAAAAAAAATAAAAGAGAGCATTCTCGTGTGATGCAAGTTACGGACATCATTTGAATGTTAACCCTTTTCCAGGACAAGCCTGGGGAGGTTGTTGCTGCCTTCTTAGAATGTTGGTTATATCCCTAAAATGGTGTTGGAAGGAAAGTAAAACTCTGACCTCTATGGTAGCAGGTGGAGTTACCCAGAGCATCCCCACACCTTTTGAGCGCGGCTTGATGAGGAGGTTTGAAGTCCTCAGCACACCCAGTCCTCATGATCTTTTTTCTCCTTTCAGCCTGGAGCTCTTGGAGGAAAATGCTATCTAATAGGCAGTTCTGTAATTAAGCAACTAAAAGTTTTTCCTAGCCATTTATGCAAGGTAAGATGTTCCTTTTCCTTTTGCTCCCAAAAATAAATGGAACTAGAGAAGTCTAGGCAATATTGGGGCGGGACCCTGGCAGATCATTTGAACTTCTCGGAGAGTTCGGTGGTGATTGGAATTGGCAGTGCCGGGGCTGGGGAGAGGGCGAGCCTCGCCCTTCCTTCCTTACCCCTTATGAACCCTTTCCCAAAGCCTCTTCCTTGGCGTTCTGCTGCAGATTTATTCAATTCACTCTTTGGCCTTAGAGGCTGGCATTCTAGGCAAAACTAGGATTTTTAATCAAACAATCTAAAAATAGAATATTCACATATCCTTTTCTAATGGGGAGGGTGTGCCCTCCCCATTAGAAGGATGGGCATTTTACCTGGCATCTCATGATGGGGAAGTCTTCAAGTGCTCTAAGCCTTAGACCCATACACACCTCAGACGCCAACCTTCCATGGGTAGAACCTTGATCCTGTAGCTTGAGCTAGAGTCTGTAAACCACGAAACAGGCTGCAGAACGATCCTATGAGGAGAGAAGGGCACCATGTTGCAGGACAGAGCAGGTGTTCACAGGCGGCCAGGCCTGGAGATCCCGGATTGCAGGTGGCCTTGGGAATAGCATCTGTGTCTTCTTCTGACTGCTGGTTTGTTCTACAGCCTCCCAGGCCATTTTCAGCACCCACTGAAGACTCTATTCCTACATGTAGCCCCAAAGGTGGAGGCCCTGAGAACCCCTACCTGATAGACCCAGAGAACCAAAACATGACCCTGAATGGTCCCAGGGGCTATGGGGCAAGGAAGGACTGTGTGCTCAGCCTGGGCAGAACAAGGTCAGTGAGATTCAAAGGGCCGGTGCTCATCCTGCCTGCTGCCGCCACTCCTGCTCGGGTGCCTGCTGGACGCGGTGCATCTGCAGCAGGTGCAGCCTCCTGACAGGCCCGCGAGGTCAGCGCACCACTGCCAGGAGCTCCAGCAAGACTTGTCATTGTTGTGAATGATAGAAGCATCACACAGGCTCAGGCCTTCATGTGGGAGAGCACAGAGCAAACGTTCTTTCAAAAAGTGACTGCTAGAACATCTGGAGCTCATGGAATATAAGGAGCATTTGTTGCGTGCTGACCTTGTGCCAAGCTGGGTGTTTACGGTCTCATTTAATCCTCACCCAGCTCTGTGGAGTAGGCCCCGTGCTACTTTTCCCACGTCCTGAGGGTGAGGGGTGGAGGTTCAAGTGCGTAACAAGCACGACCCCATGTTGCAGCTAGGTCTGAGGTCAAGCTGCCTGCCCCATCCAGCCAGGCACACTGTTGCCCACAGCCGCCCGGGGCTCCCCAAGCAGCATGCACCTCACACTGGGTTGGAGCTGTGCTGACCCAGTAGTAACACGGATGGTCTTAGACCAACGGGGAGCTCTAGACAGTTACAGTAATGTGTGCCTTTGAGTAATACTCTTTAAAAAGGAAATGATTTAATTGTTACTAAATACAAATTAGTATTTAGTAACTGCCTTCCCCCAGCTTGTTTGTTCCAAACAATGGGGTCTCTAGAAAAAAAAGAATAAATGAATATTCTAGAGTCCCTGGGGAGAGACACTGGGCATCTCTGCCTCACATGGGGTGGGGTGGGAAATTGAGGCCTCCGTTCTCCAGGTCCCTCCTGCCTGAGGGTCCCCTGAGCTGCTGCAGGGAAGAGGGTGGGGCAAGGAGAGAGGACAGAGGGCTATTGATGAGGTCCCTTAGATACAGAGGGCCATCTGTCCTGCTCCTTGAAGCCCCAGGCACTGTGTGTCCTTGCAAAGTCTTGCATGGGGTGTTCCCAGCATGGGACCTGCAGCTGGGAGCCTCAGTGGACTTCTGCGCCTTCCTCCCTGCCCTGCCTACCCCAGTGTGTGCTGCTTTACAGGCCCGAAGCCCACACAGCCCTGTCTCGACTCAGGGCCAGCACGTGGATTGACCACAGCACCAGGGCTGTGTCTGTGCACTTCACCCTCTATAACCCTCCAACCCAACTCTTCACCAGCGTGTCCCTGAGCGTGGAGATCCTCCCTACGGGGAGTCTCGTCCCCTCATCCCTGGTGGAGTCATTCAGCATCTTCCGCAGTGACTCAGCCCTGCAGTACCACCTCGTGCTTCCCCAGGTGAGCTGACCTGTCTCTTGGGCCTACTGGAGGTGCACAGAGAGATGGGGCTTCACCTGGGCTGGGCTTCTCCACCAGACAGGACTAGTTCCCTACCCATCCACCCACCCCTCCCGTCACACTCTTTGTCACATCTTCTTCATGTGGCAGGCATCACACTAAGTGCTGGGGCACGAGACGAAGAAGACCCCCAGTGGGGAGACCAAACCTCACATGTGTGGCAAGGGCAAATATAGAGCTGTCTTGAGGTACCAAATTCATCACGGGGGAATTGGGCCTGATATTTAGATTCCCCTGGGGGTTTAGCTCAGGCTGCTATAACAGAATAGCCTACACTGGGTGCTTTGAAAAGAGAGACATTTATGGCCAGGCGTGGTGGTTTACGCCTGTAATCTCAGCACTTTGGGAGGCCAAGGCAGGCAGATCACAAGGTCAAGAGTTCAAGACCAGCCTGGCCAATATGGTGAAAACTCATCTCTACTAAAAAAAAAAAAATATATGAAAATTAGCTGGGCATGGTGGCATGTGCTTGTAATCCCAGCTACTCGGGAGGCTGAGGCAAGAGAATTGCTTGAACCTGGGAGGTGGAGGTTGCAGTGAGCTGAGATTGCGCCACTGCACTCCAGCCTGGGCAACAGAGCAAGACTCCATCTCAAAAAAAAAAAAAAAAAAAAAGACATTTATTTCCCACGCTCCCAGAGGCTGGAATTCCGTGATCAAGATCCCAGCCTGGTCAAGTTCTGGCGAGGGCTCTAGTACTGGGCGATGGCCACCTTCTCACGGTGTGCTCACAGAACCTCTTCTTTGTGGGTATACACAGGGAAAGAGAGCAAGAGCGAGCTGTCTAGGGTCTCTTTGTGTAAGGACACTAATCCTATAGGACCAGGGCCCCAGTTAACCTTGATTACTGGCCGGGCGCGGTGGCTCAAGCCTGTTATCCCAGCACTTTGGGAGGCCGAGATGGGCGGATCACGAGGTCAGTAGATCGAGACCATCCTGGCTAACACAGTGAAACCCCATCTCTACTAAAAAAAAATACAAAAAAAAAACTAGCCGGGCGACGTGGCGGGCGCCTGTAGTCCCAGCTACTCGGGAGGCTGAGGCAGGAGAATGGCGTGAACCCGGGAGGCGGAGCTTGCAGTGAGCTGAGATCCGGCCACTGCACTCCAGCCTGGGCGACAGAGCCAGACTCCGTCTCAAAAAAAAAAAACCTTGATTACTTCCTTATAGGCCCCTTCCCCACGTATATCCACACTGGGAGTTAGGGCTTCCACCGGCGAATTCAAGGGAACACAAAACTTCAGTCCATAGTACCCAGGGTCTTGGTGAGATGGAATATGTCCACATATTTTCACTGAACAATCCAAAACATCAGAAGTCACTCTGAGTTATTCCTTGGGAACTTTCCTGATTTTCTGCCTGTAGCTGACTTTTCTGCTATGAAGAACTAAGTCCTGCTGACTCTTCAGGTCAAGGTTACTTTGCCTTAGGAGTGAAGAGAGGAGAGTCCCAAGAGGTTTTAGACTCTAGGGACTGTTCAGTGACCCAGTAAAGGCTGTGATTTGCGTAGAGCTCAGCTTGCGCTGGAGTGGGTGGAACAGATGGTGGGAGCCTGGGCCACTGGTCAGAGTCTGCCTGGGGGAGACACGTGAGGCACTTACCTTAGGCATCCAATTTAAGGGGCATCACAAATACTTGGTAATCATGGCAATCAGTATTCTGGTGCAATATTTATAAACATCAGAATTCATATTAAAACATCATATTGGACAAAATATGGCAATTGTAGACAACGGCAGGATCAGTTTTCCTGATAATTTCTTTGCTTCAGGCTCCAATAGAGAACAGCACAGCACTGCTTTTAAACACCTTGCAGCACCCAAAAGTGAACCCTGCTCTGATTATGTGTGTAGCTCCTTACAGCAGGCCAATGGGACACAAGGCACATAACTCCAACAGAGGACAGAGAAGATGCATAAAGCCATGCTGATGTGCTTCAGTTACTTGCAAATCCATAACTAAATTTGAGTTTGGGTTAGTGATTGAAGGCATGAATCAACAGGTAACTCACCAATGGAGAGAGAACCACGTAGAGAACTTTAAGAAAGTGCTTATAAGGGAGCTTTAAAAGAAGGCTTTACTTGGCTGAAAAAACTAATATATATGTATATATAGTTCGTATGTTATCTATTTCACATGTACACAGAAACTCACTCTTTTGAGTGGTGCCAAGGAAGGCCTGGAGGATCGGCATGGCGGTCAGGAGACCTAGTGGCTGTAGATGCCCGTATTCCATGCTTTCCCTGAGTGCAGAGACCATCTCGGGTTCTAACCCCTGGCATGGAGTTTCTGTGAGTGCTTGACTGGTGGAGAGGCACCAAACCACCCCAAGTGCCTACCGAAGAGCAAGTTTAGGATTAAACCTCTGCAGAACAGGAAATGGGCTTGCATCCTGGGTACTCAAAGGTGATCGGCAGGGGAGCCGCTCACAGGTTTAGACCTTCAGAAAACAATTTATCAGCATTCGTGTTGATCTTGTTTGTTTACATTCTCTCCACCAGCTGGTCTTCCTGGCGCTCAGCCTGGTCCACCTCTGTGTTCAACTCTACCATATGATGGATAAGGGCTTCCTCAGCTACTGGCGAAAACCAAGGAACTGGCTGGAGGTAGCCTCTCTTGTGTCATTTTCTTTTGAAAAATAACAATAAACTGTGTATATCTTGAAAAAATAATTTAAATAAGAAATTGATGATGCACTAGCTACTGCTAACATTATTGCAGTTTTCTCCCTCTGTAGTGTTAATCTCAAAACAGCATTTGAGATCAGGCATCATTTAGTGTTGTTACAGTCACCATCATGTACCACACGAATTTCAGCCGAGGCGGTGGTCCCGTAAGATCATATGGTGCTAAGAAATTCCTGTCACCTAATGACATCTTGATTCTGACCCTGTGTAGGCCTAGGCTAAATATGTCTGTTTGTATCTTAGTTTTTACTAAAGAAGTTTAAAAATAAAAATTAAAAAAAACCTTTTAAACATAGAAGAAAGCTTTTGGAATTAGAATATAAGGAAAATATTTTTTGTACAGCTGTACAATGTGTTTGTGTTTTAAGCTGTGTAATTATAAAGTAAAAAGTTAAAAAATTAGAATTTTTTTAAGTAAGAGGGTTACAGTAAGCTAAGGTTATTTCTGAAGAAACAAAAATGTGTTTACAAATTTAGTGTAGCCTAAGTGTGCAGTGTTTTTAAAGTCTACATTAGCATACAGTAATGCTCTAGGCCTTCACGTTCACTTACCACTCACTCACTGCCTCACCCAGAGCCATTTCTAGTCCTGCAAGTACCATTCATGGTAAGTGCTGATACAGGTGGACCATTTTTTACCTTTCGCAGTATATTTTTACTGTATCTTTTCTATGCTTAGATATATTTAGATACACCAGTACTTACCATTGTGTATGATTGCCTACAGTGTTCAGTACAGGAACACGCTGCACAGGTTTGTAGCCTGGGAACAATAGGCTGTCTCATATAGCCTAGGTGTGTGGGACTGTCTGTGTTTGTGTAAGTGCACCTTATAATGTTACCCCAAGGACAAAACCGGCCAGCGATGCATTTCTCAGAAGGCATCCCTGTCGTTAAGCAACGCATCACTGTAACTTACAATGCATGTCACATGGGATGCCAGGTAAGCCCTTCCTCAGGAGCCATCTGAGGGCCTTTCTCTTGGATGTTGCAGCTCTCCATGGTTGGAGTGAGCCTCACCTACTATGCAGTTTCCGGCCACCTTGCTACTCTTGCTGGAGACGTCACTGACCAGTTTCACAGAGGACTTTGCCAAGCCTTTATGGACCTCACCCTTATGACATCATGGAATCAGGTACATAGTGTGCTTAGGGCCATACAGATAGAGGCCATGCACTGTGATGCCATCCAAAAGGCAGAGGTCACACAAGCTCTAGAAGGTGCGAGATAACAGATTTGTTCCATATTGAGAGATGATGCTCTGAGCTGGCAGATGGGACTGGCCGGGACAGTCAGCGAAGGGCCTGGAGAACTTGAGACGTGCTTTGAACACTGGGGTGTGTGGATTCTGCGTGGAGCAGAACTCAAGAGCCTGGAATTTCCCCAGTGCTTCCAGGGGACCGTAAGGGGCACAGGAAGCAGGTGTTGATGTAGTGTGGAGAAAGGAGGCTAGCGCTGACTTGCTTAGACACACTATTTTCTCTCTTCGTCCTGGCGACAGTCATAAATGCAGGCAGTATTAGCCAATCTGCAAGTGAAGACACCAAGGCTCACAGAAAGCATCAGGTCCCTCAACAGAGGGAAGTCTGGTTTCAAAGTCCCTGCACCTCCTTCCCCTAGGCGGCCCTTCCTGCAGGGAATGGTTCCCCACAGGATGGGAGCTCCTACGAGGAGAAGCAGGCAAATGAGCACAGATGGGACTGGACGAGCCCCGGGGAGGGGGCCCATGAGACGGGGCAGGATCCCCCCACAACAGTATGGGACGCTGCCGTGCTGTGGTGGTGGAAGATGAGCCCACATATTCTGCTTCCTTACCCTGCTGCCCTCAGAACTAGCCCCTCCCCTACCCCCCTTGCCCTCCTTTTCCCATTTAGAGGGCGGTCAAGGCCCCAGGGCCACCCCCAGGGCTGGGTGAGTCCTATAGCGACCTAGAGAACAAGGGCCAGTTCCCCTCCAGCTTCAGGCCCCTTCTCCCCACAGTCCATCCATCTCCCCCACAACCTCCCTCTCACCCCTTGGCTCCTGTCCTCTGTGTAAGGAGAACCACGCAGGATGAGGCTCATTTCCGCTACACTTCTGCGTCCTCCACCAGTGCCCCAGTCCCTGCCTCCTTTGCAGACTCTTACTTTGTTGCAAGTAAGAGAAACTCCCTAGGCTAGAGGAAAGAAACAGGTTCTAAAGGAGCCCAAGCGGAAGATTTGGCTTTTCTCCTGAAGTAAAAGAATACATGAGTCTGATGAAACAGAACACTTGCACATGCAAAGCAAAGCAACTGTCACTCACAGATTGGCAGGGACATCAGAAGCCTGGGCTGCATGGTGAGCTGGTGCCCCCAGCTCAGGAAAGCTGACCAGGGTGGACAGAGTCCCGTCTGTGTGTGTCCCGACAGAGTCCCGTCTATGAGTGTCCCACTTGCACCAGTTCAGAGAGCCTGGAAAGTCGCCTGCCCTGAAGTTTCATAAGCTGGGGGAACATAACATGCTGTGCTAAAGTGTTAGAGGGCATCCTCTTCTCAGAGGAACATGACCAGAGCCCACGATGTTCCATGTAGTTCCTCCTTATCTCTGGATGTTGCATTCTTAGCAAATTCAACAGTTATTGTGAGAACTATAAGCAAGAAAAGGGGAAGAGGTGGCCTGGCCAAGGCCAACTAGGGACCTGTTCTGCAGGCACTTATCTGCATCTAATGAAATCTGCATTAAGCAATTATTTGGTTTACTGTCTTCCCCCACAAGGCTGGAAGCTGCAAAATAGAGAATGTATCTAGTTTGTTCACTACTGCTCACCTGGTACCAATATTAGGGCCTGATGAGGACTAACTGCTTAATTTATTGGCATCACTCTCTGGGACGGACAGCAGGCTTCCCGGTCTACCTTTTACAGTATAGCTCTGCTAGTCAACCCACTTCCTACTGTTACGTGGCTTACCCACGTAACTGTGGCCTTGCATGACCCTGGCGGCTGCAATGCCGACACACCTGGCACTGCCTAGCCTGTGCTTAAAGGCCCACAGATGGTGGCCGGCTTTCTCTCTCTCAGTGCACAGCTTACAAGAGCATCTGATTAGTCACTGATTGGCCAGCAGGTGTGGGCCTCAGGAAGGTGGGGCAGAGTGAAACACTTTGTAGGATGTTCTTTTCACCTGATGTGGCAGGAGAGGTTTTCTAGAAGCATGATTAGGGCAAACATGAATATGGTCTACATACTGACCTGGTGACCTGGAGTAAATAGCCTCCTGCTGACTTCTGGCCTTGGGAAGTGAGTTCATCCTTATATCCCTTTCTCCCCCTTGATGTCCTATCTTTCTCATTATGTTCCCTGCCCCTGCCAGAAAAACTTACGTGGGGAGAGTCCTTCTTCCCTGGGGATCCTGTCTAGGGCAGGTGCCAATTTCCAATTCCTCAATTAGCTTCTGAGAAGAACCTACATGTACTGAGGTTTGCTCCTGCCAGGCACTGCCTAAATTCTATATAATCACGTGTATGTTAAGCTATCCCACCATCTAATGAAACAGGACTAATATGCCACCCTTCTAGACCGAGGCTCTGAAAGGTTAAGCAGCTGGCACAAGGTCACTCACATTGACATAGGAGCTGCACTGGAATTGGCCTCTGGTCTTGGGGTCCTGGGTAGCCGCATTCCTAAGCACAGAACTCTAATGCAATGGAACGGCCCTCTGAGGACATGTTCCACACTGTCCTGGCCCAGGAGTGCTCAAGGCAGGAACCTGTATCTCACACCATTCAGTTCTATTGCTATGTTGCTGTGTGTTCAGGGCCAGCTTTTGGGAAATGTGCAGTGTAGACAATGTTTGTCCTCTGAGGTGCCCTCGTGTGCCCATCTCTGTTCTGGCACCTTGGCCTCTGCCCACACTATGGCTTTCCCTCCTGATTCCACTTCTGTGGGCACCTCTTGTGCTGTTCATCAAATTATTCTCTGTAGAGACAGTTAGAGGAATTTAGCTCTGACTTCGATGTAGGCTGCATCCCAGGTGCTGGAAGAACGAGTCATCTTCAAGATAAGCACAAATGACTTTCTGATGATGGAGTTTAACACCCAGAATTAAAGAGCTATGACTTGAGCATGTGAAAATGAAAATGCACAGGCTTTAGAGTCAGCAGACCTAAAACTCACTCCCAGCTCCGCTGTGACCATGTGCCATTGGGCAAGTTTCTTAACTTTCTTCAAGTCTTAATAACGTAGAACTATGATACACACCTTGGGGGTTTTGCCAGGATTTGAATGTGTGTGTGTGTGTGTGTGTGTGTCTGTCTGTCTGTCTGTGTATTTGTACATGCATATCCAAACATATCCTTGGAACAGCTTGGCACCTAGCAGATGTTCCATAATGAAAGTCCTAATAATGGTGAATTACTCAGGAGGCTTTATGGCATCCATCAGTCAGATGCGGGCAAGAAAGGGGCCCTTTCACTCTGTCCACAGAAGTTTAGAGCTGTGTTGTCCAATAGTCAGCACTAGCCACAGATGGCTATTGAGAACTCGAAATGGGGATAGTCCAAACTGAGATGTGCTGTGGGTGTAAAATACTCACTGGACTTCATAAACTTAGTACAAAAATTTAAAATGTGCTGGGTGCAGTGGCTCACGCCTATAATCCTAGCATTTCGGGAGGCCAAGGCGGGCAGATTGCCTGACCTCAGGAGTTCAAGACCAGCCTGGGCAGGCCGGGCACCCAGGCTCACGCCTGTAATCCCAACACTTTGGGAGGCCGAGGCAGGCGGATCATGAGGTCAGGAGATCGAGACCATCCTGGCTAACACAGTGAGACCCCATCTCTACCAAAAATACAAAAAATTAGCCAGGCGTGGTGGTGGGCGCCTGTAGTCCCAGCTACTCGGGAGGCTGAGGCAGGAGAATGGCATGAACCCGGGAGGCGGAGCTTGCAGTGAATGGAGACCACGTCACTGCACTCCAGCCTGCGTGACAGAACGAGACTCTGTCTCAAAAAACAAACAAACAAACAAACAAACAAACAAAAAACCCAGCCTGGGCAACATGGTGAAATCCTGTCTCTATTAAAATACAAAAAAAATTAGCCGCTGTGGTGGCATATGCCTGTAGTCCCAGCTACTCATTAGGCTGAGACAGGAGAATTGCTTGAACTCACCAGGAGGCGGGAGGTTGCAGTGAGCTGAGATCCCACCACTGCACTCGCACTGCAGTCTAGGTGACAGAGCGAGACTCCGTCTCAAAAAAAAAGAAAAAAAATTAAAAATGTAAGATACCTCAATAATTTTTATGTTGGTTACATATTGACATGATGCTCTTTTATATGATTTGACATGAACTCATTTAAACAAAATATATTATAAAATACATTTACTCTGTTTAATTGTACTCTTTAAAACGTGGCTACTAGAAAATTCCACCCATAGCTTGCATTGCATTTCTCTTGGCTGGTGCTGGCTAGAGCCCTATTCATCCCCATTCTCCTATGTGTGGCCCTGCCTGCTCTGAAGGAACCCGAGCGGTGACAGCCACTCACAGCTTCTCTAGGTTTTGGTTGTCAGAAGTCATTGTTGACTTTGTCCCAGTTACTGAGGAAATAAAACAAACAGAAAACCTTGATTCATTGCCCATATAGATTTTAAACCATCCAGCTGTCATTTCTTTTCTCTTGACCTTACAATTTTGGTGAGAGCATATGAGATCATACACAGAAGTACTTTCCCCATGAGTCCCTGGTAGGGAGGGGAGAAGGGAGGAGCCTTCCTAGAGGCCTTGTGAATGTGGACGAGTCCAGGAGGCTGTTTGCCCCTGGGTCTGCCGTGCCTCCAGTTGTACTATGTTTGTCTGTTCACACTGTTTATCTGAGCCGTAGACTCTAGAGCTGTAAAAGGGGAGTACCTCCCATATTTGCAAGGATTACGTTTTTAAAAACCTACTTGGAAAGTGTTGGTGCCCTATTCTGTACATGTAACCGAGGGGAAGGAAATAAGCGTGCACTAAATACTTCTCTGAGCCCCCTCCGTGGTAATGATTTTCTTATAGCCTAGTAGACTGCAGCGCAGACAGGGAGAACAGATGTGGGGTGGACAGAGTCCCATCTGTGTGTGCCTGCTAGACCTGCTCCATCCTGGTGTTCAAAGAAATGGCCAGGCCAGGCCGGGCGCGGTGGCTCAAGCCTATAATCCCAGCACTTTGGGAGGCCGAGACGGGCGGATCACGAGGCCAGGAGATCGAGAGACGATCCCGGCTAACACGGTGAAACCCCGTCTCTACTAAAAAATACAAAAAAACTAGCCGGGCGAGGTGGCGGGCGCCTGTAGTCCCAGCTACTCGGGAGGCTGAGGCAGGAGAACGGCGTAAACCCGGGAGGCAGAGCTTGCAGTGAGCTGAGATCCGGCCACTGCACTCCAGCCTGGGTGACAGAGCAAGACTCCGTCTCAAAAAAAAAAAAAAAAAAAAAAAAAAAAGAAATGGCCAGGCCAGAATTCAGAGCAGGACTTCTCAAAATGCGTTATGATTTGTATTTAGCCTTAGTTCCAACTCATTCTCCTCTGCAGACATCTGCACTTGATGTTCCTTGGAGATTCATGGGTCTATATAACATCATCAAATCCAATGAACTCTTTATGCACGGCTGACAGCTGTGAATATGTCTGCACCTTTCAGTGACTGGCATGACACACTGACTGCTCTGTTCTTCTGTCTTAGAGGGCTCGATGGCTCCAGGGAATCCTCTTATTCCTTTTCACATTAAAATGCATCTATCTTCCTGGCATTCGAAACACAATGGCATCCTGCTCCTCCATGACGCGCCACTCGCTCCCCAGCATCTTTGTAGCAGTGGTAAGAACTCTCCCCTTTATCATGTGATTTCCCTTGTAAACCATTGATCTGTGTACTCTTGTCAGCCTTTCTCAAGGGAAAAACAAACTGCTCTCAAGGTAAACACCGTCTAGAATTCCAGTCTTCTAACGCCTTACAGTTTTAGATAACTGATATCAATAGTTATATAGTAAGTTACGGTCATGACAACAATGATCGTGACTTATGAAACACTTGCTCTGTACTATACCTTACAACAGCATGTCATTATGACTAATATAAGTAGTTATTAACACCTACTGAGCTTTCGCTAAGTACCAGGAATGGCACTTTGGGCCTTTCATAGATTACTTCATTTAACTATCATAACCAAGATATCTATGGGCAGGCACGGTTCTTCTTAGAAGGTTCTCAGGTTTGCCTGGCTCAAACCCCAGGGCACAGCCAAGTCTTCATCCAGGGCTGGCCCTGAAGTCTGGTCTGGAGGGTGAAGCCCCACATCAACAGGTCTGGAGTACAGCTTGGAGCCCTGATGAAGTTCCTGGAGCGCTGTTGATTCCGATCTGGTCGCAGCAGGGAAAGAGCTTTGCTCCAACCTGACAGGCCCTAGTACAGCACAGAATTGCAATCAGGGCCAAGGGAGAGTCTTGGCCAAGTGCCCTGAGTTAGGAGGCTCTGACTGTCAGCATCCAGGCCACACAGGACACCGAGCCCAGGTCTCCTGCTCCAGGGAAGGGGTTCCCCAAACCTTATTCGCCTTGCAGTGGAGGAACACTCTCAGCAAACCAGCGCAGAGAGAACAAACCTGAGAGTCAGAGAGAGTGGCATTCGAACCCGGCTGTCCCACGCCCTAACTCACTGTTGTGAGCACCGACCAGTTGCCCAACCTCTGCCTCCAGAAGAAGCATTAACAATGTTTGCCCTGAAGGTTATTGCTGGCCTTTGAGATTATATGCGTGTAGAATTTACGGAGCGATTGAACTAGTCATTATTGAGACCATTTACCAACATGCAAAAATGCTTTTATGTAAGGAAACAAAAGCCCAGAATATAAATAATTTATGTCCAAATTAAGTAGCAGAATTCTAACTGCAGCAAGTATAGATGCATAGGCATCAAGAGGAGACCGGGAGACCACACAGCTCAGTTTGTCCAGTTGTAGACTCATAGGTTGTGCTGTCTTTCTTCTGAGTTCCACTGATGTCTGATTTCACTTGTGGAGTAAGTAATACTAAAATGAGTCCCAGTGCATTCATAGGGGAGTCTTTGGGTACCTGTCCAGGGTTACACATGAATCCGGCAAGGACCCACACAGAACGCAGCCCGTGACTATAGCTGCAGCTGGGTAGGGCCTCTCTGCAGGCCCGTCCGCAGTCTACACACACAGTCCCGTGTGGACCTATGGGACAACCGCCTGATGGTCTGACATCCAGGCTGAGAAAATACTTGTCAGCACCAGAGCTGGTTGGAACAGATGGAGTGAGAAGCATGAACAATACCAATGACACAACCCCTTAGATCCCAGGCCAAGTTCCCAGTCTGTTAGAACAACCAGGACCATGAAACTTAACCTGAACCAAATTTACATCAAAATCAGAAAGCTCTCCTGATGCTTCATAAGGGGTTTAGTTTACTAAGCTCTGGCCAGGTGCAGGGGACATAAAGATGATGAGGGAGCTGCCTCCTCGTGGCAACCATGGCCTCCTAAGGGGCCCAAAGGCCAGGGGAGCAGGCTGCTTGTCACCACAGGAGAGGAGGCAGCTGAGGAGAGGAGAGTGGCACTGGCAGGAAGAGCCCTTGAAAGGGAGGAGGAGGACTAGCCACAGTGTGGGGGGCTGGTGGGGTGAGAGGAGGGAGGCCTGGGAGAGGGGTGAGAGGGCGACACCACCTTTTGGGTTCAAAACCAGGGATGACGTGGTTGATCCACACTCCCAAAACTGCCCCTCCAAGTTCGTCTCTATTTTCAACATTTGGAAGTTGAGTCTTCCACTCCTAAGAAGAGGTGATGAGGTCAGTGCTCTCTGGCTTTTCTTTCTGCAGCTGGCGGGGGCACTGGTGCTGGCTGCCCTCTCCCACCTGCGCCGATTTCTGCTCACTATGTGGGCTCTACCACCTGGTACCTTCACAGACGCCTTCCCCGGGCTGCTATTTCATTTTCCCAGAAGCCAAAAAGACTCCCTCCTTGGCCTTTCCAAGTCTGACCAGCGGGCCATGGCTTGTTACCTTGGCATCCTTTTAACAGTCTCTGCCACATTGTGTTTTGGAATGGTAAGTAAACACGTCCCCAACTTTCAAGTCATGGTTTGTAAAAGTTTCGTTTGCTGTTGGAGTGACACTCTGGTCCACGTGGACAGGGCCAGGCAACACAGGCCAGATCTCATGGTAATGAATCCCTGCCGCCCAGCTCACCTGCCCTGGGAGGTCAGGTCAGTCAAACACAGTTGGTTTGACTCTCCCTTACTCTAGAACAGTCCAGCACGACAGCAGCCACCCCAGGGTGCCACCTCCTCCAGGAAGCTTCCCTGGCCCCCTTCACCCTGCACTGAATCACATCATTTCTTGCTTTGAACTTCATCTGCAATCTCACACTGCCTCAGGGGTATCTGTTGCCTTTTCTCAGTCTTTCCATCTTATCAGAGTTGCACTCCCATCAGCCACCCTCCACTGGACATGTTCTCCAGGCTAGGGGCCGAAGGAGGAACGTCTCCCTGTTTCACGCCCTCCTAGTGATCTGCCACTGGCAAATCTAGTCATGTCATACATGGCTTAAACTCCTTCAACGGAAGAAGAGATTCTTCTTCCACACAGGGTCAGTGTGGTGTTCCCTCCAGAAGCTCTGCCAGCACCGATCCTCCCCTGGAGCCCCGAAGGCTCTGAGCATGCCTCCTCATTGCACCCATTGTCCTGTGCTGTTGGTTTTGGTCTCCTTTTGAACTGTAGCCACATTCCTAGCAGGCATATTGGTGTGCCTGCCTTTTAGAGTAGTAGTTTCTGACACATTGTAGAGCCCACTACAAGTGCAGTAAATTGAATATTCAAGCTTTGTAAGTGGATAAAAATTCTCTACAATCCTTAAAAGTCTACCGGTACTCTAGTTTAGTAGCTAGAGGGAAACTAAAAGTGATTGTTCATGTTCACACCTTGACAACACTCAGGCCCAAGCCCTTTGCTTTTATCAGTGATCCTAGCTCCCCACTCTTGCTCATCCATGAATGCATAAATCCATTGATCACCCATCCACCCACCTGCTCACCAAACTAGTTACCTGTCCACCCATCCATCCACCATCCATCATTTGTTCATTCACTCACTCATTCAACAAAAATCTAAAGAATGCCCATTATATTTAGGCAATGGCGAAACAAAGATAATAACTAGTTCCTGCCTTAGGGAGCTCACAGTCCAGAGGGGAAGACTGGCATATACGAACAATTATGGCGATTTTTATATTTTGAATACCGTTTTTAAATTGGATATGTGATTTATAAATATGTAGCTTCTCCTTTTATTCTCTTAACAGCATCTCTACGGAGCAGAAGTTGTAAATTTTGATAAAGGCCAGTTTTTCAATGTTTTCTTTTATGGATTTTGCTGTTGGTGCCCTGGCTCAAATGAATTGCCAAACCCAAGGTCACATATATTTTCTCCTATTATTTTCTTCTATAATTTTTTTCTTTTTGAGACAGAGTCTCACCTGTCATCCAGGCTGGAGTGCAGTGGCGTGATCTCAGATCACTGCAACCTCTGCTTCCCAGGTTCAAGTGATTCTCCTACCTCAGCCTCCTGAGTAGCTGGGATTACAGGCGTGTGCCACCACGCATGGCTAGTTTTGTATTTTTAGTAGAGACAGGGTGGTCAGGCTGGTCTCGAACTCCTGACCTCGTGATCCTCCAGCCTCGGCCTCCCAAAATGCTGGGATTACAGACTGAGCCACGGCACCTGGCCTTTCTTCTAGAATTTTTATTGTTTTATGTTTTACATTTAGGTTAATCATGTGTTTTGAGCTAATTTTAATGTAAGATGTGAGGTATGGAACAGAGTTCCTGTTTTTTATAAATGAATATCCAATTATTCCAGCACAATTTTTTTACAGAATATTTACTCCATTGAATTGCAGAATCTAACTTTGAAGACTGAGATTATCAACGCAATGTGCATGCCTGTATGTGAAGTCTGTGTCTCAGTTTCGGTGTCCCCTGGTGAGCCATTCTGAGCTGTGGGTGAGCCTCAGGGGAGAGGCCTGTGCCTGTGCCTGGGAAACCAGAAAGGGTCTTGGGTTCAGCAACCTGTTGTGCCCTCAGCGTGTGCTCTATAAGCCTCCAGGTGCTTTTTTGTCAAAAAGCAATCAACTGTGTGTATCTATATCTGGGTTCTCTGTTCTACTCCATTGATCTTTCCTTTAGCCAATCCCACGAGGTCTTGATCACACTGTGGCAAATCTTAAAGTAGCATGGATGAGTCCTCCAGCTTTATTCTGTTTTGGTTGTAGCTATTCTAGCTCTTCTGCCTTTCAATGTAAGTTTTAGAATCACCTTGTTAGTATCTTTTTTAAAAATCACGTTGGTGTTTTGATTGCACTTACTGTGGAAGTATAAATCAAATTTGGGGGGAATTGTCATCCTAATAATGTTACGTTTTTTCAATCCTAGAATTCTGTATTTCTCTCCATTTATTTAGGTAGCCTTTGATTTTTTTCTCATCACTGTTTTATAGTTCTCAGCATACAGATCCTACACAATTATAGGCAATTTTAAAGCCTAACTAGAAGTGTCCTCAAATAGCAAGAAACTTAGATCAGAGACTCATTTATTCTTCCTAAGGAGACCAGGAAATCTTCACACAGCAGGAGAGGGAGCCTTGATAAGGAGTTCCACTCATGGTGACAACTGCTGAGAGCAGCCTTTTAGACAGGGGGGCATGCAGGAAGGGCCATGCTGGAGTTCTAGGTCAAGTGGAAAATGTGCTGAAAAGGATGGTTAGAGGCAGGAATGAAGGGCCTTGAATATCATGCTTAGGCACCTGGATGCTATCTTCTGAGACAGGCAGGCAATATTGCATTGAGGTCTCTGGGTGCAAGAGTCAGGCCTTGCTATCCCCCATGGCTGTTTTGCTGGTAAAGCCGGGAGGCTTCAGACTTACTCACCAGTGGCCTACCCTTTCAGGCTCCTGAGCATCTTTGCAGAGTTCTGAAACTTTGTGAGGGGTTCGAGAGATTTGGGGACCAATCAAGAACACACATATGACCACAAGAGATGATAACACACACAAGCTTTATTTGGGTAATGTTTTGAAGTGTTTCTATGTGGGGGAACTCCCTCATGCTATGAAACAGTCCACAGGTTTACGGTGTAGGGGCCAAGAACAATCCATAAAGGAGGAAGAACAAGGGAGATCTCAGGGGAGAGGGGCAGCAGAGAGGGAGTTTACCCCTTAGAGGATGCTGCTTGGCAGCATGGAGGGGAGGCTCTGGGTCAGAAAGCTCCTGAGGCCAGTGGCGGCTTGAGGCCTTATAACCTTATCAGTGGGTAACTGCTGTCCCCTGAGGTTTTGCAGGGTGTGTAAAGCTGACAGGCTCTACGTGGCTAAAAAATTGTTTGGGTTATTTTTTAAATAATTGGATGTGTAAAAATTCGAATTTGGTGACAGTAGGCTTTTGAGCTAACAGCTTACAGTCTGCAGTGAAGAAATAAAACACCTGGAGGCTTATAGAGCACACGCTGAGGGCACAACAGGTTGCTGAACCCAAGACCCTTTCTGGTTTCCCAGGCACAGGCACAGGCCTCTGCCCTGAGGCTCACCCACAGCTCAGAATGGCTCACCAGGGGACACCGAAACTGAGACACAGACTTTACATACAGGCATGTCCATTGCGTTGATAATCTCAGTCTTCAAAGTGAGATTCTGAAAACAACCTTTATAATACAATGAATTTCCATTGCTGAGATCATCTTACTGCCATTTAGTTCAATTCAGGAGAGGTATTTTCCTGATTTTGCTTTTTTTTAACCAACAAATCACTATTTTACCAAAAGGTCATAAAGTAGCATCATCAGATATAATCTTCATTGTATAGATTATCACATTAACGAGGCTCTTTATTTAGGTTGCTAACATGAAATTTGTCTTTATTTTTTTCTTTTTCCTAGCTTAGAGGTTTTCTCATGACTTTACCCCGAAAAAGAAAATATTTTCAAAGTAAATCTCTTGTGAGACTTAAAGATGTCACTGCTTATATGTGGGAAAAGACCCTCACCTTTCTGAGACTGGAAACACCAAAGCTGGAAGAAGCTGAGATGGTTGAGTATCATGTAAGCTGTGGGATCTTGGATTACTGAGTATGATAGCACACACTCAAGATGATGGTTTCATTGCAGAACTTTGCTGTCAGTTATCAAAGCATGAGTATGTTTCCATGCCAAATCTCATTGCAAAGCCACAGAATTAGTCTCAATCATAGTGCAACTCGTGGAATTTTCCCTTGCAATTCTAAAACACTTTACAGATTACCAAGCACATTCTCCTGCATTAACTCACTATAGCCTTATAATGACCTGTACAGTTGGAAAGACAGAGTTTATGGTCTTCCCCAGGACACAAACATGCTGTATTCTGTCCCCTGAGTTAGTCATTTGCTTTTGGTGCCTACTATCAAACCCAAACTCCTATCCAAACCATGGAGCCTTAGGTGCATTGTTTGAGTCGGTCACCCCAGACATGAATGTAAACAAATCAAACCAGGTGTTTGCACACTGAATACTCACTTTCTTCCATGGCTGATGTATTAGTTCGTTTTCACACTTCTGATAAAGACATACCCCAAACTGGGAACAAAAAGAAGTTTAATTGGACTTACAGTTCCACAGGACTCGGGAGGCCTGAGATTCATGGTGGGAGGTGAAAGGCGGCGGCAGAAGAAAAATGATCAAGATGCAAAAGTGGGAACCCACTATAAACCATCAGATCTTGTGAGACTTATTCACTATCACGAGAATAGCATGAGAAAGACCAGCCCCTATGATTCAATTACCTCCCACTAGGTCCCTCCCACAACATGCGGGAATTCTGGGAGATACAATTCAAGTTGAGATTTGAATCAGGACACAGCCAAACAATATCATTCTGCCCCTGGCCCCTCCAAATCTCATGTCCTCACATTTCAAAACCAATTAATGCCTTCCCAACAGTACCCCAAAGTCTTAACTCATTTTAGCATTAACCCAAAAGTACACAGTCCAAAGTGTCATCTGAAACAAGGCAAGTCCCTTCTGCCTATGAGCCTGTAAAATCAAAACAAGCTGGTTACTTCCTAGATACAATGTGGGTACAGGTATTGGTTAAATACAACTGTTCCAAATGGGAGAAATTGACCAAAACAAAGGGATTATAGGCCCCATACAAGTCCAAAATCCAACAGGTCGATCAAATTTTAAAGCTCCAAAATGATCTCCTTTGATTCCAGGGCTCACATGCAGGTCATGCTGATGCAAGAGGTGGGTTCCCATGGTCTTGGGCAGCTCTGCCCCTGTAGCTTTGCAGGGTACAGCCTCCCTCCCGGCTGCTTTCATGGGCTGGCATTGAGTGTCTGTGGCTTTTCCAGGTGCACAGTGCAAGCTGTCAGAGGATCTACCATTCTGGGGTCTGGAAGATGGTGGCCCTCTTCTCACAGCTCCACTAGGTCCCTTCCACACTGCCCTAGCAGATGTTCTCCATGAGGGCCCCACCCCTGCAGAAAACTTTTGCCTGGGCATCCAGGCATTTCCACACATCTTCTGAAATCCAGGCTGAGGTTCCCAAACCTCAATTCGTGACTTCTGTGCATCCACAGGCTCAACACCACTTAGAAGCTGCCAAGGCTTGGGGCTTCCACCCTCTGAAGCCACAGCCCAAGTTGTGCATTGGCCCCTTTCAGCCATGGCTGGAGCAGCTGGGACACAGGGTACCAAGTCTCTAGGCTGCATACAGCACGGGGAACCTGGGCCCAACCCACAAAACCACTTTTTCCTCCTTGGCTTCCAGGCCTGTGATGGGAGGAGCTGCTATGAGGGTCTCTGACATGGCTTGGAGACATTTTCCCCATGGTCTTGGGGATTAACATTAGGCTCCTTGCTACTTATGCGGATTTCTGCAGCTGGCTTGAACTTCTCCCCAGAAAATGAGTTTTTCTTTTCCACTGCATTGTCAGGCTGCAAATTTTTTTAACTTTTATGCTCCATTTCCCTTTTAAAATGGAATGCTTTTAACAGCACCCAAGTCACCTCTTGAATGCTTTGCTGCTTAGAAATTTCTTCTGCCAGATCCCTAAATCATCTCTCTCAAGTTCAAAGTTCCACAAAGCTCTAGGGAAGGGGTAAAATGCCACCAGTCTCTGCTAAAACATAACAAGAGTCACCTTTGCTCCAGTTCCCAACAAGTTCCTCATCTCTATCTGAGACCACCTCAGCCTGGACTTTTTTGCTCATATCACTATCAGCATTTTTGTCAAAGCCATTCAACAAGTCTCTAGGAGGTTCCAAACTTTCCCACATTTTCCTGTCTTCTTCTGAGCCCTCCAAACTGTTCCAGCCTCTGCCTGTCATCAAGTTCCAAAGTCGCTTCCACATTTTTGGGTATCTTTTCAGCAACACCCCACTCTACTGGTACCAATTTACTGTATTAGTGTATTAGTTCATTTTCAAGCTGCTGATAAAGACATACCCGAAACTGGGGACAAAAAGAGGTTTTTTGTTTCTTTTTTTTTTGAGATGGAGTCTTGCTTTGTCACCCAGGCTGGAGTGCAGTGGCATGATCTTGGCTCACTGCCAGCTCCAAGGTTCACACCATTCTCCCACCTCAACCTCCCGAGTAACTGGGACTACAGGTGCCCGCCACCACACCCAGCTAATTCTTTTGTATTTTTAGTAGAGACGGGGTTTCACCATGTTAGCCAGGATGGTCTCGATCTCCTGACCTCATGATCCACCCGTCTCAGACCGCCAAAGTACTGGGATTACAGGCATAAGCCACAGCGTCCAGCCCCCAAAAAGAGGTTTAATTGGACTTACAGTTCCACATGGCTGGGGAGGACTCAGAATCATGGTGAAAGGTGAAAGGCACATCTTACATGGCAGCGGCAAGAGAAAAATGAGAAAGATGAAAAAGCAGAAACACCTGATAAACCATCAGATCTCGTGAGACTTATTCACTATCACAAGAATAGCACGGGAAAGACCAGCTCCCATGATTCAATTACCTCCCCCTAGGTCCCTCCCACAACACATAGGAATTCTGGGAGATACAATTCAAGTTGAGATTTGAATGGAGACACAGCCAAACCATATCGGTTGATATTTAAGCATCATCCAGTGAGGTTCTGAAGGTGGTCATATATAATCATGGTATTGGCCGGGCACGGTGGCTCACGCCTGTAATCCCAGCATTTTGGGAGGCCAAGACGGGTGGATCATGAGGTCAGGAGATCGAGACCATCCTGGCTAACACGGTGAAACCTCATCTCTACTAAAAATACAAAAAAAAAAATTAGCTAGGTGTGTTGGCAGGCGCCTGTAGTCCCAGCTGCTCGGGAGGCTGAGGCAGGAGAATGGCGTGAACCCGGGTGGCAGAGCTTGCAGTGAGCTGAGATTGTGCCACTGCACTCCAGCCTGGGTGACAGAGTGAGACTCTGTCTCAAAAAAAAAAAAAAAAAAAAAAATCACGGTACTGTACATTTTGATAGGGCTTTACTCTCTGTCATGTGCTTCCCCATTCATTATTGCCTTATTTTTTTTAACAGTGTTCAATAAAGACTTATTAGTTGAAGGGATGAAAGAATGACCTCATTTTCCCATAGTAGCACTATGCATTATTGCCTTTAAATCCATTCAATAATTTTTTATGTAGGCATTATTAACTGTAGCATTTACATGCATATATGTATATGTACAGTATTATCGAAGCACTGAGATATAGAGACACAAGAGCACGTCTAGCACCCAGGTCTTCTAACTGCAGGCAGGGTCAGTATGTTTCCTAACATAGCCCAATATTGTCTACAGATAGTACCCCAAATGCTTCGCATAATGAGGGAAGAGGGATAATGAGATTCTTGAATGCATTTACTAATCTAACTTTCTTCCCTTCAGAATTACTACTTGGATGAATTTGCAAATCTGTTAGATGAACTTCTGATGAAGATTAATGGTTTGTCCGACAGCCTACAACTCCCTCTTCTGGAAAACATATCCAACAGCACAGGGGAGGCAAGGGCAGAAGAGAGTCCCTTGGTGGACATTTCTAGTAAACAAGCTACTGAGGTAAGACCATGCAAAATTATTTATGTCAATTTTCTTTATAGTAATTTAAGTTCTAAAGGAGTTTTGGAATACTTGTTTTTCCAAATTATAAGGTCAATTTGCATAAATATTCTCTAGGGATCATACTGCTGATAAGATATGCTCTGGCCAAAACGAAAGAACCACTTAATAAAGTGCATGATGTGACTTCCAGTTTAAAATGGTAGCATAAGTATCTACCTGCCCCTTATTTCTGATTACAACTGAAATCAGCAAGGAGATTGAGAAACAGAAATGGAAACTGGATCTTCTCAGAAATGAAAAAACAGAAATCTGCCCCAGAATATAACCAGTGATCCCAACGATGGATGCCAAGAACAGTAAAAATTAAATCAAAAGGAGATAGGATGCTACTATTTCCTTTTTTTTTTTTTTTTTTTTGAGACGGAGTCTAGCTCTGTCGCCCAGGCTGGAGTGCAGTGGCCGGATCTCAGCTCACTACTACAAGCTCCGCCTCCCAGGTTTATGCCATTCTCCTGCCTCAGCCTCCCAAGTAGCTGGGACTACAGGCACCCACCACCTCGCCCGGCTAGTTTTTTGTATTTTTTAGTAGAGACAGGGTTTCACCGTGTTAGCCAGGATGGTCTCGATCTCCTGACCTCGTGATCCACCTGTCTCGGCCTCCCAAAATGCTGGGATTACAGGCTTGAGCCACCGCGCCCGGCCCAGATGCTACTATTTCCAAGAGCACACAGATTCTCCAAGTCAGACAGTGTGTCTGGAGGAACCAACAAAAGACCCCTGGTTTGGAAGAAAAGATTATAGAGCACAAAAGAGTTTGAGGAATCTCCCTGAACCCCAATGCCACAGAGTTCCTGGGACATAGGATGAAGGACAAAACATGCAGGAAGCCATCTTTGTAGGAAGCTGTGTGTTGATGCGGCTGCCTAGAGGAGGAACTATTGGTGATTCACAGACCTAGAGTCACACTACTTGCAAACTATAAAAAAATCAACACAAAGAGACATACCACGTGCCAGGTACATAGTGAAAAAGAAAAATGATTGCTGTGCCCCGACGATAAATAGCTTGCAGTGGTAACTTCCCTGAGATCCAGAGAGATACTCTGCTGGCCCATAGCAGTCATGTTCACATGGCTGAGTGGCAATGAAGGAGCTCTCTGAAGGCAGAGGAGAACATGAAGTACCTGCTACAAGCTGTCTGCCCCAGCCCTTCTCTGGCCCTAATTCACAACAACCCAGGGAATAACACCTTTATGAAAAGATGAACTTCCACATGTAGAGAGGAGTAATAATAATAATAAAAGTATATAATAATATATATATAATTTATATAATAATATATATATAAGTAATAATAATAAAAGTAATAATAATAAAAAATAATTATTTAATTATTGGATCTATGCAAATCTGCTTCAGGAAAAAGCAGTATGTACAAATGACCAAAAGTGAAGATGAAGTGTCACTTTGAAAACATTTGCCATCAACAGATAAAAATTGTAACCGAGATGTTCTCCACACAAAAGGTAAATTAATGGAAAAAAAAATGTTTCTTTGAAATGACAGTTTGAAGTCAAGATGAAAGAACACTAAGATGAAATAAAAAGACAATGAATTAACAGAGTTGAGGAAAGAAATGGAAAATAAAATAAAGCAAATGGATTCACAGAAAAGAGAATAAACTATGTGGATGACATATTTGAGAAAATTCTGGGGAAAAAAAAGTTAAAATTGATTTTAGGAAAATTAATACACATGGAAATCAGACCCAGAAGACTGTGCATAAGACATGGAAAGGGTATCTATAATTAGTGTCTCCCCTAAAAAAGCCCAGAAAATTTGAACAGAAAAAAAAATGTTTAAATATAATTTTAAAAGACTTTACTGGAAAAGAGATATAGACCTATATATTTAAAAAGGAACTGTGTCCCAGGGAAGAAATGGATTCACATCGATTAAAACTAGAATATGGGGGCCAGGCACGGTGGCTCACGCCTATAATCCCAGCACTCTGGGAGGCCGTGGCAGGCAGATCACGAGGTCAGGAGATCGAGACCATCCTGGCTAACACATTGAAACCCCATCTCTACTAAAAAATACAACAAATTAGCCAGGCGTGGTGGCGGGCACCTGTAGTCCCAACTACTCGGGAGGCTGAGGCAGGAGAATGGCATGAACCCAGGAGGCGGAGCTTGCAATAAGCGGAGATTGCGCCACTGCACTCCAGCACTCCAGCCTGGGCGACAGAGCAAGACTCCGTCTCAAAAAAAAAAACAAAAAACAAAAAAAACAAAAAAACTAGAACATGAGTGGCTGTAGTGGCTTATGCTTATAATCCCAGCATTTGGGATGCCAAGGCAGGAGGATCGCTTGAGCCCAGGAGTTCAAGACCAGCCTGAGCAATACAGTGAAACCCCATCTCCAAAAAAAAAAAAAAAAAAATTCACTGGGTGTGGTGGCACACATCTGTGGTCCCAGATACTCAGGAGGCTGAGATGGAAGGATTACTGGGGTCCAGGAGGTAGAGGCTGCAGTGAGCAGTGATCCAACCTAGGTGACAGAGTGAGACCACATCTCAAAAAAAAAAAAAAAAAAAACTAAACTAAAACACACCCTAATAAAGTCACTGGACTTCAAGAAGATAATCTTACTGACACCCAGATACCTCCTACCCCCAAAAACCAAGTCACCTCCAAGTGATTTAAAATAACTTAAGGTATTTAGCAACTATTATTATTGTTTTAATTATAAAAAACCGTTTAAATATGCATATGAAAATTGGGCAAATGATAGGAAAAACATAATTTTTAAGAAAAGAAAATATAATGACCAATTTTGTAAAAAAAAAAATAAAATTCGACTGGGTGCAGTTGCTCACGCCCGTAATCCCAGCACTTTGGGAGGCCTAGGCGGGCAGATCACAAGGTCAGGAGATAGAGGCCATCCTGGCTAACACAGTGAAACTCTGTCTCTACTAAAAATACAGAAAATTAGCCGGGCATGATGGCATGCAGCTGTAGTCCCAGCTACTTGGGAGGCTGAGGCAAGAGAATCGCTTGAACCTGGGAGGCAGAGGTTGCAGTGAGCCGAGATCACACCGCTGCACTCCAGCCTGGGCAACAGAGTGAGACTCCACCTCAAAAATAAATGAATAAATAAATAAATAAAATAGAGGATTTATATAGAGGAAAAAAAGATGGGATAGTATTTACTATATTTGTAACATAAAAAAAGAATTTAATTAAAAATTTTAGAAGAAAGATTATTTTATGTATTTATATTTAAACCATAAGGTATATATTATTTTTTAATGATAGGATTAAAACAAAGGACCATATATACTGCTAATTAGTGCTTCGCAGAAAGCACTGACAGATGAAAACCCATGGTATGTAATGTGGAGCAACAACAAATAAAAGTAAACTAAGTATGTGTACAACTCAAATTGGAAAAATTCACCACACACACAAATATACACACACACTAAGCAAAACAGAAGGAAAGAAGTTGAGGGGATGAAAGTATAATTTAATGAACTCAACAGCAAAATGAAGTAATCCAAGAGATGATTCTTTTTACAAACAACTAAATTGACAAATTATTGGCTAACATATCTAAATATGATGAACAGAGTGAGTACAATTCATATACAAAATAAAAATGAGAAACAGAAAATAACCTCAAGGAAATTAAATAAATTATAAAATTTTGGAAGGAGAGAACACTTATCAGTCAGTGTTCATTATGCAACAAACTGACTTGATAGAGACAGAAACCTGAAACAGTATTTGAAGTTCTGTCCCTCCAAAAGCACCAGCCGCAGATGTTTTTACAGAGAAAATACACCAACTATTAAGAAGCACATAAGTCCAGAACAATCTTCAAACTGTGCCACAGCAGAGACAGAAGAAATGCTTCTGAATGTGTTTTTATGAAACAAGCAATTTATTGATCTAAAAACTGGACAAAAATATTCCAAATTAAAAATAAAATTACAGTGTCAATGTCAGTCTTATTGAGTTTTGATATCAAAAATCTAAATAAAACATTAACAAATAGAATCCAGCAGCAGATTTAGAAAATTATATCCCATGATCATATGAGTATTAAATCAGGATATAAATGTTTTAATATTAAAAATATATTAGTAGTGTCCATCCTCTGACTTTGCTCATCGTTTTCAGAATTGTTTAGGCTATTCTAGTTCCTTTGCTTTCCATATAAATTTTAGAATCAGTTTGTCAATACCTGTAAAAAATCTTGTGGTATTTTGCTGGGCGCAGTGTCTCACACCTGTAATCCAGCACTTTGGGAAGCCAAGGTGGGCAGGTCACGAGGTCAGGAGATCGAGACCATCCTGGCTAGTACGGTGAAAACGCGTCTCTACTAAAAATACAAAACAAATTAGCCGGATGTGGTGGCGGGCACCTGTAGTCCCAGCTACAGGCTGAGGCAGGAGAATGGCGTGAGCCCAGGAGGTGGAGCTTGCAGTGAGCCGAGATCCTGCCACTGCACTCCAGCCTGGGTGACAGAGTGAGACTCCATCTCAAAAAATAAAAAATAAATAAAATTAAAAAAAATATATATATATATATATATCTGGGCCGGGTGTGGTGGTTCACACCTGTAATCCCAGCACTTTGGGAGGCCAAGGCAGGTGGGTCACTTGAAGCCAGGAGTTTGAGACCAGCCTGGCCAACAAAAAATAGCCCAGTGTGGTGCATGCCTGTAATCACCGCTACTCAGGAAGCTGAGGCATGAGAATCTTTTTAACCTGGAAGGTGGAGGTTGCAGTGAACAGAGATCACGCCACTGCATTTCCAGCCTGGGCAATAGAATAAACAAAATAAAAATATATGAATAAAATAAAAATAAATGAAATAATAAATAAAAATAAATGAAATAAAATAAGACTATATTAATAACCTTCACCAAACAGGGAGAAAACTATCATTTTATTTTTTCCATGGCTGCATTTGATAAAATTCAACATTCATTCCTAATTTTTAAAATGTATTCTTAATAAAAATGAAAGTGATATTTAAAAAAAAAATAGGAATATAGCTCAAGTTAAATGCCAGTATTATATTTAATAATACAACATCAGAGCCTTTACTACTAAAGTTAAGGACAAAAAGATTGTCAATTCAAAAGTCCTACAACAAGCCAGACACAGTGGCTCCCGCCTATGATACAAGCACTTTAGGAGTCTGAGACTGGAGGTTCACTTGAGCCCAGGAGTTCATGACCAGTCTGGGCAACATGATGAGATCTTGTCTGTACAAAAAATACAAAATTAGCCAGGTGTGGTGGCACACACCTCTAGTCCCCGCTACTTGGAAGACTGAGGTGGGAGGATCACTTGAGCTGGGGAAGTCAAGGTTGCAGTTTGCCATGATTATGCCACTGTACTCCAGCTTGGGCAACAGAGTGAAAACCTGTCTCAAAAAAGGAAAAAAAAAAAAAAAAATGAAAACAAAGTCCCACCATGGCATTTTAAAGGGGTATGCCTCATCTCTTTCCTACAAACCCACTTAATTTGTTTATATATTTAATAGCTCATAGAGCTAGCAAGAACTTTAAATTTATAATATAATTGGGCTGTCTTTTATATACACAACACACACTATTGTGAGTCCTTATACAGTTATAATATATAGTAATCTATACTAATTTCCTATGGCTGAGAAAAGAATTTCCCTCAAATGATGTTGGAGGCTTGTAAGTGCTGTCTTTGCCCTTATGACTTACTCTTCTTGTGTGTGAGTGGGACGTTTTTGGCAGCAATGCAGTCTTAACTTTGGTTTCATTCCACAGGAAAACACAATGCTTTCTGGACTATCACTTTATGGGGTATTTATCAAAAGTATGTTTGGCAAAAAGTTAATGCTGCCAAGGGTGGGTCTCTCTCACCTGGCTCCCAGGTGGGTTTCTGCCTACAGAACTCAAGTTTCTGCAACATGAGTTTAGCTGGCCTCCCTGGGAAAGAACCAGGAATGTCATTGGTCTTGGAATAGGCCAAGCAAACTGGACTTTACAGAACAGACCCTCTTTTGTGTGAGGGGATCTGAGGAAACAATTCGTTTGAATTTCCTAACTTCAAGGCATTTGTTTTCTTCATCTTAACCATTAATAATTAAGATTTGTATCTTTATAAACTAGAAGGATTGGATGCCTGGAGCTATCAATAACCACCTACAAATCATATTGTTCTTTGTACTTTTTAAGTGACTCATGGCAACAAAATGCGGTGAGTTGCCAGCCCCCACCTCCTCCCCCTTGCCAGCTCAGCCCCCTTAACGGTTCTTGGCACTCTGTGGCCTCTCAGCTATGTAGCCTTGGACCCGGAGGAGAGCTCCCAGCCGGGGGCTGCTGCTGATTGCGCAGAAGGACCTCTGAGCTCTTGCCCTGCTCCCTGCTCCCTGCTCGGGCCTCTTCTCTACTGCGATGACTCACCACTTTACAGGAGCTGGCTGGGCCACTAGTCAGTGGATGCAATTTAGAGATGTCAGAAGGGTTTTTCCTCCACATATCTTCCTCTTGATTTGCTTTTGTGAATACCACTGCGTAAGGCAGGAACATCCAGAGGGGAGTGCCTGACCTCAGAGCACAGAGTCTGTCCTAGAGGGTTTTTGTCTTTATTTTTTTCAGTGTAATTCCTTAGCACCTACCTGCCAGGAGGAAGGTGAGATGTTTTTTTATAACCGTGGAAAATCTGCGTTCCCTTTCACATTTGGGGTCTCCAACATAATTTGTGAAGACTGGCGTGCCACAGTCCACAGCCACTCTTTTCAGCAAGCTTTGTGCTCTGAACTCTGCCGGTCAGTGTTACTTAGGAGCAGGAAGCCATCGAGAGGGTGAATTTTATCTCAGCTTCTTCCCTTAACTTGCCAGTTTGTAGAATAATGAGAAGATTTAGAATACTTAGCTTTTCCCAATGCATTTACGTAGCCCCCATCACAGGTGACTGTCAAAGAAATTTACTGAACTCCCTCAAATCTGGAAGTTTTTGTAATTATAGTTGGGTCCTGTAAACTTACTGAATCTTCATTGACTCCAGTATTTTCTAATGGATAATGCAATGTATCTGAACACTAAGTTTGAATCCTTGAGGAAGAAACAGGCTAGAAGAGGCTTTTTAAAAGGAAATATTGGCCAGGCGCAGTGCCTCACACCTAATTCCAGAACTTTGGGAGGCCGAGGCAGGTAGATCACTTGAGGTAAGGAGTCCAAGACCAGCTTGGTCAACATGGTGAAACTCCATCCCTCCTAAAAATACAAAAATTAGCCAGGTGTGGTGATGGGTGCCTATAATCCCAGCTACTCAGGAGGCTGAGGCAGGAGAATCGCTTGAACCTGGGAAGCAGAGGTTGCAGTGAGCCGAGATTGCGCCACTGCACTCCAGCCTGGGCGACACAGTGAGACTCCCTTTAAAAAAAAAAAAAAAAAAAAAAAAAGGAAATATCAACTTGGCCTGAACATGCAGAAAGTATGATGCCCTAGAGATGCCCCAACTCCTGCTGATAAACATGGAAGTCAGGCAGGTCTGAGGGTGGAGCAACTGTGGAGCGTGACTGGGCGACTATGGGAAAGCGACTTAACTTCTTTGTGTCTTTACATCCTACTCTGTAAAAGGAGGACACTAGTAGAGCCTCTCCCATGAGACCGTTGAGAGAGGTAAAGGAGTCAAAGGAGTCTGTGTCTGCATGCTGTAAGTGCTCTCTATAGCTTTAATAGAGACTAGTAAGAGTTTCACGTTTCATGCATTCCTCAAGTAATTTTGTGCCAGGCACAATTCTAGAGGCTGGGGATCCAAAGATGAGCAACATTGACTTGAAAGTGAACTATGTTCACTCAGAAAACATTATATTCCTGGAATTGGAAAATACAAATCTCAAAATTATGGACAAAAACCTGAGCAACTTTTGTATCCACTTGGACCTATGTTATGATGTGTTTCTTCATGTGAAGCCGAGAGGGGTCAGTAAGGATGCAAACATCAAGTTCAAATGAAATATGCTCAGGAAGAATGCACTCCATAATTCCCAGACTTCATTCAGTATGTTAAGGACCAGTATATTCCTGGACTTAACTAAAAATGATCATTTTCACCTGCTCTCACATCCTGGTTCTGCCCTTGCTAGCTGAGTTCTCATGACTTTCTCTCCACCACTGTGGCTTCCACAGAGCCCAGCACTCAGTAAATATTTAGTGAACTGGTTAGTGAGCAAAAAGAAGTGGTAGATGATGTATATGGATAGAAAAGGGCAACTAATAAAGTAAGCATGGGAAAATTCTAATAGGTGGCTCTGGAAAGGGTAGCTGAATGCTTCTGAATTATTCTTGTAACTTTCTTAAGTTTAAAATTATTTCCAAGTGAAACGCTTTTAAAAAGAAGCTATTGTGGGCCGGGCACAGTGGCTCATGCCTGTAATCCCAGCACTTTAGGAGGCTGAGGCAGGCGGATCACCTGAGGTCAGGAGTTCGAGACCAGCCTGGCCAACATGGTGAAACCCCGTTTCTACTAAAAATACAAAAAAATTAGCTGGGCATGGTGGTGGGCACCTGTAATCCCAGCTACTCGGGAGGCTGAGGCAGGAGAATCGCTTGAGCCCGAGAGGCGGAGGTTGCAGTAAGCCGAGATAGCACCATTGCACTCTAGCTTGGGCAACAAGAGTGAAACTCCATCTCAGAAAAAAAAAGAAGCTATTGTATTACTCAAGTAAAGAGATGACAAAATGATAGAGTCATGGCTGTGAGATATGATTTGTTTTAATGGTTCTTACTGTTTTTTCTAAGCTTTTCTATGTTTCTAAGTATGTCTTGGAATTTTTCCCATGATGGACATCACGAGAAAAGCTAATTAAATTTAAAAGAACTAGATATGGCTTACAAATACTTAATATATTAGAAGTGAGAATAACTTTAAAACCTAAAGAGAAATGTTGAAGTAGACAGCCTTGTGAAATGAATTCTCTCTGCTTTCATGGATTATACTAAGTCTTCCTGGGATGACTTCACAAGCAGGAATGTTTCTGTGGCTGCTGATTCATTCCTTCCTGGCAGACATAGCTCCAATGAAGTTGAAATATTATTGTTAATCCCTTTTATTTAGATGTGTGCTAGAATGGCACTCGAGGCACTAAGGATATAAACCAGGGCTTCTGTATGACTGTGAACACATAATCCATTTACTTGAGCCAAATTGTCTCCTAGCAGGGTTCAAGAAACTTGAATTCTCAAGGACTAAAATACACTGTCAGCTGGCTTCTTTTTGAGGTTTCTATTTTCAATTTGGAGTCTTGCAAACTACAATTATTTCTCAAAAGAATATGTAAAATACTGTATTAGTTTGCTAGGGCTGCCATGACAAAGTGCCACAAACAGAAATTTATTCTCTCACAGTCTGGAGGCCAGAAGTCCAAGATCAGGGTGTCAGCAGGACCATGCTCCCTCTGAAGGCCCTGGCGAATGATCTGTTCTAGGCCTCTCCCAGCTTCCCTTAGCTCCTTGGCTTGGGGCAGTGTAAGTCTCATTTTTACAGGGCATTCTCCCTAGGTGTCCAAATTTTCTCTTTTTATAAGGACACAGTCGTATTGGATTAGGACCCACCCTAATGACCTTATCTTAACTTGGTCATCAGCAAAATAAGGTCACATTCACTGGTACTGAGGGTTGACATTTTAACATCCTTTTTTGTTCTGGAGGAAGAACAATTCAATCCATAACAAATACATTTAAGCAAATGTAAATATTTGAAAACACGTATTATAGTTTTCTATTAACTCCAGCTTTTTGAAAACTTTAATTTTACTCATCTGACAAAAGTAAAACAAAATACTCAAAAAATTAGCAAACTCTTCTTTTTTACTCCATAGAGATCTTAATTTAGAAATGCTTTTATAAGAATGATGTTTGTATGTTAGTATATGTTGATTATCATTAAAATTATAAAACAAGTAGATTATCTGAGTTCTTTGACTGTGGAAAAGATCAAGTAATAACAAAAGATGATTTTCTTGCCATTTTAAATAGTACTTTTAAATAGAAATACGATTGGGTCTTCCCTAAAATACTATATAGCTATGAATGTATACTCCCATTGGCTTTCTAAGTTACAGAACGCAGGAAGGTAGGAGAGCCTCTGAGGTCAAGAGCTCCTGTTGCCTCCTCCTTGGGTAAGTGACTCATTCTCAAGGGATAAAATCACGTAATAATCCCAAAGACATGCCTCATCTATGTCACCAGCACAACACCTTTAGTAAAGATCGAATCCATTTCCCCAGTGGTTTGGGAGTGCGTGTCTATCTTTGGTAAAATCTAGCACAGCAGTTCCCACTGGTTTTGCACTCTTAGCTATGTCTTGAATAATTTATTACTCAACATATAGTTGAAAGGCTTGACAATTAATTGGTTTTAAGTAGGACCAAGGAGATGAAAAATTAGAGCAGATCCAAGGGTTTCCCTATTACAAAGCCATGTTCACTCAACCAGTATCCCAGTAGGCTTTTCTTGAGTGCAAGACAGAGGATCCAAGTTACAGCTAGCACACATGGGTGTACCAATGTCATCATTCACTATACCGGTGTGGGAATTTATTCTATCTGATCTTCAGAATTCAAGTAAATATAGAATGAGGTTGTACAAATCTCTGGGACTGTAGGAAGGAACTCTTTTCTCATGGTGACCTTCTTCCTGGCTTCTCTTGCTAGTTTAGAATCAATTTAAGTGTTACTGAAATTCTAGCCCTTGTCCTTGAAAAAGTAGAGACCTTAGGAAAGTTTCTGCTGCAACTGTCCTGAGTTGAATAATTTTCCAGAGATTTGTGCTTGCCAGGGCCTCCTTGCAGTCTCTACTTTCATAAGTTACTGCATTTTTTTGACAAACATCCTGGTCCTGTTGCCAGGCAGGAGTAAGGAAATATGATTATTAAAGTTGAGAAATATGCACTGACCTTTAAAGGACCTACCAACACCCTGCACCCTGCAGAAGTTGAGTGTCTTTTTTCAAAAGCTGTGGGTGACATAATTTATAACTCTCATAGGCAGCTGGTTTCTTGGATGGTAGGGCAGAGTGGAGAGGGAAGGAACTGGATGCCTTGCACAGAAGGTGGTTATACTATACTATGCAGCCACAGCAGTCAACACCATGTGGTTCTGACGGAGGGGAAGAGACAAAGATCCTTGGAACAGAATAGATCCCAGAAATAGAGATCCCAGAATGGACTCACACAAATATGCCAGACTCATCTTGACAAAGGTGCTGAAGCAATTCATTGAAGGAAAAATAGCATTTTTTGACAATGTTACTGACGCAATTGAATATCCAAAAGCAAAAGAAAACAAAAAGAACTTGGACCTACACCTCATACCATATACAAAAGTAATTCAAAATGGATCACGAAGAATGCTTTATGCAAAACATGAAACTGTCAAATTTGGGGGAGGAAAAAACAGGAGGAAATCAGAAATTGGAACTTTAAAAATTAAAAAGTTTTGTTCTGGCAGAGTGCGGTGGCTCATGCCTGTAATCCCAGCACTTTGGGAGGCTGAGGCGGGCAGATCACGAGGTCAGGAACTTGAGACCATCCTGGCTAACATGGTGAAACCCCGTCTCCACTAAAAATACAAAAAATTTAGCTGGGCGTGGTGACGGGCGCCTGTAGTCCCAGCTAATTGGGAGGCTAAGGCAGGAGAATGGCGTGAACCCAAGGAGGCGCGGAGCTTGCAGTGAGCCAAGATCATGTCACTGCTCTCCAGCCTGGGCAACAGATTGAAACTCTGTCTCAAAACAAACAAAAAAAAAAAAACTTTTGTTCTGCAAATGACTTTGTTGAGAGGATGGAAAGACAATCCTCTACAGACTAGAGGAAAATATTTGCAGATCACATAGTCAACAAAGAACTAGTATCTATAATATATAAAGAAGCCAAGCCTCAGAATTCAACAGTAAAAATGCAAATAATCTAATTAAAACACGGACCAAAAAAAATGAACAGACATTTCACTGAAGAAGATGTACAAATGGCAAACACATGAAAAGATGTGACTATCACTAGCCGTTAGGGAAATGAAAATTAAGACCATAATGATATATCACTACATACCTTAGAAAGACTAAAATAAAAAATAGTGACAACACCAAATGCTGGGAAGAATGCAGAGACCACATCACTCATACATGGCTGGTAGGAATGTAAAATGGTACAGCAACTATGGGAAATAGTCTGGCAGTTTCTTATAAAATGAAACATGAAAATTATTGCCCAGAAATTATCTGGATCATAGATCCCAAAGAAGTGAAGACTTAGGTTTACATAAAAACCTGCACATGAATGTTCACAGCAGCTTTATTTGTGACACCTCTGAACTGGAAATAGCTTTCACTGAGTGAATGGTTAAACAAACTGTGGTCCCTTCATATCATGGAATGCTACTAAGCAATGAAGACAAAAAGAGTATTGATCCACACAACCACCTGGGTGAATCTCCAGAGAATTATGCTGAGTGCAAAAAGCCAAACTCAAAAGGTTACATACTATATTATTCTATTTATATAAGTTTTTTTTTTTTTTTTTTTTTGAGACAGAGTCTCACTCTGTCACCCAGGCTGGAGTACAGTGGTACAATCTCGACTCACTGCAACCTCCACCTCCCGGGTTAAAGTGATTCTCATGCCTCAGCCTCCCCAAGTAGCTGGGTCTACAGGTGCACAGCACGATGCCTGGCTAATGTTTGTATTTTTAGTAAAGACGGGGTTTCACCATGTTGGCCAGGCTAGTCTCAAACTCCAGACCTCAAGCCATCCACCCACCTCAGCCTCCTAAAATGCGGGATTACAGGCACGAGCCACCACGCCAGGCCAATATAATATTCTTAAAATGACAAAATTATAAACATGGGAAGCAGTTCATGGTTGCCAGGAGTCAGGAAGGAAGGAAGAAGGCTTAGGTGCGTCTATGAAAGGACAGCAGAAGGGATCTTGGTGATAGAATGTTCTTTACTTTAATTCTATCAATGTCAATATCCTGGCTGGGATATTGTTTTGCAATTTTGCAAGATGTGACCATTGAGGAAAACCTGGTAAAAGGTACATAGGAGTGTTCTGTATTATGTCTTACAACTGTGTGTGAATCTACAATTATCTCAAAGTAAAAAAAAAAAAAAAAAAAAAAAAAAATTAAACAGTAACAAGATTGTTATAACATACAAAATTACAATAAGTTGAAAATGGTAATAACTTAAAAACCAGTGCAAATATTAATTATTTTTCTAGCAAACAAGAGAATAGTCCAGTCACAAATGTGCATAACAAGTGCTCTTCCTGGACACCTCCTTTCTCCCACCCAGCCCATGGTTTATCCTTTCCCCAAGTATCTTTTATAAATGAAAGCTCCAAAGCATGAAGGCATCTGAGCTCCTGCAGTAGCTGGACATCCTGAATTGCTCAGATTTCTACCTAATGAGATTCTGGCCTCATCTGTGGGCCCCGCACCATATGTTCGCAGTTTCTGCTGGACTAAAACCCAAATAGGGGTGGAGGGAAGAGCCTGTGTCATCTTAGACTCTGTAAAGGTGCAGCCATTCTCAGAAGCTCAAAACATCTGAGTTATTTGGGACAAGAGTAATATGTTTGTATCAGTAACCAAATATCTCCGTAGAGAATACTAGCAAGAAATGTGGGTGGAAGAGAATCTGACCAAGACACAGAGATACGGGAGCTGAGCCTGAGTTACGGACCACTCCCACTGATGGTATCATTGAGCTGGCTGACAACTTGCTCCTCAAAACACACCATGTTTCAGCATAATTTAACCACAAAAGGCTCGTCAGCATTTTGAACAGCATCGTATCCCAGACAGAAACTGACAAAGGAGACTGAGTCTGCCAGTGGCTGTAAAAAGCTGTCCACACACACTACCTTGATCATTTGATCTCTGCTCTCAGGTGATGGGGCCTGCTTGATAAAAACCATGCAGCCATCTGACCTATTGGCAAAACGTCTGCCATCAGCAGTGTCTGATTTCTTCCACTTTTGGATCCATATTTGCTGCTTAGCCTAAAAAATAAGTGGAAATGTGTGTGGCGCTGGGCAGGGCACGGTGGTGTGTTTTTGGCATTCTTCAGAGCAGATAAATGACTTGAGGGAAGGGTAGGAGAGAATATGTTTTCAAAGACTTGAGATTCTCTCCATAGGACAAGAGCTTCTAGTTTAGTTACTAATACAACAACCTGTTAGCTGAACATCGTTTTTTAAAAAGGATGTGATTGCCAGTGTCTGTTCTGTGGGCACAATTCTTTCCAGAATAAAAAGTTCTGCCTTGCATTTGAAGTAAGTCCAGTTCAAGAAGAGCACTGCCTTTGAGGTCAGTGGGAAGTCAGTGTCCAAGCCTGTTCCACAGTATGCTGGGTCAGAGAAGACATTCGTGTGCTGAAGCCCAGCCCTGAAATTGAAATTCTTATGAGACTAAGAATCTCATACAAGATGAGGATGACTTTTAAAATCACAACTCTCCTATATATCAGTAATACGTAGTCTCATTTCAATTGCCCTTATCTCTAGACTGAAGCACACTGGAAGTTGGTAAATCACAGGTCAAAGACCTTTCCAGCAGATCAAATACAGGTGCATTATTGTTTGTAAGGGAAAATGTTTTCTTCATCTTCACCTGTCTGTGGGCTATAATACCTCCTTGATGAGCCACCAGGTCTGTATGATCTCCAAGTGACTCACTGGCGTTTCTTTATTCTAATCATGAGTGACTTCAACACCCTATCATTCTTTTGTTTCCGTCTGATGTTGAGCCGTAACCTGCTCTGTAAACTCCACCAGATGGAAGGAATTTTCCCCGGAATCAAAATTAATCATTTAACCACTTCTCTCACATATGTGAGGCAGTGTTGTGTTCTTCCTCCCGCCTTGGCAGCGCTGGTGGTCTTCCTTCCCCAGCCTAAGACCCATCAACCCCCACCGCCCATGACGTGGCTTTGAGTCACCTCATCTGCTGGTTGGCTCCTGGTGATTCTCCTCAGGCCTTGTTTGTACTTCTTGTATCTACTCTTAATGATAAACAATAGTCCAGGAGTACCACGATTAGGAAAAATATGTGCTGTGCTAAATGTTGATGGCTACCAGCATCCATCTCTGTCTCTCCCTCACTGCCCAAGCTTTGTCCAGGCCCCAGCTACTGCCCAGGCACTGAGGCCACCTCCCCTGCAGCTCCGCATAGCCCCTACAGAGAGCGATGTACCCTGCTTCTGAGCTTGCTCCTGAAGGCATCGGGCAGGCACCTCTTCACGCTCTTTTTTTTTTTTTTTTTTGAGATGGAGTCTCTGTCTGTCGCCCAGGCTGGAGTGCAGTGGTGCCATCTCTGCTCACTGCAAGCTCCGCCTCGCGGTTTCACACCATTCTCCTGCCTCAGCCTCCCGAGTAGCTGGAACTACAGGTGCACACCACCACACCCGCCTTTTTTTTGTATTTTTGGTAGAGACGGGGTTTCACCGTGTTAGCCAGGATGGTTTCGATCTCCCGACCTCATGATCCGCCCTCCTCAGCCTCCCAAAGTGCTGAGATTACAGGCGTGAGCCACCACGCCCGACCTCACGCTCTTTTTTCTTTCCCAAGCGTAAGAGATACCTGGAGCAAGGTTAGAAAGAAGCCTTGTGCTGAAGATGGCAGAGCTGCCTTTCTAAGATGGGAACTGTGCCAACTTTCTCTTGCTTATGTGAGAAATAAACCTTGATCCTGTTTTGCTCTAAGGAATCTGTGGGCTCTGTGTTATAGCAGCAGCATGGCTTTTACCAAATAATTTCTCATGCTTCACACTTGCCTTGGAAACTATACTGACACTAATGCAGCCCCCAATTATATTATTATTTATAACCTTTGACAATGGTTTTGACTATAAATAATGTAAAACATGACCCTAATTGACTGAAACTGCAAGGAAATATGTTATCTACAAAACCAGAAGTTGAGAGGTGGGACAGATGCCATCTCTGCATTCTGCTGTGTGCTAGCTTTGCGCTAGCTTTGCCTCAGGATGGAGGACACCCTGCTTGGTTGCAGGATATCTGCTACAGGTCCAGGGATCACATCCAGAGATGAAATGTCCATGGAAGGAAGAGACCATCTCCCTCGGTCTTATCATGAGATATGAGGAAACTTTTTCAGGAAGTCCCCAAGAATATTTTCCTTCAAATTCATTCCTAAATTAATCTTGGTGAAATGGAATTATCATGATTAATTTAGACTAATCATTTGGGATAGTCAGAATTTAAGTGTCAGCCGGGTGCGGTGGCTCACGCCTGTAATCCCAACACTTCGGGAGGCTGAAGTGGACGGATCACTTGAGGCCAGGGTTTCCAGACCAGCCTGGCCAACGTGGCAAAACCCCATCTCTGCTAAAAATACAAAAATTAGCCGAACGTGGTGGCTTATGCTTGTAATCCCAGTTACTCGGGAGGCTGAGGCAGGAGAATCAATTGAACCTGGGAGGTGGATGTTGCAGTAAGCCAAGATTGCACCACTGCACTCCAGCCTGCGTGACAGAGCAAGACTCCTTCTCAAAAAAAAAAAAAAAAAAAAAAAAAATTTAAGTGGCAACCAGTAGGATCTTTGGAGGTCTTAACACCTCCCAACCTGTTCCGTCCTTAAATTTTATTGCTAAGCAATGTCTTTGCTCCTGTACCTTTCTCTCCATAATGGTGCTATTTATATTGTGGTCATAAATACAGTTCTTAATTATTATTCCTGTTAGACTTCATATGTTTATCACAGCATTCCAGGTTGAATTGGATTCTGCTAACACTTATGTTCAACCTATCTCCCAGCTTCAAAACTGAATCCTATAATATTTACCAGATACCTACTATGTTCTCAGCACTGGGGTATGAAGAAGAAAATTCCTCAACCATCTCACAATCCAGTAAAAGCAAATGAGAAAACAGGTGTGGAGATGCGCTAGGCTTGGGGCCAGGCTCAGTCAGCTGCTAGAGCAAATCCGGGTGCATCAGAGCTGGAGCTGAGAGACCTGGAGGAGAATTCCTCAAGGGAGAAGCAGCCAGTGACAATGGGGGACCCTGAATTTTGTTTTGTTGTTACTGTTCTTGTAATGTCTTTATCTTATATGAATATCAGGATAATGCTGTCCTCCTAGAATAAATTTGGAAATATTCTCTCTGCTTCAGTTTTCTGGATGGGTTTGACTAGAATCGAAACTATTTCTTTCTTAAATGTTTGATAGAATTCACCAGAGATGCCATCTAGAGTTGAAGTTTTTTATTAGAAACTTTTTAACTCTGAATTCAATTTTTAAATAAGTATAGGACTATATAGCTTATCTATTTCTTTTTAAGATAACTTTGGTAATGTATATCATTAAGGAATTTTTCTACTTCATCTCAGTTGTGAAATGTATAGGCATAAAGTTGTTCATAATATTTCCATTTTATCCCTTATCTGTAAGAAGTGTAGTGTTGTCACCTCTCTCATTCCTGTTATTGGCAATTTGCGTCGTCGTCGTTGTTGTTGTTGTTGTTGTTGTTGTTGTTCTGATCGTCCTGGCTAGAGGCTTATCAATTTAATTGATCTTCTCAAGGAACTAGCTTTTAGTTTCATTCATATTCTCTATTTTTTTTTCTGTTCTCTATAGCACTGGTTTCTGCTTTGATTTTTATTATTTATTTATTTATTATTTACTTTCTTCTGTTTACATTGAGTTTAAGTTGTTTTTCTTTTTATAGTCTTTCACATAAAAGCTGAGGTCATTTAAGACCTTTCTTCTTTTAATATAGGCATTTAGTGCTTCAGATTTCTCTCAGAGTACTGCGTTAGTATTCATCCCCGAATGAAAATGATATGTTTTCATTTTTATTCCGATAAAAATACTTTCTAACTTCCCTTTTGATTTATTCTTTGATTCATGGGTGATTTAGAAGTATATTATTTAGTTTGTATGTATTTTGAGATTTTCCTGATGTCTTTATGTAACTGATTTCTAATTTTATTCTGTTGTGGTCAGAGAACATCCTGTGTCTTGAATCATTTGAATGTTATTGAAGCTTGTTTTGATGGCCCCAAACATGATCTAACTTGGCAGATGTTTCATTTGAACTTTAAAAGATTTGTATTCTGCTGTTGCTGAACCAAGTGTTCTGTAAATATCACCTTGATCAAGTTAGCTGATGGTGGTGTTCAGGTCTGCCCGGCACTTGCTGCCTTTCTGCCTACTTGTCCCGTCAATCACTGAGAGGGGGTGCTGAAATCACATTCTATAAGTGTGGCTTTGCTCATTTCTCTTGCAATTCTCTTGGTTTTTGCTTCACATCACATTATCTTCATTCTCTGTATATAAAGTGTCTTCATTCTCTGGCTGCTTTTAAGATTTTCTCTTTGTCTCTGGTTTTGGGCAATTTGATTATGATGTGTCTTGGTGTCTTAGTTGTCTTCATGTTTATGGTGTGTGGCTTTTGCTGAGCTTCTTGGATCTGGGGGTTTATAGTTTTCATCAAGATCAGAAAACTCACTTTCACTGGCTTCAACTGCAAGTGTATTAAGCTGCTTAAAGTTGTCCCACAGCTTCACTGGTGTTCTTTTCATTTAAAACATCTTTTTTTCTCCCCGTGTTTCATTTTAAATATTTTAAATTGCTGTATCCTCAAGGTCACGAGTCTTTTGCAATATCTGACCTTCCCTGAATCCCATGCAGCATATTTTTCTCACACATTGCAGTTTTCGTTTCTGAAAGTTTTGCTTTTTAAAATATAGCTTCCATATCTCTACCTAATGTTTTGAATATATGAAATATAGTTACAACCTCACAATATTTATGCTGAGTGAAAGAAGCCAGACCAAAAAGAGTACCTACACAATGCTGCTATTCATAGAAAACTCTAGGAAATGCAAAAGTAATAGAGAGTGACAGAAAGCAGATCCTGGCTGTCTGAGGGTGAGGGTGGGACTGGGCAAGAGGGAGGCGTGACAAAGAGGCCTGAGGCAACTTGGGGTGATGATCTTGATTATAGTGATGGTTTTACAGTTATATATATGTGTGTTATATATATACATATACATAACACACACATATATATATACACACACACGCATATATCACATGGTATATTTTAAGTGTGTGCAGTTTACTATCTGTCAAATATATATATGATATATATATATACATTATTTTCATTTATTTATTTATTTATTTTAAGATGGAGTCTCACTCTGTTGCCCAGGCTGGAGTGCAGAGGCTCCATCTCGGCTCACTGCAACCTCCACCTCCCGGGTTCAAGTGATTCTCCTGCCTCAGCCTCCTGAGTAGCTGGGACTACAGGTGCCCACACCATTCCTGGCTATTTTTTGTATTTTTTTTTTAAGTAGAGATGGAGTTTCACCATATTGGCCAAGTGGTCTCGATCTCCTGACCTTGTGACCCACCCGCCTCGGCCTCCCAAAGTGCTGGGATTACAGGCATGAGCCACTGCGCCCAGCCTGTCAAATATATTTCAATAAAGCTGTTTAAAAAGTAGTAATCCTGAGCAAACTTGTTGGCTGTCATTCCTTTTCCTCGCCCAGAGACATTCATCCATCTCTAAGGAAGAACAAGGGCCATAAGGCAAAACTAGAAGAGCAGTCTTAAGACCGCAGTGCACCCACACACTTGCCCTGGGGTCCTTGTCACCCTCTCTCTGCCATCCCACATGGCTCTCAGCGGTGGTGACTGGGCGGTGGGGCAGCAGAGACTCTGGTGCCTGCTTGACCACCAGCACAGCACATAGCTGCTCACCTGTCCAGTTATTTTCTTAGGAAAAAAAAAAATGTAAAAACCCTGCAAGATCAGGCAGAATGCATTTTGAAGCTGGGACTTTGATAATTATTGTTAACCCGTTTATGCCTGAGGTTGCAGTTTTTTGAATTTTTGCAATCAGATTTTGGCGATGACCTTGAGCAATAGGATGTAAACAATTCCCACATGCTTAGCGTTCCAGTAATGGAACGCTAGGCCTCAATTTAAGTTGCCCTCCAGAAGTATTTTTTCAGTTTACTCTCTCACCAGCAAGGAGGGAGGTTTCTTTCCCCCAAAAACAGTAGCTCATACTGGGGATCCTCTTTCCTTTATGTCTTAGACTGATGGGATAAATTACTATTTACCTCATTGCTGAAATTCACATTTCTTTGGTTAGTGAAGTTTAGTATTTTTATATATGTTTGCTGACCTTCACATATATAAATATGCCTATATATAAAAAATATAATATATTAATATATATAGTCTGTTCATTTATGTGGCCTAGCTTTCAACTGGAATATTTAGCCTTTTGTCTGATTTTGCAATACCCTTTAAAATAAGAATGTAAACTTGTTAAATAGTCTATTTTTTACTTTTAATTTTTTATATTGACAGCTAACAAATTGTATATATATGAATACACACATATATATGTGTATGTGTATATTATATATGTAGTAAGAGTGAGTACATCGACACTTACCTGGAAATCATGATTTTTAAGTGAAATAACATATAACAAAACTAACTTTTCTCCTCATCAGGATTCTAACAAAACAACATTGAACAAAGCAATGCTGTTTGAGGAGCTGGTGTATGTTGTTTTATATGTATTATTTAAATTAGTACTTTCCATAAGTCAGGCACTGTTCTAAATTCTTCAGAAGTATTAATGACTTTAATCATCATGACAACCCTGTGAACTATATTTTATTATTAGCTCCGTTGAAGATTGAGCAAAATGAGACACTGAGAGGGAGGATAATGTGTCCTAGGTCACACAGCTGTGAACAGGCGAGGCTACTATTGAACCCAGGCACACAAGCTCTAGAATCCAGCTCTGAACCACTATGCTATCTTGTCTCTCAAGGACAGAACTTCTGTTTTGATTTTATAGATGTCTCAAACCTTATCCATAACCTGTGTCACTTCTCAGCTTTCACCATTGGGATTATGCTTCATAGAACCTTTTGTCATCCCAATGACATATAAATACTGATTTATTTTTCCTTCTGCTACTTATATCAGGTTGATTTGAAATTTGTTTCATGTTTTTCATTCTTTCTTTTTAACCAGCAGACATCAAGGACTTCTGAGGAGACTGTTAACTTGCATAGGCACTACGGACCCCGTTTTGCTTAACCCACCCAGCAGCCAATTTTAGCAGACATCCTGGTTTTGCAGGTGAGAAGAATTGAGATACGAAGAAGTTTTGTTAATTTTTCCAGTTCATGCAACAAGTAAATGGGAAACCAGGATGAAAATCAAGGTTCATCTGTCATCAGACTGTTACTCATAATCACCATTCAGAGAGTTCAGATGTGGGACACGATTCTAACTCCAGCCTTCTCCCAAATGGTTCATTTGCCAGTTTCCCTAGAGTTACGTATTGTCTTATTTGTTTGTTTTACTGAATCTGAGTATTAAAAGCCTTGTATCTTGTGAAATTTCTTTTAGGTCTAATAAAAGTGATGAAAGAGACCAGGATAACTTTCTAATAATTAAATAAGATTTTTGAAATAAAGTCCTTATTTTGTAAATTTAACAATTGAATCTTGCTAGATTAATAACTCATTTTTCCTGATGTACTAATTCAATATAAAATGGTTATTCAAACTGAACTTTGAAGTCATCTGGGCTGCTGTTTTTGAATCCATTTAAAAACCTACATGCTCAGATCGGAATTAGCTAAGGAGATTATTAAGTTTGGAGTGCGTGCTATATTTTTGGATTCTAAATAGTTTCAAAATGCCTGGTTTGGCGTGCATATCAGTGACGTGGGTAGAAGTGGATGGATGGGATGGAGGTGCCTCCAGCATCATGGAAACACACCGTGCTGTGGCCTCCCCGTGGGCCTGGGGCTGCACACTGGGAAAGGACAGGGGGAGAGCGTCTGGCAAGCAGACCTGGGAAAGATTTTCAGTGTAATCATTTATTATGTAGAAACCGAGCAAGGTGCACAGTCATCTTAATCCACAACTACCTCATGGGCAAAATGGGAGTATAATGGAACCCACCTCAAAGAGTTTGTTTAAAGCATGTAGCACAGTGCCTGATGGCACATGGCATCTCTGTCTCATTGATTTGACTGAAGCTAATACGAATTCTCTGTGTGCGTTTATGTATTTGAGAATGTACAGGTCTCCTCAGGGAGTAAATTGTATGATTGGGAGGCTAACTCATTTGGGGGATGTTGCCCCAGTTCCACATTGACGGACAGTGAGAGCTCATCCAGACTGGAGACCTCTGCATGAGCCAGGACTGCCAGGTGGGTGGGTGGCTTGGAGAAGACTCCTCCCTTCCCCAGTGAAGTAATAAGGCATCACAGGCCGGGCGCGGTGGCTCACGCCTGTAATCCCAGCACTTTAGGAGGCCAAGATGGGTGGATCACGAGGTCAGGAGATCGAGACCATCCTGGCTAACACGGTGAAACCCCATCTCCACTAAAAAATACAAAAAAAATTAGCAGGGTGTGGTAGCAGGTGCCTGTAGTCCCAGCTACTTAGGAGGCTGAGGCAGGAGAATGGGGGGAACCCGGGAGGCAGAGCTTGCAGTGAGCCGTGATTGCACCACTGCACTCCAGACTGGGCAACAGAGCAAGACTCCATCTCAAAAATAAATAAATAAATAAATAAGGCATCACAACATACATCTTCATCCAGTGATATCTTGTTTCATTCCATCAGCTATGCTTTGACAGACTCTTTTCGTGTATTTTTTCATTCCAAATACTTTCATGGAGCACTCACCATGTTCAAAGAGCTTTGAAAAATATAAAGAAAGCAAGACCCATGCCCTTTTTACAGGTAGCTGTTTCAGGAGGGGAAGCAGTAAGGCCAGCAGTGAGTTCTGTGTGGGAGGATAGAACCAATCCCAACAGAGGCAACACTGGCGGGCTGCTGCCTTTCCCATAGCACACAGGACGCAGGTTGACAGGGTTAAGCACGCCTGAGGAGCCTCATGAGTGGCTCTTCTCATATGCCCTGGTGGCCTGGATGAGGAGGTGATGTATCATGGAGATCAGACAGTCTTAAAATGAGGCTGCGTTACAGGATGAGCCACTGTGAGAACCTTTGGGATAACTTTCACTTCTGTATACCTTAGGCCCACAATGGTGATGGTAATGAACATGGTGACAGCGTCACATATGGGAGGTTACCTGAGCAAGGCACCCTGCTAGGCTGCAGCATCAAGTTACCACAAACTTAGTGTTTAAAACAACACTAATGTATCATCTTACAGTTCTGTAGGCCAGAAGTCTGAATGAGTCTCACTGAACAAAAATCAAGCTGCCATGAGGGCAATGTTCCTTCTGGAAGCTCTAGGGCAGAGTCCATTTCTCTGCATTTTCTGGCCTCCAGAGGCCGCCTGCAATTCTTGGCTCATGGCCCCTTCCTCCATCTTCAAGGCCAGCAATGGTAGGTTGAGTTCTTCTTACATCCCATCGCTCTGACACCAACTCTTGCCTCCTGCCTCCACTAATAAGGACCCTTGTGGTTACACTGGGCCCGCTGGATAATCTAGAATAATCCCTCATCTCACGGTGGCTGACGAGCAGCCTTAATTCCATCTTCAGCCTTATCCCCTTTGTTATGTAGGAAACATAAGTGCCGAGGGTCAGGCAGTGGAGGTTTGGGAGGAGCGTTTGTCCTGCCTCCCACAGAAGCCTCCCTCTTTTACAAGAGCTCTTCGGGGCACAGCTTTTACTAACCCCATTTCACAAGAAACAGAGGCTAAAGAGGGCAAGTAGCTGCTATGGAAAGGGAAATGCCATTATGTGCCAGTGCATCTTCTAAGGGCGACCACTTCAGCTCATTCGCTCTTCACCACATCATCCATTTCACAGATGAGTAAACTGAGGTCCAAGGGTGGTTAAGCACCTTGCCCAAGGTCACACAGGGAGTAAGTGACTGGCTGACTCTCCAATCCACAGTCCATGTGAGTCCTTAGTAGGGCAAGTGGACCTTGGAGAAGGTTCTGTAGGGGGACATGATTAGGGAACCAACCCAAGGGGGTAGGCGTGAAAGGAACTGTCAAACCAAACCTAGAGAAATGGGGGTGTTATTGTATCAATTGCTGCATTTGTCCTCATGGGTCACGTTGATTTCTAGCAATGGTTGGGAATGACAGGTCACCCTGGCCATTTCAGAACTTTGGAATGTCACACATTTTTAGCAAGTAAAGTTGCATAGAGGTGGTAGAGGGGCTGAATGCATGTTTTTATACAGTTTGGGGCTCACATTGGGCTCAGAGAAACTGAGTTAATATGCAACTTCACAAAATAAACACAATTAACATTTTCACTTAGGCATGAGAGGAGTTCATGAGATTGTTTGTATTAAGGTGATTTGTTAACTGTGAAATTCTGCACAACCGCTTTGTTTTTTCACCACACATCCAGGTCTTAGCAGCTCCTTGCTGTCAGAGCCTGCTCAGAGGGGAGTGGCCTGGCCTCCAACCAGTGACAGCCAAATTCCTTCTGAAATCTATCCACTCTGTGCCTGCTCTGAGTGTGCTTCTCCCATGGGCATTTCTCCACTTCTTTGAGAAACTGTTATTTCCTCAAAAGGGTCTTTCATTCCATCCCATTGTGTAGAATATGTAATTAAATTCTATTCTTGCTGAACTTAGCTGTGTGACCCACCAGGGTGCAGCCAGCCGATGCCACTGGGCTCCCTCCATCCAGTTTTAACCTTCACCCTGAGAGTTCTCGTCCTTTAGACCTGGGATCCTGTTTCCACACCACAGGGAGAGGAATGAGAAAAACAGGGACATTTTCTGGGAATCTGGTTGTACAGTCACATATAAGACAAGTGGAAAAATTGCTTAAGGCTTTATTTTTGTTTTTATAAAAAACACTTTCATTGTGAATGGGAGTGAGTTCTGTTTTTCTATTTCCCTTTCTACCTGGCCTCTCTCCATTAAAAAAACTAAATCAAGACAGTATATAAAGAAGGATGTCCAGGCCGGGCGCGGTGGCTCAAGCCTGTAATCCCAGCACTTTGGGAGGCCGAGGCGGGCGGATCACAAGGTCAGGAGATCGAGACCACAGTGAAACCCCGTCTCTACTAAAAATACAAAAAACTAGCCGGGCGCGGTGGCGGGCGCCTGTAGTCCCAGCTACTCAGGAGGCTGAGGCAGGAGAATGGCGTGAACCCAGGAGGCGGAGCTTGCAGTGAGCCGAGATCGCGCCACTGCACTCCAGCCTGGGCAACAGCGTGAGACTCCGTCTCAAAAAAAAAAAAAAAAAAAAAAAGAAGGATGTCCAGACTACACGGTAGTTAATAAAAAGTCATGGAAAGAAAAGCAAATGACCCCAGGAGGAAAATTAATCATGAAGTTAAGCTGCTGATGGCCAAGATGAAGAAAAGACTGTGGCAGACACAGCCCTTGCTGTCAGAGAGCTTTCCAGTGGAAAACACACGCTGTCTGCCATCACACCATTGGGCATGCACCCCTAGGCGCTGCCCAGGCTGCTCAGAACACTGCAGCGAATGAACAAATGTGGATTTCGGAGCTCACAGTCCAGCATTAATTTTGAAAAGGAGTTTCTCACATGACACCTTGTAGAAAGAACTCTGAACAAAATTTCAGGAAACTGATGTTTTCTGGAACTGATTCTCTTACCACAATGTGACCAATTAGATATACAAAAGGTAAAACGATAACTTTAAAACAGACTATCACTGAAAATTTTAAATAACTGAAAAAACTCATGAATTACAGAGAAAAAATTACAATGCAAACTAAATTATATGATGCATCTCAATCAGTATTTAGAAGGAAAATTATATTTTAAATGTATTTATTTAAAACCAGGAAAGTTTAAAAATAAATAACTTAATATGCAACGCAAGAACTTAGAGGAAGATAAATTGAATAAACATAAAAAACATAGGAATATGGCCAGCATGGTGGCTCAGGCCTGTAATCCCAGCACTTTGGGAGGCTGAGGCAAGTGGATCACCTGAGGTCAGGAGTTTGAGACCAGCCTGGCCAACATGGCAAAACTCCGTCTCTACCAAAAATACAAAAATTAACTGGGCATGGTGATGTGTGCCTGTAGTCCCAGCTACTCAGGAGGCTGAGGCAGGAGAATCACTTGAACCTGGGCAGTGAAGGCTGCTGTGAGCTGAGATCACGCCACTGCCCCGAGATCAGGCCACTGCATTCTAGCCTGGGCAACAGAGCGAGACTCAAACAACAAAACCCCATAGAAATATAAAACTTAAACATATAAGCACAAAAATAAAAAACAATGAAACAGTTCAGAAACTCAACAAAATCAAAAGATGATTTTTTGAAAGAACACTAAAGCAGATAGATTTCTAGCAGAGTTGATTTAGAAATAATGAGAAAAATAACAAAAAAATAAGAGCATAAAACAGCAAATTCAGACATCATAAAGATTAAAAAATTAGTAAGATAATCCCATGAACAACTTTATTTCAATACATTTGAAAACTTAAATGATATTTTCTAGAAAATATAAATAATTTGACAAGGAAAATTGGAAATGTAAACCATAGACATTAAATACATAGAATTGGAAATCTAATGGTACTCAAAATTTCTAGAGCATTTTTACAAGCAAATTTTACCCGACATTCAAAAAATAGATCTCTTTATCTCATACAAATTCTCCCAGAGAATTAAAAAAAGAGGTAAACTTTAGCAACTTGCTCTATGAAACTAGTATAATCTGGATTTTTAACAACTTAAAAGCATCATACAAAAATGATAGACCCATCTTACTAATAAACATAATTTCAAATATCTTAAAACACAAATCAAATTCAGAAGTGTATAAAACTAACATGTGGTAACAAGTGGGGTTTTATCCTGAAGATGGAAAAATGACTTAACATCAGAAAATATGTTAATGTAATCCACCACATTAAAGATTACAGGAAAAAAGTACTTGGCCAGGCACAGTGGCTTACCCCTGTAATTCCAGCACTTTGAGATGCTGAGGTGGGTGGATCACCTAGGGTCAGGAGTTTCAGACCAGCTTGGCCAACATAGTGAAACTCCGTCTCTACTAAAAATACAAAAATTAGCTGGGCGTGGTGGCCCACAACTGTAGTCTCAGCTACTTGGGAGGCTGAAGCAGGAGAATTGCTTGAACCCAGGAGGCAGAGGTTGCAGTAACTGCACCACTGCACTCCAGCCTGGGAGACAGAGCGAGACTCCATCTCAAAAAAATAAATAAATAAATGAACAAATAAATAAATAATAAGTACTTCATAAAATTCAACATTATTTCATAATAAAACCTGTGTAAGGAAACCAAGATGGCTATCCTCCAAAATTAGCAGACATCATGCTTAATAGTACAGTCTTAGAAGCATCCCTAGGAAAACAGAGGACAGGACATGGATGTTTGCTATTTCTGCATGTATCCTGTAGGTTGAAAACCAATGTAATACAAAACATGCAATCAACCAGTAAGATAAAGCCAATGGAATAAGGTGCAGAAAGGATAAGAATAGAAGACAAAGAAACCAAACAAACAGTCCTCAGTTGCAAACGACATACTTGCCTACCCTCCTCCCCAACTCAAGACAGTCAACTAAGAAAACTTCTTAGAAGATTGACATAAAAACTGAATACTGTTCCTATACACCAACAATTAGAAAATGCAAAAGGAAAAGATCTTATTCAGTGTGGGGAACAACAACAAAAAGAAAATTATGAGTGTACCTAGTAAATCTAGGAAAACATGTGCATACTTTTTATTAAAAAAAAAAAAAAACACCCAATGTTTATTGAAAAACTTTAAACCTGAATAGAAAGACATCCCATACTTATGGATGGTGTTCATGTCAAATGAATGCATAAATTCAGTGCATTTCCAATCAAAATTTCAATGCAGGTCTATGTGAAACTTGATACATTGATCATAAAATTCAAATGAGAAAAGAAAAGGCCAAGAATAGCTAAGATCATTTTTGTAATGATAGCAAAATGGAAAGACTTAGATCTCAACTCAGTGCAACTATTACCACAAAAGATTTTATCTTTCCCGATGGAACATTTTGCTTTCTCATTCATTCATTCATCCATTTATTTGTCATGTTTTAAAACTCTACTGTGTCCCAGGCTCTATTCTTGGCTTTGAGAATAGATCAAAGAACAAAACCAACAAAATGCCTGCCCTCAGGGTGCTTACATTCTAGCGGGTGGGTCAAGTAATAAAAATAATATACTGCAATCGTGGACAGTGGTGAATGTTATGAAGAAAAATTAAGTGAATTAGGGAGGGCTCTATTTTAAAGAGGGTTAAAAGGGAAGGCCCCTCTCGATAATGTGATGTTTGAACAGAAACCTTGAATGAGGTTCAAGCAAGCTGTACAGCTCTCTGAGGGGAGAGAAATAGCAGGAAGAAGAAAGAGTAAGTGCAAAGGCCTGAACTGGGAACACAGTCAGTGTGCAAGGAATTGCAAGTGTTTCTGAAACACAGCAAGAGAGAGAGAGAAAGCGCAGTAGAAAATGAGGTGCAAACTGCAACCAGCAACCAGAATATAGGAGGTCTTATAGACACAGTAAGATTGGGAATGTTATTCTGAATGTGAACAGGGAAAAGCACGATCAAATGTATTTTTAAAGACATAACTCGGCCCGGCGTTGTGGCTCACGCCTGTAATCCCAGCACTTTGGGAGGCCTAGGCAGGTGGATCACCTGAGGTCGGAAGTTCAAAACCAGCCTGACCAACATGAAGACACCCCATCTCTACTAAAACTACAAAAATTAGCCCGGAGTGTTGGTGCATGCCTGTAATCTCAGCTACTCGGGAGGCTGAGGCAGGAGAATCACTTGAACCTGGGAGGTGGAGGTTGCAGTAAGACAAGATTGTGCCACTGCACTCCAGTGTGGACAACAAGAGCGAAACTCCTTCTCAAAAAAAAAAAAAAAGAAAAGAAAGAAAAAAGACATAACTCTGTTGCTATGTAGACAAAAAACTGTAGGGGAGCAAGAGATGAAGGGGTAACTAATTAGGAGGCCATAGAGTAGTCCAGGCAAAAGGTGACGGTGGTTTGGCCCTGAGTGGCAGTGCTGGAGGGGGTGATGAATGGCTGGCTTCAGAAAGTCTGTTTTAAGGTAGAGCTGTCAGGATTTGCTAATGGATTGGATGTCAGGCACAAGAGAGTCTGGATAGCCCCAAGGTTTTCAGCCTGAGCAACTGGCAAAGTGATATATGGTATGACGGAATGAATATTTTACATGTCCGCAGGGAAGGAAGGAGCATCCGCTAAAAGTTGGTGAGATGACTGGTTGTCCTCAAGTAAAAATAAATTAGATTCATACCTCACCCTGCATAAGAGGTTAAGTTCCCCATGTATTTATGACCTAAATGAAAAAAAACAAAACAAAACTTTCATATTTTTTTCTTTTTTCTTTTCTTTTTTTTTTTTTTTTTTTGAGATGGAGTTTTACTCTTGTTGCTTAGGCTGGAGGGCAGTGGCACTATCTTGGCTCACTGCAACCACCACCTCCTGGGTTCAAGCAATTCTGCCTCAGCCTCCGGAGTAGCTGGGATTACAGGCATGTGCCACCATGCCCACTAATTTTGTATTTTTAGTAGAGACGGGGTTTCACCATGTTGGTCAGGCTGGCCTCAGACTTCTGACCTCAGGTGATCCACCGGCCTCGGCCTCCCAAAGTGCTAGGATTACAGGAGTGAGCCACCCACCTGGCCTAAGTTTTATATTTTAAAAGAAAAATAAGGCACTTTGGGAGGCTGAGGCGGGTGGATCACGAGTTCAGGAGATTGAGACCATCCTGGCCAACATGGTGAAATCCCATCTCTACCAAAAATACAAAATTAGCCAGGCATGGTGGTGCACGCCTGTGGTCCCAGCTACTCAGGAGGCTGAGGCAGGAGAGTTGCTTGAACCTGGGAGGCAGAGGCTGCAGTGAGCCGAGATCGCACCACTGCACTCCAGCTTGGGCAACAGAGCGAGACTCTGTCTCAAAATAAATAAATAAATAAAATAAGAGAAATAATTATGGCCTTATTTATAAGTAGGACAGGGTTTCTTAAACAAGTTGCAAAAGCAAAATCAAAATAATTAAAAATAAATAAACTTTATTATTTAAAGTTTATAAAATTTTCTCTGAAACAAAAACCCAAAAACAAATTGAGAAGACAAGCCATAGAGTGAAAGGAGATATTGTGAATGCATATAAATGACAAAGAATTAGTACACAGGATATACAAAAAACACCAAAAAAATCAGTTTGAAAAGAACACACTTACCAAAAAAAGCAAAATATGTGAAAAGACCAAGGACAGAAGAGGAAATTGAACAATCAATCCAACAAATGACAATTGCTCAAACTCATCAGTAATCAAGGACGCACATAATGAATAGCCTGCATCATCGTTTGACACTTATCAGCTTAGCACAAATGAAAGTGTCTGACAACACAAGAGTTAGTCACGAAATGAAGATGCAAGAAAATTCCTATATGCGCCTGGGAATTGTCAGTTCTTGAAATCACTGAGGGAAACAATTTGGCAAGAAGCAAATCTGCTTCTTAGATGTACTGTGCAAGGAGACAAATGGCAGTATTGTTTATACATCTGTAAGAGCGAACACTTGGAAACTTTTGGAAGAAATAGTCCTCCACAGGCTTACTGTTCTCCTACAGGTCTTACTGGGTGCACCAAGACTGTAAAGCCTTGACTCTTCTTTACCGGATCCATTTTTCAGGGTCGTAGTTGCAGGGAGGAACCTCAAAGGAGAGGGCTTGCCTACTGCCTGCTGTGGGCCCACGCGGTGCCCTAGCTCAGCGGTCCTCCACTGTGACTTGACCCAGTGCATGTGCGGGAGTCATGGGGTCTCTGCATCACCCCGTGGGTATCAGGGCTTGGGGCACCAGTGCAAATACACTGACACTGGCCATTGCTTTATCTGTGAATAATAAGTGAAGTCTTTTGTCTCTGATTCAGAAATCTTAAGTCTTCTGCCAGCATCCATGAAACTGGGGCAGCAGCCTCACTTTTGAATCTGTAAGTAGTGAGTGAAATCTCAGCCTCTTCACAGTTATTGACAGAAGCCACCCAAATATCCATTATCATCATGATTAAATTGTATGATTCACGTGAAATGGAGACAGAGGAGGAATCCCTTTGAGGGGCCTACCACCCTCCCAACCAAGCAAGGAAATAAAGAAAAATCTTGAGTTCCTTTGAGGGAAATTCCAGGCACCTAGCTAGCCCTGAGGAGTAAGTGAGCAACCTGATAAGCAAGAAGGTAACAATAGCTGAAGACAATAGCCAAGGAAGTTAGAGCCACCAAATGTTTGGTTCCCCATAGAAACTAATGACAACATCTTAATATATATCCTTGAGTTGTTTTTAAGAAACCTGGACTCCCACCAAATGGAAAATGACATTTGTTGGCACATAGACCTTAACAGAGGAACTGGGGACTGAACTCTGACTGCCATTTTTTGCTCTGAATTTCTTCCTGAGCAGCCTGGAGGAAGTCATGCCTACAAGTCAGAGCTCAGCATTCCTTTCTGCAGACCCCTAGTCTTTAGACAAAGTTTCACTCCCTTAACCAGTTCGCAAATCAGAAAATCTTTGAATCTACCCAATACCTGTGCCTCCCCCCACACTTCAAGATATCCCACCATTTTTTGCCAAACCAATGTAAGACCTCCATGTATTGATTTATGACTTTGCCTGTAACTTCTGCCCTCCCACCTTTAGAAACCCTTACACTCAAGGCATTCGGGAGTTTAGGTCCTAAGCGTGAGCTATCTGGTTCTTCTTGCTTGGTGCCTGTTATACATGCCTCACTTTTTTTCACTGCAAATCCCACTGTCAGTGTTTGGCTTTGCTATGCCAGGATGAGTGTCCCCAGTTCGGTTTGGTAACAAAATGAAATGCAATACACTAGTTAAATGAATGTACCTATATCTGTTGGCATTATTAAATTGCAAAAACATAATGTTCAGTGAAAAAAAGCTTGTTAGAGAGTGATGTAATCAACAAAACTTCAGTACTTTGCTATATACAGTTTATGGAGCCATTCATCTGTAGCATTAATACAGTGTCATTCTGGGAATGAAAAACGTCAGCTTAAGGACAGGGTGGGAAACATGGAGGGGCTTCCATGATCCTTGTGTGTGTTGTTTCTTAAGGGGAAAAAAAAACTGACGCAAATCTGCCAAAATGTTACAGTTTTGTGCCTGAGAATATAGGTGTTCATTATGTTGTTTTTATGCTTTTCTGGATATTTGAAGTCATCCATAATTTCAGAATATCGGTGATGATGGAGCTTCCCATTTTGTACCATCAGTCTGTCTAAGAGTCACAGAATTACCTCACATTTCCCTTTAAATATGAATCTTGGGGCCGGGCGCGGTGGCTCAAGCCTGTAATCCTAGCACTTTGGGAGGCCGAGACGGGCGGATCACGAGGTCAGGAGATCGAGACCATCCTGACTAACACGGTGAAACCCCGTCTCTACTAAAAAATACAAAAAAATTAGCTGGGCGTGGTGGTGGCGCCTGTAGTCCCAGCTACTCGGAGGCTGAGGCAGGAGAATGGCGGGAACCCGGGAGGCGGAGCTTGCAGTGAGCTGAGATCCGGCCACTGCACTCCAGCCGGGGTGACAGAGCAAGACTCCGTCTCAAAAAAAAAAAAAAAAATGAATATTGGTTCTCATAGTTGGAGGCTTAATGTTTCCAAAGTTATAAATATGTTTTTTTGTTTTTTGGAGACAGAGTCTCGCTCTGTCACCAGGCTAGAGTGCAGTGGTGTGATCTCGACTCACTGCAACCTCCACCTCCCGGGTTTAAGAGATTCTCCTGCTTCAGCCTCCCGAGTAGCTGGGACTACAGGCATGCACCACCACGTCCAGCTAATTTTTGTATTTTTAGTAGAAACAGGGTTTCACGATGTTGGTCAGGGTGGTCTCGATCTCTTGACCTCGTGATCCACCCACCTCAGCATCCCAAAGTGCTGGAATTACAGGTGTGAGCCACCGCACCCGGACAAATAATGCATTTCTGTAGGTGGAAACTTCTCTCAAATTAAAACATCCCCTATACCAGAAACCTGGGGAAAAGAAATCATTAAGTGACCTGACAAGAAATCAGAGACAGTTTTGTTTTTTTTAAAAACAAAACAAAACAAACCAAAAAAACCAACAACATTAAAGTCCTAATGCGAAGGCAGAGAAAAGACCCATGCTGCTCACTGTCTGTGACCTGATGCCTCCATCTCTTTCTGCAGGGCCTTTGTCCCTGATCTCCCTCTCCTGACCCAGATGAATGAATGAAATGAACTAATGTGTACACAGACTCTGTGTGCATATGGCTTTGATTTGGGAGAAAAGATGAATCACTCTGAGCTGGTAATCTGATCTTTTCCCTTCTGCTAGTAAACAGTTGAAAGATACTCAATACATTCTCTGCCTGCCTTTTAAAACCAGAATAGCAAATAAAAGCCCTAGAGGGGCCTGGTTTGGATGGGGGAAGCCATTTATCACCTTCAGGGAAAAGAGAATGTAAATAGGTCCACATTTATTCTCTGGTCCTCCCTTGGCCAGGACAGCCTTAGAAATACTCACCTTGTTTCAGTTAGCAGGCCAAGGGTCAGCGGTCAACAGAGCTGCTGCAGCAAGGTCTGTGTGGTGCCTCAAACAGGCCACACAAAGAGATGCCATTTGAAATCGGAATTCCTTTCACCCTGAGTGAGTTTCCAAAGCAAAGGGGTCACCCGGTGAGTGTTGGTGGAGTCCTCACTGTTTGTCCTGCCTCTTGCTACAGAGGACATCTGGCAAAAGCAGATCAGAAAATGAAAGAAGTCTGTCCCAGGTCTGCCCTCCCCAAGTGGTGGAATTTCTCATGCTATTGTTGCTTGGGATGTGCCACTCTGTACTTGAGTAGGTGGAGGGTGAACAGACTGATCGGCTGGCTATGAGATGCGAGCAGGATGATGATCATTCACTGGGACATGTCTGGCCAACTGGGAAGAGTCAGGTAGCTCAAGGCCTGGAGATTCTCATCAGGGAGAGCACAAGGGGGCCAGGCCTACAACTGAGGTCCAGGCACAGAGGCTGGGCTATGAGAACCAGTGTCCTCAGTGACTGCGATGATGACATATCCTCTATCACCACCTGCTACTGCGAGGCCCCAGCCCCAGCTGACCTGTAGACTCAGATCTGGGCCTGAGAGGGAGGCTCGGCTTCAGCCCCTCTCATGAACAGAATCCACAGCACCAGGGCTGAGAGTGGTGGCAGGGCCCAGGAACAGTGATATCCAGTAGAATAAGCATGACACCGCCCCCACAAACCAGAGGGAGTGCCAGGCACCTCTGCCCAGCCTCAGGCAGCTGACTTCACTAAAGGAGGCCAAAGGGAAAGAAAAAGATGACAAGCTGTGTTTTGATGGCTGATGCGCAGGCTCCCAGAGAACTTTCAGAAATCAGCTGGGAGTTGGGAGGATTTTTGAATTGTCCTCTTGCAATAGCATGTTGAAAAAAAACTAGCTAAATATACTTTTTGTGTAATTCCATGTCAATACGCATGATTTCTTAGGTGGCAACCAAAGGCAAGGTGTTCCTGTACCAAATGGTATTGCCAATGTTAAGGTGCTCAATACAGTGTGTATTTTGTTGTATTGGTTTGCTCGGGCTGCCAGAACAAAGTTACACAAATTGGTTGCCTTAAACAACAAAACTGTATTGTCTCACAATTTCTGGAGGACAGAAGTCTAAGAACAAGGTGTTGGCAGGGTTGCTCCTTCTAAAGGCTGAAGGAGAATCTGTTGCAGGCCTCTCTCCTTGGTTTGAGGACAACCGTCTTCTCCCTGTGTCTCTTCACATCGTCTTCCCTCTAGGCAGGTCTGAGTTCAAATTTACCCTTTTTGTTATTTTTATGTATTTATTATTATTATTTTTCGGGATGGAGTTTCACTCTTGTTGCCTAGCCTGGAGTGCAATGGCGCGATCTCAGCTCACTGCAACCTCTGCCTCCGGGGTTCAAGTGGTTCTGCTGCCTTAGCCTCCCAAGTAGCTGGGATTACAGGTGTTCGGCGCCACACCAAGCTATTTTTTTTCTTGAATTTTTAGTAGAGATGGGGTTTCTCCATGTTGGCCAGGCTGGTCTTGAACTCCTGACTTCACGTGATCCACCCACCTCGGCCTCCCAAAGTGCTGGGATTACAGGTATGAGCCACCACGCCTGGTCAAATCTCCCCTTCTTTATAAGAACACTGGTCATATTGGATTAGATGCCCACTCTACTTTAGTATGACCTCATTTGAACTTAATCACATCTTCAAAAACCTGTTTCCAAATGCAGTTGCATTCTGAGGAACTAAGGGATTAGGACTTGGACACAGACATTTTGGGGGACACAATTCAACACTTATTTGCCAAATCACTTTTTAGAATGATTAAGGCAATTAACGATCTTCTTAAAGTGAAGAAACAACCCACAGAATGGGAGAATATATTTGCAAACTACCCATCTGACAAGGAATTAATGACCAGAATATATAAGGAGCTCAAGCAACTCAACAGGAAAAAAATCTAATAATCCAATCAAAAATCAAAATCTAGTAATCCAAATCAAAAATCAGAAATGAATAGATATTTCTCAAAAGAAGACTTACAAATTGGCAAACAGGCATATGAAAAGGTGCTCATGATCACTGATCATCAGAGAAACGCAAATTAAAACTACAATGAGATATCTCACCCCAGTTAAAATGGCTTTTATCCAAAAGACAGGCAATAACAAATGCTGGTGAGGACGTGGAGAAAAGGGAACACTAGTATATTGTTAGTAGGAATGTAAATTAGTACAACCACTATGGAGAACAGTGTGGAGGTGCCTCAAAAAAACTAAAAATAGAGCTACCCTATGATCCAGCGATCTCACTGCTGGGTCTTTACCCAAAAGGAAGGAAATCAGTATATTGAAGAGATACCTGCACTCCCATGTTTGTTGCAGCACCGTTGACAAGAGCTAAGATTTGGAAGCAAATTAACAGTCCATCAACAGATGGACGGATAAGGAAAATGTGGTACATATACACAATGGAGTACTATTCAGCTACAAAAATAATGAGATCCTGTCATTTGCAACAACATGGATGGAACGAAATTGGAGGACATTATGTTAAGTGAAATAAGCCATGCACAGAAAGACAAACATCACATGTTCTCACTTATTTGTGGGATCTAAAAATCAAAAACAATTGAAATCATGGACGTAGAGAACAGGAAGGATGGCTACCAGAGGCTGAGAAGGGTAGTAGAGGACTGGGGAGATGAGGTGGGAATGGTTCATGGGTACCAAAAAAAATAAATAAATAAAAGAATGAATAAGACCTACTATTTGATAGCACAACAGGGAGACTATAGTCAATAATAATTTAATTGTACATTTTAAAATAACTAAAAGAGTATAATTGGATTGTTTATACCACAAAGAACAAATGCTTGAGGGTATGGATACCCCATTCTTCATGATGTGCCTATTTCACATAGCATGCTTGTATGAAAACATCTCATGTACCCCATAAATATATACCCCTATCGTGTACCCACAAAAATTAAAAATTTTTAAAAAAATTTAATCTTATCAACAGTGTATTAGGACATTGTGTTGTTGCAATTTCCTTAGCATCAAGTGTGTCTTAAAAAAAAAAAAAATCTGATAAGTTTTTAGAGCCTGGTAATTCATTCTTTTTTTTTTTCTCCGTCCAACCTGGAGTGCAGTGGCACAATCTTGGCTCACTGCAACCTCCGTCCCCTGGGTTCAAGCGATTCTTCTGCCTCAGCCTCCCAAGTAGCTAGGATTTTAGGTGCCTGCTACCACACCTGGCTAATTTTTGTATTTTTAGTAGAGACGAGGTTTTGCCATGTTGGCCAGGCTGGTCTCAAATTCCTGACCTCAGGTGATCCACCCACCTCAGCCTCCCAAAGTGCTGGGATTACAGGCATGCGCGACTGTGCCCAGTCAGTATTTCATTCTTAAGTAAACTGGCCATATATGAATTGGCCATATGAGTTCTTTTGCAAAATATAAGACTATTTCTCCCCTTATAGTAGCTATTGTTGAATAAGATGCCAAGAAGGACAGCTAGCAATAGAGACTCAGTGCACAGATACACTGGCAGGATTACCGGGTACATCTCCACCTCACTAACGCCTTCTAGAGGTCACCATGAGCGTGGTGGGAAGAACTTGCAATTTAGAATCAGAAGCACAGGGGTTCAAATCCCAGCTCTGGGACTCTCTAAATGTGCTCTTTTTCCAACTTTTTGAGGCCTGTAGTCTTATACGAAAAACCTTATCCTCTTCACCCAACTTTTCGAGGATTAAAAAATCCTCACGTGGCATACTGCTGCACCACACTCTGTGATGCATTGTGGATGTCCAGTAATGTGCGTGGACCCTAAAGCTGCTCTGAGGACCAGATTCTCCCCATGGGGTAAACAGGCCGCAGGTCATTAAGGGAACCAGATGCTCGTGAACAACAGACCATTCATATGGATTAGCGGGTTTCTGCAAGGAAGAAGAGGGCTTGATCATCTCATTATTTGTTTCATGTGTCAGAATTGAATCACAGTGCAGCATTCATTGACCTAAAATTAAATTACTTGTCATATTTTGTATTCAACCATTTCCTCCTTTCCTTGGTAAATATAATTTTTTCTCATTCTAATGAAGCTCCTTGGAAACATCAAATCGCTGTTTTTTTTTTTAAATCAGAGTAATTAACCAGTGATGGATGAGGCACAGGTAACACGTGGATTTGGTTGGGGGAGTCTTCAGTAAGCAAAGGATGGCTTTACATTGGTCCTTGGAAGAGTGGTAAAGTTGTGTCCACACCCCGAAATGTGTAAGGTCAGCTGTGACCCCTGGTGGAGCAAGAAGGCAAGACTATGACAAATATAAATTGTCGTATCATTTTCTCAAAATCAAAAGACAACTCTAACTCACTAATTACCTTCTGTGTATCTGTTCTCTTAGAAGTCAAGGAAAACCGTATCTATAGAATATATCTCATCATCAGTTTATTCTCATAAAATAGATTTTTTCAAATCAGCCCCACTTCCAATTTTGAAATGGATCTTACCCCTTTTCAGATAAAGTCTGAGTTCATTGTGCACCTTCACCTTTCTCTATACAGGTCTTGATCACACCAATGGACACGCCAGTCTCAGGCTGTGGGTGCTTGCTGGGCTCTCTGTCTGTCACTTCTCCTGAGCCCTAGAGGATCACCGCACCCAGCTGCAGCACTTCCTACACCCCTCACCCCCAGGGCACGGCCCAGAGGGAACCTTGACTCTTTGGCTGCTTCAGTGTATCTGGCCGAAGACCAGAGCTCCTGCTTTGGCAATCAGTCATCTACACACCAAGGTCCCTGAGATCTTGCCATTTTTCTAGAGTACTCCCCAGCGAGCAGGACTCAGAGGCCCAACCTCAGGAGACACTTCTGTCTGTGCCTGTGTCTCTCTGTTCTGTCTCTCTTTCTATTTCTGTGTCTTTCTCTGTCTGTCTCTCTGTCTCTTCTGTCTTTGTCTGTCTGTCTATCTCTGTCTCTGTCTCTGTCTCTGTCTCTGTCTCTCTATCTGTGTCTCTGTCTCTCTGTCTCTGTCTCTCTCACACACACTCCTCACCTCTGTCACTTCTTTCCATAACCCGTGGGGTACAGAGGGGTGTATTTTTCTTTTTCCCTCACAATCCTCCTCACAGGTAGTAAAGATTGTGTGTGTGTGTTTCTATGTTTCTCATGCCTTCTTAATTCCTTGATTGATTTGCTTTGGGAAATCAAAGCCAGCCAGGCTCAGGAGTTTTGTTGTTGCTTGTTTGCTGTTTCGCTTTGCCACTGTCATGTCCTTTCTCCGGTGTAGTAGAGATCTAGCTATTGCTGGAATGAAGAAAAGGGAAAGGGGAGAGGGAGAAGGGGAAAAATAGCAAGGAGCAAAAAGAATTTGACCAATTTCTGAGAAAAGTGTAAAAATACTGTCTTCCCACACACCATCAAATGCCTGCATTCCAACAGCAGCTTTGTGGGTGAGAGTGATGGTGATCCGTCCCGTGGTCCGCAGGGCAGCCAGCGAAGGGCTGGGCCATCCTGCAGGAACAAGATGTTCTGATGCAGTGTGGGCGAGCGTGCCTGGCTGTGGGAGGAGCCGCCGCGCCTGCAAACAGGAGTGCCATGAGACACGTAGTGGGAAAAAGCATTTCTGATGACAGTCTCCATTCCTGGCACTTTCAGATGTTTTATAAAGTTTTCCAATGTTTATTTCAACTGTCAGGTATGTGATGTTTTCTTCATTTTACAGCAGAGGAAGCTAAGGTATCAAAAGACTAAGTAACTTCCCCCAAAGTGTCCCCCTAACTCTTGAGTTTCCTATGACAGCGACTGGCCCAACCATCCATCCAACAACTCAAGCCAGAGTCCCGGTTCGTCCTGGACTTCCCATCCTTGGCCACTTTCTCCCCTGAGATCCAATCAGTGAAGCAACCCCTGCTGCCGGCCACCCACCATTTGCCTCCACCTGCTTCAACCACCTTGTTTTCCGCCTGAGGTTTTACAGTGGCATATCCAGGTGGTTTCCTGCCCAGTCAACTCTCCAACCAGGCTTTAAAAATACTGTGGCCAGGCGTGGTGGCTCACACCTGTAATCTCAGCACTTTGGAAGGCCAAGGTGAGTGGAACATTTGAGGTCAGGAGTTCAAGACCAGCCTGGCCAACATGGCAAAACCTGTCTCTACTAAAAATACAAAACAATTAGCCAGGCATGGTGGTGCAGGCCTGCAATCTCAGCTGCTTGGGAGGCTGAGGCGGGAGAAATTGCTTGAACACGGGAGGTGGAGCCGAGATTGCACCACTGCACTCCAGCCTGGGAGACAGAGCAAGACTCTGTCTCAAAAAAAGAAAAAAATACATATTATATGCATATATATATACACACACACACACATATATATACACACACGTACATATATATACACACACATATATATGTATATATTTGGGCTTCTCTTTCCTCTAGTGGGGACACCCACTGTAGGTTTTACTTTCAAAGAAGTCTCATTCACCTCCATTCTCAGGAGGAATCATTACGGTTTTCTCTCTAGATAGTTTGTTATAGCATTAGGCACACGTGTGAAATTCCCATTTTCTCACCATCAGACTGAAGCATGTTTTTCTGAAATCTAAAATAATTTAAAGTTTATGAAGCCAGGATGGTTTTGATCTAGATATATGGCCTTAGCAACCAAAAATATTTTTTCTTTTAAAAGTAATCTATTTTATTTTGCCTGAAACTTGGAAGACACACACATTCTGATCCATTTAATTCTTTAACGAGAATTGAAAAAGTCAGTCCGTCAGTCTGTTTCAGCTTTCCACCTGGTCATTCCAGAACTATGCCAAGTATCTTTTTGTTATGTATTTTCTGAGCCACAGTCTGGGGCGGAGACTGAAGCTGGCAGGCAGGGCATGGTGTGGGCAAATTACGGTGTGGAGCTCCAGGGTCACATCTGGGGTCCTCTACTGGCTCTGAACGATGCTGTCTGAACTCTTCAGATACCCTGAACCCCAGAGGCAGCAAGCCCCCAGGAGGAACAAAGGCCAAAGCACATAACAGGAGGCAGGGCATTTGCCTTCGTTTTTGGAAATATTTTTTAAAATAAGAAATAAGAGCTCTCACTGAGCAGAAAGTGTTGGCTGTTTCCTAACTCTTCTGATGTCACTTCTGCTCCATCCTCGCCTGCTCTGCCCTTTGCCCTCATAGGCTACGGCTCCCCCATCTCCACCTCATTCATCAGGCACTTCGGGCATCCTGAACAGGGCATCATGCTGGTTGTTTGGCATCATTTTCTCCTCCTTCATCTCCACTAGGTAGATACTGTTCACTCTTCCCACGTGAGGTTTACCATCTTGCCCATGACCACGGACAGCAAACGCTAGAGCTGGGATGGGAGGCCAGGGTCTGGACATGTCCTTTTCTAGGCCATGCTGCTTTAAGGACCTGATCCCACTGGAGCTCCTGAATGCTCAGACTTTCAGCACATCAAGAACTGCGATACATCTTCATGGTGAGATAGTTTAATACCTTAATCTCCCTGTGGGGAAACGAAAGTTCTGAGAAGATGGGCTGCCTTCAAGTTGAACAGATTCAGGCTTGTAATCAGAGGTCCTGATATGAATCCCTATTTTACCAGTTCTTAGCACTTTGGGTAAATCTGGTACTCCCCACCACACCCTGGAAATCAGATAGTAGTATATCATTTATAGGAATCAACTGAAATCATTCTTACAACAAGCAGTCTTTACCGCCTGGTAAGTAAGCACCAAGGTAGGGACTGAGTTTAGGGTCTGAGTTTAGTTTATTCTTCGCCATAACTCTTGCCCTGATGGGTCCTACCTCTTGTGAGGTAGGTAATTGGAAAACAAATGTCAAAATATACCATTAAAATTGTGCTAAGATACGCAAAACTCCTGGCACATAGTTGATTTCTCCATAAATGATCTCCTTACTGGCTTAAAATTTGACTGTTTAAAAACAGAATCATGGGCCGGGCAAGGTGGTTCACGCCTATAATCCCAGCACTTTGGGAGGCCAAGGTGGGAGGATCACTTGAGGTCAGGAGTTCAAGACCAGTCTGGTCAATATGGCAAAACCCTGTCTCTACTAAAAAATACAAAAAGTAGCTGGGCGTGGTGGTGGGTACCTGTAGTCCCAGCTACTCGGGAGGCTGAGGCAGGAGAATCGCTTAAACCCAGGAGGCACAGGTTTCGGTGAACCAAGATCATGCTGCTGCACTCCAGCCTGGGTGACAGAGTGAGACTCTGTCTCAAAAACAAAAACAAAATAGTGAAAAACAGAAATATAGAGAAGATTGTTCTAGATTAAAGGGACATGACAATCAAATGCAACGTAAGACACTTGATTGGATTTTGTGTTTTAAAAATCTATAAGAAGGCCAGGCACAGTGGCTCATGCCTGTAATCCCAGCACTTTGGGAGGCTGAGGTGGGAGGATAACCTGAGGTCAGGAGTTCGAGATCAGCCTGGCCAACATGGCGAAACTCCATCTCTACTAAAATACAAATATTAGCCGAGCATGGTGGCACATGCCTGTTATCCCAGCTACGCAGAGGGCTGAGGCACGAGAATTGCTTGAATCTGGGAGGCAGAGGTTGCAGTGAGCTGAGACTATGCCACTGCACTCCAGTCTAGGCGACAGAGCCAGACTCTGTCTAAAAAAAAAAATCTGTAAGAGACATTTTGGGGACAAAGGAAAACATTTGAATCAATAGTAAGTTTCTTATTAAGCATAATAATGGCTCCATGTCATATAGCAGAATGTTCTTGGCGAGGCATTTACTGGTGAAGTGTTATGATGTCTGCCACTGTTTTTAAATGGTTCAAAAATATGCATGTATATACGGGCAAATGCTTCAGGACATTGGTCGGGGCAAACATTTTTTAGTTAAGACCTCAAAAGGCCGGGCGCGGTGGCTCAAGCCTGTAATCCCAGCACTTTGGGAGGCCGAGGCGGGTGGATCACGAGGTCAGGAGATCGAGACTATCCTGGCTAACATGGTGAAACCCCGTCTCTACTAAAAATACAAAAAACTAGCCGGGCGTGGTGGCGGGCGCCTGTAGTCTCAGCTACTTGGGAGGCTGAGGCGGGAGAATGGCGTGAACCCGGGAGGCGGAGCTTGCAGTGAGCCGAGATCACGCCACTGCACTCCAGCCTGGGAGACACAGCGAGACTCCGTCTCAAAAAAAAAAAAAAAAAAAAAAGACCTCAAAAGCACAGGCAACAAAATTGAAAGTAGACGAATGAAATTATATCAAGCCAAAAGCTTCTGCACAACAAAGGAAACATCAACAAAGTGAAAAGACAACTTACGGAATTGGAAAAAATATTTGCAGACTTCTCATCTGACAAGGGATTAATAACCATAATATATAAGGAGCGCAAACAACTCAAATAGCAGAAAAAATAAAACAAAAAATACATTTTAAAAAATCTGGTTGAAAAATGGGCAAATGATCTGAAGAGACATTTCTCAAAAGAAGATATACAAGTGACCAAAACACATGTGGAAAAAGACTTCATATCCCTAATCATCAGGGAAACACAAATCAAAACCATGTTGAGATATCTGCCCAGCCCTGTTAAAATGGCTGTTATCCGCCTGGCATGGTGGCTCACACCTGTAATCCCAGCACTTTGGGAGGCTGAGGTGGGCGGATCACCTGAGGTCAGGAGTTCAAGACCAGCCTGGCCAACATAGTGAAACCCCATCTCTACTAAAAATACAAAAATTAGCCGAGCATGGTGGTGGATGCCTGTAATCCCAGCTACTTGGGAGGCTGAGGCAGGAGGATCGCTTGAACCTGGGAGGTGGAGGTTGCAGTGAACCAAGACCATGCCATTGCACTCCATTGCACTGGGTGAAAGAGTGAGATTCCGTCTCAAAAAATAAATAAATAAAATAAATAAAATTTTTAAAAGTGTCTGTTAACAAAAGGACAACAAATAATAGATACTGGCAAGGATGCAGAGGAGGGACACTAGTACACTGTCGGTGGGAATGTACATTCGTACAACCACTATGGAAAACTTATGAAGGTTGCTCCAAAAACTAAAAATAGAACTACTATATGATCCAGCAATCCCACTGCTAAGTATATATTCAAAAGAAAGGAAATCAGAATATCAAAGGTGTATCTGCACTCCCATATTTATTGTCGCACTGTTCACAACAGCCAAGATAGAGAATCAACCAAAATGTCCATCCACAGATGAATGGATAAATAAAATGTGGTGTATATGCAGAAGGGGATATTATTCAGCCATTATAAAGAATTGAATTCTGTCATTTGTGGCAGCACAGATGGAACTGGAGATCATTATGTTAAATGAAATAAATCAGACCCGAAAAGACAAATATTGCATGTTCTCACTCATATGTAGGAGTTAAAAAAGTGGATCTCGGCCAGGCGTTGTGGCTCACGCCTGTAATCCCAGCACTTTGGGAAGCCGAGGTGGGCAGATCACTTGAGGTCAGGAGTTCAAGACCAGCCTGGCCAACATGATGAAACCCCTGTTGCTACTAAAAATAATAAAATTAGCTGGGCATGGTGATGGGCACCTGTAATCCCAGCTACTCGGGAGGCCAAGACAGGAGAATTGCTTGAACATGGGAGGCGGAGATTGCAGTGAGACGAGATTGTGCCACTGCACTCCAGCCTGGGCAACATGCAAGACTCCATCTCAAAAAAAAAAAAAAAAAAAAACAAATAGTGAATCTCACGGGGATAGAGCGTAGAATGGGGGCTACTAGAGGTTGGAAAGCGTAGTGGGAGGGGAAAGATGAAGAGAGGTCAGTTCATGAGTACAAAAATACAGTAGAAGAAGAAATAAGTTCTAGTGTTTGATCACACAGTAGAGTGACTACAGTTAGCGATAATTTATAATACGTATCAAAATAGCTAGAGTGCGGATCTGAAATGCTCCCAACACAAAGAAATATAAATGTTTGAAGTGAAGAATATCCTAATTAGTGTGATTTGATTATTACATGTTGTATATACATGTGGCAAAATATTACATGTAGCTCAGAAATATGTACAATTATTATCTCTCAGTAAAAATATGTTTAAATATATATGATGGAGACAAAGAGAAAGAGATTGAGAGAGAGAGCACAAATGTGGCAAAACATTCATATTTGGTGAATCAGGTGACGTTTATATAGGTATTCATGTATCAGCCTCTCAATGTTTTTATAAGCTTTGAAACAAAAAAATTGAGAAAAAAATAAACATTAAATCAAATCCTTTCTAGGAAAAGAAATGAAGTAGAGTCCTGTAGTTCCAATCAACTTGTTCATTTTGGTTCTTACCATTGAATGTGGATCTGAAGTGGCTCCTGTCACACAGAGGTGGTAGAGGAGCAGCCGGCTGGCACCTCTGTGGCTCGCTGACACAAAGCAGGGGTGGAGGATTCCTTCTCCTTCCGTGGGAAAGGGGTGTGCATGGCTTCCATTTCCCACCAGGACCCCAGGTTATCCCCACTGTTCCCAGCCTGTTATATAAGTTCCTGGAGGAAAGAGCACCTAATTTTCTTGCCAATTCTGCTTGTACATTTCCCCAGTAAATCTGGGTTGGTATCTACAGCAAGAGAGTCTGGTGTCACCTGGGCCCATCAGCCACACCACCTCATGAGCAGAGCCTTCTCCAGGGAGGACACTTCTCATCTGAGGCAGAGGGCAGCTTTCTGTGACCTAGAGATCCCTAGAGGTTCTTGGTAGGCCCACAGGAGTTTACCCTGTCCTCATCACCGTCCTCCCCAGGACCACGTGTTCTCTCTTCCAGTTGTCCCTCCATGTTTTCCTAATCGTCTGCTCTTCTCTGCTTGCTCTAGCTCCTTGTGGTATAGCCCACCACAAGAACCACATCTTTGAAGGCCACCTCCTGTCGCGTCTCTAATTTATCTTTCAATCTGGAAAACCTGTGCCTCCTCCGAGATGAGGTTTCTGCAATGAAGCTGTGCAGTATATTTATACAACGTTGACTGCTTTATGTGCCGTTCTGCCCCAAGGCACAGTAACCAATTCCAAGAAAGTGAGCTCAAATACTTGGTTTCAAAATGGAAAGTGAAATTCAACAGAACAGCTAGCACTGCTTGACGGGATTCTTTTACATCACGATTACTATTATTTTATCTCAAAAGCTTAAAATACTACTTGCCATAATTATCTCCAACATTTAGGTGGTGAACATGTTTCCCCAGGAAACTCTGAAATGACACTCACCCCTCAACAAAACCTTGTGCAAATCTAAGACAGACATTCCTTTTGATTCAGTAATTATACCTGCTTAAACATATCCTAAAGAGGCCGGGCACAGTGGCTCACGCCTGTAATCCCAACACTTTGGGAGGCTGAGGCGGGCCAATAACAAGGTCAAGAGACTGAGACCATCCTGGCCAGCCTGGTGAAACCCCGTCTCTACTAAAAATACAAAAAATTAGCTGTACGTGGTGACTCGCGCCTGTAGTCCCAGCTACTCAGGATGCTAAGACAGGAGAATGGCTTGAACCCAGGAGGCATAGGTTGCAGTGAGCCAAGTTCGCACCACTGCACTCCAGCCCGGTGACAGAGCAAGACTCCATCTAAAAAACTAAAAATAAATAAATAAATAAAAACCATATCCTAAAGAAATAATCATAGATCCAGTTTGACTTCTTTGCCATTGGGTAGAATCGGGCAGACTGTAATCAGAAACGCCACTGTCTCCTATGTAAGAGGTGAGCGCACCCCCAAGTGGATATCCCCCCCTAGAATTTGAATCTTGAACGGCAGTACAAAGAAATGGAAATGATTGCGGTTTCACTCCAAGAAAGAGTGCTGTGCCCTCGGGTCCTGCCCATCCAGCCCAGTATCAACCTCATGTTAATTATAAGAGACTTCTTGGTTCTGGGAGCCCCCAGGGTTGGTATAAGCCCCATTTCACTGAATATAGACAGGGTTGGTGGTGCTTTTGTTCACAACCAAGGAAACGTGCAACAGATACAATAAAGAAGCCCATTTGTCAGTCGTATTAGATAAACTTTCCTATCCCTTTCAATAATTCCATTACCCAGCGTTTCAGTTGCAGATTCATCTGCATTGTTCTAATCAATTAAACTGGATTATCCCTATATATGTTGCTGTAAATCTAATGTTCTGTCACTGTCTTAAAGTGAGAGTAGCCATAGCTAATAATGTCACTGGTGCCCCTCCAACCACCTGCTGCAATGGTTTCGCAGACCCCCACACCAAAGAACAAAACTGCAAACCCAGATTTGCCTTACCTAAAGAACAGCTCTAGCTCCAGAATACCTTCCTGACCACCAAGCCCACTCTCCAGTGGGCTGCTTACCGAACCAAGCAGAGCTCCTGCCTCATAGAACAGACATGCTAGTAGGGAGAAACAAATAAGAGGCATGTCATTAAGTCACCCTAGACAGCTATTGGGATTCCCAGTCCCCAACACAGTACCTGACCCCAACAGGTATTCATCAATATTTATGAAACAGGCAAGCAAAAGAGCAAATTAGTATGCAGCACCTACAAAGAAAAAAAAATTAGTGGCGTGATTGAAATAGGTTATAGCCCATGAACATTAAAAGGACAGTAAAAGAATATTACGAACGACTCTATGTCCACAAACTTGATAACTTAGATGGACCAATTTCTTGAAAGGTAGAATCTATCAAAACTCATTAAAAATAGATAATCCAAATAGACCTATATTTATTAAATAAATTGAATCCATAATTAATAACCTCCAAAAGAGAAATCGCTGAGCCCAGATGGTTGATTGGTAAATTTCACTAAACATTTAAGAAGAAAATTACACCAATTCCTTATAATGTGTTCCAGAAAATAGCAGAGGTAATGCTTCCTAACACGTTTCATGAGGCCAGCATTACCTTCATACTAAAACCAGACAAAAGCATTACAAGAACGGAAACTACACACCAATATCTCCTGTAAACATTGATGCAAAAATCAAAATATTAACAAATCAAATCCAACAATGTATAAAAAGAATTACATGCTGTGACCAAAAGGCAGTTATTTCAGGTATGCATGTCTCGTTCAACATTCAAAAATCAATTAGTGTAATCAATCACAGCAATAGGCTAAAAAAGAAAAATGAGTCCATTAATTTAAAAAAGAGAGAATATGGGAAGAGGCTATTTCTAAGGAATGTATTGTCCCCCTAAGAGAATCAGGTACTTAAAATTCTCCCTATAAATATAAGATTTAATATCCTCCAAGCTAGATCAAATATATAACCTATCAATTGCCCTTGAGTAACCCTTCCTGTTCATGGGCCGCTGGGCAGAGTTGCTTGCTTGGCTGGGAACCCTCACGCCCACTGGGAATCCCCGCCAGCCTGCCTCCTAGGCCCACTCATCCTCTCCCTCTTCCTGCCATCTCCCTCAGGGATGGGCACCACTGTGACCCTGATTTGGCAAGAAGGAAACTTGGGTGTTATCCTTGACTTCATATCTCTTACCCAGAATATCCCATAGATATATCTTCCTTGTTATTTCTGGACTCTGCCCCCTCATCTTAGTCTTTATTTCAAATACTACAGTTAAAGCAGCACAACCTTTCCCCTGGAATTGTATACGTTTCTCCTAACTTGTCTCCTTTCCTCAGATCTTGCCACTCCAATCCATTTTCCAATCAGTATCCAGAGTTAATTTCCAATAATAAAATTCTGACTTTCATACTCTGCTTTAAGCCCTTCACACCAGAACCTGGCTTTCCTTTCCCCCCTCCCTATTACCCAGGATCCAGACATAGTAATCCACTGGGACCCACCAGCGGCACTGTCTCTTCCTGGTGTGTGTTGGGCACCAACTGCATGTGGAGCACTGTACTAGCAGCTGGGGATGCCATGCGAACCAAGCAGAGCTCCTGCCTCATAGAACAGACACGCTAGTAGGGAGAAACAAGCAAGAGGCATGTCAATAAGTCTACGAGCAGACAAAGAGAATGCTTCCAGGACCTTACAGATTTTATGAAGAAGATAAAATGGTTAATGGGATAGAGATTTCCCAAGGGTAGCCACAGTAGTAACATGAAGAAACATTTGAGTAAAAACTTTGTAAACAGGAGGCAGTAGCATGAAGATCTGGGAGAACGGAGAAGAAAAAATGGGAGGAGAGAACGGTTAGCCAGGGTCAGATCACAGAGGGCCTCCGTGGAAAGGATAAGAATACTAGGGTGATGGGGCCAGACGCAGTGGCTCACGCCTGTAATCTCAGCACTTTGGGAGGCCAACCAGGTAGTTCACCCGAGGTCAGGAGTTCGAGACCAGCCTAGCCAACATGGTGAAACCCCATCTCTACTAAAAATACAAAAATTAGCCGGGCATGGTGGTATATGCCTGTAATCCCAGCTACTCGGGAGGCTGAGGCAGGAGAATCACTTAAACCTGGAGGCAGAGGTTGCAGTGAGCTGAGATCGTACCACTGCACTCCAGCCTGGGCAACAAGAGCAAAACTCCATCTCAAAAAAAAAAAAAACAACCAAAAAAAACTAGGATGATGGGAAGCCATGTATAATGAGATGTAATCAGAGCAGATATGCATGTTGCCGCTGGCTCTTGGCTGGAAAAAAATCAAGAGTGGAGGAAGACAGGCAGCTCTTGCAGTAGCCCAGGCAAGAGATGACCATTGCTGGATTAGGGCAGTAGTTGTGGCTCTATTCAAGCTGCGTTGTGGAATTAGAACCCACAGAGTGAACTGGATACGGGGGCGGAAGGAACACAGAACACAGAAGTTGATCTGATTCTAAGATTATGGAATGCCGGGGAAGGCTCAGCAGGATAAATCGGGAGCTCTCTTTGCCATCGCATTTGACACTCAGAGGTTCAGAGTAGGCTATTGGGTGCCTGTGTCAAGAAGCAGGAGAGAGGTCCAACCAAACACATTCCTAATGTTTAAAGACATGGTTCTTATCAACATGACCTAGGGGAGTGAGAGACAATAGAGTAAGGGATTAAAGACAGAGATCTAAGTACAGTTGTGCATTCAGGGTTCTTCTGGAGAAGACCGTCGCCTCCTACAAAGGAGATGCAGAAAGAGCAACAGAGGAGGTGGGAGAAGCACCAGGAGGGTGTGCGGGCAGGGAAGAAAGCCTGGGAAAGAAAGTGTGCCAGGACGGGCGTAGCCAGACATGGAGTGGGGTGCTGTTGACAGTGCACTCAGGTAAGGGCTGAGCACTGATTCCTGCCCAGGTGAGAGGTGGATCACTGCGATGGAGGACGGGTGAGTGTGCAGCCTGGCCAGAGTGGGGCAAGGAACCAATGGGACCTAAGGAAGTGTAATAACCACAGACAACCGGGCAAGGAGTTTGGATAAACCCTGGCTCAGGAACACCTCATCTGGAAAGTCATGCTGGACACCCAAGTCTGCAGCAGACATGGCCTGTGTGCTGTCAGCCCACTCAGAGGTAACAGTTGCTGGCTGGCTGGCTGGCCTCAACCCTGTCTGGAAGCTCCTGCAGGCCATCTTCACTTGGGCTACAGCTTCCATACCCAGCACTGCTCTGGCACCTGGGAACCATCAACCAGCATTTGCAAATCAGGCAAATTTCTCCAGAATGTGTAAAGAATTCTCAAAACTCAACAGAAAGAAAGCAAACAACCCAACTGAAAAGAAGTAAAAAGACAGCCAGTCATGGTGGCTCACACCCGTAATCCCAGCACTTTGGGAGGCTGAGGCGGGTGGATCACCTGAAGTCAGGAATTCAAGACCAGCCTGGCCAACGTGGCACAACCCCATCTCTATGAAGAATACTAAAAATTAGCTGGGCATGGTGGCGGGTGCCTGTAATCCCAGCTACTTGGGAGGCTGAGGCAGAAGAATTGCTTGAACTGAGTGACAGAAGTTGCGGTGAGCCAAGATTGTGCCATTGCACTCAAGCCTAGGTGACAGAGTGAGACTCCGTCTCAGAAAAAAAAAAAAAAAAAAAAAGAAAAGTAGTAAAAAGACCTGGATACTTCAGCAAAGTACCCAGGTCTTTTTACTTCACCAAAATATCCAGATCTTTTTACTACAGGTGGCAAATAAGCACATAAAAAGATGTTCAACATCATCAGCCATTAAGGAGATGTGAATTAAACCACAGTGGGGTATTACATACCCATTAGAACGGCTGGGATAAATACTGACGATACCAAGTGCTGGGGAGGGTGTGGAACAACTGACAACTCTATGTTGTTGGTGAGAATACAAAATGGTACAGCCATTCTGGAAGATAATTTGGTACTTTCTTATAAAGTTAAGTATACATTTACCATATGGCCTAACAATCCCACTACTAGGCATTTACCTTAAAGAAATAACCTAAAGAAATTTAGGGTATTTAAAGCCTGACACAAATGTTTATAGCAGCCTTATTCATAATCACCAAAAACTAGAAACAATACAGGAGTCCTCCAGCGGTTGAAAGGGTGTTACTTCCACACAATGGAATGCTATCAGCTCTATAAAGCAAAGGACTATTGCTATATGCAGCACAAAGAATCTCAAAGACATTATGCTATGTGAATGAGGCCAGTCTCAATAGGTATTATTGCATTGACATGACATTCTGCAAAAGACAAAATTATAGCGACACAGAACAGCTCGGTGGTTGCCAAGGATTGGGGTAGGGGTACCTCCGAAGGATATTGTGAGGGGGGTTTAAGGGTCAGGTGCATTTCTGTATCCTGATTGCCATAGTGGTCATGTAAATCTATACATGTGCCCAAATTCATAGAACTATACACAAAAAGTTAATATTACTGTGTGCTACTGTAAAATGTATCATTTAAAAATAATCATTTGCTGAATGGATGAATTTATGAATGAAGTTTATCCTCAATAAAACCAGTTTTCCAGAATTTCTTAGTTATTTTGCTTCATTCTATACAAAACGGGTGAAACTTTTGGACTGGAAATGAGAAATTTCACCCAGAACACTTTAGGGTTCGGCCGGCTGCAGCGTGCTGTCTTCCTTTGATGTTACTACCATGGGTCCAGAGCTTCAGTCTTCTCAGGCCTATGAACATTGCCCTGGCGCAGCCTCTCTTTTGCCGGCCTGAGAAGGCTCAGCTGGACCAGGTCCCTGCTTGGGCGCATCCCTGGTTCTGAGATGGTGGGCTATGCACCCCTGCTCCCTGAGACTCAGCTTCTCCACCCAGGAAATGGATCGAATAGCCCAGTTTACAAGGTGGTCTTAAGGATCATGTGAGAGTATTTTCTTTTTTCTTTCTTTCTTTTCTTTTTTTTTTTTTTTTTTTGAGACTGGGAGCCTCACTCTGTCACGCAGGCTGGAGTGCTGTGGAACTATTTGGCTCACTGCAACCTCCGCCTCCCGGGTTCAAGCGATTCCCCTGCCTCAGCCTCCTGAGTAGCTGGCACTGCCCAGCTAATTTTTGTATTTTTAGTGGAGACGGGGTTTCACCATGTTGGCCAGGATGGTGTCGATCTCTTGACCTCGTGATCCGCCCACCTCGGCCTCCCAATAGTGCTGGGATTATAATCATGAGCCACCGCGCCCAGCCTGTGGGAGTATTTTCTGAAGTGCGGCAACACGCAGAAAGGAGGCCATTCCGCGTCCCATAGCCACTAATCTCTTCCTAAACCGTTCCATCCATCATTCCCCTCAACCAGGCACGAAGAGCTCCCCCACCCCCACCCACCACCTCCACCTCCACCCCTCTGGGCGTCCAGGGCTCCCTGTCCAGGCTGCCCTGCCACTGTAACCTGACTCTGCCGGTGTGACAGCCCGGGATCTGGGCGCTGGCACCTCGTTTGGGGCTGATTAACAAGCTGCGGAGGGTCTCCAGGCACAGCCAGCTCCAGGAGAGCTCCTTGCCAACGCCAGATCTGCCGTCTCTGTGTTTTCCTTGGGGGAAAAGGGAGGAAGTGGGCTGTCAGTAAAAACAGACTCATTTATTTTAATAAATTGTTGTGAAAAGTAAAACAAACATGACCCCGCTCACAAAGGGTGACTCTGATGCAGAGAGAGCCCTAGGAAGGAGAGGACGACCCAGAAAGAAGTACATGGACGTTTTCCTCTGGGTGAGGCCAACCGGCAGCGCCAACCACGTGTGCTGTTGTTCAGCCACCGTGCCGGCGTTCAGTTAGCGGCTTGGTATTTTTGTTACACGAAGAGCTCATATAAATTATGAAAATTAACAAGATCCTGTAAACAAGTGAGCCATAGGCACAGAAAATTCCCAACAGAAGAAAAAGAATTAGGGAACACGCACATGTGAAAATGTTCAACCCTTCTAGTGATTAAAGGAATAAACATTAAAGTGATTAGGTTATTTCACTGTCTATCAAATTAACAAAACTTTAAAAATAATATAATACCTAAAACCGGTAAAATCAGGGAAACACATATGATGCTGGTAGACTTATAAATCGGTACAACTATTTTCTTTTTTTTTTTTTTTTGAGACCGAGTCTCACTTTGTCACCCAGGCTGGAGTCTTGACTCACTGTAACCTCCACCTCCCGGGTTCAAGGGATTCTTCTGCCTCAGCCTTCCGACTAGCTGGGACTATAGGTTTGCACCACCACGCTTGGCTAATTTTTATATTTTTAGTAGAGACGGTGTTTCACCATATAAGTCAGGCTGGTCTTGAACTCCTCGCTTCGTGATCTGCCTGCCTCGGCTTCCTAAAGTGCTGAGATTACAGGCGTGAGCCACCGCGCCAGGCCATACAACCATTTTCAAAGGCAATTAGGCAGTATGTACTAAGAACCATAAGAGATAACCATGCCTTTTAACCTGATGTTTAGATCATTTAACCAGTAATCCATATCACCAAATCTTACTGAAGAAAATTCTGAGTCCTGGCACAGTAGCTCACACCTGTAATCCCAGCACTGTGGGAGGCTGAGGCGGGCAGATCATTTGAAGTCAGGAGTTTGAAACCAGCCTGGCCAACATGGTGAAACCTTGTCTCTACTAAAAATAAAAAAATTAGCTGGGCATGGTGATGCATGCCTGTACTCCCAGCTACTCAGGAGGCTGAGGCAGGAGAATTGCTTGAACCCTGGAGGTGGAGGTTGCAGTGACCTGAGATTGCGCCACTGCATTCCAGTCTGGGTGACAGAGTGAGACTCCGTGTCAAAAACAAAATGCTTAATATACATTTTTAAATGACCAAAAGAAACAACTCTAAATATACGAAAACAGTACAAAGTTATTCATCACAGTATGCTACTAAATAATCTGTCTTTGGACTGTTTTAAACGTTTTACAAATGGTCACAAAGAATTTTAAATATTCTGGTGAGATATTTATGATCTAATGTTGAATTAGAAAGCAAGTTATTAAGTTGTTTACATACAACGGTTCAATTAAACAAACATTTGCAGAGAGACTGGACAAAAAACACATGGCACTGGTGGTCATATTTTGATACTTGGACAGATTTAATTTTGTACTGTATATAACTTGGTATTTCTAATTTTTTTAAAAATTATTTCTAATTTTTAATTTAAAAATTTCATTTTTTAAATGAAAATGTGTTTTTAATGGGAAACATAAACACAGAAGGCATAAAGAGGAGCTCAGCTCTTCCTAATGACCCGGCTGCTCATGGATCAGTCCTGAGAGTGTCTTCATCTTTCTTGAGTCTATTTATGTTGTCGACCCACATGACCTCCTGGGTAATGAATTCCTTACGTCTGTCCGTACGGTACAAAGAACTGCTTCTCTCCTCCAGAATCTACCTTTTCAGATTCTAAGCATGCCCCTAGATCATGGCACTATTTCTGTATCAACTGATTAGCTAGTGTCCAAGACCACAGGTCCTATAAGAATTCTATAAACCCCAAACACCCTGGTAGAGCGTTACGTTAATGTAGCCGGGGCATAGTCGTTTGGCAACATCTAGGAAAGTTGAAGATGCTCGCATCCAGCAGCTGGCAGTTCCCTAAGAATATTTCACAGAGAACTGGGCGCGGTGGCTCACGCCTGTAATCCCAGCACTTTGGGAGGCCGAGGCGGGCGGAGAGGTGAGGGGATTGAGACCATCCTGGCTAATACAGTGAAACCTTATCTCTACTAAAAATACAAAATATTTGCCGGGTGTTGTGGCAGTCACCTGTAGTCCCAGCTACTCGGGAGGCTGAGGCAGGAGAATGGCATGAACCCAGGAGGCAGAGCTTGCAGTGAGCCAAGATTGCGCCACCACACTCCAGCCTGGGCGACAGAGCGAGACTCCGTCTCAAAAAAAAAAAAAAAAGAATATTCCACAGAGAAACACACACAGGGAGCCCACACCATGACCTATCCGGTCTGTGGGTACTCAGATCATGTTGGTGCAGTTAACACATTTATAGGGGAGAGTCTTTTGGAGAGGAACTTAGTGAAGAACTAAGAGTGAAGAGTGGTGAGGTTGGAGCCCCGGCTAAGGGGAAGGTAAAGGAGCACCTTTCTGACTGATTCTGGTGGAGGTGGAAGGACACAGGAAGAGTTCTCACAGTCTGGAGGACAGTTTCTGGTTTGGGGTTAAGGCAGGAGGCAGGCGATGGCTCTCTTTCTCAGTAGTGGCAGCTCACCTCCTGGGGCAGGTTGGGGCAGGTAGGGGCAGGTAGAGGGCGGGAGACCTGGCTTGGGGAGACTTGACTTGAGGAGGAAGAGAATTTCCCTCACCTCCATTAAACTTTATTGCAGTATTATTTGCAATAGCCAAGATATGAAAACAACCTCCATGTCCACTGACAGATGAATGGACAAAGAAATTGTGATATATATTCATGTTATTTATGTGTACAGTAGTTCCCGTTTTGCTTTCCAGCGTTTCAGTTACCCTGAGTCAACTGCAGTCCAAGAACAGATGAAACAATTATGAAATAACAAGACATTCTGAGAGAGACCACATTCACATAACTTTTTTTTTTTTTTTTTTTTTTTTTTGAGACACAGTCTCGCTGTTGTCACCCAGGCTGAAGTGCAGTGGCACTATGTCGGCTCACTGCAACCTCCACATCCCAGGTTCAAGCGATTCTCTTGCCTCAGCCTCCCAAGTAGCTGAGATTACAGGCGTGTGCCACCATGCCTGGCTAACTTTTGTATTTTTAGTAGAGACGGGGTTTCACCATGTTGGCCAGGATGGTCTCAAACTCCTGAACTCAGGTGATCCACCTGCCTTGGCCTCCATAGTGTTGGGATTACAGGCGTGAGCCATTGCGCCCGGCCTCACATAACTTTTATTACCATATGTTGTTATAATTGTTCTATTATTTATTATTACATTGTTGTTAATTTCTTACTGTGCCTAATTGATAAATTAAGCTTTGCCATAGGTGTGTACGTAGGAAAAAAGCATAGTTTCTATGGGGGTTGGTGCTAGCCACAGTTTCAGGCATCCACTGCGGTTCTTGGAAGTTATGCTGCTCAGGTGAGGGGGGACCATTGTACAAAGCATTTACAAGGAGACTGAAAGAAAACAGAGCAGAATGGCAACAGTGTCATGGTCATATTTTGATCCTTGAGCATATTTAGTGTTTTGGTCTGTCTAACTTGGCATTTCTTTCTTTTTTTTTTTTTTTAATGAAAATGTCTTCCAGGTTCATCCACGTTGTTGCAAACAACAAGATCTCCTTTTGAAAGCTGAATAATTTTCCATTGTGTGTGTGTGTGTGTGTGTACACATTAGTACATTTTCATTTCTGTGCAACGGCCTCTGAGCAGCCTCCAGGCTCCCTCTGCAGAGGAGGGGCTTTTTTTTTTTTTTTTTTTTTTTTGAGACGGAGTCTCGCTCTGTCACCCAGGCTGGAGTGCAGTGGCCGGATCTCAGCTCACTGCAAGCTCCGCCTCCCGGGTTCACACCATTCTCCTGCCTCAGCCTCCCGAGTAGCTGGGACTATAGGCGCCCGCCACCTCGCCCGGCTAGTTTTTTTTTGTATTTTTTAGTAGAGACGGGGTTTCACCGTGTTAGCCAGGATGGTCTCGATCTCCTGACCTCGTGATCCGCCCGTCTCGGCCTCCCAAAGTGCTGGGATTACAGGCGTGAGCCACCGCGCCCGGCCGAGGAGGGGCTTATAAACACAAGTGGAAAATAAATAAACTGTCTGCTGAGTAACGCTTATGCTGCTTCCACATAGTAAGGCTTCCGTTCTTGTGATCGTGTGTCCAGGACTTGGGCCACCTGCATTAAGTCCCAGGGGCACCGGGACCCAGTACCCACAGCTGCAGATGATTAACTGGGGGCGGGGGGCAGGGGCTGGACTTTCGAGTTCAGCTGCTTTGTCAAGCCACAGATGAGATTTAGAAGTAAAATAAGTAAATACAATTAATAAAAATAAAAACGCAGTCCTCCTGGTTGATGTTCCCAGGAGCCACCATGTATCAAAGCTGCACAGTCAATCTCCCAAAGTGACCATCCTCTCGTCCTCTCGTTGCACTAAGGGGCCGGTTCTTTTGTGTCGCATAAGAAAGTCATGGGGTCCATAGAGAAAATAAGGAGCCCTCCTGCTGAAGGAACACTGCAGAGAAATAACTGGAGGCAGAGAAGCAGCAGCAATAAGCAACAGATCCTCAAGGCTCGGGGCAGGCCGGCCCCACGGGGAGGCCAGCATGGGTCAGAGCAAGAGGGAAGAAGGAGACCACATCAGGCCTGGGCTGGTCCACTCAGGCTATGCTTAGTTCAGTGAAAGTCTCCATACCAGAGGGTTTCCCGGCCCCACTGTGGCCCAGGTCAGGACATCGGAAGAATGCCACTCTTTGGCCCTCGGCCTCCCTTGAGCATCACCTGGGGATACAGAGGCACCTGATGGGGCCTGTCCCCTGAAACTTAGCAGAGTAAGAAGTGTGTTCCTCCCAAAAATACAGTGCATGCTCTGCGCCAGACATTCACCATGCTGGGAAACATCTGGGAACTCAAATTGACGAGAACCCCTGTCCTTGTGGGGCAACAGCCATCATCACAGGAGGTAAATGCTGCATCATCTTAGGATGTGGGAATTGCTATGGAAAAATGAAAAATTAGAGGACGGCAAAGGAGACCAGGAGTGTGGTGTGGGCTAGTGGAAAGCAAGTATAAGTGTCAAATACGTTGCTCCAGAGAGGCATCTGCAGATGGTATCATTTGAGCAGAGACCTGAGGGCACTGGGAGAGCAGACTAGGCTGGGCCTATGGGGCAGTGTCTCAGGCCCGCAGGATGATGTGCAAAGGCCCGAGGACCTGAGGTCAAAGGTCAGCCAAGGCTAGGCTGCTGGAGGCAAGGGCGAGTGAGAAGGGGCAGGAGGCGAGGGAGGGTCTGGCGGAGGGATTCAGGCTCTGTCCATACGGGCTCCACAAAGAGCTCTCCACTGCTTGTTGAGGGCAGAGGCAGAGACCCTGAGGAGGCTGTTGCTGTGACTCAGGTACGAGTGTGGCTTAGGCCCACAAGAGGGGTGGGGCAGTCCCCAGAAATGTCCAAGTCACTCATGACAGTCACACATCATATAGCATACAAGTCAGATTCTATTTAGAAGTTTAACAACTCAGCCACTAATGTGATTGTTGTTCAGTCTTTGTTTTGTGAGGCTCATGGAGCTGGTCTCTTGTTAAACACTTTACAAAAGGTGGAGCCACATAGAGGAGCCATAAGACACCACAGAGGAGAAAACTCAGGGCTCCTTTGATCCAACTGCTCACTTTACAGACAAGGAAAGTGCGACTCTGGGAGATGGCATGGTTTCCCAAAGCCAGGCCGTGATTCTCACGCTTGAATTTGCACACATGCAAGTCGGGGCTTTTGGTAAAATGAAGATTAGAATTCAGCCGGTCTGGCGTTGACCTAAAGTTGTATCTTTCTAACCAGCTCTCCAGAGATGCTAAGGCTGCTGGTCTGGGGACCACACTTTGAGTAGCCACAGTCTGGACTGGATGGGAGGCTGCCGTGAGAGCCTGGGGAAGCGTGGTTTAACATTTTGAATCAGGAAAGCTATGGGCTGTAGGATGCAGACACCAGTCTTGCTACACACCTGAAGATGAGGGTCTGAAACCAGGGAGGACAAAGGCTGTGAAACCCAGGTGAGAGATGGACCAGCCCCCACATAATTGAGGCGACTTGCAGCAGATGTGAAACACTAGGAACATCATCATGGGGCCGCAGGACAGGTGGACAGGTGGACGTGGGGACAGAGGACATGGAGCCTAAAAGGTTCCTCACATGGTCTCAGACAGGGCAGGGGATGGAAGATAGTCACATCCATACCCTTAGCCTCTGGCTCAGAACCTGGAAATTGGAACAAGCTGGGCCACTGTGAGCAGCTCAAGACTGAAAAAAAAGGCTCTGCTGGTTCTGTGTTTCCCACGAGAAAAGGGTAACATAAGCTGAAGGCAGATGCCCTTTTGTCACTGTTGCCATTCGCTGCCCTGCAGCAATGAATGAATGTCAGCTGTGCAGACCCCAGAGCCTCAGCCTGGAGCATTTAAGTTGCACGGCGGTCCTGCTTTGTGAGATTGTGACTGAGGCAGAGGAATGGTTCCCTCCCTCTGGGCTTGCACAAAGAGCGAAAGGATGGAGGTGGGAGCTGAAGCCTCCCTCCAGGTCAGGACCTGAGCACTAGCTGCAGGGAAGTCCATCTTGCTGCCAGCTGTTCAGACATGGAGGCCCCTCTGGGGGTCCCAGTTTGCTCCCCTCACTTGCTTCCCACATCCCTTCTCACAGTTGGCACTCCCAGGCAGACAGCCCTTGGTCGGATAGGCCCTGTTGGGGACAAATTATTTTAAATGGCTAAAGTGAAGGAGTGAATGGGGAGTAAGGAGAAATCGAGGGGAATTCCCACCACGTATCTGTAATCTGCAGAATAATGACCCCCCAAAGATGTCCATGTCCTGGGCCCTAGAACATGTGGGTACAGCACCTTACATGGCAAAGGGGACATTGTAGATGTGATTAAATTAAAGGTCTTGAAGTAGAAAGATTGTCCTGGATTGCGGGGCTGGGCCCAGTGTCATCACAGGATCCTTATAAGAGGGAGGCTCAGAGTCAGAGTGGGAGATGTGACGATGGAAGCATAGGTCAGAGCACAGAGGGAGAGGGATGTGAAGATGCCATGCAACTTGCTTTGAGGATGCACGAAGGAGACACAACCCAAGGAATGTGGATTGCCTCAGGAAGCTGGAAAATGCTGGGCAATGGATTCTTTCTTAGAGCCTCAGGAGGAGCACAGCCTGCGAGCCTTTCTCATCTCCAGAACCCTAAGACAATACAGCTGAGCCATCTTAAGCTACTAAATTTGTGTTCATTTGTTATAGCGACAACAGGAAACGAATAGAACCTCTCATGATTTTCTAGTATGAAAGGACCTTAGCACATGAAGCAACCTCTTTGGGTTTTGGTTGTCTCATCTATACATTGGGCTGTTCATGAGGCTGAGTAGGGAGGCCATCATAAAGCACTGTGTTTAAGATGCATTGTAAATAATCAGCTGTTTAGGTCAGAAGTAGGATGACTAAGTAAATGCTGGGCTATGCTGAAAAAGATAGAGATACCCTATACTGAGAACAGCAAATCATTAATAGGATGAACTAGAAATGACCTAGACTCTGACGGGATGTCAGTGCCTTGCGTGGATGGGCTGGTCTCGCCTGCACACACACAGCATTGTGATGATGGTGGCCAGCAGGAAAGCTCCGTGCCCTAGCCAGACTGGTGGAGGATCTATAGCTGGTGACCTTCTCCGCTCTCCGGCTACGAGTCAGCCTATGTCCTGGGCCCGCAGGAGGATGGGGCAGGGAGCCAGGTCGGGTGGAAGCCCAGAGCCGGATGTTTCTTTTGCCTCTAAATGTCCTGTGTACACAGACCCCCGTCACCATTCAGAAGCCCAGAACTGAGGTGACAGGTGACAAAGCTTTCCGTCTCTAGTCCAGACATCCCTTCCTCATCTCTGTCGTTGTCATCTCCTCTCATCACGTGACTATAGTTAGAAAAGACTGGCCACATCTAGAAAGAGTTTCTCCCAGTTACACATTCACCAGCTTGGCCACGGGCTTTGCTGGAATTATTCAAACACTAAATCATCCATCGCTCAGCAAATATTTAGGGGTCACAGACCATGGGCTGGATACTACTTCTTTCCAGCGAGAGAAAACTCAGTCTGTGGTGGACCAACAGACTGAACATGTATTTTATAGGAGTCCAGCAGCTAAAGGTGGCTTTATATGATACTGTCAAAGTAAATTGTATTCTGCATGGCAAAGTCCACTGAACAGTAATGATTATTGTAATGAATGATTAAGGAGTCTTTGCATATGCCGGTACCCTGGTAGCTATTTTACACCATTATATTGATTCAGAACAAAAAACCAGTGGAGGGTTGCTAGTATTTTTTTAGTCTGAATTTACAGTGAGATTTGGTGTTGGCAGTGAACTGCGCATGTGCAGCAATACCTGCTGCCCACTGAATACCGTGGTAGCACGAGGAGGGATGTGGCTGCCTTGGAGTGGATGGAAACAGGAACCCAGCATTATCTGCGCTGGACTCATTACATATTCACATTCTCCAGCGTGGGTGTTGTTATGCAGTTAGCTTTTTAACAATAAAAATTGGGTCGGGCGCAGTGACTCATGCCTGTAATCCCAGCACTTTTGGAGGCTGAGGCAGGCGGATAACCTGAGGTTAGGAGTTCGAGACCAGCCTGGCTAACATGGTGAAACCCCGTTTCTACTAAAAATACAAAAAATTAGCTGGGCTTGGGGGCGTGCGTCTATAATCTTAGCTACTTGGGAGGCTGAGGCAGGAGAATCGCTTGAACCCAGGAGGCAGAGGTTGCAGTGGGCCGAGATCACACCATTGCACTCTAGCTTGGGCAACAAGAGCAAAACTCCATCTCAAAAACAAAACAAAATGAAAAGAATAAAAATTGGAGGTAGGGTGAAGGAAAGAGCAATGAGAGAACCACATTGCAGAAAGAGCTCAGAGGAGCAGCCCCGCATGGAGTTGACTGGCACTTTGGGAATGACAGGGCTTGTCTGCACAATCTTCCAACCTAGCTCTCAGGCTCCAATGCCTGGTGTCTGCTTTCCCTATGAGAAATACCTTCCCACCTACCTTCCAGGCTGCAGAGGAGGGCAGGAAGTCTGTTCTGTGGCTTGCTAGATTATTTTAAGTTGATGAACACCTGAGGAGGTGTAAAAAGCTGCCCAGCCTTCACCAACTCTAGATTTCTTTGCTTCCTTCTGATTTTGTTTTTTGGTTTGTTATTATTGTTGTTTTTGAGATGGAGTCTCACTGTGTCGCCCAGGCTGGGGTGCAGTGGCACCATCTCGGCTCACTGCAACCTCTGCCTCCCAGGTTCAAGCAATTCTTCTGCCTCAGCCTCCTGAGTAACTGGGATTACAGGCTCCCGCCACCACGCCCCACTAGTTTTTATATTTTTAATAGAGACAGGGTTTCACCATATTGGCCAGGCTGGTCTCAAACTCCTGACCTCAGGTGACCTGCCCACCTCCACCTCCCAACGTGCTAGGATTACAGGCATGAACCACCACATCCTGCTTGATTTTGTTTGTTTTCTTACAAACTCCTATTTCATAGAATCTGCATCTCAAAATGGGGTGAAAACTTAAGCTCACCTTGCCCAACTAGCCCCTCTACAAAAACTTCAGTTAATCAGTCTGCATGGATATTAGGTGCCAGGGTGTTTGTGGAAATGACCTCTACAAAGTTCTGGCACCACATACAAGGATCAGAACAAAATTTCAGGGGTGAGACTCCAGGATCCAGGCTAGAAGTAAGGGATGGATCCCCCAAGAATGGCACCAAGGGCTGTGGCCTCGGAGCACCACACGGGCCAACCAAAAATACTTGGGGAGAGACGATTTGAGAGGCAGTAGACAGAAGCACGCTGCAGGGAGAGGTTTGCACATGTTTGCTGTGCAGTCGACAGTAACAGTCCTGTGTGCAAATCCTGCCCCATCCAGGATTCGCTATGAAACACGGAGGAGGCACATAACCCCACTGAGATTGTTTCCTCATCTGCAACCTGGACTAACAACTGTGCCTCTCTCAGGGATGCCAAAGAGTTCAATGCGATGACGATCCGATAGGCACATGCATTTTGCGTATTGCATGGTTGTGGCGCCTCTCTATTTAACTCATAGAGAAGGTGAGGAACTTAGACCCAGGTGATGGAGAGGGCTTTGAGAAGACAAATCTGCCTTGTTTCTCTCTTTGAGCCTCTCTTTCCTGATATCTCAAATAAAAACTAGGAAATTTCAAGGCTGGAGATTACTTCTGAGGTTTCTTCCACCGGAAGATCCAGCTTGAAAAGCAAAACCAGAACAAAATGAACACCCCATGCGAGTTCCTGGGCAGAGATGAAGCCAGGCAGATTTCAAGTAGGAGGCTGAGTTTGTCCAGTTTAAAAATCATCCTATGAGCTGTACCCACAACTGGATCTCAAGTTATCAAACCAATCTTTTTTTTTTTTTTTTTTTTTTGAGACACAGTCTCGCTCTTCTCACCCAGGATTACAGTAGCATGATCTTAGCTCACTGAAACCTCTTCCCTCATCAGCCTCCTGAGTAACTGGGATTACAGGCACCCACTACCATGTCTGACTAATTTTTTTTTTTTTTTTTTGAGACGGAGTCTTGCTCTGCTGCCCAGGCTGGAGTGCAGTGGCGTGATCTCGGCTCACTGCAAGCTCCGCCTCCCGGGTTCATGCCATTCTCCTGCCTCAGTCTCCCAAGTAGCTGGGACTGCAGGCGCCTGCCACCACACCTGGCTAATTTTTTGTATTTTTTTAGTAGAGACGGGGTTTCACCATGTTAGCCAGAATGGTCTTGATCTCCTGACCTCATGATCCGCCCACCTTGGCCTCCCACAGTGCTGGGATTACAGGATTACAGGTGTGAGCCACCACGCCCAGCCTTGGCTAATTTTTGTAGTTTTAGTAGAGATGGGTTTTCACCATGTTGGCCAGGCTGGTCTCAAACTCCTGATTTCAAGTGATCTTCCACCTTAGCCCCTCAAAAGTGCTGGGATTACAGGCATGAGCCACCACACCCAGCCATTATCTAACCAATCTAATGAGGAGTCTCACAGCAGAAGCATGATGAGCTTGGCCAGCCATGATGAGACCATGTACAGCGTTTCAGGCAAGAGATGAGCCAGGAGGCTGAGGTGCAGACCAGGCAAGCCCAGTCATCTGGCCAGGGAGGCCCGGAGTCAGCGCGCTCAGCATCTGTCCTACTCTCCCAGAGCTGCCATTGCACAGTTCCACAAATCAGGTGGCTTAAACCACCTAACTCTACTCCCTCACAGTTCCAGTTCTATAGGCCAGAGGTCTGAATCAAGGGCCGGCAGGACTGTGCTGTCTTTGAAGGCTCCAGGGGAGGGTTCCTCCTGACTCTTCCAGTTTCTGAGGCTCCCAGTGCCCTTGGCTCGTGCGCATCACTCCAAGCGCTGCCTCCGTCTTCCTGTGGCCTCTGCCCTCTGTGTCTGTGTCCAGCTTTCTCTCTTCTTATAAGGACACCAGTCTTACTAGATCAGGGTCCACCCCAGTGACCTCATCTTAACTTGATTACGCCTGTGAAGGCCATATTTCCAAACAAGGTTACATTCACAGGTAGTGGGGAGGTGGGACTTCAACGTATTTTTTTTTTTTTTTTTTTTTTGAGACGGAGTCTCGCTCTGTAGCCCAGGCTGGAGTGCAGTGGCCGGACCTCAGCTCACTGCAAGCTCCGCCTCCCGGGTTCACGCCATTCTCCGGCCTCAGCCTCCCGAGTAGCTGGGACTACAGGCGCTGCCACCTCGCCCGGCTATTTTTTGTATTTCTTAGTAGAGACGGGGTTTCACCGTGTTAGCCAGGATGGTCTCGATCTCCTGACCTCGTGATCCGCCCATCTCGGCCTCCCAAAGTGCTGGGATTACAGGCTTGAGCCACCGCGCCCGGCCTAAACGTATTTTTTTTCTTTTGGAATTAAATTTTATTTCACAATGAAAGAAAAAACATACAAAAGGCTTAAACTTTCCCATGTTATAGTACATTTCAGTGCAATAAGACATTTCATATTATGAATAAGATCCTGCCAATGTGAATACTGGAAACAGCAGTTTATGTTCTTCAAGGCAACAAACAAGGATTTGGTAAATGACTCCTTAAAATGTTTAAATCCAGACATAAAAGTATGGCTTCATTATTAACCATTCCTTGATCAGTGAGCACCCATTTAAGACGCATTCTTAACATTGTTCTGGTCAGTTGGAGTACAACAACAACAACAACAACAAATAACCAGTTCAAAAATATCAAGTGTACATTTTTGCTGCATACTAAACTCTGTATACATATAAGGCTCTAAACTTTATCACCCATAAGTTTGTTTTCAAATATCAGCATATCTTTTGGGGAACACCATTCAACCCATGGCAGTGTGCCTCCTCGGGGAAGGATGCAGCACCCCAAGAACTGTGATGAGTGCTTCAGCAACCAACACGCACAGCCTGGTTGTCATGTGTTTGCTGGGTTCTGACTCCCACCTGCAGTGGAGCCTTGGAGACCCGGGGACTCAGAGCAGGAGGAATTCCTGCCCCTGGAGGGTGCTTCCCTAGAGCCAGAGACAGCCTGGAAGACCACTCCTCCTCATGTGGAAACTTCTCTTTGTGAAACCCCCTCCAAGCTGCCTTGCCTTTGGGCAGGAAGCCACACCTGATTTATGGAAATTCCTGAGAATGCCTTCAGCTGGTACCCGTCTAGCTCTGACCCCGGAGGCACCAGAGCTCCTTGACAAACAAACCAAGCCGATGAAATGTGCGTTAATATGATGGGAAACCTCCCTGGAGGAAATTGGGAGAAATTTCTGTAAGTTATGAATCATGGGAGATCATGGGAGACTACAAAACAAGGGAAACGGAATAGATGCCCAAGGTATCAAAATGAAAATATGAGCACAATGTTGAGGAATTGTCTGATTTCACCGATCGTGATGAAACCACAAAGTGGGAGCTGAGGCATCTGGCCTATTGAAGTGGGAGAACTTGGGTGTCCTTGTGGTATTGGGGGTGTGTGGGGTGGGGTGGGAGGAGGGGTACCCTACTTTTTGGTGATCAGAGTCAGCCGGCCTATTCATAAAACCTGGAGCAAGTATCTGCCTCCCAACTTGTGATTCTCTTTAGAATAAGCTATACTTGACATCTTCTTTGTCTGAAGATTTGGGGACCAGCTCTCAATTTCAGGGAAACAGAAGAAGTTCTTCTTATGATCCAGACAACTATTAAAGAATAAGCGTTAAAGTTGGTGTAATTATGATAGTCTTGCTAGTAACAAATCAAGGCTTTTAACTGTGAGTATTTCTGTTTTAAAAGGAAGTGTGCTAAATCTCCTTCCTACAGGGAAATAAAGAGAAAGAAATCAACCTTGACTCTGAGTTTATGAGAATCTACCAAGAGAAATTTGGTTGCAAAAATGAGTGTTCATTCACTAGGATGGCTAAAACACAATTTTAAAAAGGACAATAACAAGTGTTGGTAAGGACGTGGAGAATTTAAAAGCCTCATACACTGCTGGTGGGAATGCGAAATGGTGGAGCTGCTGTGGAAACCAATCTGGTGGCCCCTCAAAAAGTCAAACATAGAGTTCCCACATGACCCAGCAATTCTCCTAGGGACATACCCAAAAGAACTGAAAACTTGTGTCCACCAAAAAACTTGTACACTAATATTCATAGCAGCATGATTCCAAATTGGCAAAAAGCAGAATCAGCCCAAATGCCCATCAACTGATGAATGGAAAACAAAATGCATTCCAGCCAGACAATGGAGTATTATTCAGCTATAACAATGAATGATACGTGCAACTGATGCATGTAACGACACACGCCTGAACCTTGAAAACACGGCTCTCAGTAGATGTATATTCCAGAATTATATTATGGTTGTGGTTCCACAACCTTATGGAGATTGTAGACATTGATAATGGTGGTGTGTATAGTATGTGAATTACATCTCAATAGAATAAATGACAAAAGTCTGGGGGAAAGTCCTCTAGTTTACTCAAGTGGGATCATTAACATTCCAACTGACAGAAAGAGAAACGCCTTACCTTGGAGCTCTTGTCAGATGCAGTGGCAGTGGAGGCTGGGGCAACACCAACCATTGGAAAGGAAGGGAGCCATGGGCACTCATCTACGCTGCTGAAGAAAATGGGCACAACCACTTCAAAAAACCCTTGGACAGCAAATACTAAGTATGAACATTACACAAACCGGATACCCTGGAGACTTCCTTCCTAGGAAAAGCCCAACATCGATGCGAGCCCATAGACATAAATAGACATACAGAAATGTTTACAGAGGCATCATTTGCTGCAAACCAAAACCAGGGAACGAGAAAGAAACAGCCCACAGCTGTCAGTGAATAACAGGATGGTTGAAGCGGGTATACTCACACAACAAAACACTATGCAGAATAAAAGTGAGTGAACCAGTACTACACGCAACAGCAAGGAATACAATGTGTGATAACCTTCCAAGAGTATGCTTGTGACCAGAGTCCTTTTATGTTTATTAAAATTCAATCCTTAAGCTAGAGTTTAAACTTGAAAGCCATCAGCCTGTTAATGAAATTGCTAGAAAATACAATAAACATTCTTCAATCTGGATTTAAAATTTGAAAACAGTATGAAGTTGTAAACGGCCTACTCTCTCAAAATTCAAAAATTTCATCCATAAAACTTTACATCAATCCCTAACTTTCAGAACTAAAGTATTTCTAGATTATAACTAGTCTGATTCTCATCTAAACTTTAACCACATTAAACAAAAAAGTATGAGTCTTTCAATTGGGCAGTCATTTTTAGTTTAAAAATATCTTTTTAAATATGAGCACATCTGGATCTTCTAATCGTAAACAACTCCTTTTTAAAATGTGTTTAAAAAGCTTTTATTCCTCAGCAAAGGAATTGGATCTCTTCGTTGACTTTAACATTTGCAGAGAAGATGTTGAACTAAAAATTCTTAATGTATCTAGATATTTACTTTTGTTTTATAACTTCATAATTCTCTTTACTGATTCTTCACTCTTCTAGCATTTAATTTTAATTTGTTCACTTGTGTTAATTATAAGTTAAGGTTTGTGTGTGTGAGCTTATATAAGTATGTTCATATTTTTGTGAGACAGACAGTGAGAGAAGGTTTAAAAAACAAAGGAGAGAGTGAAAGAATGAGAAAAAGAATTGGAATGAGAGAGAGAATATATGTAGTATAACTGATGCAAAGTACTGCGTCAATATACTTGATTAATTCAGGGCTATTCGGTACGATTTTTTAACCTGCTTTTTAAAAAAAAAAAAAAAAAAAAAAAAAAAGCTGGCAAAGCGTGGTGGCTCACACCTGTAATCCCAGCACTTGGGGAGGCCAAGGAGGGCAGATCACAAGGTCAGGAGTTCGAGACCAGACTGGCCAACATGGTGAAACTCTGTCTCTATTAAAAATACAAAAATTATCCAGGCATGGTGGCAGGCACCTGTAAAGGCAGGAGAATTGCTTGAATCCAGGAGGTGAAGGTTGCAGTGAGCTGAGATTGTACCATTGCACTCCAGCCTGAGCAACAGAGCAAGACTCCATCTCAAAAATAAAAAGAAAGAAAGAATAGAAACAACAGGGTACTCCATCTTGTGGAAAGATGAAATAAACTCATTTTACCCTAAGCATAACTAAAAAGCCTGAGCACTGGGTATTAAGCACACTAAGAAGACTCTGAAGGTAGAAAGAAGGCAGACTGTATTGAGACTTTGGGCCCCCATTGAATGGCTCAATGGTGAGTTCTTTGGGGCGTTTTCCTCTTGCCTCATATATATCTCAGACAGGGAGATGGAGAAACCAATGACCTGGAGATTCCAGTGGGCACAGACAAAAAAACAAACAAAACAAAACCAGAAAAGCCAACTCTCTTATGACCCTTGTGGCAAATTGTAGTCAACCATATCCAGAAATCAGTGTCATTCATTGCAAGAAGAACAGAAAAACAAGTTCATTACTATGGTAATAATCTGGTTTCTGTGCTTAATGTCAAATAGCAAGTTGCTATTGCTAGGTTGATATTGTTCTGAATACTGAGGAAATGTGAAATCTCTTTATACTTTTATAATAAGATTTCCTATTGTTAATCTATAACTAGTCCAGCAGAGCTTTAATTTCCTCCTAATAGGACATTTAAACATTTACCAGGTTATGGAGAGTTCAAAAATCAGGTTTTCAATCAGCAATTCCTAATTCAACTTCTGCTCTCTACAGACTAACACACATTAATGAGGAATATTGCTTTGCTTCTCTGCAAACCAGAACAGCAACATGCAGAGTAATCAGTTTAGCCCTGCACCCACCAGCCAGAATGCCTCCAACTGGCTCAGCTGCAGATGCACCTGGCTGGATGTTAAATTGTCGAAGGAAGAAGCCATTGGTTGGAAACTCTGTGTGGGCTTTATAGTGGAGCAGCAGGGTGAAAAAATTAATAAATACACAAAAAACAAAAACAGAACTGGGAAACAGTTTTGGTACCAGCCAGTCTGACTGAGAAGAACCAGCCTCCACTTGATCATGCCTGCTGCCATGCCTACCTTCCTTTGGTCTCTGACCTCTCCGGCAACATGCATGGAAGGACACCTGCTCTATGGGGCATGGCACTGACCTTCTTCCTCGCACTCAATCATCCCAGCCAGCCTACAAAGTAGGTAGAGCGACAGCGTCACTTTGCAGGTGAAGAAACTGAGGCACAGACACCTTCAGTAATGTGCCAGAGGACACCAGTTTTTTACTGGCACCAAAGCCTATTCTCTCAACGGCTGGGCAACACTGTCTATGTTTCAGCTCTTCTTTTTTTTAATGGACTCTCACATTTCTCCATGCTGACCATTGGCCTAATCCCCATGTATAATTCAGTAAACGTAAAGGTTCTACAAGGAGCCAAACACTGTGTTTAAAATATATACTTTCCAGTTTGGCTTAATCCAAGTTTAAAATGTAGTCTTCTTAGAAGAAAGAGGCTTTCGTGCAATTCTCCGTGAGTGTAAACTTTGTGTTCATAACAGAACATTTGATGAGAATCAGATGAAAGGTGTTCCTGGCTGTATCCTGAGTACAGTATTCTGTATACAGTATTCTGTTTTGCTGGTTGGGGGCAGATTAATCACCTAGGAGAGGTCGAGTGGACGAAATAGACAGATTCCTGGATGGAGAGCCTGACCTTCCCTGCTCAGCAGGCCGAAGAGGGAGCTCCTATCACGTGGGGGCTCGGTAGAATGACTTGCTGAACAAACCCACCATGAGCTGAGTGCCCAGCCAACCAGATAAAAACATCCCTCACCAGGAAATTGAGGTATCAGGCCTCAAGGGCTTTTCAGGGTGCAGATTCATTTAAGGGCAACCTTGTTCTCAAGAGTTCATTGTTTTGGTTCCTGCTGAACTCCCTGAAGGTAGTTTGCAGATAACCCCAGAGATGGGCAGGAGGGCCTGCAAGCAGCATGGGGCAGGGCTTGCTTCTTTCTGAGGAGCCCAGGCCCCATGCCCTTCAGCATCACTCAAGACCACAAGGTCCCCACGGCCTGATGGAACAGCCACCCTCACCTGGCCTAGCCAGCTCCTGGCCTCTCCTTTACTGCTATCTGAATCTCAGAGCCCATCAGTGTGGATCACGTCAGATTCAGAGCCACTCAGATATTTCCCCAGAGCTTGCATAGCACCGGGACTGCCCACTGTCTGCCCTCATCATCCCAGCTGGGCACCCTACCCTGCCCTTCTGACATTTCCCTCATTGGTCCTTGCACATTTCAGCTTTGCAGCCAGGCTCAGCCATTTAACCTTATTTCTGGGAATTTCAGAGTGAGCACTGGGTAGTCCTGGAACTTAAATCCCATGGCTTTCATAGGCAAATGTGTCTCTTTTGTCTGTCACTAGATCAAAGAAAGGGGGAAAGGAAAGGGTTTGGTTGGAGGTGGGGGGACAGTATTTTTTCATTTATAGGCAGAGACTGGCTTGTGTAAAAGTTTCAGGTTACATGAAATCTAAGCAGTATCGAAAGAATCCTGATGACTTCATCTCCAAATGCCTTGAATGGCCTTCCTCAACATCCTGCTGGGGCCACCCTTGGGTCGGGGACTTGCAGGCTTTTTAAACACATGGGCTTTGCCATCTGCACAGGGTTTAGGGGACTGTACGCAGCTTGGATGTATGTAGTTCTTTGTGGAGGGAGGCAGGTAATTTTTTTTTTTTTTTTTTTTGAGACGGAGTCTCGCTTTGTCGCCCAGGCTGGAGTGCAGTGGCGAGATCTCTGCTCACTGCAAGCTCCGCCCCCCGGGTTCCCGCCATTCTCCTGCCTCAGCCTCCAAGTAGCTGGGACTACAGGCGCCCGCCACCTCGCCCGGCTAGTTTTTTGTATTTTTAGTTGAGACAGAGTCTCACCGTGTTAGCCAGGATGGTCTCGATCTCCTGACCTCGTGATCCACTTGCCTCGGCCTCCCAAAGTGCTGGGATTACAGGCGTGAGTCACCGCGCCCGGCTGAGGCAGGCCATTTCTAACCATACCTGGCCTTGAACCCACCCAGGTTGTTCCACCTGCTTCAGGTCCCTTCACTGCTCCTGACTCCCTGAGCAACCTCAGGCCACACCTCAAGGACCAACTCGAAGGCCGCACACCAGGCACGCACCTTCCCCAGCACTGCTGCTCTGAGCTGGCACAGGGGCGTCCCCACATCCTGCCAGTGGCCCTTTAGGCCTTGCCATGTAGGAATTGGAGGAAGCCTCAGACAGTCGCCCCAGGATGGCAGAGCCCCTGAGAACAGTGTCAGCGTCAGACTTGCCCTGTATCCTCCTCATGCATGGCCAATGGGAGACTCCAGTAGACACCAGAGGGGTGGACCCAGGAAAGCATGAACGAATGGCCGAAGGATGACAAAGTTTCACTTCTCTAGGGGTATGGCAATTTCCACACAGCTTTCACACCCAGTAGGCCAGCGGTTTCCAACCATTTTGGCACCTGGAACCAGTTTCCTGGAAGGTAATTCTTCCATAGACTGGCGATGGGGGAGGGGGGATGATCTCAGGATGAAACAGTTTCACCTCAGATTATCAGGCATTAGTTAGATTCTTAGAAGGAGCATGCAGGCCGGGCGCGGTGGCTCACGCCTGTAATCGCAGCACTTGGGGAGACCAAGGCGGAGGGATCACAAGGTCAGGAGATTGAGACCATCCTGGCTAACACGGTGGAACCCCGTCTCTACTAAAAACACAAAAAATTAGCCAGGCATAGTGGCGGGCGCCTGTAGTCCCAGCTGCTTGGGAGGCTGAGGCAGGAGAATGGCATGAATCCAGGTGGTGGAGTTTGCAGTGAGCCGAGATCACGCCACTGCACTCCAGCCTGGGCAACAGAGTGAGACTCCGTCTCAAAAAGAAGAAAAAAAAACAACAGGCAACCTAGATCCCTCACATGTGCAGTTCACAATAGGGTTGGAACTCCTATGCGACTCTAATGGCACCGCCGATCTGATGGGAGGCGGAGCTCCGGGGGTCATGCTTATTTGCCTGCAGTTCACCCCCTGCTGTGCGGCCCAGTTCTTAACAGGCCATGGACCAGTACCAGCCCGCGGTCCTGCGACTGGGGACCCCTGCATGAGGCCATCTCCAGGGTCACACAGACAGTGCTATTCATACTCACTTATGGCTCCAACCAGAATCCATGGGGCCTGAGACCCATGTCATGGAGAATAATGGAGTGACTTGAAATCAGGACTTCCGTCCTGTCCCTGGGAGGGCACGGAGGTGACCACAGAGGTAGCAGAAGTCAAGTCCACCCCTTGGGGCAAATGCAAACCAGCCACTGGGCTAAGGAGGTAGACAGCCATGTGTAATCCCCCTAAAATGTCACCCACTATTCATTTCCATCTATGCACAACTTCTGTGTTCCCAGCACAGAATAAGTAAGAACTGGGGGGAATTCAAAATTAAATGTGGAGTTAGGAAGTCTTGGCTTCTGTCTCCGGTCATTGAATAGGACAGCAGTAGCGAAGTAGAAGATGATGGTTTGGAGGCAGAACCCCATGGGCTGGATGGCGGGCACAGGATGGGGTTGAAGCATAACAGGAGGTAACTGCATCAACTCATTCAATCATTTGGGGTCATCTTCAGGTCCTACTGCCAGGTGCTATGGGCTGAACTGTGTCCCCCCCAAAACTCATACGCTGAAGTCTAACCTCCCAGGCCCTCAGATGTGACTGTATTTGGAGACAGGGTTTCAAAGAGGTACTTAAAGTAAAATGGGGGGCCAGGCGCAGTGGCTCACGCCTGTAATCCCAGCACCTTGGGAGGCCAAGGCGGGCGGATCACAAGGTCAGGAGTTTGAGACCAGCCTGGCCAACTTAGTGAAACCCTGTCTCTACTAAAAATACAAAAAAATTAGCTGGGCATGGTGGTGGATGCCTATAATCTCAGCTACTTGGGAGGCTGAGGCAGGAGAATCGCTTGAACCTGGGAGGCGGAGGTTGCAGTGAGCTGAGATTGCACCACTGCACTCCAGCCTGGGCGAAAGGCGAGACCCTGTCTCAAAAAAAAAAAAAAAAAGGCAACATGGGATGATTAGAGTAGGCCCTCATCCAATATGACCTGTGTCCTTATAAGAAGAGGAGATTAGGACAGAGACACACAGAGGGATCCCCTGTGGGGCCACAGGGGGAGCTCAGCCATCTGCAAGCCCAGGAGAGAGGCCTCAGGGGAATCCAGCCTGACAACATGTTGGTTTTTTATTTCCAGCCTTCAGGGCTGTGAGAGAGAAATGTCTGTTGTTTAAGCCACCCAGTCTGTGCTATTTTATTATAGCAGCCTGAGCTAACCAAGACATGAGAGTCATTCTTATTATTAACACTTTGAAACTGAGGAAACTGAGGCTGTGAAAGGACCGAACTGGGATGGTTCCCAGATGTGTCTGGCTCCTCAGTGTCTCCTCTTCCCACCACACCACAACCACGGGAGGCGGGCACAATGCCCTTTTTCCCTGCCCCAGGTAGAAGGTGCAGAAGATAGTGAGCAGGTCTTAGGCCAAGAGGAGGCATTTGGAGCTGAGTTGAAGCCCCTCAGCAGAGCTGCATGGAGCCAAAGGAGAGTGAGGACAGCATGGCCTGAGGAGCCCAGCACACAGGCCTCCAGACGGGGTCAGGCCAGCGTGAGCACAGACACTGCTCATGGAGACTGGCCCACGGCCTGGGTGAAGGGTATCAGAGGCACAGAGTGATTCACTGAGAGCTGGAGGTAGCTGAAAGGGCTGGGGGAGCACAGGTTTGGAGAATCAAGTCCAGGGAAGGAGAAAAAGCACTAGTCTCAACAGGGAGAGAAAGTGTCCCAGGTGTGTAAGGAATGTGACAGCCTCTGTCAGTGAACCCCGGGGCCGCTGAGCACTGGACTTGTCTGATCTGATGTCAGAGTCAAAGCACCAGATGTGCTCCTCAAGAGGTTCTTCCCCCGCAGAAGCATGGACTCCCTACAGACAAAGACCCCCTTGGGCTGGCCAACTGTGGCCGGGGCCTTCCCAGGAGACTCTCTGATCAGTGGCCAGGGAAAAGGAGAGTTGGGGAGGAGTCCCATCACAGCCTTCTGGGAGCAGTGCCTCTTGAGAAGGGGCTCAGGGGGACACCTGTCGGCCAGGTGGAGAAGCCCAACAGGGCCATCCTTTTCTGCCCCTTCCTTCCTGCCTCCATGAAGGCCCCAAAACCCATATCTGTGTGTAAATAGGTCATGGGGTGGGGGTGGAACTGCCACTTACTCAGCACTATCCTATGCCAGGACTGAGCATTCATTCATTCATTCATCATCTCAGTCAACACTGAGAGCCTCCTCCATGCCAGTCACTGGGAATACAGTGGGAAGCAAAAACAGGGCCCTGGCCCTACTGAGTTGAGATTCAGCGCTGCACACGCGTCAGAGACATTTCATCCTCACATCAGCTCTGTAGAGTGGGCAGCATGAACTCGCAATTAATGAAGAGATTCAGAATGCTGGGCACCTCATCCACAGACACAGCATGGTGCAGACCGAGGGTTCCCAACTAAAGGCCGTTTTGCCCACAAAGGGACATTTGGCCATGTGGAAGACATTTTTGGTGTCACAAGTGGATGGTGCCACTGGCATCTGGTGGGTAGAGGCCAGGGATGCTGCTAAACATCCTACGATGCCCAGGACAGGCTCTGTAGCAGAGATTTCTCCAGCTGCAAAGGTCAACAGCACTGAGGTGAGGAGACACAGCTGCAGACCTCACTGGAGCCCACTCAGACCCTGCTCTGCTCACGGAGGCCCAGGATCTCCACACCCCAAGACCCTTGCAGGGGGACTGGCTTGTGACTGCTCTCTAACAGGCCATGAGAGGAAGTGCGTGTGTCACTTCTGGGCAGAAGTGTAGACACGTGGGTGAGAGACCTCCATGGACGTTCCCCCACCATGAAGGTGAAGGTCGCTTCCCCTGGAGCTGGCCAAGCTTGGAGACAAGAGCAGCCTGCAGGGTGGGACTTCTGCATAAGGGGACAGCTGCCCTGCAAAGTCACAGGCCCACAGAAGATTTTGCATATGTGAGAAATAAACACAGACAATGTGAAGCCACTGAGATTTAGGAGATGTTTCATTACCACAGCAGAACCCAGTCTAGCCTGACAAATACACACGCTGGTAAGGACTCATGCCAACATTCAAGGCCAAGCTTCAGCCTCAGCCACCTCACCTGCCAAAGGCATGTTGTGAGACTCCAGTGAGATAAAGCATGTGGAGCACACAGCATGGGAAGACAAGCCTCAAAGCCCAGGCCCTGGGCATGCTGCAGGCAGGTGGCCAGTGTCCTGGCCATCATCACTATCTGCAAGCAGGGGAAGAAAGAGAGTGTGAGCTCACAGGCAAGAAGGAGGCCAGGTTGTGAGACAGCCAGGCTGGGCCCTGGAGGCGTGGGAAGAAAGCAGCGTCCCCAGCCCTGCGCTGGCCCTGAGCCCTGAATGCACGTGAAGAATGAGGTCAATCAGCCAGCATCTTCATCTTCCTGCAATGCTGCATGAATGAAAGAAATGAATTTCAAACGACTTGGACCAGTATCTAATTATTATGATTTATTAACACCAAGTACATAAAGCAGCCCCCTGGACATGACATTCCTCATTCCCCCAGTGAGTCTGGGAGCCTGGCGAGCCTCCTGCTGCACCCTGAGCAATTCTTTTCATTATCAGCATCATTATTATTTATAACAGCCCAGCCACCGGGGAGCAGGGTAATCGCCAATCGCTATAAAGTTCGCAGCAAGTTCAAGGATCGGCCAGGAGGCCTTGAGGGCAGCTATGAAAATGAGAAAATAGCTTAGTAGTTGGGGAAAGGGGACCCCACTGGCCTGAACGTCTCCAGAAGTTTTGGCCTGTCTGATCTAAGAGGTTCACTGACAGAAAGGTGAGCTGGTGCAACTTCTGCACCTTCTCTTTCTTTAAAAAAAAAAATGTGGTAAAATACATTTAACATAAAATTTACCATTTTAACCATTGTAAGTGTACAATACAGTTCAGTGATATTTAAACGCATTCACATTATTGTGCAGTCATCACCACGCTTCATCTCCAGAATGTTTTCGTCTGCAAAATTGAAAGTCTGCCCCCATTCAACATGAACCCTCCATTCTGCGTCCCTCCAGCCCCTAGCAGCCACCACTGTACTTTCTGTCTCTATGAATTTGACCGCTCTAGGTCTCTCACATAAATTTAGCTATTCTAGGTCTCTATTCTGGCTTCCTTAAGTATCGTGCGGTATCTGTCCTTTTGTGCCTGGCTATTTCCTGTAGCAGAATGTCCTCAAAGTTCATCCGTGTCATAGCATGTGACAGAATTCCCTTTCTTTTCAAAGCTGAGTAACACCCCATTGTATGCATATACTACATTTTGCTTATCTATTCATCTGCTGGGGGACATTTGGGCTATTCCTACCTTTGGCTATTGTGAATAATACTGCCATGAACACAGGTATGCAAGCATCTGCTTGAGTCCCTGATTTCAATTCTTTTACATGTATATCCAGCATGGACTCAGGAGATCATATGGTAATTCTAGTTTTCATATTTTGAGAAGCTTCCATACCGTTTTCCACAGTGGACACACTATTTCATGTTGCCTGCCCCCCAACACAAGGGCTCCAATTTCTCACCACTTCCACACCTTACTATTAGGACCTTTCAGTGATCACTATTACTGCTGGAATTCGCCATTATGGAACACTTAACAGTGTACCCAGAGCTTCCACATTCTCTCCAACTCCAAAGGTTGATCGTGATGCTAAGCTGGTAGGAGCTTTGGAACACAATCATAGTAACACTTTCTCAGATTTGAGAAGTTGCATGGTTCTCCAAACTTCATTCTGAATGGAGGTTGGTCAACAATGCTACATGAAGACAACATGTAATGCTTAATCACGGAGGAAAATGTGCAAATGTAAATGCTGTCATACCTGTCTATATAATAAACAGGAACCATACTCTCATCAGACACATTTCTTAGCTCAGCATATTATCTTCTCCCTCTCCCTCTGGGTTGGAGGTCACTGGCAGGATTTGAAGAGACGAATCCTGGAGAGACGTAAGGTATCCTGGTTAACTGGTGGGTTTTGGAACCAGTGCAATCCAGCCCTGTGCTTCTAGGTGAGGCACCTGTTCCCTCAGAGACTGTTCATCATGTGTAAATTGCAGCTGGTGACAGGATTTAATAGTCGTAATAGTCCTCACTTACCAGGTGCTCCCTGGGTTTCACGCACTTGTTTTTAAAATTGAGAAAATTCACTTGTAATAAAATTTACCATTGTAAAGTGTACAATTCAGTGGTTTTTTAAAGCGTGTTTACAAACCAGCATAATGATTTAATTCCAGAACATTTTCATCACCCCAGAAGAAACCCTGTACCAATTAGCAGTAATCCTGCACCCAATCCATCACCTACCCCCACCTCCTGGCAATGACAAATTAACCTACTTTCTGTCATTATGGATTTTCCTATTCTGGACACTTAATATAAATTGAATCATATTAAACATGGTCTTTTGGATCTGGCTTCACTCACCTGATATAAAGTTTTCAAGGTTTATCCACCTTGCAGCACATGTTAGTACTCCATTCCTCTTTATGACTGAGTAATATTTTATTGCACCTATATGCTACATTTTGTTGATCCAGCCATCTGCTGATGGACATGTGAGCTGTTTCCACTTTTTGGCTATTATGAATGATGCTACTAAAAACTCCTACATGCCAATTATTGTGTGAACATTTTTTTTGTTTGTTTTTTGTTTTTTGGAGGCAGAGTCTCGCTCTGTCGCCCAGGCTGGAGTGCAGTGGCACAATCTCAGCTCACTGCAAGCTCTGCCTCCCAGGTTCACGCCATTCTCCTGCCTCAGCCTCCAGAGTAGCTGGAACTATAGGCACTCACCACCACACCTGGCTAATTTTGTGTATTTTTAGTAAAGACAGGGATTCACCGTGTTAGTCAGGATGGTCTTGATCTCCTGACCTCGTGATCCACCTGCCTCGGCCTCCCAAAGTGCTGGGATTACAGGCGTGAGCCACCGCGCCCGGCCTGTGTGAACATATTTTTAACTCACTTGGGTATGTAACCTAGGAGCAGAGTTGTTAGGCTATAGGGTAATTATATGCTTAAATTCCAGACTGTTTTCCACAGTGGTTATACCATTTTACATTCCCACCGGCAGTGTAGGAGGGCTCCAATGTCTCTTCTTCCTCACTGACACTTGTTATTGCCTGTCATTCTGATTACAGCCATCCTGTGGATGTGAAGTGGTATTTCATTGTGGTATTGATTTAATTCTCTTAGTGACTAGGGATGTTGAGTATTTTTTCATGTGTTTAGTGGCCATTTGTGTATCTTTTCTGGAAGCATGTCTATTCAATTTGTCTATTTTTAATTAGGTTATTTGTGCTTTTATTGCTGAGTTGTATGAGTTCTTTTTATATTCTGAATATTGAAATTATCTATTATTCTTTGGTTGTTTGTGCTTTTGTTGTCATATCTGAGAAACCACTGTCAAATCCAAGGTCAGGAAGATTAAGTCCTATGTTTTGTTGTAAGAGATTTATAGCTTTAGCTCTTACACGCAGGTCGTTGATCCATTTTTTAGCAGATTTTTGTATATGGTGTGAGGTTTGAGTCTAGCTTCACTGCTTTGCATGTGGATTTCAGTTTTCCTAGAACCATTTGTCGAGAAAAGAAGAGTTGTCTTTGTACTCTAATTTAGAATCAATTTCCCATAGATATACAGATTTATTTCTGGCCCAGACACTGTTCTAAGTGCTTTTGCCTTAAAAAGTAATTGTGATGATTAAATAAAAGGAGAGAAAATATTTTGCCCACTTCAATACTTATCCTCTACACATACGACAAACTGTGAATAGTTGCAAGGATTTTTTTCACTTTTACAAAGCTTATATTTCTTTTGTTTTATTTTGTTCTGTATTTGTTTTTTGAGATGGAGTCTTGCCCTGTCACCCAGGCTGAAGTGCAATGGCGCAATCTCCGCTCACTGCAATCTCTGCCTCCTAGGTTCAAGCGATTCTCCTGCCTCAGCCTCCCAAGTAACTGGGATTACAGGTGCACACCACCACACCTGGCTAATTTTTTGCATCTGTAGTAGAGGTGGGGTTTCACCTTGTTGACCAGGCTGGTCTCAGACTTCTAAACTCATGATCCGCCCGTCTCAGCCTCCCAAAGTGCTGGGATTACAGGCGTGGGCCACCGCACCTAGCCCGATATTTCTTACTTTCTATTTTAATTCAGAATAATATTTGGCCTTGTTCCAGGATGGATTTTAATAGCTTATGTTTTAAGAATCATCATTAATAGACAATAAATTTGTTATTTATTAAGTGCTATTAGGTCATTAGGTTAAAAAAATAAACAAGGCCAAGCACTGTGGCTCACGCCTGTAATCCTAGCACTTTGGAAGGCCGAGGCGGGTGTACCTGAGGTCAGGAGTTCAAGACCAGCCTGGCAAACATGGCGAAACCCCGTCTCTACTAAAAATACAAAAATTAGCCAGGCTTGGTGGTAGGTATCTGTAATCCCAGTTACTCAGGACGCTGAGATAGGAGAATTGCGTGAACCCGGGAGGCAGAGGTCGCAGTGAGCCGAGATTGCGCCATTGCACTCCAGCAAGAGTGAAACTCCATCTCAAAAAAATAAATACATAAAAATGTAAAAACATATAAATAAATAGACCTTTAACAAGCTAAATGTAAATAATTTAGCCCAACTAAATTATTATTGGATAAAGATCCCATCAGTAAAGAGAAGCTTTACTTTTTCCACAGAGTAATGATTGCTATGCTCTCCTCTTTTTCGGGTTAAACATCTAAGATGTGAAAATTAAAGGACAGGCCTAGATCCAGCTGGAGAGCCAGGCATCAAGCCAGAGCCCTTTGCTCCAAGTCCAGGGTCCTTGTGTTTCATGCAAGCAAGCCCTGCCTTCTTGTTTACAGATCGGAAGCCCAGCGAGTCCTTCTTTAGCAGGGGTGACAACGTTGTACATTAATCTGTAACACCAGGGGCATTAGACCCCCGCATATGATCCTTAGGCAGAGACAAAAATAGTTGGGGTCTCCGCAACAGAGCATGCTGAGGAAAGGACTTAGGCATGGGGTGAGAGGAGGTGCCAATGGTTTCTTAGCTGGACATATGATCAAGCACTTTCCAGAAGTGTATGTTAACATGTAACCTGCCCTGCCCCACACAGGGCCTCCATCGGTCAAAATGGCTACCCAAGGGGCACAATCAATGACCTCTGGTTACTTGACAATTGCCATGTGCCTACTTGGGTTGGGGTGGGGGTGTTACACTGTGGTGGTCCACAAAAAATGGATGGAAAAGATTAGGCCATTCTGTAGCAAAGGAAGCTTACTTTAAGTAAAGACTGAGATTGCATCTGCTGTGACCATATTGGATGTTGGTTTGCATGGCTATAAGGAAAGAAACCTGAAAGAGAAACTATGCAAATGACAACCATCCAAGACCACAGCATCTCCCCACAGTCAATCCTTGTGTTCAAAGGACAGTTGTGTTTTCAGCACCCAATGGAACTTCCTCAAATTGCTGAGAAAGTTTTGGTGGTTATTGTTGCTGTTTTATTAGGATTTATTCAATATTTCCTACATACGATACTTACAAATTATGTATTGATTATCTCCTGCATACCATACTTACGAATTCTTTCTAATTCTTGCAAGAACTCTACAGTTTAGGTATTGTTTCTCATTACAGATGAGAGAACTGAGCCTTAGAGAAGATGTGCCAGTGTCACTGAGATTTTAGGAGATTGGACAGAACCAGAACCTGTCTATAGAAGCACAGATGTTTTCACCCTCTGTACTGTGGGTGCTTACCTCATATTTTGACTAAAATGTTTTGTTTGGTTTATTTAGCTTCTGAAATTTGTATTCCTCACACCTGTCTTTATGTGCCTGGGGGGAGGGAAACTTAAGCATTGGAACCTACATCCCAGTGATCAGCGAGTAGAAAGAATCCATGGCTTTCTCCCAGTGGCCCAGGTAGGGCTGACCCAGAACTCTGCTCAGAGCACGGATGTCTCAGTTGCTCTGTGTCCAGCTGCCTTGTGTGGAGTGAGCTGATCCGGAGGAATTTCTTTAGGGGAATATAGAACTCTTTGCAGTCAGGATTTTCAGGGCTAGCTTCAGGCTCCTTACTTCTGAGTAACTAGGTCAAGGCCACTTCAAAATTAACAGAATGGTACTCTTTCACTATTGGTATCTAACACTGTCCTAGAAATAGCAAGTAAGTCAGTACGACGAGAAGATGAAAGAAAAATACTGGAAGTGAGGGGGTAAACTATTAGTTTAATGCTTCCAGATAAACTAATTAAAATTATTACAAACTAATTATTTAAAACTAATTTAAAATGTCTACTTAAAAATCTTAAGAGATGCCGGGCGCGGTGGCTCATGCCTGTAATCCCAGCACTTTGGGAGGCCGAGGCAGGTGAATCACGAGGTCAGGAGATCGAGACCATCCTGGCTAACATAGTGAAACCCTGTCCCTACTAAAAATACAAAAAACTTAGCCAAGCCTAGTGGCGGGCGCCTGTAGCCTCAGCTACTCGGGAGGCTGAGGTAGGAGAATGGAGTGAACCTGGGAGGTGGAGCTTGCAGTGAGCCGAGATCATGCCACCGCACTCCAGCCTGGGTAACAGAGCGAGACTCCATCTCAAAAAAAAAAAAAAAAAAAAAAAAAAAAAATCTTAAGAGAATCAAGTAAAGATTAATTGATAAAATAAGAGAATTCAGAGTGTGGTCGGTTATAATATAAATATTTAGAAATCAAAACCTTTTTCAATATGAGCAAGAGAATATCATTTTTAATAAGTATTCTACTCACAACAACAAAAAAATCTAAAATATCTAGGATTAAATTTAAGATTTACAGAAGGATATAAAGAGAATAACTTGATGCATAGAGTGATATCATAATCCAGGATTCAAAGCTCAGTACCACAAAAGAGGCCACGTAGTAAATATTTTTCAGCTTTGGGAGCCACACGGTCTCTGTTCCGGCTGCTCGATTCTGCCATGATCGTGTGAAAACAAAACATAAATGAGCCACCAAGTGTGGCTGTGTTTTAATAAAACTTTATTCACTAAAACAGCCGGAAGGCCAGTTTGTCCTGTGGGACATAGTTTGCCAGCCCCTGCTACAAGTGATTGTCTTCTTCCTCTAGCATAAAATACTACAAGGAGCATTATGCCACTTCTAAAGTGTTCCCTCTTTTGAAATATTTCCTGAAGATAGACTTAGAGTTTTGATTCCTGGCCGGGCGCAGTGCCTCACGCCTGTAATCCCAGCACTTTGGGAGGCCGAGGCGGGTGGATCACGAGGTCAGGAGATCAAGACCATCCTGGCTAACATGGTGAAACCCCGTCTCTACTAAAAATACAAAAAATTAGCCAGGTGTGGTGGCGGGCGCCTGTAGTCCCAGCTACTCGGGAACCTCAGGCAGGAGAAAGGTGTGAACCTGGGAGGCGGAGCTTGCAGTGAGCTGAGATTGTGCCACTGCACTCCAGCCTGGGCAACAGAGCAAGACTCTGTCTCAAAAAAAAAAAAAAGAATTTTGATTCCTGGGCCAGGGAAAATAAATAAAATATACTTATAGTTTGGGACACATATTGCCACATGCATTCTAAAATGTCTGCTACAAATTGCAGTGTGACCAACTCATGAGGATAACTACTTCACACTACCACCAGTATTAGATGAGTTATTTTAAGATTGTTAATTTAATCTTTTAAGCGTTTCAAATAGGACTTCTGTGAGAGCTGTTGATGGGAAAATTTTTTCTTTCTTTTTGGATTTTTTGGAATTATCAGTTTACCTACTTTGTACCCGTACCCCTTGAAGTTGAAGTGGAAGCATTTTTAAAATAAAACATCCCATGGGCTCTTGACAATATATAATGTATCATCTACTTTGGGGCTCCTTATCCTCAAATATTTTAGTTCTTCTGCATTTAAAGATGACCTTTCTATGTTTACCGTAAGGAATTTCCTTTGAAGGTTTTAATTTAGCCAAGATAGTTTGCAGTCAAGATGCTATGAAGTGTTGGGACATAATTGAAGTTAGGGTTTCCCAAGCACTGTCTCCTGGCAATTTTCAAGGCACTTTATATACATTTTAGAACACAGCTCTTTCCAGCCCTTTTCACATTCTTTCTTTAGTCTTCCATTTGGAAGGTCCTGCTGAAAGCGCTGAGACACAGCAGAGAGCGCGGGGGTGCTGATTACGCACGCAGTGCTTGTCGCCTAATACATTTGTAGCTTTTATGCTTACGAAGACAACTGTGATGCCTCAAGTTCAATTTTCAATGTAATTACCTGCCTTACCTGCCTGTGATATTGACAGGAATCCCTATGTGATAGGTACAGATGTTCCTATTTCATTTCTGACTTGTTGGTGTCAAATGAATGCGCCCGTGAATGGGACTGTCATGGGAAAAAGTGACTCAAAGATAGTATTTCACTGCCCCAAATAGCTCACTTAAAAAAAAAAGAAAACACAAGCAGATTTTAAACTTTTAGGATTATTGCAGTAAAATCTTACCTGTTAGGAGCCCTTGGAAAGATCACCTTCCTGAATAGCTGATGGACTGCTGTTGTAAATGTCAGGTCGGGGTGGGGGTGGGGGTTGGGCTTTTTAACCCATTTAGATGGAAGCCCACACAAGTGCACCGAGTCGAAGGCTCCTTCCTCACTGACTCTGCGCCAGTCATGATCATTGCTGAACTCTAACAAGAGCACAGCTGCTGCTGCACGTGGAATCCTCACAGAAACCTCAGGGAGATTGTTATGAGCATGCCCTTTTTACAGTGGGGAAATGGAGGCACGGAAGACAGTACCAGTTACTTTCCTAAGAGGACCGCTTGGGCAGTAGACCTTGTGAAGAGCCTCATTCATACCCACCACGCTATGCAGCACCCTGCGGTCCGCCTGTGGGCTAGATCACGGAAGGGGCTGTGAGAATGCATCGGGCTCTCACCTGCGGGGCCCAACCCTGACTCCACACTCAGTGTGATTTTCTTCATCCTCCTTCTCCTCACTTCTACACCTGTTGCTCCTGGCCTTCTTTCAGCTGAAAAATCACACCATCCAGATTTTTAAGCTTTTTTTTTTTTTTTTTTGGAACAGACTTTCACTCTTTCTTTCTTTCTTTCTTTTTTTTTTTTTTTTTGAGACAGAATTTCACTCTTGTTGCCCAGACTGGAGGCACCATCTCGGCTCACAGCAACCTTCACCTCTCGGGTTCAAGCAATTCTCCTGTCTCAGCCTCCCGAGTAGCTGGGATTACAGGCATGCGCCACCATGCCCGGCTAATTTTGTATTTTTAGTAGAGACGGGGTTTCTCCATGTTGGTCAGGCTTGTCTCAAACTCCTGACCTCAGGTGATCTGCCTGCCTCAGCCTCCCAAAGTACTGGGATTACAGGCGTGAGCCACTGTGCCTAGACAGGAGTTTTACTCTTTTTGCCCAGGCTGGAGTGCAACGGCGTGATCTCGGCTCACTGCAACCTCTGCCTCCCGGGCTCAAGCAATTCTCCCGCCTCAGCCTCCTGAGTAGCTGGGATTACAGGCATGCACCACCACGCCCAGCTAATTTTATATTTTTAGTAGAGACGGGGTTTCTCCATGTTGGTCAGGCTGGTCTCGAATTCTCAACCTCAGGTGATCCTCCCACCACGGCCTCCCAAAGTGCTGGGATTTAAGTTTTTTTTTTAAGAAGTGCAAACAAATTTCCTCCTTTTATAGGCCTATGGCATTCACCGAAGAGTCACAGTCAGCAGGCAACTGTCTACAGATGCATATGACATCTATTTTGAATGCTCAGAGAGATTTTTTATTCAGAACTTAATTTTCAACCCTGTTTTCACACAGGAGAAAGTCCTGTGCTAACTGCCGTCTCATTCACTATTTTCTCCCATTGAATTTAACCTTTTCATGGATGCCCACACTAGACAATCAGAAACTCTAGTGGCTGAGAAGGTCCAGGTGTGCCCCTGTGTGGCCCTTGCAGCATGTGACTGCATGGGACCCAAGGATAAGTCCTTCCCCCACTCCCAGGGGACGTTCCTTGAGATCCTCTGCCTGCTTCTCGTCCTCCAGGGGTGAAGCCAGCCTGCACCATTGAGAACCCCCAAATCTTCAGGTTCCAGACAGTCCCAGGCTTGTCTCTGTCTGAACAGGGCCCTCCTGGAGTTCTTAGGGTCCACCCACGCCTCGCCCCAGGATCTGCCCTCCGCACTGGGGAGGGGATGTCTCTGGAGCCTCAGCCGGGCCGTGCCCAGCTTTGCTGGAGTCTCCTCGGCTCACGCAGTGGCCGCTGAGCTCTGGTTTCAAGGAGTCATTTATCTCCAATCCATTCCATATTTTGGATGGAGTCCCAAACTTTTCTCTTTGACACATAACACTGCTTACTTGGACAGCGGAGTCTGTTTTTCTTCACCTTGCCTGGAGACGGTGGGCAGGTCCAGTTCTCTGACCTCTGGCCCCTCTGCTAGCGCTGCAGGGGTTGGGAGGCTGCTCAGCCCACAGGGGCCTGTGTGGGCCCCTCACCAACAGCGTGATTCAAACGGTGGGAGGGGGGTCCTCCCCCTTAACTGCAGGTAAAAGCCCCTGGGGAGATTTCTAAAAATATGGACTTATGAGCCTCACTCCCATCCTCGTTTCTGACTTAAATGTCGAGGTGGAGCCTAGCAACAGTGTTGTTTACAACCTCGCAGGTCCTCTCCTATGCACTCAGGGATGGGAAACATGTCTGAGACCGCAGATGACCCCAACAGCACTGAAACCCACCCAGCCTGGGGAGCTGGGGCCCAGAAACAGGGCCGGTCCACTGGCTGATCCCTTCCACCTCCTCATGGAGAACACATGTCCTTTCCAAATACAACCTCCATAACGTCTCTCAGCTCTACCAAAAGCCACCGTGGCTCATCTGTTATGGGGAGACTCCCGCCAATGCAGAAAGATGTGTGTTGTCACAGCTGGGCGGCGGGCCTTGGCAGAAATCAAGAACCTGCAGCTGGAGGGTCGTGGGGTAATCAGCCCAGCCATGTGCTGGACTCCCAGGGGCCACCTTCCCATGGGACTGAGGGCCTGGACTCTTTGAATCCATGGACCCCGCGGGAATGAGAAGGGCAGGTCCTCTGCTGTGCCAGAATCTCTGTCTAGAGAGAAACAGGCCTCTGTGGGTGACTGTGTCGGCTCCTCTTGCCTCTGGCTCTGGCTGTAGGCTGCCTGGAGGGAAGGAGGAACAGGGCCTCACAGGCCAGACTCAGGGATGGCTTCTCCCTGGGCGCAGACAGAGCAATTCCTGGGTAAGGTGTTAATCCACCGCTCTTTCTCAGATGGCCAGGTGGAGTGGAAGATCCCTCAGAATGACTTGTGTGGTGGATCCTGAGCCCAGCCTGTGCCCCTCCCCCACCTCCCATTCACACCAAAGCTTTGCAGGTGACATGGCTGATTCCAGCCCATCTCTATCTGCCCGTCCCCCGTGGAGGCCTGAATCATGTGCCTCTCTGAGCCCCTCCCTAGCCTTCTGCCCCTCCTCCAACAGGACTTTCCATCTCCTTTAGCTTTTCTGTGCATGATCAGTCGGCCCCAAGCATCACTCAACCATGGAGACACTTGGGCCCTGGAACCAGCCTGACCCTAGAAGATGGTCTGTCAGTGTTTGCTGCATTAGGAGATGAATGCGGTTGCCTGAGGTGAGGGAAAGGTGGTGGTTGGCGATAGAGGTGGAGGTGCAATATTATCACTGTGTGACTGTGGGTGATCACCCCAAGGAAGCTCTTGAGTGACTCTCTGCTTCCTATGGAACAGGGACAGATGCTGGCCCACGGCCCCAGGGCAGCAAGGCAGGACCAGCATGGATGGGCCTGCCTAAGGTGTCAGGCACAGCTGCAGAAGTAACCCCACCACAGAGTCCCCACACTAACTGCTGCCACTGTCTATAGGGAAGCTGCCAGGGAACTCCTGCATGCCAGGCTGCAATTCACAGGCCTGGTCTCTTTCAGAACTGGAAGCAGCTTTGTCTATTCTTTTAAAAGTTGAGATAGGCCGGGTGCAAGGCCTCACGCCTATAATCCCAGCACTTTGGGAGGCAGAGTAGGGAGGATCGCTTGAGTCCAGGAGTTCAAGACCAGCCTGGAAAACTTAGGGAAACCCCTGACTCTACAGAAAATTTCAAAAATTAGCCAGGTATGTGTGCCTGTAGTCCCAGCTACTCAGGAGACAGAGACGAGAGGATCACTTGAGCCCAGGAGGTCAAGGCTGCAGGGAGCCGTGTTCATGCCACTGCACTCTAGCCTAGGCAACAGAGGGAGACACCCCCAACCCTGTTTCATATGAATTAATTAATTAAAAATTGTGGGCCGAGCGCGGTGGCTCACGCCTATAATCCCAGCACTTTGGGAGGCCGAGGAGGGCAGATCACAAAGTCAAGAGATGGAGACCATCCTGGCCAACATGGTGAAACGCCATCTGTACTAAAAATACAAAAATTAGCTGGACGTGGTGGTACACACCTGTAGTCCCAGATACTCGGGAGGCTGAGGCAGGAGAATCACTTCAACTCGGGGGGCAGAGGTTGCTGTGCGCCGAGATTTCGCCACTACACTCCAGCCTGGTGACAGAGCGAGACTCCATCTCAAACAAAACAAAACAAAACAAAACAAATCGTGATATTCTTAGACCACAGGATGACATTCATAGACCATAGGGCCACATAATGTCTCTGAAGTAGAAATAATTAAAGAAAATTCTATTTCAAAAAAACACATAACCAAATACATGAAATGTTATTTGGTTGAAGGTGCTTTCTCTCTACTTTTCTTTTTTTTTTTTGGTTTTTTTTTTTTTTTGAGGCAGAGTCCGGCTCTCTTGCCCAGGCTGGAGTGCAGTGGCCGGATCTCAGCTCACTGCAAGCTCCGCCTCCCGGGTTCACGCCATTTTCCTGCCTCAGCCTCCCGAGTAGCTGGGACTACAGGCGCCCGCCACTTCGCCCGGCTAGTTTTTTTTTTTTTTTTTGTATTTTTTTAGTAGAGACGGGGTTTCATTGTGTTAGCCAGGATGGTCTCGATCTCCTGACCTCGTGATCCGCCCGTCTCGGCCTCCCAAAGTGCTGGGATTACAGGCTTGAGCCACCGCGCCCGGCCCTCTCTACTTTTCTTACTTGTTTCCCTTCTACTAAAAATCATCCATCTTTTGCATCTGAGTATTTTCTGCTATGGTGGTTATGGATATTTCTGTCTGACTACATCTGTATCACTTTCCTGGTCTCACAGCCCTGTGCCAAAGAAAGAATATTAAGACCCGCTGCAGTACATCTTTCTGTCAGCCAGTGTATTCTATAGGAAAATCTTGAGGTCAGATGTTGTCATATTTTAAACAGTGCTGAGAGCCAGAGAGCTGCTCAGAATCCAGGCAAGCAACGCCGGTGTGAGTGGGACACGCATTGCACGGGGCAACTGCTTCATTGCGATGGGATCTCTTCTGTTTACCTTGCTTTGTTCTCCCTTTTGTTCTCTTTTTAAAAATCTCTTTTCATCTTCTCACCATGTGTTCCTTTGTGTTTCCATCACGGATCTATCCATGGACTAAAATATATATTTTTTAAAGAAACAACAGGGGCCAGGCACAGTGGCTCATGCCTATAATCCCAGCACTTTGGGAGGCCGAAGTGGGTGGATCGCCTGAGGTCAGGAGTTCAGGACCAGCCTCATCAACATGATGAAACCCCGTCTCTACTAAAAATACAAAAAATTAGCAGGGCATCTTGGTGGGCCTCTGTAGTCCCAGCTACTCCAAAGGCTGAGGCAGGAGAATCACTTGAACCCAGGAGGTGGAGGTTACAGTGAACCAAGATCTCGCCATTGTACTCCAGCCTGGGCAACAAGAGTGAAACTCCGTCTCAAAAAAAAGAAAAAAACTCTGTTTTTCCAAGTCTTCTCCTCCTGTATCCTCCTCTCTCCTCTCCCCATCCCTCCCTCTTTTCTGTGACTTTTTACAGTTCTTTTTATTTTTTTCTGCCTCTGCTTCCATCATGTACCGTTGCCATTCCTAAAAATAAAACTTTGTACCCTAAGTTTTTTTTAAACATTGACTTCATTTTCCCCACAATTTTGAATTTTATTTATTGTATTTATTTTCTTGTTGTTGTTGAGATGGAGTTTCGCTTTTGTTGCCCAGGCTGGAGTGCAATGGCATGATCTCGGCTCACTACAACCTCTGCCTCCCAGGTCAAGTGATTCTCTCGCTTCAGCTTCCTGAGTAGCTGACATTACCGGCAAGCACCACCACATCCAGCTACTTCTGTATTTTCAGTAGAGACAGGGTTTTACCATGTTGATCAGGCTGGTCTCGAACTCCTGACCTGAGGTGATCCACCCACCTCAACCTCCCAAAGTGCTGGGATTACTGGCATGAGCCACCGTTCCAGGCCTACAATTTTGAATCTTAAAATAAGCTCCCTGAGCTCTTCCCTGCAGTGGCCGTCACATTCATGGTAGGAGCTAGAGCCAGGAAACTCTCCGCCCCTGTCAGAGGAGCACACCCCACCAGATGAGCGCACCCCACTTGCACCCAGCTCTCTATTCTGAGTCCGGGTTTGGAAGCTCCTTTTTCCCTCCCCGCAAAGGGCTTTCCCTCCTGCTCCATGTCAAGGATGGGAGACGTCTGTGTTGAGAAGCAGCAAAGCAGCATAGCGGCTTCCAACGCCTCACGTCAAAGACCACCTGAGGTAAAGCGATAATTCATGTCTCTCATCACTTTGACTGGAGATGTGAAAAATCTCCACACTCCTATATTTTTCCAAGAGAAAAAGAAAACCCCTCTGAAAACGAAAACTGAGAAGTTTGTTGCTGGAGATGTTATGTGGGTGCATTCTATTGCTGTTTTTAGTCTGTTTTCACTCATCCCAGCTTCTGGGATGCCCCTAGGCAGGCAGCTCAGCTGACTGGACCACACCTCGGTGGGGAGAATGGAGTACGTGTGCTGCTGGGGGAATGATCACAGAATCTAAAAGCAAAAGGCCTGCTCTGAATCTCAGTTCTGCCCTCAGTCACTCAGTGTCCTTAGACAAGCAACTTGACTTTGTTGGGCTTAGTTTCTTAAAGCATAAAGTGAGGATAATCTCAAAATTCTGAGTGATTTTATATATTTAATAATCTGCACATATACATGAGATATATTTAATGTGAGCCTATATACATAATGCATAAATGCAACATTTAGTACTTAGAAAAACTCAGTGAAAAATAACGATTACAACTTTATAAAGTCGTATTTTGACTTTTATAAAGACAAATTCTTTGAAAATGATGAATTCTCACTGTAGAATGATTTGTGCAGTTAAGATTTATGCAGTTAATTTCCTATGACTATATCTTTTAAAAGCTCTAATTAAGACATGGCACAATTCTGAGGTATATATTATAATCTTTCCTTCTGTGCCTTTTTCCTGTCTTCAAGTTCTTCCAGTTGTGGAGTCCACTTTCTATGCTGTGTTCCTGGAGACCGTCCTTCAAGAGCTCTTGGTCCTGTCTAGTCTCTGATGTCTTGGATCCAGTCCCCTCCTCTTCCGTTTTGGAATTCATCTTCAGAGACTTCCTGCAAAAACATCTGTGGGTTCTTAAATGTCTAAAAGAATTTGTTCTGCTACCATACTTGATAGTTTCTCTAATGTATAGAAGGTTAAGATATTCCCTCAGAACTGTTTTCCCTTCTGTCACCCAGGCTGGAGTGCGGTGGCACAATCTCGGCTCACCACAACCTCCAACTCCCAGGTTCAAGCAATTCTCCTGCCTCAGCCTCCTGAGTAGCTGGGATTACAGGCATGCACCACCACACCCAGCTATTTTTTTTTCATATTTTTTTTTTAGTGGAGACAGGGTTTCACAATATTGGTCAGGCTGGTCTTGAACTCCTGACCTTGTGATCTGCCCACCTCGGCCTCCCAAAGTGCTGGGATTACAGGTGTGAGCCACCACAACTGGCCCCCTCAGAACTTTTAAAGCTTTGTTCTTTGCCTTCTAACATTTACAACTGATAATGAAAAATCTGGTGCCAGTAATAGTCTTAATATTTATGAGTGACTTTTTTTGTTCCTGGGAGATTATACCACCTTTTCTTCATTCCTGGTGTTCTGTAATTTCACCCTACAGTGTTAATATGCTGACTAAATAAGTTAAAATGTGGGAAGTACCTGAAACAGTGACTGGATTGTAGTAAACGCTCAATAAATAGATGTTATAGTTATTGTTCCTGGTGGTAAGCATGCTGGTGACAGTGGTGATGGAGGCGGTGGTTATAGTGATAATGATGGTGGTGGTCAGGATGGTGGTGATGGTGGCAGTGGTGATAATGGTAGTGTTGGTGGTGGTGCTGCTGTACTGATGATGATGGTGATAATGGTGATGATTCTAGTGGTGATAGTAGTGGTGGTGTTGGTAGTAGTGATTATGGTGATGGTGGTGGTAGTGATAATGGTAATGGTAGTAATGGTGGTGGTGATAGTGGAGGTGGTTGTGCTGATAGTGAAGGCAAAGGTGGTTATGATGGAGGAGACACTAATTGTGGTGGTAGTGGTGGTAGTGGCAGTGGTGATAATGGTGGTATTGGTGGTGGTGATGATGTTAGTAGTGACAACAGTGATGGTGGTGATGGTAGTGTGGAGTGATGATGGTGATGGTGAAGGTGATGGTGGTTATGATGGTGGAGATGGTGATGGCAGTGATGGTAGTAATTATAGTTCCATTGGTGGTGGTGATAGTTATTGTGGTTGGGGTTGTAGGGGTGGTACTATTGGTGATGGTGATAGTGGTGGTAGTAATGGTGATGATGATATTGGCGATTGTGGTGATGATGGTAGTTATGATCATTGTGGTGACGGTGATGGAGGTAGTAATTGTGATGGTGGTGGTTTTGGTGGTGGTGGTGATGATAGGAGTGGTAGTGGTGATAGTGGTAGTGCTGGTGGTGGCAATGGTAGTGATAGTGGTGATGGTGATGGTGGAGGCAATGGTGGTTAGATGATGGAGATGGTGATTGTGGTCGTGATGGCAGTGGTGATTGTGGTGTTGGTGTTGGTGGTGACAGTAGTGATAGTGGTGGTGGTAATAATGGTGGTGGTATTAGGGGTGTGGTGCTGATGGTGATGATGGTGATGGTGGTGGTGGTAACAGTGGTGATGGCATTGGTGATTGTGATGATACAAGTAATAATGGTTGTGGTAATGGCAGTGGTGGTAGTTATGGTGGTGGTGGTAACAGTGGTGATGGCATTGGTGATTGTGGTGATGATGCAAGTAATGATGGTTGTGGTGACGGTGGTGGTGGTAGTGATGGTGATGGTGGTGATGGTGTGGTTTTGGTAGTGGTAGTGGTTACTTTTTGTTATTTTTGGAAGTGAAACTTCATTCATACAACTTGACAATGAATGTTCATGTGTCTGTCAAAATTGAAATTTTTTTTTGCAATCTATTTAACAATTACACATTGGCAATGGCTCTTTCTTTTTTATTTTTAGAAATCCTGTCAATCAGCTAATACAGTCCTGGACTAATCCTTAGTGTTTTTTGTATTTCTTAATCATATTTTTAATTAATTAAGAATTTTTTCTACATTCCAAATATTCCTTGACTTTATCTGTTAATATTTGTATTAAATTTTATTGTTTTGACAATCAGACACATAATTAATTTCCAAGAGCCCTTCTTATTCTCTGATTGTTACTTTACAATAGCATCCTTTCCTTACTGTATGAATGCAGTTATGGTTGGACCATACTTAAACTTTACAGTAGTTGTTGGTAATTCTTTCCTATTCTGAATTATCTTGGCTCATCTTGTCTGTACAATTTATATTGCAGATTTTTCTCAAGGGTCTGGTGATGCTCAGTAACTGTTTGTATCTAAGAACTAGACAGTCAGACACTTAGTGAGTATCTAAGAACCAGACACTCACTCTGTAGGTGAGCTGTGCTTGTCAATTGGCAAGGTTCATTTTAGGTTGAGTGGGCAAAGAGTGATTGAATTCAAGGGAGTCAAGGAGCTAAAATGAACAGGGCTTGCTCTAGAGTGTCAGCCTCAACAGCAGCTGCTCTGACTTTGCACAGAGGATTAGTTCAGTTTATTTCAAGAAGGATCTTTTGAATTGCCAATGCCTAGGGAATGCATGCTTGGTGGAAAAAGGGGCAGGGTCAACCCTCTGCCCACAAGCTCTTCAATCCCTTCCCTGCTTGAGCTGTGTGCCCTCCTGTCTTCCCACTCCTCTGTTCCTCCAGGGCTCTGCTAGCCAAGTCAACACCTCCACCTCCTGGGTCCCAGCTTGCCCTGGGCACATCCTGGGCTTGTTTCCTCCACCACGCTGCACCAGGCAACACCCTTCCAGTCGTTTTCCATTTTTCAGAAGTGTATTGGAGTTTCATGGCTGAGAGTAACCCAGCCCTCTCTGTTCTCCTCTTATCCTTACCTCCACCTTAAAGAAATTCGGGATGGGTAGTAGTGGATGTGGGTGTTCAGTCCATCGTCCTGAGTCAGATCCATCAAAGAGACATCGTAAAGGCATTTTGGACTGACAGGAAACTCCACCTAAAAATATTCACCTCTGAATGTTGGCTTGATACCTGCGGTCTATGGTGATTTGAGTGATTAATCTAAGACCCTGCCATATATCCGTGCACCTGTTCATGGACTGCCTGATCTCCTTTCCCTGGCACTCAGGAGGTGATCATTCAACACATATGCCAGAGAGAAAGAGGCAAATCATTCACTGGCCCTTAAAAATGGAAGTGACCCACATTGTTTCTGCTACCTTTTAATGGCCAAAGCAACTCGTGCAGCAACATCCAACCTCAAATGGTTTGGGAGAAGTGCAACTTCCCTGGCATCTGGAAGGAGTAAAGCTGGTAAATGTCCATTCTCTTCAGCCAGGTCACTGTGAAGTGATGCAACCTGATATGGTTTGGATGTTTTTCCCTTCAAATTTCATGTTGAAATGTGATCCCCAATGTTGAATGTGGCGCCTGGTGGGAGGTGTTTCAGTCATGGGGGCAGATCCCTCATGAATGGCTTGGTGCCCTCCCCTTGGTAATAAATGAGTTCTTGCTCTGTGAGTTCACATGAGAGCTGATAATTTAAATGAACTTGGTGGCCGGGCGCCGTGGCTCACACCTGTAATCCCAGCACTTTAGGAGGTCGAGGGGGGTGGATCATGAGGTCAGGAGTTCAAGACCAGCCTGACCAATATGGTGAAACCCTGTCTCTACTAAAAATACAAAAATTAGCCAGGTGTGGTGGCGTGCGTGTAGTCCCAGCTACTCCAGAGGCTGAGGCAGGAGAATTGCTTGAACCCGGGAGGCAGAGGTTGCAAAGAGCCGAGATCACACCACTGCACTCCAGCCTGGGAGACAGAGCTAGACTCCATCTCAAAAAAAAAAAAAAAAAAAGAGCCTGGCATCCCTCTTCCTCCCTGTGTCACCACATAACGCACTGGCTCCCCTCACTTTCCACCACGACTTTGAGCTTCCTGAGGCCCTCCCCAAAAGCAGATGCCAGCACCATGCTTCCTGTACAGTCTGCAGAACCATGAGCCAAAATAAACCTCTTTTCTTTATGAATTACTCGGCCTCAGGTATTCCTTTATAGCAAGGCAAACGGACTAACACATAACCTGACTCCATAGCTGACCACAGAAACTCACATCTTCACCCCTCCATCAGTGGGAATGTGGCATCCTTCTGCCATGACCCAATCTTCAGAGCACCAGCCAGCTTCTCACCTTTAGATGTTTTCTGGTGGAAATCAGGTATGGGATCTTGATGGCTCTGAATGCCTGGGTGGCATGTGCAGCTCTCCCAGTGACTCTCCAAAACCACTGCTTACTCAACTGGCAGCTTGAGATTGTGGAGAAGTACCTGATCACTTCCCTACAGAGGGAGCTAGAATGCACAGTACACGAACATTCTCTCCAAAAAAGGTCTCCACCAATATCTTCTGCATTCCTTATGTATCCTGGAGGAGGGTTAAGAGTTAAGAGTCTCCAAACAGGTTTCACAATACAGAGTCTTTTACCTACAGCTTTGAGCCTTTGGGCATTTCTGGATGTCAAGGCAACAGAAAAGGTCTTATTTAATGTCCTATTATACTTAGAATCTCAGGGAGAAGGGATCAGAATCTCCAACTTCTCTCTTGCAGGAGGTTTCTATTAGGTTGGTGCAAAAGTAATTGTGGTTTTGTATAACTTTTAATGGCAAAAATGCAATTACTTTTGCGCCAACCTAACAGAATTTTAATACTTTTAAATCTTTGAATACTATCATCTCCTTCACCAAGCAAATTCCAGACTTAACATAACAGTTCTCTTCCCTAAGTAACATATATACATATGCATATAGACATAAATTTTAAAACCTCACCTCGTCCGATATCTGACCCACCTCATTAATATTAAGAACATTGCTCTGGTGGTCATTTTTGAAGATGGATTCGCAGAAGACAATCTGGATGCAAATGGTCCAAAAAGGAAGATTGAAATGATTCTGCTCAAGACCGGGCCTGCACAGTAGCTCACGCCTGTAATTCCAGCACTTTGGGAGGCTGAGGCAGGCAGATCACCTTAGGTCAGGAGTTTGAGACCAGCCTAGCCAATATGGTGAAACTACGTCTCTACTAAAAATACAAAAACAAATTAGCTGCACTTGGTGGTGGGCACCTGTAATCCCAGCTACTTAGGACTCTGAGGCAGGAGAATTGCTTGAACCCAGGAGGAGGAGGTTGCAGTGAGGCTGCAGTGCAAATCGTTACACTGTACTCCAGCCTGGATGACAGAGCAAGATTCTCCGTCTCAAAAAAAAAAAAAAAAAATTCCTTGTCAGAGAACATGAGGGTCTGAGTTATGTGAGAGAAGTGAAAGCAATAGAGAAGCTCTGGAGAAAAGGCAGGATGGCCAAGATTTATTGGTCCTTCTCATTTTATGTGAAAATTGCAACTTTGTAAAAATGCATGGGTAAAAGCTAGAAGTTAATCATCAAACTGAGAAAACCCATTATGTTGAACATTGACAGCATTCTGAGTACCCCACATACATCTGAAAGTCTTATAGGTTGTTGGAGAACAAGCAGGGAGAAGCGTTTTTTAGGGGTTAAAGAAAAGAATCTATTTAAAGTAAACAAAAGGGGTTCCTAGTCTCAGACAGCAGAGCCAAGCAGTTTACTATTCTTGACTAATGTATCTGGTTCTAAGTTTTTTGGCATTTAACGGTAAAGGAGACCTCAGGTTACACTGATTTAAATTTTTGACAACAGAAAACAGATGCCTCCAACTGCAGAGACTAAATATTTCCTGAAGTGGAACATACACAGGAATTTATTGCATGGCTCCTTATGGTAGACAATAAATTCCATCATGATTTTTATGAAATATTGTTAAACTTCTTAGCACAAAACTCCATATGTGCAGAGGATGCGCCAGTGAATTCAACTCAGTGGTTGTCCTTAGTGAGAGACTCGGCTATCTGAAGTCTGACATGTGGGATAAATCTTAGAGAGCCCATGGAGGGAGAGGCAACATCCTCACTAACCCGGGGCGCTCACATTCAGCACCAGAGGCCAGCTCAGACTCAGACAGGAAAGGTTGAAGTCTGTGCAAAGGGCTTTCTTTATTCATCACGTTAAGAAGTTTGAACCTTTCCTAGATGAGTTAGAGAGCCACCGAACCATTTTATTTATTTATTGAGACAGAGTTTCACTCTGTTGCACAGGCTGGAGTGCAGTGGCGTGATCTCAGCTCACCGCAACCTCCCGGGTTCAAGTGATTCTCCTGCCTCAACCTCCCCAGTAGGTCATTTTTGTATTTTTAGTAGAAACAAGATTTTGCCATGTTGGCCAGGCTGGTCTCGAACTCCTGAACTCAGGTGATCTGCCCGCCTCAGCCTCCTAAAGTGCTGGAATTACAGGTGTGAGCCACCATCCCCGACCCATCAAACCATTTTAATTAAAGAAAAGATAAGATCAGAATGCTAGGCCTGGTGCGATGGCTCACACCCATAATCCCAGGATTTTGGGAGGCCGAGGTGGGCAGATCACCTGAGACCAGGACTTTGAGACCAGCCTGGCCAACATGGCAAAACCTCATCTCTACTAAATATACACCATGCCAGGCATGGTGGCAGCCGCCTGTAATCCCAGCTCCTCAGGAGGCTGAGGCAGGAAAATTGCTTGAACCTGGAAGGTGGAGGTTGTAGTGAGCTGAGATTGCGCCACTGCACTCCAGCCTGGGTGACAGAGTGAGACTCCATGTCAGAAAATAAATAAATAATTGTTGTAGAAGGATCTCTGGTTGTATTGCAACTATTAACTGGGGAGAGAAGGAGAACTCTATAGGGAGAGAAACCAGTTAAGCAGCTAGTTTTAAAGATGAAGTAAGTGGTAGTGAGAACAGTCTGAACTAAAGCCTAGGGCTGATAAAGAAAGCTGGAAGGATTTGAGTGGAATTCAAGAAATCAGGTCAACAGAACAGAAAGTAGTGACTAATTGAATGAGTCTACAATGGAGTCCAAATAGACAAAGATAACTAAGTACTCTAGTCTAGGTGACTGGGTGAAGTGTGTATCCCGCAGTTGACACAGAGTGAATGCATGGATGTGGAGTTACCGTGCAAGGGTAGAGTAGTTCATCCAGTGAAGTAATGGTGAAACATGGAGATGCTCAGCATAGGAGCCTAAGGTCACGGAAAGAGACTGGGCTGGAAACAAACAAACTGCAGTGCATTCATGGTTCATAGGGGATGGTGGCCACCTTGAGAGCTGGGGCCATCCTGGGCCTACATGAAGAATGAGAATAGCTGGGAGGTAGGAGGGGGAATCAGCCCAGGACCAACGGTCCTGGAGTAAAAGCCCAAAGAAGAGCTATCAGACAAGCAGGCGACGTCCCAGGTAAGGCTGAGGTCCCCAATGTCACAAAGACTACAGTGTCAGAAGAGGTAAAGACATTCCCAACACCTCAAATGAGGACTAAGAAGTTGGTAGTGTGTCCTTCCAAGGACAGATACCCAGTGGGTTTCCAGATCTAGCCAGTGGAAGAGATTTGGTACGTGCCTCAGAGAATCGGGCTTTTGGGCCTTCCACTGGACTGTCTCTTCCCAGTCACATCTTCCCGAACTTTATCACCTCAGACGTAGCTTCTCCCAACTTCTATCTCTCCCTTCTGCCAAAATTAATCTTTCCACTTTCTTTTCTTTTCTTTTTTTTAGATATAGTCTCGTTCTGTCTCCCAGGCTGGAGTGCAGTGGCACGATCTCGGCTCACTGCAAGCTCCACCTCCCAGGTTCACACCATTCTCCTGCCTCAGCCTCCCGAGTAGCTGGGACTACAGGCGCCCGCCACCATGCCCGGCTAATTTTTTGTATTTTTTAGTAGAGATGGGTTTCACTGTGTTAGCCAGGATAGTCTTGGTCTCTTGACCTTGTGATCCACCTGCCTCAGCCTCCCAAAGTGCTGGGATTACAGGCGTGAGCCACCGTGCCCGACCAGTCTTTCCACTTTCCAAATAATAATTCTACAGTCAGGGAAAAATCAGTTAAGCTGAGAAGCAGAAACTTATTTTAATTCATTAGTTCTTTTAAATGGCTCATTAAAAATATTCCAATGACTTTATGTTTAAATGATTTCATTTAAAAAGAAACTATGAGATGTTAAAGTCTTCAAAATTTGAAAGAAAGGGGAAAATCATATTTTTAGACTCAAGGACAAAATGTTCCTTGTCTACTTCTACTTATGAGCTTCCTGTAATGAAATGTTAAAAATATCCAAAGAGAAATAACTGCAAAATAGCACTCCTTCCAGTAACCTTCACCCTGATTTTTTTTTTTTTTAAATAAGAACCAGCATTGTGGAGTTTCTAAAAGTCATAAATTACTTTGGCATTTTTTAGTAATACAGTAACCATATGTTTAATATGAACAAACCATGACTAAAAATTATATGTTGCTCTTGGAAAAGTTAAATTTTCTGCTTGTGTCTAACATAAGCCAGTGCATCTTTTTAAATATAAGATCAAAAAACGTCATATTTAATGGTCAAAAAGTACACATCAAAGACACAGGTTAAAAAAATCATATCATTTGTCTTAAAAATATTCCACACTTGGCCAGGCACAGTGGCTGCCTGTGTTGAGGCAGGAGAATGGTGGGAACCTGGGAGGCGGAGCTTGCAGTGAGCTGAGATCGCACGGCTGCACTCCCCCCTGGGTGACAGAGCAAGACTCTGTCTCAAAAAAAAAAAAAAAAAGAAAGAAAGAAATTCCACACTTAACAGCTCTGTATAATCTAAATTGGATTCAAAGAAAGCCAGTGAATTATCAAGCGTTTTCTGGTGGTACATAGAAAGCAAAGGCCAGCTGTGTCCATCTGGCCCACAGGCCCAGATCTGCTCGGGAAACCTCACAACGGGGGGCTGCAGTCCTGACCATCCTGAATTCCGCGGTATCGCAATCCCGGAGCATTCACACGTTTTAAAAGTCGCTCTCTCCAAATGGGTCACTGTAAGAAATGATGGATGACTCATGAGTTATTTGGTAGCACACATTTTAAAAATGTCTTTTAAGGTAAAGTAACAGAGAGAGAAGTTGACGGTTTTCTTAAATGAAAATAAGATTTTAAATAGATTACACAATCCTCTAGATTAGAGTAGTTTGAAGCACATGAATAGCAAGGTGAATGCCCTTAGCTAACATTTAATCAGACAACTCTGACAAGCAGCTCTTTCAGCAGTCTTCTACAGTTATCATTTAATAGAAGGAAATGAACATTTGTTAAAATGTTTATTTTGTACCAGAAATCTGTCTGATTGCTTATTTAATTCTTATAACAACTCTATAAGGAAGGGATTATTATTATTATTATTATTATTATTATTATTATTATTTTAAGGCAGAGTTTCACTCTGTCTCCCAGGCTGCAGTGCAGTGGCATGATCTCAGCTCACTGCAACTTCTGCCACCTGGATTCAAGTGATTCTCCTGCCTCAGCCTCCCGAGTAGCTGGGTTTACAGGCATGCACCACCACGCCCGGCTAATTTTTGTATTTTTAGTAGAGAGGAGTTTCACCACGTTAGCCAGGCTGGTCTCAAACTCCCAACCTCAGGTGATCCACCCATCTCGGCCTCCCAAAATGCTGGGACTATGGGCATGAGCCACCACGCCCAGCCCAAGGATTATTATCGTTATTTTACAAATGAAAAACAAGATGCAGAGTCAAAGTAGTCTGTCTATGCTCACTAAAATAATTTAGCCATCTAAAATAACTCATTATAGAGGTAACATGTATAAACTGACAAATAACTAATATATAATTGATAACGAATAGAACTATATGGAACTATATATATTATATACTGTTAAGTTACTAATGTATAGCTATACTATATAATACATATTTAATGAGATATACGTAATTATATAACTAATTACACTCATAATAAATAGAGCTGCTAGACACTTTTTTTTTTGAGACAGAGTCTCGCTCTGTCATCCAGGCTAGAGTGCAGTGATGGATCTCAGCTCACTGCAACCTCCACCTCCCTAGTTCAAGTGATTCTCCTGCCTCAGTCTCCCAAGTAGCTGGGATTACAGGTATGTGCCACCACAGTAGCTAATTTTATTTTATTTTATTTTTTGTATTTTTAGTAGAGACGGGGTTTTGCCATGTTGTCCTGGCTGGTCTCAAATTCCCGACCTCAAATGATCCACCCACATCGGCCTCCCAAAGTGCTGGGATTGCAGGAGTGAGCCGTCGCCCCCTGCCCCTCTACAAACAATACTAAATGTCTACTATATGTCAGTTATTTTCTGCATGCACCAAATGAGAAACTCTCAGAAACCTTCCAGATATCTGACAATGCTGGGGAGAATGAGGAGCATCTGGAACATAAATGGTGCAGCCATTTGAAAGACAGTTCAGCATTATCTTCTTTGGATACCTGTTGACACAATGCTTCTCATCCAAGGCCTGCACATGAGAAGTCCAGGCACACAGGCCACAGGAACCAACGTAGCATTCTGTGTAGAAGTCCAACACTGGAAAGAACCCAAGTGTTCCCTCGGCAGTAAATTCATAAACAGAAAGTAGCTTATTCCTGGAAAGTCATACTCTACAGTCACGAGGATGAATGAACTACATTCAACAACGTTGATAAGTTCATCTTCCAAACAAAACTGAGCAAAACACCCCAGAAACAAAGGCATATAAGTGGGAGAGTTCTATTCATACACAGTTCAAAAATAAGCTAAACTAAACTTTTAGGGACACATATGTAGATGGTAAACCACAAAGAAACGCAAGAGGATGTGTCCTCAAAATCAGGATGGCGGTTACTGCTAGAGTCAAGGTGGGGGACTCAGAAGAAACTATCTCAGGGGGTCCTTAGTGTCACTGACAGCTTCATGGGATTTACATGATAATTATTTGTTAACCTGCGCATCTTATATTTATGCATTCTAAATACTGTATTTCACAATAAAAATATTGACAAAACACTAATCCCGCCCCATTCAAACATATATAGATATTTGACATATATATAAATATGTACATAATATGTATGTAAATACACATATATCATGTTTGTATTCAGTAATTATTTGCGGATATAGATAGTATATATGATTTTGCTTTCTATTCTTTGATTTCAGTAGTTTCCAAATTTTCCACAATGAACAATTGATGTTACATTAACCAAAAAGTCATTTCTACAAATGAAGAGAAATGAGCCTACCTTGGACTTGTGGGGCTGGCCATGGCTCTCAGGCTGGGCGTTGAGGCAGGCAGGCCAGGCTTCCGGGGAGGGATTTATGACTGTGCCGGGACTAATGAAACCACCACGCCTCACTCTCAGCCCAGGACAAGCCTTTGTGTCCTGGGTCAGCTGAGGAATGTTCCCTCTGTTTTGACAACCATGAGAGCCAGGCAGGCAGAGGGGGCACCCTGGGGGCACAGGAACAGAGCTCCTTTGTGCGCCCCCTGCCCGGCACTGTGAGGCCCTTTTCATCTCCCCACTTTTCTGACTGTTTGGAATCCTCTTAGAACGATGCCTTGATCCAGCCACAGCCTTGTGGCATCCCATACACCTCTTGCTTCCCTTTCACAGGCTCACTGGCCTCAAGATCGGGCACATGGGATCGGGCCCCTTCCCAGCTCTAAGACCCTATGGTTCCTTTACTACTCTGAGGGAAGCCTAAGGTTAGGCCTCCCAGACAATGAGGACAGAAGACAAGACACAGCTTTTCTCCACCATGAACACGTGTTTTTAAAAGCAGTGCCAGGCTGGGCACGGTGGCTCACACCTGTAATCTCAGCACTTTGGGAGGCCGAGGTGGGTGGATCACCTGAGGTCAGGAGTTCGAGACCAGCCTGGCCAACATGTGAAACACCGTCTCCACTGAAAATACAAAAATTAGTCGGGCGTGATGGCATGTGCCCTGTAATCCCAGCTACTTGGGAGGCTGAGGCACAAGAATCGCTTAAACCTGGGAGGCAGAGGTTGCAGTGAACCGAGATTGTGCCACTCCATCTCAAAAAATAAATAAATAATTAAATAATTAAAATAAATAAATAATTAAATAATTAAAAGCGATGCCAAAGGCTAGGCAGCTGCCACTAGTTGTTTTAGGTTTAGTTTTGTTTTACATAAAAATCTGAAGCACATGTGTTTTTTTCAGAAATCTTTTCTCAAATCACCCTAGCAATAAGCTTAATAAAAGGGTCAGTAGTTAGCCACAGATTTTACAGTGGAAGCCATGAGTTAAAATGTACTGAATCATGTTTTCTCTTCAACACTCACCCTTGTGCACCAACTGCCAAAAAGAAACAAAACCATACTCACATGGCACAAAAATGCACTCATGCAGCGCATATTGACGCTTCAGTCAGTGGCAGGCCACGTAGGTGACAGTGGTTCCATGAGATTATAATGGAGCTAAAGAACTCCTATCCCTTAGTATTTACTATGCTATTTATTTATTTATTTATTTAAGACACAGTCTCACTCTGTTGCTCAGGCTGGAGTGCAATGGCGCTATCTTGGCTCACTGCAACCTCTGCCTCCCAGGTTCACTCGATTCTCCTGCCTCAACCTCCCAAGTAGCTGGGACTACAGGTGCACACCACCATACCTGGCTAATTTTTTGTATTTTTAGTAAAGACGGGGTTTCACCATGTTGGCCAGACTGGTCTCGAAATCCTGACCTCATGATCTGCCCGCCTTGGCCTCCCAAAGTGCTGGGATTACAGGTGTGAGCCACCACATCCGGCCCTATGGTATACTTTTATAGTAACTTTAGAGTGTAGTCTTACGCAAAAAAGAAGTTAACTGCAAAGCAGGCTCAGCCAGGCCCTTCAGGAAGTATCCAGAAGGAGACGTTGCTGTTGCAGGAGATGACAGCTCCGCGTATGTTAGTCCCTGAAGACTTTCCTGTGGGACAAGATGTGGAGATAAAGGACCGTGATATTGAAGCTCCTTACCCTGTGTAGGCCCAGGCTAATATGTGTGTTTGTGTCTTTATTTTTAACAAAAAAACTTTTAAAAGTAAAAAATAAGTAAATAAATAGAAACAAATAGAAATAAAACTTACAGAATAAGGATATAAATAAAGAAAATATTTTTGTACAGCTATACGATGTGTTTGTGTCTTGGGCTAAGTGTTATTTCAAAAGCATCAAAAAGTTTAAAAAACCAGGCCAGGTGCGGTGGCTCACACCTGCAATCCCAGCACTTTAGAAGGCCAAGGCAGGTGGATCACTTGAGGTCAGGAGTCTGAGACCAGCCTGGCCATGGTGAAACCCTGTCTTTACTAAAAATACAAAAATTGGACAGGTGCACTAGCTCACGCCTGTAATCCCAGCACTTTGGGAGGCAGAGGCGGGTGGATCACAAAGTCCGGAGTTCAAGACCAGCCTGGCTGAGATGGTGAAGCCCCGTCTCTACTAAAAATACAAAATAATTATCTGGGCATGGTGGCAGGCGCCTGTAATCCCAGCTACTCAGGAGGCTGAAGCAGGAGAATCACTTGAACTCAGAGGGCGGAGGTTGCAGTGAGCCGAGATTGCGCCACCGCACTCCAGCCTGGGCAACAGTAAGACTCTGTCTCAGAGAAAATACATAAATAAATAAAATTAGCCAGGTGCGGTGGCAAGTGCCTATAATCCAGCAGGAGAATCCCTTGAGCCCATGAGGCAGAGGCTGCAGTAAGTTGAGATTGCCCCACTGCAGTCCAGCCTGGGAGACAGAATGAGACACCATCTCAAAAAAAAAAAAAAGATTTAAAAAACCAAAAAGTTTATAAAGTAAAAAGGTACAGTAAACTGAGCTTAATTTATTATTAAAGAAAGAAAGGTTTTTTTAAATGAGCTTAGTGTAGCCTAAGTGTTTATAAACTGTGTAGTAGTGCACAGTAATGGCCTAAGCCTTCATATTCACTCACCACCTACTCATTGACTCACCAAGAGCAACTTCCAGTCCTGCATGCTCCATTCCTGGGAAGTGCCCTGTACAGATGCACCATTTTTTTTTTGTCTTGTATGCTGTATTTTTACTGTACCTTTTCTATGTTCAGATATATTTAGATACACAAATACTTCCCATTGTGTTACAGTTGCCTTCAGTATTCAGTATGGTACAGGCTGCAAAGGTGTGTAGCCTAGGAACAATAGGCCATACCATACAGCATGGGTGTGTTGTAGGCTAGTCCATCTAGGTTTGCATTAAGTCCACTCTGATATATACGCAATGATGAAATCATCTAACAATGCATTTCTCAGAACATATCCTTGTCATTAAGGGATATATGACTGTCTCCTTTGAAGACTGGCATTGACAGTCTTATCCAAGCCCTTATCCAAGCCCCCCTCCCTCCATCCTGAAACCACAGATGATACCACACTGAATTGCCATTAATTGTAACATGTTAGCGGAGTGAGGTGGTTCACCCCTGTAATCCCAGCACTTTGGGAGGCCAAGGCAGGCAGATTACTTGAGGTCAGGAGTTCAAGACCAGCCTGGCCAACATGGTGAAACCCTGTCTCTACTAAAAATACACAAATTAGCCAGATGTGGTGGCGTGGACCTCTAACCCCAGCTACTGGGGAAGCTGAGGCAGGGGAATCACTTGAACCCGAGAGGCAGAGATTGCAGTGAGCTGAGATCACGCCACTGCACTTCAGCCTGGGTAACAGAGATTCCAACCCCCACCAAAAAAAAAAAAAAAGAAAAAAATTGTAACAAGTTTCTCTTTAGGTCTTCCAGGGGCAAATGTAATGCCTTTCCCATCTTCATACAACATCACACACTGGTTGCAACTGTTGCAGTTTGAAGCACAACAGCAAAGCTAGCACAAACTTCTTTTACCTTACTGGCAATTTCATGGATAGGCAGTTTCTAAGGTGATTTCTTACAAAACTAAGCATATTCTCGCCATGCGATCTAGCAATTGAGCTTTTTGGTATTTACTCTAAAAACTTGAAAACCTAAAAGCTTGTACACAGATATTTACAGCAGTTTTATTTATAGTTGTCAAAATTTGGAAGTAACCAAGATGTCCTTCAGTAGGTGAATGGATACATAAACTATAGTCCATCTAGACAATAAAATATTATTCAGCACTAAAAAGAAAGAAACTATCAAGCCAAGAAGAGACACAGAGGAACCCCAGATGCATACGGCTGAGTGAAAGAAGCCCATCTGAATAGGCTACATACCGTATGATTCCAGCTCTACCACATTTTGGAAAAGGCAAAACTATGAAGGCAATAAAAAGATTAGGCGTTTGGGGGAGGGATAAATAGGTGGCACACAGGGGACTTTTAGGGCAATGAAACTACTGTATGATATACTCTAATGGTGAGTACATGACAGTACACATTTGTTAAAACCCATAGAATATACAACACCAAGAATGGGCCCTAAAGTAAAGCACGGACCTTGAATGTTAAGGATGGGTCAGTGCAGGTCCATCAGTTATAACAAATGCCTCACTCTGGTGGAGGGTGTTGATAAACAGACAGCTGTTGGGCAGGAGGAATATGGAAACTCTCTGTACCATCTGCTCAATTTTTCTGTAAAACTAAAACTGTTCTAGAAAATAAAGTGTGTTCTTTTTTTTTTTTTTTTTTTTTTTTGAGACAAGGTCTCACTCTGTCGCCCAGGCTGGAGTGCAGTGGCGCAATCTCGGCTCACTGCAACCTCTGCCTCCCGGGTTCATGTGATTCTCCTGCCTCAGCCTCCCGAGTAGCTGGGATTACAGGCACCCTCCACCATACCCAGCTAATGTTTGTATTTTCAGTAGTGATGTGGCTTCACCATGTTGACAGGCTGGTCACGAACTCCTAACCTCAAGTGGTCTGCCCGCCTCTACCTCCCAAGGTGCTGGAATTACAAGTGTGAGCCACCACGCCTGGCCTATTAATTTTTTAAAAAAGCAAAGTCCTTGGACTTTGTATCCATGCTCCCAACCCTTTTATTCACACCTTTTACTGCAGTGATGAATTACCAATACAGACTATCCCTTCCTACTGGCAGAGGCTGGGGCCACCCCACTGCGGTTTCTGTGCTGGCACTTAAGCACCATGTGCGTTTCTCTCCATTATACACTTTTATTTTTGGCGTTTATTGCCCACTTTCACCAAGCCACTCTTATGGAAGAGGTTGCCTAGCTGAATAAATGTCCTTTGAGGTACCTGGCCCTAACAACATATTAGCAGCATCTGTGATCACAGCAGTTTCTAAATCTTGATTCTCACTGTGAGAAGTGGAGCTGGGGAGTTGGGCTGCTGTGTTGACCGCCCAAGGTAGGCGTATTTGGCCAGCATGAGGATTGCCTCCGGGAGCTACACGCAGTGCCACCCTGGCTTGGAAGGTCTTTTCAAACAACCCTCCAGTGAGGGAAATCCAGTCAGCATGAATCTCCCTGAGCTTGGCTAGAAGGTCCAAACTTCTGGCCATTGGGCTCAACTTCCCACCATTTCACGCTCTATTCTGAGAGTTTCCTGCAAAGCTAATGGCAATTCACAGGGCACTATAGACAAACATTGTTTGGTGTTGTCACTGGTAAATGGATAGAGACAACGTGATGAGAACCTCTAACCTTAGGAGACCCAAAGTCAACATGCCCCATTGTTGCTGAAGGAATGGGAGGGGTTGGAGTCACCCCTGTGTCCATGTCTTTGGAAAAGCACAGGGTAGGAGTAATGGCCTGTTAGCCTCATTAGCCTGAGAGACTGTCAGCACCTTGGAGAGGAGAGGGCAAGAGCTTCAGACCCTGCTTACACTGAATGCATCTGTGCCTCAGTTACTTAATTTCTCCGAACCCCATTTCCTGATCTGTAAACTGGGGTAACAATTTCTCCAGGACACTGTGGGATTAATATGTGCAGGTTAATACGTGTGGAAGTCATTAGAACACTTTGAAGCACTAATGGAAATTATCTTCACTCAACCTTTAAATATCACATACTCCCCACCCTACAGTTTCGTTTTATTTGCTTTCTAGGAATTTTTTCAATCTGTAAATATCACTTCTAGGGCATATGTAACTAATTTGTACACAACGATGTCAGTGCATATTGAATATAGAGTGGCACAAATTTGTAAACTTTCGACTCATTGTCTGAAGCACTGTAGACAACAGAGAGAATGCAGCCACACAGGCCTGGACTGGGTGTGAATTCCGTGGTGCAGCAGTGTGAAGCAGAGCAAGCCACTCCACCTCCCGGGCCTTGGTTTCCGACAGTGTGGGTGTAACAGGATCGAGGAAGACCGAGGTCCACAGCAATCCCAAGAGGCCCCCTGCACGAGGCTGGCTTCATCTCCAGAGCCGTGTCTCTCACAGGTACCTGTTAGATGAGCAACTTTTTTTTTTTTTTTTTTTTGAGATGGAGTCTCACTCTATCGCTGAGGCTGGAGTGTAGTGGCGCGATCTCAGCTCACTGCAACCTCCGCCTCCCAGGTTCAAGCAATTCTCCTGCCTCAGCCTCCCGAATAGCTGGGACTACAGGCACACACCACCATGCCCGGCTAATTTTTTGTATTTTAGTAGAGACAGAGTTTCACCGTATTGCCCAAGCTGGTCATAAACTCCCGAGCTCAGGCAATCTGCCCACCTTGGCCTCCCAAAGTGATGGGATTACAGGCGTGAGCCACTGTGCCTGGCCTAGATGAGCAACTTTATTTTAATGGCCTGGCTCCCTGGGTCTGCAGGGTCCTAGTTCCTGGATAGGCAGCCTTCTCTCCCTCCTGCAAGACGGTTCCATCTTTGCTGTGCCATGGACTCCCCTGACCCAGATGGCTTTTTTTTTTTTTTCTTTTTCTGTTTTCTTTTTTTTTTTGAGACAGAGTCTCACTCTGTTGCCCAGGCTGGAGTGCAGTGGCACGATCTTGGCTCACAACAACCTTTGCCTCCCATATTCAAGCAATTCTCCTGTCTCAGCCTCCTGAATAGCTGGGACTACAAGCACGTGCCACCACAGCTGGCTAATTTTTGTATCTTTAGTAGACACTGGTTTTCACCATGTTGGCCAGGCTGGTCTCAAACTCCTGTCCTCAAGTGATATGCCCCCTTCAGCCTCCCAAAGTGCTGGGATTACAGGTGTGAGCCACTGCACCTGGCTCCCAGATGATTTTTTCAAGGGAGAGAAACCAGTCCACCTCCATCTCTCCTTAAAACTTTCTTGATGCACTAAACAGAACACCTGGACCCTGGGAAATAAATAGCTTGCTGCTTTCCTTTTCCAATTAGTTGCCTCATATTACTATACCTCCATGCAAAGTTCTTTAAATGTCGTTCTCTTGTTAGCTATATTTGGTTTTGTAAGTTGCTCAACCTGCAACCTCTAGACTGGGAGAAAATTCATTATACCACCTGAGAAAGAAGAAAATCAAGTGTACAGTGAAAAATGCAGACAAATAAATTGTGAAAAGGTAGGTGAGAAGGCAGATTTACTGGCAATTCAATTCATGGCATCAGTAGGCCTTTGGATAGGTGCTAGCCTTAGAGATCTCGCTCCTGCCCTGAGTTCACAGTGAGGGGACAGAGGCCCACATGGAACAGCGAACCACTCAACTCATAGAGCAGGCTGGTGCGTGGCTGTCTACCCCAGTGCTGCAAGTTGGGCATGGGGAGAACGCAAGCCTCTGAAGGCCTCTCCTGCAAGTCTCAGCATCACTGAACTATGCCCACGCTACATTGCTTTGCCCACGACTACAGGGGCACCCTGGCAAAGGCACTGTGGGATCTATTTACTCAATAATTTATCCAAGCCTCTACCGTGTGAACATGTATAACACAGAAATGCAGCACAAACAGAGTCCAGCTCTTGTTCTACACACTGGGGACATCCAAAGTCTCTCTAGGACTTCCGTGAATTCCATTGATCTCGGGGAGTTGGGGATGCAGCAGTCAGGTGTATGCTCTGAGTTAGCTCTGGCTCCAGAAGGCTGTGTCGCCTGGAGTGCTTCCATGAATGAAGGAGTTTATCTCCTGGAAATTTATTTCTTCCCTGAACTGCCTTGGGTCAGCTCTTTTCACACATACATGTGCGCATGCACACACACACACACACACACGCACACACACACACGCCATCCTATGGATAGTAGACCTAACTGAAAACTATATCACAGCAGCACAGTCAAGTCGAAGGTCAGACCTCCCCAGTCTTCCAAGTCATCTATCAACCCCACACCCAGGATGCTCACTGTCCACTTGGCCCCTCAGCCCTCTACTGTACCCAGTTGATTCCCTTTCCACCTTCCCCTGGATTGACCTTGTGAACCCCAAATTTTTCTCCATCTGCAGAGCAAGCTATCCTCTCTAGCCCCTCCTCCCAACTCATTTCTGGAATCACATTTGAAACCAAGATTCTTTTTTTTTTTTTTGAGATGGAGTCTCACTCTGTCGCCCAGGCTGGGGTGCAGTGGCGCAATCTCGGCTCACTGCAAGCTCCGCCTCCTGGGTTCACGCCATTCTCCTGCCTCAGCCTCCCGAATAGCTGAGACTACAGGTGCCCGCCACCACGCCTGGCTAATATTTTTGTATTTTTAGTAGAGATGGGGTTTCACCGTGTTAGCCAGGGTGGTCTCAATCTCCTGACCTCGTGATCCACCCGCCTTGGCCTCCCAAAGTGCTAGGATTACAGGCGTGAGCTACTGCGCCCAGCCGAAACCAACATTCTTAAACTCGTGTCTTGAGACCCCTTTACACGCCTTGTTTTGTTTTTTGAGACAGAGTCTCACTGTGTCACCCAGGCTGGAGTGCAGTGGCGTGGTCTCGGCTCACTGCAACCTCCACCTACTGGTTACAAGCGATTCTGCTGCCTCAGTCTCCCAAGTAGCTGGGGTTACAGGCATGTGCCACCACACCCACCTTATTTTATTATTATCATTATTTTTTGTGTGTATGTGTGTATTTTTAGTAGAGATGGGATTTCACCATGTAGGCCAGAATAGTCTCGATCTCCTGACATCAGGTGATCCACCTGCCTTGGCCTCCCAAAGCGCTAGGATTATAGGCGTGAGCCACTGCACCAAGGCACCCCTTTATACTCTTAAAATTTATTAAGAGGCCGGGCGCAGTGGCTCAAGCCTGTAATCCCAGCACTTTGGGAGGCCAAGACGGGTGGATCACGAGGTCAGGAGATCGAGACCATCCTGGCTAACACAGTGCAACCCCGTCTCTACTAAAAAATACAAAAAACTAGCCGAGTGAGGTGGCGGGTGCCTGTTGTCCCAGCTACTCGGGAGGCTGAGGCAGGAGAATGGTGTAAACCCGGGAGGCGGAGCTTGCAGTGAGCTGAGATCCGGCCACTGCACTCCAGCCTGGGCGACAGAGCGAGACTCTGTCTTGGGAAAAAAAAAAAATTTGTTAAGAGGCCAAAAGAGCTTATGTTTATGTGTTTCCTACTATCAATATTTATCATAGTAGAAATTGTTTAAACATTTATTTATTTAAAATGTAATTTCTTTAAAATTTATTTAAAATGTTATTTAAAATGTATTACAATTTATTATTAAAATGTAATAAATCAATCACATGTTAACATAAATAATAGTAATTTAAAGAAATCAACTACTGTATGTGCCCAAACCAGACAACTTAGTGGAAAGAGTGGTGTCGTTTTCATTTCATGCAAATCTATTTAATATCTGGCTTAGTGGAGATTCTGGATTCTCAGTCTGCTTTTGCATTCAGTCTGTGCAGAGTATTGTTTTGGTGAAATATGAAAAGAAAATCTAGATTCACGTAGATACGTAGTTAATAAATGATGGAGCACTTTTTTTTTTTTTTTTTTTTGAGACAGAGTCTTGCTCTGTCGCCCAGGCTGGAGTGCAGTGGCACCATCTTGGCTCACTGCAAGTTCCACCTCCCAGGTTCATGCCATTCTCCTGCCTCAGCTTCCCAAGTAGGTGGGACCACAGGCACCCACCACCACACCTGGCTAATTTTTTGTATTTTTTAGTAGAGACGAGGTTTCACTGTGTTAGCCAGAATGGTCTCGATCTCCTGACCTCATGATCCACCCACCTCGGCCTCCCAAAGTGCTGGGATTACAGGCATGAGCTACCCCGCCCGGCCGATGGAGCACTTTTAATGGCATTTTTAGATTATTGTCAATATTTTTCTTTGATAATCCACCAAAACTTGACAAGCAATAGTTCCTTAAAGTTTAATTACACTGTGGAATCAATGAACTTTTCCTACTCTGTATGTAAAATCTGTTGGTCTCTCTAGCACACTGAATGAATCTCTTACCTATGTAACATCATCCATTGGTCATTTGAAAAATGTTGATTCAAAAAAGAAAAGAAAAATGTTGATTCACTGAATTAAGCAGATCTTCCAAATGTTGACTCATTTTATTATTTAATAGGAAAAAAGAAATCCCATTTGTTAATAGCGTTCCCATTCTCTTCATAAGAGTCTCTATGAGCCAACCACTACACAAGTGTAAATGACCACAGCCTGTCCGTTGCTCCTTCCCTGGCAAAGGCTGTCTGTTCAGCTCCAAGGCAAGGATCACACAAATGCTTCTCTTCAGACAGCAGGTGCCATTCAGCAAGCAGCAAAGGGGCTTTCTGTGCCCTTCATGTTGCAACCCACAGGATATATTTAAGAGATCTGTACTCAGGGACTCGACCTTTGATCAATAGTGTTTACTGTTTCATCAGAAACTGAGTTTTCTTTTTTTTTTTTTTTTTTTTTTGTATTTTTTTTAGTAGAGACGGGGTTTCACCGTGTTAGCCAGGATGGTCTCGATCTCCTGACCTCGTGATCCGCCCGTCTCAGCCTCCCAAAGTGCTGGGATTACAGGCTTGAGCCACCGCGCCCGGCCAGAAACTGAGTTTTCTTACTCCAAGTTTGTGGCAGTAAAGAAAGCTGTGTCGAAGAAAACAGTCAAACTCTGTAAAATATTTGAAGAGATGTATTCTGAGCCCAATATGAGTGACCATGGCCTGTGACACAGCCCTCAGGAGATCCTGAGAACGTGGTCCGATTGCAGCTTGGTTTTATACATTTTCGGGAGACAGGAGACTTCAATCAAATACATTGACAAAATACAGTGGTTCAGTACAGAAAGGTGGGACAACCTGAAGCAGGAAAGGGAGGGTGCTTACAGGTTATAAGTACTTTTACAGTTTTTCTAATTGGCAATTGGTTAAAAGAGTTATCAGTAGAAAGGAATGTCTGGGTTGCCATAAGAGGTTGTGGAGACTAAAGTTTTATCACGCAGTTGAAGCCTCCAGGTAGCAGACTTCATCTGCATGAGAATACATTACAATAGATTGTAAATGTTTCTTTTTCTTTCCTTTTTTTTTTTTTTTTTTGAGATGAAGTCTCACTCTGTCACCCAGGCTGGAGTGCAGTGGGGAGATCTCGGCTCCCTGCAACCTCTGCCTCCCAGGTTCAAGCGATTCTCCTGTCTCAGCCTCCCGAATAGCTGGGATTACAGGGACTCACCACCATACCTGGCTAATTTTTGTATTTTCAGTAGAGATGGGGTTTCTCCATGTTGGCCAGGCTGGTCTTGAACTCCTGGCCTCAGGTGATCCATTCGTCTTGGCCTCCCAAAGTGTGGAGATTACAGGCGTGAGCCACCACAGCGGCCTGTAAATGTTTCTTGTCAGACTTAAGGTCTGTGTTGATGTTAGTGCTGGAGAGGGAAAATGAAGCTTGCCCAACTCTGTCTCCCTGTCATGGCCTGAACCAGTCTATCAGGTTAAATATAAGAGTTCCCTGGCCTAGGAGGAAGTCCATTTTGAGGGTTGGGGAGCCTTAGACTTTTATTTTTGGTTTACAGTATCAGTGACCACATTCCCGCTGAGGCACCAGCAGTATCAGACACCACTGCTTTTGCACCATCAGTGAAAATCTAAACACAGTGAAAAGGGCAAAGAAAACTGCCCTGGTACGGGAAGGACAGTCCCCTGAGGAGCTTTCAAGGACCCTCAGGGATCCATGACCCACATTTTGAGAACCACTGATATATGCATAACCATTGATGTTCTCTAGACAGCTAAAAGGTTTTGTGTGGTTTTGGTGGTTTTTGTTTTGTTTTGTTTTGTTTTGTTTTGACAGTGTCTTTGTCTGTCACCAAGGCTGGAGTGCAATGGCACGATATTGGCTCTTCTCCTGCCTCAGCCTCCCAAGTAGCTGGGATTACAGGCACGTGCCACCGCACCTGGCTAATTTTTGTATTTTTAGCAAAGACGGGGTTTCACCATGTTGGCCAGGCTGGTCTCGAACTCTTGACCTCAGGTGATCTGCCTGCCTTGGCCTCCCAAAGTGCTGGGATTACAGGTGTGAGTCACAGCGCCCAGCTAAAGGGGGTTTTTATGCATTAGAATTCTAATTAGCATGCCTGGTCAGAATTAAACAAGGAGTAGATTTCAGTTGCTCCAGAAGTCAACACCTAGTAAGGAAACACCTAGTAAGTGAGTGTCTTAGCCAGCCCTGCTCGCATGGCTTTCCTGGGTACAGCCCATGCGGCTGCTCTCATGGGTTGGAGTTTGGTGCTGGCAGGTTTTCCAGGCTGAGGTTTCATACTGCTGGTGGCTTTCCCATTCCAGGTTTTCAGCGGTGACCCTGGCCCCATTGTTCCACTAGACATTGCCCCAGGAGGGACTCTGTGGTGGCTCTGCCCCTGCAGCAGTTTTCTGCCTTGGACCCTAGGTTTTCAGAAACATCCTCTGAAATAAAAAAGCTGCCAAGCCTCCACAGCTCTCGCCTTCTAGATGCCTGCAGACTTGACATCACATGGAAGCCTCCAAGGCTTACAACTTGGTCTCTCAGGAGCTATGTCCCCAGCCATTCGTGTGCTATGCAAATGGCATACCTGGTCCAGCCAATCTTTCACGCCTTTTGTAAATCAGACACTGCCTTCTCAAGCTCATCTATAAAATCTCCTGCATTTCACCACAGCAACCCATTTTTCTCTGAGACCTCTCTTTGAACAGAGAGCTCTTCTCTTTCTTTCACCTATTAAACTTCTGAGTTTAACCTCACTCTGGTGTGTCCGCATCCTGGTTTTCCATGGCCGTAGGACAATTAACCTCAGGCATTATCCAGACAATGACACCACTTCAAAATCTCAGCCAATTGGCTGCTCCAGCCTGGATCCAGGGAACAGCTTCCTGAGGCTACACAGGGCATCAGGGTCCCAGGCCCATCCTCCCAAATTTTTCTGCCCTTTAAGGCCTCTGGGCCTGTGATGGGAGGGGCAGGCCTCAGGGATCTCCAAAATGCCTCTCCAGCCTTTTCCCATTGTCCTTTTTCTTTTTTTGAGATGGAGTCTTGCTCTGTCGCCTAGCCTGCAGTGTAGTGGCTCTGTCTCTGCTCACTGCAACCTCCACCTCCCTGGCTCTGCTCACTGCAACCTCCACCTCCCTGGCTCTGCTCACTGCAACCTCCACCGCCCTGGCTCAAGCGATCCCCTGGCCTTAGCCTCCTGAGTAGCTGGGATTACAGGCGCCCACCAACAAGCCTGGGTAATTTTTGTATTTTTAGTAGAGACAAGGTTTCACTATGTTGGCCAGGCTGGTCTCCAACTCCTGACCTCAGGTGATCGGCCCACCTCGGCCTCCCAAAGTGCTGGGATTACAGGTGTGAGCCACCATGCCCAGCCCCCATTGCTCTTACTGTTACCACCTGTTTCCCTTTTCATCCCCAGTAATCTCTTCAGCAAGTGATTGCTCTGCTGAACGCTTAAATTCCTCTCCTGAAAATGCCTGTTCATTCTCTGCCACATGGCCAGGTTGGAAATTTTCTGAATTTCTCTGCTTTCTTTTTAACTGCAAATTCTGCCTTCAGGTCATTATTTTGCTGCCATAACTGAGATAAGCTGCTTTTTTGTGTGTTTGTTTGTTTGTTTGCTTGTTTGAGACGGAGTCTCGCTCTGTCGCCCAGGCTGGAGTGCAGTGGCGCAATCTCGGCTCACTGCAAGCTCCACCTCCCAGGTTCAACCATTCTCCTGCCTCAGCCTCCCGAGTAGCTGGGACTATAGGCGCATGTCATCGCGCCTGGCTAATTTTTTTGTATTTTTTTAGTAAAGACGGAGTTTCACCATGTTAGCCAGGATGGTCTCGATCTCCTGACTTCATGATCCACCCGCCTTGGCCTCCCAAAGTGCTGGGATTGTAGGCGTGAGCCAACATGCCCGGCCAACTGAGCATAAGCTGTTAAAAGTAACCACACCACTTCTTGAGTGATTTGCTGCTTAGAAATTTCATCCGCCAGATTATTTTAGGTCATCCCTGTTAAGTTCAACCTTCCGTAAAGCCTTAGGGCATAATACAAATCTTTGGTAGCACTAACAAGGGTGACCTTTGTTCCAGTTTCCAAATAAATACTTCTCATTTCCATCTGAGACCTTATCAGAATGGCCTTTACTGTCCATATTTCTATAAACATTTTGGTCACAATAACTGAACTAGTCTCCAAGAAATTCCAAACTTTCCCTAATCTCTTTGTCTTCTTTGGGCCCTCACCAGAAATACCCTTAATGCCCGCTTCAGGGCAATACAGTGCTTTTCTAGCCTGCTCCTCCAAACTCTTTCAACCTGTGCCCATTTCCCAGTTCCACACTGGTTTCCACATTTTCAGGTACCTTTATAACAAGATCCCACTGCTCAGTACCAATTTTCTATCTTAGTCTATTTTATATCGCTATAACAGAATACCTGAGACTGGATAATATGTAAAGAAAAGAGGTTTATTTAGCTCACAGTTCTGCAGGCTGAGAAGTTCAAGAGCATGGCCTTGGTTTCTGGTGAGAGCTTTTGTGCTGCATCATAACATATATGATGAAGGTCAAAGGGCAAGAAGACACACCTGAAGAAACAAAATGCAAGAGGTATTGTGTCTATTCAACAGTCAACTCTTGTGGGAACTAATTCATTCTGTGGAAATTATCCAGGCTTATCAGAGTGAGAACTCATTATCACAAGAACAGTACCAGGACATTCACGAGGGATCTGCCCCCATGACCCAAACACCTCCCACTAGGCCCCATCTCCCAAAGTCACCACACTGATGGTGGGGATGAATAAACCCATTTCCAAACCATAGCAGGTAACTGCAGAGCTATGACATCTACAGATAAACAACATGACAAAACCTCACAGTACAGAGGAGTGTCATGTGGTTTGGAGGAGAGAGTGGAGAAGTTTGCACTGGATCTGCTTCACTCCATCTACAAATTCAAATGCTAATCTTTTCTGCAAACACCCTCACAGACACAGCCGAAATAATGTTTTACCAATTATCTGGGCATCCCTTAGCCCAGTCAAGTTGACACATGAAACTGTCACAAGCACAGACCACATCTTCTCTCTAGTGCTTTTTCCCTAAGCACCAAGCACCATACCTAGCAGAGAAAAGACATCCAATACATATGTGTTCTATAGAATGGGAGGGAATGTTTTTCTACCATCTTGAATCAGGCACTTCACCCAGGGGTTACATAGCCAGCGCACAATTTCTTCAGTCCTGTAAGAACGGGTGATAACTGGGCTGGGCATGGTGGCTCACACCTGTAATCCCAGCACTTTGGGAGACTGAGGCGGGCAGATCACGAGGTCAGGAGATCGAGACCATCCTGGCTAACATGGTGAAACCCCGTCTCTACTAAAAATACAAAAAATTAGCTGGGCTTGGTGGTGGGCACCTGTAGTCCCAGCTACTCAGGAGACTGAGGCAGGAGAATGGCATGAACCCGGGAGGTGGAACTTGCAGTGAGCCGAGATTGCGCCACTGCACTCCAGTCTGGGGGACAGAGTGAGACTCCATCTCAAAAAAAAAAAAAGAATGGGCGATAACTGTTGTTGCACCCATTTAATCCACAGGCAAACTGAGACTCAGCAAAGGCAAGATTTGAACCCAAGAGCAAGATTTGGGAAACTGAGACAATTTTCACTCTTCTGTGCTGCCTTACTTGTTGGCATAAACATGAACGACATCAATATTTCGATCTGAGTCAGATTTCCCTCAAATGGTAAAGAAGAACAGGGTTTGAATTTCTTGGTGAACTTGGAAATATCTGATGACTTGAACCATTAGGGTTTAGGATACCTTTTCTTCAGGCAGCATGTTCCCTCCTATGTAATAAATTAAGTCAGTTCAATATTCCCAGTATGCCTGGAAAAACATCACTAAGCTAACAATTTTCAGTGTCATTTAAGAATTGCACTGAGGTGGCCAGGCATGGTGGCTTACATCTGTAATGCCAGCACTTTGGGAGGCCGAGGTGGGCGGATTGCAAAGTCAGGAGTTCAAGACCAGCCTGGCCAATATGGTGAAACTCTGTCTCCACTAAAAATACAAAAATTAGCCAGGTGTGGTGGTGGGCACCTGTAGTCCCAGCTACTTGGGAGGCTGAGGCAAGAGAATCACTTGAACCGGGGAGCCAGAGGTTGCAGTGAGCTGAGATCGTGCCATTGTACCCCAGCCTGGGTGACAGAGAGAGACTCTGTCTCAAAAAACAAAAAAAGAATTGCACTGAGGCCAAGCTTGGTGGCTCATGCCTGTAATCCCAGCACTTTGGGAGGCCAAGGCAGGAGGATTGCTTGAGCTCAGGAGTTTGAATCCAGCCTGGGCAACATAGCGAGACCAATTCTCTACTAAAATTCAAAATAATTAGTTCAGGCCGAATGTGGTGGTTCACTCCTGTAATCCACCACTTTGGGAGGCTGAGGGGGGCAGATCACGTGAGGTCAGGAGTTTGAGACCAGCCTGGCCAACATGGCAAAACCCTGTCTCTACTAAAAATACAAAAATTAGCTGGGCATGGTGATGCATCCCTGTAATCCCAGCTACGTGGATGCCCAAGATAGAAGAACTGCTTGAACCCAGGAGGCAGAGGTTGCAGTGAACCAAGATTGATTGCACCAATGCACTCCACCCTGGACAACACAATGAGACTCTGTCTCAAAAATAACAACAATAATAATAATTAGCCCAGTGTGGTGGCACATGCCTGTAGTCCAGCCACTTCGTGGGCCGAAGCTAGAGGATTGCTTGAAACTGGGAAGTCAAGGCTGCAGTGAGCCCTGATTGTGCCACTGTTCTCCAGCCTGGGCAACAGAGTAAGACTCTTTCTCAAAATTAAAAAAAAAAAAAAAAAGGAATTGCACTGAAAGGTTGTGCATTCTCTTGTCATTCTATTCTATTCTATTCTATTCTATTCTATTCTATTCTATTCTATTCTATTCTATTCTATTCTATTCCATTCCATTCTATTCCATTCCATTCTATTCTCTCTATCTCTAATTCTATCTCTATCTTCTATTCTATTCTGTTCTTTATTCCATCTCTCTATTCTATTTTATTCCATCTCTAATTCTATCTCTATCTTCTATTCTGTTCTTTATTCTATCTCTCTATTCTGTTCTATTCTATTCTATTCTAGTCTAGTCTAGTCTAGTCTATTGTCTCTACTCCTGCCTTTTCATATTTATGGAGTATAAAGCCTGAAGCATCAGGACCTCCCTCCCCAGTGACTGTGTCCTTGCCCTGGGTTGTCCCAGAAGGAGGCAGCTGCTGAGCAGCCCACCTCGTCCTGTGGCAGAGCTTTTAGCTCACAAACCCTTAAAGGTGCCATTTCTCTCCTGTGTTACAATGTGCACAGTGACTGCCCTGATCAATCACCACTGGGATGTGCTTGTGTGTGTATGTTTGTCTGAGTGTGTATGCTAATATGTATAAAAGTTTGTGTGTGTGTGTGAGGCAGTGTGAGTACATAAGAGTGCGTGTGAGTGCGTTAGTCTGTAAGAGAGTGTTTCTGTGGGGCATGTGAGAGCATTGCGAGAGTATGTGTGCATGTGTGCATGTGTGTGTGTGATAGCATTGTGAGAGTATGCGTGCATGTGCGTGTGTGTGCATCATGGTGTGAGAGCATTGTGTGAGTGTGCGTGTATGTGTGCATGTGTGCATATGTGAGAGCATTGTGAGAATATGTGTGCATGTGTGAGTGTGTGAGAGCATTAATGAGAGTATGTGTGCATGTGTGTGTTTGACAGGATATGTGCATGTGTGCGTGTGTGTGTGTGTGCATGAGCGTGTGAATGCAAGTGTGTTTCCTCTGCTCTGATCACTTTTCTACCTGGCCTCTCTTCCTCCACATTTGCCCCCCAGAATCCCTTCTCCACACAACACCTAAGCTCTCTATGTGTAGAGCTGATAATACCCTATGATTCCCCTGCCTAAAATCTTCCAGCAGCTTCCCTGTGAGTTCTAACTAAAACCCAGCTCCTCACCGTGCCCTATAGGCCCTAGCTCAGTGAGGTGGGGCACCTGCCTGCTGCTCAGAGCCTGGCTCTGCCTCTCTCCCCTTCTGCTTGCCCCAGCCACAATGAGCTTTTGTCCAGCCTGGGAGGGACCAAGCTCTTTGGCACTGTAAGGACTTCGTATGTCCTCCCAACCCAGACCCCCAGAATGCCTTGTCCTCTGGCCTGTGCAAGTGTTAGGAAAGCCCACATCTTCAGAGAGGCCTTTGACCCCATCCACATGGACTGATTACCTCCATCTCCCATTTTTAGAATGTGAGTTCATGAGGCAGAGCCTAGTGGGTCCTGTTTCTGGCCATATCTCCAGGGCCGGGCATACAGCAGGCCCCCGCAAACCCCCAAGAATCTCTATGAAGGCCAGTGGTTGATGCACCGGGCTGGGAATCCGAGCCTGCCCCTGCAGAGTTGCCGTCGTCCAGAATCTCAGACCCTCTGAGATTTGGTTGCTCCATTTTTCTTTTTCTTTTTTCCTTTCTTTCTTTTTTTTTTTTTTTTTTTTTTTTTTTTTTTTTGCGACCGAGTCTCACTCTGTTGCCCAGGCTGGAGTGCAGTGGCGCAATCTTGGCTCACTGCAACCTCTGCCTCCCGGGTTCAAGCGATTCTCCTGCCTCAGCCTCCCAAGTAGCTGGGATTACAGGCGTATGCCACCATGCCAGGCTAATTTTTTGTATTTTTAGTAGAGACGTGGTTTCACTATGTTAGGCAGGACGGTCTCGATCTCTTGACCTTGTGATCCACCTGCCTTGGCCTCCCAAAGTGCTGGGATTACAGGCGTGAGCCACCGCGCCCGGCCCTGATTGCCCCATTTTTCATCCTCCCACACTCTCCGGGCCCCTCCTCAGACCAGGCCCTAAGATTGCAGGAGCCAGCGTGTGCAGGCCTCATAACATCAGGGGCTACTTCTGCAGCAATCCACTGAAAACGGAGTGAACAGACTGCATAAACCAGTGCATTCACAGGCTTTTAAGGCACTAAATGTAAATTAGATAAACGGTGCAATGCCTAGTTTCATTCCTACCATGCTTTTCCTTAGGCTAATTTGGTGTGGTAGAAACGCACCTGTATCTACAGCCTTTGTCCATCACCCACCTGTTCCTGTTGGAGGGGAGTGATGGATGGCCGATGAGATGTTCTTTTATTCCATATGGCCACACATGATCCCCTTCAAGCCTGCCCCTTGCAATGACCACTCTTCAATCTGTCTTTCTAGCTGGGGACACGGGCCACCAGGTCCCTTTGGTTTCTCCTGGGCCTTTGTAAGATGCCCCTTTGATGTGTTCTTTCTCGTTTGTTTAAACACCACCGTGGGATTCTTGCAGGCTGCAACCCAGAGACCAACTGGGTGGCCTTGCTTTTTTATGCAGAAGTGTTGAGAAAGATCTGTCAAACTCTGGGGATAATTAGCCTTTATTTCTTCTCATTAAGACACAGATTGTCACTCAGCACAGATGTGGCCCATGGGGCTGGGGCGGCTGCTTCTCTGGCCTCCTGCCTTTCTCAGTTACCTGATTGGGAGAAAACTTTGATTTCCATCTTCACATTCCTTAGGTGAAATGTCACCATTGTTTCCCCACATGATGAGTGTGTATTTTCTTCAAGGAACATAGTCAGAACCTAAATGTTATATGATGTGGTCTGGCTGTGTGAGAACAAACAACTAATCAATTGGGAGGAAAAGGTAAAATAGCAGTTATAGGTTTATGAACCTTCTACTCTTAGACTGATCGATACTGACTTTTCTTTTTAATTTTTATATCTGGAGATAATTGTAGATCCCCAGGAACTTGCCAAGATAGCAGAGAGAACGCCCACGCATGCCTGTCCCAGTTCCCCCAGTCTTTCATAACTATAGCACAATGTCAAAGCCAGAAAATGGGCGCAGCTTCAATGTGTGCATGTAGTTCTATGTCATCTTTTTTTTTTTTTTTTTTTTTTTTTTGAGACGGAGTCTCGCTCTGTCGCCCAGGCTGGAGTGCAGTGGCCGGATCTCAGCTCACTGCAAGCTCCGCCTCCCGGGTTCACGCCGTTCTCCGGCCTCAGCCTCCCGAGTAGCTGGGACTACAGGCGCCCGCCACCTCGCCCGGCTAGTTTTTTGTATTTCTTAATAGGGACGGGGTTTCACCGTGTTAGCCAGGATGGTTTCGATCTCCTGACCTCGTGATCCGCCCGTCTCGGCCTCCCAAAGTGCTGGGATTACAGGCTTGAGCCACCGCGCCCGGCCAGTTCTATGTCATCTTATCGCACATGAAGATTTGTGTAACCATTGCAATCCAGGCACACAACCGTCCCACCGCCACATGGCTCTCCCTCCTGCTACCTCTTTAGAGGTATACCCCTCTCCTCCCTCACAGCTCTAACGCCTGGCAACCACCACTCATTTGTTTTCCAAATATCACTGTGAGAGGCAAGGAAAAGGAACTCTCGGTGTGGCCAAAAGGCATGAAGAGGCATCTCACCAAAGAGGACATACAGGTGCCAAATAAGCAAATGAAAAGGCATCAGTGGGGCCTTTAGGGAAGTGGAAGATCGGATCACATGAGATATTGCTGCTCACCTATCAGCATGGCTAACATGAAAAACAGGGCCCACACCACATGCTGGTAAGGCTGTGGAGACACTGGCTCCTTCAAACATTGCTGGAACGTGGTGCAGACCCTCTGGGATTTTCTTTTTACCAACATGAATCTTTTTAGCTTTCATTCAATTACACAAAGCTCCCCAAATAGCAGGTCATTCAGCCTTGCCTATAACCAGAGCTTTTGTAGACTCGAGAACACTAAAAAAAAAATTCCAATACCATCCAGGCTGGTCTTGCTCTAACGGTGTGGTCTGATGAATCTGGGTCAGGCCTGGGCACTGAGCTCACCCCTGACCCTGCAGAGGACTCTAAAGCACAGCCTGGCGGGGCGTGGTGGCTCATGCCTGTAATCCCAGCACTTTGGGAGGCCGAAGTGGGTGGATCGCTTGATCCAGGAGTTCAAAAACAACCTGGCCAACATGGTGAAACCCCGACTCTACTAAAAATAGAAAAAAATTAGCCAGGCATGGTGATGGGTGCCTGTAATTCCAGCTACTTGGGAGGCCGAGGCAGGAGAATTGCATGAACCCGGGAAGCAGAGATTGCAGTGAGTGGAGACAGTACCACTGCACTCCAGCCTAGGCGACAAAGACTCCGTCTCAAATAAATAAATTAATTAAATTAAATGAAAATAAAGCGCAACCAGAACTGGATCCACAGATCCCAGCAGCTGAGCTCGATGCACAAGACCCGAGGGACCAAGTGCTGTCCCTTCATTCTCTCCCCGACCCCCAGGCCGTGTGCTCCCTGGATGCTGTGCCCAGCCCCAGGGGGTTGTGCGGGTTCCCAAATGCCACGGCTCAACCTTCCACGTATGCCCATGTGTTCTGATACTCAGAAGGCTCTGGCCTCCAATCTGCCAGACTCCAGCCTATCTACCCTTCCGTAGCTCCCCCAGAGCCATCCCCTCACTCCACCGCTGTGCATGCCATTTTGAATTCTAGTTGCCTATGGAAACCTCTATTCTACACTAGACCCTAAAGGGCAGGGTCCACATCTGACTCCTCCTGTGCCCCCAACCTCTGGTACACAGAAGGTGCTCAATAATGTCTGTAAACTAAGCCCTTAGCAAGCCTGGTGAGGAAAGCGTTCATGTTAGCCCCATTTTGTAGAAGAGAGAGCATGTAGAGTGGTGAAGCCTGGGTTCCTAAGGAAGACATTGGGTTTTTCTCATTCCCAGGCAATGCATGCCAGTTGTGGAAAACTCAAAAAGTATACTCAAGTAAGTTAAAAAATGTAAGCCCTACACAATCCCACCATCACCATCAGTGGGCTGCTGTTGTAACTTTCCAGATGCTGTTCTGTGACAGCCTTGAATTTGCATAATGCTAAGAGGAAGTGTCAAGTTTAGGCTAAGAAACAAATGAATGCCAAAAGTGGAAGCACAGGACTTGAAGTTCAAGGTCAGCAGAACCTCGCTGCAGGTGTCATCTGCAGGGAGCGAAGGCGTCTGGACCCACCTGTGAATCCTGCTCAGTGCCCGCCTAGGCTGTGCCTGCTCTGCAAACTGGCACTCTCATCTGCATCTTAACAAGAACACTGGGGCCCCCCCTGTTTTTACATATTTTTGTTTTGTTTTGTTTTTTGTTTTTGCTTTTTTTAGGTAGAGTCTCGCTCTGTCACCCAAGCTGGAGTGCAGTGGTGGGATCTCAGCTCACTGCAACCTCTACCTCCCGGGTTCAAGAGATTCCCCTGCCTCGGGCCTCCCAAGTAGCTGGGATTACAGGCACGCACCACCACGCCCAGCTAATTTTTTTTGTATTTTTAGTAGAGACAGGGTTTCACTATGTTGGCCAGGCCGGTCTCGAACTCCTGACCTCAGGCAATCTGCCCACCTCGGCCTCCCAAAGTGCTAGTATTACAGGTGTGAGCCACCATACCCAGCCTTGTTTTTACATATTAAAAATACCCAATCTGGGCCTGGTCTGGTGTAAAAAACAAAACAAAACAAAACAAAAACCTTTCCTGGGAACTTGTTTTACTTCAATATCACCCAGAGCCTCAGGGGAAAAGCTTTGAGCACAGGTTTAACAGAGCATGATGGACCCTTTGGCCTGGGAGAGCCTTGGGAAGGGAACACAAACCTGAAGGGAAAAAAGCAAGGCTCAGAAGTCAATACAAAGTGTGACAGCATTTCTAGAAAGTCCCACATAAGCCTGACTAAGCAATTTCTTGTTTGGGGATACATGCATGTTACAGCCTTTTTTTTTTTTTTTTTGAAATGGAGTCTTGCTCTGTCCCCCAGGCTGGAGTGCAGTGGCGCGATCTCGGCTCACTGCAAGCTCCGCCTCCCGGGTTCATGCCATTCTCCTGCCTCAGCCCCCCCGCCCCACTCCCCTGAGTATCTGGGACTACAGGCGCCCACCACCGCGCCCGGCTAATTTTTTGTATTTTTTACTGTAGAGACAAGGTTTCACCGTGGTCTCAATCTCCTGACCTTGTGATCCGCCCACCTCGGCCTCCCAAAGTGCTGGGATTACAGGTGTGAGCCACCGCGCCCGGCCGTTACAACTTTTTTTTGAGAAAAGGTCTCACTTTGTTGCCCAGGCTGGAGTACAGTGGCGAGATCATGGCTTACTGTAATCTCAACCTCCCAGGCTTGAGCCATCCTCCCACCTCAGCTTCCCCAGGAGCTGGGACTACAGGCATGCACCACCATGGCCAGCTAATTGTTTTATTTTTATCTTTTAGTAGAGACAGGGTCTCACTATGTTGCCCAGGCTGGTCTCAAACTCCTGGGCTCAAGCAGTCCTCCCTCATTGGCCTTCCAAAGTACTCAGATGACAGGTGTGAGCCACTGAGCCCAGCCAACAAGTTTTTTTTAAGTGAAGGAAAATGAAAAACAAATGTCAGCTGGGGAAGCAGCTAGAGGCAGCCACAGGAACAACTTGCAGTGAGTGTTGGGCAGCAGGTTGAGTCACTCCCTGGCTCCACTGGGCTGTGCGATGTGCACACGCTTCATGTATGCCTTAAGCGATGTTCAAAAGAACACAATGCCACATGAAGCCTAACTCAGCGAGCCCTTTCTGTAACAGGAGAAATAACCACCCGTGCTCTTGACCATTTTCTTCCAACAACTGCCAGCATCACCTACTCCCCTCCCCCATCTCCATCTTCCTGCTCCAGCAGCCTCTGCACACAGGTGTCCTCCAGGAGGCCAGGTGGGCACCAAGGTCCTTGAAAAGAAAGAAAACAGAAGCACAGCATTCCACAGCTGGTTCCCGAGAAAACAGCAAAACAACTGTGCACTCGTTCTGAAGGACGGCAGACAAGACGGTGCCTCGACACATGAACTGGTTTTTCTTAATGAGTGATGGGTTTTCGACCCATTCCTCCTGCCCCTTCTGGGAAAACTAGGCAGCCCCAGGCTGTGTCAATGTCATAGGTTGAATTGTGTTCCCCAAAATTCTAAGACTGAAGTCCCAACCGGAATCTCAGGATGTGACCTTCTTCAGAGATAGGGCTTTTACACAGGTAATTAAGGTAAAATGAGGCATTACAGTGGGCCTTAATCCAATGACTAATGTCCTTATAACAAGAGGAGACTGGGACACAGGCTCACACACACACACCCCTAGGGAAGAGGGAGAAGACAGTCATCTACCATCCAGGAAGAGATGCCTCAGGAGAAACCAAACCTGCCAACACCTTGGTCTCTGCCTTGCTGCCTCCAGGACGGTGAGGGAATGCATTTCCGAGGGTTCGGCCACCCAGCCTGTGGCACCTGCTGTGACATCCTCAGAAAACGAAGACTGTGCTCCGTTTTCTCCACCTCCTGTGGTTTGAGGACAGACCCAAGCCCGGGATAAAGCACGCTAGGTTTGGAATTCACTCCCACACTCCTTAAGGTAGTTCATACACAACCTTTGCTGAATTCCTTCAGCTTTCTGTGCCTCCGTTTTCTCACTGGTAAAGGTGGGATCCTATGGCCTTCATCATGAGAGCTGTTAAGAAGATTGAGTTCAAGCTGGGCACGGTGGCTCACGCCTGTAATCCCAGCACTTTGGGAGGCAGATCACAAGATCAGGAGATTGAGACCATCCTGGCTAACACGGTGAAACCCCATCTCTACTAAAAATACAAAAAATTAGCCGGGCATGGTGGCGGGCATCTGTAGTCCCAGGTACTCAGGAGGCTGAGGTAGGAGAATGGCGTGAACCCGGGAGGCAAAGCTTGCAGTGAGCAGAGATCGTGCCACTGCACTCCAGCACGGCAGACAGAGTAAGACTCCGTCGTCTCAAAAAAAAAAAAGAAAAAAAAAGAAAAAAAAAGGATTGAGTTCATGGGAAGTTTAGAACAATGCCTGACACAGAGAAACACTTCAATAATGATGTTGGCTACTATTAGTATTTTTAATAGGAGATTTTTATTCATTAAGCAAGTATTTATTGAGCATCTGCTATGCCCTAGGGACAAACAGACCTAGATGACACTCGTCAAGTTTAGTTGAATGGACCTAGCTGCAGGTACTATACATGGCCTGGAGGGGACCCGTCAGTATCCTCCTGGCTCTAGGAGCACCTCATACTGCTGCACCCCAAGGGCCTGGATGGTTGCTGGTGTACATTAGGCACTCAACATCTGCACAGTGAAAGGAAGCCAGAAGGCGGACCCCCATTGGCTCAGTCCAGCCCTTTCCTTGCTACTGCTCAGACAGAGCTTGGAGCCTCCCTCTTGAGCAGCTGGGCAAGGCCACGGCAGCTCTCACTTTTCTGCAAATGCTGCCCTTTCCTTGGTCCCCAGGTTCAGTGGTCCCTGGAGCCCACTCCCGGATGTCCTCTTCCTCACACAAAGATCCTGAAAGGCAACCTCAGTTCCCACAGCCCACTCCTAGACTTTGCTACATTCATTCATCCATTTGACTCACTTTTTTTTTTTTTGAGATGGAGTCTCTCACTGTCACTCAGGTGTCACTCAGGCTGGAGTGCAGTGGTGCCATCTCAACTCACTGCAACCTCCACCTCCCGGGTTCAAGTGATTCTCCTGCCTCAGCCTCCCGAGTAGCTGGGATTATAGGTGCCTGCCACCACGCCCAGCTAACATTCTGTATTTTTGGTGGGGATGGGGTTTCACCATGTTGGCCAGGCTGGTCTTGAGCTCCTGACCTCAGGTGATCCACCCGTCTCAGCCCCTCAAAGTGCTGGGATTACAGGCATGAGCCACCACGACGGCCGAGTGAGCTTTCTTGCAAGGTACATGTTAGGGTCCCTGCAGGACAGAGCCAGCAGGTCGGCTTTATGGGACCAGTACATGCTGCCGAGGTCCTACTCACTAGGAACTGTCATGGCCCTCAACCTTAGGCCCCAGTAGTCATCAAAAAGGGACTCATGGGTGGGAATGAACAACATGGCTTGTGTTCTTGTAGGCCATTCAGGGAAGGGCTGTGCTGCAAGGCTGAGATCAATGTCCCACCTTCAGCCAAGGGCCAAGGCCCCCTGGTCTCCACATAGGGAAACCAGAAGAAGAACTGGTCCCTTGGGCTCCTTGGAGTCACCGATCCAGAGGACTGCAGTGGGACTAGGTCTGCCTTTGTAGTTAACCATATTTGATTACAGCACTTTAGAGTTCACTGTCTGAATGACAATCACAGTCGCTGCCATGAACTGAACCCTTACTATTCCAGGAACAGCTCATATTTTTCACAGAATTTTAACAGTATGATTCCTGAAGGGTTAGGTCATTCTTAAATTTGATATGCCAATGACAAAAAAAAAAAAAAAAATTAGCAAGAAAAGAAAAACATCATCTTTTTTTTTTTTTTTCTCATGAACCTACCTTCATTGTATCTGAATATGTGTACCCTTCAAGAAGGCTCACTCGGCCCGGTGCGGTGGCTGATGCCTGTAATCCCAGCACTTTGGGAGACTGAGGCGGGTGGATGTCATGGAGGAGCTGGTTGAAAACTGAATTCCCTTAAAATACATGTGATGTTCGAGACATTCTGCTGGAATGTAGAACTGACATTCAGGCTGAGGCAGCATTTCCACAGTTCCTCCCGGCCCGGGTCATTTATGCACAGATGGCACAAAGGGTTCATTCAGCAGGAGAACCTGAGGCCTAGCAGCCTGTCCGAGCCCTGCAGCAGGTAAGCGGGGGAGTTCTGTTCTGGTTTCCTTCGGCTGCCAATCCAGCACTTTACATTCTAAAGAAGAATGCAAATTTCCAAGAAAAGCCAGAGAATCAATTAACTAAAGGTATCACATTTTCCTTTGTAAGTGATTTTTGAATCCTGTCTGGAACAAAGTGGGTACACATATATACATGCATGCGTAACATGCTTTAACTAATGAGTTATGGTAGAAGACCTTTCTCACTTATTTTCCGTCAGTCAAGCTATAATCATGCTCATTAATTTGTGATGTAAGAAATTGATTTTGTGGGAAAGTTTGTTTTTGTTTTTGTTGTTTTCACCTTTTAGTGGGCAGATCTTTGGAGAAGGCCTGGAGAGGAGCAGCTGGCAGAGGCGGCTCCTTGAAAACAGAGCAGCAGTCAACCACAGTTGCCCCTCAGCCCTTCCACTGGTCCCATGAGAGTAAGCATTTCTCCCGGGCGCAGTCTGTTTTCGTCAGTATCTGTATCCCCAGGCATCCGTCCATACCTGGCCCTTGTGAACTGCTCATATGCTGATGAATGAATGGACTGATGAAAGAATGAATTGGAAAACCCAGTTTCCCCAGCACTGTTAAATTCTACTTTCCAGTCCTCTTTAGCACCTGCTCAGACCAGCAAAGAGCAGAACTTGAGCCACAGATGGTGATCGGATTTGGGCAATGTGGCCCCATAGATGGGCCTATCTCCCACTAGGAGCTGGCGCAAGTGACAGGGAAGAGTTCCAGAAAAGTCTTTCTTGGTGAATTAGCCTGTTTGTTGCAACACTTTTGTAGATGTAATTCCATCTCTTTTTTCTCTAAAGGAACATGCAGAGAGAAATGAGGCGGGGAGAACTGGCTCACGTGTTGCCAGATAATGTCCCTTGAGAACTTTGAGAACCAGTCCCTGGACTGCTGAGACCTCTCCCACTGCCCAGTCCATAGTCAGAGAGGCCCCAGTATCCCCGTGCTGCTCACCACGAGCTCCCTATGTTGCAACAGTAACTTGTGCCCCAGCGCTTGCTCCCCCTAAGCTTCTTGGAAGTCTCCGTCTGACAGCCCCTGTGTCTTTGCACAATGTCTGGTTTGCCATGAGGATTTAATAAGTACTAAGTGATAGGATGAATGCCTATTTGTTGGATTGTGCTGTGAGAGGGATAAAGGTCTACATTCTCCATGGATCTAAGAACTGTCTCTTTTTTTTTTTTTTTCTGAGACGGAGTCTCGTTCTGTCGCTCAGGCTAGAATGCAGTGGTGCAATCTCAGCTCACTGCAAGCTCCACCTCTCGGGTTCACGCCATTCTCCTGCCTCAGCCTCCCGAGTAGCTGGTACTGCAGGCACCCACCACCAGGCCCGGCTAATTTTTTTGTATTTTTAGTAGAGACGGGGTTTCACCGTGTTAGCCAGGATGGTCTCAATCTCCTAACCTCATGATCTGCCCACCTTGGCCTCCAAAGTGCTGGGATTACAGGTGTGGGCCACCGTGCCTGGCCCAGAACTGTCTCTTAGTTATCTTGATACTGTTAGCACCTAGAGTTGTTCTTCAGTAAATAGCAAATAAATGCATTCCTCAGATAAATATCTTTCAATGTCTTCAAAATGAATCTAATTTTATTGTTGAAGTTATTCAGTTACAGTAATCCTTTAAAGGCAATGGAAAGGGAATAAACCCTAAAACTGAAAGATCTGGGTTAAAATCTCACTTCTATGTAGGGAATTTGGTCTCACTGTTAGACTTAGCCCCCAGCTCAGAATTGGACAGAGAGAAGTTGGAAGAGACCCAGAGAGGCTGTCCTATGGAAAATGAACATCTTGAGTGTCTTGAGAAAATTAACAAAGCTTGCTGAGCTTCAGTTTCTTCCCATGTAAAATAATTCCTGTTATTGTCCATGCAGGAAACATTGCATTCTGCACAGCCAGCAACAGGAACAGCAGAAATGTCATTCTTTCTCCTGTGTTTCAGTCTCTTCCAATTTCAGATAATGAGTCTGGACCAGATGGTCGCTAATGGTTATTCCAGCTCAACATTTGCTAATTTTCTAAAAACTAAAGAAAGGAGCTTGGGGGTGTGTTTTGGGGCAATGTCTTGCAAGACTGAGATATGAGGGGGATCTCCAGAACATCAGATAGGGGGCCCTGGGGAGTCAAGGTCAGGCCTAAGTTATATTCCTGCCCATCTCTGCCCTCTTCCTCCCCCAACCTCGCTGCCTTCATAGCCATCCTATTTTAATATGCTTGGCCTGATCCCTAGATAGATTAATTTCATTTCAGGAACTTTGATACCTGAGCTGTGGCTCTGGAAACTATGTCTCCAGAGGCAACACAATTCACCAAAAGCTAATCGCTGGTGTCAATTGGAATTTAAAAAGTTAGATACAATTTCAACCAAAAGCAGATGCTTGGCATTTTAATGGGATATTACATTTATGAATTTCGATACGCCTCAAAAAATATTTCTTAAGGAGTTTAAGAGACCATTCTTTGTTACGTTTATGAACCCTGAGGCATACGAGTTAGCTACTCATCCCCTAGTAGTTCACAGACTCTGCAAGGCATGTGGCATGATGGAAAGAATGAGACCTGAAATGGGAAGGAAAGCCCCATGTTCAAAAGTTCGGTCCTTCTCCTACTAATTTGTTACTTAAGTGTCGGTTTCTTCACAGTGGAAATAGATCTTTTTTGCCCACCTTGTAGGATGCCATATGGCTTGGAAGTAAGACAAGTCAAACATGGAGCCTCACACCTGGCTCTGGAACAGAACTGTTAGCCCTGCTGCCTGTCACTCTGCTGTTCTCTGATCATAAAATGACTCCTTGCGGGCTGGGCACAGTGGCTCACGCCTGTAATCCAAGCACTTTGGGAGGCTGAGGAAGTAGATCACCTGAGGTCAAGAGTTCGAGACCAGCCTGGCCAACATGGGGAAACCCCATCTGTACTAAAATTACAAAAAATAGCCAAGCGTTGTGGCGCATGCCTGTAATCCCAGTTATTGGAGGGTGAGGCAGGGATTGCTTGAACCCAGGAAGTGGAGGCTGCAGTGAGCTGTAATCATGCCACTGCACTCCAGCCTGGGTGACAGAGTAAGGCTCCATCTCAAAAACAAACAAACAAACAAACAAAATTACAGGCATGGTGGCTCATGCCTGTAATCCCAGCACTTTGGGAGGCCGAGGCAGACGGATCACCTGAGGTCAAGAGTTCGAGACCAGCCTGACCAACATGGTGAAACCTGTCTCTACTAGAAATAAAAAAGTTATCTGGGCATGGTGGTGCACGCCTGTAATCCCAGCTATTCGGGAGGCTGAGGCAGAAGAATCGCTTGAACCAGGAGGCGGAGGCTGTAGTGAGCTGAGATCATGCCATTGCACTCCAGCCTGGGCAATGAGAGTGAAACTCCATCTCAAAAGCAAGCAAACAAACAAACAAAATGGATTCATTGTCATTATGAAAAAAATCAGAAAATAAATAAGTAAATGTAGTTACTATAATGCTGGCATCTATATTCCAACAGTGTTAATATTTAGTTCGTATGTTTTTAATCATAGCATAGATTTTTAAAATACTTTGAATTGAGCTACATAAACAATTTTTTTTTTGCATTTCATATCTCAGGAGGAGTATTTGTTCATATTACTAAGACCATGTATGAGCATCACTGATGACCGGCTACGTCTCTTCCCATCATAGGAATGTGTCATCATCAATGTGATCATTCTCCTATTATTGAACATTTCATTTTCACGTTTTAAAAATCTTGGCTTTGGCTGGGCGGGGTGGCTCACGCCTGTAATCCCAGCACTTTGGGAGGCCAAGGCAGGCGGATCACCAGGTCAGGAGATGGAGATCATCCTGGCTAACATGGTGAAACCCAGTCTCTACTAAAAATAAAAAAAATTAGCCGGGCGTGGTGGCGGGCGCCTGTAGTCCCAGCTACTCGGGAGCCTGAGGCAGGAGAATGGCGTGAACCCGGGAGGTGGAGCTTGCAGTGAGCCGAGATCGCTCCACTGCACTCCAACCTGGGCGACAGAGTGAGACTCTGTCTCAAAAAAAAAAAAAAAAAAAAAAAAATCTTGGCTTTTATGAATAACTCTTTAATAACTTTCTTGTAGATAAATCTCTGTTTATACTTTTATTATTTTTAGACTTGTATGAAGATTATTATTCAGTCAGACCTAAAGCTTTAGATACCAGTTGCCCTGTAGTTTTCCAGAAATACAACGCCAGTGTTCTCTCTCCCTGGAGGTTGTCTAGTAACTAAGTTGAGCACAGTAACTTAAAATCTTTGTTTAAAATATAGGGCAAGGCTGGGCATGGTGGCTCACACCTGTAATCCCAGCACTTTGGGAGGCCGAGGCAGGTGGATCACGAGGTCAGGAGTTCAAGATCAGCCTAGCCAAAATATTGAAACCCCGTCTCTTCTAAATATACAAAAATTAGCTATGCATGGTGGCAGGCACGTGTAATCCCAGCTACTCAGGAGGCTGAGGCAGAGAATTGCTTGAACCCGGGAGGTGGAGGTTGCAGTGAGCCAAGGTCGCGCCACCACACTCTAGCCTGGGCAACAGAGTGAGAATCCATCTCAAAAAAAAAAAAATGTGCCATTCTATATGGCAAAAATGGATAGCTCCTTATCACTTTTAATTTGCTTCTCTCTGAATCTTCTGCTGTGTTTAATTGATGATGTTATAGGCTGGCATCATGCCCAGTTTGGCCAAGAAGAATTGGTCTCCTGGTCAGGAAGGTCTTTTCCCTACAAAGTCATGGAATGACTAAGGGACTCTCCAGATGCATCTAGTTAAAAGAATAATCTGTCCATCCTGCAAAGCACACTTCCTATCCTCATTTAGAATGTTTATGCTGAGAAAGCACCACTGTTTATATTCAATTGACCAAGCTCAGGAAATGGTTCATCAAATTGGTCAGTCATTTAATTTTCTTGAGATCAGTCTTCATGATTATGCAGCTCCTAAATTTAAAAAGTCTGACTATGCACAAATTTTCTTTTTTTTCTTTTTCTTTTTTTTTTTAATTTTTATTTTGAGATGGAGTCTTGCTCTGTCACCCAGGCTGGAATGCGGTGGCGCAATCTTGGCTCACTGCAACCTCTGCCTCCCGAGTTCAAGGGATTCTTGTGCCTCAGCCTCTTGAGTAGCTAAGATTTCAGGTGCATGCCACCATGCCGGCTAATTTTTGTATTTTTAGTAGAAATGGGGTTTCACCATGTTGGCCAGGCTGTTCTCCAACTCCTGACCTCAGGTGATCTGACCTCCTGAAGGGCTGGAATTACAGGCGTGAGCCACCACATCCAGCCTATTTTTTTTTTACTGGTATCTTCGTGCCTGGATGTGAGCTCAGCAGATGAGTTCCTGCTCATATCTGGGAGGGAGAGAGCCACGTGAAAACATTACTTGATGGGTTTTATGAAGGACGTACGAGGGGAACGACAGTGGAGCCCTGTCCATCCTGAAGAGGACAGAGCGGTATTCTTGGAGGGCAGCACTAAGCAAGTCCTGAGGCATAAGCACGGCACTGCAATAATGAACGCCTTACACGATTCCAAAAGGAAAAGTCAACGTGTTGCTCCTCTTAAAATGTTTTTGGAATTGTTTGTCATTAGCTACATGTTGCTGTGGATTTGAATTATCTCCATAATTAAACTCTAACAAGTAAAAAAAATATTTTTTAAAAAACAAGATGATGGGGAAAGGCTCTTTAATGTACTCTTTGTGTTTGTAACAGAAAGGAAACAAAACAGAAAACAAACCATCGAATTGAAACCAGCACTTTCCTGCACGTTAACGAGACATCCTCACAAATACTAGAAAAAGCAGGTCACCCCTCGGTGAGGATCCCATCTACCCACACACATCCCTCTTTAAAGTCCCTGTAATAACAAGTCTGCTTTTGGTGGGGTTGTGAATGAGCAGGCATGCCCTACCCCAGTCTTCCTCTGGAGATTTCCCCCTGCTGCTTTGAGCTGATCCCTGAAGCTGGACGGGCTGTACTTTCCCAACTAAGCCATTATCTCCCCTCCACTCTCAGTGCGGGGCAAGTGCAACCTCACTCCACTCCCCCCAGACGTCAGGCAGGCCACCAGCCCAGGAGCTAGGAATGCAGGGGTGAAGGCTGCCTTCTCCAAACAGGCAAATGGAATAACTCTGACAAGAGTTGGTGTCTGGCATACCTAGTGGCATTCAGCAAACCTAGCCTGTGGGCAAGACGAGTGTCCTGTCCTGTTGTCTGGCGACTCTGGTGACTCTCCAATATCAGACAAAGAAATATCTCCTTCTGAGACAATATACACCTGCCTGAACTGGCCTGAAACGAGAGGTGGTAAAATTTCTCCCTCAGTAACATGTGGGTGATGGGATTCTGGATGAAATTTTTTCTATTATCTTAACTTTCAGTGCACTGATTAGATTGTTACTACATTTAATTGAGGGGAGAAACTGGAAGAAGGCTATAGAACCTTTTTTTTTTTTTTTTTTTTTTTTTTTTTTTTTTTTTTTGAGACTGAATCTAGCTCTGTCGCCCAGGCTGGAGTGCAGTGGCGCAATCTCGGCTCACTGCAAACTCCGCCTCCCAGGTTCACGCAATTCTCCTGCTTCAGCCTCCTGAGTAGCTGGGATTATAGGCGTGTGCCACCACACCCAGCTAATTTTTGTATTTTTACTAGAGACGGGGTTTCACCATGTTGGTCAGGCTGATCTCAAACTCCTGACCTCGTGATCTGCCCACCTTGGCCTCCTAAAGTGCTGGGATTACAGGCGTGAGCCCCCACGCTCGGCCGGAACTTTTTATTACTATGCACATGTTGCAGGAAAATTAATGAAGTTAGCCTGCCTTTCCAGTATATGAAAATGTGAATCGCTTTGTTTATATGTTTGAAAAGACGTACGGGAATATATACTTAAAGTCCTGCCATAACCAGCTGCTCTTTAGCATTTGTTTCAGTGGGCACCCCCCACCCCCATCCTGCACTCTTTAGGCTGCCACTGGCTGTCCCCACTGCACGGTCCTCTGGGGACCACCCCGGAGGCTGTGTGCAGGGTCAACCAGGAACCCCATCTGCCCACCTCAGGAACAGGGCAAAGGTCCAGGAACCCACACCTCCTCCCCAACCCACACCCCCTCCCCAACACACGATGCCCATTGGTCCTTGTCCCCACTGCCCAGTGACCACCTGGTGCTGCCCGAGGTTGCCTTCCTGTGACTGGTCTGGGTAGGGCCCTCAGGAGGGAGGCCAAGATGTGCTCGTGTGAGTGCCTGCAGGGCCAGGTCAGTGCACACTGAGGCGACAGGTAGGGCAGGCAAAGGGCAGGAGACGAAGGAGCAGGGATGGTGCAGGGGAGGAAGGGTTCTTCAACCTTGTCTTCAACGAAGCTCACACAGCAACAATGAGGGAGAGTGTTGCAATGAGGGGTGGGATGCCCCTAGGTGGAGGCATGGAGGGAACCTGCATCCAGTGGGGATGCTTCCAGGTGAGAAGGCACAAGGGAGGGGTGAGTGCAGGTGGGCTGCCCCACCAAAGGCTGCTTCCTGAGCCTGGCCTTGGTGGCTCTCTGGCTCCCCAGGCCCCAAGAATAGAGGCCAGCGTGGACACGACCCAGGTAAGCAGGTAGCACTTGTGGGGTGGACAGGGAGGGGGTGAGGAGTGCTGTCGCTGCTCTGAGTAGTGGAGTTCTGGCTGACAGTGGGGGGGTCTAGGATTGGGGTACAAAAGGGTAAAAACCAACTACAACACAAGGAGATAAATGCAGCAACTGTCATACTCACCTAGTGCTTACCCCATGTCAAGTGTTAAGGGCCTTGAAGAAGTGGGTGGCTAGGAGCCAGTTCTTGGCAGCCTGGCCTCCAGGAAGGCAAGTACACACTGGGAGCACCAGCCTTGTCCTCCAGAGTGTCACAATTCAGTACTGAGTCAGGATGTAGATGGATGTGGGAGGAGACCTTGAGCAGCCAGTGGGCCTCTGTGCATCAGGACACCCTGTAGCCCCTGCCTGTACTGGGGATCAAGAACTGAAGGCCCAGTCAGGATTGCTGGCTATGATCACCCTCACCCAGCTCAACCAGAAAGCTGTCCCCACCCAGAGAATGGGGGATACCCAGAGTGCCTGGAGGATGAAGAGTGTGGAGGATCTGAGCCCACTCACCCAGAATGACACCTGGGCTCCTGCAGAGCCACTCAGGACATCAGGACACTACGTTGAGCTTCTGGGATCTGGTGGGGAAGCCTGGGCATCCCACTCAAGAGGATTTCAATGCAGCTCCACACCTCCGGCCATGAGCCCTTGTTCCTGCCTTCCCTCTGAGGATTCCCCTTTCCTTTTTTTGCAACTCACAATGAGTATCCCGGCCTGGGCATCCTTCCAGGAGTCAGTGAAACCATTTCTGTATACCACCTTGCATTGTGCCTAGCTGAGCCAGCAAGATCCAGTATCTTGCAAGCCACCAGCCTTCTCTAGGGTGATTCCAAATGAATTCTGGGAAGGCCCAGCCTCACTCATTGCCTTGAACAGAAATAGCAGCTCCCTGCTTCCCCAGCAGGCTCTGAACACTTCTCTGCATTTTTTAAATGTGCAGGCACTCTTCCGAAGGACTCAGCGTCAGCTATGTGTGAAGCAAGAGGGGTTTTAGTAAATCCCGAACCACTCAATACCCTCTCCAGGATATGTCCTCCACCCACCATGGAATTTACAAATGAGTAACAAGTGAGAAGGTGTGCTGGCTTGGGGGCACCCAGCCCCGAACTCAAATATTACTTCTTTTTTGAATAGTTGTGTGGCCTGGGCAAGTTGCTTAACTTCTCTGAAGTTGTTTCCTTACCTGCACAATAAAAGCAAGCATTTAGGAGAAGACTAAACTGAATAGCATCCATGAAAGTACTAGGTATAGTGCCTGGTGACCATGAGCTTCCTTTTCCTAAGAGCACGGGAAACTTTCCTGTAATCTACAAACGGGAATACCTGAGGTAACTCAGGTGGGGATTCTAATTTCCATTCCACCATGGAAGGTGCATCAATGGTCTGGAACAAAGCCGCCTATTCACCAGTCACATTTGGGGGAACCTCCCCTGTGCCAATCCATAGATAAGGCACTGGGAATGTAAACATGAATATGGCTTCTGCTTTCTGGTAGCTGACAGTGTGGGGGTCTGGGATTGGGGTACAAAAGGGTAAAAACCAACTAGAACACAAGGAGATAAATGTAGCAACTGCCATACTCACCTAGTGCTTACCCCGTGTCAAGTGTTAAATACTTCCCATATTTCCGCTCAATGAATGATCACACATCCCTACAAGGAACTCACAGTTATTAACCCCATTTAAAAAAAAAAAATTTTTAAGACAGAATCTCACTCTGTTGCCCAGGCTGGAGTGCAATGGTGCAATCTTGGCTCACTGCAACCTCCACCTCCCGGATTCAAGCAATTCTCCTGCCTCAGCTTCCCAAGTAACTGGGATTACAGGCACGCACCACCACACCCAGCTAATTCTTATATTTTTAGTAGAAACAGGGTTTCACCATGTTGGCCAGGATGGTCTCGATCTCCTCACCTCATGATCTGCCCGCCACGGCCTCCCAAAGTGCTGGGATTACAGGCATGAGCCACACGCCCGGCCATTAACCCCATTTTAAGGATAAGAGCGAAGCACAGAGATGTTCCAACTTTGCCACGGAGTGGCAGAGTAAGATATAGACCCAGTCCCGCACCCAGTTCGTGCCCTTGACCATTTGTACCAAAGACACTTGACTAATTCAACGAACAAGTACACAGGCCTCCAGAGGAGGGAAGTTTAATTCTATGTAGAATCCTGTAGGCTGAGTTCGGGAGTGAATAAGGCTTTGATGCACAGAGAAGGTGGGAGAGGCATTCCAGAGAGAAGGCACAGGTTGAGTGAAGATGCAGTTGCAAGAAGCTTGAAGGCCGAAGGCCACATAGAGGAACGGTCCTGGAGGGGATGTGAGGAAGTCAGGACAGAGGCAAAATGGAAATGGAGGCCTCCAAAGTCACTCACTTAATTACAGGAAAATCTAATTATACTATTCATAGATGGGAAAAGGCAGCCAGGAAGCAGAGCAGCAGCGCCAAAGGAACAAAGGAGATCAAGTGAAAGGTGTCCATGTCTGCAAGATGAGGTGCTCAGGGCAGGGGGTGCAGGGTAAGCTGGGAGACGAGTCTGGAAGGGCAGTTGGTAAGGGCCAGAAGTGGCTACATCTTGGTCACGGGGAGCCCTTGACATACCCCCAACACCACCTACCAAGACTAATACTCTCAGGTGTGTGGGAAGCAACATGCACAGTGGGCTACTGTGAAAAGACGCATGTGCTCAGGCGCATGTGTGTACAGAAAGAGATGTTCAAGGGTATCAACAACCCCTTAGTGAAAATATCTTGAGGCTCTTGAGACAGGCTGACAATTTTCTGATACTTTTCTTAAGGCTTGCTAGTGCCGTCAGGCTGCTATAACAAAGTACCATGGACTGGGTGGCTCACACACAACAGAAATTTGTTTCTTGCAGTTCTCATGGCTGAAAGTCCAAGATCAAGGTGCCAGGAGATTTGCTGTCTGGGGAGAGCCCACTTTCTAGTTCACTGATGATGCCATCTCCCTGTGTCCTCACATGACAGAAGGGGTAAGTGAGCTCTAAGGGCCCTTATCGCATCACACAAGCCGAGCACTGAGAAGCTATGCGGTCCCTGAAGGCCCACTCCTGGTCAGACACCTCTGTGTTTCTCTCTGTTCTGGTCTTGACGGAATCTAAACAAACGAAAGGCAGTTCTTGAGCCTGTGTAGCCCCCTAACCTGGGCCAAACTCCAAACACACCTGGATCTTCACCTTTGTCATCTGTCAATTGTGACCGATAAAAATACCTTCCTCCGGCCGGCACGGTGGCTCACGCCTGTAACCCAAGCACTCTGGGAGGCCGAAGCGGGCGGATCTTGAGGTCAGGAGACTGAGACCATCCTGGCTAACACAATGAAACACCGTCTCTACTAAAAATACAAAAAATTAGCCGGGTGTGGTGGTGGGTGCCAGCTATTTGGGAGGCTGAGGCTGGAGAATGGTGTGAACCCGGGAGGGGGAGCTTCCAGTGAGCCGAGATGGTGCTACTGCACTCCAGCCTGAGCGACAGAGTGAGACTCCGTCTCAAAAGAAAAAACAAAACAACAACAACAACAAAAACCTTCCTTCCAGGTTTTAGTCACTTTTCCCCCGGCACCCCTGCTAGCCACGTGGTAAATGTTCAATACAACTAATATCAATAATGACTCAAGTTTATTGATCGCCACCTCTCTCTTTCCTCCATGGAGTGCTTACTGGGAGGATGGAGCCTCTTGGGGCACGTGGCTTTCCCACACATCTGCATCAGCCATCGCGAGACTCCGCAGGCCAGCACTGTGGACAGGCAGACAGTGAAGCCCCCCAGCCAGAACAGCTCAGCCTGCCAGGAGAAGCAGAAACCCCCAAAGTAATCACTTCTCAAGCGCCTTTGAGACCCCAGATGTTAGGAAAACAATTATTTTCCCTCGTGTAAGACATGCCCAGTTTCTTTCCCTCTGCTAAACAAATCAAATACAACCCTGAGCCCTCCTCCTTCTAGCCTGGTGGAAAATCCAGCCTTGACATTCTGAGGGCCTCTCTCTACCCCACAGGGGGTTACCAAAGCCCTGAGAGCTTTTTCAAATTTTATGGATAACAAACATTTGAAAAAAGACAAAAAATCAAATTATCATGAAGTGGACACACCCATAGAACCACTTCCCAGGTCCAGAAAGAACAACAGTCCTCCAGGACCACCCCCACATCCCTCCCAGCATCCACCCTTCCCAGGCCCCACAAATGACCACTGTCCTGACCGCTGCCTCCCTCCCTGGGGCCCGGCCAGAGCCGCATTCCTGCTGTTGACTCTGTTAGTGACCTCCTCATCCCACTGCTCGGGTGACTCGTCTGCCAAATGCAAGAATCAAATGGGGACAGGAGTTTAGTGTACCCACTGAACCCTAAGCCCCAAAGTAGGAGCTTCAGCCACATAGCTTTGGGTTTTCCCAGGATCCCTCGGGTGCCCTGCCTGGGGCGTAGGATGCCAGGGGACAGGAGCTCTGCTTTCACGACGGGTGAATCCTCGGTTCTCCTGTAAGTGCGGAGAAGCTGGGGTAGTTCCCACACTCAAACATTCCCCAAGCCAGGGCTGGGCGCCTGTGGGAATCCCAGCAATCCTACAGTTTCAATCAAGTCCTATAATTTCCCGCACCCTGCCTCTATTTCAGGGACCTGCTGCTCAGAATTTGGAAATGCAGATGTGGTTTGCCTGTGTTGCCACTGCTCTTGTGAGTTGTAAGGCAGTGATTACAGGCTCCGTGGGCAGCAGGGAGCAGCCAACTGGATTGACGGCACATTTTTAGCTTATTTTAAAATCAGCAACAGCATTAACAAAAATCTTGTGCCTTCCCATTTATATTTTCTTCCAAAAGAAAAAACACTGTACTTCCTAGCAGTCTGCGGCCGGAATGGGAAGAAAGGAGAAATCATTTGAAAGTGCGAGGAATATCAGAGGAAATTTTAGAAAGGACTTTAGGCCATGTCTAGCTTTCTCATAGTAGTGACCCTGTTCCTCCCCCCAAACTGGAGCATTTTAATTTTTTTTTTTTTTTTTTTTTTTAGACAAAGGAGCCCAGGCTGGAGTGCAATGGTGTGATCTCGGCTCACTGCAACCTCCGCCTCCCAGGTTCAAGCAATTCTCGTGCCTCAGCCTCCTGAGTAGCTCGGATTACAGGTGTGTGCCAGGACACCCAGCTAAGTTTTTGATATTTTTAGTAGAGACAGGCTTTCACTGTGTTGACCAGGCTGGTCTCGAACTCCTAACTTCAAGTGGTCAGCCCACCTCGGCCTCCCAAAGTGCTGGGATTACAGGCATGAGTCACCGGCCCAGCCGATTCACTTCTTAATAAATCATCCAAACCAATGATTTGGTTCCAAAAGAGACAGATATCATTCAAACACCTTTTCCTTTAGTTCATACTGTAAGACAATGTGTTTTAGCCACATTTTGCTTGAAATCCACAAACTTGTCAGATACCCACCTGGGTAGAGCAGGACAGCAGAACTGAAGGGCAAGAGGGCTCATCCTGACTTCCCTCCCGGAGCTCCAGGGAGCAGGTTGATCACTTTGATCTAAACCAGGCAAGGCAGAGACCTAGGAGGCAGGAAGTCAGTTTATAGGACGTGACATTGGCATTTGCCCAGTGGGTGATGCAAGAGGGAGGTTGAGGTCGTAACACGTCATTTTCATGCTGCATCTTACAAAGACCCCTGACCTCTGAGCTAAACTGACTTGGGGCAGCTCCCACCTGGTGAGCCTCAGCTCCTCCTCCTCAGATGAGGTTGTCACCTTGCAGGTAAGCAGAGGGCTTGTGAGTCTCAAAGGAAAGAAGCTCTAGGAGAGGAAAGGCTCTGTAGCCATGGGCCTGGAGGGGCCTGAGGCTCTATTTGTGGAATGAGTGTGTTAGATGAACTGGGGGTCTGGACCAGATAAGAAAGTCTCCAGGTTTAGGCAGTACATGTGTCCAGTACAGGCAGCAGAAGGACATACTGGCCAGAGGGGCTGAAGCCGTCACTCGGGCCCCAAGGCCAGAGGGTCCAAGGTACATGATAGAGATGGCCGGTGTAGCTGAGAGGCATGAAGTTGGAAATAAAAAATAAATTATGGGCCGGGCGTGGTGGTTCACGCCTGTAATCCCAGCACTTTGGGAGGCCGAGGTGGGCGGATCACAAGGTCAGGAGATCGAGACCATGGTGAAACCCCGTCTCTACTAAAAATAGAAAAAATTAGCCGGGCGCAGGGGCGGGCGCCTGTAGTCCCAGCTACTCGGGAGGCTGAGGCAGGAGAATGGCGTGAACCCGGGAGGCGGAGCTTGCAGTGAGCCGAGATTGCGCCACTGCACTCCAGCCTGGGCGACAGAGCGAGACTCCATCTCAAAAAAATAAAAAATAAAAAAATAATAATAATAAAAAAATAAAAAAATAAATTATGGAATCAGAGAGAAGCATGAGTCATTTTCCATGGACTATGCCTGATATTCTTGTTCAATTTAACCTGATTTAGAACTGGTTCAGTTTTATCATTTTATTTTGTACAAACTTATGGAGTACAAGTGTAACTTTGTTACACAGATATATTGTTGTATTAGTCTGTTTTCACACTGCTATAAAGATACCACCTAATTTAAAAAAAGAAAGAGGCTTAATTAACTCACAGTTTCACATGGTTGGGGAGACCTCATGAAACTTACAATCATGGCAGAAGGGGAAGCAGGCACCTTCTTCAGAAGGTGGCAGGGAAGAGAATGCAAGCAAAGGAGTGACTGCCCAACACTTACAAACACATCAGATCTTGTGGGAACTCCCTCACTATCACTAGAACAGCATGGGAAAAGCTGCCTCCATGATCCAATCACCCTCCACCACGTCCCTCCCTTGACACAACACGTGGGGATTACAGTTCCAGATGAGATTTGGGTGGGGCCACAGAGCCAAACCATATCAAGTGTGTAGAGGTATTTTAGTGTATTCAACATCCAAATAATGTACATTATACCTATTAAACAATTTCTCATCATCCACCCCTCTTCTTCCCCCCACCCTTCTGAGTCTCCCTTCTGAGTCTTCATGGAACAGGTTCATTTTTATGTGAAACTGCAAACACAAACCACTCCCAAGGACTTGGAATTTCCAGAGTGGCCCCCTTCTGCCTCTTAGGACTCAACTGCAAACAACATACAAGAAAAGGTGATCATAATGTCTTATTTTAAGTCTCAATTTCATCATCTCCAAGCTTGTCTCATTACAGGCGTGAGCCACAGTGCCCAGTCTAATTTTTGCGTTTTTAATATAGACAGAGATTCACCATTTTGGCCAGGCCGGGATCGAACTCCTGACCTCAAGTGATTCACCTGCTTGGTCTCCCAAAATGCTAGGATTATAGGCGTGAGCCACCCTGTCTGGCCTGATTCTTCCTCTTCTTCTTTGTTTTTGTTTTTTTGTTTGTTTGTTTTAAAAAAAGACTTCATACTTTTCTTTCTTGAGCCTGGGAGGCAGAGGTTGCAGTGAGCTGAGATCCCACCACTGCACTCCGGCCTGGGTGACGGAGTGAAACTCCATCAAAAAAAGAAGGAAGGGAGGGAGGAAGGCAGAGAGGGAGGGAGGGAAGGAGAGAAGGAAAAAAAAGAATCAATATTGCATTTAGAAAAAAAAGTTAGAAACTTCAAAAGTACCCTTTGAAAAAAGCCTTGTTACCTCATTTTATTTATTATGTATTTATTTATTTATTTATTTATTTTGAGATGGAGTCTCACTCTATCACCCAGGTTGGAGTGCAGTGGGGTGATCTCGGCTCACTGCAACCTCCGTCTCTCGGGTTCAAGTGATTCTCCCTTCTCAGTCTTCCGGGTATCTGGGATTACAGAAGTGCACCACCATGCCCAGATAATTTCTGTGTTTTTGTAAAAATGGGGTTTTGCCATGTTGGCCAGGCTGGTCTTGAACTCTTGACCTCAGGTGATCTGCCCACCTTGGCCTCCCAAAGTGCTGGGGTTACAGGCATGAGCCACTGCGCCCAGCCATTACCTTCTTTTATAAATGAGAAAATAGAGCCTCAGGATTCTAAACAGCTTCCTTGAGGCCAGAAAAGTGAGAGACAGAGCTGGGATTTGAGTTCAGACACTCCAGCATCAAACCCCATGCTCAGCCTCAACCCTGTTGCTTCTCCTAAGCCTAAGTTTGCTCTCAAACTTTTTCCCTAGAGAATCTCTACTTACCAAGGCTCTGAGGATAGACCTGGGTACACAATTCAGATTTGTCCGGCACATACATGAAATATTTTAGATGATTCTTCATTTATTTTAGAAAATTCTTGTGAATTGGGCATTTCGTCCATAATTCATGTGGGTTTATTTTGAGGTTTTGTGTTGAAATGATTAGATAACAACTGGAGTTCCCCTGAGAAAAGCTGCAAACACTTAGACCTCACATCCTGGAGCCTGCTGTCCTTAGGGATTTTTCAGTAGGGCTAGTAAGAGTAGCGGAGGTGTCCTGAGGCCTCGTGTACTCATGAGTTCCAGTAAAATTGGCCAGTGGGAGGAGGAGGGGCACCAAGGCTGCATGATGTGTGGTGCAGCCCCTGGGAGCTGCAAGACACTGGATGAGTGGCTTTCTGAATCTCACTTTCTGATCCTGTTAAAGAGGGCTAATTACCTTGCCCCTGCCCTGCCCACATCTTGAGTTTTTGAGAGGGTCCAGATGAGACTGATATATGTAAAACTGCCTCACAAAGATGGTAGAAACCTTTGATTTTGACCCAGTAGGGTGAGAGGAGCCTCCCATTACTCAAGGCCAGTGACAGAGCCATCTGTCCTGCTGTGGAGCTGGCCATGGGCATTCCCACTGAGCCTCAAAATAGGGGTAACAGGCTCCAGGGCCTGGGCCACCCCTTGACACTGTTGCCCTTAATGAGAGTCCCTGTCCAGGAGCAGACAGCAAACAGGGTGGGTGAAAGGGCAGCCTGAGATAATAAGCCCAGAGGGGTTGATCTTCGCTTCTAAGGAGCCCAGACGGAGGAGGGAAGGTCCAGAGTACCCCACACAGGAGGAACGCAGTGCCAGTTAAGTGCCTGCTGTACACCATCCTCTTCCTAATTGACACAGCACTCCGAAGAAAAACACCTTTCTCATCTTTTAAAGTTGAGAATACAGAGATTCAGGGCCACCATTACTTACCCAAGGTCACCAGCTGGCCAGTGGCCAATGTGGGTCTCAGCTCTGTGTACAGCTCAGCTTGGAAATGCATATTGCCTCTGGGAGAGCCGATATCTGGCTCAGGTGCCAGGATACAAAGGGAGGAGATGTCCTTTCTGCTCCCCCAAGGCCTCTACCAATAGGAGGCTGAGGGGCTACCACCCCTTGCACTGCGGCCCACTCTTCTACAGAGTGAGATTGGCACTTGGAAGGTGAACCTGGTTCCCAACCACAATCCCGAGGTCACTCTAGGTTCAGACACAGCCCCCTTCTCCAACGAGCAATGTGTAACTGGAGGCCTCTTGAAACTAGACCAATTTGGCAAAACCAGAGCGAGCAGACTCAACTGATCGGGTAGTTGCAGGTCTGAAGATTGCAGCTTGTGGGGGCTGCTCATGACATTAGAAAACTGGTAACATGCAGTCACCGGGATGAAAAATGAGAGACGTGGCCGGGCGCGGTGGCTCAAGCCTGTAATCCCAGCACTTTGGGAGGCCGAGGCGGGTGGATCACGAGGTCAGGAGATCGAGACTATCCTGGCTAACACGGTGAAACCCCGTCTCTACTAAAAATACAAAAAAATTAGCCGGGCGTGGTAGCGGGCGCCTGTAGTCCCAGCTACTTGGGAGGCTGAGTCGGGAGAATGGCGTGAACCCAGGGGGCGGAGCTTGCAGTGAGCCGAGATCGCGCCACTGCACTCCAGCCTGGGAGACACAGCGAGACTCCGTCTCAAAAAAAAAAAAAAAAGAAAAATGAGAGACGCTAGCCTCAGGGTAAGGGTAAAGTCACCCCAGCAATCCCAACAGTTTGTAAGGAGGCAAACTAGCTGGGCCGCTGTAGTGAGAATTTGGAGCAGACCCTTCCCTCAATGGGCTAAGGTAATTACAGATACGAGGGATGTCTTTGCTGGTGGAGAAATGCCTCATCCTCCTGATTTAACGCTCACTAAGCACTTGCAAGGCTGAGAGAGGCTGCTGTCGGGACTGCACAGACAAGTGGGATTCAGTACCTTCCTTGGAGAAACAAAAGGCCAGCTTTCGGTCACAGAGGGGAAGGCAGGATCCATGCGTGATGCAGTCTTTATGCATTGATTGGTTCCCCAGCATCCTTCCAGGTGGTCAATGAGTTTCATTCTTTGTTGTCATGATGAACTCATTAATTTTAAAATGATTGATGTGCCCCAGTCCAGAGCAGTCTTTTTTCTTTGTTGCTGCTCAAATTATTCCCTCTGTCGCCATCGGAAGCCTGTCTGAGCTGGGTTTTCAATCATTTGGCATTGCCGCCATGAGCCTCAGAGAGCGTCCTTCTTTAATGATAGTGTAAGATGTTCCAGGCCCCACCCAGGCCAGGAATTAGGGGCTCTCCAAGGTGTTGTGGTGCTTTGGTGGTTCGAGAGCACAGTCTGGCTGCAGCCCAGCCACCTTACCAAACCCACCAGGAGACAAACTCACCTAGAGACCATTCACACACAAAGTTCTAAAGGTTTTTAGACTCAAACAGTCGCCTTGGGAGAACCACTTAAAAATGCACATTACTGTGCTCTACTCTTGGCACCTGTAATCCAGAGAGTCCAGGTTCAATGCCCAGTATCTGTTTAGGTTTTTGTTTTTGGTTTGTTTGTTTGTTTGAGACAGGGTCTTGTTCTGTGGCCCAGGCTGGACTGAGTGGTGTTCCACTCCACTCCATTGCAGTGGGATCATGGCTCACTCCAGCCTGGACCTCACGGGTTCAAGGGATCCTCTCACCTCAGCCCCCCGCCTCCCTGTAGCTGGGACTACAGATGTGCCACCATGCTAGGATAATTTTTGTATTTTTTTGTAGAGATGTTGCTCAGGCTGATCTCAAACTCCTGGGCTCAAGTGATCCTCCCGCCTCAGCCTCCTAAAGTGCTGGAATTACAGGCGTGAGCCACTGTGCCTGGCCCCAGAATCTCTTTTTAACATGCTCCTCAATAATTCTCAAGGGCTATTATGAGCTTTCAGCAAGAGAGACCCTTGGGAACCACTGAAGCCATGGGGGGGCCTTTCTTTTGACTTTTCAGAACAAAAGCCCCGAGTCACTAACAACAATCACTACATAGAATATTTTATGCTGGACCCTCAAGTTAGCATTTCAAAAAGTTTTCTCCATCCTGCCTGGATAATTTTCTGTTTCTATTTTCCTGGGGTGGTAAAAGAAGTGGATAATTTACCAATTTCTTTCCAAACCCAAATGTCTCATCATCTCAAGCCACCCTGAATGTATTTCTGAATTGGGTGACAATCTTCAGATATGGACACATATATTTTTTAAACTTCTGTGTAACTTTCTCAACAAAAATAAAGGAGCAACTTGGGAATGGAAACCCATCTATCTCCTGTGGTTTGGTTTGATGAAATCTTACTGAAACATTAAACCCACACATCCGTCTTGGGTAAAGGGAGGGACGGGACTGAGAGTCCCTCCCAGCATGTCTGGGAGGCTTTCCCATAACTCTGGTCTCCATGGATCAGCCTGGGAAAGTACAGATTTGTAGTCATTTCTGTGTTCAGTGTTTTTTTTTTTTTGGTTTTGTGTTTTGCTGTTTCATAATCCAGAAGCACACCAGCTACTCTTTCTTCTTGCGGTATTGTCTAGAAGATGTGCACAGAGCCTACTGGGACTCTCTATTTATGAAACTTTAGTGGAATGAATGAGATTTTAGAGACTCAAATATGCTGATCAATGGATATTAACCTGAACAGTACGTCCCCACGTCCCCTCTCCTCCCGTCTCCTCTCCTTCACTCCCTAGAACATGTTCCCTGGGGTTGGGGAAAGGAATGATACCACTTGCCAGGGAGCAGCTTCTCTCTTGATCATGAGAGAAAGGACAGTTCTTCAGCGTTTTTGGTCATGAAATTCAGAAGGCAGGAATAAAAACAATCAATCAAACACAGGCTCTGAAAGGAAGGCTGTCTCTGGAAATGAACAGAGCTTTATAGTCTGGGCTAGGAGCTCTTCCAGAACAGGGATGGGGTTTTTATTTTGTTAGTCTCACTTGGGTTTTCTGGGCTCTGAGTGTCTTGCACACAGCTGACAACATAGCACATGCTAAGTCAAGGGTGAAGTAATTAATAATTGAATCAATGGCCCTTCGTTTCAACTGCTATTAAGTCAATAGATGAATCTGGCCCTGACACCCTCTCATAAGCTAATGTTAACTCAAGTTAGTCATGGACACTCACATGACCTGGAATCTTACGCTCCACATGGTGTTTGTCTTTAACAAAAATGTCTTAACACCCTATTTCCAAACTCCTCTAGATAATGAAGTGTCTACTTAGGCAGAGCACTGCTGATGAGCGCAGTGTCTGATGAGAAAAAGCAGAGCTAGGAGGGTGGAGAATCCTCCCAGGGCCCCTCAGTAGGAAGCAGCAGAGCTCGTTCTGTCATATGGGGCCATGGCCTTCTGTTTGCTGTTGTTCCCTGGTCCTAAACCAGGAAAGAAAGGCAGAAATGACAACTGCTTTGCTGGTATCCCTTGCCCTTGTTACCAACTCCTTCTGCACATTTCACAAACTTAACTGATCAAGAGGAAGACTATTTTAACATTTGAGTGAATCGAAACCACATTGGCAGAGCCTGCAGCCTGGGGATCCCTTGTTCTGTGTTTGATGACTTCCTGCTCTGTGAGCATACAAGGGCCGTGCTGCTGCCTCAGCAGGCCTGCAGCTACACAGAAGAAAAGCAGCATTGGACTCAACAGGCAGCTGGCAGCCCTGCCCCAGTCTCACCTGGCCCCTGCTCCATCCTCATTCTCTCACACTCTTGTCACAAACACCGCCCAGATGCACTATCCTGGGCTCACTGACTCAGAGAAGTACAGTGATGGCCCCAAAGGGGAGCAGAGTGCTCCCAATACTGACTATAGTGGCTTTCACGACCCATGGTACTTCTTTAGTCTCGCTTGACTGATTGACCTACAGATGGATATATATTCTTTTGGGAGGTCTTGTCTTTCTGATTGACCTACAGGTGGATATATATTCCTTTGGGAGGCCTTGTCCTTCTCTGGCAAGCTTATTGCATGGGAGAGACGCTTCTTCAATAGTAACTTTAGATCAGCTGCCTTCAGGGAGCTGAGCAAAGCAGGTGTGGAGTAGAGGCTCCAGTGTTTGCTTTTCAAAGTATAGGCCACTTAAATCTCTTCTAATGAGGGGGGTGCTCTGGGATTCCAAAACTTTGCCTGGGGTTTTGGAATGCCTTGGGAAAGTCTAGGATTTGCATTTGAACTCAGGTCACCTTCATTACTAAGAAAAGAAAGCCCAGAAATCCTGTGCCACTGTGAATCTTTTTATCTTCCATGCTAGATCAATTTTTTTCTACATCTCAATCCTGTAAGACAAGAAAACAAGTATGCCACTACACATCCAGAAGACACTTACAGGACATCGTTTTGAGCTGGTTGCTTCCTTGTCTTAAGGCTGTCATTGTCTCCAGCACTCAAGTTGTGGGCTGCAGACCATCAGCCTCAGCTTCGCTTTGGTTCTTGTGAGAAATTCAGCACCTCTGGTCCCACCCTAGACCTTATGAATCAATCTGCATTTCATTTTTTTATTATTATTTTTGAGATGGAATCTCACTCTGTCACCCAGGCTGGAGTGGAATGGCGCGATCTCGGCTCACTGCAACCTCCGCCTCCTGGTTTCAAGTGATTCTCCTGCCTCAGCCTCCTGAATAGTTGGGATTAAAAGCACCACTAGGCCCAGCTAATTTTTTTTTTAAGTAGAAACAGGGTTTCACCATGTTAGGCTGGTCTTGAACTCCTGACTTCAGGTGATCTACCTGCTTCGAACTCCCAAAGTGCTGGGATTACAGGCATGAGCCACCACGCCCGGCAAAAATCTGCATTTTAATGAAATCTCCAGGCAATTTGTGTGAATGTCAAGTTTGGAAACACTGCTTTAGAGGATGCAGAGAGGAAGACTCAGACGCCTTGGGCTTGAGTCCCTGAGTTATCCACTTTTTAGTTGTGTAGGTTAAACACTATAACCACTTTGAGTTTGAGTTTTATCACCTAAATAATGAGAGTATTCATCGAGACTCTTTAAGGTTACAACAATAGAAACAAAACTTTAAATAGGCATAAGCAGAGAGTGAGGTCAGCAAGATGGCAGACTAGGTAACTCCAGGCCCTGTTCTCACGTCCAAACATGAAAAGAACATCTAAATACTGATTAAAATGACTTTATAGGCTGGGTGCAGTGGCTCAAGCCTGTAGTCCCAGCACTTTGGGAGGCCGAGGGGGGCAGATCACCTGAGGTTGGGAGTTCAAGACCAGCCTTGACACGTTGGTCACAACATGGAGAAACCCTGTCTCTGCTAAAAATACAAAATTAGTCGTGTGTGGTGGCTTATGCCTGTAATCCCACCTACTCGGGTGGCTCAGGCAGGAGAATCGCTTGAACCCGGGAGGCGGAGGTGGCGGTGAGCCGAGATCATGTCATTACACTCCAGCCTGGGCAACAAGACTGGAACTCCGTCTCAAAAATAAATAAGTAGGCTGGGCGCGGGGGCTCACGCCTGTAATCCCAGCACTTTGGGAGGCCGAGGCGGGTGGATGACGAGGTCAAGAGATCGAGTCCATCCTGGCGTAGAGTAGAGACCAGTAGAGACCATTCTACTAAAAATACAAAAAATTAACCAGGCACGGTGGCGGGTGCCTGTAGTCCCAGCTACTCGGGAGGCTGAGGCAGGAGAATGGCGTGAACCTGGGAGGCAGAGCTGGCAGTGAGCAGAGATCACGCCACTGCACTCCAGCCTGGGTGACAGAGTGAGACTCCATCATAAAATAAAATAAAATATAAAATAAAATAAACTTCATAGGAGCTCTGGGAAACATCCAAAGGTCTTCAGCAGCCAAGCAAATGTCCAGTCAAGAAAAAGCCACATTAAAAGAGTAGAAAATTTTGTGGCATTTTTATATGCCCCCCTTACTCTATCCCCTCCTCTGCATGGCATGGGTGAAGAGAACCACAGACCAGCTCCCAGTTTTATCTTTCAACTTGGAGGGACCAGAGGAAATGTTATTTGCAATGATCTAACATATCTGGATGTTGCCTGAAGGACTGGTCTGTGTTTCATCTAACTCCGAGCTCAGACAGATAAAAGTAGAATTACTTAGATACCAGGCTGGGAAGAGCCACAGGAAGCAGCAGGCACTGCTCGTGAAAGCTGGAATGGGACTACACACTGGTAGAAGCATGGGAATGGGCGAGTTATGGGTAGAGGAAAACAATAGGATATCTAAGACCCTGGAAAGAAGCTGGGGTGAGACTCTTTCGGAAATTAAGACATTCAAAAGCAGACAGTAAATGGGGTGAATTGGGGGGAGAAAAGTACACACAGGCCCAGGGCAGATGCATGCCCATAAAAGGCCTGAGAGGACCTTATGCCTTCACCCTGGGAGGGTTCCAAAGTTTAGAACTTGCCTTGTTGGTTAGTGATGGTTTTCTAAGTCTGCAAAGACTGGGAGAAATGGTACTTTTTAAGAATGCCCAATTTAAAAAATCAAAAGGCATACAAAGAAACAGAAAAACATCTGTTCAGTGGAAGAAAATAAAGTGTCAAAAAAAATCATCCCTGAAGAAACACTAGCATTGTATTTTCTTTTGTTCTTTCTTTTTTTTTTCTTTTCTCGAGATGGAGTCTCGCTCTGTCACCCAAGCTGGAGTGCAGTGGCGCCATCTCAGCTCACTGCAAGCTCCTCCTCCCAGGTTCACGCTATTCTCCTGCCTCAGCCTCCCGAGTAGCTGGGACTACAGGTGTCTGCCACCACACCCGGCTAATTATTTTGAATTTTTAGTAGAAATGGGGTTTCACCATGTTAGCCAGGATGGTCTCCATCTCCTGACTTTGTGATCCACCCACCTCAGCCTCCCAAAGTGCTGGGATTACAGGCATGAGCTACTGTACCTGGCTTTTCTTTTCTTTTCTCTTCTCTTTTCTTCTCTTCTCTTCTCTTCTCTTCTCTTCTCTTCTCTTCTCTTCTCTTCTCTTCTCTTCTCTTTCTTTCTTTCTCTCTCTCTCTCTTTCTTTCTTTCTTTCTTTCTTTCTGTTTTTTTTTTTGAAATGGAGTCTTGCTCTGTCACCCAGTTTGGAGTGTAGTGGTGCAATCTCTGCTTACTGCAACCCCACCTCCCTGGTCCAAGCAATTCCCCTGCCTCAGACTCCCAAGTAGCTGGGATTATAGGTGCATGCCACTATGCCCAGCTAATTTTTTTGTATTTTTAGTAGAGATGGGGTTTCACCATGTTGACCAGACTGGCCTTGAACTCCTGACCTCAGTCTATCCACCCACCTTGGCCTCCCAAAGTGGGATTACAGGTGTGAGTCATCATGCCTGCCATAGCATTATATTTTCTAGGTAAAAAGACTTAAAACAATTGTCTTAAATATGAAGAAAGAGCTAATAGAAAACACAGAAAAATGAGCTAAAGAAATCAAGCAAACAATATAGGAACAAAATGAGAATATCAGCAAAGAGATAGAAATTATAAAAAGAAACCAAATAAAAATTCTGGAACTGAAAAATATAACGCTTGAATAGAAAAATTTAGTCTGGGCGCGGTGGCTCAAGCCTGTAATCCCAGCACTTTGGGAGGCCGAGACGGGCGGATCACGAGGTCAGGAGATCGAGACCATCCTGGCTAACACGGTGAAACCCCGTCTCTACTGAAAAATACAAAAAACTAGCCGGGCGCGGTGGCAGGCGCCTGTAGTCCCAACTACTCGGGAGGCTGAGGCAGGAGAATGGCGTGAACCCGGGAGGCGGAGCTTGCAGTGAGCTGAGATCCGGCCACTGTACTCCAGCCTGGGCGGCAGAGCGAGACTCCGTCTCAAAAAAAAAAAAAGAAAAAAAAGAGAAAAATTTACTAGAGGTCTTCAACTGCAGACTCTGTCAGGAAGAAGAAAGAATCCATAAATTTGAAAACAGGTCATTTGAAATTATTAAGTCTGTGGAGAAACAAGAAAAAAGAATGAAGTAAAGTAAACAGAGCCTGAAGAACCTATGAGACATCAAGCAAATCAACACACATGCTATGGGAGTCCCAGAAAGAAAGATAGCAAGAAAAAGACAGGGAAATTATTTGAAGAAATATTGGCCAAAAATGTCCTACATTTGAAGAAGTATGTAGATATATAGATACAAAAATAAAAACAAAAAAAATCAGAGAACTTGAAGTAGGATACACCCAAAGAAACTCACACTGAGACACTTTGTAATTAAACTGTAAAGGCAAATACAAGAGAATCTTGAAAACAAGAGAAAAGTGACTCATCATAAACCAGGGACCCTTAAAAAGATTGCGAAGGGATTTCTCAGCAAAAACTTTGTAAGTGAGAAGACAGTGTAAGATATATTTAAAATGCTAAAAGAAAAATACAAAATCAAAAACACTGTGAACCGAAAGTTGTATATCCAAACAAACTCACTTTCAACAATGACACAAAAATTAAGAAATTTTCACATAAACAGAAGCTGAGGGAGTTTATTATCACTAAACCTGTCCTACAAAAAATGTGAGAGGAAGTCCTTCAAGTTGAAATGAAATAACAGTAACTCAAAACCACAGAAAAAGTAAAGTTCTTTGGGAAAGGTAAATATATGAACAATTATGAAAGCTTGTGTGATTGTACTTTTAGTTCATAACTCTACTTTTTATTCTTTTATAGGATTTAAGAAACAAAAGCATAAAAATAACTTAAAATCTATGTTAATGGATACACAATACATAAAGATGTAGTATGTGTAATCAATAAGTAAAATGGGGGAGGGCAGAGCTGTAAGGAGTAAAGTTTTTGCATATAATTCAAGTTAGATTGACATCAATTTAAAATCAATTGTTATAACTTTAGCATGTTATATTTGATCCCCATGGGATAACCATAAAAAATATAGACAGAAATATACACAAAAGAAAATTAGAAAAGTATTAAAATACATCACTACAAAAAAAATAACCAAACATGAAGGAAGGCAGTAATAGAGAAACTGAGGGACAAGAAAACTACAAGATTTACAGAATACATATTGCAAAATAGCAGTAGTAAGGCCTTCCCTCTCAACAAATACTTTAATGTAAATAGGTTAAACTCTCCAGTCAAAAGACATAGATTAGCAGAGTGGATGTTTTTAAAAACAAAACAAAAAACTACATGATGTCTACAAGAGACTTACTTTAGATCTAAGGAAGTGCTTAAGTTCAGTGTAGGAGGATAGAAAAAAATATTCCATACAAGTAGTAACCAAAAGAGAACAAGGGTAGCTATACTGATACTAAACAAGATAGACTCTAAGTCAGAAACTGTTGTAAGAGATAATAAAGGGGTCAGACGCAGTGGCTCATGCCTGTAATCCCAGCACTTTGGGAGGCTGAGGTGGGTGAATCACTTGAGGCCAGGAGTTCGAGACCAGCCTGGCCAACATGATGAAACACCATCTCTACTAAAACTACAAAAAAATTAGCCAGGCATAGTGGCTTGCATCTAACTGTCTGGGAGCCCAGATAGAACAAAAAGACAGTGAAAAAATAAATTTGTTCTTTCTCTACTGGACCTGGGACACCTTTTTTCTCCTGCACTTGGACATCAGAACTCCAGGTTCTCTGGCCTTTGGACTCGGGAATTGGCACCAGCGTCCCCACAACCCCCTCTAAACCCAATTCTCAGCCCTTTGACGTCAGACTGAGAGTTACATCATTGGCTTTCCTAGTTCTGAGGCTTTCACACTTGGACCGAGCCACACCACCAGCATTCCAGGGTCTCCAGCTTACAGACAGCCTGTCATGGGACTTCTCAGCCTCCATAACTGTGTGAGTCAATTCCTCAATAAATCCCCTGTCATCCATCTATTATCTATCTATCTATCTATCTATCGATCTATCTATCCATCTATCTATCCATCTATCTGTCATCTATTTTTTTATCCATCTATATTCCTATCATCTATCATCATCATCTATCTTTTTATTATCCATCTATCTATCTTCCTATCTATCTGTCTGTCTGTCTGTCTATCTATCTATTACAGATCCTATTGGTTCTTTCTCTCTAGAGAACTCTAATACAGTGGTTTAAATACATTTTACTTTGAGCTCATCTTCAGTGAGTTAGTATTCCTCAGGAGTTCTGTATACCTAGAGTGATAAAACTGTCTCTACATAGCAGTTCGGGATTAACTTCTGTCCAGAGCCCCCAGGAGACTTAATTGCTCTGCATGAGTTTTTGTGTTTGTGTTTCAGGTTAGAGGTTTCTATACTATGCAGTAATATAAATTCAGACCTTGTAGCTGGTGCAGTGTAGACCAAAGTGGTACATTCTCATGAGTAATTGTTTTCTGACTAAAATCTACAGAAAGACTGCCAGTTTCTTCTCCATCTGTTTGTCATCTGTGAGGACAAGACACCTCAAGTCTCCAGGCTTCAAGTGAGGTGGTTATTGCCCCTCTGGTCTCTCCAGGGCTGGTGATGTCTACTCTTCCCACATGAGCCTTCTCACTCCCATCACCCATTCCTGGGGCTGCCACTGGGTCAGCTTTCTCTTACAGGCCTGGCTTTCCTGTTTCATCTTTGTTTTCACCTCAAAGAGATGTACCTTTACTTTTTAGCACTTGGTTTATATAACTTTTTATTGATTGATTTTTAAATTTAACTTTGTTTTTTGAGATGGGAGTCTCACTCTGTCGCCCAGGCTAAAGTGCAGTGTGCAGTGGTGCAATCTCAACTCACTGCAACTTCTGCCTCCCGGGTTTAAGTGATTCTCATGCCTGAGCCTCCCGAGTAGCTGGGATTACAGGCATGTGCCACACCTGACTCATTTTTGTATTTTTAATAGACACAGGGTTTCGCCCTGTTGGCTAGGCTGGTCTTGAACTCCTGACCTCAGGAGATCCACCTGCCTCTGACTCCCAAAGTGCTAGGATTACAGGCATGAGTCACTGTGCCTGGCCTACATATCTTTCTTTTTCTTTTTTTTTTTTTTGAGACGGAGTTTCGCTCTGTTGCCCAAGCTGGAGTGCAGTGGCACAATCTCGGCTCACTGCAACCTCTGCCTCCTGGGTTCAAGCGATTCTCCTGCCTCAGTCTCCTGAGTAGCTGGGATTACAGGCACCTGCCACCATGCTTAGCTAATTTTTGTATTTTTAGTAGAGATGGGGTTTCACTATGTTCGCTAGGCTGACCTCAAACTCCTGGCCTCCAGTAATCCGCCTGCCTCAGCCTCCAAAAGTGCTGGGATTACAGGCGTGAGTCACCACGCCCTCCCCATATCTTTTTTTTTTATTTTTGAGATGGAGTCTTACTCTGTTGTCCAGGCTGGAATGCAGTGGTATGATCTCGGCTCACTGCAACCTCCACCTCCCAGGTTCAAGCACTTATCTGCCTCAGCCTCCTGAGTAGCTGAGATTACTACAGGTGCCTGCCTCCATGCCCAGCTAATTGTTTCGTATTTTTAGTAGAGATGGGGTTTCACCATCTTGGCCAGGTTGGTCTTGAACTCTTGACCTCATGATCCACCTGCCTCGGTCTCCCAAAATGCTGGGATTACAGGCATGAGTCACTGCACCCGGTTGCCCATATCTTTTTAATCAATTGGAAATTTAGTGAGATGTGTAGCACCTTTGCTATTTACTCTGGGTGTTACAAGAGTGCATCAAAAGCTGCCTTTGGCCTCATCATCTTGTAGTGAAGGAAGATGGACATGCATACAAATAATGAGGGAGCAAATACACAGGAAGAAAGGAGCAAGTAGAGTGTGGGTGTAAGACTCACATTCAGTTGGGCACGGTGGCTCACACCAGTAATCCCAGCACTTAGGGAAGCCCAGGCAGGTGGATCACTTGAGGCCAGGAATTCAAGACCAGCCTGGCCAACATGGTGAAACCTTGTCTCTACAAAGAATACAATAACTAACCAGGCGCGGTAGGTCACGCTTGTAATCCCAGCACTTTGGGAGGCCGCGGCGGGCAGATTACGAGGTCAGGAGTTTGAGGTCATCCTGGCCAACACAGTGAAACCCCATCTCTACTAAAAATACAAAAATTAGCTGGGCGTTGTGGTGGGCGCCTGTAATTCCAGTTATTCAGGAGGCTGAGGCAGGAGAATTGCTTGAATTCGGGAGGTAGAGGTTGCAGTGAGCCAAGATCGAACCACTGCACTCCATCCTGGGCGACAGAGCTAGTCTCCATCTAAACAAACAAACAAACAATTATAACTAGTTGGACATGGTGGCACACATCTGTAATCCCAGCTACTCGGGAGGTTGAGGCAGGATAATTACTTGAACCTGGGAGGTGGAGGTTGCAGTGAGCTGAAATTGCACCACTGCACTCCAGCCTGGGCAACAGAGCAAGACTCTGTCTCAGAAAAGAAGACTAACATCCAGAATGGCTGATGATCAACCTTTCCCTTTAGGAGTACAGACATGGGGAGCTGTTGATACTTCTCTAGAAGGGGCGTGACTGACAGAGAGTTCAACCCAGGTCCAGTGGGTATGAAATGAAATCGTTCTGTTCACTGTCGTGTTGCGTATGTCTAAGACTTAATTCTCAGCCTGTGTAATGAATTTCTAAAGAAGCTGAATGCAAATGAACTGTTTTCACACTGAATCATATAGTAAACAGCTGACGTGTTTGGGCTCCATGGCAGCTCTCTTGGTAGCCTCTTTTATGACAGCTGTGATGTCCACTGTGGGGTCCAACCTCTCCACAGTCATGAATTTTACTCCTGTACCCCTTGAGCTGACAAGGGACGTGACACATAATACAGGCTCAGTAAACAGTTGATTGGTCAACAAAATGATCGCTCCCTGAGCCTGCACGCCTGGCTTCACGTGCCAGGGAGTTTTCAAACATAATTTGTTGGAAGGCCCTGTTACTTTCTGTACTAAAGAATCCAACAGGCTGGGCGCAATGGCTCACGCCTGTAATCCTAGCACTTTGGGAGGCAGAGGCGGGTGGATCGCCTGAGCTCAGATGTTCGAGACCAGCCTGGGCAACACGGTGAAACCCCGTCTCTACTAAAATACAAAAGAAATTAGCCAGGTGTGGTGGTGGGCGCCTGTAGTCCCAGCTACTCAGGAGGCTGAGGCAGGAGAATCACTTGAACCCGGGAGGCGGAGGTTGCAGTGAGCTGAGATAGCCCCACTGCACTCCAGCCTGGGTGACAGAGCGAGACTCCATCCCCCACCCAAAAAAAAAAAAAAAAAAAAAGGAATCCAAGAGGAAAATCTCTTTCCCTTATAAGCAGCCAAGGTTCTTCATACAGAAGCTGCTGAGAGACAGCAGTGGGTTGGGTCTCCTGATTTTCCCCACCCACTCCCACTATTTTTTTCCGATGAGATGCTGCCAACATAAAGAGGATTAGTTCCATTCACATGGCCCTGATGTATTGTCCTGCATTCCAGACAATGCTCAGGTTACAGCTGGAGGCAGGGTCTTGATCCTGGGCCAAACCGAGCCAGTGAGCCCACTGGTCTGGAAGCCTGAGCTGGGGAAGGGGAACGCCAAAACCAGGCCCTGAGCCAGGGACGGCAGGACTTGAAACGAACAGGGGGTGCACACTCACACACACACACTCTCTCACACACACACGTCAGGGGAAAGGAGGATTTAGCAGGTTTATTAGGCTCTTCCACTGTGCCAGCTCCACTGCGTGTTTTGCAAATGTTGTCATTTCATTTTTCTGGCAGTCCTTCTAGACATGTTATTCATGCCTATTTTGCAGTTGAAGAAGTAGAGGCTCAGGCTCCAGGTCCCAAAACGGTGAATGACAGCTCTGGGGCTTGATCAGCTCTCACCTAGTTCTCTTGCTTTATCAACAGCTCTGAGGTCCTGTGCTTCATAAAGTGTATATTTTGCAAAACCACTGAGGTTCTCCCAGTTGTTCAGAGGTAAGCTGCCCATTTCCATGGAGCAGATCCTTTATGTGAAGTTCATTGGGCTGTCGTTGGTTCCAGCTCATTAGAGAACTAATGTTTTTGCAGCTTATAAAGAACAATCGTCTCTACTCAGAAACAGGCTTCCTTCACTGAGTAAAAGGCAGAATCCGGGTATCATTACCTCCCAGCAGGGGCAAGCTGCCACACGTGGGCGTACGGCTCGGAAGGCTGGATCTCCCTCTGGCTGAGTGTTCAGGCCCTCTACAGCCCCACCTCAGCTGGCACTGTGGGCTGCGCTTCTGCTGACCTCCCAACCTGCCCTTCGGGTCCAGTTGAACAGAAATATTACTTGTTGCCCAAGCAATTTTCAGTCTCACCATGGCTCTAGCTTCTTTCATCTGCACAAAGTGCAGAGACAGAGCGACACAGACAGAGAGAAAAGGAGAGCCTTCATTCAGTATCTATAGCTCTTTTAAGACATTCCGAGTTAGCCTCCGACACAGGGGTTAGCAGCACTCATGTCCGCAGTGAGAGGGGGCCTCTCCCTCTCCAAAAACAATACTACTCGCCTGAACTGATTCAGAAACAGTGAGTCTGGATCTGTACATGGAAAAAGTTCAAATTACTATTTAAAAAATAAAACCACAACTATCTACTTACTGGATAGCTTTGAACTCCTAGAAGTTAATGGTAGACCTTCATCCACCATCCCAAACTCCCTGACCTCCACCATCACACACTCTGACCTACGCCATCACCTCTCTCACTCACTCCCTGACCTCCACCATCGCACACTCCCTGACCTCCATTAACACTCACTCTCATATCTCTACCAGCACACACTCCCTGACCTCCATTATCACTCACTCTCAGACCTCCACCATCACTCACAGACCTCCACCAACACACACTCCCTGACCTCCACCAACACACACTCCCTGACCTCCACCATCACACTCTAACCTCTACCATCACACACTCCCTGACCTCCGCCTTCACATAATCCCTGACCTCCACCATCACTCACTCCCTGACCTCCACCATCACACACTCTAACCTCTACCATCACACACTCCATGACCTCCGCCTTCACTCTCTCCCTGACCTCCACCATCACACACTCTAACCTCCACCATCACTCACTCCCTGATCACCATCACTCACTCCCTGACCTCCACCATCACTCACTCCCTGACCTCCACCATCACTCACTCCCTGACCTCCACCATCACACACTCTAACCTCTACCATCACACACTCCCTGACCTCCACCATCACTCACTCCCTGACCTCCACCATCACACACTCTAACCTCTACCATCACACACTCCCTGACCTCCGCCTTCACTCTCTCCCTGACCTCCACCATCACTCACTCCCTGACCTCCACCATCACACACTCCCTGACCTCCACTGTCACACACTCCCTGACCTCCACCATCACTCACTCCCTGACCTCCACTGTCACACTCTCCCTGACGTCTGCCTTCACTCTCTCCTGGACCTCCACCCACACACTGATTATATGCCCCTTGGATTTCTATTATCACACACTCCCTGCCCTCCTCTATTGTACACTCAACTGAGCCACAGTTTCTTGAGCAGCTGCCATATTGCATCCTTGGTGAGAAACTAGGATTCTAATATAAACCCCACATTGGTCTCCTTTTAAAGAAGAGAAATTGCCAGAGACAGAAAAGAACAGGGGATTTTTAAAATGGGTAGTCTGAATTGCCAAGAAAATATGAGAAGATGCTCAGCCACCCTTTAATTCAGAAAAACGTACATGGAAATCACAGTGTGATACCACTTTACATCCATGAGCTTGGCAAACATTAAAAGTGGGCAGTATGAAAAGCTGAACCCTCATGGAGAAATGGGCACCCTCATACAGTGGTGAGATGCACAGCAGATCCCAGAGCCAGGTCTCCTGGCATCATGTTGGAACATGAAGGGGGTGGGCAGGTCTCCAGTTCCTCCACTCCTTTGTGTAGTCAGACTCCAACACTGGAGTCCTGGGAGCCAGTCCAGGGAGACTGTAGAAGAATGTTGACTGCAGCACTGCTTATAAGAACAACTGCTCATGGAGCTCCATTCACAGGGAGATGCACTTGTAAAGAACAAATTCAGTGTAATGCTATGTTCTATAGGGAGATAGGCCACATTGTACGGGGGAATGAGGCCTGATTGATAACTGGGTGACAAGGCACAGATGCAGCTCTGGTGAGAAGAACAGGACGGGAAGAGTGTCCCAGAAAAGGGAGCTGCGTATGTCAACATACAGAGTCATGAAAGAGCTTGTGTCAGGGAAGTTCTGTGTGGCTGAGTTACCTGGAAATGAAGGGGGCATTTAGGGGATGAGATGAGACAGAGAGGCAAGGCCAGAGAGGGGTGACAGCTTGGACCCCAGCTGAGGAGGTCAGGCGTTACCCTGCAGCCTCTTCCAGGTTTCAAGGCCAAACTCTCGGACTGCTGTTAAAGGGAAATCATTTGGAGGGTGTTATGGACACAGCAGGTCAAGGTGGCAGGGGTAGGTGAGGGGCCACAGATGGAGCTGCTGGGGCCTGTGGTGGTCAGAGGGCTCGAGAGCAGAGAGCAGGGACACCTAGGGTGCTTGGGAGCACAGAGGACTGTGCCTCGGACCTCTTCCTGGGGTAAGCAAATGCCAACAATACCTGGTGTCACTGAAAAAATAGGACAATAAAAAGGAACAAGTGGAGGATGCCACATTTGGAGACTCTGAAAAGGCAAAACAACCAATGCAGGCACGGGTGTGGTTAGATGCTGCTTCAGGGCCAAAAACCAACTGTAATGGACATTTTGGGGACCATTGGGGAAATCTGCGTATGGCAGGATAGTAGATAATACTAGGGAAGTATGGTTGATCGTTTGCATAGGATGATGTTATTTCGGCTATGTGAAAGATGTCTTGAGCAGTGGCTCACGCCTGTAATCCCTGCACTTTGGGAGGTCAAGGCAGGCGGATCATGAGGTCAGGAGATTGAGACCATCCTGGCTAACACAGTGAAACCCCGTCTCTACTAAAAATACAAAAAAATTAGCTGGGTGTGGTGGTGGGTGCCTGTAGTCCCAGCTACTTGGGAGGCTGAGGCAGGAGAATGGCATGAACCCGGGAGGCGAAGCTTGCAGTAAGCCAAGATTGCGCCACTGCACTCCAGCCTGGGTGACAGAGCGAGACTCCATCTCAAAAACAAACAAACAAAAAAATGAACAGAAATTAGCTAGGCGTGGTGGCGCACACGTGTCGTCCCAGCTACTCAGGAGGTAGAGGATACGGTGAACCGAGCAACAGACGGCAACAGAGAAAGACTCTGTCTTAAAAAATATATATATGGCCGGGCGCGGTGGCTCAAGCCTGTGATCCCAGCACTTTGGGAGGCCGAGATGGGCGGATCACGAGGTCAGGAGATCGAGAGACGATCCCGGCTAACACGGTGAAACCCCGTCTCTACTAAAAAATACAAAAAAATAGCCGGGCGAGGTGGCGGGCGCCTGTAGTCCCAGCTACTCGGGAGGCTGAGGCAGGAGAATGGCGTAAACCCGGGAGGCGGAGCTTGCAGTGAGCTGAGATCCGGCCACTGCACTCCAGCCTGGGTGACAGAGCAAGACTCCGTCTCAAAAAAAAAAAAAAAAAAAAAAAATATATATATATATATATATATATATCTTTATTTTCAGGAGAGGTGTGTTGAAATACTTAGGTCATAACTTAGCATCATAACTCAGTAGTTTAGTTTCAAGCAGTTCAGGAAAAAAAAAAGAAAATATCAAAAAAAGAAAAAACGGCAAAATGTTACTAATTACAGAATCTAGGTAGGACATATAATGGTGCATGCTATACTATTATTAAACATTTTCTTTTTGTTTGTTTGTTTGTTTGTTTTGTTTTGTTTTTTGAGACGGAGTCTTGCTCTGTCGCCCAGGCTGGAGCGTAGTGGCACAATCTCGGCTCACTCCAACCTCCGCCTCCTGGGTTCAAGCGATTCTCCTGCCTCAGCCTCCCGTGCAGCTGGGACTACAGGCACACGCCACCATGCCCAACTAATTTTTGTATTTTTAGTAGAGACGGGGTTTCACTGTGTTAGCCAGGCTGGTCTTGAACTCCTGACCTTGTGATCCGCCCGTCTCGGCCCCCCCAAAGTGCTGGGATTACAGGTGCGAGCCACTGCGCCCGGCCTTATTATACATTTTCTATGTGTTGAGAGGTTCTCATCATTTAGAAGATAGAGAGGAGATGATTGAAGAATATAGTATATCATGCATGTTAAGATACAAAATTAAATAAATGCTGGCCGTTTGCTTTCCTGCACCAGGTTTAGGTTTCTGAAATGTGTTTGTTACTGTGAGGTTTCCTTTGTGAGTAACTGTAGAAGTTCTTTGGCGCACAGTTGGGAATAGAAGAAAATGTAGCGGCTGGAGGAGGGGAAGTGGTGTTGCTGGCCCATGGGGAGCAGGCAGGGCCCAGGGAGGCTGGGAGGCCACCACCCACAGCACTCGTAACCATAGACATTTAAATGGCATTTCCATCTCTAAACTTGCCTCCTTCTATTTTTGAAACTTTTGAACATAAAAGAGTTCATTTTTAAACAGACTCTTCTGAGTTGGCTGAGCCTGCCCAGGCCCCAAATCCTGCACAAATGCAGCCAGTGCCTGGAGGCAGTCAGACAGACGCAGAGTGTCTCATTTTGCTGTAAGTGACAGCCATAGCTAATGCCAGGGCGGAAAGGAAGACGCCTTCCATGCCACTGGGCTGCCAGGGACCTGGAAAATGTTTCTGCTTGACTTCGCCGTGAAAAAATAAAGCAAATGTCTTGCCCTAGAAAGAATCAGGCAAGGATGGGAGTAGAGGGCAGCTTTTTAGCCTCAAAATCATCTGGCGTTGTTTTTCTTGGATGATTGACTTTATTAAAAGCCCCATTTCCCTTCAGATGCAGCCCGAGGATGATAGTCAAGAGCGACTCCAGTCAACAAACTCACTGGCTCCCTGTCTGTCCCCAGCCCGGGAGCTGAGGCACAGAAAAGCATCCCTGCCTTACAGCCAAGCACCTGGCCCGGAGGTGTTTGGAAGGGGATCTCCTCCCCCGACCCCCCAGCAATGGGGAAAGTCCCCGAGACATTGATCACTCTGTGCAGTTAATCCAGCGGCTTCCAGGACGGGGCACTGGCTGACTTCGCTTTCAGCTGTGGGTGCTGGACCCAGTGAACCCCCAGAGGCCAGGCAGCTTTCACTTTGGGGAAACGCAGACTCTGTGGGTCCAGAAGGGCCTGTGTGGAAAGAGAAGCCAACAGTCCCTGGTTTTGTGTAAAGTCTCATGATGTTTAAAGGCTGGCAACGAGCTCAACTGAAAACAAATGTAAAAACACCACAAGCTAAACCACGGGTACAGGCTGGGTGCACCCACAGGCCACCCAGTTGCTCTCTGTTTGGCTGTGACCAACTCGGCCCAGGTCCCATTTCTGGCACTCATTCCTGTTTCTTCACTTAAACAAAATGGCATGAATGCTGCCTTCTCAAGGGGCATGCTGTGAGGATGCTGTAACTTTGGAGAGTGCCTGACCCTTTCTGGGGTGCCCCTGCTTGCTCCCTTCCTCTTTTCCCCTCCGTCTTCCCTTTCCTCCCTCCTCCCCTTCTCCCCTCTCTTCTCTCTACTCCCTTCTCTCCTTTCCTCACTTCCTCCTCTCCTCCTGTCTCCTTTCCTGCCTCCTTCACTCCTCTTCTCCTTTCCTCCCTCCCTCCTCTTCTCTACGCCTCCCCTTTCTTCTCCCCCATCTCCCCTTTCCCCGCTGCTTCCGTCTCCTCTCTCTGCTGTCTTCCCTCCCTCTTCCCTGTCTTGGCCCTGAACCTTTCCCTGGGCTTCCACGCGCTGCTCAGTCTCCTCTAGGCCCATTCCATGTCTTCTCAGAAAACCCAGCACCACCCCTAGACCACCTTCCACAGAGGGGGCTGCCCTTGTCAGCTCCCTCGTCAAGGGGCCGCCAGTATTTCTAGGTCAGCTCATGAATGGCAGTGTACTCCAGCTCTTCTGTGTCAAAAACAAACACCCTCCTCCCAGCGCTGCTCCTGGCCGGCTGCCCCGCCCTCTGCCAGGCATTTCTCAGAGGACAAGACCTAATGAGCTGGCTGCTGCTAGCCTGGTCCTCACAGTTCATCAGTAGGTTTCCAGACAGGCCTCAGGCTCAGGGACAGCGCAGAGACAGCTGCCTTCTCCTCTTTCCCGGAGCACCTGAGACCTGGGTGCACCTGGGGGGCTGGTGCATGGGCTGCTCCCAGTGAGTGGGAAGTTCACATCCAGAAGTATACCCACCACTGGCCACAGCAGCACAGGTTCATCCAGCGCACCAGGCGAGGCTGCAGCTTTCTGGGAGTGGAGGAACAGGTGGGGATGAGCCTGAACTTGCATGCAGAGCTCTGGGCTTCATTCAGCCCCCGCCCCGCCCCAGCTGTGTCGTCTGGGCACTGAGTTCTCCTTGCACTGCTCTCCTCCTGGCAGAAGGCGGGTCATAACAGCACCATCATGCGGGAGTGCGGCACCGTCTAAATAGGCACAGGAAGCTGCACAGAGAAGATGTATGGGCAACAGTGCCCATGGAGAACCCATGCAGCCCCCTAAGAGGGGCAGAGAGCCTCCAAGCAAAAGTCATTCTATCTCAACACTCACTCCCCTGAAGACTATTTGTTCTTGGGAAGTAGGATACCTAATATTGAATGTCTGTGGTCCCCTTGCAACTCACATGCTGAAGCCCTAACCCTGAATGAGATGGTGTCTGGAGATGGAGCCTTTGGGGGTGATTGGGGTTAGATGAGGTCAAGAGGGTGGGACCACCCATGACAGAGATTACAAGGAGAAAAAGAGGAAAGAGATGTCCCTGCCCCCTCTCTTTCTCCCCCTCTCCCCACCAGGGCAGAAGAAAAGCCACGTGAGGACACAGTAAGAAGGCAGACGTCTGTAAGCCAGGAAGAGAGTCCTCACCGGGACCCAACCATGCTGGCACCCTGGTCCTGGACTTCCGGTCTCCAGAACTGTGAGAGAAATTTCAGTTGTTGAAGCCATCTGTGGTATTTTGCTATGTCAGCCAGAGCAGACTCAGACAATCTTTAAACACACATACTTTCAGCAGTAGCTGGCATGTCTGACCTGCCCAGATGAACTGATTGCACACTTAGGTAAACTGACTACTCATCCCGGCAAAGCCCCTCACCCTGTAACCACCCCACTGAACTGACCAGACTGGTGGCTCACCCCAGCCTTGGACAGGCAGAACATCGGCCCTGGACACAGTCCCTGTCATCCTAAAGGAGCCTCCTTAAGGAGCACTGGTAGGACCAGGGAGAGTCAGAGTTAATAGTAATGATAGTAACTTCAGTGCTTTGTATGGAGCAGCTGTGTATGATGAGCCAGGGCTGGGACCAAGCATTTTCCATTCATCATCTTGTTTAATTTCTGTTGTTACCTTGTGAAGAAGGTAGGATTATCTCTATTTCAAGACGAGGAAACTAGAGATGAAATTCCTTGTGCAAGTTTACACTGCAAGTACCAGATGGACCAAGCTTCCAACCCTCCTCTCTCTGACTTTAAACCTTATGCATTTTAGAGGAAAAAGAGTCATTGATCAAAGTATTTTTCTTTCTTGAGATTTATTTGGGGTTGGGGGTGGTGTTGCTTTTTTAAAAAACAGAGGAGGTAAACATGTCTGTTAAAAACAGACAGGCCAGGCACGTTGGCTCATGCCTGTAATCCCAGCACTTTGGAAGGCCGAGGCAGGTGATCACTTGAGGTCAGGAGTTTAAGACCGGCTTGGCCAGCATGGTGAAACCCTGCCTCTACTGAAAAATACAAAATTAGCTGTGCATGGTGGTACACACTTATAATCCCACCTACTTGGGAGGCTGAGGCAGGAGAATCGCTTGAATCTGGGAGGTGGAGGTTGCAGTGAGCCAAGATCGTACCACTGCACTCCAGCCTGGGTGACAAAGTGAGACTCTGTCTCAAAAACAAACAAACAGAAAGCTCTGTTTTACCATCTTGGAGAGATCAAGCCTGAGACAGAAGGTTGGAAGCTCAAGAGGAGGTAAGGGTGCTAAGCAGGGAAAGCAGACCAGCAGTGGGAAGTCCCTCCTGCCCACCTCACTGTGAGCTTTGTCATGTAAGAATACGTGACATCGGGAGGCTGAGGCAGGAGAATGGCGAGAACCCAGAAGGCGGAGCTTGCAGTGAGCTGAGATTGCACCATTGCACTCCAGCCTGGGTGACAGAGTGAGACTCCGCCTCAAAAAAATTAAATTAAATTAAATTAAATTAAATTAAATTAAATTAAAAATTAAAAATAAAAGAATATGTGACATTCAGATATTGTCAGCACAGGATACTCTGCTGTTGCTCAGAGACCGGGGGCCCCTGCCACGTTCGTCCACTGTCCCCTCTTCCTCATGCAGTGACTGCTGAGCCTGGAGCCCCCAGTATCCGAGCATGGCAAAACTGGCTTAAATGCCCCCTCTCCCACTCTGCCCTTGCACCTCTCTTAACCTAACTTTGTGTCCTCATCCGTGGAGTGGGCATACAGGCCACACTGCACAGGTTTGTCGTAAAGTTGAATTAAAGGAAGGCTGGAATCCGCACCACAGTGTCTAGCACATAAGAAGCCTTTGAAAGATGCCCGCTTACTTCTCTCCTTCTCTATCTACTAAGATTGTGTTGATGCCTTTTACAGTTTGATGGAGAAGGTCAGAGGATGTGGGAAGACATGTATGTTTAGGAGAGTGTTTTGACGTAGACAAGAGTGGGGATTTTTTTTTTTTTTGTCTTTTTTGCTTTTTTTTTTTTTTTTTTTTTTTTTTGGTTTTTGAGACGGAGTCTTGCTCTGTCCCCCAGACTGGAGGTTTTGTCTGCGGCTTGTCCTGCTACATATGAACCCTAAGTTCCTATAGAACCTCATTTCACCATCACTTCCTTCTCTGTTTCCTTCCCTTCCCAGCCCCCGTCAGAGGGCTTCTCACCCCCAACCTCATGTCCCTTCTAGGGTCCCCAACGTGCCCCAGCCCTGCATGGCTGCCTTCAGCCTGTTCTTCGTTCATCTGATTAAAGCACTGTCCCCACCTCAACCACTCTGATGGCTGGACATCGCCCACGGTGCCAAATTCTGAGCATCCACTGCCCCACGCACAGTGTGCAGCCCTACAGCCTTCCCAGGGTCCTCTCCCACCCGTCCCCTGACACCCCAGACTGACTCCCCTTCCAGGAAGGCCTCCCCTGCTTCATTTTCTTCCCTACCCAAAGAGACTGCAGACATAAATGCTCTCCCACCTCCTAGCCCAGGAGAATTCCAGTCACTTCCTTCTCATCAGTTTCCATCACTGACCAGGAGGTTATCACACTGCTATTTATTTATCATCTGTGTCCCCACCGAGCTCAAGCTCGCAATCCCTAAAGGTCTGAGATTGCATCTTCAACCAGTACCCGGCACACAGCAGGTGTGCAAAAGATGCCTGCAGGAAGGTGAGCTAGTTAAGGGTCTGCTCAGCCGCCCTGAGCCAGTGCCTGGTGGCTGAGCCAGGCTCCAAGCTGGTTCTTGCCCGCTGCACATGCCCATGTCCCTCACTCCACGTTTCCCCTTCACTGTGGGACATTTCAGCATGCTGAGTTTCCTCGGGCACAAGCACAAGGGGGCAGGTGCTTACAGAAAGTCCAGCCCGCTGTGTATGTGGCCTGTGTGTGCAGTGAGGCACTGCTTCACAGCAGGGATACCGGCGGGGACACATTCTGAGATTTGGTCATTGTGCAGTCCTGGAGTGCACTTAACACAAACCGAGGTGATAGAGCCTCCTGCTCACCTAGGTTACACCGGACAGCAGATTGCTCCTAGGCTACAAGCCTGTCCAGCGTGTTCCCATACTGTATACTATAGGCAATTGTAACAGTGTATTTGTGTATCTGAACCTATTTAAGCATAGAAAAAGTACAGTAAAGATACAGTATACGAAAGATAAAAATGGTTCACCTGGATAGGACATTGTCAGAATGAAGCTTGTAGGGCTGAAGGCTGCTCTGAGTGAGGCAGTGAGTGGTGAGTGAATGTGAAGTCCTAAGACATTACGGTACACGTTTGTAGACTCTATAATAAACACTGCACTTAGTCTACAATAAATTTTTATTTATTTATTTATTTATTTATTTATTTATTTATTTATTTATTTTGTGATGGCGTCTCTCTCTGTCACCCAGGCTGGAGTGCAGTGGCACAATCTTGGCTCACTGCAACCTCTACCTCCCTGGTTCAAGTGATTCTCCCACCTCAGCCTCCTAAGAAGCTGGAATTACAGGTGTGTGACACCACACTAGGCTACTTTTTGTATTTTTAGTAGGGATGGGTTTTTGCCATATTGGCCAGGCTGGTCTTGAACTCCTGACCTCTGGTGATCCACCCTCCTCAGCCTGCCAAAGTTCTGGGATTACAGGCGTGAGCCACCGTGCCTGGCCTAAATTTATTTTTAAAATTTTCTTTCTTCAATTATAAATTAAACTTAGCTTCCTGTAACTTTTTTACTCTATGTATTTTTACATTTTTTAGCTTTTTGATTTTTTAAAATAACACCTGGCTTAAAACACAAGCACAATTTATAGCTGTACAAAAATATTTTCTCTTTTTAATATCCTTATTAAATAAGCTTTTTTCTATTTTTAAAATTTTATTTTTTTTTTTTTACATTTTTTGTTAAAAATTAACAAAGAGACACACTAGCCTAGGCATACACAGGGTGAGAATCATCGATATCACTGTCTTCCACCTCCACGTCTCATCCGTGGTCTCATCCCGTAGGGAGGTCTTCCGGGCCAATAACATGCATGGAGCTCTCACCTGTGATAACAATGCCTTCTTCTGGATGCTTCCTGAAGGACCTGCCTGGGGCTGTTTTACAGTTAACTTCTTTTTTTATAAGCAAAAGTAAACTCTAAAATAACAAAAAAAGTATAATAGGGCCAGGCCTGGTGGCTCACTCTTGTAATCCCTTCGGATCACCTGAGGTAGGGAGTTCCAGACCAGTCTGACCAACATAGATAAACCCCATCTCTACTAAAGATACAAAATTAGCCAGGCATGGTGGTGCATGCCTGTAATCTCAGCTACTCGAGAGGCTGAGGCAGGAGAATCACTTGAACCCGGGATGGGGAGGTTGCAGTGAGCCGAGATCACGCCATTGCACTCCATCCTGGGCAACAAGAACAAAACTCCGTCTCAAAAAAAAAACAACAAAGAAAGGTATAATATAGGCTGGCTGCAGTGGCTCACGCCTATAATCCCAGCACTTTGGGAGGCTGAGGCAGGCGGATCACTTGAGCTAATGAGTTGATCAGCCTGTGCAACATGGCGAAACCCTGTCTCTACAAAAGATACAAAAATTAGCCATGGCATGCGCCTGTAATTCCAGCTACTCAGGAGGCTGAGGTGGGAGGATGACTTGAGCCTGGGAGGAAGAGGTTGCAGTGAGCCGAGATTGCACCACTGCACTCCAGGCAGGGTGACGGCGCCAAACTTTGTCTCAAAAAAAAAAAAAAAAGAGAAAAAGAAAAGAAACAAAAACATATAATAAATACATAAACAAGTAACAGTCATTTATTATCACTATCAAGTATTATGTGCTGTATATAAATCATGTGTGCTGTCCTTTCATGCAACTAACTGGCCATGCAGTAGGTTTGTTCATACCAGCATCCCCACAAACACCTGAGTAATGCAGTGTGCTACAGTGTTACAGCAACTACTCTTCACTGGGTAATAGGAGTTTTTCAGCTCCATTACATTATGGGACCACCATTATAGATGCAGTCCAACATTGACTGAAAAGTTATTATGCAGCGCATGACTGTATTTATGGGATTTTTCATGTAGACTAGTATATCAGTTATAGATGGCCTCATGACGGTTAAATGTCTGTCACTTAGGAGCTTAAAGCAACAAAATGTATTATCTCAGTTTCGGTGGGGCAGAAACTCAGACCAGGCCTAGCTGGGTGGTTCCAGGTCAGATTCTCTCCAGGGGTTCCAGTCAAGCTGTGGCCTGGCACTGACTTCCTCTAAAGCCTCAACTGGGGCTGGAGAGTGGCTTCCAAGTTTGAAACTGACCCAGTAGTCCCATAGACTGTTTTTCGGATAAACATACAAATTGACCCTTCTGGCTTGAAATTTACATTTGTTTTACTTGAGTTCCTTCCTCAGGAAACTAACTTCAGGTTTCTCAAGAAAAGTACCAAAGAACTGAAACTCACCAGATCACCACATTCAGACAATGAGATGCTGCCCCCTCATTCATCATGATTGCTTCCGTGCCCCTCCCTAGTTCCTGTTTTCTTACACATTGTTTCATTTCTTCCCTGCTATACAAATCCCTGGTTTTAGTAGGTCGGCAGGATGGATTTGAGACTGAGCTCCCATCTCCTCGGCTGCAGCACCTGATTAAATCCTTTCTTGGCAATACTTGTCATCTCAGTGATGAGCTTTCTGTGTGGTGAGCAGTAGGACCTGGACCAAACCCCTGGTGTTGTGGTAACAAGTTCACCCAGTCACGCAGCTCCTGGCTGGAGGCCTCGGTTCCTTGCTGCATGGATCTCTCCGCAGAGCTGCTCACGGTGTGGCATCTGGCTTCCCTAAGAGTCAGCTATCCAAGAGAAAGAGCAGTCAAGATGGAAACCACAATGCCTTCTTCGGACCTAGTCCTCAAAGTCACAGACCTCCACCTCAGCCAGACTCCATATTTTACAAGTGTCGCCAAACACAGTTTGGACTCAGGCAAGGGGAATCAGCTTCCAACCTTTAATGAGGGAATAACAAAGAAGTCTTGGGCCTGGCTGGGCACGGTGGCTCACACCTGTAATCCCAGCACTTTGGGAGGCCGAGGCGGGAGGATCACGAGGTCAGGAGATCGAGACCATCCTGGTTAACATGGTGAAACCCCTTCTCTATTAAAAATACAAAAAAAAATTCTCCAGGCGTGGTGGCGGGCGCCTGTAGTCCCAGCTACTCAGGAGGCTGAGGCAGGAGAATGGCTTGAATCCGGGAGGCGGAGCTTGCTGTGAGCCCAGATGGAGTCACTGCACTCCAGCCTGGGCGACAGAGCGAGACTCCATTCTCAAAAAAAAAAAAAAAAAAAAAGAAGTCACGGGCCTACATTTAAATCCACCACTTAAATCCACCACAACTAATTTTTTTTAGAACAAAAAGAGACTTGTGTGGAGTGAAATAATGACCACGTACCTTAAACTTACCAAACTCTTGCTGTATTTCATGGATTTCAAAGACACACTAATTTTTCACATTTGAACACCTCTAAAATTAGGAGGCATTTTTCCAATAGCACAGCCTAGTTTCAGTGAAATGCAGTATTGTGTGTGGGCCTCGTGCCCTGCAGTATTGCATTTAATTATTATGGCACTCGTAAAATGTGGATATTAATATGGCCATATGGAATGTGGGGCCCTGGGTGTTTGCTGAAGAGAGTGGGTAACTTGCCCATGTCCCTTGCCTGGAGCACAACAGAGCAAGGATTCAAACCCATGGGGCCCTCAGTCTTAACACTGTGCTGTCATGACTCAGTGGAGTGTAAAGAGGAATTGTATTTTGAAGGCTTCCTTTCAATCACTGCTTCCTATCTTGCTTTTCCACCCTCCCTTTTGCACCTCTGGCAACGTTTGGGGGTATTCTATTCGCTTTCCAGCCACTTTCAGCTATTCAAATGTTGATCTCAAACTCAGTGAAATCTTTCCTCTGTCTCCATGCAGATGACTGGTGGCTTGAAGAATGGTGAGGGGTCAGGGTGAAGGGGAAGGACTGTGGCTCCATGCTTGCCTAGGGACCTTGGACTTGGGGGCACAGAGGCAGGCTGCGCTTCTGAAACCCCTCCTCCCCACCTATGTTCTAGATCCAGCTCTTACAAGAAGGATGGAAGACGGCGAACATCACTTCTTCAAATATCTGGGTGTGTGGAAATCCTTTCTCTCTCTGCTGCCACCGCATCTCTGGGCATACACCTGGCGGTGGATTCTCTGTGCGCCGCAGGAGTCCCAGTGCTGTATGTCTCTGCATCCTCCTGGCCCGATCCTGTTGCCCAGTGCAGTGCCCTTGGTCAGCAGGGCCTCAGTGAACCGAGATGGGAGGGGGCAAGTGTCTTTCAGCCCACACCTCCCACTCCCACCCTGGTCCTCTCTCGTTCTTCTTCCCCCAGGACTGGAAGGGGTGGCCTCCCCTCCTTCCTTTGGGTCAGATCCTTCTCTGACCAGAGCAGAAACCCTGAGAGATCTGGAAAAGGAGAAAGGACCATACCTCCAGCTGAAAGGAGTCAGGAAGCCCTCTCTCTGCACCAAGCCTCTTTCTCCTGACCGGGGTCTCTCCCAGCTCAGCCTAGAGACAAAGGCTGCCAGGCTGCAGGGGTCATGGGAAATTAAATGCCACAATTTAGTATTTGCAATTTGTGGCCCCCTTTCAAATGTAGTCTGTGAAGATCTCTGTATAATTGTCAGTGAAACCCTTCGAGCTAGTAAGGCTTAACACAAACTTTCCTGTTTGAACTTTAAGATGATGATTGCAAATACCAGTGAAGGTGAAGAGTGAGAATTGTATCATCTTGCAGGGGTTCCTGTAAGTGCATAGTCAAGTGGACCTTAAAAATACATAAGGGCTAGGGGCCGGTTGCAGTGGCTCACGCCTGTCATCCCAGCACTTTGGGAGGCCAAGGCAGGTGGATCACGAGGTCAGGAGATCGAGACCATCCTGGCTAATACGGTGAAACCCCGTCTCTACTAAAAATATAAAAAATTAGCCGGGCGCGGTGGCAGGCGCCTGTAGTCCCAGCCACTCAGGAGGCTGAAGCAGGAGAATGGCGTGAACCCAGGAGGCGGAGGCTGCAGTGAGCCAAGAGAGTGCCACTGCACTCCAGCCTGGGCAACAAAGCAAGACTCTGTCCCCAAAAAAACAAAACAAAACAAAACAAAAAGCAAAAAAACATAAGGGCCAGGGGCCAGGTGCCGTGGCTCATGCCTGTAATCCCAGCACTTTGGGAAGCCAAGGTGGGCAGATCATGAGGTCAAGAGATCGAGACCGTCCTGGTGAAATCCCATCTCTACTAAAACAAACAAAAAAATACAAAAATTAGCTGGGCATGGTGGTGCTCACCTGTAGTCTCAGTTACTCGGGAGGCTGAGGCAGGAGAATCTCTTGAACCCAGGAGGTAGATGTTGCAGTGAGCCGACAGCGCACCACTGCACTCCAGCCTGGGCAACATGAGCCAAACTCCATCTCAAAAAAAAAAAAAAAAAAGTAAGCGCCATGATCTGAAACCTGAGCAAAGAAAATCTCCCCAAATCTACATACTTGTCTCTGGGTGGTGAGACAAGGGAGAAATCTTTTCTTTCTTCCTTCTCTTTGGGTATCCCAAATGGTCTATCATAAGCATGTTTATTTTTAAATTGGGGAAAACAGCAACTTACTGAAAATGAGTGCAAGAAAAAGCCCCCTGAGGCATTTATAGGGAGTTTCATTTTATCACCACAATTTGCGTTCCAGAGAAAAGCATCACTTCCTTATTTGGGAACTCTAGCTCAGTGCCTGGAAAATGATGAGTGCTGGGAGGTGTACTGCCTTTCCTCCCCTCCAGCCCCAGCCCCACTTTCTCACTCTGCACCACCTCATGCACCTGGCTGGCTTCTGGGTGTAGCAGCTGCAAATTCAAAAGGCAGAGAGAAGTTCATTTCCAAGAGAATGTTGGACAATTGTGTTTGCATCCCTAGAAGGAACCAGCTGGGAGTGGCCAAGGGACCAAGCTATCGGGATAGTCCTAGGTTTAAGGAGGAACACTTCTGCCTGTGGGCTTCCCCGACTTCATTGCCCATTCGGCCTCACAGAGTCTCACTCTGGGGTCAAACCACCATGTCTCCAAAGTCTGGAGGAGCTCAGCGGGAGAAGCATGAGACCATCAGTCAGGGGCCAGCCCATGTCACAGACCTGACTTTGGGGTCACCCTTTTCCTCTTATGCCTCAGAGGAGCATTATATCTTCTCTAGATACCGGAGGAGGCTCCAATTAGTCTAAATGCTGAGGAACAGACAGTCAGAAACAGTGCCAAGGCCACCCCCTCAGAAGAGCCTCAGGGCTCAGCTTGGCTCAAAGCTGCACTATATATGTGTAATATGAATGTATATTTCTGAATGCATATCTGTATGTATGGATGTACATATGTATACGCTCACATTTACATACATGAACACACACATATTAAATATATACATCGTGTACATCATGCACACTCATTTGCGTATGCTCAGACATTCTAGAATTATGCCTGGTACAATCAGAGGGTGTAACCTCAGAGAGGATGGACTGGAAATAAGAGTACGAGAGAGGGGAAGTTCTGTCCCTCACCTGATATCCATTCAGTAACATTTGAATTTTTGTGTACAAGCTCTTTTCACAACAAAATAAAAACGACTTAAACTTAGTCTCAGCGCTGAATGGAAAAGTGAATGAGAGGGGTGGCTGTGGCAGTCCTATGGAGCACGCGTGCTTCACTCTCTTTCAGCGTCACTCAGGGGACAAGGCCGTGTCCACATTCACAGAGGCTTGGGCAGCAATACATTCATAGAAAGCTCTGATTAATGACTCAGGCTTTGCCCCAAAGGACTCATGAGCATTCCAAACACAAACGTAAACACTGGCTGGTCTACTGTATGCTGGAAAACGCAGCCACTCTAAGCAGGGCCTTGCAGGCTCTAAGATACTGCAGCGAGCCTGTGGAGCTCAGCCTAATGGCTAAATGAGATGTAGCAGCTGCTTTTGATTGTGGGAAATTCCCCAAGCCCAACTGCAACCATAGTGAATGGAGTTATTTTTGAAGTTCAAGCTGCGCTGGATCTTTTCAAACAGCCAAGAGCATGTTCGTGGCAGCCCCGTTTTTTTCCATGGCCCTTCACTCCCTGTTTCCTTCAGAAATTGAGCACTGATTGTTAATCCTCGTGGATCTCTTCTTAGCCACTTCCTGACCTCATCTGTGGAGGCGGGGGAGGGAGGGGAAAGATGTTTTTAGAAACTCAAAGTTTGAGAGAAAGATCTAAAAGGGTCTGAGTCTAATGAATTCCCAACACTGAAAAGAGTTAGCATAACATTCCTTCCATGTTAATATTTGGCAGCCTGCGCAGTGTTTGGACTGGAAGATAAAGTAGGGGATAGACAGAGAGGGAGGGAAGAAGAGAGAGAGAAAGGTTGGTGGCAGAAGGGAGGGAAAGAAGGGGTGGTAGAGGAAGCGGGAGGAGGGAGAAAGAGAAAAATGGAAAGAGAGAAAGCTGTAGAGACAGAGGAAGGGAGAGAGAGAGCCTACCTGTGATCAAATTCTTCCGGTACACCAAGGCAAGAAACCCCAGCATACAGAAAGCCCTCTGTCCTTGTGATAACGAAGGGCGTCTAATTGAGCTGACTAACACAAGCCGCCTGTGGAGGGTTGAACTAAAAGAGCTCCCTGTAACACATGCCCATGGGGGCTTCAGGAGCTGTAAACATTCACCCCTAGAGGCTGCTGTGGGGTCGGAGCCCCACAACCTGCCCATCTGTATGCTCCCCTAGAGGTTTGAGCAGTGGGACACTGAGGAAGCAAGCCACACCCTCATCACATGCCCTGCGAGGGGGACAGGGAACCTTTCCCTGAAAATTCTTGATTTTCCCCCAATGTGCTGAGCCAGTAGGAAATAAATCTGTCTTTCCCTGGGAGCATTTAAGAAGCTCTGGGCCCACCCTGTAGGACCCTCTTTCAAGTCCTGCTTCTTGCCAGCCCTGGGCCTTGTTTGGGTGGGCTGCACCGAGGCCTGAGACAAGCTCTCCTACCATTACTATCTGGACGCACACCCTGCCTGGCTCCACTGTCCCCAAGGCTCTGTGGAGCGGCCACCAGTGGCCTGTCCCACAGCCATCACTTCCTTCCTTCCTAAGATAACCCGGTTTTGTTCAGGAACTTGTGGTTCTGTAGCTTGGGGTGTGGGGCTCACTCAGCCCCTCATGTGCTAGATTGAACAATACAACAGGGGTAAGTCTGCTGTAGTGGCCTCTGGGGATATTTTCCTCACCTTGACTGTGTGATCAGGGACAGGACACATCTTCTATGGCCCCTGGCCATTGTTGTGAGGGTGGGAAGGCCAGAACTGCTACAGGCTTCTCCATCACCATGAGAGGCCAGCCCAAGATACTCAGCCAGAACCACAGGAAGGACGCCAGGCCCTGGAGCCGGTGTCCTCTTGGGCTCCTGTGTGATTCTCTCCATGCAGCAAGCAAGGCGCCTGATGTCCTCCTGCGTGCAGGCGAGTCTGTAAACCACTGTGCAGGTGAATCTGCGGGTCAATGCAAGTCAGTGGGAGCCCAGGAGGTGGACATGGACATCAGCCTGTGGCAGGAGAAGGGAAGCCGCAGTCAAATGTCAACAGGAGGGGCCGGGCATGGTGGCTCACACCTGTAATCACAGCACTTTGGGCTCACACCTGTAATCACAAGGTGGGTGGATCACTTGAGGTCAGGAGTTCCAGACCAGCCTGGTCAACACAGTGAAACCCTGTCTATACTAAAAATACAAAAACTGGCTGGGTGTGGTGGTACGTGCCTGTAGTCCCAGCTACTCATGAGGCTGAGGCAGGAGAATTGCTTGAACCCGGGAGGTAGAGGTTGCAGTGAGCAGGAGATCATGCCACTGCACTCCAGCCTGGGTAGCAACAGAGCAAGACTCTGTCTCAAAAAAAAAAAAAAAAAAGTCAGTGAGAGACTAGAAGTTAGCTCAACACAGTGGAGTAGAAGAAAGCACATATCAAGCTGGGAAAGGACGTGCCAGCAGGTAAGGACATGGGGGAGAGACGGAACTGTGCAGTGTTTTCAGGGCTGAAGCCAAGAGTGGGAGCATGGAGAGAGGAGGGCCTGGAAGTAGATGGGGTCTATGAGGAGGGTTCTTTTTTTTTTTTTTTTTTTTTTTTTTTTGAGACGGAGTCTTGCTCTGTCGCCCAGGCTGGAGTGCAGTTGCGCGATCTCGGCTCACTGCAAGCTCCGCCTCCCGGGTTCACGCCATTCTCCTGCCTCAGCCTCCCGAGTAGCTGGGACTACAGGCGCCCACAACCGCGCCCGGCTAATTTTTTGTATTTTTAGTAGAGACGGGGTTTCACCGTGGTCTCGATCTCCTGACCTTGTGATCCGCCCGCCTCGGCCTCCCAAAGTGCTGGGATTACAGGCGTGAGCCACCGCGCCCGGCTTTTTTTTTTTTTTTTGAGACGGAGTCTCACGCTGTTGCCCAGGCTGGAGTGCAGTGGCGCGATCTCGGCTCACTGCAAGCTCCGCCTCCCGGGTTCCCGCCATTCTCCTGCCTCAGCCTCCTGAGTAGCTGGGACTACAGGCGCCCGCCACCCTGCCCGGCTAATTTTTTGTATTTTTAGTAGAGACGGGGTTTCACTGTGGTCTCGATCTCCTGACCTTGTGATCCGCCCGCCTCGGCCTCCCAAAGTGCTGGGATTACAGGCTTGAGCCACCGCGCCCGGCTGAGGAGGGTTCTTAGCATCCTTATCCCCCAACTTGGCCATGGGAGACCAGAAAAGTTGGTCAATTATCCAAAAGCAGGCATAGTTAAGTCTTTAAAAGATGTTTACTTTAGGCTTTATTATTTGCTTTTGTGTATAAAGACAGACACGTGCTCAGGAAAAGCATTATCCACCTGCCAATCTGGCTGAGATGATGCCTTCACACGGATGGAATACCCACAAGATAATCCTGGAGACGTCTGCAGCTGGAATTATTGTAGCTTGGTGTGCCCCAATATCTCCAGCTTTGTAAACAACCTGAGATCTTTATCAGCTGCTTCAGATGAACTTTGAGAGGTACAGAAAATTTCTCATTCAACAGAAATTATTGTACATAGCTTGTATGCTAGGCTTTGAGGATACAAATGAATAAGACTCAGACTTTTTCTTCCAGTGGTTTACTGTCTTTGTCCCTTCAGGCTCTTGTAACAAAATACCATAGCCCGGGTGGCTTATAGACAACAGAAATGTATTGCTCACGGTCCTGGAGGCTGGAAGTCCAAGGTCAAGATACCAGCAGATTTGGTAACTGGTGAGGGCGTGCTTTCTGGTTCATAGGTGGTACTTTCTTGCTCCATCCTCAGTGGTGGAAGGGTCAAGGGAGCTCTTTGGGGTCTCTTTTCTAAGGGCACTAATCCCATTCATGAGGCTCCATCCTCAAGACCTAATCACCTCCCAGAAGTCCCCCCTCTTAATATCACTACTTTAAGAGTTAGGGTTTCAACATGAATTTGGGAGCTGGGAAAGCACAAACATTCAGATGATTATGAAACGGGAACAGTTCCCTTTTCCCCCTCGCAGGGCATGTGATGGAGGAGTGGCTTGCTTCTTCAGTGTCCCGCTGCTCAAACCTCTAGGGGAGCATACGGATGGGCAGACCGTGGGGCCGTAGTGCTTAGGAGTGAATGTTTACAGCTGAAGCCCCAGTGGGCGTATGTCACAGAGTGCTCTTGTAGTTTAGCCATCCATAGGCGACTTGTGTTAGCTCAATTAGACCCTTGCCTTATTGCAAGGACAGAGAGCTTTCTGTATCCTGGGTTCTTGCCTTGGTGTACTGGAAGATTCGGGTCACACGTGGGCCTGGAGAATGAATGCAAGATTTTCTTGAGTGAAAGTAGCTTTCAACGGATGGGGGAGCCAGAAGGTGGACTGGTTTTCCTCTGGAGTGCCTGGGCTCTCCACTGACTGCCTCAGCCAAACTCCACATGGTTCTGCCGGTCGGTGGCCTGCCAGTATGGCAGTGCCTGTCAGTGAGTTCCTCTGGACGTCCAGCCGCCTGTGTGTTCCTCTGCAGAAGTGTTCCTCTTGACGTCCAGCTGCTGGTGTGTCTGCCTGCTAGGGTCTCTGGATTTTTGCAGGCACAGGATGGGGGCATGGCAGGCCAGGGTGGTCTTGGGAAATGCAACATTTGGGCAAGAAAACAAAAAATGCCTGTCCTCACCTAGGTCCACGGGCACAGGCCCAAGAGTAGAGCCCTGGCCAGGGACCATGACCTCTTCTACCCAGCACTTCCTTTCCGTATCATTTAAGGGTACCACACCCTTCCCTTCCCAGCACTTTCCTTCCCCACTTCCATATCAATAGCAAGTACCATTTTGTGGTGCCAACAGGCACATGGAATCCCCCCTTCCAGAGTTTTCCTGCCACACTGAGGAAAGATACATAGGCATTTTTCAGTTTGTTCAGGCTGCTGTAACAAAATACCTTAGACTGGGTAATTTATGAACAATAGAAATGTTATTTCTTAAAATTCGGGAGGCTGGAAACTCCAAGATCAAGACACCAGCAGATTCGGCATCTGATGAGGGCCCATTCTCTGCTTCAAAGGTGGAGCCTTCTTGTTGTGACTTTCCATGGCAGAACGGGCAGGTAGCTCTCCAGAGCCTCTATTTTAAGGGCACTAATCCCACTCACGAGGGCACAGGAACAGAGCCCTCCCAACCTTACTACCTTCCAAAGGCCCCACTTCCTTTTACTAGGACTTTGCAATTAGGTGTCAGCATATGAACTGGGGAGGGGACAAATATTAGGCCCAGCAGGTATGTAATAATACTAGCTGCCATTTATTGAAGAATTCATATCCTCTGTACTAGGTGAAACACTCTCTGTAAATTACATCTAATCTTCACTACAATTCTTCCACTATCCCTGTGGCAGGCTGTGTCTCCCAAAGAGGGCTGCCATGATGTATGTATTCCATTCACGTGCTCTCACACAGCGCTGTCCTCCCACAGAGGACCTCCCTTGCATCTAGAAAGCAGTCATGACCACTCTGACCAGTAGGAAATGGCCAACAGGCACCAGTAGATACTGTTCAATCAAGTTTAGCCTAAAGCTGCTACTTACATATTTTAAGTTTGGCCTGAAAGTTTCTCTGTACATTATGTGAACTAGAGCCTAAATGGAGTTATACACAGACTGTAGCCTACTCTTGTGCCGGTCACTGAGTTTTGGCCAATCGAAGGTTGCCAATTGGCCAGGTGCAGTGGCTCACACCTATAATCCCAGCACTTTGGGAGACCGAGGCAGGTACATCACTTGAGGTCAGGAGTTTGAGACCAGCCTGACCAACATGGCAAAACCCTGTCTCTACTAAAAATACAAAAAATTAGCTGGGTGGGTGGCAGGCGCCTGTAATCATAGCTGCTAGGGAGGCCGAGGCAGAAGAATTGCTTGAACCTGAGAGGCAGAGGTTGCAGTGAGCCGAGATTGCTCCATTGCACTCCAGCCTGGGTGACATAGTGAGACTCCATTTCTAAAAAAAAGATTGCCAACTATACAAACCATATTCAAATAAAGCAAACGCCAAGCTGTCACCAATCCAGCTGTTTCTGTACCTCACTTCTGTTTTCTGTACGTCACTTTCCTTTATCTGTTCATAAATCTTCTACCATGTAGCTGCACTGGACTCTCTGAGTCTACTCTGACTCTGGAGGTTGCCTGATTTGTGAATCATTCTTTGCTCAATTAAACTCTTTTAAAGTTAATTTGGCTAAATATCATTTTATTATTATTATTATTATTATTATTAGAGATGGAGTCTCGTTCTGCCATCCAGGCTAGAATGCAGTAGTGTGATCTCAGCTTACTGCAACCTCTGCTTCCAGGGTTCAAGTGATTCTCCTGCCTCAGCCTCCCGAGTAGCTGGACTACAGGTGCATGCCACCATGCCCAGCTAATTTTCTGTATTTTTAGTAGAGATGGGGCTTCACCATGTTAGCCAGGATGGTCTTGATCTCCTGACCTCGTGATCTGCCCTCCTCGGCCTCCCAAGGTGCTGGGATTCCAGGTGTGAGCCACTGCGCCTGGCCAAGACTTTTTTAAACAATGTTTTACAACTGGAAAAAAAATTAAGACTTTGATTTGTACACCTGCCACTTGCTGGGGTGTAAATATGCCCATGGTGGGTTTCAAGCTACTAGGATGACGTCACTGAACATGAAGTTGGAAAGACATGTGCATTAACACACCATTAATAGTATGTTTTCCACCCTACGGATATGATCGATGTAAATAACTTCAAAAGCATAAATAATAGTAATACATAGTAAAAAAATCATTTGGAAGTGACAAAGAATGTATTGCCTTTGATTATTTATTTATTTTTTCTTTTCTGAGGCAGAGTCTCGCCTTGTCCCCCAGGCTGGAGTGCAGTGGCACAATCTCAGCTCACTGCAAGCTCCGCCTTCCGGGTTCACACCATTCTCCTGCCTCAGCCTCCCGAGTGGCTGGGACTACAGGTGCCCACCACCATGCCTGGCTAAGTTTTTATATATTTAGTAGAGACGGGGTTTCACCGTGTTAGGCAGGATGGTCTCAATCTCCTGACCTTGTGATCCGCCCACCTCTGCCTCCCAAAGTGCTGGGATTACAGGCATGAGCCACTGTGTCTGGTCTATTGAAGCTGTTTTAAACATTAAATTGATTTCAGTCACCTATAAGTCATTTAAGGTAAGCGGGTGAATTCATGAGTTCCCGAATGGGAAGTGGGGAGACTTGATTTCTCTCTGGCCAGGCTGGTGCTATCACAAAGTGTACCTTTCTACTGCGCGGGCGCTGCACTGTTCAGCCGAAGTGTCCTTTCTCCTGTGTTCCCTCGTTTGCTAATCAGACCAGCGTTGGCAAGATGGGAATAGAGATAATGGACCAGCCTACCTTCTGGTTGTCCATGGCCTAGGGGTGCGTTTGGGCTGGTGGGGTCAGCGTGGACATCTAGGGTCCTTGAATGCAATCATGGAGCCATGGGCCAAGTCAGGCAGCACAGACAAGAGGGCCCAGAGCTTCTCAAAGGCAGAGATCTGGGCCAGAGGAGGACTGACAGGGGCTTGGCAGCACAGGAGAAAGCTGGTTTTATGCTGAGCGGTGGCGCCCATCATGGAATTGTGGAAGGAGAGGTGCTCCACCTGCCTGTGCCTGGAGCGACAGGCATGCTGCTGCACGAGCCGTCCAGGTTTGAGGGCTCTGTCCTGCCCACAACGGCCAGTCCACCTGCCTGGAAAGCACTGCTGCTGCCTGGGGCCAACCATTCGACTACTCAGCGTATTCTCTGTCCTCTGCTTTGTCTGCTGAAAAGGCCAGGGCTCTTTCCTGGGCCCTTCAGTTCCGCAAGCTCAGGGCCCAGCTCTTTGGTGCAACCGTGTGTACTCCTGAAGATGGACGTTTTACAGATGGCTTCAAATTGCTGTTTTCCCACTGTCCCAAGCATCTGCAACAGCTGGCACTAGGCTTGGGTCCATTTTTGTTTTAGGGGTTGCACACAAGCAGAGATCCATCAAGATTTTCTCCAGCTAGTCACTACTAGTAGCAGTTACTCCTATTAGTCTTTACTGAGCCAGAGCTTCAGAAAAGCTACCAGTTAAAATTCTGTCCTGGCCTGGTGTGGTGTCTCAAGCCTATAAACCCAGCACTTTGGGAGGCCGAGGCAGGTGGATCACGAGGTCAAGAGATCAAGACCATCCTGCCAACATGGTAAAACCCCATCTCTACTAAAAATATAAAAATTAGCTGGGAGTGGTGGCAGGCACCTGTAATCCCAGCTACTCGGGAGGCTGAGGCAGGAGAATAGCTTTAACCCAGGAGGCAGAGGTTGCAGTGAACTGAGATTTTGCCACTGCACTGCAGCCTGGCGACAAACAGAGCGTGACTCCATCTCAAAAAAAAATTCTGTCCTTCTGTGGAAGGTGCAAGTGCCAGCACTCACTCCGTCTGCTGCCTCTATCTCATTGTCCAGCACTGCTGGGGACTGAGTGGGGCATGTATCCTTGTGTCACTGCAGAACCACCTCAACCTGGTTCCATTTTGTCAGTAACAAAATGAAACAAAAAGATGAGCTGTTTTTCATTTGCAAAGGACCCCAGGGTTGCAAGTCACATAACTTGAGAATGCCCAGATAAACCAAGCATGCCTGATTGGTGATGCCAGAGCCAGCCAGAATGAAAAAGACAATCACGTGCAGAACCCCATGCAGTCCATTGAGGAACGGGGTCCAATTAAGAAGCGAGGATGCCCTGTTTTGTTGCAGTATAAACTGAAAAGCCAAGACCTAGCACCACCTCTGTGCATGACCCAGTCCAGTCACGCCTATTGCAGTTTCCTATCTCCCTCATAGTTGCTCTCTGCCTATAAAACCTGCCCCCAGACCCCAGCTTGGGGAGATGAATTTCAGTGCTGCCTCCTGTCTCCGTGCCAGTCAACCTTGCAATAAAGCTTTTCCTTTTCACAAAAGCTGGTGCTATAGTATTGGCTTCTATGTGTAACTAGGTGTGAGCCCATTGCTCAGTGACACTGGCTTTCTAGAAAACCCAGAGAGAATCCTAACCTTTGCAAACAAGAAAGAAAGAGGGAGGGAGGGAGAAAGGGAGGAAGGAGGAGGGAAGGAAGGAAGGAAAGAACGAAGGAAGGAAGGAAGGAAGGAAGGAAGGAAGGAAGGAAGGAAAGAAGGAAGGAAGAAAGGTCTAATCTTCACAATTTCTATTTTCTTCCATTTTATACAACAAGATGTCCACCTTTGCAAGTGGGCGAAGCTGTAGAAGAATGCTGAGGAGAGGAAGGGAGGACACAGGGTTGTTGAAACCCAACAATAGGCCTGGCGAGGTGGCTCACACCTGTAATCCCAGCACTTTGGGAGGCCAAGGCGGGTGGATCACAAGGTCAGGAAATCGAGACCATCCTGGCTAACCTGTCTTTACTAAAAATACAAAAAATTAGCTGGGCGAGGTGGCAGGTACCTATAGTCCCAGCTACTCGGGAGGCTGAGGCAGGAGAATGGTGTGAACCCGGGAGGCAGAGCTTGCAGTGAGCTGAGATCCTGCCACTGCACTCCAGCCTGGGTGACAGAGAAAGACTCCATCTCAAAAAAAAAAAAACACCAAAAAACCCAACAATAAATGCACAAGGAGCTGGTATCAGGAAGAGGAAAAGGTCTGATCTGCTGTCTTCAGAAAAAAAAAAAAAAAAAACCTCCACTTCTTTAAAGTGTTTTTCCAGATTTTTCATGTTTGTCCTAGTACTCTTCCATGTGAGAAAAAAAATATATATTAAAACATAATCTGAAAAATGGGAGCATGTGAGAAATGCATTTGATAGCAAGATATTCACCACAGTATTATGCACAATAGTTAGAAATAAGAAATCAGCAATGCCCACCAAGAGACAAACGTGCTTACAGCTCCCATGGAGGAGGGTCCTGGCTCCTTTAAGAAGGAGCAAGATTCAAACGTCAATTTTACGTTAAACCCAACTATGTTGCAGGAATTAAAACTAGATATTCCCTGCTCTTTAATCTCCATGTGCTAGGAATATGAGTAGTTGCTGTAATTTCTGCATTTGCCCCATTTCCCATTATTAATATTATTTTTTGAGATGGAGTCTTGCTCTGTCACCAGGGTGGAGTGCAGTGGCGCAATCTCTGCTCACTGCAACCTCTGCCTCCCGGGTTCAAGGGATTCTCCTGCCTTAGCCTCCCGGGTAGCTGGGACTACAGGCGTGCACTACCACACTCAGCTGATTTTTGTATTTTTAGTAGAGACGGGGTTTGGCCATGTTGGCCAGGAAGGTCTTGATCTCCTGACCTTGTGATCCACCTGCCTTGGCCTCCCAAAGTGCTGGGGTTACAGGTGTGAGCCACAGCGCCCAGCCTCCATTTTTATTAAAAACAATCTCTGCCAGGCAAGGTGGCTCACACCTGTAATCCCAGCACTTTGGGAGGCCAAAGCGGGCGGATCTCTTCAGGTCAGGAGTTTGAGACCAGCCTGGCTAACATGGCGAAACCCCGTCTCTATTAAAAATACAAAAATTAGCCGGCTGTGGTGGCGCACACCTGTAATCCCGGCTACTTGGGAGACTGAGGCAGGAGAATCACTTGAACCCAGGAAGTGGAGGTTACAGTGAGCCGAGATCATGTCACTGCATTCTAGCCTGGGCAACAGAGCAAGACTCCATCTCAAAAAAAGTAAAAAAAAATAAACAAACAAACAAAAAAATCTCTGAGACCCGGTGACAGAGAGGCTTCCATGGAGCCCTGAGGACGGGCTAAGGAGCAGACCGTGCTGTCGGCTGACTTGCTGTTTTGGGATCCCCCGGTCCAGTGCTCTGGCTCACAGGAGTGGTCCCCTTCCCCAGGCCCCAAATCTGTGTTTTTCATGGGCTCACCATTCCAATCTCTCCCTTGCTCTTTCCATCTAACCGCTTAGGCCATTTTCGTCTCAAGGAAAAGCAATTGCCCTTTAACGACGAGCTTATAATTCTTCAGCACACCCACCAGACGCTAACCTGATATCTAGACAATCTGCCTTTTCAAGGACGAACCTTCAGGCCTCCGTATAAATGCTCAGCCTCCTCTGCAGCCTGACCCTGCCACCTGGGCTCGGCTGTGTGCCTGTGTTGATTTGGCTTGTCCTTTTGGCCTATTACCCTCCGCCAGGAATTGTTCCTGACGGGGACATTGTAAACCACCAGTATATTATACAGCTGGAGAAACACAGCGCCTAGTGCAGGACTGGCAACCTTCCTCCTGCCGAGCAATCACTTTGAATGTTTTGGAACTGGAAGAGGGCTGGTGTGAGGCAGGCAGCAATCGCTGTGTGTCCCCGGGGCAGAGGGGAGCGGTAGTGGGGGCACCCATAGAGACGATGCGCTGTGAATGCTTCCAGATTCCTCCTTAGAACTGCAGAATGGAAAGTGGTACATGCCACTCACTAGAAACGGCTTATGTCCAGGACAGCCAAGACTCCAGAAGATGGTGCAGGCTGTGACCAGGGGAGGAACTGACCTGGCAGGGAGAGGAGCTGCTTAAGGAAATTGAGCCTGCCATGAGATTCACCTCCATAAACAATCCCCAGCTAGGAGATCATAACCCTGCTTTCCAAACAGAGCTGCTGTTTTCTACTGTTGCATAATTACACAGATCGCCCAACTGTTTGGGAGAGACCGCACATTACTTTTCCAGTTGTGTAAATAGAAGCGAGCCAGCAGCAACTAACAGAGCTCCTGGGGGTAGAAATGAGAAGAGGAGGGATGGTGAGGGATGAGCCTGCTCCCAGCAGGGCAGTGGGGAGCCCACTGCTGCTGCCTTTGCCTGGAGAGCCCCTGGCAGCCTGCTCTGCACTCTGAAATCAGTGATGGGGCTGAAGGTTTTCTCCCTCTCCTCCCTTTCCAAGCTCGAGGCTTTGTAAGAACTGTATCAGTTTTGGAAATGGTAACATTTTTTCTCTGTCCCCAAAACTTGCAGATGAACAAGGGAGGCAGAGCCCTCAGCCTTCTTGAAGGTTCAGACAGGGCAACTGATGCCTGGCTCCCTCCGCCCCAGCCCCGTGGGCCTTCACATATTCCAAGCCATTCTGTAAAACCCTTCTTTTGAATGAGCGCCTCACTCATAGGCTTTCCTGGAATGTATTCAAGCTCTCTCTGCACAGACGGGCTGTGGAAGCTCTGCTCATACACAGAAGCTGATGAAGCCAGCTTTTGGTCTCCACCACATCCACATCAGGACTGAGACACCAAGAAGGGATTTATTCCCATTCTCGCTCTTTGCAATCATCAAAACAACTGTGGTATAGTTACTGATCACTCTTTTATGTGGGACAAGTTAGGAAACGTGTGGAAGGAAGGTAACTGGGGATGCGGTGGCTTGTCCTTCAGGGTCAGTCTCCAGCATCATACCCCAGTTCTGCCACTGTTCACTCGGGGGCCTTTTTTTTTGAGATGGAGCCTTGCTCTGTTGTCAGGCTGGAGTGCAGTGGCGCAATCTCAGCTCGCTGCAACCTCCGCCTCCCGGGTTCAAGCGATTCACCTGCCTCAGCCTCCCGAGTAGCTGAGACTACAAGCGCCCGCCACCACGCCCGGTGAGGTTCTTGGTCTCGGTGCTTCTGTTTCTCCATTGACAATGTGGGGTCACGGTGAGAGGCCCTTCCTTCTCCACGGGGTGGTTATGTAGACTGGAGCAGCTGATACACATAAGCAGTTGCCATGCTGTAGTTGTTCCATGTGGCTCAGCACCATGGCTCACACCTGTAATCCTAACACTTCGGGAGGCTGAGGTGGGTGGATCATTTGAGGCCAGGAGTTCGAGACCAGCCTGGCCAACATGGCGAGATCCCATCTCTAGTAAAAATACAAAAATTAGCCAGGAGTGGTGGTGCATGCCTGTAATCTCAGCTACTCAGGAGGCTGAGGCAGGAGAATTACTTGAACCCGGGAGACGGAGGTTGCAGTGAGCCAAGATCGCACCACTGCATTCGAGCCTGGGTAACAGAGCAAGACTGTGTTCAAAATGATAATAACTATTACAATTGTTCCATGTGTTAATAATAATTAGTAATCACTTCTCTGGGAACCATGTAGGGGTAGGGTCAGATTTTGGTGAGATAAATCCTATATTGAGTCTCGTAGATAATGGGCACATGAGGGGGTCCTGGCGTGGTGGCTCACGCCTGGAATCCCAGCACTTTGGGAGGCTGAGGTGGGTGGATCATTTGGGAGGCAGAGGTGGGTCATTTGAGGTCAGGAGTTCGAGACCAGCCTGGCCAACACAGTGAAACCCCGTCTCTATTGGAAAAAAACCCACAAAAGTTAGCCAGGCATGGTGGTGGCTACCTGTAATCCCAGCCACTCGGGAGGCTGAGGCAGGAGAATCGCTTGAACCAGTGGACTGTCAAGAGATGTAGGCTGCAGTGAGCCGAGATCGCGCCACTGCACTCCAGCCTGGGCGACAGAGTGAGACTCTGTCTCAAAAAAAAAAAAAAGATAATGGGCACATAACAATTATTTCTCACTACAGAGTGCTTTGTCCCTATGAAAACAAGGGTTGTGAAGTGCCCTGTATGGAGTCTGGATGTGAAAAGTAACTTATAAATATTCATTTACTCTGCCTTCAAGAGAAGGGAGCTGAGGAACCTATTTTACTTCATAGATAAAATTTGTTGGAAAAAAAATCTAAAAGCAGATTTTCAATTTCTGAATGTTACAAATTTCAGTAACATTATAAATGGACCTTTTTACTTTCACCTATCGATTTTCTGACTATAATTAAGTTATTTACCATTTGCATATATAAGGGGCCTGCAAAACTCTTATGACTATATGATTGTTTAATGTCTAGATCTTAACATTCTACAGATGAAAAATGTCTGGAGCAAAGACCCTTACCTGAACTCTAGTAGAAGGTGCTCTTCAGCTTGATGACATTCCTGTCTCAGTACAGCACCCACACTTCCAGATCTGCAGTGGAGGGAGTCAGCGAGGAGCTGACCAGCCCAGGGCTGACCTGCTCACACCGGGCAATTGCACGCATCTCTGCGTTTAGACTGCTCACCATCACAGGGCCGCTTCTTTTTTTTTTTTTTTTTTTTTTTTGAGACGGAGTCTTGCTGTGTCGCCCAGGCTGGAGTGCAGTGGCCGGATCTCAGCTCACTGCAAGCTCTGCCTCCCGGGTTTTTACGCCATTCTCCTGCCTCAGCCTCCCGAGTAGCCGGGACTACAGGCGCCCGCCACCTCGCCCGGCTAGTTTTTTGTATTTTTTAGTAGAGACGGGGTTTCACCGTGTTAGCCAGGATGGTCTCGAACTCCTGACCTCGTGATCCGCCTGTCTCGGCCTCCCAAAGTGCTGGGATTACAGGCTTGAGCCACCGCGCCCGGCCACAGGTCCGCTTCTGACCACTCAGGGAGAGCGAGGCGTGGACAAACCTTCGCCCTGCCTGAGACCAGATTCAGTCTTTGCTCCCTGGATGCAATTGTTCTGAGGGCCACATTCCTCTGCTCACTCGTTTGATTGAGCAAGGAAAGACACTTACACTCAGGACAGATCATCTGAGGATGCTGGAAAGGTTAAGGACCTTCCTAGAGGGCACTCGCTGTGTATCTCTGGTTAGGCTGGCGGTGACATCCACTCTGAGATGGCATGATCAGTAAACACACCCCTTGGGGTGGGTGTGTTTGAGAACGTGTGTACAGCAGATTCAAATGACTGTCCTAGGCTCTGGGACCCCAAAAGCAAGTGTCCTTGAAAATGACTTAGGTGCTTAGATCTACATACGTGACACTGTGCTGAGTGTCCCTGTACAGGCCTGTACATGGCTTTAAAGTAGTACATGGCCGGTGTGGCATAAAGCATACAGAGATAATTAAAGCAAATGCGTACTTCATGCTTCATGTCTGTATTTTTGCTTCATATTTGTAACTTGCTAAGTTGCAATAAGAAAATACTACAGGCAAGATGTGGCGGCTCAGGCCTGTAATCCCAGCACTTTGAGAGGCAAGGTGGGTGGATCACCTGAGATCAGGAGTTTGAGACCAGCCTGACTAATATGGTGAAACCCCGTCTCTACTAAAAATACAAAAATTAGCCAGGTGTGGTGGTGGGCTCCTGTAGTCTCAACCACTCGGGAGGTTGAGACAGGAGAATTGCTTGAACCCGGGAGGTGGAGGTTGCAGTGAGCTGAGACTACGCCACTGCACTCTAGCCTCAGTGACACAGTGAGACTCTGCCTTAAAAAAGAAAAAAAGAAAAAAAGAAAAGAAAATACTGCAGACCGGGAAGCTTGAACAGTAGAAGTTTATTCTCAGTTTTGGAGGTTGAAAATGTGAGATCCAGGTATGGGCCAAGTTGGTTTCTTCTGGGGCCTGTTTCCTGGGCTTATAGATGCCACCTTCCCCAGGTGTTGTCCCTCTGTGTGTATCTGTGTCCTAATGTCCTCTTGTTTTAAAGACACCAATCAGATTAGATTAGGGCCCACGCTAATGACCTCATTCAACTTTAATTACCTCCTTATTTTTATTTATTTATTTATTTAGTTTTGAGACAGAGTCTCACTCTGTCACCAGGCTGGAATGCAGTGGCACAATCTTGGCTCACTGCAACCTTTGCCTCCTGGGTTCAAGCAATTCTCCTGCCTCAGCCTCCCAAGTAGCTGGGATTACAGACACGTACCACCACGCCTGGCTAATTTTTTGTATTTTAGTAGAGACGGAGTTTCACCGTGTTGGTCAGCCTGATCTCTATCTCCAGACCTCATGATCTGCTGCCTCAGCCTCCCAAAATGCTGGGATTACAGGTGTGAGCCACCACGCCTGGCCTTAATTACCTCTTCAAAGATCCTATCTCACATTCAGTCACATATGAAGGCACTGTGGTTGGGACTTCAACCTCAGGATTTGAGGAGCTGCATCTCAGCCCATAGCAATCTTCCAGGTTTCTTTTTCTTTATAAAACACCGTTTATAAATTTAGAAAGTTTTTTGGTTTGTTTGTTTGTTTGTTTTTGAGACGGAGGTTGGTCTGTCACCAAGGCTGGAGTGCAGTGGCACAATCTCGGCTCTCTGCAACCTCCACCTCCCAGGCTCAAGCAATTCTCCTGTCTTAGCCACTGGAGTAACCAGGATTATGGGCGTGTGCCACCACTGCTGGCTAATTTTTGTATTTTTAGTAGAGACAAGGTTTCACCATGCTGGCCAGGTTGGTCTTGAACTCCTGACTTCATGATCCACCCACCTTGGCCTCCCAAAGTGCTGGGATTACAGGCATGAGCCACCATGCCCAGCCAAATTTACAAAGTTCATAAGAACATGACAGACAAGAGGAGCCTGGGGAGAAATCCGAGGCTAGCGGTCTCCATCTTAATCAGAGATAGGCTTTACCTGCAGGTGTTGACTGTCTGACCACCGCAACTATGACCAGTCAGCGCCAGTGGCCCAGGCTTGTCCAAATTCAGCCAGAAGACCAACAGCCAGCAGAGAATAAAGCTGACTGACCCGGTCAAGGTGCTGCTGCCAATGCTTCTGCTCCAGCCTTCAGGGTCTTCCCTCACCCTACTCCTGCCACAGAGCCCTCTTAATTTTTGTACTTTTGACAAACCCTGTCCTACTGCCCCCAGACCCCAGATTGCACTGGCTCCTCAGTGCCTTCCTGGTGTACCCTGAACTCACTGCACCAGCCTGTCCACCCAGGCAAAGATGCCATACCAGGCCCTCAGCCCTAATGCCATTTGACTTTACACCCAATATTGGAGAAAGCAGGCTCTTTGCTCAATGTTTAATTTCTTAGTTGAAATTCCCAAACGTTCACTCCATTGCAGCACACAGGATGAAGGGCCCAGGGTTGTGAGTGCGTTTACCCTTTAACTTTTACCAGAGTACAGGCATCAACAGGAAAGGCAGTGAGAACCCCATCACTGGAGACATCGCTTTGCCTCTGCTGTTTCTTTCTTTCTCCTTCTTCCCTCCCTCCCTCCCTTCCCCCCTCCCTCCCTCCCTCCCTTCCTTCCTTCCTTTCTTCTTCTTTCTTTCTCTTTTTTTGGCCAGGATGCTCTCAATCTCCTGACCTCGTGATCCACTTGCCTCAGCCTCCCAAAGTACTGGGATTACAGGTGTGTGCCACCACGCCCATCCTCTTTCATTACTTTCTAAGTAAATCACCATCAGCTTCACCAGTCTACTACAGGTAACAAATGGCTCTTCCTGAACGCATATTGAGAACACTTTGAGGAAGTCTGGACCCCAGCTCCTTAATCACGTATATGGAGTGGAGGTGCGCTGTTTACTGTAGGGCCTCACCAGGCTGACTTTCTGCAGAGTTTACAGACTGACTCGCATGAAAAAGTTGGAAGGCTCACCCCAGAAAGGAATGTTGGCAAGAGAAGTTATTTACTTAGAGGTTGAACTCTAGTTTGGTCTTTGGGATTTTCCATGCTATTTGAAAGAATTCTGGCATCCCAACTATGTGGCAAGGGCTGACCAGGGTGAAAAACCTGCTTTATGTCACTTTAATTTGGAGAAATGAAATTACTTTCCTTGGAAACAGTATCCACAATTAAGTCAAGGAGGGAGAGCGGGGGTTGGAGAAGGTTTCACAGGGATAGCAACATCCCGAACATCACTTCTGTAATCTTCGAGGCGAGGTATTTAGATGCCAACAGGTCCAATACTGCAAGAACATATCATTCACTCATTTATTTGAGACAAGTCTTGCTCTGTCACTCAAGCTGAGGAGCAGTGGTGCGATCTTGGCTCACAGTAACCTCTGCCTCACAGTCTCAAGTGATCTTCCTGTCTCAGCTTCCTGAGTAGCTTGGGCTAGTGGCATGAGGATGTCTCTGCATATTTGGTGGAGGATGTTTCTACATTTTTTGTAGAGACGGAGGTCTCACTATATTGCCCAGGCTGGTCTTGAGCTCCTGGGCTCAACCTATCTGCCCACCGCAGTCTCCCAAAGTGTTGGGATTAGAGGTGTGAGCCACTGTGCCCAGTCGAATATATAATTTAAGTAATTGGCAAGCAGTATGGGTTTTTCACATCATGAAAGTAATATAACCCTATGGTGGGAAACTAGAAAATGAAAGAAAAGTCTAAGGTGCGTTAACAATTGCCAGTAATTCTACCCCCAAGAGACAATCCTGATTGTAAGCATTAACATGTCTCCAGGCTGGAGTGCAATGGTGCGATCCCGGTGTGTCCGGAATTTATTCCTTCTGGTGGGTTCTTGGTCTTGCTGACTTCAAGAATGAAACCGCAGAACCTCGTGGTGAGTGTTACAACTCTTAAAGATGGTGTGTCCGGAGTTTGTTCCTTCAGATGTTCAGATGTGTCTGGAGTTTCTTCCTTCCGGTGGGTTTGTGGTCTTGCTGACTTCAGGAATGAAGCCCCAGACCTCTGCAGCGAGTGTTACAGCTCTTAAAGGTGGCACATACGGAGTTGTTTGTTCCTCCTGGTGGGTTTGTGGTCTCACTGACTCCAGGAATGAAGCCACAAACCCTTGTGGTGAGTGTTACAGCTCATAAAGATAGTGTGGACCCAAAGAGTGAGCAGCAACAAGATTTATTGTAAAGAGCAAAAGAACAAAGCTTCCACAGCGTGGAAGGGGACCTGAGCAGGTTGCCACTGCTGGCATGGCCAACTTTTATTCCCTTATTTGGCCCTGCCCACATCCTGCTGATTGGTCCATTTTACAGAGCACCGACTGGTCCATTTGACAGAGCTCTGGTTGGTCCATTTTACAATGTGCTGATTGGTGTGTTTACAATCCTTTAGCTAGACACAGCGCTGATTGGTGTGTTTTTACAGAGTGCCGATTGGTGCATTTACAGTCCTTTAGCTAGACACAGAGTGCTGACTGGCGCATTTTTACAGAGTGCCGATTGGTGCATTTACAATCCTTTTGCTAGACACAGAGTGCTGATTGGTGCATTTTTACAAAGTGCTGATTGGTGCATTTACAATCCTTTAGCTAGACACAGAGTGCTGATTGGTGCATTTACAATCCTTTAGCTTGGAGAAAAGTTCTCCAAGTCCCCACTTGACCCAGGAAGTCCAACTGGCTTCACCTCTCACAGGCTCACTGCAACCTCTGCCTCCTGGGTTCAAGTGATTCTCCTGCCTCAGCCTCCTGAGTAGCTGGGACCACAGGCGTGCATCACCACGCCTGGCTAATTTTTGTATTTTTAGTAGAAATGGGGTTTCACCATGTTGGCCAGGATGATCTTGATCTCCTGACCTTGTGATCTGCCCACCTCGGCCTCCCAAAGTGTACATGGCTCATGTACAGGCATGAACCACCACATCCGGCCCCCAAGTTTCCTTCTAAGCATGTTTTTATGTATGTAAGCATGTCTTTTCTGCATAACTTTAGATTATTTGAGAAAAATCTTCTGCTAAGAAAAATTTTTGAAGCCATCATTTTCTTTTATTTTTCCTGAGACAGAGTATTGCTCTGTCTCCCAAGCTGGAGTGTAGTGGCACAATATCTGCTCACTGCAACCTCCCCCTCCAGGGTTCAAACGATTCTCCCGCCTCAGCCTCCTGAGTAGCTGGGACTATAGGCATGTGCTACCATGCCCGGCTAATCTTTGTATTTTTTTTTTTTTTTTAAGTAGAGATGGGGTTTCACCATGTTAGCCAAGCAAGCTGGTCTCAAACTCCTAACCTCAGGTGATCCGCCCACCTTGGCCTCCCAAAGTGTTGTGATTACAGGCGTGAGCCACTGTGCCCGGCCTGAAGCCATCATTTACATCGTGCCAATCCCATGCAGATTGAGTTCAAACCTGCCCTCTTAGAGTTCCTGTTTTACTCCCTGGGAAATGGGAACAATTATAGTTCCTGTCTCAATAGGCTATGTCTTAGACTGTTTGTGCTGCTATAACAAGAAACCAGAGACTGAATAATTTATGAAGAGCAGAAATGTATTTTATCACAGTTCTAGAGGCTAAAAAGTCCAAGATTAAGGTGCCAGCAGGTTCAGTGCCTGGTGAGAGCCTGCTCTCCTCTTCCAAAATGGTGTCTTATTGCTGCATACAGCCAAGGGGAGGAACATGGTGTCCTTACAAGGTGAGAGGAACCAAATGGGCCAACCAGGGAACTTATTCCCTCCACCAGGGCTTTTCCTAAGGGCGTCTAATCCCATCAGGTTGGCAGAGCCTTCATGACTCAATCACCTCCCAATTAGGCCACACCTCTTCACACTGTTGCATTGGGGATTACATTTCAACATGAGTTTTAGAGGGGACACAGCTATTCAAAACCACAGCAGGCTGTTCATTTAAAACACAGAAACTGCTCCCTGACCATAGTGTCCTCAGGAAATGTTTTCTGATTGTCATATTTCTCATAATTATAAACAATGCTGCCATGAACATCTTTGCACCTAAACCTCAGATTGTCTCTCTGATAATCTCCTTGGAATTGAATCCTGGCTGTAGTTTTACCAGGGTCTCACAGAGAATTCAAAGTAGAAACTGACCTCCACCCTGACTTCCCCGAGGCAACTTCTGTTGCAACTTACAGAGTCCATGCCCCTCTCTGACACCTCTTCTGGGCAAGATGTAAGAATGCAGGACCTCCGCACAGGAGCAGGTGGGGTCTGTCAACCTCTAACAGTGTGAATTTTGCTTTGTCAAATATGTGCTGGGCAGGATCTGCCATCGGTTGGGCCTGAGTTTTTTGTCAGAGGGTCTCTCCGTGGTAGGAAGCTTCACGATGTTTTCCACCAGCTGGTTCTGAATCACACAGGTGGTGACACGACTGATTTTGGCAGAGGTCTCAAAATGCAGCTCAGATGTCACCATCTCCATGGGGACATCCCTAAACCCCTTTCAGTGTCAGTCATTACCTCCTCCAGGGCACCCTACACCTGTCTTTTACTTTGCATATCACAATATGCTTCTTTATTTATATGGCCCTCTGCTCCCCTGGCTGATGTCTTCCCCCATGCATTGGTGTGAATCACCTTCCCCCGGTGCACTGTGTTAATGTACACACTTAACAGATTTCTTGGGCAAGGCTGTGAACCCCACCATTCCAGGACAGGCAGCATCCACACTCTATTCTATGTGAATCACGCTTTCTGGGGTTGGACAACATAGGGTAGCACTGATTTTAGTGCTCATTAAACTATTTGTTAAACTAATGTGAAATTGCAGAGAAATCTTCGCTCTTCACCATGAGGGTGGAAGTTAAAGTCAAGACCCATTCAAGAGGAAAGGCCCTGGTGAATTACAACCACTTCCCCTTCTTAATTTCAGTCAACAGTTTTACACTGTGACCAAGGGGGCACAAAAGTAATATCCCTTTGCTGAAGGTCTGCCGGACTTATCATTGCATCCCTTGGAAGGGGACATTCAGAAGTGTGGTTTTGAGATGTCAATGTTTAATCACTGTTAAGAGTTAATGTGGCCTCAGCAGTAAAAACACAGGCCCTGCTCCAAGCTTAGCCCGGGGTGAATGGTCAGAAAACAAGTCAGGGAAGACACTGGTGGAGGAGGAAGGAGCTTGCTCTGACCCGGAGAAAGAACTCAGTGCCCGTCTTGGCTCAGCACCCTGTCCTGCAGCCCCAGTTTTCTCACCTGTGAATCATGCCAATAGAACCGTAGATTAGTAGTCTTCAGATTTTATTTATTTATTTATTTTATTATTATTATTTTTTGAGATGGAGTCTCGCGCTGTGGCCCAGGCTGGAGTGCAGTGGCGTGATCTCAGCTCGTTGCAAGCTCTGCCTCCTGGGTTCATGCCATTCTCCTGCCTCAGCCTCCTGAGTAGCTGGAACTACAGGCGCCCACCACCACACCCAGCTAATTTTTTGTATTTTTTAGTAGAGAGGGGTTTCGCCGTGTTAAGATGGTCTCGATCTCCTGACCTTGTGATCTGCCCACCTCAGCCTCCCAAAGTGCTGGGATTACAGGTGTGAGCCACTGCGCTCGGCGGTTTTCAGACTTGTTTAAAGACATAGTATCTCATTATGTTGCTGGAATGCAGCTGAAACGGGAAAGGTTCCCTTGTCCTCTTCGCAGGGCATGTGATGGGGATGTGGCTCATTTCTTTGGTGTCCCACTGCTCACACCTCTAGGGGAGCATACAGACAGGCAGGCTGTGGGGCTCCGACCCCATGGCAGTGTGTAGGGGTGAATGTTTACAGCTTCGGAAGCCCCAGTGGGCGTGAGTTACAGGGTGGTCTTTTAGTTTGCCATCCATAGGCAGCTTGTGTTAGTCAGCTCAATTAGACGCTCTACCTTGTCGCAAGGACAGAGGGCTTTCTGTATCCCTGGGTTTCTTGCCTTGGTGTACTGGAAGAATCAGATCACACATGGGCTTGGAGAATAAGTGCAAGGTTTTATTAAGTGGAAGTAGCTCTCAGCAGACGGGAGAGCCAGAAGGGAGATCATTTTCCCCTGCAGTCGGGCCACTCAGCAGCCCGGGCTCTCCTCAGACTGCCCCAGCCAAACTCCATGTCATCACACCAGTTGATGGCCTGCGGGCATGCCGGTGCCTGTCAGCGTGCTCTTCTGCCTGCGTGCTCTCAACGATCAGCTGCTCATGTCTTCTTCCACCTATGTGTTCCTCAAAACGTCCAGTCGCTTGTGTGTATCTGCCTTGTTAGGGTCTTGGGTTTTTATAAGCCCAGGATGGGGGTGTGGTGGGCCAGGGTGGTCTTGGAAACAGCAGCATTTGGACGTGAAGGCAGAAGTGCCTGTCCTCACCTAGGTCCATGCGGGTGAAGCTCTAGTCAGGAACCTGCCTTCCTCTACCCAGCACTTCCCTTCCCTGCTTCTGTATCATTTAAAGGGACCATGCTCTTCCCTTCCCAGCACTCCCTTATCATTTCCCCCCTCTGAAGATGTATATCTAACTGCCGCTAGCATATGGACGATGACCGGTCTTAGCTGTTTCCTGTTGACAGGGGCGTTGTTTTGGGGAAAACGGCAGTCAGACTCCTCCCAGAGGTCTATCTGAGGGTTCCTAGCAAAGGGCAGCCATCGTTCGAGGCTCCAGTTGCTTGACTGTTTGGAGTTTGAGGGTTTCTAGGCATGAGAGAAAAAAACAAGTTTTATAAGGTTAAGAATGCATGGGTTTAATATGTGTATTATACAAGGAAAGAATTGAGTGCCAAAGATTACCGAGACAAGGAGTAAAATATACTAACAACAACATTGTACTCCAAGCTGTTTCACCCTGGTGAAAGAAATTGAACCTTGTATGGGAGCAGATAAACTTTAGAAGAGAGATAACTGTTCTTGTCATATCCTTAGCAATTTATAGGTGCACCCTGGGAATATCTATATCTCCACTCTCTTTCCTAGGCCTCCCTTTCTCTATTATGAAAGACTGAGGTAGCCACTTTCAGGAGGTCTTCCTATATACTATATGGTCCCAGGGCCCATTTTTGCAACTTCCTCCTGATGTCAGGGGAAGCCTGTGTAATAAATTTATCCTTTAGGATTAGCCATCCCTTGACTGAATCAGGAGATAGAGAGATATGCTTTACCAACGCCTCTCTTAGCCTTTCCAGGAAGGCAGTGGGATTTTCATCAAATCTCTGGTCGATCATGGACAACTTAGTATAATTCAGAGTCCTACGTAGGCCCTCCATTACACACACCTGAAAGTGTCTCCTCTTCCCATCTTCCATCTTGTCATTGGGATCCCATTTAGGGTCATTCACTGGTACTGCTTCTCTTCAGGTTGGATAATGTTCACCCCCTTCCCTGATGCTATATGTGATACAAAACTCATCCCCAAATCTCTCTGCTGCTTGCAGAGCGACCTGTTTCTCAGTGTCCATCAGGGTCTGATTCAAAAGTAACACAACATCTCTCCATGAAAGTTCAAATATTTGGGTGAAATTCTGGAAAGCCTCTATTTATCTATCAGGGTCATCTGAAAACTTGCAAAGATTCCCCTCAATTTACTTTAAGTCCCATGGGGAGAAAGGGACCTGGACCTTACTGGGCCCAAATTCACTGGGCATTTGTTGGAGGGGCAAAAGTGAGACTGGGGCTTGTTTAGGGGAAGGATTTTTAGGAGGGGCAAGTGAGAGGCTGAAGCTGTAGAAGGAAGTAGGGGTGGACTTGGAGGAGCAGGGCTTGAGGGAGCTGGCTTCTCTGCTTGGGGTGCCACTGGCATTCGTGCCTTTACTTACTTCCCTGGGTTTGCCCCTTGCATCCTTCCTTGAGATGGCAAACAGGAAGGCTGGATCAATCCTACACTGTCGGCAAAGGTTCTTGCAAGGTATAGAAAGACTGCACATATGGGGCCTCAGACTACCTGCCCTCACATCTACAGAAAAGTTCCAATTTCCAGATTGTATTGAAATGAATGGTTCCTCCTGGAAGCCAAGCCAGTCCTTCCTGTGAATCGTAATTTGGCCAAACCTTTTTGCAGAGGGATATGAGACACTTTTCCTCCAGACTCTGAGGGTCAAAGCAGTTCCAGTGGTTCAGGGTACACTCCAGAGGAGTATAAGCTGGGGGTGGTAAACAGAACTGGTTGCCCATTCTGAAAGACAGGGAATAGAGGTGTCTCTCATTCCCTTCCTTCTCTCCACAAAAACTCAGGGTGTGATGGAGAGAGAAAGCGAGCATCCTCCCTTCACTCTCCACCCTTTATCCCTGAGCCCCGGCAACCTTGGCAAGTGCCAGCCATGGGTATCGATGTGGTATGTATCCAGGAAGCAGGGAAAACCTGGAGAACAGGAATTAACTGCCCTCACCTACACCTCCCTTTCTCCCTGCTGTCGGGAAACTGAGTTCCCTGGGCCTGTTTATGCCATGAAGCCTGGCCTCCTTCCATGGAGTGTGGGGGTTTAGTCAGCAGGAATTGGTCCTGCCCATTTACACTGTGTCTGTTGCCTGGCTTTGGATCCCTCAGACCTGGATTTCTTTCTAGGGCCTCTGCCTGAAGCTTGGAATCCAGTTTGGGACTGAAAAGATATTATTTATTTATTTATTTATTTACAGACAGAGTCTCGCTCTGTCGTCCAGGCTGGAGTGTAATGGCGCAATCTCAGCTCACTGCAAGCTCTGCCTCCTGGGTTCACACCATTCTCCTGCCTCAGCCTCCCTAGTAGCTGGGACTACAGGCGCCCGCCACCACGCCCAGCTAATTTTTTTTGTATTTTTAGTAGAGACGGGGTTTCACGGTGTTAGCCAGGATGGTCTCAATCTCCTGACCTCGTGATCTGCCTGCCTTGGCCTCCCAAAGTGCTGGGATTACAGGGTTGAGCCACCACGCCCGGCCTGAAAAGACATTTTAGAGGCTATTTGTATGTGTTTAGAGTGTCTCAAATGTTCCCTGCCAAATTTGCAATTCTCAGCCAGCAAGGGTTGTTCCTCTGTTAACTTCCCTATCAGAAACAGAGTGGGGGTTGGTGGGGGGAGCGCTCTCACTTAGTAAAAGAAAAAAGAGAAAAACAATTAAAGGAGAAAAAGGGGAAGATTCTGGGGGAAGAACCTCTTGCTTAGTACAACTGGGTCTTTCTATTCCTTATATCTTTCCCCCAGTTCAGACCAGGTCTAATTCCTTGGCCAGGGAAAGAAAGAAAGTGCCCATCCGTTGGCCCTATGGGATTGCAGCTACTGTGAGTTCAGGGCTACTGTCACCGCTTTCTCCCGCACCCACTCATGGCTCTTGGGCTTGGTCTTTGCCTGCTGCGGGCACACCTAAGTGCCTGAACTGGGAGGGAAAAGGGTAAGGAGAGGTGCCCTTAGCACTGCATGCCTGTGCCTGTCAAGGTGGAGGCATACATGGCACCTCTAGGAACAACTGGTCTGATTTGCACCTTTAATGGCTGAGCCTAATGGTCATTTTACTTAGTAACATTGCTGCAGCCTGCAGCAAAACTCTTAACATTATAAAGGAAGAGATAAGAGGCATTTTGAGCTGCATGAGAGAAAAAAAAAGTCTGGGGGTTTCAAATAGCCAGTTAGGGCCCAGTTTCTGAAGGGAATCAGCTTCATAACCGCAGGAAAGAGAGAGATGGCAGGGTTTTGGAAGACAGGCAGACCCGACAGTTTCACATTTGTTTACACTCACATTCCAGGATCCTGGGGGAGTCCCCAGTTGACATGGGAAAAGTTCCCTTGCTCCCCTTGCAAGGAGAGTGATGGGGGTGTGACTCACTTCTTCAGCGCCCAGCTGCTCAAACTTCTAGGGGAGCATACAGACGGGCAGGCTGTGGGGCTGTGACCCCCTGGCAATGTCTAGGGATGAATGTTTACAGCTCTTGAAGCCCCATGTTACAGGGTGCTCTTTTAGTCTGCCGTCTGTGGGCAGCTTGTGTTAGTCAGCTCAATTAGACCCTCCACCTTGTCCCAAGGACAGAGGGCTTTCTGTACCCCAGGGTTTCTTGCCTTGGTGTACTGGAAGAATCAGATCACACGTGGGCTTGGAGAGTGAGTGCAAGGTGTTATTGAGTGGAAGTAGCTCTCAGCAGACGGGGGAGCCAGAGGGAGATCGTTTTCCCCTGGAGTCTGGCCGCTTGGCAGCCTGGGCTCTCTTCCAGCTGCCCCAGTCAAACTCCATGTGGTTCTGCTAGTTGTTGGCCTGCTTATGTGCTGGCCTGTCAGTGTGCTCTTCCTTTGGCGTGCTCTTGACAACCAGCCACTTGTGTCTTCTTCCACCAATGTATTCCTCACAACGTCCAGTCGCTTGCGTGTCTTTGCCTTGCTAGGGTCTTGGGTTTTTATAGACTCAAGATGGGGGCATCGTAGGCCAGGGTGATCTTGGAAAATGCAATACTTGGGCATGAAGGCAGAAGTGCCTGTCTTCACCTAGGTCTGTGGGGTTGGAGCCCTAGCCAGGGACTGCACCCTCTCAAGTAGCTAGTACCACAGGTGCATGCCACCATGCCCTGATAGTTTTTAATTTATTTTATTTTTTGTAAAGATGAGGTCTCACTATGTTGCCCAGGCTGGTCTTGAGAACTCTTGGCCTCAAGCAGCCCTTCAGCCTTGGCATCCTCAAGTGGCTGGATCTCATATATATATATATATATATATAAAATATATAAAAAATAACTTATAAGAATCCCATAGCAGGAGCCAAATGGTCCACAGAAAGCTGAGGCACAGCAGAGGCCATGACCTGCTATGTTCAGATTCCTCCCAGCACTTCCCTTTCCCACTTCCATATCATTCAAAGGGACCACACTCTTCCCTTCCCAGCACTCCTGTATCACAATGACACAATCCAGGCTCACTGCAACCTCAAACTCCTGGGCTCAAATGATCCTCCTGCCTCAGCCACGCCAGTAGCCAGGACTACAGGTGTTTACCATCATGCCAGACTCATTTTTTTTTTCTTTTTTTTTTGTAGAGAAAGGATCTTGCTATTGTTGCCAGGGCTATTCTCGAACTCCTAGCCTCAAGCAATTCCTCCCACCTTGAGATCACAGGAATGAGCCACCGCACCTGGATGAGGCTTTTAAATAAGTAGAACCTTTTAGGCGGTGCCTCATGTCTGTAATTCCAGCACTTTGGGAGGCCAAGACAGGTGGATCGCTTGAGCCCAGGGATTCAAGACCAGCCTGGGCAAAAATGGCAAAACCTCGTCCCTCCTAAAAACATAAAAAATTAGCTGGGCATGGTGGTGAGCACCTGTAGTCCAAGCTATTCAGGAGGCTGAGGCAGGAGAATTGCTTGAACTTCGAGGTGGAGGTTGCAGTGAGCCAAGATTGCGTCATCGCACTCCAGCCTGGGCGACAAAGCAAGACTCCGTCTCAAAAGAAAAAAAGAATCCATCTCAAAAGAAAAAAAAAAGAACCTTTTAATTAACCAAACTGGCCAAGCACGGTGGCTCACACCTGTAATCACAGCACTTTGGGAAGCCAAGTGAGCGGATCACCTGAGGTCAGGAGTTTGAGACCAACCTGGCCAACATGGTGAAACCCTATCTCTACTAAAAATAGAAAAATTAGTTGGGCGTGGTGGCGGGTGCCTGTAATCCCAGATACTTGGGAGACTGAGACAGGAAAATCACTTGAACCTGGTAGGCAGAGTTTGCAGTGAGCCGAGATCACGCCACTGCACTCCAGCCTGGGCAACAAAGAGTGAAACTGTGTCAAAAAACAAAACGAAACAAAACAAGCGAACAAAAACAACAAAAAAACCCCACCAAACTAAAACGTATAGGAACCTCATTGTTGGAAAGACAAACCTGTCCTTCCTGTATAGAAACAAGTATGTTCAATTCAAAGCGTTTCTTCTTACACTGAGCCCACGAAGAAGGGTGAGGGTGCTGGGTCAGACACATACTCTGGTGGCCTGGGGAGGCAGAGAGCTGCAAGCAGTTGCTGTGGCTAATGTACCCCTCATTCTGTTCCTGGTAGATAAGATGAAGAAAGCCTTGACTCAGGCAACCTGTAAGTTTGTGGTTCGTTGTTATACATTTCTGCGGCTTTCCTTTGCAGAATGAGGATTGTCTGCCTAAAATGAATTCTGAAGTGTGCAAGGCTAGGAAGAAGGTTTTATATTAATTGCTGAGACTATCTAATTGCTTGAATTTCATTTCATTTTATTATTTTGTAGCCACAGGGTTTTGCTCTGTCACACAGGAGTGCAGTGGCACAATCATGGCTCACTATAGCCTTGAACTCCTGAGCTCAAGCCATCCTTCTGCCTCAGCCTCCCAAGTAGCTAGGACCACAGGTGCATGTCACCACGCCCTGCTAGTTATTTATTTATTTATTCATTCATTCATTCTTGTAAAGACGAGGTTTCACTATGTTGCCCAGGCTGGTCTTGAACTCCTGGCCTCAAGCGATCCTCCTGTCTCAATCTCTTATCAAAAAATTTGACTTTTTTTTTTTTTTTTGAGACGGAGTTTCACTCTCTCGCCCAAGCTGGAGTGCAGTGGCACGACCTCGGCTCACTGCAAGCTCCACCTCCTGGGTTCACGCCATTCTCCTGCCTCAGCCTCCCTAGTATCTGGGACTACAGGCGCCCACCACCGCGCCCGGCTCATTTTTTGTATTTTTAGTAGAGATGGGGTTTCACCGTGGTCTCGATCTCCTGACCTTGTGATCCGCCCGCCTCGGCCTCCCAAAGTGCTGGGATTACAGGCGTGAGCCACCGCGCCCGGCCCAAAATTTGACTTTTTTTATTATCATTGAGACAGAGCCACCAGGCTGGAGTGCAGTGGCACCATTTCGGTTCACTGCAAGCTCCGCCTCCCAGGTTCACGCCATTCTCCTGCCTCAGCCTCCCAAGTAGCTGGGACTACAGGCACCCACTACCACGCCCAGCTAATTTTTTGTATTTTTAGTAGAGACGGGGTTTCACCGTGTTAGCCAGGATGGTCTTGATCTCCTGACCTTGTGATCCGCCTGCCTCAGCCTCCCAAAGTGCTGGGATTACAGGCGTGAGACATTGCGCCCAGCCAAAAAATTTGACTTTTAAGAGTCCCATAGCAGCAGCCAAATGGTTCACAGAAAGCTCAGGCGCCACAGAGGCATGTGGCCATGACCTGCTGTGTCCAGATTCCTCTGCCATTGCCCAGCTTGCTCTCCAGAGCCAAGGGAGGGCAAGGTAAGGCTTCATCTTCTGTCCGTTGTAATGGGCATTGGGTAGGTGCCTGATGCTGAGAAATCATTTACTGCTCTGCGTGGTTGGAGCTGTTGACTGGGGAGAGGAAGGTGGGACAGAGATGGGGGACCAGTAACTGCTGTGCTTCATCATGCTGGACTCTGATTTCCAGAGTGGAAGGAAAACAGTGACATGCCTGAGTGTTTATTTACTTATTTAGAAATAGAAAGTTGCCGGGCGCGGTGGCTCAAGCCTGTAATCCCAGCACTTTGGGAGGCCGAGACGGGCGGATCACGAGGTCAGGAGTTTGAGACCATCCTGGCTAACACGGTGAAACCCCGTCTCTACTAAAAAATACAAAAAAAAAACTAGCCGGGCGAGGTGGCGGGCGCCTGTAGTCCCGGCTACTCGGGAGGCTGAGGCAGGAGAATGGCGTGAACCCGGGAGGCGGAGCTTGCAGTGAGCTGAGATCCGGCCACTGCACTCCAGCCTGGGTGACAGAGCGAGACTCCGTCTCAAAAAAAAAAAAAAAAAAAAAAAAAAGAAATAGAAAGTAATGCTGCTGAAAAAAACAACCACCCCAAAAGCAGCAATGCACCAGTCTCTGTGGGCTAGCCCGGCATCAAAAAGACCAGGGCACAGCCCTAACCTCTTAAGCAATGGCACACTTCAAGGGAGTTCAGAGGCATGCAGAGAGAGGGCGAGGGGACCTTCATTTGGGATCTGCAGAGTGTACAAGTTGGCAACAGCCACGTTGGATTATGGTATGATGCTCTGTTTTATCATCACGTAAAGATACAAATTCACAGCCGGGCGTGGTGGATCGTGCCTGTAATCCCAGCATTTTGGGAGGCTGAGGTGGGTGGATCACCTGAGGTCAGGAGTTTGAGACCTGCCTGCCCAACATGGTGAAACCCTGTCTCTATTAAAAATACAAAAATTAGCCAGGCATGGTGGTGTGCACCTTAGTTTCAGCTATTCAGGACGCCGAGACAGGAGAACTGCTTGAACCCGGGAGGCAGAGGTTGCAGTGAGCCGAGATCACTCCACTGCACTCCAGCCTGGGTCAGAGAGTGAGACTCTGTCTCAAAAAAAAAAAAAAAAAGGAAAGATGTAAATTCACAAAACAATCTGAGTCAGCCCTGGGGGTAGCCTGGGTTTTTTCTCCGGGTGCTACTTGGCAGCCTCTGAACAAGATGACTTTGGTCATTCTGGCCAGCAGGCCCTGAGAGCTACTGAGGCAAGTACGAGGGAATAATGTGGTTAACACACGTGTGGGTGTGGTCCGGCAAGGGCAGCGCTCCTTCCTTGCGGCTTTATAATCTGGGCCACCTGTTGGAGAAACTCTTCTGCCCTTTGCATAGAAAGTGGGTTTTCAGGGCTGGGCGCAGTGGCTCACGCCTGTAATCCCAGCACTTTGGGAAGCCAAGGCGGGCGGATCACAAGGTCAGGAGTTGGAGACCGTCCTGGCTAACTTGGTGAAACCCCACCTCTACTAAAAATACAAAAATTAGCCGGGTGTGGTGGCACGCGCCTGTAATCCCGGCTACTTGGGAGGCTGAGGCAGGAGGATCGCCTGAACCTGGGAGGCGGAGGTTGCAGTGAGCCGAGATCGTGCCATTGCACTCCAGCCTGGGCAACGAGAGCAAAAAATTCCGCCTCAAAAAAAAAAAAAAAAAAAAGAAAGTGGATTTCAGTGGAGCTCCTTCAAAATACCTTCTCTGAAAACCAACATATTGTCTTGAGTTCAATGCTTCTGGTCGCCTCTCCAATTGTAAGAATCTATTTGATTGCCACAGGTTTGCTCCCAAACCCCTCCTGAGGTCCGTGTGGGTGAGTCATGTGGAGCGGGGCCCAGGCTGGTTAGTGCAGCCAGAGCCGTGATCTCAGAGCACGCAGTGCAGCTCAGGAATTCCGCAGATCAGAACGCTTTCCTTCAAACCCTTGGGAATATGCCCAATTCTTGAACTAGCTTAAAATCTGCAGATTTTTGTTCCCCAATGAAAGACAGTCTTTAACTGCGAAAGAGGCTCAGGTTAATAACGCTCCAAGATAGCAAGGCACTCCTCTTAAATATGTACATTTTCCTTTATCATGCGGTAACTACAAAACGTGGAGGCCTTTTTTTTTTTTTCAAGCACATTCCTGGACCCAGCCCTGGAATTTAGAGGATCTGGGCTCAGGAATCTGAATGTTTAACCGCCCCCTCCTCCAACGTGATTTTCATGATCGGCCAGGTTTGGAATAAACACCTCAGGCAGATTTTTTGGCTTCGGGAGGAGCTAGGGAGGAGATGAAGTCAACTTCTTTAGCTGGGTAGCTTGCTTTGCTGCTGTCTTCTCTTGACAGCCCCTAATTGAGTGGTCATTATGTTTAGGGGATAAGCTGCCCCTCCACTGACAGTGAGATAGTCATAGTGGCTACATTTGCACGAAGTGCTGGACACAGCTCTAAATGGATCACAGAACATGTACTTAGTGTTCACAGCAGCCTGCTAGTATTGGTTCTGGTATCATCTCCATTTTTCACAGGAGAAGAAACTGAGGCACAGAGAAATTAGTGAACTTGCGAAAGCCACACAGTAAACGCGCGCTCTGGCATTTTATGTTATTTTTGTATATTTACTTTAGAGATAGGGTCTCACTGTGCTGCCCAGGCTGGAGTGCAATGGCATGGTCATGGCTCACTGCAGGCTCGAACACCTGGGCCGAAGCTGTCCTCCCGCCTCAGCCTCCTGAGTAGCTGGGACCACAGGTGAGCACCACCATGCATGGCTATTTTGCCTACTCACATACTAATTATTATTCATATGCAATACCCAAGTCACATATCAATGTCATCATAGCTTGTTTCTCTTTGTTTCATAGATTGCTTTGTTCAAATTATCTTCTTGTTCATTGCAACCCTTTACAGTGGGGATTATTTTATATTGTTTGTTGTTTTGTTTTGTTTTGCTTTGAGAGGGAATTTTGCTCTTGTTGCCCAGGCTGGATTGCAATGGCGCAATTTCAGCTCACCGCAACCTCCGCCTCCCGAGTTCAAGCGATTCTCCTGCCTCAGGCTTCCAAGTAGCTGGGATTACAGGCATGCATCACCACACCAGGCTAATTTTGTATTTTTAGTAGAGACGAGCTTCCTCCATGTTGGTCAGGCTGGTCTCGAACTCCTGACCTCAGGTGATCCGCCTGGCTCAGCCTCCCAAAGTGCTGGGATTACGGGTGTGAGCCACCATGTCTGGCCGGCATTACTTTCTTTTCTTTTTCTTTTTCTTTTTTTTTTTTTTAAGACAGAATTTTGCTCATGTTGCCCAGGCTGCAGTGTAATGGCACGATTTCAGCTCACTGCAACCTCTGCCTCCCGGGTTCAAGCGATTCTCCTGCTTCAGACTCTCGAGTAGCTGGGATTACAGGCATGTGCCACCACGCCCTGCTAATTTTGAATTTTTAGTAGAGACAGGATTTCTCCATGTTGATCAGGCTGGTCTCGAACTCCCGACCTCAGGTGATCTGCTCACCTCAACCTTCCAAAGTGCTGGGATTACAGGCGTGAGCCACCGTGACCAGCCGGGATTATTTTCTTAATATCATGACTGAGGCCTTTGGCTCAGAGGGGAATGGGGTCTCCATCTCACTGCCAGTGACAACTGGGCTCCAACGTGAATCTCTCTCCACCAAGGGCTAGGTGGTGAGAGACACCAGACAAGGGTGGCATCCCTTAAGACCACAGCCTGTAATCCCAGCACTTTGGGAGGCCGAGGCGGGCGGATCACAAGGTCGGGAGATCGAGACCACAGTGAAACCCCGTCTCTACTAAAAATACAAAAAATTAGCCGGGCGCGGTGGCGGGCGCCTGTAGTCCCAGCTACTCAGGAGGCTGAGGCAGGAGAATGGCGGGAACCCGGGAGGCGGAGCTTGCAGTGAGCCGAGATCGCGCCACTGCACTCCAGCCTGGGCAACAGCGTGAGACTCCGTCTCAAAAAAAAAAAAAAAAAAAGACCCCAAACATGATGGCTCACTGTGTCCTCTGAGAAGTAATTCCTTTTTTTTTTTGAGTTGGAGTCTCGCTTTATCCCCCATGCTGCAGTGCAGTGGTGTGACCTTGGGTCACTGCAACCTCTGCCTCCCGGGTTCAAGCGATTCTCCTGCCTCAGCCTCCTAAGTAGCTGGGACAACAGGTGCGCACCACCATGCCTGGCTAATTTTTTTGTTTTTTTAATAGAGATGGGGTTTCACCATGTTGGCCAGGCTGATCTTGAACTCCTGACCTCAGGTGATCCGCCCGCCTTGGCCTCCCAAAGTGCTGGGATTACAGGTATAAGCCACTGTGCCCGGCCCCAAGAAATAATTCTTTTTCTTTTTTTTTTTGAGACAGAGTCTTGCTCTGTTGCCCAGGCCGGAGTGCAGTGGCGTGATCTCTGCTCACTGCAACCTCTGCCTCCCAGGTTCAAGCGATTCTCCTGCCTCAGCCTCCTGAGTAGGTGGGATTACAGGCATGCACCACCAGGCCCAGCTAATGTTTGTGTTTTCAGTAGAGACAGGATTTCACCATGTTGGTCAGGCAGGTCTTGAAATCCTGACCTCGTGATCCACCTGCTTTGGCCTCCCGAAGTGCTAGGATTACAGATGTGAGCCACTGCGCTCAGCCCTGAAAAATAGTTCTTACAATTTTCATCCAGTTTTCATCTGAGTCCTATTGTCCTTTGGATATGTGTCCTAAGAGAGAGAAAGAAGAAGAGGGATTGAGGGAGGGGGAGAGACAGTGAGGGGCAAGGTGAGAGAGGGAGAAAGGAGAGAGAGGAAGAGAGAGAAAGGGGAGAGAGAAAATTATGCCACCGTCGTCTAAAGAGAGAGGAAGAGAGTGAGAGAGAGATGAGAGAGGGAACGGGGGAGAAGAAGGGAAGACAGAGGAAAGATAGAAGTGAGAGAGAGAGAGAACATGAGAGAGAGAGAGAAGAGAAAAGAAAAGGAGAAAAAGAGAAGGAGAGGGAGAAAGGAAGAAAAGGCAGGGTCGGGGAATAAAAGAAGGGGAGAGAAGAGGAGAGAGAGGGGGGAGGAAGGAGGGAGGAAGGGAGGGAGAGGGAGCGTCTGGTCACACAGGTGTCTGGCATCACCTCCACTCTGGCTGTCTTCCTGCTGTCAGATTCCTACCTGCTCATTGCCCCCACACAGGCTGTGCCAGCAATGTCCCAGGCCCACGTATGGGAGTGAGCAGGATGCCCACCTAAGAACATTGCCACAGAGCTTTCTTCTCCAAGTCTAGACACCGCAGAGAAGGTTCTGGAATCCTACCCAGGAAACTAGAAGCGGAGTCTTGAGTCTTGCTAATTTTTTTTTTTTTGAGATGTAGTCTTACTCTGTCACCCAGGCTGGAATGCAGTGTCACCATCTCCGGTCACTGCAACCTCCGTCTCCCAGGTTCAAGTGATTCTTCTGCCTCAATCTCCCAAGTAGCTAGGATTACAGGCATGAGCCACCACGCCAGGCTAATTTTTGTATTTTTAGTAGAGACAGGGTTTTACCATATTGGTCAGGCTGTTCTCAAATTCCTGACCTCGGGCGATCCACCCGCTTTGGCCTCCCAAAGTGCTGGGATTACACGTGTGAGCCACTGTGCCCGGCATGGGTCTTGGTAGTTTCTTTTTTTCCTCTTTTTCTTTTCTTTTCTTTTTTTTTTTTTTTTGAGATGGAGTCTTGCTCTGTCACCCAGGCAGGAGTGCAGTGGCACATTTTGGCTCACTGCAACCGCCACCTCCTGGGTTCAAGCTATTCTCCTCTCTCAGCCTCCTCAGTAGCTGGAACTACAGGTGCGCGCCACCACTCCCAGCTAATTTGTATATTTTTAGTAGAGACGGGGTTTCCCCATACTGGCCAGGCTGGTCTCGAACTCTTGACCTCAGGAGATCGACCTTCTTCAGCCTCCCAAATTGCTGGGATTACAGGCGTGAGCCACCGCACCCAGCCACTAGTTTCTTTTGATGGTACTTGGGGAATAAAATCTGGGTAAATCTAAGTGATAATGCTTACTTTGATTCAAGGAGTGTTTTTTAGTTCCTGGTGAGTATGAGGAAAACTGACACAACGGCAGCACTGAGGGAAGTTTAGTTAATGACTGTGGTGCCTGCGGTGGCATCCGAAGAGGACCTGAGCACATGGGGCTGGGCACTGTGGAGACTTGTGCATGCATGGGGATGGGTGGGCAGTCGCAGCTTTCCGCTCCTAGGGTTCATTTCCTTTTAGAAAATAACATCGTTTTCCAGAAAACTAGACAACTGTAGTCTAATTTTTAGAAACTAGTATGTTGTGCAAAGGACACACAGCATGAAAGGTAGGAAGGGGTGTTGTAGAGATGAAAACCATTCCCAAAAATTTGTGCGGCTCTGAGTCAGAGACGTCTAGACCAGAAGATTACACTCCAATCATGTGATGCGGGGCAGCCTGGCAAGCTCCTAGCAGAAACCTGGTGGATGACCTGGAGGTTTTATTTTCTTTTTTGAGACAGAGTTTCGCTCTTGTTGCCCAGGCTGGAGTGCAATGGCACGATCTCGGCTCACTGCAACCTCCGCCTCCCGGGCTTAAGTGATTTTTCTGTCTCAGCCTCCCGAGTAGCTGGGATTATAGGCGCCTGCCACCATGCCCAGCTAAATTTTTTGAATTTTCAGTAGAGACGGGGTCTCACCATGTTGGCCAGGCTGGTCTTGAATTCCTGACCTCAGGTGATCCACCTGCCTTGGCCTCCCGAAGTGCTGGGATTACAGTCATGAGCCACCACGCCCGGCCAAGTTGAAAGTTTTCTAGAATAAGCGGAAAGAGGCTCTTCCAGGCAAAGCAACAAAGGGAGCCAGCAGAACCCGCTTTTCCCTTCTGTGGGACTCCCAGCCGCCAGTCAGGTAGCTGCAAAGAGCTTTAGGGTTTCCAGGGGATCGCTGCCAAGTGGACATAAAACATTTGAATAGACATTCCCTTCTCTATTTCATAATTGTATGTATGTATGTATGTATGTATGTATGTATGTATTGTTTTATGTGAGGCAGAATCTCACTCCGTTGCCCAGGCTGGAGTGCAGTGGTAAGATCTCAGCTCAATACAACCACTGCCCCCTGGGTTCAAGCGATTCTCATGCCTCAGCCTCCTGAGTAGCTGGAATTACAGGCGTTCACCACCATGCCCAGTTAATTTTTGTGTTTTTAGTAGAGGCAGGGTTTCACCATGTTGGCCAGACTGGTCTCGAACTCCTGACCTCAAGTGATCCTCCTGCCTCAGCCTCCCAAAGTGCTGGGATTACAGGCATGAGCCACCACACCTGGCCCACAAAGCAAAACCACAGAGCCCCAAGCCAATGATCTAGCTGCTTTGGTCTGTATTTCTGTGAGTACCCCTAAGGCACCAGACCCTGTGGGGCCAGTGGTCACTCTCAGGCCAGGGCACTTCTCAAGGCTGGTTGCGCTCATTCCCCTCTCCATCCAATCTCCAAGGCCTGCCCAGGCAGACCGCCCCTCCCAAACAGCTGCTGCGGAGCCGTGGTTTGCCAAGTTCTCCTTGTGCCTCAGGCACTGTGCTAAGAGCTTCAGGAAGGCAATCTCGCCCAGTTCTCATAAAGTCCATGTGGCTTTAGGTTTAATACCTTCATTTTACAGGTTAGAAAACTGAGGCTCGCAGAGGTGTTTGTGATGCAGCTCCAGAATTCCTACTATAATCTACTTGAATTTAAAAGGATCCGAGTTTAGCCCTTCCACCATCTGGCCCCCTCCTGCATGTTTCTCCAGCCTAGGCTCTCGGCAGCCTCCTTTGGGCTCTCTCTCACTGCCTGTCTTCGTCCCCTCTGGCCACCTCCTCGCATTGCCTGGCACAGGCTCGAGCACTGCCCCCTCACACCGACACCAAGCTCTTACAGGGCTTCCTGCTTTGCACCTGCAGCCTGCCCCTCCTCCACTCACATGGTTCCAGAAAGGTCTGCCCGGCAGACTCCTGATTCTCAGGCAGTCCCTGCAGAGAGCCCTCCCCAGCCACCCTCTCCTGTTCCCTTATAGACATTGGGAGATATCTGTCATGATGTCATCAGATTATCACTGCTCTCCAAGAAAAGCCTTCCTACTGGGCAAAGAATGGGCTGATTTCTACCAAGCTGGGTGATCCCCATCACTGGAATCAGTCAAGCACGTGTCAGGGGTAGTGAAGGTTCTTGCAGTCGGAAAAATCTGGAATCTCAGATCCAACCAGGGTAACCAATGTTGACTTCATTCAGGCTCTGATTTTTTACTGCAGTGATTCTAGAAGCAGAGGGTCATGGGGCTGGCACAGGGCAAGAAGTCCCTATAGGTGTGTTAAGAAGAAGAGCCTGTGCTGGGTGTGGTGGCTCATGCCTGTAATCCCAACACTTTGGGAGGTGGAGGCGGGCAGATCATCTGAGGTTGGGAATTCGAGACCAGTCTGACCAACATGGAGAAACCTGTCTCTACTGAAAATACAAAAATTAGCTGGACATGGTGGTGCATGCCTGTAATCCCAGCTACTCAGGAGGCTGAGGCAGGAGAATTGCTTGAACCTGGGAGGTGGAGATTGTGGTGAGCCGAGATTGCGCCATTGCACTCCAGCCTGGGCAACAAGAGAGAAACTCTGTCGAAGAAGAAGCAGCAGCAGAAGAAGGGGAGGAGGAAGGGGAGGAGAAGGAGGAAGAGGAAGAAGAAGAGGAAGAAGAAGAGGAAGAGGAAGAAGAGAAAGAGGAAGAAGAAGAAGAAAACCTGAATCTGCATCCATGCAGTGGGCATCCACGAAGTGGGGTCCCAGGGCCCATGTTTGTAGAAGTTGGTGTGCAGGTGCAGTTTTTGGAAACAAGGTGCTGTATTAGGGTTCTCCAGAGAAACAGAACCAATAGGGCATATGCAGATATAAAGAAGAAATTTATTTATTTTATTTTTGAGATGGAGTCTTGCTCTGTTGCCCAGGCTGGAATGCAGTGGCGCATTCTTGGCTCACTGCAAGCTCTGCCTCCTGGGTTCACGCCATTCTCCTGCCTCAGCTTCCCGAGTAGCTGGGACTACAGGCGCCTGCCACCACGCCCGGCTAATTTTTTATTTTTTAGTAGAGATGGGGTTTCACCATGTTAGCCAGGATTGTCTCGATCTCCTGACCTCGTGATCTGCCCGCCTCTGCCTCCCAAAGTGCTGGGATTACAGGCGTGAGCCACTGCGCCCAGCTTAGAAGAAATTTATTGTAGGAATTGGCTCACACAATTATGGCAGCTAAGTCCTACGTCTGCAAACTGGAGACGCAGGAAAGCTTGTGGTGTAATTGCCAGTTTCAGTCCAAAGGCCTGAAAACCAGGAGCACTGATATTTCAGGGCAAGAGAAAATGAATGTTCCAGCTCAAGGAGGAAGAGGAAGAATTCACCCTTTTTCTGCCTTTTTGTTCTACTTGGGCCCCTGAAGGACTGGATGGTGCCCACCCAAATTGGTGAGGATGGATTTGCTTTAGTCAGTCTACCCATTCAAATGCTAAGCTTTTCCAGAAACGTCCCACCCACACACCCAGAAATCACATTTTACCAGCTATCTGGGCAACCCTTAGCCCAGTCAAGTTGACATCTGACATGAACCATCACAAACACCAAGGTTACATAAATTCCGAAAAGGTTCTAAGACATGGAAAAGCTGAGGTGCCTCTAGCCAGGCCTGCCAAGTGTAAAGCCCACTTTGTTGAGTTGTAGGTGAGGATTCGTGTGTTTGGGAAGAGAAAAAGGAAGAGAGGAAAGGGCCAGGTGTTCCAGTAAGAGTCTCAAGGGACTTAGTATCTTTTTTTTCTTTCTTTTTTCTTTTGAGACAGAGTCTTGCTCTGTCACCTAGGCTGGAGTGCAGTGGTGTGATCTCAGCTCACTGCAACCTCCACCTCCTGGGTTCAAGTGATTCTCCTATCTCCCCACTTCACTCTGCCTCCAGAGTAGCTTGAACTACAGGTGCGTGCCACCACTCCCAGCTAATTTTTGTATTTTTAGTAGAGACGGGGTTTCACCATATTGGCCAGGATGGTCTTGATTTCTTGACCTCATGATCCGCCCTCCTCGGCCTCCCAAAGTGCTGGGATTATAGGTGTGAGCCACCATGCCCAGCTGAGACTCAGTATCTTAAGGCAAAACACAGGCATTTGCTCATGCTTCAACTTCACAGTTCTCTGAACACCCTGTAGAGCTTTGTAACTCCATCCTGTGTAATGTTTCCTGCTTCTCTTTCAGTTGGTCTTTGGGAAATACTAACTTCAGTGACAGAAAATAAGAAATAAGGAAAAATATCCAAGTCCTTGCTCATATACCTCCCTTGATCTAGGGATACAAATTATCAGATTTTTGCGGCAGCAAAGACAATCTTCATTGCAATGACAAGCTTCCAACACATCTTCTAAAACTCCTACAGGGGAGGAGCAAGAATGAGTCTGCAGAGAAGGGCTCAGGGAGGAAGGAGATTGGTGGCGGGAGGTTCTTGCCCAGACTCCCCTGCCCTCTGCTTGGCATACTAGGAGGAAGAGGCCACTCTTGGCATATTACTGCTTTTTTCTTTTCTTTTCTTTTCTTTTTTTCAGCTAAATGTTGGAGACTTTTGCTTTCAAATTTGAGATTTTTTTTGGATGGCTAAGGATGGAAAAAAATGCACATTCCCTTTTTCAGATACTTGTTCATGCCCTGTTTTTGTCTAATTTCTTGGAAACTCGCAGTTGCAGCCTGGGAAGTGGGGAGGCCCTGGGCTGGGGAAGCGAAGCTCTGGAAGGGGCCCAGGTGCTGACTGGGGATCCAGAGAGGCTTCCCTTCATGTGCCTCTGGACGAGGTGTGGGGAACCTGGGGAGCAGCCGCCCCAGCCAAAACACAGTGCATGGGGATACTGGAGCCCGGTTTTTCTTCTCCTTTCTTGAGACACTGCCAGGGAATATAACCACAGACACTGCATGAATGAGCACCCAAATCAATTTTTCCGAAACAAAGGTGTGGCTGGGGCATCCCCTTCCATTGCTACCCCAACAAAGGCAGTGTGGCCGGTGGGGCCATCTGGCTTTGGTGTGAGTAGCAGTTTGGAGAGACTTTAGGAGAGGCTCCCTGACAAAGGGCCAGAGAATCCCAGCACTGCACTGAGTTTTCCTGACTGTGAGCTCTCAGGCAAACAACAGTGTCACCTCCTGTAAATGGGTGCCCTAACACCGCACCCATTTGACGCAAATTCATGTTGTCATTTGGCCAACAGGGTTTTTGGCATTATGATGGACAGAATAGCACGTAATTGGCTCTGGGTGTGAAGGTCACCGAAGTCTAATGTAAGAGAGGGTTGAGCAAAGTGATGATTTGGTCCAGTTGCACAGAGTGGATGGTGTGGTCAGGCAGCTGGGAAGAAGTTAAGAGTAGCCTCAAGGCCAGATAGTCCTGAGTCCCTCCCACGTCCTTTGCCTGACCAGGTGGGTGACCTTGAACAAGTTGCCTAGAATGTCAGATCCTGTTTCCTTAACAGGACAAAGGGGATCGTAACAGTACCAGCCTCACCTCCCATTCCTAACTCAGCTGGCTGTGACCTCCTCCCCACCTTCCCCTATGGCATCTTCCCTGGCACCCCCGACTCATCTCATTGACTCTTGGCTTGGTGTCTCCTATAGGGCAGGAAAAATGCCTGCCTCATCTCTGAGGGTTGGGGCTTGGTGCTCATGAAGTCTTTGCCTGGGAATAAGTACCCAGATCAGTCTGGGGATGAGAAAGGACACTACCTTCCAGAGCACAGCAGGGGTTGTTCAAGTCGTCCAGAAAAGCAGCTCTTGCTTCTCCTTGTGTGGTGGGAGTGGAGTCAGAGCGTGGCTCAGGCCCCACATTCTCAGCTGTTTGGATCTGGAGCCTCGAAGTTTCTGTTGGTTGCTTCTGAGAGTCTTTTCCAGGATAATTATTCTTGCTCAGTTTCTCTGCCATCTCTGATAAGCTGTTTTCCCTGCTTCCCCCTCTGCCCTGAAGGGGCCAGAGGAGCAGGGCAGGACCCCAGGGCTGCGGATGGGTTAGGCAGTTCTGTTCCCGAATCCAAAGCAGTTCTTGGTGACTGTCCTCCAAAACTTGCCCTGGGCCCTGCTCCGAGTGGGATGATGAGACCGCCTGCTCCACGTGGCAGATGAAATCTAGGTCTCTCTTCTGTGGGAGGCTGGCGGGGAAGATGTTTTCCTGCAAAGGACCACAGGACGAACCGCTGATGAAATTTCTCTTGTGACCTCCCTGGAGGAAGAGCACTTCTGAGTTCTCCAGAATTTTTCTATTCCTCCGATCTCACAAATGGGGAAACTGAGGCTAAGAGACTGAATTCAGGGTCATCTGAATCTCAGGGATAGACAGTCAGGATGGACAATCTATAGGCCTTTTCTCCTCTGAGAATCTCTCTGCTCGGGATCGTTTTTCTGGTTTCCGCCTGGCTTGCCTAAATTCTGCTCATTCGTCCCGGCGCATTTTAAGAAGTCATGTGACTTCTAAAGACTTCCCTGACCTCCTCCCTTCATTAGCTGGGTCTTTCAGGGGCTTCTACGGCACCCTAGGCTTTCCGGAGCGGCTGTGCTCCTTTATGTATGCGTGACCCCACTAGACTGTGAGCCACAGGAGGGAGGGTAGGTCTTGCTCCCGGAGAGCACCTTAATTACAAGCGCTGAATTAAAGAATGAACTGGTTGTGCAAGAACCAGGATCCGAACCCACCTCCCCAGGTACTCTGACATAGGCCCGGCGGAACCTGCAAGTCTCCAGACCGCTTGGAGCCTGGGCTGCTCAATGGGTCCGATAATCCCGGGTCCCCTCCGCGGCCAGCGAAGGGAGGTCCCAGGGCACAGCTCGGCAGGGCTGGGGGCCCGGGTGACCCGCGCCTGGAGGCGCGCCGTATTGTTAGGGTGATGAGGCCAGGTGACCCGCCAGGCTCGGGGCGCGGGCGCGGGCGCGGGGGCCGGCCGTGGCGATTGCCCGCGCCGCCTCGAGGGGGCCCTGCCGCTGGCGCCGGCCGCCAGCCAGGAGGACGGGCCCGCCCGCGCGCTACTCGGAGCCCAGCCTCGCTGCGGCCATCGCCCCGCCGGACCGCGCCGCAGGCTCCCCCAGGTACTGGGGCCGGGGAAAGAGGAAACGCGGCCACGCGCCGCCGCCCTCTTTGTTTCGGGCCCGGCGCGGGCTTTCGCTGTACGGGCACAGGAATGACGCTTGGGGAGCGCAGGGATCTGGAGCTGGGGCGCGGGGATGGAGTTCAGTGAACGCGGAGGACGGGAGCTCAGGGCGCGGGGATGGGCTCTCGGGGGAACCCAGGTTAGGGACCGCTGGGACCCGGCTGGGGGCGCACGGGCAAGGGGTTTCGTGCGCGCGGGTACGGGGTTTGGGGCTCGTGGCGGGCGGCGGCTCGGCAGGAGTCCCAGGACAGGGGCTGGGGCGCGCGGGCCAGCTCCGCCGGAGTCCGGGGACGGGGGCACTGACTGCCTGGGTTTGGGGACAGGGCTGGGGCGCAGGACCACTCGAGTGGGACCCGTGGCGCCCGGGCGCCCTGGACTGAGACTGCGGGCAGAGACTGGAGCAGCTCTGTCGCAGTCGCTGTCGGGACCGAGCAGACTTTGTACCCTAGGACTCCGTCTCGAGACTCCGGGTGGAGAGCGCAGCTAGGGGCTTCAATGGGCAGGCTCGAAACCCTTCTACTTTTTCTAGGCAAACTCTCAGTGCGTCTCTTTCCCTTTCCCTTTGATGGGTGGGAGGTAGGGGGTCCTTTCGCGCTTCCTTTTTTTCCCCGAAGGACGGGACCTCGGGGCGGGGTGATGTTCCGGGGTGGGGTGGGGGGCTGTCCTAGGCTGGGGGCCGGCTATGTGGCATGTGCTTCCTGGCACTCGGGAGCTGTCGCTGACAAGCAGCAGGAAGGAGGGTCCCTGACGTCCCAGGGGTCTCTATGTCGGTGCTGCGCAGCTGTCTGACATGTGAGTCCGGGGTCCTTTGCTTGGAGTGATTTGAGTGTCTGTGGCGGGAAGAAACTTAGGCGCTCCTCTGGCATTCTCCAGACAGTGTCAGCAGGTGACCCGGACTCCAGCGTGGTTGAAAAACTCAAAGCGCCATCAGGGTGTGGGGCCAGCAGAGAGCACTATTGAGGGTGGTCACAACGCCCTGGGAAGCCCCCAGGCTTCCTTGGGGCCCATTCACACACTTTGATCTTCCGAGATGGCTTCTCCCCCATTTTTTTCACTACGTGAATGCATGATCATGGAGGACTCTGAAAATATACTGAAAAGTATGAATGCAGAACTCATTGTATTAATAGTGCATAGCCCTTCAGAACTAACCAACCTTTTGATATTTTGGTAGATTTTCTTGAGGCTTTGGTCTGTGCATATTACTTTTTTAAAGTGCTTTCATGCTTTCCCTTTTGAATGAGGTTTGCTTGTTCTGGTGATTCTGGTTCTTCCCTCTTTGGGGCCTGTGAGGTTATATTTGCAAATCAATCAACAAGTATTAAGAAAGGCTTTTCTGTGCTGAGGCCTTGAGGGCCAGGGAGGGGGTGGGGAGTCGCTGCAGCTGGAGGGTGGAGGGGCAAGGCCATTACCCAGAGATGGAGGTGCTCTGGGTCCTGGTGGGGGTGTGGCAGCACAGGGGGTGGGGGTTGTGTACACAGGGAGCTGACAGGAGGAACTGGCAGCAAGCCAGACTCCTGACCTTAGGAATAGTAATGGTGACCCCGAAGACAAAGTAACAGGAATGCTGATTGAGTGTTTGCTTGTGCTAAATGCTTTGCAGGCATTCATTTCGTTTCACCCAAATTACAGTCCTTGGAGGAAGTTGGGATTATGATTACCCCATTTTACAGACGAGTAAACTGAGGCAAAGGAAGGCTAAGTAACTTGGCCGAGATGAAATGAAACATGGCAGTAGCGCAGCCTGGGATTCTGGGACAGGACTGTGGGGTCCCAGAGCCCTGCTCCTGGCTGCTGCTGCATGTCTGACTGTCGCCTGAATTCTAATGCATGTCCAGACAGCAATTCCTCAGCTGAGGCTGCCATAGCTATCAGCAGCTCAGCTGAATTATTTCTTTAAAAATCAGCAAAGATGGAAAAACTAGTAGCCCCGGGGCACTACTTGTTCCTGAATGCAAATTGATTGTTTTGTTTTTTCTTACAAAGTATCTCTTTGGTACCTAGTGGTTTGAAAGCGAGCTGCACTACTTACTCTTGAATGCAAATGGATTTTTTTTTTTTTTTTTTACAAAGTGTCTCTTTGGCACCTAATGTTTTGAAAGCGAGCTGTTTGCAAATGTGACTCTGGAAATAAAAGGCAGGAAAGGGGGTGTCAAAGTATGTTCCTCCACTGCAGGAGGTGTTGCTGAAGGGGCTAGCAGAGACCTGAGGAGGAGGCAGTATGGCAAGAACAGTGAGTGGAAGGGCTGACCTACCATCTGGCAGTCGCAGCTTATATCTGCTTAGCATTCTACACAAGGACCCATTTTACAGATGAGTAAAATACCAGGTAAATTCCTAAAGTCTGGGAACAGTTAGGGATCTGAATGAGCCAGTCCTCTGACTCTTATGTGCCCCACTCCTTTCCTAAGATCAGCCTATTGTAAACCACCCCTGTCCAGGGGAAGCCTCTTATTCCCTCCCTGTGTCCCTGTGTGTGAACTTGCGAGGGGGGAGGAACTTTCCACCTTCCTGAGGGCAGAAAGCGTTGTTTAGATCCCTGCCACTTACTAGGAGGCCAGAGACATTTGCTGAGTGCCTCAGCAGCACACTTAGAATTGAGGCTTCGAGGCTTCCTCACAGCGGCCCCATAGATTTCCCAGGGAGGAGCCTCGTGTCTTGCGGGTGGATCTGGTGGGTTTGCTCCATGCAGCAGGGGCTGCCATGGGAAGGGTGGGTCTGGGCGTCGGAAGCTCTCCAGGAGGTGAGTTGACCCTGGGACCCTCGGGTCCTTCGTGTAGGACTCCAGAAAGCATTGGGGGATCAGCTAACCCCTGCAAGCCGTGCCTGGAATGACCCAGAGCCAGTCCTGTCTATCTAGAATCCTCTGCTGCTATCCTTGTTGATCTAGAATAAGGGATGCTGGTTAGTTGGTTAATTGAGTAGGTGTTTAGTTAACTTAGTTACTCTCTTCCTCACAGTTAGCAAGAGTATTAAAAACCATCATGACACGGAACACAGTTCTTTCGGCTCCACAGTGAAGGGCATGTTGCGTGGCTTCATCTTCACAGGGATTGTGGTTCACAGGTGTGTCATTTCCACACTGCCTCGCTGCTTCTAAGACGCCGAGACAACAAAAATTGCTGCCACCAAAATGCTGCTGAGCAGGGCTAAATTCTCCTAGATTGAGAGGGCGTTTTGAATTTTAGAGTATGTTGAGTCCTGATGCAGGTCCGTGTCCTGCTGCAGGGCTTTTCTGGGGCAGCTCGGGCAGGAACAGTGGTTTCCTTGATGTCTGTCCGTTTCTCGTAAAAGCAGAAAACTAGACTCTCCAAGTTTCTTGAGCTTTCTGTTTGTACTCTGTGACTCAGGAATGTGTTTGGTACACGTCCACCACGGCAATGTGGGATTGTAGTGCTGAGCTTGGGGTCCTTCGGGTGTCTCCATCGTCTGTGTGGCAGCATCTCCTGCCATGCTCAGTGTACTCTAGGAGCACCGTGGCCCTCTAGGCACACCTCTAACCACCCCCCAACCTCCCTGCCCCATGCACCTGGTGCAGCTCCACCTGGTATCCCTCACCTGTTGCCTCCTACCCTCGCTGGGAGCTGCCTCTGCCAAACAGGAGGGAGGAGGCCAGTGAAAATGAGGGTGACTGAGGAGGGGGCCATTAACTTGGGGATGAAGCACTGCACACAATTTAGGGTCTGTCAGAATGCCTCACTGTGTCAGGGAAGGGAGGATTCTTACATGCTGATTTTTTTTTCTTTTTTTTTTTTTTTAAGATGGAGTCTTGCTAGAGTCCAGTCGGGCCATCTCAGCTCACTGCAATCTCTGCCTCCTGGGTTCAAGCAGTTCTGCCTCAGCCTCCCAAGTAGCTGGGATTACAGGCACACACCACCACACCCAGCTAATTTTTGTATTTTTAGTAGAGACGGGGTTTTGCCTTGTTGGCCAGGCTGGTCTCGAACTCCTGACCTCAGGTGATCCACCTGCCTCGGCCTCCCAAAGTGTGGGATTACAGGTGTGAGCCACTGTGCCCGGCTGATTTGATTTTTTTTTTTTTTTTTTTTGGAAGGCAGTAGTCTAGTACTCTTTTGTCTCCTGGGCAAAATGAATGAAAGATTATGGTGAAGGATTCTATGTCTGTGATCTAGAAAATTCCCCCTGGCAGAGGGAGGTGCTCTCAGAGCTAGGGAAGTGCTCCTCAGAGCCACCCCTCAGGGGAGAGACCTCTCTGTCCCTGTCTGTCTCACCCCAGCGCTGGGCAGGAAGCCCTGGGAGCCCTCTGCAAACAGCCCGCCAGCCCTCAGCCTAATAATGCAGCTAACAAGACCCCCTTCCTTTCACTACTCAAGTACCCAAGCTGGCTCTGGCACTTTCTGTTCCTAGTCTGATTGTTGCTAAACCGTGCACGTATGCCATCTTGATGGTCTTCCTTTTCTGGAAGAGAGCGCTGAGACTTAGCGAGCTCAAGTCACTTGTGTGTGTTGTGAGCATACCAAGCCTTGAATCTGAATCCAGGTCCGTCAGCAATGCTTGGAGTTCTTGCCAAGATGAGGGATTTGTGCAGTCTCCATCTGCAGCCCAGCCCCTGCTGAAGTGGCCAGGCCAAGGCTCAGGAGCTGTGGTGGGCCTGCTGTCTACTGCAGCCAGTGCGCCAGTCCCAGCTGCTTCCTCGGCCCCCAAGGCTGGGCCTTTCTTTACTCTTCCTTCCTCCCTCAGCTCTAATTATGGTTCATGTTAGATTGTCTGCCCTTCCTCTTCCTCTTCTCTTTTGGGGAAAGATAATAACACTTAATATGCCCTTTGCAGGCCTGGCTTTGTTTCTAAGATATCAGAAGAATCTTTAGGAATCTTTCTTCCAGTTGCCCAAGTGAGCGGCAACCTGTTGGCACCCAGGAAGGATGAACATGGGTGCCCTGCTAACGATTACAAGTGCCACTCCTAGCCAGGCCATGCTCCTGGGGACACCGGGGGACATCTCCAGGTGGACTCAAGTGTGTCACCTCCTTTCATTGTGTCTTGGCAGCCACAGTGTGACGTGGCATCTCTTGTGTGTAGAGTTTATGAAACTGCTCCTGAAAAGTAGAGACCAATTCGTTGATGCTTTGAATACACTGGGATACACTCGTGGCAATACTGAAAGAAAGAAAGAAAGAAAGAAAGAAAGAAAGTCCTTGGGAAGTGGCCGGCCAAGGCCGTTCAGTGCCGTCTGCAGTTGCTTCTCTTTTTACAGGAGAGCCCGGGCTCTGCTCCAGGCCCTGGGATTATTTCTCGCTGGAGGATTCAGGAATCCGCGCTCTCCTCATCACCCTGGAGCACAGCTGCAGTGTGTAGCATTTCACTCACTTGGAGCCACACAATAAAAGGCACAGGCCCACATCTGGCTGTGCAGGACAGCGGGCAGGAGAGTGGGCCCTGGGGCACACTGGGCCATTAGCAGGGGCATCTGCATCCTGGCCTGTGCACATTCCTCCCTGGAGCGCCGGGCTGGCTCTGCAAACAAAGGGGCCTGGTCCTGGCATTCTTCTCCACCTTGTAATCCATCACCTTTCTTAGAGGTGTCCCTGGGCGCCTTTCATCACTGGCCATTTGGGAGGTAGATCAAAGGTACGCACAGGAGGCTGTGACAGACCAGGCTCTGGCATCCCACGAACCTGGGGTAGAACTGCCCTTTGCCCTGGGAGGTTCTGGGGTTATTGTGACTGTGTGTGTCATTTGTCGCCTGCAGCCTGGGGTTGTCGTTCCTCCACAGGTTCTGGAGCTCAGGGGTGGGAGCCACGTGGGGTTTTGTTTCCTCCTTCTGGTATCCAGGCCCGGTGTACTTTGGTCCTGCTGAATTTCCATGGCCCCAGGGGCCTGAAAAGCACCTTGTGGTCCTTTTGGAGAACCACTTCCTCATTCTTGGAGGTGCTAATCTGATCCCCTGGGAGGGAACTATGTGCTCACTGGTTGACACAGGGGAGGCCAGCGTGATAGAGATGATTTTTTCGCCAAAGATCAGGGACAGATGTTTCCAGTTTGTCTTCTCTGGAAAGATCTGCAGAGCCGGGTGGACAGGGCTGGAGGAGAGGGGGCCTGTGTGCATGTCTTGGGTAGGTGCTAAGGGAGATGGGAGGGCTCTGCGTGGGTGAAGAATGCATTTCTGTCTTGTCCTGCACGCCGGAGGGAAGCACGCTTGTTATCTGTATTACTCTGAGAGTAGCAGAAGACTCTCAAGTAATGAACATATCTTTGCTTCTTAATTTGCTTTTTTTTTTTTTTTTTTTGAGACGGAGTCTCGCTCTGCCGCCCAGGCTGGAGTGCAGTGGCCAGATCTCGGCTCACTGCAAGCTCTGCCTCCCGGGTTCACGCCATTCTCCTGCCTCAACCTCCTGAGTAGCTGGGACTACAGGCGCCCGCCACCTCGCCCGGCTAGTTTTTTTTTTTGTATTTTTTTAGTAGAGATGGGGTTTCACCGTGTCAGCCAGGATGGTCTCGATCTCCTGACCTCGTGATCCGCCCGTCTCGGCCTCCCAAAGTGCTGGGATTACAGGCTTGAGCCACCGCGCCCGGCCCTTAATTTGCTTTTTGACTACTTTTCTACAAAATAGTTTTCTTGTAATGTGTGCTCATTGTCGACTTGGAAAAGATAGAGAAATGCTAAGGAAAAAGGAAAAATTTCCTTCTAATATCACCTCCACAGAGGTTCATATTTTAGCCTGCTTGTGTGCCATATGTTTTCTGTGCTTTTTTAATTTACCAAGCTGAGATCATAGCATATGTATTTTTTTGTATCCTGCATTTTAAAATCAATGTGGCAGTATAAGCATTTCCCAATCCAGAAATAGCTCTGTGTAAATATGACTGCTGATAACAGTATAGTACTTGAGTATGTGGATGTACCACAATATTTCGACTTCACTATTTGTTCGTCGATCATTTACATCCTGTGTTATGCTTGCACATAGGTCTTTGGGCAGATTGTAGCTAGTCATGTTCTTAAAAGGATTTCTAGCAGACTCTTTGACATCAGAGAATACAAACTTTTTTTTTTTAAACTGTGGTAAAACATGCATAACATGAACTTTGTCGTTTTAATCATGTTTAGCTGTGCAGTTATGCGACATTAAGTACCCTCACATTGTTGTGCAGCCATCACCCACCTCGAGCTCCAGAACTCTTTCCATTTTGCAGAACTGAAACTCGGTGTCCCTTAAGCACTAACTCCCCACGTTCCCCTCCCCCCAGTCCCTGGCAACCACCATTCTACTTTCTGTCCCTATGAAACGGACTACATCGGGTGCCTCATACAAGTGGAATCATATAGTATTTGTATTTTTTGTGATTTGTTTATTTCCCTTAGCATACTGTCCTCAAGGTTTCATCCACGTGGTAGTATGTGTCACAATTTCTATCTTTTTAAGGCTGAATAATACCGTGTGTGTGTGTGTGTGTATGTGTGTGTATGAATAGCACATTTTGTTTATCCATTCATCTGTTGATACACTTACAGTTACTTCTACACTTCGGCTGTTGTGAATAATGCTGCTATGGACATGGGTGTGTAAGTCCCTTATTTCCATTTTTTTTGGTGAACACAAGCTTTTTGGAGTTCCTTGGTGTATATGGTCAAATTGCAGTTGAGACATAGGGTGCTGGCTGGATTCTCACGGTGTCCACCCGCTGTCCTTAAACATGGCCAGGTTGTCACCCCCAGGGTAAAAACCAGGCCTGCAGGAAAAGGAAGAGGGAGACTTCTTACCGAGCTATTTTGACAGATTGTGTAAACTCTGTGATTAATGGGATGAGAAAGCAGGAAGAATGTCTTTCATTAAAAAAAAAAAAAAAAAAAGCCTTCGGGGTTGCTTGGTTTTATTTTCAATTAAAAGGGTCTGATTTTGTTTCTGGAGAATGGTTTTAATTTGGATAAATGGTTCAGTCTGGGAACCGCATGCCAGAGCCTATGATCTATGAGTGCAATTACTCAGGGTTTCCTCGGCTGCTTTTCTGAGGGAACAGTCCAGAATTGGGCTCGCTCTGGTTTGGCTCTGTTAAACGTCGATGCAGGCCCCTGGGCACTTGGAGTGAGGTAGTTTTTGTGATCAGTCCTTGAAGTGCAGCCATAATGCCCTCCCCCTAATGCCTTCCCCAACTGACGGTGGTTAATTTTTACCCTCTAAGAATGTGTTCACAATTCCAAGTCAGGAATGTCAACAGCAGGCTGTCGTTTCCCCCTCCTTGGAACATGTTGAACCAGAATTACTGGCATCTTTTCCAACGTGGGCATTTGCAGAATTGGTGAGATTTGGGGGCTCACGGAGGAGGCAGACTCATCCTAATGTTCCTCCTCCGGATTACTTGAGGTCCCTGGCTAGGCGGGACTGCAGGCCCAGAGACAGGGCTGTGGTGGGTTGTTCTATCTGGGGTCAACTGGTGTTTCTTTCCAAGGGGATGCTGGACTGGGGGAGGTGAGGGACTAAATCCTGGGTGGCTTTGAGGAAGGACCTGTCGCGATGGAGGGGCAACGTGGGCAGAGGCCGTGGGCAGGGCCGCCTGCTGTGTTGTGGAGTAGCAAAGGGGATTTGCAGAAGGCAAAGAAGAATACAAAGACACAAGGTAAGGTGTTGCACCCTTTAGGAGAACTGTGGCAAAGCCCTGGGCAACTTTCCATGGTGCTTGCAGATTTGAGACCAATGCCCGACCAACCTAGTGGGCTGGTGGGAGGCAGCGTGGAGGGTGGCAGGGTGTTCCCAGGGTGGGAGGTGGAGACAGTCTGCACTGAAATTTAATTTCCAAGAGCACAGCCCACAAAGGAAGAATAGTCTTGCTCGTGATGTGGGTGAAGGCATTGCCCTGCTGGCTTGTGTCAGGGCATTGGCTCCTGGACCCTCAACAAAGGGCATATTAGCATAATGAATAGTTAAGTCGCCTGGTTGGGCTCCAGTCCTTGGGGCCATGGCCTCTTTCTGAAGGGAGGACTGGTGGGTGGGCCCCACCTCTGGAGATCCAGCCTGCATTGGGACCACACAGTTTGAGAAATGTTTTCCCAAGCCTGGGCCACACGTGCCCCTTGATTTCTGGGGCAGCCCTGGTGGCAATTCCCCATGTATCCTTGTGAGACCTTTCTCATTTTCCACTGACAAGGATACAGGTGTAACCAGATTATTCTGATGAAAAATTTGAGTGAGACAGGTAACCCACAACACAGAGAGTTGGTATGTGTTGCTGTTTTTTTTTTTTGAGACAGAGTCTCATTCTGTCGCCCAGGCTGGAGTGCAGTGGCACGATCTTGGCTTACTGCAACCTCTGCCTCTCGGGTTCAAGTGACTCTTCTGCCTCAGCCTCCATAGCTGGGACTACAGACGTGTGCCACCATAACTCCGCTAATTTTTGTATTTTTAAAAGTAGAGACAGTGTTTCACCATGTTGGCCAGGCTGGTCTCGAACTCCTGACCTCAGGTAATCTGCCTGCCTTGGCTTCCCAAAGTGCTGGGATTACAGGCATGAGCCACTGCGCCTGGTCATGTGTTGGTCTTTAACTCCCCACCCCTACCTCCATTAAATAGGAATAGTCCAAAACATAGGTCATCGAGAGCATACCGTGCATTTTGCTTGTTTTTTTTTTTTTTTAGATGGAGTCTCGCTCTATTGCCCAGGCTGGAGTGCAGTGGCGATATCTCGGCTCACTGCAAGCTCCGCCTCCCAGGTTCACGCCATTTTCCTGCCTCAGCCTCCTGAGTAGCTGGGACTATAGGCTCACACCACCATGCCCAGCTAATTTTTTTGTATTTTTTGTAGAGATGGGGTTTCACCGTGATAGCCAGGAAGGTCTTGATCTCCTGACCTCATGATCTGCCCGCCTTGGCCTCCCAAGGTGCTGGGATTACAGGCGTGAGCCACTGTGCCTGGCCGGCATTTTGCTTGTTATTAGGGATGATGCGACAACTGGAATGGTGTTCATTCACTTTTAAAAGGCTCACTCTTCTCATGGGATAACAGAACACACTATCATTCGTTTTCCTCTTCCCACGAAGGTGTTTGCAGCGGTGGGCATGAGAAGCATAGTGTGTGTGTGACTATCACGCCAATGGTTCTCCCAAACCTGGATCCCAGCGTAGGCATTGCCAGTCTCTGGGTGTCACCCTCCCATTTGTGACTGTAGTGACTTCTCAGAATGCCCTGGAGGGATGGCCTTACTCCAAATGGTCCCTTGGCTGCTGGGCTGGCTATTTGTGAGTAAAAGATGTTTGTCAATGCTGCTGCTTTTAGAACATGCCCACGCCACATCAGCTACAGCTTGTCGGGTGTCTGGTTGTCTGTCTGTGCAGAGCCCATTGGGAGGTCTGTGCAGCCTCACACCTAGCAGTGAGGTGGCCCCTCTGCATGGTCATGCCCTGCGGAGTTGCATTCCTCTCCCTGATGGCTGGCTGCCAGGACCTGTGGGCCCCAGCGAGAGGGGTGGGGGGTGCTGTGACTCCTGCCAAGCTAGCTCTTCACAGGCTGGCTTAGTTCTTCCGAAGCATGGTTTCCTGGGACACCACGCACGGGGCAAGCACAGCTGTGTGGCCAGCGGCATGCTGACAGGGCTAGACACACACTGGGTCACTTAATGCCAACCTTGGCCTGTGAATCTGTGACCAGGACTCTTGGTGAGCGGCCAGCTGGGGGCTGTTGGTGCTGAATTCAGCTCTGTAGCCAAAAACGTTCCAGCTGATTTCCAGACAGACCCGGCTTCCGTTTTCAATGCCAAGATGAGCTGGGCGAATGAGTGGGAGCTGACAGAGACTTTTGGCCGACTGTGATCGCTATTGTCTGGAGTCCCCTTGACCCTCTGGAGGTACTGCCTCTCCTTTCATGTGTGCATACCGGTTTTCTGCATGGTTCCGCCTCTTGTCAGCCAGGCTCTGGGGACACCAGCTTTTCCATTTCCCATACTGCCAGATGGCTTTGAGCAAACAAGAGGAAGGCCCCAGCGTGGGTGCAGCCTGTGGTTGCGTTGTCCTGCCTGTTTACCCTGGGGCTGTAGCGGAAAGGGAGCAGGCTTTGCAGGAACCCAGGTGGCACCCCTTCTCGTCCCTGCCACTTGTTCTCCTTGTGGTCCTGGGATGGTCCCCAAACTTCTCTGAAGTGGTGCTGAAAACTGGGTTGATAGTACGGACCTCACTGAGCTGTTAGGAGTAGCTGTCGACACCCTGTACCCAAGGTTCTCTCCAGTGGAAACCAGGTAACCTTCGATTCCTTTTCTTTCATCTGTGGTTGGTCACCCGGGTGGGACGCTGACCACCAGAGGCCTGGTGCCCTGTCCTGAGGCCCAGTTAGCCATGGCCTTCATCTGCTCACATTCTGTGGATTGGGTTGTGTAATTTTTGTTTGTATCCCTCAGTTCTCCAAGGACAAGAAGGCTGCTGCTAAAAAAAAAAAAAAAAAAAAAAAAAAAAGATAAGAGCTTTGGAGGGGACCGGGCGCGGTGGCTCATGCCTGTAATCCCAGCACTTTGGGAGGCCGAGGCGGGTGGATCACGAGGTCAGGAGATGGAGACCATCCTATCCCGGCTCACACAGTGAAACCCCGTCTCTACTAAAAATACAAAAAACTAGCCGGGTGTGATGGCGGGCGCCTGTAGTCCCAGCTACTCGGGAGGCTGAGGCAGGAGAATGGCGTGAACCCGGGAGGTGGAGCTTGCAGTGAGCCGAGATCCGGACACTGCACTCCAGCCTGGGCGACAGAGCGAGACTCCGTCTCAAAAAAAAAAAAAAAAAAAAAGCTTTGGAAGGAGCTTAGAGTTAGCTACATGTACTTGCCAAGGTGTGACATCACTCAGAGCCTCCATTCCATCCTCTGGACAGCCAGGAAATGGCCTCCCAATCCGCTGCCCACTGGGCACACTTCACAATGGGAGGGAACAGTTACACATCTAGATGGAAACATTCTAGAAGTGATTGCTTACGAGGAGAGAAGGAAATGCTGGCACAGGTTCCCAGGATTTTGTTCATGTTTTTATTAGGGCCACAACTTTTGTTCTTGGAGTTTTGCTTGGTAACTTACTCCTTTAACTTGCAGAAGGGAACCATTTACAACTCATCTTACAGACTTGAGAATCTAGCCTACTGTTATTTCCTTGGAAAATAGCCACATTGCTAGTTGTTTTGTTACTGAAAGTTGATGACAATGCCCCCAGCAGTCCATGCAGGTTCGCTGAGAAGAGTTGCACCTTCAGAGCTGTGACTTCAGAACAAAATAATTTTCTTCTTGGACAGTGTGTTGTGGGGTTTGCTTGCTTCAAATCCGTACTGCCAAATGGCAAGAATCATTTCCTTTTTCTTCCTCTCAAAATGTATTCCAGTCTTGATGCAGACGCATCAGCACTGTGTAATCCCTTGTGTAATATTTATTTATTTGTTTTTTCTTTTTCTTGAGACAGAGTCTTGCTCTTGTCACCCAGGCTGGAGTGCAATGGCGTGATCTTGGCTCACTGCAACCTCTAACTCCTGGGTTCAAGTGATTCTCCTGCCTCAGCCTCCCGAGTAGCTGGGATTATAGGCGCGTGCCACCATGCCCAGCTAATTTTTGTGTTTTTAGTAGAGAGGGGATTTCACCATGTTGGCCAGGCTGGTGGCGAACTCCTGACCTCAGGTGATCTGCCTGCCTCGGCCTCCCAAAGTGCTGGGACTACAGGCGTGAGCCACCGTGCCCAACCTATTTTTTCTTTTTATTGAGATAGAGTCTTGCTCTGTCACCCAGGCTAGAGTACAGTGGCACAATCTCGGCTCACTGTAGCCTCTGCCTCCCGGGTTCAAGTGATTCTCCTGCTTCAGCCTCCCAAGTCGCTGGGATTACAGGCGACCATCACCACGCCCAGCTAATTTTTGTATTTTTAGTAGACGAGGTTTTCCCATGTTGGCCAAGCTGGTCTCGAACTCATGACCTCAGGAGATCCACCCAGCTTGGCCTCCCAAAGTGTTGCGATTATAGACGTGAGCCACCACGCCCGGCCCCTGTGTAGTATGTATGTATGTGTGTATGTATGTATGTACGTATGTATGTTTGTGACTGAATCTCATTCTGTTGCCCAGGCTGGAGTGCAGTGGTGCCATCTTGGCTCACTGGAACCTCCACCTCCCTGGTTCAAGCAATTCTCCTGCCTCAGCCTCCCGAGTAGCTGGGATTACAGGCTCCTATCACCACACCCGGCTAATTTTTTTTGTTTTTAGTAGAGGCGGGATTTCATCATGTTGGCCAGGCTGGTCTGGAACTCCTGACCCCAGGTGATCCACCCTCCTTGGCCTCCCAAAGTGCCGGAATTACAGGTGTGAGCCACTGCGCCTGGACCCTTGTGCAGGTTTTGTTCTTATAAAGATGTTGGGTATCCAGCAGACTGGTCCTGGGAAAATGGCTCCTCTCCCCCTTTCTGCTTTGTGCTGAGACCCCCAGATCATGTTCACAAATTCTGCAGCAGGGACTGAGTGCATGTAAGACATTGGGCAAATTTTGGAGAGATGTTTGGTGGATAATACATAAGCTTCATGTCTGAAGCACATCAATTCTCAGATGAGCAGCTGCTCAGATCCCTGCCCAGAGGAAGACTGGGTGCGGTGATGGTGGCCATGCTGTGAATACTGTGGGCTTTGTTCACAGCCACAGTGAGGAGGAGATAGGGTGTCCCGGTACAAGTTATCGCTCTATCTGCAGATCCATCTGTCCTTCCTCAAAAGGCTGCAGCCCACTTCGGGGCCATTGTGTCAAACAGTTGGCATTTGGCCTTGGCCCTGGGTAAAACACATGGCAGGGTATCACGTGGGTGCTGCTCACGACTCCCCCACATCTGCCGGGGTTTCCATAACGCACTGTTCTGTTTGCAGCTGCGCGAATGCGATATGGCACAGCAGCCGCTCATAGACCTCAGGCTTGTTGCCATGCATAGAAGGTGCACACCACAGAGGGGAGGTGGCGGGCAGGGAAGTGGCTGGCATGAATTATTGACTGTGCGTGAGGCCCTGTGCAGGGAGATTCACTTGTTCCTTCCTTTGTTCATTTATTCATTCACTTACTCATTCCTTTCATGCAGCTAATGTTTAGTGAGTGCCTGCTGTGTCTCAGATACATTTAACCCTCACTCACTCTGTAGAAACTGAGACTCAGAAGGTGAATGCAGGGTGAGGTAGCTTGCCTACCATCTCAGCTTGGACATGGTGGGGCAAGGGGCTTCTGATCACACCCCTCAGACTCACAGTCTGCTTGTCTCCATCCTGCCTGCTCTGGAGCCCCCAGTTCTGCCAGCCACATCTCAAAGGTGAAGGAAGACGACCCCGTGACCCGTTCGGGGCTATGTTCCTGCTGCTATGGCCTGACTGGCCTCTCCCTACCCTCTCCTGCAGGCCCTGGGGCTCTCTGGAGCCCAAGGCTTAGTGTTTTTTTTTTTTTTTTTTTTTTTTTTTTTTTTTGAGACAGAGTCTCGCTGTGTGGCCCAGGCTGGAGTGCAGTGGCCGGATCTCGGCTCACTGCAAGCTCCGCCTCCCGGGTTCACGCCATTCTCCCGCCTCAGACTCCCGAGTAGCTGGGACTACAGGCGCCGCCACCACGCCCGGCTAGTTTTTTGTATTTTTTTTTTTTAGTAGAGACGGGGTTTCACCGTGTTCGCCAGGATGGTCTCGATCTCCTGACCTCGTGATCTGCCCGTCTTGGCCTCCCAAAGTGCTGGGATTACAGGCTTGAGCCACCGCGCCCGGCCAAGGCTTAGTGTTTTGAATCACCGGTCTTTCCTTTGGGGGCTGCCTGTGCCAACTTTTCAAGGGCTTGATTGCAGGGCAGCCTCTCAGAGGGTCTTGGGGGAGCCCCCAGAGTGGAGTTTTGCCAGGGTGCCTGTGGGTACAGACAGCAAGGTGGAGGCAGCTTAGAAATCAGCATGTCACAGCACTGGGCTGGAGAATCAGTTGGATGCCTGAGCCTCTCGTTTTAGGGGGCAGCTGGCAGAGTAAGTCATGTTAGGCCCGGCTTGTTCCTTATCACTGAGTAGTGTTACCTGCGAGGGATGTACCATAGTTTACTTAATCACTCACCTGTTGCAAGACTTCCAGTTTATGAACATGATATATCTTCTCAGTTATTTAGATTATCTTTCATGTCTTTCATTGGCATCTGTGTCGTTTTGGCATACAGGTCCTGTATATGTCTTGTTGAGGTTTACACCCAAGTGTCTCACTTTTTTTTTTTTTTCTTTGAGATGGAGTCTCGCTCTGTCCCCAGGCTGGAGTGCAGTGGCGCCATCTTGGCTCACTGCAAACTCCACCTCCTGGGTTCACTTCATTCTCCTGCCTCAGCCTCCCAAGTAGCTGGGACTACAGGCGCCCCCCCGACCATTCCCGACTAATTTTTTGTATTTTTAGTAGAGACGGGGTTTCACTGTGTTAGCCAGGATGGTCTCAATTTCCTGACCTTGTGATCCGCCTGCCTTGGCCTCCCAAAATGCTGGGATTACAGGTGTGAGCCACCGCGCCGGGCCTCACTTCTTTTTTTTTTTTTTTTTTTTTTTGAGACGGAGTCTTTGTGTTGCCCAGGCTGGAGTGCAGTGGCGCGAACTCGGCTCACTACAAGCTCCGCCTCCTGGGTTTACGCCATTCTCCTGCCTCAGCCTCCCGAGTAGCTGGGACTACAGGCACCCGCCACCTCGCCCGGCTAGTTTTTTGTACTTTTAGTAGAGACGGGGTTTCACCGTGTTAGCCAGGATGGTCTCGATCTCCTGACCTTGTGATCCGCCCGTCTCGGCCTCCCAAAGTGCTGGGATTACAGGCGTGAGCCACCGTGCCCGGCCCGGGCCTCACTTCTTAAAGTGATTGTGGATGGCCTTGTATTTTTAATTTTGTGCCTGTGTGTTCATTACTAGTATATAGAAGTGCAATTAACTTTTGTATGTTTACCTTGTATCCTGCGACCTTGCAAAGTTTTGTTTTGTATATTCCTGGGGATTTCCCATGTAGATAATCATGCCATCTGAAAATAGGGACAATGTTATTTCTTCCTGGACTTTGCCTTTTCAAAGGGCTCAGGCCAGTTTCCTTGTGGATTTTGCGCAGTATGGATTTGTATGGTTCTTCTCTCCTCATTCGATTCAGAATAAGCAGTGTTTGAAAAATGATTACGTATGCGTGAGGTGCCTCTGCTTGCCTCACATTAAGAGATGGAATGTCTCTCTCTCTTTTTTTTTTTTTTTTTTGAGATGGAGTCCCGCTCTGTAGCCCAGGCTGGTGTGCAGTGGTACCATCTCGGCTCACTGTTTCAAGTGATTCTCCTGCCTCCTTGTTTCAAGTGATTCTCCTGCCTCAGCTTCCTGAGTAGCTGGGACTACAGGCACACACCACCACGCCCAGCTGATTTTTTGTATTTTTAGTAGAGATGGGGTTTGACCATGTTGGCCAGGCTGGTCTCGAACTCTTGATCTCAGGTGATCCACCTGCCTTGGTGTCCCTAAGTGCTGGGATTACAGGCATGAGTTACCACGCCCGGCCATGAGATGGAATGTCTTTTTGTCCTGCTGTTGGCCCGCTAAGTCAGATCACTTGGTTGAGACCCTGATTCCCTTCTTACCTTTGAGACTTTAACAACTCCGAACGACTTTCAGGCATTTTAACATCCAAAGATGACCTTTGCCTGAATTAGTTATTCCCTTAGGAGTTGTGCAGTAGTAGTTCTTAACTGTTTTTAAACACTTTAGAAACACTAATTGTCTTGCATATAATCGGACTGTTACTTAGCAATCCCTTTTGCTTGGGGAGCAAGCTCTTCAGAGTAAAAGGGAGAGCAGAACGGAAGAGAATCGTGTTTATTGTGTTGATTCCATAGGCGGTTTGCAAATCAGACAAAACAAAGATGTGTGCCTTTTCTCAAACCCTGACTCTGTATAACAGAGCACCCTGAGTACCTTTGGGCAGCACGCTATATAACTGCAGTGGAGACATCAATGTGGCTGCGATCACTGCCAAATGATAGATGCTTGCCCAGGCTCACCTACCAGGCAGGCGGCTGCTTGGGTGGCTCTGATGAGGAGTCCATGTTTTTGGATGAGTGCTGTCTTAAGTCAGCAGTTCTCACAGTGAGATCCTGACACCAGCATTAGCATCCCCTGGAAACTGTTAGGAATGCCAGTCCTGGGTTCCACCCCAGACAGACCTCCTGCATCAGACACTTTGGGTTGGGGCTTGACAGGGTTTAGAACCACTCATCTGGATTAATCTTTTTTCCAATATGTAGTACTAATCTGAAACCCTAGTGAAGCTGTTAATTGAGATGTCTTTAAAGTTCCACGTGGCTTTGCAGTAATCCACGCATATGCTATCAGACTGTGGCTGGTTGCTCTTCCAAAGCCTCTCAGAGCCTGTGTGAGGAATAAGCTGCATTTACAGTTCTCATACTTAGGATAACTCCTTTCAGCTCCCTAAACCCCCAATGTGAGTTTTTGCCTAAGATTAAGAAATCCAGCAGAGTTCGAAATTGGAAAGTGAGGTTGGTGTTAACTAGTGTAAATTTGTGTGTATTTTCCGCATTTGTTTATATTTAACTTTGTCCCCCACCTACTGGCTTATTACCTTAAGAAATAAAAAGTTGGCCAGACATGGTGACTCATGCCTGTAATCCCAGTAATTTGGGAGGCTGAGGCGGGCTGATCACCCAAGGTCAGAGTTTGAGACCAGCCTGGCCAGCATGGTGAAACCCTGTCTTTACTAAAAATACAAAAAATCAACCGGGCATATGGTGTGCGCCTGTACTCCCAGCTACTCGGGAATCTGAGGCAGGAGAATCACTTGAACCTGAGAGATGGAGGTTGCAGTGAGCTGAGACTGCAGCACTGCACTCTAGCCTGGGAGAAAGAGCGAGCCTCTGTCTCCATGTGGTGGTTCATGCCTGCAATCCCAGCACTTTGGGAGGCCGAGGCGGGCAGATCACGAGGTCGGGAGATTGAGACCATCCTGGCTAACACGGTGAAACCCAGTCTCTACTAAAAATACAAAAAATTATCCAGGCGTGGTGGCGGATGCTTGTAGTCCCAGCTACTCGGGAGGCTGAGGCAGGAGAATGGCGTGAACCTGTGAGGCAGAGCTTGCAGTGAGCTGAGATGGCTCCACTGTACTCCAGCCTAGGAGACACAGCGAGACTCCGTCTCAAAAAAAAAAAAAAAAAAAAATAAATAAATAAAATAAAAAGAAATAAAAAAATCAACATTTCTGGAGGCCAGTGTCTTTATAGCCTGCTCTACTGGTTGAGGATTTTGATTTTTCACCAATGAGATGCAGACTGAGCTGCTTTTGTGTGCAAGTCAGTCTGCTTTTCTTACAACGAGGAGTTGAGTTCCTGTGAACTCAGGAGCAAGTAGGTAGCCAAGCTGTATGTATGCATCTGGACCAAGCTGTGAGAAGGGGACATGTCTGCAGAGGAAAAGAAGGTGCTGTGGAAACTGAGAGGTGAATGGGAATAGGGTAGGGGAGGCAGCCAAGATCTTAGTGGTATTAATCAGTCAGGTTGTCCAGTAAACATAACCAACAGGGCATGTTCATATATATGCATACATATATATGTATATATATATATGAATAAATTTTAGCAGTTCTTGAGCTTGCAGCCTTTTTTTTTTTTTTTTTTTTTGAGACGGAGTCTCGCTCTGTTGCCCAGGCTGGAGTGCAATGGCAGGATCTCGGCTCCTCTGCCTCCTGGGTTTAAGTGATTCTCCTGCCTCAGCTCCTGAATAGCTGGGATTACAGGTGCGCACCACCAGGCCCAGCTAATTTTTGTATTTTTAGTAGAGACGGGGTTTCATCATGTTAGTCAGGCTGGTCTTGAACTCCTGACCTCGTGATCCACCCACCTCGGCCTCCCGAAGTGCTGGGATTATAGGCATGAGCCACCGCGACTGGCAAGGTTGCAGTCTTGAGTCTGAAGGCAGCTTGGAGCAGAATTCAGAATCTCAGTCTTTTAAGGGCTTCAGCTGATTGGATTAGCCCCCACTGACATTATGGACGGTCATTTGCTTTATTCAAAGACCACTGGTTTAAAATTTTTTTTTTTTTTTGAGACAGAATCTCGCTCTGTCACCCAGGCTGGAGTGCAGTGGCTCAGTCTCGGCTCACTGCAAGCTCCGCCTCCCAGGTTCATGCCATTCTCCTGCCTCAGCCTCCCGAGTAGCTAGGACTACAGGCACCCACCACCACACCAGCTAATTTTTTGTATTTTTAGTAGAGACGGGGTTTCACTGTGTAAGCCAGTATGGTCTCGATCTCCTGACCTTGTGATCCGCCCATCTCGGCTTCCCAAAGTGCTGAGATTACAGGCGTGAGCCACTGCGCCCAGCCTTAAATGTTAATCATATGTAAAAAATACTTTCATGCAACATCTAGACTGATATTTGGCTAAATAGTCGGATACCATGGCCTAGCCAAGAGGATGCATAAAATTAATGACCACTGCAAGGAATCAGGACTGTGACAGTGACTGTGGTCTGGGGGAGTGGGAAGATTTACACTGGTTGGCAAGTGGGTGTGGGAAAAGCCACCAAGAGTGTCCTCCTTGCTCAGTGGCCTTAACCCAGGGCTGTCATGAGTAATACACTGCCCATCACTAGGCTTGTGGAACACAAAAGTGAGTCACTTTCTGGAGAACCGGGGCAGGGCTTCTGTAAGTCGGCTTTGAGGACACCCTGGGGGTAAGATTGGATCTCCCCAGGATAGGGTTGGTGTCCTCCAGAGGGAATGAGCATCCTGACATCAGAGGTTGGGCACTCGATCTTGCTAGTGAGTCCTGCCCTATGGTTGACTGGCCCGGGACCCAGGAGGTCATCAGGAGGTCATCACTGGATCCTGAAGCTTTTCTATCGAAACTGGTGAAAAGGCCTTCTTCAAGAGCGCCTTTCAGAGTGAGCACCCAGGAGACGTTTGTGAAAGTGTGAACTCCCCTCAGCTTAGGAGCTGTTCTTACGTATTTATCTCACTGTCCAGCTAGTAGGGCTGTGGACTTTAGATCTTTATCATTGGCCTAGGTTTGAGGGTCCTTGAAGGGGGGCTCCAGGCAGGAGGGGTTCTGTGTTTCTGGCTGGTCCCCATGCAGCTCCTGGCCATGGCCATTCCCATCTGCCTCAGTCACTCTGGGTGATCCTCGTGTGCCCAGGCAGAGGGCCTGGCCTGGGGATGCCCAGGGAGTTTTGCCTAGCTTTGCTGTTAGGGACATGAAGGAGAACGGGCATAGCTAAAGAAGGGTATGGCCAGAGAGGGCTGGGCCTGGAGCTGGAGGTGGGGCCATGTCTTGGCTCCCCACCGGTTGTTGAGTTGAATTATCCCCAGGCACCCATGGAGTTGACTTGTCCTGAAACCCATCTTCTGTGTGCCTCGAATTTATCCATGCTGTTCTTACCCATGTCATCTTCAGAGAGAAAAGTCTTTTTCCCATGCACAGCCAAGAGACTGACTTCACTCGTTTTGTATGTAGTTAAGAATTCCACCAAAAAGAGTTCTGCTGCCATACCATCTCCGAGGATGTCGCATAAACTTGGTTGCAGAGTTTTGTGAAATGTTGCACTCCAGTAGAAGGCAGCAGACTAGGCTGGGCGTGGCGGCTCATGCCTGTAATCCCAGCACTTTGGGAGACCAAGGCGGGCGGATCACCTGAGGTCAGGAGTTTGAGACCAGCCTGACCCATATAATTAAACCCCATCTCTACTAAAATACAAAAATTAGCTGGTGTGGTGGTGGGCACCTGTAATCCCAGCTACTTGGGAGGCTGCGACAGGAGAATTGCTTGAACCTGGGAGGCGGAGGTTGCAGTGAGCCGAGATAGTGCCATTGCACTCCAGCCTGGGCAACAAGAGTGAAACTCCATATTGGGAGGGAAGAAAAACAAGGCAGCGGACGAGACTGAAGGATGTGACCTTTCAAGTGTTTATCCACCTTTGACCAAATAAATCTAATTGCATCTCTTTGAGTCTACTTAAGATAACTATCAATGACAAAGATTTTTTTTTGCAGAACTCTGTTGAGGAAAAATGAGCTGGCTTTTCCATTTCCAAACGATCTCCAGGTCAGAGGCACACACTGGGTCAGTCCCAGGAAGGGAGGCCACTCCTCCCCTGGATGGTCAGGGTGCACAGGGAATTTTTGCCATCATTACTGCAATGGAGAAATGTTTACCTATCAAACTGTATTGCAACTGTGTTTCAATTCCTTGCCACCTTGGACTGTTAGTAAGTATTGACTTCTTGAGATTACCAGTAGACTCAGTGGCTGAACCAGCTATGTACTGTGAAGCAGACCACCCCATAACTTGGTGGTTTAAAGGAAAATAAATTATTTCTTGAGGTCCAGTGGGCTGGCTATGTGGGAGCTGTGCTCAGCAGGTCTTCACAGCCCAGCCTTTCTGTCTTCGTGGTCCTGCTTCTGAGCAGGTTCATCTCAGGTCACCCAAGGGCAAAGGCAGAAGCTGCAGGCAAAACCTCAGGTTCTATTCCATTGACCAAAGCAAGACCAGCTCAGATGCCAGGGATAGGAAATAGATTCCACCTTTTGATGAGTCTTGGGAGAAAAATATTGTGGCCATGTTTTTCATTCTAAAATGTTGCTTGACTCTTCCATTTACTTATTCAGCAAATTTTGTTTTAAAAATTGGCCCCTTGCTGATACCTGCAACCCACCTAAGGAATCACACAGCCTCACACTTCTGAGGTGACTGCATGATTTGGCTATGAGCTTCCTGACAGTCATTGTGATGAGGGAAACAATGGTTTTTGAATTGTTTCTTGGTATCTAAGCAATTAAAAAAAAAAAACCAAACAGTTAAGAAAAACAGACAGTGAACAGAAACATGTTATTCTGGAAAGTAGAGACGTTTCTGAGGCTGAATCCTGAGGTGGGTGGTCCCACAGGGTCCCTGCATAGTCCTCAGTCATACCCTGCACTCACCACAGTAGAGAAGTGGAACACAACAGTTTCTAACACACTCAGTGGTGGCCAAAGGCAGCGTGATAAGATGCAGGCCCCTAAGAATAAGGTTCCAGGAATTTGAGCACCCTGTGCTCCATGTGTCCAACTCTGAGACACAAGGACAAAGCACTAGAATATCGCCCTCAAGCTACAGAAGAATAAACCTAGGTGTGTGGGGCTACAGAGGCATGAGCGTCTGTCCTAGCTTCCCCTCTGAAGGGGATCGCACCACGTCCTAACTATGACCCTGGACAAGGAGGTGACCACACTGTGCCTCAGTTTACTTCTGGTGTTATGGTGATATTTTCGTGAGGTCACACCTGGAAATCCCTGGGGTGAGCAGTCACTGTGACCTGACATCAGAGGCCAGGGGTCTGGCAGTTGTCTATGGGGACACCCCCCTGCCCGACATGGGGTCACATAGAGTTGCTTGGGGATCACAGCCTGTTTTTTTTTTTTAGACGGGGTCTCGCTCAGTTGCCCAGGCTTGAGTGCAGTGGCAGTATCTCAGCTCACTGTGAGCTCCGCCTCCCGGGTTCATGCCATTCTCCTGTCTCAGCCTCCTGAGTAGCTGGGACTACAGGTGCCCGCCACCACGCTTGGCTAATTTTTTTTGTATTTTTAGTAGAGACGGGGTTTCACCATGTTAGCCAGGATGGTCTCGATCTCCCAACCTCGTGATCTGCCCTCCTCAGCCTCCCAAAGTGCTGGGATTACAGACGTGAACCACCGCACCTGGCCGATCACAGCCTGTTTCTATATGGATCTGGTGGTGCATGGGTTCCTCACTGAGGACTTGGAGGCTTCAGGCTCCAGGACAGCCCCAAGTCTCCCAGCCAGGACCTCAGAAAGGACACTGTTCTGAGTGGATTTGGGAGGAGCAAGTTTGGGGTGCTGAGAGGTGGGACTGCCGTTGCCCCTTGAAGAAGGGGGTCAAGTGTGGGCTGATGTCTGTGCTGGGATCCCAGTTCAAGGGTCGCAGGAGCAGCCAGCCAGACCACAGGCAGCGTTGGCCAAGGACTGGGTGCTCCCAACAGTAGCAGAGATGGGGATGAGGGAGTCTGGAGAGAAGGCCACTGGGTGAGAAGTTAGGGCTTTGGTTGGGCAGATTTGTGGAAGACATGAAAACACCAGCATTTCATGGTGAAAACCGGGTTTTGGTTTGGACAGCGTGATATCTTTTTTTTTTTTTTTTTTTGGGACGAAGTCTCGCTCTGTTGCCCAGGCTGGAGTGCAGTGGCCGGATCTCAGCTCACTGCAAGCTCCGCCTCCCAGGTTCATGCCATTCTCCTGCCTCAGCCTCCCGAGTAGCTGGGACTACAGGCGCCCGCCACCTCACCCGGCTAGTTTTTTTGTATTTTTTAGTAGAGACGGGGTTTCACCGTGTTAGCCAGGATGGTCTTGATCTCCTGACCTCGTGATCCGCCCATCTCGGCCTCCCAAAGTGCTGGGACTACAGGCTTGAGCCACCGCGCCGGGCCCAGAGTGATATCTTAATTGGTTTGTGCTGCTGTAACCAGATACTTTAGTTTGGGCAATTTATAGATGTCAGGAATTTATTTCTCACAGTTCTGGAGGCTGGAAGTCCAAGATCAAGGCCCTCGGTGTCTGGTGAGTGCCTGTTTCCTGGTTCACAGACGGTGCCTTTTATGGCCCTAACATGGTAGAGGGGTGAGAGAGCTCCCTGGGGTCATTATTATGAAGCCCTAAGCCCATCCTGAGGCTCCAGCCTCATGACCTAACCACCTTCTTAAGGTCCCAGCTCCTCATACCATCACCTTGGGGTTTAGGGCTTCAACGTAGGAATTGGGGTTAGGGGGCGGGTCACAGACATTCGGACCATGGCAATGATGCATAAAAGCCCAGTTTGGGGTGGGCAGCAAAGGGAGACCGGCAGCCGGCTCTCGCAGTCCCGTGGGGGTGGAGCAGGTGATATAGACCCAGCTTCCTGCCTTGGGGCCCCAGTGACCCTCAGCAGCATCGTGAATCCCTTCAAGCTGGGTGTAGTGTGTGTGGATTGTTCTCAGAGGGTTTGTGGCTTCATCAGATCATCAGGGCTGCTCGACCCCCAGAATGTGAAGGCCAGGGTTTGCGTAAAAGAGCCCATGTCCTATGCTATAGCAGCTCTCTCTGCGTGTCCTGGTCCCCAGGCTGCCCCATCGCCCTGATGAAGATGCACAGTGGAGCTTGTGCCTGGAATGAGGGGAAGTGGAAGGAGGTGAAGTGAGTGCAGAGATGGACAAGGGCCCCAGGGAGACTGGGGCCATAGGATGCTGTGAAGTTTGATGGAGGCCTCAGAGATGTAGAGCAGGAGGGCTGGCGTTTCATAAGATTGGCTCCTGTGGCTCTTGTTTTAGCCCCTTCCAGCCCCTATCCCTGCCTCTTGTTCTCCATTCTCTGCATGGTCCTGGGGTGCGTAAAGATGATGTGACGAGGTCGAGGCACCGCCCTGCACCAGAAAGTTCTTGGAACTCGCCAAGGTCACATTCCTAAGATGGAATGTTGTGAAGCCGCCTCTACTGTTCCTTGGGGAATTCTCCCGCTCCCTTTATTAAAAAGCTGAAAATGTGTCTCGATGTCTGTTTGTTTATTTATTTGTTTTTTTGTGAGATGGAGTTTTGCTTTGTTGCCCAGGTTGGAGTGCAGTGGCGTGATCTTGGCTCACTGCAACCTCCACCTCTCGGGTTCAAGCAATTCTCCTGCCTCAGCCTCCCGAGTAGCTGAGACCACAGGCACACGTCACCATGCCTGGCTAATTTCTGTATTTTTAGTAGAGACGGGATTTCACCATATTGGCCAGACTGGTCTCAAACTCCTGATCTCGTGATCCACCCACCTTGGCTTCCCAAAGCGCTGGGATTACAGGTATGAGCCACCACGCCCTGCCTGTTTGTATATTTAAATATGCATTAAACATGGGATTGGAAGAGTGACATGGGAGGTCCATATATATGGGCGTTGCGAGTTTTGCTTCTGCCTTCCACTGCTTTCCCTTGGACTCCCTCTGGGGAGATTTGGGCTCTGGGAGATTCGCGGCCAGTTTTGCCATTCCCAGGTGAGTGGAAGGGCTCGTGGGGGTCATGCAAAGCTCTCTCCTGCTCACGGTCTTGAGCATAACCAAGGAGGGCTTGGCCTGGGACCCTGAGCAGGATTTTCCTGCAGGTGTACACAGGAATGTCCCATAGGGTGGTTGTGTGGGAGAGTGGGCCCTGGGGAGGCAGAGCTGGGACCCTCTGCTGAGGGGGGAGGCAGTGGAACCTGTCCTTTCCTCATGTGTGGGAAACCTGCCCCGGGAGGCTGCAGTTATTTTGTCTCAGTTTTTCCATCGAGGAAACAGGAGTCGGTGGAAATTTGCAAGTAGGTGATGGGAGAGGTGGACCTGAATCCCAAGTCCTTAGAATGAAAACCTGGGCCTTCCTTGGTCCCTGCAGGTGTGCTCCACTGCCCAGTGGGGAGGTGCTGGGGTCGGCCTCTTTGAAGTCAGGCTGATGGACACATTTGGGGTCGGTGGAGGCACCCACTCTTGCATGGAGGAGGATGTGGGACCCTCTGCCAAGTGTCAAGTTAGCCTGAAATGAGGCACAGACTGGGAGCTTTGCCTTTTGCCCTGGGGTAAGAATAAAAGAAGAAAACAATGCAGGCCAAGGAAGCATTCCTGGGAGGTGGCGCAGCCTCTTTGATCCTCCTCGGCACTGGCTTGCTGTAGCTTGCTCTTATCAGGACGGCAAATTCCCTGTTTCCTTTTATGTTGGGAACCTACAAGAGGCTCTGATGCTAGGAGCAGGCTCCCTCATTGTTGCCTGAAGGAAGCAGTGTCCTGTATACAGGCGTCAGCGCCCACATGGGGGTGGACAGTGGAGGGCCAGCCTGGGCCTGCCTCGGGTGCTCAGGCCTCCTTGGTGGGGGTGGGAGTGGGGGTGGTGCAGAGGTTCTCGTCATTTGCCAGAGGGACAATGGGCAGACAGCAGAGATGTCCCAAGGCCTGCTCACCACGGGCCTTCTACCCAGCCCTCTGGAAAAGAGGCTGTCCTTCCAGTTTGGAGACTTCCTCTGGAGAATTCTATGACACACGTTCTTAAACCGTGAATGTAATCCCGTAAGGTGTGGTTTGTAGCATGTGGGCTGGAATAATTCCTTGTTGGACAGTTTGCTCCAGGAATGGCGTGGACTCCCTGCCTCCTCCCCCTACATGCTAGTGGCCACCCCAGTGGTGGTGATGATTAAAATGTTCTCACATTTCCAAATGTCCCCAGCGCCTCCAATTATTAGTAGGCAGAGAAGTCAGTCGGCACTTAGAAAAACAAACTAGGATGAAAAATCCCAGAGAATATTCTGCCAGTTGCCACGTCATATTCCCGTGAAACCTTCAGTTATTTACCCATATGGGTGCTTTACCTGGTTGTTACTTAAGATAGATTTCTGTATGTGTTGCAAGGAAAGGCATTGCAGAAATGGACAGGGCCATTTTTTTCATTCCACATTGTGACTCTTCCTTTTCTGTATTTGAAAGATTAAAAGATAGCACCCCCTAGATGGGCAAGGGTTGGGTTAAATAGTAGTGTTGGGACAGAAAGGTCCATTTGTGAGCTCGCTGCAGGCAGGGTTGATGGTCCTGGTGGAAGCAGCGTTGGCGGCCGCTGGTTTTCAAAGCCTCTAACAGGCTGTGCATCTCACCTGTGACTGCACCCCTGAGGAAAGAAGAAAAGTCAGCCTCTCCCTTACACAGGACGCTTATGAACTTTCCCAGACACACTGTTGGCCTCAAGGATTGTTCTGACCCTGGACATTTGTAGGACTTTTCCAAGGTGGATCTGAGCCTCCTCCTCATGTGCTCCAGGCAGAGACCAGGATTCGGGTGCATCACCAACTGGTGGAAGATGGGGACTAGGCATCCTGCATGCCCTGCTCAGGTCAGGTTCTATTGCTCCCCACCCTCGCTGCTCCTGGTTATCATTGTCTATGGGGGGCATGGCTTGGTGGCAGGGACTGGAGGACGGAGGGCTGGGAGTAGGGCCTCTTGGCTGCGACCTGCCCTACTGCCCAGCACCCTTGCACTGAGAATCACCAGGTGCTATTCCTTCCTTGCATGCCGTGCTCACTGTACCAAAGATTTGTGGAGTTTTGCCATTTGGCTTTATGGGAGGTTGCACGACCCCCAGACCAGCCAGCGAGAGTAGGCAGGATCTGGCCTGGGGCCCGCACTTTGCAGCCCCTGAAGATCTCAGCCTTCATGCCTCTGCTTTGCTTCCCTCGGTTTGGGAAGCTTCACTCGCCCCTGCCCCCAGAGTGTGACTCAGATGTACCCACTGACCAGAGGAACTTGTGGGGAGGAAGTCACAATTATGGGCTTAGAGAAAGAAAAGTCAAACAACCAACAAAATAGTAATCATGCTCGCCTGTGGATTGGGCCTAAGGGATGTGGGGCCCTCTGTCGTCCTCAGTTCCCTACCTCAGAACTTCAGATGCCTAGACTCAGGCCGGCGGGTCCCTAGAGCCCCAGGACAGGCAGAACACCCACATTCATGGGGGTGCAGAGTTGTCCCCAGACGGCCTGGAGAGACCCTGCTCAGGGGGTCTTGGCTTTTAGTGTGTCTCAGAATGGGGACTCTAAAATCTATCTGGGAGCCTCCTTAGAGTGGCTGAGTTTTGTTTTATTAAAGGTAATTTTTAAAAAATCACATTTTGATTTTAAAATGTCTCCAGGATCTTCTGCAGTTGGTATCATTTTCACTAGAACCTCTTACTGCCCAATCGTCAACAGGGTTATTCTAGAAAAGAGGGCATGTGCGTTCAAGGAGAATCTGAACATTGGATTCACACACTGAACTCCAACTGATTGCCTCCGCCTTTGTGTGTGTTTATATGTGTATGTGTGCATGTAAGCTCACGTTCCTAAATGTATATGTACACACACGTATGTGTGTCCACACGAATACACACGTATACCGTGCATGCATGCATACCTACATGTATGTGTCTGTATGTGCATATAATGTGCATGTGTGTATTATGTGTGTGCAGGCCTACTTTGGAGATACTGCAGTTTGGTGCCAACTGGACCACTGCAATAAAATGAATATGGAGATAAAGCAACTTGTACACATCTTTTAGTTTCCCGGTGCATATAAAAGTTGTTTATACTAAGCTATAGTTTATTAAGTGTGAAAATGGCAGTATGTCTAGAAAAACAACATACATGTCTTCATTTAAAAATGCCTTATTGCTAAAAAATGCTAGCAATCTTTTGAGCCTTCAGCAAGTTAAAATCTTTTTGCTGATGGAAGGTCTTGCCTACAAGTTCATGGCTTTGGACTGATCAGTGGCTGCTGAAGGTTGGAGTGGCTGTGGCAGTTCCTTAAAATAAGACAATCATAGGCCTGGCGTGGTGGCTCACGCCTATAATCCCAGCACTTTGGGAGGCCAAGGCGGACAGATCAGGAGGTCAGGAGATCGAGATCATCCTGGCTAACACAGGGAAACCCCATCTCTACTAAAAATACAAAAAAATTAGCTGGGCGTAGTGGCCGGCGCCTGTAGTTTCAGCTACCCAGGAGGCTGAGGCAGGAGAATGGTGTGAGCCTGGGAGGCAGAGCTTGCAGTGAGCCGAGATGGCGCCACTGCACTCCAGCCTGGGCGACAGAGCGAGACACTGTCTCAAAAAAAAAAAAAAAAAGAAAAGTAATAAAACTGATAAAGTTTGCCACGTCAGTTGACTCTTTTATGAAAGACTTTTCTGTAGCACGTCATGGTGTTTAATAGCATTTGATCCACAGTAGAACTTTTTTCAAAATTGGAATTAACCCTGTTGCTGCTTTATTACATTTACACGATTACATTTTTGTAGCTTTCTTTTTTTTTTTTTTTTTTTTGAGACGAAGTCTCGGCTCTTGTCCCTCAGGCTGGAGTGCCATGGCATGATTTCGGCTCACTGCAACCTCTGCCTCCTGGGTTCAAGCGATTCTCCTGCCTCAGCCCCCCGAATAGCTGGGATTACAGGCGCCTGTCAGCCTGGCTAGTTTTGGTATTTTTAGTAGAGAAGGGGTTTCACCGTGTTGGCCAGGCTGGTCTGGAACCCCCCACCCACCTCAGCCTCCCAAAGTGCTGGGATTACAGGCTTGAGCCACCACACCCGGCCACATTTGTGTAATTTTCTAAATACTTTGTTGTCATTTCAATAATATGTACAGCATCTTCTTTATCAAGGGTAGATTCCATCTTTTTTGTTGTTGTTGTTGTTGAGACGGAGTCTTGCTCTGTTGCCAGGCTGGAGTGCAGTGGCACAATCTCAGCTCACTGCAACCTCCGCCTCCTGGGTTCAAGTGATCCTCCTGCCTCAGCCTCCTGAGTAGCTGGGATTACAGGCACACACTACCATGCCCAGCTACTTTTTGTATTTTTAGTGGAGACGGAGTTTCACCATGTTGGCCAGGATGGTCTCGATCTCTTGACCTTGTGATCCACCTGCCTTGGCCTCCCAAAATGCTGGGATTGCAGGCATGAACCACCATGTCCGGTCCGATTCCATCTTAAGAAACCACTTTCTTTGCTTATGCATAAGAAGCAACTTCTTATCCATTAAAGATTGATCATGAGATTGCAGCAATAGTCACATCTTCAGGCTCCACTTCTAGTTCTAGTGCTCTTGCTGTTCCCAGCACATCTGCGGCTCCTTTTTTCACTGAAGTCTTGAACTTTCAAGATCATTCATAAGGGTTGAAATCAACTTCTTCCAAACTCCTGTTAATATTGACAATTTGACTTCCTCTCATGAATCACAAATGTTCTTAAAGGCATCTGGACTGTTGAATCTTTTCCAGAAGGTTTTCAATAGACTTTGCCCAGATACATCAAAGGAATCACTACTTATCACAGCTATAGCCTTAGAAAATGTTTCTTTCTTTTTTTTCTTTTTTTTTGTGATGGAGCCTTCCTCTGTCACCCAGACTGGAGTGCAGTGGTGCGATCTCAGCTCACTGCAACCTCCGCCTCCTGAGTTAAAGCAGTTCTCCTGTCTCAGCCTCCTAAGTAGCTGGGATTACAGGCACCCGCCATCATGCCAGGCTAATTTTTGTATTTTTAGTAGAGACAGGGTTTCGCCATGTTGGGCAGGCTGGTCTGGAACTCCTGACCTCAGGTGATCCACCTGCCTCGGCCTCCCAAAGTACTGGGATTACAGGCGTGAGCCACAGTGCCCGGCCCAAAATGTATTTCTTTTTTTTTTTTTTTTTTTGAGACGGAGTCTCGCTCTCTCGCCCAGGCTGGAGTGCAGTGGCCAGATCTCAGCTCACTGCAAGCTCCGCCTCCCGGGTTCACGCCATTCTCCTGCCTCAGCCTCCCGAGTAGCTGGGACTACAGGCGCCCACCACCGCGCCCGGCTAATTTTTTGTATTTTTTAGTAGAGACGGGGTTTCACCGTGTTAGCCAGGATGGTCTCGATCTCCTGACCTCGTGATCCGCCCGTCTTGGCCTCCCAAAGTGCTGGGATTACAGGCTTGAGCCACCGCGCCCGGCCCCAAAATGTATTTCTTAAAAAGTAAGACTTGAGGGCCAGGCGCAGTGGCTCACGCTTGTAAACCCAGCACTTTGGGAGGCTGAGGTGGGCGGATCGCCTGAGGTCAGGAGTTCGAGACCAGCCTGGCCAACATGGTGAAAACCCGTCTCTACTAAAAACACAAAAATTAGACGGACTTGGTGGCAGGCGCCTGTAATCCCAGCTACTCGGGAGGCTGAGGCAGGAGAATCACCTGAACCTGGAGGCCGAGGTTGCTGTGAGCTGGAGGCTGCAGTTAGCTGAGATCGCACCATTGCACTCCAGCCTGGGCAACAAGAGCCAGACTTCGTCTCAAAAAGAAAAAAAAAAAAAAAAGAGCTGAAAGTCAAAATTACTCCCTGATCCATGGGCCGTAAAATAGATGTTGTGTTAGTAGGCATGAAAACACCATTTATTTCTTTGTACATCTCTGTCAGAGTTGCTGCATGACCACGTGCATTGTATTTGAAAATAATCTCTTTTTTTCTGAGCAGTAGGTCTCAACAGTGAGCTTAAAGTAGTCACTAAACCATGCTGTATGCAGAAGTTCTGTCATCCAGGCTTTCCTGTTCTATTCACAGAGCACAAGGAGGGTAGATTTAGCATAATTCTTAAGGGCTCTGGAATTTTCGGAACGGTAAATGAGCATTTGCTTCAACTTAGAGTCATTAGTTGCCTTAGTCCCTCACAAGACAGCCTGTGCTTCGAAGTTCTGAAGCCCGACATTGACTTCTCCTCTCTGGCTTTGAAAGTCCTAGATGGCATCTTCTCCCAACAGAAGGCTGATTTTGTCTGCATTGAAATCTGTTGTTTAGTGTAGCCACCTGCATCAATGGTCTTGGCTAGATCTTCTGAATAACTTGCTGCTTCACCTTACTCTGTTATGTTATGGAGATGGCTTTTTTTACTTAAACCTCTTGAGCCAACCTCTGCTAGCTTCAAACTTTTCTCCTGCCACTTCCTCACCTTGCTGAGTCTGCATAGAATTGAAGAGAGAGAGGACCTTGCTCTGGATTAGGCTTTGGCTTAAGGGAATGTGGTGGCTGGTTTGATCTTCTAATCCAGACCACTCAAACTTTCTTTGTATCAGCAAAAAGGCTGTTTTGCTTTCTTATCATTTGTGTGTTTACTGGAGTAACACTTAATTTCCTTCAGGAACTTTTCATTTGCATTTGCACCTTGGCTAACTGTTTGGCACGAGAGGCCTGGCTTTTAGCCTGTCTGAGCACATGCCTTCCCCACTACGCTGACTCATTTCTAGCTTTTAAGAGATGTGACTCTTCCTTTCACTTCAACACTTACTGATTATTAATTGGCCTGATTTCAGTGTTGTTGTGTCTCAGGGAATAGGGAGGTCCGAGGAGAGGGAACAAGCAGTCCAGAGCATCAGAACACACAGAACATTTATCCATTAAGTTCACGGTCTTATATGGATTTGGTTCATGGCACGCCAAAACAATTAAAATAGTAACATCAAATAGCACAGATCATGAATAACCATGAAAGATATAATAATAATGAAAAAGTTTGAAATACGGTGAGAGCTTCCAAAATGTGACACAGAGACCTGAAGTGAGCTCATGTTTTTGGGAGAGAATAGCACTGACGTGGGATCGCCACAAACCTTCAGTTTGTAAAAAAAAAACTCAGTATCTGCAAAGTTCAATAAAGCAAAGCACAACACAATGAGGTGTGTGTCTTTGTGTGTCTTGTTGATATCTGCAACGGAGGCAGAGAGTGATTTTTTGTTGTTATTTTTCTTCTTGTTTCTCCAGGCAAATTGTTTCTCGCCTTCACTCATGTGCCAAGCTCTAGACGACTTCCTGGCTTGGCGAGATTACTGTTAACGCATCCATAAGCATTCCTTTTATTTGTCAAATCCCTGTTATTCTGTCAGAATCCATCTTGCAGCCAAAATAGCCTCAGGAGAAAAATAATGAAAAGAAGAAATGAATTAGGTGTACCAGAAGAATGTGATGGGCGTGGGGAGGTTTATGCAGATAAATATGGTGGGTAACAATGCTGCTCCTTTTCAATGTCTGTTTAAATGTTTCCATTTTCCTTGTAAAAGCACTTTAACACAAGGAGTGCATCTGCAGAGAGGCCAAGGATCCCTCCCCGTGGACATTCGATTTTGTAGCCTCCCTCCATACCCCACCCCTGCCCCGCTCCAGCTGTGCCTTAGCAGACGTCATTCCCTGTTATTTCAGTCTCCGAAAGTGCAAGAATTTAGGGTGATACAGCCATACTTCCATTCCATGAATTTGCACACTTCTTACTCTCCACTCATCTCACACGTGTGCACAGTGTGAACTTTGGTCTGTTGGCTTAACTTTGCCTGTGCTGGGATGATGTTTCTGTCCTGTCTGTGGACACTTCTTGAGTTGAGATTCACAGGTGTGGAATGAGTGGGGTCTGCAGTGCAAAGGTTTTCGTAGTTCTCATTATAGACTGTCTAACGACTTTTCAAAGTGCTCCCCAAGGCATGAATTGTTCCAATGGGGGTCTCCTTCCCTGTAGTTTTGAACCCTGACCCAGCCAAAGGCTCCCCTGCTCCTGGTGGCTATGCTGAACTCTTAACTCCTTCCCTTTGGTCTGAGGTGACCACACCCAGGGCTCCAGCCACATGACGTTTTGTGCCCCCACCCACCTCCTCTGTGGTCTCCTCATTTGCTTTAAGGAAACACCCGGAGCGAGACAGAACCATCCAGTCCATGGCTGGGCCCCACTGGGCCTCCACCTTCAGGACGTGCCCGGGGTCTAGCCACGTGCTCTTACTCGGTTCCCGAGTCCAGCGGCAGGAAGTGGACACCAGACCAGCCTTCTGCCCAGGAGCTCAGGTGCTAAAAGCTTGTCTGTTCTCTGTGCTGCAGGGAGCCCAGTTTGCCCATTTGAGAAAGAAGCAGGGGCACTCTGAGGAGATGCTTCCTGAGGGAACCGGGTGTTTTAGGAAGATCTTCCCGGCGCTTCCGCAGGTCTGGTGAATGGTATTCACCCAAGGCTCCCAAGAGGCTGAGCCCCTCCTCACCCCTTTTCTGAGTGAGCTCATGTTCCTTGGCTGGGTGCAAACTTGGGAGATGTGCTGTCACCCCGCAGTAAAGTTCTGTCTCTTAGGGGTGGCGTGACTCCTCAGGATTGGGGTAAGACTGTTTAGGAATGACCAAAACTTAGGTCCGTTTTGTTTTGTAACTTTCTTTATATCCCATGGGTGTTTTCCATGTCAGTGAATATGGGTGTGATTACTATATTTTAGTGACTTTATAGTATTCAAATTCCATTCTATATTAGTACCATAAAATTACCAGAGCGCAGTTGCTAGCTATTAAAACTGCTTCCAGCTTTTCTTGTTGTGCATAATTCTGTAGCCTGCCTTACCACGTACATCTTTCCAGGCGTGGTCATTGCCTTAGAACACACTCCCTGAAGCAGAATTGACCATTGTGATAAGTGTTTTAAATAAGAACATAGAGATTTTGTTTGCATGTGCCTTGCCCACTGAGACCCTGCTGCAAATGCATCTTTGTGCTTCTCTCTCCTGGTCCTAGCTGTCTTGCTGTGGGACAACTAGGGACAGCATCTTCCTTACATGAGGTTGGTAAGGTGAAGGTCAGAGGGACAGCAAGCCAAGGTTACCGCCTTCCAGGACAGATCCTATGGTGTGGCTGCTCACCCATTTGTTCTACGCGTTTATCTTTTGCAGAGGGCTATGCAGTTCACCAAGCCCTCTCCATACATCAAGGCTTACTGTGGACATTGCTGGCCATGGAACTATGGGGCCGTATTTCTATTACCATTTCCCTTCTTACTTCCTTCATTAATTCAGCAAACAGGCATGGGCCCCTTCTCACATCTGGGCCTTGGATAGGTGAAGGGAAGGGTGAGGGTGCAGGGCTTCTCTGTGATGTAAGAACTTTTGTGGGGCCCTGAGGCCAGGGGCCAGAAGACCTTGCCTGATCCTCCCTGAGAAGGCCTTGCAGGGGAGACCTCAGTGTTGCATTTGGGGACTGGTGCTCAGCTGAGTGGGGATATGGGTGGGAGGGATGGAAGAGGGGAGGGGAGACCAAGGCATGGGGCTGGCACCCCTGTCAAGAACCAAATGAAGTAACTAGGTTGTGGGGATGGAGGTGAGAGGGCAGGGATGTGGGTAGGGTTGATACTGTAGTGTTCTGGTCAGAGCATGAAAAACCTGGAATGGGCCAGTAGGCAGTCTGTGTGCCAGGGCCCATCAGGAGTATCATTCATTCATTCAGCAAATCCTTAGCTGTGTTCTAGGCAGGGGATCTCTGTGAACCGGATAGACAGATGGAGTAGAGTTTATGCCCTCTTAGAGGTGAGTTTTTCATACCTGATGACTATAAGACCGAGATGGATGAACTTTTCCCTAGGGCCTCATGCAGGAGAGGCATAAACTGGGCAGGGATCTGGGGGAAGTGAGTCCCGTGTGCAAGGAACAGCAGGTGCAAATGTCCTGAGGCAGCACCTGGCCGAGGAGGTTGGAGAGCAGGCCAGAGATAGGCAGGGGCTAGATCATGTTGGTCTGTGGGTTCATGAAAAGAACTTTTTTTTTTTTTTTTTTGAGATGGAGTTCAGCTCTGTTGCCAGGCTGGAGTGCAGTGGTGCGAGCTCAGCTCTCTGCAACCTCCGCCTCCTGGGTTCAAGTGATTCTCTTGCCTCAGCCTCCTGAGTAGCTGGGATTATAGGCACCCACCACCACACCCGGCTAAGTTTTTTCTTTTTTTTCTTTTTTGGTATTTTCAGTAGAGACAGGGTTTCACCATGTTGGCCAGGATGGTCTCAATCTCCTGATCTCGTGACCCGACCACCTTGGCCTCCCAAGGTGCTGGGATTACAGGTGTGAACCACCGTGCCTGGCCAAAAGAACTTTTATTTATTTATTTTTTAAGGGTGTAGATTCTAAAAGCTGGAGAGGGTTTTGTGCTACATTGTCATGTCCTGATTCCTGTCTCAAGAAGCTCAATTTGGTTGGCCTGTGGATGCAGAGAGATGGTCAGTGCAGTGGTGGGTGGACCAGGATGGTAGGAGTGGAGACTGGGGAACTGGGCCTTTTTGGGGCTTTATTTTGCAGGGCTTGCTGACAGATTGGCTGTGTACTGTAAGAGAAAGAGAAGGGGCCCCAAGGTTGAGACTAGACGGTGTAGGGAAATGGGTGCTATTTATGCAGACAGGGCAGCAGGGAGGCCATGTTGGGGAGAAAACCAGGAGTCCTCATTTGGAGGGTTGAAGTGAGTGGTGCTTCAGGGATGGCCCAGTGAAGGTGGGAGCAGGTGGTACTCAGGACTCAGCAGGTCAGGGGAGAAGCAGCTTGGAGCGGGTCAGGACCATCAGCCGGCAGACAGGTGGTGGGAAGGGTGACAGTCGGTGTGGGGGTGCATGCACAAAGAGGACTTTCAGGTTGGAGCCCAGGCACCCTGAAACTTAGAAGTACCCAAGGGGATAAGACCCTCCAAAGGAGACAAAGGCAGGACCAGTGAGGTAGGGCATGAGATCACAGTGACCAGGGAAGAAAATGTGTCAGGAGATGGTGTGTTCAAATGCAGCTGGGATTGGAATAAAGTGAGGGGCAAGTGTCCTTTACTGCGTCTGAAAGGCTATGGCTAGGTGGTGACTTATGGAAAGTTCCAGTGAGATGGGTTGAACATGGATTCTGGAGCCCATGAGCCTTGGGGTAAGGGGCGGTGACTATAGTCAGCCCTTTGAGGAAGGTTTCCTATAAAGGGAACAGCAGAGAAATAGGCCAGGTATGGGAAGGCTGGATGGGAATCCAAGGAGGGTTGTGTTTTCAAAGATGGGATGTGTTACAGCAGGCTGTATGCCATGGAAAGTTGGCGCAGGCAAGAAAAACGTGAAGATTAGGAGTTGGGGGGGCGGGGTGGGTGGTGACTCATCCTTATAATCCCAGCACTTTGGGAGGCCAAGGCGGGTAGATCACCTGAGGTCAGGAGTTTGAGACCAGCCTGACCAACATGGTGAAACTTCATCTCTACTAAAAATACAGAATTAGCCAGGTGTGGTGGTGCATGCCTGTAGTCCCAGCTACTTGAGAGACCGAGACAGGAGAATCGCCTGAACCTGGGAGGCAGAGGTTGCAGTGAGCTGAGATTGTGCCACTGCACTCCAGCCTGGGCGACAGTGAGACTCTGTCAGAAGTTGGAGGATGAGAGCCAGGGTGGCTGGGGACAATTCTGGAGCCCACTGTGCATGTGCATCTGGGGTTAGCACCTGGCAGCGCCCGCATGAGCTGGTGAGCCGCAGTTTTCTCCGTGTTCTTCTGGGCTGAGGTTCGTTGGGAGGCTTTGGTTCCTGTGTGTGTTGCTGCACAGAGTAGCTACGCACTGAGGAGTTAGGACTGTGGAGGGGTGGATGGCGGCGTAGACTTGGGGCCATGCTGAGGGCTCCTGGAAGGCGGGGACCTTGGCTTGCTGTCCCTCTGACCTTCACCTTCCCGACCTCATGCAGGGAAGATGCACAAGGTGGACCTGGCCAGCTGATGGAACTGTAGGGTTGTCCCCAGTACCTTGTGCTGGTGACTAGCGGTGGACACCTAGAGGGCTGGGAGGAACAGTTCCTAGAACCCCATTGATAACAAGTGTCTTCGTGTCCAGTGTGTGCCGCTGCCCCCTGCAATTTCAGCAATTTTGACAGAAGCATGCCTGCAAATCTAATGTCCCCAGCGCTCCACTGAGGGCTGATTACTCCTGGAGGTCCCCACCCACGCTTGCCCTCCACTCCCCAACACAGGCCCCTTATCTCTCTTAATTCTTGGTTCAGTTGAAGTCAACACATGTCCAGGAATTGAGGAATCACCCTCAATTCTTTGCTTTGCCCTCCGCCCCACTCCCACCCTTTGCTCCTGAGCCTCTGCCTACCTGTTTTGGGCAACGCCCAGTCTACACTGGAGCCCAACACACACTGCCTGCCTCCCTCTTCACCCTGGAGGGTCCACCGCCTCCTTGGCTTTATCTTCTCTCTGCTGCCTCCTAGGCTATAAGCTTGGGAATGAATGAATGGACAAATGAACCTTGCCGGTATAATTGTAAACCATCTAATCAGAAATTCAAAGGGCAGCAGATAGGAGGCCACAGCCCAGGGTGCTCCAAAGGCCCAGCCCAGGGCGTGACTGAGGGGTGTGGTTGTCAAGAGAGTAACCTTAAAACCTGGCGTCTGTCTTTGTCGATTTAGTCTTTCCATCCGCAGAGCCTGTTGAGCACAGCCGTGTCTTACCAGGCCGGTGCTGAGCGCACACAGTGGGAGACCCACGGTCTTGGCACACGCGTAGTTTATAGTATGAGTGGGGTATACTGCAAGCCTGTGTCTCTTCCCTGCTAGCCTGGGTGGACCGTGATGGCTATCATTGCAGACACAGGATGAGAAGCTCCAGTGGTGAGGTGGGACTTGAACTGCCTTTTTCTTTGCTTGAATAACATTAAATTTTTTTTTTTTTAAATAAGGAGGATAAGAGGATTGTGAGTACTATGTTATAAGTATACTTCAGTGATATTTTAAAAAGTTATAAGAACAATACATTGAATCTTTTAGGAAGCTGAAAACGGATGTGTAGAAATCGCCCACAGGCTCCTAGCCTCACCACCTCAACATCCTGGGCCGCCTGGGGAGGGGTTTTCCTCAGTCTCTTATGCCGTGGATGTGCACAGGGCTGGGATGCAGGAAGACTGTAAGGGAGGAGCTCTCCTCCAGTGACGGCAGGTCCTGGGCGCTCAGTCCAGCTCCGGAACAGCAGTGCTGCTGTGTGGTGACTGCGTGTGAGGCCAGGGGGTGCCGGACGTGGATGCCACGTGAGACAGGTGGCTCAGGTAAGATGCTTAAGGTCTGAGCCTCAGCCCTTGGGCAGTGAAATGAGATCAAGGCTCGGGAGGCTGGGTCCTGGCCAGACACGTGGCTGACAAATAGGGTCTCTGCTCTTCATTTCTGCTCTCTTGAGTGTGGATGGCGATTTTAGTTTTTCCTTTTTTTCTGGATTGGAGCATTGCGGTGTTATCTACTGGAAGCGTGCTTTTCATGTACTGGAAACTTCTTGGGGGTTAAATTTGGGTAAAGTAGGGATTACTTCAAGGCAAGAGCATCACACTCAGTTGGGGACCTGGGAGTACCCTGTGTTTGGAAAGGCAGGGCCACCTCCTACTGAACTTTAAATCAGAGGCATTTAATTATTAGCTCCCTTGGAGCGCTGATGGTGGTGAGACCAGGGCCAGCCTGGAGTTTTTACGAGGGCACATCTTCCACCTGTATGGGAAGATGGAGTGTTGAGGTTAACTCTGTACTAGTGGGGGATGGCCCTCAAGACCCTGCCTTCTGCTGAGCTTCTCTAGAGCAGGCTCTGACTCTCCAGCCCTGCTTGCCTCACTCCACCCAGGGCATAAAAATACCGACTTGTAGTCGCAATAATGACATAAACAACTCTTGCTTTTAAAAAAAACTTCAGTAGTAAGTAGCTAAAATTTGTTAATATTAATAAAAACAGCTCAACTTCTTCAGAAACCATGTATCAGTTTTACACTGTCTGGGAAGAATCTCCCTCCTTACCCTCAAAGCATTAAGGGCTGCAGGAACTCCTCATAGCAGAGGGAAGAGAAGGGATGATTGTGGGTGTGGTACCGGAGCCCCGTCTGTGCACTGTCTGGCATAATCCTCATAAGAAGCTTTTGAAGTCGGTTGCAATTTGATCATCCGCTTTAGCACACGAAGAAACTGTGGCCCAGAATAATTAATAAAAAAACCTCAGGCAGTGAGTAGAGGAGTGGGGTGAGGGTCAGCCGCAGCTCTCTGGCCCACCTCGGTCCAGACCTCTTGGGGGAGGCTCCAGGCTACAGGACAGCAGGGCACCTGCCTCTGTCCCCAAATCCCATGAGTCTGTGCTCCTTAACCCAACTATAGATCAGAACCCCTGGGGAGATGGTGAAGAAATATCACTGCCTAGGGTTCCCCCAAGACTGTGGTGTACTCTGACTGTGATGTAAGTAGTAGGGGTGGAGTTCGTGTGATGTCGGTATGTTTTTAACCAGCTCCTGCAGGGGATTTGAGGAGCAGTGTTGGCTGAGAACTGTCCAGGCTGCTCCCGGGTGGGATCCCCTAGGGCTTCATTACCCACAGTTCCAGATGTGGTCCAGTAGTCATTTTCTGATCTAAGTCAGGGAATGTTGGGGCATTTTCGGTCAGGAAGAAACTGGGGAGGTGTGTCAGGACAGGGCTCAGTTAGAGAGGTTTCCGCAAGGACACTGGTAACTGAGATGGCTATCTGTGGGTGACCTGCCTCCCACTGCCCCAGCCTCTGCGTGGCAGCCCCCCAAGAGAGGGGAGAACCAGGTTGGGTCCTCTTACCCTCAGCACCCTGTTTAAGGGTCTGGCGCAGGTTTTGAAGCTGAGCGGGTTGTTAAACTTCCTAGAGCCTTGGGCGCCTTGTCCACATCAAACAGAGTAACAGAGATTTCTATGGGAGGGGAGTGTAGAAAGCCCTCCCGTTTCGTGGCCAGTGGCATGGGCTACCATCTAGTTCTTCCTCAGTGTTCTAGAAGAGGCCAGGCTGGCCAATATGGTGAAACCCTGTTTCTACTAAAAATACAAAAATTAGCTGGGCATGGTGGCGCACGCCTGTAGTCCCAGCTACTCAGGAGGCTGAGGCAGGAGAATCACTTGAACCTGGGAGGCAGAGGTTGCAGTGAGCCGAGATCGCACCACACTGCACTCCAGGTGACAGAGCGAGACTCCATCTCAAAAAAAAAAAAAAAAAAAGAAAGAAAGAAAATGCCCTCTTACGCATCTCAGTGTATGATCACGGAAGAGTTTAAAAGGCCAGGCACACCACCAACAACTGTGTCCTTTTTCTCCACGCCCCACCCCCGCTGGAGGAAGTGATCATACCTGTTTCTGTTTTTAGTGTTTGAGGTGCTCAAAGTGGCAGAGTACGTCCTGACACTATGGATCTCCAGGCTTTTTGTACAAACTAACTCTGCAGGGTTTCTCCACTTGGAGTCAACTTGATGGTGAAGAAATGCTTGGCTTGGCAAGGAGTGGAAAAGTAAATCGTGATGTCCTCAGCACAGGGCACCTCTTAACTAGACAGTTTCCCGTGTTCTCATTTTCGGTTAGAATAGGTGGAGCAGCTCATTTGACAGGAGGAAACTGACTTGTCGGAAGTGCGGGGATGCTCTGCTCTCCCGTGCTTGGGTTCTGGGACACCCATTGGTAGCAGTAGGTCTGTAAGCTGGACCTGGGGACTTGGGCTTGTGGTTCTTTAGCTCTGCGACCTCAGGCAGTTCTGGAAGCTATCACAGTTGGAGGCTGGAAGTCCAAGATCAAGGCTCTGGCAGATTGTCTGGTGAGGGCTGGCTCCTGGTTCATCAAAGGCACTTTCCATCTGTGTCCTCCCATGGCAGAATGGGCGAAGGGTCTTGTGGGGTCCCTTTTTTAAAGGCCTTACCCCCATTCATGCAGAGTCTCCCCTCATGACCTAAGCACCTCCCAAAGGCCTCACCTCCTAATATCATCACCTCGTGGGTGAGGATTTCAACATATGGATTTTGGAGGCACACAGACAGCCCATAGCTGTGGGGGTTCATTTTACCATGAGAAAGGTGTGCTCCGTGCTTGTTAGGGGTGGAGACAGGTGGGCCCTTATTTATGTCTCAGGCCGGGCACCCCCATCCTCCATCCATGGATAGGTGAAGGAAGGAAGATGCTCCTGTTGGCACCAGCCCCTGATTCTTCCTGTTCCTCTGAAGGGAGGGAAAGGGACGAGATCCTTCCAGGGACTTGGCTGGAGGGGGCTTGGGAGAGCCACCTTAATTTAACACTGTTTTTTTTATTCTCCTGTGCACATTCTGTAATGAAACAGCTACTGTTTTGAGCAGGGAAGAGGGAAGAAGCATCTACTGAAGGGTGATTTTTGTAGGGAAAGCATTTTTTATTTACTTCTCAAAGTCAGGGGGAAGGAACTCCATGACTTCCCACTGTTCCCACTATTCCCCAGAGCAGAGGGAAATGGAGAACAAATGCTGGTTTCTCCAGGGCGGGCAAAAACACCATGCGAAGGATGTCAGAAGTCACCATCTGTTTGTCAGAAGAAGCCCCGAAGTGTGGCAGTTGCAGAATGACACTTCATTGAGAGACTGAGCCTGCATACCCCAGGAGTCTTCCATGGGTGGGGAGAGGCTGTGTGCCCAGAAACTCTGTAGCCAATGGAGACATTTTGGTTAAACTGGTGGAATAAATGCACTCTCCTCTGTGACCAGTGGACTCCCATTCATCACATATCTACTGAGTGTGTGATTTTCGTGAGAAACAGCGTCGTGTAAAGTGCAAAGCAATATTGCTTTTAAGTCCTGCTTCCACCCGACTGGATAACTCCGGCTTTGGACCATCCTGAGGGTCAGGCACTTCACAAATGGCATCTTTGATTATTAACACCACTCTGGGAGGTGGACTCCTTGTTCCCTAGGATGTCACTGGGTCAGTAAGAGCCTGGGTGAATGCCCCCTTACCGCAGGGACTGGAAGCCAGCTCCCCAGCTCTCCAGTCTTTCAGGTGCCCCATGCATATATCCTGAGCCCCAGGACCTCATGTACCCGAAAGTCCTCTGCTGGTCTTCCCCCTCCAGCATGGCCCTGGGGAACAGGTAGGAAGATGTTTGCTGGAAAGGTGAGATGCACGTGTGTCTGAACACTTCCCGAGTGTCCCAGAGGGTGAGTGCCCTGGGAGGCACACTGTCCCTTCTGGATGTGGGATGGAGCACAAGCTAGCTGCACAGGGAAACAGACAGAAGGGAGGTCGTGAGAGGGAGGATTTTCCCAAAGTCTGTGCTTGGGCAGGGCCCAGGTACAAGACTGGACTCTGGAGACAGTGCCTGGGCCTCCCGCTCCCCAGTGACCAGCATTCCTGACTTTGAACAAGGAGGGAGGGCCGGGCTTAATTTCTGCAGATGAGAGCTGGCAACAGCTTGCTGATGTCAGAAATTCCTTAAACTGAAGGCAGTCTTTTTCAGTATCAGAGGCAAAGTGCTTTATTTTTTATTTATTTATTTATTTTTGAGACACCGTCTTGCACTGTTCCCCAGGGTTGGAGTGCAATGGCACGATCTCGGCTCACTGCAACCTCTGCCTCCTGGGTTCATGTGATTCTCCTGCCTCAGCCTCTTGTGTAGATGGGATTACAGGCGCCTACCACCACATCTGGTTAATTTTTTTGTATCTTTAGTAGAGACGGGGTTTCACTATGTTGGCCAGACTCGTCTCGAACTCCTGACCTCGTGATCTGCCTGCCCCTGCCTCCCAAAGTGTTGGGATTACAGGCGTGAGCCACCGCGCTTGGCCGCAAAGTACTTTTAGATGTGCTTTAGGTGGCGCATAGGAACTCCCTCACACTCAAACACCCTCAAGCCATGGAGCAGTGGGACTGGCCACGTCAGATTTCGTGTCGACGGGCATGTAGTGGGTAGAGGAAAGCTGGGAGTCATCTGCTCAGAGTGTCTGGGGGCCCCAGCTGCAGACTAGGAATGGAGAATCAGGGCTGGATCCTGCCAGGGCAGGGGCTCTGTGAGCACACGTCAGAGGGACTAAGGATTTGGACTCTCCACCCCTCCCTTGGGTTGTCTGGCCAAGGTGTGCTGAGGATTTGGTTTAGATGATGCCTCTCTGCAGAAACACCCAGTGGTAATGCGTGTTCTCATCTCTGAATCACAGGTAGTGCCGACCGTGGCTTGTCCCATCCAAGGTCATGGTCATCTTGACTCCTTGATTAGGTGGAGATTGAAACCTTCTCTGTTGTTGACTTACTCTTTTCCCTTTTATAGTAAATAAAGGAAAGTATTTAGAGACTATGCGTTCTCTCTGAAGGTCAACGAGTGACAGCCTGTTAGATTCTGTCTCTCTACCACACGAAACTCCCGAGTCTCCCATCTCACGACGTGTGTAAGCTGAGACCTTTACCCTTCCTAATAACTGGCTCCCAGGCCTCCCATTGCCTCTCTGAGACTGTCTCCTGCTATTCTCCTTCTCCACCAAGTGGGGAGGTACTTTGAGACCACATAGGCTTTCAGCATGTGCGGTCATTTACTTCTATCAGTAGGGACTCAAAGACTCTTGAATTCGTATTGTATTCAAGGGGTCGTAATCCAATATTATCACTATTTTGATGTCCAAGTCATTTATAGTTTGCCTGGTGGGTGGGAGCCTCTACGGGCTGGCCCCTGTGTCTTTTTGTTACATACCCATTGTTCTGTGAGTGCTCTCTTACTTTCTGGCCAAAAAGAAGAGATTTCAGGCTCATTGGGGGTGACTCCAATGACATCTTTGATTATTAACACCACTCTGGGAGGTGGACTCCTTGTCCCCTAGGATGTCGCTGGGTCAGTAAGAGCCTGGGTGAAAGCCCCCTCACCGCAGGGACTGGAAGCCAGCTCCCCCTGCTCCAAGGACAGAGCTGGGAGTATCTCTCTGTGTGTGTGCACTGGTGCGTATATACACATTCACATCTACTTTGATTTCTAGATGTATCTACATCTCTAGATTGGAAACTGTGAGTCACACCAATATCTGATTCCTGTCTTCCAACACAGGGCTTACTATAATGCTCCCCTTTCTAGACTAGCAAGCTCCTCCCCAATGGAAAGGAAGGTGGCTCCCATTTTTCTTCTCACAGATCCTTATGCTCAATCTTCCTGTGCATAACCAATCTTCTGTCACCTCTCCACTGCTATGGCCGTCCTCTCCCCTGTACATTTATCTGTGTTTCTAGGGCTGTTGCCCGAGGCTGAGGTTCTCTTACCTAGAGTTTCCATGGCCACTCCTGCTTTCTCCTGAGTGTCCTCCCAGGGCTGCCAGGGAGTCCTCCAGGATGAACATACACCTGTGATGCTTTTTCCTTTTTGCCAGTTAGAGCCCCCTGTGACCTTGGAGTCCAGCCCAGCTCAGTACCAGGGCCTCCTCCCTTGTCACTGCTTTGTGCAATTCTGCTCACCACCCTGTCTTGCTTCTTGAGCCCTGTCTACCCTCAGCGTCCCAACACAGCTGTGCATTAGCCACCCAGCCTTTGGCCAGTTCACCAACAACACGGTGCCTTACCACCTTTGCCTCTCCTCACCTCTTTTCCTGTTTGGAAAGTGCCTGCTTCTGCTTCAAGTCACAGCCCACTCGTCGAGTTCTTTCCATGATCTGGGGACTCCGTGCCCCCTCTTAATGCTGTGTGTAGATCATCCCTCTGGGAGGGACGGGGTGAGCCAGCTGCTGTATTTCCTCTGACACCAAGCACACACGCTGCTCACATATCTGTGGGTGAATGCATGATCGTGTGTGGGAATGGACGCATAGGAGCAGCCTCCAGTTTCCAATGACAAAACAGGGGCATGAGTGGCCCCTCAGCTCTCTCCCACGGAACCTTGTACTTGGTGTTAAAGTCTGACTCATGGAAGGGCTCATGTCCCCAGTTCCAGCTGGGTTTCCAATCCAGGTTGAGATGTAGCCTCTCTTCCTGATGCCTGGTTTGCTGATGTCTGCCTTAGCTGTCTGGAATCCATCCTCCCAGGGAAGAACCTCGTTTTGTTCCTGGGAACAACCTCGTTTTGTTCCTGGGAACCAGGTGCAGTCAGAAGCTAGGGTGAGACAACCCGGCCAGTAAAAAGCACAGAGGACTGTGGCAAAGCATGAAGAAAATCGGAAGCTGGGTAGCAGCATAGAGCTCACTATGGCCTTAAGATGGAGTGAGGCCAGTCTGCCACCCAAGTTTTGAGGTGAGGGTCTGTGCCTGGAGGAGTTGGCCCCCACCTGCCCTGGCTTCTGAGTCCCTTTGCATCCCCAGACCCTCAGCTACAGCTTACTTCTGGGAGGACTCAGAAGGGTGTGGTCTGAGACAGGCAGTGAACACCAGTGTTGATGCGGTAGAAATACAGCAAAGCAGAATGTTTTCATTCCTGCACCAGTGTTTATTGCTCCTGCTTGGTGCTGTGTGTGGAAAATCCCAGACAAGGTTAGGACTTCCTATTGGAGGCACAAGACTTATGACCACACTAGAGGGTCAGGGCCCCAACCATCCTTGGGTGGCTCAGCCATGGAGGATGATTAACCAGTCTGGGAGGTCAGATGGGAGGCGGATCTTCAACTGAGCCCAGGACAGCGGTTTTCAGCCAGAAAAGAGAATGGGAGAAGCCCCAGGTGAGCCCAAGGGTGCAAAGCAGAAGGACCCTGGAGGGTAAGAGCCTAGATTGCAAGCCTGGCAGGAGGAGGTCAGAGGGGGGCAGGGAGAGGGGCTGGAGAGGTGGCCTGCTGGAGAATTTGGATTGGCCTTAGGATTGAGCAGTTTCTTGCCAGTGAAAAATCAGTTTGTTGTCCTCACTCGGGAGGTTTATCACATGCATGTTATTTGTTACTAGTAATGAAGTATGGGAGTTTTCTGAATGGCTACCCTTTTAAATAAGAGCAGATTCAGGGTATCCCTGTAATAAAAAGCCACCTTCAACTATTTGCCTTCCACTCTGGCTTGCATGGGCAGTGGGCTGGCCTGTGCTCCTGACCATTGTTCCTGGGTGGACCCCAGAGAGTGTGAATCCTGGTACTCAGGTTGGAGGAGTTTTATCCTGCTGGGAGCTATCTGTTCATTGCTGAATTCAGATTTCTTCGGCCGGTTCCCGTGGGCACCGTGGTAAGGGCGGTGGTAGATCCAGCTGACCTCTGGGCGTGTTTGTCTTGGGTAAACCACGACAGCAGCATGTCCTGTTCTTAGCTGTTTGTAGACACTTCTGTGTACCTGGTATTGTGTCAGATGTGAAGGAATCTGGAATGAATATGATACAGATGTGTTCTCAGGGAAAGACATTTGAAAAAACTAAAGTTTGGATACGCTATAGGAAAAAAATGATGAATGAATACAGGAAAATGAAGGAAGGAATGAATATAGAAAAAGGTGAGTAATGATGTCATTTGAAGGACAGGGGGAAATGAGAATGCCTGCTTGTCTGCCAGGTGATGATTTAGTGAGGAATTGGAACCCAGAATGGTGTGTTCTAGGAGGAGGTTTTTTCCTTTGTAGTTGAAAGTTGAAGAGCAGCTTTGCTCTTCTACTGCAGAAACGGAAAGATGGATATTTAGTGCCAGAACTTGAGAGGTTAACGTCGGCCAGTTGAATTGATGGCTGGAATTTGCACATATGTCAGCCATAAAGGCCACGACTTAGCCCACCCATACTGCTCCCCACATCCAAGGCATGTGGAGTTGCACGTGGAGTTGTAGATCCGAAGTTGGAGTGTTGGAGCCACAAAGGCTGAGCTCTGGGACACTACCCCTAGGCTGGGCCTGGAGTGAAGGCCGGTAGTAGGAGTACAGGGTTAGCTGGCCTGAGGCTAGAAGGCCCCCTATCCTACTCTGAGGCAGGGATCTCTTCCCCTGCCCCCCACAGACCACAGGCAGTGGCTTCATCTTGAACATGATCTTTTATTTTCAGTCTTGCCACAAAGCTTCTTGTAGACAGCCAAGATCCACTGCCCCGGGAAGGCTGGTGAAGTCCGACAGGCGTTGAAAGGAGGGATCTGCCTGTGGATCTTGCCCACCTCTCCTCCTGCGTTTCTAAGTGACCCTTCCTTCAGGATCCTGGCTTGTCCATCTTCTTCCATCACCCTGTCATCTTCACCTCCTGAACCTCGGGTTTCTAATTTCCTTCTAAAATCGCAGACCCATAAAGGAAGACGGGACTCGAGATCTGCTGTGAATTTTCCTGATTTGCCAGGAGCAGGACGGCGGGGGGGTTGGGAGGGGCGGTGCGGGGGAGGGATGGGCTGGGAGATAGGGAGGGGGGCAGGGAGGTGCAGCCCAGCCCCCAGGTGTGCAAGGCCCCGGGCGGTCCTGTGCTTTGAGCTTTGCTTGAAATCCTCACCTGGTTAGGCGTGTCCTTTGCAAGGCCAGGCTCCTAGTTTTTCCTAGTTGAAAAGGCAAATTAGAAAAAAAGCCTTTCTGCCTCGGTGTTTCCCTGTTTTCCACTCCAAATGCCCTGTTTGCCAGTGTAGATTACCAGGGTAGTGCAGATTACTGCTCATTACAGATGCAGAGTTGACTGGATAATAGTTAAGATTTAGAAATTCCGAAAGTCGAAGAGCGTGCCCGGTTTTGATTCTTTTAAGCCCCTCGCCAGCGTTCTCGGAGAGGTTTGAAATCCTAGTAAAGCTGAACCCTGCACCAAGCTCCGCGCGTCCGTAATTCCAGTCAGATGGCGGCTGCAATACCCTGCTCCCTCCGCCTGGAAGGCGTTTCTTCACCCACTTTTCCAGTGTTTGGCGGCTCAGCCTGTGCCTCCGCGCTCGCTCGGAGCTGCGGTTGGGGCGGGCGGGGGAGGGAGGGCTAATTCGTGTCAGATGGAGGGACGCCGTGCGGGACCGTGCTCTCGCGCCTGCCTTTTGTTCCCGGCGTCTGACTTCTGACGGACAGGAGTGGCCGTGGAGGCGGCGGCGCGCGGCTGGGACCTGGAGAGCCCTTCGCTCCTCCCGTGTTGGCCATTTGCTGGGACTTGTGTCCGCAGGGAACTCGGGAGGCATCCTCTGCCCCGACCGCCACTGGGGAGGGGTCCTCGCCTGGCCGGGTCGGGCTCCCCGCGGGCGGCAGGGGCGGCCATGCGGCTGCGCGCCCTGACCCCCGGGCCACCGGGAGGGTTCGCGCGCGGAACCCGGGCGCGCCGGCGCCGGCGCCAGGTGAGTGCGGCCCGGAGCTGGGGTGCGGGGCCGGGGGCGCGAGGCACGGGCGCCTTCAGGGCTGCACGCACGTGGGCTGCGCCGGGTGTGCGCTGGTGCCCGTGGACGCTGTGCCGGTGTGTACCCGCCTGTGCTCATGTGTATGCGTGTGCCCTTGTCAGTGCGCGTATGTCGGTGTGTGTTTGTGCACCCCCGTCTGCACGTCCACGCGTGCGTGCTTGTGAGCGCGCGTCTGTGTGTACAGGCATGTGTACGCTGGTCCGTGCCAGAGTCCTGGTGGGTGCGTGTGTACCCTTGTGGGTACGTGTGTACCCTTGTGTGTGTGCGCGCAGGACAAGGAGCGAGAGGGCCAGTGGAGCTTTGCCTAGTGGGAGCGGCTTCTGGTAAGCATGGAAGAGGGTCCAGGCTTAGCTCTTTCCAACCCAACAGCCTCTTGAAAAGGCTTCTTGGTTTCCTTTCCCTGCAATGGAATTGGGATTCTGGCCATTACGCAGACCTGCTGTCTCTCGCGTGTTTCTTGCAAAGGTAAAGGGCATTTTAGCTCTTCAATAATGTGGGGGATGCGCTGGGATGTAGGAATCCTTACAGGTTCCCTGTGGACCGCATGGTTCCAGCGGCGCTCTGCGGTCCACAGGACGGCCCTTCACGGTGTTTGAATTAAACAGACCCGTCCTGGTTGGCTCCCGCTAGGTTCAGCGCCCTTTCCCTAAGTCTAACAATCAGGAATTTATTGCATTTGTTTTTCTGAAACTTTTGTAAGGCTCTGTGGAGTGAAAAACTGTTAAAATTTCAGCTAGTTACTTGAGGTGTACTGCGTTCCCTCTTAAAGTTTAGTGGTCAAACGCTGCTGCCTGGAAGTGTGGGAACAATATGTGCTGGATGTGGAGGGTGTCCCTCTTGCCCCAGATACTGGCTCCCTGTGGGCTGGGAAATATCCCCGAGGCCCGGAAGTGTTCCTGGCTGTTTAATATCAGAGTAAAGTTGGGCTGGGAATGTGTTTTTCATCAGTGCCTGCCTCTCTAGAATGCCTCTGAAGGTTTCCCAGGTGCCTGAATGCCCACCTAAATCCTTTTACTACGGTGGAGCTGAATATTTCCTGAAAGGAAAACATAGCAGGGATTGTGCTGATGCAGCTTTGCACTTTTGCGTGTGTAACCATTTTGCCAGGCGACCTTTAGCCGGGAGAACCTATCCGAGAGGTCCCTGCGGTTTTGCATTTCGGCAGAGTGGAGCATTCATGTGGAGCACCTCCCTGTTCAATTTTGCAGAGATTTTTCTTTCTGAAAAGAGACCTCACAATCAAGACCAGCACTAATTACTGTGTCCCCCTCAGGGAGTCCTTGTGGAACCAGCAGCCTGCTTTCTACCCTTCCAACATTTTGTTCCTAACAATTAAGTGCAATTTAGATTCCTGAACTGAGCCTGCTAAATACTTCAGCATTGCTGCCTCCTCTCCCCCTTTGGGAGAAATGAAAGCACAGTATCAGGTGAAAACAAGGGCAGTCTAATCCCGTCTGGTCTCATTTCACAATAGAGATGTTATGTACAGATGAAGCGTGAGCAGATGTTATTACACTATCTTAAATGAACTCCTCAGGGATCCAGCAATTCAAATGGCTGAGCCCTCGCAGCAGCGCTTCTGCTGTTTCCCTCTTTAAGTTTTCTAGCTGTGGACCAGTGGGCAAGAAAGCTGCAGAAAACAGTGCCTCTTTCTCCCTGGTTGGAATAAAGGTGTTTGTAAGGAATAAAAGGTCACAGTATCTTTCCTTGGCCCACAGACTGTGGCTAATTCATTTGGTCAACAAATATTAATTGAGGGTCCATGGTCCACTGTCTGCCAGGCGCTGGGCAGGGCCCTAAGAGGACAAAGGGGAAAGAGCCTGGTGTCCTGCATCTAGGAAATTGCAATCTAGCACAGGAGAGAAGGCGTATACACAAATAACTGCAGTATGAGTGAAAAGTATGTACCAGCTGCTGCATTGCAATAGAGAGATGTGTTTGTTAAGTGTTTGAATGCTACTCTTGTCTGAGCGTGAGACTGGGGCTTGAGGCATATGGGGCCCGAGTCCCATATGCCACATCCATTGCCTGTGTGGTGCTGCATCTTGGTTTTGCATCTCACCATCGCGGTTTGTAGACTAGTGGTGATTACGGTAATGACACAGAAGCACTTGGCTAGTGTTACCAACTGCATAATTAGCAGCATCATTATCCTTCTTTTGCAGAGCATTGAACACACAACCTCTGTTATCAGAAAGGATGCAATCTCTTTGAAAAAACCAGATACCGACATAGTAACAACTGCATAATAACAGTGCCTTAAATGTATGTAGATACTTATAGAATAGTCTGTCATATACAGTGGTGGTTCTGTCTTGGCCACAAATTGGAATCACGGGATGGAGTTGGGGTTGGGGGGGGTTTGACAGCATTCCAGTGTTCTGATTCAACCTCCAGGTAATCTGATTTAATTGGTCTGGGGTGGAGACTGGGTCAGCTGTTTTAAAAACTGCCCCAGTGATTCCTATGAACTGATAGATGGTATAGCATTTGGTCATTTATAATAGCTGTTCAGAGACAGGAGGGGAGGATATCTTTTCTATTTAAGAGAGGTTGTGACTTGTCCTGGGCCACGGAGCCTGTAGTGTAGGTATCAGAACCTATGTGAAGGTTTCTGCTTTTCAGGTTCAGGACACTGTCCTTTACTTTCCTTTTTTTTTTTTTTTTTTTTTTTTTGAGACAGAGTCTCACTCTGTCAACCCAGGCTGGAATGCAATGGCATAATCTCAGCTCACTGCAGTCCCCGCCTCCCCGGTTCAAGCGATTCTCCTGCCTCAGCCTCCCAAGTAGCTGGGATTACAGGTGCCTGTCACCACGTCTGGCTAATTTTTGTATTTTTAGTAGAGACGGGATTTTGCCGTGTTGGCCAGATTGGTCTTAAACTCCTGAGCTCAGGTGATCCATCCGCCCGCCTCGGCCTCCCAAAGTGCTAGGATTACAGGCATGAGCCACCACACCCGGCCATGAAGTTTTTAATTAGGTGATTGTATTAGTCCATTTTCATGCTGCTAATGAAGACATACCCGAGACTGGGCAATTTATACAGGAAAAAGGGCTTAATGGACTCAGTTCCACGTGCTGGGAAGGCCTCACAATCATTTTGGAAGGTGAAAGGCACATCTCACATGGCAGCAGGCAAAGAGAGAGAGCTTGTGCGGAGAAACTCCCCCTTATAAAACCATCAGATCTCATGAGAATTATTCATTATCAGGAGAACACCACAGGAAAGACCTGCCCCCATGATTCAGTTACCTCCCACTGGGTCCCTCCCACACCACATGGGAATTCAAGATGAGATTTGGGTGGGGACATAGTTAAACCATATCAGTGATTACATGTTTAGGATTGTTAACGTGTTCTTGATGAATCAATCCTTTTATTATTATGAGAGGACTTTCTATATCCTTGGTAATGTTCTTTGATCTGTAGCCTATTTTGTCTAATATAGCCACTCCAACTTCCCTTTGATTAAAGTCAGCAAGGGTACCTCTCTTTTCTAGCCTTGGTCTTAAAAAAAAAAAATGCCCTGGTGTGGGGGCTCACGCCTGTAATCCCAGCACTTTGGGAGGCTGAGGTAGGCGGATCATGAGGTCAGGAGTTTGAGACCAGCCTCACCAACATGGTGAAACCCTGTCTCTACTAAAAATACAAGAATTAGCTGGGCATGGTGGCAGGCACCTGTAATCCCAGCTACTTGGGAGGCTGAGGCGGAGAACTGCTTGAACCTGGGAGGCAGAGGTTGCAGTGAGCCGAGATTGAGCCACTGCACTCCAGCGTGGGCAACAGAGTAAGACTCTGTCTCAAAAAAAAAAAAAAAAAAAAGTGTGTGTATATATATATATATAATCTGACAACTTTTGTTGACTTAAAATTGAGATATTTAGACTATTTACATAAATATGATTACTAATATGGTAATGTTTGAATCTGTCATCCTGCTACTTGTTTTCTGTTTCTCCTACCTATTATTTGTTCTGCTTTTCTTTTATGTCCTTTTGCCATTTGGATTGAATACTTTTTATTATTTCATTTTATCTCTCTTGTTTGCTTATTACCTATAATTCATGATTTTAGTGGTTGCTCTAGGGTTTATACTATACCTCTGTAACATCATAGGCTACCTTCAAGTGATACTATATCCACTTCATGAATACCACGAGAGCCTTATAATAGTGTTATGGGATCTTTGGGGTGTCCATTTTCTGGCTGGAAACCTCTGTGGCCAGTGGCGTCTTTGCCTGAGTTCTTGTCCTGTGTCCAGGAATAATGAGGTATGCAGACAGGGGAAGGGTGAAGAAGATGAAGATAAGTTTTATTAAGTGTTAAACAGCTTAGAGGAGACCCACAGTGTCCTCCTCTCTGTAGGCAGGTCATCCCGGCCTCTGCTGCTCTCAGCAGAGAGGAGGCCCTGGAGAGGGTAGTTCCTCTCTGCAGCTGGAAGTCCCAATATCTCTGCAGATCTCTGAAGCTCTCAGCAGAGAGGTTAGCTTCTCTGTGCAGCTGGTCTCTTGTGGTCTCCCCATTCTCTCTGTCCTCTCTCTTGCTCTGGCTGAACCCGGAAAAGCCCTTGGAGGAGAGGAAGTGCCTGCTGATTGGTCCATGGGTGGCCATGGGCGGGCTGCAAGAGGCACCATGAGTCCCCATTCCAGTCTGTGGGACCTGCAGCCCGTCCCCAGCCTACAGGCCCTCCCTGGCCTGAAGGTGAGGCCTTACTGAGGACCCACCCCCTCTGACCAGGACTTTGCCTCCTGCTGCCATTCAGGGCCCTGGAACTCCTCCCCAATCCCGCTCTGAGATCAGAGGTGGGGGGCCAGGAGAGGAGACAAGCCAGGCAGCCAGAACAGACACTCCTGAGCCAGCAGGGATGGGAGGGGGGCTTCCTATGCCCCCAAGGGTGCAGGCCTTAGAGATGCCTGGGTCCTGTGCCTGGGAGGGTGGCTACAGCTGCCTGCACTCAGGGAGCTCCTGCTTGTCCCTGGTTCCTGCCTGCTTGGTGGAGTGGGAGGCCCAGATCTGCAGCCCTGGATGGCAGCTGCAGCTGTACCCCGGGCGGGGGGCAGATTCTGCCTACTCCTGGCCCCATCCTAGAGCACAGGGAAGCTTGTATCTACAGCTGCAGTTTGGGCTGCTGCAGTGGCACCCAGGGAGTTCCCACGCCAACTCCCATCTCTCTCTCCATGAGAGTGCAGCCCCAGCCACGCCTCCCTGCTGCAGCCAGCGTGATGGTAGCAACCGCTGTCATCAGTAGTATATTTCCTTTTCTTCTTTCCTGAACTTTGTGCCATTTCATCAGAAAATTTACTTTTACGTATGTCATATGTCACATTACACGATTGTTTAAACAGTTAATTATGTTTTGATGAGCTTTAAATAGGAAGAAAAACTCATACATTTACCTGTGTAATTAACATTTCTGGTGCTCTTCATTTGTGGGTGTAAAGCCATAATTCCATCTGCCATGTCCTTTTTGCCCAAGCACTGTCTTTAATATGTCGTATGTGTCAGCTGGCATTTTTTTTTTTTTGGCTTTATTTGTGTATCTTTTTTTTTTTGTTGTTTTTGTTTTTTTTTTACATATTTTAAGAAGTTTTTGGTTCACTTTTATTTTTAAGAGCTATTTTTGTTGGGTACAGAATTCTAGATCGACAGGTTTTCTTTCAGTATTTTGTTTTATTTTATTTTTATTTATTTTTTTAACTTTTAGGTTTAGGGTGCATGTGCGGGTTTATTATATGGGTAAGTTGTGTGTGGGGGTTTGGTGTACAGATTATTTCCTCCCCCAGGTAATAAGCATAGTACTCGATGGAGGTGATTTTTCAGTCTTCACCCTCCTCCCACCCTCCACCCTCAAGTAGGCCTTGGTGTCTATTCTCTTCTTTGTGTCCATCTTTCGGTATTTTCTATTACACTGCTGTCTTCTTACTTACATTTTTTAGAACAAGGAGAAATCTGCTATCCTAATGGTTGGTCCCCTGCATGTAACGTGTCTTTTGGCCCCGTGGTTGTTTTTAAGGTTTTTCTCTTTGTTACTGGGTTTAAGCAATTTGATTATTGTATGCCTTATGCCTTGGGGTAGTTCCTGTCACATTTCTTGTGCTAGACATATATATAGACACACACACATATATATCTATATATATAGACATACATATACATATCTATATATATAGACATACATATATCTCTATATATAGACACACACACATATATATATATTTTTTGAGATACAGTTTTGCTCTTGTTGCCCAGGCTGGAGTGCAGTGGTGCGATCTCGGCTCACTGCAACCTCCACCTCCTGGGTTCAAGCGATTCTCCTGCCTTAGCCTCCCGAGTAGCTGGGATTACAGGTGCCACCACTATGCCCGGCTAACTTTTTGTATTTTTAGTAGACACCATGCCTGGCTGATTTTTTGTATTTTTAGTAGACCGTGTTGGTCAGGCTGGTCTGGAACCCCTGACCTCAGGTGATCCAGCTGCCTCTGCCTCCCAAAGTGCTCGGATTACAGGTGTGAGCCACCGGGCTTGGCCAAGAAATTTCTTGAGTTTCTTGGATCTGTGGGTTTATAATTTTCCTCCTGGTTTGAAAATGTTTCAGCCATTGTTTTTTCAAATATCCCCGCTTCCCTGCCCTTCTCCGTCAAAGTGCCCGTTACACGTATGTTATGTTGTTCAAAGTTCTCTCACAGCTTACTGATGCTTGTTTATTTATTTATTTAGGTTGTCTCATCTCTGTGTGTTTATGTTGGGAGGTTTGTACTGTGATGTCTTCAAGTTCATTCACCTGTGCTTCTGCAGGATCTAATCTGCCAGTAATCTCATCTAGTGTATTTTGCGTCTCATATTCTTACGTTTTCTTTGATTTGGATCTTTTTATGTTTTTCAGGTCTCTACTTAACTTTCTAGCATACAGAATAGTTATAAGAGCCCTTTTAACATCCTTGCCTGCTAATTCCAACATCTCTGTCAGTTCTGGGGCAGTTTCAGTGGATTGATTTTTTTTTTTTTTTTCTTATTGTCAGCCATGTTTTCCTGTCTCTGAGTGCCTGATAATTTTAGACTAGATAGTAGACACTGAGAACCTTCCTTGGGGCTAGGTATTTTTGTGCTGGATATTATTTGTATTCTTGCAGGTATTCTTGAGCTTTGTTCTGGGTTGCAGTTAAATTACTTGGGAAGAGTTTGATTCTTTTTGATAGTAGTTTTCTGATAGGGTGGGTAAGACAGGAGGAGTATTTAGTCTAGAGCTAATTATTTCCCCCAGTCTAGAGTTAATTATTCCTCTCTAGTGGGCAAGATCCTTTGTTTTCTGTGAAATCCTCCGTGAGTTGTGAGGTTTCCTGGTCTATCAAATAGGCACTCTTTCCAGCTCTGTGTGAGCACTGGACACTGTTTCTTCTAATCCTGTCCGGTGGTTCTTTCCCCAGCCTAGTAGCGTACACATACACGCGCACACACACAGACACGTGTGTGTGTTTGGACTCATCAGTACTCAACTGAAGACTTGAAAGGGACCTTCTGCAGGCAGGTGGGTCTTCAGAGCTCCTTGCAGTTCTCTGTTCTGTGGTACTCTGTCTAGCAAACTCTTGCTGCCTGCTTCTCCCTGGACTCTTAGTGCCTTCTCCCCAACCCAGGCAGTACTCTGGGCTCAACCCGGAGTCTCTCCTCCTTAGCCACGTCCTGGAAACTCACTCAGGGCAGCAATCTAGGGGCAGTTGTGGAGTTTGCTTTGTTCTTTCTTGTCTTTGAGGTATCACCATTCTCCATTTTCTGTGTAGTGCCTTAAAGACATCTTTTCATGTATTTTCTACAATTTTTGGTTATTGCAAGTGAGGATAAATCCAGTTCCTGGTGCTACATCAAATCAAAAGAAGAAGTTTGTAGATGGAGTCTCGTTCTATCACCCAGGCTGTAGTGCAGTGGCGCAATCTTGGCTCACTGCAACCTCCGCCTCCCGGAATTCAAGCGATTCTCCTGCCCCAGCCTCCTGAGTAGCTGGGACTACAGGCACGTGCCACCATGACCAGCTAATTTTTGTATTTTTAGTAGAGATGGGGTTTCACCATATTGGCCAGGCTGGTCTCGAACCCCTGACCTCAGGTGATCAACCCGCCTCAGCCTCCCAAAGTGCTGGGGTTACAGGTGTGAGCCACCATGCCCGGCCGTATAGATTTTTTTTTTTTTTTTTTTTTTTAGCTGGAGTCTCACTCTGTCATCCAGGCTGGAGTGCAGTGGTGCGATCTCAGGTCACTACAAGCTCTGCCTCCTGGGTTCACGCCATTCTCCTGCCTCAGCCTCCCAAGTAGCTGGGACTACAGGCGCCCACCACTACACCTGGCTAATTTTTTGTATTTTTAGTAGAGACTGGGTTTGACCGTGTTAGCCAGGATGTTCTAGATCTCCTGACCTCGTGATCTGCCTGCCTCGGCCTCCCAAAGTGCTGGGATTACAGGCCTGAGCCACTGTGCCTGGCTGATATTTTTTTTAAAAAAATAAAAATGCTATCACTAGCTTAACATTATTTTACCATATCTTCAACGCTATATTACTAGCATTTTTCCAGGATTGCGTCTTTATTAACATACATATTTTCAACTTTCTTATAAGTCTTTAGACAGTAAAATGTAAAAATCTTAGGCATGCAGCTTAATGACTTTAAATACGGGTACCCCTGTGTAACCATCACCCAGAGTGGGAATTCAAACACTTTCTCCACCCAGAAAGCCTCCTCATGCCCTTTGTAGACACTACATACACACCTCGAGGTAACCATTATTACTTCTATTAAGGTAGACTCCCTGCTTGTGAACAGTCTGTAAATTGGGTCAATCACTGTGTACTCCTGCACCTGGCGTCTCTCAGTTAGGGTAATGCTTTTGATGTTCATCCATGTTGTTACACTGGTAGTGGTTTGTGCTTGTGTATTCCTGAACAGTATTCCATTGTATGGATATACCATAGTTATTTTTATCTGTTCTTATGATGGGCATTTGGGTTATATAAAGCTGTTATGACCATTCTTTCTCTTGTGGACATAGGCTTTTATTTCTCTTTAGTGTAAATAAGAATGGAATTGCTGAGTCATAGGATAGGTGTATGTTTAAGTTTATAAGAAATTGTCAAACTGTTTTCTAAAGTAGTTGTACCATTTATTCCACATTCTAAATATCATTTTGTCTTTTCAAAGAAATTTAATTATTCCAGTGGGTGAGTAATGGCTTCAGTGAATCCATATGGATATTAGGTTCTGATAGAATACACGGTCACATATCAGCAAATAGGTATGATTGGTGCTTGCCTCTAAAAGCAAATTGAATTCTTATAAGGTTATCATATAGTGGTGAGCCTTGGCTGTATAAACATGAATAGGTAGCTGAGTGGTTAATTTTCCCAAGTGCTAATGCTTGTAATTGTGTTTGAGAAAGAACCACACGTGTGTCACAGGCTGGACTGTCTCTTCTTCTGCAGAAGAGCTCAGAGAGGCTCAACAGCTTCGTAGTGATTCTGGAACACCTTTGAACCAGGAAAGCCAGTTGACTTCCTCATAACATAATTGTGCTGTTTTGCTAATTAATTTTTCCAGAATAAAAAAAAAAGGGTTGAGAGTCTAGAAGTGTGTGTGGATTACTTGGACCCAGAAGTGGGTGGCTCTGTGGCTCAAGTCTGGAAGGGAGTGCATTTTCACGTGGTGATGTTGCTTGATGTACTGTTTCTAGGTACTCCATGTGGGGATGAGTTAGGTGAGAGTGAACATCCGTCTAGGACTCTGGAACTGGGAATGCTAACAGGGTATCCATGGGTCGTCTTGGGACCCGAGACACCGAGATGGTTTCTTGTTCTCTGTTCGCTTGGTGAAGTTCCTGTTTTTGCTCTTTACAAATTCCACTAGATTTATTATCTCCCGAAGGAAAAGAAGAAAGAAACAAACTATGAGATGAAACGTTGACAATGTCTTCCTTTACTTTTTCAGCCAGAAGAATTAACCTCAAGTCTGCACACTTTTAAGAACAAGGCCTTTAAAAAATCCAAAGTTTGTGGAGTTTGCAAACAAATTATTGACGGTCAAGGTATTTCATGCCGAGGTAAGTCTGTGTTTATGATTCTCTTGCTGATTAATCCAAAGCAAAACAAACAAAAAACAAAACCAAAACTTTTTTCCCGGAGTTTCCGAAAGTTAGATCATGGAATTCCCCTTCTTAGCTTATGTATCCCCCTCCCCCCATCCCCTTACTTAGCAGGGGCCAACCGTATTTACACAGATATGTGCTCATGAGGACATTTTTACAAAAAGAGCAGAGTTCCCCGATGGGAGAGGAGGCAGCAGTTTGTAAATTAATAATTTATTCTCGGGTCTGCTCTGAAGTGTCAGTAACTCAGGTTATTTAGTTTGACTTTCAGATCTCTTACTCAAGTTTGCAAATGAAATTTTTCTGTTTTTAGAATTTGGGTTCATTTTGATATGGCCCCTTTCAGATTCTGTCATTAAACTAAGCCACCAGCTTTGGTACTTGATATTTAGACATCAAGTAATGAATGGAACTTGCCAATTCTTTTTTGTGACTGCGCATTCATAAATCTAGTAAGAGACGTGTGACTGTAATGAATGTGAGAATGGTGGGGGGCAGGGACTGCTGGGGGGACCAATGGCGTACACCACACAGAGGGAGTCACTAGGAGGACGAGGCCCTTGGAGAGTGCTGGGGCTGCTCTTTGGGGTCATTTCATCTGCAGGGTTGGAGATTTCCTCTAGAAAATGTGCAGAGTCTCAGCCTGTAGGCTTCTGTGCTGTTGGGACCTCCCCCTCGGTGCCTTCCTCCCTGCAGACCCCCAGCAGGTGGTCCCTGATGACCTTTTTAGAGTAGGGTGCCTTTGGTGGAAAGATGCATGCAGTCAAACTTTAATGGGTTGAGGATGTGACCAGGGGCCTCTAAGGGGCTCTTGGGATTCTTTTACAGTTCAAAGGCCTGAGCCTACGTGAGAAGACTCGGGTGCCCCTCCTATGATTCGGCCCCTTGGAGAAGTCAGTGCTGAAGAATGTGTTGGATGAGTGCTGGGTACCTGCCACCCTGGTATCTAAGTAGAAGCCAAAGACCAGGGAGCCATCTGTGTAATTCATCTAGATCTGCATCCAAGGCAGAGAACAGGAGCTATGGTGTACTCTGAGCTAACTGATATGACATCCTGTGATTCAAAACTTTTTTTTTTTTTTTTTTTTTTTTGAGACAGGGTCTCACTCTGTCATCCAGGTGGGAGTGCAGTGACGTGATCAGGGCTCACTGTAGCCTTGACCTCCTGGGCCCCAGCCATCCTCCCACCTCACCGTCTCCAGTAGCTGGACTGTAGGCGTGCACCACATGCCCAGCTAATTTTCTTACTTTTTTAGAGACAGAGTCTCATTATGTTGTCCAGGCTGGTTTTGAACTCTTGGCCTCGAGTGATTCTCCTGCCTTAGCCTCCCAAAGTGCTGGGATTACAGGTGTGAGCCACTGTGTTTTAAGCCCATATTTGCAAATGGCACTGCACTGGGTGATATCTTGGTCATCTGTGAATGCCATGGCCTGTCACTGGCCATTCCCCTGCGTAACTTGTCCAGTTCAGGAGGGCCATATCAGCTAAATGTGGTGGCCCTTTGTGTTTGGGGCCTGCAGGTGTAAGGGGATGGGAAATTGCACCGGTGCTCTCGGACTAGCGTCCTCCATCAAGCTTGCTCTAAGATGTCTGTGGGCAAATATAGTGGCCTCTCTGTGTCCCACATGTCCTACAGGGTCCAGTAGGGGCTTTGAGCCTTTTCAGGAACACGGCAAAAATAGAAGCCCAAGGAGTCTCTCCATCTTCGAATGTCATTCTCATAGAAATGCTCATATTTTAAAATTTTGGTCTCTAACTTTGACTCCCAAGTGTGAAAAGAAGGAAAAGGAAAGTCGTGGTTGAATTGGAACCATGAAACCAGCAGCCCAGAGAGCCTGGGAATCAGAGCTGTCAGGGCCTGGTGTTGATCCGAGAGCCTTGGTCCTGTGCCCGTGGAGCCACTGGGCGATGTTGGGAAAGCTGTCATGAGCAGCATGGCACCAGCAGGGACACCGTGGGCTTGTTCTCCGCTTCCTCACCCTGTGATGACATCTCTGGCAAAGTTGCACAACCAAAGGTTCCCCATGAACTGACTTCTGCCTGTCAGGTGCTGTGTGGGGACAGGTCTGATTTAGGAGCAAAGGCGGAGGTCAGACAGAGCTGGGTCCTGGTCCTGCCCCTAACAGGGGCAAAGTCTCCTCACTCTGGGTCTAGGACTTAGGGTAAGGGCTGTTGCAAGGGCGGAAGACAGTGCACAGCCAGCGTTGTGGCACTTAGTTTTGTTACTGGTGTTGGGATTGCTCTCAAGGAAACCCACTGTGGGTAGCTTCACGTGGCTGATGCTGCATGTGTGTTTGGTTAGCCTCTGCATCACACATCCTTGAGGTGTAATCCAGTGAGGGAGCTCCTTAGACACAGAGGCCTTTTGCATGACTTACCACAGTGGCTTGGGCTGCATTGCGTTGGTTATACCACTTGAGGAGTAATTTTTCCTTTGTACAAACGAGAACTGAGTTTACTGAGGAGTTATCTCAGACATCCTTTTTAGTACTTCAGTATTCTGTTCCTGCCATTTAAGTAGTATTGACTATTTTCTTTTTTTTTTGAGACGGAGTCTCGCTCTGTCGCCCAGGCTGCAGTGCAGTGGCCGGATCTCAGCTCACTGCAAGCTCCGCCTTCCGGGTTTACGCCATTCTCCTGGCTCAGCCTCCCGAATAGCTGGGACTACAGGCGCCCGCCACCTCGCCCGGCTAGTTTTTTGTACTTTTTTAGTAGAGATGGGGTTTCACCGTGTTAGCCAAGATGGTCTTGATCTCCTTACCTCGTGATCCACCCGTCTCGGCCTCCCAAAGTGCTGGGATTACAGGCTTGAGCCACCGTGCCCGGCCGACTATTTTCAAAGTGAATAGAACCAGTGAAACAGAAGAGCTTGCAGAAAGCACGGCCTCCATCTGTGAAACGCGCAAGTGCGTCTTGGACAGCTGGGAGCCTGTCTTCTTTCTTGATCTTGGAGGATCATCGTCTTGGTGCCTTCCTGGGTTGGGACTTGAGTCTCTTCCTCTGTCCTGCAGTTGCACACGCTCAAAAGGGCCAGGGAAGGACCCCAGATTGATCCTCTGGTTCCAAATGAACTCTGTTTTGTGGCATTTTAAATTTGTGGTGTTTGAAATATTAGGGAGGAGTGAGGAGGCCTGCCAGAAATACTAGGGAGGGGTGAGGAGGCCTGCCAGAGTGGTGTGTATGTGCCTGAGTGTGTGTGAGTATGTGGGTGCAGTGCATGCGTGCATGATTGACTTCATGCATATGAGGACATGCAGTGCACACACCTGTGATCCCACGTGTGTGCATGCGTGCATGCGTTTGCGTGAATGCATTTGCTTGAGCACACAGATAGTCCATGTAGTGAGGGAACATGAGAGCATCCCTCCTGTTCAGACAACTTTGTAGAGTTCAGCTGCTCCATGACGTCCATTATCTTATCTTGAGGGAGATAGAGACAGAGAAAACGTGCATGCGCACAGGAGCTGCTTTTGTTCTTGAAAGAGAAGAGAATAAATAGTGCTCTATCTGGACAAGATGTTCAACAGGCTTATCTTGCTGTGTGTCATCTGGTTGTTAAGGAAGATGCAGTAAGGCATGCTCTCTCCAGATAACGGTTTAAATTTCACAGGCTTTTTGCAACATCCAGGCACGCGTGAGAACAAGGCCCAGTGTGGTGGCCCTGTGACCCATCTATTGGTTTCTGTTGGTATTGATGCTTTCCCACCTCCTCTTGGAACTCTCTGGAGTTCAGCTTCGGTGTAAGGCAGTGAGACACCTAGAGCGTCACCTCCGAGGATTCGAGGCCCACCTTGGCCTGGAGGACCCCGCATGTACTCAACATGGACAAGCAATAGGGCTGCCAGCACCTCGTGCAGCGTTATCTCCTGTCCTGTTTGGCTAATGCTCCTCTACTCCAAGAAACCCAGTGTAGCACTGGTTTTTCTTATTGGTGAAATAGATTCTTGGTCAGTGGAGGTAACAAGGGAAAAAAAAGGCACATACTTTTTTTTATTCCTTGAAGAAAATCACTCATGGACAGCTATGATGTTAGGTGACTTCACCCCTCTTCTCATGCCTGGTTTATCCCTCTCTTCTTCACCTCGTCCTCCCCCACAGCTCACTTTCCACCGCAGGGCCACATTGCTGCTCTCATTGCCTTTTTCAGACTGATTCCTGTCCAGGGGCAGCCAGGATGCAGGCGTTATGGGCACACAGACACCTGCTCTCCCTGTGTCCCTGTCTGTGGCTCTGGGCCCCTCCGCTGGGATGGGATGTCTTGTCTAGAGGCAGTAGAAAGAGATCAGGATGTGGGTTCAGGTTCTGGGTGTGCCACTCACATCCTGGGCAGTTTTGGACATTAGGTTTTTGTGAAGCCCATTTTCTCAACCCTAAAATGGGCATGAAAATGCAGACCCAGTGGTGCAGAGTTGGGAGTCAGGGAGGGTTGTACGTGAAAGAGCCTGGTGTGCCAGGCCAGGGAGGCAGGGCAGGACCACCGCCTCCCCAGCAGACAGCTGCTTCGTGCTGGCAGGTAGCGCTGCACTGCACTGCACCCTGGATGTTCCCCCTTTTCAGAAGGCGCTGGTTCAGCTTCTCCCCAAAGAGTTGCCCTGAGCTTGCTGGCTGTGAGTGCTGGGGGTGGTGTGGTGAGTCGTGCTCACCTTTCCAGCCTGGGTGCATGCAGTGCAGGCATGTGTGTTCTTGTGTGTGTGTGTCTGAATTCCTCCCTCACTCCTTGCTGTCCTCTTATCAGTTCCGTGTGGTGAAACTCTTCTGCCTTGAGCCCTCTGGCCTGGTGGGCTTCAGTAGGGACTGTCCCCATGGTTCCCTGGGTCCTTTCTTTGTGGTTAGTGGTGGCAAGCAGCCATTTGCTTTTTGCAGAGAGAACTGGCAGAAGCTAAGGATGTGGTAGGCTTGGGAAGCTGCATGTCGTGTTGAGTTCATGGCAGGAGGCCCATTATCAGGAGAAGGAACGGGGAGCCGACCCAGATGAAAGAAACCTTCCCCTTCTGGAGGAAGGAAGGCCACCACCCTTCAGGGAGCACTTGCAGGCTCCATCCGCGAGGAGGGACCCCCAGTCAAGGCACTTGATGGAGGCATTGGGAGGAAACAGCAGCCATGGGCACCATTGGAGGCAGAGGCATTCTGACTCAAGGGACGCGCCCATCTCTGGTTTCTGGTGCTGTTGGCTTTAGAACGTGGTGAGTGTTGTGCCCTTGGGCGTGTGTGCACTGAGATGCTGAGGACTTCTCCTGTTAGAGAAGTGTCTGCCTTCGTCTTTCTGTGGGATAGTGTTTTGGAACTGCCCCATGTGTGCCCTGTGTTACGGTCAGGATGTTTGTGTCTCCCCGGAATTCCTATGTTGACATTCTAACCCTCCATGGGATGGTGGCATTAAGAGGTGGGGCCCTGGGGAGGTGATTATGTTATGTGGGTGGAGCCTCATGGGTGGGATTAGGGACCTTATGAAAGGGACCCTAGAAAGCTTCCTCGCCCCTTTGGCTATGTGACGATGCAGTAAGGAGGCGCCATGTACGAACCAGGAAGTGGGTCCTCCCCAGACACCGCATCTGTGGTGCCTTGACCTTAGACTTGCAACCTCTAGAGCTGTGAGAAATAAGCAAGTGTTTATAAGCCACCTAGTTTGGGGTAATTTTTAAATGGTAGCCCAAACTGACAGAGACGTCATGTTTTTGTGCACATAACTCTAGGAATTATATTAATAAACAATAGAAACTCTTTCTAAAAAACATACAGGATTCCATATTTCAGAAGTCTTTTAGACATGATTGTTTTCATTAGCTTTTTCAGTTATGTTAATATGTGTGCTAGAGACCAAGAGGTGTTCGGGGATGCTCCCAAGCCTGAGGTGCCGTGGCCTGTTGAGGCCAAGGTGCCCTGTGGACAGGTGTCATGGTGCAAGCTGAGGCAGCTGAGATAAGCCCCCATCATCAGAGCAGGAGTACTGGGGGATGGAAAGTTACACAGAGGCTGGCCTGGGGGTGTGGGTGGGGCTGACTACCAGTGCAGAGGCTTACGACTCAGAGGCGGGCAGATCTGAAATGTGTTAGGGAGACACACCAGGGAATGTCACCCGTCGAGAGCCCTTGGCCTTCAAAGGCTGCTGATGCACGGAGGGTTTAGTTTTCTAACTTAATCCAAGCAACAAATCTATGATCCTGCTTGCCTCTGAGGAGGCAGGGGGATATGGTGTCCCCATTTTTGGGGGGCAGGCATCCCATCCCTGCTGATACCTGTAACCCAGATCCAATGAATGGGAGAGCCCCTGGCCAGGCTCCGGCTCCCAGCCCTACCTGCTGCTCCGCCCTTGCTGGCCTTCTTCCTGAAGGCTGGGCCCCCATCTCCATTGCCCTGCAAACCTCCCATTCCTCCTTCCTAACCCACCTTCCCTGGATCTGGCCCTTTGTCTGCCAGGCTGGGATGCCTTTGAGATCCACTATCCTGTTTGCCTCTCCGTGCCTTTCCTGTTTGTACTCAGAGAACAGCTCTGGGAAACCGTAAACCATCCAGTGGGAAGAACCTGTGCCTGCATCCTCATGGTGGCCCTTTTGAGGCTGTGCCTTCCTTATTTGGACTCCCCCAGGTGCTTTGAAAGGCCGGCTGCACAGGGCTCATTTTTGACCTTTTGTTGAACGACACTGCTCTGTCTGCTGCCCCTCATCCTTTAGGTTTCAGCTCAAGCGCCAGGTCCTCAGGAAGGTGCCTCCCTGCCCTGTCACTGTGTCCCCTAGCATCTGCCCTTTTCCCTCTGGTACTATCCAAGGCCAGTGACTAGCTAGCCATCCGGATGTTCACTGGGGCAGTGATTCTCTGCCCTCAGCTGGAGCCCAGGAGTCATGAGGGACTGGCTCTGTGTTGTTCACCAGGTGCCCGTGCACAGAGCAGACACCTCCGTCCCAAAGTGGAGTGCTGTCTTGTCTTGCAGGGTGAACCCTCACCAGCACACTTTTACTGAGCAGGTGCGGTGGCTGGTGCATTGCGATGCCCATGGTGATGAAGGCTTCGAAGGCCTCGGAGTCTAGTGGGCTGGAGTTGTGAGCAGCAGCAGGATCCCGTGTGAGGAGTGCTTTATCAGAGATATTTGCAGCCTCCTTGGGGGCACAGAGGAAGGACAGGCAATTCTGGGAAGATCGGTGGGGCAGGGAGTGTGGACATTGTCAGGATCATGGAGGAACTTGCCAAGTCCTGATCATTTGTTTATGAATCTGTATACTCCCCTGGGCTGACTGCCCCTGCTATGATGTGATGCACTGCTGTCTCTTGGGTATCCTGAGTCTCAGCAAAGGGCCTACAACCCAGTAGGTGCACAGGGAATGTAAGCTGCATGACAATCCAGATGAATTTGTGCAGATAAACACCTGGCTCATTGATCAGTTCTTCTGTGGCAAATCCATGTGAAATGGCTGCAGATGTTATTTCCAAAGTTCTTTCCAGAACGATTGGAGGTGGTGAGTCCCTCACCCTGAGGCCAAGCCCAGCCCCACCCTGGGGTTGACCCCCACCCGGGCACTGATCTTAGCCCTCCCATCAGACTTTCCCCATCCGAAGAGGTGGCAACATGATGTAACCTTCCAGAAGCTCCAAAGCGGGAGGAGGCGCCCAGGCCAAATTTCATCTGAATAATTTCTGGTCAATGGTGGTTATCCGATGGGAAGTAGCACTTCCCTGTCTCTAAATTCTGCTCCCCTGTTGCAATGCATCGCCTTTCTCAGCCGCCTCCGCATGGACTTTACTCGTGGATTTTGACTGAAATCCTTCCTGTTTTCTAACTCTGTGGCTGGGAAGACGGCCTGGACCCCTCCCAGATGTTTCTCAATGGTCTGGGTTGTCAGGATTTGAGGTTTCTGCATGCCAGGGATGTCTGGGTTATGTTAGTTGATTGTGCTGGTGGATTTTGATTTTTAAAACTCACTGAGCAGTGTAGTCAAGCTCATAAATCCAAGTATTTGTTTTGCAGTAACTGTGATCTGGAATTTTATGTTAAGTTATGGGGTTGTTTTCTGTTGGTTTATTCAGATGGATGTAATGCTGCTCTCTGGGTGCTCAAGGTCTGCCTGGGCGTGGCAACTTCTGATTCCACGTCATCGAAGCCAGGGACGGGGCAGTGCTGTGCTTCAAGGAGCCAACGCGGGTATCAGCAACCCTGGGACACTGGCAGACCTGAAATGTTAAGAAATGTGAGGAGCTCTGTTCAGAGGATGGGGTCGAAACCTGGCCTCCACGTGACTCAGCCAGGCGGCCCCTAACCTAGGGTGAGCGTGGACAGGCAGGCTCCCATATCACCCTCGCCCCTCCAGCCGGCTCACTGTGGCCAACATGCGTCAGGCGCCTACTGTGTTAGCTGCTGGTCACCCACACACAGGTGGACAACTCCCACCAGGCTGCTGGGCCAGTGAGGGACAAAGAAGTTCTGGACAGTCACAGCCGTGTGTGGGGGGGACCTGGGGTTCTTGGGAGGGTGCTCCTGGTTTACATGGTGATGAGTGGCCCCACTGCTGGGGTCTGCTCACACACCGAGTGAGGTGGGGGACTTGTTTCCTTCCAAACATGTATTTGAAGTAGACAAGTACTTAAGAGGGTTTCCTGAGTTAGACTTCGGATGTTTTTGAGGGATCGGTACTGTCTTCTTTCTTTCCTTTCATTTTGCAGTATTCTATAATATGATCCATTTGAATATCTGATGGAGATGCAGAGACATTTTCCTTTCTACACGTGACTTGTGTTGGGGGGGATATCTTAAATGGCGGGCATATTGACAGCAAGGTAAAGAGACAACAAGGTGTGTCCTTTACACAGATTATGTAAGTAATGTTAGGGATGGGAGCTGCCTCCCCGAGACGAAGCAGCACGACGGGCCCCAGTGGGTCTCGTTGTCTCTGGGCTTGATTCTTCGGACTGTGAAGTGGGCAGTGAGGCCTGGCTGGCCCTGCTCACAGGCTCTTCGGAGGAACGTGTGAGTCAAGGGACGTAAAAGGACTCTGTCAGCTCCTGTATGCTTCATCAACAGTAGTCAGTGCCACAGCCGATTCAGTGTCCTATTCGTGAAGATTAAGGCCACCTTGATTGGTTTCTGAGAGGCTCAGAGGTTAAGCCTGTGATCTCCAGAGCCAGGCTGATGTGAGTTCAGACCTCAGTTCCACTGCCTCCCTGTGCTTCAGTTTGCTGGTCTGCCACATGAGGACAATAACTGAAACTCATCGAGGGGTTGTGTGAGGATCAGATTCATGTCTGAGCATGTGAACCGTGCCCATATGATAAGAATCCCTTGAGGGGGATAACAATGATTGATTGATTGATATTCTTTCTTGTAGAGATGGGGGTCTTACTGTTGCCCAGGCTGTTTTCCAACTCGTAACCTCAAATGAGCCTGCCAACTTCGCCTCCCAAAGTGCTGGGAATTCAGGTGTCGGCCACTGTGCCTGGCCTCAATGATTATTTTTCGAGAAAATAAAATCATATTATGTGGAAAGAATGAGAGAGAAAGAGTAAAACCAATTATCTGGGGATAAAAACTTCAAGAGTTTTAGGGGCTGTTGTCTTGAAGTGTGGTTCAGTGTTCTTGGGCAGATCTGGCGTGGGGAGGTGAGGATCTGTGAAGAGAGTGAGAACAGCAAATAGATAAGAACGTGGAGATGGCCGCCCTGGGACATGGGCGGAGGCACCTTGCGGTGACATCGAATGCTGCCTGTGCCGCGCGGGCACACAGAGAGGGCTGCTCTCGCTCGAATGGGAGCATCTTGAGCCTTATCCCCATTCCTGGGCTGGTGTCCAACAGAGGGTAGTCTGGAGGGTTTGACTTCCCTTTTGGGAGGCACCTGGCTGAGGAAATGGTGCTGTGGGAGGCAGGCTGGGTGCAGCCAAGAGCCTTGGGGTCTCCGCAACCCCAGTCAACCTGCCACAAAGGCCTGTTGTGCAAGTACTGGAGTTTGTGAGAGTGACTATCTTGGTTGACTGATTCTTGATTGATTGATTATTGATTGGTTGATGCCCTCAACAATTAATTTTATAGTGTCTTTTGGGTGCTGGCCTCCCTGAGGCTGTGTGGCCCAGCGCCCTGTCACCTTCTCACCCATCTGCTGCCATTTTTCTTCTTGTCCCTTCAGACTTTTCTTGACCTCCGATACATAAATGAGTGTGGAACCCTCCCTCCACCTTTAGGCTCCCGCTGCACTTTCCTGGAGTTACTTTCCTGTACCTCAGGTCATCCTGATAGAATCCACGGTTCCTGTTGATTTTCCTTTCCTCTTGCACTGCAGTGTACATTCATGAACATTTTCTGTGTTTCCAGTCGTATCCAGGTCCAGATCAGGTTCTGCCCTGTCTTAGGTGTCCAGGACATATTTATAGGCTTACAAAATTTTTCAGTTGTGGGTGTTAATGAATACCAGTGGAATTAAGGAGGGAATAAAAGGTAGAAGTATTTAGTTTGGTGAGTATTAACTTGTGGTTAGCTTTGCAATTTACAAACATCTGGTTTGTCGGAGGTGGTGAAGGTCCCTGTGGGTGAGTTCTTCCCCTTCCCTTTCCCGACGAGACTTATCTGAGGCTTGCCCTGTGGGTAGCCTTCCTGGGTAAAGATTGGTAATGACACCTTTCCTCTAGGTTTCTTTTGTCAAGAGTGGGGCTGCAGGACGCTGTGGCTGGTGGCCCTGGTAAGATGAGTGTGATTTGAAGAGGGGCTTGTGGAGACCATCCAGGAAAACAGCACAGCAGAGTTTCTGTTGCAGGGTTGAGCGCTCTTGTCTTCAGTCAGTGTTGGCCAGGCGCCAGTAGGACCATAGAATTGGCACACCCCATGACACTGTGAAGGAAAAAGAGCCTGTGTAAGTATACCAGGCTGAATTGGGATACAACACATGAGCTAGATTTTTGTTTGTTTGTTTGTTTGTTTTTGAGACGGAGTTTCGCTCTTATTGTCCAGGCTGGAGTGCAATGGTGTGGTCTTGGCTCACTGCAACCTCCGCCTCCTGGATTCAAGTGATTCTCCTGCCTTAGCTTCCCGAGTAGCTGGGATTACAGGCGCACACCACCACGCCCGGCTAATTTTGTATTTTTAGTAGAGATGGGGTTTCACCATGTTGGTCAGGCTGGCCGCGAACTCCTGACCTCAGGTGATCCACCCACCTCAGCCTCCCAAAGTGCTGGGATTGCAGCCGTGAGCCACTGTGCCCGACCCACATGAACTAGATTTTTATTTGTGTGTGTGTGTTTATCTTCACAGGGAATCATTTTAGCCATTGCTCTTGTCAGCGTATTAGGAGGAGTATGGACCTGGCCCAGCTCCTTAACATGCTGCTGCATGTGTAGATGGGGCACTAGCAGGGTAGGGGGTGCTGCTTACTGAGTTGGAGCCGGGAGCTGGTCTGTGGGTGTAACTGGGCCAGAGGCAGGATATGGGGACGCTAAAGCTCATTGAGTTGAGATGGGGTCCTGACAGTCACTGCAGGTGTAGACAGGCAGAGGCAGGATGGGAGGACACTGCTTGAGTTGAGATGGGATCCTGGCAGTCACTGCAAGTGTAGATGGGAGCCCGGCAGAGTCAAGGATGGGCTGCTCCACAGGAAGCTGTGGCCCTGGACAGTTGCACCCTATTTCTGTTCCTCAGTGCTGTGATCTTTACAATTTGTATGTCAGAGTAGTTAATCTCTAGGATTTTCTCTTTCTCAATAGACTATATAGATACCACTCCCCAAATCGACAGTTTCATAGTGTTCTCTACTTATAATTCACGTATGTCATACACATTTGCATTTTGATTCCTTTGTGTACATGTTATCTAGAGACAACAAGGTATGCCCTTTACATAGATTATGTAAGTATCATGCATCACAGTGATGTGGCGTTTTGGTAGAGGTGTTCTTTCTTTGGCTTATTTCTGGGGAAGCAGCAGAGCATGGTGGAGGTGAGGTGGATGGTGGAGACAGCCTGCCCGTGTTCCTGCTCTTCCTCTTTCTGCTTAGAGTCATTGTGAGGAATAGCAGAGTAAATACACATGAAATACAAAGAACACTGGGGAGCTCCAGAAAGTGTTCAATGGTGTTAGTAATGACGATGGTGATGATGATGTTGTTAGTGATGGTGATGAGGGTGACAGTGGTGATGCTGATAATGATGTTGTAATTGATGGTGATGATGGTAACGATGATGGTGATGGTGGATGATGGCGTAATTGATGATGATGGTATATTAGTGACGATGGTGTTGATGGGGATGGTGATGATGATGGTGTGATGTTGGTGAAGATGGTGATGATGATCATGATGGTGATGGTGAGTGGTGATGGTGTAATTGATGGTGATGGTGATGGTGTGGTTGATGGTAACAGTGGCACTGTGATTATGTTGACAGTGGTGATGATGGTGATGGTGACGATGCTGATGAATGGTGACAATGATGGTGATGATGATGGTGATGACAGTAATGATAGTGCTGTGACTGGTGATGGTGATAGTGGTAGGGCAGTTGATGGTGATAGTAACAATGGCAGTGGTGACGACTGTGATGATGATGTTGATCGTGATGATACTGATGGTGATGATAGATGGGGAACAGTTAGGGGCATATTCTGTGATGCAGGCCAGTCTTTTTACCATTCATTTTCTGGCTCATTCTTGGACTTTCAGGTCCTGACTTTCACATTTTAACCTCCTAGTTAAATGCAAATTGCATATGTGGTTAAGTTGGAAGAAAACACTTCATGTTTTAAAAACTGTTATATTAACGTGTAAGGGCCCTATTATCTCTACTCTTGGAACTTTAAGTAAGGGAAAGAAAAGATAGAAATGACATTGAGCAATGGGGTTAAGTGTCCAGTTGTGGTTTTTCTTATACTGCTCAAAACCTGGAACTTTAAGTAAGGGAAAGAAAAGATAGAAATGACATTGAGCAATGGGGTTAAGTGTCCAGTTGTGGTTTTTCTTATACTGCTCAAAACCTTGTTGGTGTGCCCATACCATCAGTTAGGACTCAGAGGCAACCAGTTCTCACTATATGTCACTGAGTTCCCTTGGGTGGCCTAGCATGGTCCAGTTGCCACCAATATCCCAAACTGGTTGTATTTCACAGAGGACAGAGGAAGGTGCTGTTATGGGTGAGTCTTGGCATTCTGGAATTGAGTAGATTGAGCCCCCAAAGTTACAAGTTTTGTGGGACTTGGTCCCTGGAAGAAGGTAGATCCAGGGAGGATCCAAGGTCAGACCATGCGGAAATGCTCCCCATTTGAGAGATGGTTTTCCGGAATCTAATAGTGATCTAATAGAATCAGAGAGACTAGCATGGAATGGGACAGGTTGGCACAGAATAAAGAAGTGCTGCACAAGAGAGACAGCTGTAGGGAAGGCCCAAAGGAGATGAGAGTTGAGAAAGGTAGCAAGGAGAAAGGAGAAAAGAAGCAAGGAGAAAGCTGAGAAAGGAGACCAGAGGGAAAATGGGATGAAGGGAGTTTTGTAAGAAAGGTTTGGTAATGGGTTATTCCACTTGGTTAACCCAACATTATTAAGCACCTGCTAGGAAAGAAAGATGAGAGTTTTGTGTCCTGTTTTTGAGTCCATCACAGTCAGCAATACACTAAGTGATTACAGATAAAAGTTTGGAGATAGACGGGCAGGTTTGTAGGTGTGTGTTTTTTAGCACTTGCTTTGGGCCAGGTGCAGTATTAGGACTCCAGGAGAACACGGTAGTTATTTAAGACTAACAAGGCAACAATGGGGTCACGGGGCCGAGCAGTGAATGTGGGCATTGGGCAGGCCTTGTCTGGCGGTCCCCCGCTGTGGGTCAGTCACTCCCCTCCTGCCTCGTGGAGCCTGTTACTGGGACACAGAGAGGCTGGCAAACTTTTGACAGTTGAAGCGAAGAGAAGGAGAGGGTGACTCACAGGCTTGTTTATAACTTCGTCAATATGTGTGGAGTGTTGTATAAAAGATTCTGACAACCCTGTAAGACAGTGGCCTGGATTCCCAAGGCTCGTGGAGACGTTGTGAAGAATAGCAGTTCCAAGACAACATATAAAAATGTTGGGCGTTTGCAAGCCAGACAGCTCTGGGCTGTAACTGCTGCAGCGGGAGCCAGGATTCTTAAACATGAGTCTGGAAACCTCGTCTGACAAGGGAGCTGATGTGTGATTTGCAGACTGTCAGCTGTGGAGCTGAGTGTTCAGGCAAAGCCATGAGAAGGGGCCTGCCACACACCCGCTCAGATGCCGGAGGGTAAGCTGGGCTGGAGAAGGGACAGGCTCTTCACAGGAAAATGCTTTTGGTGGAGCCTACTTTCATGGCATGTCATCGACTATCTCACTTGAGATTTTTCAGCTTTTCAGTTTTGCAAGTTGATAGATGAAAAGTGATGTCTCCTTTTTATTACGTTTTTCATTCATCTGGTGATTACATGAGATTGAACATCTAAAAAGATACAGAAAAGCTGCCTGCAGCATTTTCTGTTTACTTAGCAAAATAGCCTTTCAAATCCTTTGCTCATTGCTTATTTAAAAATTATATTATTTTAGGGTATGGTGAGGTGGCTTATGCTTATAATCCCCGTATTTTGGGAGGCCGAGGTGGGAGAATCTGTTGAAACTGTGAGTTCGAGACCAGCCTGGGCAACAAAACAAGACCCTATTTCTACAAAAAATTTTAAAGTTGGCCTGCACAGTGGCACGTGCCAGTGGTCCCAGCTACTCTAGAGGCTGAAGCAGGAGGATTGCTTGAGCCTGGGAATTTGAGGCTGCAGTGAGCTATGGTCATGCCACTGTACTCCAGCCTGGGTTACAGAGTGAGACCTCATCTCTAAAAAGAAAAAAAATAAAGAAATAACATTTTGAAAATTAAAAAATTTAAAAATCAGTTTTTTTTTAAATTTCTAAGAATTCACTACATTATGAATACTAAATCTTATATGTGATATTAGGCAGAACTTTGCCAATTTTTAATGACGTTTGTCCTCAGAAAAGGTCAGTTTCTTATCTTTCCGCTTTGTACATTGCAAACATTCCAGTCAGTTGCTTATGTAAGTTTTTTCATGGCCTGTTTGTCACGCAAAAGTTGTAATGTTTGGTTTCTTCCGATCTACTCTTTTCATTTAGTTCATGCTCTTGTTCCTTGTTTTAGAATGCTTGCCCTTCTCCAAGGTCACAAAGATGTTCTCTGATATTTTATTCTAATACTGATTTCAGCTTTTCCAATTCTGAATCAGTTCTATGATTGATGCATCTAAAATTCGTCGTATTTATGTTATTATTTTATGATGTTTTTCATGGAGTAACCAGTTTTCCCAGTTTTATTGTCTGGCTCCTCCTTTCTGTCTGAGTTGTGGTGTCTCTCTCCAGTGTCATGTTCTCTCCTATGGATGAGGCCACCACATATATCTGTCTTTCACAAAGTTTATTTCATGCGTCACAGAGCGCTATATATCTGTTAGCCTTACCTTTTACAAGAACTTTCACATGTGAAATAGTTTGAGATCATAATTTTTCAGTAGCTACCTAATATTTTGTGTGTGTGTGTATATATATATAATTTTATCTTTTTATTGCTTAGGTAAACTTTTTTTTCATGGCAGAGAGGAATCTTGGCTATCACCCTGTTCTACTCCTAATTACAGAAGGGGAAATGGGTGCCAGAGGGGACATGACTGGCGCGGATCCTTGGTGAGGGGCTGGAGTGAGCATCAGACTTTCAGCTCCTGAGGCCCCTGGACATCTGCTCCTGGTCCTGGTGTGTAGCTCATGGTAGATGTTTGCTTTAGTGGGCTCACACATGTGGAGCTCCAGTTCTTGCACCAGGCACAGAAGAGCCTTTGCACACCAGCTCATTGGGTATTCCAGTCCAGCTCTGGGAGGTGGGCTCTGCGCCCGTAGAGCCGGGCTGGCAGCTGGCGTCACTGCTTAACCTGCTCTGCCTCCCAGAGCTGGCAGCCTCTGCTCTGTGCTGCAGTTTGCTGTTCGTACAACGGAGCGAGAATGTGCCTTTCTTCCTGGTCCCTGTGGGGACAGGTGGAACAAGGCGTCTAAAGTACGTGGAGTTTTGTGGAAGGCACGGTGGCAGCCAATAATGGGCTGCGTGGATGGAGCCTCTCCCAGTCAGCAGGGCATGTGTCTTTTGCAGGGGGAGGTGCGGCGGCTAGTGGGCTCCCAGCAGTGTGCCTGGGCTCCAGTTCTGCACCCTGAGTTCTCCAGGTTCCTCCTATGGGTCCAGCTCTGTGCTCAGAGGGTCAAGTTCCAGAGGCTGAGGCATTTTCATTCTCTTGCTTCGTTCATAGGAGTGGGAAGGCCTTCGCCAGAAGCCCGTGGGAGAATTCACTTACCTTTCTATTGGTCAAAATTGGGTCCTTACCCCATTCTGAGAGCCTCAGGCAAGGAGAATGAACGGAGTTGCCCTCGTGCTGCGGGTCTCAGGCACCCACTGTTAGGGTCCCAGAAGACCCTAAAGGGCTCCTGTCGGTGTGGTTTGTATTCATCACGATTTATCCTATTAGAAATAGGAAACTGATGAATATCAAAAATATTTAAGTCATTTAAAAGCAACGGTAATGAACCAATTATATGTTAAAATGAACATAAGCTTAATAAAAAATGACTGTATGTTTCAAAACAACAAAGCGAGAGGAGGAGCATTGTTTTGTGATTCTGTTATGCAGCCTTAATCAAGAGGCTGGTTCCCCTGCATGTAGTCTTTCTGCAATGTTTGGTTTGAAGTGTTGAAGATAATCTAGCCCCATAAACATACCTACTTGGGAAAGGAAGCATTTTAACAGGCTTTTCAGGCCATTGTAGATATTCCATTTTGATTCTACACCAAAACTCAAGTGACAATTGCTTAAAGTTCAGTTTCACTGTGGAATCTGAAAGTGTATTGGTAGAGTTTTTCCTACTCTGTTTTATTAAAATCCACTGGCCTGTCTTGCACACCAAGTGCATCTTTTACCCAGTGTGGAACACCACACACTGGCTATTTGGAAATTATTGGTCTACTGACAGTTACTCAGAACTTTGAAATGTTGACATATTTGTTATACAGTCTCAGGAAAATCCCCACATTTGTTAATATTATTGTTGATTTAACAGAAATGTCCTAGGAGTTGTTAGGCTCTGGTGATGGGTACAAGTCTTTTTTTTCTTTTTTTTGTTTTAGACAGTGTCTCACTCTGTCACCCAGGGCGCGATCTCTGCTCACTGCAACCTCTGCCTTCTGGGTTCAGGCGATTCTTGTGCCTCAGCCTCCCAAGTAGCTGGGATTACAGACATGCATCATCATGCCCAGCTAATTTTTTGTATTTTTAGTAGAGGCGGGGTTTCACTGTATTGGTCAGACTGGTCTCAAACTCCTGACCTCAAGTGATCCGCCCGTCTCGGCTTCCCGAAGTGCTGAGATTACAGGCATGAGCCACCGTGCCTGGCCTGGTACAAGTCTTCTAAAATTCTAATTTTCACTTGAAATCTCAAATTTTGACATGGGTTTATGATGACAGACTCACTTCATTTTTGAGAAAATGACAAGCACTCGAGTCTGAATAACCACATTTTGTCTGCTGGGAGTTCTTTCAAATAAAAATGACATTCCCTGAGAAGGTGGCTAGTTTAGCTGACAGCTCACACAAGTGCTGTTTCAAAAAGGAGATGGGTCCGTGTGGCTGAGGGTCAAAAAGAACACATACATTTTGTCTTCCGGGCCTGTGTGCTTCGGAGATGGATTTTGGTGTGAAATTCTTCCACTGTTTGGAGCCTCCCTTGTGGCCAACACCTTCACAGCCCCGAGTCCCTAAACGGTGATCAGGTAATGAGGTCTCCACAGCGCGTGGACCTACTGGCTATGGGCTTCTGAAAGCAGACCTGGAACAGGTCGGGATTGGGACACAGTTGTCCTGCCCATGAATCCTCAGTCTCATCCACAAACCCCAGTCTCACATTAGTAAACCAGGTGAAGGTAGGTAGCTTCTTTCCAGGGTGTGGTGGAAATTTGCTAATACCATGCAGTTCAAGCTTTTAGGTGCTGAAAGTATCAGCTGCCTGTCACTCCTGTTAGTGCTGCTGTTGTGAGACCCTGGTCATACACAACAGAGACGCTGTCCCTTGATGAGCTTGCAGCCCATTGGGAGAGATGGACACAGGGAAATCATCATGATATGACAAGCCATGATGACCTGCCATGATGGGTCAGTGGCACAGAAGGGTGTGAATTCAGGCACAGAGGCAGCTGAGCTGGGCCCAGGAGGGGAGGTGGGTGCAGGATGGCGTGAATGAGGAGCTGGGGTTGGCACGGGCAAGGTTAGGGCAGACTGGGGTAGGGCAGGCAGGGGGACGTCTCCTGTGGGTGGCAGGATAGGAACCTGGGCCTGGGCACTCTTCTATTCATACTTTGTAATATGTCAGAAAGGCAAGGAGAGTACGGCTGGTGAAAACACTGAACTTGATGTACAGATGGGCTGGAGTCCCATCTTCATGGACCATGGCTGCCGCCTTGACTGAGACATCCTTACAGTTTCTCCCCGAGAGGTGCTTGCGAGGAGCAAGTGCAGTAACATACAGGAAAGTATCTTGTATGCTGCCTGGTGCAGTGCTGACCACAGCTGGGCCACAGATAGATTGACAGTGGACTTGCTACTCTGAGAATTACCCATGCTGCTGGCAATCGAGTATAAAGTCTTAGTCTAAACATTTGTAAAACTTTGAGGGTCATTTGTCTACATACCAGAAACAATGGCCATTCCTCTCAGGATTGCAGTCTTAGCTGATGGGCAGTTTATACGATTTCACTATGATAATTGAATTTAATGATTTTGCCCTACGATGCGGATGGCTGTCTGGTGGCCGAGGTAGGCCACCCACCATGAATGTATCATACCAGTGCCACCCTTGTACTGACCAGGGCCCTTTTTTTGTGTTGAGTTGGCATGTTGCATGACAAATGACCCCCAAAGTTAGTACCTTAGCATAACAGTAAGAATCTGTTATCTCCCACTATGTCAATGATCAGGAATTTGGGACATAGGTGACTGGGCAGTTCTGGTTCAGGGTCTCTGGAGAGGCTGCACCATCTGAAGGCTTGGTTGGGGTTGGAGACCAGCTTCCGAGGTGGCGCACTTCTATGGCTGGGAAGCTGGGGCCAGCTGTTGGTGGGAAGTCTCAGTTCCTCTCCATGGGGGCCTCTCCCGCTTGAGTGTCCTCACAACATGGCACCTGGCTGTCCTCAGAATGAGTGATCCTGGAGACCAGGACAGAAGCCATGATGCCTTTTAGCCACAAAAGTCACACAGCATCCCCTCTGCCAGGTTGCACTGTCACACAGCCCAGCTGATTCACTGTGGGAGGGGGCTACACACCGGCATGGGGGCCATGAGTTGAGGTCACCCGGGCCATCTGGAAGGCTGACTGCTGCGTGATGTCATGGTCCTGTGACATGCTGGTAGACGTGTGTGAGCAGAATTCTTTCCCTGACTCTCAGCCAGAGGCCAGAGGCCTGCCCACCGCCCTTCTCCTTATCTCAGTCCTTCGTGCTGGCCTCTGCCGGGGATGGTTTCTGTCCGGACTTTTACTCTTGTGTGGAAGCCCCTTGTTTCCCAATGGCGAGTCTCTCTTGATTTGAAAATCACTGATCACCTTTGTGTGTTTTGCCCATTAGAAGGTGTAGGATAAATACATGTCTTTGGGAATAATCTCACAAACCTCAGAGGCATAGAAAGACAATTCAGCAATTCAAAAAAATAGATCATACAAAGATAACGACCTAGCTGTAACTACTGGAGTTCTAATAACTGCCAGGCAGTGGGCAAGTGACTTTATCTGTTTCGTCCTCATTCAACCCTACACAAACCTTTTTGACTTTGACACGTCGTAGAAAACAGAGTGCAGGAGGGGGAGTGAGACATTGATTAAATTCACAGGGCTGGGATGTGGGGCCCCTCTCTCTGACTTCCGAGGCCTTGGTCTTCAGGTTCCACGCACTTCTCCCTGTGGACATTACTTTCCAGTTTCAAAGCAAGGTCCCTTGAAGGATTCCATTTGACCCATAATAGCTCCGTGGGAGGAAACAGAGACCCAGCTAGAGGGGCAGAGCCTGAATAGGAGGCTTTGGTCACTGTTCCCCAACCCAAGTGTCTTTCCCTCCTCTCACAGCTATCTCTGTGGGCTGGCAAACGTGAGGGAAGGGAGGTCATGTACCTGACGCTCCTTTGGAGCTGGCACAGGAGGCTGTGCTGGGATTATTCGGTGCTGTTGTTTCTCTTTCCCTGTCTTGCAAGGCCTGCCTGCAGCATGCCTGTGGTGGTCACGGGGAGGTTTATGCCTCATCATCACAGCTGCAGCCCCTGGGCAGGAGGGCCTGTGAAATCTGCATTGGTTCCAGCTCTGCATCGCATTGTTAGGGCCTCCGAAGGGACACAGGACTCGCTTCGTTCACACAATGACCCCTCTGGAAGGATTCTTCTATAGGAATTTAGACATGAATTTATTCTGACAGTCAGTTCTCAGGTTGGCCGGAAGTGGAAGCAGTTCCGAAATCCAGATGCACGACTTTCTCACAAATTTAAAGGCTCTAATCCAGTCTTTCATGGACACTTTAAATTCTGATTCTTAAGGGGCATTTTCCAGTTTCTCTTCTTTTTTCAGGGATCAGCTGTAATTTCTGGGCACACACGAATGCTTTCTGCTGCTGAACTTCACTATTCTTCTTTAGGGATCCAGTTTGGCTGGATGTACATATCCCTTGAAAAACCAATCTGCTCATGACCCTGCTCCCAAGACATTCCCACCTGAGCCACCCGAGCTGTTGCTAACAGACAACAATTGTAACTTGGCTCTTGCACACCATGTCCTCACTGCCTTCTGTCCACACTGCCATGTGTCATATGTAAAAATCTCCCTCATGCCAGAGAGAGGCCACCCGTGGGATCTTCAAGCTAGAGGCTTTGAAGGATTGAGAGGGTTTGGAGATTTAAGAATTCTTGCTAGAGAGACTGCTTGACACACATTCTTTCTCTCTCTCTCTCTTTTTTTTTTTCTTCCAGCCTGCAAGTATTCCTGCCACAAGAAATGTGAAGCCAAGGTAAGCATTCTGTTGCTTTCCCATGGGACTTTTTATAGCTGAGTTGGCCTTCATTGAATGATATGTGTGGGGTGGGGGGGCCTCTTTGGACTGCAGCCACGGGAAGAAAACTCTTTAGGAAAGCCAGGGCTGGGATATGGTATATACCTTTCATCTCAAGAATAAACCAAAGAGCTTTGAAATCCACAGTTTTAATCATAGAAAATAATTCTTAAGAATTTGATTTCAGATAAGAATTCAATAGTTGTCCCCTGGCCACATCAACAGCTCCTTCTCAGTGGTACACGGTACCTGGTTTCTCACTGCCTTGTCATATTGCCTCTCGGAGAGAGGGCAGGAGCAGGGAGGTCCAGGGCATTCCCCTGGCCTGGGGACTTTTCTGCCTCATGATGGAGATAGTTGTGCAAGATGGATTGGGGTTTTCAGCTGCCATGGAAACCTGGGAACCCTGGAGTAAGGTTTAGTGATATTCACTGAGGTTTGTGAGTGCCTGGAGAGGTTAAATTGCCCGATGGCCTCTGTGACCAAAGGAGGCCTGGCTATGTCCTGTAGGGCTTAGGGTTTTGGTGAGTGGGGAAGTGAGGTGGCCTGGAAGAGCCGTGTGGGAAGTGACAGACATCCCAAGGAAGAAGCATGTGGTTTTCTACCTTGTCTTGGTGCCTGAACCTTCAGATCTCCTGGGGATGGTGACTGTACTTACGGAATCCCCAGGTATGATTTGGGTCTGCAGTCGGGGTGGCAGCAGTGTTTTGCCCCATCTACTGTTTGGCCCTGCCTATGGGGGCTCCGTAGGTGTCCTGACAGGTTGTCCTCATGGCTGTAGGTCCAGGGAAGAGGAGTTTTAGAGTCTTGGGATTTTGCTACTGTTACAGACCTCATGGGTCAGCTGTTTTGATCATTTCCAGCCCTGCCTTGGGCTCCAAGTGGAAGGCTATGCTGGAAGCTGACTTCGTGTTACCATGAACTCACTGCACGTGGGTCTATTTTCCATGTGAGGACTAGGGGGGCTGGTTTCCCCGACCCTCCCGATCTCAGGCATACACAAACACACACATGCATAAATATGCACACGTGCACGCACATAAATACACATGCACCCAAACACATTTGTGCTCACACACACACATATGCGTAGGCATGCACACAAATACACGCACACATACACACAAAGTTGGAAGAACTAGACTAGTATAGCCCTATTTCTTTTTCCCCAAGATACTTTTCTTTTTAAAGTCTTTGTTATGGAGAATGCTGAGCACGTGCAGGAGCAGAGAGGATGGCACAGGGGCCTTGCTGCCCACTTCCTGAACCCCAGACCAGCAGCCCCTATGACCTGGCCACACCTCCTTGCTGGCTGCCTCTTCCAGATGTCACGTGGGTGCGCTTCTCGGGCCTCCTGGGGGCTATGTGGAGCCCTTCTGCTCTTGCTTTGCATCCTGCTCTGGAGAGGGCTTCCCCTTTCCCAGAGGAGTAGGCGTTTCTTGTTCACACACTCCTAGGCATAGCTGATTTCCGACCGTGGTTTATTTTGAGGTTTTTTGTCCACAGATAGGCTCCTTTCCCAGGGTACTGTGCACCTTTAGTGGTGTGGGAGCAGTGCTTCTGAATACAGTGGTGGGTGGGGAAGATAGTGCCTTTGGGCAGTCCCCCTAGGAGGACTGGGATGTGTTGTCCCTCACCCCTGTTGTGTGTTGCCTTTGTCCGCATTGCTTGCACCTTGTGTCGACTGCAGAGTAGGATGAGGGGGTGGGCTGCTTGTCCTGACTGTGTTGCGGGCCCAGACACCTCTGAGCCACAGCCGCAGAGATGAGCCTGCCGTTGTTCCTTCCATTTCTTAAATGAGGCCTGTCGCCAGCTGCTTAAGGGATTGAATTCTTTGGTTCAAAGTGTATTCCAAAATCCTTAACTATGACTGAATATGGGATTTCTAACGGCAGCAATTGGCAGTTTGCTGAGGGATGGATAAGCTCTCATTCCTATCAGATCACAGTGCAGGGAAATATATCCGTGTTCATTTTTTTTGATAATACAGCTTTGAACCACAGGGGAGAAAGCCCCTGGCAATAACAAAGCACCTTCTCATTCCAAAAATATAATGCCGTCGTTGTTGGGGATATGAGGGCCATAACTCCTCAGCGGCTCCTGCAGGGCACGCGGCTAAGGGAGCGGCTCAGTCTTCCAGGAACTGAATGTGGCTGTGGCTTCTCCCACATTATTGCACTTGGGTTTTGAGTCCTTGATTACTGTGTTCACGTATATCGCCCGGTGGGCTCCTTAGACGCTGCACTCAGATTCCTCAGGCAAGTATGAAGCCTTGCTTCAGCACATACACTTAGGTCTCGCATCAGACCCGAGACTGGGTGATAGCATGTGCTGTGTTATACCCCCTTGACGGTGTTCCCCTCTCTGTGGGAGCACTTGTGCCTGTGTCCACAGGCTCCACACACACCCTGGAGCATGTGGCTACTGTGTGGTGGTGCTAAAGGCCACAGCTGTTGATCTGCTGCTGTCAGTGACATTGTCACAGGCTCCTCCCGTCCAGGCCCTTGGAGCCTCTTCTGTGGTTCTGACGATGTGGAGGAACCATCCTGCAGAAATGGGGACCAAGACAGCAGCTGGGGGCTCAGGCAGGGAGGCAGAGCCATCGTTGGGACATTTTGAGAAGCCCCAAAAGATTGCTGTCACTCTCTTCTTGAGCCATTGGACAGTAAATCCTCTCAGGTCAGGCCATGCAGCTCAGTGGGTGGATGGAGGCAGAGACCCGGGCTTGGATCCCAGTGGGGCTTTTTGTCTCCCGAAGACTTTCTAGTCCCCCTTGCTGTGGTCTTGATGTTTGTGTCTCCCCCAGATTCCTGTGCTGAAACCTGACCCCCAAGGTGATGGTAGCTGGAAGTGGAGGCCTTTGGGGAGATGATTAGGTCACGAGGGTGGAGTGTCCATGAATGCGATTAGTGCCTTTATAAAAGGGACCTCAGAGAGATCCCTTACCTCTTCTGCCATGTGCATACATGGCAAGAAGGCAACCTCTATGAACCCTGAGAAGGGCCCACACCAGACACTGAATCTGCTGGCACCTTGATCTTGGACTTCCCGGCTCTAGAACCATGAGAAGTATATTTCTGTTGTTTATAAGCCTCCCGGTATTTTGGTATAGCAGCCCACATGGACTTAGATAGGTCCTGAGCCTCACTTTCTTCCTGCAATAAACAGAACAATGACTTTCTCTTAGCTGTTGGTTACAATACTTATTTAAGTTTTAGGGAAGTCAAATAATGTATGTACAATCACTTGAAAGTTTGGGATTTCGGCTGTTTGGCTTCCTGGAATGCAGTGCTTATTCATTTAAGCCACATGAGCCGTGTGGGCATCGTGACTTGCTTTTTTCCTGGCTATCACTTGACTTACTGGCAAGAGTGAAAAAGGAAGTAGGAGAAGTGAAGTAGTTGTAGGAAAGCAGATGTTGGGGAGGGGAGAAGGGGGAGGAAAGGGTGGCAGATGGTGCCCCCGTAAAGGAAATGAAGGGGAGGTTCTGTGGAGCTTAGGCAAGCAGATGGAGGCACCGGCATCCCATCCTTGAAACCTGCAGCCTTGCATCATGGTGAGATGCCTCTTCCGCCTCTGCCCACTTGCAGATGCGTCTGCTCCTTAGAGTTGTGCTTTGTGTAGGGTATTGAGTATCATCTTGAATCATCAGAGGTGAAATGGACCTGCAGATAATTTTTTTGTAAACTTAAGACCCCACGTCGGGACCACACGCAAGAGTTAGCGAGGGGAACATGCACAGGAGTAATGTCGGGGAGACACCCTGCAGGGGGTCCTGATGCGCAGCTACCGCTTTAATCCAGGAAAAACACAGAACCTCCTGCCACCTGGGCTCCAATGCTCTCAGACCCCCTGGCTCATCCTCAGCCTTTGCAGCCTGGCTGCGAAGGTCCAGCTCACCGTTTCTGTCTCTGCACATGCCTTGGTTTGCGCCCTTCTTGGGTATAAAGTACAGGAGTGCTGGTGTTGCTGAGTCTGTAGAAGGAGAATGCAGCAAGAGGAGAGAGGTCCCAGGCTTTGTCCAGCCTCTCAGCTCCTGCAGGTGGCCTTGGCGTCTTCTTCCACTGTCCCGGTGCTCCGTCTGGGCAGTTGCCAAGCCAGGAGCCTTCCTCCGCTCTCCAGCTTGCTGGTTGAGGGAGAGAACTTTGTGATAGACTTGCTGCTCTTTTTAAGCTGAGACTACAGGAGGTCCTGCGGAAGTCAGCGGAACCCCCTGCTGCCCTCATCGCCTGCTGCCCTGGGGGCCTTTGCTGGGCTCTCCCATCAGGGATCCCCATGTCCTGGCTGCGGTTGATGTAGGAGCTTTGTCACTTCCACCAGACAGGCCCAGGGCAAAGACTTGGTCCCCTTCCATGGAAAACACAGGAACTAGAGTTTATGACTTCTTCAGAAACTGTCCCTAGACATTCATGCTGGGCGTCTACAGACACTCAGTGGCCTAACTGATAAGTTTTAACCATTAACTTATGTCTGGCAGTTAACCTTCATCTTCAGATCACTACTCTGCATGCTAAGAGCAGCAGCTGCCGTGCAGTGGGATACGGGACTGCTGGGTCCCAGGGACTGACTTGTCCAGTCCCCTCTCCCCATTGTCTGATGAAAAACCTGGAGACCCCAGGGAGATGAAACAACTTGCCTATTGTCATTTGGCTTCTGAGGCCCAGAATTCATGGGTGTTGCATTTCAAAGCTCTGATTTTTGCTGTTCCATGTGTTCTTTTTGGTGCTTTACCATCTTCACGTATCAGAAATGGAGCTGAGGTTTGTGTGGGTGACTCTAGCCCACCTTGCTCATATGCCTACAGAACCTACTATGCCTCTTGTGAACTCCAGCTCCAGGGCCAACTTCTCTAAAACACGGGTTGAGCGTCTCTCCCGCTTGGCTTGGGGCTCACTTCTCCTGGGCTGCCTCTCTGTTTCTCTCTCACGAAGTGATGCCTGAGAATTCTCTGACTCCCGCATGGCTCAGGCCTCTTCTTCCCCATGAAGGCTCTGCTCATCTTACGTCCGTGGCATCTTGTCCGAGACTCCCAGTCCTCCCACAAGACACTGAGCAGGGACAGTATCTCTCCCCAGTTCCCATAGCTCTTTGCAACCCTGCCGGGGCCTCCGCTGTTGCAGCTGTGTGTGTCTGTTTTGGACCTTCTCACCTGTGCACAAGGAGGGAGGCTGTGGGAGCCGCTGCTTTGCTGATCCTGAGCTCTCGGTTACTGCATTCTCTGAGCCTGTTTCACCTTCCATGTCCAGACCTTACCCTGTCTGTGGCCCCAGAGCCTCCACTCTCCAGCATCCCACCAGCTAGCTCCACTCAGCTCACGGCAGAGGCCTGTTTTTCCTGCCAGCACACAGGCCACAGAGGCTGCAGGCTCTCATCCCCACCTTCAGCAGGGTTGGTGCTCCCTGGGCTCTTGGTGGAGGACTGAATCTGGCGATGCTCATTGCCACAGCTTTTAAGGTTGGGGTGTCAGCTTTGACCTCCCCAAAAGGTGTAAGTAGTGGCCTTTTTTCATATGGTCTTCACTGGGAACGAATGATCTGAATTTGTTAGTAACAAGGACTAATAAATCCTCCCTGCCTCCCTCTCTCCCTCCTTCTTTTCCTTCCTTCCTTCCTTCCCTCCCTCCTTCCCTCCCTCCCTCCTTCCTTCCTTCCTCCCTTTCTTTCCTTCCTCCCTTCCTCCCTTTCTCCTTTTCTCGCTTTCTTTCTCTCTCTCTCTCTTTCTCTTTCTCTCTTTCTCTCTTTCTTTCTTCTTCCCTCCGTCACCCAGACTGGAATGCAGTGGTGTGATCTTTCACTGCAACGTCCACCTCTTGGGTTCAAGGGATTCTTCTGCCTCAGCCTCCCAAGTAGCTGGGGTTATAGGCGTGTGCCACCACGCCTGGCTATTTTTTTTTTTTTTTTTTGTATTTTTAGTAGAGACGGGGTTTCACCATGTTGACCAGGCTGGTCTCAAATGCCTAACATCAAGTGATCCACCCGTCTTGGCCTCCCAGAGTGCTGGGATTACAGTGTGAGCCACTGAGCCTAGCCAGGACCAATACATTTTGCATAACCAAAAGGAAAATCCCTGGCCCTGTGTGTGAAAGCTCTTTTGTTGTTTGTGAGTGTATCTCTTTCCTGCTCCTATTTGTACCCTCTACGATAGCTTCAGGAAGCATGGTTGCTCCCCCTGAACTCAGCTTCTTCATCTGAGCATAGGATTTTTAGGGGTGTCATGAGATACATCTTGCCTTGTTCATCCTGTGCAGAACGAAGACCACTCAGTTAGCGCTGTTGAGGGATCTGCAGGACCCTGCCGAGTGCTTTAGATGTGCTCTGTCATTTACTCGTCACACTTCTCTCTGAGGAGGCTTGTTCTGCTCCCTCTTACAGGTGACAGGGCTGGGACTCAGCAGTTGCACCTCTTGCCAAAGCCTGCGATGGTCCTGCCCCAGCTCACGCGGCCAGCACGGGCTCTGCCTCTCTCTGCCATCTCAGTGAATGTTTACACGGGCATCCCTCCTCCTCCCTCCCCACTTCTTGCTCTAAGGGCGGGGGCAGTTAATTTTTAAGCCAGCCAGCTCAGCAGACATTTCCTGAGTGTAGCTCTCGGCCGTGCACAGAGCTGGACCCAGATGCAGCCTGCTGTCTGCAGGGAGCTTCTGCCTGCAGCCCAACAGGACGAAGTGAGAGTCTGATTCTGCCAGATGATTGCAGGTCTCCACCTGTGTTTGCCGTGTGTGTGTGTGTGTGTGTGTGTGTGTGTGTGTGTGTGTGTGTGTTTGTGTGTGTGTTAATGTTTGACAGCTTTTAAAATGGTTTTTAAAATGAGAAGATGTTATTTTTAGAGCAGTTTCAGATTTGCCGCAAAATTGAGGAGAAAGAACTGAGGGCTCACACACATGTGCTTACGTGTACACACGCATACATATTCACACACACAGACACAGACTCTCCTGCTGTCAGCATCGCCGCACCAGAACAGCGCGTTTGTTAGAATTGGTGAGTCAGTATTGATGAGTCCCCAGTCTACGTTAGGGCTCACTCTGAGTGTTGTGCATTCCATGGGTTTGGACAGGTGCATCATAAGTCACGTCCACCATGACAGTACCGTACGGAGTAGTTTCGCTGCCCTAGAAATCCTCTGTGCTGCGCTTCTCTCCCCTGCACCCCGACAGCCGCTGACCTTTTCACTGTCTTCATAGTGTTGCCTTTTCCAGAATGCCGTAGGGTTGGAATCATACATGTGTAGTCTTTTCAGATGGGCTTCCTTCACTTGATGATATGCATTTAAATTTCTTCCCTGTCATTTCTTGGCTTGATAGCTCATTTCTTTTCAGCTGAACAACACCCCGTCTTCTGGATGTGCCACAGTTTACCCTCCATTCACCTACTGAAGGTGGATGCTGACCGGTGGCTTCCATGTCTGTCTTCTTTTTTGCTAGTTGTCACTACTGTCAGAAGAACCATGAAGCGTCCTTAAATTCTGCTCTTTTTGAGGACACTTTTATTCCTTTTCCTGTAAGATCCCTTTTCTGATAGGCTGTCCTCACCAATCTTCTTTTGAGTCATTTTAATTAGAAAGTCACTTTACACATAACACCTTACTAGAGGCATGTTTATACCTGTGTCTCTTTTTCTACTGGGAACTATTATTCCTGACTCCCAGAGTCTGGGGAGTGGCCCCACTGTGTGGATCCCTCCAGTCAAAGCCACAGCGTGGGCTCTAGGCTCACTCTCAAAGTCAGCAAGCCACATGTGGCTTTTCGTGTCAGCACAGTTACACTTTGTACAAAAGAATTAAGGTTTCTAAATCCCAAATAATCTGAGCCCCAATCGGGGGCATTGATTGTGGACTTCTAGGCCTTTCTTGGACTCGAAGGTGGACAACAGGACCAAGCCACTGTCAACTAAGGAAGTGCGTCAGCCGGGCGACGCCAGCTGCCAGCAGCTCGGGGCCTTGCTCTCTGGGGCTCTGCTGCTTGCACCGTCTCGGCATCTGCGGGGCTTTATGGTGACATTCCACAGGCTGGGAAGTCACTGGGTTCGCCATTTTACACCAGAGGAAGCAGGTCTTTGAAACTGGTGGTGACCTTTGGCCAGGCTGACGGGACCATGTTGGCTGTCTGGTTATGAGTGTAGTTCTTGCCCTGTGATGCCAGGTTTGTTTTTTAGTGCGGCATAAGTGTAAGCTTCTGTTTGTGTAGGAAGTCCTAGCCTTGCCCCAAAAAGAGGCCAAAAGAGGATTATAATCTTTTGAAACAAGATACTTGTTTTAAATAAATAATATAATTTTAAAATGTATCCTGTGTTTTCTCTGAATCACCAGTTTTCATTCCACATTGTGTTGTAACAGATAAAACAACACATACTTGGAATGAATCTGCACCTATTTGCCACATCATTTTAACTATGCGGCCTGTAACCTAATTAGCAGCTTTGCAGCCAGCATCTGTATCTGTCCCCTGGGCAGGAGGCCAGAAGGTGCAGCTGGAGGGAGAATGTGGGTCCCTGCGTCCTGCACGTGGCTCAGGCCAGGCCTGTCTGCCTTGACTCTCGGCATCTGTGAAATGAAGGTAACTTTCCATGGCACTGCAGTTACATGGGAGGGTAGGAGGCTATTGGCAAGGGCACCCCATGGCTGCAAGTGTGTTTTATTGATTAAACTAGGGCTTTTGAGGTGCCCTGGAAATCTTCTTCTGAACCCCACCTCTGTGTCTGTAGACCAGTTCTAACCTGAGAAAGAAGCTCTCCCTACAGACCCTCCATTGCTTGAGAAATAATTTGGGCAAGCGTGCTATTGGTTAAGGTTCATTCCCCACCCCCATCCCGCTGGATGTTGTTGGGTATCTGTTTACTAGGAGTCACAGGGGAGAGAAGGGACCAGCTGACCTCATGCAGCCAGGCTCTGATGACAGAGTGGGACACCCAGAGAAGATGAGGCCCCTGAATTCAAAACAGATGCCACTTTCATGGTGACAATAATGAATGTTTGAGTGACTGCCCTGACTGGGTCAGATAGACCAGGGTGGGGAGCCCAGTCCTGGAGGGAGCCCCATATAGCTCGAGGGGCGGGGGACAGAGCAGCAAGGCCAGGCATCCATGGGCACATGTCACTCCAATGTAAACAAAAACAAAAGAAAAGAGCATGCGGTGAACATTTCCTGCTCTGTGTGCGTGTGCGTGTGTGTGTGTGTGTGTGTGCGTGTGCTCCATACGTGAAGCTCTGTACTAGGCGATTACTTATTTTCTCTTGCCTGGCCTCTTTGGGAGAACAGAAGTACAAAATGGAAATTTGCATGTGTAGCTCTCAGAAGCAGCTTCCGAAACTTTGAGGACTCATAAAAGAGAAGAATGAATAACAGACCTGGGTCTGAATCCTGACTCTGCTTTGTCTTACCCATGTGACCTTAGGCTTCAGTTTCTTCCTCTATAAAACAGGAATTAACCCCAACTAAAAGGACTGTTGAGAACTGAATTCAACAGCTCCGCAAGCACAGGGCCTGGTGGCTTCTGCGGGAGTGCTCTTTTCCCTTTTTAATACCTTAATTTGCATCATTGTGTTAGATGTAGATGTCTACAGTGTCAGTTGCTGGAAACTACTCTTTCTGCAGTTGTGGTACTGACTCTAGCAGATTTATTTCATGAAATGTTGCCTACCGCTAGCATAAATCACTATGCATTTTATTTATTAATTGTTAAATGACAAGAAAGTATATATATTTTCTAAATCTTCTTCTGAGAATGGGATCTGCTCTTTCAAGCAAATGAATTCCATTTAGTGGGCTTAATTAGTGCCTCAGACTTAGCCTGGGCCCACCTGAAAGTGGTTCCATATGGCTAAGGGCAGAGCCGTGGGCTTAATATTTTCTGACACTGGAATCCAAGTGCCTCTTGCTCGATGCTGCCTTGGTTCTGGCCAGCTCTGTGACCTTTCCCCTGACTGGCTGCCCTTATTCCTACTCCCCCCAGCCCCCTGCATTTGCACAGGCTCACCCTGCCTTGGCTCACCCCACGGAGGACTTCCGTAGTCCTGGCCCACATTGCTGCAGCCACGATGTCCGGGCCTAGGGCAGAGCCGGGTGCTGCAGGTGTCTCTGCCTGCTTGGTCTTGGGCTTCTGATGTGATTTCCCACAAGCCCCTGACTAGCAGGTCCAGATGCCTCCCCAGCCCTCCGCCTCCTCTCTCACCTGTGCCTGGCATTCTGTACTGCGTGTGCGTGGACTCTCCCACTCAGCCTCTGTCTGCGGTGGCCACCATCGCTTTTACGCCCGCTTCTCTTGAAACAGGTTCTGGCCGGCGGTGTGCAGATGAGGGTTTATACCCTGCTGGGGGTGCAGTGGGCTGATTGGCAGCCTTTGCTGACTCCCCCGGTGAAAATACCTCCCCTCCCCCCACCTGCTTCCAAGCTACCAGCCTGACATTAATCAGCTTGAAACATTCCTGCAAATGCCCCGTTCAGCTCCAGCACCTCCTGCCCATCAGCTCTGGTCACAGGGGAAATGTCCCTTCTTCTACACATGTGGCCCCAGGCTCTCCTTCTGCTGACTCTGGCTGCCATCTGCAGTAGCCCTTGGCCCCTTTCTAGAAGACCCCAAACTCTGCATTCCCCTGTGTGAGCTCACATCCTGTTCAGTGATTTCCTTTTTCTGACGTGCTTTTCTTACTACCTATTTTTTCAGACAACCATTCAGTTTTTGAACTGCTCAGAGTCTATAATCTATGCTGACCCTGTTATCCCATCACCCCTCCCCCAGGCTCACTGGGGTCCTCCCCGCTCCTCAATCCGGGGCCTCTTCACCTCTGGGCTTCTGGGCTGGACGGCATCGGGGCCTCTCCCCGGCCCTGTGGCACCGTGTGCTCCTTCTGGATCACAGCTCTTCCTCTCTGACGCTGACTCTGGCTCTGCCCAGGCTAGAAATCCGCTTGTTATAATGTGTGTGGTTTCCTCCACTGCTTTTCCGAGTGGTCTCCCCTTACTCTTCCCTCTGCTGAGATGGAGGAGGAAGGTGTGCTGCAGTCGGGGAGCTGTGGAACTGCCTGTTCTCTTTGAATGTTTACACACCATATGCAGTGCATCTTTTTAAAATTTCCACTATGGTCATTCTTCCACATGGATGCCACCTGCCCTGGTATCTAGCAGTGTCATCTCTGCAGAAGCTTATCTCCGGGACTTTCTGGCAGTCCTGGGCCCCGGCTCTGGCTGGGAGACTGCATTCTGGCTCTGAGTGTATGTTCCCAGTGGGATCTTGTTCCTGAGGCATTCTCTCTATGACCCATTCAAACCCAGGTCTTCCAGAGCCTGAGTTCAGGCTGGGAGAGGTGCTGGGAGCCCGCCCCTGCTGGGACATAACCATCGCTGTCAGGCTAGGAGAGACCTCTACAGGCCTTGTCCTCAAGGCGGGGGCCATGGCCCTGTGCCCACCATACTTCCAGACACCCCACTCTGCCTTGTGTAGCCCTTCCCCCAGACACTGCCCCCTCATGTTGTCAGCGTGTGTGTTGGTGAGTCTCAGCCCCCTAGACCACACGACAGGCGCTTAGTTGATGTGCGGCACTGAAGCCTGTGCTCTCTGGCCACCGCACCAGTGTTGCTGTGCGTGTGCCTTCACGCCTCTCATTGAGATGTGGCTTCATGTTCCATGAGGAGAAGAACGTTTTTAATCAAACCGCTGGCTTTATTTTTGTGGGGCTACTTCTGAAGGGTAGATTTCCTAGTAAAGCACCCATTTCTTGTTTTTTTCAACCACATTTTTATCAGCGGAGCCAAAACCCATAACGAAGCATTCAAATCCCCGCCTCCAGATTTTGAATTGTAAAATAAAACTTGTTTTACCATGGATTTCCCCTTCCCCCATTTTGTAAAGCAGTTAATTTTAGGCAGGGATTCAGGAAGTGCCTACTCCCATTTTCCATCAAGCACGGAAATAGCTCGCGGGGCGCCCTCTCTCCGCCTCTTGGGAGCAGCTGGGGGAGTTCATTTTTGTGTGTTTCTAGGCATTTCAACTCCTGCCTTTCTGCGCACTGTGTGTGTCTGTGCACCCTCAACTCCAAATTACCCTGGAACTTTCCGAAGCCCGCAGACTTCACTTCTTTTCTTAATAAAGCTGTGTGCAAAGATCTGGGCTGTTAACCCTCCCTTGTCACTGGATACTGCCCCCTGTTCAGAAGGTCTTTAGAATAATTAACTCACGAGGAGTGGACAGAATGGCTGAATGGTTGCAATACTGTGATGTGAGAAATTCTGCTTTCAGAATCTTCATCTGAAACCTTTTGTTTTTTCAGAAGGTTCTTTACTTATAAAAAGCATTTGGAGGGGAGTCGATTGAACCTTAGGAGGTTGGTTAGAAAACTTAGCTCTGCCCAGCAAGAGCTAGGGTGGCCCAACCTTGAACAGCGGATGGGGTCAGTAGGAAGTAGACTTGTGGGCATTTTAAAGGTAGACCTGTAAGGATTGGCGTACCCACCCGGTGGGTCAGAGGCACGGTTCATGAGTAATTCTTAGGTTTTGAATTGGAGACACTGGGCAGAGAAGAATGCCATTGGCAGGATTTTGTGAACAGGGGTGGAAGTTTAGCTTCAGACCAGCAGGAACCAGTTTAGGTTTCATGGAATATGTTTATGTGGACATTAGAGTTAAATGGAATGCCATTATCAAGATTTTGTGAACAAGGTTAGCAGTTTAGCTTCAGACCAGCAGGAACTAGTTTGGGTTTTGTGGAATATGTTTATGTGGACATTAGACTTAGCCAGTTGGCCATTTGCAGCCCAATGCTTAATTTTAAAAGATTTGATAAGTTGTGAACTCTTAGGGTTTCTCATGTTTTCCTTTCTTGTCAGCTTTCTTTAGATCAAAGGACAGTTGGTAAAACCCAAACTATTCATCATGTTATTCTTAAACACTCTTGTCAAAATGTACTTCAGGGAAAATTTCTTTGGTGCCCCCCTTTGTGGAATTTGCCATTTTCTTCTCTGAATAACTGTTGTGTTTGTACCTTTTCTTCCACTGTAAACTGAATTTCGAAGACAACTACTAATTCTTTCTCATCTCCGAGTGCCCCAAAGTGTGATATTTGACATGCCATTCTGCAATGAATGAATAAGAGGTTGAGACAACTGACCCAAAGTTTGGAGAAGTGACCAGTTCATTTATTTGTGCTATTCCTTTTCTTTATGGATGACCACTGAACATTGACTGTCAGAGCCCTGCGCTTCACTCTGGAGGGCCGTTTTATTTGAGATCCTGCGATCCCCTCCCTAGGGGTGACCACTTCCTCTGCCTTGTCATTAGCAACAGGTCAGTGGAAGCCAGGGCTTGATGTGAAGAGCCTGCTGCTGATTTCATATGGAAACTTCAGATGGCCACAGACCCCCAAGAAGCAGGAGTTAGGGGTGGCATTAGCTGATGTCATCGCCCGAGGCTCTGCTCCCTGTGAGCTCAGTGCCGTCCTGATGACAGAGCCTCGGCTCTCACAGGCAGTGGGACCCCCTCCTGCTCAGGAACCCCGTGACCAGAACCCCGCCTTTCCCAGCAAGAGGCTGGCTTGGTTGAAAATACAGACATCTGCTTGCCTGCTCCCTGGTGGATGTGGCACCCACCCCTCATTTTAAAAGCCTCTGAAAACTGTGCTTTGTTTTAGTGTTTGTTGCTGCCTCCTTGGACCTTTTCCTTTGAAATAAGAAGAGGGTATTACAAAATCACAGGAGCAGAGGGTCATAACATTCCTGTGCTCTTCTCTTGAAGCAGAAATAAAAGCACATCTTGTTTGTATGTCTTCTGAAGAAGGGGCCTTGCCACTGGGCCTTGAAGCACAAGCACCTGCCCAGTAGGAGGTGGGCAGGTGGCTTTCCAGGCAGAGGGAGCAGCCTGGGCTGAGGCTTATGGATGGGAGGTGGGGTTAGGTAAGGGAGTTGAGCCTGGACCACGTTGGCTGCAGATGAGGACAGAGGAGAAGAAGAGATCAGGTGCGAGGAGTCCACAGTGCCAGACCCTGGAATCTACAGTACGGCAGGTGGGGTAGCCTGCCCGCAGGCAGCTGTGTCTTCCATGATGGCCTGCGCATCAGACACATGGGGCCCAAACCCAGCCTTCCTGCCACTGGCCAAACAGAGTGCTGTGGTAAGGGGCTACCTTCACTGTGGGGTTGCCAGAGCCATGACAGAAAGCCAGCGTAGGGTGGATATGAGATGATGACTCCCTGTCATTCATGAGTGGGATTAGGGATCGCTGGCACACAGTTGGAAAGGGGGCCATTTCTGGTGCCAGTAATTAAGGTCCCCATTCAGTAGGCCCATACAGCTTCTTCAGAGTCAAGTATTTTAACTTGTATGTTAAGCATGAATAAATCAAAGCAAAATCAAAAAGCGTTCCTTCATTTGCTTAGACCTCCAGTTCAGTGGTTTCGGATGTTCATGGTGTCAAGCATAGCATTCGGACCCGTCCTTCTAGGAGCCTGTAGGATCGCTCTCAGGAACTGGCTGTGACTGATGGGGCCATGCACACATCAACATGATCCCGGGCCATCTCTGTAGGATGCGACTCTTGGATTTCACTATCCCACTCAGCCCTGTGGTCCCAGGCACTGGTTCTTCCCTGCCTTCCTCCAGGTGAACAGGGCAGGGTGAGGGACATGTCTGTTTTGCCCTGGTTAAGTATTATCACGAATCGGTCTCATTGCTACAGCCTCATCATCAGAAAGTTGTCTCCGGAAATGCCTAGTCTGAACAATATGGAGTTTGTGTGTCAGGAGAGAGGCAAAGTCTGTATGGCTGGCCGAGATGGCCTTTGGTGGCTCTGCTGCTTTGAAAGGCCGTGTGGTCCCCTCTCACCCCATTCCAATCTAATAGTGTATATTTGATATAGTCTCTTTGTCAAGACTTTCCTGTGATCTTGAGGTTCACATCCACCCTGTGATGTAGTATTATCCCCATTTCACAGATGAGGAGGAAAATTGAGTTCACAGAGGACAGTCTCCGTAAATTCATCAGAGCCAGCTGGGAGAAGCAGAGGGCGTGCCCTAATTTCAGTCTCTGGATGCAAAGACAGAGCTTTTTTGGTTCTGTCCAGTCACTCTGGGGCTTGAAACAGTTTATATATGGTTTAAAATATATGTTTGTTTAAAACTGAAGCTCACATTCAACACCACCACATACTGTGCACGTTCAGCCTGATGCGTTTTTCGGTGAATCGCAGCATAGATGGACGAGAGGCTGCCTCTCTGCCTCTCCACCCACTGGCTGGTGTCCTGGGTCATGTCTCCCAGCCTCGTGCTGAAGCTGCAGTTGCTCTCTGCCAGCCTCTTGCCCCCACCATCGGCGGCTGAAATCTCCTCATCTGTGACAGCTCATGGCCTCACTGCTGCTGTTTGCTTTTTCAAGTGCTGATTTCGAGCCCCTTCCCTCCACTTCCCGACACACAGCACTGAAGGATGGCATTCCGGTGCCCGGCACACTCATCTGGGCATGCTGGGGCTGTGTGCATTGCTGGGCACACTATTTCTGTTCCCTGTTGTTGCCTAACAAATCCCCTGTACCCTCAGTGGCTGAAACCAACAAATTGTGATGGATTCGTGAGTTGGCTGGGCAGTGCTTGCTTCATGTGGTGCTATCAGGGGGACAGGGTGGCCAGAAGGTCATAAACGCCCTCATGCCCGTTTCCAACGGTTGGCGCTGGGCACCTTGGTGCCCCCTTGTAGGTGTCTCTGTGCAGCCATTCAGATTTCCCTTCATTATGGGGGCTGGGCCCAAGAATGGGATGCTCCAGGTGAAGGTGGCAACTGCAGCTGCCTAAGGCCAGGCTTCGGAGTTCTGCCATATTCCACTGCTCACAGCAGGCCACAGGGCAAACCCAGGATGAGCCCAGATTCAAGAGGAGCAGGGACAGACTCTACCTCTTGATGGAGGAATGGCAGAATTCCTTTACAGAAGACCTTGTGTGATGCCACCGTCTTTGAAAACACAACCTACTAAACTAATTCAGACTATAGAATGCAGGGATATTATTGTAGAGGTAATCATCAATCTCTTCTAATTAATTAAAATGTAAATTGCTCACAAATGTCAGTGTCAGTACTTTATTACTTTATTATTAATTATAGATGGCTGGTGAGAATTGTAGGCTGATCAGATGTAGCTGGTGAGGAGTGCATGAGTTGGGACCCGGATTTTCCTTGTGGAAATGGATCCAGTAATGTTGATGCAGTGAAATCTTGGCCCTTGATATTATAATGCTCCAATAAAGAGACTGTTCAACAACTCAGTACTACCTTTTAATCTTTCTGCAGTTAAGTTGGATTTATGATTTATGAGTTTTTCTTCCTGTTCTTTTGCAAGCCACTAGCATTTTTTTCAATCACCAGATGTCCTCTTTCTCTTTTTAAAAAGATAAGGCCTAGGACTGTGGTAAGTGTCGGCCTTCGGGGGTCTGTAGACGCTGATTCTGCCTCTGTGGGCCTCTGCTGCACCATGAGATGCTTGGCCTCTCTGCTCAGCCCTGGTCTTGTAAGACAGACTCACTGCAGGAAAGCGTTCAGGCCCCCGAGCGATCCTGTCCTGTGCCCTTTGCTGGGACTTGTGTCTACAGCATGCAAGTGATCCTGAAAGTGTACTTTTCAGCCACTTTGAGAAGCCCCTGGACATTGTTCCAACAATAGGTTCACATTTGATTTCTGATCTGAGACAAATAATGGTGACATAATGGATGCAGGATACTGTGCTTTTGCTTTAAATCTACTATATTCCCTACCAGTGGTAACTTGTTTGCCTGAGGCCAGGGAAGGCCTGGCCCTGCCTTGTGGGCCATGGGCCTCAACTGGGTAAAGGTAGCCAAAGTTAAACAGCTACACGGCCTAAGTAAAGGAATAAAAAACAAGGTTCCGGAAGGTTCAGCTAAGCCCATCTGGGATAGGGGCACAACTCTTTTCTCTAAAAATTATTAGATTCCATAGAGCTGGATTGAAAAGGGAAACTGAGACCCCCAGAGGTGAGGAGAGCCGAGACCAAGCCGAGGCCAAGGACTGGGGAAGACTGGGCCTTTCTTTTTTCTTTTTACTATGCCACAAACATGATCTTCACTAGCTGCCTGTTAACTGTAAGGAAAAATATAATGACCTGATTCCAGGAATTTTCCTTCTCTTTCTCTTCCGCTCCTGTCCGTTCTTAGCCCGCAGGCTGAGAAGGTTTAATTGCGTCTGCTGGGCGGGTGTTTTCTCATGGGGATTAGAGCAGGCCAAATTGGGCTTTAACGCTTAGTGGGATAACAGAGCTTCCTGAGGAATGTGAACCTAATTAGGGATTCCAGGGTCAAGCCTGACAAAGGAGACACAGAAGCAAAGTTAGGGCAAGCTCTTGAAGGAAGGAAAGAAAGTTATTAAAGTCTCGAATGTCCTCATTTTGTACTGCCGTTCTTTGTATAGATACGCTGTTGTTTGCAGGCTTGTGTTGAAAGTCTGACCCTAGGCCTCTCTTCAACCCTCCACGGAGCCCCCTGTCCCCAGGCACCATTGGAAGAGCATCCTTGAATGATGAGTAAGGCCACCTTTGGCTTGTCAGGAGCCCCCGGCCTCACCTGGGGGACCCAGCTCCTGTTGGTGTGCCCAGAACGTTCTGTGTGGACCTGACGTCTCCAGCGGTCCTATCAGACCTTTGATTGTTAGTGCTGGGGGGTTGAATTTTATTCCCCCAAATTCAAATGTTGAAGTCCAAATCCCCAGAACCTCAGAATGTGGCAGGATTTGGAGATAAGGTCTTTAAAGAGGTAATTAGGTTAACATAGGGTCATTAGGGTGGGCCTAATCCAGTATGACTGGTGTCCTTAGAAAGACCAGGACACAGACACACACAAGGAATAGCTATGTGAGGACACGGGAGAAGGTGGCCATCTGCAGGCCCGGGAGAGAGGCCTCAGGAGGAACTACCCTGCCCACATCTTCTCAGCCTCCTAGCCTCCAGGGCTACGGGAGGATAAACGGCTGTGGTGTTAGCTGCGCGTTCTGTGGTATGTTGTTACGGCAGCCGCCCCCCACCCGAGCTAAGACTGTTGGTTATCTAAGCAGATAAAACACTTGGGTCAGTGTCAGCACTGGGAATGAGCAGACTTTCCTTTTGTGATTATTCTCCTCACCCTGCCCTTATAATAGACGATAATAATGGTAATACAAACACATGAACAATGCATCCGTTTTCAATCTTAACTAATGGGTGAATTAAAGATCTTGCTATTTTATTGATCAGTAACATACAATGTAAGAAGTCAAAGCTGTGATATAACAGAAGTACCTCTTCGTAAAAGCTTCACCCTCCTTGCAACCAGGCTGCTACTTGGTGTAGAGATTAGAGAAGAGTCCCAATCCCCAATTATATCATAAGGTCCTGGTGGTCAGCAAATATTTGGCATCCGTATCTGTTTTTCCCTGGCTAGTTCAGGGCCTCAGAGGTAGGTTACCTCTGACTGTTTTTATGACTTAGGAAAGAAAATACTGCCATCTTGGCATCATCATGAAGTGTCTTTAAAAATAGTTGTTTTGGTTAAGATAAAACAAAAGGAAACTTCATTTCTGAGTCTTTGCAACTTAGAGTTAAAATTATTATGATTAAAGTAATTTTATGTGTGATAGAACTTGTGCATAAGGTGATGTCTCTGTATTTGACTTCACTCAGTGTGTTGCTTTCTCCCTTGTCTGCAAGGTTTGGCAAGGTCAGTGGCTGGCCCGTTTGTCTCTACTCAGTTTCCGCTTATTTTGCACCTGGATGCTGGTGGTGTGTGGTGGTGTGCATTTGTGGAACGCGTTTCATTACTGCGTGTTGGTACTGTTGAGCTGATCCTCCCCTCCAGAATCCTGACATGAGCAAGGTTTGCCCAGGCCTGCTTGATACCACAGTAGAGACTTCACCTGTGGACAGAATGACCTAGAGAACAAGCAGGAAGAAACGATTAGAGGAGCCCAAGCCTCCAGGCTTTCCCTGTAGTGGCTGCTTGTGTAAAAGCATACTTGACACTTGAGGGTGCTCGCTTCAGTTCCTTTTTTTTTTTTCGAGACGGAGTCTTGCTCTGTCACTCAGGCTGGATTGCAGTGGCACCATCCCAGCTCACTGCAACCTCCTGGTTCAAGCAATTCTCCTGCCTCGGCCTCCTGAGTAGCTGGGATTACAGGCACGTGCCACCACGCCCTGCTAAGTTTTGTATTTTTAGTAGAGATGGGGTTTCGCCATGTTGGCCAGGCTAGTCTGGAGCTCCTGACCTCAGGTGATCCGCCCACCTCGGCCTCTCAAAGTGCTGGGATTACAGGCTTGAGCCACCGCGCCCGGCGTCTCTTCAGTCCTTACTTCATGTTTCTGTGAGGTTCTGGGAAGCTGATTCACGCGACCCACCATGACTGGAATTTTTGATGATGTGGAACAGATAGAATTAAATTTTACCTTTATTCTCTTTATACAGGATATGTATGTTTATACAGAATATGTAGTGCATCTGTTATACCCACACGGTTTTAGAGAATCTGATGGAAAAATGTCACTTTCTATATGGCTGTTTACAAAATGAAATTTAATAAGAAACAACAATAAAAGCTGAGTTCGGAGTTTTATTGTGTTCATCAAAAGGAAAACAATGTCTATCAAGCACAAGGAGAACTGAGTTGTCCTTCATTTCTCCCAGGACTTAGATCTCCCAGAAGTAAGCAGAGAGGGATTGGTTCAGGTTTGAAGAGTTGATGTCACTCCTTACTGAGGAAAGTCTGCACCTGAGGCCCTGTGTCTGTCAGCACTGAGGGTGATGGTGGTGGGACCGGTGCACCTTGGGTGAAAGCACTTTCTAAGGCAGAATGTGCTTGTTGGCTGAAGTGCTTTCATTCACTTGGGGGATGGAACTGCAGGGCTGAGCTTTGTTGTGTGTGCACACACACAAACACACAGAGATACATACAGATATACACCCACACACAGAGAAACACACAGACACACTCTCACGTCGATACACTCACATGAGGCATAGGTGCACATAGAAACACACAGAGACACACTTACAAAACTCACGGTTTCAAACATGCACATTCATACATTCTCACAAGCACACACGCTCACACCCACCACACTTTTACACTCCCATGCACACAACACTGACTCATCCACTCATACGCAAACTCACAACACTCTCAAACTTACACACAAAATAATACATTTTCAGATATCCACAGTAAAATATGCCTAGTCAAACACAGACACCACCACATGGATACAGTCAGCCACACTCACACACCCACACTCACCCACACTCATACTCACCCACACTCACACATATGCTCACCCACACACTCACATTCCCAAGGACACAGTCATGACGTGGTGGCCAGCCTTTGCCCCTCTGCCCCTCTGTCCTGTGGACCTGCGGGTTTGGAGACAAGGTTATTGATGCCTGTGTACCCAGGCACCCACGTAGCCGGGTGTGGGGCGGGCACAGCAGTGTTTGTTTGTGGTTTCCTTGGGAACAGTTGATTAGGTCCCAGGATAGCCGAAAGCAGGCCATAAAGAGGCTCTCAAACAGGTTTCATAGAGGGGCCCTCGCCACCCACCATGGGAGGGACGGATCCCGGGGATGCCACAGCCCATGGCTTTTGTCCCACAGCCCCACAGCCCATGACCCACTGCCTTCTCTCCAGCCTTCTGTAGCTGCTAACGGGAGCTGCTCTGCCCCCTTCTTTGTCTCACTGTTGTCACCTCTTGTCACCCTAACCCCTGAGGGAGTTGCTCATTATGAGAGGGCGCAGCTCCTATCAGGAGGGGAGTCTGGAGCTGGGGCAGCAGCTGGCGTCGTCTCTGTGAGAGTTCCCGTGGCTGGCACTGGCCATCTCTGAGACGCAGCTTCTCATACACAGAGTGGGGGCTCTCTGGCCTTACTGTGAGGGCTACAGAGAAAGACCTGCAGATGGGGCACTGTTCCATGTTTAGCTGATTTGAGTCCACACATTGGATGAGCCGTGGGCCTCCCCGGGAGTGCGCCTTGACTGCCTGGTTCTTGTCTCATCCTCTCACGCCCCTGCGGCTCACTCAGCATCACGTTACAGAGCAGGCAAAGCGCAAGGCCAGTGGGTGCCCACCTAGACCCTTGGCCATGCCACCGCACACATTCCAGTCATGCTGGCGGTGCACTGATGGGGCCAGGCGCAGCTCAGAGGCTCCTGGTTAACATCTGCAGGACAGTCTCAGGGGATGCAGTGTGCCGGGACCCTCCCAGCCCTGCAGTGTTGGGTGGCTACACTGTCTCTGTATAAGTCAAACTGGCATGTTAAGAACATAAGTGCTAAAGCAGTGTCAGCTTCTTTGTGCCAAGGAAGGCCAAACCCACCTGGAGTTGGCCCCAACCCACAGTGCTTCCCTCTATTCAGTGAAAAGAGTGAAAGAACCCCACAGTGCTGGGGAATGTGTGATCAGAGCTGGAGTTTGAGGTGAGGAGAGCAAGCAGGTGTGCCTCACTCCCTTACCTGGCTCCATCCACAGGAGATACCCTCCTGATGCATGGGAGGCGGGGCAGCCTGTAGATCAGCAGAGCAGGCTCAGTGGAGAGCTGTGTGCGCTCTGGTGGGGATGCAGCTCTGCCCATGGAAGCACTGTGCTTCTGCCTCTGCTAAGGCTGAAGAACAGCAAGTGACACCTGACTGTCCAGCAAAAGCAGCTGATCGCACCGCTGCACAGTCCCCATAGGTTCCTTGGTGCTGAGCAGGCCGGCGTGAGCATCCCCAGCCCGGCCGCCTCGTCCCATGGTTCTGTCTGTGGTCAGCTTACCTGCCTTAGTATAAGAGAGAAAAAGTGTGACGGAAATACAATGTCTCTTCAGGAACTTCCTGTCCTGGAATATGGTTTTAGCCACATTGAAGGAACAAGTGCCCTCCGTGTTCACTTGGTCATGGTTTTTACTAAATTAGATGTTTGCACTTAGAGAAACAATGAGTTTTCTCTTTATTAACAGGTAATTCTTTGCCTCTAGAATGTCCCCCTTCCCTCTGGTTGGTGTTCCATGAGCATTTTTATTTGCAAATCCACTCTCACAAAAGGTCTTTCCTGAGACATTTTTGTCTGTATTTTGTAACAGCACATATGCGAACAGACAGTAGGGCCTGTGACCGATTCTCTTGGAAGAGAGGACTAAGTTCAGTAGGATGCGAATGTGGAGGCTCAGGGCAAGGCTGCCTACCATTTGCTCTGCAGAACCTGGGAGCTGCTCACCCCCCACTGTTCCCCAGCTCACTTTCTTAGAAACGATTCATTTTATGCAGTTTCTATTACGTGAGCCGTAAGCTCTGTGGGGTTGGGGACCAGTCTTCTTCTTTTCCAAGTGAAGTCCTGGCAGGAGAAGACTGTCAGTGAAAATGTGCGGGACAAGTGATGGATGGAGTTCGGGCGTGCCAATTCCAGAGCCCCTTAGCCATGTAAGCCGTGGATGATCTGGGGCGAGATGGGACTCGGGCAGTCCCGCCTTACACAGCTCACCTCTCCTTTTCTGTAGGACATCCTGGGGCCAGGCCAGGTGTTGGGCAGTTATTGCACCCCGTCTGGCCATAGAGGAATGTGGGAACACACAGACCTGGCTTTTGGACGAAATCCTTAAGTTACTGCTGTCTTTAAAACTCAAGTTTCTGACATTGCACAGGGCTTTTCTTTTCATTGTCTCAACAAACGCATGCTTCCATACAATGAATTTTAAAAATGTATTATAGATTCTATTTTTAAGGGAGTTTTAGATTCATACAAAAATTGGACACACTCAGGCCGGGTGCGGTGGCTCACGCCTGTAATCCCAACACTTTGGGAGGCCAAGGCAGGTGGATCACGAGGTCAGGAGATTGAGACCATCCTGGCTAACACAGTGAAACCCCGTCTTTACTAAAAATACAAAAAATTAGCCGGGCATGGTGGCAGGCGCCTGTAGTCCCAGCTACTCGGGAGGCTGAGGCAGGAGAAAGGCGAGAACCTGGGAGGCGGAGCTTGCAGTGAGCTGAGATCACGCCACTGCACTCTAGCCTGGGCAACAGAACAAGACTCCGTCTCAAAAAAAAAAAAAATTGGACACACTCTTCTTCCTCTCCATATGTAAACATCTTCCATTCCTGTGGTACATTTGTTACACTTGATTAGCCAATATTGATACAGTCTTAGTAACCAGAGCCCTTCGTTTACATTAGGATTCTCTCCTCGTGTTGTACATTCTGTGGGTTTAGACAAATGCAGAATGACGTGCATCCATCATTACAGTATCAAGCAGAATAGCTTCATGGCCTTAAAGAGTCTCTGTGCTCTGCCTGTTCCTCTCTCCCTTCTAATCCCTTTCACTGACCTTTTCACTGTCCCACAGTTTTGCCTTTTCCAGAATGTCACAGAGTTGAAATCATACAGTATGTGGCCTTTTCACAGTGGCTTCTTTCACTTAGTAATATGCATTTAAGTTTCCTCTTTGTGTTTTCCTGCCTTCATAGCTCATTTCTTTTTGTCACGCTTGATATGCCATTGCAGGAATGCTGACAGTGAGTTTGAAAGGCAGGGGCCCTGATTCTTTGCACATTTCTTGCCTGCATGTCACATGTGGAGTGAGGCAACAAGATGCATGTGTGCGCTGAGTAGATACCATGCTTGGGGGGAGATAAGTCACACCACTCTGTTAACCATTGGGTCTCCTTGTCTGGCTGTTTCCACCATCCTGTAAGGTTTTGTTTGTGACTCCCTCTGTTTCCAAAGCCGTTTTTGTTTTGTTTTGCTTTACATGTATTTGTTTACTTATTCTCTCATGCATTCATCAAACTTTAATGTACACACATGTAGTTGAGGACACACAAATGGAAAAGGTGTATTCCTGCTGGCCAGCTGCTATGAGTGTGTAGGGGACAGCTAGTTCATGGTGGGGCCAGGGGCCCTGAGAGAGGACCCCTGCCCCAGACATCCGTCTGAGTCAGAGCCCTGGTGGAGTAATCATGTGTCCCAGACACAGGAACGACCATGTGTCACATACTCCCTAAGGACCGGACTGCGTAAGATAAGCAAGAGGCTATAAATAGTTGTCCTGGCAAGAGCCAAGGCCATGCCACCACCCACCCCAAACCACAAGGACAATTAGTCAGATCTCTGAGATTCTCTAAGATTCTCCTTCCATTGCACATTTTCAGAAAACTCTTTGAGAAGGCAGTTGCCGGGGATCTGGAGGGGGCAGTGCCAGGAGAAAGCTAAGGAGTGAGGTCACTCACCAGGAGCCGAATCCTGTTTGCTGGCGCCTGGCTCCTGAGGGGCCCCCCAGAGCAGCATAATGCCAGTCTGGCCCCCTTAGTCCCTGTCCTCAGGGAGAGCTCTGTGCCTGTGAGTGGGGCCCCTGCCCTGTGCCAGCCACTCTTCTGAGCTCCTCACATGCCGTCTCTTAATTCTCACGGTGACCTTGCCCGGAAGGCACTATTGTTACCTGTAGTTTTCAGATGTGGAAACTGAGGCCCGGAGAGATTAAAGGCCAAGGTCCCGTGGCTAGTAAGTGGTGGCGATCCTTCCCAAGGTGGGGTCTTTGCCCTGCAGGACTGGTGGCTCCGTGTGCCTGTAACTAACTGCCTCTCCTGACCTTGTTTGAGCCGCCTCGCCTCCCTTGCTTTCTTTGTCTTTCCCAGGGAGCTCTCGGTCTTCAGAGACTCTGATGGAGTCAAAGTCTCCTCTCCCATCTCTTGTGCCGAATGGAATAACCACGCTGACATTGCCACATTCAGACTCTTTTCAGTTCTACTTGTAGAAATAGTTCTAGAAAAAGTGGCCCCTTGTGTAGAGAATGCATGCCCCTGGGTGAGGATGGGAGGAGTAGGGGCTTGAAGACTGCCAGGGAGAGCCTTCCACCTCCTTCTCTGGGCCCCACTCCCAAGCTCCCCAAACACGGACCGACTCGGAAGTTTCCATCCTCGAGGTCTACCAGTTCTTTGTGCAAGTAGGGGCTAAATTTTGTATCTATGAGTGATTTGCATTTTTCTTGAAGGGGAGGTCCCATGGTTTCCATGACATTAGCAAAAAGGACAGGGACTTTCCAAAAGTGAACAAACCCCTGGACTCTCTTAACTAAATCTTGTCAGTCTTGATCTGCTACAGCTTTGTGGTCGGAGTGAGGTTAGAGACAGTTTCATTCAGCCTTTGGGAGCCTGGCTTGATTATGATGCTAATTTTTTCCCGGAGAATCCGTTTGCTTATCTGTTTCTTCTGTCTTTGAAAGGTGGTGATTCCCTGCGGTGTGCAAGCCGGACTGGAACAGGTAAGCCCTTTGCATTTCTTTGGCTCCATTGTTCTATCCTGTGGGACTAAGTCCTTTCTTGAAGCTGGGCCCTCTTTGGGGATCTTTTGGCTTCCTCTAGGATCCATGCCCTCCCTTTGACCTGTAGCTTTCATTCCCAAGGCTCTCTCTGAGGAGGCTGACCATGCTGCACTGGCCATTTGCATGGTTTTTTAGAGAAGAAGATCCGCTGTGCCTTTGCGGGAGCTGCCTTCTATCAGTAATAGTTACCTTCGGAGCGAATCTCCCCAGGCTGAGTTTCCTTGGCTATAAAGTGAAGACAGCACAAGTCTGTTGTCTTAGTGATAAAAACCTGGAGAGTGAGGGTGCCTGGGTCGCCGGGTGGCAGTGGACAATGTCGTGTAGTGGTTTGTAGACTGACATCCAACTCTGACAAATACTGGGTGTGTGTGTGTGTGTTCAAATCGGATTGATTTGTAAATACAGTAGCCCTTTCTGTTTGGCTTGTGATTAGGCAAATTTAAATTGCTGTCTGCTTTTCAAATGCAGCTCCTTGGAAGGTCGTGGTACCTCCTGGTGTTTTATTTGCCTCCACCCTTTGGAGCTAAGGGGGTGAATCTTTGTTTCTGAGGGCTTATTGCAGGATTCTGAGGGCTTGCAGGATAACTGAAAGGCTCACTGTGCCTAGACAGTAGGACACAGGACCCTCTTCTCTCACTGCAAATCAGAAGCGACTCCCTGGGAGGGAGATGGGAAGCTGCGTCTTGCTGCTGGGGAAGTGTGTGCAGGTTCGGCCTCCCCGGTGGGGTAGGGAAACAGGTGCGCCGTGGTTCCTCGTGGATGTCTGTCAGGTGTGCTGTTGCCCGTACTTCTCAAGCAGGGCAGGGCTTACTGCCCCTGGCTCCCCCTAGCTTCACCATACACAGAATCTGGGGTGTTGTGCTGGAGATTTGGCAGTCTTCTGGGTTGTGAGCCTGGTGACCTCCAGACATGGAAGTGGCTAACTGCCTCTGTCTTGTGGTGCAGTAGGACATCCTTCCCCAGGCTCGGCCAGCGGCGCCTGTGTGGCAGCTTCCCTGCTCTGATGAAGTCGAGATCAGATCCTGGCTGCAGTGACTGGGCTCTGCTCTTGCCCCCTGCCCTCCTGAGCCTTGGTTTCCTCCTTAAGCCATTGGGCATGGGGGCGGCTCTCTAACCTCATCACTTGAGTGGCCGAGCCCTGCCCTCTCCCCCTGCCGACCTGAGCCTCAGTTTTCTCCTTTACGCAGCGGCCATAGGGGTGCTCTCTAACCTAGCTGCGGACGAAAGAAGAGGGACTATGGGCTCAGGCCTGTCACAGAAGCCTGGTCACAGGCAGGGTGCCCTTATTATGCTCCTTTTAATGCTGTCACGTGGTGTGGTCTCTTTGCTTCTGGAAGAGCACAGTATGCATTTGAGGTCATAGGAACATGAAAAAAATCTCACTCAGAAACCTAAAATATTGAGAAACTTTGAAAAACATGTTGCAGCATCAAGAGCTGAGGCCATCCGGGGTGGGCGCCTGCCCGGCCGTCCTTGCTGGCCTCAGCTGTGTCCCCAGGCCTGTGATCCACTCTCACTCCATTCTTCTGTAGCACTCACCGCCGACGGCGGGTAGGGTGGGGCAGCGGGGGGAGTGGGGGGACTTGGGGGAGTGTCTTTGCATTTGGTTTTGACAGGCTGCGGTTTGTGACCGATTTCCTCAGGCTTGTCACAGGCCCCAGGAGCCCGGGGCTGAAGCCCAGGTGGTCCCAGAGCTGTGTGCCTGTCCCAAGGCCCTGGCTGAAGCCTGTTTTCCTGGTGGCAGCTGAGGCTCTCCCACCTTGCAGACAGTTCCTTGCCCTCAGATTTGTTGGAGAGCCCTGGACATCAGAGGCACCAGAGGGCTAAAGCCGTGTGCCGGGTCTAAAGACGCGGGTTGCAGGGCTGTCAACAGCCGGGACAGGCCAGAGCCCCATCCTGGCTGCTTAGATGTTGTCACTGTGCCCCCTGGAGCCCAGGGTCCCAGAGAGGAGTCTTCAGTCTCCTGGAGCACGGCCCTCCCCCTGCATCAGGACACGGCCTCCCTGTTAATCTTTTCACAGGTGTGGTTGCTAAGCGATCTGGCTCTTCTAGCCCAGCCTGGCTCCTGCCCACTCCCCTTGCTGCTCTGTGTGTGTGTGTGTGTGTGTGTGTGTGTGTGTGTGTGTGTGTGTGTATTATGTATGTAATTGTTTTAAGTATATGAATACACACATGCATGCAGTTGTTATATGTATATGAATAGACATGCATGTTATGCATGTAATTATAGGTATACGAACACATGCATGCATGTTATACATGTAATTGTTATATGCACACAAATGAATATGTACGTGTTATACATGTGTCAGCACATGAATACATACATGTGCCATACATACGAGTGTTATGTATGTGAATATATATATATTAGGTATGTAGTCTTTATATGTGAGTGTATATGTGTGTCATGTAATTGTTAATATGAATGTTTCTATGCATATATTATGTATATAAATATTACATATGTGAATGTATGTGTCTTGTATGTAATTGTTATGTGTGTAGGTTTCGAATGTAGTTGTTAATATATCTGAGTGTATATGTATATGTGGATAATGTAATTGTTACCTGTGTGTGAATGTATGGATGTGTGTGTTTATTATGTATGTGAGTTTATGTGTATGTGAATGTGTGTGTGTGTGTGTGTGCATTTCCCTGAGACGAACATGTGTGAGTCCACTCCGTACTAAGCTCTCTGTGGCCTTTTCAAATTGCCTTGACCAGATGGCCTCCAGGTGTGGTCCCTGGACCTGCAGCCTTAGCATTGCCTGGGCACCTATAGAAATGCACATTCTCAGGCCCCAGCCCAGACCTGCTGAATCAGGAACTCGCACTGGAGCCCAGTGATCGGTGCTTTAACAAACCCTCTGGCAAGGTTGATCAGCTCAAGTGTGGGAATCCTGGCTGTGAGCTGAAACTGGGGCAGGGATCAGCCTGTGGGCGTGCAGTCAGGGGTGGCCTTGGCAATGCCTGCCTTTTGGGCTGCTCTCCCCATGTGGTGGTGTGGGGCCATCCGGGGTGGGCGCCTGCCCGGCCATCCTTGCTGGCCTCAGCTGTGTCCCCAGGTCTGTGGTCCACTCTCACTCCATTCTTCTGTGGCACTCACCCCCTACGGGTGGGTGCGGTGGCGGGGGGTGTGGGGGAGCTTGGGGGCGTGTCTTTATGCTTGGTTTTGACAGGCTGCGGTTTGTGACCGATTTCCTCAGGTTTGTCATAGGCCCCGGTGGCCCCAGAGCTGTGTGCCTGTCCCGAGGTCCTAGCTGAAACCTGTTTTCCTGGTGGTAGCTGAGGCTCTCCCACCTCGTAGACAGTCCCTTGCCATCAGATTTGTTGGTGAGCCTTTGATGCCAAGACACCCGGTTCCCTCACATCTTTATTTTGCATGCAGCTTTCTCCCCTGAACAGGGCAGTGCTGTCTTCCTCCTGGCGTGGAGGAGTAAATGGAAGGATGGATGTGGCAGCCCAGCCCGGCCTGAGCACTCTTCTGCCTCCCTGCTGGGTGGCCTTGTAGAAGCAGACCCTCCTATTTAGTGGAGCTCGGGCGGCAGGGTTTCCACCTGCACAGTGTGGCTTCTCAGGGCAGAAAGCACAGAATCTTTTTCTTCTTTCCTGATCCTGTCTGGGCTGAGTCTTCTGGCACTGTGATCCCTGGCATTTTGGATGGGCATGAAATTGCTTTCAGATAATACTGACATCCCTGATGTCACCTGGGGTGTCACTGTGCCCTGTGGGACCTGGCCAGGTCACCTGATAGCTGTTTTTTTTTTTTTTTTTCCTTTGTTACCATTCATTGAGTACCTATTCTGTCTCAGATGCCCTGCCCTCCCTCACCTGCTGGAGCTCAGAAAAGTGAAGAAACTCCCACATCACCCAGACACTAAGTGGCTTCTGTTCTCTGGGGTGTCAGTGCCCCTGCATGGCCCTCTGTGACCTGCCCTCAGACCTGGCTGCCCTTCTGCTCTGTCCTGTGCTGGAGGCCCCTCCCACACCTGGAGTTCACCTGGCACCTGTACCCACCCCCAGCGCCTGCCTTTGCTCTGTAGCTAACCTGAGGGGCGTGACCCCTTTGGAGAGGTTCTAGAATAGCTTCATCCCAGCATGTTTTATCGAGGTGAGCTGCCGGGTCTGTCAAAATTCCTGGAGTTGCACTGGCTGAGGGCATGATTGTTTTGAATCCCTTGGGCCTAATTCCCTGGTGGGGCAGAAAGAAGGCGGTGATGAACCATGCCAGTGGTACTTGCCTGCTGGCTTCCCACGACAGGACTGTAAGGGTGTCTGTCACCTTAATGACATTATACTGTGTGAGGGTCCTTTGTCTGCAGGCATAGGGTGCCTTTGTGGCTCCCCGGGGCATTTAAGACACAACGGAGAAGGAACATTTTCTGTGATGGTGGTGCATTGAACCTGTGGCTATTCACCTGTGATGTTCGTTTTCCTATTCCCGGTAGCAGAATCTTCTGTTTGTTTATTGCAGCAGCTTACAAAAGTGGAATATGAGGTTAGATTAATTCATGGACTCAAAAGCGGCACATAGTGTTGTTGAGAAAGGAGCTGGGAGGCAGACTTCCCTTTGTGAATGTCAACTTAGTGGATGTTACATGGACGGACACAGGGTTGGAGCTTCCTGGGAGCCAGTGTAAAAAGGAAACCACAATGATTGGCATGTGCCTTTCTGGAAGGTGGGAAGAAAATGTGCGATGAGGGAAATTATGAAGGGTGTAGACTGAGGCATCAGGGGCATGCGCCACCTCTCCACGGGTCAAGCGGAATGATTTTGGAGGGATGTCAGAGGCAAGCTATTGGCACTGGCTTTTGGAGGGATGTCGGAGGCAAGCAGAGTCTCATTGGGACCTCTGGCTTTTCGAACTATAAAGGGACAGTTGGTGTCTTACCTTTCCATGGGCTGTGGTCTGCTGGGTCATAGAGAGAATGCTTCACCATTGCTCAGGTAACTGCTGTCCCTAAGGCTGGGAGAGGTGGCCGGGCTCCTTACAGTGGAGTCACAGCCTGTGGTCCAGCTGCTCTGTACGTCTACATGTATGTGTACACGCATGTGCTCACATGCACACACAGGCACAGAATGTAGTAGTAGGTGTGAGCATGGACTAGAGTTGGGCTGAGTCCCATCCCGGCTATGACACTAGTGAGCTGTGTGGCCTTGAATGGAGTTCTTTCAGTTTTCTAGGCTCCACTTTCCTCTTCTGTAAAATGAGGGTGCCACCAGCTCCTCTCGGGGTCACTGCCAGGATCGAATGAAATAGCATGCTTAGATCCTCCGTGCTGGTGTGACACAGGGAAGACACGTGGCGTGTGGGGAAGAGCCTGTTTGGTTGTCCTGTGAAGGTGACTTGGCAGCGCGGTTCTTCTGGTGCCCACAGCCTTTGCTGTGTGCCATTCATTGTTGATCTGGTTCTCCTGACGGAGAGAACCAGTCTGATGAGTTCCAGAGCGTGTCCCCTGCTTCCTGAGGGTGAGGATATCGATGACAGACACTTACAGTAGATGATTCCTGTGATCCCGCATTTGCAGACTTGGAGGCACCACCGTGGTCAGAACAAGGGCACATGAGAGTCTGTCCTTGGTAGGTGCAGGTTTGCAGGATCTTTTCACGATGCTGCAGCCTAACAGTGGTCCAAATGGTGGCCCCACAGCTTTTGATTGAAGTTCAAGGGCAGTGTCCTTGTTTTTTTCCTCCCTGTGTTTACCTTCATACCCTCTGCAAGCAACTGATTCATACCAGCAAATCTTGGTGCCCTCAGGTTCAGGGCAGCCTTCACTAGGACACCCTGAAGCCATGTGTGGGACCCACTCCACGCCTCCCCCCCACCCCACGCCCCGCTCCCCGGCCTCCTGGGCAGCCCACAGCCAGCCTGCTTCCAGGGAGGGCCTGGCCTGCCCCAGGGAAGTGCCGCCTGTTTACAGCGGGGCTACTGTCCTTGAAGGAGGCCGGTGTCCCCGCCTTCTGGTGGCCGCCTCCAGTGTGGGAGGGTTCAGGGCAGTGCCTGATCCAGCTCTGGGCAGGTCCGGAGCCCGCGCCAGCTGCCTGCTCTCACGCTGTGATTGTTCTTGCTTGGCCTTGGCCATTGTGGTCTGTGGCCCCGGAAGAGGGGTTGGGTAAGAATAGTGGCTGAGTCATCAGGGCGGTGCTTCTCTTGGTTCACCTAACCTGAGGCCAGCGGGCTGCTTCCCTCCAAGGTGACCGCAGGGCTCACATTTCAGCCTGAGGCTGGAGCTCACACTCCACCTTTGCACAGCTGTGTGTGCAAGGTGCGTGTGCCTGTGGGCTGTGGCGTGAGGTGTTTTGTGTATGCTGTGTTTGTGTGTTGTGTGATGCAGCGTGTGTGTTGTACGTGAGGTGTGTGTGGTGTGTTTTTTGTGTGTTTGTGAGTTGTCTGTCATGTGTGTTGTGTGAGGTGTGTGTGTTGTGTGTTGAGTGTGAGGTGCTTTGAGTGTTCCAATGTGTGTAGTGTTTTGTGTGTGTTGTGTGTCATGTGTGTTTTGTGTGTGGTATTGTGCGTGAGGTGTTACATGTGTGTGAGGTGTTTTTTGTGTATGTTGCAGTGTGTGTGTGCTGTGTGTGAAGTGTTGTGTGTGAGGTGTTTGTTTTGTGTGTGAGGTGTGTCTGTCGTGTGTTGTGTGTGAGGTGTGTTGTGCTGTGTGTGTTGTGTGTGGTGCTCAGGTGTATTGTGTGTGAGGTGTGTGTGTGTACATGTCTGTGTTGTGTGTGTTGTGTGTATTATGTGTGAGGTGTTTTGTGTGTGTTGCAGTGTGTGTGTTGTGTATGTAGTGTGTGAGATGTGTGTGTTGTGTTTATGTGTTGTGTGAAGTGTTTTGTGTATGTGTTGTGTGTGAAGTGGTTTGTGTGTGTTGTGAGGTGTTTTGTGTGTGTTATGTGTGTTGGGCGAGGTGTGTGTGCTGTGTATGTTCATGTGTTGTGTGTGGTGCTTTGTGTGTTGTGTGTGAAGTGTTTTGTGTATGTGATGTGTGTTGTTTATAAGGTGCTTTGTGTGTGTTGTGTGTAAGGTGTTTTGTGTATGCTGTTTTGTGTGTTGTGTGTGGCATTGTGTGTGTGGTTTTTTGTTTGTGTTGTGTGTGCGTGTGTTGAGACTTTGCTCAGTATGTTTTGCTTGAACTCAGAAAGCCAGACAGAGGAAGTGACCAGAGCAACAAGACCAGCCAACACAAGGACAGGACAGATGTGACTGTCAGGAAGTCTGTGCAGGTCATGTGCTGCCATCCTTGCCTCTGCCCCAGTGGCCGTGATGGAGTCTCATGAAGCTATTGGATTCTTTCAGAAAGAATGCTGACCAAATGGATGAGGAGGAGCTTCAGATAAATGAAATCACTTTAATGATCTCCATTTTATTTTACAGAAAAATTAAGCAAATTTCAAACAAAATACCCACGCTTTCCACATGTAAACTACCGGGTGGGGGGCTTAGTGAGCTGAGCATCCCATGATCTGGGACAGTGGATCCAGGTGACCTATGTGGGTCTGTTCTGCCGGCCCCAGCTTGCAGTGGTCTCTGCATGCATGTTGTCACAGAAGGCTTCCCGCAAGTCTTCTTCTGGTATGTGTTTCTTGTCCTCACGGCCCGTAAGTCCAGGTATTTGATTGGACACTGGTTATTTCCTGCTTATAGATTGTTTCCGCCACTGCGGTAAACTTAAGAAACACAGTCACAGGTCTGTACACCACAGCAGAGTCTCGGCTGAAGATCACCTATGCACGTGGTGTCTGGATCCACCGCTGCCCCTTTCAGATTCTGTGTGTCTCATCAGGAGCCTTCATGCAAACATACTTGACCAGAGTCACAGTGAAATTGAGTTATATTAGGTCAATGGAGATACACAAATGTCCTTGCTCCTTAATCTCTCTGATCTCCAGGAAGCAGAGAGAAAAGTTTCAAGGATCCTGTTGGATCAGCGTCCAGGTGTTCCATTTGGTCAGAAGAGCCAAACTCAACATCTGTGGCTTTGGCAAAGGTCAGGCGAGACCCAGAAATAAAAATACAAACAGGGCCGGGCGCGGTGGCTCACACCTGTAATCCCAGCACTTTGGGAGGCCGAGGCGGGCGGATCATGAGGTCAGGAGATCGAGACCATTCCGGCTATCACGGTGAAACCCCGTCTCTACGAAAAATACAAAAAATTAGCTGGGTGTGTTGGTGGGCGCCTGTAGTCCCAACTGCTTGGGAGGCTGAGGCAGGAGAATGGCGTGAATCCGGGAGGCGGAGGTTGCAGTAAACCGAGATTGCGCCACTGCACTCCAGCCTGGGCAACAGAGCGAGACTCCGTCTCAAATAAACAAACAAACAAACAAAAAACTGATACTGCATTCCCCAGATCTTACCTTGACACTCAGTCATCATAGAGTGGTGTTTAGTTAGCCTGTGCACGCAGCATTCGGGCATTGGCGGGGCACCGTGGAGGACAATGGGTGTGGATGCTGAGCAGTCAAGTGGGAGGAGGGCTGCGTGGGTGATCACACCCAGATTGGGAGGGCTGGATGCGGGTGAGGTCGCTCAGCAGAAGGTGGGGAAGGGGTGGCGCCAGCACTGTGAATCCTTCTCCTTCTCACCCAGTGCCCCTCTGGAGGGTGCATCGTTGTTGGGGGATGAGCCGCAGCCCCATCTCCCAGCTGCTGCGTCCTGAACAGCAATGGCTCAGGGTCCTGCCTCATCACTCCCCATGACCTCAGCCCTGAGAGGGTGTGGATGTGTTGCAGGATGGTTCTCTGTTGCTTTGGAACAAGTGAAGACCAACAGGAGTGTCCGGGATTTACGCTGTGAGAGGGAGTAGGACAGCCTGAAGATGTGCGGAGATGTGGGCTAGGGCTTCCTGTTCCCACGGCACACCTGCGCCTTCTGGTCTAGACGCCTCCAACCTCTAGAGAGTGGCTTAGGCGAATCAACTGTAAGGCCTGTGTAGGGAGCTGCCAGGGAGCAAGTTTAGGGTCACAGTCCTGGACTGCTCTCAGATTTCTGTGCATTTCACCCCTTTGAAAGTGTCTCCCTATTTCCCTGTGCACGTGCCTTTCTCTTGATGGGCACACACAATGGGTACCAGTGAAGAAGGGCAAGCCAGTGGGCTCCTTTCCCAGTGACACTCACACCTAGCCCTGCAGGTAAGGAAAGAGCGTGCAGTGAGAAGAATATTCGACCTGGAACACTAAGCAGGGCATCCCTACTTCTCACAGACCCAGAGAACCATCTGTAGGGGAGATACAGGGGTTGAGTTGTGTTCCCCCGAAATTCATGTCCACCTGAAACCCCTGAATGTGACCTTATTTGGAATGATGACGGAGATGAGGTCATGCTGGGTTAGATTGGGCCTGATTTCCATGACTGGGTTCTTGTAAGAAGAGGAGAGGACGCAGACACGGGGAGAAAGCCAAGTGATGACAGAGGCAGAGGCTGGAGCCACGGGTCTGCAAGCCAAGGAACCCTACCAATTGTGGCAGCCTGAGAAGGTGGAAGAGGCAGGGACAGATCCTCCCCTGGGCTCTCAGAGGGAGAGAGCTCCTGCCGCCTTGGTTTCAGACTTCCAGCCCCTGCATCTGTGAGAGAGAGAACACATGCCTTGTTTGAAGCCTCCCACTTTGTAGTACTTTACAGCAGCCTTAGAAAATTAATACAATGGGATGCATCCCTTCCCTTCTTTCATATTGATTAGTTGTTCCTCAGGCATTTCTGGAACTCCTTTTTGGCCCATGGTGCTCCAGCCTCATCTGGGTGGAGACACGCACTGCGAGGAGCTGGTACCTAGTGGCCACCCGAGAGGGAGGTGGCTCCTGGGAAAGGCTGGCCGAGGCCCCTTCTCCAAACTGCTGCATCCTGCTCAGATGGAACAGACTTTGAGAATGGGCAGAGAAACAGCAGAAGATGTTAGTGGAACTTGTTTAAAAGAGGAGCTTCTGGTGATAAACTGTCATTCGAATTGGGCAGAATTGTGAGGTTTCCATCACCCCAGGACTCTTCCAGGAAAGGCTGACAGGGCCCGCGGGTGCCCTGGAGCTGCCTGCAGGGGTCAGGCCCTAAGTCACTGGGAGCCCAGGTTGGAAGGGAAGACCCCCTTCCACTCCATCCTGAACGACTCCATGGGTGAGTGGGACCCAGGATGGCTGCCCTTCAGAGCTCAGCCCAGTTCCCAGAGACAGAGACGGCGAGATAGTTACCAGGATGGCCCCTGCCCTTGGTCCCGGCCTCTGTTTCCAGCTGCTCCCCACGGCATCTGCACAGTTGCCTGGTGAGGCCTTCATGACCCTGTGGGCACAGACTTCCAGGACTGAGGCCTGTGGGTTGTGGCACCCCCACCCTCACCCTCTCTCCCCACAGGCTAAACTTTGATCCATACTTTTCCTTTGATTTCACCGTCTCCTCCCACACCTAAAATAACATCCAGGCCTTTAGCTATTTCCAAAGGGTTTCTGGGAACTCAGCCCCAGTGAGGAGGCTTCCCGGCAGCCTTGGCCTTCCCTTCAGGCAGACTTCTCATCCACAGCCAGGAGTCCGCAGGTCTCAGTTCACTGACCTGCTGAGAAAGAGGGAAAAACCTTCAACACGTTAAAAAAAACCAAAACCAAAACAACAACAAAAAAACAGCCGTCAATGTGAGCCTCACACAAGCAGGCGCTCTCCCTTTGTAGCTGGAATTTGAAAGTGGTGGGTTGGATACTGTTCCTGAAGCTATTGTCCCGCCTCTGCAGGTGGAGGGAATTGTGAACGGTCAACAGCAGGGAACATATTAACCCCGGTGTCAGCTTACATCCACCCAGGAGCACAAAGCCTTGGCTAATGATTAAAAACCCACCCCGGCTAGGAGGCCTGGGCTGCAGGTGTGTGGCTCACAGGCGCTGGATTCTCACCAGCCCTGACCATTACCTGCATCTGTGGTTCAGGGTTGCTGCATTTCTCTGCGCTGGGGACTCTCCTCCTAAAGTGACAGGTGGGCTGGGTCAGGGGTGGACGCACCAAAGGCACCTTCCGCTGATATACTGTGGTATGGTCCCTGGACGCACCTGTAAGCAATGTTTCGAATGAATGAATGCTGCCAAGTCTGATGGCTGGACGTCTGCTGCGGACAAGAAAAATCAGGTTGAGTGGGATTTCTTTTCTTTTATGGCACAGATTCTAGAGCAGTCACATGTTTTACTTATTCATTTTAAGGTTTTTAAAGTTGTTTAAAAATTTCAGCTTTTATTTTAGATGTAGAGCGTACAAGTGTAGGATTGTTACCCAGGTGTGCTGGACCCAGGTAAGGAGCATAGTACCCAATAGGCGGTTTTTCAACCCACGTCCCTCTCCCACTCTGCTCACTTGGGCACTTCCCAGTGTTTACTGTTCGCATGTTTATGTTCACATGTGGTCAGTGTTGACCTCCCATGTTCTCATGTGAGAACATGTGGTGTTTGGTTTTCTGTTCCTGTGTTAATTTGTCTAGGGTTATGACATCTGTGTCCATCCATGTTGCTGCAAAGGACATGATTTCATTCTTGTTTATGGGTTTGTAGTATTCCATGGTGTATATGCACCACATTTTTTTTGAGACAGAGTTTCACTCTGTTGCCCAGGCTGAAGTGCGGTGGCACGATCTCGGCTCACTGCAACCTCTGCCTCCCGGGTTCAAGCGTTTCTTCTGCCTTAGCCTTCTGAGTAACTGGGATTACATGTGCCTGCCATTATGCCTGGCTAACTTTTATATTTTTGTCAGGGACAGTGTTTCACCATGTTGGTCAGGCTGGTCTCGAACTCCTAACCTCAAGTAATCTGCCATCCCTGGCTGTTCAAAGTGTTGGGATTACAGGCATGAACCACTGCACCCAGCCTGTACCACATTTTCTTTATCCAGCCAACGCTTAATGTCACTTAGATTGATTCTATGTGTTTGCTATTGTGAATAGCATGGTGATGAACATATGAGTGCGTGTGTCTTTTTGCTATAATGATCTATATTTCTTTGGGTATATACCCACAAGGGAATTGCTGGGTTGAATAGTAGTTCTGTTTTAAGTTATTTGAGAAATCTCCACACTGCTTTCCACAGTGGCTGAACTCATTTACTTTTTCACCAGCAGTGTACAAGCATTTCTTTTCTCTGCAACCTAGCCAATGTCTGTTGTTTTTTGACTTTTTAGTAATAGCCATTCTGACTGGTGTGAGATATTCAACCTATGGTGTGGGATATTCAACCTTTGTTGGATGCATAGTTTGTGAATATTTTCATCCATTCTGTAGGATATCTGTTTACTCCGCTGATAGTTTATTTTGTTATGCAGAAGTTCTTTAGTTATTAGCTCCCACTTGTCAATTTTTGTTTTCGTTGCAATTACTTTTGGGGACTTCGCCATAAATTCTTTGCCCAAGGCTGGTGTCGATAAAGGTATTTCTTAAGTTTTTTTCCAGGATTTTTATAGTTTGAGGACTTACATTTAAATCTGTAATCTATCCTGGGTTAGTTTTTATATATGGTGAAAGGTAAGGGTCTAGTTTCATTCTTCTGCATATGGCTAGCCAGTTATCCTAGCACTATTTATTCCATAAGGTGTCCTTTCCCCATTGCTTGTTTTTGTTGGCCTTGTCGAAGATCAGATGGTTGTAAGTGTGCAGCTTTATTTCTGTTTTCTCTTCTGTTCAGTTGGTTTATGTGTCTGTTTCTTTACCAGTACCGTACTGTTTTGCTTACATTAGCGTTGTAGCATAGTTTGAAGTTGAATAATGTGATACCTTTGGCTTTGTTCTTTCTTGCTTAGGATTGCTTTGGCTGTTTTGGCTCTTTTTTGGTTCCGTATGAGTTTTACAATGTATTTTTCTAATTCTGTGAAGAATAATATTGGTAGTTTGATAGGAATAGCATTGAATCTATAAATTGCTTTGGATAGTATGGCCATTTCTTCCAGTTCACGAGCCTGGGATGTTTTCCCATTTGCTTGTGTTTTCTCTGATTTCTTTCAGCAGTAGTCACACATTTTAAATATGGAGGGGCCCTTGAAGGCAGTGGCCATGTGTGATTGGTTCAGGAAATAGCAGTAATTACTGAAGGGGAACATTAAATACTGATTTTTTTTTTTTTTTTTTTGAGACACAGTCTTCCTCTGTCTCCCAGGCTGGAGTACAGTGATGTGATCTCGGTTCACTGCAACCTCCGTCTCCTGGGTTCAAGTGATTCTCATGCCTCAGCCTCCCGAGTAGCTGGCATTATATGCGTGCGCCACCACACCCGGATAATTTTTGTAATTTTAGTAGAGATGGGGTTTCACCATGTTGGCCAGGCTGGTCTTGAACTCCTGACCTCAGGTAATCTGCCTGCCTCAGCCTCCTAAAGTGCTGGGATTACAGGTGTGAGCCACCGTGCCTGGTCTAATTACTGTATTTTTAGTAGAGACGGGGTTTCACTGTGTTGACCGGGCTGGTCTTGAACTCCTGAATCTCAAGTGATCTGCCTGCCTCATCTTACCAAAGTGCTTCTTTTTTTTTTTTTTTTAAATTAATTATTATTTTTTTTGTTTGTTTTTTGAGACAGAGTCTTGCTGTGTCATCCAGGCTGGAGTGCAGTGGCACATCTCCGCTCACTGCAAGCTCTGCCTCCTGGGTTCCCGCCATTCTGCTGCCTCAGCCTCCTGAGTAGCTGGGACTACAGGTGCCCGCCACCATGCCCGGCTAATTTTTTAATACTTTTTTAGTAGAGACAGGGTTTCACCATGTTAACCAGGATGGTCTTGATCTCCTGACTTTGTGATCTGCCTGCCTTGGCCTCCCAAAGTGCTGGGATTACAGGCGTGAGCCACTGTGCCTGGCCTGATTTTTTAAATTTATTTTTATTTTTTTAATGTCTGCAGTTGGAGAGAAGTTGGCATGTGACAAGGAGGCATTACAGATTCCAGGTCAGGGGAGGCATTCGACTGGAGCATTATTTATTTTACCTGAGTGTATTTTACCTGCAAAAGGGATACCTATCTAGAAAACCGCGCACAACAACATCCCCAACCTACATCCACTTGGGGGACAGCCGGCGGGCGCCGTGGGAAGGAGCTGGCTTGGTCCAGGAGCCAGGGCCTAGGCTCAGGCTGCTCCTGTTATACATGGCCTTGTTCTCTAACCTTCTGTTTTCTTATCTTCAAATATGGGGGTTGCAGGGCTATGAATTTGTGGTGTTCTGTGGCTCAATAGTCCTTGTTTAGAGAAGCAGGTGCCATGGCGGTTTCCTCAGGTCTCTGAAGGCATCTTGAGCTTTTTGGGCAGAAACTTCACTCATGCTGTGTGTTGCTGGGGACCCAAGTCTGAGTGTCAGTCTGCCAGCAGCAGGGCAGCTATTGCCCTCAAAATCTGAAACTTCATGGGCTCCTGGTCCTCATAGCTGCTGTGATAATTGTCTCATTCTCCTGGTGCATTTATAACAGGTTTGTTTAAAGTGTGCACTTTCCCGAGGGTATTAGGAAACAATTTTTGTTAAAAATTTAAAAAAAAAAAAAAGTCCTTGCCGGAAACCTTATCCTATTTGGAGGCTCAATTGTAAAGAAAGAATAAGGAGAAACATGTTTAATTGCATGAGTATTTTCTACTTTAGTAGAAAGTTTTCTCTACTTCACTAACACTTCGTTTTCCAGCATGATGACCACCAGCACTCCTCATCCCGTCTTCTCTGGCCCTCAGGCCCTGGGGTAGCCCTGTGGCCTGTCTTTCCAGAAATAATGGAATTTGAAGAGAACCTGGGGTCATGGAAGATGAGGGACTTCACAGGGGCAGGCTGTACTTGCATCCAGGTTGTAATAGCTGTTAGCTTTGTACTTTGGACACAGATGTAATTTTCTAATGTATACAACAGACTTTCAGAAGTACTACTTATACCATCACCACCACCATCATCACCATCACCATTACCACCATCACCACCACAGCAGTCCCTAGGTAAATAAAGAGAAGCAGTCGACCATTTAACCTCTGGGAACTGTTCTTCGGAGTTTCCAAATAAAGGAAGAGGGAAAGTTGTATTGAAAGAGGAATTCCAGCTAATCAACCTTGAAAATGTGATAGGGTTAACACAGTGCCCTTTCCAAACTCCTAATAAATGACTGTCTGGTTCCAGGCTGTGGTCCTCTGTAACCTCCACTATCACAAAAGGGGAGTTAGACCACGGGTCATAGGGTTGTAAGCCTCCTCTCAGGAAGTACACGGCCAAGTCCTAACCCCAGCCGAGTCCTCACCAGAATCAAATCAGAATCAGACCCAGCCTCAACTCCATCTGCAACTGACAGGAAGTCCAGGGGCCAGGACATCTGTGAAGCCACACTGCAGGGCTCAGCGAAATCCAGGGCAGAGGGAATTCTACTGGGTAGAAACAACCCCCGTCTTTTTCAAAAAAATTGCAAAAAGAGGAGAAAGGAAAAGGAACTGGGCTGGGTACTGTGGCTCACGCCTGTAATCTCAGCACTTTGGGAGGCCAAGGCGGGCGGATCATTTGAGGTCAGGAGTTTGAGACCAGCCTGGCCAACAGGGTGAAACCCTGTCTCTCCTAAAAATACAAAAATTAGCCGGTCGTGGTGGTGTGCGCCTGTAATCCCAGCTACTTGGGAGGCTGAGGCAGAAGAATGGCTTGAACCCAGGAGGTGGAGGTTGCAGTGAGCCAAGATTGTATCACTGCACTCCAGCCTGGGCGACAGAGGCTCCCTATCAAAAAAAAAAAAAAAAAAAAAGGAACTGAAGTGACATATTAAATAAACATCGTAAGACTTTATTCAGATCCCAATTCAAACTGTAACTTAGACTGTAAGAAGAAATCCAAACAACCCAAAACACTTATAGCAGAGAAGTTTGAACATGAATTAGATATTTTAAGGAATTATTCTTCACAATACTGGTAATTTGTTCTATGTTTTAAAATGTTCTTGACTTTTAAAGATATATACTGAGATATTTATGAATGAAGTGATGTGATATCTAGGGTTAGCTTTAAATGGCACAGTTGGGGGTGTGTCGGTGTACAGATGCAGTTCATTTGGGGACAGGTTGGTGACTGGAAACCAAGTGGTGGGACCTGGGGCTCCTGATCCATGTGTCTCTACTTCACAGGGGTGTTGTACAGGGCTCAGACGATGTGTTCAGGCACAGAGCTCAGGCTGGCTGGTCACTGTTTTTATTATATGACACACCAGTGTTTCCCAAGCCAGTGTCCTTTCCCCCTCTTGCACAGTTATCTTCCATGACCTAATGGCTTAAGACTTTCCCACAAGTCTACTGTGTGGCATTGAGCCGTTGACATCTGGGTGATATCCCCTCAGCAGTGCTACAATGTGTCTTACCTGATGAAATGTTTCACTGAAAACCCACTGAGTTTGTCAACACATGGCGCAGAGTTCACAGGCTGCTTTGTAAAACAGTAACACTTGCTTCATAAAGCCTTTAAAGAAATCATCCTGAATAAAGGGTTGTTTCACGCTAGCCAGGTATATTTTTACTTTTTTTTCCCCCTGGGAAAATCATACAACTCTCTCACCAGGGAGATCAGCCTTGATAGGTTTTGTGCATGGAAGGAAATAGGGCCGAGGTGCAGGCATTCAGTGAGCACAGATTGTGATTCAAGAGAGCAAAGCACTTTGGAAAATTAGGAGAGTTAAACAGGGGCTTGGACTTGTATGAGGTCCTGAGCTCCCCATCATTGGCACCATTTAAGTGGCTGGAAGTTAATGTTGTAGTGTTCATTGTTAGGGTGATTGGGAGACTGAGTGCAAATGATGGCAGAGGATGCAGTAATGAAGCCCGCGTTGCATGTGGTGATAAGGTTGTTAGTATAAACCACACTGATGCACAAATATTTTAGGTCAGTGGATCTCAGAGTGTTATCTAAGACCAGCAGCATCAGCATAAGTCTGGGAACTTAGAAATACAAACTCTTTGTCCCCCCTCAGACCTGTTGAATCAGAAATTCTGGGATAGGGCCCCTAAATCTCTCTCCTAATACGCCCTCATGGTGGTTCTGATGCAAGCTGAAGTTTGTTCAGCCTATTTTAGGAGATGACTTGCCGGGGTGGGGCTGCCACCCGGGGCCACCTTGAGCAATCCTGGGGGTGTTGAGGGTGCTGGGGGCATAAGGTTACTGAGAACTCGGCAGCCTCTGGGGTTTGGGTGACCTGACATTTATGATTTCTTTCCACCTGAGAAACTCTCATTCTCTGACGCCTTTCTTCTTTCCATCCTGGGCAGATGACTGTTGGCTTCTGTCATACGTGCTGTAGAAAATATTCCGATGCCAGATTCCTCAATGTGTTTGCCTAGAAAATGCTTTAAGCTTCTCAGTGCAAGGCATTGCCAAATCAGTAGAGGTCCTCAGGTAGGGAACATAAATCTGGAAGAGAAGTGCATGTCTTTAGAGGAAGGCGTCCGCAGCATGGACTTGCCACCCTGGAGCTTCCTTGCCAGGAGGAAGGATTCCTCCAAGGCTTTGCTTTCTGTAGCAGCATGAGGCTTCCTAGGAATAAAAAAGTAGAGTCAGGTAGATAAAAATTATGAGTGGACTAGGCCATGATTATGGCCCTTTTAATAATGTTAGAGTGACAGGTGTATTAAGTGGGGACATTAGAATTAGAAACTGGCAAGTTTCTACCAATTTGAAATCTACAAATTTAAAGACTAAATTACAGTTGATTTTCATTATTCGTGGATTCCATACTTGCAAATTAGCCTCCTGGACACAATTTATTTGTAACTCCAAAATCAATACCAAGGACAATTTTGTGATCATTTGAAGACATGAGCAGAAAGACTCAAAATTCGGGTTGCCCACCTGCATGTTCCCATCTAACACTGAACAAAGTAAAGCTCTTCCTTGTTTCAGCTCATACTGCAGACAGGCATCCTTCCCATAGTCTATTTAGTGCTACAATTTCCCCATTTTTGTGCTTCTGTTGTTGATTTTGCTGTTTAAAATGCAAGTGCAGTGCTGATGTGATGTCCAGTGTCCCTCAGCACAAGAAGACTGTGCTGTGCCTGATGGAGAAAGCACATGTGTTAGACAATTCTTCCTTCAGGGGCGAGTTACAGCACCAATGGCTGAGAGTTTCATGTTAATGAATCAACAGTATTTATTAACTTAGGGTCTCTCTTTGTCACCCAGACCGGAGTGCTGTGGCATGATCTTGGTTCACTGCAACCTCTGCCTCCCGGGTTCAGGAGATTCTCATGCCCCAGCCTCCCGAGTAGCCGGGATTACAGGCACCACCACTCCTGACAATTTTTACATTTTTAGTAGAGATGGGGTTTCACCATGTTGGCCAGGCTGGTCTTGAACTCCTGACCTCAGGTGATCCACCCGCCTAGGCCTCTCAAAGTGCTGAGATTACAGGTGTGAGTCACTGCACCCGGGCAAGGTTATGTGATGAATCGGTTGGTGAAAACACTGTAACTAGAGCTCGAAGGACCCTAACCCTGTATTTCTCCTAGAGACAGAAGCTCAGTGTTGGTCAAATCAGTGTTTGCAGCAACTTTATAGAACACGACTACCTCCAATAACGAAAATCAACTGTAATTGATTAGGTATTGATTAGGGTCCATAGTAACACAGCCCCATTGTCAGGTTTTCACTTAATGATTCTTTCCCTGAGCTTACTATCTTGAGAGAACAGATCCCAGCCCACTTTCTGGCTGCCTTCTGTGAACCTATGATGGGCAGTTCTCCTACAAACCGGAGAGGCAGGGAGAAGAGAGGCACACGGGGGAGGAATTGGGGCAGTGGGCTATCTAGTCTTGGCTCTGGAGTTCTAGGGAGGTAGGAAAGTCGATGGTGCCTCATGGTGGAGTGAAAGCTAAGACAGACCTGGCCTGTGTCCTAGCACTCCCCTCACTGCAAATGGGCTCAGGTGGCCAAGCCTGGTCCTGGGTTTGAACTAGATGAAGTGACAAAGTGCGGATGATAAGGGTTCCTTGCTCAGCAGGCTGCTATAAGGATGGAGAGAGAGTACAAGCAAATCATGTTGCATTATGTCAGGAATAGAGCGGATGTGGAATAACTTGCTGTGACAGTGATCGTTACTGGTATTAATGCAGGGGCAACAAGGAGGGTGATTGCTGCTTGCATGTCACTTACTACGCATTTGGCTCCACATCCAGGCAGAACCTGTCATTTAAAGGGATCAGAATTTATAAGTGATTATTGAACTGAAATATCAGTTAACTTGCGGAATCCTGAACCTTTCACTTTAGCATTCCATTGTGTCTGAAAACAGCTAAAAGTAGCCACCTGTCTTTGACGTACCATCCTATCCTGTCTTTGAGTTCTCTCCAGGGTGTGGGGTTCCCTGTCCTGTTTTTACATAATGTACATCTACAATGAGCCATTGAAATTTCGCATTTGGGGTTCCTCATAGTGTACGAAGGCTTAAAGATACTTAGGAATAATCGGAGCATAGAAATCCTCTGGACTCTGCCCCAGCTGCCTTACAGAAACTTAATGAGTTTTACCGTCTGCCTTGTGCAAGGCTCTCAAAGACCTCAGTGTTCACAGCAGTAACAAATCCTTTTTTTGCTCACATTTCATTGATTTCTGCAGTATTTTATTAAACTCTGCAATTATAATAACTGGTACAACCGGCGTTTGGAGGATTGGGAGCAGACACAGTGGCCATTTGGCCAGCTTTTGACAGAAGATTCTACACAGTGCGGGACTGCAGAGCCCAGCCTGCTGGCTCCAGGCATGCGGTGGGCATGCAGTGCCCGGCTCCTCAGTAGTTATAATGATGTTCCTGGATGGGGTGATGAGGAAGGCCCTTGGGCCCCTTCAGTCTTCATCTAGTTCCTACTTTTGCACTGCTAGAGTCTTGGCTGACTAAGCCCCTCAGTGGGAGCAGGGACAGCCAATTCTCCAGTGCTCCTTTGTGGAGCCCAGCCAGCTGGCTCAGGGCATGCATTCCATATTGTCTCACGGAACCAACAGGGAGACAGCGGATCCATGGTTGGTGGGAAGCCTATAGAGGTGGTTTTGGAGTGACCTCATTTATGTGGTTCTTGGAGGGCAAGATGCAGTTTCATTCCAACCAGTAAGCAGAAAAGACTCACACGCGAATGTGGCTTTGCTCAGTCTGGTTCAGCTTCCAGTATACTCATTTCTCGACATACAGCACTTAATGCAGGGCTCACTGTCTTATATTTACGCCTACCCATGTCCCCTCATCTCGCCGTAAGCTTCCCAAAGGCGGGAATATGCTCTTTCCCGTTTTTTTTCAACTCCAGCGTTTTCAGTGAGGCTGGACACATACAAACAGCTGGAAAATAAAATTTGAAGTTAATTGCTCAATAAACTTATTTTCTCATGGTGGGATCTATAGATCTGTAATATTAAGTTATATGATGCACATAAAACCTCTCTGGTTTAGAGCACATCCTCCTTCAGCTTCATTGGAAGTTACTATGTGGAGGAAGAGCTGAAAGTCGTCAGATATTTTGTGTCTCAATGCTCCTGCTGTTTCTCCTCCTTCAGTATTTTGGCATGCCCATCAAATTGTCCAATCTTCCTAGTTACATTAACCAGTTTTACTTACTGGATTGTTTTCCCCGCTGTCCCTCCCTTTTATTTAACATACATTCAGTAGGAGGAGGCAATGTTTCCACGTGTGTCTAGGGGCCATTCCGGCCCCACACCTTATGCCACTCCTTGCTCTGCTGCTGCTGTTCACAGTCAACCTGGCTTCCTGCTGGGAGAGGGTAAAGTGAGGGTAGTGCTGGGCGGCAGGTGAGCATCTCCAGGCCACCTGCCCATCCCAGGAGCTGAAGGTTGCTCCTGGCAGTAACATTTCCCAGACACCCACCAGGCATCTCAGAGCTTTCAGATGGCGTCTTGGTCAGCTCAGGCTGCCAAGACAAAGCACCACCGCTGGGTGGCTGCAGCAATGGGCACTTATCACCCTCGGTCCTGGAGGCTGGAAGGCTGAGATCAGGGTGTCTGCAGGGTTAGATTCACCTGAGGGCTTTCTCATTGGCCTGTAGGCAGCTGTTTTCTCCCTGTGTCCTCACATGGCTGCCCCTCTGTGTGTGTCTGTGTCCTAATCTCCCCTTCTTATAAAGACACCACTTGGCCGGGCGCGGTGGCTCAAGCCTGTAATCCCAGCACTTTGGGAGGCCGAGACGGGCAGATCACGAGGTCAGGAGATCGAGACCATCCTGGCTAATGCGGTGAAACCCCGTCTCTACTAAAAAATACAAAAAACTAGCCGGGCGAGGTGGTGGGTACCTGTAGTCCCAGCTACTCGGGAGGCTGAGGCAGGAGAATGGCATAAACCTGGGAGGCGGAGCTTGCAGTGAGCTGAGATCCGGCCACTGCACCCCAGCCTGGGTGACAGAGCGAGACTCCGTCTCAAAAAAAAAAAAAAAAAAAAAAAAAGACACCACTCATACTGGATTAGGGCCACCCTAATGGTGTCATTTTAACTTAATGACTTCTTTAAAGACACTGTTTCCAAACTGTCACCCTCTGAGGTCCTGAGCACTAGGACTTCAACATATGGATGTTTGTGGGAATGCATTTCAGCCACTAACAGATGGTACCAGGCATTTTGTCAGTCTCCAGTGGGGAGGGGGACGGTGCTGCCTTTGCCAGATATGGTGGGTAATAAATCATAAACTTGAAGTAATGGTCTTGATTATGGAACAGATGAATCCTCTCTTCCACTGCCCTGCCCCTCTTTCGTTAATCATTCAGTTTATAAATATTTATGTCCTGGGCACCTCTGATGCACCAGGCACTGGGCCCTGTGTGGGGATGTGGGGGCCTGCCGTGGTTCTCTTGTGGGGGAATTTACATTCTAGGACACTCTAGTGGCATAGTCCACTTGGTGCCTGAGACTGACCTGGGAGGGGATGAGGGTGCTTTCAGAGACGGTTGGAGGTGCCGTTTCCCCCTCTGCTCTGTTCTCTGGGACATTGGTTTCATAACTATCCAGGCACTTCAAGTCCCTTTACCTTTGACAAGATAGTTTCTTTTTTGGAAAGGGGATAAAATACGCTTAAATAGAAAAAGATGGAATGGGTTTCACGTTTTGTATGTTTCCTCTTCTCTGGGATATGATGCATGTGGTCCTGGAAGTCACAGCACTTTCTAAAGGAAGTCCTAGTGATGTGGACCCCAAAGCATGTGGCATCTCTGAGTGTTTATCCCAAGGCAGCCACTAAGGATGTTCACATTTTAAACTAGAGAATGTTTCTCATAGCATCATTCATAAGAGTGGACAACTGGAGACCAAAAAACATGCCGTTAAAGGGGGATTATGTTCCATCTGGACAATCGGGTACCATGCCACTATTAAAAATTGCGGTGCAGAAGAAACTATAGTGATGTGGACATAAAGCACCATTTGGCTTTTAAATAAGTATGGGTGGAAGAAATTCAGTAGGGGTCCATCCTGTTTGGCTAAAGTTGGTTATCTTGGGGTATGGGAGGGAGGGAGAGGCTGATTCTGTCTGCTTCTTTTTGTGTATGTCTACTTTCTGAATTTTCTATAACAGAGTAACTTTTATCATAAGAATGAAGGTGAGTGGTACTCGTTATTTAAAAAGCTGGGTCTCAGAGCTCGCTTCCCAAGGGCAGTGAGGCCCTGATCTTCACCCACAGGGGTCTACACAGGCTCCTCAGATGGCCTGGGGCCTGCGTGCCTGGGGTCTGACTCCCGAGCTGCACTTGCGGGAGGGGCTGGGGGGACTGCTTGTTCCTCATGCAGAAGCCTTTGTCTGTGGTCGGCTTCTGCTCACGGGAGACGGCTTGAGCAGCCCCGTTTCCCACAGCTCATCCCCGTGCAGACTGATTTGATTTCGTCTTGTTTTATATTACATTTTATTATCATTTTCAGATCCAATTTGTACAGGACATCTAATCTCTCTGAGATAGAAATGAGGGGAAAAAAAGGTTGGGGCATCCAGGAGGTACGGCATTCTAAACTCGAGCCACTGACTCATGAGGCACTTCCAGATGGAAGCCTCAGAGGTTAGAGGACACATCTGTCCCCATGTTTAAAAGGGAAGTGGATGCCCTGTGCTCAGCTAGTGAAGCTGCCCTTTGGCAGAGCCCCAGGTGACTGACGTGTGTGTGGGAGTGGGGAGGAGCTGTGGGCCCTGGCCTAGAGCACTGATCCTGGGCAGATGTGGCCTCAACTGACTAACCAGATGACCTTGGATAGGTCTGTTGGATACCAAGGACATTATTTCCTCATCTGTAAGAAATTGAGTAAGATCGCTCGTGTTTCTGTGTAGTGTAAACGTCATGTATGTGGCATATTGACATTATTTCAGAATGAGACACATTGTCTCAATAGGTTTTAGGATTGACCTGAGCAGACATACTTCCTTTTTTTTGGTGCCTCAGACTATATCCTCTTCCCAGAGTCTCCTGATAGGCTCAGGCTTCTGCTTGTGAGCTGCTAGGAGCAAGTGCGGGGTGCTCCTCAGGACAGCGCTGGGTCCCTGTCATTGTCCCTCTTTTTACACATGAAGACACTGAGGGGACAGGGCTCACTGACTGCCCAGAGTACCCTGTCTGTAGGGCAGAGCTAGGATTTGAGCCGGGCTCCCTGCCTCCAAGTCCTTTCCCATGGTCCTTCAACTGTAATACGCTCTGCCTCTGCAGAAAGGATGAGTGGTGGCGGGTGGGTGGAGGGCACCATAGTGTGTAGTGGTTGGGGGGGACTGATTCGGAGTTCCATAGAAATAGGGAGCATTCTAGGTGCTTGAGTGGCAAGAAACCATGGTGATGATGGGTTTTTGATAGCTTGGGTTTCAGAAGTGGTAACGAAGTTAATTTGGTGGAGAAAGTGGGAAGATGAAATGGAGAGTGATTAGGAGGAGTGGCCTCTTGGAGGCTGTTGATGCTATTTGGAGTGAGAAGGGCCTGTCTCTGAGATAGGTTGCCTATCCATGGCATGTGTGTGGAAGTGGGGAGGAGCTGTGGGCCCTGGCCTACAGCACTGTTCCTGGCCATACGTGGCTTCTGCTGACTAACCAGATGACCTTGGACAGGTCAATTAGATATCAAGGACATCATTTCCACACCTGTAAATAGAGAACATTTCAGTGAGGAATTGAGTAAGATCACTCACACATCCCCACTCCATCTTCAGTGGAATTACCCAGCTAGCTTAGAATGAAGCATGGCAGGAGTATTTACACCACAGGAATGGACAGAGGATACATCGAGGTGGTTGCCTCTCCCCGCCCCTCCCCTATCATCTCCTCTCCTCTACCAGCACACCTCCAGGGAGAATGATATGGGAAGAATTGGGCCCACATTGAATATTTTAAAAGTCTTTTATAAAGGAAGTGAGATTATCATTTTCTTAAAAGAAAGGGGTAAGGTAGGGAGAGAGAAAGTTACTAGGCTACTGAATTGTCCTACACAATGGGAGTCCTTAGAAGACAGTCTCTTTAATGTCATTCACTGATTCTCATAACCTTCGAAAGAACTGAGAAACACCCGAGAAGGAAGAGCTGAAAGCATCCTTGAGGAACCAGGACCCGTTGTTACCCAGCTGGTTCTTACTCTTGGAGCTCCATATGTGGAGGGGGTTGGCTGAGGTGAGCATCAGGCTCTGGGCAGTGAATGTCTGTTGTACGTGTGCTTGCCAGGCCTGGACGTGTACGTGCTGGTCCTTGCACATTCCCTGTTGCTGTCTCAGCATCATTTACTTCCTCATCTTCAGGGTACCTGATTCTGTTGGCTTTGTCTTCCTTCTCCTCACATCCTGAATGGATGCCCTCCTGGCCTCCGTTGACTGCCCCAATAGTAATAATGTAATATACTAGTAAAAGCTGGCACGCGTTGAGCATGTGAGGTATTCCAGGCACGGTATTAAGCATTTTGCATGCTTACCTTACTTGATCTCCCCAGAACTCTGCATTATGTGCCATTTCCACCCCCATTCTCCAGCTGGGGAATCTGAGGCTTCTAGAGGAAGAATATCAGGGGGGATGCTGGTGAATGTTTAACAGAGACTTTCCAGGTAAAAGCTCGGTCAGCAGTGTTTGCTGATTTCTTTGGTATAAATACTTCCCCCACTGCTGATTTCGACCTCCGACCTGATGTCTGGGAAGTGCAGCCTGGGTTCCTGGAGCCCGCTGGAGCCACTCCTGATGCCACTAACAGATGAGGTCCAGGCCAGCAGCTGTCTGCTCTTAGGCCTGACATTTCCACCTATCTCGTTCACTGCCCAGTGTTCCCCTTCCATTAATCTTGCTGCTGCTACCACTAAACCTGGTTAAAAACAATTGGGATTGTGTCACTCCCCTATGCAGAAACTTCTGAAGGACACCTTTCATAGTCATGAATTCATCACCTGGCATTTGGGCTCCATGAGCCCTGGCTTGAGCCTCTTTCTCATGCATCCTGTGAGCATGGCATGTGCCACTCCTGGCTGCCCCACCCACCACACACAGTGTGCCAGATTTCTCTGCCCAGATTCTGTCCCCTGGAGGAATTTGCTCCTTCTACCCCATCTCTGCCACAGGTGCCCACTTCGTATCAGATGCTTTCCAGCCGTCGTGGCCTATCCCAAGAGCTGCCCCGATGGATCCACAAAGTGGCTGGGGTTTCTAGAGCTGGAGATGAGCTCTTCTTCTCCCAGGTGCCCATCACCGCCACCTCTGGCACTGCCTTCTCTCTCCTTTATGGGGTCTTAAATGTGTACTTATCTGGCACCTCCAGGACAGGATTCTCATCCATTCAGTTTTCAGTCCGTGCTGGTCTTTCCCCTCTGTCACACTTGTGTTCTCCCTGCAGTGCCTGAAATGGGCTAGCCCTCCTGCAAATACTTGTTTGCATTCATGGATGTGAAAGGGAAGCAGGGCTGCTCAGAGCCCTCTCTGCTTGTTCTTTCCTGGATTATCCATGTGAATCTGATTACTGCAGGCTAAGCTCCAGGTTAATGCTGCTCTGTTAGTGTTAGTGCAGTTCATCAGCTCTTCATTCTAAAGCAAAAGCCCTACTGTGCCCTTCTGGGTGTGGAGGCCGGTATGGTCCTGGCCTTAGTTGGGGTGATCCTCTCAGCATTCTCTGGGCAGCCCCTTTGCCCATCAGAGCTGGCCAGGCTGGGGTGGGTGAATTAGGCCCTTCCCTCAGCCTTGCAAACATTGAGCTACGGTATGGAACCAGCTGCCTGCAGGACCTATCTCTGTGGCCCATGGTGGCCAGCATCTGTGGGTCTTGCCCCCCTCAGCACCCACGACATCGCATGTGGACAGGACCAGGTGTCTGTATGCTAGGGGTTTGGTGGGACAGTCCGTGGAATGCCTGTGCTGTGCCCTGAGGGGCTGATCTCCAGGCTCTCTGCAGGGGGATCTGTGTGTTTGTGTGGGACATCTAACAGGACAGAACGCAGCGCTGCAGGGCACACTCCAGAGTGAACTCAGCATACATAACCCCTCCCACCTGCCGCAGAGCACTTTCAGACTCCTGAGATGACTGACGTTAACACGAGCTCATTAACAATGTTGTCACCTTCTAGAGAAGGCATTTCCTTCCCAGGCTGCCCTTGCTGACTTGCTGACCTATGACTGGGAGCCCCCTGCCTGGCTCTGCCTGGCTGTCTGCTGCCTGCGGTTGAGGACACTCCCGTTGGGGTGCTTTGGGAGAGCTGGCTCTCTAGGCCTTGGCCTGTTTTCTGTCACCATGAAGTAAGGAATAAACTGGTCTGTCCTCAGGGCGCCACACCCTGCCCAACTGTTGCCCCCCAGAGCAGCCTCTCCCCATGGCCTTTCCTCCATTGTAAAATGCTGGGCGTTGGACTGGAAACAAGCATGCAGCCTCCTCTCTCCCCGAGGGCTGATGATGAGTGCTGATGATGAGTGCTGCTGGCTTGGTCTTGGTGCCTTGTGGCATCTTCTTAGTCCCCACAGAGATCCTGGGAGGCTGGTGATGTTGTCAACTCGTTTCACGGAGGTGGAAACCAATGCTCAGAGGAGTTAAAGTCCTGTTTAGTGTCTCCGGGTCTGATGACTGTGGCCAGTAAAGGGACAGGTGGTCCTATTTTGACCGCTTGCCGTCACTGGTCTGTCTGCCCCTGCCAAATGGTGGGCAGGTGGCAGGAAGCGCAGGCCGCCCTGTGGAGCTGAGCCTGGTCTGAGCAGTGCACCCCTGGCTAGTTATAAACTGGGCCCCCCACTTTGTGTTCAGCCTGGAAGGAGACACCATGTGGTTTCCAGTGGAACGGGTGCCCCCAGAACACCCTGCCCACTGATATGGTTATGCTGGGGGCCCAGTGAGGCCCTCCCCACCTCCCCTCCCTTGGTCCACTTTTCTATGTGAAGAAATGTTTTCATTATGAAATAGCTGATGAAAATAAAAGAATGTAAGTGCACGTAAGATGTTACAAAAAAGCACACACAAATCTCCCTGTCAGTTAAAGGGACTGACCATGTAGTCATGAGATCAGTAAGATCAGTTTAAACAGCTGCCTGGGTGAATCTAACAGCTGAGGACACGATGTGGCCCGGGCTGGCCGCCCTTCCTCTCAGCTCTGAGTGCTAAGTGAGTAATTAAACCCACCTCAGGCAGTTCCGGGGGCCTTTGAAGTCCCTGTGTCACTAAGATCTGCGGTGTATCCAGCCTCCATCTCCCGTTTTGTAACTCAGAACCTGTCTGGGGCCTCATTCCCATAACTGAGGTTTCACTGCATACCTTTCCTTCTCTCTGGCCCGGCCACTCTGTCTTTAACCCTGTTTTTGTGTTGTTTCTTGGTTTGATTTTTATTTTAAAAACTTTATTTAATTATGTCGAATTCATTTGATGAGTCATCTCAAATTCTATTTGGAATGAAGTGGAGCAAAAATGAACTAAGGAAGGAAGTGGTAAAGGAGAGAATGGGGGTGGGGGAGAGGAAGGAAAGAGGGAGGGAGGAAGGCCAGTGGGCATCAGGCATCTGTTATCTGGGATACAGAGGTGAGTAACCCACCCTCCCAGCAACTCGGAAGTAGGTTTTGTTTTCCCTGGGGGAACTTTTGAGAAGCCACTTTTGTGTCCCCCACGTCTAACTCCTAGAGGCGGTTCTCCTTAGTGGCTGGTCCCCAGGAAGGCACAGCCATTCAGCTTCCTGGTCAGAGGGCTCTCCCCGTGAGCGCTGTTTTTGTTCCTGTCCCGCAGGCCCTTGGCAGGCTGGCCCTCAGCCCCAGGCAGACATTGCCCTGTGAGCTCCGTGCCTGCGTGCTCACTCTGGGACCGGGCACACCTGCCCACTGCTCCTGGCTGTGGTCCTGGGGACTCCCACGCTTACCAGGCTTTCCCACCTGGTGGGCTGTTCCAGCTGCCTCCTTTATGCCCAGAGTTGCCGAGACATTAACGTGAAGAGGGGTGTGCTTGACTAAAGCAGGGGAAGGAGCAAAACGTAGGAGGAGCTGTTCCTGGAAGGGAAAAGCAGCCCTGGCCGGTGGCCTCTGCCCAGGCCCAGCAAAGTAAGTTCCCAACTCCCCATGTGCCGCCTCTCAGCCAGGCTGGCACTGGGCACTTTGTCCCTGGCTGCCCTCCTCTGTGGCCTCCGGTACTGGCTACTTTGCAGTGAAGGGGCATTTCCAAGTCATTTTCCCCCTCTCACCTCAATGCTGTAGATGTTCGGTGGGATCTTCTGTCCTGAGGAGCGTCCGCCCCACCTGCCCCTTCTTGGGAAATTTATTTGTGAGAAGAGCAAAGGGGAGCTTCCGACTTCTTTGGAAATGCTCACATCTCTGTGTCTTCCCCGACCGTGGCTTACCTCTCCCTGCTGCCAGTCTTCCTGAGCTGCCTCTTTCCATATGGTTCCAAACCAGCCTGAGCTCCTGGCCAGGGAGGCAGGATCCTGTGACTATTTAGTTACAAATAAATAGAGATCTAATCTTAGCCTGTTGTTTCTCCTAGTTGAACATGAAGGCAAAATGACAAGATGACTTTATTTTAGTTTCCCAGCCTCCATGGGGTGTATTTTCTCCGGCAGTTCCTAACGATTGCTGCTTATGTTTACAAGCATTAAGCAGAAAATCAAGTTGGGCAATCCTGATAATTAATTGGTTTCTGGCATTCTTGTTCTGGAAGGGAAAAAATGTCTTATTAGCGGTGTGGCTTTGGGAAAATCACTTGCCCTCTCTGAGCCTTGTTTCTCCTACTGTCAACTGGGCATTGTGGTCACAGCTGGTTTTGTGATCTAAGGGGGAATCCCAATAACTTGTGGATAAAGTGCATTTCCAGGGCCTCACACAGGCCTGACACAGAAATAAGATGATGGAATAAGTAGCTAATATTTCCTTGGCACTTATTAGTGGCCAGGCACTGTTCTAAGCCCTATGTATATGTTTCCTTATTTAATCATTCCAAGAATGCTGTTTTTATCTCCTTTTTCTAGATGAGGAAACTGAGTCACACAGAGGGCAAGTAAATTCCCAAGGTCAGACAGTTTACTCGAGCAGTGGATCTCGCTGCCTACCCAGGCATTAGTATTCCAAAGGGTGGGTGCTGAACCCCCAACTCATATGTGCTGGGTGGTGGAGGAATCAATGAAGGATGAGCAAATAAATGCCTTGAAATTTGCCAGCTGAATGTTGTTCAGGTTGTTGCTTTTGAAAAAGGTTTTACATTTATTTCTTCTCCATTTGCCTGGAGAAACAAAAACAGAATGTGCAGTGGTGTCTCATCCCAACCTGTTTAATTGTCTCCACCCCGTACATAGCCTGGCAGCTGTGATCTGTGTCTCTCGTCCCCAGGCCCTGCATAGTCCTGCTTCCTTGTGGATTTGTCCATGGCTGTTGTTTCTTTTGATTTATTTATTTGAGATAGAGTCTCACTCTATTGCTTAGGCTGGAGTGCAGTGGCACCATCTCGGCTCACTGCAATCTCTACCTCCTGGGTTGGAGTGATTTTCCTGCCTCAGCCTTCTGAGTAACTGGGACTACAGGCGCGCACCACCATGCCTGGCTAATTTTTTGTATTTTTAGTAGAGACAGGGTTTCTCCATGTTGGCCAGGTTGGTCTCGAACTCCTGGCCTCAAGTGATCCACCTGCCACAACCTCCCAAAGTGCTGGGATTACAGACGTGAGCCACTGCGCCTGGCCTTTTGTTTCTTTTTACAGAGCTGTTTACAGTGCTAGTTTTCAGGCCTGATCAGTCTGCTAGGAGCAGCGCACAGGTCCTGGGGACACCCAGGGGAGCTGATATTCTCACTGCGGGCTTAGGTCTTGCTGGGATTCCTAACATGACATCCATAAAAGGGCTTCTTTTTCTTTTTTTTTTTGTAGACAAAGTCTCAGGCTGGAGTGCAGTGGCACGATCTTAGCTCACTGCAACCTCCGCCTCCCGGGTTCAAACAATCCTCCTGCCTCAGTCTCCCAAGTAGCTGGGATTACAGGCATCTGCCACGACACCCGGCTAATTTTTTTTTTTTTTTTTTTTGAGACAGGGTCTCGCTCTGTCGCCCAGGCTGGAGTGCAGTGGCCGGATCTCAGCTCACTGCAAGCTCTGCCTCCCGGGTTTATACCATTCTCCTGCCTCAGCCTCCCGAGTAGCTGGGACTACAGGTGCCCGCCACCGCGCCAGGCTAATTTTTTGTATTTTTTTGGTAGAGACGGGGTTTCACCATGTTAGCCAGGATGGTCTCGATCTCCTGACCTCGTGATCTGCCCGTCTCGGCCTCCCAAAGTGCTGGGATTACAGGCTTGAGCCACCGCGCCTGGCCGACACCCGGCTAATTTTTGTATTTTTGGTAGAGACGGGGTTTCACCGTGTTGGCCAGGCTCGTCTTGAACTCCTGACCTCGTGATCCCTTGCCTTGGCCTCCCAAAGTGCTGAGATTACAGGTGTGAGCCACCATGCCCTGCCAAGGGCTTCTTTTCTTTCCTGTTCACCAAAAGCCAGTGAGGACAAGGAGAGGCAGGGAGCGGGGTGCCATGTTTAATCTACCCTGGCTCAAGGATCCTGGCACTGCCCTGCCCCCATATTGGCCCCTGGTTAAGCATGAGCAAAGGTCAGTGCTAGTCACTGCTTCTTTGGCCAGCCCGGACTGTAGCTAGAGGCCTGGCAGAGAGTGGAGACCTGCTTTCTGCCAGTGGTCAGAGCCTCCCTGGGAAGAAGGATGCTCACCTCTGCTCCAGGGTCTTGGTCTTAGGGAGGCAGAGATGCTAAGGGGACGGCTTCTTAAAGGGTAGTCTTGGGGAATTACATGCGAAACCACTTAAAAAATGTGTATTACCATTGTCAGTACTTGAGTAGGCACAGGATACTGAGTTCAGCTCAGTGGGTGAGAAAAATCCGTAGTTTATAGACATGTGTATCCTAGCCACACTGTTAGCCTTTACCAAGCTCTCAAGCTGGTACTTGACCACTTTGCTATTCTGTGGGCACTGCCTTCCTAAATAGGCCCCATTTATTCCATGTTATAGCCTTGGGAAGGAGCAGATGTCACTGCTTTTCATCCTACTCTTCTTTTAGATAAGCCTGTTAAAGTCGATGGGTACATTTATTTTTGTTAATCCAAAACTAAAGCTAACTAGCTGTCTGTTACTAAAATCTAACAACAGCATCCTCATGCCTCTTCAGATGGCCGGATGAGTCCGTAGCCACTTTGGGGTTAGTGGTTCATTTCTTCCTTTCCTCATTCTGCAGACTGCTGTGCTGGGCGGCTGCTGTGTGCAGGGTGCGGCCCGAGAGCCTAGACATAGCTCTGGGAGCTGGACTGCCAGAGTCTCTGCTGGATCCACATGGGAGGGGGCTGTAGAGCTCAGACGAGAATTCACAGTTACTTGTTTTTTTGCGGCTGTGGTCAGCACAGTAAAGTAGACCAGTGCTGGGCGTGGTGGCTCACACCTGTAATCCCAACACTTTGGGAGGCCGAGGCGGGCGGATCACCTGAGGTCAGGAGTTCAAGACCAGCCTGGCCAACATGGTGAAATCCTGTCTCTACTAAAAATAGCTGGGTGTGGTGGCGCGTGCCTGTAATCCCAGCTACTAGAGGCTGAGGCAGGAGAATCACTTGAACCCGGGAGGTGGAGGTTGCAGTGAGCCAAGATCACCCCACTGCACTCCAGCCTGGACAACCGAGTGAGACCCCGTCTCAAAATTAAAAAAAAAAAGGAGAGCAAAGTGGAAAGGAACATATTAATGGCATCCTGACTCAGGTCAGGTAGGGAGATCAAATTCTGCTTTGCTGGGAAGTTGCCATCTGAGCCAAGTGCTTGAGAAATCACAGGAGTTAACCAGGTAAAAACTGGGATACATGAATGAGGAGCATTCTAATCTGTCTGTGGTATGTGCAAAGACCCTGGGGCAAGAGGAAGCAGAGTGGGTAAGGTAGGGACAGGAAGTGAGGGAGGCACATGAGGAGGCAGGGACTGGCTCACCCAGGGCTCTGAGGAGCAGGCTGAGCATCTATCTGCCTTTCACCCCATGGCAATGGGACGTCAGTGAAGGATGCTCCATTTGAAATGCCGCACTGGCATTAATTGCACGATATAGTCTTGGTTTGCTGCAGCTGAGCTCTGCTCTTCAGACTGCCTTCCACCTGCAGGATACGCGCTTATGCCAGGCACACAGTATTGAATGTTGAGCAGTGACTTCCCTGGGCAATGGAGATTCTGTACAGTTTAACTGGACGCATTGGCAACATACAGTGCAAGGCTCAGGGACAATCTGCAGTGAGCAAGGCTGGCTTGTTAGTCTCAGGCAGGCATTGGACAGTTTTGTCTTTATTCTATGAACAGCCTCACAAGGGAGACAGCATTGTCCCGTTCCACAGATGGGCCCCCTGAGGCTCATGAGTGCCCTGGCCCAAGATTCTGAAGCTGGCAGGTGGTGGGACTCGCACCCAGGTCTACCTGATGCCAGATTTCATTACTATACTGTGAGGTTTTGGAATCTTTTTTTTTTTTTTTTGAGACGGAGTCTCGCTCTGTTGCCCAGGCTGGAGTGCAGTGGTGTGATCTCAGCTCACTGCAAGCTCCGCCTCCCGGGTTCACACCATTCTCCTGCCTCAGCCTCCCGAGTAGCTGGGACTACAAGCGACTGCCACCACACCAGGCTAACTTTTTTGTGTTTTTAGTAGAGACGGGGTTTCACTGTGATACCGATCTCCTGACCTCTTGATCCACCCACCTCGGCCTCCCAAAGTGCTGGGATTACAGGCGTGAGCCACCGCGCCCGACCCAGGTTTTGGAAACTTTTGATTTGTTCAAACAAGCAGTCAAAGGACATAGGTTAAAAAAAGAACCAAATTCTGGCTGGGCACGGTGGTTCACGCCTGTGATCCCAGCATTGGATGCCGAGGTGGGCGGATCCCCTGGGGTCAGGAGTTCAAGAGCAGCCTGGCCAACATGGTGAAATCCTGTCTCTACTAAAAATACAAAAATTAGCCAGGTGTGATGGTGGGCACTTATAATCCTAGCTACTCGGGAGGCTGAAGCAGGAGAATCGCTTGAACCCAGGAGGCAGAGGTTGCAGTGAGCTGAAATCGTGCCACTCCACTCCAGCCTGGGTGGCAGAGTGAGACTCTGTTTCAAAAAAAAAGAGAATCGAATTCCCACCAGAGTTGGGCTCTTGTCTAGAAGATTACAAGCTTGTCTAGAAATTAACCGGCCTGTCAGATGGGGGGTCCCAGATCCTCACCTGTGGAGAAGAACATCAAACCAGCTGGGATCCCACCCCACCTAAGGAGGATCCCATGTCTCCCTGGGACGTCATGGACTTCCAGGAAGTTTTGTTGCAGAGGGAATGGGGCCTGTGTCCTTCACTCTTCCCTCTTCGCTGTGCTTATCCTCTGCATGCCTCACATGGGTGAGTGCAGAGAAGGCTGTTGGCTGTTCTGGTGGGTATGCTTACTCCTGCCCAGGTGGTGGCCGTAGTGTTGATGTGGCAGCCAATGGAGCGGCTGCAGGGATGGCTGGAAATGTGCTTTGGCATTGACCTTGGGGAATCTCCAGTGGCCCTTTCAGTCCCAGCGGTCCATGGCCTCCCCTCCTTCTGCCAGGGCCCCGGCCTCCTGCTGTCCTCTCTGCCTTCGTTAGATGGATGTGCTTGGCTTTTCCTTGGGTCTTCTCCCAGATGTGCAGAAAGACTCTTTGAAGCTCAGGTCTTCCTTCTGATCAGGCCTGCCCTCCTGAGCAAGAAGCCGCAGGTCATAGTGGAAAGCATGGTTCTCATAGAGGTACTAGAGCGAGCATCACCACGTGTTCTAAAGCTGTCTGCTGGTCTTGGCAAATGGCACGTGGCAGGGTGCGGCGCTGTGGAATGGGATGAGGCTTTAGGGTGGGGTCTTTAGGGTGAAGCCTAGGGTGTGCTAGGATAACGCACTGCAGGATGGAGCCCTGCAGGAGGGCACAGAGGGACTGAGAGCTGTAGGGTCACTGTGGGACCGTGTGCCACAGGGCCACTGTGAAAAGCAGGTTTGCCCTAGTGTGCCATGTGTGGATTGCTAACTCTAAGGTGAGGTCAGGACATGAGCGCACAGTCCTGGAAAGAGGAGGAAGATGAGGCCAAGGCGAGTGGAGGACCTTTCCCAAGGCTGCAGGTGCCAAACTGGGGACCCTGAATTTGGACCCAGAGTGCCTGATGTGGAGCCTACGTGCTTTGCTATAAGGCTAAGCTACTTTCTCCCAAAAGAGGTGTTTTTGCCTTCCTTCCGCTTAGTCTGCTGTCACCCACTGCATGTGACACACTAGGAAGTGCTCTGTCGTGGGCAACAGAGCAAGACTCCTTCTCCAAACAAACAAACAAACATATGTGGTACCAGAGTGACCCTCCAGGCAGTGCATCCAACTCTTTATCTGAGGAATGCCTCGCCTCACTTTTCACTCACTGACTCAGGGAGTCCAGGGCTGGGATGGTCTCCAAGTGTTTGATCCACAGCTGTCATTTTACCAGAAGAGAAAGGGAGGTTCGTGACCTCATTGAGCCCATGGGGCCAGTTTGTCACGTGGCCAGGATGAGCTCCAGGACCTGTAGAAGGCAACGGCTTCTATAGAGCTGTCTGGCCAGGCACAGAAGCACACGCCAGTGATCCCAGCACTCTGGGAGACCGAGGCCAGTGGATTGCTTGAGCGTCAGACCAGCCTGGACAACATGGCGAGACCCCCATCTCTACAAAAACAAAAATAAAAATTAGCGGTATTTGGTGGCACATGCATGTAGTCCCAGCTACTTGGGAGGATGAGGTGGGAGGATCATCTGAGCCTGAGAGGTCACTGAGAGGCTGCAGTCATCCGTGATCACGCCACTGCCTGGGCGACAGTGAGAGCTTGACTCAAAAAAAAAAAAAAAACTGTGATCACGCCACTGCACTCCAGCCTGGGCGACGGTGAGAGCTTGACTTAAAAAAAAAAAAAAAAAAAAAAAGCAGCCTGGAACAGGGCAGTCTTTGCAGGCTTACCTTTTGTAGGTTTAACCTTAACCACAGATTCTACCTGGGCCTCCCTTTTCCCTTTCTCTTATTTGGGTGTTGAAGGCTGTGATAAGTGCATGCCAACAGGGGCACAGGTGAGGGAGGCATGGGCTGGGCAGAGGCTGGGTGGGAGGCTTTGCTGCCTGGATTTTTTCACCCTGGAAAACAAGAGAACAAAAGAAGCAACTTGTGTTTCTATCTCGTGGGAACTCTAATCACGAAGGGCTTGGATTTGATCGCCATCGGCGATGGGACCACAAGGAAAGCACCGGAAGGCTTCTGAGGACGTGAGTGGGCAGTTCTCTTTTCAAAACACCTAGAGAGAGTGAGTTTGCCACACAGATTGGCAGGACTGGTGCCTACAAGTAGAGTTTTCTAAACCTCGTATGAGGTTAGGATTTCTGGTTTCTCAAGAGCCAGGTTTAATAAACCTGTAGCAAGTTAGCTTCTCAGTCATCCTTCAGTCATGAAATGCATTATGGTGCACACAGAGGGTTTAGATGTGTGCAACCCAAGTGTAGGTATATTCTTTACTTTCAGATAAAGACTCATAGGGACATCGTATCCCTGAGTCTCCTGTTGACAAGCACAATATTTCAGAATCTCTTAGCAGCAGTTCCAGTTCAGTATGGGGCTTGGTTCTCCTTTTAGTCTAAGCCAAGGCAGCTGAGGGGGTTCTAGCCCAGTGTGTCAGGGGGACCTGTCATAGGCATGTCCTCTGCTTGGTTCCAGATTTAACCCCTGCATGATTCAGGGGGATTTTAGTGCACATCAGACCTCAGACGCTGACTTGGAAGTGATGGAAGGGCCATAGCTTCTCTCTCCTTTTTGGCACAGGGCTAGAAAAGCTGCCCCAAGCAAGTCTTTTATCCTCACTGACGTTCGTGTGATTCAGGGGGCAGTCTGTGCAGGAGAGGGCATGGACCACCTGAAAGCCAGGAGATGGAAGAAGTGCACACTTTTGGCGTCAGAAAGTGCTACTGCAGCTTAACTGTGGGATTCCAACACATCTGCCCACAAATCCTCGTTTCCTCATCACCATCCCTATGTTACCAACCTGTAACATTTAACATGGAGATGGTGATACCTGCTTACTGGGGTTTCTGCTGGGCTCCATGCAGTGCTTTTCAGGGTTGTGCTATGGAAGCTGCTGAGCACCACATGCCTTGGAGGTGGCCAGGTCTGGCTTTGCACGTCTGGACTGGAGGCATGAGGTGGACAGATGCGGGTCTGGGGCTGGGGATGTGAGTGGGTGTTGAGCTCTCTATGTTCTTGGAGGGTGGCCCTGAGATATGCTGGGTCTCGCCTTGATCTTAAGTGGATGTAGACTTACATAGCAAATTGGGTATGTTGGGGGCGGGCTGAGTTCCTCCTTCCTGCCCCTCTTCCCAATGCAGAGGTTAAGGAAGGAGTGTCTCTGGGCGATGCTGGGGCACTTTACAGGAACCCTGTGTTTCCGAACACTTGATGTAAGCAACTTTGTGCAATTCAACACTCTTTCTGACTTTTCACCAGCTCAGGTGCTGGGGCCTCCCTGTGGTGACAGCACAGATTACAGTTTCCTCCATTGGCCTTGACCTTAGAAATTATGTAACTATTGATTTAAGGCCGGGTGCGGTGGCTCAAGCCTGTAATCCCAGCACTTTGGGAGGCCGAGACGGGCGGATCACGAGTTCAGGAGATCGAGACCATCCTGGCTAACACGGTGAAACCCCGTCTCTACTAAAATACAAAAAAAAAATTAGCCGGGCGAGGTGGCGGGCGCCTGTAGTCCCAGCTACTCGGGAGGCTGAGGCAGGAGAATGGCGTGAACCCGGGAGGCGGGGCTTGCAGTGAGCTGAGATCCAGCCACTGCACTCCAGCCTGGGCGACAGAGCGAGACTCCGTCTCAAAAAAAAAAAAAAAAAAAAAAAGAAATTATGTAACTATTGATTTAAAAGAGTTTCTTTTGGTTTGTTTTTTTGACAGTGGTTACAATTTGTATGGTTTCGGGGTTTGAACACTTAATGCTGAATTGGATTCAGAGATGATTGGATTGAGAAGATCCCGTGGCTCTGTCTGACCTGCCCCTTCTCACTCTGCAGCTGAGGAATAAATGGGCCCTGGGTTCTGTTAGGGACAGCAGAGTCCTCATGCCTTCCGGGACCCCTGTCTCCTTCCCTCCTGCTGTCAGGGCCCCGCCTGAGGGACGGTGACGCTCCTACCCCATCACGTTGGTGCCAGCAGTGAGCAGTTATGTATTTGTGTGGTTGTCATCTTGGAATGATGTGCAATATGAGAGTTAAATAGTTTTGCCAATGAGTTATCATAATGCTGTTTATATGTTAGGTTGCATGCTAGTCTTTTATGGTAAAATGAGTGACATAGGGTCTGAAGTGGCAGCCCACTTGTAGGAACTGGGCCAGTGTACTCCAGCATGGCATTGCGATGGGAGTCACTGTATTTTGGATGTGTGGTCTGGTCAAGATGTGGGACACATATAGTCAGATCCTGGTGGGTTCATGTAAGACCCAGGACCATGGTCGGTCAAACTCCTTACTGTTCTCCCCTGAGATGTTGGCTTATTGAATACTTTTTTGAAGTAGATGGGACCCTGGTTAAGCTGAGTTTCCCCATGATGGGATTGGTTCTATTAGGAGTGCATCTGTTCTGCTTGAATTTGAGTCTTACATGTATAGATTGTATGAATTAACCTAAACGGGTTTTTGATGTATCATTTCCTTACCTTTTCGGAGACTTCATTTTAGTGCATTCGGTTTGACTCTGGGATTGTATTCTATATACTTTTTTTTGGTTTTGTTTATTTGTTTGGGACAGGGTCTTGCTCTGTTGCCCAGGCTGGAGTGCGGTGGCGCAATCTTGGCTCCCTGCAACCTCCACCTCCCGGGTTCAAGTGACTCTTGTGCCTCAGCCTCCCGAGTAGCTAGGATTACAGATGCGTGCCACCACGTCGGCTAATTTTTATATTTTTAGTAGAGATGTGGTTTCATGATGTTGGCCAGGTGGTCTTGAACTCCTGGCCTCAAGTGATCCACCCGCCATGGCCTCCCAAAGGGCTGGGATTACAGGTGTAAGCCACTGTGCCCGGCCTTATTCTAAGTACTCTTTATACACACTGATAAGTTGTCCTCTGAAATCTTGCATCCATTTATATTTCACCAAAACTTTAAAAAATGTTTTCAAAATTTTTATTTTTGCTGCTCTGCTAGGCAAAAGAATGGTCTCCGGTTTTGTAGCTGTCTAGTCTGAGCTATGAAAGGCTTTAGGTTAGGGCTTTGAGAAGATCATAGGAACATGTTTGGAGGCATGTAGGCACAGGGGATGAGCAGGCGGTGCAGCTCAGAAGTCAGGGGTGGGTGGAGTCTGGAGACCACGGGACTTCACTTGACCAGGTCTGTCCAGCATGGGCAGTGGTCATCTGGTGCCCGGCTGGGTTTCAAGCCATTGACAGAATTCCCTCAGTGAATCCCTGGACAGCTCTGTGAGAGTGGCCCTGTCTGTTACTATTCTCACTTCAAAAGGCAGGAGACAAATAAGTGGAGTGGCCAAAGGGCTTGCCCAGGAAAAACAAAGAGGAGGTGGACCCAGGGCAGAGCTCGCTGGCACCTTGGTGTAGAACTGAAGAGCACGCCCCTAGATCCTGCCCCTGTTTTGGGAGGCCGAGATGATGATCTCTGCGGTTTTGGGATTGGCGCTAGGCTTTGCACTGGTGTGATTTCAGGAAAACATCTGTATTGTTGGTCTCCGAAATATCCATAGAATTTGTTTTCTGTTCATTTCTTGCCAAAGGAGTCCAGGTGAGCTGCACCTGCCTGAGTGGGATCCTAGGTGTAATTGGGGGTGTTGATGCCTCTGATGGTGGTGTCTGTGGGCCTGCGTTGATCGGGGAGCAGGAGGAGTGCTGGAGGCTCTGTGTCCCCCCAACTCAGGGGTCTCTGGGCTCCTGTGTGCCGCATTACCTGGCTTGGGGCAGAAAGAACCTTCGAGGGAGCCCTGTAGGGGGTGTCTTGGTTTCCCCACCCACCTCTGCCATCTGACGAGATCGCTTCCCTCTTTAAGCCCCAATTTCCTCACTTCTGAAATATTGGAGAGCCTTCTTACTCATACAGTTGCTGGGCATTTTTCCTGAAATCGTAAATCTCTGTCACCGTAGTATATAACAACCCTTACACGCAAGGAAGGGTTATATAAATGTAAAGTAATTATAACTCGAGTCTTTTATCCCTGTTGAATAGGCTCTTTAAAAAAGAGTAGGTATGACTGAGAATTCCTGAAAGTCACTCATTAATTGGTTCTTTCAAGTAAATAATAGCAGCCATGGTAGTCACGGCGCTGGTGTCCTCGGGCACCTCCCGTATTGGAGGGCAGGGCACTGTTTGCAGGCTGAGAGATGCCTACCTTGCCCTGAGTGGAGGGTGGCCTCGCTGGCTCCTGTGGAAGCCCATCCTGATGCTGGTTAGTGGCATTGCGTCTACACCATGTTGTGTGCTGCAGCTCACCATGGTGTAGACCCTTCCGAGGTGATAAGGTGGGCCAGTAGTTATGATTGACTTGCTGTTGATGATTAAACTGTGGGACAGCTGTCATTGTTCCCTCTCAGTGGTGTCTGTGCCATGTAAACTGGCAAGAAAGGAAACTTCAAAATGATCCTTGTTTTGTTATTTGCAGGCTCCAGGGAGTTCCACGCTGTCCAGTTCTCTGTGCCGTGATAAACCTCTGGGGTGAGTGTCTGTGTGGGTCATGCATTCCTGTGTCTCTGGCCATAGGTCAGCTCTCCACAGAGGAAGCTTGGGCATGGCATCATTTTGTTCTGTAGAAATCATAATTTCTGTTTTGGTTGTAAGCATTGCCAATCAAAGGTGATAACAGGCCAGGTTTTCTATCCGTTTTCTAAATGCTGTGTCAGGGTCAGAAGCCCAGCTGGTAGAAACACCTGTGATTGTCTTTGAATAAATAATTGCACTGCTGAGGCCTGATTGTGGAAGTGTCACTTTTGGGGGAGATTCCAGGGTGTGCTGGCAAGAGCCTCTTTAGAGCAGATGATGGGGGCCCTGAGCCAGCATCTTCTGGAGAGGCCCTCACTGTGGATCCTCGTGACCGCAGGAGGCGCTTTATTTCTGTTCTAACAGTGTTCAAAACATTTGAATTGGAATTAAATCCATGTCTGATAAATAAGGTAGAGAAAACAAAATCCTTGGGAATTGTTTGGATGCTGGTTTGAACAAATCAACCTTAAAAAATAAATGTACGGGCCGGGGTGGGGGTGGGGGGGTGGCTCACGCTTGTAATCCCAGCACTTTGGGAGGCTGAGGCGGGCAGACCACAAGATCCGGAGATCGAGACCATCCTGGCCAACATAGTGAAACCCCGTCTGCTGAAAATACAAAAATTAGTTTGGTGTGGTGGTGTGCGCCTGTAATCCCAGCTACTCGGGAGGCTGAGGCAAGAGAATTGCTTTAACCCAAGAGGCAGAGATTGCAGTAAGCCGAGATTGTGCCACTGCACTCCAGCCTGGCGACAGAGCGAGACTCTGTCTCAAAAAAAATAAAAATAAATGTATGGTATTGGGTGTTTGATGTTATTATTTCTTTTGGAGGTGTGATAATGGCATTGTAGACATTTTAATCAAAAAGTGTCCTTATCTGTTAGAAATCAATACTGTGAGGTTTATAAATGAAATTACATAATATCTGGGATTGCTTTAAAGCCATCAAAGTGGTGGAGGAGATTGCTGGGGGTATTGATGGACAAAGGTTAGCTGTGTGTTGGTGATTTTGAAGTTAGGTGATGGGTACATGGAGGTTTGCAAAACCATCTTATATGGTTTTGAATTTTTCCAAAATTTTACAAAAGAGAGAAACACATAGGAGTAGTAACAATGAAAACCCCAGAGCTGGTGGCAGCGCTTTGGAGGGACTCAAGCAAACGTCCTGTGCGCCCGTGCCTCTGGCTTCACCTTATGTGGGCACTGATTGGGTTCAACCCCATCCCCTCTCCCTGGATCCTTTTCCACCTCCTCCTGGATACCACCCTCAGCCCTAATGTTAGGAGCCCTCCTGGGGAGGGGATCAGGTCTCCCTGGGGCCCACAGGGCTGGTGGAGAAGCTCTGGTCTGTGGGAGGCCCTTGTCTCCAGTCACATTGGGTGCCTGGCTCCCATAATGCCAGTCCTGCCCAAGTCCTCAGCCTGCTGGCCATGACATGGCCATTTCTGCCCTTTTCCCTCTTCCCTCTTCCCTCCTCCACAGTCTTCATCTCACACTTGGGGGTCTGCCCTGGCCACCTGGGTGCCTGCCCTGGCCACCTGGGCACCTGGTTGGGTTGGCCAGCCCCACATTCTACCCTGCATCCACCTGGTCTGTGGTTAGCTGGGTGGGGTCCCAGCGGGGCTGCATGGAGCTCTTAGCTGTCTGATAGGAGTCTGCTGAGCTTCTGCTCAGTAGATGAAAGGCCGCTTTGATTACGCAGCTGCTGAATTCCTCCCCAGCTCGTCCCCTCTCCACATGAGGTCTTGCCTCCTTCTTGGGCCTGCAGGGTCCCCCATGACCATAGCTGGCCACCTCACCAGCCTCATCCTTGGCCGCACCTGCCCCAGGATGCTGCATACAGACACAAGGAGCTGCTTGCTGATATTTGGCTTCTGCTCGCACCATCCCTGCTTCCTCCCGGCCCCCTCCCGGTGCTCCCTCGTGCTGACCTTGACACCTCGGAGTGGGGTTGAGTCTCCCTCTCCAGGAGTCTCGCCTGGGACTCTGTTCTTGCTCTCAGTGAAACCACAAAAAGTCCTTCCCGCCTTCGTGCTTTTGCATCTGAGCCCATGTGTCACTGCTCTGAGTTGCTTTCTCTCTGTGCATTCCCCGACTGCAGCTTGCAATACCCAGTCATGCCCTGCTAGGAAAATTCGATCTTGTGCCCCTCCCCACACCGCCCACCGTTATGGGAACACAGCGCAGAGGCTGTGCACACTGTAAATTCCCGTAGCCGGCCGCCCAGGTGCTGGTGTGAACACCCGGGGGATGAGCGTCCGTCGTCCTCACCTTTTTCCTGGAGGATGAATGTCTGTCGCCTCCTTACTCTGTTTCTGACCTGCCCACTGCTCTCTCACAGGCCTGTCATCCTGAGTCCCATCATGGAGGGGGGCCACGGGCTGGACCTCACCTACATCACGGAGCGCATCATCGCCGTGTCCTTCCCTGCTGGCTGCTCCGAGGAGTCCTACCTGCACAACCTTCAGGAGGTCACACGCATGCTCAAGTCCAAGCATGGGGACAACTACCTGGTGAGTGGTGGGCGGCTCCGGGAGCCTTTGGGCAGGCTCTGCAGCAGGCACTGTGTGGGGACAGGCACCCACAGAACACTGGTTTACACATGAGGGAGAAGCTTAAGGGCCTGGGCTCACACGGCAGTTCATGGCGCCCTCGTCCTCTGTCTCTCTGCTGCCACGCCTGGGGAGGAGCCTTATGTGTCCCTGTAGGTAGCTTTCAGGGACACACGACTGCTGAACACCGGGATGGCTGTTGCCTTGTCCCGCACTCATCAGTGAGGCTGGCTCCCCCAGTGCCTTGGGACACTTCCCTGGCCAGCCACCCCTGCTCTCCCATGCTGCATCCCTGGTATCAAAAGACAAACTTGTGACTCTCCTCCTGAGCCAGAAATTAGGAAGACAGATTAGGTGGGCGCCCAAGAAACCAGGCTGCCCTGGAGACAAGGAGACAGCTTGATTTTCAAAACACACGTGTCGAGTTGATGGTGGAGCCCACATCTGAGGAATAATGTGGAACAGTCTCTCACCATCTCTCACCCTCCGATTGGCCCCTTGTTTTCTGTTCCCATGGTTGCTAACCCAAGTGGAGGCTGACTTCCTTCTGCTGTCAATGGTCACTAATGGGATTGAATGACAGCTCTCTGGAGCCCTTTCTCTACTTGCCTTCTTATCTCTAGTAAGGAGGCCTCCTTATCTGTGGTAAAGCTAATCTGCCCGGCAAGCCTACAGGACGGTCATTTTCTCCCTCGTAGTTCTGCTCCAATGACTAGGGCACCAGTGGCTAGGAGAGGTGGACCCAAGTGGCAGAGTAGGATGTGGCCTCCGTCTGATGCCAAAGCAGCCCTGGCCCAGGTGCTTCCTGTGTCCTGACCCCTCCCCGATCCTTGATTCACTCAGTCTCCTGCCTCTTTCTCCCCTTGAATCCCATCTTGTCTGTGACCTGGCGGTGGGTAGGAAGGGGTGGCCAAGCCCTGTCGGATGGTGGTACCTCTCACCAGGGGCCCTCTCCGCCCCAGGCAGGACCACGGCTCCTTCCTTTGCAAGCCACTCCCAGGCTGGTCAGTGCATCCCGAGTCCCCTCTCTGGCCATCCTTCCCCTTTTCCCCAGTCCACCTTCCCCAAAGAGATCATGCAGAGCGCCTGGAGTCCTGGCCAGCACCTGTCTGTGGGGCTTTATCAGGGCTGGAGCTCCCTGTGCAAAATGGCTATGGCGGGGATCCCTTTCTTGTGCAGGGTTAGAAATGAACTGTGGGTCTCAAAGCAGCGCCCCACCTTGTCATAAACAGGGCTTGCTGGGTGACCTGAACAAGCCCCCACCCTCCACTTTCCTCACATCTCTGACTCTGAAGTGAGAGGAACGTTTAGTTAATTTTTAAGGCTCCTTGCTGCTGGAACATTATTATTAATATTATTTTTCATTTTGTTCTACTTGAGTATTTAGCAAGGTTCCACAAATGGCTGTGATTTTTCAGTGAACTTAGGCCGTGGCTCTTGGCTGGGCATGAACTCGGCCCTTTCCAGGCCTGGGGCCACCAGGCCATAGAGGAGGGACGGCCTTCCCCACCATGTGCTACCCCTCTATTGGGTCAGTTTGTGTTGCCAGGAGCAAGACCCTGGAAGTTATTTTATATATATATGTGTATATATATTTTATAGTATATATTTTATACATATGTGTGTGTGTGCGTATATATATATATCCTGTATGTTGGGATATTTTGTAGCCATGAGAATAAAAAACAATAGTGACACGGTAGATTGCCTGGTTTAATACTAGTTAATGAAGTAGAATATAGACTTTATGTGTAAGGTTCTGTATGCCATCCTTATCTTACTTATTTTATTTGTTTTTTATTCTGTGATCACACACATCTATACTTTTCAATCTTTTCTGATCCTCGGTACCTGGAAGGGAAACATCATGTAAAAATGCAGTATGTTTTCTCCTTAAGTCTCTGACATCAAGGATTTGTCTAAAAACTTTTTTTCCCCCTGATTCTTGAGTGTGAAGATTTTAGGTATTTTTTAAAAAATTGAAGTATTAATTAAAATTAAATAAAAATTAAAGTATTAAATTTTTAAAATATTAAAATCTATTTTATACAAGGCATTTTTTCCTCTCCTTTATAGGTATTAAACCTTTCAGAAAAGAGATATGACCTTACGAAGCTTAACCCAAAGGTATGGAGTTCATCCCTTTATATTCTGCATTTTGTAAAATGTAAACAATGCTTATTTTGTGCAAAAATGATTTGCTACTAGTCTTTATGGAATGTGACTTGATAAGGAGTATTAGGAATTGTTCATAATCAATTTTTTTAATTATTACTTTTTTTTTTTTAGTTTGAAATAGAGATTCATAAGAAGTTGTGAAATAATACAGAGATCTCCTGTACTCCTCACCCAGTCTTTCCAGTGGGAGAATCTGACAACACTAATAGTAAAATATCTAGGTCAGGAAGTTGGTATTGATATAGTCCATGGACCTCACTCGCATATCCTTGGTTTTGCATACATGCGTGTTTCTCAGCATCATGTGTATAGATGATAAATACTACATATATATGTATAGAACAAATCTGTACACATGATGCTTCCTCCTCCCACCTCCTGGGATCTTTCATATATACTGCATATATATATGCATGGAACAAATCTATAACAAAGATATGTATAGAAAAAATAAAAACTGCATCATATGTATAGATTTGTTCAGCCACCACAAACAAGAGACAAAACATTTCCATCAGCATGGGGATCTCTTCTCCTAGTATCTCTTTATGGTCCTAGTACTCCTTTCATGATAATTTTCATTTTTTTTTTTTAATTCTTCTTTTTTTAATTTTACTTTAAGTTCTGGGATACATGTGCAGAACGTGCAGGTTTGTTACACAGATACACATGTGCCATGGTGGTTTGCTGCACCTATCAACCTGTCATCTAGGTTTTAAGCCCCTCATGCTTTAAGTATTTGTCCTAATGCTCTCCTTCCCCTTGCCCATCACCCTCCATGATCATTTTCAATAGCAACATTTGGGAGAATTTTAAGACTGAGTCAACATAAGTTATGGTACATATGGCTGTGTATATTCTATATGTTGAAATATTTTGCAGCCATTAGAGTAACAAAGCAGAAACATGATAAGTTGCTTATTTTAATACTAGTTAATAATAGTATAGAATTTATTTATAATAGTATCTCAATTATGCTAAATGTACATAGAAAAGAGACTAAGGGATTCATGAAAACGTTGTAGTGGTTATCTTTGAGTGGTGGCAGGGATAGTGACTTTTCCTACTTCCTGGCAGTTTTCTGAAATTTCCGACAATTTTACACTATTTCCACGACTTTCATCATAAGATAGAGCTCCTTGTCCTCGCCCACTGACAAAAGGAAATCAAAGGAAAAACAACTCCCCCGTGTGGCCACTGTGGGCCACTGTGGACTTGTGTGAGCCTCGGGAGGCTCAGAGCTGCAGTTCTGCACAGAGTCTCTGTGTCCTTAGCATGGTGGTGATTTTCTTTGTCCAAGCACCAAACTTAATCAGGGTTTTGAAGGTGCTTCCTTCTTAAGTCCTGCCTTTCCAGGAGATTGTCTCTGACGTGTTGTCTGCACAGTGTGTAGGCGATGGCTGGCTGCCGTCTCCAAACTGGGATTTTAACCCCAGTGGGGAGATTTTGGCAGCAGCTTGGGCCTCGGACTCCTGTTTGAGACATCCCTGGACTGCGGCCCTCTTCACACAACCTGCACCATCAGCAACTCAAAGACCTTTCTAGAGTTGTTACCCCAGCTGCGGAAGAGCAGACGAGCCCCTGGAAGAAGCGGCATCACATGGGCAGTATAACGCTTTGTTTTTTCTTCCCAGTGAAGGAAGTGCGGGTCCTCATGCTCACTGAGTTTTAGAAAAGGGTCACCCAGCATGCTCTTTACTCCCAAATGAAATACGTCGATGATGAAAGAAGTCATTGTGAGATGGCCTCAGAAGGTTTCAGGAAATGGAAACTGAGGAAGCTCCCCTCTCTTGTTGCAGATCATGGATGTGGGCTGGCCAGAACTCCACGCACCGCCCCTGGATAAGATGTGCACCATATGCAAGGCGCAGGAGTCTTGGCTGAACAGCGACCCCCAGCATGTGGTCGTCATTCACTGCAGGGTGAGCGCACCCACCTCTCACATTTGGGGGTCTGGCTGGGCTTCAGCCCTTGGAGTTGCGATGGAGAACAGTGCTGCATCGGAGCACATTTCCACTTTGAGCTGGTGTCATGTGCTCCTTATGGGTGTGTTTTTAGGTTTTTCTACTTGCTCTTAGAGAGTGAAACAGAGTTATCACACCTCCCCAAGTTCGGCTTTAGAATTTATAGGATTACGGTCCCTGAATGTGTAGCTGGACATTTGAAACTGTTGACCCCAAATTGACCACGGTTATGAGAGTAAATTGTTTCATTTTTGTTGAATTTTATTTTTCATGGAAAGCTCTCCTTTTTAAAAGAGCTACGCCCTTTTCAGATGGACTGTGTCAGACTTTTCATGCCGTCTGAGTTACGGTAATCAGTTGATGGACTAGATGATGATATGATGCCTTTGCAGTAAACATGTCGACCTTTCCAAGTGGAGCCATTGCAGTGCAGACATGGCCTGTGCATCTTCACAGAGTGGCCAGGACTGTCTGTGTGTCAGCCCCGGCAGGCTTGGTGGGTGCTGGCAGCCTGGGTGCATAACTGACGGGCACTCCTCCTCCTGGCTGCCTCAGGTTCCTTCCATGCTTCCTCCTCCCACCTTCTGGGATCTTTTGTCTTAATTCCCAGTTTTCTCAGCTGCTTTGTACTGCTCCTCAAATGTGATTGGTGTTGAAAGGGGTTGGACTGAAAGCAAACTTACTGAGGGGTAAGTGTGTGAAGCTTAACCCTCCTGCTGGAAACGTACTATTAGAGTAAAGTTCTTATCCCAGTCACACCTTGAGTCAGGGAGGAATTCTCTGGGAAAGGATGTAGCCAGTGGGCTGGGGTAACTGTTCGTTAATGGGCAGCTCCCTATTTTGTGTGTTTGACAAAGCATTCTTAGGACCATCAAAGTATCTAGGAAGGGCTGACGGTTCAAGACAGAAGTGTGTGTGTGTGTGTGTGTGATTTATTCTTCCAGACTCTTTCACACTAAAAAACTGCACAGAAATCCATTGTATTATGGAATTTAGTTTGAAAGAAGCTTCCCTTTGAGTTATATTAGACTCTCATTATATCTTTCCTGCAAAGTCACTAGGTAGGCCGGCTTGTGGGTGATGTTTACAGCTGTAAGGCATTTGATGACCACTCGATGTGCAGGAAACTTCCATCAGGGGAACACAGATGTTATTTGCGTCTCTCTGGTGTTGTCTCTTTCCTCACATCTACCTTGATCATATTTTCCCCCTAAATGGACAGGTACACACTTTAGGACCACCAAATTATCTATGATGACCTGATCTTTTCAAGTATTATGTTAAATTATGGATTCTCCGCCCAAATTGTGTTTTGGTGCAAACTAAGAGAGAGAAGGAGAGAGAGAGAGAGAGACAGACTTTTAAATAAATATAATTCTTGTTAATTAAAACAACCTATGCTTTTCAGGCTTGGTGTGGTGATTTTGACACAGTGAGCCTGATATTGATGGATCATCATTGCCTGGGATCACGTAGTAAGCTGTTCTGAGCAGCATTTCTGACTTACGAGCCTGGGCCCAGCAGCAGCACCTGTGGAAAGTGCAGGTTCTAGGGCGCACCCAGAACGCTGCCAGCTGCATTGTCAGAAGACTCTTGGAGTTGCTGTACTTGAAAAGTGCCACCCTTGGCCATTTATTCCATTTTAATTGTTGTTCACTTCAATTTTTTAATGAAATTGAAAGAAATGATGAGATTATTTAAAACATATAGGTGTCAGTGAGGACTCCCTAGAGCTTTCTAAAATGCATCCTTTCACTAAGCAACTTTGGGCTTTCTGGACAGCTCTTGTTAGTGGAATTCATGGGAACATGTTGAAACTTCTCAGAAGTGATTTGCTAATCACTTGCCCTCTTCTGGTGCCATGTAAACCATTTTTGAAACGCTTAGAAATTGTGCCCTGAGAGATAAGCCCTCTTTTAATTTGAAATTGCTGATGTCGATGTTAACAGAAGTTCATCATCATCACTGCGGGGGTGAAATCGCTGACATGTGCCGAAATCCGCCTGCTTTGCAGAATGCGCGTTTCCTTCCACACATGCCAGGAATTTCTAGCATAGCTGGGCCTGTCTCAGCCTGGGCGGGAACAGAGTAAGGGTCGGTCCTGCTGTGCTTCCCGTTCTGCTGTGTGATGCAGAGGCTTGTGTTTGTGTGGGTGTGTGCAGTCTCCTCCTCACCCCTCCACACCCTGGTTATTGATTGACCAGAAATGGCCTGCAGTTCTTTTGGGAGATTTCATCCATGCCATACCTTTTGTTTCTCAGTCCATGGTGAAGAATACCCACAGAAAATTGTGCAATTAGTGATTCTATGATTTTTACTAAGAATAGTTCCAAGTCCAAAAGAATGGTGCTTGTGCTAAAACATAACAGCCCATGAACCTATCATGCCCTTTTGTGTTTTCTACAACCTGTGAGCTAAGAGCTGTATTTACATGAACATTATATGAAGGTGTTCTACTTCAGTTCCATATGTAAAGTTTGAGTGGAACATGGCCACCTCTTATCTGTTCACGTACATCCATATCTGCTTCCGCCCACACTGCAGGAGTAGATTTCAATAGTGGAAACAAGACCTTGCAGCCTGCAAAGCCTTAAATACTTACTATTGCATTAAGAAAGACCTCATATCAGGGTACTGCTGGCCTTGTAAAATGAGTTTGAAAGTGTTTGCATTTCTTCAGCTTTCTGGCAGAGTTTGCATTAGTCTGTTTTCTGTTACTTATAACAGAATACGTGAAACTGGGTAATTTGTAAAGAAAAGGAATTTATTTCTTAATATTTATAGGGGCTGAGATGTCCGAGCTCAAGGGGTTGCATCTGGTGAGAGCCTTCTTGCTGTTGGGGACTCTGCAGAGTCCTGAGGCTGCATGGGGCATCACATGGCGAGGGCTCCTGTGATAACCCGTTAACCCATTAGTTAATTAATCCACAGCTGTATTAACCCATTCATGAAGGCAAGGTTCCTCATGACCCAGTCATCTCTTAAAGGCCTTACCACTCAATACTGCCGCATTGGAGATTAAATTTTAACATGAGTTTTGGAAGGGGCTGATATTTAAACCATAGCAAAGTTCTCTCTTTTTTTCAGTGATGGAATTCATCAGTTAAGTAACCAGGTCCTGGGCTTTTCTTTGATGGGAAAGTTTATATTACTGATTCAGTCTCCTTACTTGTTACTGTTTTGTTCAGATTTTCTGTTTCTTCATGATTCAGTCTTGGTAGGTTGTATGTGTCTAGGAATTTATGAGGTTATTACAGGTTATCCAATTTATTGCTGCATAATTGTTCATAGTATTTTTGTGTTTCTTGGTGTCTTACATGACATCAGTTATGATGACTGCTCTTTCATTTCTGATTTTGAGTTTTCTCTTTTTATCTTAGTCTAGGTAAAGGTTTGTCAATTTTGTTAGTCTTCAGAAAACGCAACTGTTAGTTTTCTTGATCTTTACTATTGTTTTTCTAGTCTCTCCTTTATTTGTTTCTGCTCCGATCTTTGTTTTATCCTTCCTTTACTAATTTGGGGTTTAGTTTGTTCTTTGCTCCTTTAGGTGCAACATTAGGTTTTTTGTTTTGTTTTGTTTTTTGAGATGGAGTCTCGCTCTGTCACCATGCTGGAGTGCAGTAGTGCAGTGGTGTGATCTCGGCTCACTGCAACCTCTGATTCCCTGGTTCAAGCGATTCTCCTGCCTCAGCCTCCTGAGTAGCTGGGATTACAGGCACATGCCACCACACCCAGCTAATTTTTGTATTTTTAATAGAGACGGGGTTTCACCATGTTGGCCAGGATGGTCTTGATCTTCTGACCTCGTGATCCACCCACCCTGGCCTTCCAAAATGCTGGAATTACAGGTGTGAGCCACCACGCCCAGCCTAACATTAGGTTTTTTTATTTGAGAGTTTTTTCCTCTTTGACATAGGCATTTATTGCCATAAACTTTCCTCTTACAACTGCTTTTGCTGCACCCCATAAGTTTTCGTGTGTTATGTTTCAGTTTTTGTGTTTCTCAAAATATTTCCAAATCTCTCTTTTGATTTTTTTTCTTTAACCCAATAGTTATTTAGGAGTATGTTGTTTAATTTTCATAAACTTGTGAATTTTCCAAGATTCCTCCTGTTATTGATTTCTAGTTTCATGCCACTATGGTCAGAAATGATACTTGAGGCCAGGCGTGGTGGCTCATGCCTATAATCCCAGCACTTTGGGAGGCCAAGGCAGGCAGATCAGTTGAGATCAGGAGTTCGAGACCAGCCTGGCCAACATGACGAAACCCCATCTGTACTAAAAATACAAAAAAATTAGCTGGGTGTGGTGTCAGCACCTGTATTCCCTGCTACTCGGGAAGCTGAGGCACGAGAATCGCTTGAACCCAGGCAGTAGAGATTGCAGTGAGCTGAGATCATGCCACTGTACTCCTGCCTGGATGACAGAGTGAGACTCCATGCCCCCAAAAAATAAAAATTAAAAAAAAAAAGATACTGGATAATTCTTAAATTAAGAATTCTTTTTAAATTCTTTAAGGTTTGTTCTGTGGCCTAATGTGCCATCTATCCTGGAGAACTTTCTGTGTGCACTTGAGAAGAATGGGCATTGTGATGTGATGTTCTGTATATGTCTGTAAGGTCTATTTGGTCTAAAGTACAGGTTGAGTACCCTGTTTTCTTATTGGTTTTCTGTCTAGGTGATCTGTCCATTGTTGAAAATGGGGTACTAAAGTCCCCTATGGTTGTGGTATTTCTATCTGTCCCTTCAGATCTTTTAATATTTGCTCTATAGGCTGGGCGCGGTGGCTCATGCCTGTAATCCCAGCACTTTGGGAGGCCGAGGCGGGCGGATCACCTGATGTCGGGAGTTCGAGATCAGCCTAATCAACGTGGAGCCACCCCGTTTCTATTAAAAATACAAAAAATTAACTGGGCATGGTGATGCATGCCTGTAATTCCAGCTACTCAGGTGGCTGAGGCAGGAGAATTGCTTGAACTCGGGAGGCGAAGGTTGCGGTGAGCCGAGATGGTGCCATTGCACTCCAGCCTGGGCAAGAAGAGTGAAACTCTGTCTCAAAAAAAAAAAACAAAAAAACAAACAAAAAAACCCACTTGCTTTATATATCCATAAATAGTGCCACAAAAGCAATTGATAATGGGGTGAATGTCGCCACCATGTGTGCCTGTTTTGGCTGAGGTGCTGTTTCTTTGTAGGTGAATTGCTGTCAAATATAGTTTTATGCAAGAAGCATACTAGTAGCCATACCGTTAATAACTGCACGTGCCAGGATTCATCTGCAAAGAGTGTGTCAAGTGCCTGCATTGAGTATCTATAAGGCATGCTCTTGACTTTCACTGACAGAGAGAAGGATGCTCCTGGGTGACATTCATGTATGACTGGGCTTATCAGAATTGTGACTTGAATTTGATCAGTAGTTTCTTCTCAAGAAGTTAGGGAGCTACATATTAGAGGCCCTGCCATTTTGGCTTTATGTGATTCCAGATCAGGGATTGGCAAATATTTTTAAAAAGAGCCAGATTGTATTTTACGCTTTGCAGGCCCCATGGTCTTGCTGCAAATACTCAAATCTACCCCTGCAGTGAGGGTGGAAGCAGCCCTGGATGTAGGTAAACAGATGGGAGTGGCCATGTTCTAGTCAGACTTTGTGTGTGGACACTGAAATCTGAACACATTTTCACATGGCATGGAATCTTATCTTTTCAAAATTTTCCCTCAATGGTTTGAAAATGTAAAAATGACTCACAGCTCACAAGTTGTGGGAAAGTAGGTAATGGGCAGAAGTAGCTCCTGGGCTGTGGTTTGCAATCGGCTGTTGTAGGTTGTAAGAGTATGTTCTCGAAGGTGGCGCTCTGTGGCTCTGGATTGGCCTGTCCAGTTTCTGCTTCTCCTGCTGGTGTTGCTGGTTTGTGGGCTGGGCTGTTGGTGTCTGTGGTTATGGTTTGAGTGAGTCCTTTTCAGAACGTCTGCCTGGGACAGTGGTTCCTCTGTGTGTAATGAGGGTGGGCTACAGGGCTATAGCTGGAGCTCAGGTGCTGGCAGTGCTGCCAGTAAGCTGGAATCTATGTTCCACTCATGCTGAGCTGTGTGTGCAGCCCTGATCATTATCAGCCCGTGAGCAGGCAGGCGTTCACTTCTGTCTGACCTGGATAATTAAGTCATGCTAATTGCTGCAGCTCCTGGCACAGTTTCTTCCAGCCTAATTGGGTGAAATGACAGGCAGATGCTATGTTGATCTGCCCTCCTGGGCTTCTACGGCTGCTCCAGTTAGCACCCTCTCTTACTGTTTGCACCCAGCGTGCAGGTTCCCTGTTGCAGAGACTCCAGTTGCCCTGGGTACTGACTCTCCCAGACCGGAAGGCTGCGGGTGATGCTGGCCTAACCTCCAAAGCAAGCTTTCTATTATTTTGTCCACTAGTGAGTCTTTTCCTGTTCTAATTACATCTCTGCTGTGGGATTTCAGAGAAAATCAGCTCATGTTTTTGTCTCCTGCAGGGTGGGAAAGGACGCATAGGAGTGGTCATATCGTCCTACATGCATTTCACCAACGTCTCAGCCAGGTAGGATGAAGATGTCAACTCGCTGTCTTGAGGTGCTAAAAGCGGAGCCTGCATGGGACTGAAGGCTGCTTGGGAGCTGTTCTGGGCACCAAGGGCTCGGCTGACCTGTGTTTCCCATCCCCCAGTGCTGGGGTGGTCAGTGCCTGGAAACCCAGCTTCCAGTTAGGCGTTTACACTTGTGAAAGTGGCATTTTCCAGGTTGGGTGGCTATGTATGATTGATTCTAAGTACTTCCATGGAGGCATTAAAAAAATAAGTGGCCCCACTGTCCCTTATTCTCTAATAGAGAATTCTTTAATAAAGAATAACAGAGGTAAAAGTCACCATTATGAAAATTAAGAACAGAGTGGTCTCACTAAATCAGTTCATACCTTGTATATAATGATGGTGACAGCCACCTCTTTTGCAGGCACTGGGCCTCTGGGAAGTATGCTGAATATTTTCCTTTTCTTCCTGAATTCTCCTAACTAACCCATGAAGCAGTTACTGTCATTCCCATTGCGTGGGTGAGGGAAGCGAGGCTCAGAGGAGCCAGGCAGCTTGCTCATGATCTCACAGCCCAGGAGTGGGGAGCCAGATCTCGGCTGGTTTCCATGAGATGGAACTGTAATCGTGGAGACTTTGGAGGTGCCACCCGGGTCCCCTTAGCCAGGCATGACACAAACATGGTAGGGCCACAAGGACCTCAGTCCTATGCCCATCCTCCTGGCCCTGGGCAGCTGTGGTGTACACTCTGGACCCTTCCCAGAATGCAGATCTTCACTCACGCTGAAATGCAGTGCAGAAAATAACATTATTTGTGGGGTCTGCATTTGCATCTGCCCTGTCTTCTCAATGGCCTCTTTGTAAAGCCTGAGCTTTCCATTCTGAGGAAATAGAAGCTTATTCATATCAGCCAATAAACCTTTTCCTTTCTAGCACCAAGGAGTGAAATTTGACTTTCTGAATGTTTCCTCTGGAAACCAGTTGGGGAGTTGGTGCCTGCCAGGGAGGAAACCAACCCCCAAGTGAAAATCAGCCACCCTCTTGGTGAGAATAATCATCGGTGTGTGTGTGTGCCAGGAAAATCGAGATTCCTGGGCACATCCATCCCTCAGTGATGCCAAAGACATTTGGTAGGTGACCAAACATAGCCTGGCTGGTTCTGGACAGAGACTGCCTCAGCATTTTTTTTTTTTCTTTTTAAGACAGAGTCTTGCTCCATTGCCCAGGTTGGCTCAATCTCGGCTCACTGCAACCTCCGCCTCCCAGGTTCAAGCTATTCTCCTGCCTCAGCCTCCTGAGTAGCTGGGATTATGGGTGCGTCCCACCATGCACAGCTATTTTTTTGTATTTTTAGTAGAGATGGGGTTTCACCATGTTGGCCAGGCTGGTCTTGAACTCCTGACCTCAGGTGGTCATTTACCTCGGCCTGCCAAAGTGCTGGGATTACAGGCGTGAGCCACCGCGCCCAGCCACACCTAAGCATTTCTATCCCCAGCAAAGTCGTATTGCCTGAACCAAAGTTCCATGCACTGTAGATAGTCCTGAATTTTTGGAGAAGGGTAAATGTCTAAGGACTAAAAGCACACCTTTGACACTCTTGCTACAAACTCTGTTTTCTCTTAATAGTCAATATGTATTTCAACTGCATGCATCAGGCAATTTACCTGAATGATCTAAGCCTCAGCATACCTGGAAAATGATGGTAGTCCTACTTCCCAGAATGTTGTGACAGTTCACCATATCATTGCACAAAAAGCACTTAGAACAGCATCGGTACTCGGGTTATTGGCTGTCATTAATGCTGCTGTGATTAGTAGGAGTAATAGTATTAAGTGCCTTTCAACTAAATGCGCTGATACTACATACTTTTTGTGACTTGCTTTTCTACATTAATATCATTTTATACGCATCATTCCCGGACATCATTTCAGTGGCAGCATAGCCCTTTATTCAATGGATATGTTATGTATTTAAGCATTTGCTGATTTTGCCTATCCAAGTTGCTTCCAGTTGTGTGTGTGTGTGTGTGTGTGTGTGTGTGTGTGTGTTTAAGACGGAGTCTCACTCTGTCGCTGGGGCTAGAGTGCAGTGGCGTGATCTTGGCTCACTGTAACCTCCACCTCCCGGGTTCACGTGATTCTCCTGCCTCAGCCTCTCGAGTAGCTGTGATGATAGGTGCCCGCCACTATGCCTAGCTAATTTTTTGTATTTTTAGTAGAGATGTGGTTTCACCATGTTGGCCAGGCTGGTCTTGAACTCCTGACCTTGTGATTCACCTACCTTGGCCTCCCAAGTGTTTTTTTTTTAAATTTAGGTTGCTTCCAGTTGTTTTCTACTGCAAAGCATGCCATGATGAACACATTCTTATACATACATCTGTGATCATCTCTACAATGTTCCCTCTTAGATTATATTCCAGAAGTAGAGTAATCCCAGATAGCACAAGCACACATTTGAGGTCTTTATCAAAAACTGCAAACAGAAGAAAACAGAAACTTCAAGTCACCAGAAAAGAACATTCTTGTATCAACACCATAAAAATAGAGTTACAACGACACAACCAGTACTAATATTATTACTACCAATAATATTACTATGGAAAATAAACCTTGGTCAAAATGTATTCTCAGCATTTAATAAAACAAGGAATTCCAGAAAAAGGAATGCTTAAAAGTCACTGGGAGGCTATGGAGCTGCACTCTCCTGCTCAGTATGTGATGGACTCAGTGCTAAAGTGGGCCCTTCTGTTTGTGACTGCCCTACCAGCACAGTCCCTTGCTAGCAAATGCACATAGCAAGTTGTCCATTTTATAGCATTCTGTGAAAGTCGTATCACACTCAACTTACTTTTGAGTATGTTTCTTTTTCCTCCTGCCTGTCTCTCTAGCTGTATTTTTGTGAAGTCCACAGTGCTTATGTACATCATTTTTCTAGAGGGGCATAGACACATTTTTCTAAGTAAAGGGGCACTTTATCAGGTTTTGTTGTTGTTGTTGTTTTGAGCTGGAGTCTCACTCTGTCACCCAGGCTGGAGTGCAATGGTGCGATCTCTGCTCACTACAATTTCCACCTCCTGGGTTCAAGTGATTCTCCTGCCTCAGCCTCCGGAGTAGCTGGGATTATAAGCACCCACCATCATGCTCGGGTAATTTTTATATTTTTAGTAGAGACTGGATTTCACCCTGTTGGCCAGGCTGGTCTTGAACTCCTGACCTCAGGTGATCCGCACCCCTTGGCCTCCCAAAGTGCTGGCATTACAGGCGTGAGCCACTGCACCTGGCCTATCAGGGTTTTAAGGAAGCATTTGGCCCAAGTGAGTTTGAATTGTTAAGACACCGCACTCATATTCCAGGATTTGTGCTGAAGTCAGATCAGGAAACCCCACGAATGCCCTGCTGTGAGGTTTCTGGAAGTTTCCGTCGGATACTACCTGTCAGCATTGTGGAGCTAGCATTGACGGTCAAATATGTTGTTGGAAGCAGGGTTACTTTCTATGGCAGTCACTTCAAAAACAGTGCTGCAGCCCCGAGGCCCCAGACACTTTTCCAACCCCAGTGCCCTGCGGCCTTCTCAAGCCCAGTCCTGGGAGTGACGTACTGGCGGGGCACAGGCTGGCCCACTTGTGTCCCGAGGGTGCCTCTTGGGACTTCATGGGGGAGTCCATTCCCTCTTGTGCTCTGGGTTGCTCCCTGCATCCTCGTGGTCCTGAGACTTGAGTCTACCTGGTATTCTCTCGCAGAGCCCACTTAAAAAGATCTTTATTTAGGAGGTAGGGTGGCCAAGGGACAGTTTTGGACACCAGCCCTACCACCTGCCTACTGAGAAGCCTCAGTTGGTTCTTCTGTAAGCTGGGTATTCAGCACTTTTAAGTATCCTACCTTTAGATAAGGTGCTGTTATTTCAGATGAGAATTCTGACCCTGCACTATGGCTCCCACTTTGAGCACAGTATATTCCTGAAGAGGAAATGAAATCTAAGAAGAGACAGGTGGATTGGGTATGCACAGGTGCAGCAAAGGGTCAAGCCGCTTGTGGGAGCTGGTCGCTTTGAACAGCCATGAGACACATCCCCCATCACACACCCACGTGGTGTGAGCTCCATTGAGTTGACTCTCTCTTTCTCTCTCTCTCTCTCCCCTCCAGTGCTGACCAGGCCCTTGACAGGTTTGCAATGAAGAAGTTTTATGATGACAAAGTTTCAGCTTTAATGCAGCCTTCCCAGAAACGGTATGTATACATCCCCAAAGCCAGAGTGAAGAGGTGAATGAAATTTTACATATAAAAATGCGAAAGCAGAAGAGGCATCTCCTCTGTCCCAACACCTAAATGGGATTCCTGGGTCCTGCTGAAGACTATGAAGTGGGTGGTGGGGGAGGCTTGTCTCTCCCACAGGTTAAGGACCAAGCCATCCTATGTGTCTGTAGTGAGAGAGCCCCCTATGCTTGCACTGACAGGTAGAGGGAGGACTTGCTCCAGTTGGCATCTTCCTCCCTTGCAGGGAGTGAGTTTTGATTTCCATTATTATGTTGGAACTTGGTTCGTTGGCTAGACCAGGGGTCAGTGAACTCTCTCTGCAACAGACTAGAGAGTGGATATTTTAGGCTTTGCAGGCTGCAGGATCTTTGTCGCAACTGTTCCAACATGAAAGCAGCTCTGGGCAATATGGAAATCAGAGAATGTGTCTACATTCCAGTAAAACTTTACTTACACAAACACATTAGCAGTTGCATTTGGCCAATTCTTGTAGCTGATCAGTTCCCTGAGGCCACGGAGTATTTTTCTGTCATGCTGCCCATCTCTCCCTTCTCTACTCCTGGGCATGGCCCCTGGAAAGTGCTCAGTAAGTGATGGGGAATAGCCATGGGGTGCAGAACTTTCTCCTTTTGCTGCCTGCCCCATCAGGCTGAGGTCAAGAGCCTGAGCAGGGCTGGCTGAGAGGCAGTGAGAAGGACCCACAGCTGGCTCCCCATCCAGGTGCACTTCCTCCACAGATGGTGACACCTAGAGCCATCCAGGTAGCTCCATGGCATATTTCAAAGCCCACAGCAGGAAATTTGTAGGAGAATTGCCAAGGCTATTGCCAAATGGTATTCCTCTTTGGAGACAGGTAGTTGCACACCCGGCCTTGTGTATGCAAGTTTTGATGCCTTGTATCTGTTTTCTCCAGTGCAACTGAGGGCTATGTCAGCGGACATGGGAGTAGACAGGCAGAAAGGGATTTCAAGCATCACCAGAGGCACCTTTTCCTTTGGTCTTGCTATTTCCAATGGCCTGGCTCTGTTTCTCTTGAAACCCGGTGCATGGGCTAGGGTGTGGGACCATGGTCAGCAACAGGCCCACATGCAATGCAAGTTGCGTGCAGAAAACCCAGCATTTTATAAAGTATTTTAGTTAAACAGTCACTTGGGTTTTTTTTTTTTTTAACCATAAAGTGTTATTTCTTTGTTGAACAGTTTCCAAAATCGTGACATTCACGTGACCTCCTGCATGGAAAATGAGGTATAAATAGGGAGTAACCCGTGCAGAATGCTTGGCACACAGGAAGTACAGCTGGCGTCTTTCCTTTTTTTTTTTTTGTTCTTATTTCTTACGGCACCAGCAGCTTCTTTATAACATTAAAAGAATATGGGAAAAGGGGGAAAATATCTCCTCATTTTCTTTTTTTTCTTTTTTCTTTTTTTGAAATAGGGTCTTGCTCTGTCACCTAGGCAGTAGTGCAGTGGTGCAATCTTGGCTCACTGCAGCCTCAATCTCCTGGGCTCAAGCAATTCTCCCACCTCAGCCTCTTGAGTAACTGAGACTATAGGCGCACGTCACCACGCCCAGCTAATTTTAAAATTTTTGTGGAGACAATGTCTCCCAGGTTGTGGTGGGAGGCTGTGTTGCCCAGGCTGGTCTTGAACCCCTGAGTTTGAATCTTCCTTCTGCCGTGGCTTCCCAAAATGCTGGGATTACGGGTGTGAGCCACAGTGCCCTGCTCTTCTCATGTTCCCACGCCCAAGGTTTTCATGAATCCTTCCCATCATTGCACATTTGAAGCCAGAGTATTTGCATTTTTTAATGTTTGCTGGATTTAATTTTACATTCCAAGGTTAATCCCTCTGTTCCTGAGATTAGGGAAATGCCCCTTACTCCTTGCTCTTTTCCTTTTATCTTGACCAGAGCCTGCATGAAAAGATGCTCACCAAATGGTAATCGAGTGTGTAAACAACTGAGTAAATGCATAAGATAAATCTGGAGGAAAGTTTGAGACCAGAAGAACGTGTGATGACAGCTTGTATGGGAATAGGCTCTATGATGGGAGGCTTCTCTGTTGTCCTGAATGGCCTGGGGAGTGGGATGGGTGCTCTGCAGGCTGTTTTAGGACTGAGCTCAAGAAATCATTTTAAAGTCACACTTGTAATAATCACTCTTGAGAATAATTAATTAGCGTGGAATTTGTGGCTGGGGAGCTCAGAAGTCTCAATAGCAACTCCGATGGGAGGTGAATCTTTGTTACCTTGCTTGTTACACTAAAATGCCATGGAGCAGTTGGCCCATGGAGCTGACCCATAAAACTTACATGTGTCCATGTAAGTTTTCTGTTTTTATACCTTCCTTGTCTTCAGCAAACCATGAGAAGCAGCTTGTTGACACCCCGGTGTGGCCTCCTGTTGGTGCTCATTACCACCATTGTGTTACTGAGGCACCCCTGAACTTCCTTACCTAAACTTGGAAGCCTTCCTCTTTGAGAAGTAGTTAAAAAGAAATACTGGGTGCGGCACAGTGACTCTAGCCTGTAATCCCAATTCTTTGGGAGGCTGAGACAGGACAATCCCTGAGTCCAGGAGTTTGACGCCTACCTTAGCAACACGGGAAGACCTCATCTCTATCCAAAAAAAAAAAAAAAAAAAATTAGCTGGATTTGATGGCACACACCTGTAGTCCCAGCTACTCTGGAAGCTGAGATGGGAGGATCCCTTGAACCCATGAGTTGGAGGTTACAGTGAGCTGTAATTGCCCCACTGCATGCCAGCCTGGATGACAGAGCTAGACCCTGTCTCCTCCTACCCCCCAAAAATCCTGGTATAGTTTTGGTTTATCATCAGCATCATGGAAATTAAAATTATTAATGTTTCTGACATCTCTTTTCTTTTCCACCTTTCCTTTCTTTCTGAGAGAGTTGAGACAGCAACACACGTTTCTTGGCCCCATCACTGAGTTAATAGGGAAAGTGACAGGAAGCCAGTTGTTTCTCTCAGGAGCTGAACTCTTCTGAGTGTTGCCTGCCAAGGTGACCCTGGGAGGCCCCAAGTGGGACTCACCTAAGACCATCAGTCATGTTGTCTATGCACATTTGGGTGTCTCTTTGAGGCAAAGGGAAGACAGACTAAACAAATGTCTTGGCATGCAGAAATCAGGATGTCCTAGAAATAATGCTATATAGTGTTACTGGTGGAAGGTATCAGAGTTACCAGCAGTGAATCCGTGAGGGTCTGCAGCAACCTCAGTTCTTGCCTGCTCGGAAGAAAGAATTTGACTGAGAGACATAAGGTAGAAAAAGAGACACAGGCAAGTTTCAGAGCTGGAGTGGAAGTTTATTTTAAAAGGCTTTAGAACAGGAAAGAAAGGAAAGTACGCTTAGAAGAGACTCAAGCGGGCACATGAAGGTCAAGTGCGGTGTTCAACCTTGGTCCTAGACTTTATAGACTGGCCCACTTCCCACGTCTTGTGCCCCTTTCCCATGATTCTTCCCTTAGGGTGGGCTGCCCGCATGCATACTGCCCTCCTTTTGCTTGGGAAGTGAGCACATGCAGTGTGTTTAGGAAGTTGTACGCATCCTATCTAAGGGTTTCTTCCCTTTTCTGGTGATGTGCCCCGAGAAGGTCATACTCTGCCATTTTGTCTGTTAATGCGTGTGCCCGAGAAGTTGTGTTTCCTTGGAGCCTGCGTTCAGTTAACAGTGCAATGGGCGTGAACCATCAGGAAATGACCTCCTCCTGGCACCAGCTGCCAGTGTATCACTTTCAGAGAGGCAATGTGGTAATTGCCGAACCATTACCCAGCATTCCTAGTGGGTGCGGAACGAGCCCTCTCCTGTCCTGCTCGTGCCTGTTTAACTCCCTGTAAAAATGGCACTATTTGGTTTTTGATATTTCTGTCATTTTGGACACAGTACCTCAGGTGCCTGAAGGGATACTTTAAAGATACAAGGGGAGTAGTTTTCCACATTCTCTAGAGGATGCGACTCCTCAGGTAGCCACTGAGAGGCTTCTGTAACCGACAAGTGGGTTCATTATTCAATGCCCAGATAGAGCTGATTTGCCAAGACAGGGGAATTGCAGTAGAAAAAGTTTAATTCATGCAGAGCTGGCTGAACAGGAGAACAGAGTTTTATTACTACCCAAATCAGTCCCCTGGAAAATTTGGAGGCTTGGGCTTTTCAAAGATATTTTGGGGAGAAGGGGATGGCTAGGGAATGGGTGCTGCTGAGTGCTTGGGGGTGCAGTCATAGGGGAAAATGGCCCTCTTGCCTCTGAGTCCGCTTCGGGGTGGGGCCAGAGAACAGTTGGCAGGTCAGGTAGAGCTGTCAGTTGTCAGAAATGCAAAAGCCTGAATAGACACCTCAAAAGGCCAAACTTAGGTTCTACAATGGTGATGTTATCTCTAGGAGTAATTGAGGAAGTTGCAAATCTTGTGATCCTCAGAGTAATCTTTTAAGTCTATACCTTGGCAGAATTCAAGCTGCTTTCATCCTCCCAACGTGGTGGTCTTGCATTAGTTTTACTAAGGTGGTTTAGTTTTGGGCTATTATCATTTAAACTATAAACTTTACTTTCTCCTAAAGTTAGTTTGGTCCAAGTCCAGGAATAGCCAAGGGCAGCTAGGAGGTTAAAGGCAAGATGGAGGTTGGTTACATTAGATCTCCTTCACTGTCATACTTCTCTCACTGTTAAAATTTTTGCAAAGGCCATTTTACTTAATGCCCCTGTGGCTTCACCCTGCACATCCTCCTTGCTGCCCACAGCCTGCGGAAAAAGGGTGACCATTCCTCAGGGAGCTGCACACTTTGCCTGGGCCCAGACATCCCCTCTGAATCACCACCTCTGTGGGCAAAGCCACCTACCCTTTGGAAGCATCCCTCGGGAGAGCAGAGGCTGTGGCAGATATATTGTGGTCTACTCTGAACCTTATGCCCATGCAACTGAGTCATCTTTGCAGCAATTCCAAAGTGTAGGTCTCATTATTCTCCCCATTACACGAGAGGGAAGGGAATGCTCAGCAGAATGTTAAGTAACAGCCCAGGCTTGGCTCACACCAACAGGTGGCCCAGCTCACCTTTCCTGGCCGGTGGGTGCTGCCCCTGCAGGCGTGGCTGCCTCTGTGAGTGCTGGGAATGTAGAATGAGTAAGCTGTTGGGAAAGATGTCCTGTGACGATGGTTCCTGCTGCTCGGAAAATAACATTTGAATGCCGATTTTTATGCACCCACATTTTCAGACAGATTTAAGCTTACGTCTAGTGCAACTCAAATGTTTAGGGAGATTTCTGAAGATTCCAAATGGAAGTTTTTGCTGTTAGAAGTGACTGTGAATAATGCAAGGGGCAACTGAAAATTTCAAGCTACTTTATGTTCGTTTGCTTACAAGTTAAAAGCAATCCTTTAGTTTTTAAAATGTACTGGCTGGTTTGAGAAGAAGCATGGAAAACATCACCTCCAGGGAGTTATTTCCTAAAAAGAAAGAAAATATAGCAATGGGAAAATAATGGAGCTGTTTTTGTAAAGTATCTGGTTTCTAATCTTTCCAGCTCTGAAAACTCTGTTGACTAAGTAGGAACATTTTATTTTGGATAAGGCTGTTGGGATGGTCTTTAGAGGGCATCGGATACCCTACCATTGATTCATTTATATCTACCTTTAATGCCACAGATAAATGCCATGTATACGAAGTTAAAGTTGATCCTTTCCATAGTCGGCTGGATAAACTAATTGTGCAAGTCTGTCTTATTATGTTCGTTTCCCCTTCTTTTCTTTTTTTTCTTCGAGACAGGGTCTTGCTTTGTCACTCAGGCTAGAGTGCAGTGGTGCAATCTAGGCTCACTGCAACCTCTACCTCCTGGGTTCAAGTGATTATCATGCCTCAGCCTCTTGTGTAGCTGGGATTACGGGCGCGTGCCACCATGCCCATCTCATTTTTTAATTAATTAATTAATTTTTTTTTTGTAGAGACAGGATTTCAGCATGTTGGCCAGGCTGGTCTCAAACTCCTGACCTCAGGTGATCCGCCCACCTCAGCCTCCCAAAGTGCTGGGATTATAGGCGTGAGCCACCGCGCCTGGCCTCCCTTATTTTCATCCATACCTGAATGTTCTTTTCTTTGGTACTGATGGTAGTTCTCTAGGAAGTCACTCACAAACTCAGTGCTACTACCTGTGCCTGACTATCTGTCTGCAATCTCACAGCATTCACTACAGCTTATATTTGCAGTGAACTTTGTTGTTTTTATAAGATGTTGCTATTAAAAAAAAAATGTTTTTTAAAGGCTTGCTTTTATTTGGGATTTTGAACAATATATATATATTTTTAATCTTAACTTATTAAGAAAGCATGTGAAGGAATAAAAAGAACTGCATTTACCTTAGCATTTTATGTCTTTAATTTATCTGAGAACATGATGCATAAAAAGTTGATTTCTATAAAGGTCAGATGAGAATTACATTCCAAGAGGTTACTTTTCAATTGGTTAAGCTATCACCTGAGCAGCCCTTTGTAGACGGACCTGGGAAGTGATGACCGTTGAGAGCTGGTTTTGGGGAGAAAACTCTGGAGTCCTGGATCCTAGGCAGTGGCAGCCTCTTCCCTTCCCCCCTGACCACCACTGGGCTTGTGGCCCTGGACTTTGGCCTTCTTTGGGAGCTTGTGGCAAAACAGAGTTCTTCTGCCATCAGCTTGGCCCTCCTCATCTGAAGGAAATACTTCTCGTGCTTCGTCTGGTGGCAGGGGCAACAATTCCAGCCAGGCCACATCAGCAGAAATGAAGCTCTGGGACCACAGTATGGGACAATACCTGTTTCAGGGAGAGGCCGTGGTTTCCCAGAGGACGGCTGTCTGCCTCTCATAGGACCTCGGTGCTAACTCTGGGCTCAGCTACTTGGACGCCTTACGCTGCCGTGACCAGGAGCCCCTCAGGCCCAGCGCTCCAGAGACTTCCATGTTTGCATGAAGTCATAAAACCAACATCGACTTCACCTAGATGCCTGGTCCAGGTGCACATGGGGCACTGAGAACACCCACAGAGAACAGGGTTGTCTCGGCCGCGTGGTCACTGCAGAACCGCCCGAGCACATGGCCAGGCGGTGAGGGACTCAGTGTGCCACTGACAAACCGGACGAGCTGAGGAAGCTGATTTCCCAGTGTCCAGGGCTGCCCCGTGCTGGAGGGAGGGCAGAACTGCCCCAGAGGAGGTGACTCAGGCCCCTCACTTTTACTCAAAACCAGGGAGCCAAAGGACCCATGAAATCCACAATGCGTAAAATGTGCATGATTAAAAATACACGATTCATGCATTCCTCTGCCTACGTACAACTGAGGGTGAGAAGTCTTGTTGCCAGGGTAGAAAGTACCCTGCAGGGGAGGCGTGTGGGAGCCGCCTGGCGGTCTGGTCATCGGCCTCACAGGGTCCCCACGTCTCCAGGCTGATTGTCTGACCTCTGCCAATCTTACGAGGTTTTGCCCTGTTCTGAGAGAGCAGAAGAGAAGTTTGCTGCCAGGAAGATGGAAATACTGACATGCCCTGTTTCTCACTATGAATTGTAACTAAACTGAAGCAAACTCGCTTTTCTGACATTTTCCTAGTGGGTGGACTATAGGTAGGGTTTTCCTTTTTTTGGTAATGTTTAACAGAAATCTTCTCTTGTTTAGTTTGTTTGTATACAAATTTAACCGCTTGAATAAGGGACTGGGTATGGATTGCCAGCGTAAGTGAGAGTTTTTTTTCTTAACACAAATAAGGTCCGTGATGGCCGTTTCTGGCTTAGGGTAGGATGATTGTAGGTGCTGGCAACACAGTCACCTGCCACTTCCTGCCTCAGTCTGCTGTGGCAATAGAGATGCATAGACTGTTAAATATTGTGGGGTTTCTGGTTGGTTGGGTCTTTCTTGCAAAGATTACAGTACTTTGGTGGAGAAAGATGTGGAAACACAGATTCAATGCAAGGTGTTGAGGCTACGGTGGAGGTTGTGTGGGTGCAGTGGCCACGGTGAGGGACCTCAGGGCAGGGGCCACGCCAGGCAGGGCACCAGCAGGCAGGACAGGCCAGGGAAGCGTCAGAGAGCTTGGCAAGCCTCCGACTCATCTTCCTGTCACTGCCGCCACGTCATGCCTCATGAGGACCTCGGCGATCAGATGCTGCTAGTGTAGAAGCTTCCCTCTTGACCACCAAATGCTCATGGAAGTTGTGTGTGGTCAGTGTTGGAAGTATGAAGCTGACGCCTAGAACTCAGGAAGGCTGATGACCCACGTGGCCTTCGCCTTTGGAGCTGGGCCCTGAAGAGAGAGGGACAGCAGGAAGGAGAGCCTCTTATCAGATGTGGCGTGGAAGGCTGTGGGTTAGGAGGGGAGTGTGAACTCCAGCCTTTTCTTAGGGCTCCCGAGTATGAGCAGAAAGCAGCAGGTGCAGTGAGTGGTTCTGGGCCTCGATCACGTGACCCTGCCGTGGATGAGATGCTAGTGACAGAGCACACGCTCACCGGTGTGCCAGGCCTCTGCTTCCTGCTGCTCACCAGTGGGGGTCATGATGATCTGTGGCCTGGCTTTGCCTGGCGATTGGTTCAGTGGACAGGCACAGAGGTCTTTCAGGTGTGGGATGCTCAAGCCGAGAGGCCGGTTGTGCCTCGGTGTCCCTGGTGCCTGCTGCGCGGGTGGGAAGCCATCAGACCTGTCGGCACAGCACCATGCTGAGAACCCCTGGCTGTGAGCAGTGGACCGGTTCTCTCCCAGAGCCCCAGACCCAGCCGGGTTGTATTTCTCCTTGAGTTCCCTTCTCAGCAGGGGCTGAGGACACTTCTGGGAAGTCTAACCCAGCTGTCCTTTCGCAGGTATGTGCAGTTCCTCAGTGGGCTCCTGTCCGGATTGGTGAAAATGAATGCCTCCCCCCTGTTCCTGCATTTTGTCATCCTCCACGGCACCCCCAACTTTGACACAGGTGGAGGTGAGTGTCCTCTATGACGTGGCACCTGCGATTGGCTGGCCCAGTCTTGGGGCTGCTCCTGGGCCTCTCAATTTAGATAAACCTCTGCTTTCTTTCTGAGAGGGTCCCGGATCTGCTCTTCTGCCTCCCTGGCAATTGACTGTGTCCCCCTTCTGTGGTCAGAGCGCCGTGTTTATGTGGTTGGGCCAAGTTATTTAATCAGGGGAGGGACAGGCGGCCAGCAAGGGGGATCAGAAATACCCCTGTGTATATTCAAAGTGACTTGGGCAGACAAGCATTGTTCTGGGCTGCAACCCTGGTGGGTCAGCTGTGTAGTTGGCCTTGAGGTCACAAGCCATGGAAGAAGCCCAGTAAGAGAGGCATGAATGTGACCCTGGTGCATCTCATGAACCCATCTCCTCCTTCTCCTTTAAAATGACCCCACAGGAAAGCACACAGTATGTAGCTGAGAGTGAGGACCCTGAGCCCTCCTCCCTGTCCCACTTAGATAAACACAGCACATGACTGGGGATCAGGGCCCTGTTCCCACATCCCTGGTTACCCAAAGGTGCACAGAGCATATGGCCGAGGATCAGCAGGGCCATATCCCTCCTCCCTAGTCCCATGCAGGAGCACATGGCACATGGCTGAGGGTCAGGTCCCTGTCTTCTCCTTCCCAGTCCCATGCAGGCACACACAGCACATGGTTTGGATTCAAGACCCTGTCCCTCCTCGCCAGTCCCATGTAGGTGCTTGTTCATAGGTTTCTTTTGTCTCTGAAGTACATCTGTGCCTTCAGGTCCCCCTGGTCATCACGACCAGAGTGACCTTGCCAAGCTGCTAGTTGCTTTGGAAGCAGCCTGGCTTCAATTCAGAAGCCTTTGACACCCTTTGGTTAAAGGTCAAACTGTGTTACTCTGCAGGCCTCTAAGACTGGGTCCGGCCTTTTCCTGCAGCAACCCTGTGGCTCCATGCACTGCCTTCCCAAACCTCAAAGGCCACAGGTGCAGTCTCCTGGTCTCCTCGTCCCTTTCTTTCTGTTTACCAAATTCCTGTTCGTTCTGTACCAGTCATGCCTCTACAGACAGTTGTGTCTTTCTTTCAGTGTGCCGGCCCTTTCTGAAGCTCTACCAAGCCATGCAGCCTGTGTACACCTCTGGGATCTAGTGAGTGCTGCTGCTGCTGCTGCTGTGGGATCTGGACGGCTCAGGGAATTGCAGCTGAGCCTCAGCTGCCTGTCCTGCAGGAAGAGGATGGGAGGGTTCAGGTCAGAGAATGCCAAGAAGTCAAAGAAGAGTCCAGAGGGGAAAACACTGGGGTGGCCTGTGCTTCAGCATCATGCCTCTGCCCTCCCTCCTGCCCTGCACTGCTGTCTTTGGGCTGTCACACCAGTTGGCTCCATTAAGGGACATGGGAGCTAGAGGGCCCATTTGCTTTTTGGAGTATGGGGAGAGAGGGCCATTTGCTTTTTGGAGTATGGTGGCCCCTCGGTTTTCAAGGGGAATTGATCCCAGAACCCCTTTTGATTACCCAAATCCGAGGATGTTCAAGTGTGTTTTATAAAACGGCATTGTCTCGAACTCCTGACCTCAAATGATCCACCCGCCTCGGCCTCCCAAAGTGCCAGGATTACAGGTGTGAGCCACTGAGCCCCTGGCCATCATGGTGAAACCCTGTCTCTACTAAAAATAAAAGAATTAGCTAGTCGTGGGGTTGCGCACCTGTAAACCCAACTACTCGAGGTGGAGGCAGGAGAATCACTTGAACCTGGGAGGCGGAGGTTGCAGTGAGCCGAGATCGCACCACTGCAGTCCAGGCTGGGTGACAGAGCAAGAGTCAAAGAAAGAAAGGCCAGGTTTGGTGGCTCATGCCTGTAATTCCAGCACTTGGGGAGGCGGAGGTGGGCAGATCACAAGGTCAAGAGATTGCGGTCATCCTGGCCAACATAGTGAAAGCCTGTCTCTACTAAAAATACAAAAATTAGCCAGGTGTGGTGGCGTGTGCCTGTAGTCCCAGCTGCTTCGGAGGCTGAGGCAGCAGAATTGCTTGAACCTGGGAGGCAGAGGTTGCAGTAAGCTGAGATAGTGCCACTGCTCCCCAGTCTGGTGACAAAGCGAGAATCGGTCTCAAAACAACAACTACAACAATAACAACAAACCCTGGCATTGTATTTTCATATAACCTATGAGTATTCTCCTGTATACTCTAAATCATCTCTAGATTACATACAATACCTAATTCAATGTAAAGGCTGTGAAAATAGTTGTTACAATGTATTGTTTTAAATTTCAATTATTTTTTATGGTTGCATTTTTATTTTTTATTTATTTCCCACAATATTTTCTGTTTTTTTTTTGAAGCGGAGTCTCACTCTGTCGCCCAGGCTGGAGTGCAGTGGCGCGATCTCGGCTCACTGTAAGCTCCACTTCCTGGGTTCACGCCATTCTCCTGCCTCCGCCTCCCGAGTAGCTGGGAGTACAGGTGCCCACCAGCGCACCCGCTAATTTTTTGTATTTTTAGTAGAGACGGGGTTTCACCATGTTAGCCAGGATGGTCTTGATCTCCTGGCCTCGTGATCCGCCCGCCTTGGCCTCCCAAAATGTGGGGATTACAGGCGTGAGCCACCGCACCCAGCCTATTTCCTACAATATTTTCTATCCCGTCAGTTGAGTCTATGAATGTGGAATACAAGAATAGGGAGGGTTAACTGTGAGTGTATTGCAGAGAGTCCTACGATAGGATCTTCACTACTGTGGTTATTCTTTCTCGCTCCTTTCCATTTTGTTTTTTATTTTTATTTATTTATTTTTTTTGAGGCAGCATCTCGCTGTGTTGCCCAGGCTGGAGTGTAATGGCATGATCTCCGCTCACTGCAACCTCCACTTCCCAGGTTCAAGCGATTCTCCCGCCTCAGCCTCCTGAGTAGCTGGGATTACAGGCACCTGCCGTCATGCCTACCTAATTTTTGTATTTTTGTAGAGATGGGGTTTCACTATGTTAGCCAGGCTGGTCTCAAACTCCTGACCTCAAGTGATCCGCCTGCCTTGGATTCCCAAAATGGTGGGATTACAGGCGTGAGCCATGTCTGGCCTCCTTTGCATTTTAAAGAAAAGGTAGCCACACATCCCCCAAATTTGTACACATTTCGGAGCTTTCTTTGTCTTTTTGTATGTGGAGAGGCATTTTATGAAAAGTTAGTAAAGGGAACAAATATTCTGACTACTCACAAAGAGCTGTTGTCACATTTCTGGGTTTGCTCTGGGCCCTGTGTGCAATGATGTCATTCTGGAATTGCACCTGCAGTTTGAAACTGTGGCTGTGCACACCCTGAGCCCCTTCCTCTAAGGCTGCATGGTCATCTCCAAGCTCAGGCCTCTGGGGTTGGACTTTAGTCACTTCAAGTCAGTCACTGACCATGATGATGCTATGAGGACCCTCCACAGCCTGGGAGCGTTCTTTACCTTTTTAGATTCATTTAGATGATCAGGAATTAGATTCTGGGCTGACTGGGCGTTCTGTGTAATTTCTGAGGGTTTGGTTGTGGGGTTACTTTTCTCTACATGTATTCTTCCCACGAAATCATGAAGTTACATAATCTGTCTTCTTCATCCCAAAGCAACGTTGGACCAGAAAATCCCAGCAGGATCTGCATCGTCATCGAGCCGGCCCAGCTTCTGAAGGGAGATGTCATGGTGAGTGCCCGCCGTGGCCGCAGATGTGTCTGTGTCCCCACTCTCCCAGTGGTGATGACTTGAAAACATGATTCTGTGTTAAAACAGTAACCTCACAAAAAAGTACGCTGTAAGAAAAATGAAAAGTAGCTGTTGCCTTAACTCTAGGGTCCCCCACCCCCAGGCTGTGGACCTTATCGGTCCATGGCCTGTCAGGAGCCGGGCCTAGCGAGTGAGCATGACCACCTGAGCTCCGCCTCCCGTCAGATCAGTGGCACCATGAGATTCTCAGAGGAGTGCGAACCCTATTGTGAACTGTGTGTGTGAGCGATCTAGGTTGCACACTCCTTAGAATGATGATCTCAGCTGCAACAGTTTCATCCTGAAACCATCCTCCACCAGTCTGTGGAAAAATTGTCTTCTATGAAACCGGTCCCTGGTGCCGAAAAGATAGGTGACTGCTGCCTTAAGGCATTTAGTTAACTTTCTGAATAAAACTATTTTAATTAAAGGGACAGAACAAATCTTCGTTCTTGATTCTCTTTCATTCTAGAGCCCCTTGAGATATATAACCTGGAAATTAATGTCCTAATTTGGCCACTCACCTCTGAGGATCCCTGTGTTCCTACTATAATTTGCATTCTTCACATGATCACTGGCCTCCCAGAGTGTGGGTGCAGAAATAGAATATTTATGTGTCATTAATAGCCAAAGTGTGAAATACAGCTGGTGCAATTACAGCTTGATTAATGATCAAAACAATGATTTCTCCAGATAATTTTGACTCTTGGGTGTGTTGGTTCTTGGAGGAGATTAGCTATTACATTTTTCCCTTTTATTTTTCTTGAATACAAAAAAATTCATACATTTAAAATAATTTTAGGAAATTTTTTTTTATCTGAAATAAGGTAAGCCTTTAAGGCATATGTATGACTTTTCAGCATGCATAGAATCATAGAATGTAAACATTTCATGGCCTTGGAAGACCCACTTCTATAAGGCAATAGGGTGAATTGAGAATTAGCTTTTCATAGTATTATAAATGCCCTATACAAAGTTTTTGAGGATTTTCATTAATTTCCCCGTAACCCCTAGATTTTAAAATCTTTGCTTAGTGGGTGGTGAACTCCCTACCTTGCTGGTCCTGAATTCTTGGAAAAATCAAATCAGCGAGGCCATCTGGACCCATCCACGCCTGCGGGGTCCCTCTGGGGCCTCCGGGTCTATACTGTTTCACATGCTCACCACCTAATTGAGGGGTTCTATAGGCCTGGAAGGCAGGTCTGGAACAACAGCTGGGCCCAGCCCTTTTCAAGGCATTGAGTAAGCACTTCATAAACATCTTGCCTCCCTTTTCGTAGGCAAGAAAGCTGAGGCTTGGGGTGCGTCATACGTTTTTATAGGCCCGTTTCCTCAGCTGTCTGTTCTACTGAGGAGGAGGACCTGGGCTGGAAGTCTGTCCTCAGGGTGCTGTGCTGCAGTGGTGGTGCGGCATCCCTGTGGTTGGAAGTGAGAGGGAGGACCAGGGGGGAGAGATACATCCACTCTGGTGTTCCCTCACATCCTGTGGTCCAGAAGGCAGCCCTGGGCTTGTTTCCTAGGAGACTTCAACCTGGAGGCTCCTTCTCCCAGGACACTTCCTGGGATCGTTGGACAAACGGCCTGAGCCTTTATTGAGCATGGCCTATGTTCAGTACTTTACTTCTCCAGCCACTCTGGAACTGGGTCCAGTGTTCCAGCTTTAAAGAGGAGGCCAAGCTGGGTGCAGTGGTTCATGCCTGTAATCCCAGCACTTTGGGAGGCTGAGGCGGGCAGATCACGAGGTCAGGAGATTGAGACCATCCTGGCTAACACGGTGAAACCCCGTCTCTACTAAAAATACAAAAAAATTAGCTGAGTGTGGTGGCGGGCACCTGTAGTCCCAGCTACTCAGGAGGCTGAGGCAGGAGAATGGCGTGAACCTGGGAGGTGGAGCTTGCAGTGAGCCGGATGACGCCACTGCACTTCAGCCTGGGCGACAGAGCGAGACTCCGTCTCAAAAACAAACAAACAAACAAAATAATAATAAGAGGAGACCAAGAGGGGCTGGGGGTGATGCTGGTAGGATTTGCATCCGCCCTCATCTTGTTTGCGTAGTGTTCTACCTGCCCTGGGAGGTGACATCTCAAGGGCTGGTGCTCCCTGAACCAGGTCTTCAGTGATGAGTACTTGTGGCCCCATGGCACCATCCCTTTAAGATGACTCATGGGAGGCAGCTGAACAACTCAGTCATGGAGGGTGACCCTCAGGCTAACATGTGGCCTCCCCCCAACACCCACCAAGAGTATGGGACAGCCCTCTCCCCTGGGCTGTTTATGGGCTGGTAGCTGCAGGGTCTTCCTGAGACCAGGCGGGTCCCCGGGGAAGTGCCTGGCTCCTCTCCTCTCTTCCCAGCTACCTTCTCTTCCACCTGCCTCCTCCTGCTTCCTTCTCTTCTCCCCTCTCTTCTCTCCCACCCCGTCTTTACAAACTATTCCCCCTCCTCTTGCCCTTCTTCCTTTTTCTCCTGTCTGCTCCCTCCCTCCTTCCTCCTCATTATTTTCTGTGGCCCCTCCTTCCTACTGTCATTCATCCAGTAGTCTTTTTTTTTTTGTAATGTTTTGTGCTTTTTGAGTCGCTGTGCTTGGCTCTAGGCCCATGAGTGAAGTTTTTGCCCTGGAGGATCCTCGTGGGGACATGGGCTTTCTGGCAGGAGGGAACCTGCTGATACTGTGTGGCCCACAGAGGCCTTGATGAGATGGGGTGGGAGAGGTCACAGAAGGATTCAGATGGACGTGACCTGTGAGTTGGCTCCAGGTTGGAAGGGGTGTTATTATACAAACAGAGACGCAGCATCCCAGGCTTGAGGCACCCACAGAGGCTGATGCTGTTGTTAGGATGTCTGTCTTGCAAGGACAGTCGTCGTCTTGGAAGGTTGAAACCAGATTTTGTAGGGCTTACATATTTGCATATTTTGTTTTGGATGTAGACCTCTGCCCAGTGAAGACCATAGGGTTTGTGAGGATTAAATGTTGAGTCTCCCAGGATGGCGCCTGGCAGAGGATGAAACTGCATCGATGTGACCCTGCGGCATCACCAGGTCACTTTCCTCTATCAGACCAGACTGTGGCTTAGTCTTTGGGGCAGCCAGTGCCTCTTCCCTCTGGAAGAACCCCCAGCACCCTACCTACCCCACAGGCCCTCTCTCCTGGTGCTGCGTCCTATCCTGTCCCACCCTGTAGTGGGCACCACAGCCCAAACGTGTGGTCTGAGTAGACATCACATGCATCCCTGTTGCAGTAGCTGGAATGTGGCTTTGAGCGGGCAGCATGGGTGGGACTTGGAAGGGGTGTGGTGGAGGTGTGGGTTTGGCACTTGATAACTGAGGCAGGCCCAGGAACAGGGTGGGGCAGGGCGGAGAGGGGCCGTGAGTGAGTGAAGGAGGCGGTGGCGTCCTTTCCTCAGCGTCCCACCTGCAGTGTCCCACCTGTAGCCCTTGAAAGTCTTCCCAGTGGCCTCCAGGCCACCCTGAGCTGGCATTCTCCAGCCTGCCATCTCCTCCTGGTCCTCTGTCCCTCACTGGCTCTAACCTGCTTGGCATTCAGACTGTGTGTCCCTTAGGCCACTGGAACCTGCTGGCCGCCTCATGCTGCCCCAGCTGATCCCGCCATTATGTCCCCAAGCCCTGCTGATCCAGCACTGCCCACCCACCCTGGCCCTGACCTTTCAACTCAGGCTTTACCCTGGACAGTGCCCTGCTCCCCATCTCATTGGCTGTGCAGATTTGACACAGAGTCCTGCCTCCAGCCACTGTGATCGTGGCCCCACAAAGGCCCTTCTTTCCCCAGGACACCACTGCCTGTCCTCTGAGCTGCCCACCGCGTGGTGCAGCCTGCAGCTCCTCTCTGGCCATGATTTCTCTCCTGGGGAGGAGGTCCAAGTGCCTGTGCCTGACATATGAGCCCCTCACCCTCCCGCCCCGTGATTCAGCCCCAGGGACCCTGTGCTATTGGTCATACTCGGCATCATTCTCTCGTGTCTCTCTTGTCTTGCTAATGTCACCCACCCATATCAGAGGTTTGGCTCTGAGCTTGTGACTCGTGGGTGTGTGCTGCACTCTCCCTGAAGCTGGGCTCCATGTTCTGGAATCCACACCCCGTCTGCACCTCCAAGGGTGGTGATTCTCTCTAGCCATAGACTCCAGAGTCAGACATCGTGCTCCTCAGAAGGATGCCGATGCTCGGTAGACCTCAGAAACTCACGAGGAGTGGCTGTGGCTCACCACTGCTGAGGGCCCTCAGGGGCCTGCTGCATCATCATCACCACCTTACAGACAGAGGCAGAGAATCAGTGGCTGGCTGAGGCCACATCCCCAGTGAGTCAGCTGAGCCAGAGTCTCTGAAAACCATTAAGACAGCGAGCCTCATACCTGCTGCCGGCTCCTCTGTTGAGTGGGTATGTGGCTGGCTGGAGGAGGCACGTTTCGGGCACGATGCTGTGGTGAAGTGTATCATGCCCTGGTGCACCCACGTCCGAGCAGAAGCCAAACGTCCCTGAAGAATTTGAAAGTGCGAAGGTTTTGGAATTCAGGTATCAGGTTTAGCTGTTGAGTTTCTTGAGGTGAATGTTTTATGCTGTGGGGGCATAAAATATTCCCTGTTTTATGAGTCCATGAGTTAAGAAATGCTGTTAGATAGGAGATTCCAGATTTTTTCACAGGAGATAGTTTGATAAAATAATTTCCTTCCTTCACCTTTGCTCGTTCCTTACATGGAATTTTTCTAGGATTGCATTGTGATTTGATTTATGCTTCCTGTGTTTACGTTTACTTTTTTGTACACTCTGTGCTTATTTTTTGCAGTGTTTTCAGATGGGTGGAAGAAGATGTGGGTGATGGCTGAAAAGTGTACTTTTCCATTGCAGAAGGTTCTTTTTCCTTGCAGTGTTCATAGACGTGATTAGCTAAGAGGTTTTGTTTGGTTATCTATCTCTACGAAGCCTGATATACTTTTCTCCTGTTGTATTTTGCCAGGGCTGCCATCACAAAGCATGGCAGAATGGGCTTTGGTCTCAGCTTAAACAACAGAGGTGATTCCCCCACAGTCCTGGAGGCTGAGAGCCTGAGGTCCAGATATGGGCAGGGTGGTTTCTCCTGAGGCCTCTCTCCTTGACCTGGAGGTAGCCATCTTCTCCCTGTGTCCTCACCTGGGCTTCACTCTGTGTGTCTATGTCCTCATCTCTTCCTCTTCCAAGGGTACCAGTTATCATTCATTTGGTACCAGCCTAGTGACCTCATTTTAATTTATCTTTATGAAGACCCCATCTCCAAATACAGCCCTATGCTGAAGTGCTAAGACCTTCAACCCATGGATTTTGGAGGGACACCATTCGGCCTGTAACAACTCTGTTTATTAAATAAACTCTCTTCTAGAAAGTTTAATAAGATTATTAGTGCAGTCAGGTGCCACTGACTGCCCAGCCCCTGTGGCTGTGGTTTGTCACCAGCCTTTATCCTGGGAACGTTCAGCGTGCGGCCTGCATGAGAGGATGTGGTAGACACACGAGTGGGCAGTGCAGGGCTCCTGCTTCTGGGTGTCTGGGTCCTCCAGGGAGATGAGCATACAGAGAGCTAGGGCAGGTGGAACTGAGTGTGGCAGAAGGGGCACGGAGACAAGAGCTGAAGGTTAGGTGGGAGAGACAATTGCCAGCGTGTCAGAGAAGGAGTGGCTTCGCAGCAGAGCTGACATCTGTGGTCGACCTGGAGAGTAGGAGTCCAGAGTGTCAGTGCCAGCACTCGCATCAGAGTCTGGAGTGGATGTTGTGCCAAAGCCCAGAAATCTCAGTGCTGTTGACTCCCTCTGAAAACGATCTGAGGGAACAACACAGGAAGAAAAAAATGCGGTTGCACATTTCTCATTATTGGCAAAGCATCCTTAGAGAAGAACGGGAGCCATCCCCTCCTCCTGTTCACACTTCTTCTGGGTGTTCTGAGGGTGCGCGGTGCAGGAGTAGCGCCGGATTCCTCCTCTCCAGCCTCTCCCCACCTTCCAGTGACCCACTCTGCTATGCTCAGCACAGGACGCCCACGCCGCCTTTACTTTGCCCTTCCTTCAGTTTTGCCCTGTGACTACTTGACGTGCTCTGCTGCAGGTTCACCGAGCGAACCTTAAGTTGAGAAGGCTCCAGTGGGGGAAGAAGTTACAGGGCCTTTTCTGTGTAAAGTTCAGATACGCAGGTGGTTTTATTTCTTTTGGCAACAGTCATGGCTTGGAGAGGATCCTAAGGAGCAGAAAGCACGTGCATAGATTTACACCCTGAAGACTGCAGATGTCTGGCGCTCTCAGTCTGGGTGTTTTCTGAGGCTGTCTGTGTACTTTTGAAGGCGGAAAGTGGCTTCCCAGGCGGGCTAGCCATCCTTCATCCTTCTCCTTCGAAAGGCCTCTTGTCCTCTTTGAGATTTCCCCTCCGTGGTTCTGGTGTCTCCCTTGCCTGCAGGCACATGTGCCTGGCTTTCCTCATGAGGGCCTCTGCACTGGGACTTACTGGCAAAGATTACAGCGCTCAAGTTCACAGAGAAGGAAGGGCCAGAGTCAAGTCTAACTGCGGGAAGTGACTTGGGAAAACAGAGCCCCACTTGCCACTCCCTGGACTCAGTTTCTAGCAGATGGAGCTGCTGCAGGCAGCAGCACAGCTGACTTTGACCTGCCGTCTGCCTTCGCCTCGACACAGCCAGCCCATCCCTGCTCGGCCCTTCCCAGCTGCACACCTGACCCGTCCCGTCTTTGCAATGTGCCTTTTGCAAAAGGTCAGATTCTTAAGCCTACTCTTTTCAAAAGGGCAGAACCTCAAGAGGTTTAGTAAATATGGCGTTGTCAGGCAGTGCCATGGGGAGGGCAGCCGAGGCATTATGTAACCCTGCTCAGGAATTCACGCGGGCAGCGGGCCCATCAGGAGTCTGGCAGGGCTCCAGGGGCCTGATCCGGCTTGCTGCCTCCCTGGTCTTGTCTGTCAGGTCCGGGGCTTGTAAACACATGCTTTGTCTTGCTGCCCCTGCTCGGGCAAATCCATGGCCACTTGAATTTTGTGTTCATGGTTCCTGGCTCTAGAACCTCGCTCCGGTGACCCGACTTGTAAACAAAGGTGTTGCCTGCTCAAGAAGTTTTCACAAACAAATAGTGCTGTTGCTGGTTGTTTCTTAGCGAGGGCACTTACATAAGGCCAGGGAAAAATGAAAGTGTTCTCCTGAGACTCTGCCCCAGGAGAGGTTTCTACAGATCTCTGCTGGACGCATCACAGCATTATTTTGTGATTGTCTTTTCCCTCTCCCTTTTAGACGGGGCTGTGTCTTAATCCATGCGGTCATCTCAGTGTAGTGGACTTGGTTGTGTTTTCATTTGCAACCAATATTTACCCACCTTTCAATTGCTTTAGGTCATGAATTACAGTATTGTGAACATCTGAAATCATTTTCGGCTCCAAGTGAAGAAATCATGGTTAGTGTTGGCCCTGCCTGACCTAAGTCTTTGACCTATGAGGCTTAGCTATCTAACTTTTTACCCTCCAAATATGTGGTTGTAGCTCATTCTCTGAGCTCACAGATTCCTTGAGGCCTGCGTAGAGAGTTGCCTGGGCCACCAGCAGAGCATTGAGTAAGAATGTTACTTTTTTCTGTTAGGGATGCTTTGAGGGTTTTGCTACTTTGCTTAGTAAATTTAGGGGAAGCAGATCTGAATAGGAGCTGCCTGACAACGGCTGGCATTGTGGGAGGATAGGAACTTGAGGGCTGCCTTCTGAATTGGGGGCTGGCATTCCTGGGGCTGATACCTTAAGCCTTGACTCTCTTGGTCCAAGGTGCTTTTTCTCTTGTTGATGAAGAGTTTGAAATAAAAATACACTTCTGTGGCCTGAAGTTAAGCAAGTCATCAGCTGTCTTTAAACATTGGATTGATGGATAACTTCTTTGAGAATTCCATGTGTCTGCCTTCGACTTGGTGTACTTCAGGAGCAAATGACGTCAAGGCAGGGCTCCGTTCCTGGTCACCAGCAACTTGTGCAGTTCAGTCAAGGTCACAGGCATATTTTTACACCACTATTAGAAAATAAATGTTGGCTGTGGTTTCTGAATTGCCTCATCAAACTAAAAGCAAGGGTGCTTGCAGGCCTTCCCATTGAGATCATCATTCACCCCATGTGTTTTTGCATACCAAGTGCTCTCTCTCTAGAAGCTTATGCCCTTTAAATAATATATTTGTATAAATATAGTATAACATTGTTGGATTTACAAATTATATTAATATGTAGTGCTAATTTAATCTTTATAACAACATAGCCAGGTCAATATCATAATTCTCATTTTGCGGTCAGAGAATGTAAAGTCTAAAGAGGCAGCAACTTTCTCAAGATCTGAGTGCTCCCAGCGATTTGTGATGTCAGCATCACACCCAAGTACTTTTGTGGTTGGCTCTACGATAGCATAGTGACAGGCCATGCGCAGCCTTTGTTGCAGTGCTTGCTATTTCTCATTTCATTTTTCTATACTGCAGAATTGTGACTGCACATCTTTGAATTGTTATTTTAAGTGCAGATACTCTAAAATCTGAAGGCAAAGGATCAACGTATTCTAGAAACACTCTGGGGAGACCCAGGTAAATAAAATTAAAGCCCGAGGGATGAAGGGAAAATTATAGACTTGAATCACTCTAATCTTTACGAAGTGTTTGCATTACTTTTATATCTTAAAGGGAGGCATTTGGGGGCTCTCATACCAAGTGTCATGTTGATTGTTCTTTCTGTTATGTGTTGCAAGCGTAATTCTGATCTCTTGCCATTGGTCTTAAAAAGATTTGTTGATGCATAATTATTGCACACTATGGAGGGCTCCTGGTTGGTGAGTGGATTTTGTCTCGAGATCTGACCTGCTGTGTTGATGGTGGTTGCTGGGAGCTCTGAGGTAGGGAAAATCCTGTAGTTTTCTGTGTCTTTCAGAAGAAGCTGGAGTCAGTTCATGACTTGGTCTGGAGGACTGGAGGGGGTGGTTTTTACCTCCCTTAATCAAGGGGAAAGAGGTTTAATATGAAGCAGGGAGTGTGTATCATGAGGCCGTTAGGATCTCAAGCTAGCAAACAAAGTTAGCCTTAAAATACTCAGAAAAACCTCTGAAGGGAGGACCACGTGATTTCAGGCAGCAGTTGTTCCCTGCCAGTGGGATAGACCACTCTTTCTTTCACTGCGGAGCCTTAGGAGTATTTGAAAGCTTGTGCTATGAAAAATAGGAGAATCATATGGGGCCTGCAGAGGAACCTGTTTGGGACAGGCCGATTCCCATCTCCTGCCCCTCTGTACCTCCTGGGCGCCGTGGCCTGCTTTCTCCTCCCTTCTGGTATGTGGAGGGAGCTGGGAATGCTGCAGGAGGAGCAGTGTGTTTGTGTGTAGCTGCTGTGAGGAGCATTGGGGGAACCTGGGGGAGCATCCTGGATTCCTGGAGAGGGAGGGCGGGACCTGGCCTGGAAGGAGGCCCTGTGCTGGGTGGAGTGGTATTGACGGGAGGGGCACCGTGAGCTGCGGTTGGGGATATTCCACTGTGCCTCTTATGCGGCCCGGCCTGGAGCCCACAGCTCCCTCCGTTTTCACCCGGGACACTCCCCGCCTGCTGGGACTGAGCGCACAGCTGCCTCCTGAGGAGGTTCCTGCCCCCTGCGGGCAGACATTGGCGCCCATGGCAGCACAGGCTGCTTTAACTGCGTGAGCCACCAGCTGACATCGTGTTGTTGTTTTTATTTTTTTAAATCTCTGGTTCCCTTAAATATTTATAAAATTTGAGAGCAAGACTGGCTTGAATTGGGGCTTCTCTTTTCCTTTCCCCTTCCCTAACCACTTTTCACTCCCCATTTGTAAGGCGCCCAGTGGGAAGAAGGCAGATAGGGAGAGATGGGTGCTGTCATCCCTAGCAATGGGTGCGCATGTGTGGATTTACCCCTGGTCAGAAGGACCTCCCTCTGGGGATCTCTATAGTATGCTCCAGGTTGAAGCAGTTGATGGGTGGTCAGCGTAGTGAGTGTGGGGTGTGGGGAGCTCAGAGGAGGGGCCCAGATACTCTCAGAACATCCTGAAAGGATCCCTACAAGGACAGCCTTTGATTGAGTCTTGCTGAGAAATCAGTCTCAGACAGAGGTGGTAGATTTGTGGCCAATGTGCCATTGGCTGTTGGAAAGCAAATTGAGGCAACATTTCTTCACAATTCCAGTTCTCTAGTTACAAATGCCCTGGTTCCTGGGCCCCTGGAGGCGAGGCCTGGGTCTGAGCCCCATGTTTACAGCACCCCTGGCCAGCGCCAGGCCGTGCAAGGGAGACCCAGTCGTGTTTGTCAACAGGGAACATCCTTCCACAGTCTTAATTATATTTTTTGGTTTATTTATCCATCCCTTTCCTTGCAGATAGCACAAAGGTAAATATCTTCTGGTTCTGCCTGGAGTCACAGCTCCCTGCCTCCTGGGCTGGGCTTCTGGGCTTTTTGTTCCTCTGGTGGACGTTTGTCTGCTTAGGGAAGACAGAGCCCTCCCTGCCGCGTTCTCCTGCATGCTGGTCCGGATCATACCTGCTGTGGTGGCTTGTCATTTACTGTTGTGAGGCATGTGATATTGTAAAGCCATCTTTCTCCAAGAAAAATCTCTCTTATGGGAACGTGTCTGTCTCTGGTAGTCACTACCCCACAGCCTGGTGGTGGGGGAGGTGCCCACCTGTGCACGGTTTGGTCTGAGAGCGGAATCCAGCCTGTCCAGGGCCTTCGACCCTCTGGGGATTTGGGAAAGTGCCACTACCTGGTGGTCCTGCCCCTGTTCTGTGAGTGAGGGGTGTCTCTGCCCTGCAGCTCCCCCGTCTGTGGCCTGAGAACCCTCCCAGTGATGCCAGTGCTGTGCACGGTCACAAGAAGCAGGTGGTCCCCAGTTATAAAGGCAGGTCAGGACACGCAGCCTTCTGCTCTGCCCACCGTTCCCCACATGCCAAGCATCTGCAAGGAAGGGCTCTACCCTTTGGCTCATTGGCACAACCATTTAGGATGCTTGAGCTGCACCCTGGGGACCTCGTGAACCCCAGCTTGAGTTCAAATCACATCAGGGTGATTCTGAACACTTGTCTCACACGACCCCCAACGGGACCTCTGGACAGCAGGTGATGGGAAGCTAAATGCCAGCACCGTCTCTGTCTCCCTCTCTCCCTTCCTCTTCCTTTGTGTCTCTGTCTCTAAATTACAGCATGCACATAGTCATTTAGCATAGTACACGCAGTAATGACCGGCTGCTGCTTTTTGGAAAACAAAAAGCTTTAAGTTGCAACATGGAGCGCTGAGATCAAAGAAAAGCTATCACAATCAGTTGTTAAAGTCTAGAAAAAAAGAGACCACGGAATTTCATTTTTCAGATGTGTTCCAAAACAGAGCACATTCTCGTGGTCTGAAAGGGTTTAGGTGTGGCCTCTCTGAGGACTAGCGATGGTGGTGTTCAGGCTGTGGTTCCACAGGAGCAGCACAGGGAACACACTGAAGCCTCCAGGGGAGCCCCGCACCCAGCAGCGGCAGTGTGGTGCCTCTGCCTGCAGCCCAGCTGTCTGCAGGCGCCTGTGCCCAGGGCTGGAGTTGCACTCCAAAGCGTGAACTCCCAGCCAGAGTCCAGAGGGGAGGCCCTGCTGTGCCGGCCTCCGCAGAGTGTGTTCCTTGCTGGGAACGTGTGTCCCCGCTGCAGCTGCTTTGTTTTGTTTTTTCTCTCTAACCCAGGTGAAATGCTACCACAAGAAATACCGCTCGGCCACCCGTGACGTCATTTTCCGCCTGCAGTTTCACACTGGGGCTGTGCAGGGCTACGGGCTGGTGTTTGGGAAGGAGGATCTGGACAATGCCAGCAAAGGTGAGGCACGGAGCTGGCGGCGCTGTGCTTGTGGGCAGCTGTGGTTGAACCTCCTTGGTTGATTCTTTCACTATCCTCTCTACCCCCCTTTCCAAAATTCAGCCTACTGACAAAATTGTTCCCAAATTAGGAGAAAGTGATCATTGATCTCTGGGGGAAAAAATTGTGGATAACCAATGATACTGCCTATACTTTCTGTATCATGGGCCATCTTTATTGCAGATTTGGGAGTGGTGCTGTACTGGTTGGAATAAAGGACAAAGTCAATCCATACTTTTCTGGTTAATCATCTCCACAAATGTGTTAAAATACATTGTTTTTTCAGATGACCGTTTTCCTGACTATGGGAAGGTTGAATTAGTCTTCTCTGCCACGCCTGAGAAGATTCAAGGTGGGTAGCTTGGTGGAACACCGGGAGGTCCTTGTTGACACAGATGGAAGGTGCATGATGGCTATGCTGGGGCTACAGTACTAGTCTCCTGCCTTTGCACATATTTGGAGACTTCTGTAATTAATTTTATTTAAATATAGGATATTGAATAGTGGAACAAGAAGGCCCACTTGTGTCAGTAAGCCCCAGAAGTGGTGTGACTTGCCCACAGCCACTCAGCCAGGAGAGCCTCGGGCGTGACTGGCCATTCTTGCAGGAGTAAGGTGGTATTGCGTTGTGGTTTTAATTTGCATTTCCCTGGTGGTTAGTGATGTTTAGCATTTTTTCATATGTTTGTTGGCTATTTGTATATGTTTTGAAAAATGTCTGTTCATATCATTTGCCCACTTTTTGATGGGATTATTTGTTTTTTTTCCCTTGAGGATTTGTTCGAGTTCCTTGTAGATTTTGGATATTAGTGCTTTGTCAGGTGCATAGTTTGCAAATATTCTCTGTCACTCCGTGGGTTCTGTTTACTCTGATAATTATTTCTTTTGTGGTACAGAAGCTTTTTAGTTTAATTAGGTCCCATTTACTTATTTTTGTTCTATTGCATTTGCTTTTGAGGTCTTAGTCATGAATTATTTGCCTAGGCAAATGTCCAAAAGAGTTTTTCAACTATGTGGTCTTCTAAACTTTTTATGGTTTCAGGTCTTAGATTTAAATCTGGGATCCATCTTGAGTTGATTTTTATAATATAAGGTGAGAAATGGGGATCCAGTCTTACTCTTCTACATGTGGCTAGCCAGTTTTCCCAGCACCATTTGTTAAATAGGGTATTCTTTCCCCAGTTTATGTTTTTGTATGCTTTGTTGAAGATCAATCCGTTGTAGTCAGTTGTGTTTCTGGATTCTCTCTTCTGTTCCATTGATCTGTGTGTCTACTTTTATACCATGATGTTTTGGTAACTATAGCCTTATAGTATAGTTTGAATTCCAATAATGTGATGCCTTCAGATTTTTTTATGTTTTGTTTTTAGGATTGGTTTGGCCATTTGGGCCTCTTTTTGGTTCCATATGAATTTTAGGATTTTTTTTTCTAATTTTGTGAAAAATGATATTAGTATTTTGATAGGAATTGCATTGAATCTGTAGATTGCTTTGGACAGTATGGTCATTTTCAGTATATTGATTCTTCCAATCCATGAGCATGGGGTGTGTTTCCATTTGCTAGTGTCATTTCTGATTTCTTTCAGCAGTGTTTTGTAGTTCTCCTTGAATAGATGTTTCACCTTTTGATTAAGTATATTTCTAGTTTTTTTTTTTTTTTCAGCTGTTGTAAAAAGAATTGAGTTCTTAATTTCATTGTCAGTTTGGTCATTGTTGGTGTATAGCAGTGCTACTGATATGTGTACATTGATTTTGAAACCTCATACTTTACTGAATTTGTTTATCAAATCTAGAAGTCTTTTGGAGGAGTCTTTAGTATTTTCTAGGTATACGATCATATCATTGGCAAATAGCAACAGTTTTAATTCTTCTTTTCCAATTTGGGTACTCTTTATTTCTTTCTCTTAGCTGAGTGCTCTGGCAGTGCTGTTCCAGTACTATGTTGAATAGAAGTGGTGAAAATGGGCATCTTTGTCTTGTTCCACTTCTCAAGGGGAATGCTTTCAACCTTTCCCCATTCAGCATAACATAAGCTGTGGGTTTGTCATACGTGGCTTTTATTATTTCAAGGTAAGTCCCTTCTACGCCTAGTTTGTTGAGTGTTTTTATCATAAAGTGATGCTAGATTTTATCGAATGCCTTTTTTGTATCTACTGAAATGACATATGGTTTTTGTTTTAATTTCTGTTTATGTGGTGCATCACATTTATTGACTTCTATATGTTCTAAATCATCCCTGCTTTCCTGGGATGAAATCCACTTGATCATGGTGTATTATCTTTTTAATGTGCTGTTAGATTCAGTTAGCTAATATTTGTTGAAGATTTTGCATCTATGTTCATCAGGGATGTTGGTCTGTGGTTTTCTTTTTTGTTGTTGTTGTATTATTTCCTGGCTTTGGTATCAGGGTGATACTGGCTTCATAGAATGAGTTAGTTAGGGATGATTCCTCTTTCTCAGTCTTTTGAAATTGTTCAGTAGGATTGGCACCAGTTCTTTGAATGGATGGTAGAATTCAGCTGTGAATCCATCTGGCCCTGGGCTCTTTTTTATTGGCATTAAAAAACATTATTGATTCATTTTCACTGCTTGTTATTAGTCTGTTCAGGGTTTCTATTTCTTCCTGATTTAATCGAGGAGGGTTGTCTGTGTCTAGGAATTGACCACTAGTCTCTCAATTTTCTAGTTTATATACATAAAGGTGCTCATAATAGTCTTGAATGATCTTTCATGCTGGTTGTAATCTTTCCAGTTTCATTTCTAATTGAATTTATTGAATCTTCTCTCTTCTTGGTTAATCTAGCTAATGGTCTATCAGTTTTGTTTATCTTTTCAAAAAACCAGCTTTTTGTTTCATTGATCTTTTGTATTTTGTTTCAATTTCATTTAGTTCTGCACTGATTTTTGTTTTTTTATTTTCTTCTACTAGCTTTGAGTTTCGTTTATTCTTGCTTCTCTAGTTCCTTGAGGCTTGACATTAGGTTGTCAATATGTGATCTTTCAGACTTTTTGATGTAGGCATTTAATGCTATAAACTTTCCTCTTAGCACTGGCTTTGCTGTATCCCGGAGGTTTTGGTAACTTGTGTCACTATTATCATTTGTTTCAAGGAATTTTTAAATTTCCATCATGATTTCATCATTGTCCCCAAAGTAACCAGCATTTTTAAAAGAGAATTAGAAGTACGGTAGGCTGCCAGTATTATATGCAAAACAAATTTATTCCCTAAAAAATATATTTCAAAAGAAACCAGTCCCTTTATCATCAAGGTGAATTGTCCAGATCCATCACCAAGATCCACATGCATGGGAGTTTTGTTTCCCTTTATAATAGCTGTGGAAATATTCATGCTTTTTCTGTGTTCATTGTCATCGATTTAGGCAAAAACCTTTAAATACATGGCTTGTGTGTTAAAAATCCCCTTGGTATTCTTAGAAAGACTTGAAGGGAGGAGTGTGGATCTAGGAGCCTGGAGCCTGGATTCAAATCTGTGGGCTCTGAGGCTCAGAGACAGCTTACCGGGCCTCTGTGTCCTCATCGGTGAGGTGGTCTGAAGACTCCTGTTTTGCAGACGTGTCCAAGCCTGGTACACAGTGGACGAAAGAGCAGTGCTGACTTCCCCCTTCCCCCTAGTGGTTTTAACTACGGTTCTATTTGTGGAAAACCCTCCACATTCTCTGATTAGTGTCGTGGCTCCTGGCGGGAGGGTGGAGAATGGAGAGGCTTCTCTCTCCTGCTCAAGTCAGGCTGCTCACCTGCCCTTGTGGTGGAGTCAGGTGGACGGAGGTGATGGGTTTCACTAGGACTAATGTTACTGCCTGTGCCCTGTGCAGGGTCCGAACACTTGTACAACGACCACGGCGTGATTGTGGACTACAACACGGCAGACCCACTGATACGCTGGGACTCGTACGAGAACCTCAGTGCAGACGGAGAAGGTGCGTGTGGTCATCTTGTGTGCAGTTATGGAGGAGAAGGGCACAGGGAAGACAGCCCATTCAAAGATCTGAAGTATTTTGCAGTCCGCTCAGAAGAGGAAAATCCCTCTCTTTTCTCAGAGATCCAGAATCACACCTTTGTGTGACACAGTTGTGAGTTTTGAGGGTCTTCATGAGAATAAGGCATGGTGAGTTTGGTTCAGGGCTTTTTGTGAAGCTGTAACGGGTGGATGAGCTGTCAGTGAAGTTATATCCAGGAGCTTCTTGGCCTGAACTTGTATGTATGTGTATGTATAATGCCAGGGACCGTTCCCCCTTCTTCCCCTCCCTTCCTGTTTGCATGTGGGGATGCCAAGCGCTGACCACAGCCAAACTAGCTACTGTTGTACGGCCCCACATGCAACAGACATCTTGTTTTAATTTCTGTTTGCTTGTTGGTCTAGTGTTCCTGATTTATGACTGTATCATTTAAATCTCTTTTTCACGAGACAATCTCATCCAAACATGTCCTATGTTCACTTGTGGAATATGCACATTGGGTCACAGCTAGAAGCGTGAAGGAGGAAAGGAAGGAAGAGGCAGCTGTGTGCTGGAATCTCCGCAAGACACAACTGGAGGCTGATTTCAAAGGAGGGGAATTGAGGCTTTTCCTGGCACGTCATGCTGATCTCTTGTCTTTTTCAACCACTGACTGAGAATCAGACTTGCTTTGGGAAAGAAATTAAAACACTTTTTGTCAGATTAGTTACATCCAGATGTGAAATAGCTAAAAGCAAGTGTTGTGGAAAGAACCGCAGTAGCGCCCCATCTTTGTGGGTCGCGGAGCTTCCCATGACTCCAGGAAGGTGGTGTCTGTGGTCAGTGAGAGAGGACACCAATTGTGTGTCCCAGGGCAGCACACGGCTCCTCTCTGTTCTTCTGGGGAGAAGCTTGCTCCTTCATAGGCCTTGTGGGATGGAATTTCAACTCAAGGAATTGTTGCAACCCAAATACACCTGTACCAGAGGTCAAGACCCACAGATGGATTATTGATGGTAAGGGCATTAAAACACAGATGAAATCTGGGGCTAGTGGGCAAGTTGTTGTGGACAGGGAGAGCCTGGCTCTGGCCTCTAAAGTAAACAGAGTGTTCTTTGCTGGTGTGAATTATTCAACACATCAGTCCTTCCAGATAACCAGCACATTAAAAGAAATGTAGCTGAAAACTCTTGGAAAACGATACATTGTCTCTCAAAAGATCACAGTACACACTGCAATCTTAAAGCCATGAGATTTATCAAACAACAGTTATTAAACTTTTGATCACAGAGCTCTTTTTCCAGTTACGTCTCTTCCCATCTGCGTAGCTATATTCTGTCCATCACACGGTGATGTTTTCCACTGGAGGAGAGAAGGGTAAAGCGGTGGTTGGTGAAGTGTGTAAATAATCAGTGCAAGGCAAGATGGGGAAAGGGGCTAATTTGGAGAGCTGGGTGGGGACTCTGAGGACAGCTGACTCAGCATCCTAAATTCCATACTGAGGCGAGTGGATTTGACTAGAGAGGTCCCTTGCTGCATGGGAGCCAGCGAGCAGGGCTCTATTGTGAGGCGATGAATCAGCGGCTGTGCCGAGTCTCCTGGAGACCAGGAAGCAAGTTGTGAAAAGGACATTCTCGTGATGCTGGGAGGTTCCTTGCTTGCCGAGGGAGGGGTGAGCCTGGAGGGTTATTGACCATGAGGGAGGCAGGGGTTCTAAAACACCGGTGGGTGGTCTCTGTGCCGATGCTGCAAGCGGGGAGCAGTGAAGTCTGGTGGACAGTGTGGAGGAGCCCCAGCTCCTGTGAGGAACGTGCTCTGGAGGGCAACTCTGTGCTTAGCCCCTCCATGGGTGCCCCGCTCTTGTCCCCAAACTGGCTCCCAGTTGAGCCTGTGACCTGCCTGCAGGGCAGGCTTTATCCTTCCCATGTCACAACCAGGGAACTGAAAGCTGGGCGCCTGCGGCCACGTCACTCACAGGTGATAAAGGACCCATGTTGATTTTATGTAGAAAACATATAGACAGAAAATCAGTTGCGTGTTCACCACCCTTTAGGGGTTACATGAAACTTTACAGAGAATCTGTGGAAGTATGTATGTGAGCGTGTGTGTATAGATCCTTACATTACGTTGTGGAGGACTTGCCGTTATCACTGGGTGAAATAGACAGAATTCAGTCTTAAACACTCTCAACCACCGCAGTGTCTCCTGAAGATGCAGAGGGAGATACTTCTTTACTTCCAGGCCCTCTCAGCCCATTCACGCTGCCTTAACAGATGACCGTAACCTGGGTGTCTTAAGCAACAAACATGTATTTCTCCTACTTTGAGAAGCTGGGAAGTCCAAGATCAGGCAGCCAGCCTGGCGGATTCTGGTGAGGGCTGTCATCTGGTTGCCGACTCCTGCCCTCTTGTGTCTCCACGTGTTGGTGAGGAGAAGGAGCTCCTTGGGGCCTCCTTTCTGAGAACATCGATCCCACTTATGGGGGCTCCATCCTCATGATCTGAGCACCGTCCAGAGGTCCTGCCTCCTAATACCATCACACTGGGGATTAAGTTTTGTCGTATGAATCTTAGAGGACACAAATATTCAGTCCGTAGCAGATACTCAATGCGTGTTTCTTGAATGAATGATTAGAGAAGCAATTTGAACTTTAAATATCTAAGGCCTTGACATGACAAATCACAACTCCCATTGGTGTATTTTTCATTCAGCATCTTCTGAGCCAGTGGTGTGAGCAGTTGGGAGACTGCTGTGGACTGTGTGGTTGGAGGTGCTGGAGCCATGCAGGTGATGGTCTGGGCATCCACTTGGGATTCTGTCGCCGAGAGTTGGGTCTAGGGGCGAGTAGAGAAGGTCTGGCATTGCCATGCAAAGGTTGGAGCCAATTGGGAGTGGGTGCACAGGAATCCTGGAAAGAAACTGAGAAAGAACAGGGCAGAGTGGGGAGGATACCTGGGAGACCGTGGTTCCCAGACAGGTGGGCGAGGAGTCAGATAGGGCGCCAAGGCAGCCAGGTGCACTTTGCAGCCAGATTCACAGCTTTCCTGTGCAGTAAGTGGAGTGGGTCAGAAAGTTCATGCTTCTACACTTTAAATCTTTGCTTCTCCACGGACTGACCTTGCTCCAAGGAAACAGGGCACTTAAGGGGCTGTTGAAGAATGAAGCATGTTGTATGAAAATCATCCTACCTGGCTGTCTCACGGGTTTTCCTGGGCCAGGGCTAGCCCTGCTCACTTGTTCTGTTGCTGCTGCTACTTCTGTTGCACATTTTTCAGGGTCCCCGGTGCTTGTCCCGAGTATCCAAAAGGTGGGCACTGCTCTGAACCCTTGGAATTGTGTCAGTTTTTTTTTTTCCCACTGATAAATGATCTTTAAATCAACTTCAGGAAATTTGGGGGGAATAAAGGAATTTTTTGGGAGGCCATGGAAGAGCTTATGGAGTCAAAAGCAGAGCCATCCAGCTGGTGGAGGTTTTGAAAGGGACAGTGCCACTGAAAGCTGTTCTGTGGTCTGGGCGGCCACCCCCAGGGACCCTTTGCAGGGACCAGCACTAGGATAACAGGCTCCAGCGCTCAGCCCCGCGTCGCTCTACTTACGTTCATATTCCTGGAAAACAGACACTGCATGGCATTGCTTGGGTCGTGGGCTGAGCTAGGGCTGGGTGGGCAGAGCATCACACCCAGGCTGCACGCATGGAGGGAAGAAGGCCATTTTCCCAGGGGAAAATGCAAGCGTCATCCCCGAGGAAGAGGAGATGGGTACGGAGCCCGGACAGTGACAGGTGCCCACTTCAGGGACACAGACGCTTCTGTTGGCTCCCTAAGGGGTCAGCAGCTGAGAGCTTGGAATCAGTGCTCATTGTCATGAGACAGTGGCTATGTCTGCCCAGCAGACATCAAGAGGATCAGTTACAGAAGAGGAGTGGAAGGGGTTCTGGGGTTCATGTTCTCTGAGGGCTTCCAGGCTTCATAAAACAGCAGAGACCCCCTTTATGGGCAGAGTCATGCTCAGACTCCTCATGGATATAGTGGATGAGAGTGCAGCCTCCTCCCAGCGCCTGGTTCATCCCTTGCAGCCTCAATGATATCTGAAGCCCATGAGCACCCCCAGGGAGGTGGAGGGACAGGGGAGTACTCAGAGTGAGCTCAGGACTGTTACCCGGATGCTTAGCCCAGAACCCACCACACAGAATCTGAGTCCTCTCCCAAAACCGGATCTCAGCAACCTTCTCTTGAACCACTGCCTGAGCATTCCTGAGAATTCCAGCTCCTGAGTTACAGACAAGCACAGAGCCTTTCCTCAGATCTGCATCCTCTCCTCCTGAATCCCCTCCATCCCCACGTGCTGTCTGGCGTGTCTGGGGTACCTGATTCAGTGGAGTGAGTTTAATGCTTCTCTTTCTTTATTATACATACATTTAAGCTTGTATCAATATTTTTTTGAAGATGTAAATTATCAAAAAGAAAGAAGGAATAATTACCCCCATCTTACCATCTAGAGATGAAGCACTCGTCACTGGTGTATTTTCGGCATGATTTCTAAGTACCATGTCATTTCTCTTAATAAGATCAGTCTGTGCATTGTTTTATAGCCTGAGTTTTTCACTTAACCCACCTCCTTGAGCATCTGTGCACATCTTTAAACTTTTCTTCCCGTGTCCTTCTCACTGAGCACGCTGGATTCCCTTAGAGGGGCTTCCCAAGTGCATTTGATCTTATTGCTGCACTCCTGCAGGGTTTCCAAGTTCTCCTGCGAGACACGAGGCTGCCACCACCACCTCTGCCACCAAAGCTCTGCAGAATCCCCAGGCTTGGGTCCTTTTGAGAAGGTGTTCCCCAGAAAGAGTAGTCACCTTTGGATAGAAAACTCATCCTTGCTGAATTTCCCTCCTCTTTTCCACTCTGCAGCCCTCCTCAGCCCCTCTTTGGCGTGGAGGCCGGTCTGCTGCATTGGTGAGCTCTTACTCCAGGCAGGCTTCGCTCTTCCCTGCGGTCAGCAGTGCCTGGCTCAGGTCCCTGGACTGGACACCGCCTGGCGAGTGGAAGGCGGAGTCCCAGCCGCATTCCCACTGGGGCTTTAGTCTTCCAAGCTGTCCAATGCTTTGAGGAGTTAAGGTTTGGCAGCCTCTGAAACATTCTCTTTTAGCTGGGAGAATGATGTATTGCGGCACTCTCTTTTCCACCCCCGCCTCTGCCTTTTCTATCCCCGCCCTTGCCTGGTTAAAAAACCCAAAAAATGTTGACTTAAGCCACATTTTTCTCTAGAAGTGGTTGCTGTCCTGGAATGGAGCCCTCCGCAGCTGCCTTCAGTCTGGGCCTGCATTAGGGGAGTGCCTGCTTTGATGTGTGAGCGCACATTCTGCTTCTATGCTCAGAAAGGAGCCAGCCTTGAATCCTTTCCAGTGTGGGCAAACGATTACAAATGCCCTGTCTTCAGCACAGAGAAGAGCACGTGGTCCTGGTCTCCCCGTGGGTCTGTGGTCCTGGCAGGTGGTGGCCGCGGGGGATGGTGGTCGTGTCAGTGTTCCCTGGAGTGGTTGCTGTCCCCGAGGGGGGGGAAGAATGTCTCGCGGTACACAGTGTGCCAGCCTGCCGGAAGCCTCACTATGGTATCTTAATCCTCGAGAGAGCCTGTGAGCCCATTTTAGAGATAAAGAGAGCAGATCCAATGAGAAATCAAAAGCTAGGAACCGGCCAGGGACCCTGGTAGCCTTCTGGCGTTGTACATTGTCAGCGATGGCAGCTGTGGCTCAGAGTGTGTCCTGTGCTCGAGACCGTGCAGGACAGGGCTCATACCCTTGACTTTCCTCTTTGAGACTCAGTGAGACTGGGCTGAGTCTCACCAAGTGCCCCACCTCTTCGTCACACAAGAGGGCTGTGGGTGGGGGGATTTCTTACCCTAGTAGGATGCACCTGCCCTTTCAGGATCAGACTTGCTCTGATGGTCTAAGGGAATGCCCACAGCAGCATATGTGTCCCTGGATTTGTAATGTCACCACCAATAACGCAGTGTGTAGACAGATCCCATTACTCCCTCCTCTCCATGGCTCAAAGAGATGAAAAATGCCCTCACTTCCTTTTTCTCCCCACCATTGGGCCTCAGCCCTTCCAGACAGGATTCTCCCCACAGCACTCTTCAGGGAGGCTCTGCAAAGCCCTGGACCCCCATGTTACTGAGCCCCATGGAGAACATCTCATTTTCCTCGCTGGACGTCTCTGGAGCATCCGTGTCAGTGGCCACACTCCCCATCGGGACACTTGTTCTCATAAACCACATTCTCTTTCACTTTTCCAGTCTGTAAAGTGGCCTGTTTTAATTGGATGACTCTAAAGATACCTCCCTCCAACTCTGAGATTTTTGTTACTGTTCACACCATTTGTCATATTCATGCATCTCATATTTTCTTGGGAATTCCCATGGTTCTGATGCTGGGGTGGGTGCAGGAAGAAACAGAGCAGACTCTTTAATTGGGAAGACACAGATATACATCAGTTGTTGCCACAGGGTGCACCATGTACCATAATTGGAGTATACCAGGAATTAGGAAAGAATTGAAGAGAATCAACTACTTTGCCTGTGCAATCCAGGGAGATTTCATGAAGAGGACAGCCCTTGCAGCTAGGGAATGCAGACAGAGTATGCCTAGCCCTGGGCATGGGGCATAGGTGAGCAGGACATATTCACGAGGTGGAAGTGTATTCCGCCTGGCTGGTGTGCAGGAGGAAGTAACAGGTGCTATGTGTGATGGATCGTGAGATCGGGGAACCTCAGCTTCCTTTCCTGAGCCTGGCTCCTTTGCTGGGTGACAGTGAGGATCCCAGGAGCCACATGACTAGAGGATACAGAAAGATAACAAAGGGACTGGAGGACGCCCTGGGGGAGGCAGAGTCTGGAGAGGAAGGAGAGTAGAGAATGGGCTTCTGGACTCCCCAGCTAAGAACTGACGGAGGCCTGGACTTGGGTGTGGCTCTGGTGAAGGAGAATAGGGGCTTTCAGGTATTTAGGAGACAGATGAGTAAGACTCTACAACAGATTTAGAGGAAGGGTTGAGCAGCAGGGAAGCTTCAAGAATGGCTGAAGGTTGGACATGAAGGCCGGCTCTGTCACTCTTGTCCTTGGTTTCTTGCCTTGACCTACGACTTTTTGAGTGCAGCTCAAACGATGCTGCGTTTTCATCTGAGTCTTGCAAGAGTGTGCAGGATGAGGGCCATGGCATTGCCAGGCCTGGGCTTTGCCACTTTAAGTGGATACCTTGATGAACATTTCCAGAGTCCAGGCTTTGGGGTTCCCATGGGGCTGCTTGAGGGAGCAGACTGAGGAGATTCACATTTGTCTACAACCTTCGCAATCAGACAGTTCTGAAGTGGCCATACCGTGTTCTCAGAAAGCTGTTCCGAGTTCCAGGAACAGGCTACTGTGAGGACGTGTTGGCTCAGGAAGCGCTGGCCGCAGTGTGCAGAGCTGGCCGAGAAGTGCCAGATCAGGCTGAGACCATTCAAGTGTTGCCACTTTGAAAATGGATTTGAAAACTTTCCTCCCCAGACGCTGTTGGGTTTTAAGATTTGGAAAAGTGAAGTAAGCTTTGACAACTTAGTGGAGGATGGGGCCGATGGCACCTGACAGATCCTTCAGTCCTGGCTCTGCTTTTTGCTGAATGCTTAGGTACACACGGTGCCTTGTGTCTGCAGCCTGGGTTCTTGTTGGCCAGATGGGGTGCTGCCCCCTAACATCCAGAGCTGCTCCAGGGCGCTTTGCATGGTGTTCAGCCACCCTGTGAGATTTGACTCTCCACCAGGCAGAAGAATGTTTCTTTAGGTCTTGCCCCCAAACCAGGCTTTTCTAAGCATTGCTTGTTTAGATAGCTCCAGTGAAAAGCAGCTCTCATCAGGCAACTGAAGTTGTTTGAGACAGAAACAGGCCAGATGGGCCTGTAGTCCTGTTCTGAGCCTGAGATTTCCTCCCTCTGCATCCTTTGATTATGAATTGAGGCTGCAAGCCTCCAACCCACAAACACCAAAGGACCTCCTTGCAGGCGTGATCACAGACCAAACAGCAAGTCCTCCTGAATGTCACCTGAGAGAGTGGCCTGGGGGCGCCGGCTTCCTCCTGTCTAAAGTGTGAGAAGCCTACCCTCTGTTACAACCAGGATCAAGTTGTGTGGGGGTTACTTTCAAAAAATGATGCACTCCATCAGAAGAGTGAGGGTGGCATTGGGGGCAGTGAAAAGAGTTGTTCCAGGCCCTGAGCCACCATCTCATTAAGTGCTCATTACTTTTCGAATCTGACAGGAATCAGAGGAATTGGCTCAAGTTGTATATTGTCCTGTCAAGTTTGCAGAAATCAGCCCACAAGAGTGGCCTTAAGAGTTAAGTAGTGTCACCCCCTGGGACAGTGAAAGAGGTGCTGAGAGTTGGCTGGATTCGTCCTGGGTCCTCAGGGTCCCTCCAACCCCCAGTCGGCACATAAACCTTGGGCTTCCTCTGCTTCCTGGAAGGAAGGGTACACCCAATATCCCACTGGACGAGGTGTCCTGTGCATGCAGACAGGGGTCTAGAAGGTGGACGGTTTGTTTGTATTACTGCAGTTACTGTGTCTTCTTCTTCTTTTTTTTTTTTTTTTTTTCTTTCTTTGAGAGGGAGTCTCACTCTGTCACCCAGTCTGGAGTACAGCGGCCCAATCTTGGCTCACTGCAACCTCCACCTCCCGGGTTCAAGCAGTTCTCCCTGCCTCAGCCTCCCGAGTAGCTGGGACTACAGGTGCCTGCACCATGCCCAGCTAATTTTTCTATTTTTAGTAGAGATGGAGTTTTCACTATGTTGGCCAGGCTGGTCTTGATCTCCTGACCTGAGGTGATCTGCCCACCTGGGCCTCCCAAAGTGTTGGGATTACAGGTGTGAGCCACCGTGCCTGGCCTACTGTGTCTTCTTAGAGTCCAGTGGAGCTGTGCTTCTTAATCTTTTTTCACTTTCCTCTGCTATTTGTGGTCAGTATCTCCACCGCTCTTTGGTGACCCTGCCCACTTAACCAACATGCATGCAATGATTCATGCCCCTGCCCTGCATTCCTTCCCCAAAGCTGCAGATCTTTGGACTCTAATTCCCACCTATGGGGACTACAACCTTGACTGTTCTTCTGCCGGCGGATTCCCTGAGACGTGAATCTGGAAGAGGGCTTCATCCCTACAGTCTCCCTGGGACCCTGAGCACCAAGCTTCCCACACCCAGCGTGAGCAGCAGTGTGTGTGTAGACCCTGGTGTAGTGAGGGTTTGGTCCTTATTCTTCTTACAAGGCCCTTGCTGCCACTCCTTTCCAAGTCACATCTCAGTCAAGCCCCTCTTCCCAGATGTGGTCTTCTGCCCATCTCCTGGTGTGAGCAGGGAGCCTGAATGGCACTCAGTCAAACCTGCTGAGTTTTCATCTGTGTCTTCCTTGGGCAGAACCTTTCTCTCCATTGCCTGAAAGAGGCAGGGCTGCAACTTCATTTTGCCTCTCTGTAAGAGCCTGCAATTGCACTTGTGCCAAGTCAGGGAAAGAGAGCACCTGCTGACTTTAAGTATTTGATAAACAGAACCAAAATGTGAGAGAGAACGAGGCTGGGACTGAAGAAAAGCAGAGTCTCTTCCTCACATGCACACCCTTCTGTGTGCCTGGCCCACAGGGTCATCCTCATCATCTTCCTCAACCCTTGGCTGGAAGAATTGGACTTGTGTGTGCTCTGGCTCTTCTCTTTCAGGCTTAAAGGAATGTCTGGGGAGGCCTTTTAGATTACACATGCAAGACTGTCTCATCTACTCCTTTCTTTGGAAAGTGCTGCAAGACAGCTGCCAGGGCTTCCTAGGGGAGGGAAAGGTTATGGATGACTTGGGAAAGGGAGGTATTCATACAAAAGGGGCAACTGGGACAATCTCTTTGACTTGGGTCCTTTGTCCTTATGGGGACAGGGACCCTTACACGGAGGTGCACCCTCATGGCCTGCGTCTCTGGCCCCATTCAGCCATCTGGGCTAGGAGACCACCATCCACATGCATGCTCCCTTTAAGCAAATGATTCTCCTGCCTTTTATGGCGATGTTCTTGGTACTGGCATTGACCTTAGAGTAACAACACTCTTGGGGTCAGCAACTTTCAAACTCCATGCCTGTGGCCCCAGGATTCCAAGTTGGTTGTTAAGGAGCAGCCCCAGCCTCTCTCCATCCACTTCTGCCAGAACCCTCCACAGCCCCAGTCCCATCTTGATCTTTTTCTGTTTTTCATGTTTGGTTTCTGCATAAAGATTTGTTTGAAGATCAAGTTCTGCTATTGAAAGTTGGGCACCCTGACCCTATACGGTTAATTCTGGGACTTTAGATAGTTAAAATTGTGTTTAAATGTTGACAAACAAGATACTTGATGTTAAACACGCATTCAGTTGCATGTAAATTGTCTCTTATTCTCTCTGTAGGTCCAAGGACAGAGGGGATGCCGTTGTTGTATTCCGTTACTGTTATCGAAGATGCCGTGGGGCGCAGGGCATGTGAGGTAGAAGGTATAGGTGTCAGAGACTAGTGGGTGTGTTCCCCACATAAATTTTTTAACGTAGCACAGATTGCAGAGGATATTTTATGTAAAACATCCACCTATTTCTTGAAAAACAGGGTTGATATAATGGCAGCTTGTGCTTTTATGTAAGAAAAGCAAGCTTTAAGGGATCTTCAGACGTGCTCAGTTTATCTTGCTGATAGGAGCAATCTGACCTACTTTGTGGATGAAAGCTGGTTTCCACAGCACTCCTTTCCCCCTGTGGACACTGTGCTGGACTGGAATGCACGCCAGGCTGAGCAAAGCTGAGACCGCCTGGCTTGTTGCCTCAGCACAGCCATATACCTAGAGCCTTGCTCTCCGCTGGGGAGACCTGGCATGGAGGTCCACGGACCAGGGTAGGAGACGGTGACCACTTTGCTGTGTGAGCCAGGGGTGTGATAAGAGCATGTCACAAAGAGGGGGCCAAAGTCAAGGCCTGTCGAGGGTGGACACCCAGTGACAGTTGCTCTGGCTGGAATTGGGAGCCCAGATTTAAATCCCTAGGACCCAAGAGACTGTTGCGAAGTGCAGGGAAAGTCATGGACCCCAGGAGCTGAGAAAACAGGTTTCTGTGGGCAGGAGGAGGGAGTCCCCAGCAAGTGTCCTGTGTGTGTCCTGCCTGTTGTGGATGTGGGGGGACCCCCTCCAGTTGATAGGGCCCAGGAGGAGTGTACAACTGTCCCCAGGAAGTTTTTTGCCACATACCAAGAGCCAGAGATGTGTTTAGTGTTTCTTTACAAGTGCATAGTGATGATTTCTTAACAAGGAAAATACACCCTCTGGCATCGTGGTCTTTCAGACTTCACCATGGAAAGTTGAATTAATTTAGGATTCATGGTGGTGACAGTCTATGGAAAATTATACTATGAAAATTCAATAGTATTTATTTTTGTCAGTGTGAATGTGAGCTAATTTGTGACCTGGGATATATTCTTACTGAAATTAGGCCAAATGGTTAGAGCAATAGCAAGATTTGGTGTTGATTGATTGTGGGAATTATGCCAAGATCTCAGCAGCTGTCCTTTGGTGGCAGCTGTAGCCGTACATTGCCCCTGAACTCGTAGCAGTGAGTCCGGGATGCTGCTGGGCCCCTGACTAGGATGAGGCAGAAGGAAAAGCAGCAGGGGAGCCACTGAGTGATGGGCATTCTGGGTGCTTTCCCGAGGGTGGGCAGAGGCTGCGAGGAAACCATCTTTCTCGTAGTATTGGGGGTTCATTCTTTATTCCTGTACATGTAAGATATTGCTCTCGGCCGGGCGCGGTGGCTCAAGCCTGTAATCCCAGCACTTTGGGAGGCCGAGACGGGCGAATCACGAGGTCAGGAGATCGAGACCATCCTGGCTAACATGGTGAAACCCCGTCTCTACTAAAAAAATACAAAAAACTAGCCAGGTGAGGTGGCGGGCGCCTGTAGTCCCAGCTACTCGGGAGGCTGAGGCAGGAGAATGGCGTAAACCCGGGAGGCGGAGCTTGCAGTGAGCTGAGATCCGGCCACTGCACTCCCACCTGGATGACAGAGCCAGACTCCGTCTCAAAAAAAAAAAAAAAAAAAAAAAAAAAAAAAAAAAAGATATTGCTCTCTTGTTAATTGCTAAGTCTGAGGATTCGGGTAGGTCACCTGGGGAGTGAAGGCAGAGTGGTCAACCTCTGGGAAGCTCATCAAAGAGAACCAGAGGCCGCGTGTGCTTGCCAGGCAGGCTCTGTAGGACCCAGGATGCAGTCTCCATCCCCTCCCTGCCTCACTGAGCACGGGCAGTGCTGGGTGCTGCAGATACAGAGCTGAATTGGACGGCACAGCTCCGTGCAGAGGCCGGGACAGGGCTGGAATGGCTAATGGTTGTTGTTATCAGAGCTCACCCTTGCTGAGTCCTGCTCACGAGCCGCATAACCTTCCGAGCATGCAGCTTGCATTAACGTATTTAATCCTTACCACACTCGGAGGGGTCAGAGGGCTAGTTGGTGAAGCCAGGAGTGGGGACTTGGTCGCCGGCTGTGAATCTCCTTCTGCCGATGTGCCAAGCTCAGTGCAGGCAGGGATTGGATTCACAGAGGCAGGAGTCTGAGAGCACCATGAGTGTGTCCAAGGCAGGGTGCCCAGTGCAGGAGCCAAGATGCAGAGAAGGGTAGAGAGCCGACTAGGAGTGAGTTCACTGGCTGTGGCATCACTTGACCTGTGCAAGGCAGGCGAGGTTGTCTGCTGGGAGTGGACAACAGTCTGGGGAGTGGAGGTATTGAAAGCTGGGACAGCTTGGAGGAGCTTCCCCTGGAAACAGGTGGTTGCTGGGGTGGGCGGTGCTCAGTAATGTGTGGACGCCACACTGGTAGAGCTGCTTTCAGAGGCATGCACATCAGCAAGGGCATGGACATGGGCCACAGGTGAGGGAGACAGCAGGCCTTGTGGGTCTAGATGGGCTAGGAGAGGAAGTACCGTGGTTCTGTGTTGCCCTTGATGTCTTAAATTTGGTGCTGGAGTTAAACATACATTGGCTTCCGACTCCACTGTGCTGAGGGAAGGACTGGATACATGCAGAGAAGAGCAGGAGCCAGGGAGCTGTAGAGGCTGCTAGAGAAAGGAGAGGCCTGGCTGCCACTCCTGAAAAGTTCAGGGCTTTCGAAGTTTGGAGGAAGTTGAGGGTATGTCATGAGAAATTCTAAAGTGAAACCAAAGAAAGTTCTCTAAAGTCCAAAGAGTCAAGGCGAGGGTCCCAATAAAATGTTGATGGTTTCCCAGGAGAAACCACAGAAATGCTTGTGATGAGAGTGTTTGAGCTGAGACCCAGGGAGGCATGGACGTGTGGGGGATGGGCTGGGAAGTGAGGGGCAGTGGCAGCCCACAGGGCTGGAGAACGCTGTAGCCAGGGGTACCAGTTTCCAGAGAGAAATGAGTTTTGGGTGAAAGTGTTCTGAAGTGGAGTGCAGGAGGCACAGGCTGCCCCTTCCTGGCCTCTGGGCACACAGCTGCCCCTCCATAGAGCACCTGGAACGGGCCTGTCTGCCAAGGTGGACGGGGAGGGGACTGACATTGGAGAAGGGATCGCACAGACTCAGTGTAGTGGACAGGTAGGGATGTCAGCTCAGGAGGACGTGTCCTTGGAAAGAAAGTTCAGAAAGGAGCAAACGGTGGAGACAGTGGGGAGAAAGGGCAGTCAGGGGCTGGAGGGACCTCCATTTGTTGAAAGTTGGTGGTATCATGTTTTCAAATCAGAACTTTCTACCAGGAGCTATGCGAATTTAGATGTCACTTTCATGTGTCTCTCCTCATGAGGAGGAACTTCACGGGAGGCCCTGCACATCAGCTGCTGACCTGCAGTCCAGGTAATGGCCTCCTCAGAAGCCATACCCTGATCTGTGTAGGTGGGCGGCTTTCTTTTGTCCTGGAACCCTGCACTAGAGGATGGTCTGATCACAGCGTTGGTTTCATTCCGGTAACCAGCGCACAGAAGAGAGTGTCTTCTCTCTCCTTGAATGTTGTATGCTGCAGACTCTGTTGCAGAAATCCCCTGTCTACCCGAGGTCAGAGCCTGTCTCTGTCCCCAGATGCTTTGCATTAAACCTGAGTGCACGTGGGAGCCTCGGGCTGGTTGCCCTTGCTAAATATGCCCTTGTTACCATGTGGTTTCTAGCCTGAGAATATTCTTATTTTTTATGTATTGAGATCAGATTCACGGCACATAAATTTACCATTCTAATCATTTTAAAGTATACAAGGCATTGATTTTTAGTACGTTCACAAGGTTGTGGAACTGTTGCCATTATCTAATTCCAGAACATCTTCATCACCCTAAAAGAAGCCCTGTACTCAATGAGCAGTCATTCCCAGTTCCTCCTTTCCTCAGCCCCTGGCAACCGTGAAGCTACTTTCCTTCTCTCTGTGTTTCCCTATTCCAGACGTCTCACTCCTTGGAGTCGTGCAATGAGTGGCCTTCTGTGATTCACTTCTTTCACTCAGCCTAAGTGTTCCAGCTTCATTCTTGTTGCACTCCATCCTTTAATGGCTGTGGTGTGTCACTGTGTGGGCACATCACACTCTGCCTATTCATTTGTTGGCTGGTGTGCATTTGGGCTCTTAACACTTTTTGTCTAGTATGAATAATGCTGCCTGTGAACATTCTTGTCTGTGTTTTGGCCTTAGGAGAGTCTTATACCTCTGATCTTTCCCACTACTTTTTGAAATTTCCACGTCTTTTCTCATCCTTCTAATTGGCTTCCCATTCTGGAATTTTCTTCTGCCTTTAGGGAGTCCCGAATAGGAGTGGCACTAAACATACTGCCAACCTCCTGTCCCACTTGCTATTTTCAGAGATATTCGGGAAACTCAACAAGTCTTTTCTTCATTAGCTACACAGTGGTCCCTTGAACGATAATTGAACTGTGTGAGTCTGCTTATGTGCAGATTTTTTTCAGGCAACACACAGATTGAAAATACAGTCTATTTAGGATGAGAAGCCTGTGTATATGGAAAGCCCACTTTTTCTATACTCAGGTTCCTTGAGGCTGACTGCAGGATTTGAGTATGTACAGATTTGGTATACTCACGGGGGGTGGTGGGGGACTGGGGGGTGCTGGTGTCTTGGAACCAATCCGCCGCATATACTAAGGGTTGACTGGCCAGCCTGCTGCACAAAATTACAACCCTTCAGGGTGAAAAGGCTTGGGGCCTTTCAAAACACTCTGAGCCACAGAACTGCCTCTGGCCAAACATCAGCAAAGCTTCAAAAGACCTCCTTGTTTCAAGAGAAGTTAATACTAACAGCCTGAACAGGCTCCATGTAATCAAGACCCATTAGCAGGGAACGTGTAGAAAATGAGAGCGTTCTGAGCCTGCCTGCTCAGTGGCCGCCAGCTACGTAAACAAGATCTGAAGACCAGTGGGTGCCCGTTGCCATATATTCACAAAGGCTTATGGCAGCCCGTTTACAAAGCTGTTATCCACATGAAGAAAATTCGCCCTCAGCCACCGAAAAACAAAACAACAAAAACCCCAACCCCACCCAAATCAAACCCAACCCAGAACAACATGAAAGGAAACACTCCTTTTGAACATATAACTAATCCTGCTGCCTCTTTCTATTAGAAATGGATAAAGGTACCTTGGCTGTTGCTTTTCTTGCAACGTTTTATGATGCAATGGTCTGATTTTAAAATTTGCATCCTGTAGGAGGTTGGGACCCCCTGGCCATATCTAGACATACAGTTAGCTACAGTTTGGAGACACGGACATTCATTGCATTATATTCACTGCTCCTAATCTCTTTTCTTTTGATGTGTATTCTTTAAAGCAAACTATTTTGTGATAAGTTAGTCACTGCCTTTATTGCAGCGATCATGCCATTTGCAGAATTGTAACAATAATTTCGGTACTCTTGATAGGAAGGTGGGTTAGCCAATACCCTTTAAAGAATACCAAATTTAATAGAACTTCTTGCACAATAAGTGCATTATGTCTCATCCTAAAAGAGATTTTTTCTTTCAAGGGTGCGCTGAGTTTTGTCTTAACCTCCTGTAAGTGACATATGCCAATGTGGCCATCTCGGGTGATTTATTGAAGACTCATTACCCTCTGCCTGTGCTTTCAGCCCAGGTATGTCCTGTCTCCCCTGGATGGCTGACTGGTGATTTTTAAAAGGGTTTCCATTGTGCTTTGGGAACCTGAAGGCATCAGAATGGGCTTTTGCTTGTTTGCTGTGTCATATTCTGTTCAGTTAAAGAGTAAAAAACGTGTGTGGTTGATATTGTGGCCCATGTTGAGCCAAAGCAAAGAGTAAGCCACTGGCTGAAGCCCACCTATGTTGAATGTAATGAAGCCTGAGATGAAAAGGATCTGCTACACTGTACACAGAACGTAGAGCTCTGGGCTAACCACACAAAATATGCTGTGTGCAATGAACACTCACGCTGTACTCTTAGCCACATCCCGCACAAAAGACAGAGAGACAACTCCCAGGAGATGGAGCATGTGTGGCAAAGATTTTCCGCCTGGTTACTTTGAAGAAAGCAAAAGGAGGCTGAAACTGTGCTTTGTAAGCCGCGTGGGTTGGTGCTGGCTCCTGGACGTCAGTTCAGAATGCTCAGGAGTGAACGCAGAAGCCTGGTGAGGGATTCCCAGGAGGAGCTCCTTTCTCCACCTCCTCAGCCTCCGGAGTTCAAATTTCACTCAACCTGAGTGCACCAAACCCCACCCTTGTGTTTACATTGCCCTGGCCTTTTTGGCGGAATCAAAGTCCCTGCATAGCCAAGGAGATCTTTTACCTTCTACACTAGTGGGAGGCCAGGTGCCTGGGAGGGACGTGGCGTGCCTCTGCCCTCCCCTGGCATGCCACTATCCTGCTGTGAAGGCCTGTGTCAAGGAAAACTGGGCTCAGAAGTGCAGACTGAGAGAGCCGCTGGGCTGTTTTGAAGGAAGGTAAGCAGGGAGCATTTGTGTGTGCACGCATATGTGTGTGTGTGTGTGTTCCTGTGCGGTGCGTTTGTGTGTGCATGTGTGCATGTGTGTGACTTCTGTAACGCTACAAAGATGTGAAACTGAGCTGTGTGCCTGCTGAGATTTACCAACTCGCCAAGACTTCCAGAGGGAAAGAGCTGGTGCTAGCCAGGAGGAGAGGGTGTTATGGAGTGGAATAGTCAGCAGAACGGATGCTTTAACCGGGCAAGAAGGAATGTCGCTCAGGACTTGTCCAGGAATGCCTTTATTGGTTTGCAAGCTGGAGGTGTCTTAACTTACCGACTTCTTTTTGGGGAGGAGTTCAGTGATGGTCTGACATGGCGTTTGTAAGCTCTCTGGCCGCCTCCGTGGCCAGGCGGCTTGGGTGACCTCAGATAAGGCCAACAGGACCTCCTCTTTTCCTCTGGGCTTGGGCCCTAGTGTTTTCACAGTTAGGAGTGCCCAAAAGGGAACTGGGCTGCCCGGTCAGAGGCCTGAGATAGGCGCCTGCTGAATGCTGAGCCTGCACCAGCGTGCTGGTGTGAGAGGTCTGCCCGGGGAGCCACCCTGGCCTGCCCTGCTGTCAGTGCGGCTGTGGGGGCACCTTGGCAGCGTCCGGGACTCGCCTGCCACAGCTCCACTTGGAGCTTAGCACTCCTTTATCGCCACATTCCAGAGCCTCACCCAGGAGACCACGGGAGCCCTTGGAATCTGGCCCAACTCCCGAGTCGCTCCTGCTCTGCAGTGGGGTGCCTTCCCTTCCCGGAGAGGCGGTTTGTGGCTGGGCAGGCGTTTCTGTGTGGAAGGTTCTGCTCTGGTTCTGGCTTTTGTTAATTTTTTTTTGCTCTGTATTTCTCTAAGAATTTACAGTCGGCCTCGTTTTTAGAAAGCGTGAGCAAGGAGCTCAGCTTTACTCCAGAGGGAGGGATTTTCCAGCACCCTTGGGCAGTCTCAGTAAGGTGTCCCGGTGCTGCGCTGCAGCCTCTGTCCTGCTGGGCGCCTCCCCTCCTGGCAACTCAGACAGTGATTTGCGGTCTGGGGGCTTGGGAAGGAGTTCACTCTCAAGGTGAGACTGACGTAGCAAGGGAACAATGCCTTAGAATGGAGTTATTCCGCCTAAGGAGAGAAAGAGTTGTCCCTACAGAGTAGAGTTTATTACCGTCTTTTATTTTTTGTAAAAAAAAAAAAAAAAGAAAGAGGAAATATATCAAAGTCATAGGGTCTCTGATTTAGTAGATTAAAAGCAATGTTCTCAAAGACCCAAGTGTAGTCCTCATTTCTTAGCTCTTGATTTTTCTCTGGAGTAGAAAATGATTTAATACAAACTCCAAAAAGTATTAATTAGCAAAGAGTCAGAATTCTATTGTAATAAAATTAAAGCAAACCTTGTTTTAGTGAGAGGTTATACATGCTCTAATTATAAATGTCCATATGGAAAAAACAAGAGTGATTTTTGCATATGCTGTGGATAAGATAACACAACACCCCTTGAGAAGGAACCTCTTGGCTCAGACATCGCTTCCTGACTGGGAAGGTCTTTCTGTGTCTGCAGCTCCTACCAGGCCTCCAGGGAGCAGGTACCCTTGGGACATCGCCAGGGCTACCCGTACCTCTGCTCCTGGCTTCAGATGCGAGAATGCTCCTTGCCTCATTGTTAACCCCATTCAACACTGCCTTGTGCTCTGGGTCACAGCCTAGTTTTCAGCCGTCCTAGCTTGGTGATAGACTCTTCCATACTCCGGAGCCTGAAATCCAAGCAGTCCATCAGCACCTGTCCTCACCAGCACTGAAACCCCCGCTGGCTGTTCCACATTGTGCAGCCTCAGACCCATCAACTGAATAGTCTGCTAGAAAACTCACAAGTCCAGCGCCGGTGCCCATCGCTCATGTGTCAGTTGATTTAGCAAATCCAGGAGAAATGTTCTGTCTCTGCGAGGGGAGGTCATGTGATGCAGTGATGGGAACCATGGATGTGCATGACACGATCTGCCAGATCACCCTTACCCGTCCCCCTGTGAAACCTGGACATGCTCTGGTCCCTTGCAGCCCCCTAACCTCATAGGTTCAACAGAGGAGAACCCATGTCCCTTCTGGGTTTGCTTTGAGCCTCAAATGAGGCAATAGGTGAAGTTCTTGGAAGACAGTAGTTGCCCAGTTAGCTTATCACTGCTGCTTTTGCCATCATTGCTGTCAGTGACTGAGGAAACAAAAAAAGTATGGGATGGGAAAACAGTTTTACAGCTGGTAAGAGCCTGAGCCAGGCAGCTTGGCCATAAAGTCGCACTGGGTGGATGGTTAGCAAAATTGGTGCCTGGGACAATTTGAGTCGTATCAAAAAATGACTTACAGAACTTTTGAATACGTTTTTTAAAACCCATCTCTTATCATAGCTTTATATTAGAGAACAATTCTTCAGGGTAATTCTCGAGGCGGGAGGTCAGTGGACCTGCTTTCTGTGTACTCACTGATTAGATGTTCATGGAGCACTCCTCTGTCCCTCAGGTCTGCACCCAGAGGGTCCACACGTGAATCACATGTGAGTTCCGGGAATTCTTCACTTGACCAGGGAGGGGGAAAGCACAGAAAGGAGGGTTTGCCCAGTGCCTGCTGTGTGCCATGCCTTTCATGTTGCACCCCAGTGGTCCTGGGAGCTGATACCAGCAAACACACCCTTCTCCAGGTTGCTTTGCTACAGACAAGGAAAGTGAGGCACGGAGAGGCTGAGTGATTCATTCATCTGAAGTCACACAGCTATGATGAAGCCAGGACTCAAGCCTGGGTTATGCCAGAACGTCTAGAAGGGGAGGGAAGGTGTGCACATGAATCACTCCATTGGAAATGTCAAAAGATGCTTTATGTGACAGTGAGATGCAAAGGGACTATGATCGCTATCCCAAGGAGAGAGGGTTTCCTTTGTCTCATGGAATTTAGGAAGAGGAGGGAAGGCCTTTGAAGAGGGAGAGGAGGGCAAGGGGGAGAGGGAGAAGGAGGAAGGGGAGGAGGGGGAAGAGGAGGAAAGGGAGGAGGGAGAAGAAGAGGAAGAGGGGAGAAAGGGAGGACATCAAGAGGAGTCACCTCAGGTTGGGGCCTAGTGTGCTGTGAGTCTCTTTTCTGTCTTGATCTCACAACGTTTGTTTTAAACAAGGTGCAATTTACATGCAGTAAAATGTGCTCTATTTAGTATACAGTAGTCTGAGTTTGACAAACCTTATGCCATGACACTCCCACCACTATCAAGACACAGATATTTCTATTGCCCAAACCATCCCTCGCACCCTTTGCGGCCTCCACTCTTCTCCTGGCCCCGACCACACCCATTTGTGTCCAAACACAATGTCTCCACCCCAGAATGTCACCTACGTGGAGTCGTACATAGTCCTTGAGACCCCTCCAGGGGACCGCCTGCAGACGAGTGCTCATTCTTGAAACCAAAGCCTCTCTGTCTTCAGTATTTTCCCTGGGCTGTGCTTGTCAGAGCCTCACCATGGGCACTTGCAGCTGCAGACACAATTCCAATAAACCTCCACTTATTGGGATTGTTTGGATATGGTGAATTGATTCAGCTGGGTGGTCCCAAGTGAGTCATTTGAGGGCGATCTAGGGACAGGACGGTTCCTGGCTGTGTCTGGAGAAGCTACGTGTTCCCTGTGGTGGTCCAGGCGCAGGTGGGACCTCTGGCATATCCATGGCTCCTGACCCCAATGGGGCTGCTGGTACCATGGGCGTGTGGGGGTGCTGAAGAGTCCATGCTAGGAGCAGCACCTGATCCACTGTGAGGATAGAAATGCACTTGCTTGAAGAAACAGAACATAAAACTGACCATCACTACAGCGGCTGTGGCAGCACAGGGGTCTGTCTCCGATAATGAATCATATTAGGAGTTAGAGAGGAAAGCACAAATCGCTTGATAGTCTCTGAGGAGTGAGTGAGGTGTATATGAGTGTGTGTGTGTGTGTGTGTGTGTGTCTTGATCTAGATATCTGTAAAATATAAACGTGATTGACTAAGATTAGAATTTTATCATTTTTAAGGGATGGAAATAATGGGTATTGGAGTTGGCGGGAGGTCGGTTTAAATTTCAGATGTTCTATTCAGTAGGCTTGTAAAAAAATCATTAATGTTAGTGCAGGCTCTCTCAGCCTCTGATTTCTCATCTGTAAAATGAACTTCCCATTTCCTGCTTCACAGAATTGCTTTGGGAATCGAGTGGGATCCCTAGGGCCTAACAGTGTGCTGGGAGCATGGGAGGAGCTTGCACAGTGGCCTTGTCTTTAGGTGGTCAGCTGAGTGGTAGGAGAAGGGTGTTTCCAGAATTCTCGCTGTTCGTCAGGTGATGAGGATGCCAATTCCTGCGGCCTCACCTGGCTCACCTGAGGGTGGCCGCTTCAGCATCAGTGGGTGCTTTTCTTCTCACACGCCACTCGGTCTTTCCCTTGCCTCTGTTGATCTGTCTATTCAGATGCCGTGAAATGTGCCCACCACCCTTTCCATCTCTTGTTCCTCTCTGTTCCCCAAGGGGGCTGGTCCATGCTGCAGCACATCATCAGGACTGGGCTGAATATTGCTTCTAAGTCCCCATTTATGACTAGCAATCATAGCAGTGCTTAGTCAACTCTTACCAACTTTCATGGAGAAGAATTTTCTAGTTTCTCCTTTGAAACTAAAAAGTTTCAGGGAGGATACTGTTAGTTCTTTTGAAATGAAAAGTTACTTTTTAAGCACACCTGTCGCAAAAAGTAGAGTACGGGATTCTTAGCATCAGTACCTAGAAAAAGGAAAGGTTCTACATCGCTTCATAAATCTATCAGATTTGTCCTTCTTTTGCTTCAAATCAACTTTCTGTTGGAAGCAGGGCCAGTGGACAGTTCAGTGGATTACAGATCAGTGATGAGTATTTTTGGTTGCTAAGTGATTGATGATGGAGGGTGCTGAAGTGTGAGGTCACCCGTCCCTTTGGCCAGCTGATTGTTAGCTTGCCGGGGAGCACAGTTGGGCATTGCCTAATCTGTTTTCAGCCGGGATGGAAGGGATATTTTCATACATATATTTTTTTGTCTTGTCCATTTTTGAGTGACTTTTGAAATACTTTCTGAGTGCCTCTTACTCTCTTGCCTCCTTGTGGGAAAGCCACGTTTCAGTACCAGGGTTGGGGTAGAAAGAGAAGGATTCCCTGCAGGGAGGGTGGGTGGGGAAGTCTGTTGCTGCAGGTCCTCCGAGGAGACAAGAATGTCTGTTCTGTATTTTCTTCTTTCTGGTCCTTTTCCAGGCGATAAACTTCACTGGTATGTCATGCAGCGGAAGTCACTCAGGGCCATATTTATGTTTGTTGGATTTTGAACTAAGATCCGGCCACAAGGAAATCGTTGCCAGACAGTGGACAGGCTCCCTTGGGACGGGAGGTCCTTGGTGCTGTTGGCTGCGTCTGGTGGCAACCCAAGGGAAAGGGGACACCGAATGGGATGATTTATCCTGGACTGAGATGTGGAAAGGTTCTCCTCCTGCATCCGCAGCTGAAGAGCTATGGGATCCCTGCGAGTTACTTCCTCCCACTCTGGGATCAGGTTCTAAATTTGCAGAATGAGGGTTGATTCAGACTTCCCCATACTCCCTTTGAGATGGAAGCAAAATGTTAAAATCTGTTATTTAAGGATATAAAAAGGTGGAAGGGGCAGACGAGTGGCAGGACCCCACCTTTGAGAATTCTGTCCTTACCCCACCACCTCCTTACAGCAGTGTCAGCCCTGATAGCACGTCAGGTGCCAGAGACAGAGTGGAGACTTGAAGCCCTGCAGCCTCCCTCACCTGGTAGGGGCTCCTCACCCTCCCTGCCCCTAGGAGTTCATCAGGGCACCAGGAACCCCACCGACAACCCATGTCCAGGAACCACAGATGGGAGTTTTGTTGGCTATGTCATTTCTCTGGTCTGGGTGCAGAAAATTACTTTCTACGTCACTTTTCCAAACCAGAACCATATTATCAGTAGCATTCTGCCATCAGTTAAGGAGGGTATCCTTTAATGACGGATCAGCGCCTTTGGGAGCTGCAAACAACAGGGTGTGGGCTCCTGTTTGGTTTCTCATTGGCAAGACTGGCAGTCAGCCATGCAATGACCCTGCTTCCACATCCCTGTTAGGTTTCATTTCTAGGCAGGATTCTCTTTTTATTGCTCTTGTCCTGCAGCTTTTGCATTGAGTCTTAGAAAGCATAACAGTGGCAGAAAGTGTTTAGGTGAGGCTCTTTCCTGTGCGCCCAGTGTAGAGGCAACAGTTTCATAGGTGAGAAGATAGACGATACAGAGGTCAGAAGACAGATATTTACCCAGCCCTGCCACTTGGAGCTGTGTGGGTTTGAGCAATGAAATGCCAACCTCACAGGTGGCAGGAGGATAAAGGAGACTGGAAATGACAGTTAGCATGGTGCCATTTGCTTGCATCTGCTGTTTGCCAGGGCTCTGTCTCATTAATATTTGTGCCCCTGGTTCCGAGCACATTGTGTCCAGTTAATGTTCAAATGTCCCCTGGATATCCGGTCCATGCTTCCTGCTTCATGGGCAAATGGGCTAACCTTTAGGGTCATGACTTTTGTTTTCTTTGGAATTTAGAACCCTTAAATTGGGTGACTTCATTTACTTTTCCAGTTGTGTTCACTGTCAGTTGGAGACCAGCCAGGTCAGTAGCGATGGCCGCCCTGTTTCCGCCTCTCACGAATGGGTGGACCTGGCTGTGCTGCCTGGGAAAAGGCCCAGAGAGCGGGGACACCTGGGCTGCAGGTGGCCAAGGGCTGCACGGCTCTTCTACCTTCAGATCCTTGTGGGCTGTGTGTGTGTTTGGTTTGGGTTGGTGGTGGTTCTTTGCTTGTTTGTTTTGCCTGCTAAGGCAGCTGATCTTTCCAAAATAGCTCCCCAGATTTTGTCATGTGTGAAAAAGCTCAAACTTTTAGCCTCTCACTCAATACTCACCTGGTGTCAGAAGCTGTTCTCTAATGCTAGAAATGTAAGAGAGAGCAAAATAAAGCAAACCACCTGCCCTCAATGAGCCTGAGTCCCCGTGTGTTGAAGGTGCAGTTCTTCTGAATGCAAGTATGTACTCTGGATAAAAACCCAGTGAGGAAAGCGTGGTCAGGGCAGCACCTGTTGAGGAGGTGAGGGAGATGAGATGCAGAGAGGGACAGGAGCCAAAGCCCCAGGGCAGGTGCATGCTTGCAGTGGACTGCTAGGAACAGGGCAGGCAGTGAAGAGATGAGCCCAGAGAGCGGATGCCAGGCCCTGTTCACTATGGGAAGAGCCTTTAATAGTAGTTATGAGTGCTCTTACTTGGAGCCAAAGATGGAAAGCATCTTTGTGTCTTTCATTCCATTGAAAGATAGGAAGCATTCCCTTTTATAAATGTAAAAACCGGGAAACTGAACAGCCTGAATGTCATGACCAGGAACGCACACAGAGTAAATGGTGGAATGGGGATCCCATCTTTAAGGATAAAGGGAAACAGCCGTCTCCTTTGTCCAACTGAAATTCAAGTTCTTCCTTTTGCAAAGTGATAGCCCTTTATAAGAAAACAGGATAGGAACAGTGTGTTCCAGAGGCCCCTTCTCCTTCCCTCCCCCTGAGGCTGACTCTCCTGCCCCCACTGAAGACCACGGGGGTGTAGGTGCAGGGGGTTGTCTGTGGAGCTCCTGGGATGGCCTACCCAGAGCTCTGCACCTTTAGAAAGATCTGTGTTGCTACCGAGTGATTCAGAAGCTGATAATCTTTCATATTCTTTTCCTGTACATTTAATATTTGTTGGGCATTTTCTGATGTAGAAAACTACATATGTATGTAGCAGGAAGTTTAGCAGGAGTCCAGCCTTGTCTTTGACGCTGGATAGGGCTGGACTGGACCCTCTCTGTCCCATGGCTGTGCTCTCATGTATTAATAGGAAGGTGGTTGAACACCACCTGGGCTGTCAGGATTTGATGAGACCCCGCTTGGAGGGCTCAGAATGGGCCTGACATAGATGGAGTGTATAGTCAATGGTAATGGAAATGTTGTTGTTTTTAATGCATCTATTATTATTTTAAGATTTCTACTACTAATAAAATAGGATTATTCATACCCTCCCACAGGAGAGGGACTATCCTCTGCCTTACCATTTGGTACGGAGCCTTCTAATCACGTACTGTTCTTAGCAGGCAGGGCAGGGAGCTAGCTGAAGGATTCCACCTCAGACTGATTAATAAGCCCTTTTTGACAGCATTTTAATTTAGATTAGAAGAATTGCTTTACAACTCATTCTTGGGCTTTTTTTTTTTATGTCATTGTGCCAATTTATTTTAACTCAGATTTAGGGAGAAGGGTGTGGGAGTCATATAGACTTAGGAGTGTGAAATCTGTGACCGTAGTGGGTAGGCTCATGCCCCAGGCTGAGTGGCCCTGCAGTGTGTGTCCTGGCTGCCAGCCAGGTGTGGGAGGGACTGGGTTGATGGCCATACAGCACCCTCCATCGTGGGGAGGAGGAGTAGTCTTTGTCATTTTCACGGAGCAGAAGCTGTTTATCAGCACCTCCTTCTCACACTCTGAAAACAGCAAGAAGGATTTGCCAGGTCTTACATTTGTTAAATTTTCCTGGTAACAGGAAATCTAAACAGAAACCAAATTAAATTGATGTTTACTCAGGGCCTATAAAGACACTCACCCCTGTGCTATGCCGTTTAATTCTCAGGTCAACCTTTTCATAGAACCATCTACCCACACCCTCATTTTATAGCCAGGAAGCTGAAGGTCAAGGTGAATGCACCAGTTGGTAGAACCCTAAGGGTGGACTCAGGATAGAGCTGGGATTTGAACCAGTGTCCATCTGATGCCAGAGCTTCTTCAAGGGACCACTCTACTTCACAATCGCCTAGTGATTGCATTAACAAATGGATTGCATTTTCCATTTTTGAAATTGTAGAGGTGATATTTGCACGTGCCTTATAATTTAGGCCAGTCTTTCCAGGTGTCTCCTTTGTTTAATTTGCACAGAGCTGGGTGAAGTAGGTGTTTTAGTCTCTGCCAGTTCTGAAGCCTGGTCACTTGGTGATCCCTGGTCAGAGCAATGTGAGTTCAGTACCACCTCTTTGTGGGCAGGGCCACTGACAGAGCTTCCAGGTGTGTGCCCTCCTGGTGCTCTCTGAGCAGGTGGGCAGTGGGCCAGCAGGAGCACACAGGCGTCAGGGCCAGTGCACCTGGGTTCTAGGCCCACCTCCACCTCCTAGCAGCTGCCTGACCTTGGGCAAATTATTTATTCTCTTTGATCCTCAGTTGCTTATAGATAAACAAGAAAATAGGTCATACTGTGAAAATTAGAGAAAATGCACGATGCTCCTGTCCTGTCAATAAAAGGTACTCAGAAAACAGCAGCTGTTACTGAGGCTGTTACCTTGAATGAATCCCATGGCATATGTCCTGTCATCACTTTCCCTGCCTTGAAGACTTGGTTTATTTTCAGCATTTTGTGTAGCATTTCTACTCCCAGACCCTCCCTTCCCTAGGCTTGACTTTAGGATGGGAGTCACGGCCACTGCAGATGGGCCTATACCCCTGTGTCCACTCTCCCCACTCCTTGCTTCTCTGCATGCTTTCCCTTGGGCACGGTTGAAACAAGAAGAAAGCCTTACGTGGGCGTGTTTTCAGCACCACACCCCAGTACCTCTCAGGACTCTGTCCTAACACGTTGTCCCAGTGTTTTCAAAAAAGCCAGCAGCTGCTGACCATGGTGGTGCATCAGCCTGGAGCCCGGGGCTATGAGGCACATGCTTAGGGCAGGTCCCTCCAGAGGGCTCCTGGGCCAGGCTTGGTGACTGCTGTTAGGTAGTGGCTCACGTCTCTCAAATTCCAGGTGCCCACGCAGCGTGGGCTTCCCACCACCAGCAGCTCCCTGGCTGTGGAATGCTTGCAATTTCACAGTTGAGAAAGTAGAAGGTGGGGGAGGCCCATGGGGTGCGGCATGTGCTGACTACAAACTCCAGCTTATTTTAGGAGGCTCTTGGCAAGGACCTGCTGTGTGTGGTCGCGGCAATTGGCCAGTCAGCACATTGAGGCTCGGGAGTCCCAGAATGCCAGAGTCATGGCCATGATTAATAATAGCAGCCGATGCCTCAGCCCTTCCTGCCCACACTTTAGTTCAAAATTTTATTTTCTTGACATTCCATGTATGGAAATCAGCGCGTGAAGGTCAGCCTCAAGTGTCTGTGATCCTGAGACATTGACCAGGCACCTACTTGGCCCAAAGTTGCTGTGCCAAGCAGGAAGACCCAAACCAATTCCTGTACTTTCTCTTTTCATTGAATTTCATATTGACCTTTGAGCAGACATTCAGTTTTTTTTCCTTTTTTTTTTTTTTTTTTGAGACAGAGTCTTGCTCTCTTGCCCAGGCTGGAGTGCAGTGGCACGATCACTGCTTACTACATCCTCTGCCTCGCAGGTTCAAGCAATTCTCCTGCCTCAGCCTCCTGACTAGCTGAGACTACAGGCATGCACCACCACACCTGGCTAATTTCTGTATTTTTAGTAGAGACGGGTTTCACCAAGACATTCAATTTAATAGGAATTTGCTACCCAGCACCTAGCTGATGCTCAACAAATGTTAGACAGGTCTATGAACGGAAGCTCTTCTTTGTCTAAGATGAACAGTCCATTCTTGGGGATTTATGAGCCGAGCTGGCCTCAACGTTCACAGTCATGATGAAATTAACAATGAGCCCCAAAGGCAAGATGATTCAAAAGGTGAAGAATCCCAGAGTTCAGAATGACAATTTGTTCTGCATGGAAAGGTAGAAATGATTCAAGCACCTGAAGATGTTTATTTGAATGCCTTTTCATTGGCATCCTCCAGAGTCTATATAGAACTTTGTGATCTTAGAGGGATCTTTGTCCCTGCTTATTGTAAATCATATTTTGAATCCATTTATTTGTTTAGACAAATGCACACACTCATTCTGAGGGTGTGAGACTTGCTTTCATCCCGGACTGAAAGCCTCTCTCTGGTTTTCTCCCCCGCAGTGCTACACACGCAGGGCCCTGTCGATGGCAGCCTTTACGCGAAGGTGAGGAAGAAAAGCTCCTCAGATCCTGGCATCCCAGGTGGCCCCCAGGCCGTCCCGACCACCAACAGCCCAGACCACAGTGACCACACCTTGTCTGTCAGCAGTGACTCCGGCCACTCTACAGCCTCTGCCAGGACTGATAAGACGGAAGAGCGCCTGGCTCCAGGAACCAGGAGGGGCCTGAGCGCCCAGGAGAAGGCCGAGTTGGACCAGCTGCTCAGTGGCTTTGGCCTGGAGGATCCTGGAAGCTCCCTCAAGGAAATGACTGATGCTCGAAGCAAGTACAGTGGGACTCGCCACGTGGTGCCGGCCCAGGTTCATGTGAATGGAGACGCTGCTCTGAAGGACCGGGAGACGGACATTCTGGATGACGAGATGCCCCACCACGACCTGCACAGTGTGGACAGCCTTGGGACCCTGTCCTCCTCGGAAGGGCCTCAGTCGGCCCACCTGGGTCCCTTCACCTGCCACAAGAGCAGCCAGAACTCACTCCTATCTGACGGTTTTGGCAACAACGTTGGTGAAGATCCGCAGGGCACCCTTGTTCCGGACCTGGGCCTTGGCATGGACGGCCCCTATGAGCGGGAGCGGACTTTCGGAAGTCGAGAACCCAAGCAGCCCCAGCCCCTGCTGAGAAAGCCCTCAGTGTCCTCTCAGATGCAGGCCTACGGGCAGAGCAGCTACTCCACACAGACCTGGGTGCGCCAGCAGCAGATGGTTGTAGCTCACCAGTATAGCTTCGCCCCCGATGGGGAAGCCCGGCTGGTGAGCCGCGGCCCTGCAGACAATCCCGGCCTCGTCCAGGCCCAGCCCAGAGTCCCACTCACCCCCACCCGAGGGACCAGCAGTAGGGTGGCTGTCCAGAGGGGTGTAGGCAGTGGGCCACACCCCTCTGACACACAGCAGCCCTCTCCCAGCAAAGCGTTCAAACCCAGGTTTCCAGGCGACCAGGTTATGAATGGAGCTGGCCCAGAGCTGAGCACAGGCCCCTCCCCGGGCTCACCCACCCTGGACATCGACCAGTCCATCGAACAGCTTAACAGGCTGATCCTGGAGCTGGATCCCACCTTCGAACCCATCCCTACCCACATGAATGCCCTCGGTAGCCAGGCCAATGGCTCTGTGTCTCCGGACAGCGTGGGAGGCGGGCTCCGGGCAAGCAGCAGACTGCCTGACACAGGAGAGGGCCCCAACAGGACCCCTGGGCGGCAAGGTGAGCTGGGGCTCCACGGGAGGTGCTCCACGGGAGGCTAATGGGTGATGAGAAATCAGCCTAGTAGGTTCGCTTTTGGCAAAACCCACAAGGGAGGGACGTTTCCCTTGCAGTTTCAACTCTCGTGAATTTTGGCCTAGGATCCAAATGCTGTCATGCTGGTGTGGTCCCTTGGTGGGAGATTTGGAGGGTGGGAGAACCAGGCAGAAGACCCGCTGTTAACATCAGTGCAGGGGCAGGGAAGGGCCCCTCATGCCTTCATTGCAGAATGGGCTTAACAGTGAAACCGTTCTCCCTTCATGAATGCTGGTGGATTTACGAAGGAAGCATACTTCTGTCCTTGTGGTATAGATCAGGGCTTTGTGGAAAAATGCCAGCTACTTCAGTGGGGCTGAAGGTTGGGGATGAAGAGGACTGCTGAGCCCTCAGACAGCTTTGTCACAAGGAAGTGATTCAGCAGTGGTGGTATAAAATGTTCTGATTACAAATACGTGTCAGAGTTGGCCATGGTGGTGTCGGGGGACTGGTTATGGAAGGCAGTGCCTGGGTGGAGGCTCGGGGTCCACAAGGGGTTCTACCACGGAGAGCAGCTTAGTGATGGGAGGGGCTTGGGGGAGCAGGCTCATGGGTGAGGGGACTGAGAGCTGTGGTGGGACCCAGAGCCATGGGGCCAGGTGCAGGGGCCTCCTGGGGATGCCCCAAAACCAGGTGGGGGTCATGCTAACTGCAGGGAGGCCGAGACTGCATGTGTCCTTTTCCCCTGAGGCTGGTGGTTTAGAAACCAGCACAGGGCCTTTCTGCCTGGCTTTGAGGCCTGGGAAGAACCAGGGCTGGGAGTGGTGGACAAGCAGTGACCTCTGCCTAGGTTACAGCAGCACTGTCTTCAAGCTGCATCGATGTAATGGGGCAAGTTGCATGTTGGGACCAGATTACTATACAGTGTTCTTTCTGTTGGGAAGTCATGAAAGCCGAGGGGACCAGAGAGCTGGAAGTGGTCATGTCGGCCAGGGAGGACACTCAGCAGGCAGAGAAGGGCACTGAAACGGAGCAGGGTTGTCTCAGTAGGGGACTGTGTGGGTGAGATCATGTGGTCTGGAAGCTTCTGCACAGAGGTGCACGCCAGGGGAGGGCAGCCAGGCTGTAGCAGCTATGCCTGGGGGCCACTGGGAGGCTACAGGAGGTGGAGAGACAGAGCTGTGTTCTGGGAGCCCTGGCAGTGATATGCAGGGACCGGGACCCAAGGATAACCTTGGGCCAGAGAGTGTGGCATCCATATGATGCCAGGGCCTCCCACATTGGCACGTTGGGGTGTGTTGGCAAATGGGGGCCGCTGGCTCCTTAGAGGGACTTGCCTCTAAAAGTGAAGACCAGAGAGGTAAAGGACGAGGGAGAATATGTCTATGTGACACTGTGCATGTGATTCCCACCATGGGCTGGTAACACTGATGAGAGATGCTACCATTTATGCCCGCGTGGTTCTTGGTTTAGGTGTGCTGGCCCATGTCATCATCCTAAGCACCTTGGCTGCAGGCACCAGTCCCTGCCTTATAGTCGTGTTGACGGAGATGTCAGTAGGTTACATGGCCCACCCAGGTTCACATGGGACCGGCGTAGTAGAGCAAATGTCTGTGCCCTGCGGTGTGGACTCAGTGTCTCCAGCCTCTTTGGAGTCACACAGGTGAGGACTGCAGTCCCAACTCAGGTCTGGGGTGGCCTGGGGGAAGGAGCACACGCTCTGCAGATGTTGATCCTGGTGTCAGGTCTGAGTGTGCTGTGGGCTGCCTGAGTGACGCACGTGTGTAAAGGGCAGTGTCTCTGTGAATTTCTCTTCACTCCATCTGTGAGAAGGAAACCCTATCCCAGTGCCTGGCCCAGGGAAGGTGTGAAGAAAGGCTCGTCCACATCCACCTCTCACTTACTAGGGGTGTGACTGAGCAAACAGCTGTCATTCCAGCCTGCCTGAGTAACTCCGTCTTTGTATGTCCTGAGCTGGGAGTTTGAAGGAGCCTGGAGAGTCCCCCATGAGTAGATTATTGGACTTTACAATACAGCTGTATAGCAACCACAACAACACAGCAGGGTAGCGGTTCCTGAACAATAGGTCCAGGTTGATGCATTAAACAAATGTATTTGGGAAATTCTGAGTTTACAAAAAGGCTCCAATGAGAACAAAGCTGTCTGCAGTATCACACCTGACTTACTTCACCAAACCTTCTTGAAAGAAGTTACTTGGAAACATTAAAATCAGAAGTCTTTTCTCCTGGATAACAATCTCATGTAGGTTTGGAGGAGGCTGGAGGCATCTGAGTGTATGTGGAGAAGAGGACTCCATGGCTTAGGTTAACATATAGTGGTCTCTTGAGGTTAATATGTCTTCCAATTGATTGAATTCAATCCTTAGTGATTCCCCATTCTTGCTGCAAATAAACAGTTATAAGGCCTGGAGTTTTAGAAAGCCACATCATATTATTCACCCTCAGATTGGCTGTTTTTAAATTACTTGGTAAACTCATTATTTATTTATTTTTATTTTTATTTATTTATTTTTTTGAGACAGAGTCTCACTCTGTCGCCCAGGCTGGAGTGCAGTGATGTGATCTCAGCTCACTGCAAGCTCCGCCTCCCAGGTTCATGCCATTCTCCTGCCTCAACCCAGTAGCTGGGACTACAGGCACCCACTACCGTGCCCAGCTGATTTTTTGTATTTTTAGTAGAGATGGGGATTCACCGTGTTAGCCAGGATGGTCTTGATCTACTGACCTTGTGATGTCTGCCTTGGCCTCCCAAAGTGCTGGGATTACAGGCGTGAGTTACCGCTCCCAGCCAAACTGATTACTTTAATAATAATTTTTTTTTTTTTTGAGTCTTGCTCTGTCGCCCAGGCTGGAGTGCAGTGGCACAATCTCGGCTCACTGCAACCTCTGCCTCCTGGGTTCAAGTGATTCTCCTGCCTCAGCCTGCCGAATAGCTGGGACTACAGGCGCGCACCTCCATGCCTGGCTAATTTGTGTATTTTTAGTAGAGATGGGGTTTCACCATATTGGCCAAGCTGGTCTTGAGCTCCCAACCTCGCGATATGCCCACCTCGGCCTCCCAAAGTGCTGGGATTATAAGCGTGAGCCACTGTGCCCAACCCAGTAACACATTTTGATTTTGATTTTAGATCCTCTTTAATTCATTTTATTATAAAAGTTATTTAGTTATCATTTTGAAGTTGAAGGACTTTCATATCTCAGCAATAGACCAGTAAAATTCAGTGTATATTTGGGTATTGACAATACAAATGTAAAGTATTTATTAATCTATGCATATTTGACAGGCATCTCGGACCATTTGTCCATTTTTTTCTAGTGTCAGAACTAAAAAGATGTCAGAAGATTAGATATAAGCAAAACCGGATACCAGTTTCCCCAGAGCTTTTTAAAATTGGGAAGTGACCTTCTTGTAGGAACCCTGACACACGTGAGCAACTGTCCATGAGCAGTGATGAATGGACACTGAAGGGTTAGCTGCAGCGTTGGAAACAGGGCAGAGGGAGCCGTGCCTTTCCTGGGAGCTCTGCTTCCTCTTCCAGGACGTGCCTCTTGTGCTAGGTAAGCACCAAGCTGGGAGATGCAGCAAGCCTTGAGACTTGGACTTCATTTAGTGTAAAAAGCCTGCACAGTGTAGAGGTGGTCTCTGAACAGCCTGCATGGCAGGCCTTTGGATTTCAGTCCAGGACTTTCTGACCTGATAGAAATCCCTTTAAAAATTGCTCACTGGGCTGAAGGAGGCAGATCACCTGAGGTCAGGAGTTCGAGACCAGCCCGGTCCACATGGCAAAACCCTGTCTCTACTAAAGTTACAAAAATTAGCCTGGCGTGGTAGTTCATGCCTGTAATCCCAGCTACTTGGGAGGCTGAGGCAGGAGAATCACTTGAACCCAGGAGGCAGAGATTGCAGCGAACTGAGATTGTGCCACTGTACTCCAGCTTAGGTGACAGAGCAAACACTCTGGCTCAAAAAAAAAAACAAAACTTACTTCTACAGCTCTCAGGCACTGCAGCTAAGCAGGGAAGGAATCGTTTCTTTCCTCCCTGGCAGGTATAGAAAACACTGGAACTCTTTTTGATTTTAAAATTTAAATTTCAGTATTGACATTTCTCAATAGGAAGTGGCTACTTTGGCAAGCAGCAGAAAACAAAAATCACTAGATCCTAGCAGGGACAAGTGTGGTAGCAAAGCAGCTGGTTCTGAGTCCCTGGGACATCGTCAGAAGGTTGGGGATGCTGCTGGAGTGCCTGCGCTTTGAAGGCATGTTAGATCCCCCAACCCATATCCATCTCCTCAGCCAGCCAAAGGAGACCAGGGCTGCTGAGCTGGAGTCCTCCTCCTTCAGCTTAGCTCCACGTGTGAATAGGAAGGATCCTGGCATGTCCGAAAGGCTCATGACATGCCCAGAATGGTCCCATCACTTACCCTGCAAGGGGAATCATTTCCACATCTGTGTGTGTAAGGGTCAGCCCCATAGATGGTGCGGCATTGCCTGACTGACTGGAGACTCTCTTGAGTCTCACTCACAAGGGGAAACTGTAGACTGGAAGTTCTGAGAGCGCCATGTCTACGTGGGCCCCTTCTTGCTGGGCTGCCTTCCATCTCATCCCTGGACACAGACTGCTACACAGCTTTCTTAATTCTGACGGTAGATGAAGGTTTGTCACAGAGACCTCAGCATCCTGAAGTTACCAGAGCCTTTCACTATTTGCAGATTATGTCCTCATTATGAGAAAGACCACCACTTGTGGTAGAGAGTTGGGAATAGCATTGCCCAGTGCACCTCTGGGGGACTTCTGGGTATCCTGCATTATTTATGAGATGAAAATTATATGTGAAGGCTAAGTATTTCCTGAGAAAGTCTTTCATACCAGCACAATGATAATAATGGTGGTTCTGCTGCTGATGGTAGTGATGATCATGGTGATGATCATGGTGATGATGATGGTGATGGTGATGATGATGGTGATTGTGATGATGACTGTGATGGTGCTGGTGATGGTGATGATGACAATGGTGATGGAGATGATGTTGATGGTGGTGATGCTGATGGTGGTGATGGTGATGGTGATGATGAGTGATGATGGTGATGATGAGTGATGATGGTGATGATGGTGATGGTGGTGATGGTGATGATTGGTGATGGTGCTGATGACAATGATGATGGTGATGATGTTGAAGGTGGTGATGATGTTGATGGTGATGATGGTCATGGTGATGATGGTGATGATCCTGATGTTGGTGATGACCCTGATGATAGTGATGATGGTGATGACTGTGATGATGTTGAGGGTGGTGATGGTGATGATGATAGTGATGTTGGTGATGACCGTGATGATGGTGATGACTGTAATGACGGTGATGATGTTGATGGTGGTGGTGATGTTGATAGTGGTAATGGTGATTATAATGGTGATGGTGATGATCCTGATGATGGTGATGACTGTGATGATGTTGGTGGTGGTGATGGTGATGGTGATGGTAATGACTCTGATGATGGTGGTGATGTTGATGGTGATGATGATGTTAATGGTGGTAATGGTGATGGTGATAATGGTGATAGTGATGATGATGGTGATGACTGTGGTGATGTTGATGGTGATGGTGACAGTGATGATAGTGATGACTGTGATGATGGTGATGATGCTGATGGTGATGATGATGGTTTGGTGATGGTGATGATGACGGTGATGAATGTAATGATAGTGATGATGTTTATGGTGGTGTTAGTGATGGTGATGTTGATGATGTTGGAAATAGTAAGAACTGTTACTCTGAGTGCCTACACTGTTTTAAGTACTTTCATTTTCACTGGGACACATAACAGATCTCTCATCTCTCTGACTGTACCCCATGGCCATGTCCTAATTCCACTAAACTCACCCTCTTACACCAGGCAGCAAAACTCTTGAGGGAAGTGCTCATTATTTTTTTTCCCTGGCATGCAGGAAGAGTTCGACATATGTTTGCAGATATAGGGGTCTGGGACAGGTGGAACTGCAGATGATCGTTTCGAGACCAGAATTGCTCTGCTGAATGGGCACTGAGGGGGATTTATTACTGGACAGTGTAGAGTAGCCCTGCCCACCCACAAGACCAGAGAGAGGCTATCCAGAGGTGGGATATCACAAAGCTCTGGTGGCTGAGACCTGGGCGCTCTCTGTGCCAGTGAGCACAGTTTTATGTCCTTCTTGTAGAATGGGTGAGATTCAGGGAGTTGGTTCGGGGGCATTTTGCTCCCCACAAGTGTCTGCCAGCCATGAGGCCCTGCTCCCTCACTCTGATCTGACTTCTGCCACCATCAGTGTTTTGTGGAAGAGGCCCTGGGTGCTGCTTCCAGGCTGATTGTCCCCGCCCCACTTTGGGTCTCAGCCTGGTTTCAGCCTGCACGTGGTGGGTTTTTTGCATCATACCCTTTTAAGTGGGGGAAGATTTCAACTGATGATATCCCAGTAACAAAAGAAATGACTCAACCTGTGAAATTTATGATTCCATGGGTGGCAGAAAGCCAGTTCTGTGGTTTTTTTTTCATACCTTGAGGGCTCTTTGCTTCATATTGTCAAAATATTTTATTCATGTTACATCAACCTCCACCCTGTGACGACAGGAACCTGGCAGGCCCTGTTCTGCTTGCAGACAGTGCTGTGGCATTCCCACCAGGCATTCAGTGTCCCTCCCAGACTCGGCACCTGCTCTGTTAGTGCTAACCCATGGCTGATAACCTGTGCATCCTAAAGAAAGTTCAGAGCAGTGGAAACTGTCAGCTTTTAATAGTTGACCATGGGGAGCCCGTTGATTTAAATTGTGTGCTAAACTCCAACCAAAGGAACCAAATGTGAAAGCTGGAAGAGCGCTTTAGGGTTCAGAAAGCAGGTCATCTGCAAGCTCTGATTCCGTGGCAGAAGGCTCACAGCCTCACAAAGTGGAGACATGCAGATAGTCCCATCTTATTTCAACTCCAGAGTTGGGGAACGTGCCGGGGGTGCTCAGCCAGAGCCTCTCAGCCAGGCCTTGTGAGGCAGAGGGATCCTTACCAGACAGACGGTCTGGAGGAGAGGCGGACTGCGAGAAAGCATAGTGTGCCAGGGAAGTTCAGTGCCGGGAAGTGAGGCTGGAGATGCAGATAGGCCCCACCATGGAGGGCCAGGATGGGGGCCAAGGGGCATGGCTCTTCCCTGAGGGCAGAGGCGAGCCTCGGAATCTTGGGCTGGGCCCTCACTTGCTTTTTTTTCTTTTCTTTTCTTTTCTTTTTTGCATGATCACTGTCTTACCAGAAGAGAAGGCACTGAGAAGGTGCACTGAGCCCAGGAGCTCCATTAGGGGCCCAGAGACAATGGAGGATAGCATTTAGGCAGGATGGGGGTGCCATGGGGTGGCACTGGCCTCCAATTCTGCAGAGGAAAAATCTCAGGAGAGAAGGAGGGAAGTGAGTAAGTGGGCCCTAGCGCCTGCCCCTGCAGCAGCTGGACATTGGGAGAATGAAGGGGCCTTGGATTTGGCTGTTAGTGATCTGGATATGGGGGTTTCAGAGCCAGGCTGGGGACACAGGGGATCCACGGTACTTTCTAAAGGTCCAGGTGTCGTTATTTCCATACTGTGTTATAACTGAGCAGTCCCCAGTTACGGGCATCACCCTGCCAGTGCCGGACCCTCGGAGCATGGGGGAAGACACCAGCAGGCGCATCTGGGGTGGAGGATGGAGGATTGACTGCAGCACCAAGCATAGACACTCCTGGAGCCCTCCAAGGACTCAGGCATCAGCAAGAGACCAGGTCTCACGCCAGCACCTCCGCCTTTTGGGGGCTGTCTTTGGATGGTCACAGTCAGCCCAGGGTCACCTTTTCTCCGAGAGGTTTCCCTTGGCCACTGCACCCTCCAAGCAGCTGGGTGAGGTCCTAGGACCCAGGTCTTATAAGAGGGACTTCCTGGTACTCACATCAGAGAACCAGGGTAAAGGAGGTCTGGGAGCCGAGGAGCCAGGGCCCCTGGCACTGGACATGTGTCCATGAGGAACTCTTACTCTCTGTTTGCTACCACGGGCAAAACAAGGTTTTTTCTCCATCTGTGAGCGTCAGTCTCTGGAGGTGGCTGAGAGAAATGGGATATTTATGTGCCTTGAGAGACTCGACACAGCTCCTCTCGACTTCAGACCCTGATGCTTTAGGGCCATGGATATGAACAAGCCATGTGTATGTGAGTGCACATTTAATAACCGAGTCAGCCCACTGCACTACAGGGAGCTCTGTGGGTGTCCAATTCGGAAAACATTTTAGAATGAGAAACTCAAGTCTGCTCTGGGAAACTGCCATTGCAGTGACTTTCTTTTATTGCATAAAACCAACTTTGAAATTTTGGAGTTGATGAATCATTTCCATTTGCCCCAGAGACTCTCACTCTGCAAAGCAGGGGGACTTGGTTTCCCACCCCGCCACTTTGGTGGGCGCTCTGAAGACACTGCTGAGAGGCTCGGGCCACGGAGGAGAAGGTGCTATCTGGGCCTTCTGGGACTTTGAGGTATGGATTGCAGACCATCTTCTGCTCAGCCTACACTGCCCGTGATAGCCACAGCAAGGGATCTTCACTGGCTCAGGCCCAAAATGAAGTATTGTTTCCATAACAGATACCTTCTAATGCCATCTTTACTCTCCTGAGATGAAAGTCATAGCTAATATAACCTCCTTAAGCACATACTAAAAACTAAATTTAACATGCTAACATTCATGTCAAAGGAAAAATAAAAATAAAGTAATTCACAATAGTCATTTGCATTTTGAGATGAAAATCTTTGGTCTGGCCCACACTAGAAAACAGAAATCATCCCTCAGTTTTAAAAAATACTCATTAATTTTTTAGTGTGGTGAAATACACATAACATAAAATTTAGCATTTTAATCATTTTTAAGTGTACTGTTCAGTGGTAGTAAAGACATTTGCATTGCTGTGCAACCATCATTAGTATCCAGTTTCAGAAATTTGTCATCATCCCAAAGGGAAACGTTATACCCCTTGAAGTCACTTCCCGTCCACACCTCCTCCCCAAGCCCCTGACACTCACTCATCCCCTCCTGTCTCTGGGGATGTGCCTACTGTGGGCATTTTACATAAATGGCATCACACTATATGTGCCTTTTGTGGCTGACTCCTGTGACGTGTTGTGTGATGTTTTCAAGCCAGATGTGTTATATAGCCCATGTGGGAACTTCAGTACTGTTTATGGCAGAGCAATATTCCACAGCAGGAATAGAGCACAGTTTGTTTATCCATTCCTCTCTCGATGGAGACCTGGGTCGTTTCCACCTTTGGCCTTGGTGAATGGTGATGCTGTGATCATGGGTGTGCCCGTGTTTGTCTGAACACCTGCTTTCAGTTGTTTGGGGCGTTGCTCAGGAGAGGGGTTGCTAGGTCCTGTGGCAGCTCTGTAACTTGTTGGGGAACTGGTGGGTCCTATGGCCGCTCTCTAACTTGTTGGACAACTTCCCCCCGATGCTTGAAAGTCATTTGGCATCACCAGGTCTCTGGCGTGTTTCATTTGTCCCCAGAAGCTCTGCCTGAGCTGTACTGGAAGTGGGCTGGTCTGTGTGATCCTAACAGCCTGAGTGCTGGCTCAGGGGAGCTGCTAATTTATGGAATCCTAGGTAGGTGGTGGTAGAATTCTCTCTCTCTGTCAGGGTGGAGCAGTTTTATAACAACTCCACAGCAACATGGCTTTCTTCCAGTCATGCCACATGTCCACTGCATTGTGGCTTGATGTGGGCCTCATGCCGGGGCCTGGGATGAGGGGTGAGCCCTCTTTGTGCACCCAAGGCTGCCCACACTCCTGAGAGCACTCCCCGCTCCCATGGCCTCTGCCAGAAGTCACCGGCTGCGTCACTCCCCAGAGTTCATCAGCCAGGTGGACCCGTGGCCACACTTACGTTCAGCGCAGCCCATGTGGCCCTGAAGGTGGACAGCCCTTGTATCCGTCCTGAGGCACGGGATAGTAAACACCATGGTGATTAAAAGAGGAAATGTTGGCCGGGCACCGCGGCTTACGCCTGTCATCCCAACACTTTGGGAGGCTGAGGTGGGTGGATCACAAGGTCAGGATTTCAAGACTAGCCTTGCCAATATGGTGAAACCCCGTCTCTACTAAAAAATACGACAATTAGCCGGGGATGGTGGCGCGTGCCTGTAGTCCCAGCTACTCAGGAAGCTGAGGCAGGAGAATCACTGGAACTTGGGAGGCAGAGGTTGCAGTGAGCCGAGATCACACCATTGCACTCCAGCCTGGGTGACAGAGCAAGATTCCGTCAGAAGAAAAAAAAAAAAAAAAAAAAGGCGAAGTGTTTGGGGAAGAGGCCAGTAAGGTCACGTGATGGGGGGTGATCCAAAAAGAAAACCAATCCCTGTGAACAGGCAGGAATTGAAGCCCGTACAGAAGCTCCGTTGATGGGGTCTTCGGGGTCTTTGAGGCAGGGCAGTGTGTGAGGCAGGCAGGGGTCCCCCTTCTGTGGTTTGCAGCTTTTCACATCTGCACGTTAGGTTACAGTTGACTTACAAAACACTGGGTATTGCTGACATTTCTCATGTTGGAGGGCTTCGTTGTTTGGACATATCATTTCCCTTTTAAATATGCCTTCTTAGAAGAAATGCCACCACCTAGCCTTGGATTTCAGTGTTTCCCAGTGGAAAGAATTTTCAATTTTGCAATCTAAAATATGGGATTCTCTCCCTTCACCTTCTGTTGCAGTTTTGCCGGCGCCCACCCGTTCTCTTAGAATCAGGGTTAGGCATGGAGACAGCGCGACTGAGGGAGGGTGGGCCTGGGACGGGAACGCTCTTCCCTGGGTTGATCTTGATATGTCCGTCAGAACCCTGGCTAATGATTTCCTAACACATTACTTTGTGAAAAAATGCAAGTTGCACAGCTCTTTAAGGCTATGCCCTCCAGGTGGAAGGGGCTGGTTAATCAGTCCTGTTTCAGTTTTGGGAGAAGGCTCCTAAAACCATTTCTGGGAGCATTTCAACCGGGAATAGTGTTGGGGCGTCCTTGTCGTGCCACCTTGCCTCCTTTTACGCACTCTCTTGAAAAGATTCGTGGGTGTATGTGAATGAGCTGAAGTCTGGAGGCCTCAAGTTCACCATGAAGCAGTCTTTGCCCGTGATTTGTTTTCACTCCTTGGAATGCAAGGAGTTTCCAGAGCCTATCAGGCACACCTGTGTGATGTCGCACTTCATTCCTAGAGGACCATATCAAGATAAATCAGTAGCTTATGGGGACTTTACGTTCTAATGCCAGATAGAAAATGAAAGAAGGCATGTTTTAAAGTAGGTAATGTTCTAGCATGTCTTGAGTTTTCATCTGTTCTTTTTATTTTTAAAATTAATTAATTAATTTATTATTTGAGATAGGATCTCACTCTGTCACCCAGGCTGGAGTGCAGTTGGTGTGATCACAGCTCACTGCATCCTTGACCTCCTGGGCTCAATTGATCCTCTCGCCTCAGCCTCCAGCGTAGCTAGGACGACAGGCGTGTGCCACCATGCCTGGTTAATTTTTTTTGTATTTTTCTGTAGAGACAGGGTTTCATCATGTTGCCCAGGCTGATCTGGAACTTCTGGACTCAAATGATCCGCCCTCCTCAGCCTCTCAGAGTGCTGGGATTATAAGAATGAGCCACGGTGCCTGGCCCCGTTTTTTCTATGTTTTAATTAACTTATTTATCATTGTATATATTTAAGGTGTTTAACATGATATTTTGTTATACCTATACATAGGGAGAGGACCACTACAGTCAAACAAATGGACATATCCACCACTGTACCTAGTTACTTTTGTGTAAGAGCACTGAAGGTCTACTCTCTTAGTCAATATTGCATCCTGAAGATTTGCTCCAGGAGCAGATTCCATCTCTTAGAACAGGGGTTGGACACCTTGGCTTGCATGTTGGAGTCACCTGGGGAGCTTTAAAAATGCAGATGCTAAAAATGCGGGTACCTGCTTCTACCTCTGGTAGGTGGCAGATTGAGTTGGCCCTGGTGGGGCCTGGATGTCAGACTTGCTTTAAAAACTCTCCCCAAATAATGCAGTGCAAATTCAGGGTTGAGACCTGCTGTGATTCTTGAGCTTGGTTGTGTGTTGGAAACACTAGGGAGTTTTTAAAAAGACTGACACTTAGGTCTAACCGCTGGAGGTTCTGACTTCACGGGTGAGGCCCGAGCTTCAGGATTTTAGTGATAAAAGGTGGACAACGGCCTTTGAGAACCACTGTTGTATATTTGCAGTTCTGTTGTGTATTTGCAGTTCTCAACTTAGGTGCGTGTCCCAGCCTCCAGGAGAGCTGGCCCTTGGCTCATTGAGGCTGGAGCGTGCCGCAGGGTGGTTCTGACGAGAGCAGGATTTGTGACCCTGCTGTGGGATTTAGAGGACAGCCAATAGTCACACATCGGTTATCCGAGGCAGAGGCAGGCGATCCCATGGGCTGCCTTCCACCTGGGTGGTGGCTTTATTTCACCAGCGCAGAGTGGACTGTGTGACCCCACAGTGGAGAGAATGCGGTGACATGAAGTTTATGAGTGGATAGCATGGTGGGTGTCTGCTCCTGGACACTTGACCCATCTTCCTTCCCTTCCCGCCTTGTGCTTCCTGGGAGAGGCTCAGGGCCCGGGATCTGCCGTGCACTGGCAAAGATCAGTCTCCAAGAGCAGTCTGAATCACAGAATCACAGTTCAGGGTCAACATAAGTACTGACTTACCAATCAGGATGTGCTAAATCACACTCTCAATTAGTTTACATAATTGGGAGTTCAGTGTATTTGGACAAAGTGGAAAGTTGTGCAAGAGCTTTGTGGGTGTTTTAAACAAAATTTAAAAAACATTTTCTGGCTAAGTGATCTGAGAAGCCCTCTCCTGCACTTCAGACTGCTCGGGGGTGAATTGATGGCAACAGTGCTAACCCCCAGGCTGGGCTGAGTTCAGTCCCGCATGTGTTTAGTGCAGCACCCGACGTCTTGGCCTGAATCCCTGATTCTCCAGGGCTCTGATAGCGATGCATCCCCTTTTCACAAGGCCCCCGAGTACCCCAGTCAAGGACTGGCTTTTCTGCTCTTCCCTTGGAGCACATGAGGATTACCTGTCAGGACCGTCCTCCACCCTGTCATGGTGGCTTTGGATAAGGCACCTCACAGGATGCACCTGGGGCTGAGGCCCCACCATCCCCAGTTCCCCCTGTGGGGCCGGAATGACTGAGCATCCTCCTGCCTCCCAGGCTCGGTGTCCTTTTGCACCCTGTGGTGAATCCCAGATCCTGGGCGTGGCAGAGTCTCAGGTGACCCTGCGCAGCCTGCTGGCTGGCCAGCCCTTAGCACGTTTCCTTATCTGTCCTTGATGCCAGCTCCACCCGTGAATAACAGTGAGACTGCTAAATGAGGAAACATGCTGGTCTTTGGGAGTGGCAGTGTGGGGGAGTCTGGGGTATGTGTCCCATTTTACACTCGAGGTCAGATGATTCCCGAGGCTCTGGGTGGGTAGCACCCAGTGTCTGGAGGAAAGGAGGCTTGGGTGAAGACAGCTGAATGCCCGGTGTAGGGACTGACCAAGGAGGTGGGCAGCATCCAGTCACTTGACCTTTGGAGACCACGTCACCATGCCATGTTTTGGTGGACAATAAGCGTGTCACCACGACAAGAGGGGCACAAGACTATGTAAAGAAAAAGCCGCTGCCTGTCCCTCCCTCCACAGAGACCCCAGCTGCATGGAGTGGGTGAAGCTGCACATCGCCCGTAGATCACCGGGGTCTAGATTCACCGGGGGTCTCAAGGAGCCTGAGATTCCTGCACTGAGTACTCACGGCCTTTGTAAGGAGAGGATGCAGGATTTTTTTTTTTTTTTTTTCTGGCTGGGAACCAGCAGGGAAGTAAGGGCAGCTCTTCCCCAGCACCTGGGCCTCAGGCTGGGAGCAGGGTGGGCACAGGTGTGAGAGAGCAGAGAGAGCAGGGTGTGGGTGCCATGGGTGCAGGCAGATGCAGGTGCCCCCCCCCCCCCCCAGGGCTTTGGGAGCTGCCCTTTGCCCGTGAACAGCCCTGTGTGGGAGCTTGGGTTTTGTTCCCTTTCTCTTCGCTTTTTCTGAGAAGGGGTACCTTGGGGAGCCAGGGGTGGGAAGGCGGATCGCCCAGAGCTCCGCAGGTGCTCCTCAGTGCTGGCAAGGTCCTTCTTGTCCCCTTATCAGCTCCTCCCAGAGATGACAGCCGTCTGTGTGGTGGCAGCTCTCTCCTGCTCCCATGAGGTCTCCTTTTTCTTCTCTTTTCCTGGATTTGACTTCTTAACAGAAAAACATATAGGCATGGCCAGTTTTGTAGGTAGTGTTTGGAGAATAGGTCTTAACAATATCATTATTCAGTTCATGATTTCATTGTTCAAACTGCCCAGTCTCGTTGCATTACAGCCTGTTCTTTGCCGTACTTTGGAATTTTTTTTTTTTGGTCATCTGTGGTTTTTGTTTGTTTGTTTCCTGTTGATGCACATAATGTAATATTCTCGGTGAAGGCTGTTACCTCTCCTTTCTGCCGGTGTGAGTGGAAAGGGCCGCAGGTTGCGGAGTGAGTCCTGAGGCTACACTGCTGGCCTCTGCAGTTTTACCAGAAGCTCAAGGATAGGATGGGCATAGGAGGGGGCCCCTCGTGGTCCCAAGCAAGACCAGGGCAGCTGAGGAGGGTGGAAGAGGAGGGGTGCTGGGCTGTGGTAGGAGGGAGGCCAGGGGACAGGAGGAGACTCAGGTGCTGGTCATTTCACGTTGATGTGAAGTGTGTAAGAAGTAATTGATGGACTTAAATAATTAAATGATTCCCTTGGGGAGTGCTCAGGAATTAAGCCTCAGTGTGGAAAAAGAAATGTAAAAGTCACGTGTGTCTTCATTGAGATATGTGGCTCTTCACAGGTTCCAGGGAGCTTCCATATGTTTCTATATGTTTTCCTAATCTTCTGCAATGACATGCATTAGCTTTATCATCAGAAAGAACATCGACTAAAGAAAACTATAAATCAGTCACTTTGGAAGAAAGATTTGGGGTAGGGGGAGAGTTTTACTAAGTGCTAGGGTCTCCTTTGGGTATAATTCAGAAGTCAGTGATTCAGGGCCAGGGCTCCTAACCTGTGGCCTGGGCTCACCTGTTCACCCCTCACCTCCTTACCTCTCAGGGCAGGGGCTCCTAACAGGTGGCCCAGGGCTCAGCTATTCACCCCTCACCTCTTCACCCCTTCAGAGCTCACCGACTTAGCAAAGAAGTACGGAACCCTCAGGGTGTCTCAGCATGGACAGACTTTGGAGCTGAATAAGACCTGATCCTTGTCCCCACCTGGGACAGCTGGCTGCTCCTGCCTCTGTCCACAGAAAGGGATCCAAAAGCTCTCTGAGCTGGCAGTGCAGAGGTATGGAGCTTGCTGTTTATGCAGAGCGTCTCTGGAGAGGTGAGCAGTGATCCTGGTAGGCAGCATACCAGAGCTAGCAAATGAACCACCTGAGGAAATGTCCCCAGGGCTGTGGCCTCTCACAGGTCACCCAGACATCAGAGTGTGAGGCAAAAGTGCTTTGCTCCTCCCACCTCTGCCCCACCTGCAGCCACGTGGAAAGAGTGGTTGTGGAAGTCCCTGCTGTAACTTTGGTGTGGCACATGGGCCGTGGGCTCAGTGTGTACACTCGAGACCCAGCCCAAGTCACCACTGCCATGGGGTCACCTGTGGACCCTGGGGTCGGGCTAGTCAGAGCAGTGGATGGGATGAAGAGCTGGGGGCCTTGAGTGGAGGGGCAGCTCTCAGTGAGAAGAGGGTGCCTTTGGCTGCACCCACCCCTGGAAATGAGCGAGGAACCTACTCCCCTACAGTGGAGATCCTGATGGGTGGTCTTGTCCTGGAGAAGGGGCCAGGATGGAAAGGATGGACCTCCAGGAACAGTCAGCGCCCTGGCTTCCTGACAGGCAGCTCTCGGGTGGGAAGAAGGGCTTGTTTGACATAGGTGTGCAGTTTGCAGATACAGGGTGGGGCCAGTATTCAGAATGCAGAACCTGACCTTCCACCATCACGGACCACCCGTTTGTGAGCAGCACGTGCAGTCGTGGGGCCGTGTCGGAGCACAGGGTGGGTGTGAGTGAGGGTGTGAGACTGTGTGAGTGTGAGTACAAAAGACTGTGTGAGAATGAGTGTGAGACTGTGTGAGACTGAGTGAGTGTACAAGACCATGAGACTGAGTGTGAGTGTGATGTGTGTGACATGAGAAACACACTGTGAGAGACTGCACGTGAGTGTGAGTGCCAGTGAGTGTAGTGTAAGTATATGAGAAAGTATGAGAGCATGAGTGTCTGCTTGTGACTGTTGTGTGAGTGTGGGTGAGAATGTTAGTACAAGTGTGTGTGAGTGTAAGACTGTGTAAGAGACTATAGGAGTGTGAAGTGTGCAGGTGCATGTGAGTGACATGGGTGTATGAGTGTGTGTGCAAATACATGAATGTATGGCTGAGTCTGCATGAGTGTTACGAACATGTGAGATTAAGTGTGTTCATACATGTGTCTGCAAGTGTGTGGGTGTGAAAAAGTGCCGGAGATTGGGAGCACATGAGAGTTTGTGCATGTGAGTGTGTGGGTGTGTGCCTGTGAGAGAGGTGCGGGGTGTGTGCCCGCCCCAGCCTCCAGGGCACACTCCTAGCATGGTCCATTCTTATGGACGGGGCCGTTTTGGAATCCCACTCCGAGCTTAGTTCCTGCTCACTGTCGCACCTGTGCCCTAGGGCCTTCCTTGGTTCTTTCTTGTGGTACACAGCAGACATAGGTGCCATGGCCTGGCTGCCATCGCGTCTCTGCCCTAGACCTTGTGCACAGGTTAAAGGGAGGCAGCACCTGGTGGAATGTCCTGGGCCTGGACGTGGCACCAGGGCCTTGATTGGATTCTGTTCCACTGCTGGGCTTCCTGGGTATCTACCTTGGACCCAGTGTGGAGTCTCACGTTCAAGTTGTCTTGCCTAAAGAAGGCAGCTAGAGATCCCCTTTGTCGAATAATTAAAGAAGGGAGAGAGAGACCCCTGCTGCAGGACGCCTTGCATTGTAACCTCTGGGAAGCATAAGCCCTGCTCCCTATAAATGTGAATGTCACTTACACATCTCCTCTGAGCATACTGGTCTGGAAAACCACCTCCCATGTGAATTTTTATATGGCTATCAGACATGGGAGACTTAGCAGAGAGAAGGAAAAGTGTAAGGGTCAAACACATGAGTTTGGGAGAATACAGGAACTAATACTAATGCAAAATTCGAAAGGGATTTGGGGAGATTCAGTACAGCCACACAGAGTACTACAAAATAAAAGAAACTTTGTTCCTCTCGAAGGTAATCTCTGTATTGTTTCCCTAATTTTAAAAAGTAATGCACATTATTAGCGAAAACATTGAAAGATAGAAACATTTACGAAAAAGGATGAATAATGCCTAGAATTACACAACTCAGAGAGAAGCTGTTATGAGCATTTGGGGACATTTTCTTAGTTTTTAAAATAAAAATGAAACCACACTACACACGCATCTTTGCCCGCTGTTTTTTTGTCACTTAATGTTTTAGCGTGTTTGCCCACTTCGAGTTCCATAAAACTTGACTTTTAATGACAACATAAACAGTCCATTTTGAGTGTGGCCCATTATAACACTTACTGCCTGCAACTGTGTGCCAAGCCCCAGCCTTTGCTGTGTTATCTGTAGGATCCCCTAAGCCAGCTTTGTGTCTTTCTCGTTTCATTCTGGAGATGGCTTTGAGGACTCATCTCCTGTGAGCAGAGAGGCAGAGTCCACCCCTGCCAGGTGGCCCCGGGCTGGCCTCTGAGTGAGCATCTACTGCTGGCTGCAGGACGTGGGTTCGATGGCAGCTCCCTCTAGCCCAGTAGCAATGCCGTGAGCAAGCTGCCCTCTCTCTTCTTCTCTGACCTTCCCCGTAGCCAAGGACTCTCAGATGGGAAGAACTTGAAAACTGTCCCTCCTTCCTTTTCTCTAGACTGCTGTGCACTCAGACCCTTTGAAAATGTACACTCACCAGGTTCTCTACCAGGCCCCATGTATTTAACTTAGACACTTGGCAGATTTTCTAAGACTGGGAAGCATAAACCATTGTTAAATCTGAAATTCACACGAGAGACAGAAGAACTTATGAAGCCTTTGTTGGCTGCCCCATCAGGATGTGTCCAGGAGGAAGAGTGCCCCTTCCTTAGCAGGATGAGTGTGGCCATCTTGATCCCAGGGGCCCCTCTGTCACCACAGGCAGTGGAAGTGGGCAGTGCCTCCCAGGGCCCATGGGGCCCCTATCTGCCATTTGTGGGCTTTTTGAGGTGGGCAGGGATGGAAGGGAAGGAAAGGCACCAGTGGGTAAGGAAGAGTGACCACAGAGGAATAGAGTTGACAGTTGTGGGTTTTAAAGTCAGATACATGTGGTGACAAATCATTGCTCTCTGCTGACTTGCTGTGTGGTATAGGATGAGTACTCGGACCTGAGCCTCCATTCTCCTTGTAGGCCACCTTAATGGGGTGATTATGGGCTTTTCTCTATGAGAGCACCTGCCTGGGCTTAGACTGTCACTGTTGCTGGGTAAATGTTGGTTTCCTGTTTTTCTTTCTTTTGTAACTACCTCCTGGGCAGATGTGGGTGCATCCTAGCACACAGGGTTGTTTCAATATCTTAAACCCTGTCTCATTTTGTCCTATTTTTTTGTGCCATTTCAAAGTTCTCATTTCCAAGGTTTGCAGTCCGAGAGGAAGGGTCTCCTCACCCTGCAGAGGCCAGGGCCTTGCTGACTTTGTGTGCCTGTGTCTTTTTCCCTTCGGGAATGGAAAGCAGGACCCTGCAGGGCTGAAGCCACACTTTCTGTGCTGGCCACATCCTGGAATCCGGGGCCTGGTGGCACTTTTGCAGGTTCCTTGATTCCCCCATTCTACCTGCGCTTGCAGAGCCTCTTTCTGGCCTCAGACCCACAGCCGCCGTCCGTCGCTGTCCTGGTGGTCCCAGTGGCAGGATACTGAGAAGTACTGATCCATCCAGAGGGAGAAGCTTGTAGCTCTGCTTCACCAGACATGGTGCCACACAGATTTTAGCACAAGCACTGAAGGTGGGATAGTAAGAACATTTTTTTGAGACTTTTTTTGAATGAAGATTGACTTTTTTTGAGACTTTTTTTTTTGAATGAAGAACATTCTGTTTTTCATTGTAATTCTTTGGGGAGAAGGAGAATTGAGGAGCAGTGTCAAATCCATGTGTTCGGCGGGACATTTCTAGGGCCAGCTCACAGAACGCCTGTGTTCCAGAGCCTCCTCTGGCGGGGGAAGCCCAGGACAGAGCCCACTGTTGGCTCTGTGTCAGCTCACGCACAGATTGTATTCCCTAGCTGCTCTGAAGGAGACGTGTTGAAGGAAACCTCCAAGTTGAAAGGTTAGAAGTGTAAGCCTCCTGCACTGAGACTTATGTTTTAGTCCTGGAAATTCCTTTTCGAACCCTGTTACGACCTGGATGCGCCTTCGAGTGCAGCTGCAAGGCTGTGCTGGCTGTTGTCAGCTAACCCTAATGGGACCTCAGTTTCAGTGAGTTTCCAACCTCAGGCCTGAGGCTGGAGAGTGCATTAACATGTGCTTCCCAGGCGCCATCTCCAGATCAAAGAGAACACTTGACCACACTGTCCATTTTTTCTTTATTATTACTGTTTTTAGTTGAGACGTAATCATTGTACGTATTTATGGGGTACAGTGTGATATTTTGATAAATGTATACAATGTACAATGCTCAAATCAGGGTGATTCGCATAGCCATTTTTTCTGTGTGCTTCATGCAATACTGCATGTTGGGATGATATTGCCATGTCATTTTTGATAAGACACTACATAGTATCTTGCATGTTGAACAGAAGTAGTATTCCCTCCCCTTGGAAAACTACCTCTCTGGAAGTGACCTCTGAAGTTCTAGGCTGTGAGTGGACTGTAATGTCAGTACAGGGCAGCGGAGCTCCCGGCACTCTCCACAGATAGGTCCTCCACTCTGGAATGATTTCCCTTGAGGCCAGTGGCATCGCTCCTTTTTCCAGGGAGGGGACCAGGCTCTCAGTCACTTGCCTGTGGCCATGGCACTTCGTTTCCATCACTAACACCCAGGGCTATCGCCTGCCACCTTGACTGCTTCAGGAACAAACTCCACATCTGAGCTGAGTACCAGGTGGTGCGTGGAGCCAGCCCGACTTTGTGACCTCACACTTCCCCTAGCCCTCTTTAAACTCATTCTTGGAATGGCTGCAAATGCATGTGTGTGTTGAAGAGCACTGAGGTGAGGGTGGTCTCCTCCCTGACCTGCAGCACTTGGATCCTGTTTAAGGTGGTGAGTGCAAGGACAAGGACCACTGCACCATGAGGATGAGGGTGCTGTAGTGAGGGACTCTCAGATATGCTGTTTCATTTCATTTAATCCCCCCCCCCTTGTGGGAGGGAAAAGAGAGCAAGCATTATGCTCATTTTACCCATAAAGAAATGGGGGCTGAGGATGTCCTGCAGCTAGTGAGGGATACACGTGAGACTCCAAATCCCAGGTCCTAATGCACACTTCTTCCTCCTCCTTTCCCTGGATCTGTGGAGGAAGCTGCTGGGAACTGAAGAGAGGATGGAAGGAAGAGGTGGAAGGATGCTTGCAAGGACCTGGGTTTGGATCTCACTTGCTTGGTTGCTGTTGTGTGGTGCTAAGCAGACGTCCCATGGGACAGGGAGGGTGGTATCCAGCCTGGCTCAGCCCAGGAGCCTCCTCAACCCTCACCTGAGTGGCACCTAGTGGCTGGTAGGGTCGGGCAGTGGAGCCCCCCATGCTGCAGACAGAAACAAGAACCCTTACAGCAGTCCTGCTGCTCCTCTCAGGCAGGCATGGTGGGTCGACGTCCTGTCCCTCTCTGTGGGACCTTCTCTTTATCATGCCAACCTTTGCATTCCTGTGAACTTCTGAAGTTTCTGGATGTAGGAGAAGAGAGAGAGAGATGTCAGTGGCATATCATGGGCTCAGCATGACTGTATACCACTATCATGATGTATTTCACTTCGGAGGGCGGCCATCAACCAATTTGGAACAAAGTCGTTCTGAGAGGAGCCTTATGTGGGGCATACATGTTGGTGAATCAAACTCCATCTTTCAGTGAAATGCTACTCTGAACTCTGCACTTACAGGGAGCATGTATTTATAGTTTAAATCTAAACTGCAGGGGACAGTGCTGTTGGGTTTGAATTTTCAGACTACGTCATCAATAGAAACATTCTTCTTTTAATAGCCAGCAGCAGATTTTTTCCTAAGTGGCAAATCATAAGAATCCCTGGGAAGAGGCTTTAGAAAATTAGATCCTAGCCCGACCGCCATTTTTCCCCCAACACAAAGAGAACAGAATTTGGTCAAGAGTGGGGACCCCGGGGATCTGTGTCATTAATAACCGCCTGTGGTGTTTCTGGCAAGGACAGTTAAGATGGCGAATGTTTATTATTGATGCTTGAAATAACAGGATTTTTTCCCCTCCAGAATTTCCCATTGCTAAGATTCAAATTATCATAGTCGGGCCACACTCTGCCCAAGGTCACCGCAGATATGTGGTCCTCAGGGCACTCTGGTCCTGACAGGACACCAGGGGTGGCATGCAGGGGCCTCCTTCCCAGCTGGGTCTTCGTCCGTCCCACCCAGCATTCCATCAGGGCACTGTCTTTTCCCAGCACTGCAAGTGATGAGTCCGAGTGCTTGGTCCTGTCCCCAGGCAGCCTGTTCTGGAAGGAGCATGCTGGACTGGGGAAGCTGCACGTTTCCAAGGCTGTGATCTTGCTCATCCCTGAGAGTCTGAGAATGCCTTAGGTTTCCCATCATCTGCCTGCAGCAACCACAGCATCTTCCTGGAGCAATGGTGACCAGCATACAGCACCTTTGAGAAGCAGCGGACGAGATTTAAGGAAGGGGCGCCTCACTGCGCCTTGAGAAAGTACCCTGCAGCCCGCTTGTCTCTCTTTTAACAGGCTCCTCGCCTGAACAGCCCCTGGGTGGGAGACTCAGGAAGCTGAGCCTGGGGCAGTATGACAACGACACTGGGGGGCAGCTGCCCTTCTCCAAATGTGCATGGGGAAAGGCTGGTGTGGACCATGCCCCGAACCTGCCGCCATTCCCCTCACCAGCAGACGTCAAAGAGGTATGTGCCATGGCCAGGTCCCAGTTTCTGGGCCCATTCCACTCCCTTTCTTGTCCTGGAACCCCGGGTGAATGGGCAATGACCAGGCCTTGTCCCTGAATACAGTCTACATTACCCTCCGCACTCACCTTCCGTCCTGGTTCCACAAATGTAGTCGTGGTTCCTCTGTACCTGGCAGGCGGTGTGGCTGGGAGAACACAGTGTGCAGTCAGCTAGCCTGGGTAATGCACCCCAGAGATAGCTATGCTGGTGGGGCCACCTCACTCAGGGCATCTGAGCCTCTATGTTCTAATCTGTAGAATGGGCACGAGGAGCACAGCCTGTGGGTGGGTTGTGTGGGTTTGAGGTAGGGCTCTTGTAGGTCTGCCCTTAGCTGTTCTCCATAGTCCGACAGCAGCAGCCAGTGGCACACACAGCCTTCCTTCAGGATCATCACACAGGGCCCTCAGTCCTCCCTCCGAGACCTTCCTAGGAGGTGGTCCACAGGTGAGGGCCACAGATGAGAGCTTCATGCTCTTCCAAGAGGCCTAGGTAAGGCTTCTAGTCAGAATGGAAGTAAAGCAGGTCGGTGTATCCAAAACATTTAATCTTTTTAGAGATGGGTAGGATTTCTTTTCAAGTTGGCAGGATTGGAAACTACAGAATAAACTAGAAAAAAAAGTTATACATAGTCTTGACTCACAAACGAAACCATTGTTAATATTTAGAATGTTTCCGCCTGGCCTTTTTTCTATGCTATGTATTTAAAATAATATGTGTTTTTATGCATCTGTGACTATATTATTGCCACGGTTAAGGACTGTTTTATCCAGCTTTTTTGCTTAATATCGAGACACTCATTTACCTGTACCACTACAAACTCTGTCTACTTCACTTATTAGCTGTATATTGTATTAGAAGGATGAGCCATAAGATACCTTCCATTTCCTTTACTGTTGAACATGAAAGTGTTCTCCAGTTTTCCATGGCTAGGAGAGGCGGGCTGGTTTTGTGCCGTGGATTCAGTCCTCTGCCTCCTTGTCCTACTGTCAGAGGAGGGGTTTGCTCAGTGGGTCAGCCTGGGGGAGCCACAACTGTTTGGAGGGGCCTTCACTTGACTCCCTGTTCTCACATTCTGCTCCCTGTGCCAATTTCAGACCATGACCCCTGGCTATCCCCCAGACCTCGATATGATCGATGGCAGAATTTTAAGTAGCAAGGAGTCCATGTGTTCAACTCCAGCATTTCCTGTGTCTCCAGAGACACCATACGGTAAGAACGAAGTAACACCAGCTGCATGCTGCTCCATGCCGAAGGAGGGTGACAACAGCCCCTTGCTCTGCTTTCTTTTCCAGTGAAAACAGCCCCGCGCTATCCTCCATTCAGCCCACCTGAGCCCACACTGAGCAGCCCGGCCAGTCAGCACAAAGGAGGACGTGGTAAGAAATCCACCCGCGAGTCCCAGGAGCGCGGCAGCTCAGGTGCTGCGTCGCAGGGTCACCGTTTTTACAGAGAAGAACTCTTATGCAGAAATATTTCCGTTTGTGTCATATCTCAGAAGCCTTGGGTGAGGACAGATCTTGCTGGGGAAGATGCAGGGATGTGGCCATGAAATCCACTGTGTGGTGGCAACCTGGCCTTGCGTCGCTGCCTGGCATCCTGTGGGGAACCCTCCAGTTCAGCCCCATCATACACAGTTGATGGGACCGTGAGTGGTGCCTGTCAGCAGCTTAGCATTGGTGCTTTTGAAGAAACTAGAATGCCCACCCCACACTTTACGTTCTCTATGGAAATCGTGCCACACGGGTACCCCTAGCTCTGCCACCCCAGCTGCCTTCTCATGCGTGCCTTGTGGCCCCTCCTGTCTGTTATTATTGGATGCCTAATCACTGTCCCTGGATCCCTGCAGGAGCTCAGGGGCTCTGTCCATGGTCTGATCACGTCCATCTGTCTACACAGCTGACTCAGGCGAAGGAGTGTTAGCAGGCGGTGTTTAGGGCAAGTTACTGCACATTTCTGGGTGGTCTTGAGAACTTGCCTGAGAGTCCAGGACAAGGCGGAGCTTGGGCAGGTGGAGAGAGAATGCAAACCAAAAGCTCGTGCACATTTCAAAATCACTCTTCTCTGGGAGTTTCATTCATTACGCTGCTGCTTTTCTGCCCTGGTGAAGGACGCTGCTGATAGTTATTAGGCACGTTATCTGAGAGTGAGAGACTTTCATTAACTTGTGTTTTCATCTGCCCCTTACCCAGGAGTACTATAATAATGACAGCTAGCTCCATTCTCCCTTTCTGTCCCTTTCTCCAGAGTAAACCAAGCCTGTGGACGATATAATAGAAAGACATCCTTCTCCTAAAATTCCCTTTATGGTTACAAGACCATAAATGGCTCTCTTCATATGTAGCATATAGCAGTTAAACTGCCCGTATTTCTCAATAAGTGTGACTGAAATTTAAAATAAGCTGCATTTTAAGGTACACATTATATGAGCATTACATGAGAAGTGTGTATGTTCCAATATGCATTAGCATGATGGACTCGCACATAGGTAGCCATGCGTCTGTTCTATATTTTTTATCACTTCAACAGATGCAGAGAGAGGGATGTCCCTTCCACCCCATGTAGCCCCTTCTCCTCATGGAGGTGCCTGTACTTGGCTCCTAGCTCGAAGGTGTTCAGTGGGTTTGGCGTGGCATCTAGCCCTCTGGCCTGGAATCCTGTCTTCTCCTGCAACACCAAAGCTGAGTTCGTTTGAAATAGGTAGATGACAAGCAGTGGAAGGCGGGTAATAAGCCTGAGGAAAGAAAATACTAGAAACAGCCTGCACACTCATTAACAGCTCCTGAGGGAGGCCTCTAAGATCACTGTATGGAGCATCGAGAATGTTGAGCCCCGTCTAAACTCCAGAAGGGTCTAGGAGGCTGCAGGAAGCCTGGGTGCTCAGCGTGGGATACCCAGCAGCCTTGCTGTCTTATGATGGCCCAGTTGTCCCAGCCTGGAGGTGGGCTCTGTGTCCTATGTGTGAATGAGCACTACACCATGTATGGATGACGATGGGTCTGCACACCAGCATGTGTTAGATTCCGGTGGCTCCAACTTGTCCTGAGTACTATCTGCATATAAATATTCACATGGAAGAAGTCAGGCCTTTGCCTTTAAATATAAAAAGGAGACATGAAAAGAATGTTCATGTGAGCCTTCTAGAGTTTTATTTCAGCAGTCCCTAGGGAGGGTCAGCTTCACATTAACCCACAAGGAGCACAAAGACAACACAATGCTGACTTAGCGGACGCTTTCATCAGACAGCGTGGTGAGCCAGTGCCCTTGCCTGGAGGCCCCACCTGCTCTGCAAAGTCAAGTGGAGTTGTGAGACTCCTCCGAGGGCACAGTAATAACAGAGGTAGCTCGCCCGTACAGAATGTGTCTCCTGATCTTTACAGAATGGTTTCCTTCCATTTCACAGTCGCATTCTATGGGTCACTGTTACTGTTACCCCCATTTTACAGGCAAGGAAATTGACATGAAGAAGTTGAGTAGCTAGTAAGTGGCAAAGTCAGAGTTTCAGCTCTGTCAGCCGATTGCACAGCCATGGGCAGATTATACAGGGCTAATGTTTCACTTTGTCTTGTCTAACCTGGATGTGACCTAGCATCACAACGGAAAAAGCACATGGAAAGTCTCAGAGTTATGGAACAACCATGTAATTCGTACATTTAGGTAACCTCCAGGCACCTCCACCTCCTTATCTAAAAATGCAGACCATAGTACCTGCCATTCACAGCCACTGTGCAGTTTTGAAGTAGTAAGCTTTAGGTACCTGCAGTGATGCTTAACTGTGTATCATTTAGGCCTAGAGACTGATGTGCATATGAATGACAGTATTTGCTTTAAAATACCATTAAGGAGAGGCTTCACTTCCTGGAGGGTGAATTACACATACTTTTCTCTATTTCTCCTGCTAAGTACAACTTAAAACCTTGGAGAGTAAGTATAAGACAAATGTAAGAAAGCTCTGAAAGATGGGGAGAAGGTCAGCTAGCCCTGGACCTCAGGGCCGAGGGACCCGGTAGGCCTTATTTATGGTATTTATGGGCCAGGAAACAACCTTCAGAGGACTGAAAGTAACTGAACCATGCAGAGTATGTTCTCTAACCACAATGGACTCGCTGGAAATCAGTAACAGAAGAACAACAGGAACATCTTCAACACCTGGAAACTAAAAAGCGCACTTACAAATAATCTATGCGTCAAAGAGGAGGTCTCGAGGGAAATCCAAAAACTGAATGAAAATGAGGATAATTATCCACTGCTTTAATACAGCAGCACTGAGAGGAAAACTTATCAGAAATTTTCTTACACATTTTCTTGGGAAAGAAGAAAATTCTGAAATGAATAGTTTATGCTGTTACCTCTATAACCTAGAAAAAGGAGAACAAAGTAAACCCAAGACAAGCAGAAGGAAGGAGATATTAAAAATCTAAGCAGAAATTTAAAAAAAGATACAGATAAGTAATAGAGAAATGAAAGAGCTGGTTCTTTGAAAAGATGAATAAATTTGACAAACCTCTAACAAGACTAACAAAAAAATGTAAGGCATAGATTACTATCATTAGGAAGGAAACAGGCACTGTCACTAAAGACCCTGCAGACACCAAAAGAATAATGAAGGAATACACACACTACTCTACATGCATGCATTTTATAACTTAGGTGAAATTGACCAGTTCCTCAATAAGCACGAACTATCACAACTCACCCAATATGAAATAGACTACTTGAATGCCCTATAACTATAAGGAAATTGAGCTCTAGTAATTTATAATCTCCCAAAAAAGAAATCTTCACTTTTCACTGGATAGTTCTACCAAACATGTAAAGGAGAATTAATGCTAATTTTACACAATACCTTCCAGAAAACAGAAGAGGGGGGCACATGTCCTAATTCACTTTGTGATGCTAGTATTACCCTGATACTAAAACCAGACAAAAAGAGCAAAAAAGGAAAACTACAGACCACTATCCTTCACAGATTCAGACACAAAACTCCTTAACAAAACATAAACAAATAGAACACAATAATATGTAAAAAGAATGACACAGGGTAGCCAAGTGGGACGTATTCTGAGATGCAAGTCTGGTTTAGTGTTTGAAAATTCATTCATGTAATACACTATACTAACAGGCTAAAGAAAAAGCTCACAATTATATCAGTCAATCAAAAAAAAAAAAAACAATAAAAAGAGTTTGGCAAAATTCACATCATTCATGACTCAAAACTTCCAGCAAAATAGAAGACAGGAACTCCTTCAACCTTATAAAAAGCATCTAAAAAGGCCCACAGCTGACAGCACTCTTTTACAACATAGTTCTGGAAGTTCTACAGAGACATAATATAAGAAAAGGAAATTAAAGACAACAGATGAGAGGAAAGAAATAAAACTGTCCCTTTTTGCTGTTGACATGATCATCTACGTAGAAAGCCCCAGGGAATCTTGAGTTTGCTGGTGACATGATTGTCCAAATAGAAAATCCCAGGGAAGAAGCGGAGCTTGCAGTGAGCCGAGATTGCACCACAGCATTCCAGCCTGGGCAACAGTGCAAGACTCTGTCTCAAAAAAAAAGAAAAGAAAATCCTAGGGAACAACAAAACAACAACAAAAAGTGAAACTGCTAGAACAAATTCAGCCAGTTTGCAGGAGTCTAGTTCAGCACACAAAAACCAATTGTATTTCAGTATGCTAGCAATGCACCTGTAGAAGCTGAAATTAAAAATATAAGTCACGACCCGGTGGGGTAGCTCAGACCTGTAATCCCAGCACTTTAGGAGGCAGAGGTGGGCAGATCACGAGGTCAAGAGATCTAGACCATCCTGGCCAACATGGTGAAACTCCGTCTCTACTGAAAATACAAAAATTAGCTGGGCGTGGCAGTGCATGCCTATAATCCCAGCTGTTTGGGAGGCTGAGGCATGAGAATCACTTGAACCCGGGAGGTGGAGGTTGCAGTGAGCCATGATTGCACCACTGCATTCCAGCCTGGCAATGAGCTACGCTCAGTCTTAAAAAAAATATATATACACACACATGTGCACACGTGTATGTATATGTGTATATATGCACATATGTGTGTGTGTATATATGTATATATGCACATATGTATGTGTGTATATATGTATATATGCACATATGTATGTGTGTATATATGTATATATGCACATGCGTATACGTATGTATATGTGTATGTATGCACATGTTTGCATGTCTACATGTGTGCGTGTATATGCATGTGTGTGCTCATATGTATGCGTATATATACGTGTGTATGTGTGCACATATGTATATGTGTGTGTGCATGTGTATACGTATGTATATATACATATATACGTATGTATATATACACATATACAAATGTTTATGAAGAGGACATAGAGGTGGCGTATGAGCGTGTATGTATACATGTGTGTATATATATATATATATATGCCACTTATAATAGCTCAAAAAATTAAATGGTTAGATGTAAACCTAACAAACCATGCACAAGACTTGTGTGCTGAAAACTGCACAGTGCTGATGAAGGAAACCACAGAATATCTAATAAGTGGGGAGACATACTGTTTTTCACGGATGGAAAACGCAACCTAGTACAGCTGTCACTTCTTTCCAGATTGACAGTTTTACCACAATTCTTGTCAAAATCTCAGCAAGATTTTTTGTAGATACAGACAACATAATTCTGAAATGTATGTGGAAAGGCTAAGGAACCAGAATAGCCTAAACAATTTTGAGAAAGAATTAAGTGGAAGGAATAAGGTTACCTAATTTCAAGACTTGGTAGCTACAGTCATCGAGACTGTGGTGTGGATGGAGGAACAGACACTTAGGTTCATGAAACAGAGTAGAGAACTCAGAAACAGGCCTACACAGATAAGCCAAGCTGATTTTTTTGACAAAGGTACAGAAGCGAGTGGGGGAAGGTCAACCTTTCAACAAATGATGCAGGAGCCCCTGGGCACCCACAGGCAAAACAATGAATAGCTACCAAAGGCTCACACTTTATACAAAAGTTAACTTAAAATGGATGATGGACTTAAATATAAATTGTAAAACATAATATTTTTTAAAATGGGAGAAAATCTTTGGCATCACTAGGCAAAGAGTTACGAGGTTACAACAAAAGCATGAACCATAAAAGGAAAAGTTGATAAATTAAACTTTATAAAAAATTAAACATTTTTGCTATGGAAAGAACCTGTGAAGAGGATAAAAAAGACAAACTGCAGAGTAGGAGAAAAGGTTTGCACACCATATGTCCAAAAAAAGGAATGTCATCTAGAATGTATATAATCTCTCAATACTCAGCAGTAAAGAACAAACAATTTATTTGGAAAATGAGCCAAACTATTATTAAAAAGTCAAAAAACAACAGATGCTGGCAAGGCCGCAGAGGGAAGGAACATGTATACACTGTTGGAGGGAATGTGAATTAGTTAAGCCACTGTGGAAAGTAGTTTAAAGATTTCTCAAAGAACTGAAAACAGAACTGCCATTTGACCCAGCTGTCCCGTTACTGGGTATATACCCAAAATAAAACAAATCGTTCTACCAAAAAGACACATGCACTTGTATGTTTATCACAGCACAATTCACAATAGCAAAGACATGAACTCAACCTAGGTGCCCATCAATAGTGGATTGGATAAAGAAAATGTGGGACATATACACCATCGAAATACTCCGCAGCCACAAAAAAGAACCAAATCATGTCCTTTGCAACAACACGGATGCAGCTGTAGGCCATTGTCCTAAGCAAATTCAGTATTCCCTGAATTTAAAATAAAAGTTGAAATAAAAAAAAAAAAAGGTCACTGACTAAGTTACGTAAATTGATTTTTCTTCAGTAGGGGGAAAACAAAAATAGAAAATGGCTCAAAGAAGGGAAGAGACATGTCACTGAAGAGGACATAGAGGTGGCATATGAGCACATGAAAAGTTGCTCAACATCATTAGCCATTAGCAAAATATAAATTTAAATCACACCTATCAGAGTGGCTAAAATAAAAAACAGTGACAACATTCAATACTGGTGAGCATGTGGAAAAACTAGACCCCTTATACATTGTTGGAGGGATTGTTAAAATGGTACAGCTGCTGTGGAAAACAATTTTGGCAGTTTCTTAAAAAAAAAAAAACCGTGCATCTGCCATATGACTCAGTGATTGCGTTCCTGGGCATTTACCGCAGAGAAATAGACTTACGTTCACATAAAACCTGTACAGAAACTTTTTACTTTTAATAGCCCCAAACTGGAAACAATGTAGATGTCCTTCAACAGGCCAGTGGTTAAACAAATTGTAGTACATCAATACCATGGAACACTTCTCAGCAATAAAAATAAGTGAATTGTTCATACACACAACAACCCGGATGGGTCGCTAGAACATTAGGTTGAGTGAGAAAAGTCAAAACCTGAAGTCTATATAGTGTATGATTCCATATATGTCACCCTTTTTACGTGGCAAAATTGTAGATACAGAGAACAGATTCATGGCTGCTAAGGGTTGGGAGGGGCAAGAGTAGAAGGGGAATGGAGTAGTCAAAAAGGCAATAGGAGATTGGCAGAAGAGTGGTGGAGTAAGAGGTTGGGAAGGCGGAGCCAGGCCAGGAGCCCTTCTCTGTAGTTCCCAGAAGGTGGTGGTGTGGCATCCTCATGCAATTTGAAGTCATTACTGAACCTCAAGATGGGGAGGTGACTGCTCAGATTTGCATTTTCACACATCACTGTGGCTACTGCATGAAGAACACGGTGGGATGGACAGTGGGGTGGAACAGACCACATGGTTTCAGAAGAGATAGGAGGAAATCAGAACATTTGTGTAGCATTCAGGTGGTGCAATCAGCTGACCTTAACACAGTGGAATTGGAGCCTGACTGCTCTTTCTGATTTTATTGCTTTTGTCATTATTGTTTAAATTAGGTTCTGGCTTCTTGTTAGTATGCAGTTAGTATAACACTATCTCCATAAAATTCCTCTGTACATCACATTACTGAAATGTAACTTGATTCCTCCTTAGTCAGCATAAGCCGCCGTGTGTTAGGTTCTTTTCCAGACAACCACCAGAGCAGGTGTCCAAGAGAAACAGCCCAGTTAGTTAAAGGCTGTAAGGACAGATTTTATTCAGGACTATTGCAATAGGAGAAAGTGCTGGGCTCAGCCACAAATGCAGCAAAGACAGCTGGAGATTTATGGCCAAGGAATAGAGCAAAAGGATCTGGTGGATGGAAAGTCACTAAGAAGGGACATCAAGGGTTGGGGGAGGGGGCGGTTCTTGCTAAACTAGCCTAACACGGTTTCTGCTATAGGCGGGCCAGGGACGTAGACACAAAAGGCAAGGGATGAGGAGCTTGATGACATATCAAGGGTGATTAGATATCAGACTTGGGGGATGAAAAGCAGGATTCTTGCTGGAACTGAGCTTGCCATGGTTGGACGTGGAAGGCCAATGCTGAGGCCTAGTGGTGAAGAGGGCTTGGAAGAGCCTGGCTAAGGTTTGGTTAAGGAGAGTCTGTCACAAGATAGACCCATCTGTATCCAGATAGGATATCTGTAACATGGTAGGGTAACCAAATGCAGCCTGCACGCTTCTCTGTGTTTCTCTCCAGGTCCTTTGGGCATTTAGTTTATATTTTTTTATTTTTTATTTTTATGGATACATAGTATAGGTGTTTATAGAGCACATGAGATGTTTTGATACAGGCGTGCAATGCGTAATAATCACATCATGGAAAACGGGGTATTAATGGGCACTTAGTTTAGCCGTAAGGCTTCCGTGCCAAGTGACCTGGGAGCCGGCTAGAGCCAGCCTCTGCCACTGGCATCCTTCACCCACCCTTCCCACAAACAAGCGATTCTTCAATAAACAATAAACAGAATACACAAAAAGCAAACCAAAGCATCTCTAGATTTATTAATAGATGCGTGAATTAAAGGAGCCTTTTCTAAATAATGTGACTAACAGGAGCCAAGGGGAATGGACACCCAAAGCCGGGGTTTGCCAGAGCCTGCTGGTGCTGAGAGCTGATTGCTGAAGTGTGAGGAATTTTGTGAGCCAGCTCACAGCACATTGGCAGCTTGGGATCTGCCAGGGCGGGATCGTTTGCATCACAGGATTTAGCAAACGTTATGAATCAACCCCTCCATTGGCCCCAAGCTTGCCTCACACACCACACAGTAGAAATTCGCTGCCTTTTTTTTTCAGTCTGCTTGATGTTAGCTAACTAGTCATGAAGAACAGAGCCTAAAGTGAGCAAAGAGATCTTTCTGCATTTTGACATTCAAATATTTTGAAAGATTTTCAGCATTCAGCATTTGGATTCTAGTCCCATAGCCAGGCTCAAGTAAGCTCTGTGATAACAACACCCATCTGTTGGAAACTGCTGTCTGAAGCACCTCTCGGCAGACAGGGAGGCCTAGAAGGACATGGTAGAGTGGTGTCTGGTGGGTCCTCTGCTGACATTTCTTCTGTCTCTGATCAAATGCTGGATGTACACACATTGTGGCTCCGAGACTTCCTATCTGGGTGAGCTCAGGCAGTTCTAGGGACCTCTCTGAGCCCTAGTTTCATGTCCTATACAACAGTAGTCATTCCTCCTGCACATGGTTCTTGAGAAGATTGGACCAGAACACGTAGCTCTGGCACCCGGCCCAGACCTGAACAACACTCAGCAAATAGTGGACACTGATGTTGTTAGGAGAACAGAACATCCACAAGAAGAGCAGTTTCCTGGACTGCGGAGACCAGTGACAATTGTAAGTCCGGGTTCAGAGCATGAGTCAGGACAGAGAAGTCCTGGTGGCTGAGCCCCAGGAACCCTGCTTTTCCCAGAGATGTGCTTGTGCCCAGTGTGCTCGTGTTTTAAATGGCAGCATCTACTCCAGGAAACTAATGGTTATGTCAGTATCTACTCACATTATGCATACTTAAATATGAATTTAAATACTGTTTAATTCTCCTAGGGATGTGTTGTCATTTAAAAGAGGTTGTGATAGCGTGAAGGACTGGGGACGGGGCGGGAGATGGCAGAGCAGCTGTAGGCACTGATGTAATGCCTCCAGCTTCATGAAGACGGGTCCAACCAGACTTCATCTGGGGCCGTCAAGCAGGAGCATGAGTGGCAGCCCTTGCCATGGTCCGTCTGTTGAATGCATTGCCCACATGGCCACATTATGCCTCAGGAACCATGTGTTGGAGGACAGTATCCTTAGGCTTCTCAGAAATTCCACATGGGAGCCTCAAATGGAAATGCTTTTCTTGAAAACAAAAATATTTGTAAAAGTGTAACAAAAGGAGTCATTTAAGCTCAGTCTCCCATATAAGCAAAAATAGATAAAATTATGAAATGTAAGATGTAAATTATTCTGTTTCTTAGCTGATCCTTAACCTTGATGATATTTTCAAAACAAATGAATAAAAAAGACATGAGAAAAGGTTTCCTTTAAAAAGTTGTGGTTCTGGCCGGGCGCAGTGGCTCTTGCCTATAATCCCAGCACTTTGGGAGGCCAAGGTGGGCAGATCATGAGGTCAAGAGATCGAGACCATCCTGGCCAACATGGTAAAACCCCATCTCTATTAAAAATACAAAAATTAGCTGTGCCTGATGGTCCATGCCTGTAGTCCCAGCTACTCGGGAGGCTGAGGCAGGAGAATCACTTGAACCCGGGAGGCGGAGGTTGCAGTGAGCCAGGATTGCACCACTGTACTCCAGCCTGACGACAGAGCGAGACTCTGTCAAAAAAAAAAAAAAAAAAAAAAAAAAAGCTGTGGTTCGGATACATCTCAGCTTCCAAACTATTTCATGGTCTTTTAAAAATATAAACACATAACGTATAAGCAGCCATTTGAAGGTGAACATCGCACTGGCATTCAGTAGATTCACGGAGTCATGAGACCATCGCCCCTAGGTAGTTCCAGAGCATCCTCATCTTATAACAGCTTTACAGGTGGTACTCAGAGGGGGTTTCAGGACTTTCGGCTTCAATGAAAATGATTAGCAGTTAATGTTAGTTTGCTTCAAGAGGATGGATGCCCTTATATATTTTGCAACTTCTATTTTGTGTTCAGTTCTTCTGGAGAGTAGGGTGTAGGCATTTTAGGGGCCTGGCTTCCAAGCATGCAGCCTCTTCTCTGCTGTCGATTGGAGGCTTTGTAAAGGGCTGGGAGGACTGCCTCCATCCAAGTGCAAGTGCATGAGACTAATCAGGAGTGGGAACATGCCAAATGGTCCTCCTTGGTTAACAAGAGGGGACACTGGGGTTTGGTTGGTGCTATTTGGACTTCCTGGATTTGGTAGGTTTCAAAGGTTGATGATGTTTGCCACAGGGAGGAAGAAAAGGGCAGTACCAGTGGCACTGGTCCTTCCCCTCTGTAGCTCTGTGATCTTGAACAGTTTGCATAACCTCTGGAAGCATCATTTAAATCTAAGCAAAATAAGAATGTGTGTGCCATGTGTGGTATTGGGGGCAGTCTCTTAAAAATGAAGATTTCAGCCTATCAATATGGTAGTATAACAAAAATTTGTCTTAAAACTTAGTTTTTAAATTCAAAAGGCACTGTCTTATTGAAATATTTTCAGAGACCCAGGGTTTGATAGAGAGACACAGCATGAGAAGAGGGCAAGAGGGAGACAGAGACAGAGAGATTATTTTGACACAATGCTTTCTTTTTATTGAAAAAGCTGTCATCCTTCAAAACTTGACAAATGATACAATGCTTCTACCAATCTTCTTCTTTCCTTCCTGTACTCGACTCCCTTTTCTGTTGAATTTTTATGAGCTCTTAATGAGAATGTTTGTAATAGGGACAAAGGCATGTACTGAATGTGAATATGTGTGACATTTATAGAGGCCCTTGTTTACTTTGGATTTTCTAGAGCCTCAAAAGCACATGCATTCCTATATGGATTTCTCCATGGGTTTATATTCAGGTACGTAGGCATATGTAAGTGTGCATAGGAATAGACATGCCTGGTTACATGCCTGTGATGTACTTTGCATTCTGATTTGTGCCAAAGAATGCACACTGGTGCACGGTGACCCCAAATAACTGGCGTGAATTAGCAAACATCGCAGGCTTCTCCAACCCCTGCCCCAGATGAATAACATGAAAAAGAAAAGTTGACTGCTTCTAAATTATATTTAAAAGTAAACATCAATGCTGGGTTCGTGGAGGTCCGCCTAAAGTGCTGGCCTGTGAATGTGGCTTTAGGGGTCTTTTGAGATGAGAACATGAATTCATTTGAGGGTGATGAAGCTTAAAAGAAAAAAAAGGTGTTGGCTTTCTGTGCTGATACCTCATCCATGGAGCAGGCCAGCTTGGAAGCGTCCCCATGTCAGCCTGTAGACTTCTCTACCATGTTGAATGTTCTCTTGTTTGCTCACTTTGGGTTTAGAGGAATCTTTGCTTTTCTAAATTTATCAGCTCATTCCATTACCCCCTCCTCTCCTGGTGGACTGTTCTTGATCCTCAGCGTGTAGAAGTTATTCTGAAGTGCTGCCAACAGGATTTGATGCTGGCCCTGGGGCTTGGTGACAGATGTGGCTCTGGTCCTGCCCCTCTGTAGCTCTGTGATCTGGAACAGTTTGCATAACCTCTGAAAGCATCTTTTAAATCTTAAGTAAAATAAGAATATGTGTGCCATGCATGGTGTTGGGGCAGTCTCTTAAAAATGAAGATTTCAGCCTATGAGTATGGTAGTGTAACAAAAATTTGTCTTAAAATTTCATTTTTTAAATTCAAAATGCACTTCCTTATTGAAGCATTTTCTGAGCCCCATTGTCTATGAGAGTTGTGCTCCATCACAGGATTGAGGAAGGGAGGCGGTCCTGGCCTTGGGGCAACTCTCAGGCTGGGGTGCCTTCCGAAGCAGCCTGTGGCTGGTGTGGAATCCAGAATCCACAACTAGGGCCTGGGCCTGGGCTTGTCTCCTCCTTGCTGCTCGGAACAGGAAAAGGCAGTTCAGCCCAGCAGGATGCCTCTTAGAACTGGGAATGGCTTGGAAGAAAATGCTTATGAAGGCCCAGCATATAAAATATGCAAGGATGTTTCCCCTACCGGAAGCATTTACCTGGTACCCTTTGCATTTTTACTTTCCTCTGAAGGCCCTCACCTTGTAATCCACCTCCCTGCAGCTCCATCCTCTCTAGACAGCAGCCTGCCTCACAGTGGTGTCCCAAGAGCACTGGGCATCAAGAGGTAAAATGCCTGGGCGTTTTCTCTGAAGCACCTGTTGCCACTGTCCCCTCAGGCTGTGATTCTTGGCCAAAATTCACCCTTTGTTCTTGACACACTTGGAAGGGTCTGGGATCGTGAGACTTGCAGAAGAGTCAGATGTCTTGAGTCACTGAGAGGGCCGAAGACGGAATATGCAGTCCGCCTCTGAACATTTGTTACTGGCCGGGCCCTGCCCCATCAGAGCCTTTGAGGGCATTACCAAGGTGCCCCCCAGATTAGTGAACCTCCTCGACATAGAGGCATTGACCAGGCCATCCCATTTAGGCCAGGAACCACCTTGTCATCTGTTTAAATTCTATCACATTTTAGTGACACACATATGTAGACACATTATATGGAATAAATGTGTGTCATGTGTGCAGGTATTTATGGCTATGCCTAGATTGAGACATTTGCCACTTTCTGAGCGCTTCTTACAGGCCATGCACTTATATATGCACACATGTAGAGAAACAGCAAATGAACAAGTTTACAAAAAGTCCTGAGAGCCAGGCAAGTGAGAATTCCATCATTTGGAATGAAAGTAAACTTTTCTGACGCTTCAGGGCCAACCAAGTGTGCGACGGGCATCAGAGGTCAGGTCTCCGTGTGTCACCTGGCAGAGACCGTGTGAACAGCTCGTTGGCATTTGATTTTTCCAGAGGAGCATGAGATTGGGTTACTGTGAAGTCCCAGTGTCGCTGAGGTTGTGGTGGTTTTGTGTTTTGTGTTTGTTTTTAATTCCTTCTCTGCAACGCTGCCCAAGTGAGCACTCTACTTGAGTCTCAAGAACCCCAGAGTAGAGCCCGCCCTGGGGTGCTGGGCAGCACGGAATTCTCAGGAACAAACAAGTACGTTCAAATAAAGCTGAGGATCTTGGTCTGCAGTGCCTGGTCCCTCGGAGGCATTCTAGTATCCCTCTTAGTTTTGTTTTATTGGGTCAGAGCCTGTTGCTGAAAACAGAACCTGTGGGTCACCCTGACTGTCCTTCCCAGGCCTTCCAGAACTGCCTTGCATGTAGTAGAGAGACCCACAGTTTGCAGGAGTGGCACCGTCTTTGAAGCAGCTTTCACATAAAGCATCCGAAGTTCCTTTGCTAGGTCACGTGGCCAGTCCTCAAAGATACCTGCTGATCACCCGATCGCTGGGAGTAGGGCTGGTCCAGGGTTCCGCTTATTGTGTGCACGTGTATGGTTCGCCCCAGAGTCCGGTGGGGCAGAGATGTGAGAGGTGATGGGATGCAGCCCCTGTAGGACCCGTGAGGCTGGTGGACAGGCAGTGGGGGCTGGCGGGAGGGTGTTAAGGGAGAATTCCATCCAGCTGATCAGGTCGTGTCTCAGGAAGGGCGCGCCCCCTCTGGAGGCTGCAAGACCTTTAAACTTGCTCATCCCTTCCCGTGTGTCCTCCCTGGGTGCCCCAGCTCCTCCCTTCTCCTTGGTTTACTGCCCCTTTTCTCACCTCCCTCTGGCAACCAAGTCTGCTTGTGTCCTCCTCCGAAAGGGAAACTCCTGTTGCCTCTTCTCTCCCTCTGTTCCTCCTCTCCCTTCCTCCTTCACCTTCCCTCCATCTTTTTGTTTCTGCTGCCTCGCTCTCACCTGCATTTGAAGGATGTGACTTCCCAGTGGAACCTGGGTTGGGATTTGGTGTCATCCTCCCTCCCTCAGCCTCAGGACGTTTCCAGGACAGAGTCTTCATCACATTCCTGGCATCTAACACAGAGAAGGATCTGGATAAAACTTTGTTTTGTTTTCTGATGGGTACGTGGAAGGAGAGAGACTATCTTTCAGCTCCAGGGAGCTGAATGCATCATGCCTGCAAAGGACCTGAGCCCGCAGAGTGGGAGCCGCATGGGACCAGCACCTGTGTTTCTGAGAGGAGACCGGGCATTGCCGGCTGGTGGGGTGGGCTGTCCTCTCCCGGGTGTCTGATTTGTACCCCTGCTTGATTTTGCTAAGGTGCAGTGGGTGGTCCTGGCTGTAGCAGAGTCAACGTGTGGACACTCCGGGTCCTGTACTGCCCGGGGATCTCTGGGTCTTTGGGTAGGGGCAGCAGAGTGTCAGGGAAGGAGTTTGAAATGTTTTTTCCTCAGCGGACTTGCTGCCACCTGGAGCCCACCTTTGAAATCACTTTAGTCCCTGGCACTGCAGTTGAGAAAGAAGCGAGAGAGGAAGGATAAATAGATCTCCAGACGGTGCTTAGATCTGTAGATTCACACTAAGGATTGTCCCAGTCATGGCTGTGACACAGGCACAGAAGCAGTATGCCCTGCCTCCTCCTCCCTGCTGCCCATCCCTGTGGGTTTGCTCCGAGTCACTGAGCCCACAGTTCCACGGAGGGAACGGGACCCACCCTTGGGAGTGCCATCCTGGTCACAGTCAGCCTTCCTGGGCCTGGCTGCCCATGCTGGTGCCGCCCCGTGCCGCCTTCCTCTCTGCTTAGGGAGTGACAGGCATGGGAAAGGCCAGTCCATCTGCTTCCGCTGAGCCTGCTCAGTCGGTGGTCAGGCATTTCCGACAGCATCGTTTGCAGGAGCTGCTGCCCTGCAACACATAAACAACCCGGGAGGAAATGCCTACTCAGACCTTTGGGAGGAGGGTCCCAGGGATCTTCCTGGCCTGTGTGCGGAGAGGTGGCCCCCAGGGTCCCAGGCAAGCCATGTCCCTCCTGGGGTAGGGCATTGACCTGCCCACTCTTCACCAGGTTGATGAATGTGCCAGGGTCGTGCAGAGGCTGGGCTGGCCAATGACTCGGCTCAGGCTGGGCAGCAACCTGTGCTGGAAGCACAGGCGTGCACAGGAGTTGTAAGAAAGGAGGCAGCCCGGGAGGAACGGGGACCTCCTCTTCCAGGGAGAGCTTTCTAGGGGAAGGGGCGTCATGCTAGCATTTGAAGAAGGAGTGGGATTTTGCCAGACACATGAGACAAGAGAAGCCAGGGGTGAGTGTCTGTTCTGTGCTTCCCTTGTGAAAACCCTGAGTAATGTATTGTGTCTCTAAGGCCCAGAGACATGACAGACCCCTGTGTTCTGCATGTGGACTGAGTTATAGTCAGACTTTAGGTCATGGGAACAGAGCACTTTGATTTGACTGAGGGAGATAGTGTTCCAAATGCTGAAAAAAATGTGGGGTTACTTGAAAAGGGCTTTGTAGAATGTATAGGAGTTTTTCACCAGTTGGCTTAAGAGTTTGGCCTTTTAGATGAGAGAAGAATATGAGCAAAGGAGAATACGGAAGAAAGGGGACACCATGCCAACAGCCTGTAGTAGGTGCCAGTCAGGCGGAACAGGCTGAGAGATCCAGAATCAGGCTCTAGGACAGGGTCTGGGCAGGGTGTTGTAGCCCACTGAGGCCGGGAAGAAAACCTGCAGGGTTTGAGCGGTGCAGTGACAGGGTGTCCCCTGGGCTGCCTTATGGAATGAAGGCCCTCCAGGCTGGTGGCCAGGCAAGATGAGAGGCAGATGGCCCCATCCGGAGGAAAGGGACACGGGTGTAGGCTGCTGCTGGGGTAGGGGGCAGAGGACTGACTAGGGACGTCCTTGTTGTTGGAGACTCTTCAGGCTTCCACTTCCTCTCTGGCTGGTTGCAGGAAGCTTCTCTGCTGTGAGTGTGGGGTCCCAGGGGAATGGGGGTTTGACTTTGGAGGGGCAGGTTTAGGGGCATGGTGGGCGGGTCCTGCCGCTTGTGCCTTGGGTGATGGCTGGCCCGAGGCTGAAACTAAGCCTGGTTGGGTTTCAGCAGGGAGGTTGCAAGAGATTAAAGTTGGGGGAGGAAAAAGCAAAAGAAATGAAAAGGAAGCAAACCGCAGCAGTGAGTAAGGCGGGGCCAGGGCCGTCTGGAGGCACTGACTGGGCAGGCCGCCCGCGACAGCCAGCGGCAGCCCAACAATCCCGGGATTCTTTCCCGGGCCTGAGCTCTCCCGGCCGCCCTCTGAATGGGCCTCTTTGGAGGTGGCTGCCCCGCCCCCTGCACGACTCCCTCGGGACAGGCCGGAACACAGAACCCTGCCTGGGTGGGTGGGGGACGCCACCGCTGGGACAGGGACTCAGGACTCTGCTCACCACATAGGGCTGCTGGGGACACAGCCCAAGGAGTTCCCTCTGTCTGGCCCACATCCTTCCAGGCCCTTCCATGGACTGACCAGAGTCCTGGGTGCCAGGTAAGCTGTACATTGGGACTCGTCGCTTCTTCTTGCTCAGTTCCCGCGCCCCTGGTGTCTTCTGTGCTCCTGGCACCTCTGGCCCGGATCCAGTTGCCCTTGCTGAAACTTGATCTTCTGGGCTCCAGGGGAGGGGAGTGGGGAGGGGGTAGGGAGGGTGATGAGGTGGGATGCAGAGGTCACTGGGCCGGGAATCCTGGGCAGGACTTGGGAGGAGGGCTGATTGTTCCAAGAGTCCCTTGTCACTTGATGACAGTTCTCAAGTCGCCAAGGCTTTGGGACAAAACGCCCCAGCCCTTGAGCCTGGAGGACTAGTCCTTCCAGAAGAAAGTCATGCTTTGTCTTTGCTGAGATTCACTCGGGGCTAACAAAAGCCTGGTTTACAGATGTGCAGCTTTTCTGGAACAGGACTGCTTCCTAGCACAGCACATTCCTTTACTGAAACTGATAAAGCGAGTCTGCCCCATTCCAGGGCTGTCACTGCCCCCACCCCCATTCCAGGGCCCTTGAGGGATCCCGGGCAGCGGGCAGCAGGACCTTCAGAGGCCCAGAAGGCTGCACTTCTGAGCACCCAGCACAGTTGTTTCTACTAAATGCCGAAAGCAAGCGTTAGGATCAGGCGCTGGGTTCTAAAATGAGATTTACTGTTGTCTCTTCTGCAGTTGGAGCAAGCAAAGAGAGTATTTCTAAACGAGTTAGTGTCATTGAAAAAAAGAAAAACCCATGCATTCACTGAAAGAACCTGCTCAGATTATGTTCACAGAGCTTCTGGACCGAGGGGCGTCTGTTTCTTCACTGTCCCTTCCCTCCTAAATGTCTGAGCTGGGGCTGGGGCTCTGTGGGACCCTGGGAGAGTCAGCCAGGCACTGGGGGTGGCACGGGCAGGGCTGGCGCCTGGGCCCAGGGTGGGCCTCCTGGGCATCTGCTCCCTCCTCCGCATGCTGGCCCTGCAGCCGACGCAGCGTGTGTGTGTGTGTGTGTGTGTGTGTGTGTGTGTGTGTGTGTGTGTTCCAGCTGGAAGGATGGGGAAGATTAAGAGGGAGAGAGGGGAAAACCCAGAGCTCTTTATTGTGAAACGAGCACTGCAGCCGCTCTGAGACAAGCCCGGGTGGCTCAGGGTCCAGCTTCTCCTTCCCAGGCTGAAAGTCCTGCCCAGTATCCCTTCCAGGGTTGATGGATTGCTCTCCAGTTGATGGAAGATGCTATCTTTTCAAAGCTTTCCTGTCCTTTTAATGTATTTTATATACATTAGTAATTTTTCACGAATTCCATATGCGTGTCGGTGTATTAGAGATTGTCTGGTTAGGATGGACACAGTTTTCTGACTTTGGAGGTTAGATTAAAAGAATTCTGGTCCACCTATTTCGAGAGGGGTGATTTTCTCCCTTGGCCAGCCTGTAGCCCTGGTGGCCCGTGGGGAGCCTGGTGCTGTCTTCTGCTGGGGCTTCCTGCGCTCTAAGGGGGAACCTCAGTGACAGGGCTCTAAGTTGCTCCCAGAGTACCTGTGCCTTCCTAATCCCCAGGGCAAACCTGTGGGACAGGTTCCGTGTCCTCCTGTAGGGGCGGAGTAATTGTATTACATTCTGCTTCCTGACTCAGACCCTGTTGGTGGGAGGCAGGGATGTCTTGTGGAAAGAAGATAGTTTTCTGAGTCCAAGAGATGAGTTGGCTTCCTTTGAATAAGCTTCTTCACCTCACTTTTCAGAATCTGTTTCCTCATCCATAAGATGATTTGCACGTGGAAATGTTTGTATGAGGATTAAATCAGATAACAGCTATGTGTGGGTTAGCAGAGTGCCTGGTGTATAGTAGGCACTCAGAGAAAAGGAGCTGTGATTCTGATTTCCGTTATTATTTTCTTTATATGAAAAGTTGATATGTGTCATGTAAACAGGATTTTACAACAGTCCTGAGAGCTGTGTGATTTAAAAGCTGTTGACATTCAGATCTGCACCTGTACTGACGGCAATATTTCTCCAAAAGCACAGTGAAAGCTCCTGTGGTTGGAGCTGGGATCTGATGATCTGTATGGTTCTAAAAAAGCAGTTTGTGCAGCCGGGACCATGCATCGACATAGTTCTGACTGCTGCCCACTTTGACCTTGTCTCCTCTACCCTTCTGTTTCCACTTCCCTGTCTTTAAAAAAATTAACATCCAAGGCAATCAAGCTGCCCAGTTGATGTAGGATCAGGACAGGAAGGCTGGTGGGTATGACGTGTGGAAGGTGGTCTTACTGCTGTCAGACACAGGTCTGGGGTAGCTTGAGGTCCTATGGTCTGATGAGTCTACCATGGCCATTTTCTTTACGTTAGGCCCACCTGAGACAGGTGGCCTCTCCCTCCTATCAGGAGGGACTGTAAACAGAATGAGTTTACAGTAAGAGTCAAGGGACCAGAAGGTCCCCGTCACACACACACTCTGCCTTCTTACTCTGTCCAATTGCTCACTGTGATTTTGCCAGGAGATAACCTAAGAACACAGGACTAAGCAATCACTGGAATGTCAACTTCTAGTTCTACCACGAGATAGCAGGGTGGCCTGTGGCCTTCCTTGAGCAGTGTTCTCTGTGGGCATTTGATTCTTGATTAGCCTCAGGTAGAATGGATGGCTGGGTGGAGAAGGCAGGTGGGTACTGGGTCACCCAGGTAAATTAAAGTTAAACAGGATTTTACAAACGTGGGGTGGAAGAGAGAGGAATGAGAGCTCAGCTGGCAGGAGGACCAGGGTCACCAGTGGGATGTCTGGCTTTCTTGAGTGACCAAGTACAGATAGAAAAGCTTCTAGAATGCTGTGGAACTCACTTACTGCTCTGAGGAGGTAAGAAGGAAATGGGACCAAATACAAGGCTTGTTTCTGGAAGATGTGGGTCTTGGGAACTCCTCTTTGTGCATCTGTTAATGGGAGTAATGGATACACAAAACCACCCAGTCCATCATGCTTCCAAGCTGACTCCTCCAAGTCTGGTTTCCCTTGATGGCTTTCCCAGTGGTCCCATCACTTCTGCTGCCTGCTAGACTTTCCATCACACCTTTGTAGCTCATGCTGCACTTGACTGGAGGAAATCAAGTCAAGGATATCATGGTGACAGTTGAAGGGATACAGGAATAATACAGTTAGTGCACAGACTCTTTAAAAAGACACTATTTTTTGCTTAATAGAGAAATTTTTCTAAGTTTTTCAAAATTTTTCAAAGTTTGTTAAGAGACATTTTAAAAATACTTATTTATTTATTTAGATGGAGTCTCACTTTGTCACCCAAGCCAGAGTGCAGTGGCATGATCTTTGCTCACTGCAACCTTCGCCTCCCGGGTTCAGGCGATTCTGTGGCCTCAGCCTCCTGAGTAGCTGGGACTCCAGATGTGCACCACCACACCCAGCTAATTTTTGTATTTTTAGTAGAGATGGGGTTTCACCATGTTGGCCAGGCTGGTCCTGACCTCAAGAGGTCTGCCCGCCTCGGCCTCCCAAAGTACTGGGATTACAGGCGTGCCTCACGGTGCTTAGCCCTGTTAAGAGACATTTAAAAAGATAAAAATAAACGGAGAGAAAGCCATGTTTGTGGATAGGAAGACAATGTCACAAACATGTTGGACTCTCCCAATTTCATCTGTGTACTTAATTTAGTTCCAGTCAAAATGCCAGCAGATTATTTTGTGGAACTTGATAAGCTGATTCAAAGTTTATATAATAAAATAAAAATTCTGAGTAACCAGTATACAACTACCAGAAATGAGGACTTACCACAAAGGTAGAAAATTCAGCAAACTTGAACTGGTACAAGGACAGATAAATTGACCAATGAACAGATGAAAGTGCAGAACAGACCAGCACATGCTTGGAGCTCTGGTGCCAGACAAAACAGCCCAGGTCAGTAAGGGAAAGAGGAGCTGCCTCATAAATAGAACTGAGGTTTGCCAGCTAGAAAAGTTCAATGGATCCCTTTTATAACACATGCCAACATCAGTTCCAGATGGACCAAGGATGTCAATGTCAAATACATTCTTAGTAGAAAACCTGGGTGCATACGTTTTTCTGTTTTTTTTTTCTTCCTGTCTTCTGCTCTTCTGTTTCTCTTTTCCTGCCTTACTGTGGATTTATTTATCATTTAGGGGAAACTCTGTCTTTATTTATTGATAGTATTTTTGAGTATATCCCTTCCTGTAGTTTTTTTAGTCCTTGCCCTTGGTATATACGTAACCTGTCATTATTTATGGCTACTTGTATTGTTTTATCACTTGGAGTATAGCATATAAATCTTACTTCAATTTAAGTTTCTTCACCCTTCCCATTTTTAAAGTACGATTGTTGTAAGTATCTTATCCATTTATGGTGAGTACCACATGTGATGATGTCTGCTTGTTTCTCCAACTATCAAAAGTGACTTAAAAAAACTCATGAGAGGAATGAACTTTAATACTAACCCTTACTTTGACTCATTTGAACATTCTTCTTTCCTTTTGGAAGTTCCGAATCTTATGGTTTTCATTCTGTTTAGAAAATTTCCTTTGGCCATTCCCTGCCAGGACATTTGCAAACAACAAAACTTCTTAGTTTTCCTTCATCTCTGGATTTCTTTATTTTTCCTTCATTCCTGAAGGGTATTTCTGCAGGATCTAGAATTCACAGTTGACAGTTCTTTTCTTTAATTACCGGAAGCATGTGCCCACTTCTTTCTGGCCTCTTTGGTTTGGGTCTCTTTCGAAGAACTGAAGATAGGTGGATTCTCAGAGAAGCTGTCATTTTAAATGACACTAAGATAGAGAAAACAGTGCCAGGTAAATCATGATGCACTGTGGGTGAAGAGAGGTATGCACAGATTTCAGAAATGTAGCTCCGTGAGAAAAGGCAACTGGGGACTGGGCACATGAGGGCCTCGAGGAGCGGTACCTCCAGCCCTAGAATGGCTACATGGTCGGCCCAGGGTGTGCAGAGCTGCAGGTGGGCTGGAGACGGGGTGCATGCAATGAGTCCTCAGCAGGGGACCCCTTCCTGCCGGCCTCCTACGTAGGAAGCCCCGGTAATGTGATAGTGAATGAGACACAGCCTCACCTCTGAGGCACCCAGACACGGTTCCAGCAGAGTGTGCTACTAGCCATGTGCTAGGTAGAGCAGGGTCCGTGGCCACTGAGGGCCGCCATATGAGGGAATCAGGGAGCAGACTGCTCTTGAGTGCTTTAGAGGGCTTCATGCCCTGGGTAGGGCTTTTGTGATTCTGTGGGCTCTCCAGTCCTTTGAGCTTGAGCGTCGCACTCGACTCGTGGTAAATATCATCAGCAACTTAGTTAGAATATTTAGCCACTCCCCTCAGTTTTATGTTTGTCATATACAGGCTTTCACAAACCATTTTCTTTTTTCTTTTTCTAATCATAACATTCCATTCCTAGGATAGGTTTGTTAGTTTTCATTTCACTGGGTTGTGTTTTTGATTTTTGTTTGTTTGTTTGTTTGTATTTTTGAGACAGAGTCTCACTCTGTTGCCCAGGCTGGAGTGCAGTGGCGTGATCTTGGCTCACTGCAACCTCCGCCTCCCAGGTTCAAGCGATTCTCCTTCTTCATCCTCCTGAGTAGCTGAGACTACAGGAGTGCGCCACCATGCCCGGCTAATTTTTGTATTTTTAGTAGAGACGGGGTTTCATCATGTTGTTCATGCTGGTCTCGAACTCCTGACGTCATGATCTGCCTGCCTCAGTCTCCCAAAGTGCTGGGATTACAGGAGTGAGCCACTGCACCCGGCCTTCACTGGGTTGCTTTTTTTTTTTTTTTTTTTCCCTGTTCTATTTCATTCTCACGTGCTTTCCCATTGGTTTGTGGTTTTGCTTTTGCATCAGTTTCCTTCTGTAGGTTGAGGCTATGTAATATACCAAGACCCTGGTCCTGGGACTGAGGGATCAGTTCTGAGGGATGTTTGGTGCTTCTACAGTTCTTTAGCCTTTAATCTTTCTGTAGAATGCCAATGAGACTCCTCCTTCTAGGACAGCTGGGAGGGTGAGGAAGTCCTCAGTGAATGTTGGTCATCAGGAAAACCTTGGTGGATGATGGGCAGGAGGGAAGCTTCAGCAGTAGGTCCCCCTCCCTGAACTGCTGGTTAGAGAGAGGCTTGGGTGCTGTAGAGAAGAAGGTCTTTTATACAGTGCTGTGCATTCTAAGTGGCTGGTCTTTGGGGAAAGAAGACAATGTAGAGTTAAAATCAGGACAATTTGGTGTATTTGAGCGAAGGTCTTTCTGATCTCCCAAGTGTTTGTTCCCTCCTTCCCCTCAGAGCAAAAATGGTTATTTCTTAAGTTTATTTCCTATGAGACAGGAGTAATTGTGGGCAGAGGGTCTGATGAGAGCTTCAAGCATTGCCCAGTTCTGTCCCAGGACAGCCCTCTTGGAGAGAAAACCACCTGTGGCAGAGACTATGGATTGCTGTAAATTATCTTATTAATTGGAACATCACTTGTTATATTGGAGCAATTTTAGCACGTTCAAAGCTTTGCTGGAAGGCCCTCCAAATGCCGATACAACCTGCTGGCATTTCAACAGCGCTGGTGGCCTTTGTATTCGTGAGGTTTGGACTCAGTGGAATGGAGCTGGGCTCAATAGCACCTTCAGGGTCCAGAAGCCAGTGACATGGTGCATGACCGTGGAGATGCTGCCCATGAAGAACATAGAGCCGGCCTGAAGGAGAATGGCACCACCAAAAACCAGCAGGTTGAGAATGAGACCCTTGCATCAGCAAAGTGAGTAGCCTACCCATTGGGCATGGTACGAATCAGAAACCTTAGTGAAACAAAACACAAAGAGGAACGCAGTAAGGATTTGGAAAGCTGAAATGTGCCCCACTCAGAGCCTCGGCAGCTTGCTCCAGAAGCCGCTGGACTGGAAGTGAGGAGAATCGGGACCAAGAAGGAAGGCAGGTGAAGCCGCATCATCCGCCACCTCTGGCTGACTCAGGGCCCCATGAGATGCAGGTTTTCTGGCACAATTGGCTCTCCTGGAGTCCTGCCTCAGGCTGGTCAGAATTCCCATGCTCCAAGAGTTGAAAGGGACACAGTAGAAAGTCTGTGTGGTCTCCTCAAAAGCCACATGCCTCATGTCAGTTTTCATTTCTTTCTTGTCGCGATGGACCTTTGGAGTGCTTGCCAGGGACCAGGCCCTGCTGTGAGCACCTTTCATGCCTTAACTTGGCAGATTCCCTGAGAACTCTGAAGTAGGGCCTGTGTCACTCTCCTGCCATTTACAGAGAGGCTGCATCTCCCCAAACCATACACCTCGTGTGAGGCTGAACTGTGACTCCCTGCACTCCCTGCACGTTCCTATGCTGAATGAAGCCTTAACCAGAACCCCAGGATGTGACTGTGTTTGGAGAAAGGGCCTTTACAGTGGTGACTGGTGAAAGTGGTCCCTTAGGGTGAGCCCTTATCCAACGTGACTGGTGTCCCTGTAGAAGGGGGGCGATCAGGACGCAGACACACAGAGAGAAGACCATGTGAGGACACAGGGAGAAGACGGCCATCTGTGCACCGAGGAGAGAAGCCTCGGGAGAAACCGGCCCTGCCAATGCCTTGATCTTAGACTTCCAGCTGCTAGACTGGGAGGGGATAAATTTCTGTTGGTTCAGCCACTGTGTGGTGTCTGTTATAGCAGCCCAAGCTGACTAATACTCCCAGTTCGTGGAACACCAGGATTCCTCTTAACTTGCAGAGCTGTGGACAGAGTGAAAAGGAATGAAGTTGTGCTAATGAGCTAGAGGTGGGAAACCCAAGAATCGCGTTTGAGTCCTGCGCCAGCTGGGTGATGTGTGTGTTTTCCTCGGCCTCCTCACAGGTGTGGATAGACAAGAGTGCACACCTTTAGGAGTTGTTCCGAGGGTCAAGTAAGCCCCCTGAGCACCACACAGGTAGTCACTATTAGTAAAATAGTGATAATTTGTGAAGATAACTTACGTTTTCTGAACAAAGATAAAATGCATTCTGAGTCTCTGTTTATATTTACTGCAATGAGAATACATCTTCTTGTTAACTGAGTGAAGGGTTTAACTGAAGCTAAGGTTTCGAATTCTTACCTAACACAGGGTTCCCAATGTTGCCTTCCTCATTGCTCACAGGATGCTTTAGAAATACTGGGCACAGCACTACCTGGTTAGGGATCTGGCTAGAGTCTGACCAGTGATATTCTCTCAAAAGCAGTAGTCTTCCAGTTTCAGACACTACATGAGAAACCCCCATTAGCTGCCTGTGCTCCCTGGCACATGGGCTGGGGGGCATGAGCGATGCAGATGCCCCGAGTGCCACAGGGGTTCTTAGAGAGGCTGGTTCTCTAAGGGTATCTTTGATTCTACTCAGGTCCATTGAAATCTGCCACACTGAATAAGGTTTTCAAGTCATGGTAAGAGACTTCTGAGATTACAGGGGAGGTTTTCCCCCCTGGGCCTTATGTGATTTAGACTTCCATGGTGCAGTCATTGATATAGTTTGGATATTTGTCTCCTGCATGGGGGCAGATACTTCATGAAGGTTTGGTGCTGTCCTCATGTTAACGAGTGAGTTCTCACTGTTAGTTCACATGAGAACTGATTGTCAAAAAGAGCCTAGCACCTCCCCTCCTCTCTCTGTCTCTCTCCCACTCTCTCTCTCTCTTGCCTTCCTCTCACCATGTGATGCCAGCTTCCCTTCACAAGTCCAGTGGGAGTGGAAGTAGACAGGAGTGCACCGGCATGGGGTGGTTAGGCCAGGGTGAGGATGTGCAGAGTGCACATCAATGAGAGCTTCCTGAGGCCCTCACCAGGTGCAGATGCTTCTTCTACAGCCTTCAGAACCGTCAGCCCAATAAACTTCTCTTTAAAATAAATTGCCCAACCTCGGGGGTTCCTATATAGTAGTGCACATGTACTCAGACAGTGGTTGTAGGACAGAGTGATGATCCTGGACCAGTACTCCTCGGGGCTTCATCTGTCAAGCCACCAGGCTAAAGTGACCTTTCCTTAGAAGGGCTGTGGCAAAGTTCAGCACGTGTCATCTGTGTCACATGTGCCGTTTCTAGTGGAAAGCCAGATTCTCTGGGAATTCTGCCTGAAAACAGAAAACATCAAGACTTCCTGTCCTGTGGACCAGTCCAGTTATGAGACTGGAATTATTCTGCAGGCTAAAGATTTGGAACCAGGCATCTTAGGTACAGCCTTTTCGTCGGCATAGACCCTGGCCGGTATCATCTTGAGCAGCCTGAACCTTTCTCTGACCACTGTCCACTCCCGTGTGGACGTGGTGTATGCGTTATGGTAACCTCCACTCTCCATCATGATAATCAGCCCAGGGCGCTCAAAGCCACTTATGCGGGTTCTCTCTCTGCTTGTGAAGGGCAAATACTTCCTGTTTGTGGGTTTTTGTTTTTGTTTTGTTTTGGTTCAGCATAAGGAAGGCTTCCCTGAGGAGGGTCAAATGGCTTTTTTTCTTTTCTGATGCTGCTTTGCATACCTTCACCCTGGCCTGACCGCCCTGTGCTGGTGCGTTCCTGTCTATCTCCACTCCCACTGGACTGGAAGCAGCTTTGAGGCAAGGATCTTGTGTCACTGAGTCCGTTTCCTGTTGCAAGTAACCAGTCCCAACTCAAGTTGGCTAAAGGAAAAAGAAAGGAGACAATGTAACTGTTCGCAGAGTCGAAGGGTGAAAGCTATCGAGTGTCCAGGGACAGGTGAATGGATAAACAAAATGTGATCTATGCATGCAGTGGAATATTACTCAACCTTTAAAAGGAAGGACATTCTGACATGCGCTACAACATGGAAGAACTTCAGGGACATTGTGTTTATTGAAGTAAGTCAGTCACAAGAAGACAAAGAGTCATTGAATTCATACATACAGAAAGTGGGATGGTGGGGACTGGGGTGGAGGATAGGAAATTATTTCAATGGGGACAGAGTTTTAGTTTTGTAAGATTATAAAGTTCTGGAGATGGTGGTGGTGGTTGTATGAAAAAGTGAATGTACTTGATGCTACGGCACTGTACACTTAAACATGGTTAAGATGGTAAATTCTGTTATGTATGTCTTATCACAATTTGAAAAACACAATGAAGCTCACTGAGCAGCTGTGAGTGGCTGTGGTCTCAGATTTGGTTTCAGGAGGACTCCTTGGTTACTCGGGGGGTGGGTCTCTCTCTCTCTGTCTCTCTCACACATTTCTTTCCAGCGGCTCCCTAAGCCCTGATTTTCTCAGCTGTGTGTTGGCTCTGTCTGCAGGCTTGCTGTGGTCTCTAGGCAGCCTCAGTAGCTCTACCTCAGTGTCATCTTTCTTTAAAGTCTAGAAGGAAGGAAGTCGTTTGTTTTCTTGAGAGCTCAAACCAAAGCACATTTTTTACAACTCCCATCCCTTGTAGGTTGCTAAGGGACTGTGTGTCCCTGGAGGAACTGGCCTCACTTAGTGCATCCCAAGTGTAAAAACTGCTTTGGAAACACTCACTATGAAGAAAAACCCTGTTTTCACTGTTTCAACATTAGAATTCTCTACACAACACCAACTAAATTGAGAAATGTGTTTTCTTTCCAGTCTGATCAAAACCTTGAATATAAATGGGACATCTTCAAAGAGTAAGAGAAAATAGAGCTCCAATTGTAATGAACTATTGCTTCTACATTTTCTACTTCCTTTTGTGTTGTTGCTTAAAAGGAAGACTGTGGCACAGTCTTTTTTGAAGGGGATAATTCCAATTGTGGATGAGAATGTCATAAAAGGGTCACCCGGCTTTTAGTGGACAGGATTCCCATTTCGGCCCTGGCTGGTGCAATTCTGGCTTCACTGTGGGAAGAAGAACCTTGCTTCCTTTAAAAAGACAGAAAGAGTTTATCCTTTTGAGAGCATTTCTCATATTTGCTGAAATCAGTTGACCTTAAGCTATAGAACAAATTTTGTATTATTTGTATTATGTTGACATCAGGATTTTAAAAAGAAAAGGTTAAACACCAAGAAAGTACATATTTATTCATTTGTGGATTTTTCATCATTTTTGTTTGTAGAGTATCTGTAGGACTTTGATTCTCATCAGAAACCATGAAAATGCTTTTTCAGTGTATTGGGATTGTCACTAATTAATTCTCACATCTGGCTGCCTGCCATCTTCTCTTTGCTTTCAAGAAGGTTGGTTAAATGACCTGATTGTTCATAGACAAAAAACAGAAGAATTATAGGATAAGGACTTTTTTTTTTTTTTTTTTTGAGATGGAGTCTTGCTCTGTTGCCCAGGCTGGAGTGCAATACCATGATCTCGGCTCACTGCAACCTCCATCTCCCGGGTTCAAGTGATTTCTGGCTAAGTTTTGTATTTTTAATAGAGACGGTGTTTCACCATGTTGGCCAGGCTGGTCTCAAACTCCTGACCTCAAGTGATCCACCCGCCTCGGCCTCCGAAAGTAAAGATAAGGACTTAAAAAAAAAAAAACAAAATAAAACAAACAAAAAAAACCCTAATCTCTACTGAGGTAACTCCAACACAAAGTCTTGCTTTTCTAAATTAGAATTTAAAAATTCTTAGCTAAATAAACCCTAGAAATCGTCTTAATTTGATCCCAATTGAAGTGAGTCTGTAAATGAAGATCCTGAGGACCCCAGGGGTTGACAGTGTGCCCGGCACCCCATAGTTTATGGCAGAAGAGCTCAGGCTAGAACTTGGAGATCTGAGATCTGAGCTGTCTTCCGCCAGTTGCCCACCTAGAAATGTAATGGAAGAAGGATACGAGAGATTTGATGTTCCATTTTTTTTAGAACTCTTTCAAATAATGGAAAAAGAAACTTTCTATTTAACTGCATAATAATCCCGGGATGTGACTAGGAGGGAGGAAAGAATGGAGATAGATAAATAGATAGATATTCTCACTCACTTCGGAAAGTTTATTGTGAATATGCCTATGTATTTATGGACCAAAGATTGAGACTGCATTTTTAGGTAGTTAACATAACTCAAGGTTCTTCACTTGGATAGGAGACTATAATATTGACCTCAGCTAAATTTATTTTATTTTTCGTTAAAGGTGACATAAAACATTCAAAGGCAATTTGTAGTTATTAACTAATTGATGTATGAGTGAATAATTTTTATGCCTTATCAGGAACACAGGAAATTAGGAACACAGGAAAATGTTGATTTTGTTTTTAATGTCACATGTCCTGATTTTTTGCTAAGTAAGTTATGGTTCCTGCATCTATGATAAGAGTCACACCCTAAGGATGAAATTTGATGTTTGGATCCCTCATGAAAGTTTAATATGTTTGACAACTCCTTACACATTTAGGTTGCAGGTCTTTGGCCTGACTTTAAGGCTTCGGAAGAGGGAGCCAGTGGCCCTGCCTGAGCCCTGTGGCTTTCTTTTCTTCCTGTTAACTTATATGTCATGTAAATAGTGGCCATTGGAAAATGAGTGGTATCCAGCTTCCCACAGAAGCCTGGATGAGAGCGTAAAAATAGATCGTTTGGAAAAGGGCCCATGACCCTCTGTCACCCTCGTTCTGGGTAAAGGAAATGAAGGAAGTGGAAGCCGAGAGGAGAGGAGCATAGACATTCCTGAGGTCCCAGAAGGATGGGCACGCGCCTCCCAAGTTCTAGCCCAGCCCCCGGGGCTGCCCCACAGCAGCAGCCTTCCTGGCCACCTCACCCCCGCAGGGCACCAGGGACACCAGCTGCTTAGGCGGAATACCAGAAAGTGAGATGAATGTTGTTTCCACACACTAACGGTATTATGCCTCCTGCTCCGGGTCTGAGCAGCAAAGGGAAAATGTGAGAATATTGTGGGAATGAAGGGCAGAAGGAGGCCGAGCCAGCAGCGTGCCTGGAACTAAAAGGAGCATCTGTTCAGGGCCCAAGATGGTTTCTGGTTGGCAGGGGTGTGCTGGCGTGCACACGGTCTAAACAGCATCCCTGTGTGGCCTCTGGAGCCTCCCACACTGTGGAAACACATCTTCGTAAGGGAGGGGTGCATGGCCTCAGTAAGGTGGCTTTTGCCTTAGAAGAAGTTGGCCTGCCCCGGAAAACCCTCCATGTAGTTGCTTTGAAGGACAATTATGCTCACTGTGGTGTCCTTATGTCTCCAACTCTGAAGCAGAGAGACGGGCTACCAGAGGCACAGGGCTGTGGAAGGCCTCCCTGCCACATTCTCGCTCTGCTAGGAACAGCGGGGTTAATGCCTCCACAGATGCCCCTGTGCAAGACGGTGCAAATCCCATCTGCTCCTCACCCTGTCATCCCCACCCTGGGCCACCTCCTGGGCTCTTGTAGGTGCAGAGCTGAGGATACAGGCACCTGATCCCCCCACAACAAGGAGCTCAGCCCACGTCCTGTCCTCGTTTTTAACATTGCTAAAAATGTTCATGGTAGTTTAACCGTGAACATCAAATGTACAAGTTAAACAACAACAACAGTTCTGCCTGTCCTTATGCTGAGCACGTTTCTAGAAATGAAGTGAACTCATGCAAAAGGGTTTGCAGTAGGTAGATCATCCTCACTTGACTGGCGCCTTTGACTAAGGTTTTTGGTGCACTTCCCCCAGTCCTGCCGGCTCCTGTTCTGGGTTTGCTAGATGCCCAGCAGGGATAATGCAGAGGAGCACTTAGAAAGGGACCCAGGCTCCCACTGTCTCACTCTCCTCTCCCGTTAAGCATGGGCACATCTTGAGGAGCTGTGCAGACCTAAGGGAAGTGGAGAGGGTAGGTGCTGAGCACAGCGCCTGCAGGGTGTGCAGACCTAAGGGAAGTGGAGATGGTAGGTGCTGAGCACAGCGCCTGCAGGGTGTAGGTTCTGTGTAAAGTGTAGCTGCTGTCAGCATCTTCTTTACTGTCTGCCATCCCGGTCACTGAAACTAGTAGTGACTCCACTGACCTGAAGATGTGACCCTCACCCAACTTATCTGGGAATGCCAAGGCCCATCTAATAAGTGGATTAATTGCTGTGACATTGAGCTGTGTGGCACTCTGTTAGTTGACTTGCATCTCTGAGCACGGGCAAGGACCAAGGACCTGCAGGAGAAATGGCCCAGGAAGCCCAAGTCTCCCTGTTCTGAAGTCCTTGGGATAAACATGGAATCTGATGCTTTGAGCAGCCGCTTCTCCAAAGAAAGGGTTAAGTCCTGTCACCCGGTCAGGAACTGGTCTGACAGAGGGAACTACACAGCCAGGGTGCCCCAGAGTTGGTGCTAATTGAATGATAAACAAAGCCACTTTCATGGGAAGTGCTGGGCTTGCTGTTTTCTGGGACAAGCACTGTGATAACAGGAACAAAGTGGATTTTATTTTCCTTCAGCCTCTTCTCATTTGGTGAAATTCCCTGGCGCCATAGGAGTGCATTGAGGGCTTCTGAGTCATGGCATGGGGTCTTCTAGAGCCTTGAGGCATGGGGACCGTTAACAGGGATGTGAAGCACCAGATATTGCCCCCGTGGCTTTGTGGGGACCACTAAGAGCAATGTCAGTCATAGAAACAGGTACTGTGTGCTGTGCTGCGTTATGTGCTCCTCTCTTGTATGACTCTTTGAAAGCTCAACCAACCAACCATAAGGTGGGCATATTAAATTTGATTAATTAACATTTTTTTTATTCCAAAGTTCCGTGCTGCTCCTTGGCATGAGACCCTAGGAACTGATCAACCAACCGTCCACCTACTCCTCCCAACCAGACCCCTGAGCAGTATTTCCACGTCATGCTCTGAACTTCCCCCTCTAACCTCTAAGCCTTTACTAGTTCATTCATTAATTCATAATGTGAATGACCTGGAGCTCTTACGGGTGCCGGCCCAGTGCTGGGGATACAGAGGTGAATGGCAGGGGTGGCCCCTGCCCCATAAGCAAAGAACCCATGAGGTGGTTGTGTCAGATGCCACCCATCCTTCCCAAAGGGCATCCATCAAATGCCACTTGCTCCAGGAAGCCTTCAGACGAAGCTCCCTCCAGATTAAGCAAGTCTCCCTGTGGGTCCTCCTGCAGCTCAAAAGCTGTACCTCACATGCTCCTCCATGCAGTAGTAATTTGCACATGGTCTCATCTAGCTGACACAAGCAGGACACGCAGGCACTCCCTGTTTTGCTTTTGTTTCTCTCTTCCGTTCTCCCGCTGGTCTAGGCCATGTTAGTGGAAAACTGGTGCCCAGTAAAGACATTTTATTTTTTTAAATTTTTATTTTTTGAGATGGAGTTTTGCTGTCTCGCCCAGGCTGGAGTGCAGTGGCACGATCTCAGCTCACCACAACCTCTGCCTCCCAGGTTCAAGCGATTCTCCTGCCTTAGCCTCCTGAGTAGCTGGGATTACAGGCATGCACCACCACACCCAGCTAATTTTTGTATTTTTAGAAGAGACGGGGTTTCACCATGTTGGCCAGGATGGTCTTGAACTTCTGACCTCAGTTGATCCCCCTGCCTCGCCTCCCAAAGTGCTGGGATTATAGGCATGACCCACCTCACCCAGCCCCAGTAAAGACATTTTAAATGGAAAAGAAATACAGACAAACATAAATGGAGATAAGTAATCTTAGTACTGGGAATAGAAGTGAGGGTGCAGAGGGATGATTTTAAACCCCATGCATCTTTGTTTTTCTATCCCAGCTTTCATAGAAAGAAATAATAAATTCACCAAACACTTATTTTAGAACATTTCCTGTGGGCCATACTGGGAGGAGGGGCAGTCAGTCACATAACTGCATCTGTTCTACGGATTTACAGGTTAGTCATAGCAGGAGACATGCACATGCATTCATGACACAGACTGAGCATTTGCTAGGCCTGGCCTTGAGATGGTCATGATATTTACAGTTGGGTGCAACAGACACACCATTCCCAAGGATCTTATAGTATGTTCATACAAACAAAACATTAGTACTGGGCTTTTCTGTAATGGAAACATTATTAAATGTTGAACACATCTGTGCAAAAATTGGTGTCCCATCCTTTCCCCCAAAATGGACAAGGCACTGTGTTTCAGACTTTGTATTTGATTTTCAGAAGTTTTACTATTAAGTGCTTGTGTTTAGTTTTCTTTTTATTTATCCTCCTTAAGTTTTTTGTTTGTTTGTTTTGTTTTTTAACTTGTGGTTTGATTTCTTGAGTCTTTTGGGAAATTCTCAGTATGTTTATTTTCCAATATTGCCTCTGCCTCATTCAATTTCTCCACCACTTCTTGGACTTCAATTATACATATGTTAGAATTTTTAAGAATCATATCTCATGTCTCACCGTCTTTTGTGTATTTCTTATTCTTGTTCCTCTTTGTGTTTCAGACTGCATATTTTCTTCCTATTTTTCTCCCAGTTCACTCACAATTTCTTCTGCTGTGTTTAGTCTGCTGATAAAATCATGAACTGAATGCTTAATTTCATTTATTTTGTTTTAGAGTTCTAGATTTTCTGTTTGCATATATACATATATATGTGTGTGTGTGTGTACATATATATGTTCTAGAGTACATGTGCACAATGTGCAAGTTTGTTACATATGTATACATGTGCCATGTTGGTGTGATGCACCCATTAACTCTCCACTTACATTAGGTATTTCTTTTAATGCTATCCCTCCCCACTCCCCGCAGAATGGTGATCATTAAAAAGTCAGGAAACAATAGGTGCTGGAGAGGATGCGGAGAAATAGGAACACTTTTACACTGTTGGTGGGAGTGTAAACTAGTTCAACCATTATTGAAGACAGTCAGGTGATTCCTCAAGGATCTAGAACTAGAAATACCATTTGACCCAGTGATCCCATTACTGCGTATATACCCAAAGGACTATAGATCATGCTACTATAAAGACACATGTACACGTGTGCTTATTGCAGCACTATTCACAACAGCAAAGACTTGGAACCAACCCAAATTTCCATCAATGATAGACTGGATTAAGGAAATGTGGCACATATACACCATGAAATACTATGCAGCCATAAAAAAGGGATGAGCTCATGTCCTTTGTAGGGACATGGATGAAGCTGGAAACCATCATTCTGAGCAAACTATTGCAAGGACAGAAAACCAAATACAGGGCGGGGAACATTATTTGATTATTCTTAATGGACTTCAGTTCTTTGATGAAATTCTCTTTGCTTCTGGTTTTTTAAACATTCTGTTCAGTTATTTTAATATCTGTGGCTTTTAACATCAATTTTTGAACCAGCTGTGGGTGTTTTTTCTGTGTGTGGGGTGGTGACAGTCTCGGTTTTCATTTGTCATGTTTCCTGCCATTGATGATCAGTTTTTTAAAATTAAATATTTGATACTGTATTTTTAAAGTACAAAGTCAGGCTCTGGGTGGGGGAGGCATGTTCTTCAGAGAAGATATAATTTTTCTTACAGGCTACTTAGATCCAGTCATGGTCCTCTTGTTTCTAGTTTGTAGCCCTTCAGGGGTCTTACCTTGAAACCTTGTGGTGTTTGCAAAGCCCCCTCTTCCTAGGTACATCTTGAACTGCTGTTTTTGGTTACTTAGCATCTGCTAAGACACTGCCACAATCCCTGCTGATCTTTTTAGCTTCATAGCAGCTGGCTTTGTCTTGGTTACTGGGCATTGGGCCCTGCACCTCTGCCACTTAGGACTCAGAAATGCCTTGAGGGGAAACGTGCTCAGAGTGTTTGACTCTGTCTCTGCAGTCCTCATTTTTCTGAGACCTTGGCACTTCCAGAACTGGCTGCCTTGGTAGCTCTGAACTCAAAACTTTATCTCCCCAGAACAGTGTGATCACCATTGCTAGTTTGCGAGTGGCCCCTATACCACATGCATCCAAATGGGTCAACGTCTGAGAAGGAAAAATGGCCATGGATGGCCTGCTCCCTTCCCTGGAGGTTTTGGCCCAGTGAGCCCTGGCTGCCTTGGGAGATCTGAATGGGTTCAAACTATTGTTGTTAGTATTTTGTGTAGCTTTCGTAATTGTCCTCAGTGGAAGTGTAATTCCTGCATTGTAGCTGAAAATTAACGTGCTCTTTGTAGTACTGGCTTTGAGCTGTTGCAGCTGATGTGGCAATCTTTGATAGATAAGGGTTTACAGAATGAGTTGTAGGGAAAACAGCATCATTTGGAAATCTCTAAATTTCAATACCCTCTCCAGGAGATGAATAATATGGACTTTTTTTCTACGTTAATGTTCTCTTACAATCCTCACTTGTTTTGAAACAGAAAACAAAATGACCGGTATTTCTAATAATATTATTTTACTGACTGTGGTAGATTTATCCATTTCTTGAAGCCTGGTTTAAAAAAAGAAAAAAAAAGGCAAGGTGTTTTAAATATCCAGAAATAATGCAGCTACTGGGCGAGAGGAATGTGCCTGGGCTCAGGCATGGGACACAAGCAGGTTTGCATTCTGGCCCACCTGCGAGGGCGGCCTCTGCGCCCCATGGTGTGGCCTGTGCAGCAGCGAGGTTGACCTGGAAAGCACCAGCATGGGTTTCTGCCCTCATAGCGCTCAATGTCGATGGCCCAGTTACCAGCTGGGGACCAAAGGAAGGTGGAGGACACCTAGGCCGCCCGGCTGCTGCAGGGCCTGCACTTACGGTCTTTATGGGGAGAAGTCGCCTGCTGGTTTGCAGAGGAAAGGCCATGCTGATTCTAAAGTGAGGTGCAGCCTAGATCATGGGGTGGAGAGGGGGACCCCCCTTTGTGGGGGACGGGGCTGGAAGGACCAGCCCAGGGGGCCCAATGTGTGTCTCCCCACATGACTGAAGGGATGCCAGTGCTGACCAGCTCGTGGTAATGGGCTGGACACTGTGTGGCGGACTGAGTTAGGTCACTTTATTTTTGGGAACAGTGATGGGTGAGAATAAACCCATGCTTGGGGTCACAGGGCTGGCCGCCTCCTCCAGCCTGTTACGGGTAGTGATGTCATGTTCAGTATGGCCATGGATGATAGAAAGTCTCAAAGTCAACACTGTTTCTTGTGGAACATGCAAAAGTGGCAGAGATTATGACTTCTCCAGTCCTACAACTGAGGTCTCTCTGCTTTCTGTGTTCCCGCTACAGAACCACGAGGCTGCCCTGAGACGCTCAGTCACACTGTGGGGATGTCAGAGAGCCCCATCGGACCCAAATCCATGATGCTCCGGGCCGACGCGCCCTCAACGCCCTCCTTTCAGCAGGCTTTTGCTTCTTCCTGCACCGTTTCCAGCAACAGCCCCGGGCAGAGGAGAGAGGGGTAAGAAGATGGATCTTTAAACTTGGCACAACCTCCCCAAAGACACAGAATGCTGAGAGGCGTGTGGGACCAGTGGGGGCTTGCTCTTCAGAGAAGCTGAAGCTAGACCAGGCAGGGATTGGCCTGAAGATGGGGTGGGGCAGGGGACCAGGGCTGTGTGGTGACATATGAAAAAATATAGGGACATACAGGAAATAGAGGAAAAATCAGTCTTAGAAGGATTCTGGTTAACAGAAAGACCGGGGGGTGGGAGGGGGTGGGTATTAACAGGAAAAAATGGCCTATTTCTGCTTCAGAAAGATACTGCCCCTGAGGAAATTCATATGTGAGACCATTCCTCTTGCTCAGAATAGGAATAAGTTTCTGTATGCTTTTTTGTATGGACACATAGCTCCCTATTTAACTTTTTAAATTCTACCTCCATTCTCCTTAAAATAAAAGAGGAGCCCTCATCTAAGGACATTATACATAGACTCTGTACCCATGAGTGTTCCATTGTTAGTGAAATATGTGTGTCACGTGGTGTGGTTTTAGCTGTCTTTCCATACTCATAAGTGGGTGGTAATTTCCAGTAGTCTTTGTCGTATCCGTTAATCAGCTGGTTCATCTAGCAAGCATGGATCGAGGACTGATGGTGTCTGGCAGATAAAGGACATGGGGCAGAAGGATCATGCTGCGAGGAGGAGGGGACCTGCAGTGAACCAGTGGCCCCACTGCAGGGGATGAATGTGGGTGGCATCCCTGCCTAGTGCTGTGGGACAAGACGGGAGGGCATTTCTACTCCCAAGGGCACATGTGTATGTGGCCGTAGGTGCTGGGCAAGGGCTGGGAAAAGGCTTCCCAATGGGTACACAGCTGAGCTGCGTGTTAAAGGAAGAAAGGGCCTTGACCCGGTGAAGATGCAGGAGGGAATGCGCAGGAGGGAAGGCGCAGGGGCCGAGGGAGCAGCATCTGTGCATGTGGAGGCCTTCGTGGGGTGGCTCCCCTGGGTGCCCTCATGCGGGCTGCAGCATCTGGGCATGAAGTGGGGGCTTGAAAGGCAGGCAGCATGAGCTCAGAGAGGGCCTTAGTGTACATAGTTTGGAAAATCCCTCCTGTGCTGCCTGGAGGGCCTCAGCACCCACTTTCCCATCCCTGTCTTCCCATGTGGGTGACGCTTGCTGTTCTTTAGGTGTCTCTTTGTACCTTACATGCTGTCTTGGTCGGCTTGTCTTTTGGACAGCTCCTCTTCTGCAGAACGCCAGTGGGTGGAGAGCAGCCCCAAGCCCACGGTCTCCCTGCTGGGGAGCGGCCGGCCCACCGGAAGTCCCCTCAGTGCTGAGTTATCCGGTACCAGGAAGGACTCCCCAGTGCTGTCCTGCTTCCCGCCGTCAGAGCTCCAGGCTTCTTTCCACAGCCATGAGCTGTCCCTAGCAGAGCCACCGGACTCCCTGGCGCCCCCCAGCAGCCAGACCTTCCTGGGCTTCGGCGCCGCCCCAGTGGGAAGTGGCCTTCCGCCCGAGGAGGACCTGGGGGCCTTGCTGGCCAATTCTCATGGAGCGTCACCGACCCCCGGCATCCCGCTGACAGCTACAGGGGCTGCCGACAATGGCTTCCTGTCCCACAACTTTCTCACGGTGGCGCCTGGACACAGCAGCCACCACAGTCCAGGCCTGCAGGGCCAGGGCGTGACCCTGCCCGGGCAGCCGCCCCTCCCTGAGAAGAAGCGGGCCTCGGAGGGGGATCGTTCTTTGGGCTCAGTCTCCCCTTCCTCCAGTGGCTTCTCCAGCCCGCACAGCGGGAGCACCATCAGTATCCCCTTCCCGAATGTCCTTCCGGACTTTTCCAAGGCTTCAGAGGTGGCCTCACCTCTGCCAGGTAGGTGTGTTTGCAGCGGGTGGGAGGGCCCCTCTGTCCATTCACTCAGGAAGGGAAGGGTTCAGACCTGCAGCTGAGCTGGCACATCTCTAGTGCTGGGCCGGGCACCTGGAGAGAAAATCCAGAGCCGTTGGGGTACTTTTCCATTTTCCTGGTCCAAAGCCAAGCACTGGCCCAGGCTTCTCATTCACTCTTCTTGGCTTCTGTGTTTGGCCACCTTGGATTCCTTCCAGTTGTAGAAAGTGCAGACATCTGCAGTGGTTCTATTTTCCGTTTCACTTGGGAACATGGCTTTTTGTAAATAACAAATTCCTTGTCAAATTAAATGAATTCATCCTAAAGGCAATTATGAAATATTTCAAGTGTATAAGAAGCAATGTGGTCTATGGGTTAAACAACACCAACTTTGCCCTCTGTTTCCTTGCTGCCTTCCTATGTATTCTTAAAAATATATTGGAAAGGCCCAATCCAAGCATCCTGTTGTGTTGTTTTGTGTTATAAAGCTGTCACTGCCTCATCTATCTCAGTCATTTCAAAGGCAGGGTTCCCTTTCCTTAGAACATCCCTCGCTTGCTTGCCCTTGCCATGGGATTTGGACTTCTGGGATCACAGCAGATGAGAGGTTGCAAGAAGAAAAGTGTCCATCATGGTCACTGTTTTTAAATTTTGCTTTACAGATAGTCCAGGTGATAAACTTGTGATTGTGAAATTTGTTCAAGACACTTCCAAGTTCTGGTACAAGGCGGATATTTCAAGAGAACAAGGTACGTGGGGAGGATGAGGGCCTCCCTGGGCATCTGCCATCCTGCCTGCTTCGCTGCCTTGTGTGAGGATGGGCCCCGCGGTGGGAACATCACGCAGCCGTGGCCTTGTTATGGATTGAGTTCGAGCAGGGCCCACACATTATTCCATGCCTCCTGGGGAAATGCTACAAACTTTACGTTTTTATAGGGAAACACTCACTACTAATGAGAGAGTTGGTGAGGAATGGGCCCCAGCCATGAGCATTCCAGCGTGTAGGGTGTAATTTCTGGCTGCTTGCACCAGCCAGTGGCTTACCAGTGATGCCAGCCCACAACTGCTGACTGTAAGGAGGAGACACACTCTCCTGCATCTCCATGAAACCACAGAGGACAGGGTGAGGAAGCAGGAGAGACACCCTGCTCTGAGAAGTCAGGGACTCTGTGTGTTCGTGAACACCTATATAAGCACTTAATAATGAGACCCGGTTGTGGACTTAACCGCATGCCTCACACACAAACCAGGCAGAGCATCTCTCTGCTTGTTATAGTGTCAGGCATTCTTTTTTAAATTTGAAATCGTTAATGTTAATTTTTGAGCAATAAATATTTGAATGTTTTGAGCATTACTTTTTACCGGAGCATGAATAGAAGAGATGTGGGAGAGGAAGGTTAGCAAGCTCTTCTGGGCAGTCTTACTTGGAGGCAGCCCCTGGGCAATGAGCAGAATTCACAGGGTGCTTCCCTTGGCTGTGGAATGGATGCGTGTCTCAGCTGAGTGTACCTTCCTCTGGATACCTCATTTTGGCAGTGCATAGAGTTTGGATATACCTCAGAAGAGATGGTGTGTGACTGGCACGGCAGGGCGGGGCCATGGCTCCAGTGCCTGGAAGACAGAGTCAGGATTCCTAGGGACCAAAGTGAATCCCAGTGGTCTCCTGGTGGTGGCTGGAGTGAGAGAGGGAATGGGTTGGTTTAAGGTGGTGAGAAATGACAAGCTGCCCGCAGTCAGCAGGAGACCCACTTGGCTCCTCTGTGCCTCTTTATCTCAACTTCAGAAGAAAATAAAGCTTTCTCCTTATGAAGATGCCTCAGGAATGCCTAGAGATGAGTAGTTGAGTGGCAGAAAAATAGCACTGTCCAGCTCTCCACTGAAATTCTGCTATTCAGTTATGTAGATGATAGAAATGGTAAGAATGTGCATCTCTTCTGATCTCAAAGAAGCGATTGTCATTTTAAGTGGAAGAGAGAGAAAAAAAGCCCGTGGCCTGGAAAGACCTTCATTTCCCTGAATTGGCCTTTGTGAAATGCTGCCCACCATGGCCGAGGGCCCCTCTGCGGCCGGATGCTGTGTGCCTGTTGCCACCACCAAGGCCCTGCTTGTGTCTCAAGAATCCCGACGACTGTGGCCCCCAGTGCCTCGGCATCTCCTCCAGCTGGCCAGACTCAGAGGTGCCTATCCAGCACCATGGCCTAGGAGATTCTGCACGGACCCTTCCACTCTATTGGCGCCATCTTCTAGAGCAGGGTGATGTGTGGGGCTGGATGCCTCCTCCTCTTATCGTGCAATGTCATTGTAGCAGAGGGATCTGAAACAGACAGATTTGGGTCGGAGCGCACTGCTGGCTTAACTCAGCGGGGTAGCGAGGTTCGAGCCTGCCGTGGGGGGTTGCTGTGAGTGGTGCCATGTGGAAGGTACCTGCCCTTGCTGGCGCCTGGTAGATGCAGGATAAGTGGATGTGGATGTGCAGTACATGTAGGGGCTGCTGTTGGCATGTGCCTGGTCTTCAGCACACATTGTAGAAGGTTTGCTGGGAGGACCGCATCTCAGGATGGCCAACATGTGCATTGAGTGTTAGTTTTTCCAGCTGTGCTCTAAAAGGATAACCTCCATTTTCTACATATTTTATATAGAAGACACCTGTGCAGACGAACCTTCTACTGCCTGTGTCAGAGTCTCCAAACAGCAGAAGGCTGCCCATGGGTGTCATTTATTTGGGTTTTAACTGTCAGATGTGCCTTTTTCTAGAAAAGCTGCAATGACATTTCAGGGTGATGCAGGAGGGAAAAAAACACTCAGATAGCCTCTTTGGGAGTGCAATTTGTCACATACTTAATTCCTTAAGGTTTCCTAAAGCTAACATAAAAATGCCTCAGGAGGATAAGAGGACCTTAATGTAAAATCAAAATTAAGTACTACCGTCCCAGTTGTACTTCTGGGGTGTTGCTTCTCCAGATGCTGTGAAATTACTCGTTGCAGGGTGAGACAGTGTGAGATGGTGAGAGTAGACTCGCTTGCCTCCCCTCTCCCCACCCCCATCTGCCAGTACCAGGGTGGAGCACGCGGCTACCGTGTGCAGTGTGTGGACGCTCATTTTTACAACTTCAGCACACCAGGCTCCTCAGCCCACTTTTGTTTGGAAAAACAACGGATCTAAAATTCTCCTCTTATTCCCATTGCCGGCGCAGGAGAGCACAGCCCCTTCGCACTGTTGCAGCCTGGCAGCTGGGGCTTCCCTCCCGGCCTGAGGAGAACTGGGCGGAGCCAAGCCTGTGTTCCCTCCACTGCCATCCACATGTGCCTAAGGTCTCAGTCCTGTAAGGCTTCTACACTTTATTTACCACAGGGAAGTAAAACCATGACTTACAAAAAGAAAAGCTCTGAGGTATATCACAGTTGAAACAAAATGTAAGCAATTTTTTGTCCTACTTAGGAAAAACAAAAAAAGTAGGCCTGGCACAGTGACTCACTCCTGTAATCCCAGCACTTAGGGAGGCTGAGGTGGGAGGATCACTTGAGCCCTGGAGTTTAAGACCAGCCTGGGCAACATAGTGAGACTGTCTCTACCAAAAATCTAAAAAAATTAGCTGGATGTGGTGGTGCACACTTGTAGTCCCAGCTACTCAGGAAGCTGAGGTGGGAGGATCGCTTGAGCCCAGGAGGTTGAGGCTGCGGTGAGCTATGATTGCGTCACTGCACTTCAGTCTGGGCAACAGAGCGAGAGAGACTGTCTCAAAAAAATAAAAATTAAAAATTGAAAAAAAGTAATGCACGTTTAGCCCTCAAGTTTATAGACTATGCTGTGAGAAAACATGCACCAGAATTCAGGGTTTATTCCCATGACCCTGCTCCAGGAGGTTGCCCCCCTCCCAGCCCTGGGTCCCTTGCGTGGGCGGCTACAGGCCTGGCTGGAGCTACCAGCAGTCTCGGGCATGCACGGTGAGCCTGCCTGTGTTTTCCTGCCCATCCGTCCCCCTGCGTGCAGTTTAGAAGCTCCTGCTTCATCCCCAGGGGCGTGTTGAGCTCCTCCCCCGTGACCTCATCCTGTACACAGGGCCACAGTGCAGAGCATTGACTAATGTGTAAAAGAAACCATTTGTTTCATCCTATGGCCGGACAGATTCCCTGGCTGTGGGTCCGGACAGGCCTGGGGGCACGTGAGGGGCCTCTCTGGGAGAGCGCCATGGAGGTATTTACTGAGGCATGCCGGGGGCATCCCACCACTTATTGGTTCATGTTCTGTGCCCTGATCACTTCCAGACAGAGCCTTTGGCATTCCAGAAAGGCAGCATTTCCATGGCTGTAATTATAATCTTATACTCTAAATCCCCAGTTTTCCCCCTTTTGTAAAATAAACAGTAAATGCCTAGAAAAGAAATTCTGAGATATAGTCTAGTTATCAGGGAACACTCTGGCCTGTCTGAGCAGCATCAAGTTGAGGTTACTATTACCCTAACCTACTCCCTCTTCTTCCCATGTCATGAAGTGGGAAATGCCAGATTTTGGCCATTAAGGGGAGAGATTTTTTGAAGCAATGATTATGATTAGCTGAATGCCTACCAGCCTCACCAGGGAACCTGGGGGACCCACTGTGTGAGGCCCTGGATTGGCGGGCACATGGAGAACGTGTCCTCAGCCCCACCCAGGCTGGGCTCATTGGCCACATCAGCCATGGAGCCATGGGGTAGAGGGCCACTTCAGGCCAGGTTTTTGTTACTTTCTTGGTGAATCTTGGAATTTGTATCAAATTTTCAGTAACATTTTGGGTATGCCCTTTCTATCATCAGAAAGTGTAATTAGAAACTTCTTTCCTGGCCGGGTGCAGTGGCTCACACCTGTAATCCCAGCACTTTGGGAGGCCGAGGCGGGTGGATCACGAGGTCAGGAGATCGAGACCATCCTGACTAACGTGGTGAAACCCCGTCTCTACTAAAAATACAAAAAATTAGCCGGACGTGGCCGGCGCCTGTAGTCCCAGCTACTTGGGAGGCTGAGGCAGGAGAAATCGCTTGAACCCAGGAGGTGGAGGTTGCAGTGAGCCGAGACCACGCCACTGCACTCCAGCCTGGGCAACAGAGCAAGACTCCGTCTGAAAAAAAAAACCAAAAAAACAAAAAAAACCTTCTTTCCTTTTATGCTGTTGGAAGAGTCCATGTTCTAAAACCTTTAAGAAAAATGCCACAGGATGCAATGTCCAAGCAGCGGCAGGTGTGCTGCAACAGCTGCCCTCCCACTGCCTGTCTCTCCCCTTTGTGTATGTTTGGACCTGATCTTGTTACTTACTCAGCGTGAGCCTCGGTTTCCTGGGCTCTCAGGTGGGGACCATCATTTGGACATCACAGGTGTTGTGAGATTAACAAAAATCCTGTGTTTTTCCATGGGCAGCCCACAGGACAGTGCCTGGCACCTCAGTCTTAACTAAAGACGGGGATGTTCCTGTCCCTTCTGCCTCCTCAACAGGCAGGCCCACCCTTGAAACATACATGATACCACAGAGACCTCCCTGAGGGCCCCTCAACTGCATGGACATATTCTTCCAGCCAAGCAGGGGGATCCCGGCCAGGTCCCCACTGACCCAATTTGCAAAAAGAGTAAGGGGAAGAGGACCTGTCCCAAGGTTATGAGTGGGCATAGACCTTTGTCCACCCGGCAGACATTCTTGTCTTTCTCCTCCCTTTCTCCAGCTATCGCCATGTTGAAGGATAAGGAGCCAGGCTCATTCATCGTTCGAGATAGCCATTCCTTCCGAGGGGCCTATGGCCTGGCCATGAAGGTGGCCACACCCCCACCTTCAGTCCTGCAACTGAACAAGAAAGGTAAGGTTACCACTCCCTATTGGTCTGTTCAGCTCATCCACAGAGAAGCTCTGTTGGTTTATTATTAGGCTAATAAGATAGAAGATGACTTTAACAATACTCACAAATTTTATTCTTAGTATTTTTTTTTTCAGGTATATTTTACAAAGTATTCACCTTATTTAAGAAAGAACATTAATTTGTTACTTTTATTTTCTTTTGTTTTGAATAGATAATCCATATCATTGTTCAAAAATTAGAACCATAGGATAAGGCATCCACTAAGCCCGTTTTGCTTCCATTTCGGCTCCATCTGCCTCACTACCCTCTCACCTCCTTTGGGCAACCATCTGGAGTAGATTCATGTGTGTCTTTTCACTGATTACCTGTCCAAATGCAGGCAAATACACATTTTTATGTGAAAACTAGCATACTACGAGAACTATTCTTGTATACAAGAATAGTGTATCTAAAAAAGTGTATCTATACCCAGTAGGGTATTTTTAGATGGATTAAAAGTGATACTAGACTAAGGCTAGACTCATGAGAGATCTCTAATGCAGGTAAAGGAGTATGCCTGCCTGAATCCTTTTTGCATTATAAGTCATGGCAAAAACCATAATGACTTTTGCACCAACCTGTAATAGAAGGATTTCTATTCCTTTGGGTATAATACCCGGTAATGGGATTGCTGGGTCCAATGGTATTACTGCCTCTAGGTCTTTGGGGAATCGCCACACTGTCTTCCACAATGGTTGAACTATTTTACACTCTCACCAACAGTGCAAAAGCATTCCTTTTTCTCCACAACCTCGCCAGCATCCACCGATCATATTTCTAAGGTTGCTTGTAGCTGTTGTTCTCTTTGGAAGTTCGTGGCTTTCCATCTTATGAAAATCCTGCAACCAATTGATCCGTTCTATTGTTGGTGGACACTTGATTTTCAGTTTATTCTTTTTTTTTTTTTTCCTTTTTTCTCCCCCTGCCCGTTTTGCCCCGTTATACTCATCTTTGTGTGCTACCATGCCGCAGACTCTAAGGAAAGGGAAGCTATTCTTTCACTCTGTCTGTCTCCCCAAATGGAAATTGTGGACTGAGGGGACACTGCAAGTTTTTGATTCCCTGTAAGGGGAACTTGACTCACTAGGAGTGGGGAAATCAGAAGCAGCTCGGATTTCAAACTCCCTGTGTTTACAGAAAAGTAAGACACCCACCTGGTTCCCTCATGCTCTGTGCCTAACACCCGAGAAGATTTTTCCAAATCCTCGGATGAAACCTCTGCTTCATGCTTCCTGGAGAAAATCGCCTTGGAGTTACACCCTGTGGAATGCATGATTTGGCTTCCAGGAGGTCCAGCCTCAGGCAGGGCTGTAGCATTTCCAGGGAACATAGATGGGTTCATTTTGGCACAGGTAATGGTGTGAGAGTGGAAGGGGTGGGGAGTGAGACTGGGAAGGACCCGGGGCTCAGTCAAAGCTCAGCCCCGAAGCTTGTGGATACTGACTGTCTTGAAGCGACGTGGAGAGAAGGCGTTGTGTAGGGGAGAAAGAACAGGTAATTCTTGAAAAGTAGGACCTTCTAGCATCCAGAATTCCAGCATAAGAAGCCAAACAAGATGCTACTTCTGAGTGGAAATAGGGGGTTTTGTAACTAGAGAGCTGGATTAGACCTGATTGTTGAGGACTGTTCAAGCCTTATTTGGAAGCAAACTGAATAATGATGGCAGGAAAAAGGGTCGCAGGACCAAGCGCATCTGGCAAGTCTGCAGAGATGACAGATTATTGGGAGAGCAGGAATGATGGATGGTTTTACATGGCTCCTTGATTTCCGTGTGAAGTTTTAAAGCAAGGACAAATAACATTTCTGCATGCATTGTCTTTGGAGTCTAGATGAGAGACTATAACTATTTTTACCTCTGTGTGTGCATCTTGCCTCTCTGACAGATTTTGGACTCAATCTGAAGATGAAGGGAACAAAATAGGGGATATTAGAATAGCAGACTTCAGGAAACCCAGCATTGTTGGTGGCCTCTGGGTGAAATCTTACCTGGCTGCTGCGTCTTCACCCTGCCCCTGGATTTGACATTCAGGTTTCACAATTCAAGGACAGATTTGAGCAAAGAGTTTACCAGCTCTTAAAGAGCCACAGCCGTTCACCATACCTCTTCCAGTAAACTGGAGATGGACAGCTAGGGACGTTCTGGATGCCGTTCTCCAGAGATCCCTGGCTAGAAGGACTTCCCACTAGCCATGTCTCATGAGTGGCACCCAGATCCACGCTTGGTGTCCCCTTCAGTTTGGAAGCCAGGCATCATTTTCCTCCCACAACTGAATGTGATAGTATGTTCTTATCCCGGTTTAATTCAACACAGCCTTTTATGGAATCTGATCATTTCCTTTTCTGCAAACTTTACTGCCCTTGTGAAATGCTGACACAGTGATATTTGTCATGTTTATAAACATCTTTTGGAAGCCTACTGTGGGCAGGGCACTGGGGATCAAGCCCAACTCCAGTGGGTCCTGCCAGGAGGTTTCCAACATCAGAAATATTAGAAGTTTAGGCAGACATGTCCCAGTGGAGGGTGATGAAGGAAGCACTGGAGCACAGAAATACAGCACACTGTGAAGGTCTGTTGGACTCATTAGCATAGGGCAGCGACTTCTTGTTCTTTTGGTTATGCTGTTTGTACTTTTCCACTCTCAGACGGTTTCGCCATTCAGTGGCTTTTTATGATGTGTTTTCTCTTTGGACTCATGGGCTGGCCTGAAGCAGATGTACTGTTTACTATTAATAGCAATGTGGTAGAGTGCTGCTCCTGTGCAGCTGAGTGCTTGCTTTCTGGAAGGTTTTGCAGATCCAGGTTCCTGGTTAAATCCCACTCGGAAGACTGACCTCCTTCCAGCTCTTTTTAGCGATTCATTCTAGGTATCATTTTGTGTCTGAGCCTTTCTCACCTCTCCTCTTTGGGAGGGGATTCAACTGGAGATTCATAATCCTCTTTCTTAGCTGCAAGCTCATCCCCTTCATTGGGGATTCTTGCAAAATGTTTGAGGGCCTTTCCCAAGGTACCTCTCCAGCCCCCACACTGTCATTGCAAGCGTTCCCACCCCGTATCTGGCCTAGCCTGTGCTCATCCAGTCGTCCTGCAGCCCGGCTACCATTCCTAGGATGAAGATGGTTCTTGGCAGCCTCTTCTGCAGTGGCTCGACTCGTATTCAGAGAAGAAACTTCTCACCTATAGCTCCTGGCTTTTATGTTCTGTCTATTGAATTCTCCCATGCTCCCCTTTTCAAAAAATGCTTCTTTCTTTACATTTCTTGTCACAGCTGGAGATTTGGCCAATGAACTCGTCAGGCACTTTTTGATCGAGTGTACCCCGAAGGGAGTGCGGTTGAAAGGGTGCTCGAATGAACCGTATTTCGGTGAGTTGCTTGAGAGGTTGCTGTCAATGTTCTGAACTCATGAGGCCTGGATTCCCTCTGCTCACCGACCTGAGATTTGGTACCATCACTCTTGTGATGGTTTATTCATATTTCATTCCCCAGTTCTGAAATCCCACTAATCTGAATTATTATCTTTAAGATAAACTAGATTTGAAATTGTTCTTAAAAGTTTTGTCAAAACCAAACAAATGAAAAGCAACATATCAGAAGTAGCAATTACAGACATCAATAAGATTCTGTCCTAGTTGGCAAGCAGATAAGTCCTGAGAAGGTTGGAGCTCCAGCGTCACCCTATCCCACAGCACAAGGAACAGCACAGAGCTCCCAACAGAGCACCCTCCCATCCCTGCAAATTGGGAGCCTTCCCTACCTCACGAGCTTGTTGGAAAGATGACTTGAGCCAGCCACACAAAGCACAGTGCAGCCTTAGGCATCATCGTTATTAGAGCTTTGTTAAGAAGCATTGTGCAGGGGCAATATATAAGGTTAAAGTTAGAGTTGGCTTGATTCAAGATCCAGCAAACCATATGCTTTAGTCTTTATAATTTCGTAATGATGTGTCTATGGTAAGAATGATCAGCAGTTCACTTTACTTACCTCTCAACTATCTTGTGGAACTTGTTACTTCTTTGAAGTTTTGCACAAAGCTGCACATTAATCTAACATACCAGCTGCTGAAAAGATAAGGACTCAGCCTTTGCATCAGTTTCATTCCAGCTGATAAACTGGCTGAGCACACAGCACCTACAGTGGTTGTTGACTCTTGTTTGCTCTCTGTCCACTTTGCAGGAAGCCTGACAGCCTTGGTGTGCCAGCATTCCATCACGCCCTTGGCCTTGCCGTGCAAGCTCCTTATCCCAGAGAGAGGTAAGGGGTCCTCAGTGCTAGTCTGGCTCTGTGTAGATTGTCTGCAGTCAAGGCCGCCAGTTTTAGAGATCCATAAAGATCCACTGAGAAAAATAATAAGACTGGAAGTTTTTTTGTATTCTCGTGGTTGAACCCAAGAAAAGGCCAATGAGTTCACCCAAAGCAAGGAGAGAAGAAGAGATTCTGCTTCATTGACAGCTCCCAGATAGCTTTACTTCATGGATTTTGAAGATTCTATAGCTTAAAAATATAAAACCCTCAGACAAAGAAGGCTTCAGGGTCATTGACATTTAATTTTTACATTTCTACAAAATGGGCAAAATGTTGATGTTGTTGAACTTAGACGATGGATGCGCTGTTCTTTTTACTTTTATGTTTGTTGCATAATATCCTTAATAAAATTAAATAGCACCCACAGCATGTCAGGGCGATGTGACTGTATGTCCCACTTTCCTAAGCAGTCACAACTTCACATAAAAATGGTCTCACTTAATATACAGGTAAATGTGATTTACCTTTCAAAGTGTCATTATTCATGTGACTAATTCAGTGATTAGAAAAATATTTTGTTAGGCCTTTTCATCTCTACTTTTGTTCAGAATGTGATCATGGTTTCTGTGGGCCGGATTATTGTCCCAAAGAGACTTTTGACTCTGCAAAACCATTGCATGTCACCATCTGGGAATTCTGTCATCAAATTGTCTAACTTTGTCATGAGGATTCTTGGTCAGGAGCAGGACTCATTTCTATATTTTCTTGCCCCTTCCTACAGATCCATTGGAGGAAATAGCAGAAAATTCTCCCCAAACAGCAGCCAATTCAGCAGCTGAGCTGTTGAAGCAGGGGGCAGGTCAGTAAATGCAGCTCTGTTTCTATATCTGGTGACTGGGGAGAAAAAGGACTCACTGACACAACTTCCTTTTGCACTTTCAGTATTCAGGTTTCCTTTCTTTTCTGTGAGCCTTGAAGGAGGTTTCCTTTTATAGAAGCTTGCACAGAGCTGGGTGGGGTGCAGTTTTTGGGACATCAACAAGGGCTTCATGAGCCGGTCTAACTTGAGCAAGACTAAATTCAGTGGAATAAATGTCAAGCCCTGGATTTAGTTTGGGGGAAAATATAGTAAGACAGGATGTGGGTGACCTGTCTCGGCAGCTGTAAATTTAAAATGTTCCAGAGACATGACTCAACAAGTCACTTGACATGAGTCAACGATTTGACCCACACTGCCAGCAACCCCAGTGAGACATGCAACAACCAAGAACCAGCTCGCCAGAGAGAGCAGGTCACTTTAAAAAAAAATGTGTTCGTAGAGTTTCTTTTTTAGAGCAGTGACAGATTCACAGCAAAATGGAGAAGAAGGTACAGAGATACACCATATACACGCATAGCCTCCCTGCTGTCAACATCCCCCAGCAAAGTGGTGCACATGTTACAGTTGATGAACCTGCATTAACACAGCCTGAGTCCCTAGTTCAGGGACTTGATATTTAGGTTCACCTTGATGTCATGCATTCTGTGGGTCTGGACAAATGCATAATGACAGGTAATCGCTGTTACAGTATCATAGTGAATAGTTTTATTGCCCTAAAAATCCTCTGTGCTCTTTCTGTTCGTCCTCTCTCCCCAGCCAACCCCAGGCAGCCACTCATTTTTTTTGTCTCCATATTTTCAACTTTTCCAGTATTGTCATATAGTTGAAACTATACAGTTCATAGCCTTTTGAGGTTGGCTCCTTTCACATAGTAATATGCATTTAAGTTTCCTCCATGTGTTTTTATGGCTTGATAGCTCATATTTTTTTTATCAGTGAGTATTTCATTGTCTGGGTGTACCAGTTTAGTAACCCATTCACCTACTAAAGGACATTGTGGGTGCTTTCAGGTTTTGGCAGTAATGAATAAAGCTGCTGTAAACACCCATGTGCAGGTTTTTGAGTGGATATACATTTTCAGCTCCTGTGGGTAGATACCAAGGAGCGCGTTCCTGGATTGTATGGTAAGAGTGTGTTTAGTTTTATAAGGTACAGGCAAACTGTCTTCCAAAGTGGCTGTCCCGTTTTGCATTCCCACTAGCAATGAATGTGAGTTCTTGTTGCCCCACATCCTCACCAGAATTTGGTGTTGCCAGTGTTCTGGATTGTGGCCTTTCTAATAGTAGCGTAGTGGTATCTCATTGTTTCTGATGACCTACGATGTGGAGCGCCTTTTCAGATGCTTATTTACCATCTGTATATCTTCTTTGGTGAGGTGTCCATAGAGGCCTTTGGCTTGTTTGTTTAATTGGGTTTTTGTTTTCTTATTGTTAAATTTTAGGAGTTATTTGTGTATTTTAGACACTAGTCCTTTACCTGACAGGCCTTTTGAAAACATTTTCTTCCATTTCATGGCTTGCCTTTTCATTCTTTTTTTTTTTTTTTTTTTTTTTTTTTGAGACGGAGTCTTGCTCTGTCGCCCAGGCTGGAGTACAGTGGCCAGATCTCAGCTCACTGCAAGCTCCGCCTCCCGGGTTCACGCCATTCTTCAGCCTCAGCCTCCCGAGTAGCTGGGACTACAGGCGCCCGCCACCTCGCCCGGCTAGTTTTTTGCATTTTTTTTTAGTAGAGACGGGGTTTCACCGTGTTAGCCAGGATGGTCTCAATCTCCTGACCTCGTGATCCGCCCGTCTCGGCCTCCCAAAGTGCTGGGATTACAGGCTTGAGCCACCGCGCCCGGCCCCTTCATTGAAATTTTTAATTTTAATAAAACCCAGTTTATTGATTTCTTATTTTATGGATTGGGACTTTGGTATTGTATCTTAAAATTCACCACCAAACCCAAGGCCAGCTAGATTTTATAGTTTCAAATTTTACCTTTAAGTCTATGATCCATTTTAAGTTAATTTTTGTGAAGGAGGTAAGGTCTGTGTCTTGATTCATTTTTTATTTTTTTGCCTGCAGATGTCCAGTTGCTTCTGTACCACCAGTTAAAAAAATCGGTCTTTTCGCAGTTGTATTGCCTTCGCTGTTTTGTCTAAGATCAGTTAGCTGTATTCACATGGGTCTACTTTCGAGTTCTTTAATTGACCTATTTGTTCTTTCACCAATATCATATTTTCTTGATTGCTTTAGCTTTATAGTAATCCTGGAAGTCAAATAATGTCAGTCCTCCAACTTTGCTCTTCTCTTTCAATATTGTGTTTGCTATTTTTGGTCTTTTGCCTTTCTGTATTAACTGTAGAATCACTTTGTCAGTATACATAAAATAACTTGCTGGGATTTTTATTGAGATTGTGTTGAATCTATAGATGAAGTTAGGAAGAACTGACATCTTGACAAAAGTTGAGTCCTATCCATGAATATAGAATATCTCTCCATTTATTTAGCTTTTTGTGTCTTTCTTCAAAGTTTTATAGTGTTCCTCATATAAATCTTGTCTGTAGTTTGTTAGATTTAAATGTAAGTAGTTTTTGGGAGGTGCTACTATAAATGGTATTGTGTATTTAATTTCAAATTTTACTTGTTTATTGCTGGTCTGTAGGAAAACAATTGACCATTTGTACATTAAGCTTATATCCAGCAATCTTTCTGTAATTGCTTATTAGTTCCAGGCCAGGTTACTTTTGCAGCATTAGATGCAGTCCTGGTGGCCCCAGTTTAAGAAGGCTGTAAACAAACCACACACCATAGGGCTCTTGTGGTTCTGTGGCCGTGAGGGAGGGACACAGCTAGAGAGGACAGTGGGGCCTGCTGACTTTCAAACCTTGAGTTTCAAAACTGTTGGAAGTTTTTCGCTCAAGGTAGGTGTTCACTGTAAGAAATGTTGGGGATGGGATTTCTGAGTCTGGCAGAAGATTGGACTAGAAATACCTCCATTCTGTACCTCAGAACTGCAGAGTAGTTTACAAGTGTTAACTCCACAATAAAGGTGTATGAAATATATAGGTATTTTCTTATTTCCTCTATAATTTGTATGATTTTTCTATGTAGCTTTTCTCTATAAATTTATACATCACTGTGTCTGTTACCCAGCTAAAGTAAAATTACTTTGTTTTGAATGGAATTATAGTGTTTAAGTCATTTTAGACTCTCCTTATAGAATAAGTTACCTGTGGCCAAAATAAAGGTGAAAATAGCTTGCCCCAAATTGCAAGTGTGCTAAAGCTTGAAGCTCCAAAATGAAGTGTAGCTGTGATCATGGGTTTCCGGCCATGTTCTGCCACTCAGGATTTTGATCTCTGGCAAATCACTTAGCTTCGCAGACCTGAGGTTTGTATCTGGTCAGTGGGGATAATAATATTTTCACACATAGCAGTTGAAAAGATTAAATGAATAGGACATTGAAAATGCCTTGGGAGCATTTTTCTGGCCCAAGAGGAATGGTCTTTCCTGGGAAGCCAGCCTCGCCCTTTCCCTTGTGAGATGTAGATCTCACCTTTGGGCCTGGGCTGGTCCTGGGCCACAGCCCCTAAATCTGTTTAAGTCTATTTCCCTGGAGCCCATCATGATTCTTAGCTTTCTTCTGTTAAAGTAACAGTGGACCCTGTCTGTGGGTCCCAGTGAAGTGCCCAGGAGGATGCAGGAATTTACTATAGACCTCTTTGATGAGCAGCTCACTCACTCTTAACTGAGGAGATAGGGCTACGAAACCAGATCCACTCTGATGGATTTATTTGTTTCAGTTGCACCTTTAAAAAATGTCTTTGAAATTTTGAAAACCTTTAATTAATGGTTTTTAAATCACAACTTATGCATTGTCAGTGTTCAAGAAAGTGCAGAAGAACAGTGATAGCAACAGGCACAGAGCACTTGTCCTGCCCAGCTTATTGGCTCCTCCCCTTCACCCACAAGGCATGTGGGTGTAGTGTCCTGTCATCCTTTGTCATAGACAGAGGACTCAAGGTGGCAGCTCTGGCTCCTGAATGGCAGATCTAGGCCTGACGTTCAGCTCCCACGTCTAGCCATGCCCATATCATCTCAGGGACACAGCCCTGCCCATTCAGCCCAATATGGTAGCACCAGGGGACACGCAATTTCATTTTTCTCCTTTAGCTTCCTAGTTATCCTGCATTCACCCAGTAAGTGTGGAATTAATAAATGAATTGAATGAATTTAGTTGATCATAACAGTGTATCCTGATAGCACTTGTTTTTAGATATTAAAACTTTCTCTTCTATCCTGACTTACCATTTTTAAGTACACTTTTCCATCTTTTAAAATTACATTGAAATGTATCAATAACTCCAATTTTTTTTTAAGGGTGGATCTTCTTAGAGTCAAGACTTCATTCAGAACGTTGAGTTTGTATCTGATCATCTGAGTTGGGCATTTCTATATAAAGCTTGAATTATGACTGCCTTGAGCTTCTTTCCTTTAAAAATCTTATTTCTAAAACACATTGAGAGCTGCAAATGTCTGCTGTCCATTACATTAACCCAGGTTCCAAGTCATGGAACCAGGACAGCAGATGTGTCACCAGAAGAGTGAGGCTGTCACAGTCACCAATCCTCAGCTGGTGTCGTCTTTACCTGGAGGATTGTCTGCAGATGTTTAGAATCAGTGCAGAATAAGCACTGTGGCAAGATAGTAGAACTATTGCAATCTCTGATGACCTTCCAGTAATTTAGTGGGTTTTCTTTCCTAAACTGAACTTCATCTGTTTTCTAATTCACTTAGAGTCCTAGACTCCTGGATGTGCAATGTTCTTTGAAATGATCATGTCCAATTTCCCCATTATAAAGATTCAGGAAGCCGAAACTCAGAAATATTAGCAGTCAGACAGCTCACAAAGATAGGAATAAACTTTTAATTTTTTCCAGTTTAATCCTTTTTTTGATACTAAGGCCATTATGCCTTTGTTCCAATCTCTTAAAACAATTTCTATTTGTGTTTTAAGCCTCGCTTCTTAATTATTTCTTGTTGAAGCAGAGGAATATAATACAATCCTGAAAAGAAAGACTTATTTCTTTTTAGTAGACTTCTAACAGATTTCCCAGAAATGTTGTGGTTGCATTTTTTAGCATATGATAGGTATGCTTTTTAAAATAAAGTCATATACGTTCTTTAAGTTTTAAAAATGTAAAATAAAAGAAAAGGAAAAATGAATTACTCATAGATCTGTTGCCCCTATGCAGCCCCTGAATGTTGGGAGGAAGGGTAGACAGTAGGTACAGTGTTCTCTGGCCCAAAGACCACTCCTGATGTCAACCAGATCCAATCCTGTACTGCCTTTTTTCTTGTACTTGGGATCATGCTGCATGTACAATTCTTTTCTCTTCTCTTAGCATAATAAGTTGGTTCTTAAAACATAATGCAGATCTCATATTTTCATGGCTACACAATGGTCCATCACATAATTCACCTCCTTGTGGATGTTCATTTAGCATGTTTCTAATTTTTAATACCACAGATAATGCTTAGAGGACCATCTTTCTGCATTATTTCTTTTTCTGATTTCTGGAGTGTTGCCTTAGGACAAATTCCCACATGTGGGCCTCAGACTTTTGTTCTGTGTTATCAAGTCCCTTTCTCAGAGTAGCCTAGCAATGGACAGAGCTCCATTTCATGGGTCTGGTGGATGCCTTCCTGGTAACTCTCACTGGGCACTGAATCTTCACCTCTGGCCAAGAGCACTTGTCAAGTGGCACTGGATGGTCTTGGGCCAGGTGCAGTTGGACAATCACAGGCAGGCACAGGCATGCCTGTTCTCTGCTGGAGAGAGGCTTTGGGGCACTTGGTGTCAATTGGCTGCTGTGTGCTCCATAGAACAGGCTCCGTAGTGGCAGCATTTTCTTCTCTGCTTTGAGGAATGATGACATAGCTCCTGCATCTGGGGAGAGAGATTCCCCAAACAGCAGATTCCTCCCAAACTCTCGCCAGCAAGACTACTCCTCATCAGAAAGCCATGTGTGACTCCTTCAAGAGAGCATGGGTCTGGGTTGTGGCAGCTGTGGTTCTGTGTGAACTGATTGAGATTGTGCCAATTTTGTGGAATTTTCCTAGTAGTTAGGTCAAAATGTCCCGTTTTTTCTCTCTTTCGTAACTGCATGATCAGCATGACAGTAATGCTAATAAAATCAAAGGCAGACTGTCCCTTTCATGAATTCTGTTTTTGAATTCTCCAGGCTCTCTCGCAGCTCCTATCTGTTTGCACACATGCTTTTCATTTTCCCGTTCTAATCATAGCAGACGTGGTTTTTATTCTGCTCTCCCCGCTGATTGCTGATGACGTCTTTCCATGCCGCCGTGTGATTTTCCTGGTTACTGCTTGCTGGTTGCTTGGTATTCCACCAAGGGGGCTAATTTTACCCCTCTCTCATTTCTGATGTGTTTCTGGTTTTTCCCACTAAAATGAATATGTGGCACAAATGTCTTTCCCTGCAGGTTAACTATCTCATGTGGTTATAGAATATTTCCTTTCTCAATCTCCTCAGGAGCAGGACCTCTGGGTTACTTCTAGGTATTTGAGATCCACTTGATAAATATCGCCAAGTATACTTGTCTGTTCTCATGATGCTAATACAGACACATCTGAGACTGGGTAATTTATAAAGAAGTTTATATATAATTTATAAAGAGGTTTAATGGACTCACAGTTTCACTTGGCTGAGGAGGCCTCATGATCATGGTAGAAGGTGAAGGAAGAGCAAAGGCACATCTTACATGGTGGCAGGCAAGAGAGTATGTGCAGGGGAGCTGCCCTTTATAAAACCATCAGATCTCGTGAGACTTACTCACTCCCATGAGAACAGCATGGGAAAAACCCACCCCATGATTCAATTACCTCACACCAGGTTGCTCCCACCACACGTGGGTATTATGAGAGCTACAATTCAAGATGAGATTTGGGTGGGGACACAGCCAAACCATATCACCAAGTGATCATCAAAAATAGTGGGCTCAATTCCTCAGAGTGTCTCCAGCTATAAACACTGTGGCCTTTGCTGTGGAGAGAAAGGGTGGTCCAACAACTCATAAGTCGCCCTGCACTGTGACACCCAGGGACATCCTAGCCCATCTGTGGTCTTGTGTGTCAGTGTACCCTGCAGCACACCTGTCAAACCACCTGCCAGCGCACCTTCCAGTGCACCTGCCAACATACCTGCCAGCACGTCTGTCTGTGCACCTGTCAAACACCAGTCAAACCACCTGCCAATAGGCACGACCCTTGCTGGTTCTGAAAAGTCAGACTTAAAGGCAAAGAGAAGATGGAGCTGCTCCCCAGGGCTGCCTCCCCAAGGAGGACATGGCCGAGGGAGACAACACCACCCAGTGCATACTGTGCATCCGAGTGCTGAGATGTGTTGCTGTAGACTATGGGGAAGCACTCTTTTTCTGTTAAGTGAAACTTTAGAGGCCTTTAACCGTGGAATTAAGACACCCACATGGTCACTTACAGGGACTTGTATATAGCAGATAGGGGGCGAGTGAGTGAGGGCAGTTCTGTTCCTCAGGAGGAAGACTACTCAGCCTTTGGGCAGGAGAGGCCCTGGTTTCCTTCAATGAATGAGCTTCAGGCTGAGCCTGGATGTCTTGGAACACCTCAATTTCACCCATGCCTTAAAATCACACGTGCACTTGTGCTTGAACTGCAGGGTCACAGGCTAGAAGGGAGAGAAGAGTTGTTATGGAGCCCAGTTGTTTTTCTTCTCCTAAGAGGAGATGGTCAGGGACAGGATCCACAGCCCTCCCTTGGCAGCATGGGGAGCCAGGACACAGGCAAGGCCGGGCCACTTTTGGCTCTTTCCAGCCTGTTCTCTGAGCTCACTGCAAGCCATTCCTTCTCTCGGCAACCAGGATTCCAGGACACATGCTTCTGTCACAGATGTTTCTCAGGGGCCTCTGGGCTCCTTACTTATAACAGTAGTCGGGTTTCGTGCTAATGTGATTGTTGTCCAGACCCACCCTGAGACCAGAGAAGGTGCCTTGGGCTCCACCTGTGACATGAGGGTTTAATACTGCTGCAAGGCAAATAGAAAGCTCCCTCTGGCTGGTGGGAAGGCAAAGCCACACCAGGCGGGTCTGCTTTGCTCTGGTAACTCACTTATTGTCTGCCTTGACATGGGAGCAAGTGCATCCTTGGAGCACTCACTTTTCATGTTGTCAGAATTAGGCGCAAAGGCCATCTGCCCTACATGCACCCAGCACAGGCCACATGCGCAAGTCGTTCATAAATCCACAGTCTGGCACATCAGCAACTGCCTGTGTGTTAACAGGACACACCTGTCCCAATAGTTGCAACTAACATGTGTCTCCCTTGGTGTCTTCCAGCCTGCAACGTGTGGTACTTGAACTCCGTGGAGATGGAGTCCCTCACCGGCCACCAGGCGATCCAGAAGGCCCTGAGCATCACCCTGGTCCAGGAGCCACCCCCTGTGTCCACGGTTGTGCACTTTAAGGTGTCAGCCCAGGGCATCACCCTGACAGACAATCAGAGGAAGTGAGTGCCTAGAGGGAGGCAGGAGCCGTCCAGCAGGGGCGGGGCTGTCACCTTCCTCTTGCTCTTTCCTAGTGCGGGTAGTCATCCAGGTAAATCGTTAGCCGTCCTTGAGGTCATGAGTCACCCAGGACCTGTCTAGACATTTTTCTCCCATTAAATAGATCCTGGGAACCACATAGAAACTATTAGCATTTGTTCTGAAGGTTATTTTTCTTAGAAATCAGTAAAATAAAATAATAAAAAGACATTTGGCGTTTTAAAACTGCACACATACACACATAATTGCAAATGTAAAAAATCGTTTAATTCAGTTTTTTGAAAACATTCTGATATTATGATCAGAATCCATTGATCTTAGAACCTATTGTTTTAACAGAGGGTCATTTCCTTTCAGGTGAGAGTATGACCTTGATATGTACTATTTCCATTGGCCAATTTCAAATGACTTAGGCCAGAGCTGTTACTGAGCCAGTTACGCTGGAGCTGATGATCTCAATGTGGACCTTTACTGAATGCCCAGCATAGGCATGGAACAGAGCAGCCATAGGGCTGTTCCTCTCTCCCTCCTTCCAGAATGCCATCCCTGAGTGGAGCCTGTGGCCTAAGAACAGAGCAGTCCAGATGCACTTGTTTTGTGTTGTGTGGTTGAGGAGGCACGTTGGCATCAACTGTGGCAGCAGCATGATGGCAGGAGTCATCACAGCCGACAGGCCGGCAGGGGACACTCAGACCAGCCTGGCTTCTTTCTCAGGATGCTCCCTCAGCAGGGCCCCCATGCCTCTCTGTGGTGTCCATGTCCTTAGACTCAGGACATTTTCATCATCTGCCCAAAACACCTGGGAGGTTGAAGGCAGGATCTTCCCCTCCGTAGCATCAGGAATAAGTGAGTTTAGGCAGGTTTTGCTCATCACCCTTCACCTGCTGGAAAAAATGAGCACAAAGCAGAACGTGGGTTTTACTGGTCAGACCCGTTCAGTGCCCCTGACACTGACCACTAGGTAATCCTGGGCAAGGTCCCAATTCTTGATGCTCTCATATTTCAATCTTGCACCAAAATACCTATTTCAAGGTTTAGTGTCTCAAATGAAAAGGGCACTCAGCAAGTGCCCTGTGTGGCACACGCAGGGACAGGGTCAGGTGCGTGGCTCAGCCCCACTGTGTTCTCAGGGTCAGGGTCACAGGCAAGGCTCAGCTGCACGACTGTATGGTGGACTCATGGTCAGGTTCAGGGGGCATAGCTTTGCTGTTTGGTGGACTCAGGGTCAGAGTCAGGGTTGTGCCTTGGCTTTATGGTGGACTCAGCGTCAGGGACATGGCTCAGCTGCATGGCTCACCCAGGGTCCCAGTTGGGCATGGCTTAGCTGCATGGTGGAATCAGGGTCAGTGTCAGGCATAGCTCAGCTACATGGTGAACTCAGGGTCAGGGGCATGGCTCGGCTACATGACTCACTCAGGCTTCCCATTGGGTGTGGCTCAGCTGCACGGTGGACTCAGAGTCAGTGTCAGGGGCATAGCTGAGCTACATGGTGGACTTAGGGTCCGGGATGTGGATCAGCTACCTGGAGGGCTCAGGGTCAGGCTCAGGGCATGGCCAGGCTGCTTGGTGGACTCAGGCTTACAGTCAGGAGTATGGCTAGACTGCCTAGTGGACTGAGGGTCAGCATCAGGGACATGGCTAGGCTGCATGGTGGATTCAGGGTCTGTAGGCATAGCTTGGCGACATGGTAGACACAGGGTCAGGGTTGGGCTCCTTAAGGACCCTCACAATGTTGACTGTTCCCTCCTCCCCACGGCCCTTGGAAGATCTGTTATTTCTTCACAGGATCTGTTCTATGTGCCCTTGTCAGAGGTGTCTTTTTTCTGTGTCTCTTTAGTTTCCCTGTATTTTTTATACTGCCTGGAGATGGGTCATGTCCACGTCAGTTCAGATCTTTCATATTGTAAGAGATAGAGTTTGGGTTCAGACTGGCTAATTCTGGACAAAAGGGGGATCTTCTCACCCACAATGAGCCTTAAAAGGCACCTGTGTGAGAGGTGCTGTAGGTGGCTGCAGGGTCACCTTGAATTGAAGCACGCCCGGGCTCTGCCTCTGCCCTTGCCTGTCTCCTGGCCTCTCTCTTCATCTCCAGATGAGCTTTACCCTGTACCAGTGCAGAGTCATTCCCAGAAGGAGAGGGTTGACCCCAAAGCCAGCTAGACTGGCCCAGCCTGGACACAGCAGTGTTGAGATGGGCATCCTCTGGGGACCATGTGGACTGGGTGGATAGCACTCTTGGAAGGAAGGGCTCGGCAGGTGAGCTGGAGGAGGTTGCCTCAGGTGGTCATGTCAGTGACTAAGGGCTATCAGGTGAGCCGGGAAGGAGGTCTCTATGGGGGTCATATCAGTGACCATGTGGAGTCCTTCCCTAAGGAATGTTCCATGCACAGCACTTTACTGTTCAGTCAGTGCTCTCAGACCTGTGACTGCATCTGATTTGGGTGTCTGTTCTGTGGAAGGAGTGGGCTGGTATCATGATCCACTTTTCACAGGTGAGGAAACTGAGGCTTGGAGGCTGGAGGCTGTTAGTGGTTTCCCCATGATCCTGCAGCCAGCAGTGTCTGGCAGGACCAGAGGTGCTTCCTTGTGTCCATCTTACACCCCACCAGCTTTTCCAGTTCGTTGGGGCTTTTTTTTTTTTTTGAAGTGGAATCTCACTCTGTCACCCAAGCTGGAGAGCAGTAGAGCGGTCTCAGCCCATTGCAACCTCTGCCTCCCGGGTTCAAGCAATTCCCCTGTTTCTGCCTCCCAAGTAGCTGAAATTACAGGCACATGTCACCATGCCCAGCTAATTTTTGTATTTTTAGTAGAGACGGGGTTTCACCATGCTGGCCAGGCTGGTCTCGAACTTCTAACCTCAGGTGATCCACTCGCCTCGGCCTCCCCAGGTGTTGGGATTACAAGCGTGAGCCACTGCGCCCAGCCTGGTAGAGCTTCTTGACCCGATTCCTGTCTTCCACACGGCTGACAGTTTCAGCCTGTGTGGTGCTGCCGTCTACTGGTAACAACTGTTCTGCCCACCTTCAGGGCATCTGTTGACTTTGAATGAGCACACACTTTCTTCTCTCCAAGTGATGAGTAACAATATAAAATGTTTTCTGCTGGAAGAATCTTCATGTATGGGAGAGCCTGCCCAGTGCATCCCCCATCACCCAAAAGCCCTAGTAACAGGAACCATCCTCTCTCCCCTGTGTCCCAACAGGCTCTTCTTCCGGAGGCATTACCCCGTGAACAGTGTGATTTTCTGTGCCTTGGACCCACAAGACAGGAAGTAAGAAATTTGCATTTTTATTGAGCAAGGAGTATACTCAATTCTATCTTTCAATTTAAAACATTAACCTGACTCTCTCTTTTTCTTTTTAATTTGCAAGGTGGATCAAAGATGGCCCTTCCTCAAAGTAAGTTTCTGGGAGGGATTTCTTTACATGCTCTCCTTGTCTACAGTTACACTCCAAAGTTGAATTCCAAATTTTCATAGGGGGTGCCTTATAAGAAAATGACTACACTATGCCAATTTCTTTTGAAAAAGAAGGAAGTAAAAGTGTTCTCATTATGGACAAGGATCTGGATGCTGTTAACTTCTCTGCCGGCTGTTGGCTGAATGTGCAACTGGCACAGCCTTTTGGCCATCTGGGAATGCATGGGCTCAGCAGTGCTGAGGTCTGCAGAGCTAGAAGGAATTGCTCCCTGTGTGCAGGCGTGTGGATGAAGCGGGTGTTCCAAATCTACCGAATACAAGGGAGGAGGGCCCTCATCACACTGTTGCTCCACAGCCAGTCCAGGCAGCTGTTAGAGGTCCCTCTTTTTTTTTTTCTTTTTTTTATCTTTTTTTTTTTTTTTTTTTGAGACAGAGTTTCGCTTTTGTTGCCCAGACTGGAGTGCAGTGGCATGATCTTGGCTCACTGCAACCTCTTCCTGGGTTCAGGCAATTCTCCTACCTCAGCCTCCTAAGTAGCTGGGATTACAGGCGTCTGTGAAGGCTGGAGGTAAAGTGCATGAACAGGTGGCCAGCAGGGTGCTGGGCATTTGGTAGATTTTTGATAGATGCCACTTAAAATTCCTCCTGACCGTGCCGCTGGCAGCTGGAGGAAGTAGAAGCTTGGTACTTTGTGGGACACTGACCACTCTAACTGGACTTTCCTTTGGCAGAGTCTTTGGATTCGTGGCCCGGAAGCAGGGCAGTGCCACGGATAATGTGTGCCACCTGTTTGCAGAGCATGACCCTGAGCAGCCTGCCAGCGCCATCGTCAACTTCGTATCAAAGGTCATGATTGGCTCCCCAAAGAAGGTCTAAGAACCCACCTCCCACCCTGGACCCACCGATGCCTCTCAAAGCCCTGGAGACAGCTGTGGGGTGAGGGTGGGGCCCCCACTTTTTACCAAACTAGTAACCCTGACATTCCAGGCCCATGAGGAGAAAGAGGATCTTCCAGCTCTACAAAAACAAGAACAAACAACATCACCATGAATTGACCTTTCCTGAAACTGACTTACCTGACACATCTCTGTAGCCACATGTTTTTTGGGTAGAAGAAGCTGGGCATGGGTGCACCCCACCCCCTAGGGCCCCCATGGGAAAGGGACATGCAAGGAAACAGCACAGAACACGAGGTGGTCCCCACATCCCTGGCACACCAGCATTCCGGGGGATGAGGAATCCCCAGCCCTTGAGACAGAGGTGACAAGTGACTGCCATGCTTCACCCATTGGCATGGGCGCCCCTGTCCAGCTGCACCTGAGGCCAGGAGTTTCCCTCACCTTGGCCTTCCCAAGATGGAGATGCTAATGAAACTGAGAAGGGGGCGTATGTTTGATGAAGGTTTGTGCAAGTCAAGCCCTTCTGGAACACAGTGGGGCCTAAAACGAGGGGCCTTTGTGATGGGCTGTGAGGATGAGGGTGGTGGGAAGAAATGGCTGCATTAGAGACCCCACCCCACCCCACCATGGTGAGTGCTCTGTGCCTCCTCCTCACCTGTGGCGAGCTGGGCGAGCTGGGCTGGGGAGAGCCTATGAGGACCCTGAGAGGAGAAATGAGAAGAAGGAACAAAAATATCATTTCTATGTAATTTATATTTTATGCCAAATTATTTATGATAATTTGCCATTGCTATACTGTACCAGTGTCGAATGCTGCAGCCTGCCAAGCTGTGATTTTGCGAGGCTTGTCCCCATGTAGGATGTACCATAGGCCCCTGGCCACCGAAAGTGTGCGGTGGACTGTGGGTCTCCCGTGTGCAGTGCCGCCCAAAGGTGGCTTTGCCTCAAGCAGCCTACCCTGATGTTTTACTCATTGGAATGTTTTTCCCCGGTTGTGGATGACTTCCTTTCTGATGGAGAGAGTCCAGGAGGGATGGGAAACACCTGGATTTAAACTCGGCATCCCCGACACGGGCTTTTCAATGATCTTCAGGCCGGACACTGCAGGACCTGAAGTTCCCCTGCATTTATCAGCCTTCTTCGTGCTCCTCCTTGCCACCCTGGGGTTCTTGCTGGGGACCCTGTGTGGTTGTGGCATGTGTGAGCAGAACGGAGGATGAGGAGAAAGAGAAGAAACCCCGGTACTGACAAGCTATTTTTGAGTGCCACTGTTTGCCATCATCTAAGCCACTGAATCAAGTGTATTTCAGGCTTATTTCAACATTCCAGCCCTGGTTTTCTTGCTTAAACCTGTCCGTGGTCAAAAGGTTTGGGGTAATTTGTGACCCTGGAACATCCCCAGAGTGAGAGATGGGGCTGGGCCACATCGGAATAAGTCCTTGGCCCCGTCCTCTCACAGCGCAGGTGCTCTGCAGGCACACTGACTGTCCTGATTGCTTTCCAGCCTGAAATTCCCTCTGCTTTCAAAAGTCAAGTCCCCAGTCTTAGGCCACACTGGTGTCACAGGCTCCTGTCAGGGAGCTGGGGTTTGGGAGTGTGCTTTGTGAACTCTGCTTTAAAGTGAGGGGCCGAGGAAAACTTAGCAACAGGCAGAGCTGGAAGCAGCCAAATCACAGTGGATGTTGTGTGTGCGTGTGTACGTGCGTGTGTGTGTGCGTGTGTGAAAGCAGGTGGACCATTCCACTTTTTAGCTCCTATTGATGCACCAAACCAAGTGCCTCATTTCTGTGCCAAATGTTTGCCTTGGTCATTGTGGACCTCCTTCTCTAACGTGCGGTGGCATGACCGTCAGGAGGTGCTGGCATTTTCAGCAGATCCTCGTGTTGACCCTTATGTCTTTGGCAGAGGCTTCTAGCATCTCGGTTTTTCATCCACTGCAGGAATGTGGCCACTGGGAGCAGAGGTTTGTACTTTCCCCAAGAGGTCCTCATCCTGAGATGGTCCCTAACCATGTTTAACCCAAAGAGTGCAGTCCTTCTGATGAAGGATGAGAGAGCTCATTTAGAAATCAGAGCAAACGAGGGTCTCAGTATTGAGAAACAGCCTGCCAGGGAATCACAGAGATATTGGGGTGCCCGTGATGGCCCCCGTGAAGCCATGCCTCGACGGCATTCAGGAAGCCGTGCAAACATACTTTTTGAACTCATTGGCCAGGTGTGATTTTTACACAAGGTAAACGTGGTCAAGGGCATCAGGGAATTTGCTCCAAGCAGATAGCTCCTTCTGAGGAACCAAAGGCAGCAAGTTTCCACGATTTCTGGAGAGCTGGTGTAGGAAGTTTATTTCTTCCTTTTGTGTTACATGTGCATTAAACAGAACAAGCTGTGTGCCATCACAGATTGTACTGTGGGCTCAGAAACCGTGAGAGAGCCCCCACCGTGGACACCGGCTCTAGGGCCACAGGAAAAGGAACACTTCAGGCATTTTGCCTCCAGGGCTCCCGCTGGACAGGCGCATACTGCCCTGGGGAGCAAATGTGGAGAGTTCACGAACTCATGTGCCCAACGCATGTTATAGCCAGGGTCCTACTAACTACTCAGTAAAAGAACGTATTGTTGTATTCCTCCAGTGTTAAGCTATAGCCATGTTAAAAGTCACCGTGCATTTATCCTCAGCATCAAATACCTTGTAACGTCGTCTTCTCTGCCTTACTTGTTAGTGCATATTTTTACTTTTCTGATACTGTAAAGAATATATCCAGTATGTAAATGAATGTTCTATAAATCCTTTGTATAGTCATTTTCTCTGCTCTTTAAATATCATCTCTATTCAGAGTATAATAAAATTATGAACTTGGTAAGCCTCCGTGAGACGGTATTTGTGTGCCCTGAAGGACATTTGTGTGTGTTTGCACGTGTGTGTGTGCATGTGTGCACTTTTATGTATGTGTCTCTGCACACGTGTGCATGTGCTTGCACAGATGTATCTTTGTGCACATGTGCCTGTGCATCTGCGTGTGTGCTCGTTCATGAATGTGTGTGTGTTTACAATCAGTGGATTCAGTTATAAAGTCGCAAATGTTTTGCCTTCAAGAGTATATTAAGATTTCTGCCCAGAGACCTTTGAAATGTTACATTCAAAGACTTTTGAAGATTAACCACAATGCAGTGTTGATAATGGGTCCTGACATGTTTTCGATGTTGCCGTGAATACCCTTACACACACACTGGCTGCAGGAACACACGCCTAAAGTGGGCCACCTCCTGAGGGACCTCCCAGTGTCTATTCAAGTGGGCACTAAAACTGAATACTGAAACTCTGGTGGATTCACTTACACATCAACAGAGTCTGGAGACAGACAGTGTCACCCACCTCTTCTGTTCCCCCAGCCAAGGCTCCTCCCTGTCCACCTCAAGGGAGTTTGCCCTTTTCTACTGACTCTCTGCCCTCCCTCCTGAGTCAGGTGACGGGACACAGGACCTCATCTAACCTCGTTCCCTGAGATGCAAACCAGAAAAGAAGCAATGCTTTGGGCTCATTTGGTTATGGACAGATAAAGATTGCAGTTAGCTGTCATCCCCTGCCACTGCAGTTTTCTGCTTGCGTGATCAGCCTCCAGAGATTCTAGCTTTCCACTCTGAGGTGACACAGAGGAGATATTTCACCCCAGCTATGTTGGGAGAGTAGACTTGAAATGGTCCCGGTGTTGGCCGGGCGCGGTGGCTCAAGCCTGTAATCCCAGCACTTTGGGAGGCCGAGACGGGCGGATCACGAGGTCAGGAGATCGAGACCATCCTGGCTAACACGGTGAAACCCCGTCTCTACTAAAAAATACAAAAAACTAGCCAGGCGAGGTGGCGGGCGCCTGTAGTCCCAGCTACTCGGGAGGCTGAGGCAGGAGAATGGCGTAAACCCGGGAGGCGGAGCTTGCAGTGAGCTGAGATCCGGCCACTGCTCTCCAGCTCGGGTGACAGAGCGAGACTCCGTCTCAAAAAAAAAAAAAAAAAAAAAAAGAAATGGTCCCGGTGTTACCGCTTTGGAGCAGAAGAGAGGGTGGGTGGTTAAATCTTGTCCAACAAGAAGCTCCCAGTGAGTCTTGGAATCCAGTTGTTTCCCAAACCTTTGACCAATGTCACAAGGTGGAAAGGTGGACAGGGCATTGATTTCACTGTAGCTTAGGGAGTTCACTTTCCAAGAACACCATACTTGTTACAATTACTGTCTCCGTACGGTGTGCACATGTCCCTAGGTCCCCGACCAGAGCCAGCCCTGGGGACTGTTGGAGAGACCCAGTGGCCATGAGACCTCAGCTGGACAGGCCCCTGCCACTTCCTGCAGGAGGAAGTTATGGGACCCCCATTCATCTCCCAGCAATCTGTTACCTAATGCGTACCTGGGCCTGGCCTTACCTACTGGGGTCGTCCTATTATGTGGTGGGCACCTTGGTCCACCCACTTTGGGGGTCATTGATATATTGTGTAATGAACACTTTGGATCTGCCCACTGGGGGACAGTAGGTCCGCAGCTCAGTTGTGCTTCTGTGTCTCATCTTGTCCCCAGGGAGATAGGTTGCCTACCTGATGGCTTTGGGGATCACACTTCACAGGCCGGGGCATTTGGGCTGGTCTCGGAGGATGAATTGGAGTTTTCCAGGTAGACTTAGGGCCTGGACAGGGAAGGGATATTTTGTGATGCAGGGATTGGTGAGATCTGGACACATTTGGACAGCAGGGCTGTTGAATTGACAAGATAAGTGGAAAAACCACAAGTGGCCCTTAAATTCCTGAGAAATCAGTTCACAGTGTGAAGCCTGGCCTGAGGCAACAGATCAAATAGCGGGCGGTAGGGTGAGCAAGAGTCTATTGCCAATCCAGATGACCAGGAAGAGGAAGCAGCAATAGGGACTCCACTGCAATGATTGATCTGGCCAAGGGAGCCTCTCTGTCCCATCTCAGAGTCCAGGGTTGCGGGGCTGGGGAAACCAGAGCAGGATCCCCCTCAGCCCCACCTGGGAAACACACTCGATCTCCCAGAGGCAGGGGACCCACCAGAACACACACCAGGCCAGGAAGGCCTCACAGCTGTGTGCTGGCAGCTTCCCTCTCCCATGAGAGACACCCCTTCTGTCCCTCAGGTAGCATCAGCAGAGACCCCAGAGGCACCCGATAAACCAAGCAGACCAAAATAACACTGAAAGGCTCTGATGATTAAACTGTCAGTGGGACCACAGGCCACAAATCAGGCCAGGACCTGCTCCCTAAACAGAATCAGGGCAATTACCTGCTAAAATTAAATATTTAAGTAAGACCCAGAATTTCCTAATAGGTAAAATGGGATACAATAGGAAATTCCTTTCATACCAAGTACCAAGAAATGTGCAGCATGAATGAGAAAGACAACGAATGCCAGCGTCAAGAGGAACCAAGTGCTGGAGTTATCTGGCAAGGATTTTAAAACTGCCATCATAAAAATGCTTCAAGGGGCAAATAGAAATTCTGTTGAAGAAATGAAAAAATAGAAAGCCACAGTAAAGAAATAGAAGTGATGAAGAAGAACCAAATAGAAATTACAGGGCTAAAAGGTATATAATAACAGAAATGAAAGAATCTTACTAGATGGGTTCAATAGTAGAGTGGAACTGGCAGGATAAAATCAACGACTGTGGCGACATTGTAATTCACTCAATCTGAAAAACAGAAACTAAAAACAAAACAAAACAAAAAGAACACCCACAAGACAGTATAGGACAGTAACAAAAGATCCAACCTTTGTATCACTGATGTGCCCAAAGGAGAAGAGAGAGGCTAAAGAGTATTTGAAGATCAATGGATAAAAATTTTCCAAATATGGCAAAAAGACATGTATGGATCAAGAAGCCAAGTGAACTCCAAACAGGATCAACAACCACAACCAAAATCCACGCCAAGAAATACTGTAATTAAACTTCTGAAAACTAAAGACAACCTGTAGGCAGCCACAGAGAAATGATGGATTCTGAATAGGAATAGGAGCACACCAATTGGAATGACAGTGGATTTTTCCTATGAAACCATAAAGGTCAGAAGGAAGCGATGCAACATTTTCCAAGGACAGAAAGAAAATAAAAATCAACCATGCATTCTGTGTTCAGTGAAACTCTCCTTTAGAAATGAAGAGGAAATAAAGATACTGTCAGATGAAGGAAACTAAAAGGATTAGTTGCTAGCAAGCCTACATTTAAAGATTGACAAAAGAAGTTGTTCAAACACAGAGGAAATGGTAAAAGAAAGCACCTTGGAACATGGGAGCGAAGAAAGAAGAATGAAAAGAGCAGAGCATGAGTCATACAACAGACCCTCCTTCTCATGATAAGTCATCAATCATATCTGATGATTGGAAAAGAGATTACACCACTGTCTGATACTCTGTCTGAGACAATAATGGGAAAAAGTGAGAGATATGAAAGAACCTATATGGAGGTGAGACTTCAACACAAGCAGTAAGAGTTTGATACAAATATACAGTGATAAGTAATGAATATTTTTGTAATAACCAGAGCAACCACTACAAAAACTATACAAAAAGATACATGCAATAGCAATTAAAAAATCAAGATGGAATCTTAAAAGACGGGTCCTAGTAACCCACAAGAACACAAGAAGATAGAAACAGAAAAACAAAGATGAAGCAAAACAAAACAATAATATGGTAGACTTTAGCTTTAATGTACTAATTACCTTAAATGTAAATGGAGCAACTACATCAATTAAAAGACAGAGATTGGCAAAATGGGGGAGAAAATGACCCAATTACATGCTGCTAACAAGAAACTTCAAAGTTAGTGACATAGATAGATTGAAAATAAGAGGATATAAAAACATAGTACATAAATTTTTTAGAAAGGAGGAGTCATTGTATTAATGTAATAAAGTCAGTTTATTTGCTCTACAGTTTTATTTGCTCTACAGTTAACAAAGTCAACTGTAGAGCAAATAAAATTACTAGAGTCAATGAGTGACATCATATGATGATAAAAGGATCAATCTCCCAGAAATGCATAAGGATCTCAAATGTGTACTCATCAAACAACAGAGCCTTAATACAGAAAATCCTCACTTAAAATAATTGATAGGCTCTTGGAAATTGACTTTCATTGAAATGGCCTACGACAGATTCTGGAAATGTTTCTTTCTTCATAGTTCCATTTTAATGCTGATGAGAAAAAAAATGTTGCCTTATATGCCATTTTGTGTTAAGCCACAGTTCCAAGAATCTACGGACAGCATTAAGTGAGGACTTACTGTACGGTAGAGTCGAAGGCAGAAATGGACAAATCCACAATTATAGTTGGAGAATTTAACATTCTCCTGTCACTAACTGGTAGAACTATGCCATGGTTTTAGTATTTGTGTTCTTCCATGAAATCTATATGTTGAAACCTAATCCTAATGTGATGGTACTAAGAGGTGAGGCCTTTGGTAGGTGACTGAGTCATGGGGGTGGAGCATCATGAATGGGATTAGTGCCCTTATTATAGAGGCCCAAGGGAGCTTGTGTGTCTCCTCCACAGTGTGAAGATACAGCTAGAAGGTGCCATCTGTGAGGAATGGACCCTCACCAGACGCCAAATATGCTAGCACCTTAATCTTGGACTTCACAACCTCTGGAATTGAAATTTGTTTTTATAAGCCACCCAGTTTATGACATTTTTGTTATAGCAGCCCAAATGCACTAAGACAGAAATTTGTACCAAGGAGTGGGGATATTGTATAATAAACATCTAAAAATGTGGAAGTGGCTTTGGAATTGGATAATGTGTAGAGGCTGGAGGGGTTTTAAGGTACATGCTAGAAAAAGCCTACATTGCTGTTAACGGTAAACAGGATTCAGCTGGGGGCAGAGAAGGAAAGGAGAGCCATAGAGAAAGACTCACTCTTCTTAGGTAATACCTAAGTGGTCATGAGCATGATGTTAGTAGAAATACGGACGGTAAGGGCCATTCTGATGAGGTTTCAGATGGAAATGAGGACCACATATTGGAAACTGAAGGAAACAAGTGGCAAAGAACTTGGCTGAATTGTGTCCATGTCCTAATGTTTTGAGGAAGGGAGAACTTGTGAGTGATGAAGCTGGATATTTAACTGAGGAAATATCTAAGCAAGATGTTGAAGGAGTAGCATGGCTTCTCTTGACTACCTATAGTAAAATGTGAGAAGAGAAAATGATTTAAAGGCAAAATTTATAATGAAAAGAGAAGCAGAACTTAAAGATTTGGAACATTGTTAGTCTGGTAGTATGGCATTAATACAAAATGAGATAGCATGTTCAGTAGTGAACATCAAGGGTGTGACCAAATGACTATTTGATAAAGATATTAGTATAGGTCAGTAGAAACCAGGCTACTCCTCAGACAGCATATAGGTAGCTAACCTTGGTGGCATCAGCATGACACCATCTCCACAGGTGCACAGAGTGCATGAGCTATGGATGTGCAGCTGCCTCCATCTAGATTTTGAAAGATGACCAGAGAACCTAGGGGCCCAGGCAGAGAACTGCCACAGAGGTAGGACCACTGCAGAGAGCCTCGGCTAGGGCAATGCCTAATGGAGCCATAGGAGCAGGGGCTCTAGTGATGCCAGACAGGTGCAGCCACTGGCTGCAACTCCAGCCTGGGAGAGCCTCAGGCATGTGGCTGCAACCCATAAGAGCTGTCATGTAAGCTGTGTCCAGCAAAGCCATGTGGGCAAGGCTGCTTTGAGACCTTGGCGGTCCAATGCCTGGCCCAGTGTGTGCAGAAGATGGACATCAAGTCAAACAAGATTATTCTCAAGCCTTAAGATTAAGTGCTGTTTGCCCTGTTGGGTTTTGAACTTACTTAGGACCTGTTATTCCTTTCTTTCCTATCTCTCCCCTTCAGAATGGGAAGGTCTATCCTATGCCTATTCCATCACTGCATTTTGGAAGCACATAACTTGTTTGTTTCACAGTTCACAGGTGGAGAGCAATGTGCCTCAGGATAAAATACACCTTGGAGTCTCACCCTTATCTGATGTAGATAATCTTTATAGAGGAGACTCTGGACTTTAGACTTTGTAGTTGATGCTGGAACAAGTTAAGACTTTTGGAGAAATTGAAATGAAATGAATGTATTTTGCATGTGAGAAGGATATTAATTTGGGGGCACCAGAGTTGGAATGCCATGGTTTGAATGTTTGTGTCTCTTTAAAATGTATGTGTTGAAACCTAATACTCAATGTAATGATATTAAAAGATAGGACCTTTGGGAAGTAATTGGGTCATGAGGGCAGAGATTTCATGACTGGGATTAGTGGCCTTATAAAAGAGGCCAAAGGGAACTTGTTTGCCTCTTCCACTATGTGAAGACACAGCTAGAAGGAGCTATCTATGAGGAAAGGGCCCTCACCAGACACTAAATCTGCTGGCACCTTGATCTTGGTCTTCTAACCCTCCACAACTGTGAGAAAAAATGTCTGTATTTTATGATTCTATTAACATTCTTGTTATAGCAGCCCAAACAAAGACAAATGACTAGACAGCAAGTCAGAAAGAATGCAGAAGAACTGAACAACACAAGCAACCAACAGAATCTAATTGGTATGTAGAATGCTCCACAGAATTGCAGAATTATGCATTTTTTAAGCACTCATGGAATGCTCACCAAGATAGATCACGTTCTCAGCCATGAAAAAAATCTCAACAAATTTTAAAAAATGGATATCATCCAGAGCATGTTCTCTGATCATAATGGAATAAAAGTTAAAATTAATAATAATAAGATTAATAATTTCTCATACTTGGAAATTAAACAACACTCTTCTAAATAACCCAACATTCAAAGAAGTCTCAAAAAATTTTTTTAAAAACATAGAACAGAATGGATTCTGTAGAAAATAACACTTATCAAAATCCATGGGATGCAGCCAGTGTAGTGCTGAGAGGGAAATTTATAGCACTAGACGCTTACACTAGAAATGAGGAAAGGTCTCACATCAGTAATAGATGTGGCTTGGCTTGGGTTGGAGCAGTGACTTTCACTGTCTCTCCCTGCCCTCTGCAGCCCAGTTGACTCAGCCCAGAGGACTAGAAGCACTGTGATCTTTTGGTGCTGCATGGTGCTTCAGGCAGACCCATTCTTAAGTACATATAAGGCACCTCTTGAGGAGGCCCCGAAATACCTGGGGCCCACTTTAAAAGGACTGAGTTGAGAACTGGTGGTCTAGATGCTATCAGTGGCTACACTCAACAACACGGATGAAACTTAGACATAACCACAGGCCAAAAAAGCCAGGCCTATCATAGAGTACTTATTATCTAATTTCATTTATATGGGTATCACAATCAGACAAAACTAACCTGTGGCAGTAGAGGGTAGGATGGCAGTTCCTGGGGAGGAAAGAGACAGTGCTGTTCGGGAGGGAACATTAGAGGGGCTTTTGAGGCACTGATGACACTGATGCTGTTCTTTTTTTTTCCATTTGAGTGTGTTCACTGTGAAAATTAATGGAGCTTTTTCCTTATTATTTGTTCACTTTTTCCTCTATGTCTAACTTCCAAGTTTATTATTATTTTTTAAGTTAATGTGGCTTCATTTTTTTCCCTCTAAAGGCTGATGAAGTTGCAGGCATCCAGTTTTCACTGGGAATGTCCTCCAGACGGATGCGTAAGATGGCAAAGTTCAGGCTTCAGGAACACCTAGGCGGGTTCACACTCGACACCTGTCACTCATCACTCACCCGCCAGCCCACTGCCTGGTCAACCTAAGGCTGTCTCCTTGCAGAGACTGGCTCAGCACTGAAATAATGGAGCTGTCTGTCTGTCTGTCTGGCTTGTGGTTGAGAGCAAGAAAGATAGAGTTGAGGAAAATGTCAATCAAACTCTCTTTTGCAAATAACACAGCAAGCCCTGCCACGTGTTTGGGTCAGAGTAGAATGAATATGGGGAAGTGCCTCCTCCTTGGGGAGATTCTGCCAGGTTTCTCAGGCCGTATCAACTCTCCTGGATTCCTGTGCCACATTCAGCCAATTAGGACAGTCCAGCAGACATTGGTTGAGTGCCTACTGTTTGCAGAACGCAGTGTCTGCACTTCCCATGTTAGCTAAGGTTTATGTATTCAAGCTTCCCTCTACTGAAGAAAGCCCAAGGAATGTCCGACCAAGGAACAAACCAGAGTGGTCATGGGTCAAAGCATCTTTCCTGCCATCTGGGCCAGGACGTGGGTCTCAAAGCTTAAGTCACGCGAACCACCCTGTGTGTCATGAGTTGATACGTCTATAAACAGCCTCGCCCTGGCGCCATGGGGGGTGGCTTATGATTAACTTGTTAGTGCTGCAATGCCAGCTCCACACTGAAGGGCCTGAGAAGAGTGAGGTGACCTTAGTTGCCTGGAAATGAACTGTTGGAGGCGGCTGAGGTTCTCCCTGATAGGAGGGGCCCTGCTGACGGGACGTTTCTTCTCCAGGGCTCACATGGCAGCTGGCCCATCCCCATTTTACAGATCATGAAGGTCAGGGTCAGAAAAGTTTAGTGATTTGGCTATGGTCGGGAGACAGGCATAGAAAAATACGAAGCATTTTTTCTTCTATGGTCCCCTTTACCCCCTGCTTTTCTCTTTGCTTTAATTTCTTTGCATAGAGGCATCCAGCCAACGAGCACAGAATGTTTCGAAAATTCGGCCCACAGGATTCCAGAGCCCGTGTCCTCTGCTATAGCACAGAGAGGCCTTCTGTGCACATACGCCCCCAGTGAGCCATTTCCCCTGAGTGGTTCCCTCTTTCTGCCCTTTGCCCTCCATTTTCACAGGAAGATTTGAGCTCAATTTACATCCTCAGTGGACCAGGGACTGTAGTAAATGGAGGGCGTGACTGAGAGCATTGTGGAGCAGTCCTGCCCCCTGGTGGGCAGCATCGCTTACTACAGAAGGCCGTATTTTAAAACGTTATTTGCAAACATCAGAGCTGCATACGTTAGTGGCTTGATTCAAAATGGAAAGCTAGTGAAATGGAAAATTTAGTGGTTAGAAATGTGGATGCTGGAGCCACGTTGCCTGGCTTCAGCTCTTGGCTCTGCCCTGTATACACTCTAGTACAATGACAAGTTATTTAGTTTCTCCCATTTGTCAAATGGGAAAAGCAATCAGGCTTACATGCCAAGATTGTGGTGAGAATCAGATGAGTTAATACACATTAAGTGATTCAAATGTTGTCTGGCAAGGAATCTTCACTTAATAATATCTAGATAGAGTTATCTTTAAAAATTACTGAATAGGATTTTCTATAATCCCCATGAAGTCATTTGACAGGATTTGTGAATGTTCAGCATCTCAAACTGTGAAACATTGAGATTCATTTCTCATATGAGTAGTTTATCCTCTGTAATAGTGAGCACACAGGACAGGGGTTGGTAAGCTTTTCAAAGGGTCAAGATGAACTCGCGCTGCTGGGGCCGAGGCTGTCCCCATCTTCACGTGACTGATGCATTGGTCTGGTGGTCTCCCTGTCTCAGCACACACAGCAGCTCACATCGTCACTATGGTAAGTTCCTTCAGGCAGGACAGTGCAGACCCTTCTCCCTTTCCTATTGTGCAAATTCCTCACTCCCCTTTCTGCTCCACACCCACATTTCAGCCATCTTTACCATCTGACTATAACTATAAAGAAATGCGAGGAGATAAAACAAAAGACATTTCCTTTATGAGGTGATGAAAATCTTCTAAAATAGGCCGGGCGCGGTGACTCAAGCCTGTAATCCCAGCACTTTGGGAGGCCGAGACGGGCGGATCACGAGGTCAGGAGATCGAGACCATCCTCGTTAACCTGGTGAAACACAGTCTCTACTAAAAAATACAAAAAAATTAGCCGGGCGAGGTGGTGGGCGCCTGTAGTCCCAGCTACTTGGGAGGCTGAGGCAGGAGAATGGCGTGAACCCGGGAGGCGGAGCTTGCAGTGAGCTGAGATCTGGCCACTGTACTCCAGCCTGGGCGACAGAGCGAGACTCCGTCTCAAAAAAAAAAAAAAAAAGAAACTCTTCTAAAATTGATTGCGGGTGTGAATTATACAGTATGTGCATTATGTCTCAATAAAGTTATTATAAAAGTAAAAGAATCTAAAAGGAGACTAAAGACAAGCTCAAGAGGCCTAAGCGTATGGACCGTCATCTTTAGATCTCTGCACACAGATTGCTGGGGGAACAGTGGCCTTACAGTGGCAAAGTGGCTATGGTCTTGAGACATGCCATTTTCGAGACCTAGACTTGGGAATCAACGTGAAAATAAACCTTATTGACTGGGCTCAGTGGCTCACGCTTGTAATCCCAGCGCTTTGGGAGGCTGAGGCAGGGGATCACCTGAGGTCTGGAGCTTGAGATCAGCCTGGTCAACATGGTGAAACCTCGTCTCTATTAAAAATACAAAAAAAAAAAAAAAAAAAAAAGAAAATTAGCCGGAGTGGTGGTGTGCGCCTGTAATCCCAGCTACTCGGGAGGCTGAGGCAGGAGAATCGCTTGAATCCAGTGAGGTGGAGGTTGCAGTGAGCAGAGATCGTGCCACTGTACTTCAGCCTGAGAGGCAGAGCAAGACTCTGTCTTAAATAATAATAATAATAATAATAAAAGCAAAAAGAAACTTTATCCGTCAAACACTCTTCTGGCTGGTGCTAATTTCAAGAACTATAAGCACTCTGCAGTGGATGAGTCTGTATGATGGCACCACCTCAATCCCTTAATCTGTGACATGGTATCACTTGGCGGCCTTAGCAGCAAAGTACACAAAAAAAGAACTGAGTGGTGGGGGTAGGAGAACTGAGAGACAGGAGGACAATTTGGAGACAGACAAACCTCCCAGGCATAATGGGGGCCTCTGAGTGAAGTGATCAGTCCTCCGAAAGATCTGGGTTTACCTTTCCAATTTTACTTTAGATAAGAAATGTAACCCAGCAGATAGGAATGCACAGTGGACTTGTAAATGAACATTGCTGCTCCAAGCCAGTCAGGGAGAAGACCAGACTATTTTGGGGTCATCATTCAAGTCATCATCTGGGAACTGGGGAGCAATAGACCTTGATCATAGAAGAGGGGACCGGTGAGAACGTGGCAGAGACTTGGAGCTTGCCAAATGATTAGGTGGGGCTCATTCTTTTGTATGGCTGCGTAGTATTCCATGGTATATATGCATCACATTTTCTTTATGCAGTCTACCATTAATGGGCATTTAGGTTGGTTCCACGACTTTGCTGTTGTGTGAATGGTGCTGTGATGAACATACGTGTGCATGTGTCTTTATGATAGAACAATTTATATTCCTTTATGTATATACCCAATAATGGATTGCTGGGTCAAATGGTACTTCTGTTTTAAGTTTTTTGAGAAATTGCCACACTGGTTCCTACAATGGCTGAAATAATTTACATTCCTACCAGCAGTGTATAAATGTTCCCTTTTCTCCCCAATCTGGCCAGCGTCTGTTATTTTTTGACTCTTTTTGTTTTTTGAGATAGAATCTCCCTCTGTTGCTCAGGCTGGAGTGCAGTGGCACAATCTTGGCTCACTGCAAGCTCCGCCTCCCGGATTCATGCCATTCTCTTGCCTCAGCCTCCCAAGCAGCTGGGACTACAGGCGCCTACCACCACACCCAACTAATTGTTTGTATTTTTAGTAGAGATGGGGTTTCACCTTGTTAGCCAGGATGGTCTCGATCTCCTGACCTCGTGATCCTCCCGCCTTGGCCTCCCAAAGTGTTGGGATTACAGGCGTGAGCCACTGCACCCGGCCTTGACTTTTTACTAATGGCCATTCTGACTAATGTGAGATGGTGTCTCATTGTCATTTTGATTTGCATTTCTCTAATGATTAGTGATGTTGAGCATTTTTTCATATGTTTGTTGGCCACATGTATATCTTTTTTGAAATGTGTTTGTTCATGTTCTTTTCCCACTTTTTTTTAATGGGGTTGTTTTTTAATGGGGTTGTTTGTTTTTGCTGGTTAATTTGTTTAAGGTATTTATAGATTCTGGATATTAGACCTTTGTCAGATGCATAGTTAGCAAATATTTTCTCCCATTCTGTGGATTATCTGTTTGCTCTGTGTTTTTTTTTTTTGTTGTTGTTGTTTGTTTGTTTCTTTTTTGTTTGTTTATTTTTGTTTTTGTTTTTTGAGACAGAATCTTGCTCTGTCGTCCAGGCTGGAGTGCAGTGGCGCAACCTTGGCTCACTGCAAGCTCTGTCTCCCGGGTTCACACCATTCTCCATTCTCCTGCCTCAGTCTCCCGAGTAGCTGGGACTACAGGCCACCATGCCCAGCTAAATTTTTGTATTTTTAGTAGAGCTGGGGTTTCACCGTGTTAGCCAGGATGGTCTCGATCTCCTGACCTCGTGATCCACCCACCTCGGCCTCCCAAAGTGCTGGGATTACAGGCATGAGCCACTGTGCCCGGCCCTGTTTGCTCTGTTGATAGTTTCTTTTACTATGCAGAAGCTCTGTTGTTTAATTAGGGCCCTTTAGTCAGTTTTTGTTTTTGTTACAATTGTTTGGCCCTCTTGGCCAGGGCCTATGTCCAGGATGGAATTTCTTAGATTATCTTCCAGAGTTTTTACAGTTTTAGGTTTTACATTTAAGTCTTTAATCCATCTTTAGTTGATTGTTGCATATGGCATAAGGGAAGTGTTTAAATGTCAGTTTTAAAAGAAATAGCCTTTCTGATTGACAGAGTTGTTCATGACAGTTTTAGAGCTGTGCACTGATGATCCTCCTCTACTTCTCTGCATGTGGGTGAGAGTAAGGCTGGTCAGTTCACACTGTGTGATCGTGCTCCTGGGACTCCATTTTTGCAAAGGGTTGCTATGAACAAGGAATGAAATTATGTGTAAGAAGAACTAGTACAAAGCCAAGGACATAGTGAACTTTCCATAGATTGTGCTATATCTTCATCATCATCATCATCATCACCCTCATCACTATCATCACCATCATCACAATCATCAACACCATCATTATCACCATTACCATCATCATCATCACCATTATCACCATCTCCACCATCATCATTATCACCATTACCATATCCTCATCACTATCATCATCACCATCATCACCATTACCATCATCATCATCATGGTCATCACATCATCACCATCATCATCATCATCATCATAATCACCATTACTGAAACCATCATCACTTTATCATCTCTTCATTACCATCATCATCATCACTATCATCACCATCATTATCACCACCATCCTCAACATCACCATCACTATCATCACCATTATCACTACCATCTTTATCAACTTTTTTTTGTTATCAGGCATCAGATATGATCAGCTTTGACAACCTAAAGCCAGGGAAGGAGTATGAGTTGGGGGAAGCCACTCTGATGGGTGTCAGTTTATGTAAAAACTGTATTTACATGTTTGCGTCTTTGTATGTGCCATGTGTTATTCTCTCTCCCTCTCTCTCATTTCTTTTCTTTTTTTTTTTTTTTTGGCTTCTGAAGAGCTACTGAAAAGTATTATAAGCTCGGCACAGTGGTACATGCCTGTTCTCTCAGCTATTCAGGAGTCCAGCCTGGGTAACAGAGTGAAACTCCATCTCTAAGAAAGAGAGAGACAGAGAAAGAAAGAGGGAGAGAGACAGGAAGAAAGAGGGAGAGAGAGAGAAAGAGAGAGAAGAGAAGAAGGGGGGATGGAAGAGAAAGAAAGAAAGAAGAAAGAAAAGAAAGAGAAAGGAAAAAGAAAGAAGGAAGGAAGGAAGGAAGAAAAGGAAGGGAGAGAAGAGATAAAAGTATGATAGGAACTCAAAACAGGAAACATCTACCTGGATACTACACAAGCTTCCCAGGGGAGTAAGAAGCAAACACCTCCTTGCTTCCTCTCTCCTCTTTGCAGTCTTACACAGAAGTTTCCATTTCTCTCCTTTCTTCAGCGATTCACAGTGATGATCATCCACCGTTTTCTCTAAGTAACCTTTTTGCATGCTGGCTAGCAGAAGTAGCATCTTAGGCGGGAACTCCAGGCTGGCCAGCGTCATTCCTGGCTGCCCAGTGCTGTGGGAGTGTCTCAGAGGAGCTTCCTCACAAGTGTATTCAGAGGAGAGACTTTTCCCTAAGCTCTATAATGCTAACTTCTAGAGTATGACTATTTTACACCAAAACCATGGATTTTCTCTACTAAGTATCCTCCATGTAGCTCCGATAGTGAGAGAGATGCCTGGGAAACCAGGGCCCTGAGGTGGGGGTTTCCTAAATCTTGGAACGACTCTCCTAAGCCCACACAGCCTGAGATTCACTGTGGGCGAAGATGGTCACGAGGAAGAGCTTCAGGAGCAACAGGAACCTGGGGTCTTCTTAGGGCAGCCAAAGCCTGTCTCCAACCCCTCTCCCAAGATTTGGAGTGGGTGGGGGCATGCTGGGAGAACTTAGCCCCTCTATTATGGCCCAGTTGAAAGCAAAGAAGAAGACTCCTGGAATGAAATTACTGACAGCCGCCTGAGATGTGGGCGAAGCTGAAGGATGTCTGCTTGCCACCCTGGGTAAGATGGCAAAGCTACTAGTCCTTCTGGCATATGGCCAAACATGACTGTGTGTGTGTCTTGTGTCTCACACATGCTTAGTGTCTTCAATGGGTTTATTATCCCTCTAGTTACCCAAAGCAAAGCAGGGAAAGACACGTGGCAAGTTCACACAGTTACAAATAAAAGTGAGGGTTGGATAAAAAAGGGAAAAGATTTGAACAGATACTTTCTGGAAGAAGATACACAGATGGTAAGGCAGCACATGAATGTAACGGCACGAGACACTAGGGATATGCCAGTTAAAAGCACAGTGAGCTCTCATTCCACCTCTCTTAGTTCAAAAAACAAGGCAACGCTAAACAAAACCAAAAATGGACATTATCAAGTTCTGGTAGAGGCGGAGAAACTGGAACTCTTACGCTTGCTGGTGGGGATGCAAAATGGGGCAACCGCTTAGAAAACAGTTTGAAGGGGCTGGGCGTGGTGGCTCACGCCTGTAATCCCAGCACTTTGGGAGGCTGAGGCAAGTGGATCATGAGGCCAGGAGTTTGAGACCAGCCTGGCCAACATGGCAAGACCCCGTCTCTACTAAAAATACAAAATTTGCTGGGCCTGGTGGCACATGCCTGTAATCCCAGCTACTAGGGAGGCTGAGGCAGGAGAGTTGCTTGAACCTGGGAGGCGGAGGTTGCAATGAGCTTAGATCGTGCCACTGCGCTCCAGCCGGGGCGACAGAGCAAGACTCTGTCTCAGAAAGGAAAAAAAAAAAAAAAAAAAAGAGAAAGAAAAGAGTTTGAAAATCTCCCTGTAAAGTAAAACTTACATTTACCATGTATGTTGCAGCCATCTCACTCTTAGGTGTTTGCCCAGTGGAAATGAAAGCTTATGGGTCACACAAGAACTTATTACATGAATACTTACAGCAACTTTATAATTGCCAAGAATGAAAACCGAATGTCCTTCAGCTGATGGATGTGCCAACCAACTGGGGTACATCCATCCAATGGAATATTATTCAGCAAAGAAACCCCAAATTATTGATACTCTCAACAGCATGCATGAATCTCAAAATAATTATGCTGAGTGAAAGAAGTCCGACTCAAAAGGCTACACACTATACAATTCCATTCATATGACCTTCTGGAAAAGGGAAAGCCTTAAGGATGGAGATGTCCTGGGTTAGACAGGGGAGAGGGCTGGATTTCAAAGGGTGGTGAGAAAGGCTTTTGAGGTGGGTGGAACTTTTCTGTCCTGATTGTAGTGCTGGTTACATGACTCTATGCATTTGTCAGAACTCATAGAATTGTAGATGAGAGAGAGAGAGAGAGAGGAATTGCATTGTATGTAAATTATGAAAATAACTATAAAATATGAGGGTTGGTTTCTGAACAGACACCCAATAAGTTATCTGAGTAATATGAGCATCAACCTTTAGTGAGCATTTACTTTGTGCCAGGTGTTATCTTGTGAAGTCCTCAAAACTAGCCACTGGGGTAGATATTATGTCGTAGAGCTCCAGAGAGAGATGAAGGAGGCTCAGAGAGGCGATTGTCAGCAGAGCCCAACTCAACCCCAGGTGGGCGAGGCTGCAGGGCCTGTGCAAGGTTCCCCAGGGCTACAGCCTGCCCTCCCCTCCCCTTTTCTTTCCCTCCTGAAGCCTCCCCTTCCTGCTAGCACCTCCCTATCCTGGCCCCTCCCATCCTTCCCAGAAAAGCCTTCTTCACTCACATCCCTTCTTTGATGTAAATTCCAGTGAGTAAGGAGGACGATTTGGTCAAAGGCATGAACATATTTCTGACTTTTGATCAAATTTCTGTTCCTATCCTTAAATCAGTTTACAACTAGACGGTGGCATACAAAAGCATCTTGGGTGCTCGGAGGAAAATGTCCCTTTGACCAGAGTCTCCTGCACAGTGATGTGGCTGCCCCTTCTTCCCCCACACCCTGTACTCTTTCCCATTTCCAGCCCCTCTGCTGCCCTCATACCTGGAGGCCATTCCTCTCTGTGTCTGGAGGCTGTTCTGACCTAAGCTCCTTTATCAGCAAAGTGAGTCCACTGTTCCTTTCCCTCCTCCCTCACCATCTCCATCCCAATTCTTAGCCTTTTCCAATTTTTCCAATTCTTAGCCAATTCCAGCCATCTCCCGGCTGCCCAATTCTTAGCCTTTCCTTCACCCTTACCCTTCTTGTCAGGCCACCGTCTCCCAAGGATATTTCTTGCATGAGGCTGATGCTGCGTCCTTTGAGAGGAAGAGACCTACGGCTGGGAGAGGGGGCTCCTACAAGGAGGAGACAGCAGGTTGCATAACCAGGCTCAGGCACCCACTGGGGTTGACCCAAGAAAATATCCATGAAGCCAGCATGTTAGGGGCACGTTCACCCAGGAAAGTGAGGTACAAGAGAGGGAGTGTGTACTCTGCATAAACAAAAATGTCGGCCGGGCGCAGTGGCTCATGCCTGTAATCCCAGCACTTTGGGAGGCCGAGGTGGGCAGATCATGAGGTCAGGAGATCGAGACCATCCTGGCTAACACGGCGAAACCCCATCTCTACTAAAAAATAGAAAAAATTAGCCAGGCGTGGTGGTAGGCACCTGTAGTCCCAGCTACTTGGGAGGCTGAGGCAGGAGAATGGTGGAGTGAACCTGGGAGGCAGAGCTTGCAGTGAGCCAAGATTGTGCCACTGCACTCTAGCCTGGGCGACAGAGCAAGACTCTGTCTCAAAAAAAAAAAAAAAAAAAAAAAGTCCTAGGGTAAGGGTGTGGAAGGAGAACTAGAGGATTATTCCTGTTTTGTTCTCTGTACTTGGAGAAACCCTTTGTGCTTCCCATGTCACGGGGCCTGTGGGGCTGAAAGGGTGGCTTGAAGACATCCTCTTCTCTCCTCTGCTTCCCCCTCCCTGCTCCTTTCTTGACCTCCCCTCCCCTCTCCTCTTCTCGGTGCTGTGGGTGCCTCTGCTCATGGAGGGAACCGTGTGGCTGAGGCTGTTGTGATTCTCTCTAATTTGGTCTGTGGTCTCTTTCTGCAGAGTTCCTATACACTCTGTTCTGCCTGATGGCCTCAGGGATTTGGTGGTGGATGTGTACAGCACGCCTTTCACAAGATTCTTCTTTATCCTGGCAGGCAGCCTCATGCCTGAGGGTCAGACCTGTGGCCTGGTGTTGCTCTCACAAGAATCTTGTTCATACTGGCAGACTCCCTGTGGCTCCCATCTGACCTCTTTCCAGCTGTTCCCACTAAGACAGCCACTCTTTAGGCAAGCCCTGACCAGGAGAGGAGCTAGGTTCCGGTGCATCCTTCTGGGGAAACAGAGGAGGCGACTCAACAAAGCACATAGAGTCACAGAAGCAGCATATTACTCACAGATCCCTGAGAGAAGAGGTCAGAATACCTCACAAGGCCAGCGGAATGGAGGAAGCTGCCTGGGACAAACACACACACAACCACTGGGTGGGGATCACGAGAGAGACGGGGACCTGTGGACTGAGGCCTTAAGTGGAGTCCAGTTTCCCATGGGGTTCTAACTGATGGGTTTAGAGCAAGCAGGCACCTGTTCCATGTAATCACGCCATGACTGAGAGGTAGTCATTGCAGCATATCTGTGAGGTCCATGTGGGGGTCAGTGGGGTGAGTCATGTAGGTTGTATCCAGCTGTCTCATAGGATGGTTGTCACCAGGAGGTGGTTGTATACGGCAGATATCTGGATTGATAACATTGAGGAACTGGAAGGAGGCGGAGAGCCGGAAACTGTTAAGGGTGACTAAACCCTGCCTCTGGTAGGAAAAAGTTAAACCTCTGTTGGGAATGGTAACATGCAATTATAAGAATCCACTACAAGCTGCATCCTAGGCCTTTTTCCTACTGTCACTGCCACAGAAACCCAGTGGTTCTGGGTTAGGGGGTCTGCATGTTGGTGCATGTTTGTGTGTGTGTGTATGCATGCATGTGTTAGTGCATGCATGTGCACATATGTATGTCTGAGGTCTTTCTTTTCACCCTTAAACCCCAACAGGCTAGTGACAGGTTGTGGGCCCAGAGCAGCAGGGACCACTGATCTTCAGGGGCCTCCTGGCTCCTGAGTGACACAGCAGGGCCAGGCAGGGTTATGGTTGGAGAGACACTTGGGGACACGCCCTGTGGCCCAGGCAGGGGTGTGGCAGGAACAGCTAACAGAGCCTGCACCTGACAAGGACCAGAAGGTAGTAGCCTTGAAGTCACACTTGCCTCGATTTAATGAACAAGTGGGCAATCTGCACAACTGGCCTGATTCCAGTTCGCGTCGGCTCCTAGGGACTGGCACAGGCTCAGTCGGCCTAGCATATTGTCTATGGGCGATTTTCCATCTGGTTCACAAAGTCAGAAACATTTACTATCTGGCCTTTTCCAGAAAAAAGTTTGCGGGTTCCTGGGCCACGCTCTCATTATTGTTGGCGTTATGCGGAAATGCAGATACAGCAGGAGGAAGATCCGAGAAAAGAAGACAACAGGGTCACTGAAGTTGTGTTAAAGCGGTGCAGCACATTTGCCCTCTTTTTTTTTTTTTTTTTTTTTTGTACTTTCAAGACTGGTTACAATGCTGAATTTCAACAAAAGCACCCATAAGGAAGCCCGCCCTGTGATGCTCTCAGTCTGCGAGGGTTGGGAGGAAGAGAAGGGCCCGCCGCCTCGCGCGCTGCCCGCGCCCCATCCGTGGGTGCCGGTGGTCCCGGCGTGGCCAGCAGGGGGCGCGCGCGCCATTCCCGGGCTCGCCGGGCGAGGCGGGGGCGCTTCTGAAACTGAGCCGAGGACGCTGTGTTTCGCGGGTCGGGAGCGCCCCTGCTAGTGATCTGAGCCTGGCTCAGCAGCTCTGCCAGGCGTGCTTCCGCGCAGAGTGGCCAGAAGTTCTGGGGAAGTTGCCCCGGGCCCAGCACAACGCCTGCGGGGGAGGGGGTGAGCGGCTCGGGCAAGGGATCTAGGGGCAGGGCTCCGGGAGACAGAGGGAGAATGGAACAGATAGGAACCGTCGAGATCCCGCAGGGGGGTCCACAAGCCACCCCCCGGGTCGACCCCGCCCCCGCTGACCCGCGGGCTACCGGCTCCAGTGGCGGGGCAGGACAGGGCAGGCCTCTCCGCGGCGTTTACCAGGCGCGCGGGTGCGGGTTTATCGCGTGCACTCGCTTATTTCACATCTCCTCCGCGTCCTGTAAACCTGAGCGGGACCCCAGCGGGAAGACGAAACGGGCCCCGGCCCTGGGCCCCCCTCCCAAGGAAGGGGTCGGGCGGGCTCCGCCCTGCCCTGCTAGTGCGACTGCTGGCTTCTGGGGTCTCAGCTCCCCGACTGTAGAGGAAGAGCTAAAAAAGCGTTTCCCGAGAAGGGGAATCACTGTAAGCAGTTAATGCACTGTAAAGTGGTAGAGGGCTTGCTTGGTAGAGGAGAATCCATCGGGTGACTCTTCCTCACGGGAAGGGCATTTGTAAGTTCCGCGTTGCAGAGGCAGCCGGTGCTGGCCAGTTGCCTGGCACGCGTGTGCTCCCTCACACATTAGCTGCGTGTTGTATGTTGTATGCATGAGGGAGATGATCCTATCTTAGCGTGGCAGGGCCAGGAAGGGGCTGAGAGCTTGGGCCCAGAGGGGCTGAACTGTGCAGGCTTCGCTCTGTTCCCCTTCAGTGATGACTCACTCTCTCCTGAACGAAGACCACACTGCCCCGGAGACGCAGGAGGCCTTCTGACCTGGCCCGGGTGCCATTCCTGGAGATGCCCCTCCTTCCCCAGAAGGCAGGCTCAGCACATGGATGGCGCAGTCTCAGTAAGGGGACCCAGTGCTGCCCAGGTCCCAGTTCACTGTGGACACCTGTGTGATCTGACACTTCCGCGTGAGGACTTTTGCTAAGCCAGATGACTTCTTTGAATTATTCAGTTAAGCTCCTGAGCGCCCTTCGCAAGATCCCACCCAGCAAACTTGGGGTGTTTCCCCTACCCCCCTATTTCTGGTGTTAACACCTTCCCCAAAACACCAGACTATTCCTGTTATGATGAGTAAAGACCTCTTAGTATTGTAACTTAAGGGGGTCACACATGGCAACATTCTATTTTTTTCCTCTTTGTGTACTAGCTAGAATTACCCTATTTGTTTACTTCAGGCATTTACTTGTTGAAATTATGTGATTTTGTGACCCTGAAATATAGTTTTTGCAGAAAAATCAGGATAAATTCTTTTTTTTTTTTTTTTGGAGACGGAGTCTCGCTCTGTCGCCCAGGCTGGAGTGCAGTGGCCGGATCTCAGCTCACTGCAAGCTCCGCCTCCCGGGTCTACGCCATTCTCCTGCCTCAGCCTCCCGAGTAGCTGGGACTACAGGCGCCTGCCACCTCGCCCGGCTAGTTTTTTGTATTTTTTAGTAGAGACGGGGTTTCACCGTGTTAGCCAGGATGGTCTCGATCTCCTGACCTCGTGATCCGCCCGTCTCGGCCTCCCAAAGTGCTGGGATTACAGGCTTGAGCCACCGCGCCCGGCCAGGATAAATTCTTGATTCTGCCCCCCCCCTTTTTTTTTTTTTACAGATTTTAGAATGAGCTTATTTTTTATAATCCTCCAAATGTGCCCAAGTAAGGTTTGTTTGTTGAGAAGTGCCATTCCAAACCCCTCCATTTTTATTTTATTTTATTTTATTTTTAAGGCAGAGTTTTGCTCTGTCTCCCAGGTTGGAGTGCATTGGCACCTTGTATTAGTCTGTTTTCATGCTGCTGATAAAGACATACCCCAGAATGAGAAGAAAAGGTTTAATGGACTTGCAGTTCCACATGGCTGGTGAGGCCTTACGATCTTGGTGGAGGGCAAGGAAGAGCAAGTCAGGTCTTACATGGATGGTGACAGGAAAAGAGAGAGAACTTGTGCAGGGGAACTCCTCTTTATAAAACCATCAGATCTATGTGAGACTTACTCACTATCATGAGAACAGCACGAGAAGGGCCTGCCCCTATGATTCAGTTACCTCCCACTGGGTCCCTCCCACGACATGTGGAATTTTGGGAGTTACAATTCAAGATGAGATTTGGGTGGAGACACAGCCAAACCCTATCATGCCATCTCGGCTCACTGCAACCTCCACCTCCCAAGCTCAAGTCATTCTCCTGCCTTAGCCTGCTGAGTAGCTGGGATTACAGGCATGTGCCACCACACCTGGCTAATTTTTTAATTTTTTGTAGATACAGGGTTTCACCATGTCGGCCAGGCTGGTCTGGAACTCCTGACCTCAAGTAATCCACCTGCCTCAGCCTCCCAAAGTGCTGGGATGACAAGCATGAGCCACTGTGCCTGGCCCTCAATTTTTAACGTGTGTGTTTCCATTCATTGCTGAACTGTTAAACTTTATATAACGTTAAAAAAACAAAACAAAACTGAGGACATGTAGGTAACAAGAGCCCTGTCAATGGGCATCCCCTTCTCCTATGTTCCACTTCTGAGAATCAACCTAAAGAGACCATTAAAAACCAGATTTGCACAAAATCAAACAAACGTATTCATTGAAGCATGAATGAAAGTTTGGAAATAATCTCATTATTCAATAGTTATTCAGTAATTGCTTAATAAAATATGGCATATCCATTTGATGGAATATTATATAACAATTAAAATGATATTTCTTAAAACTATGTATGTCTTCAAGCATCTTTATTGAGGTATAATATACATACCATAAAATTCACCCAATTTGAAATGTACATTCAGTGACTTTTAGTAAACCATCACAATTCAGTTTTAGAACATTATCACCGCCCCCAAAATTTCCTCCTGCCCATTTGCAGTCAATCCCAACTATCATTTTTGACTCCAGTCAACTACCAACCTGCTTTCTATCTCTATAGACAGAAATTCCTACAAATTTCATATAAATAGAATCATACTATACATGGTCATTTGTGTCTGGCTTCTTTCACTTAGTATAATGTTTTTGAAGTTCATCTGGTTGCCTGTATCAGCATTGCCTTCATTCTTATTTCTAAGAGCATTCCATTGGATGAATATACTATATATTGTTTATGCATTCATAAGTTGGTGAACAGTTAGATTGTTTTCACTTTTTGGATATTATGAATAATGCTTTTTTGAAACATTCACATATAAGTCTGTGTGGATATATGTTTTCATTTTTCTGGGGTATATACCTAGAAGTGAAATTGTGCAGGATATGCTGAGTGGATATTTTTAAGAAGCTACCCAACTTTTTGCTAAAGTGGCTGTGGCATTTTTTTCCTACAAGTGATGTATAGGCATTCCAGTTTCTCCACGTCCTTGACAGTGGGTGTTGTTGGTATTTGAATGTTGACTATTCCAAGAGGTTGCTGGTAGTATCTTGTTATGTTTTTAATTTGCATTTCCTTAACAGCTAATGGCATCTTTTATCTCATTATTTATTATAGCATTTTTGTCATTATTTATTTATATATCTTTGGTGTCTATTTAAAACTTTTGCCAGTTTTTCCTTTTATTTTAACTTTTATGCCAATTTTTCAGTGGGTTGCTTATCTTATTATTATTAAACTGTAAGAGTTCTTCATATATTCTGGACACAAGTGCTTTATCAGACAAGATTTGCAAATATTTTCTTCAATTCTGCAGTTTCTCCTTTCATCCAATCAGAAATAATGATATATTTTGTAGAACAAATTTTTGTTAACTTTGATAAAGTCCAACTTATTCATTTTTTTCTCTAGGGATTGTACTTTTGGTGCCATGTCTATGAAACCTTTGCCAAACCCAAGATCACAAACTTTTAAGAATTTTTTTTTTTTTTTTTTTTTTGCAACAGAGTCTCCCTCTGTTGCTCAGGCTGGAGTGCAATGGCACGATCTTGGCTCACTGCAACCTCCACCTCTTGGGTTCAAGCAATTCTCCTGCCTTAGCCTCTTGAGTAGCTGGGATTATACCATGCTCAGCTAATTTTTGTATTTTTTTGTAGAGGCGGGATTTCACCATGTTGGTCATGCTGGTCTTGAACTCCTGACCTCATGATCTGCCTGCCTTGGCCTCCCAAAGTGCTGGGATTACAGGTGTGAGCCACCACGCCCAAGAAGTTTTATAGTTCATTTTCCATTTGGGTCTGTGACCCAGTGTTAGTTAATTTTTGTGTATGATCAGAAAGAAGGGTTAAATTGTTTTTTAAATGTGGAAATTCAATATTTGTTGAAAATACTATTATTTCCCTATTGGATTGTCTTGGCATTTTTGTCAAAAATCAATTGACAAATATATGCTTAGCAATGACATGAAAGCACAAGCAACAAAATAAAAAAACAGACAAGTTGGAATTCATTTAAACTAAAAGCTCTTGTGCATCAAGAGACATTATTAAGAAAGAAGGCAGCCACAAAATGGAAGACAATATTTGCACATCATGTGTCCAATAAGGGACTAGTATCCAAAATATACAAAGAATTACTACAGCTCAACAACAAAACACGCAATGAACTTGAACAGACTTTTCTCGAAAGAATGTATACAAATGGACAATAACTACATGAAAAGTGGTTCAGTGCCATTTAGTCATTAGAGAAATGTAAATCAAAATCACAATTAGAAACTGCTTCAAACCCATTAGGATAACTATTACTAAAAAAAATAATAAAAGAAAAATAAAATAGAGAATAACAAGTGTTGGCAAGGATGTGAAGAAATTAGAACTCTCATACACCACTGGTGGGAGTGTAAAATGGTGCAGCCCCTATGGAAAACATTTTGGTGGCTCCTCAAAAAGTTAAATAGAATGACTAAACGATTCATAAATTTCACTTATAAATACATACCCCCAAATAATTGAAAACAAATGTTCAAATAAAAATGTGTACATAAATGTCCATAGCAGCGCTATTCATAATTGCCAAAAGGTGGAAACAACCCAAAGTTTCATCAGCTGATGAATGAACAGAAAATGTGTTATATCCATATAGTGGAACATCATTTAGCCATAAAAAGGAATAAAGTACTGATACATGGTACAATGTGGATGATCCTCAAAAATATTATGTTAGTAAATGAAGCCAGACACGAAAAGATTACATATTGTATAATCTCACTTATATAAAACATGCAAAATACATAAATCCATAGAGATAGAAAGGAGACTCGTGGCTTCCAAAGGCTGGAAGGAAAGGCTGGAAGGAGTGATTGATGGGTCTGAGTGAAATAGTTCTGAAACTAGAGAGAGAGATGATGATTGAGCAACATTCTGAATGTACTAAATGCCACTGAATTAAAACACTTAAAAATGGTGAACACTTAGTTTTGTGCTGTGTGTATTATACTGCGATCAAACAAAATCATAAATGGGTGGGTTTATTAATAGTCTTTTGAGAGGTACTGCAGTTCATTGAAAACACCATGGATTTCAGATGTGGTAAGATTTGATCTTCTATTTTCTCACTCTGTGACCTTGGGAAAACCTCTTGGAACTGGATTCTGTATCTGGAACGCATGGTCAATTGGTGTTACTTCAACAATTAAATGAGTTGATATAACTGCGGGGTCAGCACAGACACTCAGCACATTCCAAAAGGCCAAGAGTAGTCCTTTGGGTTGGAGAAGAAAGAAAAAAGGGACAAAAATGCAGGACAGTTCTTTAGGTGACCTTGGACTGACTCAGTACTTCCCACCTTCTTGCTTGTGGATTTCAAAAGTAACTTTAGTTTGTGCTGAGAGTGCAACATTCTGAGTTGCTGGGGACTGGCTGGAATAGCCCGGTTTCTGTCCAGTCCCTTCCTAGAACAGGATGTCCTTCAGTGCTTTAGCCCAGCACATCATGCAGCCCCTGGGGTGTAAAACCCTGTGTAGGCTGCTTTCCAGAGTCCCTCAGCTGTAGTGCAAGTGGGGCACAAGCAAAAGAGACTCCATCTGCCCTAGGCGCCTTTCCTGAGTTCTGGGGGATGGCTTGCCATGAATCCTAGGCTTCCATTGTCCTTACTGTCTACCCGTAAGTGATAAACCCATTTGATGTAACTTGTTGTGCATGGATGGGTGTTCTGTGTCATTGGACTCAGGCAAGTTGGAAACCGGTACATTGTGGATCTGCTTCACAATACATGTGGTAGGATAAAAACAGCAAGACAGGAGTTGGGAGTTCTCAGTGATTACAGGACTTGGTGGCCACCTTGGATCTGGTCCAGCTCCACCTCGCTCCATCACCTCCATCTCTAGCTGTGTTACTTTGGACAGGTTGCTTAATTTCTCTGAGCCTCAGTTGTCTTAAGTCTAAAATTGTTGCGATAAACAAGATACTGCCCACAAAGTGCTATCATTATTATGTAAGCCTATGTCAGTCCCTGGCCTGATCTTCTTCAGTAATAAAGAAGAAAGGAAAAGAACATCCTTGTGAAAGTGATAATGGCTTCTGGGACGGTGAGCAAATTTTTTTTTTTTTATTTTGAGATGGAATCTCGCTCTGTTCCCCGGGCTGGAGTGCAGTGGCCGGATCTCAGCTCACTGCAAGCTCCGCCTCCCGGGTTTACGCCGTTCTCCTGCCTCAGCCTCCCGAGTAGCTGGGACTACAGGCGCCCGCCACCTCGCCCGGCTAGTTTTTGTATTTTTTTTTAGTAGAGACGGGGTTTCCCTGTGTCAGCCAGGATGGTCTCGATCTCCTGACCTCGTGATCCGCCCGTCTTGGCCTCCCAAAGTGCTGGGATTACAGGCTTGAGCCACCGCGCCCGGCCTATTTTTTTTTTTTTTAAATAAATCCGGCATTGGATACACTTATTTCATGCTCCCTTCACATTGTTCTGTCACCCACTTCCACAGGTGCGATCTTGCCCAGGTGCCAGGACCTTAGCCTTCCTAATGTGCTGTCTCATACTTGTGTGCAAGTCCATTTCCTGGTGGGCTTCCCTACCAGGTGCGCCTGGCCTTGGTGGTCTCCCTGTGGGGCAGTTTCATGGACTCCTTGATTCGGGTGGTGTGATGCTCACTGGCTCCAAATCAGTTTTTACCTAGTGTTTCTGGTATTCATGCACCATGGCAAAGGTGAGAATCTGGGCCCTGCACCAGGTACCAGCAGGCTATGAGTTCAGTCTTGGGAAGGGTGTCTCCAGGATGGGTGCATCAGTACCTATGCTGGGGCATTCATCACTGCATCATGAATCCTGGCTTGTCCCACTCCCCAAGGGCTGGGAGGCACTGGCTACACTAGCTGTTGGGGTTTTCCCTTGTTTATCTCAGAGTTTGCCCTTTCTTGTTTCTGAACTAAGGTAGTACTTTTAATATCAAAAGATTTTTACTCCCACATTTTTGTGAATTTACAGTTGGGCTCATTTTGAAGGAGGGGATTTGGGAATGTGCACAGTCTTCTTGAAACCTGGAAGCCTGAAGCCAGCAGGGAAGGGGAGCCGTGGGAGGCAGGCAGCCGAGAAGTGACAAGATCGAAGGGGTCACTCAGGAAGAGGACTGCACTGGTGTGGTTCTGCATGCTCAGGGATCAGAGCACCCTCTGGATACCCTCCTGCTGCAGGTCAGCTGTTTCATCCTAAGTCAGGGGCCTCTTCTGTGGCTTCTAAGCAGTTCTAACTTCAGAGCCATGTGGCCTAAATTAGACTTACAGTCTTTCCCTGAATCCGTAAGCCTTCCATACAGATTGGGCTGCACAGCGACCTTTCAAGTGAAATGGTGAAAAACAAAGAATTTAACAGGATCTTTGAGCCACTTTTGCATGACACAGCTGCTTCCTATTTTGGCTGCTCATTGCTCTTGGATCCAATCCATATGTACCTTCTCCTGGCTGGCTCAGGATCACAGGACACTCCAGAGAATGCATTCCCGGAGCTCCTTTGCCAATTCATTTCTGGATATGTAGTTATATACAGTCATGCACTGCATAACAATGTTTCTCTCAACCAATGCATGTCGTGGTCCCATAAGATTATGATACTGTATTTTTACAGTATCTTTTCAGTGTTTAGATACATAAGTACTTGCCATTGGTTACAATTTCCTGCAGTATTAGTACAGTAACATGCTGTGTAAGTTTTTTGTTTGTTTGTTTTTGAGACAGAGTTTCACTCTGTCGCCCAGGCTGGAGAGCAGTGGCGCCATCTTGGCTCACTGCAACCTCCGCCCTCGGAGTTCAAGTGATTCTACTACCTCAGCCTCCCGAGTAGTTGGGATTACAGGCACCTGCCACCGTGCCTGGCTAATTTTTTTTTTTTTTTTTTGTCTCTTGGGTTTATCTCCTGGCTCATGCATAAATGTATGGCTGTTTCCTGGGGTGGAGGCAGGACCATGAATAACAGTTGCACTCAAATCTCTGTGGCAGGGAGCACTGGCCCAGATGAGCAAGTGTCACACACAAGGAAGAAGGCATCAGCCATCTCCGAGACTGGCCACCCATCCAGGAGCATTTCTGGGGCTCAGAGCAATGGTGACAGGGGTCTCATTCACTTGGAAGGACAGTACCCGGGAGACCTGGAGACGCCTAGCAGAGGCTGCTGTGAGGCAAGGCAGGAGCGGCAGACCCAGCACAAGCGGCCGTGGGCTTGCGGCAAGAAGTGGACTGCCAGGACCGTGTGGCCGGGCTTGCTGATGAAAGTATTCAGGGCATGTCAGGGAACTCTGGGAATAATCGTGGAGACTTAGAGAACTGCGATCCCAAACCATTGAGTGAGACAAGTTCCGGGAACCCTGGGTTATACAGAGCGGGGATACATATAGGGAGAAAAGGGCCTGAGTCACTGTCCCTTGCAGCTGAGACCTGGAGAGAGCTGTAGGGAGAGAGCATGGCTCCTACCAGAGAGGGTCCAAAGCCTGGTCCCTGCCTCCTCTTCCCTGTACTTTGGAATTATTACTCTGCAGGGTGGGCTCTGCTGGCAACAGATGCTTGTTGAGCACCCCATCTCTCACACCACCATCCCTCCTCTCCTTGGTAGGCAAACTGGTAGCCCATTAACCCATTGCCTTCCAGGAAGCTCTCTAGACCACAAGCGTCCCCAGGGCAGCTCCGGGATTTTGTGTAAGAAGACACCAAGAAGATGGTTTAGAAGCTGAATTTACGTGGAAGAAATTTTAATCACTATTTGGAGTGTCCTGGGGACTTCAGGCAGTTATGAGGAAGGGGCGTTTCCACATCTTTCAGCTACTCCCCTCCACAGCACGCCCACTCAGCTGGCTGCAGGTAAGACTCAACCTCCTACAGGTCCAACAAGAAGTCCCGGAGGAAACAATGTTTACCAATACACTTACGGGAGAACAATGAGTGGCCGTGTGGTGATGCTGGGGTTTCGCCTCTGCTTTGGCTGTGACTTGATTGTGAGCTTCGACAGCCTCATGCCCTCTTTCCTCGTCTGTAGAAGATGAAGGTTGGGCCAATTACCCCATGAGGGGTGCCCCCACACATTCTGCTTTGCGTGGAGATAAGTGTGGCCACACCAGGGCCATGGGTGACGTGGGACACTCCACAGGAGGCCCCATGAGGTTGGAAGAGCCCTTTGAGCAGAGCAACCATCAGTCTTCCCAGAGCTCCTTGGGGTATGGAATTCCATTTCAGGGCAAATTATTTCTTTTTTTGTACTCACAAGCCATAATTTGCTAATGAACCAAATTCTGTCCCACGTGGTGCTTGGCTCTGTTGACATTAACAGCTCTCCGAAGTCATTAGCCCAGGAGCTGTGAAGAGACTCTTCTACTTTTTCTAAAGCTTCAGTGACAGGCTTTTGTTGTTTCTTGGACTCTTCTCATCTTCAGAAAAGAGCTATTTCTCAAAAGCCACCAGTGTGTGGTATTCTCTTGCGTAAGTACACGTTTTAAGATGGCAGAACTTTCTGTCATGTGATAAAAACAATGAGTTGGAAATAGTGAGGGAAAATGTCTCACTGTTTTCTTTTAATGATCAGTTTCTGCAAAGTGTTGATTGCTAATGCAGCCAGTGAAGTCAATTTTGAAAGTTGCTTCTGCCGAGACAGAGGAGGCATCTGAGTAAAGCTTAGGCCACCTTGCTTTCTAAGTGGCTTCGAGGAGATAGTCAAGTGGACCCATCCTGGGAGGGGCAGGGGCAGGGGCAGGGGCAAGGGCATGTTCTTCTGGTGTCTGGTTGGGTTGTGTATTCATCAGCTGTCATTAGTTGATGCAACAGAAACCAGCCAATGCCACTGCTCACCAGAGGCATATTTCTTAGCTATTAGGTCCTGTCAGTGGCTCATGAGGGCAGCTTTCTTCCTTGTGTCTTGCTCCACACTGCTGCATTCTGAAGCTTGGGGCAAAGGACTCTCTCCAATCTGGAGCATCCTGTGCACACAGCAGAGAGGGAAGAAAGCAGTGGGACATCCCAGCAAATGCCTGACAGCACCTGCCTGAATTGGTCATGGCAGGTCACAGGGCGAGAGCTTTGTCAAGGGCTAGGAAGCATCCTCTGCGCACGCTGTCCAAGAGGTCGTGGGTAAGGGGTCAGAATCTGCTCACACTGGGTTGCACTTCTGGAGGTGTGAGTTATAGGTGCAGTAAGATAAGCTTCCCTGTCCTCTTTCAGGCGCTACAGGCAGAAAAGCCAACCTAAACTGGCTTTAAGAAAGAGGAAAGAATGCAAAAGGAAAGAAAAGAAGAGAAAACAGAGGTGCACCCACCTCAAAAGTCATCCTACTTTTTGTGTGGTTTGACCAGGAACTCATTCCCATCGCTCGTTCAACACTGTTTGCACAGGCCTGCCTCCGCAGATCTTTACTGCGACAATGCCAGCTACAGCCCTGCAGGCCCGGCATCCTCTCAGCTTCTCCAGAATGAGAATGGCTTCCCCAGGAGCCCAAGGTCTCTTTGTGTCTTGCTGATTCTTACCTGGTCGGAGGAATGATTGGATCAACCCGGCTCATCACCACCACTGCAAACCAGAATTGAGAGTAGGGCAGAGGAGGAACGTGGAGGAACGTGGCAGAAGCAGGGAGCATCCCGGGTACCATGATGGAAACCCACAACTAGGCTTCATAGTCCCTGAAGTCACACAACCCTTCTGAGACCAGGCAGGTCACTCCGGAGGGGTTTTATATTTGATTCTATATATACTTGCTTTGGATACTAGGAAGCTCAGAGCCAATAATTTTCTTCCAATTTTATTTTGAATATATTCTTATCATAAAACATCCATGCAATCCACTTAGATCTCAAATTTCACTTGACCACTACCCATTTCCATTTGTTTTCCCAGTAGTTACCATTATTATCAGATTAGTGTGCATCTTTTGGGGACATTTTCTGTTTGGAAGCAAGTATGTAGCCTACTTCATGCAGTGCTCAGAAAGAAAACCAGGAAAAATTATCATGAAAAACTTGGAGATTTCAGGCGATATCCAATTTCCTTACGTGTATTTCACTTTATTTTTATTTCATTTTTTAAAATTTTTATTTATTTATTTTCTTGAGATAGGGTCTCACTTTGTCACCCAGGCTGGAGTGCAGTGGTACAATCTCGGCTCACTGCAGCCTCCACTTCCCCGGTTTAAGTGATCCTCCCGACTCAGCCTCCTGAGTAGCTGGGATTATAGGTGCCCGCCACCACCCCCAATTACTTTTCGTATTTTTAGTAGAGATGGGGTTTCACCATGTTGGCCAGGCTGGTCTCGAACTCCTGACCTCAGGTGATCCACCTACCTCAGCCTTCCAAAGTGCTGGGATTACAGGCATGAGCCACCATGCCTGGCCTGTATTTCACTTTAGTGATTGGACATAAAATGCCTTGAGAGAGAGAGAAGGAGAAAGAGAGAAGAGGGTGGTAGAAGGGAAGGAGGGGAAAGAAAGGATGAGCGATAGAGCCAGCTGGCTCCAAGGTTTTTTTTTAGCCACAGTGGGGCAGGTGGAGTCTGGGAAAATGGCCTTGTCATGAAACCCATCTCTAGGTGAGAGGAATGGGCAGGGCTAAGTCATGTGGCCCCAATAAGACAAAGGAAGGGGGGTGTTTAGGAGCAAGGAGAGGAGGCCATGGAGCCATCTATATTAGGAACTATCACTGTGCCTCACTCAAGGAGCTCCTGCCTCTGATAACCACTTTATGCATATTTATTTGAAAAAAAATTTTTTATTTTGAGACAGGGTCTCGCACTGTCGCCCAGGCTGGAGTGCAGTGTCGTGATCTCAGCTCATTGCAACTTCTGCCTACCATCTTCAAGCGATTCTCCTGCCTCAGCCTCCCAAGTAGCTGGGATTACAGGTGTGTGCCACCACGCCCAGCTAATTTTTTGTATTTTTAGTAGAGATGGGGTTTCACTATGTTGGCCAGGCTGGTCTCAAACTCCTGACCTCGTGATCCTCCCGCCTCAGCCTCCCAAAGTGCTGGGATTACAGGCATGAGCCACCATGCCCAGAAAGTTTTAAAAAAGTCAAAAGGACTGCATATGATGACTTTTTGTGTCCCGCCTAATGTTCACCCAGCGTCTCAGCGAAGTTGTTAGGTCTGGGTGAAGCTTCAAAAGGTTCGTGTGGTCTTGGAAATTAAATAAAGTTTGAAATTAAATACACGTTTGAAATGCTTACTTTTTTCATTCAGTCACAACAAGAAACATTTTCTTGAGTTAGTTCTGAACCCTAAAATTAGGGGAGAGATAGAAATGTCTGCTAGGATATATAGAATTCTTGGTTGGACATCTAATTTCTCTGCTTTTGAAAACTCGTGGGGAAATTGATGTTTCTTCCATGTCTCTGCTTCTCCAGAATATTCCATTATAAATATCTTCAGAGGAGAACAGGGGTATAATAAAGACACTTGATTTAAAATATTTAATTGTGGCCTGGACAAGGTGGCTCACACCTGTAATCCCAGCACTTCGGGAGGCTGAGGTGGGCGGATCATTCGAGGTCGGGAGTTTGAGACCATCCTGGCCAACATGGTGAAACCTTGTCTCTACTAAAAACACAAAAATTAGCCAGGTGTGGTGGCAGGCGCCTGTACTTTCAGCTACTTGAGAGGCTGAGGCAGGAGAATTGCTTAAACCTGAGAGGTAGAGATTGCAGCGAGCCGAAATTGCTCCACTGCACTCCAGCCTGGGCAATAGAGTGAGACTCAGTCTCAAAAAATAATAAATAAATAAATAAATAAATAAAATATTTAATTGTGCAGGAAGAAAGGGGAAAGGAAACATTTTTAAAAATCACATGCAAAAATGTGATCAGTTTAACTAAAGTTTGTGAGTACCAAGAAGAATCTTAGACAGATCTCTGTTTGTGGGCATGTCCAGAATTTCTGGAAAGGAAGATAGATGAACAGGAATTTCCTGGCCAGGCACAGTGACTCATGCCTGCAATTCCTGCACTTTGGAGGCCAAGGCAGGTGGATCACTTGAGGTCAGGAGTTTGAGACCAGTCGGACCAACATGGTGAAACCCCATCTCTACTAAAAATTAGCCAGGGATGATGGTGCATGCCTGTAATCCCAGCTACTTGGAAGGCTGAGGCAGGAGAATCACTTAAACCTGGGAGGCAGAGGTTGCAGTGGGCTGAGATTGCACCTTTGCACTCCAGCCTGGACAACAAGAGCGAAACTCTGTCTCAGAAAACAAACAAAATGAAACAAAACAAAACAGGGATTTCCTATCTCTCCACAGTGATTGCTCTGAGAGAGGCCAGTTCACCTGTTCGTCTTCGTCCACTGCCCTGTGTGATCCCTGGCCCATGGCAGGCATCAGAGGGCTGATGCACACATCATTATAGCTTTTTAGCTTTCATAGCAACCCTGCTCCTTTGTGACCCATCTGTGCCTCTGAAGCCGCTTTCTTTCTCCTGCTACACTGAGTGGAGACTTCCAGGCAATTGCTTGGAGCGTGGGAAGCGAGTCTCAAGAAGCACACTTCTTAACAGAGATAAGAAAGATTTTATTTTTCTGCTTGAAGGCAATAACAAGAAAGATAACAAGTACAGCTGCTGCAGCTGCAACTTTGTCAACACAGCTACTATTGGTGATGCACTTACCGAGGATCCAATGCTAGGAAAGTGACTTGAAATGATGATCTCTTCAGGTTGTCAGGGGAGGCCACTGTGGAGGAGAGGGGCAAGCAGTTACTGCATTAGTTGGCTGGGGCTGCTTGATAAAGTACTGTAGACTGGGAAGCCCAAACAACAGATTCTCACATCCTTGAGGCTGGAAGTTCATCAGCAGGACTGGCTCCTCCTGAGGCCTCTATCCTTGGATTGTAGGTGCCACTTTCTCCCTGTGTCCTCATGTAGTCTTTTTCCTGTGCACACATTCCTGTGTCTTTCTCTCTTCTTATAAGGCCATCAGTCCTACTGGATTAGGCCCTATCCTTATTATCTCATTTAACCATAATTACCTCTTTAAACATTCTATCTGCAGATACAGTAACACTGGGGGTTAGGGTTTCTGCCTGTGAATTTGGGGGAGCACACAGTTCTGTCCCTAACAATTATCAAGCAATGTGGCAGCTGCTGTGTTAGTCGGAGTGCAGGGCTTCCCTGAGCCTAGGGGAGGGTGCCCTATGGAAGGTCAGTGTCCTCCCAGTGGAAAGGAAGGGGCAGCCATTTCAGCAGGGGAACCATGGGTGCTAAAGTCAAATGAAGGAGTCTGGGCTGCAGGGGAGTGGCTGAGATGGGGTGAAAATGGAGAATTGGGAGGGCCTGGAATGCTACCTGTGGAGCATGGGGATGCCCCAGAGTGTAGTAACCAGAGATGAATGGAAATAATCAGTCTGATGGCCGCATGGACGAATCTGAGTTTTCTCTGGGCCGTGCATGTACTTCTGCCAGGCAGTGCTTCAGCGCAAGCCCACCATAAGCCCAGAGCCAGCCCCAAGCTTGGCAAAAAACAAAACAAAACAAAAGAAAACAAAACAACCACCTCAGCTCTGACCCTTTTTGCAGCACCAGGACCCCGATCCTTGGAAACCCTCAATTGAGAGCAAAGGCCTTGGTTCCCTAGCAGCTTTTCAAAGAAGTTGCAAAACACTGAGTATGCTTTTGGGAACACAGGCCTCTCCCACCTTTCCTTTTCTGTAAACAAAGAAATTGCCAAAGTGGAAACTCTTTCCCTTATCCTTTTTTCAAAGGATGATAATGTGGAGTATCCATCATTTTTATTTCATATGGTGAGTGATCACAGAAAGACTCACACTCCTTTCTCCATTGGCCAATGCACTTTTGTCCCCATCAACAATTGAGTCTGGCATCTACTAGTGTTTATTTCAACTTCATAATTAAAGAAGAATGTTAAGTGTGCAACTCAACTTTATTCCAAATGCTGGAAAGATCTGGAACAATGTAGTCCCTTGAGAAAAGCTCAGGGAGGGAAAAAACACATTTACAAATAAAAATTTGGAAATAACAGAGTATCTTAGTTTTGGACACATGCAACTTTCCTAGATTTTCTGTTTTTTTTTTTTTTAATAATAAGGATCCTCTGGAAATCAACAGAAAGAGGTCAATCATAGTAACAATTTCAGAATAACCATTAGAAACTAAACAAAAACATCTGGAGATGATGGATAAGAGGATACAATAATCTGTAGAAGTATCATTTTTTTTAAAAATGAAGGATTAATAAATATAAAAATACAATCACACAATTTTCCCTGTATACTTATGCCAAATTACAACATTAACCTAGTATTTTACAGAGAGAGGAGTATTTGCTGCTATCTATTATTCCTAGCATCTCATGATGCTGCCACTGCCCAGGCAGATTCTGCATCCTGGTCTTGCTGATAAGCAAGCTGAGGAATTCTCCTCAAATCCCAGGGTTGTTGGGTCTGGAGCTCACTTTGGAATGTATCTATCTGGGCTGAAAAGCATGTGTCCCTCCTTGCAGCCAGTTCTGCCGTGGACAGCCTCGTCCTTCGAGGGAGGGAAGCAGGCTCTACGCATGGGTGATGGCAATGGGAGAGTTCCAGGCCTCCCGGTGACCTGGAGAAAGGGGGAGCTTTGGCTTGGGTGCTGCCCATTCCCTGCTCAGGCCCAGGGTTGATTCCACTGTGGTGACATCTGCCACACTCTGATGACCTCTGCCTGGCCCTTGGAGATGGCATACGGGGGGCTACAGCAGAGGCTGTCTGTTGTGATGGGGAATGTCTCAATAAGGTTACAGGCATGCAGAGTGGCGCATGCCTTCTAAAGTTGTTCTCCTTGCTTTCTCTGTGCATGTTCTAGTTGAGAATATTAGCTTCTTATGGGAAATGCGGAATGGTAATTCAGCCTACTTGATGGTATCATAGCACCATTAAGAAGCCAAAACACATCTTCCTCAAGTGAAAGACTGCACAAACACATTCGTATTTGAACAACCACAACGGGGTTCTTGGTCAGTCTGTACATACCTGTAGCGGGGTGGGGGTGGGCGGCTAGAGACCAGAACTCCCACCTACCTCCAATTAACATGAATGGAATAATTCTCACGATGACAAAAGCATAAATACAAATACAAAAAAGTATTAACCCCGCAACTTACCCCGACATGCACTGCTGTTCACAGCCCCTCCTGCTTAGCCTTTTGCTTCAGAGGTTGGAGGCTCTTCAGCTCTCCTTGCTAGTAGGATGACAGGGGACTCAGTTCTGGTCCATAGGATGCAAGAGAAAGCCCACAGAGGGGACCCAGGAGCACTTTCTCGTGAGGCTACCTTGTCTACCCTCCCACTGGCCTTTTGCCTATCTGCCCCATCTCTACCTGTAAGGAGGGTATGATGCCCAGAGGAACTCTGGTCTGAGACAGCTTTTCAGTCTTTTTTTGTTTTGTTTTTCAGATATTGATGGTTTGAGGTATACTGGTCAGGTATTTTGTAGAATGTCCACCAATTTGAATTTGTGTAATGTTTTTCTCATGATTTATCTGGGGGTATGGATTCCATTTTTCTTATAAATAGTGTCATTTATATCATTACACTTAAAATGAGTTCCACCAGCTTTATTGAGATATAATTGATAAAGAAAAATTGTATATATTTAAGATGTAAAACATGTTTTGATTTACATATACATTGTGAAATCAAACTAATTAATATATCTATCAGCTCACAGTTACGTAAAAAGGGTTTCTTGCAGACAGCATAGAATTGAATCTTATAATCTCTGTCCTGTAATTGGTATGTTTCTATAATTTACAGTTAAGAAATTGTTGAGATTTAGATTTATCATTTTATTTTTCTGTGTGTTTCCTCTGTTTTTTGTTTTTGTTGCTTTTCCTTGATTTCTCCTTTCATGACTTCTTTTAGGCTATTTGAATATTTTTAGTATGCTATTTAGATTTATCTATTGGCTCTTGGGCTATCTCTTTTTCCTTTTTTAAACGAGTGATTACTTCAAAGATATAACACATACCTAACTTCTCACTGTCTACTTAGAGTTAATACTTACCGTTTAAAGTAAAATTCAGAAGTCTCACAACCGTATAGGTCCCTTTATCCTCTCCACTTAATGTAATAGTTGTCACATAAAATGTTATAATTCTTTCTGTCAATGATTATGTACATTTTAAAGAGTCTCAGAAGTTATAGGCTGTTATGTTTACACAGATATTTTGATTTGTGTTTTTTTCCTTGAATCCTGAAATTATAAGTTTCCCTCCAGTATCATTTCCATTCAGTATGAAGAGCTTTCTTTAGCATTTCTTTTGAACAGATCTCTGGTAACAAATTCTCTTAGCTCTTCCGTATCAGAGAATATATATTTCCCTTTCCTTCCTGAAGGATATTTTTACTGGATGAGGAATTCTGAATTAGCATTTCTTTTCCTTTCAGTACTTTCCAGATGTTGTTCCACTGCCTTCCAGCCCCTATGGTTTCTGATGAGAAATCTGTAGTCATCTGAATCGCTGTCACCCTACATGTAATGTGCCTATTCTTTCCTCTGATTACTTTCAAGAAATGCTCTTTATCTTTGATTTCTGTCAGTTTGATCTTATGTCTAGGCTAGGCATTGTTTTCTTGGAGTTTATCTTCCTTGGAGCTTTCTGAACATATTGAATCTGTACATTTATATCTTTCATCAAGTTTGTGAAGGTTTCAGTCATCATTTTTTTCACAAACTTTTCTGCCCTAATCTCTGTTCTCTCCTTCAGAGACTCTAATGAGATGAATGCTGTAAGTCTTGATATTTTTTTGTGGGCATTCAAAGACATGGTTTTTTTTTTTTTAATCTTATTTCTCTATGTTCTTAACATGGATTCATTTTTACTGTTCTAGATTCTTTTATTGGCTCTTTTCTCTGCTGTCTTCATTCTGCAATTGAATCCATTCAGTGAAGATTTTATTTTAGATACTGTGTTTTTCATTTCTAAAATTTTCACTTGGTTCTTTTTATGTAGTTTACATTCTCCACTGCAAGTTTGTATTTATCTGATTGTCTCAAGAGTGTTTACCTTTAATCTCATGGTGTGAATACAGTGCTTGATAATTCCAATATCTGGGTCATCTAGGAGTTAGAGCTAGTGATTTTTCTTTCCTTTGGGAGTTGGCCAGATTTTCATAGATTTGGTAAGTCAAGTGATTTTGGATTGTACCCTTAATAAGTTGAATTGCTATTGGACTTTTGTCCTGTTAGATTCCTCTGCAGAATGTAGATGTTTCTGGTTTGAGCAGGAAATCAACTTAATAAGGTCCAGACTGCCACTTCTGTCTCAGCTTCTGTAAGTGGTGGTTCCAATGGCAGTTCATATTTCAGTCTCTTCTGTGTTGTTTGGAACTGTAAGTCTTATGCACCACTCAGTGGTTGGTCTGGAACTTGGGTGGTGGTTTATACCACAGTTCAGCTCCCAAAGCCTTTGCTCTGCTTCTTTGGATATGTTTTCCACATGTGAGAATGAACCTGGTGTTTGTGTTGGTTCATACACAGAATTAGGATTCCTGTTTTCCAGCTCTCTCTTCTTGGGTGTTTCCCTTACGCTGTCTGGTTACCAGGAAGCCCCTTGTCCCATTCCTCTGAAGGAACCCCAGAAAGATGGGTTTCTTTTAGTTTTAGTTTCCACTTTGTTTTCAGTTCTGCCCAACTAGGCTCACACTTGAATGGAGAGATTGAAGAGATAAAAAATGGAGATACCCCACAACTCTTTACGTACCAGGGGTCCTCTTTTCTCTGTCCTCTATCCAGAGAAATGAGCTTTTCTATCAGAGCTTTACATGATTTTGATGTTGCTGCCACTGAGAATGCAAGTCCACAATTTGCTGGTCTTGAGGCACAGCAGAAAGAAAGAGGGAGAGAGGAAAAGAGAGAGAGAGAAATAAGGACTCTCCCCCATACTCCCCAGATTGCATGAATTTAGGAACTTTTTGACTTGGTCCTCTGGTGAGAAAGATGATCTTCTTTTGAAATTTTAATGAACTGCACCTATTACTATAGTTTCCTGCTGAATCTGTCATCAAGTTCAGTGTGGGAGGCACAAAAGGGAAAATATTTAGGAGGAAAACCATCATTGTGTTGATCATTCTTCAAGTTTTGACTTCCCTCTAAAATCCACCTTCTATTATTTACGTTACAGAGTCGTCTTTCAATGCCTTATATACTGTTGGGAATGTGGAATAGCAGAACTTCCATAGATGGCAGAAATAATGTGACTGAGTTGATCTCATCAAAGTCTCTTGCAGGCCAAAGGCACACATGTGCAGTGGGGTAAATATTGGAAGTGACATCTAGCCAATGGGGTGTCCTCTGATCTGTGCTTTTTCCTTTGTCAAATGAAAATTATGACTTTGCCTCATGGGGCTATCATCAATATTGAATTAGATAACATGGTGGATGCAGCTAGCAGTTGCTTGGTACGTTGTATGGGCTAAAAAAAGGTATGTAATGTCATTTTATTCAAGGCATTTGACAGCCTCGATTGTTTCTAGTGAGCAGATTCACTGTTGTAATGAGTACATGCAGTTCTTGTTTTTAGGTCATGGCCTCCTGGATATAAATCCATCTGGAGATATGATCAAAAGCCTTCCAGGAAAATTTCTCTCCACATGTTATGATAGAAATTGCATCAGTATCTGACTGACCACAAAAGAATATTGTACCTAGAATAGTTCTCATTTACTGAAGATAATTCAAACTTTGAATATATTGAAATAGGCTGGGAATCAGTTCAGATTTCTCTCTTTCTGGAGTTCTGGCTCTTATTATTCTGGAGGGAAATACTGCAAATATAGCCTATTATAAAATTTCAACACTTCAGGGTACAGTAATTACTTGGTTTGGGGAAAAATAAACTTCTTCAACTCCCTTGATACCTCTTGCTTTGTTCTTTGGGCTCCCAGATGAGCTTATCCCTCAAGCAGAGAACAAGGTCAGATGACCATACTGATCTGGTCTTGATTTCTCAGTGTTTCCTCTGGTACAGCTGACCTCTGATTTCATTGGATAGATTGAACAGAGTTAGGAGATAGAGTTTCATTACTGCAATTCAATCATCACTCATCCTAGGGCATGATTTTTAGTACGTTCTCATTATCTTGATGGCCTTGCTTTTTGCAATGTCATTGTGTCACTATTTGGAGCTTTCTCAGAATAATAAATGCAATGATTTGATGCATCAACATAAATATTATAAACAAAATAACGCATTTATAAAATACTGGAGCTAAGTGGAGAGGTGAAGTGTCTTACACCAAGTTACACAGTTTGTTGTTCATGAATGTGGTTCAAATTTTTAGATATTTTTTACCTTAAGGTTACTGCCATTGGAGCAATTCCTGCCCACCCCCCAGCCTTCTAGTAATCAGTAGACATTGCAGTAGCAATTGTAATAATATAGGTAAGTGCGAGATTTCTCTGCCTCATGAAAAAATTTGGGAAAATAAATTTGGGAAACTTTATTCGTAGAATAATGTTTACTGGCATGGTTGGAGCAAACTATGTGTATCTTAAGGATAGCTCAAAAGGATGTATCTGACTAAGCCTTTTATAAGAGAAAAATCCCTTCTCCCACTGAAGACTGTACAATGTCTTAGCTCATAACAGGACATGGAGGTATTATAGGAAGTTGCAAGTCTGCCAGTAAGACTATGCTTTAAATTCAGAGTAGTTTTGAACATAGAAGATATTTCTTAGTTTTTTTCCCATGTCAGTTTTAACAGATCAGATAAATGTCAAAATTATGTAATCTACAGGTCATCTAAAAAAAATATTGCCTATTTCATTTATTTAGTCAATGTGCTCATTAATTATCTAGTGCTGTATTTTCTACTAGGCACTAGGGACAAAATGGTGAACAAAAGAAGACAAGACACTATTTATACCCTCATAGACTCTTGGGAACTGAATGTTTGTGTCCCTCCCTGCACACCCCCAATTCATATCTTGAAGCCCTAACCCCCAGCATGGCTGCACAGTTAACCTTCAAACAACATGGGGGTCAGGCGTACTAACCACTACACAGTTGAAAATTTGCATATAACTTTTAACTCTCCCAAAAAACATAACTACTAAAAGCTTACTGTTGACCAGAAGCCTTACTGATAACATGGTTGAGTAAGACACTTTTTGTATGGTTAAATGCATTACATACTGTATTCTTATAATACAGTTAGCTAGAGGAAAGAAAATCTTATATGAAAAGCATAAGGAAGAGAAAATATATTTAGTACTCATTAAATGGAACTGGGTCATTATAAAGTCATCATCCCTGTCATTCTCATACTGAGTAGGCTGAGGAGGAGGGAGAAGAGGAAGAGGAGGGGTTGACCTTGCTGTCTTAGGGACAGAAGAGATGAAAGAAAATCCACGTGTAAGTGGACTCACACATTTCAAACCCATTGTGCTCAAGGATCAACTGTATTTGGATATGGGGTTTCCAAGGAAGTAATCCAGGTTAAATGAGGTCCTAAGGGTGGGGCCCTGATCTGATAAGATTCATATCATTATAAAAAGCAATGCCAGAGAGCTTTTCATCTCTCTTCCTCCACATTAGCATGGAGGAAATGCCATGTGAGGAGCAGGATGAAGGCAGCCATTTAGAAAGAGAGTTCTCACTAGAACCTGACTGCATTGGCCCCCAAATCTTGGACTTCCAGCCTCCAGAACTGTACGAAAAATAAATTTCTGTTGCTCAAGCTGGCCAGTCTGTGGTATTTTGTTATGGTAGCCCAAGCTAACGAACACATGGACTTATAGTCTAGTGAGGAGGGCTGTGAGAATGGGCCAGGAGAGTCGAGAGGCCAATAGAAACTTGAACAGCTTTCACTATTACCTAGATAAGAGGGAATTAGGATGAACGCAGTTGGAGTATTTTTGAGATAGGTCGTCTTTTTCTCTTCAACCTATTGGTGAGGAAACTGAGGACCAAGCCACACACTAAGAAGTAGCGCAGTTCAAAGCCCATTGCCTTTGCACACTGTGGTTCTTAGAGGAAAAAGATTGCATTTCAGTTGACTATAGAAGGTACATCCATCATTTCTTCTCCTTTTTACCCTCCAATTCCATCACATAATTCTCATTATATTTGTCAGGGTACAAATTTCCAAAAATATTCCCAACAATCTTTCCTCCTAATGTGTTTCCTTATTAGTCTTTTTTACTTTATTAGAAATATATGAAATATTTAAACAAGTGAAAATAGTCAACACTTTGATTGTCAGAAACTCCAAGTAACAAAGAGTTCTAAACATCAATGCACCTAATACAGAAAGGAAACTGGACAGAAAAATTGACTGTTAGAAAGCAAACACCATCTAAATTGTTGCTTACTTTGGCACAAAACGAGTTCATGCTGTGATTCCTTTAAATACTTTTCACTTGCAAGGCTCGTTCAGTTTGCTGAACACAACATCCCCTGATCAGAAGCCATTTGAAGCTTACTTACAAGGATAGATAGATGGAAAGGTGGGAATTTTCTGGTCTAATATTATTTGTGTTAATGGGAACTTGAATGTTTTAAATTGTTCACTTCTCATGTAAGCCTATTTTACTCTTCAAATCAAGATGCATTCTTTGCTGTATTGTGAATATTTCTTTGATTTCTGCAATTGGTGTTTTAAATCTACTCAGCTTCCTGTTCCACACTGAAAGTACTTGAAAATGAGCACACAAGAGTATCAACGCAGGTCTTGCTAAGACCTGCATAATCTATATTTCTAGTTGAATTTAAAGTCCTCATAGCCAAACATGTTTAATATGTCTTCTAACTCAGGGATCAGCAACAGGCCCAATCCAGTTCACTGACTATTTTGTTAAACAAAGTTTTCTGGGGCACAGTTATGCCCATTCACTTACATCTTATCTGTGGTTGCTTTTGTACCTCAGTGGCAGAATTATTTTCTGTAGAGACTGTATTGTCCACAAAGCTCTGATCCTTTACAAAAGGGTTTGCTGAACCCTGTTCTAACTAGAAACATTTGAGAAAAAGCAAGAGAATCTGAAAGCCACATAAGAGTGGCAGCTTTTCCAAATGTCTCCATTACTGTGTAGAGTCTTTACGTACTTTAGATCATTTAATTGTTTCTTAGAAGAGTTCTGTTGAGTGGTTTTTATTAGCCCCGTTTTACAGATGAACAGACAGACATAGGGTATGACCCAGCCCAGAGTTATCTAAACAGTGTGTGGCAAAGGCAAAATTCAACTCAGGTTTTTCTGGTTTCAAACTTCAAGTCTGTACACTAGAATACAAGGAGGCCTTCTATGGGTATTGTATGAACACATTTCTGAGTTTACTATGAGAAGAGCCGTGGATGTTTTTCAAACCATTTTCAGTGGGATGACATGCACCAGGAGATGTCACTAGTGTCCCATGAAGGGAAGAGAGTATACAAACATGAGACACTGGTGTGGGCACCACATTTATTAATTAACCTCTAAATTTAGATTATATCATATATTGCATTTCAGAATTTCAACACATACTTGTGTTAGTTTGCTGGCACTGCCTTAACAAAGCGACAGAAATGTATTCTCTCAGGATTCTGGCCAATAAAGTCTGAAATCAACACGGCAGTGTTGTTGATATCTTCTGAGACTGTGAGGGAGAATTGGTTCTGGGCCTCTGCCCTAGCTTCTGTGGTTTGCTGGCAATCTTTGGCATTCCTTGGCTTGTGGTGGCATAACTCTGACCTTCACATGGCATTTTTCTTGTCTCTATCTCTGTTTCCAAATTTCTCCTTTTTATAAGGACATGGTCATATTGAATTCGGGCCCCTTTGGGTGGGCTAAGGACCACCCTAAGGTCCTTATTTGAACTTGATCATCTGCAAAGACCCATTTCCAAATAAAGCCACATCTACAGGTACTAGGGTTAGGACTACAACATCCATTGGGAGAACATAATTCAGACCCTAATGCTTATTACTGTGTATAATCTGAAAATCATACTAAGCAACTACATTTCAATAGTTTCTTGCAGCCATTTGTTCATGGGCCCTTTAGGTGTCTGTTCTGAGCATTTATTTACCTCTTTGCCTGTGGTGAGGGATGGTAACATTTCCTAATACAGGTGGCTCCATGGCCTCCTCTCCTGACTCCTAAACACCACCCCTCCTTTGTCCTGTTCATTCATTCATTATTATGAAATAAGGAATTACCTTGGAATCAATTACTCTGGAAGCACTGCTTTAGGGGAATGAAACCCATCCTCCCCCTTTGGCTCCTCCCCAGCCCTTCCTAGTCATTTTCTGTGTGTTCTCTGGCATTTGGGGGTGGTCCAGGCCCTTCCCCAAGTCCTGGGGTGATTTGGAGCTCATCATGTTGTCCACCTGGGTGAACAGTAGGTCTGCAGGCCCCGTGTGCCTCCCTGTTTCCTTCCAGCCAAGACTGAAGGAGGGTTGATCTGTGATTTCCAGAGAACTGACCACTCCTTGGCCCTCCATTCAGCTCATGCCCGCCATGCCAGTTCCGGGAGTGGGGAGGCGTGAGGATTATGCCACTCCTGTCTCTGCTGATGTTCAAGTCTGTCACCATCCAGCCAGGGTCATATAGATCCTGGCTGGTACTCTTGGGACTATGCCCCTTAACCCATGTTTCTTGCGTGAGATCCTGGAGGGCTGTTTTCTCTATGCCTTTGAGATGCTGAAGCTAAGCCTATCTAGATAAGTTTTCTAAACAGGAAGAAGGTAGACTGCAGTCAAAATAGTGACTTCAAATCTCAGTTCTGAAAGTGCGTTTTCTAACTCTCAGTTTACTCATCTGCAAAATGGGTTTTGCAGGAGTAGTAACTTGTAGACTGAGATTATTATGTGTAAAGCAACTAGCACCATTTTGAGTCCAAGCAGACATTCACCAATGCAAGAGATGCTGCTGCTGCTGCTGCCGTGGACATCACAGCAATCTCTTTATGTCTCAGGAGTCTGCCCAGGCCTCATGGTATGGCCTGTTTCTGGCAACCTGCTGAGAGCTGCTAGATTTTCCTTTGTCCATTTGATGTTGCTGATTCTAGACAATACATTCTGTTACTGAGCTGAAATATACATCTCCGTACCTCACTGTTACTGTGGGTAGAGACAGAAGTAATAAAGTGACTTTATCTTTCTTTATGGTAATGTCTGTCCTTTAAAATCTGTTTTCCAGGTTAAGTGTCTCTAATGTTTCAACTGCTGTGGCCATAAGACTGCAAATATTATCCTTATGTGACTCTCTTTCCTCACACATCATTTGACATTGTTCTTATTCCATGGTGCTCCCAGATCAGTGTGATCTGAAGGGAGTGTGGGAGAATAAGCTCCAGCCATCACCCTCCCCCGATTTATCCACGGCCCCATCATCCCCAGACTTGGTATTTCCAGGGCCACATAGCAATCTCAGGACATACTGATGGCCTCTCCATTCTCCCTTCTTCTTGGCTGTACTGGCAGCCTAAGTGGTCTTCAGTTCCTTGTCACCGCTGAGGGCTGTAATGTATGCTGTCATGGGTGTGTGCAAGGGCTTCTGTGTGATCTATAATCAGGAGCGGGATGGCTGGTTGCGGGGCAGATGCATCTGTAAACTCACCAAGCACAGCTCCACTGTGGTGCAGAGCGGCATGCCACTCCACACTCACACCAGCAGAGCACAGGGACCCTGTCTACTCACGTCTTCTCCATACACCAAGTAGTATGTTGTCATTATTTAAATGTGTGCTTTTGTTATTACTAATGAATCAGGGTCCTCTTCGTATACTTGTTAGCTATTCAGGTTGCTTCTTCTCTCAATTGTCCATTTTTAATCTTTTGTTCACTTTTCTAATATATTTCTTCTCTTTTTTGATTTGTAAGAATTATCTGTGCATTTTAGATACTGTATACATCCAGAACCTAGATACTGTTTGCTGTAAGCATTAAAAATACCCATCTCCCAGGAGACCATTTGATTTTTAACTTTGGTTTTGAAAAGATGTTTTCAACTTTGATGTGGTCGAATACATCAGTAACTACCTTGTGTATTTTTAGGTGGATTCTGAGGTTCTCTGTAGTTTTCATTGGTATTTCTATAGTTTTGGTTGGTATTTTAGTCTTTCAATTTTTAAATTTTTTTTCTTTTTTCTTTTTGTAAAAAAATAGAGATGGGGGTCTCGCTATGTTGCCCAGGGTGGTCTCAAACTCTTAGGCTCAAGCAACCCTATTGCCTTGGCCTCCCAAAGTGCTAGGATTACAGGTGTGAGCCACCACACCTGGCCGTGGTTGGCATTTTAAATGTGTAGTTTATTTTTTATTCTACTTTCTCAGTTAAAAAAAAATAAAGTGTGGAGAAATGCTATTAATTTTGTATATTGCTTTTATTTCCATCAACCTTGCTAAGTTCTTTTGCTATTTTCAATAGTTTATTGATCCTCTTGTGTTTTTCATGTACATGATCATATCGTCTTCAATTATTGACGTTTTTGACTTTTTCTTTTTCCTTTTCATTTTCATAAGGAAGCTGTTTTCACTTCACTTTCTGTTTTCCCTTCTTCCTATTGGCTGGGAAATAGAGATATGTGAACCTAGGGATGGAAGTCACATGCTGAAAACTGCGAAGCTGCCGCCTCAAACCTCACCTGCTCTGGCCATTCACTGACCTGTGTGGCTTCATCTAAGAGCATGGAAAATGTAATAAAGTGTGAAACTGTTTGCCAGAGTGGCTGCACCATTTTGCTTTCCCTTCAGCTATGAATGAGAGATCCTATTTTTATTTTTCTTCCTTTCTTTTTTTTTTTTTTCGGTGGAGTCTCATTCTGTTGCCCAGGCTGGATGGAGTGCAGTGGCACAATCTCAGCTCACTTCAACCTCTGCCTCCTGGGTTCAAGTGATTCTCCTGCCTCAGCCTCCCGAGTAGCTGGGATTGCAGGTGCTGACCACCATGCCAGGCTAATTTTTGTATTTTTAGTAGAGATGGGGTTTCACCATGTTGGCCAGGCTGGTCTCTAACTCCTGACCTCAGGTGATCTGCCCTCCTCGACCTCCTAAAGTGCTGGGATTTCAGGTGTGACTCACTACACCCAGCCAAGCTCCTGTTTTGCTATATTCTCTCTAGCATGCAGTGTTGTCAGCCTTTTTTCCCCCATGCTAACAGATGTGCAGTTATATATCACTGTGGTTTTAGTTTTGATTTTCTTACTGTTTACAGTCTTTTTATGTGCTTATTTGCCATTTGATATCTTGTCTTTGGTGAAATATCTGTTCAAATCCTTTGCCCTTTTTTTAAAAAAAAAAAAATTGGGGCTGTTTTCTTATTGTAGAGCTTTGAGTATTCTTTCTATAGTCTAGATATTTTATATTCTTTTTATATTCTAGATATATCTAGAATATATGACTTGCAAATATTTTCTTTCATTCTCTGGCTTATTTTTATGTTCTTAACAGTGTCTTTTGAAGCATAAAAGGTAAAATGTTGATAAAATCCAATTTATTAATTTTTCTTTTGTGCGTCTTGCTTTTGGAGTCATATCTGATAACTCTTGGCCTAATCTAAGTTCACGAAATATTTTTTTGTGTTTGATTCTAAAGGTTTTACACTTTACGTTTCCATTTAGGCTTAGGATCCATCATGAGTTAATGAGTTGAAGAGAAGGGAGGCGGGCGGGAGGAGGAGAAAGGCAAGGCTGGAGGAGGAGGGAGGCAGGTTTGGAGGGAGGCAGGGTTGGAGGTAGAGGGAAGCAAGATTGGAGGGAGGCGGGGTTAGAGGTAGAGGGAGGCGGGGCTGGAGGAGGAGGGAGGCGTGGCTGAATGAGGCGGGGTTGGAGGGAGGCGGGTTTGGAGGTACAGGGAAGCAAGATTGGAGGGAGGCGGGGTTAGAAGTGGAGGGAGGGGGAGATAGAGGAGGAGGGAGGCGGGGCTGGAGGGAGGCGGGGCTGGAGGGAGGCGGGGCTGGAGGGAGGCGGGGCTGGAGGGAGGCGGGGCTGGAGGGAGGCGGGGCTGGAGGTGGAGGGAGGCGGGTTTGGAAGTGGAGGGAGGCGGGGTTGCGGGAGGAGGGCGGCGCGGTTGCGGGAGGAGGAAGGCGAGGCTACAGGTGGAGACATCTTGGAGCTGGGCAGGGCGGTGAAGGGTAGGGAGCAGGGAAGTATGGCCTGAGGGAACCGTCTCCCAGGCCCCTTTGTTGGTCACTCTGGTAGCCATGGTTGGTGAGAGAGGGCAGTGAGCCCCTCAGACTTGTCTGTGTTCCAACCATTGAACAAGTGATTGACAGGACAAACACACAGGAAGGATTTTTGAAAGTGCTTATTTGAAAAGGCTTATTGTTATAACTGTGATTTCTAATGAACAATTCTTGTAATTGCTCTTATTTCAAAGGTACTACATGCAAACTAAAACACTATCAGAAAATACAGAAAAGTAGAAAGATCCCTTATAAATTACTGGTCAGAGATTTATTTACGAATATTGGTGTATATACATTATATATATAATATTTCTTATATATTATGTATTTTTCTCTCTGAATTCAAATATGTTAAATAATTGTGATAACATATGCATAATGTTTACTATGGTAACCCGTTTTAAGTGTGTAGTTCAGTGGTATTAAGGACGTTCCCACTGTTGTGCAGCCATTACCACCACCCGGCTCCAGGACTCCTTCGTGACCTTACACAGGGCCGAGGGGGCTGCCCTCCATTGCTCTGGATCTCAGGAGACCCAGTTCCAGCTGCAAACAGCCGGCCTCTGGGGCTCTGTGGGTGATGAGTCACTCAGCCCTCAGGAGCCTGGAAACACCCTCCTCAGCAGTCTCTTGGGAGATAGAGCCTCTCAGAGCCTGTGTCCCTGCCAGGAATGAGTATTTCTTGCCAGTAGGCAGGCCAAGGGACAGTTATGGTAGGGTTATTTATTGCCATGACAGTTGAGCAGCGGCTGTGTATTCTCTGGGAGACATCGCCTGACTAGCGAATGCCAGGGGCTCCATGGCCTTGCCAACTTTCTGCCCTTGTTGGTATGGGACTCAGAGTTGCAGTGGGGTGGCAGGGGAGGGCTTCTCAGGATGATGAGGGCAGAGTTCATCTCTTTTCCAGCTCCCTCCATCTCCCCGTAGGAGCGACAACAGTGGGGGACCCTCCCCCACAAGGAAAGAGGAAGCTGGAGGACTGGACTGGTCTGAAGCCAGGGCAATTCTGACCAGAGTATGGTGTCCTCTCTAGAACTGATTCCCCAGCTCAGGTCCTGAGAACATCCGGCAGGATCTTGGGAATGGGAGGGTCATGAGGAGAAACTGAGAACGCTGTGTTCACAAACACTTTGCAAGACATGGGCCACCATGCACCCACGTGCAACCTGGTGTGGAGAAGGAGGGCATTTCCTCTCCCATCTGCAGGGATTAGGGCGTGGGGTGGGGTCCCGCAGCACCGTCTTAGCACAAGCACCAGCTTCAGTGGATCGCTGTGTCCCACAGACACGCCTTAGGAGGTGGGAAGGCCCAGCAGGACAGGGCAGCAGTGGCAGGAGGCATCCCAGCAGCAGCTCTGGACATATCAGGAGGACTCGTTTATGGGCTCCATTACAGGATGTGGGGGACCTACAGTGAATTTCATCCTAAAGTCCCAGCACAAGAAAAGCAGAGAATGGAGATGGTGCTTGGTGGCTGGCGAATTTGTAAGGAAGAATACTGAAACACCCTACTGTGTTTCTATGTGTACTGTGGTGTGTGTGTGCCTGGAGGAGGTGGTGGTTGTTCTGTGGTTTCCCAGGAAGAGTTAGGGACACATAGGTAATACTGCTGGTGTAGCACTGTTTAATATCCCCACGATGGAGGTCTGGGAAACTTACGTTATTCTCCCAGCAAACCAGTGACGTAGGTCTTGCAGTGCCCACTTTGCAAATGGGGAAATGGAATCTAGGGGAAGTGACTTGCCCAGATGTGCATGGCTGGTCAGAGGCAGAGCCAGGGCTTGCCTTCACAGCTGTTCACTCTGAGTTCACATTGTTCTACTCAGCAGAGCCTGCTTGTGTTTATTAGGTGTATTGGCAGGTTCCCGAAAGGAGTGGCCCAATTCTCAGTTAATTGAATATCACAGTTTGATTCCTTGGCTAGAAGTTAGGGATGAGCCTTAATAGGGGACACCTGGATATACCAAACACAAACACCTTACACAGTTCTGTTTTATTGTTTTATGCCACTTGCTAAGCAACATTTTTAAATATATTTGTTGCTGTTACTTACCTTGGGCAGGTTACTTCTTGGGCTGCAGTGGGGAGAAGCCTGGGTCCTGGAGTCAAGTGAATATAGGATTAGAATTTAGTTTTAAATCCAGATCTATGATTTTGAGCATTATTTAAAAGCTATCAATCTCAAGCCAGACATAATGACATGCACCTGTAGTGCCAGCTACTTGGGAGACTGCAGCGGGGTATGGTTTGAGCCCAGGAGTTCCAGGCTGCAGTGAGCTAAGATTGTGCCACTGCACTCCAGCTTGGATGACAGAGCAAGACCCCATCTCTTAAAAAACAAAAACACACACACAAAAATAACTTAGCGATCTCAGTTTCTTTGCCTGTAAAAGGGATATAACTGTGCCTCCCTGATATTAATTAAATGAGAAAAGCTATGAAAAACCAATTTGCCTTGCTCTAAAGAAATATTCAACAATGTTTAGATCCCTCCTCCTTTTCTCTACACTATTCTCCTTGAAATATTTTCTAAACTTTGGAATTTCCCTTTCAACTTCCCCTTTCCTCATGAGATTTACTCTATCTAGTTCTCAGGTGGCTCTAGGAAGTCTGAACTTCCTGTCCTGAGGACATGGCCTAGTGGGACAGGAAGTGGCATAGTGAGGGGGCTTGATTCTTGACATGAGAGTGACTGGGTTAGAGTCCAAGTTCTGCTATGATCTGTGGTGTCTTTGGCCCTGGAAAGTCTGAATGCAGCAACAAACCACCCAGCAGATGCAGGAACAAAGCTGTCCCTCCATGGCCACCCCCACCAGGGGCTGAGATAGGCATCTGCCAAGTTATAAGACAGAGAATGAATTTTAAGTCTTAAACGAGGAGAAGGAAGTCAAGCTGCAGGGCCTGGGATCAGCTTAGAAGACAAATTCTACCAGTGGGCTCAGCTGGAGAAGACTGGAGCTGCAGTGGCTCAAGATTTATACATCTTCATCAGAGATGGGTGAGTATCCGAGGTTGTGACTTGTCCCAACTTCCGTGAAGGGAAATACAGCTTTTACCCAAAGCCCTATAAGTTGCATGTTGTTCTTCTTTCATCATTTAGGAATGAAGAAAGTACCAAGATGAAACTCTACTCATAAGAAATAAAGTAACAAAAGACATCCAGATTGGGAAGGAAGAAGAAAAACTATATTTTCAGATGACATATCTTATATAGAGAAAATATTACCCCCCCACCACACACACACGCGCGAAGGCTATTAGAGCTAATAAATGAGTTCAGCAAAGATGTAGGATTCCAAACCAACACACAAAAGTCAACTGTACTTCTATATATTATGCATGAACAATCTAAAATTGGAATTAAGAAAATAGTTTCATGTACAGTAACACAAAAAGGAATGATACACTTACGAGTAAATATAACAAAAAAGTTCAAGGTTTCTGCCCTGAACACTGCAAAACATCATTGAAAGACATTGAAGAAGACCTAAACGATGGAAAGACACCTTGTGTTTGTGGACTGGAAGACTTAATATTGTTAAGATGGCAAAATTCCACAAATTGATTTGCAGATTTAACACAATACCTATCAAAATCATAGGTGCCTCTTTTCTCTAGAAATTGGCAAGCTGATCCTAAAGTTTATGAGGAAATGCAATGAACCTAGAGTTGCCAAAACATTTTTTTGTTGTTTGTTTTTTTGAGAAGGAGTATCATTCTGTTGCCCAGGCTGGAGTGCAGTGGCGTGATCTTGGCTGACTACAACCTCTGCCTCCTGAGTTCAAGCAATTCTCCTGCCTCAGCCTCCTGAGTAGCTGGAATTACAGGTGCGCACCACCACGCCTGGCTAATTTTTGTGTTTTTAGTAGAGATGGGATTTCGCCATGTTGGCCAGGCTGGTCTCGAACTCCTGACTTCAGGTGATCCACATACCTTGGCCTCCCAAAGTCCTGGCATTACAGGTGTGATCCCAGCAACACAATTTTAAAAAGAAAGAACAAAGTTAGAAGTCTCACACCTCCCAGTTTAAAAACGTACTACAAAGTAATCAAGACTGTTTGGTATTGGCATCAGGATAGACATACAGATCAATGGACTAAACTTGAGATTCCAGATATGAATCCATACAATTGATTTGTCAACAAAGATGTCAGTGTAATTCGACAGAGACAAAAACTGTCTTTTCAACAGACAGTGCTACAACAACTAGATGTAACATACGGAAGAATTACATTGGGCTACTACTACATGCAAAAATTAACTGAAGACCTAAATATAGGAGATAAAACTACAAAACTTTTCGGAGAAAACATGGATGTGTGAATCTTAGTGACCTTGGATTAGGCAATGCTTTCTTAGATATGACCCCAAAGGTACAAGCAACAATAAAAAAAGAGTAGATATATTGGACTTAATCAAAATTAAAAAACTTTTGTGCTTCAAAGGATACTATCAAGAAGGTAACAAGAAAACTCACAAAATGAGAGAAAATATTTACAAATCGTATATCTGATAAGGGTCAAGTATGTAGAATATATAAAAAATTCTTACAACTCAATAATAAAAAGACAAATAACCAGATTTTTAAATGGGCTAAGGATTTGAATACACATTTTTCTAAAGAAAAAATCCATGCCCAATAGGTACATGAAAAGCTGCTCAATATCATTCATCATTAAGGAAATGCAAATCTAAACCACAATGAGATATCCCCTCACACTCCCTGGGATGGCTAGAATACAAAAGACAAACAGTAACTAGTATTGATAAGGATGTGGAAAATCAGAGCCCTCATTCATTGCTGGTAGAAAGATGAAATGCTTCAACTTAGAGAACATTCCGGCAATTCCTTAAAAAGCTAAATATACAGCTACCAAATCACCCAGCAATTCCACTCTAGGTATATGCATAAGACAATTGAAAACAAATGACCACACAAAATCTTATACATGAATGTTCACAGCTGCATTATGTTCACAATATGTGAATGTTCGCAGCCAAAACGGAAAAACAACTTGAATATCTATCTGTTGATAAATGTATTTAAAAAGTGGCATATACACAAGATGGGGTTTGATTCAGCCATTAAATGGAATGAAGTACTTACACATGCTCCCACATGGATGCACCTTGAAAACACTGTGCTAAGTGAAAGAAGCCAGGCAAAAAAGTTGCATCTGTATAATTCCATTTATGCAACAATCAGAATAGGCAAGCCTGTATATAAAGAAGGTAGAGTAGTGGTTTCCAGGGCCGGGAGGGAGACAATGGGACTGACTGTTGGTGGGCAGGAATTTCTTGTCAGAGTGATCTAAATGTTCTGGAGTTAGATAGTGGTGCTGGCTCTACAACTTTGTGAATATCCTAAATTCACTAGATCACAAACTTTAAAGCATGAATTTTGTGGTACATGAATAATTATATCTCAGTTAAATGAAAAAAGTTAAATAAAAAAAGTTCCTAGGAAAGGAAGATGGAAATGTTTCAAGGAAAGACTCAGAAGTTAAACTTGAGCCAGATTCCTTTCTGATTAATCTAGACATCAGATCTGACTAATTTTCAAGTGAAAAAGAATAAATTGAACATGTCCTTTAAAACATCTTTATCAGCACAATGTGCTGCCCATAAAATGTGTACAGGGCAGGCTGTAACCATCTCTTCCATGACTACTTTTAGAAAGAGAGCATGTGTTTCTTTGTCATTCAGGACCGGAACACATAAAACCAAGGCCATTTCTTTGGGTCATTGATTCTGTATTGGATACAAAGCTGTTCTTTGCTTTTTAAATTCTATGCTTATTAATGAAATTCACGCTAAAATATAAAAGGAAGTAGAACAAAAATCATAATATCACTACCCTGAGACAATTATTGTTAACATGATGGCAAATTTCCTTCCAATTTTTTCTATTCTTTTTTTTTCTTTACATAGTTGAGATTATATTGAATATGCAATTAATGTTCTGCTTACTTCGCTTAATAGTATACCATAAGGATTTTCTAGGCATTTAAAAACTTGTTATGATTATTATTTAAGAGGCTGCAGGCAATGCTATCTGGTGGATGAATATTTTCTGATTATTACTGAATAAAATGTGCATAATAAAATACAGCTTCAAAGGAAAAATATACATCTGTTAATTTTGTGGGTGACTGCATTCAGCTGGGTGGGTTCTTACCTGAGATCTCTCATGCAGTTGCTCAGATGGTGGCGTCATAGGAAGGTTGAACTGGGCTGGATGTTCAAGGAGGTTCACTCTCATGTCTGACACCTCAGTGGGAATGGCTTGAATAGCTGAGGGGCAGCCAGGCATCACTCCCTCTCCATTCAGCCTTTCATGTGACTGCTTGGGCTTCCTCACCTCATGGCAGTTTCAGGATAGTCAGATGTTGTATATGGCAGCTGGATTCTACCAGAATCCACATTCTAAGACATGAACTGAGGTGGATACTCCAGTTTTCCTTATGATTGAATCTTGGACATCACAACAACCACTTCAGCCTCACTCTATTGATTGCACAAGACTGGTCAAAATTCACTTGGAAGATGATTGTCCAAGGCTGTAAATACAGTGAGGCACGGTTCATTGGTAAATACAGTGAGGCACTGTTCATTGTCTTTAGAAACTAACTACCATGTAAATTTAGTTTGATACCATTATTTTACTGTTATTAATAGGTTGCAACAAAATCTGTGTAAATCTCGGTTTATATTTCTGCTTAGAAATATACTTATAGCGCAGTGATCTAGCTGTGAATGGATTCATCAGAAATTGGCTATTAGTTCTGTCTCAGGTAGCATATGAGGCATTAGGGATATGAAGGTAAAGATGAATGAGATGTGATTCAGGTCCTCAAAGGATTCACAGACTAGACAGACACACGTGCATTCATTTTAATAAAAAGCATGCTCCATGAAGCTGGGAACGGCATATCTCTGATTTCCTGTTGAATCTCTGTGCCTAAAAAAGTATCAGCGAGTACATTCTCAATAAATCTTTACTAAAAAATGAATATAACAAAGTAATAATAGTTTGTATGAAGCTGTGGGGGCCCAGATGGAAAACTGAGGTATCTCACACAGAAGACAACTTTCATAAAGTTATTGCAGTGGAACATAAGTTAAATGGAGAAAGGAGAGAATAATGTCCCATGAGGAACATAACTTAAATGGAGAAAGGAGAGAATAATGTCCCAGGAGGAGAGAATAATAGCCATGGTACAAATTTCCCCATATTTTTATTACCCTTTATAATTTCTCCTCTGATGACTGTCATTTATGTTTAATCTGTGTGTGTGCACATGTGTGTGTGTTTCTTTTAGATATTACATTGTAATAAATTTTGTTTGAGATTTCTCTGCATAGTACTTTTTCGTGATCTGAGTAGCAAATGTTTTTTTGAAAAATTTTTGGTATTTGATTTGTAATTAAAAGATGTTTAAAATTCTTATGACATCCAATCTATCAATTTGTTCTAAATTTGGTTAATTTTATTACTTTATGTTTAGCATGCCCTTCACCCACCAGAAAATGGTCACTTCTATAGCAAATTCTAGATTGAATTCTTGAACCTATCAGAAATTTATCTTGGAAGATAATATATGAACCTACTTTTGTTTTTGTTGTTACAAGTCATTTTCTTAACATAATTTGTCCTAGGCCCCATTTTTTTTCCTAACAAATCCTTTATCATATAGAATATATCATAATACATGCAATAATATTATATATCTCTCTCTCTATGCCCATTACCCTGTTCTTTCAAAATCTGCTAGAATGAAGGAAGGATCTGAGGCTTCTCTTTCATTTACTTTTTTTTTTTTTTGAGATGGATTTTCACTCTTGTCGCCCAGGCTGGAGTGCAATGGCTTAATCTCGGCTCACTGCAACCTCCTCCGTCTGGGTTCAAGTGATTCTCCTGTCTCCACCTCCCGAGCAGCTGATAGTACAGGCATGCACAACCATGTTCAGCTAATGTTTGTATTTTTAGTAGAGATGGGTTTCACCATTGTTGACCAGGCTAGTCTTGAACTCCTGACCTCAGGTGATCAGCCCACCTCGGCCTCCCAAAATGCTGGGATTGCAAGTGTGAGCCACCGTGCATGGCCTCTTATTTACTTTTAAATCCTTTTCACAAGGAAAGCTGAAACAATGGAACTTGCCCTGTTCTTCTAAGAAAATCCCATGTATGAGACCTGTGTGACAGTCACTCCTTCCCTCCGGTCCTGTGCCAATGACCACAGCACTGGCAGATGCAGTCTCACTTTCCTATCCCTGGACAATCCGTTTTTTCTTAAGGTAGTTTGTAGAAGAAGGGTGAGGCCAGAGGTTTTCAGCTCAGCTCTTGTCCCCAACTCCAGGCTTATGCTGGAGGGAGAGCCAAAATTAGAGAAGGAGTATCTCTCCAGAGACATCTGGCGTTGACGCTCACCCTAAAAATAAGCTACTAAATGTGAGAAGGGGCTGAGTCAAATTAGGGGCAGCATGCAGAGGCCTCAGGGCTGCGCTCTGAGCTGGGAGCCTGTGCTAGGACATGCAACCTCCAGTGATATGGCACTGTCATGCTTCTACCACAAACAGCATTCCTGGAATCAAGACTGAGGTTCCTAGAAATCAGTGGTTTGGGGTAGGCTTCCTTCTTGTTCCAAATAACTGTAATGGGTTCCAGCTGCCTGTGGCCCAGTTGCCTCATGGATGTTAGAGTGGAGAGGCAGGGATGGGGTGAGGGGCACAGAGGAGCAGTGCATGGTAGCTTCACACTGTCACAAAAGGGGATGAAGGGCTAGGACCAAGCCTGGCTGCTCCCTCCAGGTAAGCTGTGGGAGTGAAGGAAGGCTCGGCAAACGGGGGGTTAAGTTTCCTTCGCCCTCCCCCTGGCAGCTTTCATTCCTTAATGCGTTAAGTATGCTGGGACACTGGCAACACCCAAGGAGGAAGGACTGGAACTGGAAGGAGGAAAGAGACTGACCTCTTTGGAGAGTGAGCCCTGGGTGAAGCAAGCCCAGAGCTTAGAGACACACAACAATCTCTCTTTTGAAATTAGGGGTGGGACGAGGGGATTATTGAGCAACTGCAGTGTGCAAGATCCTGAGCAGGACACTGCCCACGCCCTTTACCCCTCTTGATCCACCCATGAAGCACGGATCACGATGTACCGATCATGGTTGAGGAAACTGAGGCCCAGAGAAGTTAGCTACCTAGGCTAACAGGAGGGAGAGAAGTGATGGGTGCTCCTGCTGGGTTCCTGTCACCAGAGCTGGAAAGCTGCCTTATTCAGACCGGGGGCCGCCCCCAGTGGGCTCCTTGGCAGGTGTACCTCTGCTCCAATCCCAGATGCTCCTCCATCTCATCCCCACCCATGCTTACTTTTACTGTTTGATCTTAGCAGGTAACACTTCTCTTTGCCACAGACATCTAAATGCCTTGCAGGCTTATTGTCAGGATGAAATGACTAGCCAAAAGGGTTTGCATCATGAGTGACCCCTAAGTAGGATCCTCTAAGTGGAAGGCATCCTCGTTGCTGCTCTTGCTGTTTTTGATGACACTAATCAAATCTGAAGGGGTCAACCAGGCAGTGCTGCCTGGCTGTAAAACCTGTGGGAAGGTGCACTCTTGATCCTCTTGCTAGGCCAAGCCCTCCTCCTCTCTCTCACTGGCCATTGGGCCCATTGGGGTACCCCATGGCTACACTTGCTCATGAGTTTGGACAAGCATGGAAGATTCTTGAAATCACAGTGGCTTCTTCAGAGCCATAGTGGGATGAGGTCAGAGAGGGACAAGAGTGGAAGACATTGACCTCTCTGTCCAGAAGTGAAAAACTTCTGAAAAGGACCTCTGATACTGAGTTTTTAAAATGGCAACACTATTCTTGGTCTCTTTAGGAAAAGGCTGGAGGAAACAAATGTCCAAATACCGTATGCAAGAATGTCTTAGGATAATGGGCTGAATGGGACACTTCTGGCTACAACTTCTGTTGCCTGGTGTTGGTCTTCGAGATTGCTGCGAATTTCAGTCAACATGTGTTCAAAGTCTTTCCCCAGGACTTTTCCAGAGGCAAAATTAATATGCTCACTTGGGAAAAAGGACTTTGTAATTTTTGTTTTATTTCTGTTCGTGTTCAACTGGTGAGAAACTCAAATTGAGAAGCTTTACTTGACAGACTATCTTTGATGTAATGGTTACTTTATTGTCTGGTGACCATTCAGTGAGTGCCTTTTGGCTAGAGTTCACGGTTTGGAATCATTTTTTCTTAGCTTGGAGTTTTATAACAGAAGACTAAAGGAAACATGAAAACAGAAAACAAACACTTCTAAAAGATAATTCTGAAGGAGCTAAGAAGCGGGGAGGAGGCCAGTACCGCGGGGAAGGCGGCAGTTTGGAACTGGCTAAGGCAGAGACACAGGAGAAGGCAGAGAACCAGGAAGCGCTCATGGGAGGAGAAGACGGGACTGAGTTTCACCTCCCAGAACAGACTGAGTATGGTGACGCTCAGCAGATGTGCTCAATGAGCTTGAGGAATTGGGATCAGATTGAGTTGGCAGAGAATAAATTCTATGACTTTATATTTTGCACTTGTGAGGGCTGAATTGTGTCTCCCTGCCAAGCCAAATTCATATGTTGGAGTCCCAACCCCCCAGGACCTCAGCATGTGACCGTGTGTTTGTAGATGGGGCTTTTAAATGTGTGATTAAGTGAAAATGAGGTCACATGGCAGGCCCTAATCCCACAACGCTGTGCCCTTGTAAGAAGAGATGAGGAGACAGACACACACGAGGGAAGACCACACGAAGACACAGGGAGAAGATGGCATCTACAAACCCAGGAGTGAGGCCTCAGCAGAAAATGCCCTGGCTGCCCCTTGATCTTGGACTTCCGGCCTCCAGAACAGGGAGAGAATAACTATCTGTGGTTTAAGCCCCCAGTCTGTGGTGCTTTGTATGGAAGCCCTGGCTAAGACAGTGATACAAATTCATTCATTATCCTTGAGAGCAATCAACTTTGATTGGGCCTGGGGAATGGTAACCAGGTTATAAAAGATTAATCCTCATCTCATGTTTTTTATTAAGACGAGAAGCTGGGTAAGAGCATTCGCTTCCTGGATATTTTCTTACCTCTTCTCTGCTTTAATCAAATAGTACACTCTTGGCACGTTTTACATTGTTTAGTTTCTTACGAGGCTCCCAATCTAGACCTAATTCCAGCATTGGCTTGGAAGCTCCAGGCACCAGCTGCGGAATTAGCCCAGACGCCTCTGCAGCTGCTGAGGTTCTTGAAACTCCTTAGGACTTGGATCTCCACGGTCTCAGGGAGTTCTGGGGCCTTGTTGACTGCACATCTTCCCTCTCCCACCTTACCCGTTCTGGGTTTGGTACCACGGTGCTGCTCCTGGCCACGGTGCTGCTCTTGGCCACGGTGCTGCTCCTGGGGAGTAACTGGGGACTAAGAATCTCTCTCAGGCTCCCGGCCTGAGACTGCAGTCATCCACCCTGCTCCTGACCAGACTGCAACCCAGACTGCAAGCCAGGGTAGATGGGTGTTTGGGTGCTCTGCCCTTTCCAAGGAGTACAGAGATCACACCCAGGATGTCTTGGTCAGTAACAACATGGTTTCAGTGGCTCAGAACCAGCCCCCTCCACTTGGCAAAGAACTGGAATGTCATGGGAAAGAAGCCCACCTCGAGGAGCTCTGGGAGCCTCTGCCCAGTGGGGTAGGGCTCCCTTGTGGGGATACACAAAGTTGGGGGATGGGAGGCCAGCGAGAGGCAAGAGATGCTTATAACTGGGGGCTATGGACCTTCTGTGCACATGAGCCATCTGGGAACATTTCAAGATCCAGGGCAGGAGGCTGGGAGGTTGCAGGAATAACAGTGTCTAGCAGCCTCCCTAGGGTGCTCCCCTGAGAAGCACCGCCTCAGCCAGTCCACTTTTGAACAATTTCTTCTCCAGGGAGGGGCTTCATAACCACTCTTTGCCTTGTTCCATGAGGATTCATCTCTGTGATTTAAGGAGAGTATCATGTATAAAATAGACACTGAATTTAAATTTAAAAATACAGAAGAGAATAAGAATGCAGTTTATGTTAACACATAAGCCAAAATTCTTATCCTGCTTTGGCTACAGCCACATTCAAGCCCTAGCTTTCACATGAAAGAGACAAACAGACATACAAAAATAAATAATAAAAATAAATTTTGATAAAATAGTAAGAGAAATAATCATGAACAGAAATAATAAAGGAAGTCATCATTAAAGCAAAAGTGATATCAGAATTGAGTAAAAAAAATAGACTAAAATAAATGATGAAAAGGAGGAACAGTTAAAATACAAAAATTAAAAAAAAAATGCACGAAGTAAACATCTCCACAAAAGCAGGGAAAGATGACTCAAGCTAGTGAGACAGAAAATTGGCCTAGAAACAAATCATAAAAGAAATGGAATTCTAGGACAGAGGACAGAGAGAAATACCCGTGGAACTGAGAAAGAGCTAAATGAATATAAGGGTTATAAACAAAGGCTTGTAACTATTCAGACACTGCTTGTCATGAACAGATAGTTTAACAAATGGAAAAATGAAAGCAGTAAACTTGGAGATTAGCAAGATGGATGGAAAGAGGGAAAGCAATTAAAGACAGCATAAGTCAGAACCCCAGAATATACGAAGCATAGCAGCGTTGCAATGGTTTGAGTGTATTTAAAGCAGAATAAATACATCCTCAAAGATCTGGAAACAAAAACAAACAAATTGAAAGAAAAAGCCCCCACGTTGAAAGCCTGCAACTAGAGGGTGTCCTCAGCTGGATCCTCGAGCCAGGACAGTTGGTTGGAGCCAGCGCAGAGTCCGAGCCAGCCTGGACTCCCAGCTCCACCTGGCACCTGCAGACTAGAGGGCTTCCCAGTCATGCCTGTGACTGTCAGAGGGAGCCACCTTAAATAGAAAAACACTTGCAACCTCATTTTTCTCTGTCCTCTTAGCATAGGGACTATGATGGTTAATTTTGAACCAACTTGATCAGGCCATGGTGCCCAGTTGTTTGCTCAAGTACTAGTCTAGATCTTGCTATGCAGATTTTCTTTAGAGGTGATTCAATTTTAATCAGTAGACTCTGAGGAAACAAGATGACCCTTTGTAATGTGGGTGGGCCTCATCCAATCAGATGAAGACCTTGAGAACCAAAATGAGATTTTGCGAAGAAGAAGCAATTCTGCTTCAAGGTTACAAGATAAAACCCCTGCCTGCTGGGTCTCCTCTGCAGATTTCAGACTCAAGGCTTTTACTCGAATTTTTAGCCTGCTGGCCTGCCCTAAGGATTTCAGACTTGCCAGCTGCCAAAACTGTGTGAGCCAATTCCTTAAAGTAAATCAATCTCTCTCTCTCTCTTTCTCTCTCTCTCTCTCTGTCTTCTTATCTGGAAATGTGGCCATAGAGCTTTAGGAGGCGCCAAGGCCCCATCACTCCTGGTGGGTGCAGCTGGTGGTGAGTCTGGGGTCCCAGGCAGTGAGACCCTGTGCTGGCCAGCACTTCCTGACCAGTATGGAAGCCTGGGTATACATCCTGATTCAGGACCTATGAGCTTACGAATCCTCCTTGTCTGAGCTGCCCTTTTCTTATCTATAAAATGGGGAAGCCGGCATTCCTGGCTTCGAGGCAGTTTGTCAAGATTATCAAGACTGTACCTGATAGATGTGCTGGATGCCTAAAAGGCACTCAGTGGAAGGTGCTGTGTCTTGTAGTTGTGGGTTCTCTTCCCGGCACAGCATAATGAGATGAAATCAGGGAAAATTCAAGTAGCAGGGCACACCAACTCAAGGTGTATATTAATTGTGTGTTCCTTGAGAAGAATCCCATTGGCCATTCTTGGTGACATATGAGAACTACTATCGCATTTCTTGCCCTCAGGAGTAATCCCAGTGGGGAGCTCTCCATTTTTCACGGCTATAGGTCCCTTTGTGGAATCAAGAAAATTGACTTAGGGGAAACTTCGGTGGTTTTCAAGTAAGATGTGGTCTAGCCAGACAATTCATAGGAGTTGGGTTCCCCTGGATCGGATAGAAAATGGGGCATTGGGTTCCACATGTTCTGGAAGGTGACCTCACACTCCTGGGCAGGTCCCAGAGAATGCCTGTGGTGTCTATCACAAGCAGAGGGACTCTGGGAGTAGAAGGAATGCATCCAATTTGGAAAGAGATCAGTGGGTCTTCCCTCAGTCTACCTGGGGCAGCAGTATTTGACCTAGGATGGAGGAGGACTCTTGAACAAGGACCCTTGGCCTCTAGAGATGCTGTGGTCACAAGAGAGAGCCCCACACTCATCCAGAAGCATGTGAGCCCTGGGGTTCTCGTGCCACCCATGGAAGTCACAAGAGAGACCTCACAAGTGACGGGGTGATCTTACTAACCTTGAAAAAGAGGAGCACAGAACTGGATTCTTTTCAAATAACAGAGATGAGGCATCCCTGAGTGGACATCTCCTGGCCCTGGATACTGAACTTGGACTTTAAGTTCTCCTACCCCAGTTTCCCAGTAGTAGCGATTGTCAGTATAAACTGCCACACTGACCTCATGCTTGTCGATGGATGTGGGTAGAAGTGGCTTCTAAACACACTTATCATTTTGAAGATCAGGGGACCAGGTTGGGATTAGAATCTTGGGTGACTATCAAGTCCTTAAAATATGTGGGAGAGTAGGGAAGGTTGACCCGAGTCAGATGCCTGGAGAGGCAGCTGTAGACACTGGACTGGACTCTACAGCAGCAGGCTAAACACCCTCTGGCACCAGAAGGGCTGGGCACCAGAAAACTATGAAGACACCTGGAGGAGGAAGGACGCACAGGGGAGATTATAGGTCATCCTTGTGGACAGGTGAGAATGTGGTCAGGACTGTGTCAGGCAGAGTTAAAGGTGAAGGCCGGAGACGCAAATATCGAATTCTCTGTGTTGAAGTTCTCTGTGCCATGTCAACTGGGATTTAGGAGGCTGGAATCTGCAATCCCTAACCACATGGCAAGATCTTTTTCAGAACTTTTTTGTTTCACATTACAGTGCTGCTACTAAATCAATAGAACGACTATTTAAAAATACTCCTTTTCTTGCAAGTGAATATTAAGTGAAGGCCACTCTGTAATCCAAATAATTCAGTTGCAAAGTATGTGAAAAGTAGTATTTGTCCTGAAACCAAAATCACAAATTAAAATGATAAGAAAAGAAGTGTTAGAGAAATGTTTGACATTCAGCATGCTCATGTCAGCAGTGACTGAGCCAAATAAAAATGTAAATCACTCATGTTTGTGGTAGAGCTCCCTGGAACTCACTTGTTCTCTTCCCCACTCCTTGCTGACACATGGAAGAGTCTCCTCCCCAGGCCCCATGCAGGCAAACACTGTCATGTGACTGCCTCCAGCCACCAGATTGTGAGCGAGTTCTCAAGTGTCACTTTTGACTCTTATCTGCTGTGGCAGCCATGGGGCCGTGTGTTGGGATTCAAGCCAAAAGTGAATTCTAAGTCCCCCAACCAACAGAATGGAACCCTTCTCTCAGCCAAGGAGATTTTGAAGATACCTGAAAAACTAGTTCAGGCCATGATGGGAAGGGTGGTCAGGCATGCCTCATTATACTCTCCTCTCTTTGGAATTCGGGCACAACTGACCAACCTAAACACTGAAACAGAGATCTTAAGACTGACAATGGAGATTCTTTGTAGCAATAAGATACCAACATGACAGATAGCAGGACCTGAAAGAAATCAAAATAGTTTACCCCAAAATATGTTTCTTTAACATATTTTAAAATGGCCCTGCAAAGCTGTCTCTTGTGGGGGAAATTTACATTTTATGATCCTGAAGAAATTAGCTGAGAGTCTAGTATCTTTAAGGGTCTGAATAAAAAACATTTGCCATCTATTCTCTCTGAGGGCAGCCACCTATGAGGCTTCATCTGCATAATAAGAACCTTGGTCTCCACAGGCTTTATCTTAACTCAGGAGTTCCCTTCTAATGGTTCCAGATCTTTAGATAATAACTTAACTCTTTCAACCAATTGCCAATCAGAAAAATCTTTGAATCCACCTGTGACTGTAAGCCTCCACTTTGAGCTTTCCTGCCTTCCCAGACAGAACCAATGTATACCTTACATATATTAATTGATGTCTTATGTCTCCCTAAAACATGTAAAACCAAACTATAAACCAGTCACATTGGGCATGCTCTCAAAACCTCTTGAGACTGTGCCTCAGGCCATAGTCACTCCTATTTGGCTCAGAATAAGCCTCTTTAAACTATTTTAGAGAGTTGGACTCTTTCCATGAACAGAACGATAAATGTATACTTTGGAGGTTGCCTGGGTCTTCCAGGAACTGCTTGAACAGTGGCAGCGCTGTGCTGTCAGGACACTCCTCTGCTTTAATTGGAAGTGGATAAGTGAATATCTGTTGTACGAAGCCAAAGGGATATTGGGGCTTCTTTGTTATCAAGCACAAACTAGTGTACCCTGACTAATGCAGTCTGATGAAATGTCAGGGGTGTGTGTCATCATCACCATTAACTACTGAATTGAAAGTCATTCTGTTTGTACTCCTTATGTGCTGCCTCTTCTTTATTAAATAGACTCCTTAGTAAGATATTCAGGGCACTTTGCACTTTGTTCCCAACCTACTTATCTTTTGTCACTCCCAACACTAACACTCCCTAATCGGTTCTGCCATGCACCTCCTCTCTACGTATGAGTTCTACTTGTCATTCTTTGGATACCATCTCTGTTTTTTTTCTTCCCTCCATGCCTTTACTCCATGCCTGGTTCTTAGAATGGTGTCTGTAAATGCTACATTCTCTACTCTGCTTACAGAAAAAATATTTCACCTTCAAGGCCAAGTATAAATATCTGTTCTTCTTTGAAGATCTCCACCGCTCTCAGGATTGGTTTCTCAACTCTCAGTGCTCTCCAAGCTGTTGAGTTACAAGTCCCTCCTGGGACTGATCCTACTCCATGAGAGTTGGTTAATAATCGATTTCTCTTTTTCAGTCTACAGTGTTCATTGCAAATAAAATAGGGATGCTAATAAGTGTAGCCTGTATCTGACCCATGAGGTATTTAATGAGGGTTATGTTTAAAGATTTTCTTTTCTTAAATTTTTGGTAAGCTGTAGAAAAATGATAGTCATTGTTGTTATCATTAGTTTTAGATCTCCTTTCTGCCTTCAAAGATTGCAAGTCAGATCTGGGAGTTAAGGCTGAGTTAATTACAAGGTTTAGTTGAACAACCGTGAGTGAGTTAGTTCCTATGAATTTCAGTATGTTAATCCACAAAATTAGGAAAATAATACCAACCTCAGTGTATCATTGCAAAGGTTAAATGTGCTAATCTGGTACCTGGCACATACATTTATTAAATGGCTGTTGTGATTAATATATTTGACCATGATATTAAATAGGGCTTACTGATTTTTCAGCCCTGAGAAATTCTAGTTCAGGTTTCTCTCCAGCTGGTGAGAGCCTGTCTGGTGTGAACCTAGTCCAGAGGTGTGAAGAAGGGACCTCAAATGCTGAGGGTGAAGGAGCCTTGCTGGGTCAGAGAAGGTGCAGACCTCTCAGAGTGACAAACCCCTAACCCATGATGTCAGCAACTGGGATGACAAATTAAGTATTCCTCTGAGTGCCACTGAAATTCTGGACCGCCAGGTTGTTCCTGGAACAATGTATGGAGTTAAAAAGTCAGAGCTGTCTCCTCTGGCTCTGTCCTCCAGGCTGACAGTACAGCACTGAGTAGAGGCAATGACTGTTCTTCCTTTCCAACAACAGGCTTCCCATCTGGGTGATCTGTCTCTGCATGCATTGGGTGGGAATGGTTGAGAGAGAAGAAGGGCCTTTTCCTTTCCTCCAGCCTTCCAGAATGTAGTTAGACATTAGTCTAATGCTGACATCAGTAGGGAGACTGATTCTCCCTCTCAGATCACTTCCTCATGTAATGAGATGAGAGGTTTGCCAGCCAGGAGCAGCTATCGCCCTGCAGTCAGCAGCTTTACTCTTAAGAGTACATCCTATCTGGAGCTATGGAAAAGCTCTTGCAGGGGAGCCAGGGGGGGCTGCTGCGTTCCACATAGATTTTAGCCTTACCTGGGACTTATTAATAGCCTTACTCAGTCATTTACTAGCCTTATGATCTTAACCTCTCTTCACTCTAGTTTCCTTAATTGTAATGTGAGGATAATGCCACCTATTTTGCACAGTAGACATAAAAGTCCAACCAAATAATTTAGAATATGCTTCATGCATGCCTGGAGTGTTGGAGAGGCTGGAAGCCTCACGGTTATCTGATCATGCTACCGTCTTCTCCTGAGGACCGTGTGGGTGGTCCCACATACAGCCAATGGCTGACATGAAGCTGCTTCTCTCTTCTCCCTCAAGGTGGACAACATGGGATGCAGCACTTCATCCAACTTTTTTCTTATCCTGAAGGCATTCCTTATTCATGATTAAAGGCCACATTGAGTTATAGTCAATTACAAACTCAACTTGTGCCACTGCTCTTCCACTCCCCATTAATGTTCCCAAGCTCAGAAAGAACAATAAAATTTACCATCATCAGGATTTCCAACTCCATCTGTGATGGCTGATTTTATGCACCACCTTGTCTAGGCTATGATCTCCGATTATTTTAACACCTGTCTAGATGTTGCTGTGAAGGCACTTTTTAGAGGAGATTAACAATTGAATCAGTAGACTTTGAGTAAAGCTGATGACCTTCCATAATGTGGTGGACCTCATCCAATCAGTCAAAGGCTATAAGAGAAAATGCTGTGGTACCCCAGGAAGAAGGAATGTTGTCTCCAGACTGCAACATAAAAATCTTGCCTGAGTTTCCAGCCTGTTGCTCTGCAGAATTTAGACTCAAGACTGCAACATCAACTCTTAATGAAGTTCCAGCCTGCTGGCCTGATCTTGACTTGCCAGATCCATATTGTGGAAGCCAGTTCCTCTCTCTCTATACACACACACACACACACACACACACACACACACACACACACACACGCACACACACACACTCTCTCTCTCTCTCTCTCACACACGCACACACATGCACGTACACACATCCTTTTGACTGTCTTCCTCTGGAGAACCCTGCCTAACACACCCTCTCTGCCTTATGCTTTGTCTTGTAGCCACCATTTGCCGCTTCCTTCCCACAATATCTTTTTTCATAAAAAAGCCGTCCTTTCAGAGGCCGGGTGCGGTGGCTCACTCCTGTAATCCCAGCACTTTGGGAGGCCGAGGTTGGTGGATCACGAGGTCAGGAGATCGAGACCATCCTGGCTAACACGGTGAAACCCCGTCTCTACTAAAAATACAAAAAATTGGCCGGGCGCGGTGGCTCAAGCCTGTAATCCCAGCACTTTGGGAGGCCGAGACGGGCGGATCACGAGGTCAGGAGATCGAAACCATCCTGGCTAACACGGTGAAACCCCGTCTCTATTAAGAAATACAAAAAACTAGCCGGGCGAGGTGGCGGGCGCCTGTAGTCCCAGCTACTCGGGAGGCTGAGGCCGGAGAATGGCGTGAACCCGGGAGGCGGAGCTTGCAGTGAGCTGAGATCCGGCCACTGCACTCCAGCCTGGGCGACAGAGCGAGACTCTATCTCAAAAAAAAAAAAAAAAAAAAAAAAATTGGCCTTTCCTCCTAACCCATGTAGCCTGAATATGGTTATTTGCCTGTCCAACAAGTGTATATGTTTTGCCCTTATTAGCAGCACCACAATTTCTTTCAGGTGAACACTAACTCAGGGGAAGCCGAGGTGTTTCCTTGTGGCCATGGTTCCATTGATCTTTATACCCAGCTTGAGACTGGTGTCACACTTTTTTGATTCTTCTACTTTTATACTGTCTTAAAATCGGAGAGTGTGAGTCTTCCAACTATGTCTTTCTTTTAATAAATTTATTTTGTCTATTTCAGGTTTTTTGTATATCCATATATGTTTTAGAATTAGCTTGCTGATTTCTAAAACACTGTGACATTTCTTGGGATTACATTAAATTTATAGATCAATTTGGAAGAATTCACATTAACAATACATAGTCTTCCAATCTCTTGATTTATTTTATTTTATTTTATTTTATTTTCTTGAGACAGGGTCTCACTTTGTCTTCCAGGCTGGAGTACAGTGCCACGATCATGGCTTACTGCAGCCTTGACCTCCCTGGGCTCAGGTGATCCTACCACCTCAGCCTCCCAGTATCAGGTACTACAGGTGTGTGCCATTATACCTGGCTAATTTGTTGTATTTTTTGTACAGACAGGTTTTTGCCATGGTGTGCAGGCTGGTCTCGAACTCTTGGGCTTAAGTGGTCCTTCTGCCTCAGCCTCCCAAAGTGCTGGGATTACAGGTATGAGCCACCATGGTCAGCCTCTTGCTTTATTCAGGACTTCTTTAATTCCATCAATGTTTATAGTTTGCAGTGTACAGATCCTGCACATATTTTATTCCATTTATCTTTAAAGAGTAAATGTTTCTCTGATGTTATTATAAATTATATTGTTTTATAAATTTCGTTTCCAGTGTTTTTGTTAGCATATAGAAATACAATTTTTTTTTGTATATTGACCTTGTATTATTTGACTGATCTTAGTAACTTTCCCCCTTGTGATTCTGGCTAGGTTCTTCTGTGCAATGTTGAATACAAGGTAAAAATAGAAATCTGTGGCTTCTTCCTTATCTTAAGTGGAAGTAGTCTGTTGTCTATTAGTATGGTGTTAACTCTATTTTTTTTTGTACATCCATTTTCTAAATTTAAGGAAATTTCATTTTATTCTTAGTTTACTTGGAGTTTCTATCATGTGTGGGTATTAAATTTTGTCAAATGCTTTTACTGCATTTACTGAAATAGTGATACAGTTTTTTTTTTCTTTAAGTGTGTTGGTACAGTTTACAGTGATTGATTTTCAAATTTTAAACCAAGCTAATATTCCTGGGACAACCCCAATTTGGTTTTGATGTTTCATCCTTTTTATATATTCCTGGGTTTGGCTTACAAGAATTGTGATCTCATTTTTAAAAATCTTCTAATGCCTTTGGTCTGGTATTAGGATATTAGATGCTCTGTATTGTTATCAGGATAATCCTGGCCTCAGAAATGAATAGTAAAATGTTTCCTACTCTACTCTTGTCTGGAAGAATTTGGGTTAATTTGGTATTATTTCTTCCTTAAATATTTGGCAGAATTCACCAATGAAGCGATGTAGATCTGGAGATTTCTATGTAGGAAGGCTTTAAACTAATATTTTAATATCTTTTAAAGATGTAGAACTATTAAATTTATTTGTTTTTCTAGGTTGATCATTCGTAGTTTGTGTCTTTCAAGGTATTTTCCGTTTAATCTAACTTGTCAAATATGTTGTTCTAAAGTCATTCATAATATTCCCTTATCATCTTTTTGATGTCTGTAGGATCTGTAGTGATGTTCACTTTTTAACTTCTTATACTGGTAATTTGAGTCTTCTGTTTTTATTTTTTTCCTAATAAGTCTTGCAAGAGGTTTATCAATTTTATGAATTTTTTTCAGAGAACAAATTTTGGTTTCACTGATTATCTCTATTGCGTGTCCACTGTTCATTTCGTTAGCTACTGACATTTTCTTTGTTATTTCCTTCCTTCTGCTTGTTTTGGACTCAATTTGTTCTTCTTTATTGAGTTACTTAATTTGAAGCCATTTTTCTTTTTGAATACAGTAATTTAATGTTATAAATTTCTCTCTAAGAACTTTTTTAATTCTACATCCCACATTTCAATATATTTTCTTTTCAATATCTTTGAGTTGCAAATGTCTACATTTACTGTATTGCTTCTTGCTTATTTAGAAGTTTGTTGCTGAATTACCCAATATTTTCCAATATTCAAGATTTCTTTCTTTTATTCATTTCTAGTTCAATTCTATGGCAGCCAAAGAAATATTTTATATAATTTCAATCCTTTTAAAAGTGCTGAGTCCTGTTTTAAGGCCCAGGCTGTAGCCTATATTGGTAAATGTTCCATGTACATTTGGGAAAAATGTTCTGCTATTGTTATATGGAGTCTGCTATAAATGGCACTGAACTGAAGCTGGTTGATAATTCTTTTGGTTCCTTTTAGCCACAAACACATAAATTATCTTTGGATCTGCTCAGTCACAAGGCTTACAAGAACAGTTTGTACTGCAGGCTGAACGTGTGACACATGCTTCTCATTTTCTAGTCCTGCTCAAAGCTAACAGCCTTTTGGACAAGTGTGTGGAAAAATCAAAGCATCATATTCAAACATGACTTGTATGACCACTCCAAATCCAAAATGGCCTCCTAAGCAGGTGCTTCTTTTTGTGGTAAGGGGTATAGGGCGGTGACTTGCATTTCATCTTGGAAGTAGACCTGTGTGCTGTTTTGTGGAAAGTCAAGATGATCGAGATCTCTGCAGACCGTGTTACAGCAGAGAGCTATAATACATCTGGGTAGCTGCAACTGGAGCACTACCTGATTAAGTTTATAACACTCAATAGTCATTCCATAAGCCTTCTGCACAGGTCTAATTGGTGAGTTAAATGACAGTGTGATAGGTATCTCTGCCCTTGTTTCTTTGAAGTATTTTATAGTGATATTAATCTTTACAATATCTCCAGAGAGGTGAAATGACTTCTGCTGATATCATTTTTAATTTTTTATCATAGAAGAGACTGGAAATTTCATGCCTATGTATATAACCAAGAAAAATCAGTAAGTATTTCTTGTAAAAGTTTTGTATGAAAATGTTTATAGATGCATTGTTTATAATAATCTCAATTTGGAAACAGCCTAAGCGTCTATCACTAGGAGAATTAATAAGTAAATTGCGGTATACTTGTGGTAAACGCTTTTTATCTATGTAACAATGTGGATGACTGTTACAGTCTTCATGTGGCAAAAAGAAAATAACAGAAAAATGTTCAGACTGTGTGATTCTATTGATATGAAATTCATAAAAGACAAAACAAATTGATGATGATACAGTTCACAATAATGCTTACCCTTAGAAAGGAAGGGATTGGTTATTGACTAGGAAGAGGCATGTGGAAATTTTTTAGGGTGTCATTTTAATTTTCATCTTGTGGATATATACACAATCATATACATATGTAGAAATTTACTGAGTTGTACTAAAATTAGTTTGCTTTATGTACATTGTGCTAAACCTCCATAAAAAGTAACATGAGGGAAAGAAGTAGAGAGAGAGGGAAAAAGTGAGAAGGAAGGGGAAGGTTGGAGGGAGGGAGAGAGAATAGGTAGAGGAAAATGATAAAAGAATAATGAATTTTTCCTTTTCATCATTATCTATTAGGTTATATTTCTCCTATACTAAAAATATTACTAAATGAAAGAAACTAGACAAAGTATCTCATTCCTGCGGCAAATGCCAGACAAAATGAGGAATTGATAAATTCGTGTATGGAAACACCGAGTGAGGTAGAGATGTTCCTCGCCACTGATCACTTTACACTGTGCTCCATAAAGTGTTTATTCTGCATTTTCACAGGGACCCAGGAAGTAACGATCTCAAAACTGTTGTTTGCCATTTCTCCATGTATTGGCATCCCCTCTGTTACATGATGTAACCTATTCAGACCTGGAGCCAGCCTGGGCATGACATAGTGCACTTCCGGGTAGGCAATCCTGTGTCCTCACCAGTCCCCAGACACTGGCCCGAATGCTATGAGCTTGCCAGGGGACTCACACGGATGACCTGCTTGCTGCATAGTTAAGAAAGTGTCAGTCACAAGACAAATCATTTTACTACACAGTGAAAATAATTCAATAATGTTTTCAAGGTAAGTGCAATATTTCAGCTTTGCTTTCTCCCAGTCGCTTTTTGTTTGGCTGAATGAAACGTGAAATATATGTCCCCTCACCAAAACAAAAAGAGTTCATTGAATATGATGAAAAGAGAGAGCAGTTCCATGGGAACAGAAGCCAAATAAGCTGAGTGAAAAGCAGGAAAATGGAAAAACTCACTTAATGGCACTGAGCCCTCACTGAAGCACTTGGACAGAGCTGGGCGATGTGGCAACAGCAGGCTGCTGGCCTGTGAGTGTGCTGTCTGTGTCACAGCCAGCTCCAGGTATGTGGCAGCCACCACTGGAATCTCATCCCGAGCCCTGCCAGATGATGAACTGTTGATCTTACTGATTTGCAACACTCAAAGCCGAAGTCATCCAGATTTTTATGTCATGACTCGAGATGGCTTTGTGTTTTTAATTCCCACCTACTGCCACTCAGCTTTCTAAAGCTGATGCTCACCATGGAGACAAGCTCAGGCATGCACATTCTCTGGCATTACTCAATAGGCTTTGGCCCCAAATCCTTGTACAGTCATCTGGTTTTAACTCTGTGGACCACTGCAGCTGTAGGCACCTCTGAGACCAGGCAACAGTGAAGTCTGCGGCCTCCACGGCTGAAACTAGCCCTTCTGAGCATCCACTCTGCCCCGTGCAACATTAGGACTCCAGATATTAACACTATGACTTTGAGAAAAAGGCAAACTCAAGACAGCAAAGATAAAAATCATGCCTCCCAAAGGTGTGGAAATAACTAGTCCTGCTCTTCTTGTCCAGTGCATCAAAGAAAGTGTGCCATCCTCCTTAGCAAAGGATGTGTGTGCACCTTCTAACAAACCAACAAAAGGGTTGAGAAGAGATTGTGATTGTGAGTATGCCATAGGAACTCAAAGCTTCAGTCCAATCTTGTTTGCATCAAGTCACCACTGCCTAGTAATTAACACTCTAGTCATCCTTCCCTTTGACCTTGCCTCACCGTCTGGAGAGTCTCCTCAGGTAGATAAGTAGCTAGCTAGCTACATAGTATTATTTGATAGGTCACTGCTATGGTTTAAATGTTTTTGTCCTCTCCAATATTGTTGGAAGCGGTGACTGGATCTTCAGCAGATAAGAAACCCGCTGGCACCTTGATCTTGAACTCTCCAGCTTCTAGAACTGTGAGAAATAAATTTTTGTTCTTTATAAATTCCCCACTCTCAGGTATTCTGTTATAGCAGCACGAACTGACTCAAACAAAATTTGGTACCAGGGAATTGGGGTGTTGCTACAACAAAAACCTCAAACTGTCGAAATAGCTTTGGGACTGGATGATGGCTGACTCTGGAACAGTTTTGAAGGGAATGCTGGAAAAAGCCCAGATTACCAAGAATGGTGCATTCACAGTGATTGTGGTGAAGGCTCAGAAGAGGAGAGCTGTAGGAAAACCTCACTCTTCTTAGAGATTACTTAAGTGCTTGGCCAGAATGCTGATAGAAATATGGATAGTGAAGACCATTCTGCTGAGGTCTCAGATGAAAGTGAGAAACAGGTATGAGAAACTGGAGGAAAGGCCATTCTTGCTACAAAGAACTTGACTGACTTCTGTCCTTGTTCTGGGACTTTGTGGGATGCAGAACTTAAGAGTGATAAACTAGGATATTTGGTGGAAGAAATTTCTTCCAGCAAAGTGTTCAGGATACTGTATGGCTTCTCTTAACTGCTTATAGTAAAATGAAAGAAGACAGAAATGATTTAAAGATGGAATTTTTAATTAAAAGCAAAACAGAACCTAAAGATTTTGAAAATTCTAAGCTTGTCTATTTAAAGAATAAATATGTATGCTTAGAAGAGAAAACCAAGGGTATGGCCAAGTGAACATCTGATAAGGAAATTAACAGGAATAGAAGGGACCAGGTGCTATGTATCAAGACAACAGGCAAGGACCCCGAAGTCATTTTGGATATATTTGGGGTTGCCATGCTTATTGCAGGCCCAGAGTTCTAGGGCCTTGAGGGCAGAACAGTTTCTGGGGAGAAACCAGGATACCCACGGGACCTCAGGTTTGTGGCCCAGGGCTGTCCCAAGTCTCTGTTCTCCACATTCTGGTGCAATGCTCCTCGGCCACCCCTGCTGTGGCTTAGAGGGGACCTACATGCAGCTGGAGCTGCTGCTACAGAGGACATAGGGAATGAGATTTAATGTTGTGTACGTGGTGCTAATTTTTCAGGCACGCAGAATGCAAGAGCTGTGGAGGCATAGCTACCTCCACCTAGATTTTCCAGAATGTCTTGAGGCCAAGGCAGATCTGCCACAGGGGTGGGGCTGCCACAGAGAACCCACACTATGGGAATGCTGAGTGAAGTCGTGTGGACAGGGCGATCCCCAGAGATCTCATGGCTATAGAAACACCAGTGTGCAGTGCCAGCCTGAGTGGGCTGTGGGCACCTGGACTCCCACCTGAGAGACTGTGGTGTGAGCAAAACCAAAAATCTCCAGCAGAGCCATGAGGGTGCGGCCGCCAGGAATCTTGAGGGCAACTGCCCCAGTATGTCTGGAAGGTGAGACATGGACTCAAAGAAGATTATTCTCTAGCCTTAAGATTTAATGTTTGCTTTGTTGTGTTTTGGGCTTGTTATTTCTTTCTTCTTATTTCTCTCTTTTGGAATGAAAATGTCCGTTCTAATGTAAGTGTTTCTTGTAAAAGTTTTGTATGAAAATGTTTATAGATGCATTATTTATAATAGCCCCAATCTGGAAACAGCCCAAATGTCTATCACTAGGAGAATGAATAAGTAAATTGCGGTATACTTTTGGTAAACACTTTTTATCTATGTGACAACATGGATGCCTGTCCCACTATTGTATTTTGGAAATACATATCTAATTTGATTTTACAGGTTCACAGCTGGGAGGAAATTAGCTTTAGGATGAATAGATCCTTGGGTCTCATCCACATGATGTTTACAAGAGACTTTGGATTTAAACATTAAAATTAATGCTGAGATAAATTAAGACTTGGGGACTACTGGGGCTATTGAGATAGAATGACTGCATATTCTTTTTATTTGAGAAGGAAGTGAACTTTGGGGGTCAGGAGCAAAATGCTGTTGTTTGAATGTTCATGTCCTTCAAAAATTTATGTTGAAACTTAATCCCCACTGCAACCATATTGGGAAGTGAGGTCTTTGGGAGGTGACTGGGTCATGAGGGCTCTGTCCTCATGACAAAATTAGGTGCCCTTATGAAAAAACTTGATGGAAGGGGTTCATCCCTTTTTGCCCTTCTGAGGTCTCTGTCATGTGAGGACACAGTATTCCTCCGCTCTGGAGGATGCAGCATTCAATGCACCCTCTTGGAAGTAGAGACTCGACCCTCACCAGAAGCCTGAACCTGCTGGCATGTTGATTTTGGCCTTCCCTTTCTCCAGAACTGTGAGAAATACATTTCTGTTCTTTATAAATTACCCGGTTTCAGGTATTTCGTTATAGCAGCACAAAGACAGTCACTATGACAAACTCAAAAAGGCAGCACATAATGATGATGTTATGGACTAAATGTTCCTTCTTGAATTCATACGTTGAAGCCCTAACACCCAATGGGGTGATATTAGGAAGTGGGGTCTTTGGGGGTTGATTGGATTTAGATGAGGTGATGGGTGGGCCCATGATGGGATTAAGTGTCCTTATAAGAAAAGGCAAGAGAGACCAGAGTTCGCTCACTTTTTGTCTTCATCTCTCTTTCTCTTTCTCTCCCTCTCTGCCTTCTCCCTGCTATGTGAGGACACAGAGAGAAGGTGACCATTTGCAAGTCAGGAAGAAGGCCTTCACCAGAACCCAACCATGCTGGCACTCTGATCTCTGACTTTCAGCCTCCAGAACTGTAAGAAAATAAATGTCTGTTATTTTAGATGCTTAGTCTATGGTATTCTGTCACTGCAGCCCAAGTTGAACAAGGTAGATGATTGTAACAATGAAAATGAAAATGAAAATAAAAACATCAGCAGTGAGCATTTATTGAGCATGTGGGTACCAGGCATTAGGAAGAACACTTTGCTGTGGGTTTACCCACATAAGCCACACCAAACCACCACACTACTCTCTCTATAGGGTCGAACAGTATCCCTATCCTACTGATAGTGAGCTGGCCTTAGACAGCTAAAATGGCTTAAGCAACTAGAGAATTAGATGAAATTTCCCAGGAGGGGATTCTTGAAGGACAACATGTGTTGGTTCAATAGAAAGTGGGTCAAGGTGGGGGCCAGTTAGGCAGAAGCACAGAATGTGAGAAGCCATGAGCAGAGGGAGTTTATGCCACACACTGGGAGGTGAGCAATGGGGAATGGTGAGGGATGAGGCTGCAGATGAATCAGGGACAGATCTGAAGGGCCTGGAAGGCAGTTTGGACTTTAACCTGGTGTCTTAAACTGCCCTAAGCAGTGGGGCAGTGTAATCAGAAGAACATTGCAGCTGTCATGTGGGGAATTAACTGAAGCCAAGAATATGACTAGAAAGGATGGCTGCATCACAACGATCCAGTTATCAGGAGAGTAAATTAGGCTGGACCAAAGATGTTAAAGAAACATGATAAACAAAGGCGGGGATGCCCAGGGATTGATCTAGTGCTTTTTGCCTGGTCAAGCAGTGGCATGGAAGTGCTGAGGGCTGAGTGGGCAATCAGTCTAAGGGGACAGAGATGATGTGTTTTGTTTTAGATATGTTGAATTTTCAATTCCTGGGTGACTCTTAGTAAGGAGTTGGAATTGCTATTTGGGAACTGGGGAAAGAAGGCTGTATGTAAGACACAAGGGGTTGGTCATTAACATGTGGTGGTGGCTGACTCTAGGGAGGCGACAAGGCAACTAAGGGAGCATGGGTAGCCTATGTAAAAGGAGACAGGAAGGCCACAGGGGAAGCCTAACATTTCACAGCAGAAGGAGAGTTGCTAACTGGAAGGAAGTGGTCACAGACTTGGGAGAAATCAGAAGGATGTGTGTGATCCTAGCCAACAGGGCTCTCAGTTGCAAAGCAATCTTCTCCGGCGGATATAGGATTTCTTTCTTGACCCCCACTGCAGGTATTCCAAACACTTTACTTACTTCCCACACTCCCCATCTGTCATAGTTGGCTCGGGCTGCCATAACATGGTATCACAGGCTGTGTGGCTTAAGCAACAGAAATTTATCTTTTCACAGTTCTGGAGTTCAGATGCCAAGATAAAGGTGCCATGGTTGGTTTTGGTGAGGGCTCACTTCCTGACTTGTAGACGGCTGCCTTCTTGCTGTGTCCTGACATGGCCTCTTCTCTGTGCATACAAGGGTGGTGGGAAGAGTATCCTAATCTGTTTCTCTCTTCCTATTCTTATAAGGCCACCAGTCCTAGCAGGTTAGGGACCCACTTTTAGGACCCCATTTAACCTTATTTACCTCCATAAAGACCCTACCTCTAAATATAGTCATATTAAGGGTTAGGGTTTCACCATAGGAATTTTGGGCAAAACAGCTTAGTCTAGAATACCACCCAACTCACTCAATTTTTGTAGATGGTCTCACCAAGCGATTTGTCAAATAACTGTCTGAGGGATGTAGGAGGAAATAATATCAACTGCAGAGGTAAGTGGGACTAGCCTAGAACCTGAGGATCCTGAACTCTCCAAGACAAGAGGGAAGAGAAGACGTGAATGAGAGCAGGGACAAAGAATATGAACAGCGAGAAGGGGACGTGAGGGGCTTTCACATGGAGTGACCCTGAGCTGCACACATTGCAAATGACTTCCTCTACTCCAGTGACTTTTTAAAAATTAATTGCCTAAAAATTGAGTTTGTTGTCCCTCCCCAGCTCTATTTTCAGCCATCCATTGCAGTAGATCATTTATGCTGGGAAGGTCTATTCTATGCCAGGTTCTGTGATTGAAGCTTGGGGAGGAACATGTGCCTCAGACATAGATTCTTCCCTTTACAGTTTCACCGATTCTTTGAAAGGGGGCTTAGACATGCAAAATAAATTACAGTATGGTGTAACTGGCCCTGTAAGTTAGGTGTGTTTTAAGAATTATCATAAATAGTTGTTCAAAGTCTAACATTAGTGACATGTGGTCTAATAAAGAAAGAAAGCTTTCCAGGCTGCTTCTCCCTCCTGTTTGTCTGTTTGTGCCTGTGTAGAAACTGAAGTGATGCAGCTTATAGAACTTCCAGGAAAGCTTTTGATTTTGAATTAGACTTATTTCAGGGGCCTCGTTGAACTCTCATAGGCTTTTGGCTGTCATCTGCTGGTGAAATTACTGAAGATCATGAAAGCTTATTTTAAGGTGCCCAGCATACCCAATGATCACAGATTCTGGGCATGGGGGATTGAGTGCTCTGAACACAAGTTGGTAAGCATGGCAGACTGCTATGGAAGGGTGCATTTCAACTGTGTCTTGAAGCATGAGTACCTTATTAAGACTGAGATTTGAAATCAAATGTTCTCTGGCACCTTGACCTTAGCAAAAATGGGACTGTATTTCCTGAGGTCCATTCCTGTGATAAAATTCCTATGAGGCATAATGAAATATTAACAGGATTTCACCTATTCTGGAGTTTCTCTATGGTTGGTGTGCCCAAGGAAAGTGTAGATCAATAAGTATAAACCAACTGGGACCCATTTTTTGAGTTTCTTCTTATTAACAATATCATTTTTTAAAAAATCAGGACTTAAAAAGATAAACAAATGAAGAAACACAATAAATGGATGATTGATGATAATAGAATCGTGTCTATGGAATTAATCATAGAAAGTTCTCTGTCAAGTGGTCTCTATCCCGGAGCTGTTGTTCTCTCATAGTATCCTGTGATTCCTCACCCCTCTTGACTCTGAGCTCTTCAGGTGTAGGTGCCTTGTCTCACTTGTCTTCCCATCCCTGGAAATGACAACAACTATTTGTATAATAAATGAATGAATGAGTGGATAAATCAATGAATGAGTGAAAGCACTGTTTCCTTCTTGCCCATCTCTGTGGTCATCAGAAACCGAGGTGTGGTGTTCTTGGTTCTCTGTGACCAAAGATGCTCATTCCTCATGTCCTACCTCCACTTCAATTCCCAGGACACCCCTGATCAAGGATGTTACTTAACCTTTGAGCCTCTTATTTCTCATCTCTAAAACAAGAACATTAAACACCCTCTCTCAAAGCTGTTGTGAATATGAGAAGTAACACACGTAAAATCTCTAACCCAAGGCTTGATAGGTGGCAGGTGTTCAACCATGGAAGAGTCATAAACCTCTCAGATATCAGGAAAAGTTCAACCTAGAACATGGGGGCATCCTTACTGTAGAAGGCTTACGACTGGAAAAATGTAAAAGAAATTTGGCATCTATAACAGCACATTTCCAAGTGTCCATACATCTCACTTGTTTGCAAGAGGGATGGCCAACTTAGATAGCAGTGGCTAAGTTGAGTTGTTCCCCATGAGTGTACAACATGCAACCCTTTTTCTGAGATCTCATTCCTGCCCACCACCAGAGTTTTGCTTGAGGAAGGTTCCTTTATTGCTAAGGTGAGGGGAACCTCAGGTGCCATTTTAAATAGCTCCTTTCTGGTTTTGTTGCCGTCCAAGGCAGGGTTTTGGTTAGATCTAAATCTCTGCTTTCAGCTCAGTGCAAACCCTTCCTATTGCAAGGAGAATGCGAATTCCTACAGTTGACATTAAGTGGGCTCTTCCATCAGGACCCCTAGACATCACTGACAGCAAGGGGCCTGGGGTCTGGGAATCCTTGGACCTGTGCCAACTCAGAACTGGCCTGAGGCCTTTGGAAGCCATGGCCACTGCCGTTGGGGCTACTCAGCCCAGCGCCTGAAATCCTTCAGACACAATGGAGCATCTGCTTGCACCCATCCCTCCCAGGAAGCTTCCAGGCTCCCCCGGGGTCAAAATGAGGATTACGGGAACACGCTGCATCTGTTCATCCAACAGCTGAGACCCTACCTGCCAACACAGCTCCCACTTTTCTGCGCACATGAGTAAAAAGAAACTACAAGTTGATTGTTAGCTTTTGTGCACAGTAACGCTTATAGGAATGGGATATAGCCCCTCTGGTTTAGCCGGAACCTGCAAAGTCTTCTAGGCTGCTGAGCCACTCTGAATGCAACGTGCCTTGAGAGTCAATTTTGTGACTTCATAAAGTTGGTGAGTTCACCTCTGTTCTGCACAGCACTTTACCACCCTAGCTATAATGTTTTAAATCCGTGGAAAGAAAAGTATCATTTTGATTTAAGAAATGCACATGTGGGGAAGGATACTGATATATCCTGAGAGACTAGCAAACCCTCGTACACACCCTACACCCTGTGCCAATGAGTTTTAGATTTCTTTCTTATTTTGTCCACCGTCATGGAAATGTAATTTTTTCCATGTGTCAGATGATGAAGGCCACATCTTTCTGATTCAAAACCATGAGCTTTTTCCCACATCAGAGCCAGCCAATAGGATAATGGTGTCTAATTCTCTTTTTAAGCCACATTGAGACCAACAGATAGCATCAGTTAGGATTAGATTTGGCTGCATATAAAAGAAACTTGAATGCAGTGGTCTAACCAAATGGAAAGTATTCTCACCCATAAGATAAAGTCCAACCCATAAACTGCTCCAAACCCACAGATAAGTTCCTTTTTGGCTTGAACCGTGTTGTTCTGTGATTTACAATTTTTGAATTTATTACCACATTTTAACAAAAATCATATATCATATAGAAATACACAGTTAGGCTCCTTCCCAAATAGCAACTGTTGGCTGATGCTGCCTAAGCTGTGACTGCCTGTTCAGCCCCTGCATGGCCCTACAGTGATCGTCCATCCCTCCTCTGTCACCCCAGTGCTGAGAATGAGAGTCTTGGCCAAGTACCTCTCAGCTGCTGCCCTCTGAGTCTGCAGCCTCTGGTTTGTGCTCCACCATCTGTATTCATTTCCCAGGATGGCAGGAGCAAAGTACTGCCAAACTGGTTGGTTTGGGACAACAGAAATTTATTGTCTCACAGTTCTGGAGACTGAAGTCTGAGATCAAGGTCTCGACAGGGCCAAGCTCCCTTTGAAATCTGCAGGGGAAGGGGCCATCCTTGCTCTTCCAGCTTCTGGTAGCCCTGGGTGCTTCTTGGCTTGCAGAGAACCACCTTACCGCCATGCTTCACATTATCTTCCTCTGTGTGTGGCTTTGCGTGTAAATGTTCCCTTTTTATAAGGACACCAGGCCTATCAGGTTAGGGCCTCACCCTAATGACCTCCTTTTAACTTGATCATCTGCAAAATCCCTATTTCCAAATAAGGCCCCATTTTGAGGTAGTAAGGGGTTAGGACTTCCATATCTTTTGAGGAGACATGATTAAACCCACAACGCCTTTTGAATCTGCTTTGGTCTTTCATTTCCTAACCATTTCCCCCTATTTTGGTATTTTTTGTGTTTTAACTCCTATCCTTTCTTATGGCTCCAGTTCCTACCTTATTATACCCTTGTGTGTGGCCATTCACTTTTCCATTAAGAAAACTTCAATTCCAGTTAAAATAGCTTCTATCTCTTTATCTTGGTAACTCAAAAACAAGTTTAGCTCCATTAGGATAGACTTTGTTTAATGTATTTTTTTCAACAGAACCATTTGGGTGAGGATGGGAGCCTGACATGGGGGTGACACATTTGTTCTAATCTCATGGGAGTTACTGCCTGGATCCCTCTACTGAGAAAGATGTACGTCTCAACCAGACTCAGTGGTTGGGAGTTCTGTGAGGGATGGGTGGTGTCTCCTTAAGTGCCAAGGAGCAGGGCAGGCAAGGGTATGGTGGGGTGCATGCTAGACAGTGCCCATTTGGCTTGCTCAAAGTTAAGCACTTTTTTGACCACTAGGAACTCAGTGATGAATTATAGAGTGGTGCTTACCTTTGTAAGCGAGGAAAAGACTCTTGATAACAAGTGATTGCAATACAGAGTAGTAAGTACTCTTGTAACATGGAGCAGACCCAGAAAGATGGAGTCTGGCTCAAGTAGCGTTCTCTAAAGTACACTTCTAAGAAATAAAACTCTATTTATAGTGAGATGTATTGGAAAGTCTCAATTCAAACTACACTGAAGGCAAGAATGTGGTCCCAGGTCCCAGGATCGAGCCATCACCGAGGACCTGAAAACGGCCTGTGACCACTGGGCTGGAGAGAGCAGTATTGCAGACCAGAGGCTTCTTTTCCACATGTATCTGCCTTATCTTAGGTTCTTTGGTACTAGAATGTCCATTTCCTGCTTTAAGGCCATTATAATTAAGTCCTGGTGTTTTCTTACCCACTCAAAGCACAGCTTTAGAGTTATAATTGAAAAAATGGCTGTGTATCAGAAATGTTGCATCTGTCCTATTTTCTCTGCAAATTTCAGGTTGTCTTCCTGACCTGTTAACCTGGGAAAGGCTGTGGAGTGCTGGTACTCTCTGCCTGTCATGTGGCTTCTGTGCATTCTTCGTTGACAAGCAGCATGCAGGGCATGGTCTGGAGTGCGGAGAGGGGCTGAGACGTCCAACACAGAGTCAGACCCCAGCATACGAGCTCCTCCTCCTAGAGTTTAAACTTGGGAGAAGTGCTGGGGGGAAGCAAGGTGAGCAGCAGCAGTCAATACCTGTGATAACAAGTCATCCTGCTTCTTTTCTTTCTGATCTATCCCCAGGACCCCTACTACTTATCTTCTATGTACCCTTTCCTCCCCACTATGCTTGCCTGGGGCAGCCTCACACAATCCAGGCACAGGGCTTGGTGTCCAGTCCTCTAGCGATATGCCCTAGAGGTTCCTGTAACTGGCCCACGCTCTTTGATAAGCACGCCCTTCCCCACTGGGGCCCTTTCCTAGGTCCCACTATGGAAAGCCTGAATCCAGGGTTAGGGAGACTGGAGCCTACTCACCTGTCCTGGGTGGGTCAGACCGGGGGTTTCTTCACATTGCTGGAAGCAGCCTCATTACGGCTACTATTGGGACAGCACTGTGTGCCAGGTCTGGGGTCTGAGGGGTCAGATATTGTAGTAAATAGAAAATACATGAAGAGGTCAAGATTGGAGATCCAGGACTGGTCAGAAAGGGGTGCGTAAGGGGACCACCAGCAGGAGATCCTTCTAATGACCTCCATCCTGACAGTCATCAGAAGGAAGTGCCTCTGTGCTCTTCCTCCTAAGGCACAGCAAGGCAGCATGGGAGACTCTCTATGGGAGAGTGGGCCGAGATCTGTGGACCCTGGGCTCCTGACTTCAGCCCCTCTCAGGAGCCCACTGGGAGCCATTACAGATATCTGCATATTTGCAACTACTTTAAGGCTCTCGGCTGGGCATGGAAGCATGGCCCTTTCCTTCATTTCCCACAGAACAGCTCAGGGCAAGCCAGAATAATCACACAACACTTGCCCAAGGCCCAGCAATGCCCCAGCAGGTGACCAGAGGCTCAGCCGGCTTCTCAGACTTGCAGCCCTGCCCCACCCTCACCAGGCAGAGGGACATGATGGCAAAGGGGACTGCCTGCGTTTCAGTTCCTCTGTTCTCCCGCCACCCTTCTGGGGAGGAAGCATGCCTGGTTTGGCCACCATGTGGAGGGAGCCTCGTGGCTAATGGTCCACTCCGAGCTGTCAGAGGATCTACTGGCTGAGGATGTCCCTGGAATGGCCATTGGAGGTGCCGGCCGTGGGACACCATCATGGTGACTTCTTCCTGGTTGCCCGGTTTGCTGCCCCACCTGGTAGTTGTAAAGTCCTGATACTGATGTCTGTGGGGATGAGGCACACATCTGGTGTTCAGAGTTCAGTCTGGCCTAAGCACTGCACATCAGTTGGATTTATGTGAGGCTGGCTGGAGGCTCCTGGAGGTGGGGTTGACCTCTGGCCTGTTTGTTCTCCTAGCCCTTGTACCCTCTGTCCTTTGCTGTCTCTTCCTCCCCCGCTGGCCCCTCTGGCTAAAGTTCCCTGTGCACCCAGTGCTCCATGTGTGGAAGAAGAAAAAATAACAGCATTGTCTGCATTTGGGGCTCTTTTAAATTTAAAAAAACGTATGGAGTTGAAATTCACATTACATACAGTCGGATATTTTAACATGAACAAATTCGGTGGCATTACATGCACTCACAGTGTGAGCTTTTAATCGTATCAGTAACTTAAAATCATTGATCCAGGTCCCTGGCCACTTGCTATGGATTTGACATACGTTGTGTCATTTACTCCTGTCACCAACTCTAAAACAGGAGTCACCATCACCCCTCTTTCACTGATGCGGAAATTAGGCCATAGCCTTTCCCAAAAATATGTGGCTGCAAAATCTTAGAGTATAAACTTAAACCCAATCCACTGACCCTGAAAGTTTGGTTAAATAATTTCTTTTCTACTCTACCATGTTGCTTATTGGAACACGAAATCAAATTCTCTGCAGTTTTCCCACTTAAGAGAGGGCAGCATGCTGGTCGAGGAGAAAAGGACCAAGTAAGTTCTTGTCTCTGACCTGCTGCTGCAACAAACTCCCTGGCTTGAGGATAGGGTCCAGGCAGTGCCTCTGAGGCCTGAGCACCTTTGGGATTTAGTGCACTCACCTGGCCTCAGAATTCTTAACAGCAGAGCATTCAAGGGAGCAAACACCCAACTATCTGAGTCAACCCAAGACAGAGAACTTCTCCCCACACTGATCTTCTAGGCCAGCATCCCTTTATGTAGAAAATGACAAGGATAAGGGCTTTGCTTAGTGCCACGGTGCCTGTTACAGACCTTGGGGCACTGGGCTCTCTGTCCAGCCCTCTGTTGGGTATGATAAGCTGCAGAATAGAGGTCACTGGGTCATAGCTGGCCACTGCTTTGGGGCAGAAACACTATCTCCATCCAGTCCCCAGGAGGCTTTTAATGGGGTGCTTCCTCCTGTGAAATGTCCCCTCAACCAGCGTGCAGCTCACATTTGCTGTGCCACCTCACAGTGACAGCTCACACAGCCAGATCTCCACTATGGCAACAAGCAAAGCTGCTGATGTGGATGGCAGATGGCTGTGGCAGTGGTGGGGGAATTGGCTGCATAGAGGAACAGTGTGATCGGGGTCCCATCAGATAAGAAGAGGAGGCAGGGAGGAAAGGAGAGGGACTTAAGTGTCTGACAATGGAAAGCCAACCCCAGCTGGAACCTGGCAGCCCTGAGAGCAGCATAGAGGTGGGGAATGGGGGGCACCATAATGGGATTAGTGGGACTCACTGTATCATAAAGGAACATTTGAGCACACCTGTCCCAGCAGAGCTGAGGGAGCACTTGGAGTGTCATGCTGGGGCGGTGGGCCAGTTGTTTCTGTCCACCAAAACTCTAGGTCTTTTCTTTCTTCTTTTTCTTTCCACCACCCCCCACCACCCCACTTCTAGGTGGGAAGAGGTTTGGGGAGGCTCTGCTGTACTGGGGCTGGTGGCTTGCACCTGTTAGGGTAATAGCTAATTCCTTCAGCCCATGGCTTTTGTGGCTAATGTAATGCTATATTTCCAATTATTCTGGGGAGAGTGTGAGTGACCCAGGGCCCAGTAACATATGTGTCCACCTGGTTGAGGTTGCGCCAAAACCTCGTGAAGCAGCTGCCAGTGCCTACTGCACTGAGAAGCCAAGCCAAGAGGCTGGAGGGGTTTGGAGGCAATGGGTGAGTGTCTGTTTCAAACCTGGTTAGTCACTAAATTTGCTTCAAGGACCCCTGCAAAAATTGAGGAAACACAAATCTATAAGTAGGAGAATCTTCTGGAAGTCTGCTGATGAATTCTATGCAAAGACGTCGCAGTCTAGTTTAACTTTTTAAAATAATGGTAAGACGATAGTCATATAATCACATAAACACCATTAACAACCCTAGTGAGCTTTTTTTTGGTCAAGGTTTTGCAGCACATGAGGCTAGGATTTATCTGTTTGCTGTCGAGCCCAGACTCGAGCAATACGCAATGCACCAAATTCCATAGAGATTTTGTGGGAGGTTGATATGAAACCTGCTTGCCAAATTTAATAGCAGTGGTATTAAAGTAATGATGATTTAAAGACCAAGTTTAATTTAGTAGTACTAAATTTTTGCTTCCTAGGCTGGGCTTGGTGGCTCACACCTGTAATCCCAGCACTTTGGGAGGCCTAGACAGGTGGATCACCTGATATCAGGAGTTCAAGACCAGCCTGGCCAATATGGTGAAATTCTGTCTGTACTAAAAAATACAAAAAATCATCCGGGCGTGGTGGCGGGTGCCTATAATCCCAGCTACTTGGGAGACTGAGGCAGGAGAATTGCTTGAGCCTGGGAGGCAGAGGTTGCAATGAGCTGAGATCATACTGCACTCTAGCCTGGGCAACAAGAGTGAAACTCCATCTGAAAAATAAATAAATAAATTTCTGCTTCCTCACATCTGTGGTGCATATGATACTCTCTGAACTGAAGATTTAAGACACATGATGTGAAAGACCTTCGTGTTGCTTCTGGGTGCAGGATGTAACATAGAAGATACAATTGAGACCCACAATGTTAAAATTTAGGAGACAACCTTACTGCTGAGCGCAAAACTTGGGACGGTGCCCAGTAGAAAGTGGTGAGTCCTCCCTATGAGTGATGGCTGCACCATTCTGACAGCCAGTGGCCCAGATCATGGGCTGTGCCCATCACCAGGCAGGTCCCCCTAAGGGATTCAGAGATGGGGTGGAGGCCCTGGAATATACACAGGGAGGGAGGGGAGAACAGAAGCCCTAGGGTTTAACAATGAGCTTAGATCCTAGTCAACCATTCAAACCCAATCACTGGGCTGGGGTGGAATTCATAACGATGAGTGCACAAGCACAAAACCACATCTGGTGGGACCATCTGGTCCCTTCTGACCGGTTCCTGGGAGACGCGGGAGGGAGAGTAGAGAACTGTACAGTTCACCCGAGTGGCAACCGCTCTGTCTGTGGAGCATCTCACCTTTTTGATGTGGATTTCTGCTTGAAATCAAAAGAGTGAAATTTGATTGAGTGAACAGACGAATTGGTTCAGATTTTCATTTCATAACGTGATCCCTTTGCCTTGCCGACCTCCTGTGCTCTGCGCCCAACTCTCTCTCTCTCTGTGTCTCTGTCTCTGTCTCTCTCTCTCTCTCTCCTTCTGTTTCTGTTATCTCTATCTCTATTACCACCTTTTCTTCTAACACCATCCCTATCTCTAACTCTAAGCTATGGAGATTTTTACTGGACCATGTGGCTTTTAGAGATTATACCCCAGTCTTAGACCAGGCATCTCTTCCTGCTTCTGGAGAAGAAGGGTTCAGGGGATTTAAAGTATTGGACTTTACAATACCCTCACAGATGTTTTGGCTTAGATTTTCTGCTAGTTCTGCCAATTCCTTTATGAGCTTTTTTATTATTTCTTTTCTGGAGTCAGTAGAGAAACAAATAACAAACCAGTGGCAGATGCTTTCCTAAGAGATAAACCCGTCCACCTGGAATGCTGTACCTGCTGGCACTCTGCCTGCTGGAGGAGGGATGGGGGATGCAGATGGAGAACGAAAGCAAATGCACCCGAAATGGCAGAAAGACTTTGCAGAGTCACAGGCGACACTGCAGGAAGGGACCCTGGCATGTGGCAGACACATCATTTGGTAAGAAAACGGGGGGGCTAAGGCCAGAGAGGGAAACTCGTTCACTCAAAGTCAAATACTTCTGACAGGTGGTTGATCCATAAATTGTGTCTTCTGATTTCTCATCTAGGAATTTTTATCCCACATTATCAGGTTTGTTTTTCAAACCCAGGGTGGACATAGTGTGTGGGAAGAGTAGCTAACGGTTTGTATGGCTTAAGGGATGTTAGGAGAGTTACCATGCCGTATTTATTTATTTATTTGTTTATATTTTGAAACAGAGTTTTGCTCTTGTTGCCCAGGCTGGAGTGAAATGGCATGATCTCAGTTCACCACAACCTCTGCCTCCTGGGTTCAAGCGATTCTTCTGCCTCAGCCTCCTGCATAACTGGGATTACAGGCATGCGCCACCACGCCTGGCTAATTTTGTATTTTTAGTAGAGATGAAGTTTCTCCGTATTGGTCAGGCTGGACTCGAACCTCTGACCTCAGATGATCCACCAGCCTCAGCCTCCCAAAGTGCTGGGATTACAGGCATGAGCCACCGCGCCTGGCCATATCATTTGTTTATTTACTTGTTTATGTATTCATTCATTCACTCAACAAAACCTCACTGTTAACACCCTCTATGTGCTAGATACTGGGGATGCAAAGGTGAATGGGGTGTAATGTCAATCCTTAGGATGGGCTCTGGCTCTGATGGAACAAATAGAGATGTAGTTGGCCAAGGAGAACACAGAGAGAGAGAGAGACGGCCTATGGTAGATGTGGAAGAAATCCTAAGGTTTTATAGAGAAGAGGCAACTCATGCTTTCAATGATTTGGAGGTGATTTTTATAAGAGGTGGTGAGGTTTGCTGGATAGGAAAGCTGTGGGAGAGAAGAGAGAGCCTGGCTGAAAGTTCAAACATTTCTCAAGATGGTTTGTGGAGACAGGAAGAGATTCCTTGGGGCTGGAGCGATGGAAGGTCAGAGGGTTTGACAGCAATAAGGCAGGAAATGCACATAGATGTTGTGATACTTGAAGGTTCACAGTTGGATTTTTATTCTTTTGGCTTGAAGCTGTTTCCTGTGTTAAAATAGATCAAGAATGTGGTACGCACACGTTTACATCTCTGGAATAATGAATCCATGGGATCCTATTTTGAAACAATATTTGATGGGCTTAGGGGTTAAGTGGAGCTGAAGTATTGTGGGTGGTGTCCTCCTGAAAAGCAGACCCAGACACAGAGCTAGGTGTACAGAAGGCATACTGGGGAGGAACCTCAGTGCCCGGAGGAGAGGAGGGAGTGAAACTGGGCAAAAAGAGCCGCCAGTCAGCTCTTTGGACCTCACTGCCAGCCCGTCTCTGCTAGCCCATCTCAGCTGCCTCTGACGGTGGGGAGGGTCAGGCCATGGGCCCCTGACTATGTCAGTGCGAGGCCAGCCGCTGCTCAGGAAGTGTGTGTTTATGGCTTGAATACAGAGGGGAAGCTGAGAAGATCAACAGAGGCTGCCAGGCAGCCAGAGTCCTGTGGCTGGCTGGGCCACAAGTCCTTCTCTTCGTGGGTCTGAGTAGCGCATCTCTGTGGATGACTCCTGTGGGATGCAGCAGGCTGAGGATATTGCAGAAAAGAAGGAGGAAAGTAAACAGGATTCTGCATATCATCACCTCCAGGTCTAGACATTGCCTCTGACGAAATATCTTTCTCATCTCCCCCTCGGAATTCTTTGAGAGTTCTGTGTCCACGACAAGCTCTCAGAGAGCCTAGGCATTTTGTAAGTGATGTCTGTGCTTCAGGGGTACTTTCCAGAAATGAACCATATAGTAGATGCCCAGTGCACACAGGCTGACAAGGAACCTGTCAGGCAAGGCCCTGAGAAGGGAAGGGGATGATGGCAGAAGTCGATCCGTGGCTTTCTGAAACCCAGAGTCATGAGGAGAATCAGACTCGGAGGGAGGAGCTGATGGTGACAGAGAGCAAGGAATAGTGGGTTCCAGCAGAGCACCAGCTTCTGAGTGTCATCCTGCAGGCCCTGAGATGGGCAGTTCTGTCCATAAAAAAGAGGTATTTTATGTGCACCTCGTAATGCAACAGAACAGGAGTACAATGTGCGTTGTTTAAAAGTTGAGATAAGTGTGTCCTGATGGAATTCTCTTAGACTGGAATATCTTTCCACCAGTAAGAGCCCAGGACCTTCCAAAGCCCACTTTCAGTGGAGTCCACTCAGGGAGCCATTTCCCCCACTCCAGGTGCCTGTGGCCCTGCCTCTTGGATCCCCCAGACCCCAGAGCTCCTCTCAGCCAGGCCCGGGGCACTGGCTTTTAATCTGTAGGCTTTGTGTCTTGGGCTTCCTTCCTTTGCTGAAACAAGGGTCCTCCCAGAGCCTGGCCTAGAGAAGCAAATCATTGTCAACAAAATGCACAGTGGCAGGCCATAGGAGCTGACTTCCATAAATCACAGCAGATAATTTTTAAAAATCCTGGCAGTTAACTTTGGTATGTCAACCTCAGGAGACTCTCTGAAAGGTTACCCAAGTTTCCCCAACTTTCACGCCAGAAAACATTCTGAGTGCCAAGAATGTGAACTCGAGTGGAGCAAAACAAATCCTAAGTAAAAATGGCACATGGGGCTAATCTCTGTGTAACAGAGCAAGATTGGGATTAGAGATCTGTATGCAGGTATAACTTCCATCCCTGTCCTTTAGCTTTTACTCTTAATTTCCTCCTTTTAGAAGGGGAAAATTACTCATTGAGTCTTACAGATCTATTTATAGTATGCTATGCTTGTGTGAGGAATGTCATAAGATGAAGGACTCGTTACTTTTGTATTTTTAATTCCCCTAAATTGTGAAATGTCTTCTAAACAGTAAAGACTATATAAACATATTGTACATTTTAAAGAATATTAATAATAATTAGCACAAATAATTCCTGTGGAATTCCCCACACAATACCCTTAAATGTCTCTGCACGTTTTCCCCTAGGTATTCTAGATGCCTCCTCCTCTCCCACCCCAGAGGACCCCTGCTTGGGATTTCATGTTAATCACATTCCTTTGCTTTATGGCCTAATCTCATACATCCGATCTTCAAAACAACGCATTACTTAGTTGCTTAGTGTAGCCTACTGTGAACTTTATGTACATGGAATTACAATGTGTCCACCATTCTGAAACTGACTTTATTCAGGCAATAGTATGTGTTCGAAACATTGTGACTTGTTGATGTAACTGTAGTTTACTAATTTTTCTGGTTTGGTCTTATGATTTTTCTTAAGCCTGTGGATGTGGTGAGTTCATTTACTGGTATTGCTCTATGATATTTCATGTGTGAAGATGATACCACAACCTGTGTTTTCATTGTACTCCCAAGGGTGTGCTGGCTGTTGCCTTCCCTCGTTGGTTTCCAGTGGGCACAGAGCCATTCTGCACCGTTGGCAGTCTCCCAAGCACATGGGCACTTGTCTTTTTTTGGGTGGAATGACTGTGTTGTCGAGTAAGTATACGCTCTGTTCTGTTAGATTTTGTCAAATTGATTTTCCAGGTGCTTGGGCCACATTTCCTTCCAGTTGGAAGTGTAAGGGGACTTCCGCTGCTCCACATCCTCACCAACACTGGGTTTCTTCAGATTTTTATATTTTGCCAGTTTGATGGTTCAAAGAGGCACTGGATTGTGGTTCTTGTTTACATTTCTCTGGTACTGCTGAGCCCCCTGGAGATAACTGGAGAGACGCTGAGTGAGAGTGGTGGTTAGAGCTGGATTCTGTAGGACGGGGTAGGGAGGAGTAGAAGGCTGCAGTGGCGGGGGGTGGGGCAGACATGGGTTTGGTGCACACTCTTTCTGCTTTTTTCTCATTTGTATTGGTTCCAAGTTCAGTCTCAGAAGAATCACATCAATTCTGACTTGCAATTCTAGCGATCTCTATTTTTCAGAAATTTTCTGTGAGAATCTTTGAAGCTTGAGGGCTGTGATTTTTCTCCAGGATGAAGGTTAAAGCCTGAAAATGTGCAGAACATTCTCCTAACAACCCACTCCAGTACATGGTGCATGAGAGGTGTGTAGGGCGCTGTGGGTGAGGCTGAGGCACCACCCCAGATGCAGGGGTACATTCCTTGGAGCACAGACATGTGAACCTGCTTTACCCTCCACATCTGACCCTGGGACTCACCCATTTTTCTCTACTCCCACTGCTCCCCTGGTCAGATGACCCATTAGAGGACTCAGGGAATGGTACTTTATTTTCCTATAAAGCTACCTTTACTGAATTTGCATGTATTAATGATAGTATTCCAGCTTGACTGAAGCTGGCTGTGAGGTTCGCGTCTCATGGAATTGTTTTGGGAACTTCCCAGAAGGCATGTGAGCTCTCTGACAACATGATAGGTACTCAATAAAGAGTAGCTAGTATCAATTAGCCATGTCTAATTGAACAAATACTATGACTAATTAACATCCTAAATGCAGGAGGTATGGTGATAAGTAAAACAGTGCCTTGTTCCCTGAAGCCTACATTCTACTAAGGGAGACAGCTGCACATATGGAACATGTGAAGACATAAGGCAATTACAGATAGTGGCCCTTCCAACAGGGAGAGCCAGGTGGCACAAGCCAGGTGGCACAGTGAAAAAGAGAGGAGACAGAGCATTCCAGACAGAGGCAGGAATACCTGCAAATGCTCCCTGGGTGTGAGCTCTGTGTGTTCTGGCACCAAGAGAAGTCAGGCAGCTGAAGTGATGGTAAAGGTTGAAGGTCATAGAGACGTGAGGCTCCACCAATCACAGGTGTGGGCCAACGCACAGAGAGGAGAATGCTCTCTGTTTGTATCTTATATCAGCATTCCGTGATGGGGTTCAAAGTTATGCTCTCTGAGGGATCCCACTCCCAGATCTATATGGTAGATGCTGGGGAGGCTTAGGGGCTTCCTTGCTCCAACCAAGCCTGGGCAGGAGGAAACTTTTGATGCCTGCCATGGGGTAACATTGACAGCCTCAGCTCACTCCAGCTCTTGTCTTGTGTCTCTACTTGCATCCCATCAGTGGAACCCTAAACAGTTCTGGGGACCCCAGGGTGCAGGCACAGTGCCCATAATCATGCTGGGCACCATGCTGTGCTATGGGGACCCTGTTGTCACAGAAGTAAACCATTGCCCAGTGGAGGAGGCCTACCCCTTGCCTCTTCCTGTACCAGCACTCGGCATCTGTGGTCCCCAGCCCTGGGCTGGGGTGCCCGTGAGTCGTGGGTAACACTGGGCACACATTTACGAGTGTTTCTTACATGTGAATGCCATATGTGCCCTAGTGGAACTAAAATAAGGACTCATTTCAGTTTTTTATTATTTGGATTATTTCCTGATACCTGAATAATGAGCATTGGAATGTTCTCACCAAATTCGTGTTATATAAGGACTATTTCTTGAATGTAAGCTTTCAAAGGATGCTGAATTAGAACTTTGGCAATAGCCAAATACTTTTTTCCAAACCGTTCCAAACTCTCCATGGATGGTGGCTCCCTTCCAATTTAGAATGACTTCGGTTGAAGATTTTTTTTGCATTGGTCTTTGGGTTCACAGTCCCTGGTGAAGGGGCTGATAGGCTTAGAAGCAGCATTTGAGGAGAGAGAGACACGCACAGAGGGAGAGAGGGAGGAGGGAGGAGGGAGAGAGGCAGAGCGAGCAAGAGAGAGCTGTACTGTGTTCTTTCTCAGAAAGTACCTGGCAGGCTGGAAGCAGCTCATGCGCCAATATTTGAAAACTATAAATAGAGTCCTTTGGGATTGGCTCACATGAATCGGTAGGAATGTCAAGCTTGGAAAGCTGCTGGGGCATGGTGGGAGGAGAGCAGGGAACAGTGTGCTATTCCTAGGACAGGTAATGCCTCTCTTTAGTGGAGTGGGGAGGGCCCTAGGAGGACTGCAGACAGGAGGAGCTCAGGTACAGGTACACTGTCAGGTCAGACATGTGAGCAAGTTGGTGAGAAAATTCATACGTTCAACTGCATACCACACTTGGGAAGCAGCTGTAGCATTCAGGTTGGGAATTCTCAGCCTTGCTGCAGCTGCAGTGTTCAGGGAAGGACTCTGGGGCCGGCCTGGGACAGGGCTGAGCAGGGTACTAGATTGAGGGAAGTTTGAAGTCATGGATCTAGGTAACCCTTCTAATCTGATGATGGGGAGACTGAGGCTTGGCTCTTTGTTCTTTTTCCTGTACCTCTGCCAATCTTTCATGGGGTAAAGATCAATTTTAATGCAGTTCACTAAGATTCTTCTGCCCATCCATGGAGGAGGTTGGTCGGGGGCCAGGACACAGGAAGACTGCCATCCTCAGCTCCCCTAAAAGCCACTGCAGCACAGGATGCCTGGACTGGCTCCTCTCCAGCTTCTTCTCAGAAGATAAAATGTCAAACTCAGAGCTATCCCACGCTTGTCAAAATGCGTCACAAAGAAAACTCATGGCGACAAACACCTAGGCATGCTTCCTTCCATTTGCGAGTGTTCAGTACTGTTCATTTGGTGCCAGCCTTAAGTCACATCATCAGAGTGCTCTGGGGACCACATGGCATTCTTTGCTTGCAGTACTTTTCCTGAATGCTCCTAAAATGTAATGTACATTGCAGGGGCATTCTAAGACAGAGCCCTGTAAAATGCATGACTTGCCATGAGGACATTGGTGAGGCTGTCCTTGACTACGTTACACCATGATCTCTGTATAAAGACCTCAGGGAGAAACCTCTGACCTCTGTTTGACTTGCTGTGTTTCTCCTTGGGCAGCCAGCTAACCTTTGCACTGCAGACTCAGGGAATGGTGCCACTGATCCCGTATCCCTTGATGCACTGGTTATACAATCTCACAGCCCAATGTGCCCCCTCTTCTGTGCAAGTGCCTGGTTATATCTACTTGTGGGTCTTCATCCTTTTTTTTTTTTTTCCTTCCTGGCCATTGTGAGTGTGTCCATCTGCGTGAGAGCTCTGGGTTCATCCTGAGCCATCCTGGTGAGGACAGAGATCGTTCAGAGCTCAGGTCCCACCACCAACATCCCTCCCTTTCCTTCTGTCTTTTTCTTCCCCACGACCCCACTTCTAGCATCTCACTTCCTTCCTTGCCTAAGAATCTGCCTGTTCTCATCCTCTAACTGCCTCTGACTCATTCTGGATGATCAAGCATCTTTGGGATCTAACAGTCTAAGGTCCCAGTTCCAACTCTACTGCTTATTACCTGGGCAACTCTGTATTTGTGATTTAGCCTCGCTGAGCCTTAACTTTCTGCCAAATCGGGTAGACATAACCCTACTGAGGGCTAACACAGGGGAACACCATAACCATGGCTGATCCATTATGGCTGCCCCAGAAAAGCCAATTTCCTTGTCAATCAATGCCAAGACCACTCCCTTCTGCATTAATCAGACCCCATCTGCCCTCCAATTTGTTCCTTAGAATTCAGAACAAAACAAAACGAAGCACAGAAGCCTCTGGTCGTCCCCTTCATCCAGCAGATGGCAGTCTCTGACCAGGAATCTCTTGACCTAACTGCCATGGGAAACTGCTGCCCTGTAGAGGATTTGTCCAAGAAAACCCAAATAAAGAAATAGTATATATTATTTTCTATGGAGAACTTGTGTAATGAAGAGGAAACACTTTCTCTCAAGCAACTGATGTGGATTTCTCTTAGGTTTCTGCCAAATGCCGGTGATAACCCTTGAGGTCGCATGCTTTGTTTTCCGGGTGCATTGCCAGGTTACAGGGCACACCTATGCTCTAAGAGATGCACGACAGCTAGGAGATGGCTTCTCCTTGTTCTTCCTGATTTTCATCTTGGTATTTTCTTAGAAAAACAAACAGAAAAAAAGGCGTTGTTGTGTCCTTGGTTACTGTGACAGCTGTGATTGGGGTCGTCAGGTGGGAAATGGGTTGGGTTACTTTCCACAGAAAAAACAGAAAACATCTGGTGCTGACATGCTGATGAATCTTCCTTCAGCTGCTTTGGAAAGTCTGGGACTTGGGTGGGGGTGTGGAGGCATTCTGCTGGCTCATGCAGAGGGAGAGGCTGAGAGGAACTGGGCTCATCTGCAGATAGCAGGGCCTGGCCCCCTCCTCTCCTTGCCTTCCTCCCCTTCTCTTTCTCCTTCTGCACTCACACATGCATATTCTATCTTTCACTTTTTCTATCTGGATGCAGGGGTAGCCAGCCAAGTGGATTCCTTGTCCTGGCAGAGTTTATAACTAATATCATCAGGGAAATAGGATTTTGAGGAGGAGAATGCTCAGTTACATCATCTGTTTCCCCCACAGCTGGAGTGGTCTATGCAGAGTGAGGGACACCCTTCAGACAGTGGCTTGCAGGGTGATGGTGGCACATGCTCAGCAGAAGGAAATGTATACACGCAACTTGCTTACATCCCAAGCTGCAAGGGGCTTGTCCAGCTTCTCACTGAGAGATGGGTTCCTGATGTGTGTGTGTGTGTGTGTGTGTGTGTGTGTGTGTGTAGTAGGGATTCCTCAAACCCCAGGAAGAGGTACAGTAGCTCTGCAACCCTCCACCCGCAACACACACTCAAGAAATAGCAAATATGCTTTGCAGACAGTAAGACACCTCATCTCAGGCCCTAGCCATTCTGGCCAGTTCTACTCCGTTTACTAAAATGGTCTAAATTCAAGCAATGCACTAACTTGCCAGCATTTACTCCTCGCTCACTCACGCATTCTCTGTTTTGTGTGTTTCTTATACAGCGTGTGGGAAACACATTTTGAGGTGGTCTTCAGCCAACAAACCCAAGCATCTCTAGTCCATCTTCAAGACATGCAGATATTTTCTTCCTTGCCTTTTGCTTCTCCCCAAAGGATGCAGCCACTGAGTTACTGCACTGGCCCTGCCCATTACCTTCTTTCCCTTGGGCGAGCCTTGGGGCTTCCTGCCCTTCCAGCCACCATCATCATGCTTCACATCCTCTGTCTTCCCTGTCTCTTACATGCTTGTGCTTTGTTATGTGCTGTTGAAATGACTTTCCTACCAAGATTAAAGTCTTCCTCACTGCAGGAATAAACTATAATCTGTAATCTCAGAGCAGAGAGGCCTGATGCTGGACACACCCAGCCCCCAGCAGGGGAATGGCAGGACTCAGGACCTGTGCTTTGGTTCAACGTTTGCTTTCACCATACCAGGCTGTCCTGCAGAGGGACAACCACGGGGCTGTCCTTCCAGTCAGAGTCTTTCTCATGTTGCTTCTCTGTCACTAGCCGGTAAGTCTAAACTGGCAGAACACATAGGCTTTTCTCCTCCAAAACAAAACCCTGAAGAGAAACGTTCAATTAGAAAAAGGAAATGAGAAGAGAGTCCCTTTTCTCACTTTATCGGGGTCCTGTGGGTTCTGACTTTCCCACTCCCTGAATTCATTAGGGTCCTGTCATTCTGCAGCTTGGCGTGTGCCCCAGACAATTCTAATGGTAAACTGTATGTGTCAATTCCATTACCCATGGTGTGGCCAGTTTACCCTTTGTTTCTGAGTGTGTCTGTGCGGGTGTTTCTGGATGAGATTGGCATGTGAATCGGTGGATTCAGGAGAGTAAATTGCCCTCCCCAATATTGCTGGGTTTCATCTAATCCATTGAGGGCCCGAGGAGAACAAAAGGTGTAAGAAAGAGGAATTCTCCCTCCATTTTTTTCTGCCTCATTGCTGAGCTGGGACATCTCATCTGCTCCTGCGCTTGAACTGGGATTTCCGTCATCAGCTCCCCTGGTTCTCAGGCCTTGCTACTCAGACTGAGTGATTCCATTGGCTTTTCTGGGTCTCTAGCTTGCAGACAGCAGACGTGGGACTTTTCAGCCTTCATGTATTAGTCAGTTTTCATGCTGCTGATAAAGACATACCTGAGACTGGGCAATTTACAAAAGAGAGAGATTTAATAGACTTCCAGTTCCACATGGCTGGGGAGGCCTCACAATCATGATGGAAGGTGAAACGCATGTTTCACATGGCAGCAGACAAGAGAAGAGAGCTTGTGCAGGGAAACTCCCTTTTTTAAAACCATCAGATTTCCTGAGACTTATTCACTATCATAAGAACAGCACAGGAAAGACCCGCTCCCATGATTCAATTACTTCCCACTGGGTCCCTCCCACAACACATGAAGATGAGATTTGGGTGGGGATAAAACCAAACCATATCATTCTGCCCCTGGCTCCTCCCAAATCTCATGTCCTCACATTTCAAAACCAATCATGCCTTCCCAACATCCCCCAAAGTCTTAACTCATTTCAGCATTAACTCAAAAGTCCATAGTCCAAAGTCTCACCTGAGATGAGGCAAATCCCTTCACCCATGAGCCAGTAAAATCAAAAGCAAGTTAGTTACTTCCTAGATACAATGTGGGTACAGACACTGGGTAAATACAGCCATTCCAAATGGGAGAAATTGGCCAAAACAAAGGGGCTACAGGCCCAATGTGAGTCTGAAATCCAGCAGAACAGTCAAATCTTAAAGCTCCAAAATGATCTCCTTTGACTCCATGTCTCATATTCAGGTCATGCTGATGCAAGAGGTGGGCTCCCATGACCTTGGGCAGCTCTGTCCCTGTGGCTTTGTAGGTATAGCCTCCCTCCCGCCTGCTTTCATGGGCTGGCATTGAGTGTCTGCGGCTTTTCTAGGTACACGGTGCAAGCTCTTGGCGAATATACAATTCTGGGATCTGGAGAATTGTGGCCCTCTTCTCACAGCTCCGTTAGGCAGTGCCCCAGTAGGGACTCTGTGTGGAGGCTCTGATCCCACATTTCCCTTCTACACTGCCCTAACAGAGGTTCTCCCTGAGGGTCCCAGCCCTGTGGCAAACTTCTGTCTAGGCAACCAGGCGTTTCCATACATCTTCTGAAATCTAGGAGGAGGTTCCCAAATCTCAATTCTTGACTTCTGTGCAACCACAGGCTCAACACCACATGGAAGCTGCCAAGACCTGGGGCTTCCACCCTCTGAAGCAACAGCCCAACCTGTACCTTGGCCCCTTTTAGTCACAGCTGAAGCGACTGGGATGCAGGGCAACAAATTCCTAGACTGCGCACAGACAAGGAACCCCAGGCCCAGCCCATGAAATCATTTTTTCCTCCTAAACCTCTGGGCCTTTGATGGGAGGGGCTGCTGCAAAGATCTCTGACATGCCCTGGAGACATTTTCCCCATTGTCTTGGTGATTAACATTTGGCTCCTTGTTACTTATGCAAATTTCTGCAGTCAGCTTGAATTTCTCCTCAGAAAATGGGATTTTTCTTTTTTATTGCATTGTCAGGCTGCAAATTTTCCAAACGTGTATGCTCTGTTTCCCTTTTAAAAGTGAATGCCTTAAAAATTCACTCAACACATGACTTCAGTGTTTTGTTGCTTAGAAATTTCTTCCACCAGATACCCTAAATCATCTCTCTCAAGTTCCAAGTTTCACAAATCTCTAGGGCAGGGGCAAAATGCCACCAGTCTCTTTGCTAAAACATAACAAGAGTCACCTTTATTCCAGCTCCCAGCAAGTTCCTCATCTCCATCTGAGACCACCTCATACTGATTTCATTTTCTGTATCATTATCAGCATTTTGGTCAAAGCCATTCAACAAGTCTCTAGGGAGTTCCAAACTTTCCCACATTTTCCTGTCTTCTTCTGAGCCCTCCATACTGTTCCAACCTCTGCCTGTTACCCAGTTTCAAAGTTGCTTCCACATTTCCCAGTATCTTTTCAGCAGCGCCCCACTCTACTGGTACCAATTTACTGTATTAATCAGTTTTCATGCTGCTGATACAACATACCTGAGACTGGGCAACTTACAAAAGAAAGAGGTTTAATGAACTTACAGTTCTGCATGGCTGGAGATGCCTCACAAACATGGAGGAAGGTGTATGGCACATCTCACATGGCAGCAGACAAGAGAAGAGAGCTTGTACAGGGCAACTCCCCTTTTTAAAACCATCAGATCTTGTTAGACTTGCTCACTATCACAAGAACAGCATGGGAAAGACCTACCCCCTGCTGATTCAGTTACCTCCCACTGGGTCCCTCCTATAACACATGGGAATTCAAGATGAGATTGGGGTGGGGACACATATCACTCCGTAACTGCATGAGCTAGTCCCTCATGAGACATTTCTGTATATATGCATTACCTTGGGTCTGCTTCTCTGGAGAACCCCAAATGATACAACAAGAGAGTCAGATTGAGACAAAGGCTGAGGCTGTGTCCTCACAAAGTTCCAGCTGACTAGACCTGACTGTCCATGATCCTTCCCTCCAGGACCTGGAAGTCTGCACAGTTGGCACACAGAGCTGTGCTTCTCACCTGGGCTCCTTGGGATGCTGCTCTGGGAAAGTTCCTTCCTCTGGCCGACCCCAGGTAAAATGAATAGAATGGCTCTTATTTTACAAAGTTGAGAATGGATTAAAATGGTGTGACTGAGCCTGGTACAAAGATGCTCCCATACTAACACATCATGCAGTTTCCTTCTTAGACTTTTTGCAGCACAAACCAGTGGAACATATCACCTGGCGGCAGGATGAGTGAAAGGTGTTGAAGAGGAAGGGACTTTCAGAGACAGAGTCAAAAGTATTGGTTTCTGGATTTTCTGGGACTTGAGAATGTATCGGGGGCTTGTGATTCTGACAATTGCACAGTTTAGGTTAACTTTTCAAGTTTCGTTTTTTGATGTTTTATTTTATGATGCCTACTTTCAATTCTTTGGCCTGTAGGACTTTTTAAAAGTTATTTCTTCCAGGCATTCACTATATGTTACAGGTTGAATTCCCCTGCCAAAGGACCTAATCCACAGTATCTGGGAATGGGACTTCATCTGTAAACAGGATCTTTGAAGATGATGAAGTTAAGATGAGGTTATTTGGATGGGCCCTATTCCAATAGGGTTGCAGCCTTCTAAAAAGAGGAAAAAGATGTGAAGAGACAGGCAGAATACAACCATATGCAGACCAAGGAGAGAGGCCAGGAATGAATCCTTTGCTAGCATCTTAAGAGGGAGTGTGGCCCTGCCTTGATTTCAGACTTGTAGCCTCCAGAACTGTGAGACAATAAATTGTGGTCCTTTGCTATGGCAGCCCTAGCGAATGAATATACCCTATTACTTCTGACTGGCCATCTCTGTGTGGAATGGGAAGCTGGCTTCAGGGAAGGCCTCCCCTCGGAAGGCTTTCCTGAAGGGTGGGGAAGATGACCTGTTGTCTGGCTGGGATGACAGAGCTGCCTCTGGCTCCAGGTATCATAGCTAACCTATCCTCTGCCTTAGTGGGGACATGAATTTCAGTGTGTGTAGGATATGGTTCAGGAAGGAGGCAATTATGTCGTGTATTTTTATAATATGTGTTTGTTTTATAGCTCAGTCTTACTCAAATACTTGAAAGACTGTGAAAACCATTCCTTTTTATTTCTTCTGATCCTTAGGGACACTCCCTTGCTGCTTCCTTCCATCTCTATTGTCTGTCTTCTGTCTCTTTTCCTCTCTCTCTCTCCAACACTGATCACCTATAGGGTGCAAAGATGCTTCCAGTTGATTGCTTTCATCCTTGAGAAGTCCACAGTGTGTGAGGAATACAGATGCATGAACATAAACACGGCTCAAGGTGGTCAGTGCTGGGAGGATGCTTCCTGTAAAGGAGATTTGGGTGCAGAGAGACAGTGTGGCCTAAATCTAGGAACATTTAGGAAGCCTCCAAAACTTGAGCAAGATTTTGGAGTCTGCCAAGAGGGAGCTGTAATGGAGAACATCAAAAAAAGCACTAGAAAAACATTAGCAACATGGTTAAATGCCTGGAACTTGGAAGAGGTTGATGCAGTTTGTGCACCATCAGAGGATGCGAAAGTTTCCCAGGTTATCAAGTATTCCTTTAGAAGATAACTTTAAGTGGCTTTATGAATCCATTTTTATTATCTCACAGTTTTAAACTGTCCTTTTTCATGTACATTTAAGTATTCCTACTTACTTCTATTATAAATACCTTAGATATGTAGGCATAATTACAGCTAAGTTTCCGTGCATATTTGCATTTATGCTCTAAGTGTGATCCCAAAAAGTCAATAAAAATTATTTTATACCTTTTAGGTCATCACACTTAAGGGGGAAGAGATGAACAAAGACACCTTCAGAGAAGAGAAGCCAAAACCAGGTCCGACCATCACACCTGCCAGGGTTTTGTGTCTAGGGTAAGCCTGTGCCCTCCAAGTGCCAACAGGGGAGGGAAATGGACAGGAGGACTCCTCGTGCAGGCAGATAGCCTACCTGTCCAGCATTGGCGCTGAACACTGTTATCACTTCTGGAGTGAAACAAAGCTCTTTGGATTTTTAGCTGTGGGAGACTAGAAGTTTTAAGCAAGGCAAGAGCAAAGCACATTGTCTCACTGCCCTGGATTCTAATGGAGACCCACCTAATCATAAGGGGAAGAATGTCCTTGTTAGCCCAATCTCTGGCATGAGGTCTTCAGTCTCAGAAGCTGGACACAGGCCCCAGACTAGACCTACCCCATGGAGTGGAGGCCTTTCATATAGACACAGAGGTCACTGACAGTTGCTATGCTTGACTTGGGGGTTCTGCGTCAACGGCTAAAAATTAGTTAATTATTACCTACCCACTGGAGTGGAGGCCATTTATATAGACACTGAGGCCACTGACAGTTGCTTTGCTTGACTTGGGGGTTCTGCGTCAATGGCTAAGAATTAGCTAATAATTTATTGAAACAACACCATGATTACTCTCTCGCATCCAGTTCCGACTCCACACCTGTGCCATGCTCACTGGAGCTGCAAAGTGATGCTGCTGGGAGAGAAATGCCGGCTGCTCTTTGCATCATTCTCACAATGCCACAGTTGACATGCTCAGACTACTCCAGAGACTTGGAGTAACACTTTTGGCACAGACATTATGTTCAACCTTTGCACAGCAGGCATTTATAGTCTCTGATGGTCAAAGAGAAAAACACTTGCATTTCAGATTATGCCCTGATTACTTGGCATAGGATGGATACTTAGAGGATGGATAGTTACATAGTTTCCTCTGCAAAATAGCTTTCCATTTCTTATTAGTCATAAGGACTAAAGTTAGGGAAAACATTTAGCCAAATTATCCTCACAAGCTTAGAAGGAAATCTACTTGCCACATACTAATCTTGTTTTATATGTCAATGTATTGAGATGCAATTTGCACACCATACCGTGAATCTGTTTGGAGTGCACTCAGTGTTTTTTAGCACATATGGAAAAATAAGATCCACTTCTAATTTACGTGGTTTGAAATTGAGAGGTGGATAGGTGGGAATCTGGTGTACAGTAACTGTATGTTCAATTGCTTCATAAAGGCCTATGGTGTGCTGGTCATTGTGCTTACATCTGGGCAGGTACAGAAAATCATGCCCATGGGCACTCCCTGAAGACTAGATTTGGTAAGCAGTAAGCAATCATTACAGTTGAGGGAGAACAATGTGCTATGGCAGATGTGGGGCACAGAGGAGGGAGCAACTGATAGGATTTGAATGTTTTATGATGGAAAATTACGAACATACACAAAAGCAGAAGAAAGAGGATGCCAAGCCCCTCTTGTAGCTCTCACCTAATGAAGCCATAATCCACACGACCAATTTTGCCTAGTGTCTACCCCACCCCCATGCACTCACAGCATTGAAGCAAACCCCGGCCCGCATATCATTTTATCCATTCTCAAGAGCATCTCTAACCAATACAGGCTCTTCTTAAAGTGCAATAAGAAATGCTTTGTTATGGCTAAGCTAACTGACAATTACCTAAATTAACAGATGTTCAGTCAGTGTTGAAATATTTCTCGGTATCTCATCAATGCTCTTGTTGGCTTGCTAGGTCTATACCTTGCAGCTGATGGGTATATTTCTTGTATCTTTCTAGTTTTGTCTTTCCTTTTCTTCCCCCTTTTACTTATTCATTGAAGAAAGCAGATTATTTGTCCTACAGTCTTTCCTGAATACAGAATCTTGCTAATTTTATTTCCGTGGTGAAGTTTGATATGCTCCTGTCTCCTGTCTGTTTCCTGTAACCTGTTAGTTCTACCAAGAGGCCTGGTCAAGTTAACATGCTCAGTTGGTAAGAATTCTTGGGAAGAGGCATCATTATGTTCTCCCTTTTGTACCACATGGGGAGGAATGGAATTGTTTGCTGATGTTAAGTTGGATCGGTGGTATAGATGAGGTCAATCTGATCTGCTCATTATAAAATTCCCTGTCAGTTGTTTACCTAAAAGATTTAACAGCCGCTAGCAACTATTGCTCTATCTATATCAGTAGGAATTGCAAGGCAGTTATATTTATAATTATATTCTTCTTTTTGTACATCTTGGTTTGAATTTTTCAACTGAGGTACCGTTCTTAAGAAAGCAAGATTAAAGTGTGATTTTTGTTATTTTTCAACCAGTTTTCAAGACCATGAGCTTGTGTTTCTTTACTTTCTCCAGCTCTGTGGGGTAACAGTGGAGTGTGCAAGTATGTATGTTTGATTATGAATGCATGGATTTTTGTATATTTGCTCTATTTTTGCAGTTACTACTCATCGGATTCTCAAATTGTCCTATCCTTGGCCAGTTGACTTCTTCTGCCTTAGCCCCAGTAGCTGTGATAGTGCTCCCGCTACCTAGAGGAAAAATACATTCAGACCCAGCCTCAGTTATTCCTCCCAGGGGGCCTGGCTGCTGTTAGTGGGCAAAGACACTTGGAGACCTGGTCTAGACATGGTGCAAAAAACTCCGTCTGAGTGAGTTAGAGAAGTCTTCTGACAAATACATGTAAATACAAACAAAGCAGTAAGAAACAGGAGTGTGAATAGGAGAAGAGTAAAACAAAGTCAAAAGGGATATGCGAGCATCTGGGAAAAGAACTGGATTGGGATTTAGGAGCCCTGTATTCTAGGTCTTCCTTCCCAGTGCTGAGCCTCGGCTTCCCCATCAGGGAAATGTGTGAGCCAGTGGGGAATGGACACCTTCTATTCAAAACTTTCTGACCTTTGCCTCCAGCATTTTGAAAATAAACGTTATGTTTTAGAACAATTTTACAGAAACGATGTGAAGATAGTACAGATTGCTCACATGTACGCTACACCTAGTCTTCCTCGTTATGAACACCTTAGTGTGGTCCATCTCTTACAACTAATAAACCAATATTGTTGCATTATTGACTAGAGCCCATACTTTATTCAGATTTCCTTAGTTGTTCTATTCTAGGATATTATCCAGAATACCACATTACATTTAGTTATGACGTTTCCATAGGCTGTGACAGTTCTTAGACATTTTTGTTTTTGATAACATTTTATTTCTTTATGAATTTTTATATCCTTTTCTCATCTAATTTGTGTTAACTAGGGCTTACTAAGTAAGATGTTGAATAGAAGTGGGAACAGGGAATATCCTTGCCTTGCTCCTGATTCTAGAGGGAAATTGTCTACTTTCTCACTGTTAACGTATAATATTAGCTGTAGGGTGTTTTTTTAAAAAATATTTTTAAATCAAGTTGAGAAAGTTCCCTTCTATTCCTTGATGAGAGTTTTTATCATGACTGGGAGTTGAATTTTGTCCATTGCTTTTTCTGCATCAATTGATAGGATCATATCATTTTTATCTATGACCTGATAATGTGGTGGATCGCGCTGACTGATTTTCAAATGTTAAATAGCATTCCACACTTAAAAAAAAATCCCACTTGGTTGTGGGATGTAATTGTTTTTGTACATTATTGGATTCAAGTCACTAATCTTTTGAGGGTAATAGTTTAAAATATATTTGCATCTATGCACATGAAACATATGGGTCCATAGATTCCCTTCCTTAAAATGTCTTAACCTGGTTTTGGCATTAGTGTAATGCTAGCATCATATAATAAGTTAGGAAGAAATTTTTCTGCTTCTACTTTCTAGGTGCGATTGTAGAGAATTAGTAGGATTATTTTTTCTAAACGTTTGGTAATATTTAGCCCTGAAATCATCTGGACCTGATTTACTTTGCTTTCTTTTGGAAGGTTATTAATTATTAATTCAATTTCTTAAATAGATATAAGCCTATTTAAATGAATATTGTCAAATTTTGGTAGCTTGTATCTTTCAAGGAATTGGCCCATTTCATCTACGTTATCAAGTAACAAATAGGGTTGTTTACAACATTCCTTTATTATTCTTTTAATACTCGTGAGATCAATAATGATGACCTCTCATGGATTTCTGATATTGATAATTTGTGTTCCCCCTCTTCCTCTCTTTTGGTTAGGCTGGCTGGAATTTTATAAATTTTAATGATCTTTTCAAAGAACCAGCTTTGGGTTTCATTTATTTTCTCAATTGTTTTTCTGTTTTTAATTTCAGTTACATCCGCTCTAAATGTTATTGTTTTCTTCTATTTGCGTTAGACTTACCTTGTTCTCTCTTTAGTTTCTTAATGTGAAAGTTACTCATTATAGGGTTTTCTTATTTATTTATTTATTTTTATTTTTGAGACGGAGTCTCACTCTTGTTGCCCAGGCTGGAGTGCAGTGGCGCTATCTCAGCTCACCACAACCTCCGCCTCCCGGGTTCAAGCGATTCTCCTGTCTCAGCTTCCCGAGTAGCTGAGATTACAGGCATGCGCCACCGTGCCCGGCTAATTTTGTATTTTTAGTAGAGACGGGGTTTCTCCATGTTGGTCAGGCTGGTCTCGAACTCCCGACCTCAGGTGATCTGCCCGCCTCGGTCTCCCACAGTGCTGGGATTACAGGCATCAGCCACCGCGCCTGGCTGGGTTTTCTTATTTTCTTACATACACATTTAGTGTCATAAATTTCCCTCTAAGCATTACTTTGCTGTTTCCCGAATATTTTGATAAATTATATTTTCATTTGCAACTAGTTCAAAATAGTTTTAATTTCTCTTGAGTTCTTTTGACCCTTGTGTTATTTAAAAGTATGCTGTTTTATATCCAAACATCTGAGTGTTTTGCAGCTATCTTTCTAGCTTAATTCATTGTCCCCTGGAAATATCCTTTGTATGATTTCTGTTCTTTTCAATTACCTAAATTACCTAAATTACATTACCATTATGATCCATTATGTGGTTAATCATGGTAAATGTTCCATAACAACTTAAAAAGAATGTGTTTTCTGTTGTTGGATGGAGTAGTCTAGAATGTCAGTTAGATCAAATTGATGGATAGTTCTTTGCCAGTAAATTGTGTCTTTACTGATATTCTGCCTGCTTGACCTACGAATTACTGTATGAGGGGTGTTAAAGTCCACCACTGTATAGGTAGAGTTGTCCATTTCTCCTTTTGTTTCCATCAGTTGTACCTTATGGATTTTGATGCCTTGTTTCTCAGTGGATAGATGTTTAGGATTTTTATGTCTTCTTGGAGAACTTTATCATCATGTAACACTGTTCTTTACCCATGAAAATTTTCCTTGTCTGAAGTCTGATTTGTCTGAAACTAATATAGCCACTTCAAACTTATTTTGCTTAGAGTAAGCATGATTTATTTTTCCTCTTGCCTTTTGCTTTTCACATTTCTGATTAAATTTAATGTGTGGTTTTTTTTTTTTTTGTAAGCAATATAGAGTTAGGTTTGTTTTCAATCCACTCTGACAGTCTCAGTCTTTTAATTGGTATATTAAAATCATTCTCAATCAAGTGAATATTGATACAGTATAGTTGGATTAATATCTGCCATGTTTGTTACTGTTTTCTATTTATTGTGGTTTTAAAAATCTCTCCTCTTTTTCTGCTTTCTCTGGTTTTAATTGCACCTTTTCTATGACTGTATTTTATCTCCTCTACCAGCATATCAATTACACTGAAATTTTTTGTTTTTGTTGCCCAAAAGTGTATAATACACATTTTTAACTAACTTAAGTCCCCCTTCAAATAACACCATACTGATTCAGGCACAGATGTCTTTTTTTTTTTTAATTATTTTTCTTTTTTTTTTAAAATTTATTTATTATTATTATACTTTAAGTTGTAGGGTACATGTGCATAACGTGCAGGTTTGTTACATATGTATACTTGTGCCATGTTGGTGTGCTGCACCCATCAACTTGTCATTTACATCAGGTATAACTCCCAATGCAATCCCTCCCCCCTCCCCCCCCCATGACAGGCCCCTGTGTGTGATGTTCCCCTTCCTGAGTCCAAGTGATCTCATTGTTCAGTTCCCACCTATGAGTGAGAACATGCGGTGTTTGGTTTTCTGTTCTTGTGATAGATTGCTAAGAATGATGGTTTCCAGCTGCATCCATGTCCCTACAAAGGACACAAACTCATCCTTTTTGATGGCTGCATAGTATTCCATGGTGTATATGAGGCACAGATGTCTTGTAACAGAATTCTTCCAATTCTTCCCTCCTGTTCCTTTTAACATTGTTGTCATGCATTTCATTTTTTCCATATATCATAAGAATAAGAATCCAGTATATTGTTACTATGATTACTTTAAACAAACAGTTATTATTTATTTTATTTTACTTTGAGTTCTGGGACATAGGTGCAGAATGTGCAGGTTTGTTACATAGGTATACATGTGCCTTGGTGGTTTGCTGCACCTATCAACCTGTCATCTAGGTTTTTAGCCATGTGTGCATTAGGTATTCATCCTAATGCTCTCCCTTCTCTTGTCCCCCATACCCCAACAGGCCCCAGTGTGTGATGCTACCCTCCCTGTGTCCATGTGTTCTCATTGTTCAAATCCCACTTATGAGAACATGAGGAAAAACAGTTATTTTTTAGATCAATTAAGAATGAGAAAAATGAAGTATTTTGCTTTACCCTCGTTTATTCCTTCTATGATGAACTTTCTTCCTTAGGCAGATTGTAGTTTCTGGCCTGTATTATTATCTCACTGCCTCAAGAACCAATTTGAACACTTCTTGCAGGGCAGGTCTGCTGGCCGTGAATTATCTCAGTTCTGGTTTGTCTGAGAAAGTCTTTATTTATCCTTCCTTTCTGAAGGATAATTTCACCAACCTAAAATCCTATAGGTTAGTATTTTTTTTTTCTTTTCAACATTTTATTTTATTATATTTTGAGATGGAGTTTCACTCTTGTCACCCAGGCTAGCGTGCAATGGTGTGATCTCGGCTCACTGCAACCTCCACCTCCTAGATTCAAGTGATTCTCCTGCCTCAGCCTCCTGAGTAGCTGGGACTACAAGTGTGACCCACCACACCAGGCTAATTTTTGTATTCTTCGTAGAGATAGGGTTTCACCACATTGGCCAGGCTGGTCTTGAACTCCTGACCTCAGGTGGTCTTCTTGCCTTGGCCTCCCAAAGTGCTGGGATTACAGGCTTGAGCCACTGTGCCCAGCCCTTTTCAACATTTTAAATGTTTCACTTCATCTTTTTTCTTTCATGACTTCTAAAAAGTTCTCCGAAATTCTTACTTGTATTCCTCTATAAGTAAAGTGTTCTGCGCCATCCTCAAGTTTATTTCAAGATTTTCCTCTTTGTCTCTGATTTTCTAAAGTTTGAATACGGGATGCTTAGGTGTAATATTTTGATATTTACCTTGCTTATTGTTCTCTGAACTTCCTAGATCAGTGGTTTGGTCCCTGTCACTAATTTTGGGAAATTCTCAGCTATTATTACTTTAAATTTTCTTCTGATCTGTTTTCTTTTATCTTTCCTTCTGGTATTTCAATTATGCATAAGTTATATCTGTAGAAATTGTCCTACAATTCTTGAATATTCTGTTTTTTAAAATTTTTTTTCTCTTTGCATTTCAGCTTAGGAAGTTTCTATTTGGCTGTCTTTAAAATCACTGATTCTTTTCTTTAAATAAGAAAAGGTTTATTGACACATACTATCTGACATATACTAACTGCTCAATGACTAGCTGCTAAATACTTTAATCATATTTTTAACTGCTATATATAGTATTCTGCCATATTAACTTATAACATTTTACATATCCATTACCAACACAAAAAACATTTTTCCCTTAAAAAATTTCTGCAATAAAAATAGTGATTTAATGAGCATCTTAGCCTCTTCTACAAACAAAGGAGTTTTTCTAGGGCATATGCATAGAAGTAGATTTGTTGAGTTATGCGCCTACAAATTTCAATTAGACTAGATACTATTAAATTCATTCCGGCATGGGATGCCAATTTCCACCCAACCTGTAGGATATCAAGACAGGTCTTGATTTTCTGCAGCCTCAACATTTTAAAAAAATTGTGATTAGAAAAAAAAAAACCACATAATGTAAAATTTCCATTTAGACCATTTTTAAGTGTACAATTCAGTGTTGTTAATGATATTTACATTGTTGTGCCACAGATACCCAGAACTTTTTCATCATTTCAAACTGAAACACTATACCCACTAAACAACTGCATGCCGTTCCCCCTTTCCTCCAGTCCCTGGTGGCCGCCATTTATTTTGTGCTTTATGAATTCGAGTACTTTAGATACATCATATAAATGAAATCATACACTAGTCATCTTTTGGTGGCTAGAAACATTTCCTTCTAGTTATTTCTTTGAGTTTTCATCTCTGCTTCCATTAGTTATCTGTTACATATTGCCTCCTTTTTCTATGAGAGTTCTTAACATATTAATTATAGTTATTTTAAATATGCTGTCTGATAGTTTTTAATTCTGTGTGATGATTAATATAAAGTATCAACTTGATTCGATAGAAGGATGCAAAGTATTGTTCCTGGGTGTGTCTGTGAGGCTGTTGCCAAAGGAGATTAACATTTGAGTCAGTGGACTGGGAGAGGCAGACCCACCCTCAATCTGGGTGGGCGCCGTCTATCAACTGCCAGTGGGGCTAGAATAATGCAGGCAGAAGAAGGTGGAAGGAGTGAACTTGCTGAGTCTTCCAACCTTCATCTCTTTCTTATGCTGGATGCTTCCTGCCCTTGAACATCTGACTTCCAAGTTCCTTGGCTTTTGGACTCTTGGACTTATACGGTGGTTTGCCAGGGGCTCCTGGACCTTCACCCACAGACTGAAGGCTGCACTGTCAGCTTCCTTGCTTTTGAGGTTTTGGGACTCGGACTGTCTTCCTTGCTCCTCAGCTTGCAGACGGCCTATTGCTGGGCTTCACCTTGTGATCATGTGAGCCAATATTCCTTAAACTCCCCTTCATATATACACCTATCCTCTTAGTTTTGTTCCTCTAGGGAACCCTGACAAATACATTGTATGTTACTTAAGTCTAGTTGTAATGTTTGCTTTGTCTCTTAAGAAGTGTATTTTCTTGCCTTTATCATGCTTTGTCATTTCTGTTGTTCTTAGAAGGTAATCAGAAATGAGGTCAACAGGATGAATCCCACTGTTATGTTGCTAGAGCCCTTCTGGTGTGGTGTTAAGATGTGCCCCTGGCATTTTAAATTTGGTAAAACCCTGGAAACTGAAGATAAAAAAGAGAAGACCAGCTCTGCATGGTGGTGTCTAATGGAAAAATGAAGAAGCACCAGACAAGTGTCTGTATGGGGGATTGGGAGCCAAAATCTGCTCAGCACCTCCTGTCCTAATGCTGTGCTCTGCCCTTTGATTTTTCTAAGGCTCATGCTCATGAACTCAAATAATAAAATAATTGTGAGTTGAGAGAACTGTTTCTGTGATACCTGCTGTTTTTAAAAAGTGTCTGTTTATGTTGTATAAATGAACTGACATATTTATGAATTTAGGTGTGCAAGAAATGTAACTTTATTTTTTGGTACCTGAACACAATTTCTATGTTGAGTTCCTTAATTTCTGAAACCTAATGCTTGACAACTCAAGGTGTCCTCATTCTATCCTTTATTTCTCAGAGGATGCCCTAGGTCTAATGATTTATGATTTTTGCAGTGCTTCTCTGGGCTGGTAGCCACTGAGCCGTCTTTAATTCTGCCTATTCTTTAGATGTTGGCATGCATCTTCACAACTATGTTCTTCAGTGATCTCATCCTCAGTTTTATTTTCATTTTTATTTTTATTTATTTATTTATTTTTTGAGAGGGAGGCTCACTCTGTCCCCCAGGCTGGAGTGCAGTGGCGCGATCTCGGCCCACTGCAAGCTCCGCCTCCCATGTTCATGCCACTCTCCAGCCTTAGCCTCCCGAGTAGCTGGAACTACAGGCGCCCGCCACCGTGCCCGGCTAATTTTTTGTATTTTTAATAGAGACGGGGTTTCACCGTGTTAGCCAGGATGGTCTCGATCTCCTGACCTTGTGATCCGCCTGCCTTGGCCTCCCAAAGTGCTGGGATTACAGGCATGAGCCACCGCTCCCGGCCTCATCCTCAGTTTAATTATCTCTTCATCTGACTAATCTTCTTTATAGTTTCATGCTATTTGGGGGAGATGGGAAACATGTTTTTGCAGCAGTCTGGGCTACAGGAAATTGTTGGAGGTTGTCCCAGGCCGTTCTAGCCTGCTGCTCCCTTGCCGGGCTTTAGGTTGCGCTGCTTCCTGGGGCTTCAACAAGAGGGACATGTGAAGCTCTACTATGCCCTCAGGTTCCCCAGGCCTGTCTAGAATGTTCTCTTCTCACACTGGACCTGCCTTACAGTGGCCTTGGAGTGGACCTGGAGCTCAGACCTCAAGTCAGCGATGCTGCTGAATATTCAAGCTTCCTGTCCTTCCACACTTGTTTGTTCCTCTCATGATGTGGGGGATTTTTTCTATTGTGAAAAGTGGGGAAAGTTTTCACATACTTGCTGACTTTTGAGATTTAAAATCCAAGAACTGGCTCTTTTATGTTCAGTATTCTACCATGAAAATCTTTTCTTGGCAATCACCTTCACTTGAATGTCAAAAGGGGGTAATAAGGAAATATCAGGAAGGAAATGTGCTTTGGTCAATATGAAACATATTTTTCCTCCAGATTTGTCAAGTGGATTGCTACAACTCTGAAACAGTCGCTGCTGTTTCGACCTATGGATAATTAGAACATTAAAATGCCCAATGTGACATATAATTATGAGAAGGAAGGACACAGAAAGTTCAGAGAAGCCATGCATGAAGAGTGTGACTTAGATTGAAATGATGCTTTTGAATTTTTTTAATGGATCACTATTTTTATTCCTGAGATGGGGTGAGTGTGTGTGGAAGTTGTAAGTCGAGGGCAACAGAAATTCTGAGAAATGGTGAAGCAGCCATAAAAATGAAGGGGAAAGTTTAGACGAAGGGAAAACCACTTGCTCTGAATTGTAAGTAATGTGGACTAGCAACTGTCAGGAAAACGGTTAAACTAATAGTGGATTCCATTTCCATGTGCCTGCAGAGGCTCAGGTGCTTGAGCTGGCTCTTCATATAATGATTACAAAAATAACACATGCTACCACTTTCCTGTGTGCCAGCCATTTGGCTGAATGCCTCACATGGGTTAATTAATTTATTTTCACAGCCTGAGAGAGGTTAAATAAATAACCAAACAGCACAGGTAGCTGGTGCAGCTGGCTTTGGACCCAGGTCTGCCTGGCTCCAAGGCCTGCAGTAGTGGCCTGTGAGCTGCATTCCTGGCTGTTGTCATGGTGATGCAGATGGTCCCACCTGTATGTGGGACCCATGCGCTACCTCCCATGGGGGGCGTGGTTACCTGTATGTGAGGTTTTAACCTATCTGCAAAGAGCATATCTGGGTTTTCAAGCAGCAGAGACTGTAAAACTATGTTTAGACAGTATAGGGCTGAAGAAAGCATCCTGTGATATGTGTTCTCCAGAGGAGAGCAAATTGGTTGACTGTTATTTTTATACTTTGACCTTGCGAGTTTTAGTTTTAATTAATAATTTGACAAAATCTGAATAAGGATTTCCAAATTTTTAAGGGGAAAATTCTTTCCATTCCTGTTGTAGATTTCACTGACCATTAGTCTTTTAACTGCCATATTTCCTCCTGTTTACAATGAGCCCTTATGTAACAGATCAAAATGGCAGAGTTTCAAGAACAAGAACTTAACTGCTACTCAAATGTGAGTTGGGGTATGTAGTGTTTGAAATATTTTTCACTTGCTGTTAATAGCTGTTACGTGGTTCCTGTGTCCAAATACTAAGTGCATTTGCTCATAGATGTTCGCATATAAAGAATGAGATCTGGGGATGCTGAAGTCAATGCCATACTATCGTTAACAAATTTATGTTTTCATAACTTTGCTACTAAGCTTAAAGATGTGTTCCCTTCTTTTTATTCTCAGAGCATTATGAAGCTTTTTAAAAACGGGTATGTATCATAGCATGTGAAGCAAAATTATCCCTGGAATTTAATAAAATTAAAAGAGAGTTTAGTAAAGTGGGAAAAACAATGGTTTAAAATTGAGGTTCCCGGATTCAAGATCTGTCAATGCCCAGCCATGCGATCTTCATTTTGGACATTTTAATTCCCTTTCCAGTTAAAAAATGAAGAAGTTTACCTAGACAACCTATAATCAAGCTCTTAGTTTTAAGACTTACAATTTTCTATAAAGAAATACACTGGAAGAAAGTAGAAAACACCTGACTCCTGGGTTTGAGAACCAGGCCTCTTATCTCTGGGCTGGGTAGCTTTGGGTGAGGTATATACTTGACTGTCCTCAAAGTTCATTAACGAGTGGCAGAGTAGAGTGGGCAGGGGTTGAGTGCCCTTTAGATGCTAAAATTGTAAAAGTATATCATTCTTCTATGGCTATTCCATTTCTTTTTCTCAGATATGGAATTTCTTATTATGGAATTTTTTGAGATATGGAATTTAATTATAATATTATTGTTTATTATTAATTATTGTTATTATTAATTATTGTTTATTATTTAATATTAAATATGTGTTTATATTTCTGTAAACTGTTCATTTTAAACTCTAGATCAACCATGTGAGTCTCTTACACAGGAATGACCGTATTCCTTTTAGTAGTTCACATAATTTTAAATATTTGAGTTCCTACAATTTCACACATTTTAACTCCACGTTTTAACTCATGCACACTCAAGCGGATGTGTGAGCACATGCATGTGTGCGTGTGTGTGTGTGTGTGTTTTTGGCAATGAAAGAAATTTGGACATTTTTGTGGTGTGGGTCAAAAACAATTTTTACTGCTATACTTAAAACCAGAATCTAGTAAAACTCTCGGCATCTAAAAATGAATCTCTTTTTTTCCCTACATGACCAATAAGTAAGACTGATGAAGAGTTCCTACTCTCTCAGGATTAGTAAGGGTAACGTGATGCTAATTTTTAAGATGGTCTATATGCCATAATAGGGTGTTATTGTGAACAGGAGGAAATATGGCAGTTAAAAGACTAATGGGCAGTGAACTCTAGAACAGGAATGGAAAGAATTTTCCTCTTAAAAATTTAGAAATCCTTACTCAGATTTTGTCAAATGTTTTGACCAAATGTTTATAAGCTTTAAATAAATACGAAGTATAGAAGCATAGTACTGAATACCTGAAATATCTTTCTGATTTTTTTTTTTTAATACATGGGTTCAAGGAACATTTCTTAGTAAATAAAAGTTGGAATAAGTTCATCATTTATTATATAGAGGTAGTAGCTGCTGTATTTTTCATAATCACAGTTAGCATTTGTGGTTGAGCCCCTAAATTCATGTTTTTCTCTCTGAAAGGGGTTTTTAGGAATAAGTCACCCACTTTGTCAGTTCTGCCTGGCCTGATCTCCATGCCTTATCTTCCCTTTTGGGGTGATCCTGTGAGATGCATGGTGCTAGCGGGTCTGGGAATTCAGGAGGGCCTTGGGGTGTGTTCCCTACACACCTCACTATGCTCTTCCACTCTGACCTATATGAGAGAGCAATTTAATGTGAATCTATTTTGAATAAAATAATTAAAGCAAATGTGTTTTTAGAGAAGTTCATTAATGACAGCTGGAAATCTATAATATAAACACAAATATTTACTGTGTGGCTTTCACTGTTCTAGGAGCTGAAGGCGGAAAATAATAAAATTCTTGACCGTATAGAGCTTACATTTTCATAAAAATGATGGCACACTAGACAACTAAATCTAGACTATTTTAGAATCTTAACCTTAGATTATTCATGTTGATTCATGTGTTCTTTCATTTCTTAACTCATTCAACAAATATGACAAAGGATAACACAGCTCAGGGTAGGAACATTTAATTGGTAGGCAAAAGACTTAGAATTCTGCCCTGAATCAATCACTTATTGGGTGTAGTAGTGATTGACACATTCCTCACACGCCTGCTGTGACAATCTGGGCTGGGCTTGTCAGGGAGGTTCTTCCGCTCTTGTGGATCTCTCATGCATGCCTGGTGGCTGGCTGGGTACTGGCTTATTTAATGGGGCCCCATTGTAGACAAATGGCTCTTCCTCCAGCAAGCTAGACCAGGTATTTTTCATGGAGTGGGGGATTCATTGCAAAGTGGGTTCTTTTCTCCAGCCTTTCCTGTTTCCAAATTGTTTGAAATGTGACTGTGGAGTCCCTTTAATCAAGAGATTGAATGAATTTCCCCGTTTCCAAAGTCTGAAAATAGAATGTGAGGAATCGATGCTGTGCAACCCTCGAGCACTAGGCATTAAGAGGCTGTGCACGTGTTTGTGGTATCCCTTGCTTCTCTGCTTTCACCAGCTGTCTTCACTGCGTCCAGACATGTGTGAGAGCCCAGTCCAGATCAGCAAAGCCATGCAACCAATCTCTAGTCAACTCACAACTGATAACAGGGAGATTTGAAAACATGAAAAAGCAGAATATAAAATGGGATATATATTATAATAACTCTTTGTTTTTTATACAAGAGAATACACAAATATGGAAATAATTGCAGAAGGGTGATGGGTTTATGCATCTTTAAAAAATAAATAATATTCTTAATTTTATCATAAACAACAAATGTAAAGTCTTTCCTTATTGCCAAAACATGTGTGCATCAATTTGGAGTAAGTACAATATTTTCCATGAATACAATTTTATTTGGAATTCCATTTTGTTATTTAAAAAGCCTTGCAACACCTAAGTGAACCCCATGATCCCAGTTCAGACCAGTAGAACTGCTCAGTTGAGACCGTAACTGCCCTCCTGGCCCACAGGTGGCTAGTGAAATGAAGTGCTTGTTGTTGTATGCTGCTAGGGTAATTTAGTTGTTTGTTACACATCTGCGTTGCACAATAATTAGCCATTACCTGTGTGGTTTTAGGTAAGTCATCAGCCTCTTGACTGGTGGTGCTTGCCCCTGGACTGCAGACAGCAATGGAAGAGAGGCCCAGGAGAAGGGTCCTATGGCGCTCTCGGGGAAGGTGGTGTGGATGCTCATGTGGGCCCCGTGTGTCCATGGAAGTCTATTTTAGTGATAGAGTGGATGGGAAAACATGGAGGAAATAACATAAACTTGAGTCCAGCCCCCATAGCACCCATATTTGTCAACTGGTCACAGTCTATGTGTTTGAAGTTATTGCCCCTTTAATTTCTCTCTGAATAAGAGTGAGAAAGATGAATGAGAGACAAAAAATAAAAAAGTCAGAGAAAGAGAAAGAAGAGGAAGCTATATATAAGATGTGTAATTTTAAATAACTGAAATAAACATGAACTTCTCAGGTTTGGTTTCTGTCCCCCCAAGTCCACCATACTGCCCACCACACCAGGTGTATGATGGCTGACACGACAGAGAAGCGGTCCCCAAACTTCTTGGCACCAGGGATAGGGGGTTGGTTTCGGGATGAAACTGTTCCACCTCAGATCATCAGGCATTAGTTAGATTCTCATAAGGAGGGCTCAGTCTAGATCCTGCAGTTCACAATAGGGTTTGTGCTCCTATGAGAATCTGATGCCGGTGCTGATCTGACAGGAGGCGGAGCTCTGGCGGTAATGCTCACTCACCTCTGCTCACCTCCTGTTCTGTGGACCAGTTCCTAACAGGCCATGGACCAGTACTGTGGCCTGGGGGTTGGAAACCCCTGCCATAGATCATTGCAGCCTCATTACGCCTAGACTTAAAAGTCATACCCTTAAGACAGATGCTTCATAATGACTCTGATTGAAGTTCTGATTGTACAGTAAGAGGTAGTGTCACACGTACAGAGCTTAATCACATCTTTATGTGGACATTACACAAATAGCCAGGGCAAAAACCTCAACATATGTTTCCCTCTTAACACTCTTCCTTGTAATCTGACCTGCAATAGTAGCACTGGCCTGAATTAAATCCTCTGGGCTTTGTGGATCTGATAAGCAACAGTTTCCTTGTTCTTGTTTATACATCTCTTCTTTCCCAGCCAGAGAGAATTCTCTGTTGCTTTCTTACAAAAAAAATGTGCCCCCCTTCTTAGCCTGGCTAGCCTCATTGCATTTCTGCCCTGTCAGTCTTTCATTTTCATTGGCAAAATGGGAAAAATGATATCTGCCTTTTCCAATATTACAGGGCTATTGCAATGATCAAATGAAGTGGTTAAGGTCCAAATGGAGTTAGTATTAAGCACCAGGAACTCTGCAGGATTCCAAGATGATTTGGTCATGGCTTCTGTCCTAATAAAGAAGAAAAATGTAAATGATTTATAGATTCGTCCTTAGTTTATCTTTATTTCCCCACCCTGTGAAAGTGGATTAATAACAAAAATAGACTGTTTGTGGTGAATTATCTTTGATAATTGCCCCTCATGCTAGAAAATAGAACCAGGATCAGTGACACTGGTGAGCAGCTGTCTTCCTCTAGAAAAACCTTTGCTCTATCATCAAACAAGGCTTACAATTTAAAAAGGGAAGAAATCATTTCATTAAAGAAAGAAGCATGAGTCAAAGGCCTTTCTCGCAGACTTCAAACTGTTAAAGGTAACTAGAGGTGACTGACCAAATTAGGTCAGGCAATAAATGAGAAATATGTTTAATCTTAGCACGATTTTCCACTCTGTTTTCTGTTTTGTTTCATAGGTGGAGGGTAGTTAAATATATGTCTACTTTGAGTTTGAAAATACACTTTAGGAATTGTATCTTATCAGTAAGTGCTTTACAAACACCATTTATTATCTGATTTGAAATATTGCTAATCCATTTGAACAATCCCGTTTATCAAAAGTATGTCAAGGAAATTTTGTGCCATATATGAATATATATACGTAAAAGTTTTCTCAGTGTTGTTAAAAATAGTAATAAGTTGAATTCAGCATAAATATCCAGCAACAGAGGATTTTTAAAATAAAATATGACACATCCAAACAATGAAATGCTGTGTAGCCACTAAATAATTTCTATGGAAATCTTTTTGGTTGGTATTTTTATATCTTTTTCCTATGTATTAATACTGGAACATAATGTTAAAAGTGCTTTTCTCCAATAATGGGATTTTAAGTAATCTTAATGTATTCATTATGCTACAGGTAATATTTTCTGTAGTTTCAAAATTAAAAAAATATGTAACATAAAAATAGAAATACCACTAAAGATAAGGAAAGAATTGTTCTTAATAACTGCAATAAAGAAAAGTCATACAAATGGCATTAATCTTTTCTGCAGCTCTGCTTACTTGCTAATAAAACAACCAAATAAAATAGTTGTTGCATATAGTAGAAGCAGAGAAAGACAAAGCTTTTATTCTAAATGGAGCCAAACTTGGCCTAGCCCAATCTGCACATGCGTACTTGCTTGGCACATAGCCTTGCTTCACAAGTCCTCTTGGCATTGTAAATATCATGGTTCTCTTTTCAAGGACACTCTGTGTGAGAAGCACTTTCTTGGCACTGGACACTAAATAATTATTAACTGACATGTTGCACTTAATAGTTTGTGGTCTCAGCTCTTGTTTATATAAAACGTTTGACCACAGCTCTAAAACACCTCATCGTGTAGGTGGGGAACTTGTCATAGGAACTCAGATGGTAGGACCCGTTGGCTGGTTACTGCTAGCCCTTGCCAGCTTTGTCCTCACTGGCTGCCAACACCCCCCGCCCCCGGGACCCTGCTACAGACACCAGGTACTCCTATTTAGAGCTGGTCATGGATAAGGAAAAGGCAGATTTGGCCACAGGATCTCAAAACATAGAGCCACTTTATGTAGAAAAATCTCTTGAACCTATCAGGAGTACCAGTTGAGCAAAAAGTGACTCATGATTAGATATATCTGAGGATGGCAAAGGGGCAAGTGAGAGAAGCTGGATTAAGTTATCCTCCAGTGAAGAATATTACTTGTGTTAACAAAGTGTAAATTTTCTGACACGTGACTTGCAAAGGAAAATGTGATTGATTAGCTGAAGAACTCCCGAAGATTGTAGCAAATCTTTAATAGTGTAATAACCTTTGAAGATTTTTTGAAGGAACGCATACAGAAGAAGAGGAAGAAAGTTCTCCCAAGTTTGACTCAGGTACATCATGTGGTGCTACCATTCACTCCTTTATATGGTGGCCTCTATATTTGCTTTGGTCTCCCTACATTGAATGCGTTTTGTTGCAATTTGCTTTTATATCAATTTATAGAAAACTTCTGAAAGAATTCCCTACATATGCTGCCTCTGCTGATTTCCTCCTGGATTCTCAACAAAACTGAGGCCGATCTCTATACCTTATCACATAACCATGGGACTGGAAATGCTTCCTCAGAGGTAACTAATGATTTTCTGATTATTCCGCTTCTTTTCATTCTTTCTCGTATTCAACTTTCCCATATCAACTTACAATTCTGATCGTACTTTTCTTCATGAAACTCTCTTTACTTTGGTGTATAAAACTCTGGTTTTGTTTTTTTCAGTTCTTCTCCTCTTCCCTTTTCCCCGTCTTTCCTTTCAACATACCTTTTAAGTGGCACTGTCCTTAGATTTCGGACTCTAGCTTCTTCCCTTTCCACATTGTGTATCTCTCCAGGTTAGCTCAGCCTCTCCCTTGACTTCACATCTTCATCTCATAAGTGACAAGTATACACCTGTGACCCAAGCTTTCTTGTGACACCATGTGAAAACTTTCATCTGCCTGCATGACATTTCTACCAGGACATTCCACCAGAGCTCAGAATAGATCTGTCACCCTCCCTAAAATGTATTGCTTTGCTCGCAGTCAGTATCTCAGCCAGTGGCACCCCCACCCTGAGGCATCCCTTCTGTGGGATGAAAACATCCCACAGCCATCTCTCTTACAATCCCATCTTTTCACTGACTCTGGTTCATTTTAATTCTGATATGGTCCTGGTTTTATCTGCTTCTTTGCTCATTACGAAGCCCGATTTCTAACCATTATCTGTTTTCATCTGGATTACTACTAAAGCCTTTGGTTTCATCTTTCTGCCTACCCTGTACTCCCTCCTCAAACGAGAAGTGCAATTGCTCCAATATATTTCCCACACAAGGCCCAATCATGTCACTCTTCCCACACACTTTTCTGGTTCCCAGTTACCTGTAATATATAGCATAAACTCTAGCTGGGCCCTCCGTCAGAGCTCTTCCTGCTGGTACCCCGCCTCCCCACCCCTCCTGTGTTGCTCCTTCACTTGTGTGCAACTTTGTCACCCCATCCCATTGCTCATGTCCTCCCCTCTACTTAAAATACCATTTCCTTTTTCCTCCTTTTCCTACTTCTTCTAATTCAATTCAACCCTTCTTGACCTAAGGCAGTCAACTGGGGACCAAAAAAAAAAAATACTGGTACTCAGAGAATGTGGTCTGAGTGTATTTAATATGCTGATTCAGACATTTGGTAATTCCTGGAATTGCAAACTACTTTCTTAAGTAAAACTATCTCATGATATTTGTTAGCTGTTCCTGTGGGGGAAAGCAAAGAACATCATTGAGTAACATGAAAACGGAAGGAAAATGACAGAGAATGACAAAACCAATGTTCCTTAATGTGACCATGTGGAATGGAATGTCTTTTGGTATACAATGCATCTTTGAGCACAGCCATGGGGATTGCTCTGGTCAATAGAATTCTCAATAGAAAGTAATCAGAGCCAGTTTTCCTAAGAATTATTTTCCAAGGAATTTCCCTTACTACAATCCAGGTTTAAAAATAACTCACAGAAACAGACAAAGGGGAAAAGGGAGAAGTTTATCATCCATAAACAAATGTAAAAACCAACAAATTTGTAAGAACAAGTCAACTAAACCTAAATGCAAAATAGTATGCTAAGTTTGAGAGAGATGCATATAGAGAGTAAGAGGTAATTGGAAGCAGATATTCTGAGGGTCAGATTTCTTTTGGCCAATTGCTGAAGAAATATACCATTTCAGTCCACTTGGACCCAGTTTTGCTCTCCAAAAACTAGAAGACCTTTAAGTATTATTTCAGCTTTAACATACCATGAATATTAACTTAATTCAATGCAGTGTGTCTCTAGTAACTGATGTGCTCAGGACGAATATCTGCCTGAGATTTAGAGATAAATTAATCTTGGGCCTTTTACCTTTAAGTAACCACTCTGTAGTGAGAGAGAATGACACATACATGTTATATTCCCTCACAGAGGGTAGACTGTGGTTGGGGATATACCAGGCATACACAAACGCAGAAAGGAGCCAGCTGAGATGGCAGAGCAAGGATGAGAAATGAGCCATTTTCAGAGCACATCTCTTTGTGACACCCACATCAGTCTAGTGACTGAGTCTCTAGTGGTGAGATCTGGGGCTCTCCTGGTCCCTGTGGCATGCAGTGTCGTTTAAATCAATGACTTCAATAAATGCATATCAAGATGCTGTAGTAAATGCAATGGAAGTGTATAAGCTTGTCATAAATATGATGGAAATACATTAGCTTGCTAGGTACTTAACAAAGTACCACGGCCTGGGTGACTGCAGCAACAGAAATTTATTCTCTTTCAGTTTTGGAGGCTGAAATCTCCAAGATCAAGGTGCTGGCAGGGCTGGTTCCTTGTAAAGCCTCTGTCCTTGGTTTGTAGATGGCTATCTTCTCGTTCTTTTCACATCTTCTTTCTGTGTATATGTGTCTAAATCTCTTATTTTAATAAACGTGCTAGTCATATTGGATTAAGGTGAAGCCTAATGATCTTATTTAACTTGATTACCTCTTCGAAGACCCTGTATCCAAATAAGAACATAGTCTGAGGTACTGGTGGTTATAAATTTAATGTATGCATTTTTTTGGTGAGGAGCACAATTTAACCCATAGCATCTAGTGTAAGAAAAAATAGACTCGTGTTTTGTTCATAATAAATGGAACCACTACCCTGTGAATAGTGAGGTGGAGTAATTAAGCACACCTGGATACAGATGCCAGCCCTCTATGTATTAGCTATATGTCCCGTGATGCTGCTGAGATTGGAGAGCTTCAGTTTATTATCTGTAATATGGGAGTAATAATTCTAACATCAGACATTTAGGAATTCTAAATCTAACATCTCAGAAATCAGGAGGAACAAAATACTGGGATACACAGAATAACATTTAACTTCATCAGGAGCACAGAGTAACCCCTTATTTGTTATCTTGAAGGCACAAAGTTGAGAACCATTAAGTCAGATATGATAGAGTTAATTAAGAAGAAATGGAATAATAGAAAATTTTTCTTGATTTAATGATTGGTAATTGAAACCTTGTCAGTACTTAATTTTCCTCGATCTTTTATGGATAATTCATGTGAAAGAGTTATTTACCACTGGTAATGACTCAACACATACCAGTGGGAAATAAACACTGAATTCTTTTTACTTGTCTCAGCATTGTGTGTTTGACTCATTCCCAAGGACATAAACAGGATTTAATTTGGAAAAAAAGAAGGATTTTTTAAAACCCTAGGGACTGTGATAACTTGCATTTATTTATTTCATTTGGCTTTGCATTGTCTCCTTAAGTGAGCATTCTACTCCTGTGTGTAATGGGTAGGTGCTTTCAACTCTAATTCTTACCACTGGCTATTTTGACTGAAATTTTCATAAATACATTACGATTCAATTTTTTTGAAATACTTCTTGACAAATTTTTCTGTTCATGTCATTCCAAATTTTATTTGCTTTCTCCACTCCCATTCTGTGGCAAAATACATATACTTCAAAGAACATCTAATTTGAATATGTTCTGAAACAAATCATAAAAGCTAAGATGCACAATGCATATTGCGCATAGAACCCATGCACTAGAGTGAAGTGGATATTTTTCTAACAATCATGGCCAACACTTATCCATTTTTCCCCCTGTGTATCAGGCATTTCTAAAGGATGGATCTTATATCTTAGTTTTATGTGAGAAAACAGGTTATGTGTGCCAGTTCACCAGCTGGGAGATTATGTAAGCAAGGTTCAAACCCAGTTTGCTAAATCTAAAATTGATGCTCTTTAAACTCCATTAAGCTTGACATCCACTTAGTAGATTAGAAGTAACTATGTGAGGGACTTAGAAGTTTCTGGAAGGAAAAAGAAGCTTCAAAATGAGCACAGCTCTGCAGAAAGTAGTGCTGGTCTTTGGAGAGATGATTATGAGTGCAGGACTATCTGCCAGACGAGCTGTATGACATTTGATGACTCTGAGTGCTGTGGAGTGCAGGGTGGAGCAACATGAGAAAAATCTGTAATAAGAACACTTGAATTTAAAAAATGTGTAGTGCATTTGAGGCAAAAAGAATATTTTTGTGACAACACTACCTCAGACAGTGTTTCAGAGGGTGAGGGGAGTCCCCCTTATCATTATCCACCATGCACTTTGGACTCTGAGGGCTCTGCTCCTGTGGCACTGTTGGTTGCCTTTCTAATTTTCTCACTATTCTTTGCTAAAGAACCTTGATTCTGTGAGAGACAGGAACGCGCCCAGCCCCCAGGCAATGCATCATGATTGATTTGGACTCATTATGACTAGTAATGACAGCCTCCTTTCTCTTTGTCAGATTCTTAATTTTAGAGCTTTCCTGATGCTCAACAAGATTTTTGTTTCTTCTCATTCCCAGCACCTCGTTCATGACTGGTATATCTGTGTCATACTTTTATCAAAACAAGATATTGTTCTTCATGCTATTAAGCAATCTTTCCTTAAATTTCTTCCTGTCTTATCATGATCACTGCTTATCATCTCCTTAATTTTCTTTTTCTGCATCTCTGTTATATTTTATGTTTTCCATGTCATTTTGTTTCATACATATATCTTTCTCTTATATTTAGTAATATATATCTTGTGTATATATTTGAAATGGCATCTAGTAGAATATATATCTAATAAAATGTATTCTGCCATGGGATTTGTTCGAATCCAATGAGATTCTTTAACCTTTTACACATAGAACTTAAAGCAATTATTTGACATAGTGGATAGAATCAATCACATTTTTGGGAAATAACTTTCTTTCAAAGGACAACAAACAAAATGCATTAAATACATATTTTAAGTCGTATTAAAAATCCAAGATCAAAAATGTAGTGAGGATGTACTGAATTTTGTTTTGGGGCAGGGGAAAGTAATGGAGTGTATGTTTGCCTCTTGCCTGAAACAAAACAAATTAGCAAAACATATAAAACAATGTGTTTTAAGACACTGAATATCAGGCACTAAATGACCATCATCTCTGAGAGACAGGAATAGAACAAGGTGAGCCCTATAATTTCTCTAGCTTACCGCCTTGAGAGGGTTTCCAGGATCAGGGGCAGGAAGAGGGAACCCAGACAGCCTAGTGGAGTTCTGAGTTGAAGAGATGAAGCTGAGAGTCAGTGGTAACAAAGTGGCTAGAATTTGCTCAACTTGGTGCTTGAGAGAAGAAAGGGCACACAGAAAGAACTCTGGCAACTTGCAGATGGTATACAATGTGTTCACAAAATCCCTGATTGCAGAAAACTACCCAACGCCAAGGAAAGAAGCATCTGGAAGGATGAAAAGCAACAGTACCCAATACTCGCACTTGGCTGCAAAGATATTAATTCCATCAGACAGCCTGGAAAGGCATGAGATTCATTAAGAATTAGGTAGAGTACACAAGAAGGCTGTGCCTCAATAGAGGGAAATATTTAGCCCTAGATTGGGCACTATTCTGGTCACAACTAAAGAATATTAAACCCCAGAGTTTCAAATTGTTTCCACAAGATTTAACTGCTCAAAACTCAAGAATATTTATAGGAATACAGAAATATCCAGCTCCCAACAAAGCAAAATTCACAGTGTATGAAATTTAATAAAAATTACAAGGCATGCAAATAAGTAAGAAAATATGACGGGTAGAGAGGAAATAAACAGAGCCTCAGAGAACTGTGGGACAACTGCAAGTAGCCACATATATGTGTGATTGAAGTGCCTGAGAGGACAGAGGGGAGGAGCTTAAAAATATTGAATAGTCAAAAATTTTCCAAGTTTGATAGAAACTACAAATCCACACATTTAAGAAGCTAAATAAATTTAAGTATAAGAAAAATGAAGAAAACAAAACTAAAGTATATCATAACCAGTTTGCTCAAAACCAGTGGTGAAGGAAAAATAAGACACACTAGCTGCTAATAACAACTAGGAAAAACAGCTTGAAAAAAGGTGCATTATGTTCAGACCAGCAGTGATAAGGATGACAGCAGATTTCTTATTGGAAACCATGTAAGTAAGAAAACAGCATGAGAACATTTTTTAAAGTACAGCAACAACAGAAGTCCAACATGCCAAGTGAGAATTCTATACTTGTTGAAAATATGTCAAAAATGAAGCTAAATAAAGACTTTTTCAGACATACAAAAGCAGAAAGTATCTGTTACCAGCAGACATATAAGAAATGTTAAAGAAAATCCTTCAGGCAGGAAGAATATTCTACCAGATGGAAATATGGATCTATAAAATTAACAAAAAAACTATTGAAATTGGAATTACATGAATAAATACATAAAATTTTCCACTTATTACTTAAGTCTCTTTGAAATATAATTGACAGTTTTCCAGAAGTAAAATTGCTGGATTATGTAGTAATTCTATTTATAGAATTCTATTTTTTTGAGGTACCTTGATACTATTTTCCAAAATGGCTGTACTAATTTGTATTTCCACAAATAGTGTGCAAGGTTCCCTTTTCTCCACATCCTCACCACTGCTTGTTATCTTTCATCTTTTTTATATTAGCCATTCTATGGGGTGATTTTTCACTGTGGTTTTAATTTGCATTTCCCTGGTGATTAGAGATGTTGAGCTTCTTTCATAAGTCTTTTGGCCATTTGTATCTCTTCTTTTGAGAGGAGTCTGTTGCAGTGAGCCGAGATCGCGCCACTGCACTCCAGCTTGGGCAACAGAGCAAGATTCTGTCTTAAAAAAAAAAAAAAAAAGAGAGGAGTCTGTTTAGATCCTTTGTTTTTTAGAAAGGTGTTTTATTTTCTTGCTATTGAGTTGTTTGAGTTTCTCATATATTTTGAATATTAGTCCCTTGTTAGATGTATGATTTACAAATATTTTCTCCTAGTACATGGGTTGTCTCTTCAATCTGTTGTTTCTTTTGCTGTGGAAAAACTTTTTAGTTTTATGCAATCTGATTTCTCTATTTTGGCTTTTGTTGTCTGTCCTTTTTGCAGTCCTTTCCAAGAAATTATTGCCAATACCATTGTTGTGGAGATATCCCCCTATGTTTTCTTCAAGTAGTTTTAGAGTTTCACATCTTATGTTTAAATCTTTTATCCATTTTGAGTTGATTTTTGTATATGGTGTGAGGTAGGAGTCCAATTTTGTTGTTCTACATGTGAATACTCAGTTTTCCCAACACAATTTGTTAAAACACCGTTCTTTCTCCATTGTGTGCTCTTGGTACCCTTGTAAAAAATCAACTGGTTGTAAATACTTCTGGTCTTTCTATTCTATTCTGTTGGTTGATGTGTCTGTTTTTATGCAGTACTATGCTGTTTTGATTACAATAGCTTTATATTTTGAAATCAGGGAGTGTGATGCCTCCAGTTTTATTGTTTTTGTTCAAGATTGCTTTGGCTATTTGAGTTCCACATAAATTTTAGAATAGTTTTTATTTCTGTAAAAATAACATTGAAATTTTGATAGGAATTGTGTTGAATCTGTAGCTTGCTGGGGACAGTATGGACATTTTAACAATATTAATGTTTTCAACCCATGAACATGGAATATGTTTTCATGTATTTGTGTCTTCAATTCTTTCATCAATGTTTTATAATTTTTATTGTACAGTAAAAGCATCTTCTTAAGTTTACTCCTAAATATTTTATGTTATTCTTTGATGCTATCATAAGTGAGATAGGTATCTTAATTTTTTTCAGATAATTTGTTCAGTGTATAAGATATAAGCAAAGGAATTGAAATTGGTGTGTCCAAGAGATACCTGCATGCCCATGTTCATTTCAGCATTACTCACAATAGCCAAGATATAAAAGCGACCTAAGTGTTCATTAATGAATGGATGTACAAAGAAAATGTGACATTTATACCCAATGGAATACTCTATAGTGTTAAAAAAGGAGGAGATTCTGCCGTTCACAGCAACATTGATGAAAGTGAAGAACATTATCCTAAGTGAAATAAGACAGGCACAAAAAGACAAATATGATCTCACTTACATGCGGAATCTAAAAAAGTTTATCTGAGAGAAAGAGAACAGAAGGATGGTTAGCAGACACTAGACGGGGAGGAGGGATGAGGAAAGGGAAGATGTTAATCAAAGGGTACAAGCTCAGTTAAACTGGAAGAATAAGTTTTAGTGATCTATTGTGTTACATGGTGACCCCAATTAATAATAATATATTTTGTATTTCAAAGTAGCTAAAAGAATTAATTTTTAACACTCTCACCCCAAAAAATGACTTTGGTGAGGTGACGAGTATGTCAATTAGCTTGAGTGAATCTTTCTACAGTGTATACATAGATCAAAGTATCACATTGTATTCCATAAATATACATAATTATTATTTGTCAATTAAAAAGAAATAATTAAAAATATAATTGTCTAAACAGAAATAGTAGCAATTTAGTGAGGGATTCATCACATTGTAAAAATAAAATGTTTGACATTAAAAACACACAGGTTGGGAATGGAGAATAGTATATTGCTGGAAGGTTATATACTATACACGAAGTGGTATAATATATGATGATAGACTATAGTAAGTTAAAGATGTATACCATAAACCTTAAAGAAACCACTAAAATATAAAAAAAGATCGTTAGCCAATAATCCAGTAAAGAAGATAAAATAAAATCATAAAAGCATTCAATTAACTCTAAAGAAGGCAAAACAAGAAAGGGGATAAGAAATGACGATAGTGAGACAGTAGACTTAAGCCTAACCATTGGTAATATTACACTGAATGTAAATTGTGCAAGCCTCAATTAAAACATGGAGATTGTTGGGTTAGATGTGAGAAGCAAAACTTATCCATATGTTGCATAGAGAAAACATGCTTGAAATATAAAGATACAAACAAGTTAAAGTAACACTAATTAAGAGAAAACTGAAACAGCTAAATAGATTTCACAGCAAAGAACATTGCCAGGAACGAAGAAGGCCATTTTTAATGATGAAAGAGTGGATTTGTCAAGAGAATACAGCACGTTTAAATTGACAAAAAAATGCTTCAAAACACTCTAGGCAAAATTTATTAAAGTAGAAATAGAAATATCCACAATCATAGTTGAATATTTCAATATACCCTTTCAGTACTGGAAGAAGCAAATAGACAGAAAATAAGTGAGGATACAGAGAATTTAACAATTAACCATCAATCAACTTGACCTGTTTGACATTTATAGAACATTTTACCCTAAAACAATGTAATACACATTTTTCCAAAACACATAACATGTTTTCAAAGATAGGCCATATTCCAGGATGTGACATAAGTCTACATAACTTTGAAATAATTCATCACTTAAAGTATATTTTTCTGACTAAAATAGAATAAATTTGGAAATCTAAAAAGTAAGGATCTCCAGAAAACCTTTAAGTATTTGGGATGAAAAACACATCACTAAATAATACATATGAATGAAATTCAAATGAATTTCAAATGAAATATCAATATATCAAAATTTGGAGAGTGCTGCTAAAGCAGTACTTAATAGAAAATTTGTAACACTAAGCACCTTTATAAGCAAAAATAATATATGTCAAATCATTGCTCTTAATTTTCATTTTAGAAAACTGGAAAAAGAAGAACAAATGGCATTAAAATAAATAGAAGAAAAGAAAAAGTAAAATTTATTTGAGAAGTATTAAAGACTTGAATATTTATATAACTAAATATGAAGCAATCACCTTTCCATAAATCAGACCATATGGCCTGCAAAGCTTTCAAGGTAGAGATCAGTTTTATACAGATTTTTATAACAACTGGAAAAGATGGAAAACTTACGTAATCCTTTGAGGCCAAGGAATCTTAATATCAAAACTAGGCAAAAATATTATGAGAAATGGTCACACAGAATCATTTTTCTCTTGTATTTTATAATTTTGTGTGTGCATATACTTATATAAATCTATATGGATATTTCCACCAATTTTTGTAAAAAGGTAATACTCATGATCAAATTGTATTTTGTCTAATATTCATTGCAAAATTCATTCATAAATGTAATTCATTCCACTTGTAGATTTACGAAGATAAACAATATGATAATTTCAATATATGGAAAAAAGTTTTTTTATATGACTCTCCATGAATTAATAATTAAATGTAGGATTTTCGTCAAAATTAAATCTTAGTAATTTAGAAATATAAGGAAACTTTCTTAACCAGGTAGAGGATATAAAAAAAATAAAGCACACGTATTTCTAAATGGGGAAAATTTAGAAAACTTCCCTTTGAATTTCAGAATGCATTAAGGATGCCTAATATGACAAATTTTATTCAACATTGTGTTGGAACTTCTAGTCAGTGCAACCATATAAGTTTAGAGATTGGAAAGGAGGAACAAGGAATGTTACTTGCATTTTATATACATTTATATAGAAACCTCTAAATTATCTGATTACAAAACATTATCAAACATAATACTTGTATTGAGCAAACTGGCTGCATATAAAACAACTATAAAAGAGATTTTTATATTTGTAGTGAACAATTAAAAACAATGAAGAGAAGTCATCATTCACAATAGGTTCATAAAATATCAAGTCAGGAAAAACCTAATAACATGTGTAAGATAGCTGATGATATATTTAAACTATTTCTAAATTTATATATAGATTAGAAAGCTATTAGAGTTAGTATTCTTCTAACAAATTGATAAGATGATTCTAAAATTTGTACAGAAGAATAAAGGACCAAGGTTACAGTGGCCAATTGTGAAGGAAAACACTACATGAGGACTTGAACTTACAGAAACCAGAACTTATCATGTATTTTGTAGTAATTTAGATGGTTTGGTAAAGGTGTAGGAATAGACAAACCGATGATGGAAAAACAGTCCCAAAATATGATAGATATTGCAAATATTAGTGGAGAAAAGAGTAAGAGCTCAATAAATGAACTTGGAAAATATATTATTCACAAAAAAATTAAAATTGGAGCTCTACCTCACTTATATATCAATACATAAGTTACCTCTAGTAAAATAAGGATTCAGTTGTTGAATCTAAAGTTATAGATTGTACTTCTGGGAAAATGGAGTAGGCACCATTTTTCTATTGAGACTTCACAATTCTAGACATTATATATAAAACAAGCATAAGATGACTCTGAAAGATGGAGAAAAGAGACAGACTGGCTGGCTGGGAACCACAAGCCCCAAAGAACAGCCTGCTGGTGAATTCCCTGGGTGCTCTTTTTGCCCCTTATTTGTCCCAGATTGGGTGTTGAAGAAGCCAGGAACCCAGAATGCCAACCATCACACACAAAAAACCTCAAGAAAATCCTGACCCCTTTAGTCAAAGGATCAGGAAAGGCAATAACTGCTTGACTGCAACTGAACGTCACAGGAAAAACTATGGCACCATCCCCTCCTCCACCAACAAAGGCTGGGAGGCTCCTAGACTTTCACCCTCAAAAGGCTGTGCTGGGGACTTTCAACACCTGCTCCCCATGGATGGTATCTGAGAAGGCCATATAAGGAGCCAGTATTTCACCCTCCCAGCCAGTAGTCACACTCCTCCTTGGTGTTGGTGGAGGCTACGTGGGGCTTGGGCTTCCCCATCAACCCATCAGGATTGAGGGACCCTTCTCTACTCACAGGGTGGTATCGGATGAGGCTGAATAGAGGCTCAGGACTTACACGTTCGCCCACTGGTAAGCAGACCATTCCTACTGTATTTCAGTGAAGACCATATGGGGAGCAGAAACTTCCAACCCTTCCCAGCAATAAGAGGGAGCCCCTTGCTTGGCTCAGGTGTCAATGGAGCTCCACCTGGCCGTAATGAGGTAGCAATTCCCTCTACTTCTGCTGCAGCTGTGTTGCAGAAAGCCAGCCAAAAAGGTTTCAGTAAGATCCAGACTCTTATGCCATAACAAGAAAATGTTTAGATTTCAACAGAAAAATCACTAGTCATATAAAAAACCAGGAACATCTCAAGCTGAAGAATAAAAGACAATTAATATATGGCAAAAATGAAGTGACAAGAATGTTAGAATGATCTGACCAAGATTTTGAAGTAACTGTGATAAATATTCTTCAATATGCTATTACGAACAGTCTTGAAACAAACTTAAAAAGACTCTCCCCAAACAAAAAAGTATTAAAGAAATAGAGACACAAAGATAAACCACATGGGCATACAATTACTTAAGAAAGCTGCTCAGTGAATAAGAAAGTGGATTGCATAATAAAGAAATTATTCAATCTGAACAACAGAGAGAAAAGACACTGAAATCACTGAGCCAACCCCCAGGAACTGGTGAACTCACTCTAATAAAAGACATGGCATTTGTGTCATCAGAGCCCTGGAAAGAGAGAACAAAGAGGATGTTTAGAAAAAGTACTGAAAAAGTAACAGTGAAACATTTCTGAAATTTGGCAAAAGGACATATACTTACAGATTCAATAATCCTAGTGAACCTCAAACAGGATAACCCTAAGGAAATCCTCTCCAAGACCCATCATAACTAAATTTCTGAAAATTAAAGACAAAAAAAATTTTGAAAATCAGTGAGAAATGACAGGCGAAACATAACTCAAATGAAAGCAGATTTTTAAAAAAATCATAAATCAAGGAAGTCAGGAAAAAAATGACAGTATTTTTCAGTTGCTGAAGGAAGAGAATTGTCAATTTATACCCAATGAAAATACTCTTTAGGAATAAAGAGGAAATCAAGACATTCTCTGATGAGAAAATCTAAGAGACTTTGTTGCCAACAGACCTGCCCTAAAGCAATCGCTAAATGAAGTTCTCTAAACAGAAAGAAAATGATTTAATAAAAGGACTCTTGGGACATTAGAGCAGATGAAAGCATGTAAGAAAGAGCAAGAGGGTCAATAATAGACTTTTTCTCTCCTTTTGAGTTTTCAAAATTATTTTTGACAGCTAAAGCAAGCATCTTACCACAGTTTGATGTGGTCCTCAATGCACGTAGAGGAAATGTTTCAGTTAATTATAATTGGGGCAGGGTAAAGGATCATAATGGTAAGTGTTCCAAACCTCACTACAAGTGCTAAAATGTTGATACCAGCAGACTGTTACCAAGCACTGGTGAGGATGTGTTAGAAACTGGGTCCTATAGCATATTTTTGGTGCAAGTTTAAAATCCTACAGCCATTTCTTTAAAACATGTATAGGCCGGGCGCAGTGGCTCATGCCTGTAATCCCAGCACTCTGGAAGGTTGAGGCGGGTGGATCACTAGTTCAGGAGATTGAGACCATCCTGGTCAGCGTGGTGAAACCCATCTCTCCTAAAAATATAAAAATTAGCTGGGTGTAGTGGCGCGTGCCTCTAATCCCAGTTACTTGGGAGGCTGAGGCAGGAGAATCGCTTGGACCAGGGAGTCGGAGGTTGCAGTGAGCCAAGATTGCACCACTGCACTCCAGCCTGGTGACGGAGGGACTCGGTCTCAAAAAAACAAAAACAAAAACAAAACAAAAACCCAACTTGTGTATGCCCTTACCGTTCATTGAACCTAGCATTCAAATTCTAGTGCATTTATCCTAGAGAAATGAAATCTTATGTCCATACAAAAACCTGTCCATGAATGTTCATTGCAGCTGTATTTGTGATAGCTCAAACCTGAAAACAACCAATACATCCTACAACAGATGAATAGTTAAAGAAACTGTGTACATTAGTAGCATAACGTACTATTTTGAAATAAAAAGCAACTAATTATTGATACATACAAGTAGGATGGAACTAAAGGGTACTATGCTGAATAAAAAAGGTTGATCTTAAAATATCATACATTGTATGACTGCATTTATATAACATTCTTAAAGTGACAGGATAAGAAACGTGAAGAATAAATTGACATTTGCCAGAAATTAGGGATGCTTAGGTGGGGAAGGAGATGGGTGAGACATGACGGGTATGGCCATAAAGAGGTGGCACAGAGATCTTGCTGGTGGTGGGCCAGCCTGCACCTTGAATGCTGTGGGGTTATATGAACTTACACATGTCATAAAATGACACAGAACAACATATTTATGCTATACCAATTCCAATTTCCTGGTTTTGATATTGTACCAGAGCTATGGAAGATGTAAACATTGGGAGAAATTGGATGAGGGGTACTGGGTGAGGGGACTTATTTATAAAGTTTGCAATTTCCTGTGAATTTATAGTCATTTCAGAATTAAAAGTTAAGAAAAGAAGTAAAACTGTAAAAGTTTCACAAGAAAATATGGATAAATAGTTTAGTCCTTACATAGCAAAAGTCATTTTAAACAAAATACTTAAATATAGGCTATATAATACTTAATAAAATTGACTGTACTGAAAATGAAAACTTTCATGAACCACTCCCCAAACATGAAGACTGCTGCGCATGGCATTACCTGCCTGTAATCCCAGCTACAGTGGGGACTGAAGTGGGAGGAACGCTTGAGCCCAGGAGTTCCAGGCCAGCCTGGGCAACGTAGTGAGACCCTGCCTCAAAATAAGATTTTTTAAAATTAAAAAACATGAAAAGACACTTTAAAAACTAGGAGAAGATGTTCTCAACAAACACATAACTGATGAAAAGTCAGTATTGAAAACAAATTTAAAAAATTCTGAACATCACTAGAGAAAGTACAAACCACACACAAAAAAACCATTGGTATTCAACACACAGAAGAGAAAGTATTAATTTCTAATAGATGTCTGAAAAAAATCAACATGATTGTTGATAAAGAAAATGCAAATCAAACCCACAATGTGACCCAATTTCACATTCATTTGACTAGCAAAGCTGGAAAGTGTCTCCTTATGAAGGATGGGGAGGACCTATTATTCACTGCTGTTAGGTTTGTATATGATAGAGACTTTCTAGAAAACAGGTTAATGTCACTGTGTAGGGCTGGATATCCACACATCCTACCACATAGGAATTCCGTATCTACCCAAGAGAAAGCCTTGTACACAACACAATGTATGAGAAAAGTCATAGAGAAGTGTTGGGCATAACTCAAATGTTCTTCTAGAAGAATGAATGAATAAACTGTAGTATAGTCACGCAAATGAATCTTAAAAAGGAGAAAGATAAATAAACTAAACTATATGCAATATGGATGAATCATAGAAAGTTAAAAAAGCTAAAATATTAAATATAAATTCTCTTTTGATAAGATTTTAAAACTATGACAAATTAGGAATGTATACTACATAAATAATATGAAAGATATAAATAAAATTAAAATAATATAAAAATGACAAAAATTGATGAACATGGGGGTTGGAGTGATGGTTATGCTGATGGAAGTAGGTGGGGAAAGAGACAGAGACAGAGAAAATATCTCTTTCAGATTGACCGGGGAAAGACTAGGGGATAAATGGGTGACGATTTGTCAACATGAAATCAAACCAAAGCAGGATTTTATTTCTAGCCCAATAGTGTGTGTATGTGTGTGTATGTAAGGTTGTGAAATGCTAAATAAAAATAGACTCTGAAGTCAAATTCAGCATTTTATTTTATTTTGTAACAGAGAGCCCAGAACAAAATAGAGGAGCTGTGCCGTGGAGTTGAACCAGTGCATTTTTCAGTTCTGTTCTAATTCAAGTTCATTAGTTACTTTAGTTTATGCCAGTCTGGATGGAATTCTAGCTTTGGCAACTCACACTGGAACATTTTTTTGACTTTTGATTTTCTGAAAATTGATTAAAATTTTAAAAGTTGAAAACATTTTCAAAGGTTTATAGTTTGATAGTTAAAAATTTAGACTTTCTCAAATATTATTGAGCTCACAGTTGAAAATGTGGTTAGAGCTAGCCAACCTTTATGACCTCAGCACAGATAAAATGGAAAAAAATCTGGTTGTAATAAAATTATAACACTCATATATTTTCGAGTGAAGAAAGAGTTAAAATGACAACAGCAACAGAATGATTGTGTTGGAGTTCAATTAAGACATTCTCATGTATCTCATACTTTCTTTAGCCCTGACTAATGGATGTGAAACTGCTGGCATGGACACTATCCAGGATGTCCAGTAAGTACTGTCATTTCTAACAAGTAAACATAACAACATCGCAAACAAGCAATAAATCAAAGAAGATGGCTCTCTCTATTTATAAGCACTAAAATGTAACATTCCCCTTTGTAGATTTCTGGAAAGAGTTTGCAGACATAAAGCAAGCACTCATCAGTAAAGTTCTTATTTTAACCAAATTATCTGCCCAGATGGAAGTTTTATTTTGTTTGAGTGGGCATGTGACAGTATCACTCTGAAATGATGGTGCTGGTTCTGGCATATTGCATCTGGAAGAGATGTAATGAGTATTATTGTATTTCTTTGAAAATACATCATTATGCAAAAATTATCTCTTGGAATAAAATTTCTTATGTTTGGTAAAAGTCCAAGAGAGAAGATTTTAAATTCCAAGCATGAATATTATCCCAATGTGAGTTATTAATTAGAAGGCAAGTTTTCCTCATGAGCATTCTGAGTTTAAATATGTTATTTACAAGTATAATAGGCAAATGAAACCATTTAAAAATTAACGGAATGTGTCTCTCCAATTCTATCCTAGCTTGATTCTCTCATGCTTATTTCACCCCCATGAGAGTTCACAACAAGACCTTGCTGTTTGACATTTCATTTAGTTTCAAATATTGGCTAAAAGGGAATCAAATCTATGTATTCATACATATGAATGACATGTTTCAGGCCACCCAGTGTAGACTGTTATGGCTTTCTCTCAATATTCATGACTCCAGTCAGGATCATGATGGACATGCCCAAGTTCAGTTTGATTGAAAGTAGCACGAATATAGAAGGACTAGAATTGGGGAGGGGGAGTGTTGAGTCTAGATTTCCTATTACAATTTGAACAATGAAAATTTGATTGTCTTGGATGCTTCTGAAAACTTCCCACCAAAATATATCTAAATAGAACTGGAGTGTGAATTTGTAACATGAAGTGTAGATGTTTAGTCCAAGTGCAAAATATCCTTAAAGACCTTATTTTGAAATTCACCTTTTATCCTCTATAATATATGCTTGGTTGAATGTAAAAACATAGATGTAGCACAAATACCAGTTAAAACCATTGCAGTCTCATTCAAATCATTTAGAACAATCAACACTCAAGACTTGAGCACCAGAACAGGAGAGAGGATGAGCTCCTGAGTTGAACTACGTTTAAGAAAGAGAGTTAGAGACCGGTGAAAGGCAGTCAGAGAGATAAGGGGCACAATTGAGAATGGATTACCAGAAGACAAGAGAAGAGACCAGTCAACAATATCAGATAAGTCGGAGAAAGTGAGAAAGGCATGGACATGAGCTGACACGAGGCCACTGAACTTGATGATGGAGATATCATTAGGGCTTGTAGAGACAGACAGCTGTTTCTGAAGAATGATTTGAGGGAGAGAAATGTCAATGGCTTACAGAAGAGGTGGAGATCAGTTGGCCCCTTTCTAGTGAGGGTTGAAGATGAGAAGGAGGCAAAGAGGAGAGAAAGAAGGAGAGATACAGCCAATTATTTGCATTTTTATATTTGTAGCAAACAACTAGAAAAGATGAAGATAAGTCATTGATAATAGTCTAGTATCATATAAAATACCAGAAAAATGTCTAGCAAAAATATGCAGGATATTTACCAATATATTGATCTCTCCCTAGAGTCAAGTATCAGTATTCTGTGTTCTTTATTTAAACTCATAAGATGATTCTAACATTTATATAGAAGATATACTCAAAAGGAATAATAAAATGATGACAAGAAAGGCAATACATTTTTTGATTACTTTTGGTTTCTCCATAGAGAAAATGGCCATGTCACCTGGTGGGAAGGTGGGAAGGCAACTGCCTGTCTTTTTCCACCTGCAGTAATAACCCAGCTGCCTTACTGATATGTGTCAAGGACATCTTGAGACATCCTCCAATTCCTCAGGCAATTTCTCCATTGAATATAGCCACTATAAGACAGTGCACCAAAATAGATGAGGGTGTAGTCATGGGAGCTTGTTTCCTTGAGAAGGTGAGTCAGGAAGCTCCCAGGACGGAAGACCTTCTGGGGAGATGGCCCAGTACAATCTAGGGTCAATAGTCTCAGCTACTTGGGAATCACCCTCTGATGTGGCCAAGTGAGGCTTTTAGATAAAAGGGTAGTCATAAGCATTGAGAAAAATACTTTAGAGCTCCATGTGAAAAACAAATCCTTTCTCTGGTGTCGTTTGGGTTTGGCAGTATAGTTATTAGAAATTCTGTCTGGGGCTTCTGTTCTTTCCTGCTCTCGGCCCTTCAGCATATGAAACCAGCATACCAGATGACCACGTATGATCCAGTGTTGTCAAAGGAGAAGCTGAGGAGGTGTTAGACTTCTTGGATGCAAGTGGAGGCTGGAGTTGGCTACTATTGGATGTGCTGAGTGTAGTTCAACACCGTCTGATGGTGTCATGATGATACTGGAGGCGGGCAGGGAAGTGCTGGGAGGAGAAGGGTGGGTCCCTGGTGAGGGCTCCAGTCCTGGGCCTGTGCCCAGGGACATAGGTAGGGACAGACACTCCTGCCTTACCGTCCAAATGTTGCATTTCCCAAGACCACCCTGGCCCACCATGCCCCATCCTGTGCCTGTAAAAACCCCGAGACATGAGCACAGACACGAGCAGCTGGACACTGAGAGGAACACACCAGCGGAAGAAAACACAAGCGGCTGGATGTCGAGAGGAATGCATCAGCATAAGAACACACCAACAGTGCCGGAACACTGGCAGGCCATCGACTGGCAGAACGACACTAAGTTTGACCAGGATGGTCGGAGGAGAGCCCGGCCACTGAGCAGCCCGACTCGAGGGGAAAACCACATTCCCACTCCATCTCCCTTCTGGCTCCCCCATGGGCTGAGGGCTCTTTCCACTGAATAACACCTTGCACTCATTCTCCAAGCCCATGTGTGATCTAAGTTTTCTGGTACACCAAGGCAGGAACCCCGGGATACAGAAAACTCTCTGTCCTTGTGATAAGCCAGAGGGTCTAATTGAGCTGGTTTACACAAGCCACCTACAGAAGGCAGAACTAAAAGAGCACCTTGTAACACACACCCACTGGGACTTCAGGAGCTGTAAACATCACGCCTAGACACTGCCATGGGGTTGGAGTCCCACAACCTGCCCGTCTGCATGCTCCCCCTAGAGGTTTGAGCAGCGGGCCACCGAAAAAGGCAGCCACACCCGCCGTCGCTCGCCCTGCGAGGGGCACAAGGGAATTTTTCCTTTCAATGAGGCCAAGATTTATTTTTTTCTTTAGCCAATTAATTTGCTTAATATTAGATAATAATGCTATGTAAACCATATAATGTCAGAATAATCTATTCATACAGTTTTAAATAACACAGGTAGGATTGATCTTTGTTGCTGGTGCATCCATTGTTTTGCTGGTGCATCCATTGTGTTGCTGGTGCATCCATTGTGTTGCTCTGCTTACAGCGCTGACTGTTCCCTCTCAAGCTTTGATCATGCTCAATCTCAGCACATTTGCATCATTCTCATTTTCCGTCTTCTGGCAGATATGTTGATGACGAACCATATTTTAGTCATCCCTTCGCCCCAACAACTAATATAAACCCTGTCCCAGATTGTGCTTAGTAAATCTTGCTGCGTGGCTGAATGAATGAATGAAATCCAAAGCTCAGTACTGAGAAGTAGCGGCTATAATTTAACAAGCTTCTGACTTAAAAAGACTCTCTTCTCTCTGTCCTGTTCAAAGTCACGGTTTTAAAACATCTATATTCTTTATACCTCTGTCCTCCCTCCAAAATCTTGCAGAGAGGAAGGTGGGAGGTCAGATAATGGATATTTTCTTTGCTGTGTGAAATGGGTTAGACTCTCACTGGGCACACAGGCAATCCCAAGACCTTTCAATCACTCCATAACTATCACCGGGCACGGGAAATACGAGTGTGTTCTTGCCACACACTCCATTTAATGCATGCCTTCCATGAACACTTGCCATGAGCCCAGTTTCTTGCTTGGTTCAAGGAATACAAAGCTGAATAGTGGCGGCCTTCTCACTGAGACCTCCTCAAATCTCTCCTACAAAGCACCGGCAGCTTTCTCATAAAGAACAGCAGAAACTGTGTGTATGGGAGGATGAGAGAGGGAGTCATAGGGGGAGAAAAAGTTTCGGATGGAGTTTTGATAGGTGGCAAGAAGAGAAAAAAAAACTCCCTCCCCAAAATGCAGAGGCAAAGAGGAGCCTCATGCTAGGGGGTGGTTAGGGAGTAATTTTATAGTTTTTAAAAATAATTTTAGAAAGACTACTATGGCAAAGAGGCTAGGGCATAAAGCAGTGGGAAGAGAGTAGAGACAACTATACTTCCCCTGCAGGTGTGTGTGTGTTTGTGTGTGTGTGTGTGTGTGTGTCTGTCTGTGTACAAGGGTGGGAGCAATTCTTTGATTCTTTCAGTTCATTCACTTCTCAGCTAACAAGCTAAAAAGTTTCTGTTTCTAGTTTTGTATTTTTGTATCCTCAGGTGAGGTTTCTGCAAGTCAAACCCTTATGGCTGAATTTTATGTTTGAATACATTTTCCCACTTGGCACAGCTTGGCACATCTTGATCTCTACTTTCATTGAGAATCATAACTGTATTAGAAGAAGGAAGACATTTTTATATTTGTAGCAAACAATTAGAAAAGGGGAAGATAATATATATACTTAAAGTGGATGTATTTATATATATTTAAAGTGGATACCATAGGCTCATACACGTAGAAGGCTCTCAATAAACTTGATGGTGGTCCAACCAAGTTTAAAGTTCTTGGTACACATCTGCACAAGTGAGACTCAGAACAGTGAAGTAGGTCCCCTAAACTGACTTAGTTAGCCGGTCCCAGTGCTAGCTAGTGTAAAAATCCAGGACATCCAAGTCCAAGGCTTGCAATACCGCATGGCTTTATATTATTTATTTATTCATAGGTATTTATTAAACACCTTTTATGTGCCAGGCATTATGCTCATTCATAATTTTTTGACATTGATCCAGGCCGCAATCAGAATGAAAGCGCAATAAAAAGCCACAACTTTATTATTCCATTTTTCGGGGGCCTAGTCTTGCATTGATTACATCCCCACATAATCTCCAAGAGAGATTTTTTTGCTGGCATTATTCACCATCATTCAACTGTAGCAGCATGAAGGAAGCTATTAGTGCATAGGTTTCTGTGGTTATTTGACATAAAATAAATGTCAGCTTTGTAATCTTAGCCCTTATGAAACAAGTGTTAACTAAATTGAGTGAGAACAGCTCACATTTAAATTGCTTCTATTGGCCAGTCCTTCAAAGGTAAAATGAACTCCTCCAAGTCATTATCAATGTTCTCATCAATAAGCAGACACTCTAGCTGGGTACGCAGGGAAGATCTCTGGGTCTTTCAAAGACAAAATAACACACACTAATGAGTTAGAGACACATATTGGTTTGTGACTCAAAAATGTGATTTGTTGTCAGAAGAAATAACAACTAAAGGTGAGTTACTACCTATTCTACAAACATGATTACTCCCAGGAGTGACTTTCTAAAGTTCCAAGAATTAGAGGACTGCTTATCAAATTAAATAAAAATTAAGTATGTTTATAATTTGTTTTCATGCATCCCAGAGTCTTTTTACTATTCTGTTGGCCTTTCTTTCTCTTCACATGTCCATATAAGAGTTCGAAAACTCTACTGCCGATTTCAGCTAGCAACTTTATTTTAATCAAGTGTGAGAATGATTCTATTTCCTGCTACAGTTCAGAATCTTTTTCTACCAATCAAATGAAGAATGAGTTTGCTTATGCTGTTTCAGGTCATCATGAATGGTCCCAGGTGATTCAAGGCCCACTTTGAATTGATGTTGGTGTTTGGGCCTCCAGCTTCATCCACTACCATGGGTGACCCTCAACCAATCATTGGTGTGGTCAGGTCCTCAGCGCCCTTGCTTCTGAATGGGAACAGATGCCTCTTGGGTTGTAGGAGAGTCTGTCAACTGTCAGCACTCTGTATGAGCTGGGCCCTGCCATCATGCCTCTCCTCCCCACTGTGCCTGCCCCTGAGGGCCTCCTCAATACTTCCTCTGTTCCTGCAGGGCCATCACTGAACTCAGCAGAGCACAGACACAGAATTTATATTTCATGAGGGGTGCAAGAAGGTCAGTGGCACTGAGGAAAGCTAGGCTCACAAAATGTTTTAAATGGACTGTAGCCACAGCCAAGACCTGACCAGAAGGCTGTGGCCAGGCTTCCTGCTCCTGGTGCAGCCCCTTCAGGTGAGGCAGAGGACGCAGTGGCTCATCACTGGGCCAGAGCCCAGAAAGCACAAGCCTTATTTCAGCTCTACCCCGTTGCAATTTTTTTCTCCTGTCCTCTGGCCCTCACAGCTGGGATCACGAAGGTCCCCAATGGCCATGGCGAGATCAGTCCTGTGTTAATCCCCCATGGCAGGAGTAGAGGGTTTCTTAACCTTAGCACCGTGGACATTTGGGGCAGGATAACTTTGTTGTGGGAGGCTGCCCTGTGCACTGTAGGCTGTTAACAGTATCCCTGGATGCCAGTAGCACTTCCCTAGTTGTGATGACCAAGAATGTCTCTGGTCATTGCCAGGTCTCTGCTGGGATTGACCCTGGGTCAGAATCACATTAGGCATGACGAACAGGACTGGTCTTGTACCGCCTCCTGTGCAAATCTGCTTTGGCACATTTGCCTGCTACTCCAGCCACATTAAACTTCTGCTAGTCTCCAAATGCAGGGGCCACCACACACCACTGGCTCTTTACGCCTGCCCTTTCTTCCATGGGACTTTCTTATCTTTCTGGTCTATTTGGAAAACTCATTCTGATTCGATAAGCTCCTCAAGGTGTCTCCACAAACATTTCCCTGATCAGCTCAAGCAGAATCAGTGGCTTATTCCCTTGTATAATACTCCATCAGCCCACAGTGATCCATCATCCTGCAAGGGAAGCCTGCCATGGAGTTCCTGTCCCAACAGACACAGAGGTCCCATGCCGTTTCACTAGAGTGTGATGGGTCCTATGAGAGGAAGGTTCCAGTGCTCCAGGACCCTAACAGTGAGGGTCTCTGTCTGCCAGGGAGCAATGCAGGCCTCCTAAGGCAATGGCAGACCAGGGAGATGTGAAAGTGAACAGTGGTTGTCCAACCAAAAGAACAGCAAGTGTGGAAACAGTGTGCTCTTGCAGCAGGGACTCATTTAAATCGTTCACATAGAAAATCCGAGTTTATTATAAATCATGCTGCTATAGAGACACATGCACACGTATGTTTATTGCGGCACTATTCACAATAGAAAGACTTGGAATCAACCCAAATGTCCATCAGTGACAGACTGGATAAAGAAAATGTGGCACATATACACCATGGAATACTATGCAGCCATAAAAAAGGATGAGTTCGTGTCATTTGTAGGGACGTGGATGCAGCTGGAAACCATCATTCTCAGCAAACTACCACAAGAACAGAAAACCAAACACCGCATGTTCTCACTCATAGGTGGGAATTGAACAATGAGATCACTTGGACTCTGGAAGGGGAACATCACACACCAGGGCCTATTATGGGGCGGGGGGAGGGGGGAGGGATGGCATTGGGAGTTATACCTGATGTAAATGATGAGTTGATGGGTGCTGACGAGTTGAGGGTGCAGCACACCAACATGGCACAAGTATACATATGTAACAAACCTGCATGTTGTGCACACGTACCCTAGAACTTAAAGTATAATTAAAAAAAAAAAAGAAAAAAAAAAAAGAAAATCCGAGTTTACCGAGCACCAAATATATCCCAAATTCCATGTGCAGTGTGCATAGGAAGCAGGCCCTAACCTTGACCCTGAGGCACTTGAGACCTGCCCATGCCTTGCTGTGTCCTTTGTCTGCCCTGGCTTGTTTCACTGCCTGGGGATGGGGGCTTCGGTCACAGCCATGCTGGCCATATGGAAACTGTGCCAAGGATGGTCTGTGTTTCTGGTTTCACTCACCAGAGGCATGAGGGTCCCTTTAGCATATGATTTTCATCACTGGGAGGGAAATCTGGGCTGGCAAACAATTTAGAAGTCATGGGGTTGAATAATGCTGCCAACAGAGAAGGAAGTAATGTCACGAATAGATTCGCAGGCGTCAGGATTTTTTTTGAGGCTCGTTCTTTCCCACCCACTTTTACTTTCTGGCCACTGCTATGGAGCAAATGTTCGTGTCCTTCCAAAATTCACATTTGGAAGCCGTACCCATCAATACGATGATATGAGGAGGTGAGATTTTTAGGAAGTAATTATTTCCGGAAGGTGGAGTCCTCATGAATGAGATTAGTGCCCTTATAAAAAGAGACACAAGAGACATGATCTCTCTCTCCACTGTGTGAGGGCTCAGTGAAAAGGCGGCCTTCCATAAACTGGGCAGGGAGGCCTCACTAGGAACTGAGTTAACCAGTACCTTGATCTTGATCTTCCAGCCTCCCAAACTGTAAGGAATAAATTTCTGTTGTTGAAGTTACCCAGTCTGTGGTGTTTTGTTATAGCAATCTGAGCTGACTAAGACACCCACTGGATCACAGTTTAATTGAATATGGTAGTTGTATAAAATTTGAATACTATGCAGCCATAAAAAAGGATGAGTTCATGTCCTTTGTAGGGACATGCATGAAGCAAGAAACCATCATTCTGAGCAAACTATCGCAAGGACAGAAAACCAAACACTGCATGTTCTCATTCATAGGTGGGAATTGAACAATGAGAACACTTGGACACAGGAAGGGCAACATCACACACCGGGGTCTGTTGTGGGGGAGGGGGAGGGGGAGGGGTAGCATTAGGAGATACACCTAATGTAAATGACGAGTTAATGGGTGCGGCACAGCAGCATGGCACATGTATACATATGTAACAAACCTGTACGTTGTGCACATGTACCCTAGAACGTAAAGTATAATAATAAAAAAAAGAAAAAAAAATTGTAAATCATAAAAATGTACCACCTACTCGGTGTGTATTTTCACATGCACTTTACAGAAATCCTGTGACGCAGAAAATTTCCCCTTTCAAGTGAAGAAATTGACAGCACAGTGATGAACTTTCTCTAGGAGTTACAGCCAAGAATTGGTGGACTCTGAATTCAAACCTTTTGCTTAGGGCTGCCCCATCCTGCCTGAGTCCCAACAGAGGTCAGAGACACCAGTAGGTGGCCTGAACAGGGGAGCAGGCTGGTCACAAGGGAGCAGCTTTGGGTTCAGCAGTTATGATACAGTTGCTGGGAACTTCTGCCCATCTGGCCCGACTGGTTGGCTGAAATGGCTCTATCCTTGATGAAAACCTGCTGGAAGGAATTAGGAACACAGAAGACATTGCCAAAGGATACATTGTTCAGACCCCTAAATTTGCTGCTCTTCATCCCCTGCCTGGGCATGGATTGAACGTTGATATGTTGCAGTCTCACCACTGGAGAGAAGAAATTCTCAATTCCTGTGTGCCCAGGACTCCCAGGGAGAAGAGCATCTGGGCCTGATGTCCCCCACGGCAGGCAATCGTGTGCGGGTCTGTGGTTACACCCACCCACACTTTCCATGTCACCTGACAAAGGTGCGCTTTCCAGTAACTCATTGCAAAACTTTTGTGAAAGGAAAAACATCTAGTCTGATGTGAGATGAATAAGTTGGTTTAATAAGTATGGGTTATGGAATCATAATAATGGGGAAAGAAAAAAGACAAAAATAAGAGTAGGGCACCTGGAGTTTAACTGCAGGTAAGAATAAAAGCAATTAAAAAGTCATATGTTTTCTCAAAGCTTTGGTCTGTGTCTTGGTGTTTTCAAGGAAGCTGAAGGTACCCTGATCAGTCCGGGGCACACTGGCACAGAGCCAACACATGATGATTCTAGGAGAGACTGCTGTGCCTCAGACTGCTTTCATCACCAGACAGTGGCCCCTTGAGTGTGGGTTGAGTGTGGACTCAGCCTTACTTTCTGCAGGGGTTGGGGGAAAACCAGGCCTAACATCCAGCAATAGAACATTAACTCAGCTAGTGAAAAATGGAAGTGACGTCACAAATGCCGCATTATGAAAGTAGCTATTTTTTAAATAGCTCAACTGCACAATTGCCAAGGCTTGGATCCCTCTCTTAAAGTCTTATAGAGGCCTTGTAACCAACTCCTGGCTAATCTGGGCTGATAGTTGCTGCTTTCCAACTGCCAAGCTGTCAGGGGATTGTTTCCTTTGTTAAAACTCACAGGGTGAGGTGGAGAACAACGTTCATATTTCTGTACTTTGCGCGTGCTCCTTGCTCCCTCTGGAACATTCCCTGTTATTTGCCACGTGGCAAATTCTCATTCTTATACACCACCATCTGCATCTCCAACTGAATCATCTCATCCTCAGTGCACTTGCTCCCTTTTTATTCTATTAATACAATGTTTGGTGCAGCCCCATGGTCATTATCATTTGTGCTCTAATTCTGCATTCATGTACATCTTTACTAATAAAAATAGAGAACATCGATCCAGAACTTGCTATGTACCAAGGGCAGTGCTAAGCATGTTGTTCATATTATTTTACCTAATTCTTGCAACAATATTTTTAGGCAGTGCTATCCACATTATCACCACTTGACAGAGGAGAAATTGACAGCTAGGTATGCACTTGCCAAGGGTCACACATATGGAAAGATCAGAGCCAGAATTTAAACCCAAGGAGTCAATGATCTCACTTATATGTGAATTGGAAATAAATGGAACTCATAGACACAGAGAGTAGAATGGTAGTTTGCCAGGGGCTGGGGCTGGAACTGGGGCTGGGACTGGGGCTGGGAAGATGTTGGTCAAAGGGTATCAAGTTGCAGTTATAAGATGAATAAGTTCTGGGGATCTAATGTACAGCATGGTGACTATGGTTAATAATAATATATTGTGTGCTTGAAATTTGCTAAGAGAGTAGATCTTAAGTGTTCCCACCAACCCTCACCCCACACAAAAGGTAACCGTGTGAGATTATGGATATGTTAAGTGGCTTGATTGTAGTGATCAATTCACAGTATGTACATATATCAAATCATCACATATATGCCTTCCATATATACTGTTTCCTCCTGTCCATTGCATCTCAATTGGGCTGGGAAAAATAAAACAAACCCAAGCAGTCTGGCTCTAGAGGTGCGATGCTTTCCTGCCATCCTGTCTGCTCCCAGGACTCTGTGCTCCCAGAACCCAAGGGGGGTTCAGGCCTTATCCATCTTTGCATTCACACCCCCTCACCTCTCTCATAAAGACCCTGGTCATCCATCCTTGGATTCACTCCTGCACCTCTTTCAAACATGGAGGGGCATAGAGAATTATGTAGTTGAGAAGCACCTGGCCCCTGTGTGCTTTGATGTTCACACAGTGAGGACTTCTCATTTTATGGTGTGGGCCAAGAGAATCAATCCCAATCTCTTTAGAGTGATTCTCCAGCTTCCTGTTTGGAGGACCAGCAAGAGAATGGGCCAGCAGGCCACTTTGTGTATCTTTCTGACAGGCTGTGTGTGAAATAGCTGGTCCTCACTAGCCTGAAAACCTAAGGGAGGAAGAGTGCCACATCCCAGCTGTGCCCCTGGTGCCCAGCTTGTAATGAAGCCTTAGAGAAGCTGCTTCCTGCTGGTGTTGCATGTCCACAGCCCATACTGAGAGAAGAGATTGTAGCAGACTGAAGGTTGCCAACGTGAAATCACAGGATGGGAAAGCAAGACATCCCTCACTGATTAAATGTAAGATAACAATAACAACAGTAATAATAGTAAAAAGTGGCTGGATGCTTCTATGCTTTATGTGCTGTGCCTAGGGCCTGCCATAGATCATTTGCTCTTCATAGCAACTCTGGGCTATCTCATATTGCTCCCATTTATAGATGAGAAAACTGAGGCTTAGAGATTAAGTAACTTGTCATTGCGCAACAGGTTAGTGAATGGTTGGTCTGATCTCAAATCTTATTTTTTAGAATAACTAGAAAATATCTTCCTTCATGCCTTTAGTCCATTTGGGCTGCTATAACAAATTACTGTAAATGGGATGGTTTATAAACAACAGAAATATATTTCTTACAGTTTTGAAGACTGGGAAGTTCAAAATCAAGACACTAGCAGATTTAGCATCTGGCGAGGACTCTTGGTTCATAGACAGTGCCTTCTCGCTGTGTTGTCACATGGTGGAAGGGGTGAGGAAACTCTCTGGGGTCTCTTTTATAAGGATGTTGACCCATTCATGAGGCTCCATCCTCATGCCTTAATCATCCCCAGAGGCCCCACCTCCTAATACCATCATCTTGGGAGTAAGGATGTTAATATATGAATTCTGGGGGACACAGACATTCAGAACACAGTACATTCCTTCTACAAGGCCTAACCCCGGGCCTGGTAGACACTGAGGCACACATATCTGTCCTTGAGAGAACTCCAGCCAAGGAACACAGTGGGGTAAGGCCCCTGGAAGGCTGCTGTCAGTGGACAGGTGCACAGGTTAGGACAGATCTGGGAGAGACAGAGGGCCCAGGAGCTACTGAAGTGATGCCTCCAGGTGTAAGGCCTGGGGGGCCACGTGGAGACAGGTGGCAGAGAGACTGGGAAGGAAGCAGAGCCAAAGCCTCCGTCTGGATGAGGCTCAAGAACGAACAGAGCAACTGGGCAAGAAGGATAGGCAGTGGCCACCCAAGAAGGATGGCAGAGTTCTTAATTTCATGAATGGGGCAGCCCTGAGATGGGAAGAAGCTGAAAGCAGAGGCTGGAAGTTGAGAATCAGGGCCCATCTATTTAGTTTGGACCACAGCACACTTTTGCTACTGTCTAGGTTGTTTTGCCTTTTAATGGAACCAACCTTGAATAAACAGATTTTGTGTACAAAAAAGTCTGGATATCCTCCCCCTTCCTTTTTTTTTTTGAGACAGAGTCTCGTTCTGTCGCCCAGGCTGGAGTGCAGTGGCTGGACCTCAGCTCACGGCAAGCTCCGCCTCCCGGGTTTATGCCATTCTCCTGCCTCAGCCTCCCGAGTAGCTGGGACTACAGACGCCCGCCACCAAGCCCCACTAGTTTTTTTTTTTTTTTTTTTTTTTTGTATTTTTTAGTTGAGACGGGGTTTCACCGTGTTAGCCAGGATGGTCTTGATCTCCTGACCTCGTGATCCGCCGGTCTCGGCCTCCCAAAGTGCTGGGATTACACCCTTGGATATCCCTTCTTTAGTAAGCCAGAAGATCAGTCCTGTTGGGCTCCTTCACATGGGACAGCAGTTGGCAGAAGGGTCCTTGCTCCCAACTCTCCCCTCCCCAGAGGGCAGAGTTTCTGCCTCCTGGGCTATGTTCAACCTGCACTGCGCTCCTCACCCAATGGGAGGGACTAATCAACCTGTTTGGGCTGTAGATACTTTAAATTGTAATTTCTGCCCTGAGGCATGGGGGTTTCTAAAGTCTTAATGGAGGGGAATGAAGATCATTGTAGGTGAGAAAATCCAGGGACATGTTCTGGGGATCTTGGCTGTGTCACCTACACAGATACTGAATTCCCCTAGAATGTGGGCAGGAGCAGAGGAGGTGACCCCAATCCCTCACTTAATGTGGGGTAGGTCATTCAGATTGATGTAGGTGGCAAGGATGGATCCAGGGTGAACCACCACATGCCATGTGCTTCGAGGGACATTTTTTTTTTCACGTAGATGAAAAAGCAAAGCCATTTCACAGTTTACATTCTACTCAAATACAAAAAGAAAAATAAATAGATTTGCTGGCAATCAGGAGTTTAATTGGCTAGTGGGTCACAGTGCGTATAAACACTACAATTGTTTTGTTCCTTTGGATTTTGGGTTAAAAACTGCAGTTTGCATATTTTAGGGACTTTTAGGGATTTTCCAAGGCCAAAGTTGTGTACAAGCCAATCATATTACAATCGTTCTCTCTTTATCACTCTTAAAAATCATTTAATAGAAACTTAGAGAGCAGACTTGGGAATATAATAAAATTTGGCTCCTTTAAATTGAACACATATTTTCTAAACCTCCAATAGATACTTTCCAGAAAAGAACGGCTGTAATATGGCATTTATTGTTACAAAATTAGGCGGACCAAGAGGTCACTTATAATATTTATGAGAAGTAGCTCCAATCACGAATGGTTTCATGCCACCGGTAATATTAGGTAACTTCTTTAGTCCTGACCCAAGTATCAATCACTTCTCTGCTCCATCACCCTAGTCCCCACCAGCTCTGTGAGACAAGTGAGGGAGGGTTCTAGGTATCCCCAGTTTGCAGCAGAGGATACTGAGATCTGATGAGGTGTTTTTCATGTGCACTCTATAAAACTGTGCCACTGCTTGGCATTGTGATGAGCTCCATTCTCTTGAGCTCATTGTATGGTTAGTTAATGAGCTGAGAAGTGGAAAAGTGTGCTGAATCAGGACAGGATGATGCTGGGGAGCAAAGCAGGGTGATGCAGTCCCGTGGCAGGTATGTGGGGTGAGCCAGCCCACACCTGCCATACCCTGATTCTCCACGTCTGAGTCCTTTCTCCAGGGCTACAGCTCACATTTGCGGTTGGCCTAAACAAAGTAAAACAGGTTAGAATGTGTCAGGTCCATAGCTTTACCTGAAGGGAGCTTACAGGAAGTTCCAAGGCAGGGAAGCCTTGTTTCCTTCTCCAAACTCATTCTCACAGTTGTATTGTCATAGGAGTTGATCTCTCAACTGTGCACTTCCTATGTGTGCAGACTCAACATTTCCTAAACTGAACTCTTTTGGAGACGGTGTTCACTTGAGCTTCCAGAATTGTCTCCCAGAAACCCTATGTCCAGAGGCCAGCCAGTTGTCTCCTCTAGACTCCTAGACAGCTGCCCTGGTCTTGCCAGCCCTAGACCATTCTTCATAGATGGATCAAGATGACGCCTTTGCCGTCTCTGCAACCGAAGCTCCTACTTCTCAATTACTTCAGACAAAAGTCCTAGAGTCAGCTGGTGATCCTCAGCCTCTGGAGACATCAGTGGTTCTGACACTTTTCTACACTAGTATCCCCACTGAGAGGTGAGCAGGCATAATGTGCCATTTTGGGTTTTTACCCTTCAGGGCTGGGCCTCAAGCATGATGTTGCTCTGAAGTTCAGTGTTTTATTTTTAAAATCCCATGTTACTGCAAAGCATATGCATGTTTGATTCAAAATGTAAATTTATTTCTATTTGCAATATTGGGAAACTAAGTAATTCAGATGCATTCTCCTTGGCAAAATATAAGAAACACTTGGCTGGGCACGGTGGCTCATGCCTGTAATCCCAGCACTTTGGGAGGCCAAGACAGGTGGATCACAAGGTCAGGAGTTTGAGACCAGCCTGGCCAACACGGTGAAGCCCCATCTCTACTATAAATACAAAAATTAGCTGGGCATGTTGGTGGGCGCCTGTAATCCCAGCTACTTGGAGGCTGAGTCAGGAGAATCATTTGAACCTGGGAGGCAGAGGTTGCAGTGAGCCGAGATCATGCCATTGCACTCCAGCCTGGGCGACACGGCGAGACTCCACCTCAAAAAAAAAAAAAAAAAAAAAAAAAAAAAAGAAACACTTTATGAAAGGTGTTGGAGGACTAACAAATCAGTGGAGAATAGAAAGCCAACACCCGGGGGAAGAAGTAGACAAGGAAGGCAAGCCAGAATTAGGGATGCTTTTCCTCTTCAGTTTCTGTCAATTCCAGAAGGGTTGGAGGGTGGAGGTGGTGAAGAGCCCGATCATGGCTGGGCACTCCTCCCACCCCAAGCTTGAGGTGAGCTCTGAAAGTCTGGGCCTTAGGGGTGAGGGCAAACTCAAAATGGGCCAGTTATTCCTGGGACTGAAACTCATCTTTGAATCATCTCAGTCCACGGTTGAAATAAAACTGTCTGCAGGTTGCTAGTGTGCTGGCCACCTGCCAGAAGTGGAAGCAAATAATAACTGAGAAAGCAGATTATTGTACAGTCTTTCATATACAATTATAGTCAGTCAATCAAAAACAACCAGGTGTACGCAGGCAGAAAACTATGAGATCTAAAAGAAGAAAGACATCACACAAAAGAGCAAGAGTCATACAGGGAACTTATGGAATGTGATCATAATATATTGACTAAAAATAACTATGCTAATATGCCTAAGAAAATAAAAAACAAAACCGAGAACAGAGTGTTTGAAGAAAGTCCCAAGGGGACATTCTGTGATTTAACAAATCCAGAAGAAAAACTAACTCAAAGGATGAGTTTAGCAATAAGTTAGATACAGTTCAAGCAAAAAAGGATTAAAAAATAGAGAAAAGAACATGGGAGACATATTGGTTATTTGAAAAAGATCTAACATACTTGTAATGGGACTCACACAATGAGGGGAGAGAGAGAGAGGAAAGAGAAAGAGGAGAGGGGAAGTGCCAGAGGGAGAGTGGGAGAGAAAGAATGCCTAGAATAAATGTAAGAATCACAAGTGACTACTTTGCTTGCATCTGTGTAAGTACTATTGGAAATTTTGGTGAAATGGATCATTTTTTGGAAAACAGAGTTTACCAAAATCAATTCGAACAGCAATGAAATGTTTAAACAGGCCCATCTCCACAGTAAACTAGATAAAATTATCAAGGAATATTTTGCATAAAAACATCAGGCCCAGATAGTCTTTCAGGGGAATTCAACCAAACTTGTAGAAACCAGAAATGCTCAAAATCTCTATGAAGAAAAATGGGAAATGTTCCTGAAAAATAGAAAATAGATTTGAAAAACAGATATCCTTGTATTTTTCTGTGATGTGTAAATGTCATAAAAATGACACTCCCTGTTTCTTTATGAATTTCATATAATCCCAACAAAAATACCAATAAGCTTTTGCCCTTGGACTTAGGCAAGTTGATACTGACATTTGTACTGGAAAATAAACACACTTGAATAACTAGGCAAGTACTGAAAGGGAAGAATTATAAGGGATTATTACTTCAGCAAACATTACAGCAAAGCCACAGAATGAAAACGCTGTGCCACTGGTGCATGCAGAGTAGCAGATTGGCGGGTCAGGTTGAAAACTGTAGACATTGGTCCAATTACACATGGACATTCAGAATATGATGATGGTGGCATGTCAAATTACTGGACAAAATTGAACCTCTTCATTAATGGTGCTGGGCCAGCAGGACAGTCATTAGGAAACAGATAAAATTATATCCATTCTTCATTCTATACATACGAGATAAACTCCAAAAGGTTCAGAGATAATGAGCGAAAAGATACAATAATAGAAAATAATGTGTGAAAAACTTCAAAACCTCAGCATAGGTTAAGACTTTCTAGCCATAACTTAATCTACAGGCGACAAAACAGTGAGGGATTAATTAATTTGACTTCTTAAAAAGAAAAATATGTTTATGGCAAATGACATCAAGAATACTCTTGAATCAATCTTTATAATATATATCACAGATAAGGAAACTAATATCCCTGATGTATAAAGGACATTTAAAATTGTGAAAAAAAATCTAAAAGTCCTATAAAATGGGCAAGATATATATATATATAAAAATTATAAATTGCTCAAATATATATAACATATATATGATATAAAACTATATATACATATAGTTGATGTAAAACTATATTTTTTAAAACATGAAAAGATGCTCAAACATCATGCATAATAAGAGAAATGTACATTATAACAATATCAATGCACAACTGCACAGATAGGCAAGATTTCAAAAGCTTGACAATAAATTGTTAGCAAGTCTCTAGTGAAGTGGGTACTCATACTTTACCGGTGGAAAAGCTAAGTGAACAACCCTTATGGAGGGGGATTTGGCAATATCTAAAAAAGAAAAAAATACGTATTTATCGTTTGATCCAGCAATCCTATTTCTAGAAATACACTCTAAAAACACACCTTTAACAGTACAAAAGTACATATGCACATATTGTTAAAAGCAGTGCTTATACTTGCAAAATACTGGAAATTACCTAAATGTCCAAATATAGAAGAGTAGCTAAAAAATGACACTTACACAAAAAGAACAGTACACAGTTGGATAAGAGAATAAAAATGATCTCTATGAATGACTTCATAGTGTTTTCTGAGAGATACTGTTAATTAAAATAGGCAAAGTGTCAAAGAGTACATATAGTATGCTACTTTTGTAAAGAAAGAGAGGGAAATTATAAAATATACGATATCTTCCACTTGTAACAAAACACTAGAAGGATAAACCAGAAGACAAGAAAATTGATTATTAAAAGATGTAGGATCAATGGTGTTGAAGGGCCAGAGTAGAGTTAATTTTCTGGGTATGTCATACAGTTTTGAGTTTGGGAAATATGTTAATATTGTGTATATTCCCAAATCACATTAAATTGACAATTTTAAGAAAAACTAAAACTGAATGCAAATAGAAATAAATGAATGTAACTCTCCTTTATAATCTCAGTGAAGGGGAACATCAATTGCAAGTAACTGGATGTAGTTTGATTACAAAACTGTATGCTTCAGAATACAACCTTTAATCAAATCTTGCGCTCTCAGTAGTAGGCTTATGTTTTGTATGACATGTTTATAGCAATTCTGAAACTATTTTAATGTAGATTAGAGCAAATGATTACAAGTGTTAATATTTTTGGAAGTCAGAGTTCTCATTATAAATTGCTCAAAATTGGCCAAGGGCAGATGAATATCAAGCATCTTTGGATCAGGAAACCCTGAGAAGATATGAAATATCTTATCTGTATTGTTCAACTTGTCATCTTATGACAAGAAACTATTCTAGATTAAAGAGGGCCAAAGACAAAAGATAAATGGAATATGGCATTGCAGACTGAATCCTGTGGTGGGGGAAAATATGCTATAAAGGATAATTGACAATATTAAAATATTAAATGTAGACTATTTAAAATTGTATATCTGTGATAAATTTCCTGAATTTTTAAACTTTATTTTAGTTATGTAAGAAAACATCCTCATTGAAAATATATACTGAGGTATTGATAAGTCGTGGGGCATAATGAATGCAAGTACTTTTAAACTGCTCATGAAAAAATACCTACAAAGACAAGGAAAAGAATGATAAAACTAATGTGGCAAAATGTTTAAAGTAAAAGGATACAATATTTCTCTGTACTAGTATGCAACTTTTTAGTATGTTTGAAATTATTTTTAAAGTTAAAAAGTTACAGACAGTAAGTAAATTTCTCTTCAACAATAACATAGAAGTCAGGAGAGGTTGCTGCAAATGTGTTCATTTTTACGGCTGAATAGTATTCCATGGTCACTCATAAGTGGGAACTAAGTTGTGAGGATGAAAAGGCATAGGAATGATACAATGGATTTTGGGGACTTGGGGGGAAGGGTGGCGGGGGGTGGTGATGGATAAAAGGCTACAAATTGGGTACAGTGTATACTGCTCGGGTGATGGGCGCACCAAAATCTCACAAATCACCACTAAAAAACTTACTCATATTACCAAAAACCACCTGTTCCCCAGAAACCTATGGGGAAAAAAAAAGATGTCAGGAGATGGTAAATGTCCTTAAATTGTGCAAAGGTCTCTCGCACTGTCTGGTAAGTGGTGAGGTGCAAATTACTATGAGACTTTTACCAAGTCAGGAATACCTGCTACAATCTCTAGGGTAACCACTAAAAAGATAGAAAAGAATATCTAATTACAAAAATAGTAGAGGTGAAAATGGGATAAAAACCACTCCATCAATTCAAAATAAGGCAAGAAGAAAAACTGAAAGTAAGACAGAGCAGGTGGAAATCGTAATATAAAGCAAATAGTAAGATGGCAGATGTAAAATCAATCATATCAGTAAACACACTAATTATAAAGACTCTAAATCTTTAAAATGTCTGTCTATGCTTAGATGAAACCTAACTATATGCTGCTTTCTTCCAAGATTGCAAATAAGAAGATGAAAAAAGCTGCAGTCTTGTTGAATACTTGGAAATGGATTGTAGATTCAAATTAGGTAATTTGAGGAGATGTTCATAAAGAAAACATTGATAGCTACTGATGTAGTTAATATGCCATACCCATTTGGTTCATTACAATAAAAGACAATTCTATATTAGAAAATCAGTGATTCACCATATTAACGCAAGAAAGGAGGAATTGTATATTATCATTTTTATCACTGGAGAAAAAATTTTGATAAAATTCAATAATTGTTTATGATAAAAATCCTAGAAACTAGAGAAAAAATGAAACTTTATTTGATAAAAGAAGCTTACAAAAATTTTACAGCAACCATCATAGTTACTGGTGAAATGTTCAAAGTTTTCCCTTGGGTACTGGGAGGGAGACAAGGCTGCCTTCTAGCACTAAACTTCTCAACATTTTACTGGGGCCTCTAACAACTGTAGCAAGGCAAGTAAAAGAAACGATAGGTGCATGCACTGAAAAGGAAGAAACAAAGCAATTCTCATTCTGAGATAACACAATTATGGATATAGAAAATCTAGAGGAATCTTCAGGTAAATTATGAGAATTAATAAGTGAATTTAGGAATATTTGCTTCACATCACTGGATAGAAGTCAATATAAGCAAATCAACTACAAAAAGACAAATTAAAATTTAGATAACCTACATAACACCATAAACATACCACTTTCCCAGGAAAAAAATCTAATCGGTGATATGAATGTCTCTACACAGAAAACTATAAAATGTGATTGCTATTAACTAATGCATACTAAACAAAATAGGCATGATTTATATTTATGCATTGGATTATTTTAAAGATTGAAATGTTGGAATATTTTGAAGTTATCCACAAGTTGATATGCAGATTCAATATCTCAGTAGGTCTTTTCGGGGTATAAACTGACAAAACGATTTTATAATTTGAATAGAAATACACAAGGCCTAGAGCTGTCAAGAGAATATTAAAAAGAGCCAGTGCATCAGGAGGACATACTCCATAAACATGCAGATTTATGACATACAGTTGTAGTAGTTTCAGCACTATTGCATTCCTGAAAGTAGAGCAGGAAAGACAAAATGCACACACATAAGAATGTGTGTGTGTGCTTTGCTTTGCAGATGCTTTTTGTTGTATATAACAAAAGTGAGCCTAAAGAACAGTGAAGAAAACCGTGTGTGTGTGTTTTTTTAAAACAAAAAACTAGATTCAATTTTATATCCACATGGAAAATAAAGAAATTCCCTTCTTACCTTAGATGAAAATAAATTCCAGGTGGACTGCAGGTCTATATGAATAGTTAAAACATAAAGGCTTCTAGAAGGCAATATAGCAAAGTATCTTCATGTTCTTTGGGCAAGGAAAAATTTGTTGATAAATACATTTTGCTAAATATAAATGATAAAAAAATTGAGTACATTAAAATTAAGAGTGTCTGTGTACCAAATGACATTTATAAGTAAGTGAAGAGGTACAATAAATGGTTTATATTCAAAATATATGAAGTATATCTGCAAATTAATAAGGAAGACACATAAATAGAAAACTAGAGAATAGACAAGCACACATGTTACATAAAAGGATATTCAAATAAGCACATGATATAAATCCTTTATAATTTATCAAAATATTAATAATTAAAGTACGATGTTGAATCCATTCACAAAACCAGAATACCAAGCTAAAGAACCTGAAATAAAACTAAGCATTGATGGACATGTGGAGCAACTGGAACTCTCCTGCAAGGCTGGTGGGAGTGTAAATTAGCAGGACCACACTGGAAAATTGCTTGGAAGCATCTACTTAAACGGGGTATTTGTATATCCTACGGGCCAGCAGTTCCACTGCAAGGTATATAAGCGCAGAGATGTGTGCATATGTTCAACAAAAGACATGGAGGGAATGTTTACAGTCAAAAATTGGAAACAAGCCATCTTCATATGGAGGATTAATAAGTAACTTCTGGTCTACTTGTAAGGTTGAAGCACATGGTTGAACCTCATATGATGCTGAGAAAAGAAGCCAGACATCAAAGAAAACATATTGATTCATTTTGTAGAAAGCTCAAAAAGCAGTAAGGCAATGTGTGGTGCTGGAAGTCAGGAGGGTGGTTCTCTTTGGGAACATGGAGCTAATGACAGGGAGGGGCTGTGAAGAGGCCTTTTGGGGTGCTGCTGATAGTCTAGAAAGGCTATTGTTTTCTGTTACATGTTATATTGCAGTAAAGAAGAAAAAGATGCCTTTCTTCAAAATATTTAAATAAAATTAATAGGCTAAAAAGAAAGGTCCATATTTAGGGGCCTAAAAGCGGCAAGGGATTTCATGCGGTTTGAAATTTCCCTGGGAACTTTCATATTCCTCTGGCCATTCCTTGGATGACTCAGTCATGCAATGTTCACGCAACACAGTGCAACTTGCTAACGTCTACCACCGGAGTGGTGGAGCCATGGGGCTGCCCATAAGAGCCTGTGTCTGGTTCATGGTTAGTGAAGCATGAAGCGTGATGGGAGATCTACGCCATAGAGTTGTAACAAGCTGAAGTCTACTAGAGAATCACGAGTTCACAGGGCGTTTCTGGAATTAGAATCCTTCTTAGACTCCCTAGAATTCAATAAACCTGAAAGAGTAGCCTCAGCAAAGACATGTTGTGTTATCAGGTGGATTGAGCAGGAAATGGATTAGGGAGCCAAAGAGCGGACAAACTCAGCAGCAGTCACAATACCAGCTGTGTGAGCACCGCTGGTCAGCCACAGGGTGCTAAAACATCCAGGGTTCTTGCAGGAGAGCTGGAGGGAGGGAGTTGATGGTCAGGCCACATCCTCCGTGGGAGATTCATGGCCTTAGAGAGACACCACCTTTCCGCCTCTGCTCCAACTTCAGCCACTCTGCACCCACCCACTATGCAGAAATGACACATTCATTATGTTCTCAGACTAGCAATGCTCGCACATCTTTGTACACAATTGCCGGGAATGCTTCCTCATTCAGTTTATAAGACTCAGCAAATGTCTATTTCAATGCAAGCGTCCCTATTCTTCTCTTCCTGGTAGAATGAGGCTCCTACATTCTCTAGGAAAGGATGAACTAGCTAGTGAATGTTCTGGAGTCTAGAAATAAGCCTTGTTAATTTTTATTTGCTCTCAAAGTAGGAGGTGTTCAATGCATGTGTTTGATAAAAGATTATGAATAAGAAATAAAATAGAAGCATATTCAAAGTTAAGTGTTTCTTGTTAGATTTATAATTTTTAAAGTCACACATCACTATTCATGCATAAACATTACTTATAATTTTAAAATCTCTGCCCGAATCATTAGCTATTTTATCACAACGCAGTTTCTAAAGTAATTAAATGGGGAAATTTTATATTTTTATTTGAAACATTGAACTGAATTCTTCATAAAATAGACATTTCAATTGTTTTCTTTTAGAGAAAAGTAGAAATGAAAGTTTAAGTGCAGGATTTTTAAACAACTGAAAGGTTGGCACAGGCTAAAAATGATGCCAATTTATTTTACTTTAACAACATTAGATTAGGTGACTTAATAACTGCAAGGTTTTGTAACACAGATAGAAATTTAGCACTGTGAAATAAACTGTTCAGGTGAACGTGAACTCCACAGCCTTAATTTGATATTGAAAGAGGATGTGTTCCGTGAGGCTTCAAGACTGTATGCCGCATCTTAGGTCTCTGAGCTGAACTTCACATAAATGAATCTGAGGCCATGAGCAGTGGCTCATGCCTGTAATCCTAGCACTTTGGGAGGCCAAGGTGGGTGGATCACTTGAGGCCAGGAGTTCGAGATCAGTCTGGACAACATAGTGAGACAGTGTGTCTTAAAAAAAAAAAAAAAAGAAAAAATCAGCAGGCCATGGTGGTGTGTGCCTGTAGTTCCAGCTACTCACGAGGCTGAGGTGGGAGAATCACCTGAGCCCAGGAAACAGAGACTGCAGTGAGCCATGATCATGCCACTGCACTCCAGCCTGGGCCATAGAGTGAGAACCCAGATCAAAATAAAAAACAAAAACAAAAGAATCTGAGTCTGTGTGTGCAATTGGAGGTGATATGTGGGAGTAGCCAGTAGATTCCAGAAAAGAAAATACTGATTTTTCTTAAAGATTTGTTTTGGTTTTAATTCAATTTTTAGAACACATTTTAAAGATGCAAAATTTTTGTTCGTTTTAAAAATTACTTATCAATAGTCTTATCTTTCAGGGGAAAGGGGAGGAATTTATCTATTTATAGCAAATTGTGTTAGGTTTTAAAATTCTGTTATTCCAGAGGGTAAATGTGTATCAAAAGCACTGGAGTCATGAGGACCTAGGTTTGATATGCCACGCGCTCAGCATGATTTTTCACTCTGGGTCTCCATTGCTTCATCCTGGCAGTGGAGCTGGCAGTGTTCACAGGGCAGAGTGCTGGGGGAGGGAGCCAGAGCTCCTGACGGCTGCCGGTGGGCTCCCAGGGATCTAGGCTCCCTCCCTCCTCCAACCAGAGGTGTGAGCAAGAGGCAGAGAAAAGTCCTACAGCCCCTTCCCCTGGAAGACCCCTTCAGGGTCTCGACTGTGGGCCCATGTAGGAGAGGCTGGGCTTCCTTCTACTGCCTTCTCCCCTTCTGCGTGGGGAGACAAGAGGGAGACAGCACACCCTGATCCCCCGGGCACGCCGGTTAAGGAGCGGCCTCTGACTGAGGCTGTCCACAGAGGCAACAGTCGTGGCCCGTGGGTGTCATGGGCTCATCAATTTGACTTGCTGCTACACTTCCTCTAGGGGCGTGACCAAGATCAGAAAGATGGATACTCGCTCCACCCACCAAACGCCCCTGCAGGCAGCAGAGCAGAAACTCCTTCCTTTGAGGGCTCTGTGGAGTGGTGTGGCCCATTGGTGAAGCTCGGGGGGCAACCTGCTTGTGTTTAGCCCTGGTCCTGCCTCATCAGAGGCAGGTATGACCCAGGTAAAGACCAGCACTTGGGCGTCTCAGAGATGCTGGCGTCGGAGGTTGCTGGGGTTGTCTGGAGTGTGTATGAGTGAATGCACGCAAGCCCGCAGCCCTGAGCCTTAGTCATGGGCAGCGCGCAGTCCACGGGGAGCATGAAGATGAGGGAATCCCTGCCCTAGCCCTCAGTAAGGGCACAGGTGAGGCCCTCAGTTCACGTCAGTAGCTATTGCTGTTATCAATACCTGTGCATTTTAATGGATGTAAAACGTGTGCTGAATTTTAAAATGGTAGGTGCACAATATTATTTTTATAATTGCTTCAGAATATTTACTAGGGTTAACACCTATTAAATAGTTGGCGAGAATGTATCTCACCAAAATTTGAATTAAATACCTATATTTGGCAGGGCGTGGTGGCTCATGCCTGTAATCCCAGCACTTTGGGAGGCTGAGGCGGGCGGATCACGAAGTCAGGAGATCCAGACCATCCTGGCTAACACAGTGAAATCCTGTCTCTACTAAAAATACAAAAAATTAGCTGGGCGTGGTGGCGGGCGCCTGTAGTCCCAGCTACTTGGGAGGCTGAGGCAGGAGAATGACGTGAACCAGGGAGGCAGAGCTTGCAGTGAGCCAAGATAGTGCCACTGCACTCCAGCCTGGGCGACAGAGTGACATTCCATCTCAAAAAAAAAAAAACACCAAAAAAACCCCACAAAAAAACCAAAAACCAAAACAAAACAAAAAACCACACCCCAAAACCCAATATTTATATGTAGCAGAATTAGGTAATTTTTTTTTTTTTTGAGATGGAGTCTCCCTCTGTTGCCCAGGCTGGAGTGCTATGGAGCAATCTGGGCTCACTGCGACCTCTGCCTCCTGGGTTCAAGCGATTGTCCTTCCTCAGCCTCCCAGTTAGCTGGGTCTACAGGCATGCACCACCACACCCGACTAATTTTTGTATTTTTAGTGGAGATGGGATTTCACCATGTTGGCCAAGCTGATCTCAAACACCTGACCTCAGGTGATCCACCTGCCTCAGCTTCCCAAAGTCCTGGGATTACAGGCATGAGCCACTGTGCCCAGCCAGAAGTAGGTAATTTTATTCATAAGAGACACACTTGTTAGGTCCGGAGGAGGCTCTGAGTTATTGGAGGTAGCACAGTGACTTGTCTAGAGTCTGAGGACTGCAGGGTCCATGCTCAAGGAGTGTCAGGCATGGGGCACAGAGCTGAGCCTGGGCACAGAGACCATGAGCAAAAGAGCAGCCAGTGGCCGCTGAGGTGGGTCTGGCCAGCCCATGGAGCCACAGGAGATGGGATGAGCCAGGTGGGGTTTCTAAAATTTGTGTTTAATGTTGCTTGCTTAATTTCTACCAGGGAAAAGAGGAATTGCAAGCCAGTTATTTATCACTTTCTTCCTCTTTTTAAAAAATATGTAGCTTAAAAATTACTCTAGTAGTAACTCATAAATAACTCATAAATAAGGACCTTTTTGGTGAACCTTCTTCTAGTATCTCTGCTATGAATGTTTTGGAATAGTTATTTATATATCTGCATAGTTTTATTCTACATATATCTACAGATGTGAACCACATAGTTAAAATTGTGTAAAACACATTTATATACGTTTTATCACATATATACTCTATATTCTAATTTTCTACAAATACGTGGTATTATTCATTTTTCATATTATTATAAAATATTTGCTAGAATATATTTTCCCTGCCATGTAACAGCAGCACATTGTTACATGTACTACAATGGGTTGAACCTCTCCTCTTGTGTGGAACATTTATGCTTTTTCAATCATTCTCTATTATGCATGTAAATCTTTTCTTTTTCTTTTCTCAGGAAGTATCCTAGGATAGAAGCTTACCGACGCTGTGATGGGAATCAAGTTGTGAATGTTACGAAGGTTGTCACAGCTTGCAGCTTCAAGCTTCTTCAGAATACAGGTGGGCTTGGCCCTGCTGCTGGCCACTGGCACCACAGGCAAGGATCTGGCCTGGAGGGTTCCCAGCCCAGGCTTCATATAAGGGACAGGTCCAGGGAGGCTGGCGCCCTGCTGTGAATGTCACCACCACAGTCATATTCACTGTGATCAATAACACATGAGCCCATGGCACGCAGCCCCGGCAGCCCTCGAGTGGTATGCCCCAACTCCACCCTGCGCCAGCTCACTACCTGCTTCCATGGGCTCTGCCTCACCTAGCCTGCATCTGTGTGAGCCAGGAGAGCCAGAACTCGTTTGTGCTTCCTCCTCTCCTCAAGGACATGTTCATTGCAGCATTATTCACAATAGCAAAGATATGGAATCAACCTAAATGCCCATCAATGATAGACTGGATAAAGAAAATGTGGTACATATACACCATGGAATACTATGCAGCCGTAAAAAAGGAATGAGATAATGTCCTTTACAGGAACATGGATGGAACTGGAGGCCTTCAAGGGCCTGCTGCCCACAGACCTGGTTCCTGGTGCTGGGGAAGGTCCTTGCTAAGCGCTGCGTGTCCTCCTATGTGCTTGGCAGCCCAGCACTGGCTCTAGGGAGCATCCTTCCCTGGCCTGGGGCCCACCCCAACACTCCTGTACCTGAGAGCTTAGATGCAGCCCCTGAGGTCAGGCCAGTGTTCTCCTCATACCCTCTCTTTTGTCATAGACCTGGACCTGCCTCAGATCTGCCTCCTCCCTGTCCTTAAATCAGGAGGTCCCAGGTGCTCAGGGCACATCTCCGGCTTCCACCGCTGCAGACCCTGCCCCATTCCCATCTCTGATACCTGCTGAACTTCCTCCAAGCAGAGCCAGTTTCCACTGTAACATGAGGCGGCGCCCTGCAGAGGGCGCTCGGAAGTGGAGTACCCTTTAGAGACACGCTGAATTGGCAGAATGACAGGGAGGGAGATCGCTTCCTTGCAAAGTGAAACAAGGATTTTTATTTCGTCTTGGCTATACATAAAGTCAAAGCTGTTCTTGAATAAATAAGTGTTTCCCTGAGGTATATAGTCTTATAATCATCATTCTAAGTAATTTTATATTAGGTTCTTAAGTTGCTTTTACTACAGATTCTTCTACATTAACCATAATGTTGTGCATATACATTTTCCACATTTTGCTTGTCTTAGAATAGAGCCCCAGAAGATGCTTAAATTGTGGCATCCCTCAGAGTTATTGCCCAATTGCTTTCAGGGTGGTTGGTGCCAATTTACCCTGCCATCCACTCTGCAATGTATGAAGTGCCACTTCCACCATAGCCTTGTCAGCTGCGAGTATTCCATTTTTAGAGTGTTTTGTTAATTTAGTCAGTAAACTAAGTATAAATCATTGATTACTAAATTTAAAGAAAGGCTTTTATGAAACGAAAATTTTGAAGTCTAGTTATTGGCCACCTATCAAAGGAACCTGTTATATACTTACATTTTCTACAAATAATCTTGAGATGTTATTTTTATTTTGTACCCTTTAATTACTACATCAAATTATATCGTGGTTGTCAGCATATTTGACACAAAACACGTTTTAAAATTTGGTGATTTGCTTACGAAGTTTTGAGGAAAAAAGCCACTTTAGCTTAAAATATAAATGGAAACGTGGCATGTCGAACTGTGATGAACAATGAATTTCCCATGAACAGCTTGAAATAGTATCAAAAACTTGATCTCATTTTCAAGGCAACTGCATGGGCTTTCTGGAATTGATTTAGCAGTTCTTTGAAATGTTTAGCCCTTACATTGAGAACATACATAAATACCCACGTCAGAAATGTCATGGCTAGAACAAAGAAATCAAGGTGCAAAAATAGTGTTCTTGGAGAAGTCCTTCAATGCAAACATTACCACATTTGCTTCAATATTTATTTTTGCTCAAAAAACCTCTTTTGAGGGAGATGTGGGGAACTCAGACTCCATTGCATTTGGCAGTTGTTTGCTGTGTTTCACAGGGCTATGTTTTAGGAACAATTCTGTGTTGTGCCTTCTCTTGGAAATGAGCATTCCTCTGAAAACAGAGCAAGACTTCCCCTTTAAAGTATTTTATCTGGTACATATTTTTCTTTCCTGAACCCAAGTGCTCCTCTTTTTCAAACATTTATTTTAAGTTCATAAGTGCAAGTGCGGGGTTGTTACATGGGTAAACGTGTGTCATGAGAGTTTGTTGTACAGTTTATTTCTTCACCCTGGTATTAAGCCTAGTACCCATTAGTTATTTTTCCTGATCTTTTCTGTGCTCCCACCCCCTAACCTCCAAAGGGTCTCAGTGTGTGTTGTTCCCCTCTATGTGTCTATGTGTTCTCATCATTTAGCTCCCACTTAAAAGTGAGAACATGTGGTATATGTTTTTCTGTTTCTGTGTTAGTTTGCTAAAGATAACAGCCTCCAGCTCCATTCATGTTCCTATCTCGTTCTTTTTAATGGCTGCATAGTATTCCATGGTGTATATATTACATTTTCTTTATCCAGTCTATCATTGATGGGATTTAGGTTGATTCCATGTCTTTGCTATTGTGAATAGTGCCGCAATGAACATATCCGTGCATGTGTCTTTATAATAGAATGATTTGTATTTCTTTGGGTATATATCTAGTAATGGGATTGCTGGGTCAAATGGTATTTCTCTCTTTAGGTCTTTGTGGAATCGCCACACTGTCTTCCACAATGGTTGAACTAATTTGCACTCCCACCAACAGTGGATAAGTGTTTCTTTTTCTCCATAACCTTGCCAGCATCTGTTATTTTTTGACTCTTTAAATAATAGCCATTCCGACTGGTGTAAGATGTTATCTCACTGTGGTTTGATTTGCATTTCCCTAATTATCAGTAATATTGAGTTTTTCTTCTTGTGATTGTTTGCCACATGTATGTCTTCTTTTGAAAAGTGTCTGTTCATGTCCTTTGCCTACTTTTTTTTAAATGAGATTGTATGTTTTTGCTTGTAAATTTGTTAAGTTCCTTATAGATGTTAAATATTAGACCTTTGTTGGATGCATAGTTTGCAAAAATGTTCTCCCATTTTATAGGTTGTCTGTTTACTTTGTTGATAGTTTATTTTGCTGTGCAGAAGCTTTTTAGTTTAATTAGATCCCGTGTGTCAATTTTCGCTTTGGTTGCAATTGCTTTTGGGGTCTTCATCATGAACTATTTGACTGTGCCTATGTCCTGAATGGTATTACCTAGGTTGTCTTCCAGAGTTTGTTTGTTTGTTTGTGTTTTGAGACAGGGTCTCGCTCTGTTGCCCAAGCTGAGTGCTGTGGCATGATCACAGCTCACTGCAGCCTCAACTTCCTGGGCTCAAGCAATTCTCCTGCCTCAGACTCCTGAGTAACTGGGAATTACAGGCGTGCACCACCACACCAGAATAATTTTTCATTATTTGTAGAGACAAGGTTGCACTCTGTTGCCCAGACTGATCTCAAACTCCTGGGCTCAAGTGATCTTCCTGCCTTGGTCTCCCAAAGTGTTGGTATGACAGCCCGGCCTCTTCCAGAGATTTTATAATCTTAGAGAACTAGTGTTTGACAGAACGTATGTGACAGGGAAAAGCATAACAATGAGCAGTGAGTGACCTTTGCTCCGTGACCTTGGCAGGACTGCCCTCACCTCTCACCTCATGGGCTCTAGGACCATCCCTCGTCCCCTCTGAGGATGGATGCAGGGCTCTCTTCCATCAGTGTCTCCTGTGCAATAAAAGGTGTGAATGCCTCACTCCTAGAACGGAAGGAAGGAGCTGGGCGAGGCTCAGGGGATGGTGCTGACACCTTGTGAGTCACTGCATCTCTCAGACCCTCAGCTTCTGTGTTTGAAAGTGTGGGAACTGGCCAGGCGTGGTGGCTCATGCCTGTAATCTCAGGACTTTGGGAGGCTGAGGCGGGTGGATCATCTGAAATCGGGAGTTCGAGACCAGCCTGACCAACATGGAGAAACCATCTCTACTAAAAATACAAAATTAGCAGGGTGTGGTGGTGCATGCCTGTAATCCCCGCTACCTGGGAGGCCGAGGAAGGAGAATCCCTTGAACCCGGCAGGTGGAGGTTTTAATTTATTCATTTATTCCACAAGCAATGACAAATCTTCTGTTTTGTAAAAGGCATTCTGATATATATGTTGGCACATGACTTACTAAGATGTAGTTCTTTTTCCAAAAAGCTTATGGTCCTATGTGGGGAGGAGCCAAACACATTTTGGCAGAACATGGCAAGTTCTATAAGAAATGCATAAATATATTCGAGCAGTGTTGGGAGGAAAAGCATCTGATTCTGCCACAAATGTTTCAGAGCTTCCACCCTGAAGTGTTTGCATCCGAGGTGAGTTGCAAAACATGGATAGAATGGTCAACAAGTTGGAAATATTATAATAGGCTAGTGTGTCCTCTTTTTGGACATTTAGGCTTTGTGTAGATTTTTGTTATTATAAATGATGCATATTATATCTATCTATATCTATATAATCTATATTTATATTTATATCTATAAGTAGGGAATGGTATAGACAGAAACAGAAACCTTGAAAATATGGAATATTCTGGCTACTGCCAGAGTTGGAGGTGTGGAATATGAGGCTGAGTAGCAGGCAGGCAGATGGTAAAGAACTTAGAATACTGGAGACCTGGGGTCCTCCCACTTTGCTGCACATTAGAATAACCTGGGTCGATTTTATACCCACACCCCCAGCTGCCAGGTCACACCCATAATTAGGGATTTTGATCTGGTGAGTGGACTCTCTAGTGTTTATTTTACAAGGATCTCTTTGCAGCAGAGAAAGGAACTAAATTAAAGAGATTCTAGAAGCAAGAATGATGGACGCAGGAGTCAGTGAAAAGGTATGGCCATATGGGTTTCAAGTGATGGAAACTAAGAAGGTGCCATTAACAGAAATTGATGAGGAATTTCATGAAGGTGAGAGGGAAGCCAAAGGGTCACAAGGTGGGTTCCAACCTTGTGGTTAGACATACTTTGAAATTTCCCTCTTTTTTTTTTGAGACAGAGTCTCACTCTGTCACCCAGTCTGGAGTACAGTGGCATGATCTTGGCTCACTGCAGCCTCCACCTCCTGGGTTCACATGATTCTCCTGCCTCAGCCTGCCAAGTAGTTGGGATTAGAGGCACGTGCCACCACATCCACCTAATTTTGTGTTTTTAGTAGAGACGGGGTTTCACCATGTTGGCCAGGCTGGTCTCAACCTCCTGACCTCAAGTGATCCACCCACCTCGGCTTCCCAAAGTGCTGGGATTACAGGCATGAGGCACCATGCCTGACCAAAATTTCTCCTTTTGAGCCCTTTTGGAGAGAGAGAGAGAGAGAGAGAGAGAGAGAGAGAGCGAGCGAGCATGTGTGTGTGTGCCTAATATGGAAGCCTGCTGGTGAGAGCCATATCCATTTTAAACTGAGTTCTCTATTTAGCTGTTAAATTCCATATGCCTGCCAAGATCCATACGATAACCAGCCCCTCCAGCATCTGCTTTTCTTTTTTATTAAGGCCCTGAGGAGCATACACAATTCCTGGCGTAAGTCAGCATTTTGCCAGAGTGCCAGAAAGGATTCTCGCATTCCACAGAGACTCCACCAGAAATCTGCTCATTTCCCCTTTGTCCCCCGCTCACAGACCCCAACCTTCCATGTTTCCTGCCTCTTGCACTACCATGTGGTCCTCACCACCCCACAGGGCTCTGGGCAACAGAGATGGGCCACATAAATCATGTTTTTACTGTGACTCCCCATAGGACTCTTTGGCTTTTACTTCCTGCAAACTCTCTTTCCTGATCACTTAATTGACATTCTTAGAAAATTGTGGTGATGATCTAAATGCAGAAATGTTGTAAAAATTTCAGATTTTGTTCGTAGTTACTTTAATTTTCCTTTGCAGAATGTCTCCTCTTCCTAACATAGTGTAAATATAGGAATTATTGCAATTCCTATTTACTTGCGTAATCCTGAACATTATATCCCTGAAGGACCTCAGGTATTATTGACTCCTTTATCTTAGAGATGAAGAGACCTGGGCCTGGAGCAGTTGTGGCTTGCCCAGGTGCTCACATTTTTACTAGGTGAAAGAGGTTCTTAACACCCAGGTCTTCTCACCACCATCTCGTGCTTTCCACAATCCCAGCAGCTCTGTGTTCAATTTGAGGGTACACACCTTCTATGTTCTGTAAAGCAGTTTGCTCACTGGAAGATCCAACATTTGGCCACTGAATTCCTGGGTAGCCAAGAATTTCCCTTTATACTTGCTGGAGATGGTGGCAAGGCCATGTCACCTAGTGTGAATATAGGAAGGGCTTAGGTGCCCTCACCAATGTTTGTGCCTTATAAACCCATGCAATTGACTTCTTCAGGCTTCAGGCTTCTGAGGCTCCATGGTTACCTTTGGGGGTGTCTTGAAGTAAAGGGGGCAGATCTGTGACTGCTTCAAAAGGAATCATGGTTTTTCTCTGAGAAAATGAGGCCTACTTGGTTACCAAAGAAAGAACTGGAGGCAGCAGAAACCAGAGAAGAGAGGTAGTCAACATTGTTCACAATGGAAAGCGGTTATCAATGCTTAGCACCCAGGATTTGACCAGCAAGCCATGTGTGCATGTGTGCTTGTGCCTGTGTGCCTGGTTTAAGAGAAATTCTAAAGCCCTAAGGGAGAAATAACTTTTGCTATTCTGATGAATTAAGTAATTCACTAATTAGTTAATTCAGGATGCTTTGAAATGAAACTGCCCCAGGTAATTTTTCACATATGTCTGAATCTATTTTATACTTTCTTTGAAGAGTGCTAGTTTGTGGTGCCTCACGGCCACCAGGCATAGTGACATTTTCTTTCATAGACTTAAAAGGTAGAGGGTGCATGATGAAATAATGAGCAAAAAAGTGCTCAAGTTAGTTGTTTCTTATGTAGATACACTGGATAAATGGCAGGAAGACTCCTAATTGTAAGTATCATTTGCCTGATGCTACCCAGGTGTGCAAATGTGTATATATCACACAGTTCACACAAACACACAGAGACACTCACACAAATATACATACTGTTTTGCATATACTTACACATTCACACATGCACACTCATTCACACACATTCACATTCACAAATTTGCCCTCTCACACATATACATATACAAATCTAACACACACTTACTTATACACTCACATTCACAGGTATAAACTCAGTCTCACACACACACAAACTCAAACACATACACATACCAACACACACATTTGCTCAGAACATACATATGCACACAATGCACTCACAAAAATACATGTATACATATTGCACATTTAGGCACACTCACACATATGTGCATGACATGCACACATACACACACACTCAGTACACTCCTATATACTCACACAACACAAATAATCATAAAAACATACTCATACACATTCTCGCACATTCTCTCTCTCGCTCTCATACACACACACACACACACACACACACACACACACACACACGACACAGTGACTGTCAAAAGTCAGGCTGAGACCAGGCATCCTATTTCCACCATTATGAGTTTTTCAACTACATGTGTTTTTTTTTTTTTGTATTTTGTCAGCTCAGCTCTTTTAGAAGTAATTATCAAGTGACAGTTTTCATCAGATGTTTCTATTTCAAACTCTATCTTTCCAAGGACCTTGCAGTCATATGTTTGCAATAAAACAGAAAATTGATTTCATGGGGAAAGCAAACACTGAAAATTCAAAATGAACCAAAGTTGAATGTATCATGGACATCACTGAGTGACGGTTGGGCAGAAATTTTCAGAGTCTATCTTGGGGAGAGGAGCCAGAGCCCTGTTCTTTGAATTCCTAAGCCAAGATCCGTGAACCTTTACCAGCTGAGTGACTGGGAGCAAGTCCCTTAATTTCACCAAATCTCCACTTACTCATTTGTAATATGGATTTCGTAGTACTTGCCATCATCAGTTTTAGGAATGTTGTAGGAGTCAAGGATATAATGCATGTTCAGGGAGTTTGTCAATAGCAAAGTGCTACTGTTGAGAGGAGAGAGATCTCAAGCTGAATTATTCAAGAGCAAATCTCCATGCCTACTGTTAAAAATCTGTAGTCTCTCATCATTCAATTTATCATCACATATTTAATGTACTTACAGTTCTGAAATTGTTACATAAAACAGTCTTCTGAGCAGTGCCTTAAGTGTGCTCACTGTAAAGCTCAGAACACTCCAGAATCCCCAGTGAGTGTCCACTTGTGTTTTTAAAATTTTATCTTTTAATTGACAAATAATAATTGTCCATGTTCATGGGCTACAGTGAGGTTTTGATACATACATTGTATAGTGATCAGGTCAGAGTACTTAGTATATCCATCATCTGAAACATTTATTATTTCTTTGTTTTGGAAACTTTCCATAGCCTCCTTTTAGCTATTTGTAACACTGTAAAATACTATTGCTAACCATAGTCATCCTACAGGGCTACAGAGCACTAGCACTTATTCCACCTACCTAGTTGCAATTTTGTATCCATCACCAAATCTCTCCCTATCCCTCCTTTCCTTGTACCCTTCCCAGCTTCTAGTATCCTGTGTTCTTTCTTTATTTCCATAAGATCATTTTTTTTTAGCTTCCACATAAGAGTGAGAGCACATGGTGTTTAAATTTCTGTTCCTGGCTTATTTCACTTAACATAATGGCTTCCAGTTCCATCCAGGTTGCTGTGAATAACAATAATTCTTTCTTTTTTTTATAGCTGAATAGTATTCCCTTGTGATATATACCATATTTTAAAAATCAATTTATCTGTTGTTGGACACAAAAGTTGATTCAATATCTTGGCTATTGCAAATAGTGCTGCAATAAATGCAGGGGTGCAGATGTCTTTTTCATACCATGATTTTCTTTCCTTTGGATAAAAAATTACCAGTGGTGGGATTGCTGGATTAGATGGTATTTCTATCTGTAGTTTTTTGAGGACTCTCCATGTGGTTCTCTATTATGGCTGCACTACTTTACATTGCCACCAATAGTGTGTAAGAGTTCTGTTTTGTCTGCATCCTTACCAGCATTTGCTAGTTTTTGTATTTTTGATAATGTTCATGCTAACTGGAGTGAGATGATACCTCATTGTGGTTTTGATTTGCGTTTCTCTAGTGATTAGTAATGTTAAGCCTCTTTTCATATATTTGTTGGCCATCCATTTGTATGTCTTCTTTTGATAAACACCTCTTCAAGATCACTTTCCCAGTTTAAAATTAGATTTTTTTTTTTTTTTTGCCATTGAGATGTTTGAGTTCCTTGTATACCTTGGCTATTAATCCTCAGTTGAATGAGTAGTTTGCAAATGTTTTCTCCCATTCTGTAGGTTGTATTTTCACTCTGTTGATTGTTTCCTTTGCTGGGCAGAAGCTTTTTAGTTTGAAATAAACTCATTTGTTTATTTTTGTTTTTGTTGCTTGTGCCTTTGAGGTCTTATTCCTATCATTTCCTAGACCAATGTCCTGAAGTATTTTCCTATGTTTTCTTCTAGTAGTTTTATTATTGCAGTTCTTACATTTATATAAGTCTTCCATTTTCAGTTGATTTTTGTATATGGAGAGAGGTGGGGGTCTAATGTCATTCTGCATTTGAATATCCAGTTTTCCCAGCACAGACTCATTCATAGAGGTCATGAGCCATGTAAGACATTCATCAGTGTGCTCTTGGCTGAGTGTGGATGTCCAGGGGGTCAGCCAAATGGATTGTTTAGAAACAGGTGGCTCATGGTGAACCTGCTGTGATGCTGTATTCACTCCTCAGTTGCCTCTCGGAGAAGTGGGTGCATCAGGAGCTCTGGCGAACTCCCCCCAACCCAACAATGCGGAATGTAGGAGGTGACTTGGGCCCCGCCAGTGACATTCTAGGCGCCATCCTAAGAAGATCAGAGCTGCAGCCCCTAATTGCAGCTCTAAGATCAAAATGGGAGTGAGGAGCCTTTGGAGTTTTTATAAACCCCTATTTGCCTATAGACATTAGTAGCAAACCTTGGAAGTGAAAAAGGACTGGTGTCTCCTCCCGGGGCTGTGGAGGGACAGGTCAGGGCTGAGGCTACCTTTCAGCCAAGCCTGGAAGGAGAAGACACCACCGAGGGGTTCGTGGTGCTGTGTTTGATGCCCAGACCCCTCCTATCACAGGCCCAGTGCAGAAGTCACTACCCACAGCGCTCTGTGCCACGGAGCACCAAGTCATGCAGTCAGAGGAGAGGCAAAGTGTGAATATTTGTCAAATGAATGCATGGGTGTTGAAATGCTTGCTGTGTTGAGAGACAGGGCCAGGGAAGAAAGAATTTAAAGTATGGTAGACGTTTGATGCTGGGGTGAGGAGTTCAGACGAAGAAGAATTGGAAATTAGAATAACATACATGGTCTGGGGGGTTTCTCCCAGGAACAATTCAGAGACATTTACGTGTAGCATTAGGTTTAATCCACACCACCCTCGAGTGAGGCAGGTGCTGAGGTGATCACTTCACAGATGGGAAAACTGAGGCCTGAAGGTTTCAGCCCTTGTTCTGGGTTACAAAGAGAATAAACAGAGGTGAGCTGATGCCTAGACCTCTTTTCTAGGGAAGTCTCCCATTCATTCCACACTGTGGGTTTGCTCTCCCACAATGTCTTTCATTGGAACCACGGCTCTGTGAGATTGTCTCCATTTTACAGATGAGAAACAGGTTAGAGAAATGTCATGTCAGAGCTGGGATTTTGGCTCCAGCTCCTGTGACCTTCCTGGCATGATTGTTCTCCAAGGAAGATGAAGGTGGCAGTGGGTGTCAACTCCAGGAGAATCCACAGCAAGTGCGCGCAGCTGGGTGGATCTGGAGGAAGTGGGGCTCCAGGGCCCATTTCTCAGGAGAGAATCTCCTGGGTTTGGGACCTATTGATGAAAGAGAACAATGGGGCAGCCTGAGCTGAGGGAGTCACTGCCACGGAGAACTCAGGAACAGTGTTTATTGCAAATGTGAGATGTCACGCCTGGCCACCAAGGAGGGCCAGCCGTGGGTGACTACAGTTCAAAATATAGGTTTGGTCAGTGGGCCGTGGAGAAGAGAAGGGAAGGAGAGAAAAGATTATAGAGCCCTGGGGAACCGTCGTGGTTTGGGACAGGAGGAGGAAAAACAACAGTAAGGGGAGTGAGCAGTTTGTGGCCAGAGGTGCAGGAACATCCAGAACCGTTGCATGTCTGGGGAACCAAGAGAGATCCATTACATGAAGGGAACAGGTATGGGGCCCCAGCCAGGGGATGGGTAAGGAGGGGCTGGGAGAAGATGTGGGGCTGGGGTAAGCCTGCTGAAGGCATCTCCGCTTTGCCTTTTGCTCTTGGCCTGCAGCTATCCTGTGGGATGTCTCTGCCCCGCCTCAGTGCGTGCCTGTGAGTGAGGTTCAGCCTTACTCTTCTCAGTCTCCTGCACCTGACTCACACCTCCTTTCGGGAAATGACAATGAGGACATGGAGATGCTTGTTATGATTTCATTTCAAGTCGAACCATAACCCAAAGGGGCAGCACTCTCACAGAATGATCAACTTCAGCCAAGGGACAAAAGGATGCTTGCTCATAGTGGAAAGGGAGAGACAGAAACTAAAAATTAGGAGCAGGAAAGTGCAAAATGCCTGAGAGATTCTAGGGGAGCTGGCCATCGATTTAGGAAGAGATGGGCTGTAAGAGTAGAGACTCGTCACTGAGGAAGGTGCCTGGGTAGGTAGTGCGGGAGAAGAGTATCCCGGACCTTAACCAATCAGCGCTTTGAAATCACAAAATTCAGAACTCCCTGAGTTGCCAGTACTGGATCCTTCCATAGGTTGAAGGGCTCATTCTAGTCACTGGAGCTTACGGAAAACTAAAGAGTATTTTTATCATGAATATTCCATTTTTGACATCTGTTAAGTATTTGGAATATCTTAGACATTGCGCAGAACATGAACTGAACACTCTTGGCAGGGGCTGCTGCTAAGTGTGCTCTTAGGTAAGGTAAGTGGAGACAGACCCCCTGTTCAAGAGAGGAAACCATGGCTGTGTCATCAAATGGGCTGCCCTGGGAGACATGTCTGAGCAATCAGGACACACCCAAGGCTGTGCCTTCAGGGTTCTATCCTCTTTTCACATCACTCTGTCCTATTATCGTGTCATGCTGTTCCCATTTTGCCAGTGAAGAGTATGAGCCTCAGAGAATTTACGTGCCATTTACCTGGTAAGTAACCATGTCGGAATCAGAATGAGGAAATGCAGGGAATTGTTTTATTTCATTCCTTCATACAACAAATATCTCTTGGCATGTGATTAATTAAAACAATGAACTAAGAGTAACTCCATGGGGAAACTACAGTCTCAAGAAAGGCACCTGGGCATCTCCTTGACTTCTGGTAGTTTACATTCTTGATGTGATGTTTGTATATATTTAGGAGGCTAAAGAGGCCAAAACCAAAAATGCAATCTTTCCTATGTATTGTTTAAAAGTGAATAAAAAGTATTCCTTAATTTGCTTTATTAGAGAAGTATTTCTTTTAAAATTCCTAATCCTTTATGCCTTAGGGCAAAGGGTGAGATTTGCACCTTGTTGCCACTAGATGGCAACATCTGAGCGTAGAGTCCGGGCTCGGCGCGATGGGCACCAACATTCCACAGGGCGCCTGACATGCGGCCTGGGATGGCGCCTCAGAAGGTTGGGCTAGCCAGCCAGCCAGCACCTGTTCCCCAATCCTAAAATAAACCATGGTGGGTCAAAACCCCTAATTGGTTCCATACACCTCTGAAGCCCAGCTCTCCTCACATTCCACCCTGCTTGAAAAACTAGCAATGGCTCCCTCCAAAGGCTAATGTCACCTATCATTCCCAGATATGGATTTGACTTTTTCTGTGCCCTGTATTGGGGGTGTGGTGTGCCCAGGCCCATCAGAGCTGGCCAGCCAGCCTGGTAAAGGGGTATTGCCTGTGGCCATAGAACCACTGAGCAAGACAGCTGGCCAGAACCCTGGACTACTGAAGATTGTGTTCACAGACACAGACTCATCCACAGAACTTGTGAGCCATGTAGGACATTTGTCAGTGTGCTCTTGGCTGAGTGCAGACATCCAGGGGGTCAACCAAATGGATTGCTTCAAGCAGGTGGCAGTGTGCCTTCCCTGGCACGCTGAGCCACTGGTCTTCTCCCCGCCCCAATTCATTCCTTGCCTGCCCACTACCAGACACATCTAACCTACACCTCTTTGCCACTGTTTCCTCACAGTCGGGCACATTTGGCACAGCTGCTGGAGGAGCCTCACTGGACTTTCTGCCCTGAAGAAATTGCTCCTGAGCTGTGTGGCTGGGCTCAGGGCCTTGGACTCTGCAGCTGGGGTCTCTAGGTGGGATTCAGGCACATGCCCGGAGGCACCCAAGCCCAGGTTAGCAGCGGTCTTTGAAGTGTTTGTTAGTCTATGAACCTTTCCAATACCCACTTGCTCAGTGGCTCACTGTTCCAGAGACTGCACCACATCCTGGCTATGTGATGTGAATGTCTGATTCATGCCTTCCAGGGCAAACAATCAAGTCAGAGGAAGAGGCAGAGAGATTCTAACATGAATATAAAGGTCGAAGTCCACAGGAGGTGGGGAGGCAGAGGGAGGATGATCACTCCATCTAGGACTTGGGGAAAGGTGCAATTTGGTAGATGGAAGGACCGACAGGCATCTACCAGGCTTGAGAGAAGGTCCACTCATCCTCTCTTTCTCCTTCTTCAGAATTTCCTCTGGCTTGTGGGGCCTACCTCCTTCTACGGAGGTTGGGTTGAGAAGGATGGGGCTGTGCTCCTCCTGAGTGCGAGGAGGTCCAGAAACCTGGTCCTTAGGCAAATGTCTAGCTCTTTCTTCCCTTACATGAGGCCTGAGCTGCTTCCCCTTGGGAGGAGGTGTGGCATTGCTCCCTCTCTTTGGCCTGGAGCAGGTAGCCTCATCTGGCTGTTCCCTGGGAATCTGGTACATTTGCTTCCCACAGTGCCCTTCCCAAACTGGCCTTGGTTCACATACGGGTAATCCAGGATCTAGCTATGGGTTGGGAAGGGGTCAGGCTGTGTAGCCATTGGCTGCTTTAGTTCTAAGTTTCAGGTTTTTCAGCTAGATAGAGTTCTCTCCACTGGCTCCAACGAGGGCTGGGAAGACAAAATCTAACAAAATAAAGCCTGTCTCTTTGCACAGCCTTCTGTCTATGAATATCAGCATGCTGTGAGTCTTATAGCCTACTTAGCAAACCATTCTTTCTTCTTTTCTATAGTATGCCATTTCAAAGAAAATGTGTGTTTGTTTGTAGTGTTTAATGCAAATTTTAAAATTTTTAGACAGCCAGAAAATTGATTAGATAGGCATGAACTTCAGTGCTTTATTGGATGGCTAATGGTTATGAAGCTGTTAAAGGATCTTCAAATGCTTTCGTTTTCTGTTCTGACTCTGTATCAATTCTTTTGAATAGCAATTAGATGACAATTAAAGAATCCTAATGAGAAGAGATCTCTCAAATGTCCGGTTCTGTTTTGCTTTGTTTTGTTTTCCCTGCACTCTTGTCTCTAGTGTCTTAGTTTGTTTAGGCTGCTATAAAATACCATAGACTGGGGGGCTTCTAAACAATAGAAATATATTTCTTACAGATCTAGGGGCTGGAAAATTCACGATCAAAGCCCTGACAGATTTGGTGTCTGGTGGGAGCCCACTTCCTGATTCACAGAGGGTGCCTTCCCATGGTGTCTCCACCTGGTGGAAGAGATGAGCGAGTTCCTCCTGGGACTTCTTGGTAAAGGCGCTGATCCCATATGAGGCCTCTCCTGTCCCCTACCCTGACCTAATTACCTCCCAAAGGCCCCACCTCTAATACCGTCACTTTGGGGGTTAGCATTTCAACATATGAATTTTGGGGATACGAACATTCAGACCACGGCACATACCAAATATAATGTGAGGTAGCATCAAAGTACTGTGCTCATCATTGCAAGTTTCCTGCTCAAAAGTGGGACATTTCTAATTACCAGAAGAGCTTGGACCATCCTCAGAATGGGCATCACTCCCTGGGTAGGTGGAAAGACGCAGAGGGTCTTGCCCACAGCTGATGGATGAGTTCTCCGAGGGATTCCAGTGGACTGTTTCAAGGCAGTGTTTTAAATCTTTTCTCAAGAAAGGAAATTGTGGGACCCTGGGGAAACCTCATTACACATTTCTTTTGCCCGATTTGAAATATGAAGTGATGAGTTTTTCTGTAATCTTTCTATGGAGACACCTATATCCAAAAGGGCAAACAAGCAAGACTTCTAAATAAAGAAAGTTCAAGCAGCAGGTTTGCATTGTTACTCCTTTTTGTTCAATGAAAATACGCAGCCAGTCTGGCAGGAACAGGTGCTAGAACCTCTACAGGCCTTGTTAATATCTAATCCCTTCATTCTACCTTCTCCCCTGAGACGGAAAAATCTCTACGTGGTCATGCCCAGGATTTCAGGTTCTACTTTACATAGTTTTAATTTTAATAGACTTAGTAAAAATGACTGTAAGCTTGTGCTATGTACAAACACAGTTTATTTAAGAGGAGTTTCTGCAGGCAAGCAGAATTCACAGGGCACATGACAATCAGGAAGTCCTGAGGAGGCTCTTCACGGAGTGGAGGAATTTGGGATTAAGGCTGTGAAGTCCAGTTTCACTCTACCCTTACTATGTAAGTACTCTTGGAAAACGTACTGAGCATCAGTTTGTTATCCGCACAGAGCAGGTAATTCTAACAAAAATATCAATGTAAACAACCACAGCTTTTGTGCACTGACTACTTCTCAACACTCACTAACTTATTTATTGTAACACAAGAGGTAGATGAGTCAGTGGGGAGGAAATGGGGCTTGAACTCATTACTCTTGCCTCTATCTCAAAGAGTAATTTGATTATTTTCCATGTTCATGAAAGCAGCTATAGGGAGGTGTGAAAATCTATCTGTGAAGAGCAAACACTTCTCGAGAAGAATGGAATCCACATGAAGAAAAAGACACTCATGGTGTTCATGAAATTGAACAAAGACCATGTTATACACAGAAGGACTAGATTGTAAATCAAACAACCAGAGAATCTCTTGTAAAGAAACATACTGAAAAGTGAAATCACGTTGCATGATGAACAACAAACCATCACTTGTACTAAATGCCAGTGTTCAGGATATGGGGAAACTTCAGGACATGGGAAAAGTAAAGTCCTGTTAGCCAAAAAGGCAGTATAGGCCAAAGGAAAAAGGAAGACCTATAAAAATGAGTTCAGAAAACTAACTTTGAATAAAGGCCCAGAAGAAACTGGAATTCCACTGTAGGTATGCCAAAGGGAGGGATTGACATTTACAGTCTAAGGTATGTGAAAATGTTTAATCTTTCATGAATCTTGTAATTTTCTCGAACTCTACACTCTTCCCACAAGTTTCCAACATAGAAGACGGCAGTTGGTTATGTTTTTTAACTTCTGAATTTTACATGTAAAATATATTCTAACTCGGGAGTCTTTTTCTTAGTAGGGCATATAAATATTTTCATTCTTTTTAGAGAGAGTATGTGTGGACATACCTACCTTACTGATGGATGCTAAAGTTTCTTATAGTTTGACTTCCATAATGTAACAACAAACTTCCTTGTGCATATCTCTAACAAGGAATGTATGTTTGTGTTGGACAAATGCCTGGAAGCTCAATTATTGACTTACTGATAATGTATATTTTGATAGGTTTTGCCAATTTGCTCTTCTAGTAATTTTTGATAATTTCTACTTTAATTAAAATATATAAATATACGTTCCCACCATGGATGAATATTATCAGTCACTTAAATTTTAGTGCTGTGGCTCATGCCCGTAATCCCGTAATCCCAGCACTTTTAGAGGCCAAGGTGGGCAGATTGCGAGGTCAAGAGATCGAAATCATCCTGGCCAACATGGTGAAACCCCGTCTTTACTAAAAATACAAAAATTAGCTGGGCGTGGTGGCATGTGCCTGCAGTCTCAGCTACTCGGGAGGCTGAGGCAGGAGAATTGCTTGAACCCGGGAAGCGGAGGTTACAGTGAGCTGAGATTGCACTACTGCACTCTAGCCTGGCTACAGAGCGAGACTCCACCTCAAAAAAAAAAAAAAAAATTTGTTTTGCATATCTGAGGGAAAAAATTTGGGTTTTATTTTAATCTACATATTTCTAATTATAAACAAGGCAGAGATTATGTTTTCTGCTTATTTACCATTTATGTATTTTCTTCTATAAATTGTTTATATCTTTTTCCCACACATTGTACTGTATTTTTTCTTAGTGATTTATATTAACTCTTAACTATTTCATCTTAACTCTGAATATCTAGGATGAATTATGTTTTGTGGTCTTTGAAGCTTATAAAATTTGAGGGGTCATCTGCAGGAGAAATAATGCAAAACTAAATAAGAATGTGACCATTCCTTGCTAGGCCTTTGCCACAACCCTAGGATGAACCACACAAGTGGGTGGCCCAGAGCTTAAGTGTCATTAAATGTTTCACGGTGAATCAGGCTCTTCTAAAGCTTACTCCTTTGTCACGTTTGCAGCAAATACTTTCCCTTTAATTTTTATGTTTGTGTATCTGCCAATAATTTCCATGATAACTTGTCCTCTAGGAAGAGGGACTGTGCTCTTGTCCCTTTTGAGTTTTGCAAGTTACCTGGGGCGTGGCTATGCCTAGCTGGCTTCTGTGCCCACTTTGCTGGTTTAGCGTGGGAATGAATGTGGTTGGGCTTAAGTGGTAGGGAGAATGAAATGATAACATATCTGTCCTAAACACTTATTCCCAATCCCTACCCATTAAAACTGCCCCCACAACCCCACTGCCAGTGTCTGTTGAGCCTGAGTTTTGAGTGTGTAGAATACGCAGCACCACTACGTGGACTGGCTGTTGGCCTGTGATTGCTCTGGACTTATTTCTCCGTAGATCTGTTTGTTGTTGACTTCCGGGAGTGCTGTAAATGTTCTGCTTGGCTAAAGGCTTTTAACTTTTATTTCCCAGTGCTAGTAGAGCTTTAAAAATATTTTCCTTTCATAATGAGCTTTTTAGGTGGGAAGGAAGTTGGCTGCCGTAGGTCCGTTCTGTGCTGCTATAAGAGAATACCTGAGACTAGGTAATTTATAAAGCATATACACTTGTTTTTCACAGTTCTGGAGGCTGGAAAGTCCAAGATTAGGCACTGGCAGGTTTGGTGTCTGGCGAGAGCTGCTCTCTGCTTCCAGGATGGCACCTTGAATATGACATCCTCTGGAGGGGAGGAACACTCTTTGCTGCATGGCAGAAGAGCTGAAGAAAGCTAACCACTCCTGCCAGCCCTGTTATGATGCCACAGGCCCATGCCTGAGTGGAGCCCTCACCACCTACACACCTCCAGTCAGGCCCCACCTCCCAACCACTGTTGCACTGGGGAGTAAGTTTCAACCTGAGTTTTGGAGGGGACAAAACATTCAGTCCACAGTAGTGACCGCACACGTTCAGACTGTCATGCTCAGTCTTCTCTGGAGCTGACATTCTGTGAGAGAGGATAAACATGTTGCACTTTCTGAGAGAAATACCCAGTCTGCAATACGTGTGCTAAACCAGCAACTTCAAAACTCCTCTTTGCCATAAAACACAGTGTATATTTTTACAGGAAATATATTTTATACCACAACCCAGTGCTTCTTTTGCCACACATACAATAGAAGTAAAATCATCATGGAAGAGGAATTACCTTTGCTCCATACAATGCACTCGGATGTTTTCCCATCACTTCCCCACCACATCCTATCCCAACTTGACCTCTACTCTTCTGTTTATTTTATTTCAAAATATGAGTTACAACCCATTATACTGAATTTACAACTCACGAATGAGTCAGGCTCTGCAAGAGGAAAAAAAGACATAACTCTCTGAGAATATAACCCCCCACTGAAGAGAGAAAAGTGGTTTGTCTAAGGCCCCACGCCTTAGCTTAGAGACCCCTTGAAGCCCTCGCTCCCTGTCTCCTATCTGCTTTCTCTCCCTGCAGCCTCCTTGCTTTCTCAAATGTGCATCCCCTTTGCCACCCGGCCCCACTGCCCAAGCTCTGTAGATCAAATGAGGGTCTCTTCTTTTGTAGGTCAATAACAAGTTTCAAAAAGAGCCTGGATGTTTTTTCTCCCTAACGTTGATTTTTTAGAATGAGGAGGTTGAATTTCATTTAGGGGCGGCAGGACCCAGGAAAACCACCTCTGAGCCCAAGGCTAATTGATATTAGTTGATGTGGATCTGTAGAAAATAACACTCATGATGATAACAGAAAGTAGTAACCAAAGCTCATGACGTGTCCGGTAGGGCATCTTCATGACAATTATTTCAGTAATAAACCCACTTAGACTAGAAAGCCTGAGACACAGGGGAACTAATGGGGTTGAGAATGCAAGAACACTGTAAGGTCCTTAAAGCCAGGTGAGGTAAACTCAAGCTCAGCTTCATTTTCTAAAACATAAGATGTTAACATAGAGCATTTTAATGTTTTATTCTTCCTGCCTTCCTCAGAAGGGAACACACAGTGAATATCTGAGAGCCATTTGAAGTTTGCATAGTGCTCCTGCTATTTCTTGGCCTTCCTCACTTCTTGACCCACCTCACCACTGGCCCCTGACCCCTGAGTCTTCCCGTCATGTTCCAGACTACCTTCCTAACCCCTCTGCACGCTCTTCATTCCCTCCAATGTGTGTGTGTGTGTGTGTGCGCGCGTGCGGGGGGGCATGCACAGAGGATTAGAGTGAGGAGTAGTTACATGTTTTGGAAAATTTAAACTGGAATTTCAATGTTTGTAAATCCAGGGCCGGTTTTATCCTTAAGATTAGATGAAGTAACGACGGGAGGGAAATGCCACACTGCCATGCAGCTCTGCCTCTCCCTGGCCTGTGATTTGAGCAAGTCATTCTCACATTCTAAGCCTTCCATGGTTTCTTCCTGTACCAATATGGGCCATAATCACAGTTCTCAAATAAATTAGGTAGGTGGGAGCATCTAGCTCAGGGTCTGATATATAGTGAATATGAAATTTAAATAATTAACCCCTTGGTCCTGCAGCCCACAGGCATCAGAGGTGCCTGTCACCCTGGCAGTGTGGTACCGTGCTATTTCTCTAGAGGACCATCTTCTGCGTTACTGTCACCTGACTGCCCCGGTGCAGTCCTCCACTGAGGAGGGCCCACATCAGCAGCAGAGGTGCGGCAGGGGCACTTTGCCCCCACAGTGTAATACACCAACCCTTTAGTAGTGATTTTTGCATTTTAACATTCTTTTTTTCAGGCCCTATATCATGGAGCACCTTGAGTTTTGGGCTCCGAAGTCAAATAGGGAAGCTATGCTTCATGGACTGAAAACAAAGATGGCTAGGATGCTGCCTGGGAGCACAGCTTCAGGCTGAGCCACGCCAGAGCTGTCCTGTCCCCTCTGCAAGAGCCCAAGCTCATGTGTCATCATGATCCTCTGGAGTCAGGAGTCATCCAGCTCCAGCCTCAGACCAAACAGATGGAGATAGATATAAGCAAGACTGCAGGGTAAGATGCTGAGGTTCAGGAGAGGTCAAACCTCGCTAGACGAATGCTCGGCTCCTCCAGTGTTTATTTACTTTTACAGCATTGGCGGCACTTGATGAGGGGACCAAGACAGGCAACAGCTGGTTGGGGCTTTTCCTGCCTTTTCCTCTGCCCTCACCAGGACACTCGGCCCTATTTCCAATTCCTCATAAGGAGAAGGATATTTTCTGGCCCAAAATCCTTTCATGCCAGAATAAAATAGAGTCATGTCTTTAAACAGAAGGAAAAATCATGTTGCAACTAAGATTAAATACGTTTTTAAGATTTCTTACATAGATGGGCAGCGTAAACTTATTTGATAATTTTACTTTCTTTACCTTCAAGATTTAGATTTTAAAAAGCCCTTTTATACGAATAATCAGTCCTCTGACTTAGCCCACTCTTCTTGTGTATCTCCTATGTGCCGGACCCCAGGCTGCGGACAGGAGATTCAGTGCCTCTCTCCTCAAGTAGCTCCAACGATGGTGCGTAAGACAGATGTAGCAGATAGTACTGCATTGGAGAGGGGTGGTGTGTCTAAAACACAAAACTACCAACTGAGCATGGTTTGGGGAAGCTCCCAAATAGAACTCAAAGACTGAGTTTCAAAGAACAGTAGGCATTAGATAAGTGAGGAAAGAGGAAGAGATGAGGATATTAGAAGGGCAGGTGCAAATGCACAGGGATTTGAGACCATGAAGTAAGGCAAGTTTCAGGATGTTTGGGACTCTGGTATCCAAGGAACACAGTGCATTTGGAGAGGATTTCCTTGCTAAGAAGCATCATAAAATATTGACTATCATGCCGAAGAACTTGAAGTTTATCCTGAGGGTGATGGAAGATCTAGCTGTAGAATTTGTAAAATTTCAAATAGGCCAATGCATTTTAGGACATACGTTTTATGAAGGAAGAGCATTTGTATTGCAGTATCAACCAAAAAACGAGGCATGCTTGAACTAGGGTGCTGGTAGAAAGAAAATGGGGAGAGGGCAAATTTGAGAGATCCCGAGAGTGCTATGTCGACTCAACTCAGTGGAGGGCTGATTGGGTCAGATGGTGATCCTGTCTAGATCCCTGGTTCATGGTCTGTTGCACAGTGAACAACTGTGCTTGGAGAATAAGGACAGTTTTGTCAACTCTTGGGGCCCTTGTTCCATCCTAATGATTGGCTCACAGTTGGAGCTTAGAATTTTTTGCAGGGATCAAGGAATATCAGCTGCAGAAAATATAGGAAGATCAGGTATGCTGGGAAATAAAATAATGTGAGAAAACAGAGTTGAAAGTGCAGCTGGTGTAGGACTTATTGATCTCTGTTTTGGAGATCAGAAATGAGGAACTGCTAGCATGGGGTGGTATTTGTAAGTAAACCCAGAGAGGAAAAAATGAAAGAAAAGAGCTCAGACTAAGAAGTGGGCGGAAGTTGCAGACTTAGGAGTAAGCAGGAAAATTGGAGCATCACTAAAAATCTGTCAAGAAAGAGTCTAGGAAATAAGAGAAAAACAAGGAAGACACTTTCAAAAGGCCGATGGAATAACGGGTCAGTTTGGTTTTCTTGATTCCCCTAAGTTACAAGCATCAGTGGAATTGGAAGCAAAATCTCAGGTGGCTCAGAGGTGGAAGGGGTAGCTGGGAAACCAGACCCAGAAAGGGCAAGAGTCATGTTTCACCAAGTAAGGATCATTTCACTGGAGAAGTGGAGAAAGAGATGCAGTAGGTGGAGAGCTGGGTGAGGAGTGAAGTCATGAAGAGTTAATGTAAAGCTTTTCTATGAAGGAAAAGAAGTTGAACCACTAGACAACAACTAAGGTTAATAGAAGTGTTTAACAGTTTTATTTATTTTATTTTTTTAAGGTGGCCATTTTGAACATTTTCATGTCTTCAGGGGATGCACCAGAAGCAAGGAAGTAACTGTTGACAAAGTGGAAGACGTGTAGGTGGTTGGGTAGGGTCAAAATCCCAAGGACACAGAAACTGTGTAAGGAATAGCCTGGGGCAGGAAGACATTGACCTCTGAGATGAGACATGCCAGGACAGAAGCACAAGATGTAGGGGACATACATGGAAGGATGTTTCTACTTAATAACCTCTGTTTTTTATGATCTGATATTCTCTCCGCAAATGCACAACTCTTATCTTCATTTTACAGTAAGATTGAGGAACATTTCCAAGCCCCTGCAGCTGGTAATCATAGAAGGAGAAGATTCAACTGTATGTCCTTTGGCTTCAAATCCAATAATTCAGTGAACTTTCAGAAATTAAAAAATGTGTTAGGGTAGTGAATGTGTGTGTGTGTGCATGTGTCTGTGTGTGCTGTGTGTGTGCTTGTGTGCATATTATATGCATTGTCAATAATTCATAATAAACCATTTTTTATGGGGTTTACATTTCTAAACTTCTCTTTGAATCCAACCTTCGTGTTTATGTTTATGCTTAAATTAGTTTTTTAAATCAATGCTCTCATCAGGCTCATCCTTGGCCTAAAAACCACGAGTTGCATCCCACAGCCTGAAGAACCAAGCCCATATGATACAGTGTGGCCAACAGGGCCCTTTGTGATCTGGTTCTTAACTGACTCTTTCAACCTCACATGCTGATGATTCATCCAGCCCTTTGAGAATTAGAAAAGGCACTTTTTCCTCAAGATATTGTACTACCTTTTGACAGAAAACTGTAATAATAAGAAGATTTAAAAAATATATTTTTGAGACATACTTCACTTGCCAAAAAATTCACCCATTTTGTACAATGTGTACAATGTGATGACTTTAGTGAATTTATAGAGTTGTGCAGTCATCAGAACAATCTAAACACAAGTGTTTTATAATACTTGTGATACATTATAAATAAGCCTTGTGCTTGTGGCAGTATATTTCTATTCGCCTTTTCTTGTCATTTATTGTAAAAAGAATTATATAACATGTAGTTTTGTGTTTGACATCTAGCAAAATGTTTTAGAGGATCATCCGTGTTGTAATATGGATCAGTAACTCATTTCTACTTTGTTGTTAAATTGTATTCCATTACATTTCATTGAATGGATATACCTTATTTTGTTTATCTATTCACCAGTTAATGTACATTCGGATTGTTTCCCTTTTTAGCTATTATGACTAATGCTACTCTGATTGTTTGCATACAAGTTTTGTGTGTTTGTGTTTTCATTTCTTTTTGGTGTGGAGTACAATTGCTAAATCATAAATTTATGTTTAATATTTAAAAAAAATTGTAAACTCTTTTTCCTTGTGGTTGCACCGTTTTTTATTCCCACCAGCAACGTTTAAGAGCTTCAGTTTCTCTACATCCTCATCAATACTTGTTATAATGCATCTTTTTAATTATAGACATCCTAATGGATGTGTAGGTTGTGATTTTGATTTGCATTTTCCTAACGGGTGTATATCATTGTGATTTTGATTTGCATTTTCCAAAAGCTAATGATATTGAGCATCATGTTCTGTTGATCTGTGTTAATCCTGCTACCAGTACCACACTGTCTTGATTATGTAACTGTATAATAAGCCTTAATATCAGAAAGAAAGTTTCCTTCACTTTATTATTCTTTGCCAAGATTGTTTTAACTTTCAGGGTCTGTACCTGTTCACCTGTTCATATACAGTGTTTTTTTTTTTTTTTTTTTTTTTTTAGATGGACTCTCACTCTGTCACCAGGTTGGAGTGCAGTGGCACGATCTCGGCTCACTGCAACCTCTACCTCCCTGGTTAAAGCAAATCTCCTGCCTCAGCCTCCCAAGTAACTGGAACTACAGGAGTGCACCACCACGCCCAGCTAATTTTTCTATTTTTAGTAGAGATGGGGTTTCACCATGTTGGCCAGGATGGTCTTGATCTCTTGAAATTATGATCCACCCTCCTTGGACTCCCAAAGTGCTGGGATTACAGGTGTGAGCCACTGTACCCGGCCCATATACATTTTAGAATAAACTTGTCTATGTGTATAAAACACCTTGCAAATATTTTAATAGAAATTGCATTAAGACTATAATTTGATTTTGGGGGAATTTTCATCTTTATTATACTGAATTTTCCAATCCATGAACATGGTATGGTCTTCATTCATTTAGGTTTTTCTTGATTTATTTCATCAGCATTTTGTGGTTTTCAACGTACTGGTCCTGTACATGTTTGCTAGGTTTACACATAAGTATTTCCTTTTTCTTAGCAATTATAATTGCATTTTCATTTCTGTTTCTATGTATTTCGCGGATTTGCACCTTTATTCATTCTGTTTTTTGTACACTCAGAGATGGACATCTTAGTGGGGAAGAGTAGCTGTAAGGAGGCCTGTGCTAGGAGTGGGAATATGTGGACTCAGGTCTTGCCTTTCCCCCTTCCTGGTTCTGAATCCTGGGCAAGGCACTGAGTCTCAGGTGGGGATTAATATTTACCTCAGTGGAACAAGAACAACTCAAATTCTATTTGATATGTAATTAATTATTGCTGCTTCCATCTTCCTTGGCAGACTTCCTTCCACTTTGAAATAGAGATCCATGTGTTCATCATAATGCTTTGATATGCCATTTTATAAATGAAAGACAAAGCCCATTGGGCCTGGCTTAAAAGGAGAAAGCAAAATAAATGATCTATATCCTGACCTGCATAATAAATAAATATACATTTGGAGGTAGACAGCAATGAAATGAGGGACAGAAGAGGATTAAGCAACATAGTAGCCCATGAGACATTCCGTTCTGGATGTGAGGAAAGGAACAAAAAGCAGAGGGATATCTAGTATTCGGGTTTAAGTGTGTGTGTTCTCTCTCTCTCTCTCTCTCTTTCTGTATCTCTCTCCCTCTCTTTCTGTCTTTCCGTCTCCCTTTCTCTCTCTCTCTCTCTCTCTCTTTTTTTTTTTTGGTGGGCAAAAGAGAAGAGCCACTACTTGTGAGACAAAAGTAGTTAAAACTCCAGCTTTTTAAAAGAAGTAATTGGAATTAAATAATGTAAACAACTAGCAAGTGACAAAAATCTTAGAAAATGCACAGAAATTATACCAACTTACTGGAACTCATCTAGGACAGATGACATGACGTTAATTGGCATCTATGTTTTCTAAGAAATACATGAGAAGTATAGATGGAAGTGCTCACCTCCGCACTTACTGTTGTGGTGTGGACATTCAAGGCAGCCTAAAAGTATAACCCAATCATGAGCTGGGTGATGAGGGCCAGGAGACAAACACTCTGTGACTCAGTTTCCTTATCAGTAATGTAGAAAAACATATACATTAATTTCACAGGAATGGGTTGAGAAATAAATTAGCACAGTGCCTCACACATATTACACACTTAAAAACTTTTGGCTACAGCTTATATTAAAATTAGATTCAAGTATCAGGGACATAGATTATTCTGTTGGGCATCTTCCAATTCCTAGAGGAATCCCTGGCACATAGCAGGAGCGAGGAAGTGTTCAGAGAATGGCTTGAATGAATTAATGCGGTCAATTCCTGCAGTACATTAAACCCTCATTATCTTTGTGGAATGACTACATTCTATCATTCTAAGCAGGCAATTAAGCTGAATTCTATAAATATTCATTTAAAATTTCAATAGCTGTTTAAATGAGGCAGCCAAAACCCTCTGAAAATACAGACCTGAGTGACAAAGATGGAAAACATGCTCAAGACTATCTCAAATTACCTGCAGAATATTGTCCTTAAAATAGGCTTCTCTCACACTGAACTGCCCTTTCCTTAACACAACCTACTCTGTATAAAGGTTCCAGTAGAAGACTCATTTAAAACGTTGCAGTTAATTTTAGCCGGACATCAATTCTATTTAAGGGAGACTTTCATATGCATCTTATTATTGTCTCTTTACTGACCAAATCTTGTTGTCAAAGATTCCTATAATCACTTATAAACAGACTAAAAAAGTGAAGCAAAGTAGCCTGCAAACCCTGAGATAAGTGAAGTTGCCTAACACATGCCCTGCCTTTGACATTTGTTATTTAGAGGTTCTTTTAATGGTCAAAATATTTGCTTTTCCTTCAGACGCCTTCCAGGAGAGTTTATCTCAACACACAGAGACTAGCTGGGATTTTTAAGTGGAGCAAAGATTAGAGTCACACAAAGTTGCCTCTGTCTTTTCTCAAATAATTTTTTTTTTGTGTGTGGTGGGGGGAGGGCATACAAAGCAGCTGTAATATCATTGCAAGAGGCCTGATCACAGAGCTTAGGAGATAAAGTGTGGGCTTCAGGTGTCTGTTAGCAAGCCCTTCACCCATGCTGGGTCTTGGTGACTCCCCAGGAGAACGAGAGCCTCTGACTTCCCTGTGTCTTTAAGTGCCAGGGGTGTAGAGAGGGGAGAATGAGGACTGAAGTTTGGCAACTGCCTATGGTGTGCAGGCCCTCAGCAAATGTTCATCATGTAGTTCTTTAATTTAATTTTTAGAGCACCCTTGCGAAGTAGGTTCTAATAGCATGCCCACTTTACAGATGAGGAGAGAGATCAGAGGTGCATTGGTGGTCAACGGGCCTGGAATCAGCCACATTAGCACAGAGCCAGTGATTGGGAAGCCAACACCAGATAAAAAAAAATATCCAAGGAAAATTGTTTTGTCCTCTCAGATGCAGTTTCTAACTAAGGTAAAATGATCATAAAATGCAGGAGCTGCAATCTGAATCTCTAAGCGGCTAAGCATTATGCTGTTGACAAATTAACTGGGTTTTTCATGTTTGAAAATGAACTTGATTGATGCCTTTTTACTTTCCTACAATATGATGCCGATTATTACTCTGCCCAAATAATAGAATCTACTAGTTTCTATTAAAATGCACTAATTCAGACTGTTTATTTTTTTTAAGTCTTAATTGAAGAAATAGCTCACCCACCGTCAAATCTTTCTCTTTTCAAGAAGACTAGTTGAAGAAGCTGCCTTTGGGTGAATCCATCACATCTGGCAATATTCATTCTTCAGGCAGAAGAAAGGACATCGCATGCTTACCTTATTCTTCAGAGCCTGAAGTCCTCTAGTACTTTCCCCAAAGCTGCCCAGGTCAGCCTCCTAGACCACTGAGTACGGAGTCAGGAAGTTAGGGGCTCCACAGAGCCCAGAGTCAAGGTTCTGAGATCCTGCCCATGCTCCAAGCCCAGTATCCTGCCAACATCCAACATTTGCATGTAGTAAGGCAGCCCTCCGTGGGGATCAAAGCCAGCTTCTCATCTGCCGCAAGCCCACTGCAGGTGGTTTCCCGATCAGCAAGGCAAGTTAACTCTCTCAGGACATGAGAGCACTTTTGGTCCATGGCAGTCATAGAACTAAAAAGAAAATCTAAACTTTTAATTTACCAATTAAAAACAGGAGAAAATATTTATGAGACTTTGTCTATGTCTTCAGATAAGTTTTAAAATTGTGTGACCTCTCAAATCAAAATCTCAGTTTAAATGTGAAAGGAAAGACAAGTGCTGGCCTGAGAGTAGAAACATTATGGTCTGCCACTTGACTTATAGATCCACGTGCGTTACCCATGCTGGGCCTCGGTGACCCCCGAGGGGGACCAGGGAACCTGTGACTTCCCTGTGTCTTCAAATGTCAGAGGTGGTGGAGAAGAGAGGATGAGGCAGCCCTTGACACAGCAGCCCCTCCCCAGCATTGAGCGTCAGGAACAGCCAGTGTGCCATACCACAGAATATGCTTCTCACGAGCTATCAAGGAAAACACTGGGGGGAGCATAAAACTACCAAACTAGACTTTAGTATCATTTTTATTGGATTTTAAGTGAAACAGAACCAAAAGAATAAAATAAAAAAACTGCCAAAGTTTTACAAGTCTTTCAATGAAGATATGTCCACTTCATGTACTTTATGATGCCTGGCATCATAACGAAACTAAAAATAGGGACCCAGAGCGAGGCCCAGGATCTCCCTGGAAAGATCAGGCTCTTTACCGGGGAGATCTTGGACCTCGTTATGGGTCCCTACATGGCCCAGGTAAAGGTCAGGCTCTTGGCCAGGTGCAGTGGCTCATTCCTGGAATCCCAGCACTTTGGGAGGTCCAAGTGGGCAGATCACCTGAGATCCAGGAGTCGGAGAGCAGCTTGACCAACATGGCAAAACCCCATCTCTGCTAAAAATACAAAAAATTAGCTGGGCGTGGTGGGGCATGTCTGTAATCCCAGCTACTCAGGAGGCTGAGGCAGAATTGCTTGAACCGAGGAGGCGGAGGTTGCAGTGAGCCGAGATCACACCATTGCACTGCAGACTGGATGACAAGAGCGAAACTCTGTATTTTTTTTTTTTCCATAAAAAGAGATCAGGCTGTTTCTGGACTTAAGATTTAAGGCATCACAAAGCAACTTTTGAGCCCACATGTCTGCCCATAACCACATTTGGAAGAAGGTTTAACTTAAGACTTAATGAAGACAAGAAAAATAAAGAAAGAAAGAAAGAAAGAAAGAAAAGAATGACCTCAATGGAACCCCATGATCTTGAGTCTTGAATGTTTATCTGCACAGTATGGTCAGCCCAGGTTGAATCAATGAATATCTCATGATGGGAAGAGGACCTTGATACCCTGGCCCTCCTTGGGGCCCTGTGGGAGCCCTTTTCCTGTGTGAACCAGAGATCAGCTTCTGCTGTGGTCCAGGTATGTGCCTGACAGCCACAAGCTTGTGCAATCATTCTGAGATGCTATAAGGTTCTTATATCTGGGAAACATCCACCGTTGCTATAGTAACTCTAAATTCAAATGTGGACCAATTGTCAATAATAAGAGGGTGGTACCCGCTCTCAGTCACTTCTCATTTAATGCCTGCCATATGTTTTTGGCTAAAAGGAAAAGCTTTCCAATCATGGGAGATCTCTACTTGCCTCTTGGGGCTCAGAGGCACTGGCTTGGCTTCTGTTCTTGCTGCTGCTCTTGTTGGCGTACTGATGCTAGGGCAGTGACAACTGCTACTGCTACCTTCTGCCGTGTGCGGCTGTGAGCGTCTACATCTGATGTGCTCTATGCTGAATGAGGATGCTCAGTGCATTCCATTTCCTTCCCCTCAATGCTCTATTATAGTGATAGATGCATATATAAAACACCTACGTGTTATAAACCCAACAATACCATGTAAGATCATTATTATTTTAAGCAATCTTATGCTTTCTATGAAGAGAAAAAAAATCTATACATTTATTCAGTCTGTTGGATGTACCTGCATACCTCCTGATGGTGCTCTTCTTCTCTTTGTGGTTTGGACTGCTATCTTTCTGGTGTCCTTCTCTTTTCACTTGAAGGACTTCATTTAGTGTTTCTTCTAGGTGGGTCTGCTAGCTCTGAGCTCTCTCTGTCAGTTTGTCTGGGGATGGCTCTAATTTTCTACTATGAACAGTGTTGAAAATAACTAGTGCTTCTACCTCCTCGCATCTTGGCTCCCTTCCTTTTATTCTCAGCGAATGCCACAAGGCATCTGAGAGCCAGTTCAACCTTCCAAGAGCCCTCCCATGAGCCCCCCGTTTTATGAGAGTTGCTAGAGCTCAGAGCACTCTGCACTCTCCTCTCCATTTTCACGATCATTCAGTACTAGTCAATTTTGTTTTAATCTAGACTTTCTTGTCCGCTGCTTTCCCTGCTGGGCTGCACTGGGCTCCTACTTCCAGAGGCCTTGGCTCAGTGTCTTCTGGCATTGTCCTGAGGGCCATTGACTTGTGAGTTTGCAGGATTTACAGGCAAGGACTGCAGTAGCCCATCTAAATGGTATGGAAGTCCCTCATTTCACCCACATATCCAAGCAGGGAGCCTCATTCCTTTGGACTGCTCTTGGCAGGCCTGCTCCTTGTTTCTCCAGAGAGAAACTGATAGATGGTGGGTTCTCTACTTCCCAGGCCCTTCAAGAACCCCCTCTCCTCTCTTGTTCCCCTGGCTCAGGGCTCTGCTATGTTGGGCAGTGTCCTCTCCTGCTTCTGTGTCAGGGCTCACCTGTTTTGTTGGTCACATAGTCTGTGGGTTTTTAGGTTTACTGTCGAGTCCTACTGGATGTGTTCTTAGGGGGCCTCCAGGAAATTCAAGAACTTGTCATTGCTGCTGTCTCCTCTCATTCTGATCTGTCCCCAAAATGTTTTCAGTTCTTATTTTTGTATTTTTTATCTATATAATCAAATATACAGATAAATTAAGTTTTATTTTTTTCCAGTCAAACATTGATATTTAATGTCCCACTATATGACAATAACTTCCTCAACAGTGTTGAATCATCATGATGGCATTCGGCATGTCTCTCTTTCCCTCACATTCTTCACATTAGTGAGACTCATCTAATGTTTCCAAGTTAAGAGCAATGACTTTGCAATGAGTATGCTTCTTTGTGTTAGGCAAAATTTCATTTTGTTCCTAGTCTTGACATTTGCATTATATTTACTATTAATTTAGCATCTCAATGACTATTTTGTGAGACTGGTTGTACAGTTTTTCTTTTCTGATCTATATTGATTATAGTTTGATGTCAGGGTTAAGTTTGCTTGGAAAGATAAGTGTTTTTTTATGTTGTATTATGTTCTGGAAGAGTTTTAATGTTTTTAAAAAGTATAGGTGAATTTAATGTTTTGAATTTCTAGTGATTATAATCACTTCAGAGACTAGAAATTTCTTCTTGGTCTCCCTTCTTAGTTTTGGTTGTTGTTTCTTCTAGGTCTTTAAGAATCACATAATTACAAATTATAAAACTATTTAGAATAATGAGGAAGCACAAGTATTATTTCTATACCCATAGGGAATTTAAGCTTATTCATAGCCCTGCAATGCAAGTGTCTGCTTATGTTACAGATGAGAAAACTGAGGCTCAGAGAGCTTTAATGACTTGTTCATTAATGACTTGTTCATAGAGAACAGTTGAGGAAAACTGGTCCACGAAGCTGAATTTTTTGACTACAAAACCTGCCCTCGTTTCTCCTGCATCCAGCCCAGTCCAGGGACTACTGTTTATATTAATTATTATTTCTTCCAAGTTGTTAAAGGAAATAGCTCAAAGAACAGTACATTCTTGATCGTAGTGAAGTTTCCTTCCAAGCCTTTCTGAATCGTGCAGAATGTTTCCCTGATGTTGCCACAAGTGAGCACAGCTCCCAGCAGCGGTGGCCGCAGACTTGTTCCCGTGTGAACGATCTGGTCCTGTTTCACGGGGTTGGTCTAAGTTCTCCCAGGCATTTGTTGTGTCTGAGGCTTCAAACTAAGTGGCCCATTTCCCAGATATGTTGTTGGCAATTCCCAACATTTTTCCCCTAAGTCAGAAGTTCTGTCTGCAGCTTTTTCTGGATTTCTTCTCTTGGCATTTTCCACAGCATTCTAGTTTTTACTTGCCATAGAAAACCATTGTGGTCAAACAGCTTTTCACAACTCTCCCAAAGGGTCATGACCAGAACTTTCCTGGGCAAGGCCATTGTTTTCTCATGGCGCATCATCGCTGACCATGGGCCGAGGTCGGGCAAAGGCAGGAGGAGCTTTGCGGATTGGAAATGCAGTAATGGAAAGCAGTGCCTATGCATATTGGTCAGCAGAGACTCCGGCAAGGGGGTCATCCCTCCCAGAAAGCCTTGTCTTCTTGAATGGCTTCCTGGGCTGCTTAATCCTACATGCCAGAGAGACCTTTGTACTAGAGTCTTTCACAGCTTCTTGATCAGCTTTTCCTAATACCGTGATCAATGCCTTCTATCACACATGCACTCATTTAAAGTTGACATTGCTTAACGGTTCTCTGTAGTTGCCTAAAGAGCACATAATTTGAAGTCAGATGATCTCAACCAGTTCAGGCTGTTGTAATAAAGTAATCTAGACAGGGTAGCTTATAAACCACAGATGTGGTGTTTCTCACAGTTCTAGAGGCTGGAAATCCGAGATTAGGGAGTCCAAGGGTCGATTTCTAGTGAGGGCTTTCTTCTACTTTGCAGACTGCCATCTTCTGGCTGTGTCCTCACATGGTGGAAAGAAGGTGAGAGGGCTCTGTGGGGCCCCTTTTATAAAGGTGCTAATACCATTAGGTGGGCTCCATCCTAATGACCTAATCACCTCCCAAAAGCCTCACCTCCTAATGCCATCATCTTGGGGGTTAGGATTTCTGCATATGAAACTGAAGAGAGGGACACAGTCAGTCAATTACCATCTGAGATCAGTTTCTTGTTGCTCCACTAGCTGTGTGACCTTGAGAAGATCATACAAGGTCTTTGAATACCAGCTTATTTACAAGTGCACTGTGCACAACACCTGGTAGGTACTCAACATGAGTTGATGAGTGATAAAAAGTCTGCCTTATGGAGTGCTTGTTAAAAATCACACATAACAAAAATTCCAGCAGTCCTGGCACAAATGCTTACCATGCTAAAGAAGGGGGAGAAAGACAGGATGCTTTAGGGAGTGCCTAATCCCCAGATCTCACGATCTCTGCCTTCTTGTTCATATTGACATTAATGCAAATAGTACAACTGATACATTTCATTTGACTTACTCATGTGGGGACCAGTTTTCAACGGTTGGCCTGTAGTAAGCACCCAGCACCTATGAGCTCCATGCACTCTCTCTCCCCGTTTTCACTGTGGTTCACACAGGTACAGCATAGGCAGCCTTATGCAGAACCTCTTCATTAAAAATTTTTCAACTCAGTCACACTTAGGATTTGAGCCAGCGTCTTCAGAATTAAAATATCACCACGTTAATGCACCAAACAAAACAACTCTAAGAGCAACTTTTAGTGATGTTTTACAAAGCATAATATTTTTGTTTCTTTCTTAGGAAGTTCCTGTAATTCTTAAACATTTCAAGAGCTCTATGGTTTACTTCTTGTTATTTTGTTAATTGTGTCCTGGATACGGTTTATATGTGGAGTGTAAACTCAATTGTACACTTCAGTTTATTGATATGTGAACAAAGACTTGATTGCTGATATGAGGGTTTGTCGGGAATTTATTTACACATTGAGATCCTTACACAGTGTGAGCTGTGAAGTACCCAAGGGTTCTTTCCTTCCATCTAACTCAGTTGCAGGGGGGTTAACCAATTTCAGAAGAGTTATATGTAATTTAATTTTCTTGTTTCATAGACAATCTAGGAAAAAGAGAAAAAAATTTTCAAATATGTTTTTTAAAGTTTCTGATAGATCAGCCATTTTTGCATATTATTTTTTCCAGATTAACTTATTCTATAAACAAAAGTTAAAATAGTTTTGCTTCTAGGTGAACATCCTAATATTTTAAAGATATTTCACTTACTTATTTATTACTATTTATTAATCCTACTCTGATTTACTCTCATAACCTTCTCTGGACAAAGAAAGTGTGACGTGTACAGCAAGGGGCATGAGATGGGAAATGACCTCAGGCTGGCCCTTGTCTTATAGAATGGGTCAGCTGGTAATAATAGTGCAGTCGTTCCATCTGTAAGCCTCTCTTGAAAGGCAAGTAACAGAAGAGTTAATTAAGTGCCTGGATCAGTTAAGATCTTGATCTCCTTGCTCAGCAGTGCCGAGGTGAGTGAGGCCAAGGGAGCTTGCAGCTCCACTCCTGGGGCTGTGAGTTGGTGGATTTATGACACCCTCTAGGATAGTGGTTAACTGTATAGTTACAGGAGCCAGATGGCCAGAGCTTGAATTTGTGATCAACCCCTTACTAGCTGTGTGATTGCGACATATTTCTCATCCTCTTTCTCAGTTTCTTCCTTTGTGCAAGGAGTCTTATGGGGCCCCTGAGCAGCTTCCATGAGTTGTTAAGTATAAGTCCCCTTCATATAACGAGTACTCTATGAGTGTTAAATGCCACAGCCACTGGGCCCTGCAAGTGGTTCGAGGCACAGGCAGGGAGGGTCCCCATTCATGCAGGGGCTGGACCACGGAAGGGTAAGCTGGGCTCTGTGTGCAGCCCTGTGGTTCACATGCTCAGAAGACTGCTCTTCTTCTCTAATCTGGCACAGCGTCGTGAGCTTGACTTTGTGCCTGGCAGTATTTTTAATCTTGCAGAAATCCTTCAATTTTGTTAAGGCATCGTTTTCAAGTGAACAAAAAATCCTTAAGCACATGTTGTGGTGCTGATCATCAAGGTCTGGACTCAATGCTGAAGCCTGAGGACAACTGGTTGATCGAGGCACATTTCTAACCCTCCCTTGCCTCCTAGTGTAATGCAAGGGTAGGCAAGGGAAGCATTATTTCCATGTAGGAATGTTATAGAAGGGGATAGCAGTCAGGAAGTGTAATGGGGGTAAAACATAGGAAGACAAAAGAGGAGAGGAGAACAGGTGCAGAAAAGCATCTTTCCTCCTCTTCCTTTACCTTCAATTACAAGGTCCCTGTATCTGTGAGGTCCATGTGTCAGACTTCAAAGTATCCAGGACTTGAATCCTAGGGGAGAATACTTCATGCACAAGTCCCCTGTTGCTTCTGGAAGTACTGAAACTCATGCTCACTTTCGAGGTTGGCGGGTCCACGACCAAGACGAACCCATCCCCATCACCAAGAGTGCTGATCAAGAACATCTTCAGCCCAGGAATTTGGTGTAATGGGGAAATTAAATTTCTAAGAAGTCTATCACTGAAAACAGATAAGGAGGAGACAAAGATAGAGGCAAAGTCAAAAGACAGAAGGAAGAGAGATAAAAGTTCACAATGTTGGGACTCTGGATTTGAACATGATGTCAGGATAGAAGATTTGGACCAACTTTCTCTTGGAGGACACTAGAAAGGCTGCACAAAATCCTTAACCAGGTCACTCCAGCTGCTGAGTGAAGAATATGCTGTAGTGAAAGAAGAATGGAAGCAAAGTGGTAATGTATGGGCTTATTTACTAGGCCAGGCAAGAAATAACAGTGACTTGAACAATTATGGTAGCTATGAAAATAAATATTTGAGAAAAAATTGTCAGGGTTTGCTAACACTGAATGGAGAGTAAGCAGAGTAAGAATTATTCCTGATTTTTAATTTTGGTCATGTAATTGAATGGTGGGAACATTTAATAGGGAGAGGATCTTTTTTTACTTATAATTTATCATATATTTTTGAGGTTCACAACATGATGTTTTAAAATACCTATACGTACTGAAATGATTACTACAGTTAAGCAAATTGACTCCTCCATCTTCTCACAGAGTTACCCTTTGTATGTGATTGTGGTAAGAGTGCCAGTATACAATACAGTATTATGAACTATTGTCCTCCTGTACATCAGATTCCTAGACTTATTCCTCCTATACAGCTGCAACTCTATGCCCTTTGAACTACATCTCACCTTCTTCTACCTTCCTACCTATGGTAACCGCTATTCTACTCTCTGTCTCTGAGATCAATTCTTTTAGATGCCACAGGTAAGTGTAATCACGCGGTATTTTTCTTTCTGTGTCTGGCTTATTTCACTTAGCATAATGTCCTCCAGGACCGTCCATGCTGTCTCAAATGGTAGGACATACCTTTTTTTAAAAGGCTGAATAATATCACTCTTCCATTATCTACTTCTCTGTTAAAGATTGAGAAAGAACAGGTTTGGGAGAAGCTCAGTTTGAGGCAAGTTTGTTTTGAGATGCCGGAGGGATCTCCAATGTAGATGTCAAATAGACAGTTGGACCTTGTGTTAGTCAGTTCAGGCTGCCATAACAAAATAGCACAGACTATGTGGCTTAAACAACATAAATTTATTTTCACATAGTTCTGGAGGCTGGAATTCTGAGATCAAGGTGTGGGCAGTGTTGGCTCCTTCTGAGGCCTCTGGATATGGAATGCACATGGTTGTCTTTTTTCTGTGTCTTCACATGGTCATTCCTGTGTGCATGCCCATTTCTGTGTCTCTGTGTGTGCCCAAATCTCTTCTTGTTATAAGGATACCAGTGATATTAGACAACTTCATTTTAACTTAGTCTCATCCATAAAGGCCCTATCTCCAAAGCCATGAGAAGGAATATAATCATTCAAGAATGGCTGGGAGGAGGGAGAGAGAGAGAGAGAGAGAGAGAGAGAGAGAGAGAGAGAGAGAAAAGAAGAAGAAGAAGAAGAAGAAGAAGAAGAAGAAGAAGAAGAAGAAGAAGAAGAAGAAGAAGAAGAAGAAGAAGGAGGAGGAGGAGGAGGAGGAGGAGGAGGAGAAGGAGAAGAGGGAGAAGGAGAAGAGGAGGAGGAAGAGGAGAGGAGGAGGAAGAGGAATAAGGAGAGGAGGAATAGAGGAGGAGGAGGAGGTGGAAGGAGAGGAGGAGTAGAGGAGGAGGTGGTTGAGAGAGAGGAGGAGTAAAGGAGGAGGAGGAGGAGAGCTCCAGGAGTTTACTTATGCCCTTATAAATATTGATCTTATAAATATGCCCTTATAAATTATGATCTTTATGAGCATTATTTATCATTATGAACTTTACCATCAGGTAAAGAAAGAGCGTCTCCACTCACAGACAAAAGAGGAACAGCCACAGATATAGAAGGAAGACAAGTGGAAATGTTGTGCCATGAAGTGTAAGAGAAGACTCAGAGAAATTCAAGAGAATGTTCTGAGAAAGTGCTATTGGACAACTGCGTTCAATTCTGCCAGGAAGTCTAGAAAAGTTTCATGGATTTAGTAGCATGGAAGTAATTGCTGCTTTGGCAATAACACTTCCTAAAGGACAATGGACACAAAAACTAGATCACCAAGTTTAAAAGGATGAACATTGTGCAAAAGTATGGTAGACTGGACGTGTGAAAACACTGCCAGTACAGAATACCTAAAATACTTGTGAAATACACATACTTATTTTAAAATAATGTCTGAATAGGTGAGAATGTTAAGTAAATCCTCAGATGCTAAAGGCGATGAGAAAAATACGATCTAGGGTGGTGAAATGTGAACAGTGCTGGAGTTTACTTTAATAAGAATTCTTGATTCTGGGTTAGCATGCTATACACATGGGGTAGGGGAGGAAAGAAAAACCCAAGGCTTGCCTGAGCAGAATGAGACACCAGATACTCTGTACAGGCCAGGCTGCCAGAAGAGTAACAGTTGCAGGGGTCAAGTTATAGAAATGGTCCACTCTTCAGAGGGAGACTATGGGATACATGCTTGATTTGGTTTTGACTTTCAAACCGGATGGGGAAAAAATAAGTCATCAAGAGATTCCATTCTGATTTTGTCTAGGCTAGTGCCTACATTCATTCTCTGTGCATCCTGAAAACTAAGCTAAAATTCAATTTAAGATTGTCCTGTGCTAGTAGTTTCTTGGTAAAAAACATATTCTCTTTGAAGGAAGACATTGGCCTTACAAGATTCACAGGATTTTTACACATAGAATTCTAAAGAATATGGTTTTACAATTAAAAAAATTATAAGGAGGAAGAAACAAATCACCATAAGTAAGTGTCAAGAGAAACATCAATTTATAGAATGAGAGAGCTATGGAAAAGTCAGATTTTGTCATTTTAAAATACAGAATATGAAATAAATGTGTGTGGTTAAACAAATAATGGATATTGAAAATATGATGATGACTAGAGACACACATGTCAAGGTAGATTTTAAAAAGATCAACATAGAATATTTAGAAATAAGCTATTTCTCATGACCTCTATCTCCATTAATTCATATTTATTTTATTTCATCCTATTGGTACTCACTTTGGAGAGTCAAAAGAAAACTAGAAATACAAAATTTCAAAATCTACAACACATAATTTAAGTATAGATAGCCTTCTTCTCAACATAATAGCACATATGGGTGCATTTAAAATCTTTTAGGATTCATTATTTTCGGGATTTGTAAGTGTTACACTAATCGATATGCCTGATTTCATTCCTTCCCTGAAATTTTAAAGAAATGTGACATAAAGCAAAACTTTAGTTGTGCTTTTCTTATTTATTTGCACTTGAATGAGCTTACTAATATAAGGAAAACTTTAACTTTTTTGAGCTTTTTAATGTTTCTTTAAATATTCTATTTTAAATAGAAGTTATGTTTTGCCAAAAAGAAATAACTAAACATGAAAAGGTCCAGATTTTATTCAAGATTTCAGAAGCAAAAATTGATTGGGGGAATTTTTTTTGTCAAATTTTATTCCAAATTAAAGAGGGTTACACTGAAAAGAAAGAATGTGTGTTTGGATGACAGTCTGGATGACAAATATTGAGCAAATTCCTCCTTGTCTTCCTAAAACTCTTTCTTTTAGAAGCTACATTCTTCCCTTTAAGACTTGCTGCTATTTGCTCCATTCTTAATATTTGGTTCTTTTCTTGTTGAAAAAAACTGTTATTTTAAAAATTATTTTTTATTTATTTTATCATGACTTTTAAATGTTTCCCTTCTTCACAAATATATCTGCCTTAGTCCATTTGGGTGTCTTTAAGAAATTACCATAAACTAAGTGGCTTATAAACAACAGAAATTTACTTCTCAGAGTTCTGGAGGCTGGGAAGTCCAAGACCAAGACACCAGCAGTTTGGTTTGGGTGTCTGGTGAGGGTTCATTTCTGGTTCATAGATAGCACCTTCTCGTGGTGTACTCACATGGAGGGGAACGGGCAAGTCAGCTCTCTGGGGCTCCTTTTATAAGCGTGCTAATTCATCTTCTATTCCTGAGGGCTCTGCCTTCATGACCTAATTATTTCCCAAAGGCCCCAACTTCTAATATCTCACATTGGTGATTAGGTTTCAACACATAATTTTTTAGGGGATACAAATAGTCAAATCATAGCATTCCATCCCTGGCTCCCCAGTATGCATGTTCTTTTTATATGCAAAACGCATTTATTTCATCCTGATAACCCCCAATATCGTAACTCATTCCAGCATCAACTTTAAAGTCTAAGTCCAAATTCTCATCTAAGCATCATCTAAATTGGATATGGTGAGACTCCAGGAACTATTCTTCCTGAGTCAAATTGCTCTCCAGCTGTGAATCTGTGAAATCAAACAAGTCGTGTGCTTCCAAAATACAATGGTGGGGTAGACATTGGATAGGCATTCCCATTCCAAAAGAGAGAAAAAATAAGGGAATAACAAGTCCCAAGTCCAAAATCCAATAGGGCAAACAACATGAAATCATAAAACTCAAGAATAACCTTCTTTGACTCAATATCCCATCTTCTGGATGCACTGGGGTAGGCGTTGGCCCTGAAGGCTCCCAGCATCCCCACCCTCAGACCTCTGCTGGTGCAGCCCAAGCCACAACTCTCATTGGTTGCAGCTGGGTGCCTGTGACTGTTCCAGGCTGGAAACACACTCTGGTGGGTGAAAGAGTGAGATCCTGTCTCTAAAACATTAAAAGTAAAATAACTAAATTAATTAAAATTTCTTTTTAAGTCATTTCTGACTTCTCACATTTTATTGGAAAACCTTAAGAGCCATACCTTGAACACTTTGTTTAGACATTTCTTCAACCAAATATCCTATATCATTGCTTCAAAGTTCTACCTTCTACAAAACACAAGGACACAAACACAAGTAAGCCCAATTATCTGTGACTTCACAGTAAGGATCACCTTTCCTCCAGTTCCCAATATTATATTTCTGTTTTCCGTCAGAGGCCTCATCAGAATGATCTTTACTGACCATATTTCTATTAACACTCCATTCATAACCACTTCAGTAATTCTAAGAAGACTGGAGCTTTCTCTACAGCACTCCTCTTCTGCGCTCTCCCCAAAATTTCCCTTTACAGTTCATTAACAGCAATACAGGCTTTTCTAGCATATGCTTCAAAACTCTTACAGCCTCTACCTATTACCCAGTACCGAAACTGCTTCCACGTTTTAGGTATTTGTTGCAGCGGCATGCCTACTTCCTGGCACCAATTTTCTTTTTAATTTGTTTGGGCTACTATAAGAAAATATCATAGACTGGGTGGCTTACAAACGGCAGAGTCTTATTTCCCACAGTTCTGGAGCCTGGGAAGTCCTAGATGAAGACATGGACAGATTTGATGTCTAATGAGGGCCTGCTTCCTGGTTCGTAGACTGAGTATTCTCCCTGTGTCCTCACATGGTGGAAAAGGCAAGGCAGCTCTCTGGAGTCTCTTTTAGAAGGGGACTAATCCCACTGTGGGGTTGGTCCTGCCCCTATAGCCCCATTGAGCATTGCTTTAGTGGGGGCTCTCTGTGGTAACCCCATCCTTATGGTGTCCCTCTGCCTGGATCATCCACCTAAAGCTCCGAGAAGTTCCATCTTCAAAATCTGGGTGGAGGCCACTGTGATCTTCTGACTCATGCACTATGTGTACTGGTTGATATGGCCCCACATAATACCACCTATGTTTACCACTTGTGCTCTCTGGTCGGATGAGACCATGGCCTGTGCTGTGTCTGTTACAGCAATACAGACTTTTCTAGCATACACTTCAAAAGGCTTCCAGCCTCTGCCAATTACTCCCTTTCAAAACTGCTTCCACTTTTTAGATATTTACATGTCTAGGCAGAGCCCTTACGAACTAGTCACCTCTAAAACACCCCATCACCTAATATCAGCTAGGCCGTTAGAATTTTAATATATGAATTTTGGAAGTGCACAAACATTTAGGCCAGGCAATATCCATTTTACGTTTAAGTACAAATGTGATTTTTGTTATTGTGGTATTGAATTACCTTACTTGTCGATACTTGTTCATTTCTTTTCGTGCACCTCTTTCTCTGCATGTGTTCATTTAACTGCTCAAAACATTCACTAGTGGGGAAAATTTCCAGTAGACTCCACTACATTGTTTGCAGTACCGCTGCATCATTAGATGTACTGTTGGATAGTTCTAGCATTTAACTGATTCTTACTTATTTCTAATTTTTAGTAAAGACTGGTTCTGCCAAGATGTCCTGGCCCTTTATCACTGCAGTGTTCAGCCCTTACTGCTCCCTTACAAACCTGAAAATCAAGCCTCCTGAACGTTCTCACTAACCATTTACAACAGCTTCAGAACTCATCCCCATGTACAATCACACCTATCTGCCAAAGCATTTTCCTTTGGTTTCTCCAGTGAAATGTTTTCAGTTCTCACTAAAATCCAAGTGCTTCCTTTCACCTTCCTGGCCCTGCTGGCTGAGTGTGTTCTTAGCTCTACATTACAACTTTTGTCAAATAAAAATTAAAACCAGTGTTAGATAACAAACAACTGTATTCAAGAGGATTGTTGCAACAGAAAGGGGATTATTAAAATAGGTGGAGGGGCTATTGTAATGGGAGGAGGAAACTGTTACAATAGGGGGAGTTAGCAGTTGTGGTAGGAGGAGGGAGTCATTTGAATAGGAAAGATTTGGATTATAAGGTCTGCAAGAGTCTTAAAGGTCAGGCAGAAGGGAACTTTCTTTTACAGGGAGGATTAATAAGGCTTGAAAGAACCTGACATGGGTACATAGGATGAGCAAGTGATTGAACAGTTGATCGGGGAATGTATTTCCCTGAGATCAGCCAGTTCTTAGGAGAGGTTATTAATGAGGGTCTGTTTCTCATTCCAATGTTCAAAACTGAGTGGGCCAAAGTTTAGGGACCTGGGGGAGGAGGTCCTGACTAAAGTTGGTTAAGTCACTTTAGCAGGCATTCTGTCCAGGTTGGTTAGTGGGGTCACAGAAGAATTTTCATTTCCAGGAACACAGTGAGCCACTTTCTGGAACCAAAAGGGTGGATGGAGGAATTCCTTTTCATGGTGAAAATTTTATTTATTTATTTATTTATATTTATTTATTTATTTATTTATTTAACTTTTAAGTTCAGGGGTGCATGTGCAGGTTTGTTGCATAGGTAAACATGTGTCATGGGGGATTGCTGTGCAGGTTATTTCATTACCTGGGTATTAAGCCTATTACCTATTAGTTATTTTTCCCAATTCTCTCCCTTCTCCCACCCTCCACTCTCTGGTAGGCCCCAGTGTGTGGTGTTCCCCTCTACATGTTCATGTGTTCTCATCATTTAGCTCCCACTTATTAATGAGAACATGCGGTATTTGGTTTTCTGATCCTGCGTTACTTTGCTAAGGATAATGGCCTCTGACGTCATCCATATCCCTGCAGCGGACATGACCTCATTCTTCTTTTTATGACTGCCTAGTATTCTATGGTGTATATGTACCACATTTGCAGTTTTCCAGGAGCAGACTCAGGTAAAGTGTAATAGCATCACTTTCTTATGCCACCGACCACTACATCTTACATTATTGTTACTGATAGAGATAGTTTTGCTTGTTTTCTCTCTTCTATTGAGTTGCAAAGAGAAAGAATACAGTTCTTGGCTTCTGGCAGACATGCATTTGAATTTCATCCTTTCTGTTTCCCATTTGCGTATCCCCAGATGAGACATTTGACACTGGTCAAGCTATGGTAATGCAGCCTGTGTTGGCAGTAGTCTCTTTGTTTACTCCTACCTTACCTTTCCACCTTGGGCTCCCTGAGGCCAGTCTTTTTTCCTGAACCCTAACTTAAGGAATATGAATTACCCTTTTTTTCCCCTTCTTTGAGGGAGGCATTAAGCCTCACTCATTCTTATATTCGCACCAAGCGAGCATGTGTTCTGCACATAGGATGTTTGAGACCCTGCTCTTCCCATAGTTTTCTTCTTGACATTATTAATCCTATATGTGTAATTTGTCTGTCTTTAATGAAGGGTTCAAAATAATACAGATTTGATTATTTTATTGAAGTAAACTGGCTCTTGTTTTTTTGTTTTGATAACTGTACCCTTTGGCCTTAGGGTAATGTATAGGATTCCTGTGGGGTATAATGGCTGAAATATTGGATGATATTTAATTAGAACAAATCACAGAGTATTGAATTAAATGTTTCCTATCCAATACCAATATGATCTTTTACCAGTTTGCTTCAAATGAATATAATCCATATCTCATGCTTTAGAAATTATGGAAATATTCGCATCATGTTTCATGATTACACTCATATTACAGAGAAAACTGTAGTTGAGGAAATGATTTGCCTAAGCTGCATAGTTGTTAAATAGCAAGGCCAAGATTAGATACCCAAACCTTTGCTACCTTAGGATTTACTATTTCTGTCATAGTACAGTTCCCAAGGATATCACATTTCCTGAAGCATGGTGAGACACTGAGATGTGTCCATGGGCCTCATCAGTAAGAAATGGCTGAATATAAAATTTGTACCCACTTGCTCACCCCTTGCCCCTGCCTTATACCAGCTTCTGAAATTGCTTTATTTTCATAATGACATTCATTATGACCCAAAATTCATCTTTTACATATATTTTCTGCTTGCTTATTGGCTGGCTTGTCCACTAAAGTGTTAGCTCCAGAGGGCACACTGTCTGTCTTGTTTATAGCTGCACACACAGAGCCTAGACCTGTTATTGGCACACATTAGGTACTCAGAAAATAAGTACCGAAGAAAATGGGGCAAACAGATCCCACTGTCTGAACATGTTATTGGTTATTTCATTAAATTATAACCAGGTTTCTCATTTTTGTATTGCATGGTAAAACATTATAAAGTCAAAAGTGTGTTCTGGAGGCTTTCAATGGAGAAGTTGCTAGACTTGTTTCTCCCTGCTCCCTCCACCCCACCCAAGTACAACAATAAACACTGAAAATCATAGCAAAGATATCCAAAAGAGGACTCTGAAAGGTACTAAGAAGAAGGCAAATAGGTTTGGGGCCTGACTAAAGACATAGTGAAAGGGCACCTTATGTCTCCTCAGCCAACAGATCCAGGTCTGGTGTTTCATAAAACACAGCCTAGCAGTGGACGGGGGCCAGGGAAGCCCACTCTTATTTCTGACTAAATGGGAACCCTGTAGACTACATCAAACAAATAACAAGGGACAGGGAAGATCTCCCCACTCCTGCCCACAGACTCCTGCCCAAATCTCCCAAAAAAGAATCTTCCTGGCTCAGAAATGTGCACATGAGAATTTTATGAAATATTTAAGGAAGAATGACTAACGATTTAATACATTATTTTCCAAAAATAGAAGAGGCACAAACACAAGTCACTTTATGAAGTGAAAACCTGACAAAGACAGCACACACACACACAAACACACGCAAACTCCACAACAGTATCTTTCATGAACTTAGGCACAAAACTTATCAGTGAAATATTAGCAAACTCAGTTTAATAGTGTGTGAAGAGAATTATGCACTGTGATCAAGTGAGATTTATTCGAAGTATTCAAGAAGGTCCAACATAAAAAAAATATAATTCAGGAAAATCACTCAAAAATGTCCAACATCCATCATGATAAAAACTCTCAGCAAGCTAGGAATGCAGGGAACCCCCTCAACTTGATAGAGAGCATCTATAGAACACTTACAACTAACATCATACTTGTTAATGAAAACAATGATTTATCTTTAAGATCTGGAATGAGACAAAGATATCTGCTCTCACAACTCTTACTAAATAAAGTATTGGAAGTTTTTGTAATAAGGTAATACGTCAATAAGAGAAGGAGAAGAAATAAAAGACATATGTGTTGGAAAGAAAATAACAAAAGTGACTCTATTTACAGATGACATGGTTGTCAACAGAAAATCCCAAAGGGTCTACTAAAAAATTTTTAGAAGTAATAAATGAGTTCAACAAGGTTGTGAGATGCAAGATCAACACACGCACAAAAATTAAATCACACTTTAATCTACTGACAATAACTGGCAATGGAAATTTAAAACAAAATATAATCTGTAATCTCTCCAAATGGAATGAAATACTTAGCTATACACTTGACAAAATATGTAATGTATAGCATATGTGTGGTGAAAATTATTAAATGTTGATGAAAGAAATCAACCTGTAATCTCAGCAGTTTGGAAGCCCGAGGTGGGAGGATCACTTGAAGCCAGGAAGTCCAGCCTGGGCAACATAGCAAGACTCTGCCTCCATCAAAAAAGTAAATAAATAAGTTAGCTGGACACAGTGGTATGTGCCTGTAGTCTCAGCTACTCAGGAGGCTGAGGCAGGAAGTTCCGTTGAGCTCAAGGATTTGAGGCAGCCACAGTGACTCATGATTGCACCATTGCACTCCAGCCTGGGTGGCAGAGGGAGACCTGGTCTTGTAAAAAGAAGATGAAGATAAAGGAGTAGGAGAAGGGGAAGGAGAAAGAGGAGGAGGAGAGCAAGAGAGAGGAGTAGAAGAAGAAAGAGAGAAATAAATCAAAGAAGACCTAACTATAATAAATAAAGAGACATACCATGTTCATGAATCAAAACCTCAACTTACTATAAATGTCAGTTCACTTCAAATTAATCTATAAGTTGAATGCAGTTCCTGCCAATATCCTAGCAAATTTTTTATAGACATAGATAAGATTATTCTAAAATGTATGTGGAAAGGCACAGGTCCTAAAATTGCTAAAACATTCGTGATAAGGAAGTGTAAAGATGAAAAAATAAATTTATACATTACTAAGGCTTACTATATAACTACAGTAGTCAAGATAGTTTTATACTGGTGGAGAAACAGACATACAGTTTACTTGGACAGAATTCAGGACACAAAAATAAACCCACACAAATAGGCTCAACAGATTTTTGACAAAGGTGCAAAACCAATTCAATGAGGAAGGGACTTTTCAGCAAGTGGTTCTTGAGTTACTGAACATTCACTGACAAAGAGAATGAGCTTTGATGTAAACTTCGTAATTTATTTTTAAAAACCCTCAAATTGGATCATGTACTTAGCTTGAAAATGAAAATTTATATTTTGGACCTCATTAAAACCTAAAACTTTTGCTCTGCAGAAGCTGATAAAAAGAGGATAAAGATACAAGATACAGACTGGGAAAAATATTCACAAATCACGTGTTCAATGTAGGACTTATATCTAGAATATGTTAAAAATCTCAAAACTCAACGGTAAAATACACCAAACAGTTCAATTAGAAAATGGGCAAAATGCACAGAGATATTTCACCAAAGAGGATATACAGATGACAAGTGAAAAGTGTTCAACATCATTAACTATTAAAAATGCAAATTAAAACCACAATGGGATATCACTGCACATCTATTAGAATTATTAAAATAAAAGATAGTGATAGCACCAAGTGCTGATGAGACTGTATCATTCATTTATTACTAGTGGTAATGTATAATGGTGTAGGAACCCTAGAAAACAGTTTGATACTTGCTTATAAAAGTGAACATTTGACTATCATATAACCCAGCTATTGTACCCTTGGGCATTTATTCCAGGGTGAGAAAAACTTATGTTCACATAAAAACTTGTGTACAAATCTTTATAGCACCTTTATTCTTAATAGTGCAGAACTGAATACAATCTAGATGTACTTCAGTGGGTGAATAATTGAACAAACTTTAGTATATTCACATCATAGAACGCCACTCGGCGGTACAAGGAGTGAATACAACTTCAGTAAATCTCCAGGAAAGTATACTGAGTGATAAGAGCCGATCTTAAAAGATTACACACTGTATTATTGCATTTATATAATGTTTTCAAAATGGCAGTTTTAGAAATGAGAATGTATTAGCTGTTGCCATCAATAAGGGTTGAACGAGGGGGAGAGTGATTATGAGTGTGGGTATTAAATGGCAAAATGAGGGATCTTTGTGGGATGGAGCTGTTCTGTATCTTGACTGTGGTGGCAGCACACAAATGTATACATGTGATAGAATTGCATAGAACTAAACACATACACACACAAATGAGTGCAAATAAGACTGGGGAATTCTGATTGGTGGATCATGTCAATGTCAGTATTCTGGCTGTGATATTGTGTTATAGTTTTGCAAATGTTATGTAAGGGAGAAACTAAGTAAAAGCTACTAGGTATCTCTCTGTATTGTTCCTTATAACTTCATTTAAATCTACAATTATATAATAATAATTTGAATTAAAATGTGTTTGACCCTTGAATAATTTTTTTTAGCAGTTAACATTAGGTGCACTCAAAGTTGAGTTGTCATTTAAATGTTTTAAAGTTAAAGTAACTTTGCAGAAACCCATAATTTTTTTTATTGCCAAATATAAGGCACACATTTAAAAATGTGAATATTCTGTAAGAGGTGATGAAGAGCAACGACTTAAAAGCCAAGCTGTTTGGGTTTCAGTTTAGATTCTATGACTTACTACTAGCTTTGTGACCTTGGGAAAACTCCTTAACCTACCTAGCTTTCTTCTTCTGTAATATGGTTCCGTGTAGTGGTGCCTATGTGCAGAATTATTTTGAAGATTAAATGAGTTAATATATTTAAAATACTTAGAAGGCACCTGACATTGACTAAGCATTAAGCATTAAGATAACCCATATTTTTTCAAGATTTCCTCAGAATTTTAATCTGCTAGTACTTGGTTTTAGATACTTTAAGAAGCTGTGTTATCTTTTGTATGAACATAATTCCTATTGCTGTCATTCAACCCTGTGGAATCCTAGTAGAAGAAGCAAATGAATGTCCTGGGCTGCGAGCTCTTGAGGTTTGTGTTAGGCTGGCACTGGGTTGGGTGACAATCCTCAGGAATTGTGGAGCCTGACTCTTCTCCCTTGGAAGTTCTCTGCCAGCTCGCCGACCCCAATCCTTGTAAACACAGTTCTTTGTCAAGCCCTTTCCTTGCTCCACTGCCCACTGTGATAGGAGTCCCAGTCCAAACCCCAGACTCCTGAACTGATCTGATGTAAACTTCAGGACCGTCCTTTTGGGGTCCTGCTCTTGCAGTTGGGTAAGTGCTCATTCGGCTTGTCTTTGCATGACTTTAGATGATGATGTTGTTTTTGCCTATGACAGACAGCCTAAGAGAAGAACTTCTGGAGCCATCAGCATGGCTTTTTGGGTCCTGGGAAATCTGGAAGTTAGAATTAACAGGTTCAGATCAGCATAGTAGAGGTTTGTGGTGTTCAGGGTGTCCCTGCCAGGAGAAGTGGCTCACTCCTACTTGAAAAGCCACTTTCCTGGAAAGGTGAATAAGAAGAACAAAGGAATTAGTCAAATTTCTGTGCTTACTACATGCCAGAGTCTTTTCATGCATAATCGTCTTTTTCTGAACCCAGCTCTGTGAGGTCAGCTTATTACATTTTACAGAAGAGGACAGGGAGGACCAGATGCTCAGAGGTTCTGACTAGCACAGATGGTGTCAGAGCCAGGATTCAAACCTATGCAGCTTTTATTGTACCCCACTGCAGTTAATAAAACTTTTTTTTCATACATTGTGTTACATATAGGCAGTTAGTGCTAAGATGTGTCTGAAAGATTCTGTAACACGCAAGAGCCCAAAGGTAGAAATAAATTTGAGAGTCAGGCATGAGTACGGTATCCTGGTAGGAGCAACTCTGAGAGTCAGGGAAGGAAACCGTGGGGAGGACCAAGGAAGGCACTGGATGTCTGGGACAGGAGGGAGGGCATGGACCCTGGCCAGGAAGCCAACGGGAGTTTGAGCATATTTCTACAGATGCACAATTGCCATGTCTTTGGGCTCCCATGGCTCCAGCAAGTGTGTCAGCGGGGCACTTGAGAGGGTCTTCAGCCTCCAATGGCCCAGCCCATGCATTCCCTGTGATGAAGAAGGCCTCATCTTTCGTCCTGTGGTCACATGAATTTGGGACCTTGCCCTCACATGGGCTTCTGAATGGTTTCATGGTACTCCTAACTTCAACCAGACATGGGGGAGCTGTTATCATTGCTTCTGTCCTCGCTATGTCTTGTTTCCTAACACAACTTTATCCTGCTCTTCCATCCTTCATCCTGTGGGGTGTTTCAGTCTGTAAAACAAACAGAAAGAAACTGATATGAGGCTTACACACAAGAGAAAGGTTACACACAAGAAAGAGATGGGCCAGGCGCAGTGGCTCACGCCTGAAGTCCCAGCACTTTGGGAGTCCGAGGCGGGTGGATCATGAGGTCAGGAGTTTGAGACCAGACTGGCCAACATGATGAAACCCCGTCTCTACTAATGATACAAAAATTATCTGGAAGTGGAGGCACATGACTGTAATCCCAGCTACTTGGGAGGCTGAGGCAGGAAAATCCCTCGAGCCTGGGAGGCAGAGGTCGCAGTGTTCCAAGATCCCACCATTGAACTCCAGCCTGAGCGACAGGCCGAGACTCTGTCTCAACCAAAAAAAAAAAAAAAAAAAAAAAAAAAAGAAAAAAAACAGAGAGAGAGAGAGAGAGAGAGAGAGAGATGAACTAAGTTAGCCTAGAAAAGCCAGGTATTGAGGGGATGGGGAATGGATGCTGAGGAAAGACTTAGTGCGTGCAATGTATGTTGTTCAGGTGATGGATGCCCTAAAAGCCCAGACTTGACCACTACACAATATTTGCCTGTAACAATATTACACTTGTACCATAAATGTATACAATGATGAGGCACCAAGAGTGCCTCTGGGTCCTTTTTAAAAAGAAGGGTCATTTTCTGCCTCTGATGGTTTAGAGCTGAGTCTTGCCTAAGCAGGGTGATACCTTCCTGGTTTCTCAAGAACTTGTTATGTTCTCTCAGCTTCTAATTAGCATTTTTATGTGCTTTCCTGGGGCTCAGTCCAGAAAGCCAAATAAATCATTTGCCTAACCTTCCTTGTTGAGGTTCCCCTGTGGGATGAGTGTAAGTATTTTATTAATCTTTTGGCAGCAAGCTCCTATCAGTTCAGTCTTAGCTCAGCCAAGACTCTATAGCTATTTCTGGAGGCACACAGGCTGAGACAGGAGAAACAGTAAGAAATTATTTAGCTGTGCAGCGGAGATAATCTTACTGAGGGTCTCTGAGTATATTTTGAAACCCTGGTTCTTTGTTTTTTTTTTTTTCATTTTTTGCAAATTGCCTTTGTGGGAGATTAGCCCCTTCTGATGTTTTTTGTAAAGGACACTTGAGTGTTTCTGCTGGGGGTGGCCCCTCTGGGACAAGTCCTGGTGCTGGGCGTGAAGCAGGTGAGCTAGCTGCAGCGGCTCTTCTTCCGCCCAGCCCACAGCTCCTGCCCATGTTCCCACTCAGCCTCTGACGCCGAGTTCATACTTTGTGCTTCTCAAGGATTCTGGCTGCAGAGCCTCCTTCCCTGACAGGGCCTGGCTCTTTTTGAGACTCCAGAAAGGTCACACGAACTGTGAGCCTCAGCTCCTCATTTTTTTCATGTCTGGAGAATCACCTTTCTTACAGAATTATTGTAAGAATATTCAACATTTAGTTTATTGATATTTAAAAATAAAATATTACAAGCACATATGTGTACCATTCTGCAAACGGCCAAAGCACCCAGTAGCCGTGTATTCCTTGACTAGGATGACTGATTTCACAAGACCTGAGACCCTGCTTTCTTTTTCTTTTCTTTTCTTTTTTTTAACAAGAGCATAAAAGTCAAGCAAAAAATCATGTTTTCCTGACCCGTAATCAGCCTGCCCTGCCTCAGCAACTTGCACCCTTTGCTACAGCTTCCACATCTGAACTTAATATTTTATCTGTCTGAAAATACATTTTAAAATGGATTTGATACTTTTCTTGATGCCTGGAAGGACTTGAGGTGTCCGTCTCATTATTATGCCTATTTTTGCCCAAAATTCTTGACTCTGATTGGCCTTCCCCTTTGTCAGCTAAGTGTGCAAAACTTGTCAGACACAAGCCCTGTGAGAAATCAGCACAAAACAAAATGGGAGCACAAAACAAAGGCACAGAACCCATCTCGTGCTCTTTGATGTGCTGCAGTCAAGGACTGAGGCTCTTTCAACAGCAAGAGCGTTTGGTTCCCTGTGTCTTTCATTGCTACTTTCTCCTTCCCCACTCCAAATTAGCTGAAACTTTACCAGTTAGCAGGGTAGGGTGTCATCTACCCCAAGTTTTGGTATATAGTTTTCTTTCTGATTGATTATAAGCATGTTAACAACCATTTTCTGTAATGAGATTACTTTCAATGATCAAGTACGATTGAAAATGGGTTAAAGGTAAGGAGGATTTTCCTCTAGCCCCAGAAACTTATGTGTTCTCAAATGCATGCAAAATTCTCTCTCTCTGTTCATGACTTCCTCAGTCTAACCCTCTGTTTCTATGACTCCTGAACTCAACCTTGCACTGGCCTCTGTGTTTAGAAATTGCATTTAGTTTCTCTGATAATCGGTGTTTTCCAGTCAGCTCTGCATTTTTCCTAGGCAGACAGCATGGAGTCACAAGAGCGACAGCTCATACACTGAGTGCTACAGGGGTTAAGGCGTTTTCCTGTATTATCTTATTTAATCCCCAGGGCACTGCGATTACCGTCCTCATTTTGCAAGTGAAGAAGCAGGTTTGAGAAGGTGAAGCAATCTCAGGCGCCCAGTACGAGGTGGAATTCAGAATCCAAACTTGGGTGCAGAAGTCAGAGCTGTGCTTGGAAGCTGTGTCTGCCTGGATTCCATTTTCTATCCTACTAACAATCAGCAAGCATTTCGAGGGCTCCGGCATGTCAGGGCCCTGTGTCATGGTGCATGGATAAACAGAAGCCCTAGTAAATGCTGCACCATTGCATCCACTTAGATAATACGATGCCCTACTTGTAATATATAATTGAGGTTTATTCCTCACAGGAATTGGAGGAAAAGGGACAGAGATGATATGATTTTACGCAGTCTACTCTCCTCCTTCCCCCTGCCCTTCAAAATTAATCCCTTGGAGTCAAGAAGGCTGCACGTCCGGCTGCCAGGGCCTGGCAGAGAATCTCGCGTGTTTACGTTCTCATATGTTCTTCTGTGACCTTCTGTATCTGCCTCTGCCTCCCAGGGTTGTTTCTGGGAAGCGTAAAGCTGGAGAGGCGCTCAAGAGAGCACTGGCCCCTGTGTCAAAGGGCAGGGGCTCTGGAACTTGGGCCGAGCACTAATTATACATGTGACATCCCGCCCTGGCTGCAGGATTTCTGTCTCTCATTTTCCCAAGAAATTGGACATTTGATGATAAAGCAGACTTTATCCTAGCCCATATTTTGTTCTAGATGTTTATTTTGTATCATGATATTTCATTCCAGAAGTTTTCTTTTGTGATTATTCATTTAAAAATAAGTGACACAGCACTTTACACATACCTGGCCAGCGCACGTTGATGCATCAAATATGCATACATTGTTCAAAATGATTGTTCAGCATCATGACGTTTTATTGGACCATTTTGTGGATGATCTTACCTGGTGTTCACGACAGCCAAGTGAAAAAAGCAAAACGAATTCCACATAACGAGTGAACGTTTGCACAGAAACATGGCTGGTGGTCTAAGGTCTAAGCAGCGGTGCCGTCCTCTGCATCAGAAGCCCTTGTTAAGTCACAGCCACCACTAGTACTGACCTGGGAGTTAAACCGCAGACCACAGTGAAAGGCTTGAAGTGCAAATCCATTAACATGATCATCCCTGGTTTATTGCTAAGTAACAACATTTATCTTGACCCTTTTCATAGAAGAGGACATCTGCAGGCCTGACTGTGAGTGAAGCAGCTCACCTGGTCTTCCCCGTCAGGGAAACAGTGAACTTTTCCTAGTTTTCATTTGGTGCCCCAAACTAGGGCCCTTTTTCTTCATAACATCTCTAAGTGTTTTAACTTAAATTAAATTAAATTAGCATTTGTTGTTTACCCTTTGTTTTTCTTAAACAACAATAAAAAATTAGCTGAAAAGAACAGAAGGCAAACAGTAGGATAAACCATATATTTGTATATGTATGTATGCATGCACGTGCGTGTGTTTACAGATATGTGCATATGTGAATGTGTATGTGTATGCTTGTGTTTTTGAATGTCTGTATATTTTTATGCATGTTTGTGGGTATGTCTTTATGCGTGTTTGTGTGCATGTATGTTTGTGAGTACGTGTGTGTGCATACACGTGTACCTACAAGAGGAACAGATATATTTGCTTTGGTGTTTCTTTGCAGATTCTCTGTTATTATTTCTTTCTTTTGTATTGCACTGGGTCTGCTTGTATGGAGCATTCCAGGCAGGAGTATAGTGGTTCCCACTGGACAGATTAATTTCTTACCTATAACATAATCTCAACTTCTCCATCCTTACTCATAGAAGAGTCTATATCTTTAGCTCTCTTCCTTCTCTGATTTGCTAAAGGCTAGATCCTTGTGTCTCGCAGACACCCACCTCTTCTCTCATACAGTCTATGAGACATACAGTACATTTCCCCTTTCCTCCTTGACTTGCTAACTTTTCTGTGTAGCAGAGAAAGAGGCTCAAGACGTATTGCCAAGCTATCTGTTTGCTCCTCCTAACAAAGACTCATGGGAGCCGTCTTTGGAGGAGTGCAGGGTGCATGGCCTGGAGGGCACATCAGTGGACAAGCACAGCCTTTCTACCATAGGTCCGGTGCAGAAGAAAGTGCATAGGTGACATCAGCGTAATGCACCTTAGGTCCAGGCGGGCACCCACCAGAGGATGGGGCACATCTGACAGGATTTGCATAGGAAGAAAACTTGCCCTGTCCTGGGAATAACTCAAAATGACTCCTTTACCATTCGCAGATATTTTACATTGCTGTGACTCCTCCTACAACTGTATTCATATTCTCTCGCCAATAATGCATGGTCTCCAGTTTCCTTGTTGCAATTAGGGAGTGACTCCATTGAACTCTTCTACTCACTCAGATGTAGATTGCAGCAGCCTCTCCCGCCATCCCTCTGGTGTCTCCAACAAGCTCTTTGAGAATCCCAGTGGCCAATGGGTCACACACTTGACAGTCTCAAAAAACATGGTGCTTATGGCAACCTTGTTGCAATTTGAATATGCAAGAGATTTTTAGGTGGTTGGGATAAAATCAACTTCCTAAGCAGAAATAGGAGAATTGCTCAGGAAAGAAGTAACTGAAATCATTTTATTTATCCACTCTTGACCTCTTTTCTTCAGTCACATTTAATTTTTCTTCCCAGACAGGGTGGGAAAAAAGATGCTTTTATTCCTTGCTGCTATGACTAAAATAACAACAGATTCCTGTGAAAGATAAAGAAAGGAATGGACTTCCATTTAGCTCCACTCTGAACCACTTCAAACCTTCTATGCTTTAATGCTCACCATAACCCTGTATAGTAAGTCCCATAGTCCCTTTACCTAGATGAGCAACTCAGGATGCAGCCACCTCATCCTGGTAATGGTGCTCAGGACATGTCAGTCCCCCAGTCCTCCACACCAGGGACCTGCTCGTTCTGGACAAACAGGGTTGGCCTGTAGGGTGGCTTGCAATGCAGTGACTAAAGAGGCTAAGGCTAATTTTCTGGGTTGGGGACTGCTGTTCTGCATCACCCAGATGTGATTCTGACCAAACAGGTTCATGAGCCCAATGATTCAGGGCTCAGCTGGTAACAGGGAAGCAGGAGGCCAAGAATTTCTGCGAGTTCTTAAATACCCTGTAGTTAAGTCTGTGAGGGAAAACGACTTCAAGGAAACTCACCAGATCATCTGCTGGTGGACTGTGTTCGGACACGTCCATGTTGGGACCCATGCTGGGACGCCTCCTCATGCTGGGGCCCAGGGAAGCTCAACTCCCTTGTGCTCTACACTTTGCCTCTCCAGGCTTCTCTTTCCTCCTGTCCTGGATGTGTCACTCACCACACTGGTTCCTTCCTCCACGTTCTTAACTGGGGACTTGTGGACTATGGCCAGTGGTGCTCTTTGAGCTAAAGCCTGTTCTGCATCTCCTGCTCTGACAGTCCCCTGACGTCACAGCCCCACAGTTCTCAGGCTCCCAGTCCCCTCAGGAAGCCCCTCAAGATGCTGCTCTCCATCCTTCCCTGCAGCCCAAATGACAGAGTCTACACCCTCCCCTGGGTGTGCTGATCCATCGGCCACCTGTCCTCATCCATTGCTGCTTAAACCTTCCTGCCAATCCTCAGCTCATGAGATCACTGCTCTCCACAAACTTCTGTAGGCAATTTTTCTTGCCACATTCTCCAGTCTTTGAAAACCCATTTGGATTTGGGGTCTTTCAGGGAATATTCTCTGACTCTGAAAACTTGAAGAGCCTGTGACGCTGGTAAGTCCTGTGAATGCCCTTCCCTTATGGGGTATGGCCATGTGGCACACTTCTTGCAAGACTGTAATCTTGAGTGGAAGAGGTATGGCTACAACACTTCCTTGAATTCTTTCTTAAGGTGCAAAGCAGCTCGCATGACATAGATCATCAGTAAATCTTTCTCAACTGCTTGACTCTACTTTAATGCATTTAAACCCTACTGAATATATATTAATATTGTAAATACAAAAGCATTCTCATTTGAAAATTATAGAAATTGCATTTGGGAGAATACAGGAAATGAAGTGTCAATGTACTGACGAGTATAGTCAAACAATAATAGAAACAATGAAATCAACAATTAATCAGTGTTTATTGCGATATATCTAGGATCCCCCAAAGTGCCTATGTTCTTTCATCCAGCAATTTAGGTACTAAAGAGGAAACAGTTTATAAACCTTTGTGCAAGAGATGTTATTTCTGCACTTTAAAGAAATATTGGCCAGAAAAAAACTTCAGGTTCCAATTGTAGAAAAAGGAGTCATTGGAATTGTGATTTTTCCAATCTATGAAATATTATTATTTTGGGTATTGCGTTTATTATAGCAGATGTTGAAATGATAATTGTGAAAAGCATTATAATATATAAAATAATGCTTTTGCTAGAATTTTAGGTTTAAAAAAATAGGTTCATAAGGTAATTCAACATATCTAGCTCTACATCTCTATCTCCAAACATCCAGTCATTTACATTATTTATATTTGTGTGTGTGTGCATGTTAGCAATTGCAAATCTGTATGAGTCTGCAGCAATCTCAATTCTTCCTTCTCAGAAAAAAGAATTCAACTTAAGGGGCATAAGGCAGAGTCAGAGACCCAGGCAAGTTTTAGAGCAAGAGTGAAAGTTTACTAAAAAGTTTTAGAGCAGGAACGAAAGGAATTACCCTTGGAAGAGGGCCAAGTGGATGACTTGAGAGATTCAAAGGCATGGTTTGACCTTTGACTTGGGGTCTTTTATGTTAGCAATTCTTCTGGGGTTGCATTGCTTCTCCCCTGATTCTTCCCTTGGGTGGACTGTCTGCACGTGCAGTGGCCTGCCAGCACTTGGGAGGGGGTGCATGTGCAGTGTGTTTACTGAAGTTGTGCACATGCTCACTCGAGGCATCTTTCCCTCACCAGTCAAGAGTTTCCAGAGGAAGGTCTTATTCCAGTTAAAGTCTGCCATTCTGCCTCTCAGTGCATGTGCTTGAGCACACTTGCCCAACTCCTGAGATCTTATCAGGAAGCTGCTGATCACAAGTTTCAGGTGTTTTCTATATATTAGCAGACTGCCTTTCCCTGGCCTTGGCTTTCCCTGGCATTGGCTTCGACTAGTTGTTATTTTAGAGAAACAGTTTAACAACCACAGAGCACTAGCTTCGACCAATTATGATTTTAGAGAGAGAGTTTAACAACTGCCTGACTATCACCTGACATTCCTGGTGGGTGGTGGTGGGGCCTCTCCTGCCCTTCTCATGCCTAACTACCTTCTGTAAGAAGCACATGTACACAGATGGCACTAACAACACATGTATATGCATATCTCCAGTTATGCATAGCAAGTAATTTATAGCTGACTAGCTACCCAGAGATATATTGTCATTTATATGCATATACCCATGTACATATATATATATCTAATCTATTTGCATATCAGTTGTCTATCTATGTATCTGTCTATACAACTGCATTAAAAAACTCACCAAAAAGTTAATAGTGGTTGTGTTTAGAAAAAGGCCTATATGGAACTAATTTTTTTGTTTTATACTATGTGTCTCCTAAGTTTGCTCTTATGAGCATGCATTACTTTTTGTTTTAAATAAAAACAGTGTATTTTTTTTCAAAAGCACTTTGTCCACCGTTTCACATTTATGACCCTCAAGACTTTCTAAAAGTTGGACTGCAATTTAAATAAAAATAGCCACAGCCAAGACAATGGGCATTTTTCCTCTCTGGCAGCCACACAATGAGAATGCATTTGATACACAGCCCAGAACATTCCGAGTGAACTAACAGCAGGAAACACACTCAAGCTGAGATCATTATAAGTTACTAGATGACAATTTGTTCTAAGTTTTGAAAATTAACCCAGCAAATATGATTTGGCCACAAGAGGAAAATATCAAAAAATCACCTAAACCCAACTCTTCCAGTGTTAAACAGTCTTTTGCTGTTGTTTGAATACAGCCCAGATGTCTGCATTTTGTGCTTATGTGACTTTACAGAGGGCCCCAGTAATAGCAAAGAAGTTCCTACAGCTCGCTGGGAGCTGGGTGCACCCCAGGTGCCCTGCTGGGTATTTTAAATACGGTGTTTCTTATTATCATAGCAATCTTGCAACAGAATACAGGTGTTGTTTTGTTCTTTTATAAAAGAGAAAGCTGAGGTAGACTGATGCTAAGTAACTTCTGAGAGGGTTGTGGTGACAAATGAAAGAATGCAGGTAAAATGCCTGTTTCAATGCCTGGGGCATAGTAAGCATTTAACAATGTTAACTGTTGTAATTAACAAGGGCAACATTCCTGGTGGGTCGTGCCTGAGAGGGACCTTTCCACAACAGAGCGGTGAGATGTGAGATGTGTGGTCAGCAGGGCTCCTGAGCAGGGATTCCCACAGATATAATTTACTTCTTTGAGGCTAGGGGCCATGTGAATGGGAGCCGAGTTCCTACCTGTTCTCCATGGTGGCTGCTTTAAGACAAAAGCCAGAGAGAATCTGATATTGGGGAAAGAGCTTTCACATCAGGAAAGGAGTTAGCAGGCAGAAGGGCAGAATGATTTCTCACTTAGAAAAAGCAAACAAGAGCTACAGGACACCATGAGTTCCTGGGAGGGAAAAGGGTTGGAACTATAGATGTGCAATAAAGACGCAAACACCCACTGAGTGCGACTTCTACCCTTCCAGAAAGCTTCATGTTCATGACGATGTCCCACGGAGCCACCCGTGGCTGGCTCAACCTCTGTTCCTGATTTCCTCTTCATTGCTCTCAGGTTCTCTGTCCTCAACACAAATCCACATCTCACCCACTCTGTGCTCAGGTAGGAAAGCACCAAAGGAGATTGAAATAGTCTATTTAAATCTAGTGTCTGTTGCCAATGTTCTTTCCAGAATATTTTCCCATTCTGATCTACACAGCAAGTCATAATGAAAAGGTGGCATGTGTCCATCTTCCTCAACTTGACCTGGCGTTTGGAGAACAGTAGCCCAGGGAGTTACGTAACCTGTAGGCGGCTCACAGCTAATCCATGCTGCTTCTTTGTGCAGATTACAACAACCACCGCCTTGGGGAAGCACAGCACTGCTGGCAGGTGCTTCCTCCTCAAGGCAGACCTACCCCGCCCCAGCAAAGAAGCTTGAATTTTAGTTCTGTCTCCCCTCTTTGGCCAGACACCTTGAACAATAGCAGAGCACAGCCTATGCAACTGTACATACTGACCTTAGGTGGTAGAAGGCTGAATTTATAAAAGAAGCAAGATAAATTTATTTGAATAATAACAAACATTTTTAAGAGACTAAGAGAAAGTATTCCTGGATGTTTCAAGAAACTTGAAGCAAATTAACCTTTTCCACCTGAATATGTTGCTGACCAAGGAACACAACATATGATCTTAAAGATAAATGGACCCCCACTGGCCGTCCTGATTAATTCACATATTCATTCAACATTCACCTGCTGTCTGCCTGGCCCTGTGCTGGCATTGAGGATTCAGGGACCAATGTGGCAGCTGTGGTACTTGTGAAGCATCTCACTTAACCTGGGGCCCATGGACATGGCATCTAAGGACATGCATGTGAGTAAGAGTGAGTGTGTGTATGTGTGTGTGTGCGTTTTCCAAGAATGGAAAGATTTCAGGAGATTTTAAAGAGATAAGAGGGACAGGGGAAGGTAATTAACCCCATGACTTAACAACAACAAAACTGACATCCAGACGAGCCCACAGAGTAAAAACAGAGCAGGAAAACAATTGGGCGCACAATGTTATCTTTCTTGTTCCCATCCCTTGTGGTAACTTTTCTTTTTCCTATAGAATAGAAGAAAAAGATGGGAAGAGTCAGAAAGAACAGAAATATTGATATTCAACCATTTGAAACAAGAAAGAAGCCAAAGCAAAGAGGTGAGGGTGGGAGAAATGTTATAAAGGAAACAGCATGGAGTATAGCACACATGCCCATACACGCACCCACATGCCTGCACAGTACGAAAAAGGCGTGTAATACCTACTTCCCATGGCTTAGCACATGTATACATGTGCATGCACATGTACAGAAAGAAAACATGTGGCACACCCTCAGTATGTCTTAGTACATAATTACATGCATGCACACACTGAGAAGAAAGGCATGTAGCACCCCACACATATGTCTACATAGAAAGGGGAGAGCATGCACACAGCCCTTCCTGTTGCATATTACACACATGCATACATGTACACAAACACGGGGAAAGGTTCAGAGTCAGTTTAGGAAATCGTTGATGATAACGGCTATTTGATTTATTTTAGTTAAATAGATTAACTAGTTAAATATATTCCTTTACTGTGGGATTTCTCCAGTCCTCTAACATGCTAAAAGGAATTAACATATCTCAAAGGAAAGATATAATATATAGTTCATATTATGTCCAAAGGTTATTTTTTTAAAATTTTTACAGCGTCTCATAAGACTAGTATTTTGTAGGAGATTTAGAGGAGAGTGAGCTAGATGTGATGAGCCCAACCACTTATCCTAATTTGAAGGAATGGTGTCATAAATTGTGGTGCGGAGTGGTCAGGATTCTTCAACTTGTGCTTATCATGGCTGAAGGGGCCAAGGCTGCATTCTCTGGGGCCTACCACATGTTACCAAAGTGTAGTAATGAGGTGAGGAATGAAGATGAGAAGACTGAGGAGTCACGGCAAATGTGTGATGATGAGGATGTTGATGTTGATGATGACAATGATGATGAAGATGATGGCAATGGTGATCATGATGCTGCTGCTGATGACAGTGACAATGATGATTAGGAAAAGGATAATGATGACAATGATGGTGATGACAGCAGAATTGGTGCTACTAAGAGTAAGCATTCCTGAGCACAGACTGAAGTGAGAATGCATGGAGCAGCTCCTATGCTGATAAGCACAGTGCATATTGCGGCTGCTATTATTGTTGCACGTTAGCTTCCACTCAAAGTATCTCATAAGTGCTATGTGTCTAATATGCATAATCCCAAGGAAAATGCAACCACCTCACTCCTATTTAATAGATGGGGAAACTGAGGCTTAAATGGTTTACTTTGACAAGTTTATCCAGTCCCTAAGCAGTAGGGCCTCCAGTTTGTTCAACTGTGCTCTAATCCCAGGGCCACACCCTTTGACCACTCACTTATGGAAGAGTTTCTTTATGACAGACAGTGCTAAGTATTTACAAATATCAATCCTCACTACAGTCCTTTGCCAGGTGTGTTATTGTTCCTGGTTCATAGAGGAGAACATGAAGGCAGATATTGTTAGGCAACTAGCCTAAAGCTCGTCCAGCTGATACAAGACAGAGCCCATCATCGGAATCAAAGCTGTCCCATTCACAAAGAGGAGCACATTTCAATATATGTGTTTGATTAAAGATTGGTGGCCCTTCTGTACTTTAGGGTACAGCAGGGATGGATGACACAGCAAGTCAGGGGAAGTAGCACATAGTGTGTGAGGTCTGCAGAATGATGCATGGTTGACCTCCAATGAGCACACGTAGAAAGCCTGGAGCCAACCATTGGAAAAGCTCTCAGAGACCCTGTGCTCTGACTCATTCTTTCGTGCATTTTGTTATTTCTTTGGCACAATATAAGGGGAAGGACAATCTAGGCAGAGAAAAGAGCACATGTAAGGACTTAGGCACATGTAAAATGACACAGCACTTGGTGAAGGGCAAGAAGTTAGAACCAAAAATTTTGAGGCCAGGAGGAAAGCAGGGGTGTGTAAGGTAGCAAAACTGGGGTTATATGTCAAGGGCTTGTGAACCAGGCTGGAAATGACCAGCCCTGTACCATGCAGGAGTTACCAGGGACTTCGTTTTGTCTTGTTTTAATTGCCTTGGGGTGTTGAAGGCTTAGAAATGGCTTGGGCCAGTTTGTTTCCTAGGAAGACATTCCTGGAGGTGTGTAGCAGTATATCCTGGGATATGAACAAATGCAGAGACAACACAACTGTCAAATGGAGATGTAAATGATGAAGACCAGCGAGAAGTGAGAGAGGCAGTGGGACATCTTCATGGTTTCCGCCAGCTTTAGCCTTCTGCAAACTCTGAAATCCAGGGACAGGGTCAAGGATGCAGAAAATTTTCCAACAGGAAGTTTCCTGTTTCATCTCATTTAGAGAATGGACATGTTGTAATGACTTGGCTATAAAGTAGAATGGAAAACACATTTTTCTAAAGCCTACATTTCAAGGTCTCATATTGTAGATGGAATACTGCTGCAAGTCATGGCTTTTTCAGGTTGAAGAAGACAGGATTTTGTTCTGTCTTTTTTTTTTCTCCTGAGAGTGCAGATTATAGAACAAAAGCATTCTGTTGCATAAACCCAACACAAGGCATCAGAGTTTGGGCAGTTCACTTTCCCGTGCATTGGTGCTTAGCTAGAGATCACCAAGGGTCACACATCTAAAGGAATTCTCCTTATTCATGGGGAACCTCCGACTCTCGGGAAGACACGTTTTCGAATGAAGAAAGAATTCAGTTCTCCAGAGCCATATAGAAAAGCCTATCTTTCCGAAGTGTCTCTTCTTAGATGTCATCTGATGTGGTAGAATAAACTTGAGATTAGAATAATCTGGAATTAAAGTCCGATCCTCCAAGGAAGCGACTCTGGGACTCTGGCCATTTTCCTTAGTTTCTCTGAGGCTCTCTTTTCTTACCAGTAAAACTATGAATAGTAATAAGAATCTAGTGAATAAAGTTGTTGTGAGATGAAATAAATTAATGCGGGTGAAAACTGGGTTCAGTTATGTTCATTTATCAAACAACATAGAGGTTGTTTGATAAATGGTTGGACCTGGTGGCTCATGACTGTAATCCCAGCACTTTGGAAGGCCGAAGTGGGCAGATCACCTGAGGTCAGGAGTTTGAGACCAGCCTGGCCAACATGGTGAAAACCCATCTCTACTAAAATTACCAAAATTAGCTGGGTGTGGTGGCGGGCACCTGTAATCCCAGCTACTCAGGAGGCTAAGGCAGAAGAATCGCTTGAACCTGGGAGGCAGAGGTTGCAGGGAGCCGAGGTTGTGCCATTGCACTCCAGCCTGGGTGACAGAGCGAGACTCTGCTTCAAAACTTAAAATAAAAATAAATAAATAAATGCTGATTTGCTGCATCCCTCCAGCACTTTCCTGAGGTGCTCCCACACGAGGGTATACGTGTTTGGGGGCTGCAGATGGTACTCATGGCGAAGTGTGAGCTTTATCTTATAGGAGCTACACTTGCTGGAAGTCATCTGAAAATGGTTCAAACCCGCTAAGGAGGTATTCACAGCAACATCACCTAAAGTCAAGGTGGAGCCTTGGTTGGGAGTACCCTGGAACCAGGTGTGCAGGGAGAACTAAGGCCCCCTGACATGGGGGTGGCGTTTCTTCCATCCCCGTTTCCCAGTGTCCATGTCCTACCAGCCCAGGATACAGTAGTGAGCGATTCATCCTTGTGGCAGTGAATGTCTGGGGCTGGGTGTGATGGAGGCAAGATGAGGGTGAGAAAGCCCCAGGAAAAGCCCGCACGTGAGGATTCAGTGTGGCCCAGTGTAGCTCCCTCAGCTTTGGGCTTGGACAGTTGCTGAACCCTGGGACTTTATGCAAGTTATTGGGCATCCTAATCTGAGAAATGGCATCTGCCACAGCGACGCTTTTTGAGGTTCTTTTATAATCATTTGAGGTTGTACATGGCACAAAGACTTGAGAGTCTCACATATCAAAAAATGTTAAAAAACCTGGTTTTGGTTTGCTTTCTGTGCCGTATTTTAGAAATTTGTCAAGGTAATACATATTTATGATTTTAAAGATAGTAATGAAGAGCTAGTAATAAAAAGCAAAATTTCTGCCTCATTCTTTCCACTTACAGTTTCACTCTGCAGAGGGAAGCAAGTTTTATTCTCTTAACAATCTGGTTTAGTTTTTCAGCAACTCCATAGCTCAAAGTAATTTGCTCATTCATCTATTCTTTTATTAATCCAGCTGAGATACTGTCTAAGATTTCTGGTTCTGATTCTTGGGACTTAGAACACAAATTCTATGATTCAGAATCTACACTTCAGCCCAAGTGTGTCCTCTTCAAGTTCCTTCTCTCTCCTGCACTCTGGGCCTTCAAGGTCAGGTTTCAAAGTGCCTTAACAACCAGGCTAAGGGCTTTGAACCTTGCCCAAGGTCAAGAGGAAGTCATAAGGGAATTGTTACATAGGGGAATTATATTGTTAACCATTATCATGCCATAGTTTGAGTCCAATCTTCCCAGCAGATAAGCAAATAGAACAATTTGTGATCTTTAGTAAACATCTGGTTGGGTGTGATGGCTCACGTCTGTAACCCCAGTGCTTTGGGAAGCCAATGCAGGAGGATCCCTCAAAGTCAGGAGTTCGAGACCAGCCTGAGCAACACAGCAAAACCCTGACGGTACAAAAAATAAAAATAAAAATTAGCCAGGTGTGGTGGCAGCGTATGCCTATAATCTCAGCTGCTTGGGAGGCTGGAGTGGTAGGATTGCTTGAGGCCAGGAGTTCCAGGCTGCAGTGAGCTATGATCCTGCCACTGCACTGTAGCCTGGGTGACAGAGCAACACTCTGTTTCGAAAAGAAAAAAAAAAAAATCTTAGTTGGAATAAGATACAGATCAAAGTTACTTTTCAAAAGCCAGTTATGCTTTGTTGAGGGAGAGGGGAGATGTGGCTGATGCTTAGTGGTAGCTCTCATCATTATTTTCATAATCTTTGTTGTAGCTTGGCTTGGTAGGTTTTTTGGTTTTGGTCTTCACCACCAACCTCTTTCTGTAGAACTGATGGATCTGGATAAAGCACATGTGACGGCTGCTGTGCTCTGAGCGTTAGGATCTCATGCTTGTAGGCCAACCCTCTAACCTCCATCAGTCAAACACGCTGTGTTTTTTTGTCCCAAACATCGTCCTAGATTTTATGGAATGGGAATCCAGTGCCTCATAATCTATCTAACACCCTCTCTTTAAGTGTGTGGCCGAACTAAAGAGAGTTTTTATCTCCATGATTTGTACCTTCTTAAGTTTTTATGGTTAATATTTTATTGTTTTAATGTGAATCACTCTCCAGAAGTGCTTCAGAGATGGTTCCCATGTGTTTCCTTCCAAAAATATCCATATTCCTCTACTGTGTAAACCTTACAGCTGTTTGTCTGGCAGATTCTTTTTGTTGTTGTTGTTGTTGTTGCTGTTTTTTTTCTTTTTTTTTGGTTTTAAGGAGTGGAGAGTTTAATAGGCAAGAAGTGAAGGGAGAAGACAGAAGGAAGAAGCTCCCCCGTACAGAGACAGAGGGAGGGGGCTCCAAAGCCGAAAGAGGAGGTCCCCCGGCAGATTCTGTTTCAGTGCTTCGTTCTGAAAAGATTCCAGGGAAGAACTTTTGCCATAGAACATCTTATAAAAGTTATTCCTTTCACTCCAAATGAAACATATTAGAGTGAAAGTCAGTAAATAGAGGAATTATACTGTATTACTCCAATCTTATGTACACTTTCAGATTTTTATTTTGCTTTGTCATAAGAAGGGTGTGTGTTAAAGAATAGCTTCATAATGGTGCAAAAATACAAACTTGTAATCCTGATACTGTACCACTGGTGGGTTCCCGAGGGTACAGCAAGGGTCAGGTCCCCTGGATGTACATCAGTTTTCACATCTGTACGTTTTATGAAGTAATGAGGAACTTAACTGTTTTACTCCCCTAGCTCCTTATCCCCTGTGTACTCCTTTCTCAACAATGAGTAAGCCTAAGATGATAACAGAATATGGAATATTCTACTTAGGTAAAACCTATTTATGCAGTCTCAAATATTTTGATGAATATTTGGCAATAGACGAAAAATCACTTGAATTTTTGTTTTGTGTGGCTATATAAACACTGTCATGCTTGATTAACATCATAATGCTTTAATTGAAGGCTATGAAATCTAACCTGTTTGCTCACTATACATTTAGAAACATTTTTTTCTCATAGGACAAATTTGTCTCCTACTATGCTGTGCCCCACCAATCACACTTCATAGCTTTGGGTGAGGTACAGTATAAGTGAGCAGTGGATGTAAAAGAGTGCTTCGTATGTTGGATATATGTTTGTGTCCACTTGCTAGGGCTGCTGTGACAAGGAACCAGAAACTGGGTGGCATAAGCCATAGGAACTGATTGCTTCACTGTCCTGGAGGCCCGGAATTTGAGAGCAAGGTGTTGTCAGGGCTGGCTTTTTCTGAGGCCTCTCTCCTTGGCTTGTGGATGGCCGTCTTCTCCCTGTGTCTTCCCTCTGTCTTCCCTCCACTGTCTTCTCATTGTCTTTCCTCTGTGTGTGTCTCTGCATCCCACAGTTCCAAGCCCCTCCACTATGGGGTTATCACCCTCAGGGCCAGATATCAGACAATTAGACCATCCTTCTGCCCCAGAGCCTGGAAATTATTCAGACAAGCCAATCCTAAGCCTGCCTACTCGGCCTCTCCCATGCATTTCTGCAGAAGTGATGGTAAAGGCTCTTGCCCACATTTCCTGTTCTCACTCTGCCTCCTGGTGACCCTGGTGCTGCCTTGGGTGGCTTCCCATGGCCTGAGGATCCCCACTCCTCTCAAGCTGTCTTTTCAAAGGCAATCATTTCCTGATCTGTTGGCCTCACCACGCATCACATTTTCTATCAATACGCTGCATTTTTAAACACACTCACCCTAGACACAGCAGCAGAGCCCCGCGGTGCATGGTCCTGAAGCAATACCACCCTCACAGTTTTGCTTTGCCACCATCTCTGATGTTTCCAAGCTCTTTCACCTTTTCCTCCAGGGATCTTTACCAGGTCCTTGGAAGGATTTTACTTCTCTCTCTTCTGCCTCTCCACGATGACTATTACAAAACCAGCTGTGCTGTGCAGTGCTTGGGTATGCTTATGTGTACCCTACTGATTGAAGGTAGGAACTATGTCTTTCCAGATGTGAGGGCCCCAGAGCTAGCAAATGTCCCTGGGATGTAGGAAAGCTATCCACCCCTATCATACAGCCATTCCTCTTAAGGGCAGAGGCACACAGATCAAGAATTAAAAGATGACAAGGAAAAGGTTTTATCATTAAATCTTTGTGAAGTTAGCCCTGACATGAAATTTTATTTTCCCAAGTCCCTGTTTCCATTGGAATATATCTTAGTATTTTCAAATAAATGCAAGAAGCTTTAAGTAACTAGAGAAGACTGTGGTGTGATCTTACTGTCTCCTAGCTCCACGTCAGTTCAAACTCTCTCACCTTGTGCTTACTTGGGATTAGTCGTCACATATGTAGGGTATGAAATACCATGTATTATATTCCTGGAAGTTTAAATAAGAAAGAAGGAAGTGCATATTTGTATTCTGTGCCTACTTTTCAACAGAGAAAGGCAATGTTTAAATCTCCTGCTTGCAGTTACCCATTTAAAGGCTGATTCTGAGAGTCATTTAACCTTAGAGTGAGAAGATCTGTCAGGGTCCTGTGGCCCAAGTGTGGGCAACAGCCAGGGCCTGGAGAGAAAGATCAGATAACTTTTTAAATTTATGAGAAATGTGAGTGTGTGTGTATAGAGATAAAACCTCTGAGTAAATATTAAAAATAAAAATAAACCAGTGAATTATTTTGCCTATAAAAATGCCAAAGTTTTAGATGCTTACAGATATCCAGATGTTTTGAGATTTGCAGGATCTGATTTTCAGTGGATAAAAACTGAATTTATTTGCACATGATTTAGTTGGTTAACTGTCATCTAATTATTCTAGATCTCCTTGGTGATGATAATTGGCTGATAATTGGTTGATAAACATGACATTAATAGTTATAATTTAGTTAATGAAATGTACGCATATGCAAATTGAAGTGTAATAATGTAATATTTTACAAGTTATCTTCCTAAAGAGATGTCCCCTGTAGTGAATTATCATTCATTTCAGTTCTAAGTTATATAATTATAAATTACTTTATAATAGTCTGTGATTCTGATATAGCAGGGGTGCTCTTTTTTAAAAATAGAAAATGGACCAGATGCCGTGGCTCATGCCCTGCAATCCCAGGACTTTGGGAGGTTGAGGCAGGTGGATAACCTGAGGTCAGGAGTTTGAGACCAGCCTGGAATGGTATAACCCTGTCTCTACTAAATTATTAAAATTAGCGGGGCATGGTGGCAGATGCCTGTAATCTCAGCTACTCGGGAGGCCAAGGTAGGAGAACTGCTTGAACCCAGGAGGGGAGGTTGCAGTGAGCCGAGATCATGCCATTGCACTCCAGCCTGGGCAACAAGAGCAAAACTCCATCTCCAAAAAAAAAAAATAAATAAATAAAAGATAAAATAAAATAATTAAAAATAAAAATAGAAAATGATCAGAAAAATACTGATTTCTTCCTTCTTCTTCTACTTTCTTTTAAGTCTTTCTTTCCTCCTTCCTTCATTCCCACTCTCCCCTCCTGCTCTCCCTCCTTCTTTATCCTCTTGCATCCTTTCCCATTTCTTCTCATAGGACTGAAATAAAAGGCTAGGCATCAATGTCCCAAACATCCTGCCAAATATCCGTTAATTTTTTTTTTTTTTTTTTTTTTTTGAGACAGTCTTGCTCTGTCGTCCAGGCTGGAGAGCAGTGGAGCGATCTCGGCTCACTGCAAGCTCCCCCTTCCAGGTTCACGCCATTCGCTTCCTTCCTCAGCCTCCCGAGCAGCTGGGACCACAGGCGCCCACCACCATGCCCGGCTAAGTTTTTGCAAATATACCTTAATTTTAATGAAAATTGAATTGGGATCTACACCAATAAAAGAACAGATAGTCAATATTTGGTTCTTATGAAGAGAAATCGCCTACTGTTCCAGATTTAGCAAATAAAATTATAGAAAGCCCACTTCAATCAAAATTTCAGATTAATTTTTCAGTACATCTAAGTTCCATGCAATATCTAGGACATACTTACATGGAAACATTACTCTTGGTTACCTGAAATTTAAATAGAACTCAGCATTCAGTATTTTATCTGGCAACCCCACATGGCAAAATAATTGATTCGGGAAAGAGGCAGATCCCATTTGGATTGCACAATGCACTGGATTTGCACTTTATTAGTGTGTGATGGCCGCACCTCTCTAAATGTCTCCTCAGCAGTACAGGGATGCTCGCTCATGTATCAAGACGCTGCCCTGAGGTCTGAGGGAGATCAAGCTTATGCATCCTGGGCATATAGGAGGTGCCTAACCAGGCAGTTCTCCTCTTTTGCATAGAAGCCCTTGGGGATCCTTATGCCCTTCTTTCAGAGAGAAATTTCTCCTCTCTCAAAAGTTGAACAGAGCCTGGCAATTGTGCAGGACAGCTAGGCACTGGGACAATTCTGCAGACATTATTTTCAGTTATTTTTCCTTCCATCTTCTGATGGGAGTAAAAACTGTAAATTAAAAACAGGCTGCAGACTCTTGCAGTTAACTGGGCAAAGTTTCATGAACAGAAGATTTAAGGTTTAAAGATGTGCTCTAAATTCTAGCGGGAATTAGTTTTTATTAAACTCTAGTTTGGTCTCATTTCATTGCTCAGCTTTAAGAGCAAAAAAAAAAAAAAAAGACAATAAAGGATTTAAACTTAAGTAATTTTCTGCAATTAAAATCTTCTAGAATTTAAAAAAGCCCAATTATATTGGGATTTGCCAAATATAAATGCATTTTCCATCAACCCATCCAAGAGGAACTGAATCAACCATCAGATTCTCAAGGAGCTGGTGGTGACTCTAGAGTCAACTGCTTGGGAATCAGGGGTTCTAGGTCTGGTCATTTGACTGATGGTGGCACAAAAGACTACCTTCTCCCAGGGGTGCTGCATGCTCACAAATCCTCATGGCCCCTTGGTGTCATGCATGTTGGAAAACAAAGAACTCAAAAACAGGGAAAGAGGCAGAGGAATGTGTAGCTCTTTGCAGAGCAGAAGTGATGACTTTCAGAAAAGGATAGCTATTTTGGTGGCATCCTTATGCATTGCTGTAGTCGACAGATGCCCATAGCTGGCTGCATATCCGATGGGCTCAGGCCACATCTACAGGGTCTCAGACTCTAGGAAGGGTCTGCAAAGGGGCAGACTCAAGATTGGAAATTCCTGCCTCATCCAAATTTGACTGCATTTACTTCCAGGTGTAGAGAAACTTTGCAACACCCTAAATAATTTTTTCAAATGTTCATTGTAATGTTAATAATAATAATAGTCACAACAGGACCAGTAGCTCCAGGATTTGAGAATGTACCGTGCGCTAACCTCACATGCATTACATCACTTGCTGATGAGCAAAAAGAGCCCAGCTGCATGAAATGACATCTCAGGCCATGTGGTTAGTCACTGGAAGGGTTGGGGTTTCAGGTCCCTTGTCCATAACCTGGTGCAGCTGGGAAGCCCTAAGATGTGTCCAAATGATGGGCTCTTCCTACTTCAAGTTCAGTTCCCACAACATCCATCCAACAATCCCCTGAAAGTATCAAATTGTTGAATGATGTCACTCAGTTTGATGAATGTTTTATAAATGTAAAATTTTAAATTTCTATGAAAACAGGAAATGTTCTAATACCAGGTGGTCCTCCTCAAGCAAACTCATGCTCCGAAATTAGATGGCTAACAAATGAGGCCAGGGCCATTGGCTTGCCTTCTCCCCAAAGGACTAATTCTCTTCACTCACAAAATGTAGCCTCAGTGTTTACCTCTAATCCCGGGAAGACAGCCAGACATCTCTTGTGTCTGATA